>NW_026526655.1:14545244-16945244 GCF_024362965.1 Panthera pardus
TAAGCAACTCTGGGCCAGATTTTAGCAAATGTTCCAGAAACATGTCATCCAGTTCACAGTCTCAAGAAATAAGTCATTGGATTTGGAGTTTCCCTCAGTAATGCTCTCTTCCCCATTCCCCTGCTCGCTGGTTTTTATTAGGCGTTGTTGGGAGAGTTTGCTTCCATAAGATGTTTTGTTCTCTGTCCAATGGAATGAGTAGCATTTGCGGTATTGGTTGGGGTTTTATCAGATTTCTTGCAACGATTTTTACCAGCGTGAGCACTTGAAAGGTTTTTGAAAGAATTTTCTCTCCCTCCCTCCCTGTATCCTTTTGATTCTCCTTTATTCCCTTTATAAATGATGTTAGATGACCTTTAATGTTGCTTCAGAGATTCAGGTTGTTGGTAAGTATACAGAGTAAGACAGGCAGACCATTTTTCTTTCTCTTCCTCTTAGGTTTTCTCTAAGTTTGTTTTTATTTATTTACTTATTTATTTATTTTTCAATATATGAAATTTATTGTCAAATTTGTTTCCATACAACACCCAGGGCTCATCCCAAATGGTGCCCTCCTCAGTACCCATCACCCACCCTCCCCTCCCTCCCACCCCCCATCAACCCTCAGTTTGTTCTGTTTTTAAGAGTCTCTTATGCTTTGGCTCTCTCCCTCTCTGACCTCTTTTTTTTTTTTCTTCCCCTCCCTCCATGGGTTTTCATTTTTTTAAAGAGAGATTTGCAAACATATAATAGCATGTTTTCAAACTTGAGATTAGTTAAATTTATGCTTTCCATTATTCAAATGAAGCCTGACATTTTGAAATCCACTGCAGACCTGGCCTTTTGTAAAGGCCTGCAGGAGTTTTTGTGAGGCCCAGGCTTCCCTAGGACCTTCTGCCCCTAATTTCTGCACTCTGGTTTGAACTATATGTTTTCCTAGATTTACCCAACTGTGATAACGTGAATCGGGGTTAAATTTCGATCTTAGTCTTATCATGACACATTGCTTTCTTAAGACAATCTAAATCACCTTCACCAATGCTAAGCTCAGTTAAGATATAAGGAGAATCAGAATGAATTCCTATTTCTCTAACATTAATTTTTCATCCTATTGTGGCGTACCTTTAGAAGCTCTGTCTTTGCCATGGACCAAAATTTAATTCACTAAAAAATTCAATGAATCTTTTATTAAGCTAAGAGCAGCTAAGAGCAATTCAAGGCTATGTGCCCAGTAGGTGTTCAGTTCTTATTAATTAACTGTGATGAGCAAAGCCTACCAGTACTGATTCTCATTGACATCATCTCAGGAATAATCTATTTCTCTTTGGCACTCTTTTTTTCTTTGTTAATACTGAAGGTTTCCTTGAATTCTGCCCTTGATATTATCCAAGAGAAAACTTTGTACTGTGTTTCTCTTATAACAGTGGAAAATATTCCCTTCCTATGCCAGATCAATCAAACTCTCTGGCTACTAACTTATGTATTTTTTGAGCATTTTTCCATTCCAGGGAGATTTACACGGATTAACTAGTTAATCTTTCAATCTTCCGTAAACAGCATTAACCCCAATTTACAGAGGCTACGAAGAGATGCCCCAGAGTCTTAGAGTAGATAAAGGTCTGTTTGAGGATTTAGCCACCTGCCGTATTTTCCCATTACAGACTGTGGTGTGAGTTTTTGCTGATGTGCTCAGAGGGTATGGGTGTTGCTATCCCAAAGAGGCTTGATCTTGATTTAGGAAGTTTTCTTCTAGGAGGAGGAAGGCTCTGAGTCCTGCTAGGTCCTGAGTGAGTGGTGCCCAGTCACCCCACTAACCAGACCCGTGATTTGGCTTATGATAGATCTCTAATTTCACAGATAAGAAAATAACACTCCAAAAGGTTAACAGAAATATTTACTTTGCTAATCTCATGGGGCTGTTGTGGGGATCAAAGAGACAGTGTGATCGACAATACTTTATAAACTGTCAATTGCTATGTCGTTGTACCTTAAACTGTAATTATTATTTTATATATGGTTTTATACGTTTGCTGTATGTAATTTAAACTTTTTGTACTTACTTTAGAACAGAATTCAGTAAGAGAAGGCTCTTCTTAGACTCTATCCAAAAGTATTTAGTTAATGAAATGTCAGAAATAATCTTACGAAGTCATGTATTCTGCTCTAAGAGAAGACCCTCAAGCCAAATTAAAGCACAGGCTAAGAAATCAAGGGTGAAATTAAATTATCACTGTTTCTGCCTTCTTATAAGCTTTCTTCCAGAGTCTATATATACACAAGAAAATGTGAAAAAAAAATTCAGATGCTCACGTGTTTATAAACACAGAAACCATTTATTTTTACATAATAGATGAAATGCGGTAATTTAAGCATTGAGGGCACGTTCCTGATGTACTGGGACAGTACCTTTAAGTGGAATCACCAGTATTTGAGTAATTGGGCAGTTAGCCGAAGAAACCTGCATTTGGTCTAGGGTGCTCCGGGAGGTGTTTCCTGTTTCTGCTCTCAGATACAGTAACCCCTTGGGGTTAGGCTCAAAGAATAACCATAGAAGTAGCATTTTGGAGTTGCTGTATACAAAATCGTTGCTCATATGTGACACTCCCTACAGTTCCGATAGAACTTGTACACCTGTTTCCTTATAACCTAGAGATAGTCACTGTACATCCAAGTTGCTGCTGTGTGTGTGTGTGTGTGTGTGTGTGTGTGCATGTGTGCCTGCGCGTGTGTGTTCTCTATCGGACTTTGCGTGCCTGAGACTTTATTCCCTTCCCTTGAAACTAGATGCAGTCAGTTAACCGCCCCATAGCTGTCTGCGAGTGGGGTTTGAGACGTTCCTGAAAAACTTGCATTAGTATCTGCCAGGTTCACCTTGCAGGATCCCAGCTGCTGGTTTCTCCTAATGAGGCTCCCGTCTGTCTCCGATTCCTGTCTACGCCTGCCTTGAACTCTGAGGTTCCTCAGCTTTTGCTACTGTTACTCCTGACTTCCTGCCTCTACTGACCTCTGGTAACTGCTTGCTCCTTGTGTCTTCTTTAACCAGACATACGCAGTTTTATTTCTAAATGGGATTGCATTACGCATGGTAGTCTGCAGCTTGCTTTCTTTTCTCTCCCCTCTCCAAATGTACCTTGGAGTTCTTTCCCCATTTGTCCATGGAAATCTCTCGCATTCTTTCCAACTTCTACATGGAATTTCCACACTGTCACAACAGAGAGGCAGACAGACTGTTGCGGGAGGGAGGAGGTAGAGATAGATGTATACACCCGCTTGTTGTGGATTTACCCGCTTACTGCTGTTTTCTAGTGAATAAGGAGACCAGGACCTTTGCAGGTAGTTGGAAGAGTTTTTCTGAGCTGGCCATTTATGGTCGTGATATTTACCTAATGATTTACCTCGTAGAGTCTGCAACTTCATTGACCTAAGTCCTAAATACGTGAAGCAGTTTGTTAAAACGTTGACGTCTGCTTCATGTAACGTTGTAGCCCTCAGTAGGATCAGAGAATCAGTGATCTGGGAACCCATTAATTCCCAGCCTCATAGAAACAAGGCCTAAATAGTGACTGACTCATTTATCCTACAGACATGTCCTGCATCCTATGATGTGCTGGATACCGGGGATATTAAGATGACTGAGGTCTGTGCCTGAGCTCACAGTGCTGGGGGAGAGATCGATAAGTAAGCATATCCTAGTGCCCACAGATGTAAGAGAGAACACAGAGCAAGTGGTGTGAAATCTGAGTGGGGGAAAAGAGGCTTTGGTGGAATCTCTGTACCCCTGACTTTTGAGTTTGGCCTTGGAAAAGTGAGCTTCATTTTTTTTTTAATTTTTTTTTTTAACATTTATTTATTTTTGAGACAGAGAGAGACAGAGCATGAACAGGGGAGGGTCAGAGAGAGAGGGAGACACAGAATCTGAAGCAGGCTCCAGGCTCTGAGCTGTCAGCACAGAGCCTGACGTGGGGCTCGAACTCGCGGACTGCGAGATCATGACCTGAGTGTAGCCGAAGTCGGACGCTTAACCGACTGAGCCACCCAGGCGCCCCAAGTGAGCTTCATTTTGCCAGCAGCGTAAAGAAAAGGACATCTGGGGTGTATCCCAGGAATCGCTCGTATGTGCAAAGGTAAAGGCATAAAAGAACACAGTGGACCGTGGCTGTAGCACGGGGGTAATGCTGACACAGGAAGCTAGAAAGAGGGGGGCCCAGGCTAGGTGGTAAAGAGTCCCAAAAGGCATGTAGAGGAATTAAAACTTTGTTCTGGACGTAAGACCTTACACAGGAGAGGAACGAGATCAGCACTTTAGCAGAGCGTTAGTCATTGTTGGCCTTGAGTGGGGACCGACGCCACCTAACAGGTCACTGCAGTGGCCTCGGTGAGAGAGGTTGCAGGCCTGAGAGAAGGCGGCGAAAGGGTAGCAGACAGAAGAGGCGAAGGGGTGTCGTTTATTTACACGATGGAATCAACAGGAACTGATGACCAGACTGAGCGGCGTGAGACCCGAGGCAGGGGGAGAAGAATGACGGGGAGGGAGAAATCAGCGGCACTGTGGAGTGAATTCGGTCAAGCCACAGATCGAATTTTCAGCTACTAAGCAAAATGGTCTGCGGGGAAGAGAATATGCTTAACTTCAGTTTGGCAGATGGTGACTTGGACTGAGGAATGTCCAGGCAGACGTGTCTCCTGAGCAGGTGAAGATATTGGACTCGCTCCAGAAGGAGATCAGGGCTACACATCCAGTTTATGGGACCCTGGATGCGAGACGCAGCCATAGAGAGTCTGTGAGGTTGTCTAGAGTATATGTATCGCAAAGAGAAGAAGCTCTCATGAAACACGCCAGTGCTGAAGAAGAAGGTGGGTCACTAGAATGTAAACGGCATGAAGCAGCGATGTTGATTTTGCTGATGTCCCAAGCCCCCCTCCAGAAATACTTCTTCACCGAATGCAAAGTAGCGGGGGAGATAAATCATCCAGCGAGTCTGCGAAGGAATCACCAGAGATGTTGGGCAAGAACAGGCCTTGAATGGTATGGCCAAGGTCAGGGAGCAAGGGAGAGATTTTTCAAGAGAGACATGGTGGAGTGTTTCCAGTGCTACTGAGAGGTAAAGGAGGCGGAGGGCAGAGGGCGAGAAACTTGCAGTTAGCAGCAACCTTCCAGAGGGTGTGGAATAGGAATGGGGACGTCGGGGAGTTGAGGAAAACGTGAGAAGGAAAACCCCAGGAGAGTGCCAGCGTGGCCAATCAGGGAATTGGAAACAAGCCCTGTTGGGATCATGAGGGGCGGCTCTCTTGCCTCTGGCTTCACTTGAACCACGAAATCTATTAGGCTCTGCTTTGGTCTGTGACAGTGGTTCTCCCCCTGTGGTCCCCAGACCTCCATCATTAGCATCTCCTGGGAACCCCTCACACGTGCAGACTCTCGGGCCTTACCCAGACGCGCGAAATCCTAACGTTCAGGGTGGGGGCCCAGCAGGTGCCTTCCGTGCGGATTCAGTGCGCTCTGAAGTTTGAGAACCACTGGCTTGTGGCATAATTTTGAGAGAAATTAGCACAGGTGAGCTGACTTGCCTCTGAAGAGTGAGCTGCTGATAGTCCTGTAGCTAGGAGCCCAGACTTACGGACCAGAGAGCGGGAGGAAGGAGGCGAGGGACTCGGCTTCCGTTCGGGCAGGTGGAAATAGGAGCCATGCTGCCCGATCCCTCTCCCGAGTCTCAAATTTCTTGTTGTGACGTCAAAGAATATTATTTAAGGACATGGTCTGCTTAATAGAATGTGGTTTTACTTTTGCTAAAGCGCCTGGGATTCCCCACTTCTATTTTTCTGTCCTTAGAATACCATTTGATAGTTTTCCCTTTGGTGCGCCACCTGGGTGTGGCTGTTGGAAACGCTTGAGGCTGATTCGTGTTTCCCCTGCTGCTCCTGCAAGTTCACCAACACGTTTGTTTTTGTCTGACCAGGTCTGCGAGCTGGATATTATCTTTAATTTCGAAAAGGCTTATTTCATCCTCGACGAGTTTATAATGGGTGGAGAAATTCAGGAAACGTCCAAGAAATCTGCTGTCAAGGCCATTGAAGATTCTGATATGTTACAGGAGGTCAGTACAACGGGGACAGATAACGATGGGGACGATGATGATTGTGTGTTGGCCGACACTTCTTGAGTCCTTGACGCTGTGCAGGGTGCGGTTTTTAAGCAACTTACCTGTGTTCGCTCTTAAGAGGCGAGTGAACGGAGACACAGAGAGGTTAAACAACCTGCCTGATGTCACACAGCTGGAAAGTGTGGAATAGAGAGTTGAACCCAGGAACCTGGGCTCCAGAGTCTTGGCTTTTCGTGTTTGGCTGAGCTCTTTAGTGAGGGTACCTCAATTGTCAACAAGGAACCAAAAGCTGGGTGCTATTTTTTTTTCAGACATTTAATGAGAGGTATAAAAAGACTTTCATTAAAATATCTGTGCTCCCCTGGGAAAGGAGGATAGCAGTGCATTGTCACTCCATTTGCCAGGGATATTAGAAGTTTATTATTGAAGATGGCATTTATCATTGTAATTAAAATTCCTTACACCTCCTGGCGAGGCTGCACGTGTGCTCCTATTTGCATAAGTAAATTGGGAATCCTGTGGTTTGCTTGCCAAGGTATAAATGGGCCCTGAAGCATCCATGTGGTCGTGCTCCTGACTCTGTGATATTTACATAAAATACAGTGGGTCTTTTATTTTATTTATTTTTTATTTTAGAGAGAGAGAGAGAGTGCCCATGAGTGAGGGAGAGGGGCAGAGGGGGGAAGAGAGACTCTCAAGCAGGCTCTTTGCTCAGCACGGAGCTCGATGCGGGGCTCGATCCCACGACTCCGGGATCGTGACCTGAGGCGAAATCAAGAATCAGACGCTCGACCGACTGAGCCACCCAGACGTCCCATATGGGGCTTCTAGAAGCGGTGCAGATCTGCACCATACGTCACACCTAATAAGGGAACTTACCTACATCAGCCCCTTGACTCCTCCCAAGGACACTGACGGGGAGCACGGCACCCCACTGACCTTTGGCCTCCTAATGAGGTGATCCCACCAACCCCAGCACAGGCCACCTCTAGGTACTTCTTCCCACAGCGTCACTGGGTCTTTCCACCTGCCTGTCTCACAATGGCAGGTCATGAGATTCCAGAGGATTACATGCTCTCTTTTAAAAAATGGCGTTAAAGCCATTCTTCCTGCTGTTCAAGAAATAAGAGACTGGCTTAATAAAACAGCATCAGGCATGGTCTCCCAGCAACTTTTCTGGCACCTCGCTGAGCTGATGACTTATTCCAGCCCATCCGGGGGGAAGCAGAGCTCAGGTGAATGGACTCTGAGGGAGACACCTGTTGGAGTAGGTGCCCGGAAGCATCCGCGTGTGCCTTTGAGGAGACTGGTTCATCTCCCTCTGGAGGTGTCCTCACCGCAAGAAATGCATTTAAACCTTCTGATGTTTGCTTGGCTCTCTCCAAATGCCAAAGGAAGGGAATTTCTCAAGGTGCTTGAGAAATCAGGGGTTTGGAAATTCCACAGGACAACCTTTCTTAAAATATGCCAAGGGTTATTTATAACCCTATCCTCAGGGCCCTTACTGGGGAGTCTACTTACGGGAGAAAGAGACTTTTTAGCGGGGTCTTGGGCACTAATTGCAGCTTTCTGAACTGGGGCCAGGACACAATCTGGGTTATTTTGAATTCCTGCTCTGGAAGAAATACAGGGTTTTAAAGAGCTGGGAGTGCATCTGATGCTGCTAGTTCCACAGAAATCTGGGAAGCAGGTATTTCAAGTAAGAGCCCTTCCACAATTAAACGCTAACTGGTAGTTCGCGTTCTTGCTGATCGAGCGGAAGGTCTTGATGGGCAGGGCTCACGGGCCCTTCCGTTTAGCCTCTGTGTCCCCATGGTGACCAGGAAATGTCATGACTGCCCTCTAAATCTCTCTGGGTAAACTAACAGCACCTGCCAAATAGAGACAACGTTATCAGCATTCTCTTGGGCTCCGGGTACTTCAGCTAAGTCAGTGAACGTTTGGGGAGCTGGCTGAAAAATGGGCTGTGTATATCCGGTCAGAAAAGTGTAGAATGACTAGGCACAAGCCATGTAATTACAGAAAGAAAAAAAAAAATACTGCTTCCTTTTTTTCCCTGTCCTTTGGACCTAAGCACATATTTTAGCTACTAAAGGTTAAGGGAGGCCTTTGTAACATTGCTTTCGCTTTTAGCCCCTAGAACTTTCCCTGACCCCTAATTAATAAAGGTTTCTTAGAATAAAAAGGCCATCCTCGCATATTTATTAGTAAGAAGACACAGAGTCTTAAATTTGCAAATGCTCAAAGATTATTCTGAGTGTCCTGGGGCTTGGTGTTAGTGATATGGATTAAAAAAGAACAGATTAGGGGAGCTGGGTGGCTCAGTCGGTTAATGTCCAACTTCGGCTTGGGTCACGATCTCACGGTCCGTGAGTTCGAGCCCCGCGTCGGGCTCTGTGCTGACAGCTCAGAGCCTGGAGCCTGCTTCGGATTCTGTGTCTCCCTCACTCTGCCCCTCCCCTGCTCATTCTCTGTTTCTCCCTCTCTCAAAAATAAATAAACATTAAAAAAAATTTTTTTAATAAAAAAATGCAAAGAACAGTTTAATTGGTTGGGGGTGACTTTTGGAGGTATCTTATTTTGTGGGTGACAACCCGTGGACAGTGGCTTGAAGTGATAAGAAAACAAACTGAAAGAGGAAGGTAGTTAGCTTATTACCTGCAGGGGTTGCAATTCCTGGCATCACCAGTGGGGGCGACGGACAGAAGAGGTTTCCCCACAAAATGAGGAGCCCGAGTCAAAATGGTGTCTCATTGGCTCAAGCGAGAGGATACCTTGCCTGTGTATGCGTGGAGGCATGAGAATGGCATAGGTGCATCCCCACATTGTCGTCACCCTGAAAAGCACAACCCACGTTGGGGTACCTCGGTGGCTCAGTCAGTTAAGTGTCCTACTTCCGATCTTGGCTCAGGTCATGATCCCAGGATCCTTGGGCTCCACACCGAGCATGAAGCCTGCTTGGGATCCTCTCTCCCTCTCTGCCCCTCTGCGCGCTCTCTCTCTCTCTCTCTCTCTCTAAAACAACAACAACAACAATGACGAAAACAAAACCCACAACCCATGTTAACTGCTAAGCAAAGCCATAAAGCAGTAAAAAGTTACAGTATGTACAGTGCGAAATCCACAAGAAACTCGGTGGTGCAAGAAGGGGTCCTGAGGGACAGATCCTGGTCCTCTTGTGAAACACAGAGCTCTTTAAGGTTGTGCCAGCCTTGAGTGTCTTTTCCAACCTTGAAAGCAGGAAGCTCAAGAAAATACCAACCTTGTACGCTATTGATTCATGTAACTTGAGTAACAGCATGGCCCAGAAAGGGCAGTCAGTGTCGTCTGTAGCCGACTGAGGTAGCCAGTGGTGGGAGGTGGTGCCAATAACTAGAAGCCGGCAAAGTGACAATTCCAGAGGCTTTTGCTGGCCCAAGACATACATTATAGAAGCATGTCAGACACTTAATGAATGAAAACCTTAGGCTATGGTTCTGGATTTTGGGATACTTGTCTTTTAAAAACACATAATCTGTTACTGCCTTCCTCATTCTAAATCAACTTCATACCCAATTTTGTATTTGCAACTTTGTATTCCTTTTCAAATGGTATAAACTCTAGGTGCTAGAAAACAGGCGTGGGCCCCTGGCCAGTGTGATAGCCCTGCTAAGTTTGAAGACACCAGCAGCAATTGTAAGAGGAGATGCAGACAGGGCAGAGGGCTGGGGGTGTGGGCTTCTCTTGGCCAGTGCTCATCTGGAGGCATAAGAGCTTTATAAGAAAGTGTGGGTGACCGAGCGCAAGTGTTTCAGCATAGGAGCCCTGGAATTCTAAACAGAGCTGGTGAAAACCCGTTGGAACGCCTGATTTCCAACCTTGGTTCCCTCTGAGTGATATTGCTTAGCCATGGCCTTGCCGTTTGGCCCATGCGGATCGATTGTCTTCCCGGCCAGGTGCAAGTGAATTATGCACCCTGAGGTTCAAGGTTAAGTACAGTTTGATCACTGCTGATGGAGCTGACTGGGGCTTACACGAAAGAGGCAGGGGCATTTCCCCAAGGCTGCCCCCTTGAACTTTGTATTGATTCGACACAGGAGCCACTGTGTTACACAAATATATAAGTCTACAATAGAAGAGAATGCAAGAGACGACCCATTTATCTTGCATGGTAAAGGGCTTGCCCATCACGGTATATTTCAACTCTACCTGTAATTGTGAATCTGGCCGAACGTTTCTTAAAAAGTACTGGCAAAAAATTATGGCCTTCTGGCATGTTAACAAACTTGCTAACTGGTGAGGAGGATGAAGGAAGTTCGCATACTCTGGAGGAAAGCCTTTTCAAAATACATGGAAGAAATCCTTAAGAATCCTAGTTTGTGTGTGCTTTTTATATCTCACCAACAAGCGTAGAAAGATGCTTTGCACGGTATCCGTAGCAATTCTGATGTTACAGAAATACAGTCGAGATTTCTCTACTACGTGTGCCTGGAGGTGGGTGCTCATGATCATTTAGGCACGTTTATCCGAAGTCAACAGTGGCATATTGGCAGCTGTTGCTTTAGAATTTCTCTTATCGGACATTCTTTTTGGGATCAAGCGTAGCTTTTTCCGTGGAAAGTTATTAAGTTCCAGCCACATGGATGTGTATGCACGTTACGCTCAAACTTTGAACCGCCGTTCTTGATCAGAATGCAAAGATTGATGTCCATCCCCGTTTAGATAACTTCTGTTCAATAACCACAAACAATAAGGAAGTAAAAGAATGACAAAGGTTTCACATTCTGCTAAAGGCTGTCGAAGGGGCTCTTGTTCTAATTTCTCGTTCTCTTTCAGACGATGGAAGAATATATGAGCAAGCCTACATTTTAACCGCACGTCTACTTGAAGACTCCCGAGTCCCCCACGCTGTGAGCCTGTAAATTAGCAGAACCTGCCGTCCAGTTCCTTGACGAGCTTCTGGCAGCATGCCAAAAATAACCTAAAAGGGATCCTTCGTTAACTAGCAATTAACTTGTTTCACATAACATATTTATCGTTATTACATATCTGTATTATGCTGTACGTAACTACTTATTGTGGCTCTGGATGTTCAAGCAACTGCTTTATGACTCAGTAGACTGGGTATGTGTCTACAGTGCTTTAATTCCATGTGATATTTTTAAGCTAATTTAAGTAAAGGTGTTGCAATATGTTTATTGTTGCATTCCATTCTCTACTGACAGCTGAATAATAACCCATGGTTTTGAACATGAAATACATGTTGTATTATGAATAATTCTTTTCTAAATGTTCAACTTTTTAAATTGTATAATAATTCAAAATTATGTTAATAGTTCAGAGTTCATACATAATGCTAGACTTTTTTTTTTTTTGGATACACTTAGTAAAATGTAAATTTCAGTCCAGATACAATGTATCTGATTTTAATGTCCTGCATTCTTTATTTTTTCAGGGTTGGAATTAAGGAAAATAACCAAAGATAGTAAGGGACTTAAGTGGTTTTGATATCATGGAAGCTGCTATCTAGTCGAGATTTTCATTTTACCTTTTAATTGAATATAAAGGGCATTCCATTATAAGGTTATATTTTCCTATAAACTCTCTGTATTTATTAAGGATTTGAGACTTCTGGAGATACAGTGTCTATGACTTCCCTTATTATAACAATAGTATAATAAAGATGAATAAAAGTAGCAGTAATTATTATAACTACTACTATTTTAATAAGTTTTAAGGTTCCAAGCACTTAGCTGCTTGAGAGATTTTGCTTCAAACATGTTTTAATGTGTATCTACTATGTTTGACGACTGATTGTTTATTAGACTTACTTATTATAACAGCCTATATAGTAGATGCCCTTCCTCCTTTCTTACTTCCTCATGCCCCGAATTAAATATTTGCTGCTGATCATTATTATTCTCAATATGTTGCATTCCTGATTTGCCGGAATGAAAGTTCTCTGTAACCAGGTAGTAAACGTGATCAGACATTACAGGGAAATAGCTCGTAACACTCTGTCTTGATGCCCCACCTCTGATGTCCTACGTGTGCATTTTCCATGTTCATTTTGAGGTCTGGTATCATTCGGGTTGGAGTGGTTAGGGATCCCTCATGCTTTTCCTAAGAGAGCAGTGTGCTTGCTGTTGTATTCTTTCTCTAGAAGATCTTATATGGTGGACCTTTAGAGAACATGAAGGAAAAATGCCCTCTCTGATTCGTCTTGCCAGATATATTTAAGGAAAAATAAGACACGAACAGAAGAAAAACTTGGCCAATTCCTCAATAGAGCCGTTACTAAAAAGAAGGAACTCAGATTAGTATACGAAGGAATTACTGGGCTTTTAATATCTATTTACTCAGGCTAATCCTGTGATTACGATGATGGCATTGGATTGAAGTTTAACTGCCATTTTTGATCACTCTGTTTATTTGATGTCTTCCGATTTGTGTTGTCAATATGGTGGAACTCTTTTATTTTTAAAAAGGTTTGTGGGGCCCCTGGGTGGCTCAGTCGGTGACGCGTCCGTCTTCGGCTCAGGTCATGATCTCACGGTTTGTGAGTTCAAGCCCTTCATTGGGCTCTTGTGCTCGGAGCCTGGAGCCTCCTTCTGATTCTGTGTCTCCCTCTCCTTTTCTGCCCCTCCCCAGCTTGTGCTCTCTCTCTCTCTCTCTCTCTCAAAAATAAACATTAAAAAAAAAATAAAAAGTTCTGCAAAGGTAGACTTTATGTAAGTCATTGTGTTTTCCTGGTTCTTTTGAAGTTTTCGGCCATTTTTGGGTGAAGGTATTTATTCATGTATT
This sequence comes from Panthera pardus, assembly GCF_024362965.1. Lineage (NCBI taxonomy): Eukaryota > Metazoa > Chordata > Mammalia > Carnivora > Felidae > Panthera > Panthera pardus. The sequence continues at coordinate 14,558,108 of NW_026526655.1, forward strand.
CTTTCAAATGGGCTAATCCCACGTTAGACATTATCAAGCTGTATACTGGGCTTTCAGACTCCGTGTCGGTGTCTCACATAGAAAACGAGCGTAATGATGGAGCACGCCGGGTGAATATGAGGTATTTGGGGGACATTTTATGTGGGTCTCGGTGAAAGCAATCATTATATTTTCTTTATATTATACAATTATAATAGAACTACCAAGTGAACGATAATAAATACTAAATTTGTATAAAACTTCCAAATAAAATGTTTTTACATTTTTTAACGAGGAATTTGAGTGTGTTTTTTACGAATAGAATTGGTTTTTGATCAAATTTTATGCTAGAAGTTTCTACCCCTAATTCCTGGTGATAGTCCCTTCAATGTGATCTCTGTGGTTTCTTGGCACTTACCGTCAGGAAGCAGCTTTGCAAGCAGGTGAGAGCAAATGGAGAGAAGAGTCTGAACTGCTTTGCTTCGACCGACTTCTCCTCATCATTCACCCACATTTTGGTAATCTGATCTCTTGGCGTGTAGTCAATGATGCATTCTTTAAGTCTAGTAATTTCTTTCATGAGCAAACGTTAAGTTGGGACAAAGTAAGGGAATTTTTAATTCATTCAAACTTTTTTTTTTTTTTTTTTTTTTTTGCCAAATCAAGTCTCCTAAAGTAATGCAAATCCTTTTCATCAAACACACAGATGTTGTTCTACTAGGCCTAATCATACCTCCTTAAGATTCATATTGTAACACCTAGGAAACATCACTGAGGAACTGTGTTTACTTTTCTGAGATTGAATCAATGAACTTCATTGGTAAATGTTGCCGTATTCTTTCACATGGTCTCTGGAATTTTGGATGAAGTCCAGTCAGATGCTCTGGGAAGTAAGTAACATAAGCCAATGACTGTTTTTCAGTAATTAGCAAAGTGTGGGCCATTAAAAATCTTTCTCTCCTTCCAAAAAATGTGGGGGGGGGGGAGTGCTTAAATTACTATTGAAGTAAGATAAGGATTATCTCACATTTAAAATCAAGCAAACTCATAATTCCTTTTCTTCAGCATAAATGTCTTATTTACTTCCAAATATTATCAAGTAAATCATGCTGGCCTCTTTCTACTAAATATTCCTTTTACACACAAGATTAACATTTTATTTATTTATTTATTTAACATTTATTTAACATTTATTTATTATTTATTTTTGAGACAGAGACAGAGCATGAACGGGGGAGGGTCAGAGAGAGGGAGACACAGAATCTGAAACAGGCTCCAGGCTCTGAGCTGTCAGCACAGAGCCCGACGCGGGGCTCGAACTCACGGACCGCGAGATCATGACCTGAGCCGAAGTCGGCCGCTTAACCGACTGAGCCACCCAGGTGCCCCAAGATTAACATTTTAAACGTGCAAATTATCAAGTAAGAAGCAGCATTCCAAGTTAGAACAGTACCAGGTGTAGCTCAGAAAGTCAGTTGGAAGTCAAGGCTAATAATAAAAAAAGCTCACAAACTCACATACTGCAGAATTTTCATTATGGTGGGAAAATATCTATAAAATTTAAGACGATATAAATGTGAAGAATAAAGAACTAGGATACTTGCAGGGGCTTGTGATCCGAAAAGGAAGTTTGAAAACAAATTTAGGTCATTAGCAGTTTTTAGAATGGTATGAAACTAAATTGAAAAATGAAAGTATGATGATATAACTTTGCAAGTTAATGCAGTTAGAATTGGAAGTATTGGAACATTAGTTTTCATTAAATAAAATAATCAAACTTCTAAAAGCATCTTAAAATATAATTACTTTTACTTATGTATGAGTAAATATATTTTGGAGAAACTGTACAATGAATTGATTAAATTATGGTTTTCTGGATTTAGAAATAGGCATCTTTTTATTTCTGGAAACAAGTTTTTAAGGATACTTTATCAGGAATCGCACTGTGGCTAATGTAGCAATTTCATTACTATGTATTCATCCAAAGGATACAAAATTACTAATTTGATGGGCTACATGCACCCCAATGTTTGTAGCAGCACCATCTACAATAGCCTAAGTATGGAAAGAGCCCAAATGTCCATCAACAGATGAATGGATAAAGAAGGTTTTATATTATACATATAATATACAAAGTTGAAAAAATATCTCATGGAATATTATTCAGCCATAAAATAATGAAATCTTGCCATTATGCTGAGTGAAATGAGTCAGAGAAAGACAATTAACGCATGATCTCGCTCATACATGGAACTTAAGAAACAAAACAAATGAGCAAAGGAAAAAAGAGAGAGACAACTCAAGAAATAGACTCTGAACTGTAGAGAACAAATTAATAGTTACCAGAGGGGAGGTGGGGGGCGAAGGGTTAAATGGGCGATGGGGATTAAGGAGGGCACTTGTGATGAGCCCCTTGTGATGTTGTATGTAAATATTGAATCTAAATGTTGAATCGCTAAAGTCTACACCTGAAACTAATATTACACTGCATGTTAACGAACTGGAATTTAAATAAAAACTGGGGGAAAAAAAGCCAAAACTGACACAACGGATGGATGAATGAATAAACCAAAGCATATTATAAGAAGAATGAATAAAATCAATTATGTTCTACTTGGAATACCTAATCTCATATGAAAATAGTAACAGTTGTAAAGAAAGCAATTTTCACGTTCTTTCTGTAGTCATTGAAAACTTTACTTCAAATATAATAAGGGCATAGAACCTATTAAGTTGGAAGAAAATTTAAATCTTTAGCCTACACACCCTCCAGAATGATAAATCGTAAAGTAAAAAGGAGACTAAGTCATTAGTTTAGAACGTGCTACATGTGTGGACACTTCTTCCAGCCTTCTGCCTTCTGTCAGTGTGTTCTATATTCAAAATTGTAGGAGCCAAAATATATAATTGCTAAATTTCCCTGAAGTTGTTTTTCTGAGGCAGCCATCCAAATACTACTCAAATATAATTTCGCCTCTTGGGAGCTTTTGAATCGGTGGGAAATAATGGCTTGATTTTTAAAAATCTCTCTATATATAGATTTTCAGCCATCAGTCTCGGAGCAAACAAGTCGATCACTACTCACTGACTGGGGCCACAACTCTCTGATGGGATTGTTTGAGCCACAAGACTATCCTCATTTGTGGTCAGAGCATCAGAATGGACTAGAAACCGGGAACCTTTATGCTGGTCCCGGATGTACCGCTGAAAAGGCCCACAACCTTGCCCTTTGGAATGGATGGAAAGTTAAGAGTCAGATGGGATTTTGGAAGTGAGCTAGTCTGCGCTGCTCATTATAAGAAGACGAGAGTAGTCAGTGCATTAACATTTACGCTTTGATCAAGTCTCAGAGCTAATGATTTGTTTAATTAAACCTTGTCTTGATCAAAGGTGTTACCTGATGAAAGTATCTGATGAGCTTGTTTTCCTGGTATGAACTACAAGCCTAATGACATTTAAACATGTTTTTCACCCTTTTAAATGATACAAATGAAATACATTGCGTGCACTTTAAATAAGGGATGCCATTATAAGAGTAGAAAAAAAAAAAGGTGGTGCTGTAACAGGTAAAGGGTGAATTGCCAAATTAGCGTTGTCAAATTTTAGAGGTGGGAGATCTTGCATGTTTCAGAGGGAAGGGAGAACAGAGGAGGAATAGTTTTGTTTTTGTTTTTTGGGGTTTTTTGTTTGTTTGTTTTCTGCTGGTCTTGAATCAAAGGGACTGATCATCTGGAAAAATCCCTGAATTCAGTGACTGTTTCCTGCGTGTAACGAAGGTTTGTCGTTTCAACACTGTTTGTACCTAACTGTGAAAAAAGACCTTTCTTCGCGTTTGGTTGTGAGCTGTGAGGCCCCAGTGCTGGATGAAACCAAACCCCGCTTGAAAATGAGGCAGATCCCAGCTGTTCATTTACCAAACCATTTCCTGTTTCCTCCTGGGCACACGGCTAGGCTTCATTCCCCAGCCTCTCTTGAAGTGTGGTTTACCCGTGGCGAAATCGCGGCCGGTGGAATGCGGGTTGAAATAACACAGGCCCCACCGCAGGTCTGGCTCATCAAACATTCCCCCACAGGACCCTCCATTTTCCGTCTTTCCCTGTTTACACCTGAAGGAAAACACGACAGCATCCAGACAAGGCAGAGCCATGAGACGGCAGGAACCTGAAAAAGGTGGTCAGGAAAGCCAACCAGGGAAGAACGGCCACACTGGACCTTTACCTGCGACAGAAACAAACAATTGCGTTAAGCCGCGGAACGCCTGAGGTTGTTTGTTTCAGCAATGAGCCCACCCCGAAGAAGGAAACAATCCTGGGCTCCCATCAGGAGGATCAAGATATGTGTAAACACGTTTCTTTTCAGGTAGTGGAAAAAAGTAGCCCCTTTAGAGCTAATACAGCAACTAATTATCTGGAAGAGGGTGCCACCATTACACCTGCCCCCGTCACTGAGTTACAGATTCGCCTACCCAGGGGACATGTTCTTTTTGACCCCTGTACTAAATTTTCCCTGCGCTTCTGCGGTGGCTGATGCAGCTTCTTAGTCTGACTTTTGAGACCTTTCATGATCTGACCACTTCTGGATTTTTTAAGTCTCATATTCCACACTCTGATAACACAGGTCAGTGTGTTTCTCTCTCTCTTCTTTGCCGAGGCTTGTTCCATTTATTTCTTCACCTGAAGCGTTATTTGCGCCAATTGTATCCCGATTCTTTAACACACAACCCAAGGTGTCCCTTTCTTTATGGCTCTCGCCTCCTTCCACCCTTCCTCCCCTTCTCTGCAAGCCCTTTGCATTACATAGGTTCCCACGGGGCACTTGCCGCTTTAATATTCTATTGTAAATATTTAAATACATGTCTTATCTCTTGCTGAAAAATGCGAGAGAGCAGAATATGGGTGTGTGTGTGTGTGTGTGTGTGTGTGTATGAGGAAAAGAGAGAGAGAAAGATCATTTTTTGGGCTCTCCTAAAGGGCCTGTCAGGGTATTGCATACATGAACACAATTATTAACATTTACTGGATCAGGCTATGAAAACCTCCCCTTTAAAAAGGCACATTTCCTGGGGCGCCTGAGTGGCTCAGTGGGTTAAGCAGCTGATTCTTGATTGTGGCTCAGGTCATGATCTCACAGTTCGCGAGTTCAAGCCCCAAGGTCGTGCCCTGCACGCTGACCTGAAGGAGCCTGCTTGGGATTCTGTCTCCCTCTCTCCGTGCCTCCCCCACTCACACTCTCTCTGTCTCTTTCAAAATAAATAAAAAGGTACATTTTCCTTAACACTCCCTGACTGGAATGTTTTTGAAGAACCATAAGAAGTTTATGAGGCCAACGAGCAGTCTGCCCATTTCTAGAGTACGTCCCTTCAATAGCGTATTTTTGGCCAAGAGGGTATGTACTATCTCTTGGATCGTCTTAAGTTCTGAAATAACATTAAAATCTTCTACTTCTTTTTAAAAAAATTTTTTTTAACGTTTATTTATTTTTGAGACAGAGAGAGACAGAGCATGAACAGGTGAGGAGCAGAGAGAGAGGGAGACACAGAATCCGAAGCAGGCTCCAGGCTCTGAGCTGTCAGCACAGAGCCCGACGCGAGGCTCGAACCCATGAGCCGTGAGATCATGCCCTGGGTCAAAGTCCGATGCTTAACTGACTGATCCACCCAGGCGCCCCTAAAATCTTCTACGTCTGCTGTATGACTGGATCCCAAAACTTCAGGCGGCACTGCTCCAGGTGACTCTTTCAATCTCACCTACTGCTGGGTCCCCAGTGCCCTTAGTGGTGCCCGACAGAGACTAAAATATCAATACATGTTTGCTGACTGGAAGCTTAGTGATAAAAGACTCCATGCAACATGGCAACGAATTGGCCGCGGCTGTTTCTGTGATAGCAGCAAAGTGATTAAAATTAAAACTGAGCACTTAGCGTTGGTGCCATATGGATCTGTTTGGTTTCTTGTGAAAGAAGAAACAAGAGACCTAGTGGGCTGGGACCGGGCCAGCCTTCACTCAATATACCACTTCCGTGAGGGGCGCACAAAGCTTTTATGTTGGGGCCACTCATCTGGTGGCAGACCTGTCGTCAACTCTTAACCGGGGTGAGGAAAGAGAGCCACAAGGTTTGCTGATGTGGTCGTGGACAGAGGAATAACTTCTTGAAACATAGACGAATTTACTTCTACCCAAAGATGAGTACTTTCAATATGTTTATTTTATTTTATTTATTTATTTTATTTTATTTCATTACATTTCATTTCATATCACTTCACTTCACTTCACTTTATTTTATTTCATTTCATTTCACTTCACTTCACTTCACTTCAGTTCACTTTATTTTATTATTTTATTTTATTTATTTTTTTTATTTCATTTCATTTCACTTCACTTCACTTCACTTTATTTTATTTTATTTCATTTCACTTCACTTTATTTTATTTTATTTTATTTTATTTTATTTTATTTTATTAACTATTTTGAGAGTGTGAACGGGGGAGCAGAGAGAGAGGGAGACAGAGAATCCCAAGCAGGCCTCATGCTATCAGTGCAGAGCCCAACATGGGGCTTGATCTCATGAACCGTGAGATCGTGACCTGAGCCGAAATCAAGTGTCTGACATTTAACCGACGGAGCCACCCAGGCACCCCAGTACTTTTTCATATTTTTAACTGGGTCACGTGGATGATGACCCTGCTACATGATTATGCCAGGGTGTGGCTTTTTGTTAGAATGGAAGTTCCCTTTTCGATAATGTTTCCTGCCTCATGAAGTAGAAGGCAGTGATGTGCTAGTCCCTCTCTGTCTCTTCACGTCCTTCCTCTGCCCTCCTCTATGAAAATGAGTTGGCCTGCTTTTTGGATCCTCTGTAAGATCTGCACGAATTCAAGCTATATGAAAAGAAAGCTATGAAGGCACATTTATAAACAGAAGTGAAAGAACACCTTTTACAGACGCTTACTGTAGCAGAAAGCGGTATTTGCCATAGGAATGATTGACTACCAATTACGTTTCACACAAAACCTAGCGAAGATAGTACTCACAAGGGACAAGAAAAGCAGTTTCTATTTTAACAAGATCTTTTAAGTTTAGAACAGATGAGGAAGCATGGGGGAACAGAGAGCGGTAGAAGAGAAAATGATTATTTTCTGCTGGCCAATCTAAAGATTCCTTATTTATTGAATCTCATTTCACGCTCCTGTTTATAGATGGAAAAGTAGTAAAACAAGAATTTAGAATGCACAGCCATTGTACAGGAGGTCTGAGAGCCAAATTGGATAATTTTTCATTAGAGCCATGACATAAAAAGGTTGGGGAAACTCCGTCATAAACTACTTGGTAACAATCAGCCTTACAAACTTTCCCTTCTGGAGAGGACTTAGGAAAGGAACCTTCGCAGGACGATGGTCCAGAAACCCCAAGGCACCTTGCAAATCCTGTCTCCAGTGCATGTGTTGAACCCTTGACCCGAAATATCCTACCTTTCTCTTTCCTGCTCTGAGAGTGCCCTGTGCCCTGTTGACCTGGCAATTCTTGGTCACCAGCCAGTCCCCAGTTCAGGTGGCAGACCCTGTGAGACTGTGTCCATTACCCCCTTTCCCCAGGATCGATGGATTATGTGGGATGCTACAGAGCTGAGAACGTTGTGGCTTGTCCGTACGTGACCACACACTGACGGCACGGGGCCCCTTCTGCGAGACTGTGAGCTTGTCGGGGCAGAGGCTCTGAGATTCACGCTGCTATCTCGATAGCTGCTTGACGTTTGTTACATAAATAAACACGTCACACTTTTCCTACTCAGGTGGAAGGAAGAAGGTGGAAACCTTGGCCCACCCACCACATCCCCCCGACACAGCTGCCTGGAGACTCAAGGTCCCACTGTTCCTTTTTATTCCTTGATATTATGGAAGAGATCATTTTAGGAGGTATAACTTTTTCTCTGATCATAATGTGAACAGGAAAGGTTTAACTCAACAGGCCTGGGGTGCTCAACCCTTCACATTCTAAATAAAAACCTGCCTCCAGAATGGGCTGGCTCTTGGGGAATAACCCTGGACTCCTTGGAATGTTGGGCCTGATAAGAGCGGTTTTTTTTTGCACGCCTGAGAACTTGAACCATGCTTTACCAGTGTGGCCAGGTAAGTTTATCCTGACAGAGTGATTTATGGCGAACGCTTGTTTTTGCTCTGGGTTAAGGGCTGGAGCATGAGTACGTGGGATCAGTCGCATGGGCCTTGCATACCAGCAGGACTGGTTCTCAATAAAACTTCTGGCCACCACGACTTTGGGAGCTTCTCTGATTGGTACCCTTGGCACATCGCTGCTGGAGGACTGAGTGTGTCCCCGTGTGACACCACCGAGAGGGACACTGAGAAGCTTGCACCTGGTTCCTCCTGGACTTTACCCCGCGTGCCTCGTCCCTTGGCTGATTCTATTCTACATCCTTTGACCGCAATAAGCTGTAACAGCGTGCGAGCCCCGTGAGTCCTAGGAAATCATCGTGGGGACTCCCAGCATGCCACCCATTCAGATGCCATCATCCGGGAGGATGGTAGGTGAAAATAAATAATTACGGGGGCGCCTGGGTGGCTCAGCTGGTGAAGAGTCCGACTTCGGCTCAGGTCATAATCTCACGGTTCGAGAGTTTGAGCCCTGTGTTGGGCTCTGTGCTGACAGCTCAGAGCCTGGAGCCTGCGTGGGATTCTGTGTCTCCCTCTGTCTCTGGCCCAACCCCACTCATGCTCTCTCTCTCTCAAGAAAACAAAAATAAATAAAGAGAATAAATAAACAAGCAAATAAATAAATAAGGAGACCAGGAAGGAGGAGAGTCCAGAAGATGTTTGGGAGGCCAAATGCAATGGGTTCTGTGACAAGTGGGTCTTTCCACTTTACTGGGATTACGTGCCCAGAGCCAGTGTGGACATGGCCGTGGTAAAGACTCTCCGCTGTGTGTCTTTTGACACAAAAGGTATCTCCATGTTCCCACGGGAAGGAAATGAAGCGAACAAACGGTACGTATCCATAACTGGCACCTCTCCCGATTTGGGGGGGTCTAAGTCCGCCCAGGGCAGCTTGTCCATCTAGCACTGGTCCGTCCAGGGTGCGGGAAGCGCAGACAGACGTGCATGGGAGTTGAGGGCACAGGTGGCCAGTGCTCTAAGACCAGGGAAATGTCGTTTCACAGTCTGTTTTATCAACCCTTGAAATTAGCACCCAGAATGCCTGAGTTGATTAACAAGGTGGGTTTTGCACCCGGAGACTCAGAGCTCCTCCCCCGATGCTGTTGCTCGCCTGTTGTGTGACTTTGGCAGGTAACTTCCGCCTGCCTCAGTTTCTTCATCCGTGCTCAGGACAGGGTCAGGAACCTAGGAAATGTTCATTACATGGTAACCGCGGTCTCTGGCTTCTCTTCTGGATCTCTCTGAGAAGCAGCAGAAGAGCTCTCCTAATGGTATTGTTGGGAAGAGGGTTTGTGGTTGTTTAAGAGAGCTTTCTGGGGCGGGACTGGAACCAAGTCAGCATTTTGTGAGTTGATTACAGAGATTGCACTTGAATACCATTTCTTCCTTCCTTCCTTCCTTTTTTGGAGAAAGAGGGCACAAATAAGTGAGGCGCAGAGAGAGATGGGAGAGAGAGGGGGAGAAAGAGGGAAAGAGAAGTGGGGCTCAAGCTCTCCCAACTGGGGGCTCGAACTCACAAGCTGTGAGGTCATGACCTGAGCCAAAGTCAGATACTTAACCGACTGAGCCACCCAGGAGCCCCCTGGAAGAGGATTTCTTTATGACAAATAGGTTGGGATGTGTTCCCCTGGTGAACTTCCTCCTCCCCTCTCCCCTAAGGCTCCTTTCCTGATGCCCCCCCCCCCCCCCCCCAGCAGCAGTGATGGGGCCTCGGGCATGCAGCTGGCCGGGACCAATTTCTTGCTTCACCAGACAAAGCAAGTAGGAGGCTAATATCACCCCGGAGGCCAAGAGGGCAAACTGATAAAATAAGAACTTTAATCACGGGGTGCCGGGGTGGCTCAGTCGGTTGAGCGTCTGACTTCGGCTCAGGTCATGATCTCGCGGCTCGTGAGTTCGAGCCCTGCGTCGGGCTCTGTGCTGACAGCTCAGAGCCTGGAGCCTGCTTCCGATTCCGTGTCTCCCTCTCTCTGCCCCTAACCCACTCGCATTCTGTCTCTGTCTCTCTCAAAAATAAACATTAAAAAAAAAGAAGAAGAACTTTAATCACAAACAGGTTTAAAATAGTCTTTCTTTGACATATTCAGGATAATCCCCAAATGATAAAGCTTATTTTCTGCACACATTTGAAAGGCCACAGGCCAACGTTTTCCGGAGCATAAGACCCTCAGCGTGCTGAGGGTCTGATGTGACACGATACCTTAGGTGACCTGGCGAGGCTGTCCCTCCACAGGACAGGAAAACAAAATGAAACAAAAGGCATAATGAGGCATTTTAATTCTCTAGGGTTATGGGCTCCGTTTCCAAACCTCTTCAAAGTTTCAGTAAGATTGGCATGTTTAACGAAGTGAATAAGAATTCCTAGCAAATCCCGCACACAAATTCAAATTATATTTAGCAGAAAAAGAAAAGCCAAACATAATACCCAATATCGGATGACACAGGTGACCAGCATAGACTGCTACAAAAGAGGTTGTTAGTGTGTATAAATAACACCGTAATGATCGTATCCCTTGACCCGGGGACTCTGAGAATCGAATGCAGAGTTTGGCACGTGGTCCGTGGGCCAAATCCAGCCTGCGACCCGTTTTGGCATGGCCAGCAACGTAATGATGGTCTGTAGGGTTTTAAAGAGATTTCAAGGGGAAAGAGAGGAAAGGGAAGGAGAAGGAGCAGGAGGAAGAGGAGACAGACCGCGTGGCTCACAAAGCCCGACATTTTTACCACCTGGCCCTTCGCACAGCCACCTTACCTTAGAAATAACCCCAAACGTGCAAAACCTACATGAACGAGGGTGATCTCTGCGGTGGTCTTACAGTAGTTCAAAAGACCGGGAACAATCTCCGTGCCCGGGGATAGAAGAATAGTTCCACAACTAGTAGGTAATTCGCGTAAGAGGATATTTTTCCACTACTAAAGTGATGCCTCTCCAGGGCCACGGGTCTGTGATTATGTATTTGGCCTCTTTTGAGGAAGGCTTTATGGACTTCCGGGCTCACGGACGCCTTTCTCACTCCTAAACTCTCAGGGCAGATATTTTATAAGCCGCACATTTTAAAACTTCGTGATGTTCTGCCTTGAGTAGGGAGGTCATGGCTTAAGAAATCGACCTTGACTGGGGCTCCTGGGTGGCTCAGTTAAGCATCTGACTTCAGCTCAGGTCATGATCTCAGGGTTCGTAGGTTCTGCCCCGCATTGGGGCTGTGCTGTGCTGACAGCTCGGAGCCCGGAACCTACTTCAGGTTCTCTGTCTCCCTCTCTCTCTGTCCCGTCCCCCACTCGCGCTCTGTCTCTCTCTCTCTCTCTCTCAAAAAGATAAATAAACATTAAAAAAAATAAAAGAAAGAAGGAGACCCTGATGGCTCTTGATACCCAGGCTGTTAGGACCCTCTGTAGTAGGGAGATTATGCACAAGGTCACTTGGGAACATGTTCTAGCTCAGGCCCCTCTTTTCTCCTCACTTAAGGAAGCTTCTCTTTTTCCTGGCAGCTCCCAGGGCCCCTTCCTCTACATTCTGCAGACTATGGGGTGGGTGGTGGGATTCTCATACTCTTTAATTGATTTATATGTCCTTCTGAAGGACATATATAATATATATATAATTATAATATATACATATATAAATATAGAATTATAATATATACATATATAAATATAGAATTATAATATATACATATATAAATATAGAATTATAATATATACATATATAAATACAGAATTATAATATATACATATATAAATATATAATTATATACGTAATAAATATAATATGTATAATTATATATATAATTACATGTATATATTATAATATATATAATTACATGGAACTTTTGTGGTTATTTCTCTAAGAATCTGGCTTCAGAGCCTTGGCCAGGAATATAATCAGGGTCACATTTTTGTTGAAAGACATCAGCTATCATTCACATTGTTTGCTCTTTTCAGAGAGAGAGACAGTGTTGATTGTGTCTGCCTTTCTAATGAAGATTTGGGAGGAATTCCCGAACCCAGGCTCTGCCCGGGCCATTTCTTTGTGATTGAACAAAGCACAGCTGAGCTACAGGTCAGATCCATGTCCTGCGTTGTCCTTAATCCCGCTGTGGGTCCCTGGTGCCCCTAAGATAACGTTCAAGCTCCCTGGTGTGGGGCTGGGTGTTACCACAGTCCCTCCAGCCTCACCGAGTGCTCTATCCCTCATTCGCCTGTGCCCCCACCGTGTGATGCCCTCGCGCTTTCTTCTGCAATCTTGCATGTTCAGAAACTACAACTTCTGTGTCCCCTCCGCAGAGTCCTTCACAGATCACCCCAGTTAGGTGGCAACCTGTCTCCCTCACCTTTGTCACGTTGCCCCCATGGTCCCGTTTTGTTTTCTTGACAACATTTGCCTGCTTCGCAATTATCCCAGTGCTTTGTTTGGTTGTTTGCCTATTTATCTACCTGTGTTTGTAGGTATTCATGCATTTACTTTCCCCCTCTTCTCCCTCACGAGAACGTATGCTTTTTGAGGGCAGGGACTCGTGTTCCCAGCCCCTAGAGCACATCTTCGAAGAGAGCTTGGCACGCAGTGGGTTCCCTAAATTTCCATCTTCCATCGTGTGCCCGAGGACATCTTCTCATCTGTCGGGTCACCCTCGTGGACCTTCCAAGGTCGAGGAGGGTGCCTCGTCCTCTGCATTCTGCCAACACAGTTGGCACGGTCAAGATAGGCATCAGATCCCCCGCTACAGTCTGAGGAGCCCGGGAAGGCAAAGATTGGCTCTTTGTGCCCATAGCTCACAGTCTGGCATCAAACAGGGGCAGGTTTTTATTTCATGACTGGGCCGTGAGTAAATCCATAGTAGTTTCCCGATGCTGAGTTGACTTGAGTCTATAATTTCTTGGTTCCCTTTTCTTGAAAAGACATAAAAAAAAAATTAAAAAAAACACACCTTGCTATATCTGTTATCCTCATATCGTGCTGTATTTATTAAGCTACCATTATTTTCACTCACGTTTAAAAACATGTGCCTTCATGGAGAATGCTAGCTTGGTTTATATTTGGCTTAGCCTTTGTCTACCTCTGCCTCTCCTCATTTGACAGACAACCAAAAACTCTAGAAGTTATGTGGAGGCACAATACTTCCGGTGATTATTTCGCTATGTTCCCCTCTTTCTCCCATTTACAGTCACATAGAAAATAGAGTCCGTGAAGCAGCTTCATAGAGTTCATTTCACGATTCCATGCGATGAGACTGTATTCGGGCCGGATGCCTCCCACACAAAGAAAGAGGAATCAATCACAATCAGGGCCGCATAGTGGTGGCATAAGGAGCACACATTGTCCAAGTGTTTCAGATCCAGGAAATATGGGAAGCCTGTCCGCTGATTCATTTCTTTGTTCGTCCATTCGCCTCTTACTTAGTAGTACCTCACCTGAATACGTAACGAACTCGGAGCGAATTATGTCCGTGGACAAGAATCAAGGAGCTTGAAACAGAGCAACTAGCTTGGGCTAGGAGAGATCCATGGGGGACCCAGTTCAGATCAGAACTGGTGCCAAGGAAACAACCACAGAGCATTCATTCTTCCCTCACTTGCCCGACGGCTGGTAGGGCACAACCGGAAGAACAAAGCCAGCTCAGGGTGAGAGGTTCAGCAGAACCGGGCTCAGCAGCCACTCTGGGTGCCTCTAAGTTTCTGGCCGCTTTTAAAGCTGAAATGCCAGAGCCTGAGATCCAAATGGACACTGGCCTCATGCGGAAGAGATGTGCGCTTAGTCCAATCTGCTGCCACTGCTCGCACCCACATGGGAATTCTCTTCCGGAACGCCCCTCCGGAATGCCACATTTTCAGCCACTTGATAACTGGATGAATACGGAGCTCCCACCACGTGAAAGCTGTTTGTGTCCTTACTTGCTGAGTAGGTATTGTTCCAATTTTGCCGCTAAGAAAACTGAGGCACAGAAAGTGATCGACTTGAGCCTGGCACCTCGGTATTAGGAGGAAGAACTGGGACTTCCGGCCAAATCTTCTGACTTTGAATCACTGGCCAGCAATTTGATACCTGGAAGTTTTGGGATGTCAGGTCTGGTGACTGTGGAGGAGGGTTGGCTTGGGTGTAAACCATCTAGGTGAAAATAAGGCGTGTCGATTTGATGAGACTGGTTTTCTTGTGGGAGTTATAAAGTGAGTTCGAAGGCAACTTCAAAAGAGTTGTTCATTCAGAAAGAAAAAGAGTGAGAGAGGAAGGAACAGAAAGAAGTGATAGAACCAAAAGGAAAAGGAAGGAAAAGGAGAGGAGGGAAAATGATTGGCCGGTCATCCAAGAGCACACCGTACTGATGGGCAGCACAGGAAACCAGCCTGGGGAAAGACAGAACCCAACAGCAAGAAGTGGCCGCTCAGAAGCACCCCCACTACCCAGACTGTGCCCGGGGCCACGTGTGGCAGAGTAGGAATTGCCCACAAAGAAATGGAGAGAACTTTGGAGAAAGGGAACGAATCCTGGGCATGCAAGGGCAAGGGACGGAAGGGTTCCAGCGAAATGTCCAAGACTGCCTCGAAGGGATGAATGGGGAAAAAACATCCAGAGCGTTTAACTGCAAATATTTTCAGGAAGAAAAATGCCATGAGTTACCCTTTTATCTATGGATTCAATTTGGAAACACCAAGCACAAGGACTACAGACTTACAGTTGATGGGATTTTGAATACGATCATCTCGTAACCCCTTGTCTGTATTATAAATCAATTTAAAATAAATTTATTTTCAGCAAGTGACTTTCCCATTTAGGTAACGAATTGCAGAGTTAGAATTGGACTCTGCATCTCCAGATTCCTACTTTAGTGCTGGGGTTAGGCTAGAGTTTCTTGTTCAATGTCATATTCAAGACTGTTGAGTTAGAGCTGGTTTGAATCCCAGCTCTGCCACTTACTCTCAATGGGACCTTGGATTTTACCCAACTTCTCAATTCTTTTCATCAGTAAAACTAGGGGGCAGTGGGGGCAAATCCCCTCCCCTTTGTTAAGATTCTTGTGGGAGTTACATTAAATAAATCTTGTAAAAGCTTGGTTCAATGCCGGACAATTAGAAAGCGCTCAATTACGGGTGCCTGGGTGGCTCAGTTGGTTAGTGAGTGATCTCGGTGATCTCGCGGTTCGTGAGTTCGAGCCCCGTGTCGGGCTCTGTGCTGACACCTCAGAGCCTGGAGCCTGCTTCGGATTTTGTGTCTCCCTCTCTCTCTGCACCTCCTCTGCTCGTGCTCTGTCTCTCTCTCTCACTATCTCAAAACTAAATAAACGTTAACAAAAATTAGAAAGTGCTCAATTAATGTTAGTTGAACCCAGTTATGGGGACTTGAATGAGTGGGATTGATCTGTTGCAGTGACATCGTCCTGAGATATCCATTCCGCAGTCAAAAAATAAATTGATTCGTGATACTGGTGAGTGGGTGGATGATAAATGTGTTAAGGAACTTGCCAAAGAAACAGCTGAGTGAAAGACCAAATTCCTGGCTCATGACGGTTTAAAAAATGGCCAAGAATATGTTCCAAACAGAAGAATGGAACTTCGAACGTAGGAGGAGGACAAGAGAGGAATGGGGCTGTGTTTTTTTCAGGTGCTTCAGAGTTCTGGATGTTCTTGGAGATATCCAGGTGCTACACAGGGCTCCTCTGTGAACTTGTGAGCTAGAAATGGGAGCAATCACGACGGGCTCCAGCTGAGCCTGTACCACACGGGGAAACGAGCTCTTCACCCTTGGAGCCCATCTCTGGTTCCTCTCTGCACCATCCTGCTTGGAGCCCCGCCCCCCAGCCCTCTTTATGGGCCTCTACACGTTCGCTGCTCCAAAAGACGTAGCTGCTTTGCACCTGCCTTGACCCATTTCTGCCCATCGACAAATCCATGCGAACCTCCTAATCATCTGATCTGTCCTTGCCTCTGAAAGACCTTGCCGTTGGTCCAAATAGAAAATGCCAAGTCAGGGCCACCTGGGTGGCTCAGTTGGTTAAGCATCCAACTCTTGATTTCAGCTCAGGTCATGATCTCAGTTTGTGGGTTCAAGCCCCACTTGCTGGCAGGACAGCGTGGAGCCTGCTTGGGATTCTCTCTCTCTCTCTCTCTCTCTCTCTCTGAAAATAAATAAATAAACATTAAAAAAAAAAGAAAATGCCAAGTCAAAGATAGGGCGTGGGCCACAGTTTCATGGTCACGAAGCTTGCTGTGAGGCAAGACCGAGCTGCCCCCCATCTCTGATGCCCTGTATTCAACACTCCTCCATTCTCCCTCTTCTCTTAACTTTGGGGCTCTTAGAGGTGGGGGGGGCTCCACCTCTGACCTCTGACCTCAGACTCCCTGGTTGCATTCCCCTCCCAGTTCCATGTGGCCCCAGTACCTGCTCTGGTATTTGGCCTCTTGGAATTAGCCTCAG
Organism: Panthera pardus; assembly: GCF_024362965.1. Classification (NCBI taxonomy): domain Eukaryota; kingdom Metazoa; phylum Chordata; class Mammalia; order Carnivora; family Felidae; genus Panthera; species Panthera pardus. Next base: position 14,574,661 of record NW_026526655.1, read on the forward strand.
AATCCGCTCCTCGGAAGCGCCTGCCCCTCCCTCGTCACACCCACTTCCCTCCAGAGAGTGAGTGGGTTGATGGTTATTTCTGCCGAGTGTTTACCAGGGGTCCTTGGGAGAGGACTGCTTTTATCCCAGTGCTTCCCAGGGTGTGACACATCCAAGTCATTGCAAAAGATATTCAAGAAAATAAGGTCCTGTGTGGAGCCTTTAAAAGTCTCCTGGTGGCTCAGTCGGTTAAGCATCTGACTTCAGCTCAGGTCATGGTCTCGTGGTTTGTGAGTTCGAGCCCGGTGTCAGGCTTTGTGCTGACAGCTCAGAGCCTGGAGCCGGCTTCGGATTCTGTGACTCCCTCGCTCTCTGCCCTTCCCCCCACTTGTGCTTTGTCTGTCTGTCTCTCTCTCAAAAATAAAGATTAAAAAAAAATTTTTTTTTTAAAGTCATAGTGCATCTTATTCTATTGTAGGCTCTGGAAACCCCAATTGTGAAGAGGCTTTTTTTTTTTTAAGTTTATGTATTTATTTTGGGAGAGAGGGAGAGAGAGAATCCCAAGCAGGCTCCGAGGTGTCAGCACAGAGCCTGACGTGGGGCCCCCATCTCACAAATTGTGAGATCGTGACCTGAGCCGAAATCAAGAGTTGGACCCTTATCCGACGGAAACACCGGGGCGCCCGGTGAAGAGACCTTTTAACTTGGTGTTTTATAGCAGCATTTGAATATAGGAACATTTTCCCAGAAAATACTTACCAACAACCCAGAGAACTAGTTTCCTGGAGAATGCTGCCTGCACTTCCTGTAACGGTGGCACTCCGAGGGGAGGATGTTGCCCCATGGAAGGAGCTCACCCTTATAGTTTTCTCCTTTAGTCTCACAGCCACCCTGTAGGGTGGATGTTATTGTCCTCGTTTTATTTTACTATTTTGTAAGAACTTATCTTATTAGAGCATTTTCAGGATTACAACAAAATCTCTGGTGTTTTCCATATACTCCCTACCCTGATGCAGGTATAGCCTCCCGCCTAAATTAGGAACATCACTCACCAGAATGGTACGTTCTTTTTTTTTTTTTTTTTAAATGAAGGAGAAACCTATATTAATACATCATAACCACCCCAAGTCCATGGTTCACCTTAGGCTTCGCCCTTGGTGTTGTACATTCTGTGAGTTTGGACAAATTTATAATGAGATGTATCCATCATGATAACACATAGAATATCCTCATTGCCCTGAAAATTCTGCCCCGTGCTCTGCCTATTCATTTCTCCCCCACCTCAACCCTGGCAACCACTGATCTTTTACCGTCCCCATAGTTTCGCCTCTTCCAGAATGTTGTATGGTTGGAATCACGCAGTACGTAGTTCACGTTGGCTTCTTTCACTTAGTAACGTGCATTCCAGAATCCTCCGTGACTTAGTGACTCGACAGCTCATTTATTTTTAGTACTGAATAATCGTCTGTTGTCTGTATAGACAGTTTGTGTACCCCTTCGATTACTGAAGGACAGTATACTTAACTTTTTTTAAAATAATTTTTTTAACGTCTACTTATTTTTGAGAGAGGGAGAGAGACAGCGCACGAGCAGGGAAGGGGCAGGACAGAAAGAGGGAGACACGGAATCTGACGCGGGCTCCAGGCTCTGAGCTGTCTGCACAGAGCCCGACGCGGGGCTTGAACCCACAAACCACGAGATCGTGACCTGAGCCGAAGCTGGACGCTAAACCGACTGAGCCACCCAGGTGCCCCAGTATGCTTACTTTTTAAAGAAACTGCCAGACTGTCTTCCAAAGTGGTTGTACAATTTTGGATCCGCCATCAGTGATGAACGAGAGTTGTTGGTTCACATTCTCACCAGCATTTGGTGCTGTTAGGGATTACTTCCATTTTATTTATTTATTTTTTAAAATCACTTTCCTGAGGTAGGATGGACCTATGAAAAGCTGTGTACATTTCATGCATACAACTGAATGAGTTTGTAGGTAAGTATACACCCATGAAGCCATCACCACAATCTATGCCAGAAACATCTCCATCACCTCCCAAAGTTTCTTCAAATTCTATTTATTATTACTATTTATTTATAGTATGAGATAACACAGCATACAATCTACCCTCTTGGCAAATTTTTAAGTAGACAACACAGTATTGTGTTTTTATTTTATTTTACTTTTCATTTTTAAAAAATTTACATCCAAATTAGTTAGCATCTAGTTCAACAGTGATTTCAGGAGTAGATTCCTTAGTGCCCCTTCCCCATTTAGCCCATCCCCCCTCCCACAACTCCCCCATTAACCCTCAGTTTGTTCTCCATATTTAGGAGTCTCTTCTGTTTTGTCCCCCTCCCTGTTTTTATATTATTTTTCTTTCCCTTCCCTTATGTTCATCTGTTTTGTGTCTTAAAGTCCTCATATGAGTGAAATCATATGATTTTTGTCTTTGACTGACTAATTCCACTTAGCGTAATACCCTCCACTTCCATCCACGTAGTTGCAAATGGCAAGATTTCATTCTTTTTGATTGCCAAGTAATATTCCATTGTGCGTGCGTGTGTGTGTGTGTGTGTGTGTGTGTACCACACGTTCTTTATCCGTTCATCCATCCATGGACATTTGGGCTCTTTCCATACTTTGGCTACTGTTGATAGTGCTGCTATAAACATGGGGGTGCGTGTGTCCCTTCGAAACAGCACACCTGTATCCCTTGGATAAATGCCTAGCAGTGCAATTGCTGGGGCGTAGTGTAGCTCTATTTTTAGTTTTTTGAGGAACCTCCATGCTGTTTTCCAGAGTGGCTGCACCAGCTTGCATTCCCAAGTATTCTTAACCATAATCACTATGCTGTGCGGTAGAGCTCTAAGACTTACTCATCGTGGGCAATTGGAACTTTGTACCAAATACCTCCCCATTTTCCTCTCCCCCCAGGCTCTAACCGCCACCATTTTACTCTCTGCTCCTATGAGTTTGGGTCTTTTAGATTCCTCATACAAGTGGTACCATGTAAGATCTGTCCTTCTATGTCTGGCTTATTTCACAAAGCACGGTGTCCTCCGCATTCATCCATGTGGTTGCAAATGGGAGGATGCCTTTCTTTCTCTGAGGCTGAACAATATTCCACGGTACGTATGCACCACACTTTCTTTACCCATTCATCCAGTGGGGAACATTTAGGTGATTTCCATGTCTCTGCCGTTATAAATAATGTTGCAGTGGACACGGGAGTGCAGCTGTGTCTTTGAGACCCTAATTGAAGTTCCTTTGGATGTCTGGTTGAGAATTGGAGAGGTGAAGTTTTACGGAGCTCATGTTTAACGTTCCCACTGGCAATCGGGGGTGAGGAGCACACCATCTTATGTCGCATCTGCCGGTGCCACGAGAGTGGCAGAAGAGGGGTTGTGTCACCTCCCTGGACACGTGTCTGGGGCAGCAGGCGGAGTGGTTAGTCCAGCTTGCAGAACCTGCCTCTAGAGCTTATCTCCCTCTCTTTCATTGACCCACCTCCATCCAGTCCATCTGTAAGACATGTTGCGTTATCTTCGAAAAGATTTTTAAAAATCTTCCCTCGCTACCCCAGATCAAGCCACCAGAATTTATGGTCAGGAGCTCGTAAAGGCTCCTTAGCCAATCCCTTCCACTCTTGCTTCACTACAGTCTACCCTGCAGTCGCGAGTGATCTTTTTCAAATTATAATCACATCGTGGCACTTCTCTCAAAAGCCTCCATAAGCCGCCCATTACGTCTTCTGTCAAATCTGTGTGAACCTGGCCCCTGCCAGTATCTCTGTCTTCAGGTTGCTCTCTGTTTTTTCGCCGTGGCCACGTGGGACTTCACTCCCGGTTTGTGAGCCCAGCCAAGGTCAGTGGAGCCACCTAGGCAAACCCCCAGATGTGTGGGCAGCACTAGCCCAGTGCTGTGTTCCGGGTGACTGTTCGTGATTTGTTACAGGCACCGTTTGGCAAGAAAGCCAGTTGTCTGGCTTCCTCACTTTGCTCATTTATATTTGGATGCCTGCTGCTTCGAGTGGCTGTTCTTGTCTATGGGATCACTTTCTATTTCTTTATTTTTTTATGATCTTATTTTTTATTAAAACAAATTTTATTTTGTGGTGGTTCACTGGGTTGGGCATCCAACTTCGGCTCAGGTCATGATCTCGCGGTTCGTGAGTTTGAGCCCCACATCGGGCTCTGTGCTGACAGCTCGGAGCCTGGAGCCTGCTTCAGATTCTGTGTCTCCCTCTCTGACCTTCCCCTGTTCATGCTCTCTTTCTCTCTGTCTCAAAAACAAATAAACATTTAAAACAATTTAAAAAAATAATAAATTTTATTTTGTGGTGGTTCAGCGGGTTGGGCATCCAACTTCGGCTCAGGTCATGATCTCATTTTGGGTTCGAGTCCCGCTTCTAGCTCGGTGCTGACAGCTCAGAGCCTGGACCCTGTCTCAGATTCTGTGTTTCCCTCTCTCTCTGCTCCTCCCCCACTTGTGCTCTCTCTCTCTCTCTCTCTCTCTCTCTCTCTCTCAAAAATAAATAAATAAACATTAAAAAAATTAAAATAGGGGTGCCTGGGTGGCTCAGTCAGTTAACTGTCCTACTTCACTCAGGTCACGATCTCTTGGTCTGTGAGTTCGAGCCCCGCGTTCAGCTCTGTGCTGACAGCTCGGAGCCTAGAGTCTGCTCTGGATTCTGTATCTCCCTCTGTCTCTTTCTCTCTCTGCCCCTCCCCTGCTCACGTTCTGTCTCTCTTTCTCTCACTTAAAAGTAAATAATTAAGAAAATTTTTTTAACAACAACAAAAATTAAAATAAATTTTATTTTAGGCATATGATCACTGTATTCCTATTTCTTCATTTTCTTTGCTTTAGTTTCTGTTAGCAGTTATCACTACCTCAATCAAGACTTCGTATCTGTCTCCCTATTTATTGTAGGTCTCTCTCAATACGCTATGGGAGGGCAGGAGTTTTGTCTTATTCATCGCTGTCTCCCCAGGATCTAGAACAATGCTTGTGCAGATGGGGCGCTTGTTAAAGATTTGTGGAATAAAAGCTGATATTAAAGTCTTTATCTCAGCGTATATGTCACCCTTAGAGGCCTCCTCTTATCCCCGCCTGCTCCCATTCAGTGCTGACTACTCAGGTTTGGGACTTTCCTCCTCTCCACTACTTTCTTGTCTTAGCACTCTCATTTTGCTCGCTTATCCATCTGTATTTCTCTCTAGACTCTACGTTCCTGAACACCAGGGTCTCTGTCTTAGTCATCTTATCCTTAGAGCTTAGTGTAAAGGCACACTCCATGGCGAGGGTCACTAAATACTTTCGTTTTTTTAATTTTTATTTATTTTTATTTTTTTTAATGTTTCATTTATTTTTGAGAGAGAGAGAGAGACAGAGTGCCAGCGGGGGAGGGGCAGAGGGAGAGGGAGACACGGAATCGGAAGCAGGCTCCCGGCTCCGAGCTGACAGTACAGAGCCCGTCGCGGGGCTCGAACCCACGAACCGTGAGATCATGACCTGAGCGGAAGCCGATGCTTAACCGACTGAGCCACCCAGGCGCCCCGGTCACTAAATATTTTCTGAAGGTGTAGGCACATATTCAGCACATACTCAGCCCCTTCTGGGGTGAATGACTTTGGGTATCGTGTTAAGAGAGGAAGCAAATAGAATAAAAATACCCCCGAAGAAGAACAGGATGTTTTCATGGCCACTTGTTTTATTTGTACAGGATCTGTACTTTATGAAAATTTAAAAATTTTACTTTTAGTTGGCTGAACCGTCTACCCACAGATAATTTAAAGCTGCCCCTGGAGAGGGAATGACGCAGAAAAACAAGAATAACTGGGGTTGACGTGTGAATTACACCCCTGGAAAGCAACAGCAGCCTGCATATCAGTTGCATCAGGCATCAGCCTCCTCTTAGTGACTGTATTTATGATGTGGACTTATTCGGAAGGCTAAATATAGCAGCGAGAGCCCCAGGCAGTTTATAGGAGCCTTGGCCAAAAGTTTATCTCATGTTTTCCATCAAGCTCCCACTTGAGCTGTCCCTCTTGTATTGGCTTTTTATCTGGTTTTATCTGGATAAACCAGGAGCAAGGAACATTTTATTCAAGATACCCTATTTAAGGTTAAAAAGCACCCCTACCTGTGACATATTCAAAGCAGGGTTTGATCTTTGTTTCTTGTCGCTCTTTCTTTTCTTTTTACGCTTTCACTTTTTCCTCCCTTCCTTCCTCCCTTCCTTCCTTCCTTCTTTCCTTCCTTCCTTCTTTCTTTCTTTTTCCTTTTTGGGCTTTGTCAGCTCACCTACTGTCTGCTGGAGTGTAATCCGCAGAGATGTTGATCATCTTGACACTCCACAGAATAACACACTAGTCTATGACGTTGATGGCATCGTGTCGATTGGACTTAGGGAAGCCACCAACCTCTTTAGGTGCCTTACTCAGACACAAGTGAGCCAGGGGATGGGAAAGATTCCTATGTCTGATATCAATTAGTGTGTCTTTAGACAAGACGGAGGGTTGAAAAGGCTAAAAGGGAATTCCGATGAATTGCAGAGGGAGTAGCTGCAGGAAGCAGTTGTCCGTCTCCGGGAACAAAGGAGAGACATTGGAGTTATCAGAATCTAGAGTATTGGAGAAGGAACCTTCCAGAGCTGGGCCTGGTCCTCTGAGGAGTTTCAGAAGAAACTCCTTGGAAGAAGGCCCTGCAGAGTCACTGACATTCAGACCTCTGATGAGAGAAGAACGAGAGAGAGAACAGTAGGAACTATGTTGGATGAACTGTGTGGCCAGAAAATGAAAATTCGTTCAAGGATGTAGGAACATCAGTTTCTTCTTAACATGTTGGTTAACTTATTTGACTTGATCTATTTTAGGAATGGGCTAAGGAAGTAAACATGTAAGATGGGATAACGTTCAATAAAATTTGGGATATACTTCATGCAGGTACCTCTGACTTTTACTATTCACTTTAAAATCAGTATTAGCAGAGATGGAAAGCATATAGAAAACCAGTAGAAAGTCAACAGAACTATAGTGGCTGAATCCCGGAGCTGAGAAACCAAAACATTTGGGCTCAGCCTACAACGGGAAGTTCAGGGAAGCATGAGTCAGAGAGAATGTAGTTCAAATCTCAGCTTTATTGCAAATTGTAAAATCCCTCAGGTTATTTCACCTTGGGTTTCTTTTTATAACTGGGATTATAATTATACCATTGTACCTTGACTTCTATAGAGTTAAAATCAAAGTGTCATTATGCCTCCTACATTATTACATACTTCCTTTTAAGCCTTCTCCTCCCTGCTCCCCTCCCCCCGCCACCCCCGGTTAAGGCTCTGTACTTAATAACCATAAACCATTTGTGTATTCTGATCTCCAATGATTATTTATGATGCTCCTTTTCTTCTCCAATAGAAGCCTGGAGTTTGGATCTACCAGGAACTGCTTCACTTTCTTGATGTACCCCCAAAATTGGGAGATTCAAGACTGAACATAGAAAGAGAGGGCTACCAGGCAGGTGTCCTCCAAGTGTGAAATAGACAGAGTCCCACTGAGAGTGATGGTAACAACTAGCACAGAAAGGCTGCCCTGGGGACAAGGGAGAAAGGCAGAGAGTTTGGAAATAGGATGAAGATCTAGTATTCAGAGGATGCAGATTCACATAAACTTTAGAAAAGAAAGTCAGAGAATAAGAATTTGTCATGGTGCCTCTAGGTATTTCCCAAAGGATTGGGGTTCCAATCGAAGAGACCACAATGTGATCCTTCTAGAGAAGGGAAGGGCCATGCAACAGCTGTCCAAAGTCCGTTTATTGAACGTTATCCCATCTTACATATTTACTTCCTTCACTCTTCTCCAGTATTCATCGGGCATCTACTTCTCAAGCAATTTGCTTTCCTTGGCAGACTTGTGCCATAGGAAGGAAGCGCCCTCTGCTAGTGTCAAGTTCATAGGCCAGGGCCTTCTCACTATAATTTAGTGAATTTATCATTTGTTTCCTATTACACACCTGTGTGCATGTGGGTGATGATGTCACGCCGAGGCAGTAAAAAAAAGCAAGACAGTGATAAAGTAAGTTGATCTTCCTCAAAAGCCACAAAACAAATCATAAGAGAGGATGGAAAGTTACTATATCAAAAAATGTTCAAAGAGCAATAATGCTTAGGCAATAAAAATTCGAGGAACTAAGAGATCGGTGGATACGGCAGTGGCCAGACATAGGACTTGAATGGAAACATCACAGGAAAACCAAGAAACCCGTTGGTGGGCGTGAACATTTTGGGTTAGGGAGAGATCCAGTCTCCGTGGAGAGGAGGTCCTGCCCAGGGGATAAAGCCATGAGACAAGCCCGGATCGGAAGCACTAGGACAAACACCTTGGAAGCAGAACTATTACACAGCCAGAACGTTTCTAAGAGAGTATCTGTTTGACTATTTGCACAGGGATGTCAGAGCTTTGTTGGATTGTGACCCAAAGGTCACCTGACACACTTGAAGCTTTGAGTAAGTGTCAGGGCGAGTGGTGGCATGGCCCCACGCGTAAGCTGGTAAAGTCCTTGGAAATCTTGCCGTGAAAAGGCAAACTGGAAGTGGTCACTGTTACTGTGTTGTAAAGAAATCGTTGTCGACTGCATGTTTGGTCTCCCCCAAATCATATGTTGATACGTGATGGTATTTAGACATGGAGCCATTGGAGGTCAATTAGGCTCAGATAAGGTCATGATGGCGGAGCCCTCGTGATGGGATTAGTGTCCTTTAAGGAGAGAAAGAGACCAAGGGGCGCCTGGGTGGCTCAGTCAATTGAGTGTCGGACATCGGCTCAGGTCGTGATCTCATGGCTTGGGAGTTTGAGCCCCACATCGGGCTCTGGGCTGACAGCTCAGAGCCTGGAGCCTGCTTCGGATTCTGTGTCTCCCTCTGTCTGTGACCCTCCCCTGCTTGTGCTCTGTCTCTCTCTCTCTCTCTCAAAAGTAAATAAGCATTTAAAAAAAAGAGAAGAAGAAGAAGAAGAAGAAGAAAAAGAGACCAGAGCTTGCTCTCTACCTTGTGAAGACACAGCAAGGAAGCAGCCATATGCAAACCCAGAAGAAGGTCTTCACTAGACGAGAAATCTGCCGGCACCTTGATCTTGGACTTCCCAGCCTCTAGAACTGTGAGACATAAAACGTTTGTTGTTTCGAATACGGTATTTGTTACAGCAGCCAGAACTAAGACACAAATCAGTACAAAACACTGTATGCCTTCAGCATTTTCCGAAGGAAAAGAACTCACAACACAGACGGGGTCTTGCTTGACAAGGAGAGACATGCCTTTTGCCAGTTTTTCAGTCAACGTGACATTGAAATTGTGGAATGTTCACAGTTTAAACTTTCTTTGCGTTGAAATCATCATCACCAGGCACGGGGAGGAGGAAGCTGTTATGACCCACAGGGGACTCTGGAGGGCATCTGGGTCATTCTACCCGGGACGTTACTGTTCTTTTCCTACTCTTCTGAAAGAAGCAGAAGCTTGGCGTCAGGTGCTGGTGAGTCATCTCTCCTCACAGGGGCTCTGACTGGGATTTGCAGGCTGCCTTTGCCGCAGCCACTGTTAGTCATTCACCAAAAAAAAAAAAAAAAAAAAAAAAAAAAAAAAAAGCCTATTGGAAAAGCTGAAGGGAAATGCTTGGGTGAACAAGTGATTAAATTTCTATTTTCATGGCAGTGAATTTGCTTGCTGGCTCACAAAAGCAGCTTCATCCAGTACCAGGCGCCCTGAGGGCACTCAGTAAATACTTGTTGATTGACTGACAAAAGGATCTTCTGGGTCCTGGTAAATGGGGGTGCTGAACTGAATTGTCAGATATGATTATGTGGTTGGTACACAGAAGTCTGTGCTTATTCACTTCTCCGTGGAACGTCAGCTCAGATTGCTCAGATTTACATAAAGAGGTTAGTAACCCCGCTGGCCCCACTATCATGAACTTCCTGAAAGGAAAATGGAAAGGGCCCTTTCTGGAGATTCATCTACAAGGGGATTTATACAGGTGGGATTCCCATACAGGCAGAAGGAAGGTTGAGTTGTGATCTAAGTATTATGCTTTGTTTTGCTCTAGGAGGCACCGCCCCTCCTCCCCTCCAAATCTTTCAACCAACTTCAGAACCTGCGAGGGAAAAGAATAAAAATCTCTCCTTCCTTGCCAGGAATGTAGAGGAACAATCAAGAATGAAGGAAAAGAAAGAGGGTTAGTCCTCGATTCCTTCAGCCCGAGGCAGGAAATACCATTATTGCTTCACTGATAGAGAATCTGACAGCCATTCAGAGAGCAAATCTGAATTAGCCAATGTCTAATAGCCAACAGTGTCTAAGAACTATGGCCCGTGACTTTTTGTTTCTTCCCTCTTTTAGGTGATCTCCATGGCTTTCTGCATCGTCTGCGTGTCGATGACCCTTGCGTTCCCCTCCTCTAGCCCTAAGCTCCAACCTCACAGGTACAACTTTGTGCTTTACACCTTCATAGGAAAGTCTGAAAGGTAGTTCAGACGTCACATTCACGCTGGAGCTTGTGACTTTCCCCTCCAAATTTGCACCTCCCTTCCCTCCCTGGGGAGGGACCACCATTTGCGGTCCTCTGAGCCAAAACGTCTAGGAGTCATAATTGGTTCCTCTGTTTCTCTCATTCTCTATGCCCAATGCATTAGCAAGACTTTTCATTTCTATCCCTTCTCTCTCCGCCCAATGTCAACACCCTACCACAAACCACGGTTATTTCTGTATTGATAGAAGTCACTCTGACCTAGTCTCTCTTCTTTCACTCTTGACTCCTATTATCTATTCTCCAAACAGACGTTAATGGGAAAAATTAAAAATATTAATCAGATCCTTTTTATTCTGGTCCTTGCTTTAAAAAGTCCACTGGCTTCCTGTTTCCCTTCAAATGACACTCAGACCTCCCGCCGGCACAGGGTCTTTATCTCATTCCACTCTTTATCTGCTTTATCTCATTCCACTCTTATCTCCTTGCTCTGGCCTCTCTTGGTTCCTCCCACATGCATCTTGCCCTCCCTCAAGAGCTGTGCACTTGCCTCTTCACAGAGCTCTCTTGTCCACATTTGAGATCTCAGTGCTAAGGCTCCTCGCCAGAGAAGCCATTTTTGAAAATGCTTTTGTAAGTGGTATCCCTTGATCACTCCCGTTCCCTATGCATCACATCACTGTTTAATTCCTTTGTAATGTTAATCACACACCCTAATTATCCAGCATATTTATTTACTGGTTCATTGAATTTCCACCGTCATCCTGCCTCTTTGTAAGTAGGTTGTAAGCTCTATGGGAGCAAGGACTTTTGTCCTTACGAGATACAGGATGGGACAGTGGTTAAACTCGCACAGTCTAGAGATAGATTTTCTTTTCTTTTCTTTTCTTTTCTTTTCTTTTCTTCTTTCTTTCTTTCTTTCTTTCTCTCTCTCTTCTTTCTTTCTTTCTTTCTTTCTTTCTTTCTTTCTTTCTTTTTTCTTTTTTGCGAGAGAGAGAGAAAGCATGATGGGGAGAGAGAGAGAGAGAGAGAATCCCAAGCAGGGATGACCGTGAACTCAAGACCTGAGCCACAATCAAGAGTCAGATGCTTAACTGACTGAGCCACCCAGGCGCCCCGGATTTCTTTTTTTTAGTTTATTTTCCCCAGTTTTATTGAAAAATAATTGACATGGATCTGTGTATACTGAATGAAAAGCCCACTGGGAAATTGTCTAACCTCTCTTTCCTCCTAGGTAAAATAATAGCAATAAAAGGACCTACCTCACGAAATTGTTGGGAAGAGGCCACTATCCACACAGCACTGCGGACACAATGGTAGGTACTCAACAACTGTTAGCTGTCACTACCGTTAACTCCAAACCTGCCTAACCTGTATTGGTTGAATGGCCAATACATTAATGTTACGTATTCAAGGACCCCTTCTGCTGTGTCACAGATCAGATTTTAGAACATTCATTGAAGGGGGCCTGCTGGAAGCCGAGCTATCCCAGCCTGAGTGGCAGGGCCCGGGCTGTGGACGGATTGGTGACTGCAGGGCGGCCTGCCGACCGCGAAGCTTCTGGTAAATCCCACTTTTAGGTAATTTGGCCTTAATAAGAGTACCTGGGGTATTGTCTGTTGGGGAATTGCCCTCGTCAGGCCCCCTGGGAAAAGAACCATTAGGGAAGAAAATAAAGCTCGGTGAGAAATTGTGCGGCCTTACGTTTAGCCCTTGCCATCCCCTATGGAGACCCCTCTACTTACAGGAAGGATAGCCTCATGCATTTGCCAGCAAAGGAGGCTGACAAAGGAGAGACGTATGGATTTGAAAGCCTCACTCCGGCAACTAAGGAGTGTATCTCTGGGCACAGGTGACTTCAACCCCTAAGCCCCCCTGGCCCCCCGGAGGCATTCCAGATGATGACTGAACCTAGTCGGTTAAGGTACAGAATGGTTCCTTGGTCCCTAGGTGCATTGTGTCTCTGAGAATGTACGAGGCATGGGTTTCTAAGGCCCTTTCGGCCCCTTCCTGGCACCTCGGACCGAGGCAAACACATTGTTCTTGTGGCCTCAGGTGGTCAGGAGGTCATGTCCCTGTAACTGTTCCACTTGAGGTGTTGAGAAATGGAGGGCCTTTCACGAGAACAGCAAAGCAAATGCTGCGTAGATTATAGATAAACGCAGATGCATAATGGAATAATGTAAGAAATTAATCTATAATCAAAGGGTATGCGGGAAAGTTAGGGGAAGATCGCCGTGTTATTTCTTAAAGGTTGTTTACACACAGGAACATTTTCAAAATTAGGTAACGTTAGAAAAACATAGATGACGTGTGCTACAAGGAAATCACTAGCACACCTAATGCCACATTTACTGCAATAAATCGGCCAGTTCAACACACTGCGGTTGTCTGTGTCCATTTTTATTTTAGTTTTAGTTTTTTATTTTCTAGTTTTTTTATTTTAGTTTTGTTTTCTTTTCACCGACGCCGTTCTTCCTTGGGGAACCCCTGGACCTCCCGGAGCTGGACTCCGGCAGGAGACTGAGGGATAAGTTCAGAAACTGGCTGGGTGAGCAGCTGCTGTGCTGAGAGGAGGGCGACAGCACGTTGAAATGGGAAGCGATAGTCATAGAAGCCAGAGTTTATTTAGCACTTACTCTGTGCTAAGCACAGTGACCCATTTTTCCTTTTTTTCTCTCCAAAATTTTTGACGCGTTACTATGAAGTTATCTTATGAGGCACTTCGTGTGGTTCTTCGTTATACCAGAAGGTTCTTCCTCCTCTTACAGAGACTGGGTACCGTCCACTCCCCTGTACAATTACCCTTCCCATCCCCTCCCCTCATGCCTAGTTACAGCGTTCTCTTCTTCAGCTCTCAACTATAATGCCACTTGCGTAGAGAAGCCTTCTCCGAGCCTGATAGAATGTTCCAGATCTCCCTGCAGCATCTCATCATACCACCTACCTTTCCTTTCTTGCGGGTACCGTTGCTTACATTAAATTCCATGCTTATTTTGGGGTGCCTAGGTGGTTCAGTCAATCAGAGTGTCTGAGTCTTGATTTCAGCTCAGGTCATGATCTCACGGTTCGTGAGTTCGAGCCCCGCTTCCGGCTCTGTGCTGACAGCGTGAAGCCTGCTTTGTATTCTGTTTCCCTCTCTCTCTCTGCTTCTCCCCTTCTCTCTCTCTCAATAAATAAATAAATAAATAATAAATAAATAATTTTTTTTTAATGTACCTCATTATTTAGTTAATCTGCCTTCCCGACTAGATTCTATAGTTGTGGGGGTCAGGTCTCTGTCTTGTTTTTCTCACCATGGAATCCCCAGAGCCCAGCAACATTCCTTTCCAATGGTTGGTATGTCAGAAATATTTTCTGGATAAGTAAGTGAACATCAGTACGGCAGCCGAATGAGGGGCCCCTCAAACCTGTCACTCTCCTCTCAAGATGGCAACATGCAAAAACCAGTTTCAGTTGAAGTTTTGTGCTTATCACTTTCCATGCTTCTCACTTTCTTCCCACCTGAATGTAACCTGAGATAATGATGAGAAATGAAAAACAAAATTTGTCTTGAACTCTGGAAAAAAGAGAAGTCACTAAAAGAAGGAAACGGAAGACGGCTGTGGTACATGAAGGATAAAACCAGGATACTTTCAGGGCACTTGGGTGGCTCAGTGGGTGAGGCGTCAGACTCTTGATTTCGGCTCAGGTCCTGATCTCATGTGAGATTTAGCTTCACATCAGGTTCTGCACTGTCAGTGTGGAGCCTGCTTGAGATTCTCTCTCTCCCAATTTCTCTGCCCCTCCCCCACTCACACTCTTTTGTTCTCTCTCTCTTAAAATAAATCAACATTAAAAATAAAACAGAATACTTTGAATTTTTTTTTTAATGTTTATTTTTTATTTTTGAGAGACAGAGAGACAGAGCACGAGCAGGGAAGGGGAAGGGGTGGGGGGGAGAGACGCAGAATGTGAAGCAGGCTCCAGGCTCTGAGTTGTCAGCACAGAGCCTGACAAGGGGCTTGAACTCAGGAACCGTGAGATCACGACCTGAGCCGAAGTTGGACGCTTAACCGACTGAGCCACCCAGGCGCCCGAGGATACTTTATAGCATCTTTCAACTTCTTATTCTATTGAGAATATTTCAGAAAAAAAATTATACGTAATTGTGTTTTCCTCTTTGAAGCTAAACAGACAGTCTCATCTGACTTCTGTACAGTTATCTGTACATTCATTACAACCCCTCTAGAAGGAAAGCTTGATTTTTCTTTTAATTTTTAAGTAGCAGTAGAAAGAACTTCTGCTGATATCATCAAATTTATAAATGAAAAAAAACAGCACCGATCTGATTAACGTTATTTCTTAAGAGTCTGGCTCAACAAAAACCCAAGGAAATTCAAGAAAAAAAGAATCATCAAGTCGAAGTCTGTTTAATTATCTCTTTGTAGCACAGGGCATTCAGCACTTTATTATTCTCATTAAAATAAGAATGACTAATTCAGCATGACCCATACAAATTGTTTACAACTTTCGATTATTCAGGTCGATAATTTCCACTGGGGTTTATTATGAAACTAGACGGAAGCCTGATGGAATCCAGAAAAAAGAACACAAAACAGTATAGCGATGATAGTATATTCAGATATGGAAAGAGCAGGGTAATGACCAAAAGAAGCTATTGTTTGATGGTTTATAAAACAGTGAAATGCTCCTGAGGGGAAAGATCAGAGCACTGAGAGGGCTCTTCTAGGAGTTCAGAAGGAAACGTGACAGGTTTGAACTCAAAGACAATTCATAAGACATTTATCAAGTCGGACTGTGAAGACACCTATTTCAAATTTAAAGACAAATCTCTTGTCTGGAATTTGATGTTTTTTCTTACCTTTAATAAATTAATAGTCAAGCAGGGGTAAGATTTTTCAGGGGGGTGTATGAAGGGTATATTTTCCATTTGGGATGAGGTGGAGGCACCATGAACTGAAGTTACATCATTGATGAAGTTACCAGAGATCTCTCAACATGAACTGGAGCCCCAAGGTGATGTTTACATAAGAATGTTCTTTTTGAAACAGAGTTCAACCTACAACCTATGGACTTCTATGAATGGAGGGAAACCACGGAAGAGAGTAACAGACAGGAACAAAATAAATCGAAATGTGAACTACTGTGGAATATGTGGTCGCCCATCTTTTAAGTTTATTTTAAAATTTGTTGGTTTTTTTAAAATTTTTATTTCTTAAATTTTAATTTGTACCAGCAAGTTTAGGAACTTTCTGTTTCTTCTACAGAAGTTTTATCTTTTTGAAATCTATATCTAATGGGGTCAATTTTGAAAAACCGTGCTTTCCTATTTTTCTAGAACACCATCCATTTATCCAGGGTTTCAAGTGTATTTGTATAGAGGCCTGAAAAGTAGACTTATCTAAAAAAGAAAAATTCTTCTCTTTCAATGTCATTAATTTTGTATATTTGTGCTTTCTTTGCTCAAATTAGTTAGCTAGTGCTTTATTTTGTTGTTTAAAAATATTCATATCTTGTTTTACTAATTAGATCCGCTATTTTCCTGTTGTCTTTCTCATGAATTTGTTTTTATATTGCTTATTTCTTTCCTTTTGTTATATTTTGGTTTACTTTGTTATTGTACTGATGAATGTTTTGTTTGGCTTTTATGAAACCAAAATTGGAAATTTAGATTATCTTTTATTCCATTCAATGTATTGATAAAGCATTTAAGGCTATGAATTTTCCCTTATAATCAGCTTTAGATATATCCCATAGATTGTGAATTGTAGTGTTTCAATCATCATAAAGATTAAAAAGGAACAGTGAGTCTTTTTTGGGCTTCCTTTGCTTATAGCTCTGGCTATATATCAAAAGCATTTGAGCCCTCAATTTTGCCATCATAATCCTTTAATAGTATGGCTTTTAGTGTTGGTTTTGGTATACAGACTCTAGAAAGCATAATACATTTTAGATATTTATGAATGATAAGTAGGCCCATTTGGTCTTGCCTTTCAGAGTAATTAATAAATATCTGAGTTAAAAATAATTTTTAGAAATTCTGTTATATTGGTTGTATGTTTATTTCCTTCTACTTGATAGCTATTTGATAGAAGTGTTTTTCAATTTAAAGGTTTTCAAAACAAACTTTTGATTTTGAAATAATTTTATGTTCACACAACAGTTGAAAAGATACCATGGGGTTCCCATATACTCTTTAGTAAGTTTCTCCTATGGTTAATAGCTTATATTATCATGATAACATCTAAGAGCCAACATTGGTACATTACTTTGAACTGTACTCTAGACTTTATTTGGATTTCTTCAGTTTTTCCATTAATGTTCTCTTTCTCTTCCAAGAATCCATCCAGAGGATCACATTGCATTATATTATGTCTTCTTAGTCTGCTTTGACCTGTCATAGCTTCCACAGTACTTTTTAAATTTCCAGGGTGGGGAGGGACTTTTAGCTTTTTAAAAAAATATTTTATTAATAATTACTGACTTTGTTGCATTGTCATCAATTTTTTACTTTTTAATTTTATATGCCTTACTTTCCTTTCCTTTTGACTTAATATTTGATCATGTTTGTAAGAATTCTATGTGTGCTCGAGGAAAAAGTGTATTCTGTATTATCAGGGTCAAAGTTCAGCGTAGATCCATAAGATCTGTCTCGTGCTGGGAGTGGTCTGTTAAAGTCTCTTGTTTTTAATAGGTGTCCACTCATTTTTCTTTTTGGGGGGTTTTGCTTTATAAAGGTAGTTTCTAATTCCTTTGGTGCACTAATATTCATAACTGTTTGAACTTTATTGTGAATTTTAACACTTAGTACTTAACATGTTACCTTGTTACCTTTAATGTCTTTTGACTTGGACTCTTTTTATTTGATAGATCAGAGTCTGAAAGCTTGCTTTCTTATTATTTCCATTTTCCTGATTTATCTTTGCCCATCACTTCATTTAAACCTTTATGAATCACTTTATTTTAGTTGTGTCTCTTGAATATAGCATAAAGTTACATCTTGCTTTGTGAACATAACTGACTTTTTTGTTTTTGGTTTTGTTTTGTTTTGTTTTTAATATGTGATGAAGCCCATTCACATTAATTGGCATGATTTTTGTGTTTGGTCTTTTTCAAATTATTTTATAAGTATTATGTATACTATATATTTTTTATGTGTTTTTTTTTTTTCTCTATATGATGTTCTGTCTTTCCTTTTCAAAAAATTTACTTTTATATTTAGGAAGTTTTTATTTTTGTCTAGTAGTTACTTTTTCTGCTTTTTCTAGTAGTTATTTTTGTACTTTTGGGGGGATGGTATCTTTTTTAGTTCCTTTTAAAAATGTCTCTAGCCCATGTTTCCTTGTTTAATCTTTATTATCTGGTTTGTGAGTGTTTTTTTTTTTTTTTAAATGTGTCTCTTGGCATAAGGATTATTTTACATTATCATTTTATTTTATTTTTTAAATTTCTTTTTTAATGTTTATTTTTGAGAGACAGAGCATGAGTGGGGGAGGGGCAGAGAGAGAGGGAGACATAGAATCCGAAGCAGGCTCCAGGCTCTGAGCTGTCAGCACAGAGCCTGACACGGGGCTTGAACTCACAAACTGTGAGATCATGACTTGAGCTGAAGTCAGTTGCTTAACCAACTGAACCACCCAGGCACCCCTGGTTTGTGAGTTTTTAATGCTTTCCTATGACGCCCACCAATTGTCTATTCACCAATCAGTGAACTTACTCTGCTTTCCTCTTTCTAGTCCTCTCGTTTTCATTGCATGATTTATACCTTGTCAGAATGGACAACACTGAAATATCATTCTTCCATCTTTTAGTCCCAAATCTACAACTATATATTAAATGCTCACCATCTATTCTATTTCCACTGCTTCCTTAATCCTCTTGGTTGAGCAAAGCTCCTCTTCCAGGAGATCCTCAGGAAAGGCACCTGTATATTGCACCCCGAGTTCTGACACATTCAAAACTGTTTTCTAGATCCTTGACATACAAAGGACCTCTTGACTGAGTATAAATCCCTCACTTCCCACCTTCTTTCCATGAAAGCAGTACATGTGGAGGGGTACCTGAGTGGCTGTCAACTAGCGATATGCCCAGAATTCGTGATCCCCAAAGACCGCCAGGGAGCCGAGTCCGATGCAAAAGCAAAGAGCCTTTATTCGAGCTAGCTCGAACTCAGTCTCCAACCTGCACCGACGCAGCGGTGAGATACCGGAGAGAGAGAGCGAGTTTCAAAAGCACAAAGGTTTTAGAGGGATCATGGCCTCAGCCGATTGGCTGGGGAAGGGTCGTGGCCTCAGCCGATTGGCTGGGGAAGGATAGAACAATGGCTGCCAAGGTGTGGTCCCAGATCAGCAATTTTCAGCGTCACCTGGAACTTGTTAAAAATGCAAATGTTGGGCCTGGTGGTCACAGACCTACTGAATCAGAAACTCCGGGGGTGGGGCTCAGCAATCTGAGTTTGAACAAGTCTTCCAGGAGATTCTGATGCACCTGAAGTTTAAGAACCACTGTGTCTGAGGATCTCTAACACGTTTGGCCTCAGTGTATACAGAACGTTTCTCACTGGTCATCTATGAACCATTGGCTGTCAGCCTTGCTGTGCTCTATAAATACCTAGCACCAAACACCATCCCCAGAGACTCTGATGAATTGGTTTGGGGAGGGGTAAAATGCTCCCAGGTCATTCTAAGCCCGGACAGGGTTGAGGGCTCCTGCCTCTGGCCCCTACCTGAGAGAAGGCTTCCCTCTTCTACTCACACTTTCCACACCTCTCATACTCCCCTTCCTCCCACCTCAGACTTCGGAAGAATGCATCAAATGCATCAATCGGTAAGTTACTTAAAGGGAGGAGGCGTGGTCTGAGGTTTGAGCGGGAACCTCTTTCTGCAACCATGTCGGGGACATAGTCGCTAGTCAGCCGGCCTAGGTCTGCTCTTTCACTAGAGAGTTTGCCGGAGGTAAGGGGGAAGCCAAAACCATTTGTGTCATCTATGCATATTCTCCAGGCTGGCAAGAAAGTCCCAGGTGAATATGTAACTTCAGTTACGCTGGCCTAGGTACTTGTTAAATATTAGTTCTCCTATGTTATCTTTATCTTAAGTTATCTTTGGAGAACTTTAGATGTCCGAAACTATCTTCAGATAACTTGATCACACAACCCTCTAGGTGTGTATAATTATTTGCACTTTCTGATGGAGCTCAAAATATTATATGTCACACGCTCACACAGCTGAAAAGTGACCAACCTGGGACGTAAGCTCTAGGTCAGATGGTACCCAAACCTACACGCGTTGTGCTGTGAGGGGTTATCGAGTGTAGTGGTTGGGGTCACGGACTATGATGCCAGGCTGCCTGGGTTCAGATCCTGACTCTTTTTCCTCATCTGTCAAATGAGGATGACTACAGCTTCTGCCTCATGGAGATGCTGTGAGAGGGGGTCTCCAAGTACATGTCAAGCATTTGGAACATTTGTCTCCGTGACCTAGTTCAACTTCCTCTCTGATATTAATTTCCATCAAAATTCATCCATCTATCCACAAATCCATCCATTTATCAGCCTATCTATATAATGATTATTCCATTTCATGCGATACCCAAATACACCATGCTCTTTCATACCTCTGTTCTTTTCTCTGTGCGCTTCCCACAGATCGAAGAATACCCGTGCCGTACAAATTCTTACTTTTCATTCAAAACTGAGCTCTGAGGGCGATTCGTGTGAAATTGTTCTCAGGCCCCTCAGGCTGGATTAGGTGGCCCTCTCATACTCAGCCCCTCAGCCCAGCGCTCGAAGCCTCCCAGAAAACCTCGTCCCAAATTAGTTTCGGGCTTTGTCTCTCACCATGGCCCATCACAAGTTCATAGGCAGAACTGCATAACAGTCAAGAGAGAGGGCTCTGATATCAGCATGCTGGGACTGAAATCCCACTTCTACTATTGTTATTTGTGTGACCTTGGCCAAATTTCCTAACTCTAAGCCAATTTTTTGTGTGTAATACGGAGATTTTAATATATCGCCCACCTCCTGATAAAATCAGGTGTCACGATAAAACAAGGCAATCCACTTCGTAAATTGTCCCACTTACTAAGCACTTTTCATTTATTAAATATTGTCGTTAGCAACTGTAATAGTGTGTCCCATGCTGAACTTTGTTGTTTAGTTTTTCTAAACTCTGATTGACATTGAAAGAATCTGAGGAACAAGAACTTTCACCATGTTAAAAGTTCAATCCAGGGGCGCCGGGGTGGCTCAGCCAGTTAGGCGTCCAACTGTGGCTCAGGTCATGATCTCACGGTCTGGGAGTTTGAGTCCCGCATTGGGCTCAGTGCTGACAGCTCAGAGCCTGGAGCCGGCTTCGGATTCTGTGTCTCCCTCTCTCTCTACCCCTCCCCTGCTCACACACAAACACACACACACACACACACACACTCTCTCTCTCTCTCTCAAAAATAAATAAAACATTAAAAAAATTAAAAAAAGAAAAGAAAAGTTTAATCAAGAGAAAAGTACACAGAAGGAAGTCAAGATGTGTTTGGTGATCTAGGGAAGGCAGTGGAAATCAAACCTGAGAAAACGTACCAAGAATGAATTAGGGCTTAGAAAGAAAGTGATTTGTGTGGTGGAGAAAATTTTAGTCTGGCCAGAGGTGACATTTGAATCAACACAGGAATAGTATAAATAGTATAAATAGTATAAATTAGAACTTTACATCATGAGCTATTGCAAGGTATCCTTAGAAGAGGCTTAGATTATACTGACTTTTATTTTAAAGGACTAAAAGAAACCATTAAAATTTGTATTTTATTTTATGTCATAAACCAGATTAGAGATATTACATATTGCATATATTTTATTTTTCAACTTAAAAAAAAACCCGTAGGTAATTCACATATCCTGATGAATTTTCTTTCTCTTTATATCTAGCATTTATAAAATAATGTAGTTAGATGGGAGGATCTCTAAGGCAGACTATAATCTTTAAGATTACCTCTATCGTTGACATTCTGTGATATTCAACAAAATTGTTTTCCTAAGAAGATTTCTATGGTAGAGAAGGGACAGTAATATAGCAACAACCTTCCTTTAGTGAGCTTTCTTCAACGGGATGCCATTTAGAGTTTAATGGGATTAATTTGGCCGACATGTTCCATTTGAAAAGAAATTTCTGTTCTTGTGCCAGCCAGCATGGGTTTCGACAGGCAAAAAGCTCCGATCCTGCCAATTTCACCCAGGAGTATGGCCCTTTAAGCCATGCCTCTGGCTGAAAGCCACTGGCAGACATTGGTTGCTTGACAAAATAGATAGTTGGATGAAGTATTCCGGGGCTCTCAAAAAAGATCAAATCCTCCTGGCCCCCCAGGCTCTCCAGCCCAGTCTCTGGGACCTTCTTCCCAATCTGTGCTAAGAGGACGATCAGATTCAGAGGGAACAGTATTCCACTACCCCAGGCCCCATACGCAACTGAAGATGAATTTCATACTAGGGAGGTTCATTCCAAAAGGCAAAGCAAACCCTTTCTATGCAGGAAGTAGCCAGCCTTGGCAGCCATATAATTTCCCTCTCCCCTTCCGGCCTTCCCGTCTATGTGCCTTCAGGCTCACGCAGATAGAACTTTCTGTTAACGACACGAGTATTTTCAACAGCAACGGCTCCTTTACCTTCCTCTGGTGCTAACAGGGCCACTTCGTGTTAAACTCCAGCTCCTTTTCATGTATTTTGCACAAGAGGGATGGTCTTAGTGACTGAGGGCCGGGCAGCTATAAATAATTAGGGCCAACCCAGCAGAAGCTGAACCCACCGGGATTCCAAATAGATCTTCCCCTTGCCCAAGAAAGTATCACCAATTAGCTAGATAGATTCCATTTTTATCTTTCCTCTAAAGCTCTGGGTGAAGAAGGCCGTATGAGAATAGACCAGGTATTGATCCCCGGAACACATTTCTGCCACCACCGTGTTTTCGCACATTGGGTTTAATTGATTTGAGAGGACTTGCCCTGGAGCAGAGGCACAATGATGCCATCAAGCTGCCAGTGGGCTCACTGCCCAGCCCCTGGAAGCTGTTATTTGCCGCAGTAAAGGCTTATACTTTAGACTCGGACTTGACTCAGTCCAGGCCCCACTTGGTACCGTATGTATATCGGTTCCATGGGCAAGTTAATTTCTCTCTATAGTAGTCTTCCCCTCTCTACAACTAGGATAATAAAATGTCTCCTTCCTAGAGTCGTAGTAAGGATGAGACAAATTAATTGAAAATAATTTAAGTGCTCAAACCTCACCAGTTACTGAGTTATTTGCAATATCTTCTTTACTTTTGTTTTATTTTTTTTAATGTTTATTTTGTTTTTCAGAGAGAGAGAGAGAGAGAGAGAGAGAGAGAATGAGCGGGGGAGGGGCAGAGAGAGAGGGAGACACAGAATCTGAAGCAGGTTCCAGGCTCTGAGCTGTCTGCACAGAGCCCGACACGGGGCTTGAACCCATGAATCGCGAGATCGTGACCTGAGCCAAAGTTGGATGCTTAACCGACTAAGCCATCCAGGTGCTCCTCTTCTTACATTTATATTCTTTATCCTTGAACCCAGGCTTCTTGGCTCCAAGTTAAAGGTCTTAAAGCCTGGATCAGATTGAAGGCAGGGGGAAGGGAAAGACAAGGCTAGCTTTCAGAGACTTTGCGATGAAAAACTTGTCAGGACACAGGAAATACTTTTCTGGGAGATGAGAGTGAACCCAAAGATAATGAATAGGTTTAAAACTTCAGAGCCAAAGAAGATAGCAGTATCAGGGAATGGGAACTCAGGAGAGGAAAATGTTTTAAGACCGAAGATATGGAGTTTAACTGCTGATACAGAGACATTGAGACCGTGGTGGAGCGTCCAGAAAAGCTGCCCAGCAGGCAAATGCAAACATTGGGAAAATAAATTTTTTGTTACTTCTAGAAATTATCTTAAATGTCTGAGTATGACTTTGAGGACTTTATTTTGAAGATTTAGCTCGAGATTTAAAAAAATGTTTATTCGGGGCGCCTGGGTGGCTCAGTCAGTTGAGCGGCCAACTTCGGCTCAGGTCACGATCTCGCGGTCCATGAGTTCGAGCCCCGTGTCGGGCTCTGTGCTGACAGCTCAGAGCCTGGAGCCTGTTTCAGAGTCTGTGTCTCCCTCTCTCTGACCCTCCCCCGTTCATGCTCTGTCTCTCTCTGTCTCAAAAATAAATAAACGTTAAAAAAAATAAATAAATAAAAATAAAAAAATTAAAAATGTTTATTCATTTTTAAGAGAGAGAGAGAGCTAGTCAGGGAGGGGCAGAGAGAGAGGGGGACAGAGGATTCCAAGTGGGCTCCATATGCGGGGCTTGAACTCGAGAACCATGAGATCATGACCTGAGCCGACGTCAGATGCTTAACTGACTGAGCTACCCAGGCACCCCTCACTCTCGATTTTTAGTAGTATGTAATATCCTTTTCCTGTTCATCATTTGAAGTCATTTTTAACGTCATTTTTAAATTATACTTTTCTTTTTGGAGGAGTTTTACATTATAATTTGGGGGACAGGGTTTAATTGTTTCTCCTTAAGAATTTTGCCCTTTAGTGAATATGTTTTGGTCTTTATTTTAACTAAACGTTATCACAGTCAATGCACAAAGTACATTTCCTGGAATCCAGGAATTCTAACCACACTAGAGAGAGTTCATGGATTAGCAATACAGAAATCTCTCCAAACAGAAGCCCATTAGGAAAATATCTCCCTTTTAAGAGACGTTCTGAGAATAATCCTATTAAGCTAGAAGCTTGCTAAGCTTATCAACTCCAGACACATTTCTCTACAAAGGGGAGGAAAAATCCAAATAGAATTTAATGTGACAAGTAAATGTTGATAGAAAATAGATATTTAACCTCAGAAAATAATAATCACCTTATATCCAAATGTCGGTTTCACACCAGGAAAAAATGGATGACCTTTTAAGATCTAAGCTTGAGAACATGAAAATGTTAAAATGACGCATTTTTCACTTTAGGTGAAAAACAAAAAAATCAGTCTATCTTTAAAGAGTTGGATCGGTGTGATTCCTTAAATAGTCATATGTATTTTTTTTTTTTAAGTAAGAGGAAAAAATGTCTTTTATATATTTTTTTATTATTTTACCAATGCTGATGCTTTTTATTATTTCCTGAAGATTTGGTTTTCCATAGGACCTCATTCCCCTTCAGCCTGAAGAACTTCTCTTACCATTTTTGACAGTGCGGTTCTGTCGGTTGTGAAATCTTAATATTTTCTTATCTGAAAATGTCTTTATTTGACCTTGATTTTTGAAGGATATTTTTGCTGGAGATAAAATTTTACATTGATTATTAAAAAAAAATATTTCAGTACTTTAAAGATCATCCTTTCTTTTTTATTTTGTTCAATTTATTTGTAAAAGTTTTAAGTTTATTTTGAGAGAGAGAGAGGGAGAGGGATGGAACAAGGGGGGGGGGGGAGGGGCAGAGAGGAGA
The DNA here is from genome assembly GCF_024362965.1 of Panthera pardus. Lineage (NCBI taxonomy): Eukaryota > Metazoa > Chordata > Mammalia > Carnivora > Felidae > Panthera > Panthera pardus. Next base: position 14,599,636 of record NW_026526655.1, read on the forward strand.
GACGGAATCCCAGGCAGGCTCCATACCATCAGCACAGAGCCTGATGTGGAGCTCAAACCTACAAACCCTGAGATCATGACCCAAGCCGAGCCCAAGATTTGGATGCTTAACCGACTGCGCCACCCAGGCACCCAAAGATCATCATTTCTGATGAGAAGTCAACGATCATTTGAGTCTTGTTCCGTTGTGTGCGATGCGTTATTTTCCTTTGTCTGTTGTTAAGACATTTTTCTTTACCTTCGATTTTCACCAAATTGACTGCGATGTGTCATCCTATAGGTCTCTTCATATTAACACCTGCTTGTTGCTCACTGTAAATTTATGTCCTTCCTTAAAGTTGTAAACATTTCAGCAATCACTTCCTAAGAAATTTTTTTCTATCCCATACTTTCTCTCCTCTTATACTGGAACTCAGATGACACATATAGACTTTTTGATATTATCCCACTGGTGTTCCTTTCTTAAATTTCAATCTTCTTTTCTACTCTTTTTTTAGATTGGATTACTTCTGTTGATATATTTTCAAGTTAGCTGGTTTTTCCTCCGTTGTCTCCGCTCTGATGCTAAGCCCATCCAGTAACATTTTTATTTCAGATATAGCATTGGCTAGGTGTAGAAATTACATTTGATTCCTTTTTATAGCTTCTATTTTTCTGTTGAGAAGCCGTAATTTTCACACACTATGAGAATGTTGTCCTTTACATCTTTGGGCATAATTGTAACAGCTGGTTGAAAACCTTAGTCTGCGAATTGCCCAACACCTCTGTCATCTCAGAATTGGTCTGCACGGATTGTCTTTTCTCTGGAGGATGGTCCGTGTTTTCTTATTTGTATGTTGAACAATTTTGTATTGTATCCTCAACATTGCAGAAAATGTTATAGAAATTCTTGGTTCTATTATGTCCCTTTGAAAAATATAGATTTGAAAAACCATCAGGCTGATTGATAACTTGACTGAGCTGAAATGGGAAACTTTTGTTTCCTCTGTAGTAGGCAGTAGCTGAGACATCAATTCACTTCTTTTGCCCTTGTGACTGCCTTCCATCAGAAAGTTATAAAAACTGGAATTTTACCCAGTGCCTCTCTGTTTTAATAAATATTGTCTCCACTCCATTTTCTGCCTGCTTTTGTTCACTCTCTAGTACCTTTAGCTGGTTGTTTTTCTATCTTGTCCAGAGTTTATAGTTGTGATTTACTGGAGGGTTGGTCTGATAGGAACCACTCAACCTTAGCAGAAGTTGAAGTACACCATTTCTTTCCCTACTCTCTTGAAAATGGAACGGCTATTTCCACTAATTCATTGTCTTGAGCACTCTTGATTTTTTTCCATTGCCTTCCTGAAAATAGAGCGTGGTCTTGCATAAGAGGATAAAACGTTTGAGCAGATGGCAAGAAAATATCTATTCTTTTAGTCTCTGTTCTCTCCATATCATTAAGCCACAGGGATTTGGCCTATGCCTCTGGGTAAGTAACACTCCAGAAGGGAATACATTGAGAATATTAGGTAAATAGAAGTAAAACGTAGTGCAAGTCTGAATTGCAGAGATTTGAAATCTGTTGCTTTTCTTTATGCTCGGAAGTCTAATATTACGTCTTTGACTAGAAAACCACAGGTGATGAGTATAAGAAAATGGGTTTATAAAAAATTAAATACAATGTACTAGTCACTATTATCTTGTATAGCATTTCGCAAATTTCGTTTCGATGAACACATACCCCAAGATATTTTTTTTTTAGAAAGGGCTATGTCGTTGAATACATTTGAAAAACCTATTTGGGGGAATAGAAATGTGGGTTTATTACCACCCACAAATTATAGATTTACCAAGATGGAAAGCACAATAAAAGTACTCTTAGCACTGGTTAACTAAGCTGAACATGATTGGTTTATTCTTGGATGATTCAGAAAGAACCGATCTTTCCTTGTCTTGTTTTTCCATTCTCTATTCTCTGCCTAGGTAATTTCATCCATTTCCATGGCTTTAAATGCCATCTATGAGCTGATTACTCCCAAATTTATCTTCTCTGAGTACATTCAAAGAGCCCGACTGGCAGTTCTTTTTTGAATTTTCATAACACTTCAATCCAGAAATTTTAATTCTACCCCTCATCTCCAAATATGCTCCTACCCAGTCTTTCCCATGTCAACAAATGGCATCACCATTTACTTATGTTGGGAAGTCTAGACTCATCATTGATTCCTTTCTTACATCCAACTCATTAGTGAGTGTGTTCTGTTTGGTGTTGATTTTCCTCCAAAATATATTTTTAACTCATCTGCTAGCCTACGACATTACTATCAGTTATAAATATGGAGAGAAAAATGTTTCTCATATTATTTCCTGAAGAACTAAAGCCCTATGAATGATTCTCATGCCTAAGATTTACTGTTTCATATTTTTTCACTTCTGCATTACCTGGATTAGTGAAGAGTAGGAAGCATAAAATCCCCTGTGGTTATTTAGATCAGGGGTCAGAAAACTATGATTATGCACCATTTTCAACCTGCCATATGTTTTTGAAAATAAAGTTTTATTGGAACACAGATGAGCCCATTCCTGCAAATACTGTCCATGGTTGTTTTCATGTTACAACAGCAGAGGTGACTAGTTGTGACAGAGGCTGTATGACCCACTAAACCGAAAATATTTACTATCTGATTTCTCTCGGAAAAGGCCAATTTGCCCATGCCTGATTTAAATAAATGCCATGATACTTTGAAGATAATGAATATTTAGTAAAAACAACAACAACAACAACAACAACAACAAAAATTAGTGAATCTTTAGGTCATTATAATTTTCTTTTCTGTACCAGACAAGGCTAATCTCTCAGGAGATGTCAAAACATGAAGATAATAAATGGAAAATGAAAATCTGGGCTATTTGACTTGCTACCTGTGAAAGGTAACTTGTATATCCTGCCAATACCTTTAGGTGATGATGGTTGATGAAGGATTTTAAAAACCATGAACATACTCAGTGTTTGATGTTGCATATTGAAGCCAACTCTTCTCTCCTTTTCCAATTATACTCAAAACCTTACATAAAAATAATTGATGGCAGAAAGTGTGTGGGACGTGGATCAAAAGTTCTACCCACCAAATTCAAACATATCCTTTATAGCTAATGATCATGATCACATTGAACTTTCTGACACTCCATTTTTTCATCAGTTAGATGAGACTAAAAACCAGTCATAGGTTATATGAAAAGGTTCTTGGCAAGAAGATATATTTTTAGAATCTTATACAGTTTTTCCCTGCTAGTATGATCTCTCCTAGCCTCTCCCAATTCCTCAGCCACACAGATCACCTCAATATTCCTTTTCAGTGGACCTATTCTTGGATATTTTGCTGCACTGGCGTGCTGAATATTCTCTGCTGAATTCCCAGACTCCTACAAAGTTACTCTCATCTGTGAGTGAATGCTGACGTTAATGCTCTGCAGTAAAAAACTCCTGGCTTGCCATTTTGCTGATGTCACTCTTCAATATTGCCCCTTTCATTTCTAGCAGAAATTCTCACTTTCTGTATAGTTTCAGCAATTAGTGTCTTTCCTCATTTGTGACCAGCACCTTCCTTTAGGGCACTGCCTGGGGAAAACAAAACGTGATGGAAAGATAAAGACTTTCCCAGACAAACAAGAGTAAGGGAGTCCGTCACTAGACCTAACTTATAAGAAATGCCAAAGGGAGTTCTTCAAGCTAAAATTAAAGGATGTTAATTAATAATGAGAAAACATGAAAGTATCAAACTCACTAGTAAAAGTAAGTACACAGTCAAATTCAGTTTTCTAATACTGTAATGGTGATAATATGCCATTTGTGATAATATGAATGAACCTGGAGGATATTATGATAAGTGAAATGATCCAGACAGAGAAAAATGGTGTACTATAAACTCCTAGAAGGAAACTTAGGGAAAAAGCGCCTTGACAGAGGTCTTTGCAATGATTTGTTTTCATATGATCCTAAAGGCACAGCCAACAAAATAAAAAATAAGCTAGTCTGAATCCACCTAACTAAAACCTTCTGCACAGAAAAGGAAACAATCAACAAAATTTAAAGGCAACGGACAGAACGGGAGAAAATATTTGCAAACCATCCATCTGTTCAGAGGTTAATATCCAAAATATATAAGGAACTCAAAGAACTCAATAGCAAACCCCCAACTAATCCCATTAAAAATGATCAAACTGAATAGACATTTATCTGAAGAAGACATACAAATGGCCAACAGGTACACAATAAAGTGCCCAACATCACTAATCGTCAGGGAAATGCCAACGAAAACCACAACGAGCTATCACTTCACACCTGTTAGGCTGCCATTATTAAAAAGACGGGAGATCACAAGTGTTGGTGAGGATGTGGAGAAAAGTGAATTCTTGATCACTGTTGGTGAGAGTGTAGATTGGCGCAGCCATATTGGAAACCAGAATGGACAGTCCTTAAAAGATTAAAAATAGAACAACTATATGATCCAGGAATCCACCTCTGGGTACCATAATTCTACCATAATTGATGGGACCTTTCTGTTCATTTCAGCATTATTCACATAGCCAACATATGGAAAGAACCAAAGTGTCTCTTGACAGATCAATGAATAAAGAAAAATATGAGATATAGATATAGATATAGATGATATAGATATAGATATAGATATAGATATAGATAATGGAATGTTATTCAGCCAGAAAAAGGAAGCAAATCCTGCCGTTTGTGATAATATGAACGTGAACCTGGAGGACATTATGATAAGTGAAATGATCCAGACGGAGAAAAACAATATGATTTCCAATATGATTTCACTCATATGTGGAATCTTTAAAAAATAAGATTAAGCTCATAAAGCACTAGAATGATGGTTTTCGGGGATGAGGGAAGGGAAATGGGGAGATATTGGTCAAAGGGTCCTGACTTTCAGTTATAAAATGAGTTAATTCTGGAGCTATAATGCACAACATGATGACTATAGTTAATAATATTGTATTGTGTGTTAGAAATTTGCTAAGGGAGTAGATATTAAGCATTTGCATCACACACACACGGTAACTGGTAACTGGGGTGATGGATGTGTTAATTATCCTGGATATGGTTATCAATACACAATGTATACATGTATCAACTCCTCAAGTTGTACCCTTTAAATATGCACAATTTTGTCAATTATGTCTCAATGAAGCTAGAATAAAAGAAAATATACTCTCATTGCCTTCCTGGTCTTATTTTGTTTTAAAAAGAGATATTTATTTATTATGAATATGAATCCAAGTGTTTGGATGGACATAAAAGGACCAAATGCAATAGAAATTTAAGATGATTTTTCCCTATAACAAGAACAACTTGGTGCTTTGTACTTCATTGGATACATTATCAAACATTTTCTAGACCCTGAGGTTGTACATTTTATTATGTGGCTGCCGCAGAGCTGCCCTGATTGGGTTTTTCAGATAGTGAATTTAACTCCTTGCTAATACCTATGAGTCTATATGCCCCACAGGGAGAGAGCATAGATTATATCCTTGCATTGATGAGTTCCCTGTTATCTGAATAATTCCACGATCAATGCAGATGTTTACTTGGAAAAAGGTAGAAGAAAATCAAAGCCTCTTGGCTTTTGGCAGTGGACTTCATAGTAAGGTTAAGATCCAAACTTATGAGATCAAGAAATATATTTTATGTTGGAAAATGAATATACTGGCAATAAAAATAGTATTCAGTAAGTTTACTTCTCAACTTTCAAACAAACTGTGTGTCAGATTGGCTGAGTGTGATGCTGAAACTCACACAGCTAAATACACCATCTTATGACTCACTTCCTCTAGTTAGCCCCTGAGTCATAACTCATCTTTTTCATCACATCTACGCAAAAGGTCTCAGGATGAACCCAAAGTACCTTATGTTCTTTTTAACGAGGTGGGGGAGGTATCTAAGTACATTCCCAATTTTTTTCCCAAATATGTAGTAAGTGACTTTGATGGGTAGTCACATGAGATATCAGTAAACATTGACTAGATAGCTCATGCTCTTTTCTCATTTTCCTTTTTTGTAAACTTTTTCTCCTCTAAACTTTCTCTAGCCTTTTACATCACCCCTTCGGCCTCTAACACCATCCAAGTAAACCAACTTTGTTGGCTGGAAATGATTTGAAATTTGTTCATGCCTGAGATCAAGTTGGAAAACTGAGTCAAAAATCCCCTCCCTTTCAATGGCTACTTTCTTTTTAGCTACCTGACAATCATCCCACCCACTCCTTAGGCTTACTTTCTGTACCGAAACAATAATTTCCCCCTCTGTCGCCACCTAACGCACTTCTACCAGCCAGAAGGGTTAGTTGCTGAGATGGGATGATGGAGCCATTCCTGAGAGCATGTAGTGGCTGGACCCAAACACGAAGGACAGAGAGGGAGACTACTTGAATTTGTTCTTGTACTGTAATCAGGATAATAAAGAAATCCGTTTGACATGTGTGCATAGACTTGATTACTCTGGTCCATCTCTATGTACTGGACAGAAGGAAAACTTAGAGAAATTCTGAATAACCAGGAAAAAGCAGCAAAAAAATGTGTGCTGGATTTTATGGAACCGGGGGGCCTCAAAAGATGCGAACAATAGATCTGAACATATTTTGTAACAGTATTTGTGCTTGTTTGTAATGAACAAAAAAGTCTGCCTTCTTAATTAGGGTGAATGTAACCTGGAGGTAAGAAATTTTCCTCTGGGAAAGGAAATGACTTTGGGTCCGTATACCTCAGAACTTGGCTTATTCCAAAAGTTTATACAAAGTCATTTGGAAGAATACATCTCCTTCTTTAGGAAAGTCATGACGTTACTTAGTGATCATACAAAATCTGCAAATGAGGGACGTCTGGGTGGCTCAGTCGGTTAAGCATCCGCCTTCAGCTCAGGTCACGATCCCACGGTCCGTGAGTTCGAGCCTCGCGTTGGGCTCTGGGCTGATGGCCCAGAGCCTGCAGCCTGCTTCTGATTCTGTCTCCCTCTCTCTCTGCCCCTCCCCCGTTCATGCTCTGTCTCTCTCTGTCTCAAAAATAAATAAACGTTAAAAAAATTTTTTTAAATCTGCAAATGACAATAAGAAGCCTTTCCAAGGGAAGATCAGGGTAAGCCATCTTTCTCCTTAAGTACATTCTACAAATGTGTGTTTTTGTTCCAGCAATATTAAAAAAAAATGTTTCAAAGAAAGAAAGAAGAGAGTGGGAGAGAAGGACAGAAAGAGAGAGAGAGAGAGAGAGAGAGAGAATCCCAAGCAGGCTCCATGCTCAGTGTGGAGGTGGACATAAGCCTCGATCCCATGACCCTGGGATCATGACCTGAGCTGAAACCGAGAGTTGGACACTCAACTGACTGAATCACCCGGGTGCCCCTCCAGCAACATTTTTAGCAGCACTATATTATACAATCACAAATGTGTTATTAAAAAATTTGTTAGGAGGGTAGAGCTCATGTTAAGGGCTCTTACCTAGCTCCCCCCGCCCCCAACCCCAAATAACAACAAAGAAGAAACTTTGGTTTTTGGAAACTTTTGGAGGTGATGGGTATGTTCATTACTGTGATTGCAGTGATGGTTTTATGGGTACATGCATATGTCCAAACTTATCAAATTGTATACATTAAACATGTGCAGTTTCTTGTATATTAATTAGTCTTCAAAAAAGCTGTTCGAAAAAAAAGAGTAACATGTTAACAGGGACAGCTATGCCGAGAGCATGTTAGACAAAGCAAGACTGTACCTAGGAGGTAATTATGGGGCGTTATAACATATGTTGTCCCACCAATTAAGGACACAGATCCCCTGCCCCTCACCCCCACCTGATCCCAAGTATTGCTCCCCTGGAAGTGAGAATCTAAGCGTGCCTTAATGTTGATGTAGGTACTTACGTAAGATGATAGGTGATCTATTGCCTGTATCAAGAGTAATACAGGAGTATACACAGTAGATCTATTGCCTGAATTGGGAGTCTGTAGTCCCAAGCACAGGTGGCAAAATAGTTCTTGGCTTCCCTCTCAGAACTGACCTTGGATGCTGCTGTGTTAAAGCAAATTCGTCTCCTGGCCTTCTGCAGGCCCAGAAGAGTGTTATACCATACACCTTAGCAGACAGCTTCTATTATCTTGGGGTGTGTGTGTGTGTGTGTGTGTGTGTATGTATTTTGACTCTGCAAAATGAATTATTTGTTTTTCTTTTCTGAGGAAAACCAATCTGTCCGCTTCTCCGGGGTTATCTCAATATTGATGAGAAAAGTAGGTTTTTAAAATTTTTCTATTTCAAAACCCCAGGGGCCAGATCACAGCGTTCCCTAGACTGAGTCATAAAAAAAGCTAAATGCATTACCTGTTCCTTGATGAAAAGCATGGGTGTGAGATCTCCTTGAAGTTCATATGATTCACAGGAAATAAATGAAAAGGACAACCTTATAGAATAGCATCGATTCAATTTATCTTTCCCCCTGGTAATTACAAGGCCTCATTTTCATTTGGGTTCAGCATGTTTAATAAAGAAAGATCAGTTTCTGTGAAGAATCATCTCACTTGCATAGATGAATAACTGTTGCCAATGACAAATATCTTTTAGCTGTGAAAATTATACTTTGTCTTTTACTAATCTCTAGAAACATGCCATACTCCCCAACGTATTCAGTGTCGCAAAGTGCTGGTGAGATGGGAAGCCTTGATGGATGTTCATCCTTATTTTAGAGACCGAGAGCCTGAGGAAAAGAAATGTTGGAAAATTTTTTCCAGCAGTGACATATTGGGGAAGGACCAAGATATAATGGCTGTGAGTTCCATTGACTCCTATCCAGGCCTTTAAAAAGATACATTTCATTTGATACATTCCTATGACCTCATGCTGGTTTTCACCAATTGCTTCCTCTTGCCAAGATGGCAAGATGCCGAGACTGGGTTCTTCTTTTGGGTAGCGGGAAGTAGAATGATAGACTTCCAGGACTAGACAGGGGGGAAATAGAGGTGGGGACCGGGGTACAAGATTTTTGTATTACGTCTTACAGACTAATTCTTGGATGATATTAAATATTTGAAAAGGAAAACAAATGGGGACTTTGAGCTAGGTCATGTTTCCTTAAATGTGTTTTTCTCTGCAATGGATTAGGGAGGAGGGTGCTTTCTCAGGTAGGAAAGCTGAAAGCATTGGTGAGCATTTCAGCGATAGCAACGATCCAGGCTCTTTCCATTGTTCTACCTTGTCAGCCATAGAGTGCCCGTCATTCGTCTTTATACTTGCCCCTCCATGGTCCCAAGATGGCCTCACATCCAGCTGCAAAGCAGAAAAAATAGGGTAGGGTTGATGCCAGGAGCATGTAGCTTGCACAAGTCCTGGAGTTTCCCAGCCCCACTAGTAAACGTCCCTGTGACTTATTCACCAAATTGGGGCACAGTGCCATGTTGCTAGTAGCCCTGTGGGAGCCTACAAACATGGGTATTTAGCTTCTCCGGCATCTACAGTGAAACACAAAAAGGGAGAAAGGGGCTAGAGCTGGCTGCTGAGTAAGGCAACCAACAGAGTATGTCACGGCATGTCACAGCTTCACAGGGCTTGCCCTTGGTGACAAAAAGGAACTGAAAAATGAGTCCTGGCAAAAGAAGTTGAGGCAACGACGGTCTTAGAGTAGTAATTTCCAAGTTTTCAGGATCATTTAAGACTTGTTGAAAGCAGATGTCTAGGCCCCGGTCTCTATATTCTGGTTCAGTAGGTTGGGGATAAGACCTGGATACTTACCTCCTCATTAATCTTCTCAGATGATGCAAGAAGTCTACGGATCACACATTCGGAAACAATGGTTTTGAGACACAGGCCAAAGTTGGTGCAGTGGTTCTGAAACTGGCTGAATGTTAGAATCACTGGAAGCTTTTTAAAAATATCCAAACAATGCTTGTGCACGGGCCTGTTCCCAACCAATTAAATCAGGAGGTCTGGGTTTGAGAAATCAGGATCATTCAGAATCTCCCAAGGTGATTCTAATATGCAGTCAGGGATGAGAATCTCTGACTTAAAGGTTCTGGTGACCAACAAGGTCCTTGCACAAATAGGGAAGCCAGGGACAGTTGGAGTGGCAGAAAGATGTACCAACCTCTCCATGCTGGCTCTTGGAAATCTGTGAGGACAATGGATAGACATGAGAGTAAAACAGGCTGGCAACCTTAGGTAAGGTAAATAACAACCGAAATGCAAGAAATAATAGTACAAGTGAGGCATTTCAAATAGCCCAGTCATTTTTGCTTTTAAGTAGTGATCGGAAATATCAGTATTTATTTATTTATTTATTTACTTTATTTTAATGTTTATTTGTTTTTGAGAGAGAGAGACAGAGACAGAGTGCGAGTGGGGAAGGGACAGAGAGAGAGGGAGACACAGAATGCAAGACAGGCTCCAGGCTGTGAGCTGTCAGCACAGAGCCCAAAGTGGGGCTCAAACCCTTGAACCGTGAGATCATGACCTGAGCTGAAGTCAGCCACTTAACTGACTGAGCCACCCAGGTGCCTCTGGAAATATTAGTTTTAGATGCAGGCATTTATCTATCTATCTATCTATCTATCTTTAATGTTTATTTTTTTAATTTTTATTATTATTTTTAATGTTTATTTTTTAAGAGAGAGAGACAGAGTGCGAGTAGGGGAGGGGCAGAGAGAGAGAGGGACACAGAGAATCCGAAGTGGGCTCCAGGCTCTGAGCTGTCAGCCTAGAGCCTGTCGTGGGGCTCAAGCTCACAAACTGCAAGATCATGACCTGAGCTGAAGTCGGATGCTTAACCAACGAAGCCACCTCGATGCCCTGATGCAGGCGTTTAAATACCATTTTTAAGGTATGGTATCAGTTGCTGTAATGTGCCCATGAACACAAATTTATTAATATTTAGGTAGATATTGTGATTAATCATTTATTTTGTCCAGGGAAAAGAAATACTGTTAGAAATGGCAGTCTCTGGAACCTCTTCAATCTTTATCTGTAGATAAACTCCCTGTTTGTCCATGATGATGCCTAGTGTAGACTAAATAAGGCTACAAGACACTGGTTCCTTGGGATCTGAAGGCTCTGGCCTTCCGCAGCAAGTTTAGCAGATTAAATAGGTCAGTTTCAAATTCTCAACAGTAAACCCAGTAGCATTGGCTCGTAGAGCGAGAATAAGCAAAATACACGCATAACTACCTATGTAAGACACCAGCCTGGTATTCTAGAACAAGGGCTTTATTTGTGAGAAATGCTGTCTGTGCTGGTACACGGAAGCTTCCGCCATAGTGTTGAGGAATGTGGTTAGTTTATGCATGTTACCAGACCAGCTCTGTGGTCAGGGAGCGAATACCTTTCTGGGTGTTTCCAGTTGCAGCTTCCTGGTAGGAAAACAATGAAAAAGTGAGTACATGAGAAAAACTAAAGGAGGAAATTCAATTAAATTCTGTTCTGCGAACATGGATCAGGCGCCAGCTAGGTCAAGGAAATGCTCATGAAGAAACTGTGAAGACGAAAAAGAAATAAACCCTACCTGCAGGAGAAAACGTACATGGGGAATAACTAGGAAACAAGTGTTTGATGCACCACGAGACATTCAAAACTCATTCAATGTAAATCACCTTTGTAAGTTGGGAGAAGAGCAATTTATATTCCACCTTAGAATTTGAAGATGCTTAAAAAATTTTTTTTAATGTTTATTTATTTTTGAGAGAGAGAGAGAGAGAGAGAGCGCGTGCGCAAGGGAGGGGCAGAGAGAGAAGGAGACACAGAATCTGAAGCAGGCTCCAGGTTCTGAGCTGTCAGCACAGAGCCCGACTCGGGGCTTGAACTCACTAACCGCGAGATCATGACCTGAGCAGAAGTCACATGTCTAACCAACTGAACCACCCAGGCGCCCCCCTGGGGATGATTTTAAATGAAACGGTAGTTTTTGATGTAAGAAGTGGGGCATGACGTTATAGACTGAATTGTGTTCGCCCCCCAATTTATATGTTGAAGTCCTAAGCCTCCGTATCTCAGAATGTGAACTTAATTTGGAAATAGAATGGTTGCAGATGTAATCAGTTGAGGTCATAATGGAATAGTCGGTCCCTAATCCAATAGCATTGGTGTCCTTATAGAAAGGAGACATTTGGAGACAGCCACGCATAGGGAGAATGCCAGGGGAACGTGAGAGCAGGGTTGGGTGGGAAGCATCCTACAAGGCTAGGGACGTCTATGAACAGGCAAACCAACAGACACGAGGGGAGAGGCCTGGGACAGATTCTCCGTTCCAGTCTTCAGAAGGACCCAACCCTGCCGACACCTTGCTCTTGGACTTCCGACCTACACAGCTGTGAGACAATTTCTTTTGCTGAAGCCACCCCATTTGTGGTACTTTGTTACAGCAGCAGCAGCAAGCTAATCACATGGGTGTTGTTTTGACAGACAACAATTAGGGAAGGGCATGCCTGGAAGAAGGAACTGTATGAACAATGACAAAGAGGTAAAGGCATCTTCTGGTAACGGGGGTGTGAGGTCGCTGTGACCGAGACTCCGTGTATGTGATTGGGGGAAAGGAGAAGAGTGGCCAGAAAGGCATGTTGAGGCAAGAATGTGGATGTTGTGAAGGGGTATGGACCTTTCTCTTTGGGTGTTGAGGAGCTGCTGATGGTTTCTAGTGAGGGGAGAGTGAGACGTGTAGAGCTCTCTGAGTTCTATCTACACGAAACGCTTCTAGAGGAAACCATGTGAGGAAATGCTCGAGGAACCCAGTGTAAAGAAACTGAAAAACTCCCTTTAGCCTGTAAATGATGGAGCCTTATTTCTGTCCATTAATTCTGCCCCATTCTAATATTCACATGCTATTGCCTTATATCTCGCCATTAGCAAATGTCACTGTGCTGCTTGGCAGGAGGGCTTTCCTAACAGACCACCGTCCCTTGCATGTACCAGAAATTAACTACACAGGCATTTCAGACTCCTAGCTTCCTGAATAGAGTTGGCCGATGTAGATGTAGACGGTATAGATGACAGAAGAATTGGCCATCGTACGAATTTAAAAGGACTCAAATTATTCGACGGGCTGAAAGAAACACTCTTCTTGTACACCTTGTTTTTCCTCAGTTGTGCAATCCAGAAATCCAGGGTACCAGTTTGGCAGAAGCTATCTCATGTGTAGGTTGTGAGACTAAATGGAAAGATGCACGTTGTACATGTAGACAGTGCTCAACAATGTGAGGTGTCTTTTCTGGCACTAGAGGAGTTGGGATTCAAATCCCTGTTTTTGACTCCAAATTCTATGTTCTTTCTACCCCTCTACTCTGCTTTCTATATGGTGCTGATCTCTAACAATAACAGCCTTTATGCTTCACCCCTACTGGCTTCTTATCATTACTTCTCTCTCCTGACACATGTTACAGCCACGTCTCTCCGTGCAAACTCCTCACCTGTGACAGACCGTGTCAAGCCTCAAGGGGTCCTCTGGGGCCTCGGAGAGGAGGGGTTGAGGGCTGCCAGTGTGCGACTCACGCAGTCGCAATGCTGATGGATCTGAGCTGAACAGATGCCTTCTAGAAAGGCTATCATCCCAGGGAGGGGGGAACCCTTGCCTTCAGTCAGGAGACTACACATTGCTGTAGACAGCATATTCTCGAGTCATTGAGAGAGCCTTTCTCTTAGGGCGTTGCGAGAAGATCTCATCCCTGTGACTGCTAGTAACGAGCTGGGATGGAAAATAAAAACAACCGGGCACCTGGTGAAACGCGAAATTTAACATCTGGCGGGAAGCATATTCCTGCCAGGGGCTCTCCATGTTTGACTCTGCAACTGATGTGTATAAGAAGAAGTTCTGCCCTTGGCGTCCTTGCAGATGCTCTATTGCTTAAAGAATTTGATACGCATAGTGGCCAAAGTTCACAGAGAAAGTTGTACCTAGTAATTCCTTTATTTAAAAGCAAAACATTCTACCATCAACTGACTTATGTATCAGGCAGGAGAGCTAGGTTATGCAGCAGTAACAAACATCCCTAAAATATGAGTGGCTATGATACTATAGTTTTATTTCTCACTGTTACTTGGCCAAAATCCAGCAAATTTGTAATTTTGTAGCTCTTCTCTCATTTAGTAATACTTTTTTTTAATTTTCTTTTTTTTTTAATGTTTATTTATTTTTGAGAGAGAGACAGAGCATGAGCAGGGGAGGGGCAGAAAGAGAGAGGGAGACACAGAATCCAAAGCAGGTTCCGGGCTATGAACTGTCAGCCCAGAGGCTGATGCAGGGCTCAAACCCACCAACCATGAGATCATGCCCTGAGCCAAAGTCGGAAGTTCAACTGACAGGTGTCCCTCATCTCTTTTTTTAATTGAGTATCTTCAATCTGGCAATCATGAGACTAGGACTTTGCATATATACTTTCTTTAATCTCACGTAACTCTAAGAAGTTAATGTTATTATTTCCTTTTCTGCAGATACGAAATTGAGACACAAGTTCAGTGAGTAAGTGGTAGACTGGTTTGGGATCCAATTTTTTTCTAATGCAAAACCTGTGATTTTTAACTACCCTTAAGTTACTCTTCTAAACATAACCCTCAGGTTTTAATTTTTAAAAAAAAAAATTTTTTTTTTTAACGTTTATTTATTTTTGAGACAGAGAGAGACAGAGCATGAACAGGGGAGGGGCAGAGAGAGAGACACACACAGAATCTGAAACAGGCTCCAGGCTCTGAGCTGTCAGCACAGAGCCTGACACGGGGCTTGAACTCACGGAGCGAGATCATGACCTGAGCTGAAGTCGGACGCTTAACCGACTGAGCCACCCAGGTGCCCCACAGGTTTTAATTTTTAAATGTAACTTCACTATCGTTATCTTTGCAATATTCTTAGGGGAAAGGAAAATCCAAATGTCATTATCCTGCTGTATAGAGTGGCAAATCCAGGCATAAGAGAGTATGTATTTATCTTAGCCAATAAACCTGGTGGTAAAGTTTGAAAGAGAACCTTGACCAGCGTGCCCACATCAGAATCACTGTGTGTAGCTTGTGAAAAGCTCCCCCACCGGGCCTAGGGTGAATCCCATTCTGGCGGTGAAAGAAGGGCACTTTGGGGATTTCCGGGTCCTCGACTTTCCCACTACCGTCGCCACGAGGCCATGTTGTCACTGAAAGTTGGAAAACTGTAGAGGTTGAAACTCTGCAGGTTTGTTAACACTTTGCCCAGAGAGGTTGCCTGAACTTGAAATTTGAATCCGAGAGCATTGTGGGCTTGCTGCTTGAGCTCCCTCTGTAACGTTAGCTATATGGAAATTGTGACTGTCTACAGCTTATTCAAATCGAGATATCTGAGAAGGCAATGAGCCTAATTAGCTCAGTAACCGCTGGAATATCATCAGAGAGTCCACGATACTGGTTTACTTCTGTCCCTCAATTTTATATGTCATTAGAGATTGAGATGGAAGTATTGGGCTCAAAACTCAAAACAACTGCTCAGTTACGAAGGGGAGCTGAGTGATAAAAATGTCAAATGGGTGAGCCCAAGGCAAATCTACCTGATGGATTATTGAAATCTTTCTTATTTCATCCATTCTGATACCCTATGTCTTAATCTTTCCTATTTCAAATATGGCTACGTCAGCAGGGGGAAAAATTGCTTAAAAGGAATAATTACGTACTTGGATTCCTTGTTGAAATGTCACTGGATGGTTGCAGATTCGTTTACCAAAAGTTGATTTGATTGTCGTTTTTTACTTCCTAGGTTAATGTTTTCTTTTTTTTTTTTTTTTGGGCAGTGTTATAATAAAACTTTATTTACAAAAACAGGAGGCAAAATGGAGTATAGCTTGCCAACTTCTGATCCAGAGATCAATACTTTGTTTCATATCTAGCCTTCAGAATTTAAAATTGAGCAAAATAGGGGCACTTGGGTGGCTCAGTCAGTTAAGCATCCAACTTCAGCTCAGGTCATGATCTCAGTTTGTGAGTTCAAGTCCCACATCGGGCTCGCTGCTGTCAGCACAGAGCCTACTTCAGACCCTCTGTCTCCCTCTCTCTGTCCTTCCCCACCCCCTTTGATCTCTCTCAAAAAAATTAATAAATAAGATTAAGCAACATATTTTCAAAATACAACTTGTAGGTAAATGTGACCCAATGACTTCTATTTTCATTTGGTTCTCTTCTAAGCATTTATTTACTGCTTTATATGTATACGTCTCTCTCCCCCAAACAACTCACATTTTTATTATTTATCAGCATAAAGTGCCTTGCATGTAAATTCCATATTATCTAGTATTATAGTACAAAGTTTGTTTCTATTGAGAGCTAATAATGTTACCAAAATTGGCTAACATCTGTGTCGTACTTTAGAATTACATTATCCTAGGGTTTCTTGACCTCCACACCATTGACTTTGAGTCAGATAATTTGGCAAGGGAACAGGGAGTACTGTCCTGTGCATTCTAAAGATGTTCAGCATCACTAGCCTCTACCCACAAGATGCCAGTAACACACACAAACACAAACCCCCAGATGTAAAAACATTGTCTCCAGACATTGCCAAATGGGCTTCAGAAAGGTCTGAAGCAAGATGACTTCCCAAGTGGCAATGGTCAGGACTTAAAAGCAAGTAGTGAATTCAGACTCACTCCATTTAAATCACAGTAGTAAATTTTAATATTTCAGCTGCCTAGTTGAAATAGTCTTGGCATATTATTTGCTGTCCCTTTGATGATTCTCATATTCAAATGCCCATTTTTGTGACCTAAGAATTACTTAACAAAATATTTTCGATATCCATAGTATACTGAGTATGTACTTTTCTCTGAAGTGTTTTGTTATTCAAATACTAGTACCCAACTGGAATTGGTTAATTTCATATTTTTGTTCAAAAACAACCTGATATATGAATGAAAAAGCTCTGTAACTGTTTTCAACCTTAAAATATAAGAATTCATAGGGAATTTTATTACTGAAAAATTATCATCTTCCTGAAACATGTTCTATGTGACCTTCTCTATGAGGGCATATTAAAAAGATACCAAGTATGTAAAAATATTTTAAGTTAATATTTTTTAAAATGTGTTAACTTTTAACAGGTATCTACCTGTCGACTAAGAAAGGATCAACAAGCAGATGATGATGAAGAGGATGAAGACTTAGATGTTACAGAAGAAGAAAATTAATTTTCTTAAGAAAACTTCATATTTCAATTTTCATCTTGAATGACTTGGCATCCAGAATTACTACACTGTAAAACTTTATACTGGCTTCATACTCGTTAAACCTCAAAATGAAATCCTCCTGAAAATGAAAATTAAAGGAAATTTATGCTGACCAAAAATGAAGGTTTTAAAAAATATTACACACCAGCCATTTCAACATCCTATCTAGCAGTATGTGATTTTTGTATAGGTTCCATTAAAAAAAAAAAAAAATTACGTATTTCAAATGCATTCCATATTAATGCACTATACCTAGTTGAGGTTGCAATAGAAATAGATGACAAAACACAAGAGATCTAACAATTCCACTTGCTTTCTTTGCTTTCATTGCCAAAAAAAGGGTCTTTACTCATTCTGATTAAATACAAATTCTGTTCCATAAAGCCTTAATCAAAAGGACAAAGGTTTTTTTCCTTTACTTTTTTTTCACTTTTACTACAACCTGAAGTTTCATTATTTGATACATAATTTACTTTTCAATAAGTGTCATTACTTTTTATTAAATGTAATGGGACACTAGGATATCAGTGTCTTAAAACTACATAAAGCAGAAATTTTTGACTCAAAAAGAAAGCCACATTCAGCCTGACTCTGGTTTTAAAATGAAAATGCTGTCATACTAAAGCATTATACATGGTACTATAGCTTTTAGAAAGCTGTAATTTGGTGGAATGTTGCCTAAGAAACATCATGGAAAACGATAATCATTTAAAAGTCTATAAAAATTTTACCAAACCACCATCTAATTAATGAAAGAGTATACAGTTACTTTTACTCCTGAAAATAATCAATTTAACCAGAGCCTTTCAGTATGTCCAATACTTTTGTTTCTTTGGATGGGGACTGTACTTTTGTTATTTCATGGATACCAGTCAGGCATATAAAAATTGTGAAATTTATAAAATCATTTGGGATAACCACAAAAGGCAACTATTCACAACAAAAATAAAGACTTCCTAGAAAGCTTTTTTGACTTTGTTATTCATGGTTCTGTTAACAAAACATTACTTCCTGAGAATAGCCCTAAATGATAAAATTACTTCAGTACAAAATATTCAGAATGTTCTAAAACCCTAAATAAATTAAGACACTAAAGGTATCATTACATTGCATTTTATTTTCTCAATATTTAAACGTGGTGTTATAGTTGGGAGGAAAAACCAGGGTTATAGTATTTCTCGTTTATTATAGCAGCTCACTTCTCTTAGCATTAGTTGTCTATCTATAAAATTAAAACAGTGCCTGATATACAAAGCAATCAGCAAATAGTTCTGATATAAAATGTATGCTCTGCCTACTTCAAAGAAATCTTCTAAAGACAAAAGGATTACTATACATAATACTTTCAGCAATGTAAAATTAAGTTTCTTTTAGACCAGACTTAGGTTGGCAAACTATTTCTTAAAGGGCTAGGCAGTAAATACTTTATAATCTGTGGGCTGAGAAACAAAATTAAGGCTATTACATAGATAGTTCTATAATCATTTAAACCACCTTTAAAAATGTAAAAACCTCTTCAGGTTCCTAATTAAAAAAAAAAAAAAATAGGTAACTGGACCAGTTACTTAGCCTATAAGCCTCCACATATCTCCAAAACAGTTTAAGTTTTTTAGGGTTATTGAGAATAAACCACATAGTTAATTCATAATTATAAGCCAAATATATAGTACCTAGGTTAATGTTTTCAAATTGGCTTTCCATCAGTTTTTAAGAGCTGAGGCACTTTATTTATTTATTTTACTTTTTTATTTTAATGTTTATTTATTTTTGAGAGAGAGACAGAGTGTGAGTGGGGGAGGAGCAGAGAGAGAGGGAGACGTAGAATCTGAAGCGGGCTCCAGGCTCTGAGCTGTCAGCGCTGAGCCCCACGCGGGGCTCGAACTCAGGAACCATGAGATCATGACCTGAGCTGAAGTCCGACGCTTACCAACTTAGCCACCCAGACGCCACTACTTTTTTTTTAATTTTAGAGAGACAGACAAGAAACAGAGTGAGAGAGGGAGGGAGAGAGAGAGAGAGAGAGAGAGAGAGAGAATCTCAAGCAGGCACCACATTCAACGCTGAGCCCATGGAGAAGCTTGATCCCAGGACCCCGGGATCATGACTCAAGCTCAAATCAAGAGTCAGATGTTCAGGGGCACCTGGGTGGCTCAGTCAGTTAAGGGCCGGAATTCAGCTCAAGCCATGATCTCACGGTTCCTGGGTTTGAGCCCCGCCCGAGTCGGACTCTGTGCTGACAGCTCAGAGCCTGGAACCTGCTTCAGATTCTGTGTCTCCCTCTCTCTCTGCCCCTCCCCCGCTTAGGCTCTCTCTCTCTCTCTCTCAAAAATAAATAACACGGAAAAAAAAATTTTAATGTGCAGATTCCCTGATGCACTTTGATAATCGTAGTTTAATCTGCTATCCAGGTCATTGTTATGTAAACAATTTAGGCCTCATACTCAGACTCCCCACCTAGCGGTAAGTTAAGAGCTCCCAAAGAGTTGACAGTCTCACCCCTTGAAGTCTTGGAATATTTACCTGTAAGAGTTAGGTTAGCTAGATTCTGTCTCGACCTATAGAACTTCTCCATCAGAGCAAATGTTACAGCTTTTTATTTATTTTTTGAAATCCCCAAAATTCTAATTTTGCTTTTCAAGGGGCAAATACCACAAAGACACCATTGTGAATTAACATGCACAGCTGCTCCTTGAAATTAAATTTTTTTTTAATGTTTGTTTATTTTTGAGAGACAGAGAGACAGAGCACGAGTGGGGGAAGGGCAGAGAGAGAGGGAGACACGAAATCAGAAGCAGGTTCCAGGCTCTGAGTTGTCAACACAGAGCGGGCCGTGGGGCTCGAACTCACGAACCTTGAGATCATGACCTGAGCTGAAGTCAGACACTTAATCGACTGAGCCACCCAGGTGCCCTCTGCTCCTTTGAATTTAAACGAGATCATGCATTTCCGTGTACAGGAGACCAAATAGATTAATGAAGGGAAATCTGGGGAAATGAGACTTTCACCCAAAAGACACATACCTTGCTGGGTGACTATAACGAGTGGCGTGGATATAATCTGCGCGACAATTTAGCTTTGCCCTTTTACGTACAACTTGTTAGGAATATCACGGCTTTCTGCCTTTTTGATACTTTGCCATATTAGGGAGATGAGGCATACATGATTCCTCATGGGGGAAATCAAAAGCAGCTCACACCCATAACTTCCCTAATTCTTTCAAGGATATCAGAGGAGACTCTTCAATCACTGGCTTAATATTTTAGAAGCACAGTAAGTCACTTTCTCAGACATGGCTTGATGCACAGGGTTTAATTTTCTTAAATGTCCACAACACCAAAATAATTAGAACCCATTTTTTTATATTGACAACCTAGAAATTATACATATAAAAATAATATAATAGGTAACAAAATATAAAATGTTAACATAAAATATAATGTATAAAATAACATGATATAGGGGCACCTGGGTGGTTCAGTCAATTCAGTAGGACTTTTGATTTCCCAAGGTCTAGGGACTGAGCCCCTCAACGGGGCACTGGGCAAAGAAGCCTGCTTAAATTCTTTCTTTTTCTCTTCCTCTGCCCCTCCCCCACTCGCTCTCGCTCTCTCTCTCTCAAAGAACAAAAATTAACATGTTACATATAACATAAGGTATACAACACAAGATATACATATATGTTTATAATATGACATTATCCTGCCCCAGATTAGAAATAGGTTACAGTTCACGGGTTCATTTGGAAGTCACTTACTTGGAACTTGGAAAAATGCCTGATTTCTGATATGATATTATTTATTGTTATAATATGTGTGTATTTTAGATTATAAGAAAATTGTATATTATATATTAAATTACATAAGAATTTATATTTGGTTATAGGATATCATTATGTTATTGTTTTCTGACATTACAAAAAGTGTCTGGGGCGCCTGGGTGGCTCAGTCAGCTGGGCGGCCGACTTCAGTTCAGGTCATGATCTCGCGGTTTGTGGGTTCAAGCCCCACGTTGGGCTCTGTGCTGGCAGCTCAGAGCCTGGAGCCTGCTTCTGATTCTGTGTCTCCCTCTTTCTCTGCCCCTCCCCTGCTTGCTCTCTGTCTCTCTCTCTCTCACACACACACTCTCTCAAATAATAAACATTAAAAAAAAATAAAATAATGAAACAAAAAGTGACGAACTCCATGGGTTTTTGTTTATATTTGGCAATGACATTTTCCCATTATTATTTATTTCTACTACCTAGTAGCACAGTTAAACCACTAGCTAAAGATGCTTTGCTGTGCACAACTGATGGTTTTACAAAGTTATAATGAAAAATGTCCCACAGTGACAAGGGAGTGTGGTGGCTGATGACTTTTCTTCCTTTGGAGGGGAACTGGCAGACTAAAGGGAGCTCTGCCTGTGGCATGGTTCGGCCGTTGCCATATGTGGATATTTAAATGCCCTTACTTACAAGACGATGGAGACTATGCCTTAATAGTAATGATGCTGATGAAAATAATAGTCATAACAAGAATAATGTCCACCAAGTGCTTATGATATGCAGGCACCTTGTTAAGACCTTAAAATATGTCGTCTCACAAATCACACATTTATGAGATGGTTACTGAGGAAACTGAGCCATGGGGATGTTGAGTGACTTGTTCATTATCCAAAGGTCATTGAGCAAAGGTTACTGAGCAAACGTCATTGAGGAAAGGTCATTGAAGAAAAGTCATTGAGCAAAGGTCACTGAGAAAAACCAGGACTTGATGTGGCCTGCCTCAGTCAAAAACATGTTGCTTCTCCAATGTGCTCTAAAATCTACATATACTTCTATTTAAAAAAAAAAAATTATGCAAGTTATCCATTTTATGCCAAAAATGGTAAATAAAATCAGCATATAGGAAAAAAAATCACAATGTTACCATTCAAAGATAACTACTATTAGAACCCTTTCCAATTCCCTGAGATGCAACATTAAGTGTAGAATTTCTGCTTAGGGAGTCAGTAAGAATACATTTGATTTCATCCAACTTGGCATTCCTTCTCTCATTATCCCACAGCCTTAGTGTCCATTCCCATACATAGTTCCTAGATTTCTGCTTCTATGTATTAGAAAATTTAAGTAGTTCTTTTGGAGTGTGTCATACTTCCTCATGGGTCACATTTTGTACCTCATCTTTAGGGACATACTGGGTCTTGAATCTAGTTACAGGTCTGGAAGCAAGCAGCAGGTCCTGAGCAGACGTAGCATTATCTTTCACGGCAACTACCTCAGGGGAGGCCATTACTGTTTCCTCAGACACTGCAGGGTTAATCCCTTCAGAGGGAGGTGAGAGGTCATTTTCCCTGTGGGTGGAAGGACTGATACCACTGGGGTGGAGAGATTGCATCTGCTGGCAACAAAGACTTACCAGAATTTATGAGAAAGTTTCTCCTCACTCTAGGATTACATACATTTTCTCCTATATATTCTAGTAATTTTTGGTTGCGTTTTTGACATTAACATTTTAATATCTTCGGGATTTATTTTGGTATGAGAAGTGAGGTAGGAAACTCCTTTCCCATTTAATACTTTTCAGAGCCTTTTAACACCAATGAAGGTATTTTATACTTGTGAAGAGGACAGGAGCTATCTCATTTCTTGTATTTTATACATATGAACACAATAATTCAGACATTTCAACTGATGTGCCTGTGGTAACAAATTTAGCAAATGGCAGAATCAGTCCTGGAATCTAGATCATAGGCGTCTGTCCAGAATTCTTCATACCCTGTTAACTTTCTTCCTGTTTGGTATTAGTTAGAGACAGTTCTTTTTCTGTGCTACTTTTATTACTCATTGGAAGTAAATTTGGTCATCACATTTCTTAAATCATTACTGAATTCAGTTTATGACATTTTTGTTGAGAATCCCCGCTTCTTTGAAGTCCCTTGTCTATCACTAACAGTGTGAGTTTAGGTAAGTTCTTTCACCTCTAATAACAGTGACAATAGCTGTTGACATATGTTGACCTTTTCCATGTGCCAGGTTCCATGTTAAACTCTCAAAATAGGTTATCTCATTTAATCCTCAAAACCCGCTCCCCACCAGTGGATACTATTACTGAAATGCATACTCTATAGCATAGCAGCCATTTTCCAACGTTTGGGTTCCTGACGCTCCCTTTATACTCCTAAGTATTGAAGGGGTGCCTGGGTGGCTCAGTCAGTTAAGTGTCCGACTTCGGCTCAAGTCACGATCTCACAGCTCGTGAGTTTGAGCCCCGTGTCAGGCTCTGTGCTGACCTCAGAGCCTGGAGCCTGGTTCGGATCCTGTTTCTCCCTTTCTCTCTGCCCTTCCCCAGCTCATGCTCTGTCTCTATCTCTGAATAAATAAATAAATAAATAAATAAACATTAAAAAAATTTTTTTTAAAGTATTGAAGACCCCAAAGAGCTTTTGTTTATGGGTTACATCTATGAATATTTATTTTGTTAAACAGTGAAACAGAAAAACAATTAATATTTATTTACTATTTCCTTTAAGGAAGGACAATAATAAATGTCAATCTAAATATCGTTTTTCAAGTAAAAATAGCTACATCTTCCCAAAGAACAACTTTCTTTTTCGTTTTTGCCATGTGCCTTTAATGGCTGCTTTCATAGACGGACTACAGGTTCTCATGTTTTTTTCTACATTTAATTTGCAGCAATATCGCATACCACACGGCCTCTGGAAGACTCCCAGTGTAATACTCATGACAGAATGACAGTAGGAAGGACAATTAATGCCTTGGTATTGTTATTAAAATAGTTTTGATGTTGTAGACCTCTGAAAGGCTCTTGTCGGTGCTGCCGTGGAGCTAGCTGGGTCCTTGGGTTTTAAAAAAACATTTTTTTTTTAACATTTTATTTATTTTTGAGACAGAGACAGAGCATGAACAGGGGAGGGGCAGAGAGAGAGGGAGACACAGAATCGGAAGCAGGCTCCAGGCTCTGAGCCATCAGCCCAGAGCCCGACGAGGGGCTCGAACTCATGGACCACAAGATCGTGACCTGAGCTGAAGTCGGACGCTTAACCGACTGAGCCACCCAGGTGCCCCTAGGTCCTTGGGTTTTAATCCCAACCTCACTGTTCACGCCCCATGTGATCCTGGGCAAGGTATCCTGCCTTTTTTTCCTTTCTTTTCTTTTCTTTCTTCCTTCCTTCCTTCCTTCCTTTCTTCCTTCCTTCCTTCTTTCCTTTTTCTTTCTTTCTTTCCTTTTTTTCTTTCTTTCCCTTTTCTTTCTCTTTCTTTCTTCTTTCTTTCTTTCTTTCTTTCTTTCTTTCTTTCTTTCTTTCTTCTTTCCCACAGTCCCATGTCTGTAAAATTGGAGTGAGTTGTAGTGGTAAGAATGAAATCAGGTAAAATATCCAAAACATGTAATATTTGTTTTTTTAAGTTTATTTATTTATTTTTGAGGGAGAGAGAGAAAAAGAGAAAGAGAGAATGCAGCATGAGACAGGGAGGGGCAGAGAGAAGGAAAGGAAGAATCGCAAGCAGGTTCCTCCAGGCTGTCAGCACATAGCCTGATGTGACATGAACCGTGAGATTATGACCTGAGCCAAAACCAAGAGTCAGACGCTCAACTGACTGAGCCACCCAGGTGCCCCAATATCCAAAACATATAAAACAATGCTTGGAAAAACATAATCACTTATATGCAATAATAATAATAATAAAAAATTAAATACTTGTATATTCCTCTTCTTCTTCTTCTTCTTCTTCTTCTTCTTCTTCTTCTTCTTCTTCCCTTTCTATACTGAGTAACCTGAGGTTTAGTGAGGAAGTCCCTAGACTGAGATTTGGATCACATCTCTGTCAGATTTTAGCTATACAATTTCTTTACCTTCGGGAGCCTTAGATTCCTTCACCTGGAAGATGAGAGTAACAAAATTAGCCATCCCAAGAGGTTGTACTAAGCTTTAAATAAGACAATACATGCACGGTACTTAGCATAATGGCGGTCATAGAGGAAACACTCATTATGTGTTTGTGGTAATGATCCATAACATTGTTACTTCCATTAACTATGACATATATGTTTATGTATATATAGGCCCACACACACCAAGAAGATATTTAGTGGCCTATGGGGATAAGCAAATAAACCAAGCCATGGCATGGCCAAAAGAGTCGGGTCGGTCAAATTAACTAGATATCTGGACTATCAGTTTGTCATTTTAGCTGAGATGCTTTGAAATCAACCATGAACCTTGTCTTTTATTCATTAGTATTCAGAGGCAGGAATCTATGGGTGCATATCTACGAGCAATCCCCTAACAATTATAAGTTTTTAAATACTAATAGATCTCCACAAAGAACTCTTTTTATTTCGTGTTTTATTAGGAAGCTCTGAACGGTTGCCTACCAACAGCCAGATCTGAAAAATCCAACTCTGACAGGGCAGAATGGCTGGTTGGTCTTTTGAGGTGACAGCCTTTGGATTAATTAGAAATAAAGCAGCCTAGTACTGCACATGTAAAGCTGGGAGTGCTCTGTCTAAACATCCTCCTCTGATCATTAAAATGTGATGTGTAATCCCAGTTGATTGAGTTTGATTTTTTGTTTTTGTTATAGATCATACCTCAGGAAGGCTTTCTTCCATGCAAATTATGATTCCATATAAATTTTAACCTTTATATTATAGCTGTTTAACAAGAGAAGGAAATAAACCACAACACCTTTGTTTATGAGTAAAATAAATTCTCTATAAAAATATCAAGAATTAGGGGCATTTGGGTGGCTCAGTCGGTTGAGTGTCCGCCTTCGGCTCAGGTCAGGATCTCACGGTTTGTGGGTTCGAGCCCCGCATCCCGCTCTGGGCTGACAGCTCGGAGCCTGGAGCCTGCTTCGGATTCTGTGTCTCCCTCTTTCTCCGCACCTCCCCCATTCGCGTTCTGTTTCTCTCTCAAAAATAAACCTTAAAAAAATAATAAAATATTAAGACTTGTGTGTGTGACTCTTTATGAAAAACACTAGGATAATAAACTTCTGTAAACATCTAGAGTTTTTGGATAAAATTAAAATAAGAAACTTAAAAAAAAAGCATGGCTGTCTCAGGGTTCTCCAGTGAAACAAAACCAATAGAGCACGCGCGCGCGTGCGTGTGTGTGTGTGTGTGTGTGTGCGCGCGTGTGTGTGAATGCTCAGGCAGTTGTGGAGGCTGGCAAATACAAAGTCTGCAGGGCAGGCTGTCAGGCTAGAGACCCAGGGAGGAGTTGAAATTGCAGCTTGAATCTGAAGGCAGTCTGTTGGCAGAATTCCCTTTTCCTTGGACGAAGTCAGTCTTTTCCTAAGGCCTTCACTTTACTGGATGAGGCCCACCCACATTATGGAGGATAATCTGCTTTACTCAGAGTCCACGGATTCAAATGTTAATCTCATCTAAAGAATACCTTCACAGTGACATCTGACGTGGTGTTTGGGCAAATATCTGGGTACCATGGCTTAGCCAAGTTGACATGTAAAATTAGTTATCACAATGACTAATTTTACCAGAAGGAAAAGGAAACTGCCCATGCCCTAGAATTGCACAGAATGTTGATCACCACAGCATAGGAGCCATCTGGTCCTGGTCATGGCATGGGCTATGCAGGAGCAGAGGACAGTGCCCTTTTTGTTTGTTTGTTTTTGCTACTATCACCTTTGATTCCATTTTTTTCCATTTAATTTTTATTTTAATTTTTATTTATTTTTTATTTTTAAAATATTTATTTAGTTTTGAGAAAGAGAGAGTGCGAGTGGGAGAGGGGCAGAGAGAGGGGGAGACATAGATTCCAAAGCAGGCTCCAGGCTCTGAGCTGTCAGCACAGATTCCGGTGTGGAGCTCGAACCCACGGACCACACAAGACCATGACCTGAGCTGAAGACCGACCTGAAACTTAACCGACTGAGCCACCCAGGTGCCCCTCCATTTAATTTTTAAATAGCTTTATTGAGATATAGTTGATATACAAAAAACTGCACCTAATGTACACAGTTTGATGAGTCTTGACTTACCATATCCCATGCCCACCCATTTTTTTTGCTCGTTTTTTGGTAAGAACACTTAACGTGAGCTCTACTTTACCAATTTTTGAAGTGCACACTATACTATTGTTAACGATAGGCACTATATTGTGCAGCAGATCCCTAGAACTTATTCCTCTCGCATAACTGAATCCTTATACCCATTGAAAACAACTCCCCATTTCCCCCTACCTTCAACCACTGGCAGCCACCATTGCACTCTCTGCTTTCACTATTTTAGATTCGCCATATAAATGGAATCATACAATAGTCGTCCTTCTGCGATTGCTTATTTCATTTCACCTAATGTCCTTCAGGTTCGTCCATGTCATTGCAAATGGCAGGATTTCCTTCTTTTTTAAGGCGGAATGATATTCCATTGTATGTCTATACCACATTTTCTTTACCCATTTATCCATTGATGGACATTTGGATTGTTTCCATATTTTGGCTGCTGGGAACAATGCTACCATGAACATGAAAATGCAGATATGTCTTCTAGATCCTGACTTCCTTTTTAATGTACACCCAGAAATGGAAATTGCTGGATCATATAGTAGTTCTATGTTTAGTTTCTTGAGGACCTTCCGTACCGTTTTCCAGAGCAGCTGCACCAATTTATTCTCTCAAAACAGTGTAAAGTGTTCCAACTTCTCCACTAACATTTGTTATCTTTTACTTTTTCTTGTAAAAGCCATCCTAACAGGTGTGAGGTGATATCTCACCGTGTTTTTAAGCTGCATTTCCCTGATGGTCAGTGATAAGAAGGTGAGTACCTTCTTATGTATCTGTTGGCCATCTATATGCCCTCTCTGGAGAAACATGCATTCAGGTCCTTTGCCCATCGTTTAATTGGGTTATTAGTTTTATTTATTTTTTTTGCTATTGAACTTAGGAGTTCATTATATATTTTGGATAGTAACCACTTATCAGATATGCGGTTTGCAAATATTTCCTCCGGTTCTGTATACTGCCTTTTACAACACAGTTGATTGTTTCCTTTGCTATGCAGAGCCTTTGAGGTTGACGTAGTCCTACTTGTTTATCTTTGCTTTTGTTGACGGTGCTTTTGGGGTCATGTCTAAGAAATCGTTACCAAGACCAGTCAGTGCTAAGAAGGTCTCCCTCATGGTGATGGTTGTTGTTGGTTTCTAGAAATTTTATAATTCCAGGTCTTATGTTTCACTTTTTCATTCAGTTGGAGCTCATTTTTTGTATATGGTATAAGATATGGCTCAAGTTTTACTCTTTTGCATCTGGATACCCAGTCTTTCCAGTAACATGTATTGAAAATACTATTCTTTTCCATTGTTATTCTTGGCACCCTTGTTGAAGATTAGTTGACTTCTATGTGTGGGTTTATTGTAGGCTCTCTATTCGGTTCTATTTGTCGATATGTCTATCTTGGCTCTAGCACCATACTGTTTTAATTACTTTACAGATTCGATGCAATCCCTATCAAAATCCTAATGCTGCTTTTTTTACATAAATAGAAAAAAATCCTAAAATTCATATGGCAGCATAAACACTGGAGGACACAGCATCTCCAGTGGGTGTGGGTTAAATACTGACACTGAAGCTCTTGCATAAATCTGGATGGGGGGCAGTTCTCAGGAAAGGGGAACTTTGAAAAAGAAAAGCCATGGAAAGCCAGGAGAAAGCTTATCTGAGGTAGAGATCAGAGTGGGGAAAAAATCAGTCTCCCTTGAAAAATAAAATCTATGATCTCATCGATTTGGAGTCTGAATTTTAATTACCTTTGTGTTGGAGAAATCTCAGGATAAAAGATTAATGTAAAAATTAGACTCAGAAACTCTACTGGGACAAGAAGTAGAAATAAGATGATAACTTCCCCAGAGGTACATTTCGATAACCCTGACACTACAGAGAAAAACAAGTGTCACTTATAATGAGGGCACAATAAAAATTAGAAACCATGCAAAAACACTCTAGTAAGATGGCAAAACGTCTGAAAGAAAAAGAGAGAGAGAGAGAGAGAGAGAGAAATATTTCCTCCAGGAACTGGAAAGTCTATGAAATATGAAATAATATGAAATAATATGAAATAATACAAACTTTGACACATATTTAAAATGATTTAGACAGAGAAGAAGTCTAAAATGCATGTGGATATAAAGGAATGCATTATAGTCAGGTTTTAGAAAGAACCAAAGATAAATTACAGAAAAAACAGTCATTAAAATTAAGAACTCAGTGGGCAGAATACACGTCAGAGTAGGCACAGCTAAAAGGATTATTAATGGACTAGAATAAGAGCTGAGAAAATTACCAATAAAAATAATAACAATAACAATAGAAAGACTAACACGGACTGACCATATACTCTGTACCGATCACTGTAACTGCTTTATAGTTAGGTTTTTTTAATCCTTACAAATACTCTTTGAGGAAAGCAGTTCTGGATCCAGGTAGGTGAGAATAGCAGATGTAGCAGTTTTAGCTTAATCTAGAAATATACAAATATAAATTTGGAATGTATTATGATCCAAAAATAAAATTATAGGCTGCAAGCAGTAACAGTTGTGTCTCGGTAAAGCTCTGTATTTGAACTACCCAGTCCATAGGCCTGAGTATTTAAAAGTTCTTTTTAACATGTATTTATTTTTGAGAGACAGAGAGAGACAGAGCAGAAGTGGGGGAGGGTCAGAGAGAGAGGGAGACACAGAATCTGAAACAGGCTCCAGGCTCTGAGCTGTCAGCACAGAGCCTGACGCGGGGCTCGAACTCACGGACCGTGAGATCATGACCTGAGCTGAAGTCAGACGCTCAACTGCCAGAGCCGCCCAGGTGCCCCCATAGGCCTGAGTATTTAAACTTTAATATCAAAAGAAGGAAAAAGATGTATAGAAAAGAAATACTAAATCATTTAAGAAACATATTAAAAGTTAGGACTCTTGAGTCAAGTTACCTGTATTCCAATCTGGATTCTCTTACACTTATTCCTTCTGTTTCAGAGTCCAGGCCAGGTTTACTACATTGCATTGGGTCCTCATGGCTCCTTGATCTGTTTCAATCTTGTCTGTAATTTAATTAAAAGCCGTTGACAGCCAACTGTCAATTTAAACTTTGACAGCTCAGAAGAACAACTGTTCTGCATTTTGTAGAATGTGCATGAATTTGTGTTTGTCTTGTGTGTTTCTCGTGATTAGCCTGGCGTTATGGTTTTTTGTTTCATTGTTTTTTGTTTTTTGTGTTTTTTTGAGAGAGTGCAAATGGGGGCGGGGCAGGGAGGGGGGACAGAGGATTTGAAGCAGGTTCTGCACTGACAGCAGCTCACTGTGGGGCTTGAACTCACAAACCATGAGATCGTGACCTGAACCGAAGTCCGGTGCTCAACGGACTGAGCCACCCAGGTGCCCTCGTTTTTGAGAAGAATACTACAGGGGTGAAATACCCTTCTTATCACATCCTATCACGCTACATGGTATCATGGGATTTAGTACCAGGGACGTTACCCTCAATCACTTGGCCATAGTGGTTCCTGCCAAGGTTTTCCACTGTGGATTTACTATATTTTCTCTTTTTTCTTAATTAATTTATTTTTTTTTATTTTTAAAAGATGTTATTTATTTTGAGAGTGAGGGGCAGAGTGAGGGGGAGAGAGAACCCCAAGCAGGCTCAAAGCTGTCAGCCCAGAGTCCTATCGGGGCTCAATTTCCAGAACCGTGAGATCCTGACCTGACCGAAATCAAGAGTATAGAGTAGAACATTTAACCGACTGGGCCATCCAGGCACCCCTATATTTTCCTTTTGATATACTCTATTCTTTTGAAGTGGGTCAAGTCCAATCTACTCTCAAGGAAAGAGAAATGAAGCTCCACTTCCTGGGAGGGGAGGAGGGCATAGCCCTCATATATTATCTGGAATTCTTCTGTAAGGAAGATTTCTTCCTTCTTCATTTATTTATTATTCAACAATTTATTTATATTAGTGTGAACTAAACCTTTAGTTAATTTTATGGTGATTTTATATATAGGGTAACATTCTGGGCTCCAAAATCTGGGTTTCTGGCCTTGGTTATTTGATAATTACTTCCTGAAAGCAATTAAAAAGTCTAAATCTCACTGGCTCCAAATAAAATCTAATACATTTTACCTTGTAATATGGATTTGGAAAGGCCCCATAGTTCAAACTAATATTTTATTTTATTTTATTTTATTTTATTTTATTTTAAGAGAGAGAGAGAGAAAGCATGTATGAGCATGAGCAGGAGAGGGGCAGGGAGAGGGAAAGAGAGAATTTTGAGCAGGCTACATGCTCTGAACAGACTCCCGTGTGGGGCTTGGTCTCACCAGTGTGGCATCACGACCTGAGCCTAAATCAAGAGTCGGATGCTTGACCAGCTGAGCCAGCTAAGACCTCATTTTTTTTCCCCTTGGAAACTAATATTTTAAAATATATATGCATCTAAATTCCCTGAACTTTTACTAACCTGACAACTGAAGAGTTGAGTTAATGATATCAATTTAAAATTTTTGCAAAAAGGGGCACCTGGGTGGCTCAGTCGGTTAAGCGTCCGACTTCAGCTCAGGTCACGATCTCGTGGTCCATGAGTTCGAGCCCCTCGTCGGGCTCTGGGCTGACGGCTCAGAGCCTGGAGCCTGCTTCCGATTCTGTGTCTCCCTCTCTCTCTGCCCCTCCCCCGTTCATGCTCTGTCTCTCTCTGTCTCAAAAATAAATAAACGTTAAAAAAAAAAATAAAAAAAATACAATTTTTCCAAAAAAATAGTTTAAGATCTATTACTTGACTGTAGATTCAAATACTCTGTTACCTACTTCATTTTGAATTTAACAGTGACTAAACAGAACAGAGGAATGTGCTGCCACAAATACAAGTTTCTTTTGTGGAATCTGCAAACCTGATTATGAAGCTGTTTAATGCTGTGTAACCCAGTGTTTTTCCTCCTTATTTGGCAACAGAGGTATTTTGTGAGTGTGTGTGTGTGTGTGTGTGTGTGTGTGTGACTGTGGCATTAATGTTCTCAACCCAGTTGGGAAAATGCTTAAGGTGTTTTCCCAAATTATGTTTTTCTGCCTGCTGTTTCCAAATGTATGCTCCTTTGAGTAAAGGATTTTCACGGCGTCCAGTGTGAGCACGGCTATTCTGAACACTTTTTTTAAGTGCATTAAAGTAAATAAAAATACATTATCTGTATAAAGGGGATAACCAGCTTCGGTCACCACAAATACAGATTTCCCCCGTTATCCAGAAGTAGAGCATTTCCCTGAAACCTTTCATAAGTCAGAATGGCGTATGGTGAAGAGGCAATTGCCATTAATTTATACGGAAAAAATGCTGAGGGTTCTCAGACCCCCAAATAACCTCTCTGAAGCTTTTCTGTTACCCGAGGGCACACCTTGCTGACAGCTACACAAAATAAATTGAGATAAAACACAGATGCTCAAAGACACAAGTCAAAGCGCTGGTGGCCCGATGCTGAGATGCTGAGCGTGGTTTCCGGGGACAAAGCTTCGCGGGGCCTCTCTCGCTGCTCCCAGCTCATAAAGGCTATGCTGCCTTTATGATAGCTCCCTGAAACAAATGCTGAATGCTGTTTTTGCTTCTTTTTATAAAAGAAAAAATCCTTTTTTTTTTTTTTTTTGATTTCTTCTGGTTAGCAAAAACAGATACTACCGTAAGTCTTTCCTAAAAGGAAAGTGGCATGACACAAACTTCAAAGAGCAAGGAATACCCGTATATTGTCGTCACATTCCTTAATGCTATTGCTAACATGGAGGTAAACAATGTCATCCTTGTCAAGGGGAAATTTGAGTTAATAATGATGATGATGATGATGATAATGATAATGAGGTACCAAGCATTGTTCTGAGAGGCACTTTTCCATATGTTACAAAATTTAATGCCCTCACTAGCTCACAAGTTAGGTACTACCATTTCTCCCAGTTTATAAATGAAAAAAAAAATCAAAGCCAAAAGAAATGATGTGATTTGCCCAGAATTACAAAGGTGGTAAGTGGCAGAGTCTTAAGTGTGTGTAAGTGTGTGTTCCAGGGACAGGAAACGCTCAGAAGTCAAACAGAAGAGAGGAAAAGTTGGAAGAAGTGCCGGGAAAGAGCTGGAAATCAGACCCGTGGGGAAGACCAGCTCCCCCTTTGCATCCTCCAAAGTCTCTTCAGTTCCGAGAGTTCATTTTTTATCTTATGTGTAATTGGCACCTAAAAGAACTCTGAAGACTTCACGGCTTTTTAGGCAAGTGAAAGTCTAAGGGACTTTTTCATTTTTGATGAACTGAATAAGCCTGACAGGGTTTCGTGGTATCCAAAACCTCTTTCCCATAGTGTATCAGTTAGTGTGCCTCCAACTGCTAGAAACGTTACAATTCAGGTCCACATAACTTAAGCACTTAAAGGGAAGTTAACATCTCACAGAACAAAGAATCCAAGGTAGGATGACCTTAGGGTTTGTTAACTGAGGAGCTCCAGAGAGTCATTGAGGATTCAGGTCCTTTTCATTTGTCTGTTCTGACATCTTCTTCAGGTTCCTTCAACCCAGAGTTGCAAGATGGCTGCCCCAATTCCACGCATGAGACCCTGACATGACAGCTTCCAAAGAAAAAGAGGAACTGTCTTTTCCTTGATCATCTGATGAACATATGCCCACCCTTAAAAGAATCACTGGCAAAGGGAACGGGACTGTTACGGCAGGCAGGCTAAGATTGATCCGGATTTACCCTTGGAATGAGGACTGGGCTTCCTTCCTTGGCACATGCACAGAAGAGGGTGCATGCTCAGAAAGAAGGAATTGGAGGATGGATGTTGGAGAGGCAACCAGAATGCCTTACAAATGCCTTCGTCTTATATTTGGTACTTGTTGAGATTGCTGGCATGAAATTATTGAGTTTTCAGAGAAACATGGGATCCTTTTACTAAAAAACAGAGTTAAAGCTCCTTTTCGTATTCATGCATGGCTAACTGCTCTCCTCTTTTTGTCCTTATTTTTCTCATAACTGTTCTGGCTTCCAGTGGTTTTGTGTTATAATCTATTATCCTGTCTTTGCTAGCATGTTTTTTTTTTCTTCGTTTTTTATTTATTTAAATTAATTTTTTTTCTGATGCATTTACCTGCTAGTTTGAATATATTTCAGAATCGTTTTCCCAACCTTCAATGAAGAATTGTGGTAAAAGGAATCAATAGTTTTTGACGGGACCCATTTTGAGGAAAATTTGCAGGTAATCCTGATGTAGTCTATTTGTGATTTGTACCTTTTTAAATGATATGAATGAACATATCCAAGCTACTGAAAAGAAAATATGTACGGGCTTCAAATATTTTCAACATTCAGGGAGTAAAAATACAATCCTATGCCTTCTGCTAAATTAAAGAGAGTGATAAGGAGATACCAGACTGAGAACCTCTATTCTCCAGGAGTTACAATTGGAAGAGACCATTGAATCTTTACAAATGTTGTAGACTAAATTCTCTGCCAACTGTCCTGTTTTCAATTTTTGTTATACTAAAAAAAACTAACATTTGTGCCCTTTGTTGGGCACTGGGAATACTCATGAATTTAACATTAATGATTTTTTTTCTTTGCCTTGATCAAAGATAGAACAGCAATTAAGAGCTGTTTCAAACCCTTAGAAACAAATTGGGAGTATTTTAGCAATTAGCATTACAAGATCTCTTGCTTTTTGAGACCCCCTGCAGCAAAGAGTTAATGTTTAAACTATTTAAAATTCAGTGGTGGTTAATAAGGCAGTTCACAGGCTCTCATTTCCTAACCACGTCAGATTTTTCTTATGCAGTTTTTCAGTTATTCCAGCCATTTTGAAAGAAATGACTTCTGATTTCACGTGACTATTTTAGCACCTTAATCCGTGGACTACATTTGGATTTATGCTGTGGCCTACCTTTGGATACTGTCACATTTCCAAACTAAAATGGTAGAAACGGGAACCCCAAATTTCCTTTATTTCTTAACACACAAATTCCTCATCTCTTTTGAGACCCTTCTGCCAGTCACAAGGAAAATGTGGACTCTCTAATTCCATTCATTTCTTGTAATAAATGATGTAGTCTTAATAGAAATTGCCTCCATAATCCACAAACAGTTGAGCTCATACTGTGTGAGAAAAAATATGATGTGCACGCAGTGAGAAATCAAACATTTCAGAAGAAATGCCAAGGCATGTCTTGGCTCTCAAGGAGCTCAGGAGGACTTGGGGCAGAGAGCCATGGAAACAAACACGGACAATACAAGGCTATAAGGAGGTTAGTAGAGAAACCAAAGACTTAGGTGTGTACCCTTGGACTTGAAGGGGAGTGTCAGGGAAAGTTCATGATGGAGGAGGTCATCCAGCGGAGATGAAGGCTGGTTGACCCAAGAGCTGGACCCGGGCAATCTGGTCAGTATATGTGACTGAGCCCAGCTAAGTCCTCTACATAAACTCTTCTTCTTCTTCTTCTTTTTTTTTTTAAGCATTGTATTTTTGAGAGAGTGCATGCAGGGGTGGGACAGAGGTGGGGGGGGGGGCGGAAACAGAGGATCCGAAGCGGGCTCTTCTCTGACAGCTGTGAGCCCAACATGGGGCTTGAACTCACGAGCTGTGAGATCATGACTTGAGCTGAAGTCAGACGCTCAACCGACTGAGCCATCCAGGCGCCCCCTCTACACAAACTCTTAAGAGGAAATAAGATCTCAGTGGCGTCTTGAAGAAATTGAAAGGGTTTGCCAAGCAGGACATGAACCAAGGGCACGGAAAGCCAAAGGAACTGCATGGGCTTCGAATCAGATACTTATTTTAGGGTGTTTTCCTTAATACTGAGAGGCATTTTGTGAGCCAGGGCATGTCCCTCAACATCACTTGTGTTTTTGTTTCATCAGCTCATTTCCCCTCATTTTTTTTTTTTTTTTTTTTTTTTTTTTTTTTTTTTTTTTTTTTTTTTTGTGGCACCATCCCTGCAGGTAACATGGCTCCTGACATCTTCTGTGCATTGGAAAGGTGAAAAGCCAGCAGGACGTCACTACAGGAGCCTCCAGGACTGGTACTGTCCTCGTCTTATAATACTGTGATATTCTCCTTCTGGTTGTTTGGCCACCCTCAGTGCCTGCTCCTTTGAGGATGTTGCCTGTGATTCCTGTGTCCCCTCAACCCGTTAGCCTTCACCAAAGTCATGCATTGAGTGTTTTGATGATTGACAAAAACGGTTTTGCCCTCTTCCTAATTCCTCCTCTGGGAATTTTTTTCCCCTTCCCGCGTGGTGGAGCTGAGCTCATCCAATCAATATGTAAATTCATTCTGTTTGTTCTCCCGGATGCCAAGCTAGTCTTCCTTTGTTAATTAGAGGTTAGATTTCACGTCGCCTTCAAAGCCGAGCAGCTCTCTGTTTTAAAGACTTGTGATTCTATTCTCACAGCACTTACAGCCAAGAATTCTGAGCCAACCTCAGCCAGTTGTAAGGTAACAAAGATAAGGGCTGCTGAGGTCTCTCAAAGACCACAGAGTACACAGTGGAATGTACTTTCCAGATTGTGCTCTTCCCTCCCATGGATCTCTGAATCTTCTGCACTGACTTGAACGACAGGGAGAGGATGTTGACTTCCCTGCGAAGACTTTCTCGGTCCTTTATTGGGTTGGGACTCAATCACATTTTTTTATACACGATGCATGTAAGAGAAGGGGCCACATGACATGCTCGAGGTGTCACATCTTGTGCCAAGTAAGCAAGTCGTGACCTTGGGCTAGATGTTTCACCCTCCTTCTCAGTTTCCTCATCAGTAACATGGGGAAAAAAATAGGACCTCCCGCAGAGGATCAATCAGCCTAGAATAGCCGTGTCTACCTGAAAAATCCAGATTGTTCTCTAGGATTTGCTCACAGACTTCCTGGAAAGTCACTGGCTTCTCTGCTCTTTGTGGAGACCTTGCTGGCTGCGAGTCTAGCCCAGGGTGGTGGACCTACTAACCAGTCAGTACGGATTGCTTCCGTGATGGATTTGTATTTGGGTATGAAACCAGCCAGCCACACACAGGGTTTTTGAAACCATTCTCATCTTTTTCACTCACGTCTGGGAAATCTTGCACACTTCTCCATTCGCATTTTGGCTCAAACGTTTAAAAAGTGCAGATTAAAAGTACGCTCAAGTCAGGTCGTGCGGCTTCCTGACTAATTTTCTACTGAGATTAAGGAAGATTTTAGTAGCATGGTAGCTATCAGATTTGTGCTCACCAACTCCATTTAGTTAGGTCTTTGAAATTTTTTAAATTTATTTTACATTTATTTATTTTTGAGAAACAGAGTGAGACAAAGCGTGAGCGGGGGAGGGGCAGAGAGAGAAGGAGACACAGAATCAGAAGCAGGCTCCAGGCTCTGAGTGAGAGGTCAGCACAGAGCCTGATGTGGGGCTCGAACCCACGGACCGTGAGATCATGAGCTGAGCCGAAGTCGGACGCTCAACCGACTGAGCCACCCGGGTGCCCCTAGTTAGGTCTTTAAAAAATGACCCCTATTTCATATTTGTGTACATATGTGTGGTGTCTTTCACCCTAAGGATTGGAGGATATAATAAGGAAATTATTGTTAATTTAATTTAACAATAATTAATTTAATAATAATTAATTATTGTTAATTGCAAAATCAACTACCTCGTGTAAAAAGCAGGCTATACTCAGCACTTTTATTCCTAGGTGCCTTAGTACGCATCCATTAGAGCCACCTAAAAAATGAAAAGGTCCCATAACTAACAAAGAGAAAGCCAAAGTGTTATTAATTTTTGGCTTGGTTCAAGAACCTGACTCATTCTATAACCTTGTTACTGTATCTATTACCACCTGGAATAATATTCTCTGGCTCAGAAGGCCAATAGTTAAGTTCCATAGTAATCAATTCAAACATCCCCTTTAAAGAAACATTGATCTGTTTGGTTTTGACTGATTGAAAATCCCTCTAAGAACTCTTCTTTTTCTTGTCTTTTCTTTTTTTTTTTTTTCTTTCTTTTTTGAGAGAAAGAGAGAGCACGTGAGCAAGGGAGAGGGGCAAAGGGACAGAGACAGAGACAGAGACAGGGAGAGAGAGAATCTCAAGCAAGATCCACACTCAGCATGAAGCCTGAGGAGGGGCTCCATCCCATGACCCCAGGATTACCACCTGAGCCGAAATCGGGAGTCAAACACTCAACCCACTGAGCCACCCAGGAGCCCTCCCTAAGAATTCTTAAAATCGCGATCCTGTACCTCATTTCCTCAGCTGTTTTCCCAGCCCTAATTCAGACTTTGGCAGTCTGGTAGGTGAGCCATTGCAATGATCTGCTAAGAAATCCTCGTGTTTACCTTTCAAATTAGAGTTGCCTGATAGAGAAGGAGAGAGAGAGAATCCCAAGCAGGCTCTATACTGTCCGTGCACAGAATCTGAAGCAGGCTCCAGGCTCCGAGCTGTCAGCACAGAGCCCGATGCGGGGCTCAAACCCACAAACCGCGAGATCATGACCTGAGCTGAAGTTGGACGCTTAGCTGACTGAGCCACCCAGGCACCCCTTAAAAATTTTGTTTCGACTAGAGTAGAGCCGGCTGATAGAATCGCATGGTTTTAGGATTAAATTGGCAGTAAAGGAGAGATTGAAAATAGAGTTGGGGGGGGGCGCGGGGGAGGGCTGCTAGCAGAAAGATCCTGGAAAAGAGAGAAAGGACAGGATCTGTAAGAGAGGCAAAAGGATTTAGTATATTTAGGATAAGAAGCAATTTGTTTTCCATCCTCACAAGAAGGAATAAACGGTTGGGGCCAGATGTTGTAAAGCTGGTTTAGAAAATTCACAAAGCGGGACGCCGGGGTAGCTCTGTCGGTTAAGCATCGAACTTCAACTCAGGTCATCATGTCGTGGCTCATGAGTTGGAGCCCCACTTGCGAGTCTGCTTCAGATCCTCTGTCTCCTTCTCTGTCTGAGCCACTCCCCCCGCCCAGCTCATACTCTTTTTTCTCTCAAAAATAAACATTTTTTTAATGTTTATTTATTTTTGAGAGAGAGACAGAGCACGAGCGGAGGAGGGGCAGAGAGAGAGGGAGACACAGAATCCGAAGAAGGCTTCAGGCTCTGAGCTGTCTGCACAGAGCCGGACATGGGGCTTGAACCCACGAACTGTGAGATCATGATCTGAGCCGAAGTCAGACGCTCAACTGACTGAGCCACTCAGGTGCCCCCAAAATAAATAAACTTTTTTGGAAAAAGAAAAAGTAAAAAGACAGAAGGAAGCTTTATTAAAAAAGAGAAGAAAAGGAAAGAAAAGGAAAGAAGAAAGAAAAGAAAAGGAAAGGAAAGGAAAGAAAAAGAAGAAAAGAGAAAAGAAAAGAAAAGAAAAGAAAAGAAAAGAAAAGAAAAGAAAAGAAAAGGAAAGGAAAGAAAAAGAAGAAAAGAAAAGAGAAAAGAAAAGAAAAGAAAAGAAAAGAAAAAAGAAAAGAAAAGAGAAAAGAAAACTCACGGAGCTCTTGTTTGGTATTATCCATTTTCCCTGTGATTTTCAGAGAGTGAGGGGAGATCGGAATGTCAGGGATGGAGAAACATGGAAGGTTAAACTATCCCTTCCCCTCTGGGAAGATACAACCGGATGAACAGTCAGGAGGTATTACGGTCCCGATTGTCAAACCGACCTTAGTGAACATCCCTCACACGTGCATCCCTTACACTAGAGCCTAGTGGTGGGACGGAAGGAAAGGTGGATGGTAGGGTTGTGCTAAAATTCAAACATGATTGATTGCTTACATCGTGTTCACCACCCTTCTCCCTTCTTCCTTCCTGATAGACCCCTGTTTTTGTTTAGGTCCCCAAAGTCCTCAGATAAGACATGTTCTTCAAGGGATGCTGGCCTGTCCAGCATCTAGGGAGACTGGCCCTGATTCGTGTTAAGCCAACCATAATGGTCCCTTTTTACCAATGACTGATTCGCATAAGGTTGTGAGCATGTCATACAAGCCCAGGCGATGAGAGGGATTCCACAGACAAGGAAATGTTTTCTTGCTTCCAGAAAGAGATAGAAGGAAGAGATGGTCTATTTTCTACCTTGGGATGCTGACCTGCCTGCCGGGGATGGTTGGTGAACTAGTCTAAAGTCAAGGTGACATGTAAGGATGCAGGGTTGAAAGACGGAACTGGGCGCTTGAACTAGTGGTCTTCTTGTTCCGTGACGTAATTACCTTATTGCTTCTGTCAGTTTGGGTAGGTGTGGTGCCATTTGCATCCGAAAACCTTTTACCTGATGCGCTAAGTAAACATATGGGAAAGACAGAGGCACAAAAGGCACTGAGGATATTGGTTAGATCCAGCTTGAGGTGATTGACCTTCCAGTTTAAGACAGAGAAGGAAGGAGGGGTGTTTGGGTGGCTCAGTCGGTTGAGCGTCCGACTTCAGCTCAGGTCACGATCTCGCGGTCCGTGAGTTCGAGCCCCGCGTCAGGCTCTGGGATGGCCCAGAGCCTGGAGCCTACTTCCGATTCTGTGTCTCCCTCTCTCTCTACCCCTCCCCCGTTCATGCTATGTCTCTCTCTGTCTCAAAAATAAATAAATGTTAAAAAAGAAAATTTTAAAGACAGAAAAGGAAGGAAATGAGAGGAGAGGGTGATTTGGAGAGAAAGTGGAGGGCTCTTGGCCTGTAAATCACTAAGAATTCAAAGAAATAATGTCTGGAGTATAGCTGAGTGAGAAAAAAGAAGAAACTGGAGACAGGAAAAGAACGGCACTTACTCTCATTCTTTGGGATTTTCCCACCGTTGTCATTTTTAGGATCTATTTGGCTCTCTATTTCAGAAACGGTGAGTATGTCTCCAAAGGAAGTAACATAGACTCCTGTCAGCAGAAGTGGGAGAGGCAAGAGTCTCTGGGCACTTTTTATATATTTTAGAAATAAAGAAGGAAATGGTATGTTTCGGAGAACATTTGTGGGAGATTCGCTTTTCATAGGGAACTGCAAATTGTGTTTTCTCCCAGCCAGGCTCCGTGCCAACTGGAGAAGATGGTAATTAGCAAGGCCCACTGTTGTCTATTCTTATGCATCTAATAACCCAAGCTTGATTCACAGAAGCTACAAAACAGAGTAGTCGCTGTGAAGCGGAACATTTTTATGTAGGGCATTTACTTTTAATGGAAAAGTTTGTGCTATGACATTCGTCGTAGAGCTGCCTGACGATCCTGTCTTCCCCAGTTCCTTCACTGATGCCACTGTTATTCTTCTGGAAGAAGCGTCCAATGTTTTATTCATGCTTTAGGTGAAACGAGGAATACTGAGTTCAGAGGGAAGTTGTGTTTCTGACGCAGGTCCTGTCGCTGTACCTTGCGACACGGCCGCCTTTTCTGTCTTCCCACTGCTGTTTGGCTGCCTCCTTATCATCGGCACGTCTCGCACCCTCTTTCTTCGTCTGGACTTTTCTGAGTTGTAAGATGAGTAAAGAGGACTAGTAATTTTCCATAGACAAAAGCATTCAGTGCAGTCTCTTGGAGAGACTTGGAATCTTTCCTAACATTGTGAAGACATTTTGGCTTTCTTCTTTTTAAAATTTCTTTTTAATGTTTCTTCATTTTTTGAGAGACAGAGACCGAGAATGAGCAGGGGAGGGGCACAGAGAGAAAGGGAGACACAGAATCTGAAGCAGGAGAGAGACAGACAGAGAGAGAGAGAGAGAGAGAGAGAGAGGCTATATCAAATGGAACAGTCTAGGCTATGCTGCAGTAACAAATAACCCCCACAATAATAGATCTATTTCTCTATCAATGACTCTTGAATAGAAAGTCTCTACTGATCGTAGTCACTCAAAGACCCTCAATGATGGGAATTCTATCAACAACATGTGCTTTCATGATCACCCCAGTTGGGGAAGAGAATGAGGTATATCATGGCTTGGCTCTTTTCATTGGCCAAATAAATCCTCATGATCATGTCTAACTTCAAAGGAAATAAAATCACGCAATTCTACACATGCTCAGAAGACAGAGAACCAGAAATATTTAACGAGCAGAACTAGTAACCTCTATAGAAAGAATGCAACTCACTGAAGTAAATCCAGGAAAAAGAAAAATGGGTAAGAACAAATTGTCTTGCATTGCCAAATCCAAATAGGATAGAGTGGGTGGTTTAAATAACAGACATTCATTTTCTCACAATTCTGGAGTCTAGGAAGTCCAATTTCAAGGTGTGGGTCAATTTGGTTCCTGATGAGAGCTGTCTTTCTGGCTTGCAGATGGCCAGCCACTTCTTGCTGTGTTTTCTCATGACCTTCTGTCAGTGCGTGCATGAGGTGGGAGAGAGGGGAGACCTTGAGGCGTCTGGAATCTCTTCTTATATGGACACTAATCCTATCAGAATAGAGCTCCTACCTTAATGACTTTATTTAATCTTACACCGTATATGAAAATCAACTCAAAATGGATTAAAGACTTGAGCTTAAGACCTGAAACGTTAAAGCTTTTAGAAAAATACATAGAGGATTAATCATGATATTGGTCTTAGTAATGATTTTTTTTTTTTTTTTTTGAATTGACACCAAAAGCAAAGGCAGAGGTCAAAAATAGCAAAACTTAACAAACTCAAAACCTTCTGCAGGAGCAAAGTAAACCATCAACAAAATGAAAAGGCAAACTGTGGTTTGGAAGAAAATATTTGCCAACCACCTATGTAATAAAGGGTTACTATCCAAAATATACAAGAATCTCAAACAACTCAATAGCGAACAAAAACAAAAAACACTAACCTAATTAAAACTGGGCAGAAGATCTGAATAGACATTTTCCCAAAGACATACTATGTACCATGGCTAACAGGTACACAAAAAGGTGTTCAACATCACTAATCATCAGAGAGATGCAAATCAAAACCACAATGAGGTAACAGCACGCACCGGTGAGGATGTTTGTCGTTAAAAAGATAAGAATAACAAATGCTGGCAAGATTGTGGAGGAAAGGGAACCCTTATACATTATGGGTCAAATAATTATGTTGTGTATTCTAAATACATTATAATTTTATTTGCCAATTATATGTCAAAGAGTTGAATGAGGGGAGAGAGAGAGAGGAAGAGGGAGAGAGAGAGGGAGGGAGAGAGGGAGAGAGAATGAATTCAAGACTAAAGGGGAAGCTTGAAGGGAAACTGATTTCCCAGATGTAATATCAACCTTGGAGGTAAGCCCTAAAGTCTAGGGCTTGGAATTTAATGCTCATCGGGGAACAGAAGACAAGGCTTAAAGGTAGAACTGTGACCTGACTGAATCCATCTATGAAAAAAGGACAGAAAATCTTTACCTATCAGACTGGAGAAGTGAGAAGGAAACTAGCTGTCCACACGGCTGGCGAGGTGAGCACTTTGCCGTAACAAATGGAAAGTTTAATTCTGCACTATGGACTGATATTACTACCCTCTTAGTTCAGGATCTTAAGCAGAGAAATTGACTTAAAAATTGGTCTTACTCAGAGGATCTCTGGGTCCCCAACAGAGTGATGTGTAAATTACTCTAAGGGACGTAGCCCGGTTACCTCAGGAAGTCACGGTGAAATCTTATCATCCAAAGGCAATACTGGTTAATATGTTGCCAACAGAACCACTAGATTTTTCTACATACACGTCTCGTTTTCTACATAGTTGCAATCCTAATATTTTGTATAAACAGAAAGCAAGATTTTCCGCAAAGGAACATAAGTCATTGAAGGTAACTGAGTTACTGCAGTAAGTGTTTCCCCCCCAGTTGCTGCCCTCCTTTCTGACATAGGAAATGTTTTGTTTCTCCTCTATGCCTCAAACATTTGGCTATCTCCCGCCACCAAAAGGGGAGAAGAAGAATTCAAAGCAAGAGATGAATTTAGAGGACAACAGAGAGAGAAAATACGGCTCCATATGAACCCCCCAGCGATGCCATTGTTCCCAACATGGTGTTAACCAGTATAAAGTTGTTTCCATTCCATTGATTCCTGCAGGTATTTCTTGCAGCAAAGGGCCTTCTCATCAACACACCACCCTCCACGTCTGTGCTTCTTGAGTCCCTGCTTCATGTCTAATTGGACGAGAAGATGGATTGTTTCTCTAGGGTATCTTGCGGGAACTTGTCAAAGAGCTTATACATCTGGAGGTTGTTTGGAAAAGTTGTGCGTCAACACTTCTCTTCTTCGTGTGCGGAAGGCGTAATGAAGGCAGGATGAAAGGGCAGACAGTTTGCTATTAACTAAATTGAGTTTCTTTTCAGAAGTGTGAACTGCTAATCCTCCATCACTAGGCACAGCCTTTCCTTGGGCAGGACGGACAACTT
Source organism: Panthera pardus (assembly GCF_024362965.1). Classification (NCBI taxonomy): domain Eukaryota; kingdom Metazoa; phylum Chordata; class Mammalia; order Carnivora; family Felidae; genus Panthera; species Panthera pardus. The sequence goes on from NW_026526655.1 coordinate 14,644,094, forward strand.
TCCTCCCCGGACAAGAGCTACCTCTGCCTTGTTTCTGGATGTGGATGGGTGGGTGGAGGCCAGACATCCATCTCTCTCTTCCTCTCTCTCTCTCTCTTTCTCCCATGGGCTCTAACCCATTGGGGGCAGGCCCAAGGAGCCAAGTAAGGATTAAAACGCAGGATCTACTTTTTAAAAAAAAATTTTTTTTTTAACGTTTTATTTATTTTTGAGACAGGGAGAGACAGAGCATGAACAGGGGAGGGTCAGAGAGAGGGAGACCCAGAATCGGAAACAGGCTCCAGGCTCTGAGCGGTCAGCACAGAGCCCGACGTGGGGCTCGAACTCATGAACCGCGAGATCATGGCCTGAGCCAAAGTCGGCAGCTTAACCGACTGAGCCACCCAGGCGCCCCAGGATCTACTTTTTTAATGATAAAGTTGGTCTGAAGGATTTCACAGAACCCCTTCTGTCTTAAAATTAGGGTTCCGGACTCACAGGACTCTCATCTCTCTGCCCAGTTGGCAAAAGAGAAATGTGACTAGAACGTGTCGACTGCTGGGTGGGGCCCACTAAGTCTGCTTACTTTGCGGTGGGTCGACCGTCCTGGTGCTCAGTATTTCCCATTCTCCATCTCTTCCTTAGCACCCAGAAGACTATGTGCCCTCAGCCTCTCTGAAGTTGGGCAGGATGATATGACTAACTCTGGCCAATGGGTTGTCGCAGGAACTGAGATGTGTCACTTCTGGGCTGAGGCAGGAAAGGTACAGTTGTCTACGCTGTCTGTGCGATCCAGCTTCAGACTCAAATCCCACACAAGACAGTTCGGCCCAACCACTGGCCATCCCAAAGGATTTACCTGGGCAGGCTTCATGGTGGTGGCAGAAGCTGCCTTCCTTTTACGTGAACTTCGGGGCACACACATCTAGGGCACTGCTGTCCCTGGAGGAAGTTGTATTTGAGGAATAAAGCCCTCCCTCCCCCGGCCCCCAGCTGGCCTGCTCTGAGGCAGATCTGTGTCCCCAGCCTAGGCATCTCCTTTTGAAGGCCTCCTCAAAGAGGTCATAACTTGAAGACACTTTTCTGTACTCTGACTCCATACTTCTCCCCTTCTAGTTCTTCCCTTTCCTCTTCCCAGCCGGAGTCCAAAAGACCGCAGTGGTCTTTCCTTCAAGGATTTTCTTCCCCCCATCTCCCCACCCCCAACCTGTGATGTCTGTTACGTGTCTCTATGATGCGGTCCTGGAATGGTGGGGGTCGGGTATTGATGGCCAGTAAAGAATTCTTGAGACATCTTTGGTGCAAAAAGGTGATTTTATTGTACAGCACGGGGACAGGACCCGTGGGCAAAAAGAGCTGCCTTGGGGCTGTGAAGAGTCCCTGGTCAAATACTAAGGAGCTAGAGGAGGTAAGGACACAGGGAGGCCTCCAGAGGGACTTTGATATGCTAATGAGGACTCCTAAAATACCTGAGGCCTTGCTTTTGTCAAGCTAACTTTGTTCCCCTCTGGTAAGGCATGAACACTAAGACAGGAGGGAGTTCCTGGAGAAATGTTTTAGCCTGTATTTGCCTCAAGTATTTGCAAATGGGCTGCAGGTTACAAAGAAATTTAATTTTACCTGCCATTTCCTTCTTGCCCTTGTTCCCCACATCACCATGGAGGGGAGGGTGATGTTGGGGCTCCAGGAAACTGAGTCTATAGGTTTCTGGAGATTAGGCTGGTGATAAGATTGCCTTTTTTCTTGTAATTTACTAAGATTTTTGCAAACTGATGGCCAACTCTCGACCTGCTGGACTGTGATCTGTATCAGTTAACCATTTGTTTTTCCCCTTTCCTTTGTTTTTGGGCAGCCTGGAATGCCTGAGAAATAGCACCCCCCCCCCCTCCCACCGCCCGCCGGGGGCCGGGGTGTGGTTAGCTCCTGCTTTGTCCTCTGCTTGCCTTATGCCTCCCCCATCACCCAGCCTGGTGCTGCTCCCTGGGGAAAAGTGGAAGCCAGCAGCACCCTTTCCTGTCTGGCCCCTTGCTTGTAGCCTCACAGTGAGTGAACAAAGTCTTAATTGTTCCTTTCAGTTTGGCTTATTGTCTTTTATTTTAAAACCTCTGTTAACTGGAACACCCCGGGGCATGGAATATTCTGTTTACTAAACTTTAATTTACCACCAAAATCTTTCTCAAGTACATGTGGATAAAAGCATGCACCCACTTCTCTGCTTTAGTTTTAATATAGGTAATCATTCAAATTAAATCTTTCCTCGATGATTCAGAGCTTTATCTTAAAGTACTCATTTTTTTCCCCCTTGAACAGCCATATAAATGTAGGTGTAGAAAACCAAGATGAATAAATACTAACTGCTAGAAGAGTCCCTGAAACCTATTTTAAAGAAATCTGTAACAACATCTTTAGCTGTTACTTTTCTTTAAAAATAACATTTCAGAAACAAAAGTTTTCTAAATTACATGTTTTTAGAAGACTTGAGATTAAAAAAAAAAAAATCGAAAATGGAGTCCCCTAGAGGTCTGGGTGTGGGGCAACCTTTACTTTTTTTTTTTTTTTTCCCTACCCCTCCCCTCCCATCCCTTCCCCTCTTCACCCTGCCTCTTCCCTTCCTTCTTTCTTAAATGTACAGTTACATTTTAACTTCTTACTTGGAGATTTTGGTAAGCCTGTTTTCACAGAGCTACAACTTTTAGTATATGTCTAGTGTATTTCTCTTGTTAATTATTGCACTGGCTTTTCTTTTTTTACTGGTCACTGTAGGTTTCCTCTGGACACCTGCAGGGCTGGTTGAGTTGAAGTGCAGAAAGTGTTCTGTAAGCTCCGATTGTTTGATCCTCAAGAAGTTTCCTTGGGGGGTTGCCTCTGGAACTCCTACAAAGAAAGATTAAGATTTCAGAAATTGACAGATGTTTTCATTGTCAAGAGGAAACTCTGACTCTATTAATATTTAATAGATTCCAAAGTTTATGGAAAGTTTATTCTTTCAACTCTAAATCTTTGGCATTTTGTAAAACAAAGAAACCAAATTTTGTTGTTGTTGTTGTTAAACATGCAACTTTTACACGTCTTAAAAACATAGACTATATGGAATATTAGCGGTGGGAGGGATATCATTGGAGTGACTCACTAGTGGGGACACGTGAGGAATCCGAAGAACGAGAAATGAGGCCCAGAGGGGTTAAGCAAATTAGTCTCGACACTATTTAGAAATCTGGTTTTCAGGAGAGAAATCAGCTCATGGCCCCATGCGCAGGACACATACATAGTCCTCGTCTAGCGAACTCCAGCGTCAGTGCCACCGCTCACTGGGTAGGACAGTTTAGAGCATGGATTCTCGGGCTACGTTGCAGGGTTAAAATGCAATCCCATCACGTGCTATGTGTACATGTCCTGATCCGACAAATGGGAATAATAGCTCCATCAGCCCCAGAAGCTTTTGGCAAGGACCAAGTGAGCAGTTTAAAAGTTTCTGGCACTCAGTAAGTAGCGGCTGAGTCTTGACCGTTAGTGACTCATTGGGGCAGTCATGCAGGAGCTTATCCAGCTAGAGGGACATTTTCTATGTTGTAGGCACTGTGGTAGTTCCTGAATACTCAACGGAGGAACTGGACGCAGGGCCATCCTTGGAGAAGCTAACAGTCCAGCAGTGTGGGCTCTCAGCACTGGCACGGGAGCCTGATCTTTTTACATCTGGCTTCATTTAAAAAAAATTTTTTTTAAATGTTTATTTATTTTTGAGAGAGACAGAGTGTGAACAGGGAAGGGGCAGAGAGAGACAGAGAGACAGAATCCGAAGCAGGTTCCAGGCTCCGAGCTGTCAGCACAGAGCCCAATGTGGGGCTCGGACTCACGTAACCAAATCGCAAGATCATGACCCGAGCTGAAGTCAGAGGCTTAACCAGCTGAGCCACCCGGCACCCCTGGCGTCATTTCTTTTAAAAACAACTATAAAGAAAAGCGTTAAATTGGCAAACGTCTGTTTTAGTAATGAACAGTATTTTTCTGTGTGTCTGATGAGATGGTTGAAATTGTGTGTCTGATTTTGAGAAAATCACCTAAAAACTCAGGGCACATACTGACTTGAGAAAGCTCCTATTTCTAAGGACATGGCCTATTTTGCATGCTAAAATGCAAAGGAGAGTGAGGGCCTGGCTTTTTTTTTTTTTTTTAAAAGATCTATCCCTTTTTTGTGAAAAGCTGAAATGGGCTTAATTCCGGGTTGTCATATTCAGTTAGGAAATGTGCCATGGAACAGAGAAGAGCTTATCCAGGCCTTACAGCCTGAGGTCCTCGCAGACAGTAGGCTCCCCTACCTCCCCACAAGGTTTGGTACTAGCAGGTCATGTGACTCCAGGCAGGCCAATCAGGGCTGACGGGATTCAGTTCTGGGAGTTGGTTTGTATTCTCAGAAAAGCCCTGGGTCTGTGGGGCTGAAAGATGGACCCTAGTAAATGTGAGCTGAGCCGTAAATGAAAGCGCGCTCGAACCCTTGGGACTGTTCTGTTCTGAGTCAACATATTCCCTCTCTATAAACGTATTAGGATTGGGTTTGATGTTTTTTGTAACCACCTTTGGCAGACTCCCTGAACTTAATAGGTTTAAACAATGTTTTAATGGTAAACATCTAGTGGCTTGGATATAGAAACCTGCCCATTTGCAAACAGACTCACTTGCAAACAGCTGGACGGACTGCCTTATCCAGAGAAGAATTTGAATCCTTGGCTTCGACTTGAGATAAGGAGAATAAATAAAACTGTTTCCATTATTAGGCCTACTGCACCCAAAATCTGAGTAGTGCTGAAGGCACAGCAAGAAATTAAACGTGGAAGTATATGATATGACACGATACAATACTCTTTGACGGAAGCAGCATGCGAAGGCTATTATGGACTGGCATAATGGAGTCTGGAGACACCTCGCCTGATGTACATTTGCAAAACGCCTAACAGATGCCATATGATTTAAAAAATTACACATGTATATGGTAATGAACTAGACTGTAAATGCTAACATATCTTTTCTCCAACCTGAAACTATTTGGCCTGAAGTAGAACATGAAGCAGTGAGCTCAAATTTCTATGCTACTTTGACCCTTCCTTCAGACCGCTTGGGCTGTTGAGGATCTCAAACTTTGGGCTCCTGTGAGGAACAAAGATGGATTCAAGAGGTCGGTCAACTCGCGCCACCACATTTCTGCTATTTTAGGCATATCATTTGCAAGGCTGGTTTGCTAGTGAAAGAACCCTCAGTTGAGACCAATGGTCATTTTTACCTGACCGTCTTGGTAACCTTATTTGGCTCAAAAGTAATAGAGTCAATGCTCAAAAAATGTTGGACAAGAATATTTTGGGGTTGCCCGGGTGGTTCAGTCAGTTGAGCATCCGACTTCAGCTCAGATCATGATCTCACGGTCTGTGAGTTTGGGCCCCGCATCGGGCTCTGTGCTGATGGCTCAGAACCCAGAGCCTGCTTCCGATTCTGTGTCTCCCTCTCTCTCTGCTCCTCCCCCGCTCATGCTCTCTCTCTCTCTCAAAAATAAATAAACATTAAAAAAAATTTTTTTAAAGAATATTTTAACAAGTTCTTTAAAAGATTTTTTTCTTCTGCTTAGTGTGACTTGGGGAATAATAGATGTTTTTGTTACCATATGTATGTTTGCAACATGTTTTGACATTTCAGTTCATTCTAGGATCCCAGAACCCATCTGGTAATAATAGTTAGGCTCACTTATCTTTCTATTTATGTGTGTCATTTTCCTTTGTGGGTGTCAAATCCCATTTGTTTCAGCCATTGAAAGAGAGCAAAGCATTGGTGACCATGAAAAGCAGCCTGAAGCTATTTTATTTTATTTATTTATTTATTTATTTATTTATTTATTTATTTATTTATTTTTATTTATTTTTTTTTTCTGAAGCTATTTTAAACAGTGTCGTTTTATTACTGTGTTATCGTCAAGGTAAACAGAATGCAACAGGTACAATAGTATTCGAAAGCATCTCATAAGATTAGCTTCTTGGTGCAACATATTGAATTGAACTCTTTTCATAAAGGGCAAAAAAGAAACAAATGTGTTTGCAATTAAGTTTTTGTATCAGACCTTTAAAATCCATATTTATATATAAAAGAGCTATCAGTTTGTAAACCAAGAAACTGTCAAGTAAAATGGAAGTAGATAGTATGTTTTTCTTGTTAATAAATGGTTTCAGATATGGGGTCAAGATATTCTTTTAGTCAAAGTGACTAATTTTTTTTCTAGTTGTTTAGAGTGGCTCTCTCAGTCTTCATTTCCCCCTCCTTCTATTTAGAGAAGTTAGAAAGATGAACACATGACTTTACCCTGACTCTCTTGCAGCTAGAGTCCTGAATGGAGGATAGATTTAGTCATTTGATGGAGTCTTGTGAGGTCTGAAAGAGGGGACGAGGGGACACGTCTTCCTTCAGCACAGTGTACAGGGACAGTGACATCTAACAGAAATGAACCTTAGCAATGGCTGCATTCCACATCCCACCCTGGTCACTGGCTTTGAAATGAGCAGCGGAAGTGATGGCTGTGGCAACTGCTAACCTCTGCATCACATTTACAATGATAGAACCTTGGAGCCAAACTTCTCCAGTCTTTAAACTATTTTTTTTAAGCACTTAATCTTTTTAAGTATGTAATTTCTGTCTTTTGCACTGAATCTTGACTTGATAACAAGCATCAGGTCATGTCCATAACCTGGGCATAATTCAGTGCAATATCCTTAATTTGTCCTTCCTGTCCTGGAATTTTTACATGAATGTCGCCTGCCAAGCCATTCAAAATGCCGTGAAGAATATATAAAGCCGCGGCCTATGTAAATCGTTGAGAATGCTTGCCTGTGTGTTTGGAACCGATGATCTTTGATTTCAGTCACCCCACAAATACTTCCTAAATTCTTATTCTTCGTCAAATATTGTTTTAGTGGTTGGAAATGCAGTGGTGAACAAGGTTATCGCCTTTGACCATGTATGGTTCATAGTCTCGTGGGAGGGCCCAATGAGCAAGTAATTACAACTGTGATAACAGTAATAGCTAACGTTTACAACAATTACCCCGAGGAGATTCTGATGCAGGTGGGCTTAAAAGAACTCTGAACTTGGACTTAATTAATATGCTCCATATAATCGCTAATCTCAGGCAAGAGTGGACATAGAACCAGAAGGCACTAAATAGCATCCTCCAGCATACCTCCATTGCTGGAGGTAAAGGATTTCTTTGATGATCATATCCCAGCCTCTGCTTTCAAAATTCTCTCCCCACAGTTTTAAGCAGCCATTGTCTTCCTCACTGGCGAAATGTTACTTTTAACTTGAAGAGTAAAATGTTTTGTTTTTGAAAATACATGTTTGCATAATATTTGCAAACAGAAACCAACATTTGGTCTGACCAAAATGGAATTTTACAGTTGATTCTCTTATTAAATGTTAGTAAAGTGTAATGCATTATTTTATTTTCTTTTTTTAAGTTTTTATTTTAATTCCAGTCAGTTAACATACAGTGTGATATCAATTTCAGGTGCATGATATACTGATTCAATAGTTCCATACATCATAATGTATGATTTTAAACAAAAATATATAGAGGTTCTGCTATTTTCCTCCAAGTGCAAATTGATTCCTTCATATACACTGTTGGATGTGTCCACCTATCATTGGAAACCCATGGCTTAGAGTGCAATCTCTGCTGGCTTTCATCCATACAGAATACCCCCTTCTTAATAATCTTAATTTCTTACCTCTAAGAACCACTGTTATCTCAACATTTATTCATTCAACAAATATCTATTAAGACCCTACTCTATGCCAGGAGTAATTCTGGGCTCTGAAGATATGTCAGTGAACAAAACAAAATTCCTGCCCTCCTGGAGCTTGTGTGGTGTGTGTAGAGGGGGAAACAAACCATAAATACCCAAACAAGCAAATATGTAATATATCAGGTGAGTGTAGGTAACTGCAGAGGAAAATAAGCAGGGGAAAGAGGAAGGGAGTGCTGAATGCAGAAGGTGCTGCAGCCACAGGTATGGGCTCTTAAGATCCAAGTGTATGCATTTCTTCCCAAGTCCGTGTTCAGTGATGTCAGGTTGGCAACTTGGTCTTGGCCAGAGCTGCGGTGTTTACGGCAATGAAATTAACAAATGCTGGAAATCAGGACTTTTTTTTTTTTTAAGAGAGTCAATAGTGAAACATGTACCCACACGTTATTGGGTGAGAGTGAGGGGTTCTCTGCTCTACGGGGTGATTGGAGAACGCCTCCCTGGGCAGAGAAGTGAAGGAAGAAGTGAGCCATACGGTCATCAGAGGTCAAGAAGAACAGCCTTCTCAGACGGGGGGGGGGACAATGAGACCTTTGACATGTAATTGGAGAAAGAAAGCAAGCCAATAGAACCTTAACAGTGTGATTCCGAGGACAAGTGAACATGCGGTGGGCGTGGAGAGAGGATAGCTACATGGAGGCGGGGCTATGTGGAGCCCTACAGGTCAGGGTAAGGAGTAGCAATTGGCTAATGCTGAGTAGCAGAATCTTCTTTTAAAAGGACATCTGCTTTTTAGTTTGTAGCCGTCCCCCACCCATGGCTGTTTCACCAAGCCCTCCTGCTTCCCTGGTGTGAGCTTTCTACCTGCCCTCCCTCTCTAGGTATGTGTATTTCACACCCAATTCCACAGCGTTCGCTTCTCTATATACTATAGCACATGTTTTATGTTGCCTCGTCTTATATTTTATTTTTTAAATCCGTGCAAAGGGTTTCCATGGTCACATCTCACATAGTAGAAGAACCTGGCAGTAGTGTAATTCTTTTTCTCCCTTCCTGATCCGGGTGCTCTTGCTATAGTTTACTTTTACATGTATTGTAAACTCCGTACTATGTTGCTAATGTTTTTCCTTAAACATCAATGATCTTTTAAGGAGATTTAAATAATGAGAAGATATATGTGGTGCATTTATTCATGTAGTTACTATTTCTGGGCTTTTTATTCTTTTGTGTAGATTCATCCTCTACATTTCCATCTGGTGTCACTTTCCTTCTGCCTGAAGGACTTCCTTTAACATTTCTTGTAATGGGGACCTGCCCATGGAAAGTTATTTCAGCTTTTGTAGGTGTGAAAAAAGAAACCTTTATTTTGCCTTTGCTATTTCTTGTCTTAAAGTGGCTGAGTTTCATCAGGTGCTCTGGTATGAGTAGTCTGTCGGATTTAAAAAAAACTATTGCATGGGGCGCCTGGGTGGCTCAGTCGGTTAAGCGTCCGATTTCGGCTCAGGTCACGATCTCGTGCTCCGTGAGTTCGAGCCCCGCGTCGGGCTCTGGGCAGATGGCTCAGAGCCTGGAGCCTGCTTCCGATTCTGTGTCTCCCTCTCTCTCTGCCCCTCCCCCGTTCATGCTCTGTCTCTCTCTGTCCCAAAAAAAAATAAACGTCAAAAAAAAAAATAAAAAAAATATTGCAGAATATCCATAACAAAACTTCCAGTTTTAACCATATTTTTTTTTTAATTTTTTTTTTTCAACGTTTTTTATTTATTTTTGGGACAGAGAGAGACAGAGCGTGAACGGGGGAGGGGCAGAGAGAGAGGGAGACACAGAATCGGAAACAGGCTCCAGGCTCCGAGCCATCAGCCCAGAGCCTGACGCGGGGCTCGAACTCACGGACCGCGAGATCGTGACCTGGCTGAAGTCGGACGCTTAACCGACTGCGCCCCCCAGGCGCCCCCCAGTTTTAACCATTTTTAAGTGTATGATGAAGTTGTATGAGGTACATTCACATTGTTATTAAACTATTACCACTGTTTCTAGAACTTTTTCATCTTCCCCAACAGAAACTCTCTACCCATTAGGCAACAAGTCCCCATTCTCTCTTTCCAGCAGCCCCTGATAAGCTACATTCTACTTTCTGTCTCCCTGAATTTGTCTGTTCTAGATATTTCATATAGGTGGAACCGAGTATGGTTTGTCCATTTGTGTCTGGCTTATGTCTTTAAGGTTCATCCGGGATGTAACATGTGTCAGAACTCTGATGTGGGAGGACGTGTGTGTGTGTGTGTGTGTGTGTGTGTTTATGAGGTACCGTCTTAGTTCATTCAGGCTGCTATGCCAGAATACCATAAACTGGGTGGCTTATTAACCACAGACATTTATTTCTTACAGTTCTGAGGTCTGGAAGCCCAGATCAAGGCCACAGCAGATGTGGAGTCTGGTAAGGGCTTGTGTCCTCGTTCACGGATGCCCTCTTCTTCCGCATCCTCACATGGTAGCAGGGGTGGAGTTCTCTGTGATAAAGTCGTTAATTCCATTCATGACTGGTCCACTCTCTTGATCCCATCACCTCCTAAAGGCCCCATTTCCAAACACCGTCATTGGGAGTGAAGTTTTACTACATGAATTGTGTGTGTGTGTGTGTGTGTGTGTGTGGAGGGAGACGGACACAAATACTTGGTCTAGAGCATTCCATCCCCAGTCCCCTGAATTCTTGTCTTTTTCACATGAAAAATACATTCATTCTATTCCAATAACCACCAAAGTCTAAACTTATTCAAACATCAACTCAAAAGTCTGTTAAATCCAAATTCTTTAAAAAAACGTTTTTTTTAATATTTATTTATTTTTGAGAGAGAGACACAGAGCATGAGTGGGGGAGGGGCAGAGTGAGGGAGACACAGAATCCGAAGCAGGCTCCAGGCTCTGAGCTGTCAGCAAGGAGCCCGACACGGGGCTCAAACTCACAAGCTGTGAGATCATGACCTGAGCTGAAGTCGGACACCCAACCGACTGAGCCACCCAGGCGCCCCTTGAGATCATCTTTCTTGACTCCATGCTCCTCCAGTTTCTGGATCCACTAGGGGTGTGGCCCTGCGTCCACAGTTCTCCCAGCTGGAAATCTCAGGGGGGCAGGAGAGGAGGTTCTGCCCACCTATCCTCTTGACCTAATTCCCTCCCGAAGCACCCGCCTCCAAATACCATCACATTAGAGATTAGATTTCAAAATATGAATGGGAGGGCAGGCATGGTGGGGGTGTGGGTGGGGAGCACAGAATTTCGGTCTGTAGCAGGTGCATCTTCTAAGGAGACTTCCTGCTTTCAGATTTTATGTTTTCATCAATGAATTATTAAGACTGAAATTAAGGAAGATCATTCACAAGACCATGCTGCCTGTGTCTTTGAACGTTATTCTTGAAGTACGAAGATGTGCGATCATGTCAGTAAGTGCTACCAAGTGTCACATGTGAAACAGATTGATTACCTAGTGAGAACACACGAGCAGCACAAACAATCTAGACAGTCTGGCATGAAAGAGTGGATACATCAATTTCCCATTCCTGTCTTACCAGAGGAGACAGTTGGAAGGAGATACACAACTCTTCAAGATCGAAGGCAAGCAGCAGCTGAGAGCTCAATGCCAGAAAAAAGCTTTGTCCCATCACTGTCCTGGCTGGCCAGGAAGTTAGCTTCAAGCTGAATTTACTCCCAGGCCCTCACCATGCCACCCAGCCGTGGGCGTAGGCTCTCCAGAGCTGGCGAAACAGAATGATGTAGAGCCTCCCAAGTTGGACTGTTTGGGCTCAGGCTCTGGCTTCATCACTCACTGCCTTTGTGGCCTAGAACTGGATACTCACTTCTCTAAGCCTCAATGTTCTCAACTGTGTAATGGGGTGATATTAATATTTTCCACAAAGAGTGATTAGGAGGACTAAGTCAGGAAATCGAATAAAGGGCTTACCGTAGTGCCTGGCATGTGCGAAGAGCTAAAACAATATTAGTTGTCAATCAGGAGTGATATTTGAAATGTTCTCAGTGGGAGGGCATGAATCGAGACCAATCTGAATTGTCACTGCCTAGTGGTCCCTTCTGTGCTGCATATCATTCCATCCTGGATGGTGAGCAGGACTAGGGGTGCTGGGGGTGTGGGCGAGGCAGAGAACCTTTGAGAGACTCGAGGGAGACACTGTTAACCAACCGGTATGGAAGTGTTAAAATACTTTAGGGGCACCTGGGTGGCTCAGTCGGTTGAGCGTCAGACTTCGGCTCAGGCCCTGATCTCGCGGTCCGTGAGTTAGAGCCCCACATCGGGCTCTGTGCTGACAGCTCAGAACCTGGAGCCCGTTTCAGATTCTGTGTCTCCCTCTCTCTCTGCCCCTCCCCCACTCTTGCTCTGTCTCTCTGTCTCTCTCTCTCTCTCTCTCTCTCTGTCTCTCTGGAAAAAATAAATAAACTTTATATTAAAAAAATACTTTAATAACTTGCATGGCCATACCCCTGAGTACCAGGCCTGGTTGTTATTCTGGTGATTATACTTGCAGAGGAGTATTCTTCCGGAGGCATGAATTTGCTCATCACATTAAATAACTTCTTTATGCTGCTGACTCACAAATTTACATCTCCAGCCCTCTTCTGCTCTACTGCCTGCTTGACGTCTCCACTTGGATGTCTTATGGGCATATCAGACTTCACATTTCCAAACCAGACTTCTTTTTTTTTTAATTTTTTTTTTTAACGTTTTATTTATTTTTGAGACAGAGAGAGACAGAGCATGAACGGGGGAGGGGCAGAGAGAGAGGGAGACACAGAATCGGAAGCAGGCTCCAGGCTCTGAGCCATCAGCCCAGAGCCCGACGCGGGGCTCGAACTCACGGACCGCGAGATCGTGACCTGAGCCGAAGTCGGCCGCTTAACCGACTGAGCCACCCAGGCGCCCCTCCAAACCAGACTTCTTGATCTCCCGTGCAGAAACCCTGCTCCTCTCCTTTTCCATCTCAAGCCATGGTGCCAGGGACCTCGTATGTCTCTGATGTCATGATGCCTCCACATAAAAGGGGCTCAGGAAGGGAATAAATGGATATGTGCTGGCTCACAATAAATGACAGCACTCAGAGGTGAAGTGTGGAGTTCTGTACGGCAGAGTGAATCAAGTTCAGTGGAACTAGACAGAGCTAGACTCATTCGTTGGCAGTGGTCTTGAGCAAGCCACCGAACCTTCACCACCCATCCTTTCCCTGCCTAACGGGAAGAATAAAACGGTAGGATGACGGTGTGCATTCAAGGCAATACATACAAAGGGACCGACACACAGTCTCCGTTTGCTATTGTCACATGATCGATTTCCTGAGTCATCCAAATAAAAGGCCAGGAAACTCCAGGATACTCCGCTGGCCGGGAAGTGAGGACTCTTCTCTGTTCCGTCTCTTCCTCATTCATAAACTCACCATGTCTGACCTCAAATCTCTCACATTGTACTTAATTCACCTTTGCTTGCTTGGAGCCTCCTTCCTCCAGCGTGGAGGCCTCAAGAACTGTAAGAAATAAATGTCATAGCTGTCTCCAGGGTCTTAATTTCCTCACCTTTGAAGTGGAACAGACAGCAGTTTCCACTTATCAGGCTGAGATGTTTGGAGAGTTAAAAAACATTACTTGAAACTTGGAAATCAACAAAACGCATTTGTTATGGAATGAACGTTTTCATCCGCTCTTCCCAAACTCATGTGTTGAATGAAGCCTTAACCCCCAATGTGATGGTATCTAGAGCTGGGGCCTTGGTGAGGTAAATTGGGGGTAGATGCAGTCAAGAAGGTGGAGGCCTCATGTTGGGATGAGTGCCCTTGAAAGTAGAGATGCCAGAGAACTTTCTCTCTCCCTGAATGCACAAAGAGAGCCCCTGTGAGCAAGGTGGTAGCTATCTACAAGTCAAGAAAGCAGAGGAGGCCTTGAAACGAAACCTGCCTTGTTGTCACCTTGATCTTGGACCTGCGGCCTCGAGAACTGTAAGAAATAAATGTCAGTGGTTTAAGTCAAATGTCTATAGCTGACTTTGTCTCTTTTCTTTCACTCAGCGTTACCAAGCGGTCTTTCCGTGGACAGTTACGTGTTTCTACGAGGCCCACCCATCCTGGGGCTTATCTGATTTTCCAGGGGGTTATGTCTTGTTTGACTTCCTGTTTAACATTTATTAGGCACTTTCACAACTCTGTAAAGGTAGAAACTAGCTTAAATCAGAAAACTGACAGCAGTGAAAATTACGTTGGTTTGGGGGCACAGCCAATAATTCTTATCCACAGATCAGGCCACCCTAATGGTTGCAGTTTGTTGACTAGTAGGACACTTACCAGTTTTGCAGATGCGTTTCAGCTCCGCGTGGACGGTCTGACTTGAATTCCCTTTTGAGCCAGTCTTAACGTTTTACCTGATCAATCAATTAATTAATTAATGAGTTGGCTGGAATATTTGGCATGTGCTCGTTTTGTGTCTGTATGAGAAGCATGTCTTAAACTTCTTTTTGGAAATTACGCCGTAATAGTATTAATGAGTTGCTGTTTCGAGAACGGTGAATCTCTAGCTGGACATTGATATGCATTGTAAGAAAGGGCACTTGTAACAGCCAAGATCCCTTCCTGAAGGGGTTCTACCTTTCTATTTCACGGCTTAGTGTCTCTCACGTACCTCCGTAGCCATTCTAGAGATTTTATGTTGAGTCGCGCAGAATGAAAAGGTAGGTCATTAAGGCATGTTCTCTAATAGGCAATAATGTGGATCAGTTGATTTTTGACTCTTGAAAAATCACCTTTGCATCAATGGTTGGTTTTTTTTTTTTTTTTTTCTGGAGAGATGAATTTAGATTTGAATTAGATGGAGTGTAATAAAATAGGGCATTCTGTTCACTGCCAATCTGCTAAAATGCTTACCAGATAAAATGTCGCCAGAGTAATTTGTGGTTGTTAAATTTTTTATTTATGTAGTCCCACAAATTAATGGAAACAAATCAAATGTCAGCCACCCTTCAGGCACCTCATTCCATCCCAGTCAAACTATGAGATGCCTGTCGGGATAAATTGTAGAGAAAAGTAGTGCTTGGTGACGTGATAAATTATGATGATTTTAGATGTGTTTCCCACCCCCCCCCCCATTGTTTATAAGCAAACTGAATTTACAGGTTCCCGCTGTGTGTCAGAAAAGAAACAAATCTGTGAAGTTCAGGCAGAGAAGTTAATTCCTTAGTGCTGAATTTCGGGTCTAGGTTATAAAAAGTCTCTGGAGTTGAGGTGTTGTCAGAGGGTAATTTATTAATCCTGCATAAATAGTCCTCTTTACACAAATATAACTGTATACACTTCTGGTGATTAATAGTAAATTAGCTCCTCTCACGCCCAGGCTATTCTGAACCAGCACATGAACATCATCACTGTCGGTGAGCAGAGGCATTACCAGAGTGATAGGCACATACTTTCAGTTAGGAACCGTAGAGCAGTGAGAACCCATTCCCTGAAATATTGTTTCCCATGTAATCTTAGTCATGATCTTCACCTTTATGGAGGTTACATTTTATTTATTTATTTATTTATTTATTTATTTATTTATTTATGAGAGAGAGAGTGTGTGTGCAAGCAGGGCGAAAGGCAGAGAGAGAGGAGGGAGAGAGAGAGAATACCAACCAGGCTCTGTGGACCTGGGGCTCGGACCCAGGAACCATGAAATCATGACCGGAGCCAAAGTCAAGAGGGGGGACGTTCAACCAACTGAGCCACCCAGGTCCCCCGGAGGTGACATTTTAGAAGAAGATACGATCATTCAACAAATGATTTAAATTTTTAGGGATGGTCTGGACAGGTTGTCCAGAAGGCTAAGGAATATGACCTAGTGTCTCAGGCTCAGTGCTTCTTATATTTTTCTGTCATAGTCTATTCCTTTGTCTCTTTTCTTTTGCTCAACTACCCACACTTATTAATCAATATTTATCCAATGCCTACTTCATGATTAGCACTGGGCTGCCTGGGAATTATGCGTGTCCTGATCTTTGATGACTAATTAAAAAAAAAAAAAAAAAAGGCCATAACAAGGATGTCTACACTAGGAGAAACGACAAGTGACCGGGAGACACAATGACTATAGCAGACACGTATCAGTCATGGTGCAAAGGCCCACCAATTCCATGTGTTATTTGCAGCTGAGAAAGGGAAGAACCACTCTGTGCTTATGTGATACAGAAGAGATTCATGGACGAGCGAGGGCATGAGCCAGCAAAGAAGCATGGAGAGAAGGTAACTCCTAGAGCCATCCGGGGGTTCAACAACATTTTATTGCTTTTCTTTTCTTTTTTTTTTTTTTAACAACATTTTATTTCATGAACACTGTTCGCATGCCTGTTATGTGCCAGGAGTTGGTCTAAGTGCTTTAGAAATGCTAACTTCATTTAGTCCTTATAATAACCCCATGAAATAAGTATTATGCCCATTTTATAGATGAGGAGATCCAAAGCACAGAGAGGCTGGAAAGCCTGGTTAGGTCATGTGTCTGCAAGTGGCAAGTCCGAATTTATACCCAGAAGTTAAAACTGGGTAGTAGGGCTCCACTGATGTGCTTTTAATCCCTACACTCTCCTGTCTCCCCAACCTCAACCAAGGTGCAGCATTTGGAAAGGCAACCAATCTGGCTATGAGGAATCATCTAAACTGCGAGTGGGTTGAGTGGATGGGCATCTAAATTCACATATCAGGTGGCCACTTGGGCGTGCAAGCTGGGGCTTGTGCTGAGAACGGGGACTTGGAGTCACAGATTCAGAAGTGAGTCATCTGCCAAGAGGCTGTAGGCAAAGCAAGGGGTATCTTGTATTGAGAGCAAGTCCTAACTATTCTCAACGGGGACACTTGTTGAATTCTACCTATTTGATCGTCCTTAGCCAGAAAGGAGCTTTTTCCTGGTCTCCTAGTGGCATGCCACTAAGTTAAGGGTTGCGAGTCAAAGTGACGAAGAATGCAAAGTTATTTGCAGTTGTGACATATACCCAGGTCTCCGCTGCTTTTGTACATCGGAAGTCATCAACACAACACCCACCGCTGGGGAGAGGATCAGAGAAGCCTCTATTCTGGATATGTCTCATTTTGCTTTGGGGGGCAGAGCTTTCAGCTGTTGAAGGAAATGACTTTAGAAATGGCTTTTTCAAACCGACTGCGAGTCAGATTGATACAGAGTGTGGAGCTGCGGCTATCGTTATTCCGATTAACAATTCAAAACCTGATTTTGAATTATTCATGGTGTTTAAATAACGATCAACATGAACAAAAGTGATGTGAAACTGTGGCAATTAGAAAAGCTTACTTAAGGCTTGTAGACAAACATCCTTAATTAAGTAATATTGCCTGCTGGAGACGGCATTTCTGGGAACCAAAGAGAAACTGGAGAAATGGAAGTCCAAGGGGGCCCCCAAAAGTGTGTTTTGGGCGGGGGGTCGGGGGGTGGTGTTAGAATAACCTCATGATCTTAGAGTGCTTGAGGAGGCACCAAGCAGGCCACCTAGTAGCAGCTCTTTGCCACTGCCTTAGGAGAGTCTAGATAGTTTTAAAAAAAGGAAAGAAACAATGTAGAATATGACACATTCAGCTGTCCATTTCTTGCTACAAGACTGACAGGAATAGTGGTGTTGACACAGAAATAATCAAGTAGCAGAAGTCATCACCTGGTGGCAGGAAAACTAGGCTAAGGAAGGGCAGGATTGGAGCCTCAAGCCAGCTCAGGGGTGGGGCGTCTGAACCCCAGGGAAATCCTGAAGACTCCTGGTTATGTTTCATATGCTGTTCCTACATTTGCTCTCAGAACCCTATTCTCAAATCCACAAAGGCGAGGAAGAGGTTTAAGGTCTCATCCCCCCTGCTTTGCGAAGTATGGCTCCTTCCCAAACCTACTTGCCACTTATTTAGGAATTCTCTCAAATGGTAAGGATGTTTGGCTGCTGGATGGCCAACCTTTGCCCCAGCACCCTCCTCTCCAGGAGAGAAACAGGTATCCTCAAGAAGTAGAGTGCATACCAGATACTCATGGTTGAGGAAGCATGGCCCGTGTAGCTACCAGGGCATCTTTGACAAAACTCTATAGGATTGATGTCTAACAGATCATGTATTACAACAATAATGCCATAAAATGAGAAATTAATAAGAAAAGGATATGAAAATAAATCACATATATAAGGAGACTGAATATCTGGGTACTAAAAAAGGAAGTCATAATGGAGTCAAAAGGAAGTCATGAGGAAATGAAGAAACACCTGGATTTAAATGATGATGAAAGCATTAATGTCAAATTTGTCAGGCACATCTACAGAAGTACTGAGGGAGAAATATTTAACTTGAAATACATTTATCAGGAAATATGAAATATTTAATATTTAATATGAAATATTTAAAAATAAATGAGCTAAGCATTATGGCATTGAAAAAAAGAATACCAGAGCAAATAAATAAAAAAGGAAAAGCAGCAGGGAAAATACATTAGATGTCAACGTAATGAGGATAAAGAATAATCAAGAAGATAAATGCAAAATTGCTTCTCTGGAAACATTAATTCAAAGGAGGCCTTTGGCAAGAAAGATGAAGGAAAAAAGGGAAAACATTAAAAAAAAAAAGTTTAAAATGCAGAAGAAAAAGAAAGAGAAGCAACTACAGACACAACAGAGATTTAAAAATAATAAAAGACTGGGTTGGGGCCCCTGGGTGGCTCAGTCGGTTAAGCATCTGACTTCAGTTCAGGTCATGATCTCACAGTATGTGGGTTCATTGCATTGGGCTCTGTGCTGACAGCTCAGAGCCTGGAGCCTGCTTCAGATTCTGTGTCTCCTTCTCTCTCTGCCCCTCCCCTGCTAGCACTCTGTCTCTCTGTCTTTCAAAAAGGAATAAAATTGTTAAAAAAAAAATTAAAAGACTGGGGGCAGCTGGATTGCTCAGTCAGTTGAGCCTCTGACTTCGACTCAGGTCATGATCTCATGGTTCATCAGTTCTAGCCCCACACTGAGCTCTTTGCTGTCAGCACAGAGCCCACTTCGGATCTTTATCCCCCTCTCTTCGTCCCTCCCCTGCTTGCGTGCTGTCTCTCAAAAATAAATAAATCTTTAAAAAATGATAATAAAGACTGATGTGCTATTTACATTTATGTTTAATTCATTTGGTAAACCGGATGTAGTCAATGAATTCCTAGGAAAAAAAAAATCAAATGCTAAAATTGCTATAGGAAGAAATAGAGAAATTAGTGCACTCATAACCATTAAAGAAACTCTTCCTAGGGTCCCGCCCACCCCCTGTCTCCAATTCGGGCGCAGAATGCTTCATGGAAGTGCCACACACTTATAAAGAGCACTAGACTCCTAGTTTATGGAAGTTCGTCCAGAAAATAATAAGACAAGGGCAATCCAGCCTATTTTTATGAGTCCTGTCCAATTTTGATTTCAAAATCAGATTAGAAAAATGTGCAAAATAGGCTCATTTCTCAATAAAATATAGCTTAGCCAAATCTAATAGTGTATTTGATTATTTAATTTATTTATTTAAATTCAAGTTAGTTAACATACAGTATGGTATTGTTTTCAGGAGTAGAACCCGATTCATCACTTCCATATAACACCCAGTGCTCTTCCCATCAAGTGCCCTCCTCAGTGTCCATCACCCATTTAGCCTATCCTCCCGCCCACCTCCCCTCCAGCAACCCTCAGTTTGTCCTCTGTATTTGAGTCTCTTATGGTGTGCCTCCCTCTCTGTTTTTATCTTACTTTTTCCATCCCTTCCCCCATGTTCATTTGTTGTGTTTCTTAAATGCCACATGAGTGAAATCATATGATATTTGTCTTTCTCTGACTGACTTATTTCTCTTAGCATCATACCCTCCAGTTCCATCCATGTTGTTGCAAATGGCAAGATTTCATTCTTTTTGATCGCCCAGTGGTATCCAAAATCTATAAAGAACTCATCAAACTCAACACCCAAAACATAAATTATCTAGGGAACAAATGGTCAGAAGACATGAATAGACAGTTTTCCAAAGAAGCCATCCAGATGGCTAACAGATACATGAAAAGATGCTCAACATCACTCATCATCAGGGAAATACACATCAAAACCACAATGAGATACCACCTCACACCCATCAGAATGTCTAATAATGTATTTTAAAGACCCCACACAATTAACTAGGGATTTCTCTCCAAAGGCAAAGAAGATAAAACATAAAAATATCAATGAAATAGTCTACATTGATAAACTAAAGTAGAAAAATCATATAAGTATTGCAATATATACACAAAAAAACATTTCATGAGATTTAAAATTTATTTGTGAGAAACATTCCTCACAAACTAGAAATCATATAAGAATTTCCTTAACTTGATCAAAGTTATATTCCAAACACCTACGACAAATATTATATCTATTAGAGAAACTATAAGATATCATGTCTAAGACCAGAGAAAAGACAGACATCTTTATGCCAGCACTTCTGTTTTCAGAACTGGAGGTCCTGGCCCAGGTAAAAGTGATGTAAGGATTTAGGAAAACAAGTAGAACTATTGTTATTTGCAAGTGATATTACCTCTAATCTAAACCAATCCAACAATATCGACATACAAACTCTTTGAACTAACAAAGGGATTCAGTAAGTGTAAGGATATAAAATTAAATCCCAGCAATAGAATTTCTCTATACTAGTACCAAATATAATGAAAAATTAAGATATCATTTATAATTGCAACAAAAACCCATGATGTTTTTAGGGATTAACTCGTGCAAGAAGACATACACTTTATACCTCTCAGTACATTGAACGTTATATAAATAAGTGAAGAGACATTTATGTGGATGTAATGAGTTAAACTCTCAAAAAATTAGTCTTTAAATTTGATCAACATCATTCAACATTCCAGTTGGACTTTAAAAAGAACTTGATAAATCTCTAAACTTTATTTGGGAAAAGGAAGATCCAAAAATATCTAACTTCAAAAACATTGCAAGTGGGAGTCGGTCCGGATAACAACAATGAGACCTTTGGGGTGTCAACCTATGAAGAGAGAATCACAGTGATACTCCTAAGGGTTAGATCAACCCAAACCCTACAGCTTTGTTGTAATCCCCCCCAGGACTTGAGGAGGGACAGCCTCGCCATCCAGTGGGGCTGGATGGAGCCAGACTGGAAAGGGAAGTGGGATCAGAGGGTTCTATGACCCCAGGAAACCCTGGAAGACCTTCCATCAGCCCTTGGCTTTGGGGTCCCCGGGTTATGTCCACTGTTCCTGATCTGCAGAGTTTGGGGGTGTCCCCAAATTGGAGCTTCTTACTCCAATCCCTGCCTATGACATCAGCTTTGGCCACCCTGATGATATTTTCTTTGCGCACAACTAGACCCCCCGCTAAAAGACTTTCTCACAATGTTTCCTCTTGCGCCAGACCCTTTCATTCATTTCATCAACATTTCCCAGTGCCTATGTGTCAGGAACTGTGTTTCCCCACAGAGGGGAGTCAGGCTATTGTTAAGTCTTTCCCAGCTGAGATGGATGTGGCACAATTTGAGTCTTCAGGCAACCTGAAGTGACCTACACTATACCTGATATTTCCAGAGTTAGATGGAGCGTGAGAGGAGTGATCCAGAGTCTGGAGAAAGAAGACAAGAAACATCTGAGTGATAGCCATGTTGCTTCTGTTCTTGGTGATTTGCTCAATGAGGCTTGCCAGCCTTGTGAGGTGTTATTAGCCTCATTTGAAAAATGAGCACTCCAAAAGACAGAGAACTTTGAGAATTTTCCCAGGGGCACACTTCTAGTAAATAGCATAAAGATAACTTTAACTTGGGGCGCCTGGGTGGCTCGGTTGGTTAAGCAACCGACTGTTGGTTTTGGCTCAGGTCATGATCTCACTGTTCTTGGGTTCAAGCCCCTGAATGGGGCTCTGCACTGACATCGTGGAACCTGCTTGGGATTCCTTCTCTCCCTCTCTGTCTCTGTCTCTCTCTCTCTCTCTGCTCCTCCCTCTCCCCTCAAAAAATAAATAAACATTAAAAATTACAAAAAATAGTTTTAACTCTACTCTTCTGATCCCAAAGCCCATTATATTTCTAATACTAGGTCCTCCACAAATTGTTCGTTCTCTGTCTTGGACAACTGCTGGATGGAGACATCCTAGAGACAGAATGGTGGACCAGTTGTGTCTGCAGGCAGTGTGGGCTGAGTGTGACCAGGAGTGTGTCCAGCCTCTTAGATGAGCAAAGCTAATCAGAGCTGTGATAGTTCTAATCCAGGTAGGGAGAAGTTTCTTCCTAGGGGCTGAAGAGCAGTCTCCAGTGCAGAGTCCTCAGGCTATGGGGAAGCAGAGGAATAAACTAGCCCAGGGGGGAGGGACTTGCGATTCTGAGATGGGTGGGTGAAGGTCAAAAACGATAAAACGTGAGGTTGGCCAGAGGTGGCGGACTATCTAAGGCTCCTTCGTGAATCCTCTACTATGAAGCGTTGGAGCCACCTGCAGAGAGTTTAACCACTTAAGCCTCACCCTTGCACCCTGACCACAGACAGGGTTTTACCCCAGCACTTGGTTCTGCTTCCTTGGTTCTCAACAGAACACCAGATTTTCTGGAATCATGCTGCCAGCTGTGAGGTAGGTTTTAGGCACTGGGAGCTGCCCAACCATGGCTGACACATTCTCTTCAGAGGTGTGCTCCTCACTTAGGCCTTCAGACATGGTGTGGTATCTGTCTAGTGTCTTCTAGGGCTCTCCATCTCTTCCTGACCCTGGCCCCAACAGTTCAACTTCCATAAAGTGAAAAGTCTGGCCCAAACAAACCAACCAACAAACAAGCACCGTAAAACCTCGGATCGTGAGGAACTTGTTTCACAAGTGTTCCGCAAGACGAGCAAACGTTTCTAATAAATTTCAGCTTGATAAACAAGTGATGTCTTGCAGTAGGAGTACATCACATATGAATGTCACATGATCACGACTGAGCCAGTGGTTCTTGAAATTCGCTTTGAGACACAAGTGCTTTGGATTGCATGCAGGTTACCGGAACGAGTTATGCTCGCAAACCAAGGGTTTACTGTAACAACAACAACCTCCCCCACAAACGTTAAAAGTATATGCTAGCCCTTACAGAAATCAAAATAGCATACAAAACGATTGCAAAATAGAGTGTGGCATATGTTCAAGAACAGGTATATAAATATATAGATCAATGAAGAACTCAGAGACAGTTCTGTCAATGTATAGAACTTCATATACAATAAATGAGATGCCACAAATCCATAGGGTATTGACAGTGGGTTTAATAGGTGAGAGTGGAAAAAGTGGCTCACGATGGAGAAAAATAAAACTGGGTTTTTACTAATGCCACAATTAAAGGTCAATTTCAAAGGAATTAAAGACCTAAATATAAGTAGTAAAATGGTAATAGTAAAAAAAATGCAAAATATCTTTGTGACACAGAAGTAAGGAAAATCTTATTACTTTTTTTTTTAATGTTTATTCTTGAGAGAAAGGGAGAGACAGAGCATGAGCAGGGGAGGGGCAGAGCGAGAGAGGGACACAGAATCCGAAGCAGGCTCCATGCTCTGAGTTGTCAGCACAGAGCCCAACGCGGGGCTTGCACTCACGAGCTGTGAGATCATGACCTGAGCTGAAGTCAGACGCTTAACCGACTGAGCCACCCAGGTGGTCCAGGAAAACCTTTTGAAATACAACCTTGAATGAACACTTTCGGGTAAAATATGATGAATTTCATGACATCCACATTAAGGATTTCTGTTCAATAAAGGATGCCATAGACAAAGTTAATAGATGGCACGATGGGAGAAGGTAGTTAGAGCATCTAAGTCTGATAATAAGGAGATTCTGCAAAAGAGTAACCACAAAAGAAAAATAGGCAAGAGATATAAACAGACAATGCAACCAGAAGAGGAAATCCTAAAAGCCATCAAGCCTATGGAGGGTTGCTCAAATTTGTCAGCAATTGGATAAACACAAATTAAGTGAATGAGCTATCCCTATATACATACTAGTTTGGTAAGAAGTGGGAGGCTGGGAAATGCCAAAGAGTTGGCCAGGATGGGAATTCGAGAATAGAAGATCTCTCAAGAGCCTCTGGAGAGCAATCTGGCACTTAGAAAAACAAGAATATGCACAGATGTAAGGGGTCATGCACAGGGAGGTCTTCTGCACCATTGTTTACAGTGGTGGAGTTGGAAGCAATCGGAAGGTCTGTCCCTGGGTCAGTGACCGGGAAAGGTGTGGGCTTTCATACTGTGCACGTTAGATGTACCTTAGCGACCAAACTAGAGAGGCATAGTGATGAATGACGAAAGGCGTAAGAAATGAGAGGAGGCATCTGCCACAATTTACATAAATTAAAAACACAGGCACCTAGAACAACAAAGCCCATTTTGGGAGAATACAAACAAGCCAAAAAGATACACATTAAGCACGTTAGCATGCTTGCCTAGGGGGAGGTGGTTACGAGTTGGGGAATGAGAACGGGAGCATGGGGATAAACGGGAATGTTTTCAAACTTGCCTTCCAGGACAGGCAAGCTACTTAATTGGGTTTGGAGGGAGGATCATTTGATGCGATGCTCTCAGGCTGTCAATTAGGAAACAACAGGCGAGGTGTTTGGATGCGTCAGATCCCTGGGCTCGTCGTCTCCGAGGCTGGAAATAGAATCCAGAGCTGGAGAGGCTGCCTCCCGCAGACGGGGTCAGAGGTGCTGGATGCTGGGCTTCTAATTGGACACACTGTGTCAGAGAGCAGAGCGGAGGCTTCCAACACAAGGCACAGGATGCCCGTGGAGCCTCTGTGACGCATTTGAGAGAAAAAGCGAGAAGCGAGAAAGCGGCAGTGACACCCTTGCATCCTGTGATTAAGCCCTGGGGGCTGGCCATCAGTGCTGTTCTTTTACAGTTACAGCTGTGTCAACTGTCACCTCGACTGCGTTCCTAGATGCCCTTGGGCGTCAACGGATGTTATTTCCAAAAACACTCTGCAATGTCCTAAGGGCGTGCTGAGAACACAGACGCCTTCTTTGGGACAAAGATTAAAAGTAAGCTCCTCTTACCGACAACCGGGCTGCATTATAAACTTCAAAGTTGCTAAGAGACTGCGTCTGAAATGTTCTCAGCACAAAAAAGAAATGATAATTGTGGGACTTGATAGGGGTGTGGGTTCCGGCTGTGACGGTGATCACATGACAATGCATCAGCGTGGCAAATAAGTTTACACTTTAAACTTAATGTTCTGTGTCAATATCACAGTAAATAAATTAGGAAGTAAGTAAATAAATAAATAAGTAAAAGCCCATACACCCACACACAAAGCTCGCTCCCGACCACTTACAACTGTCTGCCTGCCAAGGTGGAGCCCCCATTTCTGGCTCCTTCGTTCATGTTCACGTATAGTTTTGCCCTTCTTACGTGGCCTAGGTGGTTGAGACGCTCGGGTGAAGCAAGTGGCCTATTCAGGGCAGGGCGGACCAAAATGCTGATTCACCAGTCCGCCTGAGCATGTCTCTCCAAGCCCCCAGACCCTCTGCACACATTATTGATGCCTATGGCATACATGCTAGTGACCCAGACTTAATTGGCATTGAACTTACCTCTCCAGCTGAGGGGCTCTGAAGCTGGTCCTGCTGGCACTCCCTTGGCATCCTCTGTGTTAGGGGGGCCCTGGGTCCCTGCCCGGATCATGCTCGTCTCTGTCCACCTGGTTGTTATGGCGACGTTTCTGCCTCACTCTTCCTGTGTGGTTCTGCTAGTCCTAACGGGACTGGGAAAATTTGTGCTTTTTTAGAGCATCTCTCAAGAGCTAGGTATAGGGCTAAACAGGTAAGCCCAGAAAGATATGGAACCTTCTTTCAGGGAGCTCACAATCTAGTGTGGCGGGGGTGTGTGTGGGGGGGGGGGTGGGGGGGCACATAAAACAGTCACAGAAATGACTGAGGGAAGTCTGGTGATCCTGTGTTGAAGGATACTGGGGATTTGTTTTAACCAGTTACGGCAGAATGACAGATTCAGAAAAGACTGTTACGAAGGAAGAAGTTTTTTTCCCCCGGTTTTATTGAGAGATCATTGACATACAACGCTGTAAAACTTTAAGGTGGACAGCACGATGATCTGACTTATAGATATCGTGAAATTATTACCACAATAAGTTTAGTTAACACCCATCATCTTATATAGATCCAAAAAAAAAAAAATAGAAAAAAAAGATTTTTTTTGAAAAATCTAAGAAGATTATGTTTACAGAGCCTCAGAAACAGGAGATACCACACACCACACCGGGCCACATGGAGAAGGATCAGGGTCAGGGAGGAGGCAGAAAGCGAGAGGGAGCAGGCATGGCCCAGACCCTTTACTGGGGTCTTGGTGGGAAGGAGTGGGCAAGGCAGGGCTGGCATTCTGGGTAACTTTAGATAGTCTGAATAACTTCAGTGGACTCTCGATGGTAGGTCCCTAATTGTCCAGTACCTGGCCCTGGGCTGATTTAGTGTAGGGGGAATATAGACTTGGTGTGTGAAAATTTGGTCAGAGACGTAGTGGGGTGTGGGCTCTGGGCTGGTTGGTTTCTGTACCAAAGGCAGGCTTCCGAGGGGAGTCATTTGCTTTCTTCGGGAAAAAGCCAGCCTTGCAAGAGCCGAGGCCGGGACCAAGGCCTCAAATGCCAGAGCATCAAGAATACAGAAAATAAGAAAATATTGTCGATTCAGTAAGCAATTACGTTCTCTGAGAGTCTGTAACAAAGGACCCTGCTTTAACCTTGTCAGGGACGGCTTCCGCAAGGACATGATGAGTACGGCGAAGGCTACAGACTGAACGGAAATGAATTGGGAGGGGTTAGGAGCCACATTTCACATTTCGGAAGTGGCATGTGCCAAGGTCCTGGGGTGGCAGAAAGCGCTAAGTGACTGAGGAACAGAGACGTATGACTGGAGTGGGAGGAGGTGGAACCTGGGAGATGAGCAGAGGCAGGCTCTACAAGGATTGTGAGCAGTGCTAGGGATTGGGATATTAATTTGAGAGGAGCAGCTGGCCCTTGAAGGACTGTAAGTAGGGCGTGGTCAAGAACCCACATCCACCTGCTTGGCTGGTCTCTCACACGTCAACTGGATATGAGCAGAACTCTCCTCTGGGTGGGTGGGTCCTGTTGCTATCCTCCAGTGGCTAGGATCACCATCAGTGCCACCACCTTCATGATTGGGAGGGTCCCTGCTCCCCTACCTTCCCCAGCAGGTGGAACTTCCTCCGACAGACAGCTGGACAGCCGTGCCTGCGATGGCTCGCTGCTTTGGTTGCATAGCCTGGGCGGGTTCCTCGGTGTCCATCCTCCAGCTCTCGTCTTCCTCTCTTGTCCATACAGCTGCCGGTCCAGTGAAGGAAGGGGCCTTCTAGTGGGGTTTCCTTTAGCCAAATTTTGCAAAAAGTTGAAAGATTTGATGAAAAGTGGCCCTTCTGCCAGCAAGCACTCTCTCCTCCTAATGAATGGGAGATTGGTATGCGGAGGGGCACAGAGATGAAGTCAGGCTGGCTTCTTCCCGTTAAAAATGCAGGAAAAACAAGTCAGCGAGGCTGTAGTGCAAGGAGATGCAAAACCCAATTTGGAGCAGTTAGGTGTAAGTTCCAGGTGTCCAATTGGGAAGTTGTCGGAGAATTAGTCCCACGGTGGTCTTGGGATTAGTGTCTCCTCCTTAGAGTCCTGTGTTTAAAATACAGAAGGAACTTACAGAATGAGTAGTCACAGGGATGCAAGGTAAAGCATAGGGAAAACAGTGGTATTGTCGTAGCGCTGTGCGGTGACAGATTTATGGTGAGAATAGCATACCATGTGGGTGTGTCCAATCACTACGTTGTACACCTAAACTAATGTAACATAGTGAGTCATCTAAACTTCACTCAAACAAGAAATGCCAAGGGGTGCCTGGGTGGATCAGTTGGTTAAGTGTCCGGCTCTTGATGGCAGCTTGGGTTATGATCTCATGGTTTGTGGGATCGAGTCCTGAGACAGGCTCTGTGCTGTTGGCACGGAGCCTGCTTGGGATTCCCTCTCTCCCTCTCTTCCTGCACCTCCCCTGTTCTCTCTCTCTC
This sequence comes from Panthera pardus, assembly GCF_024362965.1. Taxonomy (NCBI): domain Eukaryota; kingdom Metazoa; phylum Chordata; class Mammalia; order Carnivora; family Felidae; genus Panthera; species Panthera pardus. The sequence continues at coordinate 14,671,943 of NW_026526655.1, forward strand.
TGTCTCTCAAAATAAATAAATAAATATTTTTAAAAAATAACAAAAAAAAAAAAATACAGCAGGAACTTGATCTTCTGCTTCTGGTTCACTTGCCTTCCCAACCTGATTTGTTTTGTTTCCTTTGACTCTTCCCTGGGTAGCTTTAGAGGACTTGCTTCAGTCCAAACTTGGAAGAGAAAACCAAAATGAACCAGTGGGCAAGAGCGGGAGGCAGTCAGGCATTGGGGAATGCACTCTGAAGTAGCTTGGGGGGACAAGGGGGGGCAGATCACAGAGTAGCCTCAGGAACTGCCCTGCTCCCCGGCCTGGAGGGATCCAGGAGAGGTTGGGGTGCAGGGAGGCTGTCGGTCCGCCCTGCTAGTTTAAGTATCCGGAAGTTTAAACCCGAGTCTCGGCAGTGGAAGGAACGTGGGACTTGAAGACCAACAACCCTTGTTTGGATCTCTGTTCAGCCACATTCTAGCTGCGGGGCTTTGGGCAAAACAACTCAGATTTTCCCTTTCGTTGTCTGCAAAATGAGAAGATTGATCTAAATGACTTCGTTTGCAGGAGATGGGGGTGGATTCCGATCCGTAGAGCTACCTTCGCAGGATGTGTGAAGAAAGGGTCTCTTTAAACTGATGCTCCCACCCTCAGCTTCAACGGAAAGCTCTTCATTAAAGGCTCTAGCTTGAGGCAGTTAACGTTCTCATTAAAATGCAAATTCATTCTCCACGCAGCTGCCCTGGTAGTTTTCCTTGTGTTGTCATCTATTTCCTTTCTCTACTTAGAAAGTGTGACGGTAATAAAACCCAAATTCCTTAACCTGGCATTTCAAAGCACACTCTATCAAGACCCCAGCCTTACTCTAGCACTATCCAGCAGGCAATGTGGGGGCGTGGTCGGGAGGCAGGTGCTGCGGGGGCGTGGTGAATAGGCTGGCCCTGTGGGGGCGTGGTCAGCAGGGATGGGCTGTGGGGAAGTGAGAAGGCTGACAGTGTGGGGGCGTGGTTGGGAGGCAGGTGCTGTGGGGGCGTGGCTAGGAGGGGAAACTGGCCTGGGGTCCTCTCAGCTTGGCTTATTCCAAACGTGAGCTTGGCAATATTATGAGGTATTTTGCGCCTTCAGTTTCCTTCTCTGTCAAGAGAATAACAAGGGTACCTATCTCGTGAGAGTATTACAAGGATAAGTATTATAATTTGTTCAAAACACTTAACCCCGTGACTGGAACAAAGTCAACATTTAGTAAATGTTCACTGTCTTTGTGGCAAACCACTATCCGTTTTCTCCAACAGATCTATTTCCTCCCCACTCTGCACGTTGTTCATTTCATCCACTCAGTAGAACATGTTCGTACATCACCTTTTTTTTCTACCTGAAATCTTTCTTCAAGGTCCTGTTCAAATGCCACCGTATCCAGGAAGCCTTTCTTGAACTTTTGGGAGAATTAATTACCCTCACTACCTCTTGGCTCTTTCCTTGTGCCTCTCTTGAGAATGTATTTTATTCTGTTTTATCCGACAATGATTTATGCATGTAGCTCTTTCACCCCACCTCCATGCAACCACCTTCATTCCCAGCCACCAGCCTGTGAGCGCTAAGAGGGCAGAGAAGACAGCTCATTCCTCCTTGAATAATTCAATTAGTTCAATAAACATTTGATGAATGAGCAAATGACGGGATGAATGCATGAGTGGAAGGTTACTCAAATGGCGCTTTCTGTCATTATTACAGATTGGTTCTATCAGAGAGCAGGACTTCAAGAAACTTGAGTTTCAATATGGTTGGTGCTCATGGGATGTAAGGCTTGAGGTTTGAGATGCAGCCATGGAGAGGCAGGACTGTGTGGGGCCAAAGAAGGTGTCGGGTCCCCAGACAAATGCTACTTTCTTTTTAAATTAAAAAGAAAACTAAAAAGCTCTGTGGCCTTGGTCTGAGTTGATGGTGACACGTAATTACATGAGAGATGATGAATAGACAAGAACAAATGCTGTAAATCTGAATGTAGCAAAGCCCATATCCATCTTGCTGGATTTTGCACCTCTAGGTAAAACCCCCTGAATTGATAGTGGCTCTTGAAGGAGGGAATTGCTTCTCTCAAAGATTAATGGAGTGATGTGGGAGGCCGAGGCAGAACATATCCTGTAAGACCCAATTATACAAAACTGGGTTCCAGCAATCCCAAAATTAGCTTTAGATTTGTTTAGTGAGGATTCTACTTATTTAAAAGATGATCACCAAAGTCTCAGGTTTAACTTCACTTCACTGATCACATTTTCAAGTGGGATGGAAAAGTGGGATTATTCAGGTGAAACTGTAATCTCAGGACCAATAGGGGGTTGAGAGTTCCTATAACTGTCCAGCACGATCACCAGGTGCTCCGCTAGCCCTGGGGCAGCAAAGACAAAAGTGGAGGACACTTTCTGGGGAGTCTGTGGAAAGCTTTCCATTGCCATGGCCTCTGGGAAATGACCATCAGTGCCACCAGCAATGGGATGCTGTTGACATTTTATCCCTTTTACTTTCTATGTTTCTCTCATGCTCCATTCCAGTAGTTTCTGTCATCTTCTCAGGGTTCTCTTTAATCAAAACTAGCAGGCCCATCCCAAGTCTCCAGAAACCGCGGGCCTCCCTCACAAGTTTTCTGACCTTGAACTTAATGATTGCTCTAGGTTCTACTCATAAGTCTTTAGCTACTTAGAGTCTCTCTCGTGTCCAGTTCCTTGGCATTCATGATTGATTTAGGATAATTTGTGGGAGTGGGGAGGGGCTTCCTTTTATCTAGCCCTATGTTGAACTACTACGTCCAAATGCATCCATATCTCCAGATTCTGGAACTGGGGCAAGCAGGGCCAGATCTGGTATCCAGCCCAGGATACCAGGAGGCCAAGTCCTCAACCCCAATCACCCCGTTGCCTTGGAAATGGGGTCAGTCTGTTTGTTTTCTTTTTCTCCCTTAAGGAGGAGCGAGTTGCTATAGAAAATTGTTAAGATCTCGTAATGTACCAGGCACTTTACATTTATTACAACTTTCCATTTAATCCTTGTAAGGGTAGGAAATACTACTAAGAGGTACAGTCACAAATCATACCCAGGTAATCTGACCACAGGCCATTTGTGTTTATCTATGATACTCCCTGAGATTCAGCTTCCTCACCAACAAAATGGTGATAATATAAGTTTGAATCACAGAACATTGTCTATTTTCAATATTTTCAATATAAAAATGACAGTTTCAGATAGTTCAACATGTAATATTCCCTGTCTTATAAGTTAGTTGTAAAGATAGTCTTTGTCAAATGTCTGACACATAGCAAACTTAATTAACATTGGCTGTTTTAATTGTACTGTTTGCTTCATTTCTTACTTTAACTGTGTGTGTGTGTGTGTGTGTGTGTGTGTGTGTGTGTGTGTGGTTTTCTGCTCCCTGTGTTATAGCTATAGTAGTGTGTCTAACACTTGGCAGATAGTAAACCCTCAATAAATACCTATTGAATTGAATGGGATTTAACGGAACTTGTAAAGAAAAACAAAACAAAATGTGTGCTGTATTCTATGAATTCCAGAGTGGATGTCATTTGTAACCAATAATTGTATCCATCCCATCTGTGCTCTCCTTTTGGTTTTTTTATTGGTTTCAGGGGGTAGAATTTAGTGATTCGTCACTTACATACAACACCCAGTGCTCAGCACAGCAAGTGCCTCCTTAATGCCCACTACCCATCTAGCCCAACCCCCTGCACACCTCCCCTCCAGCAACCCTCAGTTTGTTCTCTGTATATAAGAGTCTCTTATGTCTTCCTCCCTCTCTTTTTATTTTACTTTATTTTTCCTTCCCTTCCCCTATGTTCATCTGTTTTATTTCTTAAATTCCACGTATGAGTGAAATTGTATGACATTTGTCTTTCTCTGACTGACTGATTTCACTTAGCATAATACACTCTAGCTCCATCCATGTTGTTTCAAATGGCAAGATTTCATTCTTTTTGGTTGCCAAGTAATATTCCATCGTATATATAAACCAGATCTTCTTTATCCATTCATCAGTGGATGGACATTTGGGCTCTTTCCATACTTTGGCTATTGTTGATAGTGCTGCTAGAAACATTGGGGTGCATGTGCCCCTTTGAATCAGCATTCTTGTATCCTCTGGATAAATACCTAGTAGTGCAATTGCTGGGTTGTACAGTAGATCTATTTTTAATCTTTTGAGAGGAACCTCCATACTGTTTTCCAGAGTGGCTGCACCAGTTTGCATTCCCACCAACAGTGCAAAAGGGTTCCTCTTTCCATTTGAGCCCTCCTTATTGGTCTATGGTTAATAGGTCCTACTTTAACTTTTCTCATCGAAGACTTCTGAAAAGTGGTTGTCTTGTTGTCCTGTTGTGGCTACTTGATAAAAGCTACAAGCTCCTAATTTCAACACCCAAAACTAGGATATCCTGACAATAGAGAAAATCTTGGCCTTCAACAAGTGTCTTTCTTGTTTTAAAAATAGGTCTTTGTTTTTTATTTTTTAACGCTTATTTATTTTTTAGAGCTAGAGAGAGAACACAAGCAGGGGAGGGGGGGCGGTGAGGGGCAGAGAGAGAAGGAGACACAGAAGCTGAAGCAGGCTCCAGGCTCTGAGCTGTCAGCACAGAGCCCAAGCCGGGGCTCTGACCCACAAACCATGAGATCATGACCCGAGCCGAAGTCAAATGCTTAACTGACTGAGCCACCCAGGTGCCCGTAGACCCATTCTTTTGCTAGGCTTAGTGTCTTTGGGTTCGGGAGACACAGCTAACCTCTGGAGCATGCAGTGTCTTCTGGAGGAACACAGGTGTGGCAAAAGAGGCTCTGGACCTTGAGATGAGGTTTCAGAACATCCGTGCATCTCATGTGACTTAAGTCACGCACCACGCGTGGGACCAACTTGGGTTTTGGACAGCTGAAGAAAGCGGCGTATAAAATCTCCGCTGCCTGGGAGGTTAAGATGACACAAATTCTATTCTTCTCTTGGCTGCTTCCATCCATCGTTGGCAGCCACGTTCAAAGTTTCCCGGCTACCTGGAATCATCTGCATCCCCCCTGTGCAGAATTAATCAAGATCTCCTCCACTGCCCCTTGAGTACACATTTATGACAGCCCATTGCATTTAGGTTTGTATAGATGGTTTTCCAAAAGCCATTTCTCCCACTAGACACTATGCAGGCAGCCCTCGAATCTTAATCATGTTGTAACACTGATGCCTAATGCAATGCTTGGCACAAAGAAAATAGCCAATAAATGCTTGTTAATAATAGCACTGTGCTTACTGTTCTGACTGAATCTCACAAAACCCAGACCTACTATGATGATTTCTATTTTATGGACGAGGAAGCAAAAGCAGAGAGAGTAGCCTGATCAGGACTCACAGCTAGTGAGGGGCAGAGGCAGATTCGAACCTGGGCAGTCTGGAGCCAGAACGTGCCCATTAACTGCCTCCCTCTCCTTTTAATAGATGGAGGCTTCTTGACTTGTGGCTAAAATGAAGAGTAATGAAGCATGGTTCAGAAGGAAGGAATTCACTGTTGTAGGAGGAAAACAGGATTTCCTCTCCTGGGCTTGTGACTGGTATTGTTCAAAGACCCCACACCCTACTTCAGCTGATGGGTACTGGTGAGACACGCGGGCAATTGAAAGATTTCAGAGTTGAGGTCAGAGGGGAAAAATGCCCAAAAGGGACTCTGAAGAGTCTCATTCACCCAGAACACTAATTGGCTCAGCAGCCGAGAGGGCCGGGAGCCTTCGGGGTTTGCTTGCGAGGCCCCCTGGCTGCTCTGACCCGCGGCTGCCGGTTGCTTCAGCAGCATCTGGACACCCAAGCGTCGTGACATTTCAGCCTTGTTCCTGAGGCTCATTAGGACAGAGCCGGGGGATGCATGTAATGAGTGGCTGCGCCTCCGTGAATGCCTAATGTGCAAATTGCTTTCCCCGCGCGCCCTCGTGCAGGGCGGTGCGGGGAGACTGATGATTAAACCGTGAACCTGGCCCCGGGGCTAGGGCGGCGGCGGCGCGCGCCTGAAATGAGGTGTTCGCTTCCATTCATATCTGCTGCGGATCCGCCCGAACCTCTGCGCCCCAGCGGACCATGACTCACGTCTTATTCCCTGTAGCCGCGTGTGTTTTGACTTTCAATTCATCCGTCTGACGCCACGCCGGGCTGAAGTCAAGGCAGCTTGGGGCAGAAGCAGCTTCCCAGAAGAAACGCCACCTCCGCCGGCTGGAGAGCGGAACTTGGTGCCAGCAGCTACGCAGACTCTTGCCTCCGCTCTTTTTCATTCCAGTGGCGGGGATGGGGGGCGGGGGGCGATGCCTTGCCTGGCAGGGGCGTCCCGAAAGCAAGTCTAATCACGTGGGAATAAAGGAAATGATCTAGCTGGGTTACAGTTTCAAAGTTCAGCTATTGCTAGCCCGGTGTCAGTGAATTCCCAGGGATTGGGAGGTGGATGATAATCAGGCAGGATATCTCTGCAGAGGGCCGCAAACTTTCCAGAGCATTTCTACGACTGTTACATAATTGGGCCCTTGCAGCAACTCTCTAAGGCTCTTATCCCAGGTAATATCACGTCTTTTGGCAAATTAAGAAACAGGGGCTCGGAGGGGCGCGTGGGTGGCTCAGTCGGTTGGGCATCCGACTTTCGCTCAGGTCATGATCTCAGGGTTCCTGAGTTCCAGCCCCGGCGAAGGTCTCAGTGCTGACAGCTCAGAGCCTGGAGTCTGCTTGGGATTCTGTGTCTCCCTCTTTCTCTGCCCCTCCCCTGCTAGCTCCCTTGCTTGCGCGTGCAAATATATAAACATTAAACATAAATAAACATTTAAAAATAAATATGATTTATTTCTCTCTCTCTCTCTCTCTCTCTCTCTCTCAAAATAAACATAAAAAACAAAACAAAACAAAACAGGGGCTCAGAAAGGTTGAGTAATTTGCCTGTGGTCACACAGCCAGACAGGAGCCTAGTGTTATACCTTCCACCATATTTAACTCCTGCCTGTTGAATTTGTTCTGAGGCTAACTTTACTGCGGAACTAAAACATCTTTAAAATTTAAATGATTTTTGGGTTTTTTTTTTTCGGTTATTGAATATAGCATTTTTGGAGATAGGAAGAAGGGAGGGGGATGTGACTTATACAACCAATAGTCCTGGACCCCAAAATGAAAATTAAGCCCCACTCAAGGTTGAACTACAATGTAACACAAAATTTCCAAAAACAATTAGTCCTTTGAAGAATTTTCTTGTTATCTTTAAGGATTACTTCTACTCCTATTTTCTTAATATTTTTCTATACTGAGTCTTTTGTTAAGCTTAAATGAAAGGAAGTTTGTATCACTGCCTCAACTTAAAAATTTTATCACCTCCATAAATAGGCAACCCAAACCATAAATTCAATAAAGTATAGAGATGTTAATAAATTTCTGTTTAGATCCTGCAGCCTATAAAAAGCTCTGAGCCTAAGGCCAAAAAAAAAAAAAAAAAAAAGATTTTCAAGTGTCACAAAACTGTTCAAAACATACTAGCCCCAAACTGAAAATTTCATCTTTATATAACCAGGAGAATGGAACAAAGAATAAATTTCAGACTGTACAATTCAGTTATACTTTTGCCATGTCTATGCCTGACATAAAATCACTTTCAATGGTGCTGTGGCTACGCATTCTGTACTTTGAGAAACAGATGTATCTGGTTGACTCTTTTGATAATGGGAGCCCCCAGGGGAATGCAAGACAAAATCCTCATTGCCAACTTATCTCACTATTCTTCCCCAGGTAAGACTATGACTGTTACTCAAGTTGTAGTAATATTTTAAACCACTTGATCACAATATTTGTATCAGTCAGTTTGGGCTAAGTGAGGTACAGTAACAAACAATCCCCCCAAATCAATTGCTTAAAACAACTTTATTTCTTGCTCACTCTGCAAGCCACTGAAAGATCTGGAAGGCAACACTCCACATTGCAGTCAGTCACTAAGGGACCAGGCTGTGTGGGCAGTCACTATCCAAACCTTGCCTGTCACTGTGGTGAGGGAGAGCGAACTCTGTGGTATGTCCACTCTAAGCTCATGGTCTAGAACTTGTCACATGGTACCACCCAATCAGGAGTCCAAGAGGTGTAGTTATATCATATGGCCAGAAGAGGAGAAAATCAGAAATATTTAGTAACAGTACTAAGAGTTACAACAAAATTTTAAGATTACATACGCATTTGAGCATCTGTTTATGGCTCTGGAGCTGTCTGATAAAAGGAATACTATAATATACACTTAAACAGTTGTGTTCAATTTCATGGGATTCAATGGACTTCACCTTAAAACTCTATGCTCTAATAAAAGGAGTAACTGCATGCAGTGGGGGTAGGGATTGATCAAGGAAGGCTTCGCTAAGGAGACAAATCAACTAAATTTTTTTCAAAGAGTCAAAATGGTGGAGAAGAGTGGTAGACCATTTTCAGGGCAACGAGAATGATGTGTGCCTTTGAGAGAGCAGGACACACACAAGAAAGAAAAAAAAGAGAGAAAGAAAGAAAAAGAAAGAAAGAAAGAAAGAAAGAAAGGATTAAAGATGGGTCTGATGATAGTAAGTATACCCTCTGGTAGAGAAGTTTACATAACTGAAGCTGAAAAACCAGGAAGTTAGGACTGGAGAGGTATGGGAGAGCATTGAGGAAAAAAAAAATCAGTGAAAGATCTCAAACTGTGGAAAGTTAATCGAGTTGGTACCAGTTGAGCAGAGGAAACTCATAATGGAAAAATGTTGAAAGATAATTTGCTATTATATTTTTAAGCATCAAGCCCTGTGGTTTCCATTTAGTAGGCAATTAATATAAATTGACTTTTATTTTTTTAAGTCAAACACTCCAGTTATTCAATCAATAGTATTTTCTGAGTGCTGGCTCAGAATAGAAATAGAAACTATTTCCCTTAAGTTACCAACTTCCTGGAGGAAAAATGTATATGAGAAAGGAGATTAGTGATAAACACTGGAGAGGTTGGAAAGAGATTCTGAGAAAGACCAAACATAAGGGGATGTGAAGAGGCTGTGGAAATAGACAAATAAGAAAGAAGTAACTGGGAGAATTAGCAATGGATAGGGAAGAAGGGGGTGGAGGGAGTACAGGAATGAGCTAAGGAATTATGATTCTGTGGTTGGAACTGTGGGTCAGAGATTATTATTGATCATGTGAGGACATATAGGAGGAGATAAGAGATTGGGAAGGAATTGGGTCAGCTTGGGTCTTGATATGTTTCTTTGTAGATGTGAGTACTTTTAAGATTGGTTTGGATGGCTTTGGGGTATAGAGTGAAAGAAACAAAACAAGATCCCTGACCTCATGTCCTCAAAGAGATTATAATCAACTGGGAAGAGAACAGTCTAAGAATCTTACAAATAAATACTACATTACAACTGCAATAAGTTCTAACCAGGAAAGATACATGGCCCATGAGAGAATATTCTGGAAAGAATTTGCCATGTCAAAGAAGTCAGAGAAGCTTCTCCAGAAGAAAGGGTAACTGAGCTTCCTTGGAAGTAAGAGGTTGGATGGGAGAAGCAGTGGGGGTTGGGGAGATTTCCTAGGGAGAGAGAGAGGAAAAAGGATGTTTGCTCTGAGTTAGATGCTGTTAGGAGTCTTGAATTAGGAAAAGGATGTGCTTTGGGGATGGGGGACCAGAATGAGGACTCATGAAGAAAATTCAGTCAAGCGGTTTCACTTGGGAAAAACACAGGGGCGGGGGGAGGGGGGGTGGGAAGGCACAATTCGCATCATAGGGAAGAGGACTGAGACCAGCTCTATGGAGCCCTGGAATTCTAGCATCCATGGTCAAGCCTACAAAAGTTCATATGTCAGGCCAGTACAAGGGAAACAACCCAAAATTTAATAATAAAGTTGTTCAAAGATGGAACAAGTGAAATCATAAGGTAATGAGTTGCTTGCCATTGGAGGTATTTAAGTATATGCTGGAAAGTTGTTGTTATAAATGTGACGGAATAAATGAAAGTAATAGACTAGGTCAGAGTAGATGTGCCTTTCCAATCATAATAACCTATAAGCTAGTTTGTACTCCGATAAACTCAACTGTATTTATTCAAGATTCAATTTAAAATGAAATCTTTTTAAGCTGAGAAAAAGATGTTCTTTACAAATGTCAGCAGCATTTTCATAATAAGAGTAAATAATGGACTGGTGAGCAAGTCTCTAGAAAAGCTGTAGGAAAGGTCAAATGTATTTACATTTAAATCTAGCTTTATGTTTAATGAGAAGTTGGGATATGAGGAAAGTTTAAAGATGTAAGAAATGGAAAAATTAGTGTTTCATTATGCCATCTAAGAAAGGTATGGAAATAACCATATCTTTTGAAGGAGACAGAGAATCAAATTTACTGTAGTATTGATAGGACTTCTCTTAACTAATCATATTTTTAGTTTTCTTCTTTATATCAGATGTGATTTATGAAATGGCCCTGGAGTCACTGCTTCTAGTCCCAAGCCCCTTGGGCAGCAATAATGGGGATATTTCATTTCCTCATGTTTAAAGCTACTGAAGCAACTTTTCCAAATACTCACAAAGGACAACTGGTACAGATGCATTTCATTCTGCTAATGTTTGCTTATGGGACTCGAAGTAGTTTAGAGTACTCCAAAAGGGGCTGGTTAAAACCAAACTGGAACTTTATCAATCATGTCTCTCTTTGTTGTTTTTTACTTCAGTTTTCCCCCTACATCCCCCACTTTCAGGGTTCTTACCTCTAGACTACAGTCTTTGTTCTGGCTTTTGAGGATTCTCGGGGTTCACTGTATAGTCTTTTTCTCAGGCTTGCTTTCTTATGCTGTAATTCTCTGTTTATCAAAACTTAGGATCCATCAGAATCACATAGAGGGGTAATGGGACCTCAATCACTAGGATCCATCCCCAACGTTTCTGATTTGATAGATCTGAGTGGGGTCTGAGAATTTGCGTTGCTATTCTCCAGGTGATGGCTGGTGTTGTTGATCTGGAACCACAGAGAGAATCACGGCACTGTCACTGTAAATTCCCCTACCTGTAGCATATCCTCCTTTCTTCAGTGTCAAAGTCGTAGATGATTTGATTTGTGTGCTGATTCCCAGACTCCATACTGAAAGTTCAAGAAAAAAAAAATTGCCTGATTTGTGGGATACAGGCTCAGTGGCTTTCTTTGGGGGAGGAGATTTTAGGTTGGGGAGCCTGTTTTCAATTCCCGACTTCATATTACACATGGGAGTGCCCTGCCTCCAGAAGTGATATACTCATTTTACCAAAATAGCACTCTGAACTCCCAAAAAAAGACTACGTGAACTGTGAAAGTCATCTGGTGAATCAGTGGGAGCCCTGAAGACAAAATGCTAAACTTGACCATAATGATGCTAAACTTTGACCTTGAAGACTCTCATGCAACTCCTTGGGCTTCTGGTTAAAAGGAGGAATAAAAATGTGTACTTGGGTGATTTCCAAACAGAAAATTTCCTTGTTAAAATGTTTGCATGCATGCACTCAAAATGTTGATTCACAAAACAATTATGCCAGGAGAATCTGAAAGATTGAGACATCCAGTGTTGTTTTAAACAAAGTAATTAACTTCTAGGGCACAAACTTCTTTTCCCAAAATCCACTGAGGGAGCAGATGCTCAGACATGCATGGCATTGGATTAAGGAAATGGTACTTTCTTTTCCTCCAATCACCAGATGGTTCTAGAATCCAAAGGCAATGGAAAAGAAAACCTAAATTTATTTAAGTGGCTGTCATTGAGGATTTATGGGAAAGATCATATTTTAGTACCTGGTAGGCAAATGCAAAAATAATTTCACAGCCAAATCCCATTTCACAAAGAGAAGAGGCACAGTGTCCAAGGGTTAGAAGAGGCCTTAAATGTTACGTAGTTTATCTAGGGCCACCAATCATGTGGTACCTTGATAAGAAGGAGAGGCAGAAGGAGAAGGAGAAGGAGGAGAAGAGGAGGAAGAGGAGGGGGAAGGAGGGGGAAGAGGAAGAGGAAGAGGAAGGAGAGGAAGAAGAAGAAGAAGAAGAAGAAGAACTACCATCCCCCAAAACAAAGAATAAACAAATACTAGAATTATAAATGGCTCATTTTTCTTACGTGCAATTTCAAATTTTAACTCAAATACCAGGAAAATGTTTTGCAAAATAAGGGAAACAGTAGAAAAATATAGTGAAAGAAAATCTCCTTAAAAAAAATATCAGCATAAGTTGTTAGCAGTGCCTGGAGCTCACATGAATCAGGCAGTTCATTTGCCTAACCACACTCTGAGAGGATGAAAACTTTCCAGAATGGAGCTTTGATAGTAGGAATGAGCACATCTTAACTCAATTCAAGACAGCATCATTTGGGCCAGCCATTCAGTCTAAGGCAATGGGGTCAGTGTGAGGGTACAGTGGTAGAAAACAGAGTTCCTGCCTCCCAGAACTAGTGAATTTTGTCTGAGAAACTAGATAGTTACAGTATTAAGCACACCCAGTTTCTGATTTATATGTTCTCTGAAAGCAATTTGGCAGGCTCTGCCTTTGCAAGGGAAGTAGAAAAACATTTCATTCTTCTTTGATAGTGAGCTTTTTTTTAAAAAAAATTCATCTTATGACAGGAACATTTATTAATAAAGAAAGTATACTATAACTAAGAGGAAGAAGCGTAAATAAATTTTGGAACCAGGGAGGCAAAGAGTAAACAGGAGTATAAAGAAGGAGGAGTAAACAGAAGAGAAGGAAGGCAGACATGTGAGGAATGAGCAATGAGAAACAGCCCAGACCTTCAGACGGGACTCCGCCAGGAGTCTTATCTTCCAAGGGAGAGAACAATGAGGGGATTAAGAGATGGGGGAGAAGGAGATGACACAAAGAGGAGACAGAAGACACATTGGCTTCTCTATCTTAGTTGCTTTCATACAAATTGAAACAAAATGGGAAGTGTAATGGAGTGGAGGAGAGATACATTTCGAATTGAGGGATAACTAAGAGTGCTTGTACAAATGACAAACTCAAAGTCTGGTCTAAATGAAATATGAAATTGAGTAACAAAGAATGAAATGGCTAAGATTTAAGAAAATCTGATCATAAAAACAAATTAGCTCATTCTGATTACTTAGATTTGAATTGTGAATGATTGGCTTTATCTTCACAGCACATGCAAGGATGCGAGCTAATTTAGTGAGAACTATTACCGTACATGGTACATAATTATTTTGAAAATGGTCCAGATATAAAGCTTTGTTTCTCGGAGGCAATGATAGTTGGCAATTTGGACCTAACAGAAGATTAAAATTTTGTAAGGAACCTTTAGAATGATTTTATCTCAGGCTTAGTAATAGAAAGATTTATCGGTTATCTGTAATATATTGTACATGCTCTAAAAGACTTCACATCAACAGCAACACTGCTTTCTCTCTACATATTACCTTTTAACTTCTTCAAATAGATCTCTATTTGAGCAAATAGTTTCCTTTAGAACAACAACTACTGGCAAAAAATTTAATGTTTTCTAGAGATATGCTAAATATTAAAAAATCGAAAAATTGAAAAATCTATAGAACACAGCCTGCTGGTGCATAGGATTTTCCAAATTCAATAACTACTCTCTTGTTTAAAAGACATTATAATATGCCACATAGCATCAATGAAGTGATCTAATGTTGACTCTTGGTTTCCATTTTTGCTGCCCCAGATGGGAGTCTGGGCCTAGGCCATCTGGACAGTGACCACAAAAAGCAATTGGGACAACCCCTAAGGACTTTTGTCAAAGTGACTACATTCTAGACTGGGATCTTTAAGGGTTGGATTCTTGCCATATTCATTTCTCTATCCTGATAACCTGGCAGAGTGCCGAAATCATAGTCTTTATTATGGAAATGCCTTTGGAAAGAACTAGGTTCAAATCATACCTCTACCAGTTACGAATGAGGAAACAGTGGCCAACTTATTTATTTCTGAATTTCAGTTTTATCATCTGCAAAATGGAGATAAAAACAGCTATCTTTCACAGTTGTCATGAGCATCAAATCAGGTTGTAGAATTCCAAGTACAGTGCTTGGAACATCCTGGAACTCTATACATGATATGTATTTATCATAGTATCATATAGAGGCAGGAACTCAGTTACCCACATATGGCTCATTACTCTACCCACACCTGTAGCTGATGAAGCCAGTCCTTCCCAGCAGCTGCCTTCTGACATCTCAATTCTACTTGGAGTTTTTGAATGAAGGTTTATATGGATATTGGGTGATTAATCTTAGGGAAGAGATTGAATTTGGGATCTTAGTTTCTGGTCCTTACCAAAAGAGTTCAATTCCATATTTATGTACTAGCTTGGTCAAGAGTGACTTCCTTGAGAGCTGTTGAGACATATGTTGAACTAATTCAACCCTTTAAGAGTAAGCTTGCAGAATTTTCTGGGGCAATATTGATACTGGTTAGTTCAGCTGGCCACGCAGAGCTACTAGAAAGCAAATTAGGTCAAACTCAGAGTGGCTTAAATATTTGTCAAGGTTAAAGAAAATGTTTTTATGTGTAAAGCTAACAAAAACATCAGCAAAAGAGCTGATATCATTGAGACGGTAGTTGAGAAATGGGATTTTCAACCCTTTCTCTTAAACCTAGCACTTGACCTTGCTCTAAAAACTCATTATGAAGCATAAAACTATTGGATGAATTGGCCGTAAGATTCCCATCTGAGCTGTATGACTTCCATGTCAATCCACAGATGATAGTGCTTCTGGTCATTTAGAAAAATCAAATATTTTCAATAGGAGAGCAAGGAAGGAAAATCAAGGGTTATTTTTCCCAAGGTTTTTTTTCCTAATATTTTAAACGATTCCTGTCTCCTTGAGGATTTCAAGAGTTCTGTGGTTTATCTAACATAGTTAGAAATCACTTTAATAAAACCTGATAATGAAATATCTTAGTAAAGTCTTCTTTTCCCGGGAGGTTTCTTACCCATGAGTTTTCCCCTTGAATTTCTAGAAGGAATGACACGGCTGTCCACAGTGCTTCCCAAACACCGCTGGCTAACCTCTTTCTTGGTGCTTTCCAATTTATATCAAAATAATCTGTTTGTCTGTCATCCCCACTAGGCTAAATAGACTAAAGAATCCTCAAAAGCATATATATATATATATATATATATATATATATGCTCATATATATGATGTGATAAAAAGCTATCATATATATATATATGTGTGTGTGTGTGTGTGTATATATATATATATATATATATATATATATATATGGTATCATATAAAAGCTAACACATGTATATAATTCATCTATGTATCTGGCACTTAATAGGCATTACAAATTATTGAATGGATACATCCGTGGCTGATTATTCATTGAACAGAGCTATAAAGGCATCTCTTATATGGCAAGATTCTTTTCATACTTAAAGTATATTTCAAAACATACAATTTTTAAAAACTCACATCTTTAATAAAATAGTTAAAAATTTAGACTTATATAAATTTTTAAAATATATAATCATATTATCTGGCAAAGCAGAGCAATGGTCATGAATTACAAATACGAGAGGTTGGGAGTTAATTGGTATACTATTCCCTGGATTAGTCATGTGTATGGAAGGTATTCAATTCCTCTGATTCCATAGAAAAGGAAAAAATATTTATAGCTCAACTTGCTTTCAATTGCAAATGAATTCCCATTACATACGTATCACATTTTTCTCTAACAGTAAAAGAATCCGTTTTTCACTTAATGGAAGTTTTTTCATTAACACTCAACTTCTGAGCTTCTCTTTTTGAGACAGGTATTGTAAAAGATAATGACAGATTCACAGAAAATTATTGGGTACTAGACCTGAAATCTTATGACTACCCACTTCAAAACTATATTGAAGCTCTAAAACAAAATTCCAACTCATTAGAACTTTAAAGTTTACTCTCAAACAGAAACCAAAAAAAAAAAAAAAAAAGAAAAAAAAAAGAAAAAGAAAACTTTCCTTTTTATTCAAATAAATGTGAATTTAAAAATAATGCTGCTTGTGGTCGTGATACAAAATACGACTTTTCATTATAATAATGTGCCTTCCATTCCTTTCAGAGTATACCAGGGAACTTAGGTAATGTAATTTCCTTGTAGGCAATGAAGAAAAAACGTCCTTATGTGTAAAACTTTTTAAAATAACGACAAAAACAACAGCAACAGGAAACACTTATCACAAGATATTAGAACATAGATGAGATTACGTTTCAATTAGCCGTCTGACAGATTTCGTTCTTTCTAAGGGAAATTGTGCAGAGCCAGTCTCAAAAATTTTGATGAAAGAAAACTGCAATTTTTGCCACAAAAAGACAGGTGGCGTAAGCATGCAGCATTTTTTCCCCCCTTAAATATATAAAGTGATTATTTTCTCTCGGGTTCTTTGAAAAAACTCGCCTGTGCTCCGGTTTGTGGCTGAGCCGGGTGACGTCAGTGTGGCAGTGCGGAGTCAGGCGCGGCGGCTCCCTATAAGCCGAGGAGCTGTCCGGGTGCTGAAACGGCCCGAGCAGCTCACCAGGCGGACTGGGAAGGACATGCTGTGGACCTTCTCTGCCATATAAAAAAGGGGTAAGGCTGCTTTTCCTTCGATTTACTGGAAAGTTCTAAACTGCGTGTTCTTTCCTTAAATCCTAGCTGAGAATAAAAAGACCTTTTGGCAACCTTTTATCTATAGAATAACTGAATAGCAACCTGCTGCTCTTCAACCAATACAAGGACATATATTTATATATAGATAAATCTATATTTACATATAGAATTGAATCTATGATGTATACCATTTGCTGTTGGATATTTATAACCATTATGCTATTCAGATAACCATATGTAAGAAGTGTGAAAAAGTTAAGGATTTTAGTGTCAATACCCATATTAATGTAAAGTTAACTAAGCCTGATATTTTGTTTCTTTCCTTAATGTATTGTTTGTTCTCTTAAGAACTAGACACAAAGCCAGAGATATAATTTATATGTTTAATATTCTTAGCAGTAGGTTTCCAATCATTCAAGGGCTGTTAAACACATTAGTCATAGAGGCAACCAATTTTGGAACTAGTTTTTCTTATTTTCTTTGACATTTACCTTACAAGAGCTCAAAATGAATAAATTGTCTAAAATTATTTTCTGAATTGATACCCTCTGAAAGGGCTTACGTTGTTATTCCCCAGTTTTAGTCCCAGGAGAGTAAAATTAGAATTATCCTGAGTACAGGCTTTTCCTTTTATTCAGGGTGCAATATTATCTTGGGGTATAGGTTGGATGTGACCACGAATTATAGAGAGATGATAATTTCGAATTTCCATGAGGAAAACATTCATAACTGTGTAAGATATTTTTACTATGTTTGAATGAAAGAGGTGGTACAATATTTTACTGTAAATTTTTAATGGGACGAGTGTTTCTTTTTTCTCTGTCCTAATTAGTAGGATTGCTCAAATTAGATATATCCATCTGTATTTGTCAATGCTCCAGTCTAATTTCAATAGAAAAGACGTTTTAGCTTACGAAGCTTTAGTTCAAATTGTACATAGGATATTAGAGCTGTCACCATCTTTAGTAAATAGAAGAGCTGCTACCTGGGAAAGAAATCCCTCCCTCAAGTCTTACGCAAAGGCAATGACTGTGTCATCCGAACTGAACCTTATAAATGACCAAAGAATAGCATGTGTTAGGCTGTGGTTTGAATAACTGCACGATGTATTCTTCCCCAATTCCACAGCAAAGCCCATCTCCGAGATAACGATTTCAAAGACAGGCACATAACTCATATGTTAAGAATACTTCAGGATACTGGTTTCAAAGAAAATAAGTTCATTAAGATTCTTAAGACTGCTATTTCAAATGCCAATGTTGGAAATAGATCATCAAAGCTAAATTAATCCTGAAATAATACAAAGAAGAAATTAGAATGTACTTTTATTTGAATCTAAGAATTTATACTTCTTTAAATTTTACAGTTTCTTATAGGAAACATTAATTCATAGTGAACATTTGAAGAGTTTTCTCTGACATGCCTTTAAAGTTTTTTTTCTTTCAGTAAATTAAGTAGTCTGATTAATGGGAAACATTTTAATAAATATGCATTTATGGTAAAGAAATTTCTCTACAACCATTGGTAGGTCTAAAAACTGAAAGTATTACTTAAAAACCAAAATGCTCTAGTGAAAAATGATATTTTCTACGATTGATGTCTAAGCTAACAGAAAATTGTGCCCATAAAACTTAGCTTATATATCACAAAATCATGATGCAAGTAAGATATCATGAACAAACATGTGATCTTTCCTTACATTTATTTGAGACAAAATTGCAAATATTAAAATAGTTTTTCAATGTTAGCAATGTTAATGTAAAACATGTAAAAAATAATCCCCTTGCTAATTCATATGTGAGGTTATGAAGCATTGGAGAAAAAAATGAATGAAGATTTTTAAGTAGGAAGAATTCAACATATTGTCTGTGTTTATCTAAGTGGGGAGTTACATAGTGGTTATTTTAAGATTTTCTAACAGTATGAGTCATTTAAGATTTCACAGGTCCACACCAAAATAGACACAGACATAAGTCAAGCTGAATCTGAACACTCACAAATTCAGAAATAGACTGGTTAAGAAAACTTATGTTCTCTCTGAAGCATCTGTTATTATTTACTATGTATTCTTAAAGGCTGATGAAAAATATAACCATGATTGCATTTTGCAAGACAGTCATGAACAAAATTATTAGAAGACATATGGAACACAGGCATTTTAAAAGTTTACTTTCTTAGTGTGTTTACACAGGAAGAAACTTCACTAGGTTAGCCTGCTAGCTGGGACCAGAGAAGATCCATATTCTGGAGATTATTAAGGTATAGAACTTTAAAAATTGACAGTTGGGTTTAGTGTCAGTGTAAGAACAAGTTATTTCTGAAAAATATATGTAAATAGGATTCATCCATAAGGAAATTCAGTATGATCGATGTTAGGATGCCGTATTACTTCATCATATATAATGTCACTGCTGTGGTGTTTCTACAACAAAATTAGATGGACAGTCCAAGAACTAACCCACATGGTTTCTTGATACAACCTTAAGGAAATCATTCAGTGTGTATGTGTGTGTGTGTGTGTGTGTGTGTGTACATGTGTACATACATACATACATCATGTTTTAAATTAAGGCAACTAATTCTTTTGGCCAATGATTTTGGTAGGAATGCTATACAAGGGAACTAAAAGTCACCTTGGAAATTTTTTATTAATGCATACTTTAAAAACATACTTTAATGCATTATTAATGCATACTTTAAAGACAATGCATACTTTAAGAAAAACAAACTACATGTTTTGCAAATTAAAAAAACAAAACCTCATATCAGTCTTTTTGTTATTATATTAACCAAGTGAATGCCGTGCAAAATTGATGTAGCTGGGTCACAGTTTCAATGGATTCCTGCAGTTAGCTTGTGAGGGGTTGTATAGGAAATATGTATGGCTTTTAAAAAGAGTCATCCTAAGTTTAATGTGAAACAATCTCTGCCATGTGTTCTCCCTCAATTGTCAGTTACCGCTTTTGCTATAGTGACTTCTAGTTTTCCATTTGTGTTAATTCATATTTTCTATGCTTTAGGGACATCTGTCAAACATGGCAGAAACTAAGACTCACCGGCTTGGAGCAGCTCTGTCTCTGATCCCTTTAATTTTCCTCATCTCTGGAGATGAAGCAGCTTCATTTCAGCGAAACCAGCTGCTTCAGAAGGAACCAGACCTCAGACTGGAGAATGCCCAAAAGTTTCCCAGTCCTGAAATGATCAGAGCTTTGGAATACATAGAAAAACTCCGACAACAAGCTCACAAAGAAGAAAACAGCCCAGACTACAATCCCTACCAAGGTATCTCTGTTCCTCTTCAGAAGAAAGAAAATGGTGATGAAAGTCGCTTGCCAGAAAGTACAAGGGATTCTCTGAGTGAAGATGAGTGGATGAGGATAATACTTGAAGCTTTGAGACAGGCCGAAAATGAGCCTCAGTCTGCACCAAAAGAAAAGCCTTATGCTTTGAATTCAGAAAAGAACTTTCCAATGGACATGCCTGATGATTACGAGACTCAACCATGGCCAGAGAGGAAGCTTAAGCACATGCGATTCCCTCCTATGTATGAAGAGAATTCCAGGGATAACCCCTTTAAACGCACAAATGAAATAGTGGAGGAACAATATACTCCTCAAAGTCTTGCCACACTAGAATCTGTGTTCCAAGAGCTAGGGAAACTGACAGGACCAAACAGCCAGAAGCGTGAGAGAGTTGACGAGGAGCAAAAACTTTATACAGATGATGAAGATAGTATCTACAAGGCCAATAACATTGCCTATGAAGATGTGGTTGGGGGAGAAGATTGGAACCCAGTAGAAGAAAAAATAGAGAGCCAAACCCAGGAAGAGGTAAGAGACAGCAAGGAGAATATAGAAAAAAATGATCCAATCAATGAAGAAATGAAGCGTTCAGGGCAGCTGGGCCTCGAGGATGAAGATCTCCGGAAAGAGAGTAAAGACCAACTCTCAGATGATGTCTCCAAAGTAATTGCCTATCTGAGAAGGTTAGTGAATGCTGCAGGCAGCGGGAGGGCACAGAATGGGCAAGGCGGGGAAAGAGCAACCAGGCTTTTTGAGAAACCACTTGATTCTCAGTCTATTTATCAGCTGATTGAAATCTCAAGGAATTTACAGATACCCCCTGAAGACTTAATTGACATGCTCAAAACTGGAGAGAAGCCAAATGGATCGGTGGAACCCGAGCAGGAGGTTGAACTTCCTGTTGACCTAGATGACATCTCAGAGGTTGACGGAGACCGTCCAGATGCTTTCCCAAACAAAATGCTCTCCAAGAATGGTTATTCCAAAACGCCCGGTCGTGCTGTGGCACAGGCCCTACCAGAGGGGCTAACTGTTGAGGACATTTTAAGTCTTTTAGGGATGGAAAATGCAGCAAACCAAAAGCCTCCATATGTTTCCAGTCAGTATAACCGAGAGAAAGTTCTGCCCAGGCTCCCCTACGGTCCTGGAAGATCTGGAGCAAACCAGCTTCCCAAAGGTGCGTGGATGCCAGATGTTGAGAATAGACAAATGGCATATGAAAACCTGAGCGACAAGGATCAAGAATTAGGAGAGTACTTGGCCAGGATGCTAGTGAAATACCCTGAGATCATGAATTCAAACCAGGTGAAGCGAGTTCCAAGTCAAGTCTCCCCTGAAGATAACCAACAGGAAGAGGACCAAATTGAGCAGGCCATCAAAGAGCAGTTGAATCAAGGTAGCTCTCAGGAGACTGAAAGACTGGCATCGGTAAGCAAAAGGCTCCCTGTGGGGCCCCCAAAGAATGATGATACCCCAAACAGACAGTACTTGGATGAAGATCTGTTAATGAAAGTGCTGGAATACCTCAACCAAGAAAAGGTAGAAAAGGGAAGGGAGCATATTGCTAAGAGAGCAATGGAAAATATGTAAGAGTTTTCATCAATTGCCCTACTTTCTTCCTCGAACCCCAAGAAAACCCCAACATTTCTCTTTAGTGTGTTGACTTCTATCCTGTTAACACTGTAATATCTTTAAATGATATAAAGGCCGATGATTCCATTTCACTGGGGTATCTGCTTCACTTATTCTGAGTTGTTCTCTTGTGTATGGATATGTGTCAATGTTATGACTTCTGGATAAAAATTAATCATATCCCTTAATCAAGAAAGATACGTGTGATAGTGTTTAATAGTGTATTTAATGGCTGTGGCCTTGTTGATGCTCACATATTATCAAGAGTGTCCTATAATTCTCTGGAAAGTTTTTAATAATTATTGAATTATTTTGTTACTGTCTGTAGTGTTTTGTGAAGTATTGGATCAAAAAAATAAAGCATTATAAATATATAGTTTTATTCATAAGGCCTTTTCTATTGTGTGTTTTATTGTTGATTAATAAATGTTATTTCTCGACAACTGTGGACTATTCATTCTGGAAAGCCAGAGACAGCGACTATGGAGCACAAAGAGAAATTCCTTACCTTCCACTGCCAACCCAGGTAAGAAATAAGAGCAAATGTATTATTATGCTGCATGCTTATAGAATGCAAATCCTCCAACAGCCCAGAGCTTACTGCTTGCCTATGGCTTTTCTCATATATATGACTTATGGAATAAGCCTTTTACTGTCATAGCTATACCTTGTACCCCTGATTTATAAATAAATAAATACACTTAAGTCTTCCAGACCCATAACCAGCATTGAAAAACAAACACAAACAAACAAACAAACAAACACACCGTGTTCAGGCCAATCAGAAATAACTACAGACTTGGAAGCAACTTACCTATTTCCAAATCACTCTGGTCCTCAGAAGACAAGGCTGATGCCTCTTTTGTATGATTTGAGAAGGGCTAAAGGACCCCCGGACTGTCAGGTAAGTGAATGGGCACAGTAACAGTGGAAAACATCAGCTGCCCTCTCTTTTGCGCTGGTTCTTGAGAAAATCCTGAGCGGGCTAGGCAGAGTCTACTTGTTACAATGTGTATCACGTTGGGAGAGTGTATCAGCATTCAGCCTGCTAACAGATCAACAGGGAATCAACACCAATAGCAAAAACAGCAACCACAAGAAAATATATACGGCCACAAAATAGTCATAGTTGTAAAAGAAACAAGGAAATAAGTAATTACTATTTACTGAATGTTTATAATGCACCAGGCCCCAAACACTTGACCTCATTTAGTCTGTACTGTAACGTTGTCAAGGGTCTCTTATTATCCTTCTTTTTACATCAGGGAAGGCAAAACTCAGAAAGGTTAAATAACTTTCCCAAAGACACTTGGTTTGATGAGTTACCAAAGCCTGGTTTCTTCACCACTTCACTACTTTGCCTCTATGGGAAGTGCCCTATCAGCTGAGTTGGGACTTTGGAGGCGGGATGGTGAGAGGCTCATGAGGATCTAGGATCAGTTATTTCCAAGTGAGGGCACTTGTGGTGTGGTGTGGTGTGTGTGTGTGTGTGTGTGTGTGTGTGTGTGCACGCGCGTGCCAGGTGTAGGGAGGGGAGGCAACCCTTGAATGGTCAGAAGGCAATGAGAAGGCCTGTATACCTTAGGGAAAACACAGAATGTAGGTTTTTCTTCTTTACAATTTTGTCCAGATGTCCTTTCCTTTCCTTTCCTTTCCTTTCCTTTCCTTTCCTTTCCTTTCCTTTCCTTTCCTTTCCTTTCCTTCCCTTTCCTTCCCTTCCCTTCCCTTCCCTTCCCTTCCCTTCTTTTCCCTTTCCTTCCCTTCCCTTCCCTTCCTTTCCCTTCCTTTTTTCTGTTTTCTTTTTTTTTCCTTTTCTTCTTCTTCTTTCTTCTTCTTCTTCTTCTTCTTCTTCTTCTTCTTCTTCTTCTTCTTCAGAGAAAGAATTGAGAGACAGAGAGGCAGAGGGAGAAGGAGAAAGACTCTGAAGCAGGCTCCATGCGGGGCTCAATATCATGACTGTGTGATTGTGACCTGAGCCAAAATCTGGAGTCAGATGCTTAACTGACTGAGGCCATCCAGGTGCCCCCCAGACTCTTTTCTAATGATCACACAAATTTGTGTAATTCTGGAATCCGTTAAGTGGAAGAGACCTTTGTGGTGAATTGTCTCTACAGTGTTTCTAATTAATAATTAGTTAGTACTCAATTCTCTACCCCACATCTTTCAAAATAGAGAGTTACAAACTTAGCAGACAGTATTATGGGGGAGATCCAGGATATTTGGGTAGTTTAAGGTCTAGGTACAGTCTATACGTCATGCTTGGCGGATGTCCACATATATCTTCTGCCCTTTGTATATTTTCTTCAACTTCTTGTTTCATGCAACAAGCCACTCTTGGCATCCTAAATCATCCCTGTGACTATTCCCAGGCCAGCCTTAAGCAGGAATGAGAACTTGGCACATGTCTCCACCCAACAGAAATGCCCTCACTGTGATGTTTGGACATTCTACCCAGAGGTTAGGAATTGAGCCCAAGTTAACTGAGATGATAACAGCTGATGAGTCTCCTGGCTGGGATTTATACACAAATCAGGGGGGATGTCAAACCCTGTACTCATTTTGCTACAACATGGTACTTCTTTCTTAAAGTCTCAGACTTGAAATTCCGTGATTCTCTAAGGATGACGTTGCAGGCATCAGGAGTGGCCATTGGGGAGCTACTTGAATTTTGGATGTCTAGTCTTTGCCTGACTTCTCTCCAACACCAGCCAGCAAGCATCTCTGCCTTTTTGCAGCACCATCGTATCCCCAGCTACTGAGTCATCAGACTAATTTCTGATCCAAAGATTTTTTTTTTTTTGTAAGTGCTTTAGTACATTGCTCACTAGCATAAGAAAGAAAGCTCTAAGTACCATTTAAGGATGTAAATGACAAATCAGTTGGAAGTAGAGTAACACAACCCCTTTCCCTGCCTAGAAGCTTCCTTCAGCAGAAGTCAGGGAGTAGCTTGAACCCTCCAAAGAGATGCCCTCTGCAGGCTCCCACTGCAAGGAGGAAAAAACTGCCTGGGTACTAAGACTGCACCCCTGATAGAAGTCCATATCTCTCTCAGGAGTCAGATAGGAGCTTAGCAATCTCTATGCTCTTGCCAAGATCTCCACTACCAACCTTAGCACTCAAGGTTGCTCCACCCTACCCCACCTTGGGGACAATCAGGACTAATGTGACTGTGCCTTTTATGACAAAACTTCCAAGCCATTCCTCATTTCCCACGCTCAAACCCCACTATACCTTGTATATCACCTTTTTTGGATCCCAGTTCCTACTCTTTTCCATATTCTACAACATTTTTTATTATGTCCCTTTTTTTTTAAATTTATTTTTGAGAGAGAGAAAAAGTCTGAGCAGGGGAGGGACAGAAAGAGAGGGAGACAGAAGATCCCAAGCAGGCTCCACACTGTCAGCACAGAGCCCGATGGGGGCTTGAACTCACAAACTGATGAGATCATGACTTGGACCAAAATCAAGAGTTGGAGGCTTAACCAACTAAGCCCCTATTATGTTGTTTGATACTCAAGGTGAGTCATCAGCAAAATCCCCTGCATCCTCAACCTCTTCTCTGAGTATTCTCTTTGCGTCCTTGCTCTAAAGGAAGCTTACCCCTCCTTTGAAGTTGCCACTGTCCCTGAAACTCTTCCTTGTTCCTTTTTGTTGCTTATGGAGCAATTATTTTTCAACTTTTTTTGAGGGGGGGGGGTGTATATTATTAGTGAAAATAATCTTAGATGCAAGTGAACGTAAAACCAATTCAAACGAGATGTAGTAAAAACATGAATTAAAGAGAGGGTCACAAAATCCCAGTAAAGGTCATGCTAAAATGTGGGGACATCCAGAATAGCCAGAATAATGGCCTTTTAAAAAATGAAATATATTTGACACATAGCACTGTTTAAAGTCAAGGTGTACCACATATTGATTTTGTACTTTGAAAAAAATTTTTTTTTTTTTTTTTTTTAAATTTTTTTTTTCAACATTTTTTATTTATTTTTTTTGGGACAGAGAGAGACAGAGCATGAACGGGGGAGGGGCAGAGAGAGAGGGAGACACAGAATCGGAAACAGGCTCCAGGCTCCGAGCCATCAGCCCAGAGCCTGACGCGGGGCTCGAACTCACGGACCGCGAGATCGTGACCTGGCTGAAGTCGGACGCTTAACCGACTGCGCCACCCAGGCGCCCCGAAAAAAAATTTTTTAATGTTTATTTATTTTTGAGAGAGAGAGAGAGAGAGAGAGAGCAGGGGAGGGGCAGAGAGAGAGGGAGACCCAGAATCCGAAGCAGGCTCCAGGTTCTGAGCTGTCGGCACAGAGCCCGACGCGGGGCTTAAACTCGTGAACCACGAGAGATCATGACCTGAGCAGAAGTCGGACGCTTGACCGACTGAGCTACCCAGACACCCCTGAGTTAGTATTTTGGATGTTAAGTCTCACTAAGGACCCACCCCTTACTCCCTGCTTTTGGGTTCATCAGGTGCTCTGTGTCATTTCCCCTCACTCATCAAAGACAGTAACTCCTGCTCACTTCCCTCTGTTCAGCCCTGCTCCTTCATAATACTTGTCAATTTCAATATCCCTGAAGATGATCTTTCCAGCCCTTTCCAGACACCATCCCCCATCAGCTGTTTACTTGCCTGTCTTTTTCTTACCAATAACTGTGACCTACCTTAAATCTAAATCCTAAAAATTTCACTCTATATTTCCAGCGCACTTCCTGTAGTAGCTTAGTTCCCATAACCGCCCACACCACCCGAGAAATGTTATCCGTGGATCCTCCCATCTTTCCACACTCTCCCATCCCTTTTATTCTTCACCACCACCCACTTTGCCAATCTTAATTTTCGTGGCTCATCATTATACTTCTCAAATCATTCTTACCTGCCTCTGGTCTCTCACGTTTCATTGTAAATTCTTTGTTAGTCCAGGAATTCTAGTTAAGTCCAATCCTTTACCAGCTCTTACCTTCTCGCCCACAACTGAACACAGCAGGAGAAAGACACACAACCACGCTGACTGGTTTCACTTTAAATTCATGCCTACTGCCCTTAAATGGTCCACAACGCTGTGCTGGAATTCGAACATACCTAGGCTCTTTCCTCTTAGACAATAATTTCATACTTTCCCTCTGTCCAAAAATATTCAACCCTTTCTCCACACTCCATATGCACATGGTTATCTAGTTTCCTGTTTCACTGAGGAAAATGAAGCCATCTGAAGAGGTCTACAGACTCTGTTTTTACCACCTGCCTCCCTCTGTGGTGATACATTCCCTGCTTTCCTGTTCTTGTGGATAACTAAGTCTTTATTAACCTTTCCATTTGTGCACTCAGTTCTGCCCTCTTGCTTACTTGAGAAACTGGCTTCAGAAATTCTCCCCTTTTTTGTGCATCCCCTTTGTCCTCTCT
Source organism: Panthera pardus (assembly GCF_024362965.1). Classification (NCBI taxonomy): domain Eukaryota; kingdom Metazoa; phylum Chordata; class Mammalia; order Carnivora; family Felidae; genus Panthera; species Panthera pardus. The sequence goes on from NW_026526655.1 coordinate 14,698,888, forward strand.
ACTGAATGATCTTCATCAGCATACAAATAGATCGCAATTTCTTTCATCTGCAAAGCCAACAAAACAAATAAAGAAGCAGACAAAACCTCTCCTGACCCCACGTTCCCTTACACCTGCTGCTTCATGTCTGTTCTTCGCTTTACAGAAAAATGCTTTCAAGAGTTGTGTGCCCTTAGCCAAATTCTCTTCTCACATCTCAACCCCTTTCAGCTAGGTTTTTGCCCCAACATCTCCACAGAAATGGCTCCTGTTGAGATCAGCAATGACTTTCATGTTGCCAAGTGTGTTGATCAATTCCAAGTCCTTATCTAACTTGTTCTAGCAGCATTCGGCACTGTTAAACACCTTCTTTTCTTGGTGTCCAGGCCACTGTGCATGCGTGGCTCTCCTTCTACTTCATTGGTTACTCTTTCTCTCATCCTTGACTGTCCCTTTTTTAATCTCTTCACCCTCCGAACATTGGAGGCCCAGCCATCAGACCTTGGAACCCTTCTCTTTCCTGTCTGCACTCATTCCTTAGGTGCAGTATGTCCAGCCCGTTACGTTACTCTGAACTCCACACTCATTAGTTCAACTGTCTAGACGATATCCGCATTGGATGTCCAATAGGTATCTTATATGTAATTGGGACCTGGTTTCCCACTCCTTGACAAATTTCCAGCTCCTTTCACAGACTTTTCTGTCTGACTTCATACCAAAACCCATGGTTTAGTCCTTGACTCTTCTCTTTCTAAGTCATTCATGAACTGGCATCCAATCCTGTTGTCTCAACTTCAAAACATATCCACTCTGTCTTCTTACCACCTCCACTATTACCGACATGCTACAAACCATGATCATCTCTCACCTGGGTTATTGAAATATCCTCCTATTGGTTTTCCCTGCTTCCACACTCCTTTCACTGCAATCTAAATACAGCAACCAACAGGAGCCAATTATAATCCAGATCAGACGATACTCAAGAGTGAGAGCCAAAGTTACTGCGATGATCTACAGGCATCTATATGGTCTGGCTCTGAACCCATTTCCTAGTACTCTCCCTATTATGCCCTCCTTTCCACCTGCACCGGCCTCCTCACAGTTCCTTGAATAGGCCAAGCATACGCCCCCAAGACTTTTGCATTTACTGTTTCCTCTTTCAGAAGTGCTATTTCCCCTAAATAACTGCCTAAGTTTCTCCCTTACCTTTTTCAAGTCTGTTGTGTCAATATTTACTTCTCAGTGCCACTCTTCCTCAAATGTCAACTCCTACACACTTTTCCTGTCTCCATTCCTTGCTTGACCCTTTCTCTTTACCACTCACTACAGCTAGCATTCTTTTTTTTTTTTTTTTAAATTTTTTTTTTTTAACATTTATTTATTTTTGAGACAGAGAGAGACAAAGCATGAACAGGGGAGGGTCAGAGAGAGGGAGATACAGAATCTGAAACAGGCTCCAGGCTCCGAGCTGTCAGCACAGAGCCCGACGCGGGGCTCAAACTCACGGACCGCAAGATCATGACCTGAGCCGAAGTCGGCTGCTTAACCGACTGAGCCACCCAGGCACCCCTACAGCTAGCATTCTTAATTACAGTGTTATCTTACATACTGCCCACTCCTCCACCGCTAGAAGGTGATCTCCTTGAGGGCAGCTATTGTTTGTTTCTCCATTCTTGCACCTCTAGCTCCCGAGATTCGTAACTGGAACACAGGAAGTGCAGAAAAACTAGTTATCGATACAATTAATGATTTGGGAATGTGGGCCAAAAGTCTTGAACAGTAAAACAAGGTAAATCCTTGTTGAAAGAATAGAGAAACCTCAATTCTATTGCATCAATGCAGATTCAAGGCCCATTTAAAATGTTTATAGAATGAAATTCATGAAATAAAATTCCTGATCCAGATTTCAATATCCTCTTCTACCAAGCCTTTTATCTTTGCCTGAAGGGAATGTAGCAGGGGTCTGGAAGCTCAGTTACCTTTGTGACTTAGGAAGGGATGGATAGAAGTTGTCAGCTTGTGACAAGTGGGTCCAGTTTTTTTTTTTTTCTAACTTAAGCATTATCGGAAGGGCCTATGCCATGATTAGGCAATCCTCTAAGATGGCATAGTTTTCCAGCACTACAAAATTATAGCGATTTTGGTATTTTTATCAATATAGGTGAAAATTATAGTTATTGTACCCCATAGAAGAGAAAGATTACTGTTATTAGAAATGCTATGGAGATTAGTCACACGCTGGCCTAAGCTATGCCAGCATGAATGCATAGCTACCACAGCTAATGGTATTTATGCTGTGACTATTATTTCTTGACGGTTGGAAGGCTAGGACACCCCATGGGTTTTGCTCAGGGAACTTCTGAAGGTTGAGAAGAACCAGGGATTGAAAAGTCAGTGGAGTTTTCCTGGAGAGCTGAAGCCTTTTGATTTGGAACAAAGATGGCAATTTGTCTGCAAGTGTTCAGACAGTATCTGCCTTCTAGAGGGTTTATTGAAACAATCTTCGGCAAGTTTTTCTGGATGGCTAAACCCACATGTGTATTTATAGTTAATTTTCATATCATTTACATATGCCTATATCCACTCTGTCTACTGTTCTCAGCACATTTGCAAGTAAAAAATGCATTGTTGATACTTTTGAGGTTTGTCCTTTTGTCAGACTCTTTTTTTTCCCCCTTGAAGTCCTCTCTTTAATCATCATCACTGACGTGACTTCTGGACATCACTGGGAAAGAGTGGGTGGTGGGGTGGAAGGACTGGATGAAGAATGGGCTACAGAATCTGTGCTTAAGACATAATGATGGAATAGCCCCTTGCTTCTTCCTGTTACTCCAATACATATTTATATCTTGATGCTTTTGCTTCCTCAGTCTGATGGACTCTTCCAATATCGTAGTCCTTCTTCAAGGTTTAATGGACATGATGCCGCCTCCATGAAGAGTTTACTGATTATTCCTCTTCCTCGGTTCTCACGGTGATTTTCTCTTACCTTCACTGCAATGTTTATTTCTCTTGTTGGCCACGTAGCCACGGTTAGTCATGTTGACCTGTCTGCCTCATCTGTTGAATTGTAAGCTCTGAAGTTAGGAAACTGCTCTGAATATCCTCTCAATATCCTCTACAGTGCCCAACCTCTGGCTCTTTCCAGGGAACTACTCAGTAGACACGTGGTGGATACATGAGGAGATGTTATTAAGCACACTTTCTTCTTTGTTGTCTTGTGCTTTATGAAGTCTCCCCAGGTGTTCCTGTACCCCCCAGCTCACTTAATAGAAAGGAGTGACATGAGTTGTCTGCTGTGCATCCCACACGGTCATCTGAGGGGACTCTTTGACCTTGATGTTTTCAGCACATCTGAAATCTCAGAATGCTGCCACGGGTGATGCTTTAAAGAGGATCTTATTTAACATTTGGCCTAAATTGAGGTTGAGCCCAATCCTAGATTCCCACATGGGCATCTCTTTTTAGCTGACATATTTCTAACCCTGACATCTAGAGACACTCAAGAGCTTGCTATGTTAAACAACTAAATTTTCACACACGTATTACAGGGTGAGTTTGGACCACCACACAATACTCTAGCTTTTCTAATGTTGACTGGTGTATCAATTCCAAGCTTAAACACCATTCACCTTTCAATTCTAGAGAGTCCTCTGACCTACCTAATGCATTGGAACATTTTCTTGGAAGAGGCTTTCAGGATAATACACAAAACAAAACTGAAGAAAATTCTGGCTTTGCTCTTTTATTTGGCCGGGCACTTAATCTACCTGGATCTGAGGTAGGGATTATGCTTACCTTTAGGGCTATTGCAAGGATTTATCGGTAAAATGTGTGAAAATCGGTAAAGCGGTTTACAGTGCCCAGAACAAAATAGTTTCTAGATATAAGGCAGAACTTCCCAATCAATTAATCAACAACTATTATTAACTGTTTGCATTGTTGCAACCTAGTATCAGACATTATGTAGAAAGAGGGATATACGGGATGTGCGTAATGTATTTCTACAAAAATAGACCATGTTGTGAAAGCACTTTCCCTCCATTTACAAACAGGATTATGTCCCATGCTGCAGCTATTTTAGGAAAGTGCTTTGTGATGAAGCAACAAATTCTGATTCCATCTGTCATGGGTTCCAATTTAACTGGGGCCATTTCACGGGAATTGAAATGTTCAGAAGTCTGTAGGTGGCATAAACCAACACTTCAGGTTTATTTTAAGCTTAAAATCCCGATCCATGCTAATGTTCAGGGAAAACTGATGATATCAAGTTCCAATTTCAAATGATTGTCCTTTCTACACACTGCCCCAAATCCCATCTTTTTTCTTTTAGAATGAATTTTCAAAGAGATGATAAAGACTTCAATTTTCCTTTTATTTGTTCTCTACATTCCGATGATGCGATGATAAATTAACCGCTATAGGCTTTACATGAATATCTAACAAACACAACGTTTTTAAAATGTAATATAGATTTTAAAAGAAGCAACAGAATCATTCCTTCCCGGTCTTTCCATTCGTAGGCACTGTGCAGTGAACTGACTAAAAAATAAATAAGGCAGAAACCCATTTCCTCTCTCCCTTAGTGATAATCCCACAGTCTCAATTCAGTCTGAACCAACAGGTTGCTATGGCAGCAGGAGAGTCAGGGTTACGGCACTGAATGCTTCTGCAATGTGAAATCAGCACAGTGCACGAGGTACTCCAAAATTCATGAGACTGGGGGAAGCAATTTTGTGCTTTAAACTCCAGGCTTTCTGCATCTTTAAGAAAATGAAAATAAGAAGGTGGAGGTGCCAATCTGAGCCTCTGTGGTGGTTTTGCAGCCTTTCCAAAGTTTTAGATGAAGCAAGCACGATCTGTGCTTTTTATTTATTGAGCTTGAGATTTGATTCTGATAAGACTCGTTATTAAAGGAAAGTTACAGGTACACAAAAATGAAGAAGAGTTTCTAATTTTGCGTTCTGCATTTCTATTCATTTCCAGTGAGAGCTAATCTAAAGGTTTAATTTAAAAAAATATAAATGTTCAGGTATACTCAGGCTGTATTATATAACTGGAAACCTTGAAGCACAGAATTCAGTACCATAGAAAATATTCTCTTTGGAGTCTATCCTCCTTATGTGAAAAATACCTTTTTAATAGGATATGTGTAAATATTTGTGATATATGATATATATGTGATAATGTATGTGAATACATATTATATACATGTACATAATATATGTTCATTAAAAAGGCATTGTTCACATAATGAATAGACGCATGGGATGCACTCCCCATATGTTAGTCTTACAAGTATCCATATGTAAATATACATAAGCATACTGATAATTTATTCTCCATATTTAAAATCTTAATAAGTTGAATGATTGCTGCTATCACCTACTATGCCCTCTCCCTTCTTTCTTCATACGGAATGATTCTCTCCCCTTTACCTGGCTGAAATAGTAACCTGCATCCTATGGATGAAGCTGTGACTATAAGTTAAAGAAACATAGCTGCAAAGAGAGAGGTAAGCCAGCAGATCAGCTTGATTTCATAATTTCACAGTTTCTTCTTATTTGCCGTAACCTGCGAGTATTTGGGAACGAGGGGTGCATTAGGGCGGGAGATGTGTGGTGGTTTGGCCATTCTGAAACCACATACCGCCATGGAGATGCTCCAGTAGGGATTTCAGGGGAGGAAGGATGTTGCACCATGATGTTTCATACCTCGGCGACCTGTCAGATACCATTGCTTCCATCTGGATGGCCCTCCGTCTTGTCTTTCGGTCAAGCTTTTGCTCAATCTCTGAGATGCAACTTTGTGAAAGCTTTTCAGATATTGCTTTATTTTATGTCCCTCCCTGTACACTCTGCCTTCACCATCCTCCCAGAGTTAGTCTTTTTCTCCTTTGTGGTGACTATTCCTTCAACAGTACCTGCCGCCTGCTGTCATAATTATCTGCTTATGAGTAACTCTGTGATAAAATACTGAATCTCTTGAGCACAGGGAACAGGGAAGAGTAGTGAAAAACTATGTATTTTTCGGCTTTTGAATGCTCAGCATCCCGCTTCCTCTTTCCTCTGGTCACACCCCACACGTTGCTTTGGGGACTGTTTCTCCACATATCCTGTATACGTGTTGGGCCTAGTAACTGTGGCCCCTCCCCACTTGCAACCACAAAGCCATGTGGAGTTTGATCAATCATGGTACCCCATCCTCTTGTTTTTGTGATGGCTCAGGGACAGGCATGTGATCCCAGCCAGGCTAATTAGAGCTTTTCCCCTAAGAATTTATTGGACTGCCAGGCCCAAGGCCATGAAGGACACGACAGACAGAGGAATGTGTCCCAAAGGAGCTGAGATGAGACGTAATGTACCAGGGCCATTTATTAATTTCTGACAAACTTAGAGAGATCACACTGTGAGTTAGACCAGCCTGGAAAACCAGCAGGGCAAACGGCCTTCGGTTGGACAAGTGACATCATCCCACAATGCCAGTAGAGTGCTCCAGAAAGCAGACCCTGAGATGGAAGCAGGGGTGTAAAATGTTTCTTGGGTGCTATGTCTTAAAGTAAAAGGAAGCGCTGGTCTGCACTCTTGAGAGCTTCCTGGGTAAAATCTGAAACTGATCTCGGTACATGGAGGGCAAGGAGAGACTGAAGGAAGAGGCTGATCACTCCAGACTGGCAGATGGCAGGTTTGATAAGCAAGGAAACTTACATCCGAGGCTTGTCCTGGGCAGTTGCAAGATGAGTAGGTCCCTACATCTGCCTGCCAGAATCGTAAAGGATTCTATAGAGGCCTTGACTCTGTTCAGTCACATTCACTCTGGATGGTCTCAATAACACCTTCCGCTCTCAAGGCCATGTCCTGGGAACAGCTCCCACTGAGGCAACTGTGGGAAAAGCATACATCCTAAGGGCAGGGGAGGGAGGGAGGAGCCTCTGATCACTGAGTACACTTGACCTCTCAACTACCTCCTCCAACAGGGCGGAAACAGGATGGGCAGGGGAATCTGTGAGACTGAGATATAGACATGGAAGTCACTGCTGGTCCAGTGAGACACTCCAGAGCAAGGCTTGTCTGTTAGCTTAGTCTGTTAGCTTAGTCTGTTAGCACTGGCAGGAGGCCACCACAAGAAGACCATGGCTAGGTTATCATAACAGTCCCTTGCTCAGACATTGGTCGAAGCCACCCAAGAACAGCATGACGCCAGCTTGAAAGTTGAGGCAGACTCTGAAGGAGCTAATTGTTGGAGGCTCTCAGCTGATCTCTGACACCAGGGCAGAATTGTGTCTTGAAGCAGGATTTGAGAGATGCACCTCCACCTCTGCAACATGGAGACCGGAGGGAGATGATGACATCGCTTCGGAGGACCCCAATTCTTTCCTGGGTTTCCTAGAGCACTTGGGCCTATCCCTACCTCTTGCCTTATAGACCAGACACTACTTTAAGGAGAAACTCTGGGGAGATGGGAGAATATCTCAATGATCCCGTAGTTGTAACACATTGAAGGCTATTTCCTGAAAAGCCTTTATTTTTTTTAGTTTGTTTGTTTATGTATGTATGTATGCATGTAGATGACACGCACATGCGGGTGGGGGAGAGATAGGAAGAGAGGGAGAGAGAGAGAGAGAATCCCAAACATCAGTGCGGAGCCCAATACGGGGCTTGATCTCATGAACCGTGCGGTCGAGACCTGAGCTGAAATCAAGAGTTGGACACTTAACCAACTGAGCGACCCAGGCCCATGTATGCATGTATTCAGGCACGTGTATCCAGATGCCAAGGGCAAGGGAGAGACTGAAGAGCCTTAAATGATTGTATTGGACATTAGTCTAATTTGTTTTTCTTGTAACCTGGCAGTCAGGGTTCAGGAGGATGAGTGGGATAGTTATAGGCAAAATAAAGATTTTATATGTAAATGCAAGTTAAATTTTGTGACCCTGCCATTACTGTGATCACTGTTGGAATTATAATGTGCTGCCTGCAAATGGCTACAAAAAAAGAGCACTTTTTAAACACCTTTTTTATTTTTTTGGCCATGAGTTTGTGTAAAGTACTTCCAGGAGATGGCTATTTTTAAGATTTTACTTGTCGGTTTTTTTTGTTTGTTTTTTTGTTTTTGTTTTTCGTTTTTTTTTTTTGCTGGTTGCAAGTGTTGTGGGAAAGAGGAAAAAAAAATGTTACTCCCTATTGCTTTCTTCTCATAATATGTTTCTTCCCATGCATATGTATTGTAAATCAAGAACCAAGTGTGAGAAAGAGAATGGGGTCTTTGCAGTAACAGCCTATTGGATGGTGACTCTCGCCTGAGAATTTCAGAGCAATGCAATTGATTGATTGCACGGCACAGATCGTGGCTCACGTATTCTTATTGGATGTCAGGACACAGCGACGCTTCGACAGCCTGGGTGTCGACTCTCTGTCATGATTGCAGCCACCCCAAGCTCAGGAGTCATGTGACTACCTCGAACTGCAGGAAGAAATCATAGCAGGTTATTACAGCCAAAGCCAGGAGAATGGGAACTCTGCTTACTGTTTTATTCATTCATTCATTTGCATTTTGCTATTGAAATCATTCCATTCGTTACCAGTTGTTCGTTAAATGTAGGGCACTGTTAGGATGACAAAGATAAGGAAACACAAACTTTTTCCTTGAAGAGGCTCATGATCTAGTTTGGGCAACTGCCTTATACAAGTGCTTGTTTGGGGAAAAAATGTGAAATAAGAGAAATGAGGCATGTAGGGGATAGTCTGTGAAAGTTTTAATTTGTCTGCTTCACGAAGTCAATCCAGAAACTTGATATGAATGAACAAGGCAACAAGACACACACATCAAATCAAATCAAAGTAAAACGAAAACAGAGCGGGTGCAAAGTAGAACTAATTTACAGACACATCTGTAAAGGCCTAGCAAACTTTTATTCAGACTGTCCAGTGTTTGGTGGCCTCCCCCACCTTCATGCCTCAAGCCTCTCCCTTTACCCTCTTTGAGGATTCTGGGGCAATATAAAAACATCCTGAGAGTTGCGCTCTTGAAATAATGAGCTGTCCTGTTAGCCCAGAGGCTGGCCCTGGTTTCTGCTGGAGGATGATGCTGGGAGTAGGGTCTGTGGCAAGTCTGAGATGCTTCCTGTGGGCCTCATCTCTCCCTGTGTCCTGTCCAGCCAGCCCTGCTCATACTTTGGTGTGCACGTGGAGCCTGGAGAACTTGGTGAAATGCAGATTCTGGGTCAGTAGATCTGGGGTGGGTCCTGAGGTAACAAGCCCCCAGGTGAGGCCGATATGGCTGGTCTAGTCTGAGACCTACAGTTTGAATAGCAAGGCCCAGCAACTTACTATTTTCTGGGTGGGGTCGGGGAGAGCGCAGAGGGGCCCCTGCAACCCTGTTACTCCCGCCGGCCCTGTATCAGCCTGAGACAATTGAGACATAAATGGATTTTCTTTGGCATCACTAGATTCTTTTTATTTTTTGCCCTTTCTCTTTCTGGGCTCCCTTTGTGTCTTCCACTGGTGCCCAGTATCTTCTACACTCAACTTTATCTTTCTCTAAGAACAACGGGTGAGCAATCAGAAGACCCGAGTCCACATCCTGGTTTGCAATTGTGTACGTCGGGCACTTTACACCCAATCTCAGTTTCCTCATCTGTAAGAGCAATCAGGGACCAGGTGGTTTATAGACTTACCCACTTCAGCACAAGCATTTATATGTCTTATGAATGTCTCGTCTATGAAGACACTGTTGTCATTTTATGCTGCTGTATCCTTTCCTCCCCGGGAGGGTCGCACTGGATTTACACTTATCTCTGATGGTGGAATGAAAGATTTAAATCCCTGATGATGGATGGCTTTACCGCCAAATATGTAGTGGGTGGGAATAGATGCCTTTCTTAATGCCTCTGAATGTTTGGTGTAAAAGCTGCCTCTTTCTCCAAAGGGTACAACTGGTGGTTTTGGATGGGAGTAAGAAAAGAGGAAACAATTATACTGTTTTCTTTTTTTCAGGAATAACATCATTCAGGCTTCTTTAAGAGTGATAGGGGGATGGTGTGTGAAAGTGCCAAGGTCCAATGGCACATATCCAGCGTTCTGGAATGACATCCTGACCTTATGGGAATTTTATCTACTAAATGTGAAAGGAATAGGTGACTCATGAAATCTTTGATAGGTCATGGGGCATTGGGAGCATAGTGTTTTCGGTTATAAAGTTCACGGAATTAGAGGCACCTGGGCAGCTTAGTTGGTTAAGCATCCGAGCCTTTTTTTTAATGGTTTTATTTATTTTTGAGACAGAGAGAGACAGAGCATGAGCAGGGGAGGGGCAGAGAGAGAGGGAGACGCAGAATCGGAAGCAGGCTCCAGGCTCCGAGCTGTCAGCACAGAGCCCGATGCGGGGCTCGAGCTCACAGACTGTGAGATCGTGACCCGAGCCAAAGTTGGACGCTCAACCGACTGAGCCACCCCGGCGCCCCAGCATCCCACTCTTGATGTCAGCTCATGTCAGGATCCCAGGGTTGCGAGACTGAGCTCAGCATCAGGCTCTGCGCTGAGCACGAGCCTGCTTGCAATTCTCTCTCTTCCTCCGCCCTTCTCCCGCCCATGCACATGTGCACTTTCTCTCTCTAAAATAAGATAAAAAATAAACTGATAGAGTTCACCGTATTAATTAATCCAACCACCCACTCTGTGAATTAAACATGGTCTCTGTCCCCAGTCTTCTTTACCTCATTCTGATGAGCAACTTCCTGGGATCAATGGGAACAAAGAATTCTGCCAGAGATGAGAAGGGTGAGAACATGGGGCTATGTAATCTGAAGAAATATTGATTTAAAAAGGAAATAAAGAAGGAAGAATTTTTTTTCCATTCTTTCCCCTATGGTGCGTATATAGTGCCTCCACGAGACATGACTGAGAGCTGCCTCTAGGACAATGACCATGCCTTATATGTGTCTTTGAACATATTAGATCCTTAAGCATTTTATATGCAGTGAAGGATTAATAGAGTACCTCGATGCCGAGGGCTTATAACCTATGCAGCCTAAGTGGTAGCCATCAAAGAGAAAGCAGCTATAGATGCTGGGACAGAGAGCCTAAGTGTGAAAGCCACAAGTGCTTCTGGTGGCTTCCATGGCACTTACTACCTAGTTCTGCTTCCTGCCACTGGTGTCCCCCTGTTCACATAGAACAGATCCAGAGCTGTGGATGGATGACAGGGGCTCAAAATGGAAGACCCTATGTCTCTGCTTACTGAGAGCAGTTCAGGTTTGAGCCTATTGTCCTGGTGACTTGTCTGTTTAACATTTTCTTGAATTTTTCATTTTTTAATGAAACGTTGCAATTAGAAGTTACATTTAAATAAATGGGGATGGGGTTCAGTAGATGTCTGCTCTATACTTCCAATTTCTGTCGTGTTTGCAGAGTTTTGAGATCCCTGCGCAGAGAACAGAGTTTTTCAACACGTAGTTGCAAGACAATTAGCAGTAATTCATTTCTCTTTCCCATCCCTTTCTGGATGCGAGGTAACAATTACTTTCCTTTCAAAGACAGCACGGATGATGCTTGTGGACAAGCCAAGGACACGCACACAACAGTTTAGGGGAAGCTAATCTTTCTTCCGAGTTTCAGATGGTTGTGAAGGCAGCATTTGAAACTGTTGCCCTTGCTAGCTTTAGTCGTGCTACCCCGTGATGCCATGACCTTGGTTGTGATTCAGAAAGTTGCCCAAACTGCCACATGGTGGGATTCGGGGTCAGTGGGAAACCACAAATTGGAGGTTCGGTGAATATGAACTATGTGTGGGAATAGAGACTGTTATTCTGTCATAGAGTGTTTAGAAAGTTATCGGAACATTCTTGCTATGAGTTATTGCTTATAATTTATTTATGTTGCAAGTCAACAGCTGCTCATTCTGTCTATTGATGTGTTTTAAGCTTTCCCAATAAATCTTTAAAACAGAAATAAGCTGAAGAATGGTAAGAGTAAAATGTTTAATGATAAATTAATCGTTAAACTTCCATTTCTCAAGAAAATTGACGATGAACTTTTACTTTGCTCAAAATGTTGCCCACGTTTGTCATCCATCATGAGAACTCTAGTAATAAAACTGACCACATGAAAAGCAGAAGACAAAAATCTTCTGAAGTAACATCAGCTACTATGTCAAAATTCAGTAATTGTTTTGTGGAAATGGTGCCCAGAGACAATGGTTTCATATGTGTCTGTAGACGACTTAGTTACATATCATGACTTTTCATTTAGATCAAGCTACTACATTTCTAAATTAATTTAACTGAGTTTTCATTCCGAGTCATAGTTGTTAATGTGTGAGTTCCATGAACTGAAGGACCTTGTAAACAAACTATGTCAGTTTAATACCCATGTTATTAGGTATTTTGATAGAAAATTAGTTAACTAGTTAATTTAATTCCAGTATTTTTTGTCATTTCTGATGCTTTGTTCCCCTCCTAACGCCCATGAGTATTTAAGCCTTCAAAAAACACAGTTCACTCATTGTTGTTTTAGTGGGATTTTTAGGAAGGAACAGAGAGAAACAGATCAGTTTCCAGAGCAAGGAAGTGCAGCTCTGGAAGTGGCACAGCGTCATATCTGTGTCATTCTGTTGGTCAAAGCAAAGCATGGAGTCAACCCAGGTTCAAGGGGTGAAGAAAGAGACTCCATAGGTGATGGAAAGGGCTGCAAAGTCACATTGTAAAGGGACCTAGATAAAAAGAAGACAATAATTGTGGCCACAATTTTGCCTCTTGAAAGTTACACCCAGAAATGTTACAGATTCTGTGTCCCATGTCTTTAATTAATAATCTCCTTTCCATTCCCAGATAAGGGAAGTCTGATCAATCTCTCCCTTTAATAGACTCGTAGCTATCTTCTTTACCTCCAATTGGACCCACTTCTACCCATCCTCTCTAATGTGAATTATACCTAATCTGAATATATCACTCCATTGTTTAAAAGTTTTTAATGGCTCCTCATAATCTTGGAGATAAAGTTGTTCATAATCTATGAGATATCTTGGCATTGTAGCGTGGCTCACGGTCTTGTGCCTGTCTCTGTTTCCAAACTTGTTTTCTGCCACTCTCCAAAATGCTTTTTTAGTCTACAGTGGATTCTCCTACCTGCAATTCTCCAAATATGCTATAATTTCTCAATCTACTGAGACTTTACAAATACCGCCCTATTGCCTTGCAGAAAAAAAAAAAATCCTTTATTATCCCCAACTCCTCACTCCCTTAACTTTTCTGTTTGGCAAACACTTACCCTTCAAGGTCTAGCCCATGTGTCATTTCCTCCAGGAAGCCTTCCTTATACCCCCAGACTGTGAAGACCCTTTTCTATGTGCTCAATAATCCTCTAAATAATTGTATGGTAGCAGTTATCACACTGTACCACAATTAAGATACAATTTCTAACTTGCCTGCTATGCTATGAGATCATGGAGGGAAGGAACCACATCTCAGACATCTGATTATTCAGTTCTTTTTATAGTGTCTAGTCTGCAGAATATTTTTTATTTTTTTCCATAGAGAAATGAAATTAGAATATATGTAATTACACAAAAGGTAGAAAATTTAAATTATCTCTGCTTTGAAGTATATCAACTCTCTCTCCTGTAATTAATCATTGCTTCTAGAAATTCACTTAAGATGTATCAAACAAGGTAATAATGCAATTTTTCAACAAAGAAGATTATTGCTTGTACTTGTAAATGGAGCAGATGCTTGACTATTAGTTCAAGTTTAAGTCTACAACATTTAAAATTCAGGTCAGTGCTTTAATTTGTGCACCAGAAGATTTCTGCTATGGAATAAAAAGTGGGCTCTCTAAAGATATTTTTGGTGGTAGGGTGAGGGGGGTGGCAATTCTTTCATAAGAACAAAAAGTGTTACAGACGTGTTTTTAAAATTTTAATATTAAATCATGTAATACTTGAAAAAATAGAAGAATTCATCATCCAGACTTAATTGATTATGTCATTTTGTTATACGTACATCTTAACTCCTTTATGCAGAAAATGTTACAAATATACCTTACCATCTCCCCCATTCTATCCCTCTCATTTCCCCCTAGATAAAATAATTTATTTATTTGTTTGTTTGTTTAAAGATAATTATTGAATTCCTACCATTTATCATCAGGCACTCTTCTAGGTGTGTAAATGTCCTCATGAAATATACAGTCTAATTTCTGATTGTAAGCTCCACTCATCAAAGCAGTGTATGCCATATCAATGTGTGTATCTCTATAGTTACCATATGTACGTGTATTAATAAATGATTTTAATGATTTTAAATTAATATTTTAAGTTATTTTAAATTAATTAAATTAATAAATAGCATCATTTATTATTAATATATGGACTTAGCATAAATTATATTAAATGACATATGATGTAAATGATATGCTATCAGAATGTCCTTTCCAATTTTCTTCTGATAATTATGTTCTATGACTTTCCTTGTTCATCTACTTAGTTCATTCATTTTATAGTATTTCACCGTATATTTAGACTACATATAATTTATCCATTCCCTTCCTGGTGGATAGTAAGGTTGTTTGCACTGTTTTGATATCACAAATAGTACATGTGCATATTTGAATGTGCCTCTGTGCATATAAGTACATTGCTCCTGGAAAGCAACATAAACATGAAGTTGCTGGGTCAAAGGTCATGTACAATTGGAACAATATACATTCTTATTACAATGTATGACTACTCCATTTCCCTAATCACCATCAATACCCTAGTGATTTTCACCCCAATGTCATGGGTGACTGGGAAATACTTTCCTTCTTTAGCGATGCCTTAATTTTCTCTTCTGAGAAAATTATAGATATTTTTCAGTCTCTTACAGGATCACTTTCTTTCTCATATTGATTTGTAAGATTTATTTTATTTTAAAAATAAATTGGGGTGCCTGGATGGCTCAATGGGTTAAGCATCCATCTTGGGCCTAGGTCATGATCTCCCTGTTCCCGAGTTTGAGCTCCCCATTGGATTCTGTGCTGACAGCTCAGAGCCTGGAGCCTGTTTCAGATTCTGTGTCTCCCCTCTCTGTCTCTCCCCCACTCGTTCTCTCTCTCTCTTTCAAAATTAAGTAAACATTAAAAAATTTTTAAAAATAAATGAAGGATATTCATCTTTGGTGGTTATAAACTTTTAAAACCTTTCAAACTATGCTTTATCTCTAACTTTCCTTATGATGTCTTATATTGTGCATAAGGTTTTTAATTTTTAAGTTAGTTTAATTTTAGCATTTTTCTTCTTTATGTTTTGTACATTTTACTTCTTCTTTATGAACTGTTTAAAAACCCCAGTCATAAAAATTTGCTACATTTTTTCTATTTTCTCCTGAAAGTATAAAATCTTTGTTGCTTACATTTAGGTTTTCAGTTCATCTGGATTTTTTTTTTTTTAATGATGGGTTAGACAGGGATCTAACATTATCCTTTCAATTTAGATATCTACTTATGCCAACATGCTTCCTTGACAAATCCATCTATTCTCCTGTGCCTTGCGATAACACATCAGATGTTCTTGGGTTCCTCTTTCCCCTCAGTGATCCCAGGTTCTAGGTGGTTCAAACTTGAGTCGTTATATTTGTGTTTTAAATATGATAGAACTGCCTCTATTCTGACTGTAACTTGGGACTTTGTTTTTTAGAGATTTGGGTAAACATAGCTGAAATCCTCTGTGTCTTAACTTGAGTATGTTTTGCGTCCTCTTGATTTCTTCTCTTTCATTCACACAGGCCCATTTGATTTCTTCTCTTGTCAGTTTGGTGCAAAATTCTATCCCCAAGCCTTGTCCCTTGTACCTTGTTGGTATTTTTAATAATGGCTTGAGATGTTGAATAGAGAGATCATCCTATCAGTGGCACAGCACCCTGCCTGCAGGTGAGTCTATTTATTCCCTTGTCTTCCAATAATACATTCATATTCTATTCCCCTTCAAAGCCCCTGACTTGTGACACACAGTTCTGGGACAGGTTGAACAGTTCTACCTGCTTCCCTCTCAGATACTTCCTTTAGAATTCTGGTGAATAGCATTTTAAAAAATAATCTCATTAGATATATAAAATAGCAAACTATTTTTTTAGGTTATTAATTTGCTTCTCAGAAATTGCTTTTCAACTCAAAGCAATTGGTTTACAAGTTTTTTTTTTTTTTGATACTATTTGAATGGAATGATCAATATTCAATGGTTGTGTTAGTTTTATATTGCTGCATAACAAATTACCACACATTTAGCATAATAAACAACACATGTTTATTACATCACACTTACTATGCATCAGAAGTCCTGGCATAACATAGCTGGGTTTTCTGTTCAGGTCTCACAGACTGAAATCAAAGTGTCAGCCAGAGCTCAAGGATCATCTAGAGCTTGGAGGCCTCTTCTGAGCTCATTCGAATTGTTTTCAGAATGGAATTCTTTGTGGCTATAGAAGGAAACTCCTTGTTTTCTCACTGGCTATTGGTTATTGACTGGCTATTGTTCTGGGCTTCTAGATGTTGCCCTTAGGCTCTACCTATGTGGCTACTCACAACACAGCTGTTTGCCTTCTTCCTGGTCAATGGTAACATATTTTTTGAAACTTCATTTTCTTTCCTTTTTTTAAAAATATAATTTATTGTCAAGTTGGCTAACATACAGTATCTACAGTGTGCTCTTGGTTTTGGAGGTAGATTCCCGTGATTCATCGCTTACATACAACACCCAGTGCTCATCCTAACAAGTGCTCTCCTCAGTGACCATCACCCATTCTTTTAATGAGCATACCTGATTAGTGAAACCCAGCCAGAATAACCTGCTTTTGGCAACTTAAAGTCCATTTATTAGTAAACTAATCACAGGGGTGATATCTTATAATATTTCACTATACCACTTACATTCAAGGGGAGGGGATTATACAGGGTGGGAACTGCAAGGTGGGGGGACCCTTGGAGGCCATCTTGAAATTTCATATACCACAGTAGGCTGGCATTCTAAATCCGGTTCCCCAATATTTGAATACTTGAGTAAAGTTTATTCTACCTGGCAGGGTTTTTGAGGAAAGCCCAATAGATAGAACCCTTCC
Source organism: Panthera pardus (assembly GCF_024362965.1). Lineage (NCBI taxonomy): Eukaryota > Metazoa > Chordata > Mammalia > Carnivora > Felidae > Panthera > Panthera pardus. The sequence continues at coordinate 14,715,953 of NW_026526655.1, forward strand.
TTCTCGCTTCATTAAAAAAAAAAAAAAAAAAAAAAAAAATTGAGGAAATAAACAAAAGAGCCAACATAAGCAGAAACAAAATGTCTCTTTACTGCTGATAAAATTAATGATAAGAATGTAGTTTGGGGACAGAACCAAATGAGCTCACCCCATTTAGACGTTGGGATTACTTGTCCACAGGCAAGTTTTAATCTATAAGGAAATCATTGCTTCAACTGATGTAGGGTGGAGGAAGAAAGAGAAAGAAACCAAATCCCCATGCTTTTGATAAATCAACTCCATCCAAGACCAATGGGTATTGCTCACTGGTGAGTAACCTGATCCACTTCCGGAGGGTAAGTTTTGGGACAGAGGCTTAAAGGGTATAAGAAAAATTCCTCCTCATGGAAATCAGAGGACAGAAGAGAAAAGTTGCTCTTTAATACTTATGTCTGCTTTAAGTTTGTTTCTAAGGGTCAGATTTTCCCAAACAGAATAATTTAAAAATAACAATAAATGTCTTTTCCCTTCCCACTAGAACATCAGAAGCACTGATCGAGTGAGACAAAGAAAGTTATTTGGGATGAGTTAACCTCAAAGGGCATAGAAATCTCACATAGGAATGAACAATGTAAAGACCTGATGACATCAATCCAAGAGGCACTGAAGCACAACCAGGATTTCTTCGGATGTGCATGAGGTACTTTTTGGGGTCACATGTGAACCCCAAGGGGCCAACTAGCTCATCCCATGGAGCTCAAGGTAGAGGAATCTAGTAGGGTTTCTTTCTCATTGCTCTCCCATCTCTGAGCAGGAAGCACAGTCTCTTTTCTTTTTGTAGAAATTTAGTTCCCTAGTGCAAAATGATTTTAACTTATCACCAAACTGAATTAAAATGACACTGGCAAAAAAGTGATGTATTTTGCTCTACTTCAGGCTGTCAACCAGAGGAAAATTAGATTTCTTTGGACTTAGAGGAAAGAGGGATAATACTTCTACAAGTCTTGTCTTACTCATTTCACCCTCCTGCTAATTTTCAGTTTCTTTATTGGTTAAATAGAAAAAAAATATCCTGGCAATGCGACAGGTTTATTAAAGGGGCAAACAGAGTTCATAAATATGAAAGTGCTTTATAAAAAAAATTCATATAATTACAGTTTTTTTCTTTACATGATGACAATCCAAATTTCCAAAATCTTTCATAAAGTGTTGATGTGTGAAAGGAATGTCAATTCTATACAACATTGATTTAGACTATTTTTAACTTTCATCTGACAAGGTATGAACATTTCTCTTGAGTTGTGGAATGCATTGAACAGATTCTCTAGTTCTCAAACTAAAGTGTAATTCAGACTTTTACATGTCTTTGTAACTTCCTTCCTTCAGTTTTGCTGATGTAAGACACAGTCACCTACCAGCCACCTTCTCCTGCCTTCAACAGATTTTTTATTGTAAGTTCAAGTTTGTGCACAAAGTAATGGAAAAATAAAGACAGTTTGGACGTGAGGACTCCCAGAAGACTCATGCCTTTTAGATAAGAAAGGAAATCTATTTGCAAAACCCCTATTGCTATTGATGTCAGTATTCACCTTTGTAGTTCAGGGTTAAGTGTTTTCCATTCTATCATCCGTCTCTCAAATTTTGAAAATTTAATTCAAGTCCCTTAAAGAATGAGTTTGTTTGGATTCTGCCTTTTCTTTGGCGTCATTTGAATTCTTGAGTCATGACTCAGGTGATTTCCAGAATGTCAACAGAGTTCAATAATCTTTGATTAAACTAATTCCTCCTGGAGATTTCAGAAAATCAAGGATTGGCTGGGAATAGTATTCACAAAGCAAATGCTCTGTGCCGTTTACAGAAGAGCCTCAAGAAGAGAGAAGAACAAATGGTATTCAGGGCTTCATGGTTTCCTCCACTTTTGACATGAGAAAAGAAGATGCATGCAATTCATCAGTCTAAGCAAGACCACAGACCTAAATGCTTTACCTGCCCACATGACCGTCAAAGCAGCTAGTAGAAAAATAAATTAACAGTCAATTGGGAACTGTAATTAAAACATTGGATATTGACTACAAAACACACATGCAGATATAAAAAATAATTTTTGAAAGCTGCATTAAGTCGGCTGTTAAGCCAAAAAAGTCATGTAAAATCAAGCTCTTGAATATCTGTTTTGCTAATGATTTTCAAGCTAACCTTACAAGTTTGTCTCAGTTTGTTCCCTTTTCTTGATTTATGAGTGAAGACTTCAGGGCCGTATGCTAATGTTGTTAGCAAAGTGTTTTCCCGAGCAAGATTTATTTTGCTCAGCATACATTCAGACAGCGTTTATTAAGTACCTGTTGTAGATGAGGTACCAGACAAAAAGTTTTATGATGATTTCCATGTGAAAATGTACAGAGGCTTTTTAAAAACAGCTTTGGTAGAAGGCACAACATCACTTTATCAATATCAAATCCTGAAATGGTATAAAGAATTGTATGCTAACTTTCAGCTTCCAGAACAATCTTCAGGTGGTACCCCCAATATGTCAGAATGAACAACTACCTCCCAAAGCAGAATACCTAGAATATTTAGAATCATTCAAACAGAATTCCTGTTAGCAGAGGTCATTCAGACTCACCCATCAAGGCCAGGCCATCCTTTCAATCATTCAATTGTTGATTAGCTCAGCAAATAAAAATGGAGGCTGGGTACTTGGCTTGGAATTTCTGGTTGCAAGAGAGACAAGGTGACTCCAACAGAGCCCCTGTTTTCAGGCAGTCAGGTAGGTAGGCATTTGTAAAGCCTTTAGAATGCAATCTGGTAAGTGGTACAGCAGGGGTGGGTGTAAGGTATTGCAGAGGTGCCCTGCCTAGAAGGATGTAGACCCTAGTCTTGGGTCACTTCCTGAGGAACATCTAAGTAATAATAAGGAATATCTAAGTCAAGTCAATAGTGGTGTACTCCAGATGATGGGGAGAAAGGGCAAAGTGTAGCTGCAAGAGAGAGTAACAAAGTCCCACACTAAGAGAGAGTATGTATGACACATTCAGACACTGTAAGAAATTCAGGGTGCATGGGACGTGGTTTGGTGAGGCACGTACGGTAGTGATGAGAAATGAAGCGGAACTGTTGAATGGTTCAAGGTAGAATGAAGGGTCCTTCTGAGCACGCTAAGCTCTTTGACTTTTATCTTGAGGGCATCAGAGAGCAACACTCTGAATATTGAGGCTGATCATCTCTTTCATGCCCAGTGCTGTCTAGTGCTAGAAACTCCAATAAAGTGGAAGATCTGTGGCCCCCAGAAAACCTGTAAGTTAGCTGGAACGATAGGAGAAACAAGCAAAATTATTCACCGAGTTTTAGGCCAAAGAAGTGGTCTGACCACCCAGGGTTGATTGCATTGTGGGTGAGAGCCAAAAAAAGGCAGGTAAGTCGGACTGGTGGGACATATATATTTAGAGAGTTACAGCTAATTGATTTCCATGTGATTAATTCTGTTTACTTTTCTTCAAGCCTGAGAACTTAGTATCCTCCAAATATTTTGGTCTGTATAAAACATCGTACAAAGTTGTCTGTCTCTCCTTTAATGTTGCTCATTCCAAACTGCCTTCTCTAACTAGTCTAACCAGCTTGGACTATGTAGTGTTAAAACATCTATTTAGTGTTTTATTTTTTTCATTTGTTTTGTTTTAAGTTCCCATTTTCTTTTCGTAGAGGGGTGTGCAGATCACGTAGTTGAAAAGTAATTGAATTTGGGTTGCATTCACCTGGAAGGGACCAGGTGAAGGACACCGGGTTTAGGAGACCCCATGGTATGAAAACAGCTGTTACGATTCTCATTATGGCCATTTTTTTTTACCCTGATTCACCACATCTCAATACTATTTTTAAGTCTTTGATTCAACAGAAGCTGTTTTCTGATCAAATTAGCCCTCATTCCTCCCTGTGTGACTACTTAATAAAATAGAATACAAGGTAAGTAATTAATCAAAGCTGTAGTGGGTGCCTGGAATGCCCCGAGCCATGGTCTCAATGTAGAGACAGTCCTTCCAGTAAGAAGGTTATCTCATATGGGGGGGTGTATGCTCTTACATCCTTAAATTATTCTGTGCTATTCAAGTAAAAACCACTAAATTGCCTTCTTTGCAATTACTCAAAAAAAAAAAAAAAAGTTCCATTAGAGGACATTTCCATAAGCCCTGATTCAACTGCACAGTTTCTTTGTAATCTATTATTTTTGAGGAGGACCTGAGGCATAAGTAAGTCGCATTTAAAAGACTCTCCATCGTTTGAGTTTTATCTACATTGGGTACTTTGGCTTCCTGCAATCAGTCTGAGTAGTAACCTATTGTTTCATTTATGTTCTTTTCTTCATGTACAATTTCTTCATCTTTCCCTAGGAAATGTCAATATCAAATTCTGTTTGAGCCATGAAAAGTTTTCTTTCACTTGCAGGAGGAAATGGTCTGAAATTACTGAAATCATTGAATGTAACTCTAATAAACCTTGAGTTCATAAAGAGACCTTCCTAGGAAAGGTTATTATGGCCAGACCACTTATTAATTTATCTTCTCAGCATTACAAGTCAAATAATTATATGTTGGCAAGAAAACTCACTTTGTATAAATTATTCAATATTCCTGATTCTAAATCAGGGATGGAAATGTACATATTAGAAGTATAGAGACCTAAGACTCAGCCCTTTCCCTTTCCAGTTCTGGGTGATAATTTGTGCTCACAAAGAACTGAAAGCCCAGTAGGAACCTTGATAAATGGCCAAGCAAGTCTCTTTTCTTCACCAAAGTGCAGGGTCTCTGGTTGGATTAAAAAAGGTGGAGTGTCCTCCTTCCTGACTTCCATCTCAAATTGAAGACAGCCAGACAAATGGGGCAGAGACAGCCCCATTTATTCACCAGTTTATAGTGATTTATGATTTACTCACCAGTTTATGGGCAGAGAGGAAAAGAGGAGAAAGGGGGAGACAGAGAGAGACAGAGAGACAGAGAGAAAGGGAGAGGCAGGGGATTGGAAATGAATAGCAGGCTTTTTCTAGAAGGCAGATGGAAAGGAGCAGAATCTGCTCTTGTGTCTTGGATTCCCTCTAAACAATCCGATGAGTTACTCTTCCTCCCACACATGGGAGGCAGTGAGTAATTGACAAACACAGATGATGGAAATGTCCCCTTCAACATGCCACCTGCAGAGAGGAGAGAGGAAGCTCCATAATCTTTAAATGGAGGTCTAGCCATTTATGGCCCATGTTAAAAGAATCAAAGAATCAATTTCACTCCTCTGGACCCTGTGGATTTTCCTTCTTTTTGCAGGCATGGCAGAGCAAAGGAACAATCCCAAATACCCTCGCACTTAAGCAAAAGATGTATTACTTTTGCCCCAAAGAATGGATATTATAAACAAATACCATATGTATCATCAACCTGGTTTTGTCAAACCTGATTTTGAATTTCATTTGAACAGAATATAATTTTTTTTTTATTTTCTAAGGGGCGAATCTTATACAGCATCAATATATTGCTGGGGAAGATTGTGGAATGTGATGATCCTAGAATTCTCCAATTTTCTGTCGCTTCTCGCTCTGACTTGAGGAAGGCAAGCAGGTGAGAATTCCAGAATGGAAGAAGTAACGATCATTCAAGGGAAACATTACCTAGGTGGCCTAGACAAAGTCTATGGTAGCATGAGATGGAGAGAAAGGAGTTGAAAGCTAATTGTGGTCACACTAAATAATAGGTTTGGATTCAACCACAGGCAGAGAATGCGACTGCCTACAAACATGATTTTAGGACTTTTGTAAAAGACCTCTGTGCTCCTTAAATGCTACCTCCATCTAGTCACTGATGTTCTATTAGCAACAAAAAGAGCTACGAAGACTTAGATGGTACTTATTTTACGTCAGGTTACATTCTAGCATAAAATGCTATATATATATTTTCAATTATCATAACCTTGTATAAAGTTGTGGTTATTCCCATTTTATGTATGAGGCAACTGAGAAACACAGCCGGTAAGGGGCAGAACCAAAATATGAACCCATAAGACTGGTCCATTGTCTTAAGTCTTCACCACCTTGATGTACTTTAAATGGAAATTTCCCCAGGGCAGAGAGCTCATGGTCTGAGATCCACACCAAGAAGTAAACAACTTACCTCAACTTCTTCCCAAAGAGAAGATCCACATCTTGTAGTTCACTTTCTGGTCTTTCCTAACATCTGTTATGATTTCTTCTTGGAGCCATAAATTATCTAGAAGTGTGTTTTAAAAGTTCTAAATATCAAAGTTTTTAAAAAGTAATCATTAAAAAAATTAGATTTCAAACTTTATTGCCTTGCAATGAAACTGCAGTTCTTGGGCTTCATTGGGACTTACGTTGTAGTTGAGAATTTTATTGAGATTTTTATTCTCTAATTGTTTATGCAGGATTCCGTGCATGTTTGTTAGATCAAGCTTGTCAATCATGTTATGTTAATTGATTATTACGAACAACAATATACATATTAATGCCTATAATTTTGGAAGATACGTTAAGTAGCTATTTTTGTTTGTTAGCCAGAGGAACTCAGAAATTTAATTCTTCTCCTTTCATGCATAAAGATGAAATATTCTGATACTCTGATAGAATCATTATCCTAAAACAATACATATGAATTGTTTTTGTCATATCAGCATGGAATTATTTTCATTTATCCTGCTTGAGACTTGGAATATTCTGAATCTGATAATTCATTGTTTTCATCAATTCTAATAATTGTAAACCATTGTCTCTTTAAATATATCTTTCCCTTATTTCTTCATGTGTCAAACTCCAAGTAGATAGACATATGTTAACATTTTTCTTTTTTCCCTTCTTGTCTATTAATAGTCAAAGTTGTAAACAGAGTCTAAAGGTCTAGGTACCAATTCCAGCTTTGCCACTTTCTGCTAGTGTGGCGTTGAACAGGGTATTTCATTCATTTTTGTCTCAATTCCACCATCTGTAAAATGGGAACAAAAAGTATTTAACTTACAAGGTTGCTAAGAAGAGAAGGCATTAATACAGTTAGAGCATTTTGTGTAATACCTGAACATAAGGAGTGCCATGTAAGTATTTTCTATTATTGACTCTGCACTTTGATATAGGTAAATTCTTCAATTTTATCTTCCAGTTCACTAATTTTCTCTTGAGCTATATCCCCTCTGCCGTTTCAATTGTTAAATGAGTTTTTAATTACAATTATTATATTTTTAATTTAAACATTTTCCCCTTTTTCAAGTATGCCTGATTTTGGGAGGATAATCATGTTCCTTCTCATGTTTTACACGTCATTTTTATTTTTTAGACATTTGAAACACACTTAGATTCTATATATAATCATACCAATATCATATTCTCAGGGGATTATATTCTGCTGCTTTTTTTTCTTTGATTACTCTCACACATGGCAACATCATATTTCATATTTTTTGTTTTAATTTTGGATTGAGAGCTCATGGGCAGTGTGAATTCATCTAAGGATATCATGCAAGTCTGACTATGGGGGGAGGTATCCTTAAAGAGTGAATATATTTGTTTCATCCAAAGTAAAAAGTGGCTTGGAGATTTTCAAGCCACGCAAAGAGAATAAATCTTAACACCAAATCCATTTGAGGGCAACCCACAAAGGGGCCTTCCCTGTCCAGTTAACAGCTAGAGCAGGGCAGACACATTTTTTAATGGTAGGCAGGTGGGTTTTTCTTCAGTTTGGGAAGGGTTTCTGTAATGGTTAGAAGTCCCTATTCCAGCTGTCTGCTTCAAAGAACTCTCATTTGGGAGCTCTCAATTAAAAGGTACCTAATGGACCACACTGCCAAAAATAGGAGCTGGTTCTACCATCTCAGAGGAGCACCAAAAAGGGGAAACAGGATTCAGAAAGAAAGACTGGAAGGGCTGAACATAAGTAGCAACTTTTTTGCTGAGTCTCAGCTGATCCTGGTGGCCTAAGAATTCAACAGCTCTGACCTCCAAGCACAGGAAGCACAGGTAAGGGACCACCCAGCTCATCTAGTGTTTCATAATCAAATATTAGGTATAATTATAGGTTCTTTGGGTCACAGAACACAACACAAAGATGCTCAGAAGCAGAATTTTTTGCTCTTTGCAGGTCTAAACAAGACAAGGCTGCCACACAATGCGTTGTCCCTGGAGACAGGGTAACAGTGAACTAGAACTGTAGGAAGCACCTTGTATGGGGAAGGGAGGAGGAGTTAGCTAGGTTTCACAAGGGCTTTTTAGGGATTTTGTATTTCAGTAATGCTACAGAGTGAAAGAAGGAGCCATCCCTCAGGTATCTGGGGGCCTCTGGCAGTTGGGTATGTGAATTTTGTGGTCCAGGAGTGTTAGGACCTAATAAGGGGAATAATTGGGTCGAAAGCTTGGTAAACTGTCCAGGAAGAGGAATTGACAGTCTTTAGACATGACTTCAAAACTGGGTCAAGACAAGCACATGTGGAATATTATATTCCATCTGAGAAAGCTGGGAAGAGCAGAGGTGTTATCTAAGCCTCGTCTCAAGGCCTGGAGACTGTTAGACAAGGACATTCCAGGCAGGATGATAGCATGGAAAAGGCACAGAGGGATAAGAGGAATGGCATGTTACAGGAATATCAAACAGCTCACTGAAAGCATATGGGGAAGGAAAGGGAAACCGAGACTGTAGGTGTCCACAGGAGTCGTATCATAAAATGCCTTATGATCAGGAGTTTACATTTTACACTCAGTGAGAACCCAACTTTTCAGACTAGAGCAGGAGATTCCCAAGTGTGCTATGGAAATTGGCAACCAAAGGAAAAATCTGACACCCATATCAGGGCATGAATTTTGGGTGAAGATTTGGGAAAAGAAAGCGTTTAAAGATATTAAAACAAACCCAGGTATAAATGGATAAAGGCCTAGGGGAAAAAAAAATGCATGCAAGGAATTTCACAATTTCATTAATTTCTTATTGTGTTAGGAGATCCCCTTTTCAGGGCATGTGTTGCTTTTCTGCCACCAGGACTCTCCGCTGCCCTGTTATGTCTTTGTATTGTCACCAGATTGGTGTCCACTGAGAAATTCATCAGTGTATCTGTGGTCTTGAAATTCAACAGTGTATCTGTTACTTCTTTTAATGACCAAGGGCTGACTGGTTGTGAGAACCTCAGTGCAGGCTACTGCTTCCTGAAACTCTGAAATCCCTGGCCTGTGTCTCATTCATGTTTCCTTATTTCCTGTGAGTCTTTTGGCCGTACATCATTGACATTTTATGTCATGCCATTTCAATTAATGGAACAACTGACATCTTCCTTTAGCACCTTGAGATCAACTGTAAATCAAACAGCCCACACGGGCAATCTAATGTGACAGGGCCCCTAGGGATGAGGGTCTCTGGTGGCTGTTGTATAAACACTCAGCAAATAAATAATAATGGGGAATAATTACCTTGGGGGCTGCTAGGATTCATGGCTCTTTAAAAGCTCTGCACAAGGGCCTGTGTAGGAGGCTTTAAAAGCTCTGCACAAGGGCCTGTGTAGGAGGTGACATGATGAAGTGGAAAAAAACTGGAGCAGATAGATCAGGTTTTGAATCCTGGCTCCTTGCTTAACTGATGTACGGTCCTCAGGGAAATTAATTACATAAACCACCCAAACTTTACTTTCTTCATCTGTAAAATAGAGATATCATGAATCTCTTGTAACATTGAAATGAAGAATAAATGATAAAATATATAAGAAAGCACCTGGATCATGTTAGTTTTTTAATTAAAAAACTCATTGCGGGATACTCTCTTAGGTAGTTGCATTTCTTTGAGGGATGTTACTTATTTTTCTAGGCCAATGGATGCTCTGTAAAACTTTAAGGTAGAACTAAAAAATCCATAAGGTCTCTTTGGGCATACATGTACACACACACACACACACACACACACACACACACTTACAATTAGATGGCTAATGGCTACATCATTTTTAGTATAGAAGCCTTTATTTTTCATGATTTGAAATACCACCAATTATAAATTATCATATGTATATATGTTTATTTCTAGATTCTCTGTCTTGAGGACTTGACCTATTTATTTTTGAGTAAAAATTATATTTACAAAATAATCACAGTCTTACAATTTTCTTTGGTGTCTATTAAGCTAGTGACTATATGCTTTTATCATTTCTTAACAAAAAATTTTTGGCCACTTCTGTGCATTTTTCTCTTCTAGATGAATTTGAGAATATGCTTATTAAGTTCCAAAACTTGCTTATAAACATGATGTATCTCCTCAGAACATCTTTCTTACTCTTTATAAAAGTATTGTACATATTTACTGGGATATTTTTCTAGGTGTTTCCTAGGTTCTGTTACGATTATGATTGTGATCTTTTTGTTCTGTTACATATTCTGATTATTGCTAATTCTAATGAAAAGCAATTAATTCTGCCCACTTTTAAAACTTTCTTATTAGCTCTTATAGGCTTTTTTGTTTTATTAGATTCTCTAAGGTCTTCTAGGTAGACAATCATATCATCTAAAACAATGAGAATTTATTTATTTATTTATTTTTTTATTTATACAACTAATCCCTTAGAAATATAAGCAATTATCAGGGAATATTATGAAAAATTATATGCCTACAAACTGGACAACCTGGAAGAAATGGACAAATTCCTAAGCACCCACACACTTCCAAAACTCAAACAGGAAGAAATAGAAAACTTGAACAGACCCATAACCAGTGAAGAAATTGAATCAGTTATCAAGAATCTCCCAACAAATAAGAGTCCAGGACCAGATGGCTTCCCAGGGGAATTCTACCAGACATTTAAAGCAGAGATAATACCTATCCTTCTCAAGCTGTTCCAAAAAATAGAAAGGGAAGGAAAACTTCCAGACTCATTCTATGAAGCCAGCATTACTTTGATTCCCAAACCAGACAGAGGCCCAGCAAAAAAAGAGAACTACAGGCCAATATCCCTGATGAATATCGATGCAAAAATTCTCAACAAGATACTAGCAAATTGAATTCAACCACATATAAAAAGAATTATTCACCATGATCAAGTGGGATTCATTCCTGGGCTGCAGGGCTGTTTCAACATTCATAAATCAATCAATGTGATACATCACATTAATAAAAGAAAAGATAAGAACCATATGATCCTGTCAATAGATGCAGAAAAAGCATTTGACAAAATTCAGCATCCTTTATTAATAAAAACCCTCGAGAAAGTCGAGCTAGAAGGAACATACTTAAACATCATAAAAGCCATTTATGAAAAGCCCACAGCTAATATCATCCTCAATGGGGAAAAACTGAGAGCTTTCCCGCTGAGATCAGGAACACAACAGGGATGTCCACTCTCACTGCTGTTGTTTAGCACAGTGTTGGAAGTTCTAGCATCAGCAATCAGACAACAAAAGGAAATCAAAGGGATCAAAATTGGCAAAGATGAAGTCAAGCTTTCACTTTTTTCAGATGACATGATACTATGCATGGAAAACTCGACAGACTCCACGAAACATCTGCTAGAACTGATACATGAATTCAGCAAAGTCGCAGGATACAAAATTAATGTACAGAAATCAGTTCCCTTCTTATACACTAATAATGAAGCAAAAGAAAGACAAATAAAGAAACTGATCCCATTCACAATCGCACCAAGAAGCATAAAATACCTAGGAATAAATCTAACCAAAGATGTGAAAGATCTGTATGCTGAAAACTATAGAAAGCTTATGAAGGAAATTGAAGAAGATACAAAGAAACAGAAAAACGTTCCGTGCTCATGGATTGGAAGAATAAATATTGTTAAAATATCAATACTAACCAAAGCAATCTACACATTCAATGCAATCCCCAATCAAAATTGCACCAGCATTCTTCTTGAAGCTAGAACAAGCAATCCTAAAATTTGTATGGAACCACAAAAGATCCCGAATAGCCAAAGTAATATTGAAGAAGAAAACCAAAGCGGGAGGCATCACAATCCCAGACTTTAGCTTCTACTGCAAAGTGGTAATCATCAAGACAGCATGGTATGGGCACAAAAACAGACACATAGACCAATGGAATAGAGTGGAGACTCCAGAATTGGACCCACAAAAGTATGGCCAACTAATCTTTGACAAAACAGGAAATAATATCAATGGAAAAAAGACAGTCTCTTTAACAAATGGTGCTGGGAGAACTGGACAGCAACATGCAGAAGAATGAAACCAGACCACTTTCTTACACCATTTACAAAAATAAACTCAAAATGGATAAAAGACCTGAATGTGAGACAGGAAACCATCAAAACCCTAGAGGAGAAAGCAGGACAAAACCTCTCTGACCTCAGCCGCAGCAATTTCTTATATGACACGTCTCCAAAGGCAAGGGAATTAAAAGCAAAAATGAACTACTGGGGCCTCACCAAGGTAAAAAGCGTCTGCACTGCAAAGGAAACAATCAACAAAACTAAAAGGCAACCGACGGAATGGGAAAAGATATTTGCAAATGACATATCAGACAAAGGGCTAGTATCCAAAATCTATAAAGAACTCATCAAACTCCACACCCGTAAAACAAATAATCCAGTGATGAAATGGGCAGAAGACATGAATAGACACTTCTCTAAAGAAGACATCCAGATGGCTAACAAGGCATATGAAAAGATGCTCAACGTCACTCCTCATCAGGGAAATACAAATCAAAACCACACTGAGATACCACCTCATGTCAGTCAGAGTGGCTAAAATGAACAAATCAGGAGATTATAGATCCTGGCAAGGATGTGGAGAAACGGGAACCCTCTTGCACTGGTGGTGGGAAAGCAAACTGGTGCAGCCGCTCTGGAAAACAGTGTGGAGGTTCCTCAAAAAATTAAAAATAGATCTACCCTATGACCCAGCAATAGCACTGATAGGAATTTATCCAAGGGATACAGGAGTGCTGATGCATAGGGGCACTTGTACCCCAATGTTGATAGCAGCACTTTCAACAATAGCCAAATTATGGAAAGAGCCTAAATGTCCATCAACTGATAAATGGATAAAGAAATTGTGGTTTATATACACAATGGAATACTAGTTGGCAATGAGAAAGAATAAAATCTGGCCATTTGTAGCAACGTGGATGGAGCTGGAGAGTGTTATGCTAAGTGAAATAAGTCATACAGAGAAGGATAGACTCCATATGTTTTCACTTCTATGTGGATCCTGAGAAACTTAACAGAAGACCATGGGGGAGGGGAAGGAAAAAAAAAGTTAGAGAGGGAGGGAGCCAAACCATAAGAGACTTTTAAAAACTGAGAATAAACTGAGGGTTGATGGGGGGTGGGAGGGCGGGGAGGGTGGGTGATGGGCATTGAGGAGGGCACCTGTTGGGATGAGCCCTGGGTGTTGTATGGAAACCAATTTGACAATAAATTTCATATTAAAAATAAAGAAAATATAAAATAATGAGGTTTTATCTATTTATTTATTTTTATATTAAATATAATTTATTGTCAAATTGGTTTCCATACAACACCCAGGGCTCATCCCAACAGATGCCCTCCTCAATGCCCATCATCCACTTTCCCCTCTCCCCCAACCCCCATCAACCCTCAGTTTGTTCTCAGTTTTTAAAAGTCTCTTATGGTTGGCCTCCCTCCCTCTCTGTAACTTCCCCCCGTCTCCCCTCTGGTCTTCTGTTGTTTCTCAGGATCCACATAAGAGTGAAAACATATGGTATCTGCATTTCTCTGCTTGACTTATTTCACTAAAATAATGAGGTTTTGATTTCATTGTTTCCAAAATGAATATTTACCTTTTATTTTTTTCTCATCTTTTTCATTGGCCAGGATTGCCAGTAAAATGTCAAAAAAACAATGGTGATGGTGGACGTTTTGATGAGCATGCTTCAAATATTTTACCATTAGGCAAAACGTTTGCTCTCAATTTCTGTTGGGCAACATTTATAGAATAGATAAGTTTCTTTTTATTCCTCACTTGCTAACATTATTTTTAAAAACATAAACAAGTTGAATTATATCAAATGCTAAATAGAATCTATTAAGATCTATTAAAATGATTATATAAAGTCTCCTTTAATTTATTAATGAATGCAATTAGTTTCTTAATTCCACCTCCCCCCCCCCCCCATTTCATTTTAGTGTCAGGGCTATAACAATTTTATTTAATGATTTGGAAAATATTCTATCAATTTTTTTATGTTGTAGAACAGAATATGGAAATTTATATAACACAAATATTATGTTTTCTGTGAAGACTTGCAAAAATCTGCTTATGAAATTATGAGACTCATGCCTTTAAAAATTTCGTAGTCGTCTTTTTGATGAGTGAGCGTGGGGTGGGCTGAAGACGACTCCCCCCACCCTCCAGGTGGGATGTGTGTGGCATTCTTCAGGCTCTCCTGGCTGCCCAAGGACAAAGGAAATGAAAGAAAACAAATGGTTAACTGATAGAGATCGCAGTTCTATGGGACGTGGGTCTCCATCAGTTTACAAATATCTTAGTGAATTACGAGAAAAAGGCAAATTTATCAATTGCCTAATCTCCAGAAAACTACAGACTCCATTTCCTGGAGCCCCAGTATCACCCCTCCAGAGTGATGTGGGGAACAAAGGCAAGAAGGAAATGGCAGATAAAATTAAATTTCTTTATAACCTGCAGCCCCTTGACAAACACTTGAGGCAACTACAGAGTAGAACATTTCTCCAGGAACCCCCTAAACAACCTTAGCTGGACAATTGCAAGGCCTCTTTAGCATATCAAAGTCCCTCTGGAGGCCTTGCCTTTGACTTTACCTCCCTAACTTCATAGTATGTTTGGAGCCACTCTTCACGACCCCAGTGCAGCTCTCTCTGCCCACAGTTCCGCGCTTTAATGACATCACCTTTTTGTACCAAAGACATCTTCGAGAATTCTTTGTTGGTCATCGGCTTCGGACTACCCCACCATCACCCCAAAACCTCATCAGTTTGACCGACTGGCTTTTCATCTCTCTAGTGTCTAATCATCTACCCATGTTTTCTACCTCTTGTTAAGTTAAATATATATTTTTTTATACTTTCTGAGAAAAGCCTCCTTTTCATGTAGATTTTCAAAAGTTTTGGCATAACTCTGTATCCCGTTTTGTCTTATGATTTGAGAAATCTGACCTCTAACTCTACTGTAGATAGGGTCTCTGAGAACTTAGGTTATTCTGTGATTCTGTTGGGAAAACTCCCTTTTCCTGGTAAACCTCTTCTAAAGCTGCATGGGGTCCTTCAAATGCGAACCACCCCATTAGAATGGGGTCTCTCCCGCAAGAATGCAGATTCATAAGAGCAGGGACATAGGTCTGCCTGGCACATAGTATACACTCATTAATATTTATTGCTTGAGCAAATATTGAGGTAAATATTGCAAATCAGTATCAACTGTCCCATCTTCTTCTGACAACTTTTCTGCCTTTTTGGAGCCTCCGTGACTATATTTTTATATTTCTTTTGTCATGGGATTTGGAAAAGAGGAACTTGAGTTTGAACTTGAGTTTGAACTTGAACTGGCCGTCTGTGGCCACCATGCAGCAGCTGTGATGTAGCCCACAGCGAACTCTTCCAGGTGCTATTAATACCCAGCAGGGAGATGCACTGTTCCCTCAGGCAAGATTTGTCTTTTCTTTTTCATTGTGTTCCTCCCCTCTCCACAATTCTCACATAGTCACATGGAAACAAGATAACTCCACTGAAAGATTTGTTTAACATTCCTTCTCTACTTAAACCCCTATGTATAGTCCCTGATCATCTCGGCATTTCTTTGTGATCTTTCTCTCCTTGTAAGTAGTACTCAGGCTTTTTTGTCCCCCTCCCTTCCTCCCCCCCATTCCCATTATCTCCCATTCATTTCTTCATATGCCATGCTTCCTGTACCGTATGATCAGATCTGGATCCCAAATTGAAAAGTGCATCTTATTGGATGGACAGGCCTCCTCTGTAGTCTGTTCTGAGCACTAAAGAAGAAAACGAAACTTCCTGAATTTAGAGGAAGCTGCAGGCTACATTATTCAAAAGGAAACAAACAATCAAGGAAGTAAGCGAGCAAACATACCAAAACCCAATTCACAAAAATATAACTGGTTAAGGAATTTAGGCACACCGTGTGTGAGCTTTCTTTATGAAATTCTTACAACTTTCTGTACATTTGAAATGACATCACAATAAAAACTTGCTAAACACGAGCCAGAAAAAATTGTCCAAGCATGTGCATACAGGGAAACTCCAGAGGGTATCAGTTATATGGAAGGACTTTTCTTCTTCATTTCCTCAACTTCTTTTCCTGGCACTTATAACCAGCTGGTACATGGTAAAATGCAGCTGAGTCCCAGGCTTCAGAAGTGGAGGGAGTTAGGTATAACCATTTGGGAAGATATTAGGCAAACACAGAAAACTTCCTTGGGATAACAAAGTTAATATTCTCCGACACTCTCCTTTTTGACCTCAGAAATCTTTCCCTCCATTAAAAGATAAATTCAGGGGCACCTGGGTGGCTCATTTGGTTAAGCATCTGACTCTTGATTTCAGCTCAGGTCATGATCTCAGCGTTCATCAATTCGAGCCCCACGTTGGGCTCTGAGCTGACAGCATGGAGCCTGCTTGGGATTCTCTCTCTCCCCCCTTCTCTCTGCCCCTCCCCCCACTCATGCATGTGTGCACTCTCTCTCTCTCAAAATAAATTAATAAACTTGAAAAGATGATAGGTTCTGTGACAATGCTAATCACCAACGAGAACCATCTGAAATGAGAGAATGCACTCTTTTTTCCTCGAATTGTTATTTTTGTATTAAAGCTCCCTCGGTGGCAGAATTAATTCCCAACTCTTCCCGCTTAGTCTTCCTCATTGCAAAGCTGAGAAGTCAGGGATAATGGCTCCATGTGAGGTGTTACAGCCCGTAAGAGCTCTTCAGTGACAAAAGTGATGACAGGGGCTATAGGGGACGTACTATAAACTCAGGTGCTTCAAGGAGAAGACAGAGGCATCCACCTGCCAGGACACTCAAAATGGGCTATATAAGTCGACGGTAGGGTCTGGGAGGATGCTTAGATATGAAGAGTAAGCTTACCCTAGGGCTTTAGGACAAAAGAGGAAAAGAAGAGAGAGTGTAGTGGCCACTGGGGGCCTGATTTGGCCAGCTGGCTTGTATGAAGCCACTGGAAAGGGGCAGCAGACACAGCTGTGCCAGCCTTAGGGGTCCAACAAGAAAAAGAAGTGAGGCACAGGGACTGTAGCTACAGTTCCCAAATGAGCAAAGTGCTGCCCTTCTCTGAGGCTGAGCCCGGGCCCTCCAGTCCCTCTGTCACATTCTGAGCTGAAAACAACCCCGGAAGCCAAGCCACATTCAGGTCCCAGCTTGTGCCTTCTCATCAGATTCCACGGAAACTGCAGAAGGTTGGGCGCAGGCTCAGTATTGTTTAGAAGATTCCTTCTCAGAGGAAATTGGGCTCCAGAAGAAAGTTTTATAGAAAACCTAACTAGTCTTTGAAGCCAGCCTAAATGCTGAGGTTCTGCTGGGAGCTTTTCATTTTGACCTTTGAAGAAGACAGTCCATTGGCAATGAAGAGCTTTCTTTTTTTTTCTTTTTCTTTTTCTTTTTTTTTTTCAGGGGAAAAGTAATCTGATAAACAGGACCCGAGATGAAGAAGAAAAAGATCAGCTGAGCGAGTATCACTTGCAGAAGCAACAAAACGAAACACAGAAGCAAGCACTTAGCAGCTTTTCTTTCTACAGTTTTGGAAGCTGGTTGCTCTAGCGTATACCTCATCTGTGTGAATCTAAACACGATTCACTTGGAGTATTTCCCCCTCCCCCATATCATTTTTTTTTTAGGTTTATTTATTTATTTTGAGAGAGAGAGAGAGGGAGCGGGGCAGGGAGAGATGGAGAGAATCTCAAGCAGATTCTGTGCTGTCAATGAGGAGTCAGCTGCGGGACTCGAATTTGAACCGTGAGATCATGACCCGAGCAGAAATTAGGAGTCAGACGCTTGACCAACTGAGCCACCCAGGCGCCCCTCCCCTAATCTAATCCTTGTGAAGGAATGATCAATATATTAAATTGAATTGAGTAGCCGAACAGTTCCTCTGCTCTGAGGACACTGTAAGTTCTGCAACGGCGGGGTCTCGTGTGCCTGCTTCACCGCCCTATCGTCAGCTCTCAGTACAGGAGGGGGGTACGCAGCTCGAGAAATCTGTGCTGATGAGTACTGTGCTCTGAGGACCCCACTGAAGCTCCTCTCTCCAGGCCAGAGTCAGAGACGGGGAGTCCCCCTACTGCTCTCCTGAGGAGTGGAACTCAGCAAGCACGTTTTCATACATCAGCTCAGACTCAGAAAGTCTCATTATAACATAGTCTATCGTATCTTTGAAGTTTCTCTGCATTTCATCAGCTCAGAGTGGATTAAACATTTAAAAATACTGACAGGTTGTGTGTGTGTTTCTGCGGGTGAGTGCTTAAAATCTACCCTTTCATATCCTCGGTCAGATTTTGTGTTCTGACCTTCCCTTACTGATTTGTGAAAGCTCCTTGTATATTAAAGAATAAGCTCTTTGTCCTGTGTCCAAAAGGAACAGAGACTACATTTTATTCATGTATCCCCAGGCAGGGACAAGGTGCTGCATAAATATTTGTTAAATGAATGAATGGATTAATATGTCCTGCAAATATTTTTCACGGGGAGATTTCCATGTATAATTCTCTTCATTCGCATCATGAAACCAGGGCCATAGGGCTACTGGCGGTAGGAAAATAGAGGTCAAGACTGCGTACGTCCTAATCAGCAATCATTATCAATACGCGTAAGACAAAAATGGACTTCCTGCTTACTTTTATTAACAATAGGGGCACCTGGGTGGCTTAGTTGGTTAAGCGTCCGACTCTTGATTTCTGCTCAGATCAGGATCTCAGGTTTGAGGGTTCCAGCCCTGCGTTGGGCTCTGCACTATCAGAGCCTGCTTGGGATTCTCTCTCTCTCTCTCTCTCTCTGCCTCTCCCCTGATCAGGCTCTCTCTCTCTCTCCCTCAAAAATAAATGAAAAAACTTTGAAAAAAATTAACTGGCCTATGACTATACTATATATTTTTGATCATCTGACCCACTTTGAAAAGGCTTGGAGGTATTTTCTTTTGATCAAATATAGAGCACAGTTAGCCACAGCTCGCACTTACTGAGCGTATGTCCTATGCCAGTCACAGGGCTGAATAAGCATACAACAAAGAACCTTTACTTGGGGGCTTCCCTTATCAGTAACCTTACCTTCTTGTTCCTCTTTCATCTTTAGGTCCCAGAGAAGTGGGCAAGTTGAGTGCCACTTTCAGGAGAAGGATATGACATTGCGATGTCCCTCCCAGACAAAGAAGTAAAGAACCTGAGCGCAGACGACACTGTTGGAAGATGACGTGTGCTTTGCGAGATCTCCCTGGACCCGTGTTCCCAGGAGGGCCACAGTGAGAAGGCTGTTCCAAAAGGGCTTTGATCACATTCTCTTTTTGAACCCCTGGGAGGAGACTGCTATGTGGCTGGTTCCCTACATGTTCAAGGGAATGATGGCTTAACGAGGAAGTATAGTGCCAGACGGACGAGCCAGCTGTCTTGAGTCACATGCACAACTCCAGCAGTGTTTGTAGGGGACCCAGAAGTTCCTACAAATCCTCAGATTGCTGGCGGTAAGAAGAACGATGAAGGATTTCCTAGGGGTACAGTTGCAGGGGCAGAGAAAAATGGGAGTCACAAGCAGGTGTCACAGCAAACTGAACACTGAAGCACGGCCCAGTACACCAGGCAAATCTCGACTGACCCAGAGAAATAGATCACAAATACATGAGCTGCAGACTTGCACAGTGAGCTATAGTAGGAGAACTGTGCCCAACCAAGGGCCCTGTCACTTGTGCCTCCACAGAGCTCAGGCCTGGGCAAGAGCAGACCAGCTACTCTGCAGTGTGGAAAGATCAGTGAATACCGGAGCTTAGTACCTGGCCTTGGCGCCTGGGTGGCTCAGTCAGTAGGTTAAGGGGCTGACTTTGGCTCAGGTCGCGATCTCGAGGTCCATGGGTTCGAGACCCACATTGGGCTCTGTGCTGACAGCTCAGAGCCTGGAGCCTGCTTTGGATTCTGGGTCTCCCTCTTGCTCTCTTCCCCCTCCCCAGCTCTCTCTCTCTCTCTCTCTCTCTCTCAAATGAATAAACATTAAAAAAAAAAAAAAAGAAATCCATCTTGCAGAGGAGGAGTAGTGGGGAGGATTGGGCAAATCATGTTCCCCTGAAATCTGCTGTGCTACCCAAAAGATTGCAAGCTGGAAAGAACTGAGAGCTTTTCCATAGTACAGGTTAGTATTTTATTGTTTTCTAGTTTCCCCCACCTATTCACGGTGAGTGGGGGGATGGCGATTCTTAAAGAAGAAGATTTCAATCAGTTATAGAAATAAGAGCCAACTTTCCCCCAGCATATGGACATACGCTTATTTGAGACCCGGATACTGATCCCTGATAATGAGTATCTCACTGAATTCTTGCAAAAAAAGCCCGTGGGCTGGGTGTTTTACAAATGAAGATACTGACGTTTGGAGAGATTGAGTGTTTTTGCTACCGCCACTCGGCCAGCCAAAGAGCTAAATCCCCGTTCAAGCAAAAACTGGTAGACCCTTCATCCCTATAGCATTTTGTGAGCTGTTAGGTGAAGTTTCTGCCACAGCAGGGAATCATTTTCTTAAGGCCTGGGGAGCTTTGGGGGTTAGCACGGAGCAAGCACCTCAGTCGGTTGGGCTCAGAGGGAATGTTTTGAGTCTGAGCTCCACTGCGGACCAACTGCTTCTGGCCAGGCGTCAGAGCGGGAACGCGTGGGATACACCGCACAGGTTGGCCGGGCTCCTACCTGGGTGAAGGCGATGCAGATGGTCCTACTGAGGCTGCAACGCCTGCCGGGGAGATGCTCCATAGGTTGTGCACGTTCTCGGATGAGTCAGCCCGTGATTGCTGACACCGATATGTTTGCGGTTACTGCCTCGGAGGCCTGGTGTGTGAGTCAGACGGTATTGAAATTAGAAGAGTGTTGGCCTTGTTTCCTGAGATTTTAGAAACGGAATAATAAGTTTTTGAACTTGGTCTGTGGTCAGAACCACTTTGGGGAAAAAAAACAACAACTATAAGCCAGAATGAAAACTTAGGACTAATACCTCTCTACACATTATGAAGGTAACAGAATTGAGTAGCTAATTATACTGTAACTGGCTATTAGTCTTTATGAAGGTGAATGCAATTAGCTTAACCTAATTTTAAATCTCACTTTCCCTTCCCCAAGCACATGTTTGCTACTCACAGCCTCAAAATGCTCCTTGGTAAGCTAAGGAGGTCCTCAAGCCTGCAGGTGATCATAAGTCATCAGTGGCAAAACAGGTGGGTCCATTCAGCCTGCTGATATTTTGTGAACGTTTTCACTCTTTTTGATTTTATTTTATTTTTTGAATATGTAAAGCACTCATGAAATTCAAAAGAATTCATTAAGAAAGGTATCAAGATATCAAAAGTATCAAGAAAGGTATACCCATAGAATTTTTATTCAAAAGTATCAAGAAAGGTATACCCATAGAATTTTTATTTCCATGCCTACCCCTCCCACCCTGTTCCCACTCACCCCCACAGGTAGCCATTTTCATTTGTTTGATCAGTTAAAAAAACAAATATATATATATATATATATATATATATATATATATATATATACCCAAAAGTAGCGTGAAAATAAATAAATGAATAAACAAATAAGTAAACATTAATTTCAAAAATTTTTTAATTTTTTTAAGTTTATTTATTTATTTTGAGAATGAGAGTCTGCACTGTCAATGCAGAGCCTGATGCAGGACTCGAACTCATGAATCATGAGATCATGACCTGAGCTGAAATCAAGAGTCAGTTGCTTAGCTGACTGAGCCACCCAGTTGCCCCTAAAATTAAAAAAAAAAAAAAAAAAAAATTATGTTTATTTTCAAGAGAGACAGAGGGAGAGAGAGAGAGAGAGAGAGAGAGAACATGAGTGGGGGAGAGAGAGAGGGAGACACAGAATCCGAAGCAGGCTCCAGGCTCTGAGCTGTCAGCACAGAGCCCCACGCGGGGCTCGAACCCACGGACCGCGAGATCATGACTTGAGCTGAAGTCAGATGCTTAACCAACTGAGATGCCCAGGCACACTGCCCCTAAATTTTTTTTAATTAAAAAAATTAGCATGGCAACATCCCAGGTGTCCATCGACAGATGAATGAGTAAAGAAAATGTGGCATATACCTCCAATGGAAGGTCGCTCGGTCTTAAAAAAGAAGGAAATACTCCCATGCGTGACAATATGGATGAACCTGGAGGACATTACACTAAGTGAAATAAGCCAGTTACAGAAGGACAAATACTGCATGATTCCACTTATAAGAAGTATCTGAAATAAACCCGTAGAAGCAGAGACTTCAATAGCGATTGCCAGGGGCTAGGTGGTTGGGGACATGGGGAATTGTTATTCAATGGGTAAAAAGGTGAAGTTATGCTAGATGCATGAACTCTAGAGATATGTGCACAACATAGTACCCATAGTTAACAATGTGGTATTGTGCATTTTGAAATTTGTTAAGAGGATAGATCTCAGGTTAAGTGTTCTTGCCACAAATAGAATAAAAATGCATGGACACAAAGAAACTTTGGGAGGTGTTGGATATGGCTGTTACTTTGATTGTGGTGATGGTATAGCAAAGGTGTTTGCATATATCCAAACTCTTTAAATTATACACATGAAATATGTGCAGTTCTTTGTATATCAATTATATCTCAATAAAGTTATCTAAAAAAAACCCCCAAAGTAGCATATTATGCCATATACATGATTTTGTCTCTTGCCCTTTTAACTTTACAATATACATTGGAATCCACACCATTCCTATTTATAAAGTTCTTCCTCATTTTTTTTTTCTTGACTATTTGGATTGTTTTCATTCTTTTGCAGCTATAAATGATACCTCAGTGAATAACCTTGTGGACGTGTTGTTTATGGAGGTACGCCTTCAGGTAGATTCCTGGAACTGGGATGGCTAGATCATAGGGTGAAAGCATGTGATTTTGTGAGATATTGCCGACTGGTTTAGGTCGTTTTATACAACCACAAACAAAGTATGACCCTAGTGTCTGTCACCCCACAGCCTTGTAACAGGGTGTTTCTCAAGCTTGTGATTTCTGTCAGTCTGAGACTAGACATGGTGTCTTAGAGTTGTAGTATGCATTTCTTTTATTATAAGCGAACTTGGGGAAATTTTCTTCCTTACATGTCAATTTGTGTGTCTTTTTGCTTAATTTCTGTCCATTTTTGTATCAGGTTTTTGGTGTTTCCTTTTTTTCTAATTCTTTAAAAATATTTTTTTAATGTTCGTTTATTTTTCAGAGAGAGGGAGAGACAGAGTGCGAGTGGGGGAGGATCAGAGAGAGAGGGAGTCACAGAATCTGAAGAAGGGTCCAGGCTCTGAGCTGTCAGCATAGAGCCCGACATGGGGCTCAAACTCACAAACTGCGAGATCATGACCTGAGCAGAAGTCAGGCACTTAATTGACTGAGCCACCCAGGAGCTCCCCCCCCTTTTTTTTCTAATTCTTAAGAGTTACTTATAAATTAAGAAGGTTACCCCTTTTGTCTATGTGGCACATATTTTCTCCCAGTTTGTAAATAGTCTATTTTTCTGATAGCATTTTTCTATGCAAAAAGTTTTACTTTAAATTTCTGTAGTTACATTTATCTTTCTTTCTTTCTTTCTTTCTCTCTTTCTTCCTATATTTGGGCTTTCTGTTCTGTTTGGTTCGAGTCCCAGGACCATTCTATTGTAAAACTGTGTTTAAATCTGAAAAAAAATTGTCCCCTCTCATTGCTCTTCATTTTTAAGGTTTTCCTAAATTTTCTTGAATGGTTAAAATGTAGACTTTAGAATTAACTTATTTAGTTCCAGAAAAAAAAAATACTTAGTTTTGTATTGAGATCTCGTTAAATGTATATATTATCTTGGGGAAACTTATGTTAAATGGGTTTGTTCAAGAATAAGAATGTCTTTCTGTTGTTCCAATTAACTTCCTTTTGTTTGAAGAGTGTTTTAAAGCCTTTCTAAATATTTGGATTTAAAAAAATTTTTTTGTCAAGTTTTTCTTCTTTCTTCCTTCCTTTCTTCCTTCCTTCCTTTCTCTCTCTTTCTTTCTTTCTTTCTTTCTTTCTTTCTTTCTTTCTTTCTTTCTTTCTTTCTTTTATTTTTCTGTTGTAAATAAGGTTTGCTCTCCCGCTGTATGTTCTAGCTGGTTATTGTTTCCATATATGAAGGTTATTAATTTTTTTATACTTTTATATCTTCCTAGGTTACTGAATTCTTTACTGCTTTTATTAGTTTTAGCATGGATTCTCTTGGTTTTTTCCAGGACACTATTTCATCATCTGCAGCAAAGAAACAATGTTATCTCTTCTTTTGCAATTCCAGTACTTTCAATTGCTTATATCGTGTTTATTTCACTTTACTTTATTTTTTATTTGAGCTTCTCATGATGAGGCATAGACTTCTAGTCTGCTTCAATCTCCTCCATTCCTATTATTAAACTTCATCGACTTCACTCATTTATGTTGCTAGCCTGGCTCCTGAAAGCATTAAAATACATGACCCCTGTCCACAGTCAACAACCTTGACATAACATGAGCTGCCCTTATACCACCATTGTGCATTTCTTCTATCCACTGCAGGGTTAGGTGGGTCAGGATGATGGGGGTGGGTCAGCCCCGTCAATTGGATTAGTCTTGGGGAAACCAACTGTTCACTGTATCCTTTAGGGGCGGATACTCCAGAAGAGTAGAGAAGGAATCCAAAATTAAGCTGGAGAGATTGGCAGCAAATGCCAAGTCCAAAGGAGCAAGAACAAGACAGTAAATTAGAGACAGTCAGGAGTAAGTACTTAAACGAGGTTGGATCAAAATAGGAGCAGACCAGAATTGTACAGAATGATTTCATTACTTATGCATAGGTATTAGGGTTTTACCTTTACAAGCCAGTGGATGCCTGGGCGTATGGGCTTATAGGGTGGATTAAAAGTCTCAAGCTCAAAATGGGTAATGGTCATCGCTGCAAAATTTTTAATATTAAGTTATAAATAGGTTCTAGGATATTTTTGCTATATTATTTTCTGAGAACAACAGCATAGCATCTGCCCCCTAGATCAGCACCATCTGTGATTTTCTGCAATGAAGGAAATGTTTTATCACGTGTGCTGTCCCATTAGGTAGCCACTAGCCACATGTGGTTATTGAACACTGACTATGTGGCTCGTGCAAATGGGGACACTGGATCGTTAACTGTATTTAATTTTAGTTAATCTAAATTTAAATAGACATTGTGGCTAGTGATTACTGTATTGGACAGAGTGTAACTCTAGAACTTTATATTCTAAAAAGACAAAGGGTAAAATTCATGGCCTGTGACTTCGGCTTGTGTCAGCCACTTGCAGCATGCATTAAACACTAGTATGACCTTATGATGTCTCATTTGTAACAGATTTGTAATAAAATGGAATAATAATATAATGCAATAATAGTTTTTAATAAAATATATTTTATAAAACTCTTCCAGTTTGTTTATACTGCAATAACATGCCTCTATAAATTATAATAATCCACAGTCCGTAGCAAGGAAATTAGTTTGGAAAAATAATGAACTAACTTTCCCAAAGTCATGAAAATTATTAGTTTCAAATGTATGGCCTGAATCAAGGTCTTTTGATTCCAGGTTTAATCTTTACTCTGTTACACAAAGGTGAACTTTTCATATGTACAAGGGAGTGATTTAAAGTGTGTTAGTCTGATAATGTTAAACATACGCTTGCCATATAACCTGGACATTCCATCTCTAGATATTTACCCAAGAGATATTAAACCATATATTCGTATAAAAACCTGTGCATAAATGTTTATAGAGACTCTATTCACAATTGCCCCAAACTGGACCTAACTCAAATGACCTTCAGCTACTTAAAGGAAAAACAAATTGTGGCATGTACCCGTAATGGAATACTATCTGGCAACAAAAAGACCCATTGACCCATACCACCGCATGGAGAAGTCTCAAATGAATTATGCTAAGTGAAATAAGCCAGACTCCAAAAGTCATGTGCTCTATAATTGCATTTATTGGATACTCTGGAAAAGCCCAAACTAGTGACACAGAACAGATCGGTGATTGCCAGAGACTACAAAATGGCAGGAGAAAATTGAGAGGGCTAGTGGAAATGTTCTATAGCTTTATTATGAGAATGGTTGTGTGACTGTATACACTTGTCAAACTCTTAGAAATTTTCACTAAAGTAAGTGAATTGTATTGTATTAAAATATGCTGCAATAAACCTCCTGTGTGTAAGGTATGTTAACATTCTATCATAGGTTGGTGGGAAAAGGAGAATAAGATTTGATTAGAGATGGTCAAGACTTAAACAACTGGTCTGGGGTGACCGGCCAGCCTTCTAAAGTGCAGTGACTAAGGTGATGTCACCAGATTTCTAAGAATGCATATCAGGAGGCTGTGGGTCCAGCTATGAGACCTTCAAGACAGTGATGACACCCAGCTGGAACCTTCTCAGTGGGTAATAGGAATGCCTACACCTCTTGCTTAAAATAGGACACAGCCAGGCTCATGAACCAGAAGAATAGGGCTTGATGTGAAGGAAGCCTCGCCATATGTCAAGACCCAGCCTGAATTATGAGACCGAGGTAGGACACACTCACTACTACCCTTTGGACAATCTGGACTTGCTTCTGTTCTTGCTGTACGTCGAGCTTGTTTCTACCTTGGGGCCCATGAGCTGGCTTTTCCTTCCGCTTGGAGACACATGAATAGACCTTCAGTGATCGAGTTACCTAATTGGCCCCCACTGCTCTCCTTTCACATCACTTAGTTTGATTCTTCATAGCACCTATTAATACCCGATATTGTTTGCTTATTTGTTCGTGTCTGATGTATGTATGTAGGAACGGACGGATGGAGAGGTGGATGGATGGATGGATTTATTATATTTACTGGAGGGCAAGCTTCATGAAAAGTGGGATTCACTCTCCGTGTCATTCACTACTGCGCCCTCAGCCTGTCAGCTGAATGCCTGACATTGGTTGGGGCTCAAGGAATAATTGTTGAAAGCATAGATGGATTGTCTCAGAAACCGGATGGGACTGAGTTAGCTCGTCGCAGGTAATTATGCCTGAAGCTCGCAGGGCTGAGCAGGAAGACTGACAAGCTCCAATAATTGTAATTCCAGCTGGTGTGTGATTACAGATGGAGGTGAGCATCTTTAGACTGGCATCTTCAATTTGGTTTCCTGTGCTGAAAACCCAGCATGATGACAAAAGGCTGGCGTGGCACTTGCTGCCGTCGCCTCCTTGTGTATTTTACCAGTGCTCATTTCCCCAGCGTTTCACACGCGGGAGTTGTGTTGTGTCCAGGACCGAGGGTGTTTTGCAGAGGTGCTTCTGTCCTTTCTCGTTTGTTCCTTTTCCTGCTGGTGCTCGTCTTGGTTGCTAAGACAGTTTCCATGGCAAAGGCCCACCAGCTAAGAGAGGATTACATGCAGTAAATATTTTAAACAGATGAACTTGACAGCCGAGCAGCTGCTTTTCACCAAACAGAAGGCAGGAGCGTACTGGGATCAGACTGGCAACTAGAGTCACATTCTAAACCTTTGCTATGGATGCATGACTGGCTTTGAGGTTTTGGCCACCGGCAATCGTGGTGAGAAAAATATCTGAAGTCTGTCCACAGTGTATGTGCACTTAAGAATATTCTAGCTTACTGAAAGGAATAGAGGAGCTATTTTATAAAATGGAAGCTTGGCAGACATTTTGCAATAACAGGATGATGTAAAAGCAGCTGGAGTCCTCCTGTGAGGTGCGTGAAAAGTGGGCTTCCTGTTAGACTTTAGATGTGAAGAAAAAAAGGCTGTTGTGAGGAAGAAATACGGAAAGGCTTGGCTTGGCTTGATGGTGTATCACGTGGACCAAAGGGTAAGTTGTTTCCACCAGGCACAGGGACCTTAAAGAGTTTTCAGTCAGATGGTTATCGTACATTCTCTAGAACCATGGACATACCTGCCTATTTTTCTCTATAAAGTAGAAATTTCAATGTTTGCCTGCCAATTCCACATATTTTTTTCCTGATGCTGGAAGCCATTCAGGCATTGGCCAGACAACCTTTTTCTTGTACAGAAAGAGAAGCTAGTCTCAATTAACATTCGAGAACTTGCAACTTGATAGTCAAGCACTCAACTAATGATACCCTTAACTGTGGCTCATACCTTCTAAGCCAGCTCTCACCTTCTCTCCAATGTTTTGCTGTCTTCTTCACAGTATTGAGATAAGAGTTGCTTTCTTTGTGTCTTAGATTTTCTTTTGGAATCTTCTAGTAATTTCTGGGATGTCCAGTCATTCTCATTTATCTTTATTCCAAAGAGTTATACTTTAAATTCAATTGTATGAGTACATAAAGAGAAACTACTTAAACTCAAGAGTTCTCCAGCTCATGGCAAGGATCGTATGTTTCCACTTCTCCCTTATTCATTTCCAATCAACAAATATTTTCTGATCACCCACCATGTGCAAAACAACCATGGTAGATGTTACAGAAGGACATCTACGGTGATTTACAATGTACTTGCATTCCAACAAGTTTTGAAAAATACTTCCAGCATTCGGTATACCGTTTAATCCTTCTAACATCTCTGCAGTTCCCCGAGTTCTCTGAAGCCTTCTCCAGCATCAGGTTATGCCACAGAATGCCTTGCATTCCTGAATAAGGGTCAACTTGGATTTTGACCAGGGTATCCGAGGAAGTTTAGAATCATAGTTTCTTTCTGTCATGCTTCTGATGTTTTCTTCCTGATGCTGGGTTTAAATGAATTCTAGGACATCCACACTACGAAAGAAAATATAGCTATTTGGAATGAAAATGCAAATGTATATTTAGTGACTTGTAATGTGTACCATGTTTTATTGTCGAGAGAAGTAAAGTTACAAAATCTATTTCAGGGTGATTCCATTTGTTACAAGAATATATAAATAGATGTATGCACAGTCATATGCATAAATGTACACACATGTAGTAAAAAGAAGTCGAGAATATTATAGATGAAATGTTCATAAGGGTCATCACTGATAGATAGCATCACGGAAGACTAAGACTTTTCTTGACATTTTCTCCAAAGAAATTTCTGTAATGAACTTGGATTTTTGTGTAATGGAGGCATAAGCAGGAAATCAGCTTAAAGATATGGGAACATATAGGGATTTGAGAGGGACAATGTCACGGTGAATCTTCTCCTACACATATCTGAGCCCTCTTTAAGACCTTATCCCTAGAGGAAATAAAGATACTAGCATTTCAAAACTTGGCTCTCTTTAGTGAAACAATAATATGTCCAGTCTTTGCCAGTCATTACCTTTTCTCTCTAAAACCAACTTTCAAAATTCAAAGAATGCCCACAGTTCTCTCATACTGAAACCTATGCAGGAAAAAAAAATAGCAGAGTGTGAAATGGATAAGACAAGGAAATCCCTCTGAAGCTCTTCTTGCGAAGTTTCGTTAAGAGTGTCTGCCATGCCCTGTCTTGCTCCCAGCTGGGTCTGCTGTTCTAGTAAATGCCAGCAATTACGCCAGTTTTCTGCAGTATCCCCAGGTTGCCAGAGGACTTTGAAAGCTGGAAAGGACTCACCAGCTACAACAATGGTGTTCACAGTAGCAAGGTTTATTTTCCCCCAAGACGATAGTCCCGGGTTTGCATACATTTGCTCTTTTCAATGAACCATGTACTCTAAATGTCACCTTGCTTCCATTCAGCCTGGCCTGTGTTCTGACTGTCCAGGGGCCTCCAGGAACAGCGGGCAGATTGATGGCTTGCTGAAACCTCCCTCATTATCTACCACTGTAAATTCCTTTCATGAGTAATCTCTTGCGCCCTGGATGCAGAGATCCTTTGTGTGCGTGCTGTGAAATAAAATCTCAGAGAATGTGTGAGCTAATTTCTAATACTCGCCCCCACCATTATCCCCGACAATGTGACCTCAGAGCTCATTGTTTATTTAATTAGCAAAGCTCAGTTTAAATGGCACTAATTGGGGAAGAATGAAAAGTAAAGGATGTTAGCAGATTTAAGCAAAGAAAAAGGGGTGTGTGTGTGTGTGTGTGTGTGCGTGTGTTGCTGTGTCAGAAAAGAACACTTTTGAAAAATTAGTACTGGAAAGTGTATATTATTATCTTGTAAGAGATTGCCTTCATTATCCTTTACCTTAAAAACGAAAGAAAATTGCTTCTTTTCTATAATTCTTACCCAAAAGATGCTCCAAAGACCCATACTTATTTTTTCAAAACTGTAAACATACAGGTTATAATCACCTTTAAAAATGTTTTTTTAAATGTTTATTTTTGAGAAAGAAAGAGAGAGAGAGAGAGAGAGAGACAGCGTACGAGCAGGAGAGGGGCAGAGAGAGAGGGAGACACAGAATCAGAAGCAGGATCCAGGCTCTGAGCTGTCAGCACAGAGTCCGACTCGGGACTCCAACTCATGAACCGTGAAATCATGACCTGACCCAAGTCAGACGCTTATCCAACTGAGCCACCCAGATGCCCCTATAATCACCTTCTTGATAGTCACTACTATTTAAATTGAATTTGGCATACTCTTCTTAATTTTGCAAAAATCTTGAGCTCATACCAGATCTTTTTCCTATAAATGATATCTTATTTTATTTATTTATTTATTTGCAGTCACAGCTGAGGAACTCTGCATTCAAAACACCTTGAAGAAGGCTCTGGGCTCCACCATTATTGTTGCCTTGATCTCCTGATCGGCTTCTGCCCTTCTGCCAGGATAGGCCATAGTGTAGTCTGAGGCTGTTTTACTGGGTCATGGTCCTTTGGGGAAGAGTACTGACCATCACGGCAAAGGCATCGATCCGGGGCCAGGAAGGCTGTGGACGCTTTGGCTTTCCCGCCCTTTCTCCATGGATGGTTTCTGTCCCTCTCACAAGGATAATAAACAAGAGTTGAATAAGCAGTGTGACACATCCATGCAGTAGGACACTATTCAGCAGTTAAAAGGAATAAAAGACTGGTACCTGCTACAACATGGATGAACTGACTTTATGTTAAGTGAAAAAGGCCAGATACAACAGACCCATGGCATATAATTCCATTTACATAAAATGGCTAGAAAAAACAGTCTCTAGAGACAAGAAGTAGATTAGTGCTCTCCTGGGGCTGCACTGGGAAAGGGTGGGGGGTCCACAAATGGGCACAAGGGATCACCGCGGGTTATGGAACTGTTCTAGAATTGGATTATCACGATGGCTGCACAAGTCTGCAGGTTTACTAAAATCACCAAATTGTACACTGAAGATGAATGAATTTTAGGGTATATAAATTATACCGCTAATAAATGTGTTTTAAGAAATTAGAAATAAATTTCAAGTGATACAAAAATAGGAAAACCTGGAGCCCATCCTGTTTGAGGAAAGTTCCACAGGGAAGGTGCTTGGGATGGGCCATTGAGACCAGCTTTGCTCTGGCTGGGGGGACACACTCCCAGATCTTGCTGCCTCTTGCTGAATGGTGTTTATTTCTCATATTGGCTTTAGGAGAAAATCAGTATACGTTATCCCAAGATGCTGGGTGCTCAAGATACAGGCATTGGATGTCTTTGATTTGGTTCTTGTACTTAAGGAGGCCTGTCGGGTGGGAGGGTCAGGTGTGTAAACATTCTGTGAAGACCAGCTAGCACGCAGGCATTCTGAAAGGCTTCTTGGAGGAGGTGATGTCTGAGCTGAGAGTCAATGAAAGGTGCAAAGGTGGCAAAGGCAGAGAGAGACGTAGAAGAGAGACATGGTTCTGTTTGCTTTGCACGTTACTCTCTACCGCTTTCACTCCCTGGCCCCAGCTATCCCTCCCCCCCCCCCCCATCAAGGTTGGTCATAATTCAAGGTTGACAATGAGGGAGAACCAAGCTCCCCGCACAGCGTTTGATTCAAGCATAGGTATAGGGCTCCAGCACTGGTCACAGTGCCTACTGAAATGTGATATAATTGGTTCTCTTTTTTGGCCTCCGAAGGTCATAATCGAGCAGTTTTGTGGATAGCACCACACATATTCTTCTCTGCATTAAGAAAGCCCATCTGTGGAATGATGTTTACTGACAGACAGAAGCAGAACAGAGGCATGTAATAATATAAACTAAAGGGGGATTAGTTGGTGACATCGTTCAAACTCTGGCACAGCCACACCTTAAGCACTAAACACCACTCCCCTCCACCTTTTTTGAAAAAACCTTGTTTACTTTGGGTTGAGTTTCCCCATAATCTGGGAGTTTTAACTAATATAAAGGGCTTATAATTGGGAAGAGCGCCTGGTACGTAAACCTGTAGGCCCAAATGGGTGTGGGCTTTTTAGGAAAGGGTGATGTGCAGGTTGACAAGAGGTAGCATGGCAATGGCTTCAACTGGGGTGATGGATGTAAGGTACTCCAGGATGCCCCATCCCTCTTGTTCTGTTTAACCACCTCTGAAGCCTTCCACTTCCACTATAAGGTACCTTGCAGACCTGAGTCATTGAGGAGGAGAAGGACCTCATTGCCCTGGGAAGCAGCGGGAAGGATATATGATCCTCTCTTGCCTAAGACATGGCTCTTCATGGTGATGACGCACTGTCCATGGCAGAAACAGCATTCTGTCCTCCCTGTGATATTTAGATATGTTCTCTCTCCTTCACAAGCAGGATCTAAGAAAGAGCTGACAGAGACTGTCTTCTCCACAAACAAGTTGAAAGAAGTGAAATTTTCTTCTTCGTGACTGGTCTTGGAAAGCTCATGGCAGAAATCAAAGACGTGTCTTTTGCCCTTGAAATCAACCCCAAAGCAGAAGGCATGGCATATTTCCAACGACATCATATGGAACCTAGGAAACCCTAGAGCAAGGTGGTGATAAAGTAGCTCTTCAGGTCAGCCAAGTGGGGGGACATTCACTCCTTTTATAATCCGAGGGTACAGATATCTTCTCTGTTTTCTGGATTGGCCCTCAGTGGGGTTCCAGGGAGTGCTTTGGATTTGGTGTGGAGATACGTGCCTCTCAACCTGGGTTCTGCCGTATGACATTCCCCTTTCTTAGTTAAACCGGTGATGGCAGCTTTATTATAGATTAGTGAAGTGTTGACTAAGAAATGGATCATCACATGCCGTCACAGCAGATTTCTGTTATTGCACTGGGATCGGCCAACATTTGCACTGTGGGCTGCCTTCATCAGAATCACCAATATCCTTATTAAACTATAGATTCCTTGGCTTTTTTCCAAGAACGACTGCAGGGTGTTCAATGTGATTTATAAGAAATATATATTTCGTCATTCAGATTTCTTATGTATATTTGGTCTTCATCTACTGTTCCTGGCTCACAGCTCCCCAAACCCTTGGAACTTTCTGAAGGACAAGAGTGATGAAAGCACCTTTTGTCATAATTTTTAGTCTCTCCTCAGTTCCTGAAATCACTTCAGTGCCGCAAAGACACGCAATGCGTGTCTTGCTCTTTGCGACAAGCCCCTTTCCACCACAACTGGCTTTATGTTACTGAGGTGACTTTTGGAAGGTACCTAAGCACAAGGTCTGATTGCAGGAAAAGCAGCTCTGAGGATAGGGTTGGGACTTTCAGTTCCACACCCCTGACTTGGGAAGGGAAGAGGGGCTGGAGGTTGAAGCAGTCACCAATGGCCAACGATTTAATCAACCATACCTGTGTGATGAGGTCTCTATAAAAACCCCAAAGTATTGGGTTTGGAGAGCTCTCAGGCTGGTGAACAGGTTGAGGTGCTGGGAGAGTGGCACCCTGGAGAGGGCATGGGAGCTCTGCACCCCTTCCCTGTACCTTACCCTATGGATCTCTTCCATCTGGCTGGTCCTGAGTTAAATCCTTCTATAATAAACTGGTGATCTAGTAAGTCAATGTTTCTCTGAATTCTGTGAGCTGCTTTAGCAAATTCATCAAACCCAAAGAGGGGATCCTGGAACCTCCAATCTGGAGCCAGTCAGTCACAAGCAGGGGTGATAATCTGGTATCTGATGTTGGAAGGGCACGATCGTGTATGACCGAGCCCTTTACTTGTGGAATCTGAGGCTGTCTCTGTGTAGATAGCGTCAGAATTGAGTTGACCTGTAGGACACCCATGTGGTGTCAGAACATTGCCTAGTGGAGTAGGACCTCCCCCGCAAACACACATCAGAGTTGGTGACCAGATTCTTTAAGATGTATCTTGAAATTACGGATTGTAAACAAACTCTCCAGGTGAATCTTACGCACCTTAATAATTGAGAGCAACCAGCTGAGAGCCTGATACAGGCTCACAATTCAGGATACAGGGCTCAAGAGATGTTTTCTGAATAAAAATCTCTTCCACTCACTCACAAAGGGGACTCTGGCACCACATACCCTTTAATCTGAAATGCACAAGAAGTAGAGGAAATTCAGAAACACCTGTAGAAAATTCAGCAACACTTTTACTTTTCATATTTAAATTTTTTTTAACGTTTATTTATTTTTGAGACAGAGAGAGACAGAGCATGAACGGGGGAGGGTCAGAGAGAGGGAGACACAGAATCTGAAGCAGGATCCAGGCTCTGAGCTGTCAGCACAGAGCCCAACGTGGGGCTTGAACTCACAAACCATGAGATCATGACCTGAGCCGAAGTCGGTTGCTCAACCGACTGAGCCACCCAGGCGCCCCAACACTTTTACTTTTCAAATAAGATGAAGGGACTTGATTGTTCAGTAAAGCTCAGTCATTGCTGGGGGCCAGCTGGTGTGGCTTTTAAAAATGCGCCTGGCTTTTGCCAGTTGGAGAACCATGCAGGTAGCTAGGATACGACTGTTCTAATACTTCATCTTCAAACCTTGGATACGTGTGGACGTTTCTGAAATGAAATTTGTTACCCTCAACACAAATGCTTCACTTTGTTTCTCCTTTTCCTATCAGGGCATGCAGATATGCAAAATCTGGGAACCAGAAAAACAAAAGTACTGAAATGTTATGTAATTCTGGCCCTCTTATAATGAAGCAGATTCATGGTATTTTCTGTCCATCAAATGAA
The DNA here is from genome assembly GCF_024362965.1 of Panthera pardus. Lineage (NCBI taxonomy): Eukaryota > Metazoa > Chordata > Mammalia > Carnivora > Felidae > Panthera > Panthera pardus. The sequence goes on from NW_026526655.1 coordinate 14,751,091, forward strand.
TGAAGCTCTTTCCATCAAGGTGGTATGTAAACAACAATTATTTTCAGCCTCTCAGATAGACACGTACAAGGCAAGGAAACAAACAGGTCTCCTCTCCATGCAGCAGCAGCCAAAGTCTGATAATGAAAAAGGCAACCGAATGGCTGTCGACACTGCCTTTTCCCCTGAGTTTGCCTGATTATATATATATATATATATATATATATATATATATATATATATATTTGTGAATGACTAATGGGGAGGCAGCTGCTGCAGCAAATAGAATTCAAACCCCCATTAATATTGGTGACTCATCCGCTGGATTCTTTCCCCGTATCTGAAAATGTCAGGAAATTAAAAAGGCATCGTGGCATCTCCGGGAGACAAGTCCCAAGTCAGAGCTGTAACCACTTCTAAATATTCCTGGCCTCATTTGGAAATTGGATACCACCTGGGACGTGGCCTGGTTTGTAGTCCCATCCATGGGGGCAGGACAGACTATCAATCTCCCTGAGCAAAGCACTCGGCTCGTCCTTCAGCAGAGCCGGAATTTTGAAGCTGGCGATGTCGCTTGTAATTAAATGGAGCGAATAGGGAACTACACGTATCCTGGGCTTGGCTTCCTTAAGAGCTGAAAGAAAGAGGGGAACAGGCAGTGGTTGAAGCTCCATGGGCCTCTTGTTTGACTAAATATATTTCTCTTACACTCTGTATAAGACATGGGTAGAGATGGATATTTAGAAACATCTGGATGATTCCATTTTGAGTTTTAGTCTTTCCCTGAAAATTCAGCACCAACAATCAGCTTCCCAGTCACTTGAAACAAACCCTATAATCTGATTTTAATTCAACTGGATTTTTCAGCCTATTCTACAGGGGCCAGTCACTTGGTGTGTATGATGAGCAAAAATATATCTTTGGAAAATGAAATTTCAAAGCCTTATTGCAAAACTGGAACGATAGTATCTAGAATAGCAACGTGGCTTATGTGGTTGTCAGGTTCTTTGTTAAGGTGACTCTTGGCAATAATTCATTCAAATAAACTTGACATGAATCACTAAAGGGAGTTCCTGTTCAGAAGAGGGTAAAACATATGGATATAAACATCTGTGCCGGGGCTGTGGGAATCAGGGAAGGCTTGGGAAAGTTTCTAGCATGTGGGCCATACTGTTGATGAGGGAGCAAAAAGCAAGCTGAGGGTAAAGTACAAGCTAACATCCTGCAACCCACCCCTGCCCCCAAGAGGGATATGTACGACATTCCTCAGGTCTCCCTGGCGGCCCAAGAACAAAGGAAGGGGAAAAACAAATGGTTAACTGTTAGGGATCACAGTCCTGCAGGACTTGAATCTCCATCAACTCCATCAGTTTGCAATTGTCTTAATGATTTACAAGAAAAAAGCAATCTTCAGAAACCTATAGACTCAATTTCCTGGGACCCTGACATCACCCCCCCTCCCCCGCCGACCTCCATAGGATAGAAAATCTTATATAATCAGTCACTACTTACAATCCCAGTGCAGCTCTTTCTCCCCACAAGTCCTGTCCCCATGCTATGATAAAAACACCTTTTTGAACCAAAAACATCTCAAGAATTCTTTCTTGGCCACTGGCTCCTGAACTCCACTTCAAATCACATCACTTTGATGAAGAGATAGAATGGGTGCTTGTGGGGGGTGCTGAGGAAATCTCTCTTGGGGAGAGTGCAGGGGAGAGGCTTAGGTTTCAGAAACTGATCAGGCTGAAGGTTTGGAATGTAGTGGGGAAATGTAATTGGAATGGTGAATCATGGAAAGCCTTGAAAGCTAGAAGGAATGGTTTGTATGCCATTTTGCCATCAATGAAAGGTCAATGAAAGTTACTACTCATCAGGGATATAAGGATTCTTTTATTAGTTCATTTATTTGACCATTACTTATAGAGTTCCTACTATGTGCATTAATTATAGGTACTGTTGATACAGCAGTAAAAAAAATGAAGTGCTTATTATCTCGGATTTGGGGAGAGAGTACAGGAGACAGATAAGCAAATAGAAAATACACACAATACAGCAGAGGAAAGAAGTGTGCCCTTTTATTTTATTTTTTTAGCTTTTTAAAATTTATTTTGAGAGAGAGAGAGAAGAGAGAGAAAATGAGCATGAGAGGGGCAGAGAGAGAGGGGGAGAGAAAAAAATCTCAAGTGGGCTTCACATTTAGCACACGGAGACCAACACGGGGCTTGACCATGACCGTGAGATCATGACCTGAGCCAGAATCAAGAGTCAGACACTTAACCAATTGAGCCACCCAAGCACCTCGGAAGTGTGGTATTTTAGATAGCACCGTGGTCAGGGGAGGCCTTTTGGAGTTGACATCACTTGATAAAACACCTGAAATCTAGGTGAGTGAATCATATAGGTCCTGGAGAGGTTAATTCCAGCCAATGGCATTTCAGTGATGCCAGGAAAGCCAATGGCATTTCAGTGATGCCAGGAAATGCTAGGCCCTGAGGCAGGAGCTCATGCTTGAGGAAGAGCAAGGAAATCAGTATGGCTAGAATAGAATGAACGGGAATAAATAGAAGGAAGAATAAATGAGGTCCAAGACTGTTAGGACTCAGATCTCCTACAGTCATTTGGTGGACCTCAGCTTTACTCTAAGAGATGGGAAATTGGAGAGTTTGAGTACAAAAGCCATTATGTCTGAGCTATGTTTCTAAAATATTCCTCTGGCTTGTCTCTTGAGAATAGATTTTAGAAAGACAAAGATAGGATTAAAAAGACAAAGAATAGGAGACGATTGTTATAATCCAGGAAAGAGGTGATGGGAGTTCAACCTGGGTAGCAGTGATGAAGGTGGTCAGCAGTAATCAGACAGCAGTGAAGGTGGATCCAACAAGATTTACCGATAGATTGGATGGAGAAAGTGACAGAAAGAGAAGTATCAATAATTACTCCAAAGCTTTGCCTTGAATAATAACTAAATGGGTGACATAAATGAATTGAGGAAAGGTATGCCAGGGTAGGTTTGGGGGGGACCGAGAATTTAGCCTGAGCATATTGGGTACAAGAAGAAGACTATTAGACACCCAAGTGGGGACATGGAGTAGAAGGTAGAGCGTCTGGATCAGGAGTCCAGGGTAGAGGTGTAGGCTGTGTGTACACACTTAGGAATTACCAGTGTATTCGTAACATTTCAAACATGAGTCTGGAAAGCTCACCTACGGATTTGAGAGATGTAGAAGTTTCCGAAACCAAGCTGACAATATTTCAAAGTTTAAAGGCTGAGGAAATGAGGGTTATCCACTAGTGGATATTGAAAAGGAGAAATGTTTACGTAGGAGAGGAACCAAAAATAAGGTGAATTCTTTGAACAAAGCATCATTTTTTTCATTATCGCCTCTTTAAGAAGTGGGCCTAAAGTCACATAGCTTGTGAGTGGCAGTGCCCATGCTCTTGACCACGTACTATTCTGCACAGAGTGGAAACACACAAAAGCATTTTGCTTCGTAACCAGGTTTTTAAGCTCCGTAGTCAAAAGCTACGTTTGATGCGTGAGTCTGCTCCACTACTGCTGAAAAGGAAGCAGCTCAACAACTCAACAATCCTGAAGGAGGGAAGAACTCACCTTCAGGATTTTAATGTTAAATCTGGGACTTTATTCTTTTATTTTTATTTTAATCCCAGTATAGTTAACATAGAGTATTATATTTCAGGTGCACAATATAACGATTCAACAGTTCTGTACGTTACTTAGCGATCATCATGATAAGTGTACTCTTAATCCCCTTCACTTATTTCACCCATTCCCCGCCCCCACTTCCCCTCTGGTAACTAGTTTGTTCTCTATAGTTAAGAGTCTGGTTTTTGGTTTATCTCTTTTTTCTTTGTTCATTTGTTTTGTTCTTTTAAATTCCACATATGAGTGAAATTATATGGTATTTGTCTTTCTCTGACATTTCACTTAGCATTATACTCTCTAGATCCAATCATGTTGCTGCAAATGGCAGGATTTATTCTTTTTCATGGGTTGGTAATATTCCATTGTGTATATATTTCACTTCTTTATCCATTCATCTAATGATGGAAACTTGGGCTGATTTCACAATTTGGCTATTGTAAATAATGCTACAATAGATATAGGGATACATATATCCTTTTGAAGTCATGCTTTCATATTCTTTGAGTAAATACCCAGTAGTAGAATTCCTGGATCATCTGGTTGTTCTGTTTTTAAGTTTTTTGAGGAACTTCCATACAGTTTTCCAAAGTGGCTGTACCAGTTTACATTCCCACCAACAGTGCACAACATTTTGCCCCACATCCTTGCCAACACTTTTCATTTCTTGTGTTTTTGATTATAGCCCTTCTGACAGGTGTGAGGTGATATCTCATTGTGGATTTGCATTTCCATGATGATTGGTGATGTTAAACATCTTTTCATATGTCCATCGTCCATTTGTATGTCTTCTTTGGAGAAACGTCTGTTCATGCCATCTGCCCATTTAATAAGTTCTTTATACATTTTGGAAACTAACCCTTTATTAGATATGCCATTTACAAATATCTTCCCTCATTCAGTAGGTTGTATTTTAGTTTTGTTGACTGTTTCCTTTGCTGTGCAGCTTTTTTTTTTTTTATAGTCTCAGTAGTTTATTTTTCCTTTTTTGTTTCCCTTGCCTCAGGGTACATATCTAGAAAAATGTTGCATGGCTGATGTCAGAGAAATTACTGCCTTTGCTCTTTTCTAGGTTTTATGGTTTCGGGTCTCACATTTAGGCCCTTAATCCATTTTGAGTTTATTTTTTATGTATGGTGCAAAGAAGTGGTCCAGTTTCATTCTTTTGCATGTTGTCTAGTTTTCCCATGACCATTTGTTAAAAGACTCTCTTTTTCCCATTGAATAGTCTTTCTGGCTTTGTCAAAGATTAATTGACCACGTTATTTTGGGTTTGTTTCTGGATTTTCTATTCTTTTCCATTGATCTCTGTGTCCATTTTTGTGCCGGTACTGTACCATTTTGATTACTATAAGATCCTTTGACCTTACTGAATTCATTTATCAGTTTTAACAGAGTTTGGTAGAGTCTTTAGGGTTTCCTATATATAGTATCATGTGATTTGCAAGTAGTGAAAGTTTTATTTCTTCCTTACCATTTTGCATATCTTTTATTCTTTTTCTTGTCCGATTGCTGTGGCTAGGACTTCCAGTACTATGTTGAATAAAAGTGGTGACAGTGGACATCCTCGTTTTGTTCCTGATCTTAGAGGAAAAGTAGATGGTATGGTTTTCTTAAATGCTTATTTATTTATTTTGAGAGAGAGAGAGAGTGAGAGTGAGCATAAGTGGAGGATAGGCAGAGAGAGAGAGAAGGAGAGAGAAAATCCCAAGTAGGCTCCATGCTGTCACTGCAGAGCACTGTCAGTGTAGAGCCTGATGTGAGGTTCTGTCTCACAAAACATGAGATTATGACCTGAGCCAAAATCAAGGGTTGGATGCCCAGCTGACTGAGCCACTCATGCGCTCCACAGACGGTGTGTTTTGATGAGAGAAATCATGATCTGTCTTAGGGCACCATTTTGCCCAGAATGGAGTTCTGATGCTTTTTAAAAAAACTTGTTTAATGTTTATTTATTTTTGAGGTGGGGGGAAGGGCAGAGAGAGAGAGAGGGAAACACAGAATCGGAAGCAGACTCCAAACTCAGCTGTCAGAACAGAACCCCATGCGGGGCTCGGCTCCCATGAGATTATGACCTGAGCTGAAGTCAGTCGCTTAACTGACTGAGCCACCCGGGTTCTTCTGGGGTTCTGCTGCTTTGAAACACAGCATTTTATTTTTTCATTTGGAAGTACATTACCATATCATGCACCTGATGCTTAAAGGTAAATGTATAAGAATTCATAATCTTTTTCGCACCTGGTGAAAGCCAGATCATTCAACATTGTTTTACTTTCTGATAACCATGACAAAGAAGGTAGAATATGTTGCCTTAAAAACTATGTTTCCCTGATAAATCCATTATAGCTCTCCCACCTGAAGTTCTCCAAACCATTTTGGGAACTCTTAGGGAATTTTAAACCAGAAGAAACTGCTAAGAAAAGGGCTTCCATATTTTGAATGGAAGGTATTATTTGATGACATTTAGGGTACACAAAATGAGCATAGTGTACTTGTGTTTCAATTTAAGCTCTACTCTTAGAGCTAAAAGATCAGATCTTACATCACAGTTGGGCTCGGACTTAGCAAATTAGCTCAACAACTTTTGAGTCTTAATTCCTGAAATCAGAAATTACCATAAGGATTTCTGCCATTCCTACCTCTTGGATGGTATGAATAATACAGTGACAGAATTTGTTTTGTTTATAAATTTATAAGTTGCTTGGTCAGCTTGATCATCCAGGCTTGCTCACGTGTCCGTGGTCAGCTGTTACAGGTGTAGGAGAGCCTCAGTTGGACAACTCAGCTCTGTTCTCTGTGTTATTTCATCTTCCTTACTCAGGCAAAGGTAGAGATCAAGAAAGAAAGAGAGAAGGCAAAATCTTTGGAAGCCTTGGCTCAGAACTGAGCCCTTATCACTTCTTCCATATTCAGTTGGCCATATAAAGTTAAAAGGCAGCCCAGATTCTCCAACCATGTTATATTGATGATCTGAACCCTAACCTTCACTCTAACTCTATCCCTTCCTGGGCACGATCACTTCTGTGTCTGGTTGTATTCTATGTCGCTTCCATCTGTCAAAATTCAAACTCAAATATGGCTCCTCTCCTTCTGCTACATCACTTTCCCTTCCTTATCCCTTTCATATCTCCATAGCCACTTTCTCCCTCCCACACCCCTCCCACTCCTCCTGTGGTAGAGGAATAGGAGAGAACTCTTGTTTGGAGGAACTTCAAAGTCATCTGGCAATGAGCATGGGAACAGGGAGAAGTGAGGATTGGGGCCATTTTGTTTTTGCGAACAATCTACTACAGATAATAATTGAATAGTAAGGCCCATTTTACCTAACGATTTGTGACCACTCTTTTTCTTATGATCTCTATGTATTGAGAAAACACATTTCCCATGATTTGATTCCAGTTTCTTGCCCTTTTCACATGTGGAAACCAAGCAGAAAAGACTTTGACTCTATAAAGTTACTATTTGGTGCTTTTTGTCACTTCTAATTGAAATGGTGCTGCATTTAAAAAACTTGTGAAGTGTGGGGTGCCTGGGTAGTTCAGTTGGTTAAGTGTCTGACTTTGGCTCAGGTCACGATCTCATGGTTCGTGAGTTTGAGCCCCGCATCTGGCTCTGTGCTGACAGCTCAGAGCCTGGAGCCTGCTTTGGATCCTTTGTCTCCCTCTCTCACTCTGCCCCTCCCCCACTCACGCTCTGTTTCCCTCTCTCAAAAAATGAATAAATATGAAAAAAAAATTTTTTAAATTGTGAAGTGTGAGATGACACGGGAAAAAAATTTAAATTGCATTGGGAACTACATAGGACACACTTCATGGTTGCAATATAAACACAGTGAAGACTGTATACTTTATTTTTTCTCTTTCTGGGAATGCCATTATTATTTCCATTTCGTTGTTGTCAAAGTAATTGAAAATGCTCACTTCCATATTCCTCCATAGTAAACATACTGAGTGGGAAATTTCAAATTAGGCCTCTCTCCTGTCTGATAACATGATTTGTATTACAAGTCGTTGGTAGTGAGTGAACTGTTTGGACTATTAAACCAGAAAGTCACAGAATATATGTATCTGTCAGATAAGATTTAACTCCCAACTTTTTTCCAAAAGAGCTCCTAGTTATTTCTAATGAAAAAAAGTATACATTGTAAGTCTTTTCAGTAACTACAGAAACATAAAGAGGAGGCAAAAGTGAAAATAGAAAAAAATCTGAACGAATGGAAATACTGTTAAATTAGCTTTAAATTAGGCTTTATTCTGCATAATTAGAAAGAAACAATTGAAAGTACAAGTTTTTTTCTAGAGCAGTGATCTTACGCGAAGGTTGCTAACACAATAATGTCACAGGTAATTTGCTATTAATGACAGTTAAAGTTGTTGAATTATTTTTTAAAATATAGACAGAATGGATTTACTTGTACTCACCTACATTTATGAATAGGAAAGACAGGTGTGAAATGTATAGAAGTTTCTCGTATATCCCATTCCCCCACACATCCATAGCCTAATCCATTATCAATGTCCCTCACCAGAGCAGCGCATTTGTTAAAATTGATGAATCTACATTAACACAAATTACCCGTTGTTTAACTAAGGTTCACTCTTTGTGTTGTATATACTGTGGGTTTGGACAAATTCATAATGACACGAACCTACCATTATCATATCATACAGAGTAGTTTCACTGTCCTAAAAATCCACTGTGAGCCATATATCTATCTCTCCCCAACCCCAACCCCTGGCAACCACTAACTTCTGGCTCCATAGTTTTGCCTTTTTCAAAATGTGGTATAGTTGGGATTATACAGTGCGTGGCCTTTTCAGATTGGTTTCTTTAACTTAGTAATAACATTTACGATCCCTCCATATCTTTTCATGACTTGACAGCTCATTTCTTTTTAGTACTGAATAATATTTCATTAGCTAGCTGTACATTAGTTTATTCACCCGCCACTCACTTAGTTGCTTCCAAGTTTTGGCAATTATTTAGAAAAATGCTATAAACATCTGTGTGCAGATTTTTGCATGGACCTAAGTTTTCGACTTCCTAGGGTAAATAACAAAGAGCACAATTTTTGGATTGTATGGTAAAAGTATGTTTAGTTTTGTAACAAACCACCCAACTCTCATCCAAAGTGACTGTACCACTTTGCGTTCCCACCAATAGTGGATGAGAGTTCCTGATGCTCCACATTCTCCCCAGCGTTTGGTGTTGTCACTGTTCTGAATTCTGGCCATTCCGATAGGTGTGCGGTGATAATCGCATTGTGGCTTTAACTTACATTTCCCTGATGACATGTGAGGTGGAGCATCTGTTCGTAGGCTTGTTTGCCATCTGTATATCTTCTGTGGTGTGGTGTCTTTTAGAGTCTTTGGCCCATTCTTGAATTTCACCGTTTGCTTTCTTATTGGTGAGTTTTAAGAGTTCTTCGTATATTTTGGACAACGGTCCTTATCAGATGTGTCTTTTGCAAATATTTTCTCCCAGCCAATGGCTTGTTTTTCATTTTCTGGACAGTATCTTTCACAGAGGAGAAGATTTTAAATTTAATGAAGTCCAGTTTATCAATTGTCACTTGCGTGGCCTGAGCCTTTTTGTTGTTCTGTCGAAAAAGCTATTGCCAAACCCAAGGTCGTCTAGATTTTCTCCTATATGATCTTCTTGGAGTTTTATACTTTTGCATTTTACATTTAGGTCTTTTATCCATTTTGAGTTAATTTTTATGAGGGGGGTAAGGTCTGTGCCTAGATTCACTTTTTTGAAAATCCAGTTTTTTGCATAAAAATGTTCCAGCACCATTTGTTGAAAAGACTCTTCGCTTCATTGTATTGTCTTTAGCCTTTTGTCAAAGATCAGTCGACTATACTTAGGTGGGTTTGTTTCTGGGCTCTGTATTCTATTTTATTGATCTGTCTTTTTGACAGATTGTCTCTTCTTTTGCTAATACCACATTGTCTTCATAGTAAATCTTGAAGTCGGGTAGTGTCAGTCCTCAGACTTTATTCTCCTTCAATATTGTGTAGATTATTCTGGGTCTTCTCCCTCTCCATATAAACTTTCGAATCCATTTTTCAATATCTAGAAAATAACTTTCTGGGATTTTTATTAGGATTGAATTAAATTTATAGATCAAATTAGGAATTACTGATATTATGACAATATTGAGTTTTCCTATCCATGAACATCGATTATCTATTTATTTAGCGTTTTTTTAAAATTAATGTTTATTTTTGAGAGAGAGAGAGTGAGAGCAAGTGGGGAGGCAGGGGCAGAAAGAGAGGGAGACATAGAATCCTAAGCAGGCTCCAGGCTCCAAGCTGTAGGCACAGAGATCCTGACCTGAGCTGAAGTCGGACACTCAACCGACTGAGCCACCCAGGCACCCCTATTTAGTTTTTTGATTTCTCTCATCAGAGTTTACAGGTTGCCTCATATATATTTTAAATATATTTTGTTAGGTATGCATACAAGTATTTCATTTTTTTTGGGGGGGGGGATGACAATATAAATTGTATTGCATTATTTATTTCAAATTCCACTTATTCATTGCTGTTATACAGGAAAGTGACTGACTTTTGTATATTAACCTTGTATTCTCCAAACTTGGTATACTTATTAATTCCAGAAGTTTTTTGTTTTTTTTTTTTGTTTTTGGTGATTCTTTCAGGTTTTCTATATAGATGATCATGTTATCTGTGGATAAAGTCCATTTTATTTCTTTCTTCTCAATCTATTACGTTTTATTTCCTTTTCTTGTCTTATTAATTAGTTAGGACTTTCATAACAACGTTGAAAAGCAATGATGGGTGGGAACATCCTTGTTTTCTTATCTTAGTGGGAAAGGTTGAGTTTCTCATCACAAAGTATGATGTTTACTATAGTTTTTATAGGTATTCTTTATTTATCACATGAGAAATTCCTCTCTTTCTCATTTTACTGAGAGTTTTTTTCTCATGAATGGTATTAGATTTTATTAAGTATTCTCTCTGCATCTATTGGTATAATCATGTGATTTTTCTTTTTTTAATCTGTTGATATGATAAATTACATTAATTTATTTTTGAATGTTCAACCACCTTTGCATACCTGAAATGAATCCCACCTGATCATGGTTTATCATTCTTTTTAACACATTGTTGGATCTGATTTGCTCAACTTTTTTGGAGGATGTTTGCATCTATGTTAATGAGAAATAGTGGTTTGTACATTTCAAAAAAAAAAAATATTTTTGTCTGGTTTTGGTATTCGGCTCAGCCTCCAACAATTCATCAATTATAGTTTGATTTTTTTCCTCCCAGGACTGGTTCCTGTGGAGGCTTCAGCTAACGGGTTTCTGTTCCAGTAAGTTGTGATTCTTTGTATTTGACTGTGAGTCGCTCCAATTTCGGAGGCAGTGCTTTACTCTACGAACCGTGTCTCTTACAGATGTAAGAAGAGTCGTCGATTTTTCAGTTTGTTCATTTACTTGTTGTTAAAACAGAGTCGCTACTTCCAAGCTTTTTATACGCCAGACCAGACACCGGGATATATAAGACACCTTTCGAAAGAGGTTGCTGTTCTTGATTTCATCTGAACCTCACAAATCCATAAGCGTTTTAGGGAGGTATTTTTTTTTCTTAGTTTTCTTAATGATAAATAAGAACCCAAAGAGATAGAAAACCCGGCAGAAGGCAATGCTGTCTCAGGAATGAAAACCAGTTGATTATGGCTCAGGAAATTCCTGGACTGCTCTGAATAGCCTGAATTTACCTAAGTGGAGACCGGAACCCTTCACATGAGGTTCTTTTGCTTGGACTGACCCCGCCCTAGGGTGGACGCATCTGCTCACCCATGTTAAATTGTTAGCCATAAGCTTTTCCTGTCGGCAGCAGCTGGTCGTGGCAAGTTGTCATGGCCCAAGTTAGCTCTCTGCCAAGTACTCTGAGCCATTTGTATAAGTGCCAGTAGAGATTTCCTGAGGATATGCCAGGGGTGGACTGGAAGAGATAAGATCGTTCCCCAAATGTTAAGTCCTGCCAGGGTAACTGCTCTAAGAGCTGACTAATAATTAAAAGGAACGCTTTTTTTTATGTCGCAAGTATCTAGAGCTCATTACTGAAATGTCATTAGCCTGAAAGAGACTAGAGTACAAAGAATTACGGTTCCTCTATCTTGTTTTTCTAATGATTCACAAGTCAGATAATTATTGAATTTAAAGCATTTTTAAAGCTTCAAATGAAAAACTTCGTTTAAAGCAATAGAAAGCAGGTGGTGATCGTGTACAAGAGAATGAACTCAGATACACACAGGTGTATATTTTTTCGTTCTACAGATTAGATGAAACTTGATTGTGTCTGTGAGATCCTTTTAAAATGACACATCTTTAACATCACGGTGTAACACCAAGATTTCAGAGGCAATAAAGCTACTCTTTGTCTTGGAAATAATGCTGCCTTCTACGTACTCAGGAAGTTAATTCCATGACAAACTAGAGTGCAATGTTCTTAACTGGCATCAAGATTTTCCTGGGGAAAATGAATGAGATTAATAAACGTGTTTGTAAAGGTAATCAATGATGCCAGAATGTAATAATTCTGAGACCGTCAATGATCACATCTGTTTTTGGGTGGTTTAAGGGATAATCTTTGGCTTTACCCCGTTTGAATTTAAATTCTTAATTACTTTGTGAGATCAGAAAACTATTTCACCTTTTCTTCTTCCAAATGTTTATCTTAATGTGTATCTTAAACGACTGTTGTGGGAATTAACGAGATTTTATAGAGATCATAGAAGTAAATGTCTCACCATAACACTAGGCATGTAGTAAGCTCTTAACAACTTATAGTGTAAAAATGCAGTCAGGGGCTCAGTCGGTTGAGCGTCTGACTTCGGCTCAGGTCATGATCTCAGGGCTCATGAATTCAAGCCCGGCGTCAGACTCTGTGCTGACAGCTCAGAGCCTGGAGCCTTCGGATTCTGTGTCTCCCTCTATCTCTGCCCCTCCCCGACTTGTACTCTGTCTACCTCTCTCTCAAAAATAAATAAACAAAAATTTTTTTTAAATGCAATCAAATGGTGTAAAAGATATAGGTGTCTTACTGAGATATTCTAATTATCACTTGCATAATTTTTAATATGTTCATTGAAATGCAAGATATTCAGGGCTATCATCAAAAATAGAAGATGTAAATGCTGGCAAGGATGTAGGGAAAAGGGAACCCTTGTGTACTGTTTGCTAGGACTGTAAATTGGTAACAGTCACTATGCAAAACAGTACAGAGGTCACTCAAACATTTCACAATAAAACTACCATATGATTCAGAAATTCCACTTCTGGGTATATATTGAAAGGAAATCAAAGCACTATGTTGCGGAGTTATCCGCACCCCCGTGTTCACTGCAGCATTATTTATAATAGCCAAGACATGGAAACAATCTAAGAGGCCATCAACAGATGAAAGAATACGGTTGTGAGATAACACACACACACACATACATACATGCACACAATGGAATATTATTCAGCCACGCAAAAGAAGGAAATCTTGTCATTTATGATGACATGGGCATATCTTGAGGGCATTATGCTACGTGAAATAAGTCAGACAGAGAAAGACAAATACTGTATGATCTCACTTATATGTGGAATCTTAAACAAAACACCCCCCCAAAAAACAAAACAAAACAAAACAAAACCCGAAGTCTTAGAAAAAGAGGTCAGATTTGTGGTTACCAAAAGTAGGAAGTAGGGGGAAGGGGAATTAGAGAAAAGGGATCGAAAGATACAAACTTTCAGTTATAAGATACTAGGGATGTGATATATGACGTGGTAGCTATAGTTAACATTGTTCTACGGTATATTTGAAAGTTGTTAACGTGCTAGATCTTAAAAGTTTTCAATACAAGGGAAAAAGTTTTTTTCCTTTCTTTTTTTTTTTTTGTATCTCTATGAGATGATGGGTACTAACTAAACTTACTGTGATAATCATCTCACAATACACGTAAGGGAAATCAGTATGCATTATACCTTAAGCTTATACAAAACTATCTGTCAATTATGTCTCAATAAACTGGGAAAAATAAAATAAAATAGGAAGAAGAGAAGCTGCAAACAAACAAAAAAGAAAGACAAGATATTCAAAAATATGATGGTACTTAAGCTTAGAGATTCTATGATACTATTAACACCAGCATATGTTTCACTTTTGGGTACCTTCCATGGTGCCTTCCTGAATTATCAATTAATGGCAGCAAATACAAATGACAAGGTCAGATATGGCAATTACTTTTCTCTCACTCTCTTTCTCTCCCAGTCTCTTTCTGATGACAGATGGCATCCAATGTTCTAGGTCTGCATGAACAAAATGCACTATGTCCAAACTTTGAGCAGTTAAAAGCTAAATCTAAAAAGAAGTGATTAAGCAGCTGGGCTTGGAATTTCAAGTGCAAACAGGAATTTCTAAGACTTGGCAATCATCAATGCCTCAGTATCGTGATTTTTTTTTAGAGTGTTATTTTTGTTTTTTGTTTTTGTTTTTGTTGGTTGGTTGGTGTATGGGGACAAAACGTGTTTCAACCTACCAGTCTATACCAAGACTTTCTCCCCTTGGCCTCCCACTGCTGGGTCCCCTCTGTCCCATGTCAGAGGTGGTATTTTAAATGATCACAAGGCAGTTAACAAAGGCATCTGATGTCTGCCTGATTTACTGTTCTATAAGTGATAAATGTCTGGCAAAAAGAAAGCTGGTACAATCTTTTGAGAAAAGCAAGCTCAGATATGGAAGCCAGGAGTCCTGGTTTATGCTGGCTTTGCCATTCATGATTTTTGAAACTCTATCTTTGTGATTTCCCATCATTGAATAGTAATAACTGAAGTTTTCTTCCTGAGGAACATTTCTTATCACAAATTAGCCATGAGATGTGAGGTGAGTTTCTTTGCTAGTAAAACGGAGACTCCCGACCGTGGGTGGGGTGGTTCGTCTCCAGACCTCTCTCTACCTTGTGACGGACACAAGAAGCCACCGGGTAGGAAACTTCATATCCTAAGACTTCAGGGTTCAGCAGACTTCATTAAGAGACAGGACCAGTATGAGCTATCTGAGGAGGTCAGGTGTTTGGACCACTGGGAGGACTAACAGTTCTGTCACTCCGAGAGTGTGCTGGCATTTTCAACCTGGTTGCTGCTTGTTCATACTATCTATGAACACTCTTGGATAGCGTTGGCTGTTGAATTAACTTTCTGAACAATCTCAGATCAGGTGACAGCTGAACATGAAAGGATTTTCAGGATAAACAAGGTATAAGCAATTCGTACTTCATTAATTGTCTAGACTGGCAATATGCAACCACGTAGTAAGTTGAATCGCTTATCTGCTGGTGGCCTGAAATTGATTATCATTTCATTTAAAAAAAAATCCCCCATTCATAACATATGTAAACTCACTAACTAAATCTCACAAAGGTAGGCTATGTATGTTTTAAATAAACTGGATCCACCACAATCTAATCCCTATGTCTATATACTTCCTAAAGCAAAGCAATTCTTCCCCACAAGTATTGAGATGGATTAACAGATCCCATGCTCGTGAACCTACTTTGCCAAGATCTTACCCTCTTAATAATTTTTGAATGCATGAAGAAATCCCCATGCAGAACACTACTATTAAGAAATGCCAGTCTTATAAACCAAAGGCAGTAGATCATAGCTTCTCTGTATGCACTTGCTAGGATTCAAGGGATTCAATTTTTAGCTGTTGTAACTTTAATACTGGCCATTGCTGATAGAATCACCCATTAGGTTCTGGAAGTGTTCCTTTATGTGAATATAGCCAGTGAACCATTCTGAAATCCAAAAATTATATAGATTTTTAAAAACTAGCTACCTTGACAATACATGCTTGGGATTGACTTGGGCTGAGACTGAGAGCAAATTTTTAATTACCTACAAGTTACTGAGCATTGTAGCTATTTAAGATTTTGTAAATTTTCACTTGGTTTGTTTTCAACAATGCTGCTTACCATTAATTAGCTGGTATCTGTTAGCTAGAGTCTGTACAGATATCCACATTACCAATCACCCTTACAGATGGGATACTTCAGAATATTGAGTCATCGTGTGTTATACAAGCCTGATGACATTTTAGGTACCTAGGGTAGCTTTTCTGGACTGAGCTGAGCAAATAGTTGTCTTCAGCTGAAAGGAAGGTGGGATTCCTTCATTCCTAGCTGCCCGTCTGTTAGCAGACAAGCTCTCACATCTTTTGTGAGATAACCCCCTTTTGTCCTAAAGATTTATATTCTGTCATTCTATCTGCCTGTACTAGACCAAAGGAGAGATCAACCCAGCCAGATATTGGCAGATGGATTTGAAGGCCCACCTTCCATTTCTGATGATAACACCGCCCGTGTAATCTGGAATGAATATCTCTTCGTCTTCATCATCTGGGCATCTTCTTTTTTCTAAGGCAATGAACTAAGTATAGCTGGCCAGCATGGACTGAAGGAAATCAGACACCAGTGAACAATCTAGGCAGGCTCAGCATATCCTGAGAAGGGAAAGGACCAAATTTTTAACGCAGAGAGAAATCTTAGTCATAATCTTGTTAACTTCCTCGCACTGAGTCCCAGAGAGTCTGATGATAGGTCTAAGGCTCAAGGTGAATCAGTGTGACAGTCAAGATTGGAATCTATATCCCAATTTCCTCAGCTATGACGCAGGGATGACAATAGCCCAGCTCACTGAGGGGGTCATGATGTGTATGTTTTATCTGCAGCACTTTTGCCTGTGGGACATTTTGTCAAATATTTCAATCCAACTGTCTGGTTCTCTTGGTAAGAGATTATACCTAAGTACATAACGTGTACCTTCCTAATCACGATTATCTGAGCCTCAAATCTCACACCTGTGAGAGATGGCTAATTTGCATAATCTCATGTGATTTGAGAGGATGAAGTAGCCTGATATGAAAACCACTGTAGACTGAAATTTTCAAATACTGGTTGGTGTTATTATCTCTGAGTTCTTGTCTCAGGGTAAATTCAGATATCTTCAAGAGAACATCACTCACACGAATTAAATTTGGGATATAATCAAGGGATTAGATTAGTTAGCAGCAATAATTAACCTAAAAATATACCTTCCTTGAATGGGGAAAGAGAGGTTGTTGGGGAAAGAGTACGGTTGAAACAAAACAATACCGATGTTAAGCCATTTTGTAGCTAAAGCCTTCCCTGGGCAGTCCTGTTGAAGTGCTTGGATATATCTCATTCTCCATGGGCCACCATGACTTAAAATTTAGTTGCTACAGATTGCCAGGAAACTATTCTCAGAAACAAAATCAGATGCCTGAATGCTAAAGTAAGATAAGCAAAAATAAAGTTAAAATGTAAAGTGATTGTCCAAAAACTGTTCATTTCAATTTTTTTTTAACTTTTATTCATTTTTGAGAGACAGAGACACAGCGCAAGTGGGGGAGGGGCAGAGAGAGAGAGAGAGAGAGAGACAGAGAGAGAGAGAGATACATAGAATCCGAAGCAGGGCCCAGGCTCCGAGCTGTCAGCACAGAGCCTGACGTGGGGCTCGAACTCACAAACCGTGAGATCATGACCTGAGCCAAAATCTGACACTTAACAGACTGAGCCACCCAGGTGCCCCCCCAAATTCTTGATTTTAAAATAATTTCATATATAAATAGAATTAAGGTAATTGATTGCTAATGTACATAACATGAGATTCAAAATATACAATGGTATGTTCTTTTTATATTTGTAAGATAACAAAACTCAGATAATATCTATTTAAGCTACTGATTGGCAAAATGTGCTTTGAAAAAGCTGGACATGGTTTGTTGTGCTTGTTTCTTGCAAAGAAGCTGAAGGGAAGGAGCCTGACGATAGCAAAGATTTGGGAACTTGTCCAGGTCTAAGGCAACAGTCTTTGGGATATTTGCTTCAATATGGAATTAATTGGCTCTGATGGATAATTTTAATCCCCGTTTCCAAAGACAATATCAATAGTTCCAGTCACGCTTCCTGTATAAGGATCCTGATTGTTATAACCACAGAGGCACCATACATAAATGCTTTCTGGAATGACGACAGTTATAAACAAACCAAAAGATCAAGGAGTATTTACTTTTCTTGATCATTGCACTCACTCTACATATAGTTTCCATTACTCCCTTCAAAATTATATTCAGTGAAATTACAAATGCCTTCCATTATGAACGCATTTATTGAATTCTGATTAGTTCAGGATAACAAGCTAAATTTAAAAAGTAGCATTGTGGAGACTGTTGATAATCGTAATCAAATTTGGCCCCGATAGTAACTCCTTAGAAAGTGAGGTAGTAATTGAACCAATTGAAATAATGAACTATCTTCCTCTGATTAGTAGATGTGAAGGAAAGAAAGGAGAGCTGACAAAACCAGTGATTATAGTGGCCTTAGATTAGGTTGGTGCTCTAATCCTTTACCCAAATGAAATCTATTGACCAGCCTGCACTTTCTTTAAAAATCACAGCATGAACTAAAGACAAGAGATGAGTCACAGGCCTGTGTGGTGTTGAACAAACTGGCTTAAGTCATGATTCATGAGACTTTAGCTTTGGGAATTGCAAATTCTTTTCTTCTTATTCAAAAATTAAAGGGAAGGAAACGGATTCTTAATTGTGATTCTAAGGAACAATAAAAAGTGCTTTTATATTTATGTTGTCTTCTGAATGATATTAAATAAATGATTAGATTTTATATCCTACTGACTTTAAATCTAAAAGAGATAATTTTATAGTAGTTCTAGCCCTGAGCCAGAAATTAAAAGTTCAGAAAGACTTACTTACTCAACTTTTTAGAATAACTGCTGTTCTTGAAAAGCCTATGGATACAAGTGCTAAGGCATCATTAAGTATAAAAAATATTTAGGCCAAGAGATGACAGTAGTAATACAAAGAAGAAACCAGGACAGTTGAAAACAGCGCTCAGATAATGATGCCTCATTAGTACATTGAAACAGTCAGATTTTTAAATAATGGTCTAAAACAGAAACTAGGCCACTTGATTCACACTGGGGCAAGGGTTATAAAGACAAGGCTCTTCCATAAGACAAACATTTTCAGGGCAAAAATCTTGGCTTTATTTTCTTGTATTATAAACAACAACAACAAAAAATGGGTGGCACAGTGCCACAATAGGAGAACAAATTTGATTTCTGAGGCTGCCAGGATTAAACTTAAAGTAGGTTTTAAATGAAATCAACAAAGGCCTTCCATATATATGGAGAGTATTTGACATTCTTTGACTGCCCAACATCTAATTCTGATAGTATTTTAATTTCTCCTTGGAGAGCTACCTCTCCCTCATTCTGTGTCTTTTTGTGGGAGCATAATTCCTTCTGCACGCCTTAAGCTATTTTGCTGAGAGGTGTGTAACATTCCTTCCCTCCTCCTTGTGTTTCAGTGAAGTGGGTGTATGACAACCTTGACTGAATGGGTGCTTTCCTCCAGGATTTCAAATCTTGAGAGTGTGAACCAAGGACAGAAAAAAATGATTGGGTAGAATTATTTATGGTGACAACCATGGCAAAATTGCCACATAGATTTTTCTCTGAGACATTTGTATGTTTCCGGGTCCTAGCCCAGTTGTGTCCCCTTACAATTTGGTCCTTCTATTTTCATCAATTTTGTGAGACTCTGAATTCTTCCCGATTAGTTCCCTTTGCTTAACAGTCCAATTCTGTTTCTTGCGCTGTGAAACCACAATGGTTCCACCGTGGAAGTTAAATATAGCCAAGTTGCAAGGTTAAACATAAATGCAATGAGCTTCGAGTTTCCCTGCAGAGTAGGGGTTACTGTATTTTGGAAGCTTATGGAGATATTTTAAGAATGAAAGCGCTTCTGGGGCACCTGGGGGGCTCAATCGGGTAAGCGTCCAACTTCAGCTCAGGTCATGATCTCACGGTTTGTGAGTTCGAGCCCCCTGTCGGGTTCTCTGCTGTCAGCGTGGAGCCGGCTTCAGATCCTCTGTCTCCCTCTCTCTCTGCCCCTACTCTGCTCTCTCTCGAAAATAAATAAACGTTAAAAAAAAAGTGAAAGCACTGTGAAAGGAGATGCATAGTATTAGTTTTCATATAACTTTGATCCCTGATAGCACTTCTTATCAGGGGATGAATGGTTCCTGAAAAATTTGACACCACCTGATATACGATACAGCCTTGTCTGGACAGGGTGAGAATAGAAACCTACCTTTGTATCCCAAGAAGTTTACAGAAGAGCTTTGTGGTCTTGGTTTTGTTGTTAGCTAGGAGCTCCTACTGATCCTTTCCATACCTCTTTATTTAAATACGACATAAAAGTAGTCAAAGATGGGCAGAATGAATCAATAGTATATATCCAAAATTGGCAAAAGTCTAGAAATCATGCAGTTCAGCCTCTTTCCTTCTATAACATTTCCTGATCAGTTGCACTGTTGACGGGACACCTTTAGATATTGAATGTTCACTTCCCCACAAGGATGGCTGCATTTATTAGAATCTTTCTTTTGACTTTGAGTCCAAATATAGTTTCCTTTAATGGTGTGTATTTGTTGATTATAAAATTGATCTATAGAGAGGTAGAAAAGTTTACTGCAAATATTTGCCCGTGAACCCTCATATCCTTTTTTCTTTCTATATTTATATCACTAATTAAAGATTAAAAATGGGGCAACACAGATGACATAAAAAAAAAAAAAACAACTCAGGATGCCACTAAAACATGATTGAAAGAAATAAACAAATTCAATAAGGTTGTAGGATATAAGATCAACATACAAAAACCAGTTGTGTTTCTATATTGTAGCAGTAAACAATCCAAAAAGTAAATAAAGAAAACATTTCCATTTAAAATATTATTAAAAAGTTTTTAAACACTAAGCATACATAAAAGAAAAGGGCAAATCTTGTACACTGAAAATTATAAAAGATTGTTGAAGTAAATGAAAAAATATCTAAATACATCTATGTGGTCTTTCGACATCTCATTTTATGGATCAGAAGGCCTAATGCTGTTAAGATGACAATATTCCCCTAAATGAGCTAAAAATTCAACACAATCACAATCAAACTGCTAGCTGACTTTTTATAGAAATTGACAAGCTGATCCCAAAATTCATTTAAAAATGCAAGGGTTGATAGATAGCCAAAACAATATTGAAAAAAAGAAGAATAAAATTGAAAGACTCACACTTCCTGATACAAAAATGTACTATAAAGCTGTACTATCAAGATAGTGTGGTATTGGCATAAGGATAGATGTATAAATCAATGGAATAAAATTGGAAGTCCAGAAATAATCTCTTATATTTATGGTCCATTGATTTTCAACAGGAGTGCCAAGACAATTGAATGAGGGAAAAGAATGGCCTTTTAAACAAATAGTGCTGATGTAAATGGCTATCCACATGCAAAAGAAAGAAGTTGGACACCTTAAACTACACACAAAAATGATGTCAAAATGGATCATGGGCCTACATATAAAATTTAAGAGAATAAGAGTTTTAGAAGAAAAAATAGAATTCAATCTTCATCACCATATATTAGGCAATGGTTTCTTAAATGTGGGAGCAAAAGCCTGTGTGAAAAAAGCAAAAATAGATTATTGGACATATCAAAATTAAAACGTTTTGTGCTGCAAATGATAGAGTCAGGAAAATGAAAAGACAGCTATTCAACGGAAGAAAATATTTGCAAATCATATATCTGATAATAAACTTACATCTAGAATATTTAAAGAACTCTTACAACTCAACCATAAAAGCACAGATAATCCAATTTCAAAAATGAGAAAAGGATTTGAATGCCCATTTCTCCAAAGATGATATACAAGTGGACAGTGAGCACATGAAAAGTACTTATAAGCCATCAGGGAAATGTAAATCAAAACACAATGAGTTATCACTTCACACCCATTAGGATGGCTATCATCAAAAAAATGTTTAATAACAAGCATTAGAGAGAGAGAAGGGAAATCGGAACCCTCATATACAGCTTGTGGGAGTGTAAATTGGTAGCACTGCTTTGGAGAACAGTTTAGCAGGTCCTTCAGATCTTAAACATGGAGTTACCATATAACTCGACAATTCCATTCCTAAATAGGTATCCAAGAGAAGTAAAAACACATGTTGGTACAAAAACTTGTACGTGGATGTTCACAGTGGTGTTATTTTCATAGCCAGAAGGTGAAATAACCCAATGCCCACAACTGACAAATGGATAAATAAATAAAATGTGACGTTTTCATATGATGAAATATTATTTGGCCATAAGAAAGAATGAAGATATTTGTACAGGAACATTCACAGGCGATATTCATTGTAGCCCAAAGGGTGGAAGCAACCCAATGTCCATCAAGAGAAGAATGGATAAACAATATATATGTATATATATATGTGTGTATATATATATATGTATATATACGTATGTATATGTATATACGTATGTATATGTATATATGTATATATGTATATGTATGTATATGTACATACATATGTATATATACGTGTATATATATATACACGTATATATATACGTATATATATACAGTATACACAGTGGGATATTATTCATCATTAAAAAGAAATAAAATTCTGACATATACTACAACATGGATGAACTTTGAAAACATTCTAAGTGAAATTAGCCCACATAGTATATGATTCCATTGATATGAAACGTCCAGACTAGCTACCACTATGGAGACAGAAAGTAGATTAGTGTTTTTCTGGAGGAGTTGGGAGGGGAATGGGGAGTCTTTTTGTCATGATGAAAATGTTCCAAGATTTGATATTGGAGGTGAAGAACTCTGTCAATATACCAAAAACCAATTGAGTCGTGGCTTTAAATGTGTGAGTTTTATGGTATGTGAATTATATCTCAATAAAGCTATTTAAAAATGTATTAAAGGGGAGCTTGGGTGGCTCAGTCTGTTAAAGGGCTGACTTTGGCTCAGGTCATGATCTCACAATTTGTGAGTTCAAGCTCCACATGGAGCCTGCTTCGGATTCTGTGTCTCCCTCTCTCTCTCTCCCCCTCCCCAGCTTGTGCTCCCTCTCTCTCTCTCTCTCTCAAAAACAAATAAATAAACATTAAAATAAAAATAAAAATGTATTAAAAAAAACAAATGAGGCTACACCAAGAACAGATCTTTGGATAGGCTAAATATAGAAAAGGAGTATCTCCATCACCCTGTGTGATTCCTTTGCAGCGTTGACCGTATTTTGGAATTACTGTGCTTGCTTTCATTTAATTGCTTGTCTTTTTCACTAGCCTCTGAATTCCTTGAGCATGGGGATTAACTTCTGTCCTGTTTACCATTGTATTCTCAGCATTAAATACAGCGACTGGTACTTACAGATATCTAATAAAGATTTGTTATTGTTGGTAAGCCAACTGAAACTTACTTTTAAGCTGAAACTAATCCATTAAACAAGTCATACAGGAATGTTTTCCAAATGGTTAAGAATCCAATTTGCCAATATGAATTTTTCTGTGTTGCTCATGAAAATATTTTGAGAGACCACATCAACAGCCATGTAGAAATCTAGTTACTTGCCATCCACAGTATTGCACTGCAACATTAATAAAGTGGAATGAGCTGAGTTGGCATAATGTTCTTAATGAGCCTGAAACAACCTAAGAGTTTCACATGATGGGAACGAGTTTATCAAGAGTTCAATAGGCTAAGACTGCATGGAGAAAAAAAAAAAAGTTTTACACATAATTCCTATGCCAATAATTCCCATAGCACTGACATCCTAACAATGACAGTATTATCTTAAATATATGCAGTATTCTTCTGTTTATAAGGATCTTTCACATGTGTCTTCATTTGGCCAAAATTCAAGTGAATAGAAGTCCACCCAGAAACTTATACAAGAGCCTGTGGCTCTCCTGCTAGTAAAGAGTCTAAAGATTCTTATCACTGTGCATTAAGAAGAAGAAGAAGAAGAAGAAGAAGAGGAGGAGGAGGAAGAAGAAGAAGAAGAAGAAGAAGAAGAAGAAGAAGAAGAAGAAGAAGAAGAAGAAAAAGAAGAAGAAGAAGAAGAAGAAGAAGAAGAAGAAGAAGAAGAAGAAGAAGAAGAAGAAGAAGAAGAAGGCGGCTATCTAATGTCAGGGTTAGGGACTTGTAGTGACTGCCTATCGTTTGAACTCCTCAGGGTTACTATAGACTCTGGAGGGAAATTCCATGCTTCACTCACCCAGAAACATCCTCTTTGTTGTTTTATACTTTAATGGATTCTGTGTATGGCAACCTTTGATATAGATCATCTGTACAGGATCCTCTTCTCTGAAAGTATTTTTTAGGATCTGTGTCCTATTCACCATCCTCCACTACAAAGATATCTCCCAGTGGTTCCCTTTTACCTCCTATAACCCATGGTTGACTCACCATTATGATGGCTCCAGTCTCCCAGTGGCACAACTTCTAATTTCTTTGTGTGACCCTACTTTGGAGTCATTTAACCATCCATGGAATGATGTCAAATAATTAATCTCCTAATTGAACAATGATTGCCTTTTAGCCAAGTCAGTCCTTAAAATTTTTCTCTTTATATTTAATATGAATATTGATAATAATTAGTAAATGGGAATGAGACGTGGAGAGCAAGTGGATACTAAGCAGAGATAGATTTTTTTCTCTGCTAATATTAGTTAGGAGAAAGCTAATCAAACTGGAGAAAAAATTGGAATATATTTACATCTCTTAATGAGGAGAAATTTTTACTTCCCGCTTTAGCAACTTGTCGATAACTCAATTTTCAGGCATATTATTGCTTTTGCAATTGATACAAACATTAAAATATTGTCATTTGGAATAAATAAGTACATGAAATGATTAACTGACCCCAACTTTTAAGTGTCACCGGCCAAATGTTACCATTTGATTGACTCGGTAGATGTTTTCCTATGCCAGTGGCTTGACAGGTATAGACATGTTTGTAAGAAGCTCCATAGAAACCTCCACATTGTCGTAAAACAATAAGGGTTTGCTAAATTATTCATTTCTATATAAATAAATGTTCAAGATATGTAGCTGACACAGACTTTGTACTTGTTCCTTCATAATTATTTCAAAAATTAAGGAAGCGCTTTGGGTTTCTTGGGAAGTAAAGGTGGGGCTCAGAATCACATCTCTTCTCTAGTGTGTTGTTTAGATGGTTATAGCCCAACTTGTGTTTGGGACAAAAGAGATAAGAAGAGTTAGAAAGACTTCTTGATCATAAACTTAAGCTGTATAAAGAATAAAGCTTTAATTCAACCTAGATCTTCTCCAAACATATTAATAGCCAAGTTTCCCCTTGCTGCCCTTGCCAAATGCTGATGGTAAAGACAGCAATCAATGAAAACTTGCTGAACAGAATTATGTGTTGGGTAACATTTGTTGTTAAAAATTTCACTGTTCTCTGCATCATTCCTGCAGTTGTGAAATTGCTTGGTTTTATGGAATCCTTATTTCTTTGCATGGCATTTGACTGTACTAGCCCTCCAATAGTCTATTTCTGCTTCATGGTATTGATAATTCTTTATTTCTAGAGAAAATGTTATCAAGGATAACATTTCTTTAAGTTGCTCTGTGATCCCCAAGTACTGAAAGGTGTCTGATCATTTTAGGGCTTGATTTTGGTATGTTGCTGTTTCTTTTCCTGAGTTGGTTATTATATAGTACTTAGGACATTGTTCACTATTTTCTTTCATAGCAAATAAAACAATGACATAAGTTGTAGAAATGAACCCTGGATTTGCATCAGAAAGGCAGAACTTGAATTCTACCTCTGGCACTTACTAATTGTGTGCACTTGAAAAATCCACTTATATTCTCCGTGTTCTGGTTTCTTCATCTAGTCCATAGGTCCTGCCTGAAAGAGAGGGTTTTATTGGAACTCAAATGCAGTCATGAAAGATACAAGTCTGGAAACTAGAAAACACATATTAATATTATATGGCTTTATTATTATGAACAGGTTGCCTTTCAAAGTTTCGTTTTTCAGTTAGTTTGTTTGGAACACAGAAGACAGTATTTCACTACACAGGGAGATTCTCAAATTTGCTCAGATTGGGGATCACTTGGAAGGCATGGTGTTTTTGCAAAATACCATGAAATACTGATATGTTTAATTCCACCATGGGACATAGTAACGTCAAACTAATGAGAAATATGAATTAAGTATATATATGTAATTTAATTTTTAAATTTTTTTTAATGTTTATTCATTTTTGAGAGAGAGAGAGAGACAGAGACAGATACAGAGACATAGCATGAGCAAGGGAGGGGCAGAGAGAGAGGGAGACACAGAATCTGAAGCAGGCTCCAGGCTTTGAGCTGTCAGCATGGAGCCAGATGCAGGGCTCAAACTCACAGACTGTGAGGTCGTGACCTGAGCTGAAATCAGATGCCAACTGACTGAGCCACCCAGGCACCCCTTATGTATGTAATTTCAAATTACAATCAAGAGCATGTGTCCATGAAAATACTTTTTCCATTTATATATCATGTGTTCTTTGTCCAGTCATCATTGATGCCTTGCCATTTGCTAAGCTTAATTGCAGAGAAGAAAGATTTGCAAAGATTTAAGAAATATTAATGGAAAGATTTTAAATTGGGAATATATTCCAAGTATATGGATTCTACTCTGCCTTCTCTCCTCCCTCCCTGCCCTCCACCCCATCTGTCCACACCATTATAATTAAGACGGAACCAAATTGTGAATCATCAGTATGTGGGAGAAGAGATTGAGAACCACCAACATAAAGGGTGATTCTGAACCTAGGTTAGCCTGTCTATTTAATCCATAAAGTGGCCTGTTCTAACAGTAGTAGCAGAACAGGTCATTTATAAGCCGAGTGTTTTCAGATTAGAAAATGCTGTTTTTTGAATTGATGAAGAGAGTAAATTCTAATCATCTTTATGGGTGCTTTTAGGATTAAAGAAAAGCAGCTTATAAAGTTTTTTCTTACATAATAATGAAAAACACTGAGACTAAAAGCTCCAAGAAATCTTCTACTGTTGGGCTCGTTAAAAAGAAACATTTTTACTATTTCAGTGAAGAATTGATAAATGTAAAAATTACAGTTTCTCTTTCTTTTTTGCCCACTACCTCATCTAACACTTAAAAACATATAGTATTACCTGAAATCTCTTGGCCATTCGGTTAACTAATTCACTGAAATAGAAGAATCAGACTCAAAGGCATGGCCGTGATTTAGAACAATTTAATAATTAGCTTCTATCTTCTATTGACACATACCAATTAATTACTAAATCATAAACGTAAGAAGTCAATTTGGTTTTCCTGGGATTGTTTCAGTTTCCATGGCTTATGCATGAATTTTTCATCAAGCTCTACCTTCTCATGACACAAACATCCATCATGGCACAAAGCATCAAATGTAAAAGGCCATAAAACTCGGGGACTGAATTCTGATCCCAACACTGCCCCACTGGACAAGTAAGTCTACATCTGTGGACATTGACTTCCTTGTCTTTAAAATAAGAGGATGGGATTTAGGGACTCTATCACACTGAGCAAGACCTATGCCCCATCTTACATAAGCATTGGGGCCTTGAGCCTGGAAGAACTTATGTCTCCTCATATCTATTGTCCTCAAAGGCTGGGGCGCATGTCAAGATGTCTCATCTTCCCTAAATAATCTGTAGCCATGTGCCATTCATGAATTTCTCTAATCATAGAAGACACTAGGCATTTGTGTCTTTAGTGCAAAACGATCAATTATACTGGCAATGTCAAATTTGCCAAAAACCCAGCTCTTATCAGGTGGTGCTGAAAGAGGGACAATAATGAAGGTGGTAACCCAGTCATGGGCAAATGTAGTCATGGGACTCTGTTCAGGTGAAGGATACAGGTGTCATGTGTTGCCCTATCCCCCGTCAACCAACTTAGGAGCCGTCAGGAAGGAGACTGGCTCCTGTGATATTCTGCAGATGGCAACCAAAGGGAATTAAGAAAAGCAGGTTTTAAAATGTGAACGTGATATTGTAAGAAACCAAGGGTGGATGACTGAATTATTGTTTGAAAGTCTTCGTGCATTCTCTGCATTAGAATTATATTTCCATGCCTTTTGCCATGGGACTCCGCAGTACAACCCACTAGTTTGGTTGGAGTCTATTTTCCCATCCAGTGATGTTGGGACTGGATTTTGTGATTGACTTTAATCAGTAGAGTGTGAGTAGAAGTGACAGTGCCAGCTCCAGGCTGAGCCCTGCACTCTGTGATTTGTCACAAGAATTGTCATTGATCCAAGAAGAATGGAGAATCATGTGTAGTAGATGTGAACCCAACCTCTAGTTTTTGATCGAGCCCAAATGACCTAAAGGCCAATGCAAAGCTGCACCAACTAACCACAAATCCCCAAACAAGGAAAATAAATGCTCAAAGCCGATAAGCCCTGCATTTTGAGGTGGTTCGCTATCTAGTCTTATTGTGGCCACAGCTGACCAAAACATTTAGGAAATGTTATTTAATGTGTTAAAAGGTAGAATCAATAAATTAGGTAACAAGCCTACCCACCCTCCTTTTCTTTCTTCTTCCCCATCTCCCTTTTCCCTTTTACCATCCCCTCCTCCCTTCTCTGTCTCCTTTCTTTTCTTCCACAAATGTTTACCGAAAGCCAACTTAGTTTTCCGAACTGTGCTGGAATGACAAAGAAGGGCTGATTCCTGCCTTTAGGAAACTGGACAGATAGAATACACATTATGAAGAAGGGCAATGTGATTGAGAGGCGTGCACCTGAGAAGTTAACTTAGTCTGTGGAATTCCGAGGGCACGAGAGTTCAAGATGAGCGGCAAGCAGCATAGAGGGTGGAGAGAGGAAATTTCCAGGAGATACAGAGGCATGCCTGAAGATCCTGAACTAGGGAAAACTAGGTTTTAAAAACAAAATGAACATTATCTTCCTCCAAACAATAAAAATGGAGTACAGCAAAAGGCAGATATTAAGAGGGAAAGTAATGCCAGATGCAGGGAGGTAGACATCTTCGTTGTTCTATTTTTAAGTTTGTGAGGAAACGCCGTACTGTTTTCCACAGTGGTTGTACCAGTTTGCATTCCCATCACCAGTGCACAATGTTTTTCTCTACATCCTCGCCAGGACTTGTTGTTTCTTGTGTTTTTGATTATAGCCATTCTGACAGGTGTGAGGTGGTATCTTACTGTGGTTTTGATTTGCATTTCCATGATGATTGGTGATGTTGAGCATCTTTTCACGTGTCTGTTCGCCATCTGTATGTCTTCTTTGGAGAAATGTCTGTTCATATCTTCTGCCCACTTAATAAATTCTTTATATATTGTGAAGACTAACCCTTTATTGGATATGTCATTTGCATTCTCCCATTCAGTAGGTTGTCTTTAAGTTTTGTTGATTGTTTCCTTTGCCATACAAGTGCTTTTTAATTTGGGGTAGCCCCACTAGGTTATTTTTGCTTTTTTGTTCCCCTTGCTGCAGGGTACATATCTAGAAAAATGTTGCTATGGCTGATGTCAGACAATTTACTGCCTGTGCTTTCTTCTAGGATTTTTATGGTTTCAGGTCTCACATTTAGGCCCTTAATCCATTTTGAGTTTATTTTGTGTATAGTACAAAAAAGTGGTCCCGTTTCATTCTTTTGCATGTTGCTGTCCAGTTTCCCCAACACCATTGGTTGAAGAGACTATCTTTTCCCCATGGATTAGTTTTTCCTCAACTGTTGAAGATTAAGTGACCATATGATTTTGGGTTTATTTCTGGATTTTCTATTCTTTTCCATTGATCTCTGTGTCCATTTTTGTGCCATTTTGTGTCATACTGTTTTGATTACTATAGCTTTGTAGTGCATCTTGAAATCTGGGATTGTGATGCTTCCAGTTTTGTTCTTCTCTTTCAAGATTGCTTTGGCTATTTGGGGTCCATTGTGGTTCTGTACAAATTTTAGGATTGGTTGTTCTAGTTCTGTGAAAAATGCTGTTGGTTGGTCTTTTGATAGAGATTGCATTATATATGTAGATTGCTTCGGGTAGTATGGACATTTTAATATTTGTTCGTCCAATCCATGAGCATAGAATATTTTTCCATTCATTTGTGTTATTTTCTATTTCTTTCATCAATGTTTCATAGATTTTGGAGTACAGGTTTTTCATCTCCTTGGTTAAGTTTATTTCTAGGAATTTTATTATTTTTGGTGCAGTTGTAAATGGGATTGTTTTCTTAATTTCTCTTTCTGCTACTGTTATTAGTTTTAGAAGTGCAACAACTTTCTATATACTGATTTTGTCTCCCGTGTCTTACTGAATTCATTTGTCAGTTCTAGCGATTTTTTGGTGGAGTCTCTAGGGTTTTCTATATATAGTATGTCATCTGTGAATACTGAAAGTCTTACTTCTTCCTTACCAATCTGGCTGCCTTTCATTTCTTTTTCTTGCCTGATTGCCATGGCTAGGACTTCTAGTACTATGTTGGATAAAGTGGTGAGAGTGGCCATCCTTGTTTTGTTCCTGATCTTAAGGGAAAAGCTTTTGGTTTTTCACCATTGAGTATGATGTTAGCTGTGGGTTTTTCATATAAGACTTTATTATGTTGAGATATGTTTCCTTAAAACTTACTTTGTCGAGTGTTTTTTTCTATCATGAATGAAGGTTGTACTTTGTCAAATGCTTTTTTTGCATCTATTGAAATGATCATATGGTTTTTATCCTTCTCTTGTAAATGTGATGTATCACACTGATTGATCTGCAGATATTGAACCACCTTGCATCCTAGGAATAAATCTCACTTGATTGTGGTGAATGATTTTTTAAATTAATTGTTGGATTTAGTTTGCTATTTTGTTGAGAATTTTTGCATATAGCTTCATCAGAGATATTGGCCTGTAGTTCTCTTTTTTTTGTACTGCTTTTATCTGGTTTTGGTATCAGGGTGATGCTGGTGTCATAGAATAAATTTGGAAGTCTTCTTCTTCTTCTTCTTCTTCTTCTTCTTCTTCTTCTTCTACTTCTTCTTCTCCTTCTTCTCCTTCTTCTCCTCCTCCTCCTTGTTCTCCTTCTCCTTCTCCTCCTCCTCCTCCTTCTTCTTCTTCTTCCTCCTCCTCCTCTTCTTCTTCCTCTTCTTCCTCTCCTTGGAATAGTTTGAGAATAATGGATATTAACTCTTCTTTAAAAGTTTGGTGGAATTTACCTATGAAGCCATCTGGTCCTGGCAAAATTCCTTTTTTTAAAGAGAGAATTTAATAGATAATATTTGAGACTGGAAAAAAACACCCTAAGTAGTTTTGTAATTGATTTGAAACTCTTGAGATTCAGACCAGAAGAAATAGCTAAAAGAGGTGATAATGAATGCCAACAGAGAGAAATAGAGAGAGATGAGGTGAAGGATACTTTTTTTTAAAGTCATAAACCAAGTAGTATATGACTTCTGAAATTATGTGCATGTATTACTTTTATTTTAAAAACATACATTAAAAAATAAAAACATACATAAAAAAAAGACAAAAGCAATTGTCAGCCTTCTGATAGGCACAGCATTCCTTTACTGGAATATTCTGGTAGAGCACAAGTTTGTCATTGAAACACTCTGACAACTTATGTTTTAACTATTAATTGCTTCAGTGCAGGGATCAACTTCTATTTCAAAAGGACAAGTATGACAACCAGTGAATAGGAATCTTCCTTAAAAGCAGTCAAGGGGCATCTGGGTGGCTCAGTTGATTAAGCTTCTGACTTCAGCCCAGGTTATTATCTCACGGCATGAGTTCGAGCCCCGCATCAGGCTCTGTGCTGACAGCTTAGAGTCTGGGTCCTGCTTCAGAGTCTGTGTCTCCCTCTCTCTCTGCCCCTCTCCAGATTGCACTCTGTCACTCTCTCTCTCTCTCTCTCAAAAATAAATAAAAATTAAAAAAAAAACGGTCAAAATACCTGCCAGAGACCAACTGCTGTCAGTCAAACACTAGAGCTTACATGTCTCCTTTGGTCAGGTCCAATATTCTCTTCTTCTTTTCTACCCATGTACTTGTGAATTTAGTCCAACTGTTCCCTCACTGCCACATCCACTTCTCCACATGTGTCCCACCACTGCTCCACTGCTGTTGTGACACATGGAAAGCTTCTCCAGCTTCTTGTCTCCCTGCTGTCTCTTATTAAACAAACAAACTCTTTTTGGTATTTTGAGCTCTTTATGTCTTCCTTCTGTAGGAAGTCAGGGAAATAACTGGGTTGTAAGCATCTCACAGAGGAACTTCTAGCCCAAATTGTCTTGGTGTTCATTAAACAGTAACAGAACAAGGCTGGTTTCTTCTCCTACCATTTTCTAGGTTCAATTCTGAGAAGGTCCTAAGCTGTGTGCCCTGGAAACCCTTGAGCAGATCTGCACCAATCTCTTTTTATTTTGTTATGTTTTGTTATGAAACAAATGAATTCTTATTATTCAACACACACTACATTATTCATGTGGTTCCAAGTGAGCTAGTTTCCTGACTAGCATATGAACACAATGAATACTCTCCTATCTTAAGGTCCTTTCTACTTGGATTGCTCTTCTCATGGATAGCCATATGGTGCAATGCTTCCCTTCCCTCAGATCTTTTCTCAGCCATCACCTTGCCCATGAGGGCCTTCCTGACCATGCTATTAAAAGTTACAACCCTCAGAGCACCTGGGTGGCTCAGTTGGCCAAAGGTCTGATGCTTGATTTCAGCTCAGGTGATGATCTCATGGTTGGTGAGATGGAGTCTTGCCTCGGGCTCTACACTGATAGCACGGAGCCTGCTTGGGATTCTCTCTCTCTCCTTGTCCCTCACGCGCATGCTCCCTCCCTCTTTCAATCTAAATAAACAAACATTTAAAAAACTAAAACTAAACATTATAACCCTCTCTAAACACTTCCTACACCCCACCCTGCTTTACCTGTCTTCATGCCGTGTACCGCCATTTAAAATACTTTACTTATTTGTTTATTGACTGTCTTTCTTTTCTAGAAGGAAAACTCATGACAGCAGGAAATACTGTTTTGTATCCCAAGTGCCTAGAACAGATTCTAGTGTATGTACTTGATAAATATTTTTGAATGATAAAATAATATTAATTAACAATATATCTTAAACTCACATCCAGGGAACAGTGCAACTTTTTAAGCACTTCCCAGCAAATAAAAACCGTGCATATGAGAAATACTTTAGATATATTCAAAATATTAATATTTTTAATCTTAGGTCCAAATATTGGATGCTGCAAGAGGAAACATGCTTCTTTTCTATTTTATTTATTTATTTTAAATGTTTACTTATTTTTGAGACAGAGAGCGCAAGCAAGGGAGGGGCAGAGAGAGCTGGGGGCAGAGGATCCAAAGTGGGCTCTGCACTGACAGAGGTGAGCCGGACGCGGGGTTTGAACTCATCAACTGTGAGATCATGACCTGAGCTGAGGTCGGATGCTTAACCGACTGAGCCACCCAGGTACCCCTGCTTATTTTCCAATATAATAGTGGGCATTTAATAAATATTTATTGGAGGACACTGTGAAAGGCAGAGAACATATTTCAAAGTAAAAATATAATCCTAAATTGCCCCCCAAAGATTCACACACTTCATTATAAGCAATGAATTTTGGAAATGGAACGGGAAGGTGTTTAGGATTGGTAGAAGGGAGTGATTTAGTTTGTTTTGTGTTTTACAAAGAACTCTCCCTTGTGGAAATGGGGAAGATGGGTAGGGAAGACTGGGCCACGCTGGCCAGGCCCATGAGGTAATCGTGGTGGTGCAGGTGGGAGGTGATGGGGATCTGCCCTGAAACACTGCTACTGAGACAAAGAACAGGGTGTAGACGCCTGAATATTCCGTGAGTCAAACACTTGTGCATTCCTGGTGGGATTGTGAAATAATACAGCAACTTTAGAATAAACTGTTTGACAGTTCCTCAAAATGTTAATCACAGAGTTAGCATATGATCCAGAAATTCCACTCCTAGGCATCTACCCAACAGAATTGAAAGCACATGTTCATACAAAAACTGGTACACGAATGTTATTCATAATAGCCCTAAAGTGGAAACAACCCAAATGTCCATCAACTGATGAATAAATAAACAAACCGTGGAATATCCAAACAAGGAATATTATTTGGCATAAAAAAGAATGAAGTCCAGATACATGCTACAATATGGTTGAACTTTGAATACATTAGGCTAAGTAGAAGAAGCCAGCTACCAACAACCACATTCTGTATGATTCATTTATATAAAACGGATAGAATTGGCAAATCTAGGGAGACAGAAACTAGATTAAAGGTAATCAGACATCATGGGGAGGATGCTGAGAGAGTAACTGCTAATGAGCATGGAGTTTCCTTCTGGGGTAATAAAAATGTTCTGGAAAGAGCGTGGAAATGATTGTGCAACTCTATGAATATATTTTGAAAAATTACTGAATTGTACACTTTAAAAGGATAATTTTACAGTATATGAATTATATCTCAATAAAGCTGTTATTTGTCTTTTAAGTGAACTATTCAGCCAGTAAAATGGACAGACTTTGGTGGCATAATGAGTATGGGAGATGAAAGTGAGGGTAGAGAAGAACAGCCTGGAATCTCTCAGGTTGCAAAAGTGAGGAGAGGTTGGAGATCTTTTCCCGAAGTAACATTAGGAGAAAAGGGGGGACTAGGCAGGGAGATGCCAAGAAGCAGATAGGTAGCTGGATGAAGGATACCCCGGGTAACTAAACCTATGAATGGAGTGAAGAGTGGAGACTTCTTTGTTTTATTAAACGAATTTAAAAAATCATCTCAGGAGGAGCGAGACATGATGGAAAGAGTACCCTGCTCTTTAAAAATATAATCAAATGAAGCCAAAGCTAAGCAACGAGGCAAGTATAAACTATCCACCCGAGAAATATAAAGACAGAAGAGTCAAACAAAAATGTCATTGGGAAGGAACAGGTTTGAAATGGAACCACTTCAGCATAAAGAATCATTTTGGCCCATGAAACTCAGTTTATATTTTACCACATTCCACTGAATAAACTGCATGGCCAAAACTGAAAAGGGAGTTAAAGCAAAGCCTGATCCTTAAAGATTTCAAGGGTTAGAGGCTGAGAAGAAACATTCTCAGACACAAACATGCAGATCTTATGTATTCAGTGCCGATGCCATCACCTTTAAAAGCTGATAAGAGCACAGATTCTTTGAAGAAACCTGACTTCAGGCTGCACGGTTGCCATTATTGGCTGCTCCTGAGATAGCTCACTGCTGTTTGCATCTGCTTGGGGGGGGGGGGGGGAAGCAAATGGGTAGGAGCTTGGCCTGTCTCCAGTCCCAGACTCTGAGGCCAAGCTGTCCTTTCCAGGATTCTACCATATTCACATAGTGTCTTTCAGGCACCAGTACCCCCGTTCAATTTCTTATAGCGTAAGGACGGGTTGTGTTAGAAGATGTCGGCGCTGATATCTCTACTTTTATGTTAGAAACTGTGCCCTTTCCAATCACGTGAGCTCTTCCATGCACTACAGTCCAATCCAAAAGCATGTGGGAGAACCCCATGACTTTAAACCATCACTCTAAACACTGAAGACCTATCTTAAAAAATATATATATATTAACCATTATCAATGCTTGGATATCTACCGCAGGTCAAATGGCAGATGAAAGTAAAGTTCAGTCACTCAGCTTGTGCTAGCTGCATGGCTGGTGAAAAATGGACTCAGAATTGGACCCGAGAGTACCCACACCCGAATCGCACTCCAGTGGGTCATGCTAGTGTCCCCACTGGCAATCCCCCTTCAGTAATAACAAATAGCTTGGTTTCTCCAGTGCATTTTCGCCAGAGCGTTATCCCAACACGGGGCCGCCATTCTGCTCAAAAATCTATGTCCTACACCTCCCAGAGACACAGCGTTTGTCCGACCGCCCATTAGCACAGCTGCCTTCAAGCACCGTAGCATCTAAAACATTGAAGCAGAATTCCATCCTCAGATGGATTTCATCCATCTTTTGAGAAGCAGTAGTTTCCTTTTCTTTCCAAACTGCCCTCCAGCAACCCAACCTTGTGTCTCGAACCTGCTTGGTTATCTGGTAAACTGGTGGTACAGCCAAGTTTACATTTCATTCGGGGATGATGTTATTCAGAAGCATTTGAACTCTGAGCTAACACCTTCAGAACAGGAGCCACATGATTGCTCAGAGAAAATGAGAAGAGGGATCTTTTAAGTTCAAACAGATTTAGAATCAGCATTTTCAAGGTAGCTGCCTTTACAGTCTTCCCATCTCCTTTGTCTCCCACAGATGTATTTCCTCCCAAATCCTTATATTTTCACTTTTCTCTGTAGTGGTACTTATTTTGAGCTGTACGATCATGCCCTTGCTCCTCATTTCTCTACATCAACGGAGAGAGATGAAATAGCTTCACCCCACGGAGCAGTGGCAGAGTAAGTAGCCATTTCTAAGAACAGGAGGTTGTGCAGGGGACACGCAGTTCCAGAAACAGGAGTTGGAGACTGGGAAAGCAACAGGTGATCTAACCCAATAAAAGCCAGGGCCCCACAAGGCCCAGTCTCTGGAAGGTGTTACATACAAAGAAGCACCATCAAGCAAGCAACCGTCGTAAAAAAAAGAATTATATTACTTATTTACCAATTTTAATAAAATAATGATGAGGGAACTAATTTATAATGCATAACCACACTATCTAATGTCCTTTTTTCTCACATCACTCCTCATTCTAGACTCCTCTTACTTGTTTCAACTGGATCCAAAACCCTATTTCTCCCTCTATTAATTCTCAATTCCCCTCCCGATATCCTAAGTGCTTGTCAAATGGTGCTCACCCTTCATTTTTCTCCCTTGTTCTCTAGAATTTCCAACCCTCTCCGTAGCCCCTTCTCTTCCATTTCCTCCATCTTGCATCACATGTCTACCATAGAGAAATGCTGTATATCTACAGTGTTGGGGGTGAAGTCCTTGTCATGGGAGCTGCCCAGGCTTGAGATGTCCGATACCATGCCTAGTCTATTCTTCCCTTCGAATGGACAAGGCTTTGTCCTTACAGAACAAACAACTTAAGGGCTTCCACTCTAACTTTGTGTGCCCCCTTACCAGTAAACAAATGAAAAGTCAAAGGCCCCTTCGCTCAGGTGATTGCCTTGAATCCATACCCCATTCATCTGGTTTGAAGTAGGGTGGGACCTTGAGTGGATGCAGCTGACACGTTTAGAGAAACTGAAGCCTTTCCTACATTTTCAAGTAACCCAGGTTTGCCAAACCATACGCGCAAAAGCTCAGTCATGAGGTGAATTGAGATTTAAGCCAGAAGGTCAAGCAAAGCCTTCTTTTGCCCCAGGTATGAGCCCATAATCTTCTGCTCTACGAAAAGATTCAGAAGTCCATTTAAGATATTTCATATACGTAAAAATAATATCATAAAATCTCAATAAGCATGACTGGAAACTTTCTATGCAATTACCATCATGCCCCAAGACCAAGAACAGTGAAATCAGTTGTTAAGGAATAAATTAGTCACCCATAAGCCGTGCAGTCTTGGGCAGGTGACCTCTCTGAGTGTCAGTGTTTTAGCTTTAAAATGAAGGAGTAGATAATCTGGTCTCTGCAACTCTTTTCAGTTCTTACATTTTATGACTTTAACTCACCTGGGCTGTTCTCACCTCTCATTTTCATATCATCTGTGATCAACTTCTAAAGAATTCCTATTTGCTCCTCTATCCACTCTGATCAGAAGAGACAAAGAGAATCGAATCTGCATTTATTAGGCTAGAAAGCAGATCCAGAGGCAACTGTGAGATTAGTATTATCATCTCTAATTACTTTAACAAATGTTGTTGATTTCCCCTACTATTTTTTCTGGACTACCTTTAGCTTTTTATACTTCCAATACAATTTCATTTTAAAGCACCTGACATTTTCTAAGCCTTTGAAGGTCACATTTTCTGTCTGTGTCTTGAAGAATTATTATTGTTTTCATTAGGTGTTCCTGCGATTTAGCTAGAAGCATTAATAACCGCCTTAACTTTGTATGTTCATGAAGCCTCTTTCAAAGGGTCTTGACCCTGTAGTCTGCAGACTGATAGATGAGGTTGCTAAAAGCTGAAATTCTAAAAATAAATCTTAGTAAGATATACAATACAATTATGTAACCCCAAAAGGGAGGGTTCTAAAGGTACCCACTGCAGGGGTCCCTTTGCCCCTGATAATTACACTGTATGAATGGTTGAATACACTGAGTTACTGAAGCTTCTCTCCTGTCACCTCTTTCTGATGTGGGGAAATAGTTTATGAAAAGTTGTCTCTCACAGTTGATGAAACTGAAGCAATAGCAATGATATGCAAATATTTATCATCTATATTTTTAAGGAATTGTCAATATTTACTTAATGGCAGAAAAATTAAGGATCTCTTTGACTTCCCAGTCATATGGGTTGAATTGGAGTGGACCATATATACAAATTTATTTTGGTATGACAGTTATTCCACTCACACAAAATATTGCTTCACTTTAGGTAATAGAATGCAACCAGGTACCAGAAAAACAGGATATTTTGAGGCTATGAAGGTCTTAGCCAATTTGCAAGATAGCCTTTGATGCTCTTCTATATTGGGGGACCCTCTTTTTAATCTCCAGCATTCTTTTTTACAATACAGGAATGACATTGACTACCTTTGGTTTGCAAAAATGGCCACAAATTCTTCCCTTGCCTCCACCCTCACTCTTGGCGATGTGACTTTGTAGCTCCTTCTATCTAGCAGTGGACTATATTGCTTCAGCCCTTGAATCTGGTCTTGTGACTTGCCTTGACCAAAGGAATGTTGTGGAAGGAACACTGTTCCAGTGCTCAGCCTAGAACCCCAAATATCTTTCATACTGCCACTTGCTCTAGGACTCCATGTGCACTGTTTGAATGAACGTGGGCTAGCATGCTGTAGGATGAGCACATATGGAAAATTCAGCCCAGTTGTTCTAGTCAAGGTCCCAGAAATGTGACCTAAAGCAGCCTAAAATGTCCCAAACTAGCTTAGACCAGAAGAATCACCCAATCTATTTTGACCTCCGTCTATTTTGTCAGCCACAGAAATATGAGCTCAGCTAACTCCTGTCGTTCATGCTTATAAGTGTTGAGGATGTTTTAAAAGCAGCAAGTGATAACTGTCATACTCAAATATCAGACAGAGTTGGTCTCCCATAGTTTATTTTCACCTAAAGCTTCTCATTTGCAGACTTATATTTCACATTCTTTGACACACCAAACTCTCTGGATGAGTTAGTTAAAACAACCTGAGTGGGTAAAGTAAGTTCTTGTAAGATGGGCAAGCTGCATTTTAAAATGGAACTCACTCAAATTGATCTTGTTAGAATTTGGAGCTGATACCTAGATTGTTCTGTCTTCCTCAACAACAAGTCCTGGAAAGTGACAAGTGGGAAATGGAGGGTGTTGGCCTGTCTGCCATCTTGTTTTTCATTCTCTTAACATATGGTCTCCAGTGGGGTAAGTAGAGTATATTTATTCTTAACATCCTATTACCTCTTTCACACCTTTTGAAACGAAAGCATCCTCTCTAATTAGTGCATTATTTTTAATTCAATGTCTTAATTTTTTATTGAAGAAGTAATGCATGCTCACCCAAGAAAACAAACTAACATTCATTCCTTTTACATGCATTCATCAAGCATTTATTCTAGGCCGGGTATTATTCTACACTTATATATTTGATTCTGTTTATTCTCACTGCAACATTAGTTATTATTATTACCTTATTATTATTATTATTATTATTATATTATTTCCATGTTTTGCAGATGAGGAAATGGAGTCACGGAGAAGCTAGATGACTTATCTAAGGTTACACAGGCCCCAGAACCCAAGCTTCAACCCCAGTGCTCTATTGTGTACTCCAAGGGGACACCCAGCATCCTACCAAACATATTCCATAGTTGTTAGTAGTGCATATTCATTCATCTTTTATATGCTTTGAATTTTTCTAATTCCATCTCCATAACAGATGGAGTTCGATGCTAACCCCAGCCCACCATGTTACAAGCAATGGATGAGGACATTGTGATCCAGCAGGATCATGAGGCCTGCTTGAAGATTTTGGGGACCCACGTAGCCAAGAATGCTATCTTTGCTGTTTGCTCCCAGGTGAACAATTACTGGAGGCTTGTGAGCTTAAGCGCTGGGGCCTCTTATCTTGTGTAGTCTTTCTCTAAGAGGTGTGACTGTCATACTCCCAGTGTGGTCCAGATGCCTGTCACGGTTGCTGTAGGGGAGACAAGGAAGGTTCCTCATCCCTGGAAGACATCTGGCTCTTCTTGTGGTTTTGCAGTCACTCTTAGAGTTTTAACTGTGTGTTCTAACCATAAGCTCTCTGGTTCTCAAAACAAACAAACGTATACCCACCCACCGTCTTAGACAAACACATAAAAAATATTGCAGTATTTGGTACACGACCTTATTTTTTTTTATGCATCTTTTCATAATAGAGCCTTGTGTGACCTAGATAGTTTCTGGAGCCATTCTTTATCCACCTTAAAGCATGATTGTGCCTTTAATTGATACTGGAGTAATAACTCTCTGCTACGTAAACGTTGGAGGACTGATGGAATGACGACCCATGGTACTTCTGAAGAACAGAAAAATATAGTGTTCCATTTCAACACGTCTTATCCTTTGTACTATTTTTATCACTGAGACTGAGCAGCAGAGAGATAATGAACTCACTCTTAAAATGATGAAACTCTATCATGTATTTTAGACAATGAATCGGTCAATCTGTAATGTTCGATGGGTAACTTAAATGCAGTTTGCTGTAGAAGGAAACTTTCTGTGCTTTTATGAAAGGAAAAACATTTACCAGTAAAATGGACCTTTTATGCAAGAGCTGTAAAGCAAAGAGATTCACCAGTGTTGTGGCATCATAATATTCCTCATGAGAAAAGGTGAATTCAGCTAATTGGTTGCATTTACAGTCCAGGCAACATCGGCACTTACATTATTAAGCATCACTACTGTTCCAGAATCTCCCCCTAGAAAGTCAGGAACTTGGATGCTTTGCAGGCTCTCAGTGATGACTCATCTGAGACCTAATGACAGAAACACAGAAGCAAAAATTTGGTCTCATTATACCTTCTCTAGGTCCTGCTGCTGGAGTGATCTGTCTGGGTTAAAAGTGATACCCATCACAAGGATTCACAGACACTGATGGCCTTGGCAAATGCCATCTGCATTTCCCAGTCGACAAGAGTCTGCGGGTATTTGGAAACCTTGAAGTTTAAAACAAGACCCTACCTGATATCGATATTTAAAATGGGCCACATTACATAGCTGTTGCAAACAGAATGCCACCGGTTTTCTAACCCGACCAGACCAGGACTGGCAATGGATAGCACTGGTCTTGTTCTGTCTTGAGATATTTAAATTTATTTTACTGACCCCTTGGGGAGGATGGACCAACGCTCTTGCGGTCACTTCTCATTTGATCCTTAAGTGTTTCCCTTGACATTGATAAGCTTCAGTGCCGCAGTGACCAACGGTGGTTAGCACTGAAGGCTCTGGAGATTTCCCGAGTTGCATCTTGGCTTTGTCACTTACTAGCTGTATGGGCTGGGGGATGAAAAGTAAGCTCAGTGTCTGTTTCCTCATCTGTGAAATGGGAATAATAATAATAGCACCTACCTCATAGGTTCTACCTCCCTACCTCATTGTTTCTGTATCAGCTCGTATGAAGTTCTTGGGAGAGTAGTGAGCATGTAGAAACTGATCAGTATTCTTTGTATGATCATAGTATTATAGGCAGAGTATAAGTGGTAATACCTCCATTGCAATGTTGGTTTGAGGATTAAATGAAACAATACGTGAAAACGTTTAGCGTTGATGCTGAACAGGAACTATGCACCCAACGGAAGTGATTAATAACAGCTGCCGTTTGTTGTGAGTTTACCACACAGCTGGCCTTGTGAAAGTCATTTACGCACATTCCACCAAGAACTCCTTGAGGTAGGTATTAGTAATATTTCTATTTTACCGAGGAAATAATTGAGGCATAGTAAAGTTAAGTAATTTGATCGGTCAGGGAAAAACTGGACGTATTTGTTAAGATAATGTGAGCTACTATAAAGAATAAACCCATAGCTCTTAGTGGCTTAACATAGAGTGTTTCTCACATCAAATCCA
Source organism: Panthera pardus (assembly GCF_024362965.1). Taxonomy (NCBI): domain Eukaryota; kingdom Metazoa; phylum Chordata; class Mammalia; order Carnivora; family Felidae; genus Panthera; species Panthera pardus. The sequence continues at coordinate 14,792,892 of NW_026526655.1, forward strand.
AATGGACATTCGGGGTGGCCGGGGCGGGGGGGGGGGGGGGGGGAGTGCACTCCTCCATGCAGTGCTCCCAAGATCCAGGTCTTTCTGTGTTGTAATTCTAGAGCCTTTCAATGCAGCCTGCAAGGTCACTATGAGTTCAGTTTCAGGGATGCAGAAGGGAAAAGAACATGAAGAATTACACAAGGTTTATGGGCAAGGCCAATGCGCATAGTATTTATGTGCAGATTTCATTACTAGCCTTCAGTTATGGCCACACCTGAATGCAAAGGAGGCCAGGATAGAGAGAGTTTAGTTCTGTGCCAAAAAAGCACAGGGTTTAGTGAAAAGCAAACCATTTCTGCTATGGTGACGGAGATGGAACTCACACTCAAAAATTCTGACTCCAAGAAATTGAAAGAAAAACGCTTCCTGTGTTTATGTCCCCTCATCTTCCAAAAACCGACTTGGAAGCTATAAAACATCATAAAAATGCAAGTTATTCCCTATTTTTAGCTCAGCTTCCATTGAGCTGAATCCTTTGACCTCTGACACCACTGGCAGATAATTTGAATTAAAAATTTAGGGGCGCCTGGATGGCTCAGTCGGTTAAGTGACCGACTCCGTCTCAGGTCACGATCTCACGGTTCGTGAGTTCAAGCCCCGCATCAGGCTCTGTGCTGGCAGCTCAGCGCCTGGAGCTTGCTTGGATCCTGTGTCTCCCTCTCTCTCTGCCCCACCTCTTCTCGCACTTTGTCTCTGTCTCTCTCAAAATTAAAGAAACATTAAAAAAAATTTTTTTTTAAAATCAGTTGATCCTTGAACAACGTGAGGGGTAGGGACCCTGACTCCCCCTCTCCCATGCAGTCAAAAATTCACATATAATTTTTGACTCCTTCTAAAGTTTAACTACTCATAGCCTACTGCTGACCAGAAGCCCTACTGATAACATAAACAGTTAACACATATTTGGTATGTAAATGTATCACATACCATATTCTTATGATAAAGTAAGTTGGAGAAAAGAAAATGTTAATAAGAAAATCATAAGGAAGAGAAAATTCATTTATAGTAATAATGTATTTGTCTTAAAAAAAAATCCACATATAAGTGGACCCATGCTGTTCAAACTAATGTTGTTCAGGGGCCAACTGTACTTTCCTATAGCTGGCATCTAAAAGAACAACTTTAATAATCTGATTCATAAACACTTTATTTTTTTGGCCCCTAAAACTACTTGGTATGAGGTCAACATCTTCCGTTCACCAAAATTCACCCTTTGGATCAGCCATCTACTGGGTATTTCTGTATTTCTCAGTTTATATCTACCAAATATCAAATTAACTAAGTTGACCTCATCCAAATTTTCATTTTTTAAGACTTTGAAAAGTAGCAAGCAACCAATAGTGACTGAATTTGTTATTATATATTTTAGAAACTTGTATTTGCAGCCTATGACATTTAGGTTTGCCCAGAATTAGATTGTCCTTCAACTGAAATCGCTTCTTTATGAAATTGTTTTGGCCCCAGGCTGCCTTAGCTTGTTTGAACATGCAAAAATGGCTCAAATACCATGGGCAAACCATGTCATAAATCAAATAAGAGCATAATACCCAGCCGCATTTGGTGCCAAGTCTCCCCAAATGAGTTTTACTTACCAAGGCTCTGCAAGATTATCTGGAGTCTTGTGGGTGAATTTTCAGTCATCTGATTCCTCTAGCTTTTCTCTGTTACCTTGTAGTAAGAATCAGGATCATCAGGTTGATATTTTGTTCTTGGTAGAAGGTCCCTTGGTTACCATTTCACATAGAAGAAGAGCTTGAGAATATTGAAAATGTCTCCTCTTGGTGTGTGTGACATTTTGGAAAAGGTTACTCCATATGTCACAATATAGCATAACATTCTCCCAAGGAAGAACAGGCTCAGAGCTCCATCTAAATAACGAATAAAAGTGAAAACTAAGAGAAATGGTTCTTCAAGGTTAATCCTAACCGCTGTGGCTGGTTAATTTTTTTTTATTTTATTTTAGAAAAACAAATACTGATCTGGCAGCTTTCAGTCCCCACTGAGGAAAGAGATGGAATCATGAGAGGTCAGGGAGACTGTCTCCCCCTCAGCATAGACCAGGGGTTCACCCTCAGTGTTTGGTCCCCACTGCTATGAGGTGTTCACCCTCTTCTGGAGTGTGAGGGGAAAACACCATACCAGCTATGTGGGGGCTGACAGATTTCTTTCCTGGAGTAGGAAATGAGACCAAGAGAGACCTGCCCATGCATAGAACATTGCCCTTAGGAACACTGAAGAAAAAAAAAAAAAATCAATGTGAGAGTCAAAGATAATTTTCACATATGCTCTCTTTTTTTATCTTCAATTGTTGCCACTTTTTAAAAATAATCAAAAGTGAGGTTGGTTGAGATCCGGAAAGAGGAATATATCACACTGTCATCTATCCTAGAGATTCTGACATGCTCTCCTGAATTGGGCTCTCTGCCTGTCCTCATCACTGTCATTCCACACTCTTTAACAAGGTCACTGTTACTGACTGCCTCTCAGGAAAATAGAAAAGAGGTAAGATCACTATACATAGCTCTTACTCTCATTGTTAATTCAGAATTTTTCACTGTTTCCCACTCGAATAATAAAATTCTTTAAGAGTTAGTATGAGCGGACAATATACTGTGTCTTCTGGGCCCCAGCTCATCCTTGGCAAAAACAGGGAGAATGAAAGTAGGTATTAATCATCCTGTATTCACCTTTCACAGTTCCTGGCCTGGTTTGTCAGACGACCTATTTTCAGCACTGGCTACAGGACGATGTGACCTTCAATGCTGTAAAAGTTTGGCAAAGGGTGGTACTAACTGAGGCACAAGTATTTGTGGAAAACATCAGAAAGGAGGGTTTGAGGCTGAGATCTTTGAGGGGTACAGTGAAGGAGGAGGACGCTTCAAACTCACTCTTCAAATTCATCTCAAATCCATTTGTCCTTCATGGCTAAGGCCATAATCTTCAATGGACAGGCAATGCCTGACTCTCAGATAAAAACAGTGAAAAGCTTTCTAATAATACCTAAAACTAATCTTCAGTCATTGAAAACACAAGACACTGTCACCATCTCATTTTTATATTTCATAAAGTGTCACCCTTAACATTATGGAAGAAACCAACTTCTGTCACTAAGCAAATGATGTCTACTAAGCATAGTTGAGCCAAGCTCCAATTCTCTTTTACCACCCCCTGCTTTATAGAATTAAGCAAATTCAAATAAGAGCTCCAAATGCAAAAACCTTCCTGTCTCCCTTGCTTCCATGTGGGTATACCAGAGAGCACTCCGCCATAAACGTTGTGCAGGCAAAGTCTGTCTCTAGGAACTCAGCCGAAGAAAACAGCCTGTAACATTTGGATATATTTTCCCAGCATATATTTTATAAAATTAGGATCACACTAAATCTATGATTTTGTATTCTGTTTATTTTTTAATGTTATTGTTGAGCACTTTCATTGTCTCGATTTCTTTTTAAGTATATGCTATTCAGAAACTTCATCATATTTCAATGAATGACGTGCCATAATTTATTTAACCACTCTTTTTTTTTAATATATGAAATTTATTGTCAAGTTGGTTTCCATACAACCACTCTTATCCAATATGTGTATTGTTTCTAATTTCTCCATATTATAAATAATACTAGGATGACAGCGAAGAGTTTGTGCATAAATCTTTGGCCATTTCAGTTTATTTCATGAGAATACATTCTTAGAAGAGGAATCACTGAGTCCAAGAATGTGAGCTCTGTTAAGAAACTTCACATACATTGCTAAATTGCTTTCCAGAAATATATTTGATGTTGTATTTTTAAATGGATTTACATTTCCACTGTCACTTAGGATCATATTGGTCTTACCAGGTTCTTGCCAGAATCGAATACTTATTATTATACTTTAATTCAACTTCCGGCAGAGTTCTTTAACACCAACATGCTATTCCTGGGTGGAGGTCTAAAACTGATCTTTTCATCCAACTATACGATCTCCTCTGGATTCCTACACATTGCTCTCCCCACTGTTTCAGTATCTTGTAGGGGCCCACGTGATAAAGTCTGCATGCCTTTATGTCATGCTAAGTCATGCTATGTCATGCTAAATGTCATGCTAAGCAGTTCCCTTTACCTCAGATGAGAGTTATTTGTAATGACTTTGATTATAATTTTCTTGGTCTTTGTAATTTCTGTATCTTTCCTCGCCCCTAGTATGGGTCCTTATATATAACATGTGTACATTAAAAATACTTTCTAAAGTAATTTATAGTCCATCGCCATTCACCAGCTTGTCAACTACACAATTTGCCCCCTTTGTGGTTCAAAGAACCAGTGTAAGACACCAAAGTAACTACGGGTCTTCCTTCCTTATAGACGCAACAGAAGCAGCAGTCAACCATTTTGATGGGCAGATCCTTTGATGCTAATGTATTTCGCTTTCTATTTTTGGCCCTGAGGCCAGTTGACTATTGGTGCTTGAAGAGTTTAAAACAGAAGCCCCAAAGAATATGATTTTCCCATTTATTTGCTTATTTATCTTAACGTGTTTATTTCCATAAATTTGTGATTCTAAAGCTAGGGTCTTGGACTTACCTATTAGCAATAGCGAACATATTGTTAACATAGTTGAATAAATATCTAGTGATATTTGGCAGCTAAGTAAAGTCTATTTTGAGCAACTCAAGTCTGCCAGTTTATACCTGAATAAGATTAATGAGTTACCTAAATTGTGGAAGCTGTGTCCTTCAGGCCACATGGAAATGTATTTTAAGTAGCTGAGACCAGATTCTCCCCATATGTGCTTCTCATTCGAAGGGAAAATCCAAAAATCTGCTCTGTTTACGAGAACATCAAATAGCAATTTCCCACCCTGATTCAGACTTCCAGTTTCTAGACACTTATTGAGCTTTTTGTAGAAATTTCATATTGGCTAAAATCAATGAAGCAATTCTAAAACTCCTTCACAATACCCTTTGGTACAAAATAATTAACTCGGGGGCTCTAATGTTTCCGTGAGTAAGCAGACCAATTTTCTCATGCAATACTCAAATCTCTAAAAGTGTTGGGTAGGAGAAATTCATTTTTGAAAGCTAGTGTTGGATCGAGGGTATTTTTATTTACAAATTTTGCAGTGGTTTATATGGCAGTAAAATGAATTTATAGAGAAGAATTTCCACTCTCTTCAGTCCATGAGGACTACAAAACCCCCATGGGTCATTTTGTGATAAATTTAAGAAAGGTAGGAGTTTGAGAGCAAAGGGAAAGTGAGGAAGCTCAAGGACTGGAATCATAATCATTTTCTCAAAGTGACTTCTGTGAGTCTGCCAGCACCAACATTAAATGTCTTTACTGTAAACCCCTCAAGCCTCTCTTTCTTGATTTCCATGCAAATGGAAACAGAGGCAAGAGAGAAACGAGTTGCCTTCAATAATCAAAACAAATCAAAGTGCTGATGAGGATAAGGGTAAAAAACATAGACAGCCTATCCATCCCAGAAGTGTATATGGTTAGAATCATAAAATCAAGAAGTGATTGCACTCTATTAATCTAGGCCCATCAGTAAAAATCTTTCAATAGCAGATGACTGCAATTTAGTAAGATAAGCCTTAACACTTCAAACTCTTGCAAGGAGGGTATGAGGTAAATCCAAGGTGGTATTATGAGCGCATATAAAATTCCTCCCATTGGTAAGATTCTAGAAAGATGCTTAAAATGAGAAAGTGATGTGATTATAGAATGTAAGTTGACTTAGAATCAAACAAGGAGGCACAAACTTGTGTAGACACCAGTACTAACCAATAGAGTATCCTATGGGGGATACACCAAAATATGAAATAAGAGTTACAAAATTGAGTTACTGCTTAAAGCTTTGGCAATTAAGAAATAACTGCTGGCTCACATGAAGAATTTATAATATTACTCAAATCCATGGTAAACATTATGATATTTAACCAATAGGATTATTATATTTAATCAATATCCTAAAACACTACCAAATTTATTCCTAACATACTGGGTCAGAACACATGAACGAAATTGTACTTGGCAAAAATGAGTGGCTAATCATGGCAAACTCACTAAAACCTGTATGACAGATTTGGTTCCAGTCAACGATCACACATTCTGAACCTAACACGTTCTGAATTGATAAGCTTTTACATTACAGGTGATTCTCTAATATCGTTACTGCCCTTCTTAAATTCCATATAAGTCCATTCTTTTTAAAAGTTTCTTATAGGGTGGAGCCAAAAAGAAATAGGAATATTTGAGGGGGAAAAAATCTTCCTTCTCTCTTGACTTATAAAAATTACAATACATATCCACTATTCCCCTAGCGGGAATGGAAAATGTTATACCTATGAAGAAAAATCTAAGTATACCAAACTCTCTTTAGAGAGAAAGAATTTGGATGATTATAAAAATAATTTAGATTCTTAGATGTTATGTGAGACGCAGCGTTCTCCTGGGATTGACCTTTCGAGAAACCCAAGAATGAGAGTTTTTACTCTGATTGCGAGCCAAGATTCAGCTTTCTAATTCTTCTCCCAAAATTTCCTGAGCTCTGCATTACACACACACACATAGAGAGAGACAGAGAGAGGGAGAGAGAGAGAGATGATATAATGCAATGATGACATGAGAAGTATCACCATATACAAAGGTTATATATTTCTAGAAATCAGAAAGAAGATCGGAGAGGAGATTTAAATGTGGGGAACTTGGAGCCCTCAACTGTCAATTGGAAACACTCTACTATATCTCCAGGCAGGCCTAGAAAGTTGGGGCTTGGCAAATTTACCTTGTCAACTCCTTATTACTTAGTTCTCCACTCAGAATAGAGCATACCAGCCATCAGGAATTAAGCTATTTGGAAAGATTCGTTATAAGGCATTAGTGACTTGGAATTTAATAGAATAGGAGCTATGGTAAGCAGAAATAATGACCCCAAAATATATCCATATCTCCATTCCTGGAACCTGTGAATACATTAGGTTATACGGTAAAGGGAAAATAAGGTTGCAAGTGATTTCATGATTGCTACTCAGCTGACCTAAAATAGCGAGATTATTCTGGATTGTCCAGATGGGCCCAAAGGAATCACAAGGGTTCTTAAATGCAGGAGAGGGAGACAGAAGAGTGAGAGAAGGAGTGAGGATGACAGAGGCAAGGTCACAGTGAGGCAGCATGAGAAGTACTGAACCCCCATTGTTGGAGCCAATGACGGAAGAAAGTGGTCATAAACCAAGGAATGGAAAGCAGCCTCGAGAAGACAGAACAAATAAGAAACAGATTCTCCACTAAAGTCTCTAGAAAGGATGCACAGAATTTAGACCAGTGAGACCATCAGTCTTCTGACAATTAGAACTGTAAGATGTTCAATTTGTATCATGAAGTCACTAAGTTGTGGTAATTTGTTAAAGCAGCCATAGGAAACTAAAATGAATCATTTCTGGTATTGAGTGTGGGGTGCTGGTGTAACCAACAGCTAAAAACATGGAGTGGCTTTGGAATTGGGCAGGGGAAGAGACTGAGACTGAAAGAATTTTGAAAAGCCAGATAGGAAATGCCCAGGTTGCCTTAGACTATGAACAGACATATGGGGGTTAATGGCTCTGCGAGTGAAAGTGTAGAAGGAAATGAGAAATGTATTCCTGTAAATAAGAGGAAAGAGGACCCTCGTTATATAGCGGCAGAAAACTTAACAGAGCTATGTCCCACAGTTGTGTGGGAAGCAGAACTTGTAAATGACGGAATTCGGGAGCGTTCTAAGCATTGCGTTGAAGGTGTGGCCTGTGTCTTCTTGCCCCTTGCAGTAAAACATGAGAAAGAAGACATGTGTGGAGAAGGAACTGTTTAAACAAAAAGGAAGAAAGGAAATTCTGAGACTATCCCTCCCGATAAAGTCAGTGTCCAGTCACACAAAAGGCCATTTGAAGAGGTTAAAATTAGATCCCCTTTCAGCAGAAGCTGAAAACTGAGATAAGATTATCTAGGAAAGATCAGTCAATAAGCTTCTTGTCTGACGGAGTAAATCCCTGTGACATACATAGAAAACCCACAAGTTTCGTAAGAAGTTTTTTATCAGCAGGAACATTGCCACCTTGGACCGAGAAAGACAGAGAGAATATGAAGTAGAAGCAAATGAATGGAGAATTCAGTGGCTTTCACCATAACAAGCCAGAAACATCAGAGTAGACATGAGTTTGACACGGGTAGGGAAAAAATGGAAAAGTAAGTGATTTTATAAATATTTGGCCAATTATATATTAGTGCTGTTTCGGATAATAGCAATTATGTGAGAATTCTGTGGACAACAAAAAAAATTTTATGTTAGAACAGACCATCCAGGATGGGACTCTTCTATAATAAACCCAATATGCCAGAATCTAAGGTGACAAAATATTTGTATACATATTAAAGATGTAATGACTTTACATTGCTAAATTTTTCAGTTGATAGACAATGATTGTTTAAAGGGCCATCGAGTTGAGGGCGATTCTTCCAAATAGTTCTACTTGTTTAAACTTCCCCTCCACTCCTTGGATTTCTAGCTGTAAAAACAGCTGTAAAACAGCTGTAAAAACAGCTAGCATTTGTGTGGATTCATTATATCCCAGGTCTGGTGCTTTACACAACTTGGATAAATTACTTCATACATTTTCACAAGACATAAAAAGGTCTGACCATTATCATCCTTATTTTTCAGATGAAGTAATTGAAGCCCAAGGGAGTAAAGTAACTCACCCATGCAGTAAAAGGCAAAGTTGGGATTTAAATTCAACTCTATGTGATTCTGGAAACACAGCTCTTAGCTACCAAATTATCCTTCTTTTTTTTTTCTTTTAAATATTTATTTTTAAGAGAGAGAGACAGAGCGTGAGCAGGGGAGGAGCAGAGAGAGAGGGAGACACACAATCCAAAGCAGGCTCCAGGCTCTGAGCTGTCAACACAGAGCCCGACGTGGGGCTCGAACTCACAGAGTGCGAGATCATGACCTGAGCTGAAGTTGGACGCTTAACCGACTGAGCCACCCAGGTGCTCCGAAATTACCCTTCTTTTTAAGTATCTGCATATTAACTGCTCGAATTCACAGTTCCCTGATAGACCTCGAAAGCAGCATGTTACTTCTAAAGCACATGTTTCTCAATATGCTAAATATGTATAGTTGCTTCTCCATAATATTCCTACCTAAGTTTAGGGAGACAAACGAAATTAAATAGAAAATGCTCTAAATTGAGATCAATCGTCTATGTGCCTCCAGAAAAGAATCGTAGTAGTTAGTATTGATTGTCCATACATATTATGACCTAAATACTAGGCCAAGGGCTTTCTGTACTTCATCATCTTTAATCTTCACTCATGAGGGAGACTACTGTAGGAGAGGAAGAAGTTATGACATGGAAAGCTTACCAGTCAGTCTGGTCATACAGATGGTTATAACTGTTGAGTCAAGGCTCCAGACCCATACTGAGACCACTAAGATTTCCTGTCTTAGGAATAGCTGTATCTATCTATATCTATATCTATATCTATATCTATATCTATATCTATATCTATATCATCTATCTATATTATCTATATCATCTATATCTATATATCTTTTTGCGTAGGAAAAAAATGTTGAGTTAAACCATCTGCTCCTTTTTGGTAGTATTTAGATGGTGGGTTGGATTCAGGAGAGGAAAAATGTAATTTCTCAGCACGGGGAGGGCATGAATGTTTTGTGCCTGAAATATCCTTTGGTGGCTCAAGTCAAATTCCGGATGGTTCCTGACTGGGCCATCACCTCATAATCTTTCAATGTTAACTACGTTTTCCTTGCTTTATTTGCCTGAACCACCTTAAAATCCCGGGACAATTTCCCCCTCGTCCATTTTCAACAGGTTGATGTTGCTGTCTCCTCAATCTGCTATATCAAAGTACAGCTGGTGCCTCAGATCTATGTGGGCCCCTGAGTCATAAAGAGTGGGTACTTAGCAACCAGATCAGATAAGCACAGGATGTTCCATCTTTAATGGTATGATTTATAGTTCAATATGGCCTTCCATATCACTTGTTAACATTTTAGACTATAAACTGATCTAAAAACAGTTTGGCTTAGGGAATAGACGGGGAAGTGATTCCTAATCATGATCTAACTGACAAATATTATGGTCTGAAACTTACCCTAACGTTTTAGTGTGTTTTTCCCCCCTTCCTGGTACTGAAAGTGACTTTAGCTGCATAATAACAAATTTCTGAGGTTGACTCAATATTTCCCTGTTCTTATTTTCCTCTTCATGTTGAGGGAAACAAAAAATGAGTTGTTGCTTGGAAAATACTAACGGCCACCAACTGGTTTCCTGACATTTGAGTGAGCTTAGAAGCCCATCAAGAGTATGTTATGAATCAAAGCTGGTTCTGATAATTTCACAGCCATATCAATCATTGACTCTTCTTGACAAACTGTCAAGGGGGAAAGACTCATAATATTCTATGGTGTATCTCCCACTTTCCCATACTGAGAATCAAACTTTCTATTAGATTAAATGTTACTGATGTGCACCCATAAGAAGAGAAACCCTGAGAAAATGTCAATATACATCAAAACTGACTTATTGAAAACAAGGTTATTTTCATAACCAGTAGGTAGATTGTAGTATATTATATGTAGTGTTATCTAAATGACAGCATCAGAGATTCTTGTCCTAAATTCTTTTCCATGTTTTTGACCATCAAGTGTACAATTTCCACATTTCCTATTGGATTAAGATATAGAGGGGATTTGTTAAAATGCATATATCTGATGGGATAATACCTGGAGTCATGTAATAGCAAATACCTATGGAGAGCAAGTTTTCAAGGGAAGGAGATTGAAGACTGGTAAAAGAATCAGGAGAGACATCACATAGGGAAATAAGGATGGAGGAGGAACAAGAGGTTGGCCTGAGATCAGTGGCCAACTGGAGGGAGGGCCAGGGGCTGTATCAAAATGGGAAATGAAGACAGAATGCCAACAGAGGAAGAGACAGGCAAAGGGTAAAAGTTTTGTAAGAAACATTAGACAAACTGGCAAATTAAAAATTTTGCCACGAGTTGAGCTTGATTACATACAAGTAGAGTTGGCAAGTGGGCAATATTTATCAAGGAGGCCTAAACTTATTTATACCTTTGATTTAGTAACTTGGGAGATGTGAGTCTGATAAAATAATCCTAAAAACAGAAAATTTATACCACTATTTATACTACCAAAAACTTAAGAACCACCAGAATGTCTAACCACAGGTTAATCATTGAGTAAGACATGTCGATCTACTCAATTAAATCTTGCAAATACTTTGAAAGCTATGTTTAAAAGAATATAGAATATTTTATGACATAAAGTTGACTTAAATGATAAAAATACAAAATTGAATACAGAGTAAGTGTTATAATAGAAATGCATTAACATATTGATTGGGGCATATCAGACTGTTTTAAGTGTTTTGGTGAAGGGAGTTGTAGGTGATTAACCTCCCATCTCCATCCCATCAATTATTTCTTTTGACATCTGTATTTTCCAAATACTCTTTAATAGGTCAGTATTATTTTTTGGATTGGAAATTATTTTCATATCAACATACTATGATCCCAAAGTAAGACCCTAAGACTAGCTAGCCATCTATTCCTTTCCTTTTTCAAGTCTGGGTTTTAATCAATGACAGAAATTTCATAGAAAAAACAGATCCCTTGAGTCAATGATATAGGATTAATTCTTCTTCCTTAGCAGAGTCTCTAAACAAGATTAAAAATGTACCACCAACGGATGGAAAAAAGAACACATTAAGATCATTGTATCAGACCAACTAGTTGTGTTCTGTTAGATGAAAAATATAAATGTAGATTACAATATCTTGAGAATAATTATTCCAGTTGCATAAAAGTTAGCCAGAAAGATAAGCTAAGGGTAATGTGGGGACACTTAAGTCATCTGTCATCTTCAATAGTCCAATACTGGCTGATCTTGATAGTAAGCAGATGAGCCGTTATTGCCACCATAATTGGATTTTGTTAGGATAGGAGACAGAAATAGAGATGGATCTATTTTCTTTCCTTAGAGATTTGACATTTTAAAAGATATCCCTGCCAGTGGAGAATTTGGTGAAGGCTGCTCTTTTATAGTGGAAATCTTAAAGAAAAACGTGTTGCATGATGATTCATGGGAGGGTGCCAGCCTATTTAAGTGAGGACAATGCATTATTCTAATGTTGAAAGGAATGTAGAAGTGTACCTGATATTTCAGAGGAAAAGGGATTACATTTGTAAAGTAATTATTCTTTTCAATGCGTATAGGTGGGTTGGGCCATCACAGAAATGGAGGCAGCAGGCAGAAGGTGGTAGACTTTGGAATTAGGTGGAGATGGGTTTGAATCCCTTATTCGCTGCCTTGAGAAACACGTTTCGTACCTTTGAGCTTCACTTTGTTTACCTATAAAAAGTACATAATAGTAATAGTAACTAGGCACAGCACCAAACACTTTATATTCACTAACTCAATTAATTCTTACATTGACTCCATGAGGAAATACCATTAGGAATATATATAACCAAGTATAGGAGACAGGGGGTACATTTCATAGCACATATGAAGGGGAACAATAAATTTGATCCTTTTCCCTTAACAGTGAGATTCATGGGGCGCCTGGGTGACTTAGTCAGTTAAGGTCCTGATCTTGCAGTCATAAGATCAAGTCCCGCATCAGCCTGCACTGAGAGTGTGGAGCTTACTTAGGATCCTCTCCATCTCTCCCTCTCTCTCTCTCTCTCTCTCTCTCTCTTTCTCTCTCTCTCTCAAAATAATAAATATTTACAAAAAAATCCCAATAAGATTCACAATCCCCTGGCCCACAATCTACTGATACGTGAATATTGAGTGGTTTATTAGGGTGAATGGCTGTTGTTGTTTCTATCCATTTGGATGAATTTGAATAATTTTGTTCTACTAAAAGCAGATCCTGAGACAAGGATTTGGGTACAAGTAGTTTATTTGGGGAGTGGAGAAGTAATAAAGGGAAAGGGTGAATTAATAAATGAGTCACTGCTTTGGGCATTTGGGGTTCAGTTGTAGTGGGGGCGTTCTGCAAGAGTGTTAAATAAAAGCTAGTATATCAAATAGCTGTAACATATAGATATATGTGATCTATATATTATAGATGCAACTATTATATAATATTTTCTATAAAGAGAATAAAATAATTCAGTTATTCCTGTAAAAAAATACCTCAAAATCCACTTCCAAGTGGGGGAAGGGAGCTAGACAATTTATGTCACTACTTGATGGTCACCCCTGGGCCATTGGTCCCCCTGTTTCTGGTCTTTTCCATGCCCACTTTGAGCAAGATCTCACACCCAGAAGGAGACCAGGCCAATGACCCAAGGGGGGAACAACGGGAACAGTCACAGCTTCTGCTATAGTTACATAACAACCTCCTGTAACAGTAAAACATCAGGTTTACTCTGGAAGGAAAGGGTTATCAAATTTCAGTAATTCTACATTGCCTTCATTTGAATAGCTCAGATTCCTAAAAGTGTGTACCTTGCACGGACTCAGCAGAAATCACCCCACGTCTTTGGATTTACATGAGACATAGACACACAGAGGGACCATTTAACAAATTATTCTAGCTGCTCAGAACAAACAATTAAACAAATAGAACCTGCTGCTGTTTGCCCCCAGCTGTGCGTACCAGCCAAGGACACAGTTCTGATGTGTTAGGCAAGAGTGTCATCTAGAAGAGAACATCAGCAGAGAAATGGTAAAAGGGAACGAGAAAGAAACCTACAGCTTAAGACCCCAAAGGCAAATAGAATTCAGAGACCTCGAAGAACCCAGAAGAACGGGGTGTCTTGTAAAAGCATAGCCATAAAGAGACAGATTCACTTTCCAAGTAATGCAACGGCTTGAAGGCAATAAATATTTGGAACGAGGCAGGTGACGTGCTGAAGCAATGATTCCTGGAGTCTGACACACTTTGTGCTATGTATGTCTCAGGGCGGATGTATAAAGTAATTTGCCAGGACTTTCCCCCCAGAGATTCAAACATAATATCCATTACTTTGGTCTTCCAGCAAACTGGATAAAAAGGGCAGACCCAGGATTAAGAATTAGTTAATAGGGCAACTAAGGGAGAGATGTAGGTCCTGGGGAATGAATTGGCAGTCCAATTCATTCATTGGCTCTATAGAAAATAAAGGTATCAGCCTTGCTTTTAATAAGTCCATGTTCTTTTTTTTTTTTTTTTTTTTTTTTAGTTTTTTAAAGTTTATTTTGTGAGAGAGAGAGAGGAGGCACAGAGAGTGAGGGAGAGAGAGAATCTCAAGCAGAATCTGTGCCATCAGTGCAGAGCCCGAGACGAGGCTCAAACCCACAAGGTGTGAGATCAAGACCTGAGCCGAAACCAATAGTCAGACTTAACTGACTGAGCCATCCAGGCGCCCTTATGCCCCCATGTTCTAATGCAGAAAACAGGTGTGCAAGTAGGCAATTCTAATCCCTTCTGATAAATGCCACAATAAAAACGTTGAAAAAGAGGATACTTCAGTGTAATGGAGGAACAATTAATTAGGGCCATAGGAGGTCTGGGAAAGTACCTTCTTGTTGCTAATGCTTTATCAGAGATTAGAAGGAGATTCAGCATCAGTCTTTAATCTGGGGATATGGGATGGAAGTATAAGCTTGGAAACAAAGAGTACCAAGTACATGGTGCTGTATAAAATACTCCATTCCTGCAGGGAAGGTAAGAACAACACAAGGTAGAGCCCTCCTGGAAGTGGAACAAAGCACATTGACATGCAAAACTAAACAGGCTAACAGGTGCAACCATATCCCCTGGATATAAAAATGGCCCCGTTGTTTAACAAGATTTCTTTATTCAAGCATCTAATACTACGTTTCAAAAAATTTTTTGAACATTTTCCAGGAAAGGGAGGAGTTAGCATTACGCATTATTACTTTTTAAAAAATATTTAATATATTCGTGTGGGCTTCAAGCTTTGGAAATACTCTGCGAGATCCCTCTGTGACCTAGAGATGTGGACTCAAGATGAAAAGGAATATTTGAGAGGAACATCCGTCTCTGTCTTGAGTGAGCCTGGTGTGCGTGCCTCTGTGTGTGTGTGTGTGTGTGTGTGTGTGTGTGTGTGTGTGCGCGCGCGCACACACACACACACACAGCATCTGGGGAGACTTCTTCTTAATGTCTATTTCATTAAAAAACTTCTCTCTTCTCCAAAGGGCACACACGGACAACAAACTTATCTTTGTTGAGCCAAAGCCAATTTTCCCAGTCAGAGAGATGTATGGAAAGCTGTCCATAATAGAAGGGACACATAGGTGCACATTTTAATAAAATGCATCATCTAATGGGTGTTAAGGTGTATTCCAGCCAGCTGGTTGGAGTATCAGGACTCAGTTCTTTTGACAAGGATCAGACGGTATAAAAGGACCAGAAAACAGGCCGGCTACAGCTTGAGTGCATTGTGGTGGTATCACCTCATTATATGGAGCAAACCCAAGTATATCTAAACTCCCCTCATATCCTGGTTGCAGGTGTGAAACACCTAGCCCCCACTTTTTCCTTGCCATTGGGAGTCAGAGCAGCCCTAGGAGCTGGTTGCTCATAAGGAAAAGCTGAGATTGAACTAGAACAGGGAGAGGGCTAACAATATTTACTTAAAGATAGCATGAAACTAATTGGATAAGCTCTAACATCTTACAGTCATTTCCTCCAGTTCAACTCAGACCTGTATTTTGGCTGCACTCTGTTATTAGATATTGTGGTCTGGAATGCCCTAAATGTGGATTTGGAGGGGAAAAAATGCTTGTAAAAATGTAATTGTCTAAAATTTGTTTAAATATGAAAAAAAAATCAATAATGAGTGAGGCCAACTCCTTCCTTCTCTGGAAAATGTTCCAAAAAATTGAAATGTACCATTAGTGGCTAGAAGAAAGGAATTTTATTATTAAAACGATCGAAGATGTGTAAAGAGGCACTAAGCAAGCTTGGGGAAAAACACAAGCCCAGCTGAACTTATTTGGAGACCCAGTGTAGATGGTGGAAGAGGTCAAAAGCCTTAAAACGTGCTTCTGAAACTTCATCGTGTATATGAGCTGCCCGGGCCTCTTGGTAAATGGAGGCAGGGATTCAGGAGGTCATGGGTAGGGCTCAGGAACCTGTGTTTCTAATGTGGTGGATTTCTAACACTCCCAACTGGCCGATGCTCCTGGTGGAAGGGCCACACTTTGAGTAACAAGGGTCTAACGCGAGAGCCGGTCTCTGCCTGTCCACCATGGGCTTCCTCTTGCTGCCTCGCTCTGAGAGTGTGACTTTGTGCAGATTTGTCTGTTAAAGATAAAGAACTTTGACATCACTGTACTAGTAGGAATCTCTGCAAAAAAAAAAAAAAAAAAAAATCAATAGCAGAAAGTACAAGGGACTTGGCATTTGTAAGATATGGGATTGCTTCCAAGCTCTCCACTATTGTGTGACCCTGAATGAGTCATTTAACCTTGCTGAGACTCGTTTTCCTCAGTTGTAAGATCTATTTCTACAATCTCTGTCTTCCTGCATCTGGGGATAGTCTAACAGATCAAATGATAGTGGCTGAAATTGATTGTCTGTTTAGTAGTTGTCAGTGACTGTGATGAGCCCTTGACATATGTTAATTCACACCCAACAACCAGTGCGGTAAATACTACGGTTATTGAGCCTCCCTGAGGGTGTGTGGCGACCCCCGTAAGTATTCACCATTTGACTGTTTAAATGTCTTACAAAGTTCGCGAAGATTGTGATTGAGGATTCAGAAAAAAAGAGTAGAGAATAGGAACTTGGGTATTGTTGATCGCCCAGTCAGAGCCCATGGGTGTTCTCTGTGCTGTTCAGGCACACTCACTTCCTGCTCAGCCACAGGGACCCTCTCTTCAGGTCCTTTATTGTCAAACATGTCACTCCTGGCAGTTTAATATCTGCCACCACAAGAAAGTATAACAATGCCACCTGTACTAATTTTCCATGCTCCAGAAAAAACTACCTCAAACTTAGCAGCTTAAAACGACACCCATTTATTAGCTTATATGGTTCTTGAGGTCACCAGTTTATTACGAGGGATAGCTGAGTTCTGCGCTCAGGTCTCACATGCCACAATTTGAGTGGCAGCTGCACCGTTCTCCTTTCTGGAGGATATGGGGACAAATCTGCTTCCAAGCCTCTGTTGCGAGAGTCACCCAAAAAGAGCGTGCCTTGAAGCTGCTGGACCGAGGTCCTCACTTCCATGCTTCTGGCTACCAGTCAGGGGCTGCTTTGGGCTCCTGGTGGCCACTCACTCCTCGCCTCTTGGCTCCTTTTTGCAAGAAGATCCAAGTCACTTTTAAGAATTCACCTGATTTAGGTCTGGCCCACAGAGGATAATCTCCCATTTTTAAAGTCCACTCTGCCTTAGAGTATAACCTTATCACAGGAGCAAAATCAGTCACATTTTCACAGTCCCAGTGATTATGCAGAGTGTGTGCACCAAGGGGCAAAAATTGGGAGGCCCAGTCAAAATTTGGTCTATCTTATCACGGTTCTTGGGGACTCTTTGTTTTAAAACAATATAGATCATCTTGCCTTTGTACTTCCATAAGGCCGTTTACTTGTATCGTTACTTATTACACTGCATCATCCATGGGCTACCCAAGAAGAGTTATTTCCAATGGTACTCTCAAATGTTCCTTGTTGATGATAACCACAAATGCAAATCTTGTTCATAATATGTGGGAAAAAATGTGAATGACAATTAATTTTCTGAATATGTTCAATTTATCATTCCAAACGATGTGGAGTAAAAGCAGAAAATGCATCTTTTAACCATTTCCTCTTGGGCCCTTTAGCTTGTAATTCATGGATTCCTAGAATGTGAACTCCTTTAGCATTGACTATATCTCCGTTATCTATACACTATGGAGAGAATATTATATACTATGATTTAAGACTGAAAAGGAAAACATGACACTACCACATTGGTTGAAGTCAAGAAAAGACATTGATTGGTAGGATCCATTGGCAGTACAGAAGAATTGCATTAAAAGCCATCAAATGAGATGGCTATGGCCACCCCCAAAATTCATTTTGATATGTGGTGTGAAGATTGCAGAGGGAATAAAGTGATTGCCCTGGGTGCCATCAGTGGGGACACTGAGAGTTAAAAAATGTCTGCCACCACCAGGGCTCCCTTGGGTGCTATAGATCAAAGACACAAATAGGAACACAAACAGGCAAGAGCTGATGAATGAGCCCACACACAGAGATTAAAACCAAAGCTTGACAGTGAACTATCCATAGTCTAGTGTCCTTTCCTTGCATTTTGTTTAATATGAGTCAGAGTCACCCCAAATGACCATGTTGGTATTGCTGCAGTGGTCTAAGCAAAAGAAAATACTGCTTTAGTCAGTGAGAATAATCCACATGCCAGGCCCACCTTCTGGAACTGGAGGTCCAGAGGATCCCCCCCCTCCCCCGCCCCACCGACCACTGGTGAATTCCTAGAGTTTCTCAAGGTATCTGGTCAATGCTATATGCATGGTAGTTCCCTGGGGCAGTGGGGGGTGGCAAATGGAGCCCACAGGGTACATAGATCCTGGTCTAGATTTAAAGTTCTCTGCCTGATGGCACTGCCAGCCCTGGTTAGTTCTAAGCACTGGACGTAGACTCAGACAAATTTAAAGAACTTACTGGAAAGCGCTCCTTTCAGTTCCCACTCTACACAGTGCAGAGCACCCAACAGGGGCTTTACTTCTCTATGTCTAACAGTAGTACTGCTTATTATCATTCTTGTTTTACAGATGAGAAAACCAGAATATGGTGAAATTAGGTAAGTTTTCCAAAGTTAAGTTGCTAGCAAGTATCAGGAAATAAAATCAGAGAATTTGATTTCATAGCCTGTATTCATAACCAATTTGCTATATGACCCCTGAAATATTGTAGTGTATGTGAAATCATTTTGGGTGAATGAAAGATGTATTTCTCTACTTTTCATAAAGTGTAAAGCATTTGGAAAAATGCATTCCAGCTATAAACAAAAAGTGCTGTGAAGGCTAATTATTAAATATTAAAAAAATACGATCATCACAAATGACTTAATCAATTAAAAATAAAAACTGGAGGAATTATATAAGGAGAAATATATAGTAGGAATATATGTAATACATATGTAAAATATATATGTAAAACATATACATATGTAATAATAATATCATGTAATATATATGTAATGTAATATATATGTAAAACATAATATGATGTGTAAAACATACTGTATATGTAAAACACTTTCCTATGAAGGCTCTGTCCAGTATACATAATGTGAGATAGCTAGAACTAATGAAAAAAGTATGGTCTTCTTGACTTAGGTCTCAGATCCCTGAGAGAAGATGGGCAATGTGGTAAGACACAGAATCCGCTGCTTTGCGCCTGGAGACACTTTCTGAATTGGCCTTTCTGGAGGTGGGCTAACTGGAGCATTATAATGGTCCCACAGAAGAAACAGGTAGTTCGGGAGCTTATGGAGGGTAGGAATTTGTGGGACAGAGTCCCAAAGAGAAGGAAGTCACATAGAAAGAGAGCTCTACAAATCTGCATAGGGTTTCCCTTGAATCTGCTGCTCAATAGTAAGCCACAAAGGCAAAGGATGAAATACCTTGAGGACAAGCAAAAAACAAGTGGGGGCCTCCACGCGGAATGATTTCTAGAGCTTTCTCTAACCTAGAAAGCGCTGAGATGACTATTAAGAGTGGGGCATCCCACTGATCACTTGGGGGTACTCAGTGGAGACACCCCCAGAGGATCATGCTTTAGTACCAGAACCATACTTACCCCCAAATAAAGTCTTATCTAGAACCCACCTTAACAAAGCTAAAATCAAAAGCTTGAAATGATCAAGCTAATAGGCAAAAAACTTAATTGCTGGTCAGAATAAAGTTTAATACTCTTTAAAATATAGCAACCATAATCCAGATGAACGTAAAATCACAAGGTCTAGGTCCTGTTCAAAACAAAACAAAACAAAAAACTAGAAATACCAAGAAATAGGCCTATTGCAGGAGAAAAACCAGTCAATAGCTACAAACCCAGAAATAAGATAGTTGATAGAATTATAAGGCAAAGAGTTTTAAATGTCTGTTTAAATATGCTCAGCGTCACAGGAAAACATGATGATAATGAGAAGAGAAATGGAGGGTGTGAAAACTTACTAGAAATTCTCAAGATGAAAAGTACATTATCTGAAATGTAAAATTCACCACATTAAAAGCGTTTGACTAAGCTCAACATTCATGATAAAATTTCTCAGCAAATTAGCAATAAAAAGTACCTTCCGCCACCTGATACATGGCACTATGGAAAGCATCAGGCTTAATGGTGAAGGACTCAAGAATGTTGATTGTCACCACTTTTACTCAACATTACACTGGACATCATGGCATATGAAATAAATCTGTGACTTACTCTTGCACTGCAGCTCCAACTGGCTCATAGGAAGTACCAAAAAGTCCTAGAATGTCCCATCTAGACACAGAAAATCATGAGTTCCCATCCCCTCCTCCTATATGTGAGGAATCTAGGTAGGATGTGTCTTACTGCCCCCCAAAGAAGCATATGGCATGCGTGTTAGGAAGATCATGTTTTTAAAATAAAATTCAGTGTTCTTTTCTTTTGGTATTGATGTCAGTGTGACCTTCTCCTGTTCCATCCCCATTCTTTCAGAGGCATCCATTTGCCCAGGGAGGATTAGAATCGTTAAAGCAGAGATGCCAAGAAAAAGAGGAGGTATTCAGCTCTTGCATACAAAGTAGAATTTTTGAGTCTGCAACAATCACGTTGTCTTAGAACCCAGGCTTCATAGAAAGAGAAAGCATTTTTAAAATTCCTTTAGATATCATTAACATGTTAGGAGCTAGGCCTGACAGCTTAGATCACAGTTTCTTCCAAAGTGTAGAAAAAAGATGGATTCTGCCATCAAGACTGCACCGTGAGAGGGCACCTGTTGGGATGAGCACTGGGTGATGTATGGAAACCAGTTTGACAATAAATTTCATATTAAAAAAAAAAAAAAGACTATTGTTGGCAGCCATTGCTCTCTGGCCAACATGATCTTCTCCGATACCCTTGGTGCCACAGGCAAAATACCGGCTCGACACACGTGTCTATCAGTTTGGAGGTGCTGAGCCTGGGGGCTTTCCCAGTGCCCAAGTTCCCGGGCGCAGGAGATCTAGCTGCGATGAGCCTCTTCCCTCTTCTCCGAGGGTTCCTGACTTGTAGAAAGATTTTTCAAGCCTGGTTAACTTTTGCACTTCTAGTTCACCCCACAGGAAGTAGGCAACCTGTCCATTCCAAATTGGAGAGTTCAGGCTGCTCTCTCTCTCCAGCTTGCCATTTGTCCTAAATTATTAACTCCCTTTTAGCTTTGATTGGATCAGAGTAGGTTAGGTTTATGTCCAATTTGGAAATGGTGCCACTCTGTCTCATAGACAGAATTTGATGAACGATTTTCTTGAACCCTTCTGAGGTAGACAGGATAATATCCCGACCCCCAAATTCATCTATGTCCTAATTTGTAGCCCCTGTGAGTATTATGTTCCTGTTACAAGGCAAGGGAGGATGAACATTGTAGATGGATTTATGGTTGTGAATTGGCTGACCTTAAAGAGCTTGTTCTGGATTATCTAGGTGGACCCAGTGTAATCACAAGGGTCTTTAAATAGGGAAGAGGGAGGCAGGTAGTCACTGTTAGAATGATGCCAGGCTAGAGAAACGTGATTGTCCATTGCTGGCTTTGAAGCTAGAAGGGGGCCACAAACCAAGGAATGCAGGAAGCCTCTAGAAGCCAGAAAAGGCAAGAAAGCAGATTTTCCCCTGTAGACTCCAGAAAGGAATACTGGCCTGCCAACAACCTGACTTCAGTCCAGGGAGATCCATTTCAGACTGGTGACTTCCAGAACGATCAGATAATAAATCTGTATTGTTTTAAAGCAGTAGGTTTGTGGTAGTTTGCTACAGGAGTGTTAGAAAACTAATGCTCTCTCTCTCTCTCTCTCTCTCTCTCTCTCTCTGTCTCTCTCAGCTTGGAGGAAGGGTGGAGATCATATCCTCCACAAAATTATGGACTTCTCCTCGGGTAGGGTCAAGGCTTAGGAACTCCAAAATGCTTTTCTCTTCCTCCATGCCGCCCTCAAATTTCCTCTCCTTTTATCTGCTAGAGGGAATAGAAAGGGACAAGGTAGCTGTTGGACAGTGGCTGGGGGCATCCGTGTGTGTTTTGCTACCTTTTGGGAAGGGGAGAATGTCGAGGGCTCAGTATTTGCAGGTCCTTTTAGGATATCATTACTACTTTCTGTCAGGCCTCACCTTGTCCCCACTTGTTTCTAATTCCAAGGCAACGGGGTAGGTAATACTACAACATGCTGTCAGATTTGCATCACTGAGTGGTGAGATGCACAGTAAAATTTCTCTCTCTATTCCACATATGTAATCTGCATTGTGGCAGCACAGATTCAAAGCAGCTCCTCCATGACATTAATAATTTCTTTCGCATTGTAGTGACACGTGCGTGTAGTTTTTAAAGCCTACTACCATTATGAGGCTGATCGTTTGAAAGAGACGTACCTGGCCCATTTCCAAGAAACGTTCTTTTAATATCCAGCCTGGTTGGTATGTACCCGACAGCTGGGCGGGGCAGGGGGTGGGGGTCTGACTCTTAGGAATTCAGATTTTCATTTATTACCCCGTTTTTAGCCTGGTGACCCTGGGCTCCCTCAGCTCGTCCTTCCAAGAGAGCTGCCTAACTCGGTATCTGGGGTGTGAATAGGGGGATATGAGTGTCCATTTGCCACACTCTGTGTTTTCAGCCCCACTCCATATAATGGACTTCATTAGGAAGATTCTAGTCCCTTCAATCACTGTGCCTCTGAGGATTCTAGCATGAATCATCCTGCCTATTGTTGTCATTCCCTGCTCCCCCAACGGACAGTTTGATTTTCGCATTTCTGCTCTGCTAAATCGGTTATGACTCATCTATCTATTTTCCAAGCTTCAAAACCCTGTTGACAATCTGGCCTGCTGTCATCTTCCTCCTGTCTCTTGTCTTGTATAAAGGCTCAAAATTGTCTATCTTATACCCTTTTATTATTATTGAAGGGGGTTCTGGGGGGGAGCTGAGAGACGCATACGGGATCTGTCTACCTTAGGCACCTGCCAATCTCCTTCCTTTGTTTCTTCAAATCCGTAAGTCATGTTTGAATATTTCCTTCAGGAAACAGTGCAAAATAACAATTCTACTTCCTTGGATAAAAACAAACCATTTCTCCCATTTGAACTCCTCCAAAAATGCCCACAATTTAATGCAATTCAATAGACCTGTAACGCTTGTGTGTTTCCAGTAGCAATTTAGATAAAGTGGTAAGTGTGGCCTCCATTGGGGTCAGTTTATAGCACTTGGTTGCCATGGTCACAGGTTCTATAAAATGGAGTAAATAATGAAATACTCTATCCTTCTTCTCAGCACCAGACATTTATAGTATTCAAATATTTACAGAGAGAGCAGACTTACTTAGTTTTTTAAAATATCAAAATGGGCCTGTTTTCTAAAGGGCAGATCTTTGCCACTGGCAATAAAGACATAAATAAATGAAATTCTGGCTTTTGAGAAGCAAATACTAAGAGAAAACTAAAATATAATCTTGCAGGACTTAATTTTAGTTTACTTTCAGGGAGCATGTATTTTCCCACCAAAAAAGATTGACTTTCTTTTATTAGTTAGGGATTAAATCATTTGGTGAATCAGGTCCTGAGACACTTTCTCTGCTTGTTTATACTTAAAATTAATGATAAGGAATAGCAAACAGATTTATGTCACAACAGACGGTGACTTCAATTTGGGATAGGTAAGACTTAAAATTTAGTTTTCATTTTTATTGTGATAAATTATCTGAGATATACCCTTTTAACAGACTTCTACTTTTTTTTTTTTAAAGTAATCTCTACACCCAACATGGGACTTGAGTTCACAATCCAGAGATCAAGACTCGGATATTCTACCAATTGAGCCAGCCAGGCACCCAACCCTCTTAACAGATTTTTAAGTATACAGTATAATATTCTTAACTGCAGGGGCAATGTTGTATGGCAGATATCTAGAACTTATTCATTTTGTATTACTGAAACCCCATACCTGTGATTAGCTAATCCCACCTTCCTTTGTATGACTTATCAGTCACCAACCAGCCAATCATTTTTCTTCCAAGATCTTTTCTCTATACTTTGACTCACAGAGCCTAAAAAATTCTGATGTGGTGCTTCATTAGGAAAATATAGTAACATTTAAATCAGAGCATGTGAAAAGAGAACTAATTTTAGGGTTCCAGAGGGTACATGAGGAAAATGTAATTCTCTCATTAGTTTTTGCTTGTTTCCCATTGCAAGAAGTCGTGAGGAAGTAATAAATTGGAGAACAAATGTGTTTTTGATTAAAGTTTCTGTGCTACTTTCAGAGACAGCTACAATAGCATAAATCTAAATAAACAGTCCGACATTTATCCCAGGCAAAATTACATAACATATTTTAATACCAACATCATAGGGAAAATCATGGTTTCTTTGGAGCCTGCTGGTGTGTAGATGAAGGGGATATATGGGCTCCCTCTGGTGGTGAATTTAGCAATAATAATAACTGAATAAGTGTTATTGTTTAACCCAAAGACCAGGTGAAATTTAAAGAATCTTTTCCATTGTCAGCAAGAGGTCTGCTCGAAATTACCGTGTAGATTCTCTCCCAGGCTCTCGACTAGAGAAACAGACCAACATAGAATATGTATCACTTATTTTACTTGAGTTATCTGGCTCTTGAATTACAAAGCTGACTTAGAAACCCAGTGACACTGTTTTGCCATCTAGAGTCTCTCTGAAAATTTGTAGAATCATTCACTCACTCACTCACTCACTCACTGAATGTTTCTTATGGAAAATATTGGGATCTGTGGGTGACAGGGCTGTGGTGTTGAGAATTCCTCCACTACCCCTAGACCCAGACCTGTCTTTGTGGTAGTTGGGGAACAGGATTTATTGCCATCCATTTTTTGCAGCCAATACGGTTTTATCCTGTTCTCTTGTCTTTGTATAGGGGATACAATTTTCTTCCTTATGCCCTTCACTGTTCTTGAAGTGGCTTGTGTGATGGAACAGAGATGAACATATGGGATCAGTCTGCCTTGTGCACCTTCTCTGCCCATTTTAATTGAAAATATATCTTCATACAATATCACAAAGAGGCTAGGTTTGCTATGTTTGTTTATGTTTATGCTTATGTCTGGCTTTGAAAAGCATAAATTGAAATATCTGACATAGGCAGTCTCACAAAGTAATTATCTAAGGGTAAGTGTGCCCCCCATACCTCCCACACTCTGCATCAGCTTTCCCTTTTTAGTCCCAAATTTAGAGCCTTGAATGCATGTTCAGTCATTCAGTTTCCATATGCATTAAAAAACTAGAATGAGGGGCACTTGGGTGGCTCTGTCGGCATCTGACTCTTGATTTCAGCTCTGGTCATGATCCCCTGGTTTGTGGGATTGAGCCCCTTGATGGGCTCCATGCTGACAGTGTGGAGCCTGCTTGGGATTCTCTCTCTCCCTATCTCTCTGTTCCCCTGCCCACTCATGCTCTTTCTCTCTCTCTCTCAAAATAAATAAACGTTAAAAAAAATTTTTTTTTAACGTTTATTTATTTTTGAGACAGGGAGAGACAGCATGAACGGGGGAGGGTCAGAGAGAGAGGGAGACACAGAATCTGAAACAGGCTCCAGCTCTGAGCTGTCAGCACAGAGCCTGACGCGGGGCTCAAACTCACAGACTGTGAGATCATGACCTGAGCCGAAGTCGGATGCTTAACCGACTGAGCCACCCAGGCGCCCCTAAATAAACTTTTTTAAAAATTAAAAAAAAATACTAGAATGAAGTCTCTAAATTCATTAGAATCAATCATTTTATAGCCAAGCTCCTTGGTTAAATTATTTAATTTACCCCCAAAATGTAGTTAATAAAATGACAAATTCTTCAGGATATATCATCGAAGGAAAAAAAAAAACCAAAATTTAAAGCACCAACATTTTTCTGAAAACAAAACATCATTGAGAAGCACCTTGCATCGTATGTACACAGTAAGCACTCAATAGTGGTCTTGTTTTAAAATTCAAACAGCAAAACCATTCTGGACTACCTCGATGTTTCTCTTTCTCAAAATAACATTCTTTATGTTGCAATGTGATCCTGCCCATATAAGTCAAACAAAAAAAAAATCTGTCTCTGATATTATTATGATGCGAAAACTTCAAGGAAATGTTAGAAAACTAAGAGAGACACATATGGGATCATTTGTTTTCAGAACTATAGAAAGAAAAGAAAGCTATTTTAATGGTAATCAAAATGTGGTCTTTTCTTTATTTCCGTCTCTGACAGAGTAAGGAAAAGATTGAGTGGTACACAATTTAAAATTTTATATACACAACATATGTGTCAGAAAGGTAAACCATCAAGGCTTGAAGCCGAATTCAATGGTTCTAAGAGCAGGCTGGGCATCAGATTAGCCTGGGAAGCTTATTAAAATTAAAGAAGCCTGATATCACACCCCTGGAGATTCTAATTCAACAAGTCGGGGCAAGGCCACGGTATTTATGCATTTGACAAGTGCCCTCCGATGATTCTGAAGCAGTGGGTTCACTGGACAATATTTAGAAATCATTCCTCTCCGTGGCTACCTATCCCTGACAACCTCACTTCAAAAAAACAATGTTGCCACTTAGTCAGAAAGCCATTCCTTGACTATCCTGACTGAGGGGCACTCCCTCACCCCCTCTCCTGTGTATCAGTCAGGCAGGCTTGGTTCTGCTGCAGTAACAAACAACTCCAAATTTGTATCAGCTTTAAACGGCAAAAGTTGTTTGCTTGCTGGTTTGTTTGGTTGTTTGTTTGTTTGTTTATTTATTCACAAAAACTTTCCAGGTAAGATCCAGGCAAGTTTTCAGATAAGTCACCTTCTATGGGGTGGCTCAGCCTTCCAGCCTCCATCTACCTATCTCATTACAGATTTCTCCATATCAACGTGTGTTTTCCTGATTGCCACATCAAAGAGAGAAAGAGCTGGAGAGTCAAACACTAGCAATCCGAAACTGCAGCCTGGGAGTCACATAACCATTCTCCTCCATCAGCCAGAAGCCGTCAAGTGACCATGCATGACTTCAGGCGGGTAGAGAGGTACAATCTATAATATACTCCAAAGTACAGGAGAGCCAGATATTCATTAGTAGTATTTATCATACGATACTTAATTTTTGCCTATCGCAATCACCTATTCTGATGACATTCTATCTGTTTGCTTATTCGGTTCTTGTCTGTACCCGCTAGATCGAAAAAAATTTGAGGTCAAAATCCTTATATTATTTATCACTGGTGATGTCACTCTGCCTGGCATGTAGTAAACACTCAAACTGTTGAATGAATGAACAAAGGAAGACAGAGAGCCGTCTAGTAGGATTCAGACAGGGGGTCATTTAAATTAGATCAGTAGGGAAAAAACCCCAGACACAATAACCGTTTATTCCGTTAGCCTGGGAGAATTAGATGATTAAATATTTATTGAGCACCTGTACCTTCTAAGACTTACAAAACTGATTGTACCAATATAATCACACCTCAGGTTTACAATATCTGCCAGTAAAGAAGATAATAAAATACGAGAATCTGGACAACTAATGATAAACTGGCAGTGATTATCTGTTTTATGAAAGCTTCATATTTTTTTTTTACAGGATTATTCACAGTAGGACTCTCCTCAATAGCAATCTCTCCAGGAGAACTTAAAATATGATTCAATTTACACACACGCTCTTAGGAATATATCTATAAAGTCAACTACTGGGGTTATTATGCCTTCGTTCTACAGAGCTTCCTAATGGGAGTAAGGAAATCCAGTCATAGAATTTTATGAGCCAATTTGGTTCTTTAATGTATTTCATCTCATTTCTAAACTCCCTCTAGTGTCCAAAAAGAATAAAGTCCTTTGACTTTGGTAGTGAATCCTGACGCTGTCAGTTTGAAAGTAGCGAGTGAAACATTTTGAATGGGATTTTGAGAAAGACAGGAGGAACCTTTTCATTGTAAACTATGTGTTAAAAATATGTCTAAGTGTTTTTTTTTCTTTTCTTTTCAGCTTTATTGAGGTATAACTGACAAATGAAATTGCAAGATATTTGAAGTGTAGGTTTTGATATTCGCGTACATTGTGAAGAATTTCCTCCATCAAGTGAACACATTAATCACCTCACATATTACCTTTTTTTAAAAAATGAGAACATTTAACTTCTACTGTAAATTTTTTTCCACCACAAAAGTATATCTGAAAGAAAATATATGCAGTGACCCACTAGCTCACCGATTGTATACAATTGATGAGCATTGTTAGAAACTCAGACAGGGAGGCACAACATAAAGACAGGAAGCTTCCTTTCTCTCTGCCTTCGGTCTCACTCCTCTGAGTCTCCCAACCAACTTCAGGAAAAGCAGGCAAAATCGTATGTGTTTGCCAGCATGTATATATTTACAAGGAACGTTGCCTTTTAAGAATTTATGTAAAAAGAACCAAGCTCTACAAAGTGATTTGCATTTTGCTCTTTCCACTTGCTTTTAGAAACACTTCCAAAACACTACCCCATGTTTTGACAGCTATGTAATATTCCTAATTCTTTATTCTAATTTTTGACAGTTACCATGGTCTTCCTCCATTTGGTTACTCTCTAATTTATTTTTAAATTTTTGAAAAAAACCCTGTAATTCCAGTGTAGTTAACATACAGTGTTGTATTCATTTCGGGTGAGTAATATAGTGATTCGACACTTCTGTGTGTTAGTGTTCATCACGTGTACTCTTAATCCCCTTCACCTATTTCAACCATCCACCCCCCCTCCCCCAACTGTTTGTTCTCTATAGTTCAACACCTGGCTTTTGGGTTGGCTCTCTCTGTTTCCCTTTGTTCATTTGTTTTGTCTCTTAAATTCCGCATATGAGAGAAATCACATGGTATTTGTCTTTCTCTGGCTTATTTCACTAAGCAAAATACCCTTTAGATCCATCCATGTTGTTGCAAATGGCAAGATTTCATCCTTTTTTTGTGCCTGAATAATATTGCATTGGATATGTATACCACATCTTCTGGATCCATTCATCTATTGATGGAAACTGAGGTTGCTTCCATAATTTGGCTCTTGTAAATAGTGTTGCTATAAACAGAGGTGCGTCTATCCCTTTGAATTAGTGTTTTTGTATTCTTTGGGTAAATACCCAATACTGCAATTGCTGGGTCGTAGGGTAGTTCTATTTTTAACTTTCTGAGGAAATTCCATACTGTTTTCCACAGTGGCTGCACCAGCTTGCATTCCCACCAACAGTGCAAGAGGGTTCCTTTTTCTGCACATTCTTGCTTGTGTTTCTTGTGTTGTTGATTTTAGCCATTCCAACAGGTGTGAGATAATATCTCACTGTGGTTGTTATTTGCATTTTCCTGATGATGAGTGATGTTGAACATCTGCTTATGTGTCTGTATTGGCCATCTGGATGTCTTCTCTAGAAGTTACACTCAAATTTATTTTCGTAGTCCCATATTGATGGCCTTTTTACTACTAGAAAAGGTCATTATTGTACATATATCTCTTGAAAACAAACTGGAGTATATACAAGGATGAATAGAAATTTCCAGGTCAAAGAGTATAAGAACTCAGTTATTAAAATATTATTGGGGTTCCTGGGTGGCTCAGTTGGTTGAGCATTAAACTCTTGATTTTGGCTCAGGTCATGATCTCAGGGTCATGGGATCGAACCCAGCTTCAGGCTCTGTGCTAAACAGGGAGCCTGCTTAAAAATCTCTCTCTCTTTCCCCTCTCTCCCACTTGCACACTCTCTCTCTCTCTCTCTCAAATATAAAAATTTATGTATATTATCAAATTCTCCTCCAAAGCAGCTCAACTAATTTATTCTTCTAGGTATTAGCTTTTTATTACCAATTTTGGTATGTTAAAAATGGAACTAATGGTAATTGAGAAATAAAAAAAAAATACCTAATTTGGAATCATAAGTAAAGTTGTTTTTGTTTATAACAAATTTCACCTGAATTTTTAATGAGAGAAGTCTCATTTTAGATCATTTATTTAGAATTTAGGTACAATAGACTATATAATACAGGGTGGCCTCTTGGTGTGGTAAGGTATATGATTGTCTTTATTATTTAAAGGTACAGACTTTATACGAAAAGAAGATATTTTTAACTTTTCAGTAAATAAAAACATTTGATATTAATTTAACTGAATATATGTTTAAGTAGTGATAAGAAACACAATTTCCAAACATGATGTTTCTCATTTGCATTTTGCATTAGGTATCAACATATTTATATTCAAACTAAAAATGTTTTGTTCACTGGGAACTTTTAACTGCCTAATGTCATCTGTACTTCGGAAAATCTTGTTTTAGGGGAAAAACCTAATATACTTAGCTGTCACCAAAAGAAATTTTATAGGGAATACCAACTTAAGTCCAATTACATCTGATGCTTCTCTGAAAAAAAAATTAAACACGTATTACTGTGGTATTTATTTTATTTTTGTTAAAATGGAATACTTACGTAAATATGTAATCACTGCATTAACTAAATCAACTATCAAGGCTCGTATTCAAAATGGGGCCAAGTTTTATTTCAAACAGCTATATATAATTTTTGTTTAGAGAGGTCAATATTAAACACCTAGTGTCATTATCCGCTATACCTATTGGAAGTCGGTCCCTGAACGCAGAACAATGGTTACTGTTAGAATTTTGTACAGATAACACACACTTGCTTATGCTCATCACACGTACGAGTCGATCAAAACCATCAGGCAGTATGAACTCACCTTATTTACCAGTGGCCTGAGAAACTGGCTTTTATAGGCTGCATCTCTGAAACTGAAATATCAGAAAATATATTTTATAAGATATCCATACATGGACCTGTAAACCCCAAAATTGGTTTTCCCATTGTATTTGTCTGCTCAGGCTGCCATAAGAAAGCCCTGCTGGCTGGGTGGCTTAAAAAACAGATATTTATTTCCTCACAGTTCTGGAGGCTGAAGTCCAAGATCAAGGTGGCATCAGATTTGGTTTCTCTTGAAGCTTCTCCTTGGCTTGTAGATGACTGCCCCTCACTGTGTCCCCAAATGACATGTGTCCTTTGTGGAGCACATCCCTAGCAACTCTCTCTCTGTATGTTCTGATCTCCTCTTCTTATAAGAACAACCTTCAGGGCCGCCTGGGTGGCTCAGTTGGTTAAGCATCTGCCTTCGGCTCAGGTCATGATCTCACAGTTTGTGACCGCTTCAGATCCTCTGTCCCCCCCTCTCTCTGCCCCTTTGCCCCACTTCTGCTTGTATGCACGCATGTGCTCTCTCTTTCAAAACAACAAAAACAAAAAACTTAAAAAAAAAAAAAAAGAACACCAGTCAGATTAGATTAGGACCCACCCATCTGACCTCATTTAAACATAATTTCTTCTTTAAAGTCCTTATCTCCAGGGGTGCCTGGATGGCTCAGTCCACTGAGGGTCCAACTTTGGCTCAGATCATGATTTCATAGGCTGTGAGTTCGAGTCCCACACCAGGATCTGTGCTGACAGCTCAGAGCCTGAAGCCTACTTCAGATTCTGTGTCTCCCTCTCTCTCTGCCCCTCCCTCACACATACTCTGTCTCTGTCCCTTTCTCTCCAAAATAAATAAACATTAAAAATTTTTTTTAAAAAAATAATAAAGTCCCTATTCCCAAACACAGTCATATTCTAAGGAACTATAGGTTAAGGCTTCCACATGATCATTCTGGGAGGGGACACAATACAGTCCATAATACCAATTTACCTCAAAATAATCCGTAGTGTTACCAATAATCTGAAGAAAAGATTTGTCTACACCTTTAGGTTTTTCTGATGTCAATAAGCAAGAATGTGCTAGTCTTTGAATAGACTAGGACAGGATACAATAGGATAGGAATCACCTACACTTGTTTTTTAGTGAATGTGTGTGTTCTGTATATCATAATGTAGTATACAGTATACTATACTTTTAAAAGTGGCAGAAAACCCAGGCTCTGGAGTCAGAATTTATGAGTGTGAGTCTCAGTTTCACTATTTATTATCCGATCTTAGGCAAAATACCAAGCAAAACTCTTTCTGCCTCAGTTTCCTCACCTTTCAAATCAAGTAAAAATAGGGCCCCCTCATAGGGATTGTGCAGGATTAAGCGAGTTCCTCCATCTACCACAGTGCTTAAAACAGTGTCGGGTATTCGGTACGGGCTTTACATCTGCTAATTTTGTTACTGTTGTTGTCGTCAAGAATAGGTTAACCTATACCGGATACTTGGAAAATTTCTAGGGATGGAGGAGTGAATGAAGTGGAAAACCATGAGCCGACGAGCCAAAGACCACGGCAGTATATATCAGACAGTGTTTTCTTTGCCAGGTACGTGCTGATATTTTGAGGGTGAAATAGTGAAGTCTTCAAACCAGAGCGATCTGACATGCAGTAGGTCATTTTGACACAGCGTGTTGACAACAATGACATTTTGATGTGATCATTTGATCTTCATTGCATAAAGCGGCTGCTTCCAAGTGTACAAGCCTTGTGCTCTTACCAAATAAAGTGTGCGGACCTGACATCCCTGAATCCTCCCTACCTCTGAGCGGGATTACCCCTGATGCCTCCCCAGTCCTCTGAGGAACTCCCCAGGATGTGCATTTCAGTGTTCTTCCCCATCTAACTGAGAGTAAGTACTTCTGCCGTCGCAGGAAAAATAGAAAGACATGGTCAAGGTTCTTGGCATGCTCTTCACACGGTTTTCTCACAGTATGCACTGGAGCAGGAGCATTATTAGATCCATGCCCGGTGCCCCCTGATTACCTGAGATGAGACCCTTTAAAACAAGACATCCCAAGGACGCTGCGGCGGGTTGAGGTGGAGCTCAGTTCAGATGCAGTAACGCCCCGAACCAAAGATCGATTCTGGATCTAGCCATAAATCGAAACCAAAGACAACTGTGATACCTTCCGTGGCGAATCGTCAGTTACAGTTTGGGGCCAGCAAAATCATTCCATCGGCATTCCAACTTCAAAGGAAATGTGATAAGATACAAGTTCAGAAAATGGTCCTCATTAGAGATTGGACAAAAGATTGATGGGCAGGATGTATTGAATGATTGATCTGTGGGAAGGCTGTCACATCCTGCCTGTGAATTTTTACGGGAAATCGTATAGACTGCAGCGTGGATAGTATGCATGCGGGATGGCATTTTTGGACGTGTGCACTGAAGTAGTCCTCGTGCAAAATTTCTACACAGCAGCCTTGACACTAGATACCTGAGTGTGTCTGGAGACCCTCTCCTTGCACACACATGTCCTCACGCCCTTCTCAGAAATGGTTTTGAGACAAAGCTGACTAGGAGTGTGAACAGGAAAACTCCAAGTCTTTGGGTTAAGGTGCTGGGAGCCCTTCATATGCCAAGAATTTTCCATAATATAGTCAACGAAGTGGGAATTTTTTTTTTTTTTAATTAAGAAAGAAATGCTAGGTCAATGTTACTTAATTGTCCCTTTAAAAAAAAATCTGTTGATTCCAGGGCCAAGTTTAGGGCAAAGTTCAGCCATAATGCTTTTAAAAACTTGAAAGCTACCTCAGGACAGTTGTTTCTGCTTCTGGAAAGCAAACAAAAAGCTGCTCCTGTCCCTCAAAAAGGACGAGGGGAGAAAGGTGAGCAAAGACACAGAAGGGGTGGTCCACTTGTGCTGGAATGCACAGCCTTGCCCAAAGCCCACCGTGGGGGCAGATGAGCCAAGCAGTTCAACAATCTGCACCGCTGCAAACAGAAGCCTTGTTCTTTGCCTGAAGAAAGACAGCTTCATCCTGTAACTGCAAAATCAGGTCACATTCCTGTTTGATTCTTAAACTGGTGTGTCCTAAGCCCTTCCTGACCCAACTTCACTCTCCCTCTCAAATGTGTCTCCCAGCTTCTTCTGGGAGTCAGCCAAAGGTCTGCCCCAGACCCCGGGACTTTTGACTCATCTTTCTCTGCTCCTACCTGCTGTCCTGCGCCCCACTCCACAAGCACCCCTGTGCCACATGACCTTTGTACAAGCCTTGCCTGGAGAGGACCATCACCTCTGAGGATAACGATACTGATGGCTTCTCTGTTGTTTCCAAATCACTGTTCTCCTTCTTCACATCACAGCTAAAGCCAGGTGTAACTTTCGGTTAGATTTCCTGAAGGCTGGGAGAGAAAGGGAGAGGGGAGGGTGGAGAGAGAAAGAAGGAAGGAGAGAAAGAAAAGGAGAGAGAGAGAGAGAGAGAGATGCATGCACCACTCCCCATACCCCCCCCCCCCCCGAAAACACACACACAAGAAACATAAAAAAGATTATCCATATACTAGGCCATAAAAATATTCCTAACAACAAAGAATCCAATATTACCTGGACCCCATTATCTAAGCACGCTAAAATACACTTAGAAATCAGAAATTAAAAGAAATGGAAAGCAAACTCAATGCATTTGTCTTTTTAAAAATCCGCACCCCACTAAAAAAAAATCCACGAGCTGAACAAGAAGTGACTACAAAAATTATGAAATATAGAGCTAAGTGAATAACGTCAAAACCAGCATACATCAACAGATAGGAGAGGGAGCCAAAGTAGTTCTTATAATCAGCGCAAGCAATCCTGGACAATCAGGAGGGATCAGGTGGTCAAAGGAAACAAAGCTTCTGCCTCATGACAGAAAGGCACCAAGTAGTTAAGAATTTTTATGGGTAACTTTTAACAAACCTTCTGGGACTAATAATTCCTATTTTATACAAGTGGTTTCTGAGATTTGCAAAGGTCACCCTTCGTCTCCTGTGATTATCTCTTCTTGGAGTCTTTCAGTGAACTCTTGTTTTAGAGAAGATGTAATTTGCTTAATTTATCCGGTTTCATAGAGAACTATTTATTGAAAAATTTTGGTCATTTCAGATAATGCTAATGTGCATCCTCGTCTTGACTTAATGTTTCTCTCCCTTTTTCTTGACATATTTTCCCTTAAGTCCTAAGCTGTTTTATTGTTTTGGTTTGTTTTGTTCTAAATCGTTGCTTCTCACGTTTGAACGAGGATGTGCTTCCTGGATCAGCTATTTTCAGGAAAGTAGATTTGAAAGGAATCAGAAGGTGCCAGCAGCTTGGACTTTGGTCCATTGGTCTTTTGTCTCCAGACATTTTCCTATCAACATTCTCCACCAGGGAGTTTGGTTCTGCTCAGGGCGGGTAGTCTTCCCGGCTTGGATTCAGGTTGCGTGTGACCAGCCTTGACTAGAGGCAGGGCACCTTCTGTTTCTCCCCCCTGCTTGCCATACTATCAACCTTCTTCTTGCAACAAACCATGTTCTCATCTCTCTTCTTGCAGCCCCACCTCTCCTACCCCTCTGAGATGTCAACCAGGGTTCAGGGAAATTCTCGCAGTTGGCCCATGGCTCCTGATGAGGTCAGAGTCTCAGCCCCAAATCCACAGTGGCAGGTGGGGTCCCTTCTCACTCTGAACCACGAAGCCGTCCATCTTCATTGGTGTGCTCAGGGTTAAGGGCGCTTCCTATTTTTAATAAAGAAGAGATTTCGTTGTTTGTCTTGTGTTCTCCGGGTTGCTTTCGGTTGCCTTTGGTGGGGAGAGGCAAGAACACATCTTTCTGCCATGATCTAAAACTGGGAGACCCCCTCATGGTTTAGTAACTGAGACTGGAAGGCATACAGATTTTCTCGCCCACAGATCCACAGCCAAGCAATATGTCTCAGGGAATTGGTGATGGAAATTTCACTTTTCATTTAATTTAAAAAACTAATTTAAGAAATAAGTAGAATGTAATATGAATTAGTGCTGGGGGTATATTACTACCATTTTTTTTTTTTTTTACTACCAATATTTTTTAAAAGGTGGTCTTAAAGCCAGATCAAAATGTTCTCATAGCTGGGTCAAACAGCCTCATGACAATGTCCTTGACATTAAAGCAGCCACATCAAAACACAGAAGCATCAAAATGTCATGTGCTTGCTGATAAAACGTTGAGCAGATACTGTGGAGGGAATGAACTTTACTCTTTAGTGGGCATGAGCATTTTATGCCAGAAAAATAGGCTGATAATCTCAAGGCAGGTGTCCAAAAGGTTATACATATAAACTTCTCCAAACTCCTATTGGATTTGCACAAAGGTTTGCAAAGAACACCAAGTAGGCCTCGGCTTATGCTTTACCAGGTCAGTGATGAGGACTGTTAGGTTTACTGCAAATAGCTACAAAGGATATTTAGAACCACGCCTCACTTTCCTACTGCATATCTGCCTATGTGCATGCTGGAGGTCATTTTGCAGAGCTAATGAAAGACAAGATTAATTAAGGTTGACCTATGAGTGATGACTGTAGCTAAAAACTTGGAAATCAGGATTTCCATTAAGACCCTGGGCTGGCTTTACATATGAGTGATATGGGTAGTTTACCTTCAATGAGGAAAGTGACCCTGCATCAGGCATCTAAAGAATTTTTTTTAGTCGAATAAAGATAGGATACATGGTGAAAAAGGGGAAAGCATGGCCGTTGGAGTCAGACAGCTCTGAGTTCTAATCCTGGCTCTGTGCTTGCTAATTGTATAGTCCATGGCAAGTTACTTAACCTCTTTGAACTTCAATTTTCCCTTTGTGATAATGGGTGGCAATGATGGTGATGACAGCTACCTTGTCGGGCTGTCAAGAGGAATAAGTAAAACAACATAATGAAAGCATCTAGGAAAAGATAGGTGCCTGGAAAATGGTAGCTTTAGAACTTGAAATATCTGGGACAGCATACTAAGCTACAGAAGAAAAAATGTTATCATCCTAGTTTACCCGTTCCTTGGAGAAGGGTGTCAGAGAAGCTGGAATAAAACATAAGTTTTGAAGAAGGAAGAGGAAAAAATTAGTAGGGGACACTTTCAACTATAGGAACTTCTGATTGCCCATTTAGACCCAGGGTTGTTATAAGACTTGACATCCGGGGCAAAAGGGAAAACATTGACCCAGGAATGAATAAGAGTGCTTTGGGGAATGTCTGTGTAGCACATCATTCTGAGTCTAAAGGGAAGGGAGTAAGCCAGGAGGATTAAACAAGACAGGTTCTGAGAATTCCAAACTTTTGCTATGGGCATTGCAGAACCCAATGAAGTAGGTTTGGATGACTCTGCAAGGGACAAGCTATTGACGGCAAAGTTCTGCCTCTAGTGTGTGGTGTCCCTGGTTTAGAACACTTGGCACTTCCAGATCTTTCTGTCTCTTGCAAGTTCCAATAGGAGAACAGTTGAGATATACAGGAAAACCAATCTAAAGTAGAATCAGCTCCTGTGAATGGCTTGCGAGTTGATAGGATGTATTCAGGAGAGAAGTATTTGCTTCATTCCAGATAAACTGCCGGTCTGAAGGCATTGAACATTGTGCATTAGCAACCTGGGAATCGCATTCCATTTTCGCTGTGAATATCCAGATCATCACATTTCCTGACATTGCTTGGAAACAAATGCATATTATGACACGTATGAATATATTCATAATATAGATTTACATAATAATCCTGTCCATGAAATACATATTTTAAAAATGTGACACTATAGGGGCGCCTGAGTGGCTCAGTCGGTTAAGTGTCTGACTTCAACTCAGGTCATGATCTCGCGGTCTGAGTTCCAGCCCTGCGTTGAGCTCTGTACTGACAGCTCAGAGCCTGGAGCCTGCTTCAGAATCTGTCTCCCTCTCTCCCTGCCTCCCCCCACCCCACCCTGCTCAAGCTCTGTCTCTGTCTCTCTCTCTCTCAAAAATAAATAAACATTAAAAGCTTAAAAAAAATTAAAATGTGACACTATACATATTCATAATTATTTTACAGTCTACACTATTTCCTTGTGATTTGGGATTCTTGCATGTCCTAGGCTTGCAAAAGAACTTTCGTGAAATTACTTTTCTTCTATGATTGCCCATTCTTTCATCTTTAAAGTGAGGTATTTAACACTTTAATTTCCTATCTTCGAACTTTTGTGCCCTGCACAGCTGAACTTTAGAGAGAGTTAGGCATTATCACTCCAGTTAGCCATGAAAATATATAAACACAATCACATACGTATATAGTTAAGAGCATAAGCCTTCATGTTGCCATAGCAATACCAAGGGCATATCTGTACCAAGGTCCACAAACACAATTGTGTTAGCAAAACACTTCAACATGGTTACACTTTACTTTGAATACATCAGGTTGACGTCCGAAGGCCCTTTGAGCAAAAGTACTGGAAAAAAAAAAAAAGCCTCATTTTTATCAGAAGAGCACAATCTCTTCTGATTGTTCCCCAGAAAAGTCGAGAAATGATTCAAAATATCAAATTTTCCTCACATTGTGGCAAAGATAGAATAGACTGTATAGCTCTTGTTTGCCCTTGCCTAGGAGAATAAAAAAAAGCTGAGGAACCAAAAGAGTGAAATTATGAAGTTTGAAATAAAGCTTGAGAGAAATCACCTTTCATCATGACTAATTTCCTCTGAAACAAGTTTCTTTCACCAGCTATACATTCTTTCTTTCAGAAACTCACATCCATCCTGTGAGGAGTTTGAGGTTCCAGGCCTACTTAATGTGCCTGAGACAATGACTAACACTTCTTAGTTATTTAGCAAATATTATTCCTTTTACTTAGACCATTTGACCTTATTTACACTTTACATTTTTCAGAATAAAATTTTTGAATTCCATTGCAAAAGAAAGTTAAGAATTCAATGTTCTGCATATATATTTTCTTGGTTGCCTAATGGTTGACATTTGTTCATGATCTTCCTAAAAGATTGATGATAACATCTTAGGAAAATAGTAGTGTGAACTTAATTGAGTTTAGAAACAGAATTGAGCAGTGCCTGGGTGGCTCAGTCGGCTAAGCACCCGACTTCAGCTCAGGTCATGATCTTGTGGTTGGTGAGTTCGAGCCCCGTGTCGGGGTCTGTGAAGACAGCTCAGAGCCTGGATCCTGCTTTGGATTCTCTGTCTCCCTCTCTCTTTGCCTGTCCCCCACTCATGCTCTGTCTCTCTTGAAAATAAATAAACATTAAAAAAAAAACAGAATTGAGTTTTTATAACTGAGGATTTTCCAGGGCCCAGGCCATCATTCCAACCCTTACGGCAGTACCTGTGAAGGGAGAAATACAAAAGATAGGGATAAATGTGCACGAATGTCAGAAAATAACCTAAAAACAATAGGATTTTTAAAAAAAATAACCAATTCCTGTGGTTTTCTTCATTGGTCTAAGATTTATGATGAATTAAAAATAAATTTTACAGGGACACCTGGGTGGCTCAGTCAGTTAAGTGTCCGACTTCTATTCAGGTCGTGATCTCAAGGTCTATGAGTTCGAACTCCACTTTGGGCTCTGTGCAGACAGCTCAGAGCCTGGAGCCTGCTTCAGATTCTATCTCTCTCTCTCTCTCTGTCTCTCAAAAATAAATAAACATTAAATTTTTTTAAAAAAGATGTTTAAAAGTAAATTTTACAAAGTGAAGCCTCTGATTAATTCGTTTTTGTTAATTGATGTTTTACTATATCTAAATAGTAAAATATCTGTTTCATTGGTAGGCATGGCAACAAGAGTGAGCATGCTAATTAAATCTAAAATAAATTTGGTTTTCAGTCATCAAAAATACATATTAAGTATTGACTGTGGCTTCTGGAAAAGAAATCAACTCTAGTGTCAAAAGAAGAGTGTATATTTGTTTTATGTATATTATGTTATTGACTGATTTTTTTTTTTACCTATGGTAGAACTTACATGTAAATACAAAACAAGGACTAGGACTGATCAAATAAACCAAGTAATATTTATAAATATCTCTAAAGACTGGAGTCAATGGCCAAGCAGATTTCTAATTCAAACACACAACACCTATAAGGAGCTACAGTATGGATGGCTCAATTAACTAATTTTTCTAAAGAGAATCACTTTTGGGACACCTGGGTGGCTCAGTCGGTTAAGCGTCCAACTTTGGCTCAGGTCATGATCTCGCGGTTTGGGAGTTCGAGCCCGTGTCGGGCTCTCTGCTGACAGCTCAGAGCCTGGAGTCTGCTTCAGATTCTGTGTCGCCCTCTCTCTCTGCCCCTTCCCTGCTCACACTCTGTGTCTCTCTGTCTCTCAATAATAAATAAACACTAAAAAAAAATTGTTAAAGAGAATCACTTAAAAAAATTTTTTTTAAGTTTATTTATTTTGAGAGAGACAGAGAGAGTGCG
Organism: Panthera pardus; assembly: GCF_024362965.1. NCBI lineage: Eukaryota > Metazoa > Chordata > Mammalia > Carnivora > Felidae > Panthera > Panthera pardus. Next base: position 14,833,309 of record NW_026526655.1, read on the forward strand.
AGTTGGGGAGGGGCAAAGAGAGAGGGAGACAGAGAATCCCAAGCAGGCTCCACACTGTCAGCTTGGGGCCTGATGTGGGGCTCGAATTCCTGAAACTGTGAGATCATGACCTGAGCCAAAACCAAGAGTCAGATGCTTACCTGACTGAGCCACCAGGCGCCCCACTTTTTTTTTTTTAATTAGAAACATTTGTTTTCTTTCTGTCAGAAGGATTTGTACAAACTGGAAACATTTTTATCTATGCATAAATGAGTATGTTGCTAAAGAATACAGAAACACCATAGAGCATTGCAATAAACAATCTTTTAAACCTCTTCAAGATATTGAGGAAAAGAGGGGTGCCTGGGTGGCTCAGTGGGTTAAGCATCTGACTCGATTTTGGGTCAGGTCATGATCTCATGGTTTGTGAGATCGAGCCCTGCATCCAACTCCGTGCTGATAGCATGGAGCCTGCTTGGAATTCTCTCTCTCCTCTTTCTCCTACTGTTCACGCTCTCTTTCTCAAAACATATAAACATTTTTTTAAAAAAGATGTTTAGGAGAAGGAAAACTTCCAAAATATAAATTGAAGTTTTATTAAAATCGAGAGTATCTTCTTAAAACTATTTTCTGTCTCTGGTCAGAGAAGGCAAGCATGTCTTCATCTATCAAGGTCTGTTTCATCTACTAGACTCAGCCATGGTTGGGGAGGATCTAAAAGTAGATACAGCAGCATCTAACCATATATCACTTCTTTAATAATGTTAATTAGCCAGACATACGCATTAACTATCCTAAATCCTTAGGACAAGAAATTACAATAAATCACAAAGATTCTCTTAATAAAATCCACTCTTTTTTCTATAAGGAAAGGGCCTCAGAGACTGTTTAGTTTCAACTTGAATGAAATTCTAATGGTCTTCGAATTATGCACCATAGGAATTTCAGTGGTTAAATGCAATTACGTAATTTAGAGTGAGGTAAATACTAACAACAAAATGATGGTGATGATGGTAATTATGGTGGTGATGCTTTCCTTTTCTGATCTGTTCAAAGGTGGTAAACGTAGTTTACAGAGCTGTTAATTTGCCCAAGGTCATTCAATCAAATATATATTGAGCACCTATCTACCCCATGCCAGATACCCTTCTGAGTGCTTGTGTTATATCAAAGTAGACAAAAATCCTTGTTTTCATAAAGCTCACAACTGAGCAAAAATAGAAGATAAATAGGAATATAATAAATAAATGAAATATTTGGTATGCTAGGAGGTAGGAAGTTATATATAATATAATATAATATAATATAATATAATATAATATATAATATAATATAATAATATAATATAACATAACATAACATAATATAACATAATATAACATAATATAACATAAATGAATATGATATAGTATAAATATGATATATAATACAATATAAAGGAAAAGTAGAGTAAGATGTGGGAGAGATCATGTGTGTTAAGGTGAGTTGATTTTAAGTGGAATATTCAGGGTGAGCCTCAGGGGTAAAAGGGACATTTGTGTAGACTTGAAATTCATGAAGAAGTTGGTCGCATGAAGTTATGGAAGAGGAGCAGTCTAGGCTGAGGGAACAGCTGGGCAAAGGCCACAAGACTGGAATGTGTCTGGAATATTCTGAAAAGCATGGGCACCTTGCTTTAGATCGTGGGCAGGGTGGAGGAATGGGAAGAGTCAAGTCAGGTGAAGCTTTGTTGGCCATTGTAAGGACTCTGGCTTTTACTCGGGGAAATCAGGAGCCATGGAGGGCTTGGAGCCAAAGAGGGCATGATTTGACTTATACATTTAGATTATTCAAGGCTGCTGGTTGAGAATAGACTGTAGGGAAGTGAGGGTAAAATCAGGGGGACTAGTTAGGAGGCTGCCATAGTCATCCAGTTAACAGATGATAGTGGCATGGGCCATAGAAGTGTTGAGTCAGCATGTGGCTCTGTGTTGAAGTTGCAGGGAACAAGAATTTCTAGCAGATTGTATATGGAGTGTGAAGGCGGGGGAGGAGTTGAGAATAACAAAACGACTTTGGCTGGTCAACTGGAAGGGCAGTGCTGCCTTCCACCAACATGGGTTTGTGAGAAAAGATGAGTTCAGTTTTGAGCATGTTGTGTAGAAATGTCTCCAGAACACACAAGTGGGAATGAAAGTTGGAAATTGTGTATGTGAGTCTAGAATTGGGCACTGAGGTCTGAGCTAGAGACAGAAATTTGGGGGTCAGAAATTTGGGTGGCATATTGATGCTTTGCCACTCGCTATTTAGTAAATAGAACAAGGATTTAACTGGGTTTGTTTGCCCTAGTCTCCTCCCCTACAATTCATAATCATTTTTCCCAATTAAGAAATAATTCAATGTTATTAGCTCTTTACCTAGGTCCCCTCAACAGAAACTTGAATCTCCAGATGCTCATCTACAAAGTCAGACAGGCTTAACAGAAAGATAGGATGTGCTTATGACACTCTAAGCTTCAGTTTTGTCAAAAGTATGTCTACGTGTTTGTGTCAGTGCGTGCACATTCATGGAGGTCTTTCCTATAATGATAACGACTGGAAAATGGTGTTTTGAGGTCCTTGTAAAATGTCAGATGCAAACAAAATAGGTAACTTTTTCCTAAAATTTCCTGTCAGTGGCATTGCATCTGTCACTAGACATCAGTAACTTGATACACAAAGTATGTGTACATCCTATACTGTCATAAATACTAAATAGCTCACCAATAAAAAAAAAAGAAATATTTCAAAATGAAGGGTTTATTAACTCTTTGGCTATTAATTGCCACCTCCCCCATCCCATCAGTATTTTCTGATTAAGAAAAGAAAATCCTTTTAAAAGACAGCTGTATAAAAGCAGGAATTATATTCGTGCTAAAACCCTACTGGTGAGCACTTAAGGGCACATTCACTATGAACTTTAGGTTTCCTTAAATTGCTTCTTTCAAAATAGTAAAGAGTATAGGGTCAGTCAGTCTTCTTCCTGGAACTCATATTCTGATTTATAGTTTTTAACCTTAAGGTAAAAATCTAAAAGGACCCACACAAAAGCCTACTGTTCAGCTGCCAGCCTTCAGGAATAGGGAGTTATGTCAACATCTTGCTTTACTTAAAGCCAGGCACTGGTGCATTTGTGGAACTATTTAAGAAGCAAATTTCAAAGGAACCAGCAGGCATTGTTCAGAGTCCCCATTCTGTGAAGACATCTGTAAAGAGTAGGGCCCTGTCACCTGGTTGCATGGTGAGGGAAATTTTCACTTCCTTTATACTATACATGACATAGTTAAATAAGTCAATAAGTCTAATGGCTTAGAGAGGGGATATCCTACCAGTTCATGCCAAAGGGGCAGAGAATATAGCACAGTGTTTGGATTGGAGAATGACTGAATCTAACAAAGGTTAATTTCCTCAAGACGGAGAAGTCAGCAGGGCCCTGCAATTTCTTCTTGGATACTTCTAGTCCCCTGGTCATTATAAAACCCCTAAAGAGGTGGCCAGACCTCCATTCGATGGCCCGGAGGGGCTGGTGTCCTGTACGCCTAATACAAACCCCAGAAGAAAGATGGTTATGCCTGAGACTGGCCCAGAAGCAGGACAGCAACCAGCATTCTTATTATAAGAAGAATGTATGTTAGAGTCTATGTTAGAATATGTGTTTGATGAACTATGAAATGTTAATCAAAGAAACCAAAGACTTAAATGGAAAGACATACCATGTTCATAAATTGGGAAGCTGGCCATGGTAAAGAAGTCAATTCTCCCCAAACTGATCTATATGTTTAATGCAATTTCTATCAAAACTCCAGCAGGATTCTTTGTAGATACAGCCACAATTATTCTAAAATTTGTGTATAAATGAAAACAAGGATAAATAAAACAAATTTGAAAAAGAAGAATAAAGTTGGAGACAGCACGTTACCTGATTTTAAGATATATAGCTATAGTAATCAAGACAATGTGATATTGGTAGAGGAATAGAAATATAAATCACCAGAACAGAATAGAGAATCCAGAATAGACCCATCCAAGCACGGTAACTGTATCTGACAAAGACGTAAAAGCAATACAATGGAAGAGAGACAGCCTTTCCAACAAATGCTATTGGAACCATTGGACATTAAGAGGCAAAATAATGAAACTTGAGTTATACCTGATACTTTATGCAAAAAGTAATTCAAAGTGGATCATAGGTGTACATGTAAACACAAACTATAAAACTTCTAAGAAAAATTTTCATTGCAAAGGGTTAGGCAAAGTCTTCTTAGAATGGTGCGAACACTCGATTGCTGAAGGAAAATTTGATAAATAGATTTCATCAAAATGAAATACTTCTGTTCTATGAAAGATCCTATTAAGAGGATAAAAAACACAACTTATACATAGTAGAAGAAAATATTTACAGATCATGTGACAAAGTATTTGTATTTCTAACCTATTAAAAAAACTTGTCTAAATACAAAAATAAGAAAACAAAAATTTCAGTTAGATAATGAGCAAAAGACACACGTCACAAAGAAGATACACAGATGGGAAAGTAAGTACATGAAAATGTTTTCAACATTATTAGCTTTAGGGAAATGAAGATTAAAACATCAGTAAGATACCAATACAATCCTGCTATAATGGCTAAAATAAAAAATTTCAAATAAAAAGTAAAACAAAAAGATACCAAAACCTGGCAAGAAATTCTGCCACTCATATATGGCTGGTGGGATTATAAAATGGTACAGCCACCCTGGAAAATAGTTTGAAATAGTAATTTCTTAAAAAAAAACCAAAAAACAAAAAACAAAAACCAAAAAAACACAACATACACTTACTGTATAACCCTGGCAATCACACTCCTGGGTACTTATTTTAAACAAATAAAAACTTAGGTTTACATGCACACACACACACACACACACACACACACACACATACACACACACACACACACACACACACACAAACTGTACATGAGTGTTTCTAGCAGCATTGTTTTTAATAGCTGAAAATTGGAAATTATGCAAATATTCTTCAATGGGAGAGTAAATATACAAATTATGATATGTCTATGTCATGAAATACTACTCAGTAATAAGAAGGGAAAACCACTGATAGAGGCAGTGGTTTGGGATGGATCTCAAGGACATAATGCTGAGTGCAAAAAGCCCATCTCAAAGGATTGTATATGGTATAATTCCATTTATGCAGCATTCTCAAAGTCACAAACCTATAGTGATGGAGAAGAGAGCAGTGGTTTCCAGGCGTCAAGACTGGAAAACACTGTGACTATTAAGGGTTAATATAATTGAAGTGTGTATGCGTGTGTATGTGTGCGGGTATGCTGGTGCGTGTGTGTGCATGTGTATGTGTGTGCACGTGGCTGTTCGTGTGAGCAGGTGTATGCGGGGATGGCGGCGGTGATGGAATTGTTGTCTGTTTTGACATGTTGAAGATGACCCGAATCTGTACATGCAATGCAATTTCATGGAACCATAAGCCAAAATTTTAAAAAGGAGTGCATGCAAACACTGGTGATTTGAGGTCTACACCTGAGTTAATAAGATTGTACCAACATCCATCTCCTGGTTTTAATAATGTACCGTGGTTATGGTTCTGTAGGACATTATCATTAGAAGAAGCTTGATGAGAAGTACATGGGAACTCTTTGTACTTTGGTGGATCTTAAAATTCAATTTAAACATTGACTCTACCTTTTTAAGAGTTCACAAAGGTCAGGGGTATATGGGAACTCCCTGCACTTTCCGGTCAATTTTTCTGTGAACCTAAAACTATTCTACAAATTAAAATAAAATAAGGATACAAATATGGCTCCAACAATAGTTTAAGAAATGGTTCAATGAAGGATCTCCTCCCCCTAATGGTAAATGTTGATAGCAAGGTATTTGCCTTTTATATTGTTCCAAGAAAAGGCTCAGCTTACACATGAATATGTGCCAGAGAAATAAAAAGATTGCCTCTTAATAAGTCATCCATGACACATGTGCGTAAAATTCTTGCCAACGTGGCAAATATCTCATGTCGGAATTGCATTTTCCAGAACATCTGCAGATCGATGTAAGTCTATCAACTTCTGCATGGAGTTAGATTCAGTGAAGCAGTGCATGGATTATAAAATGCAAGAAAGCCCTGAGAAAGTGTTCCCTTCCCACCCATTCAGGTGAAGTCTGAGAATTAGTGTAGCTATTTTCTTTTTATTTTTTTTTAATGTTTATTTATTTTTGAAGGAGAGAGAGAGACAGAGTGTGAGCAGGGGAGGGACAGAGAGAGAGGGAGACACAGAATCTGAAGCAGGCTCCAGGCTCCGAGCTGTCAGCACAGCCCGATGCGGGGCTTGAACTCACAGCCGTGAGATCATGACCTGAACTGAAGTCAGATGCTTAACTGACTGAGCCATACAAGCACCCCGTATTTTTAAATGTTTAATGTTTATTTTTGAGAGAAAGGGAGAGAAAGAGAGAGAAAGAGAGGGAGAGAGGCACAGAGAGAGGGAGACACAAATCTGAAGCAGTCTCCAGATTCTGAGTTGTCAGCACAGAGTCCGATTAGGGGTTCAAACTCATGGACAGTGAGACCATGGCTTGAGCCAAAGTCAGTTGCTCACTTAACTGACTGAGCCACCCAGCACCCCTAGTGTAGCTATTTATACAACCTAACATTGGGAGTTCTTGGTTATTCATGTGGCTGTGAAATTAGCCAGGGATTCTTCATGATTTATATGACTCTTGAGAAATGGCCACAATTAAAAGATTGAAGGCATATTTTTAAAGAGTAAAGATATCTTTTACAATATTTTCTCAAGGGGAAACTTTGCTAAAGTTATTTACATCTCCGAGTATCCTTCTGGATTACACTGGTCACAGTACAGGGCTACAGGTGTTAGAAGCTATTTTGTGACAGTACTCTGGTTAGCGTCTTTTCGGAAAGTTTCCACTAGTTAACCTGAGAAGTAATAAAAAAAAGTCTCTTGTCAAAGATCTGGCTGTCTCAAGACATATTCACACCATTATAGGAGGCTGTCCATCCATTTCCCGAAGAACCTGTCAAAGCATTTCAGATCTAAGAGAAGGAAATAAAATTCCATCTGGATCCAACCAATAAATCAATTTATTTGAAAGCTAGAACCATAACTTTGCCTACAGAAGAAAATATGGAAGAAAAAATTCAGCACATTTATCACGTAAGGTGCCCTTGTGTTCTTACACAGACCTAAGTTGTTTTGCAAATCATGCTGGTGTTGAAGCTTAATTTTAAAGAGAAACTTTACAGGAACGACTAAAAACAACACTCATATTAAGTGTCCACAGTCAATACTTTGCTGGAGAAAAGGTCTCAAAAAGTTTGGCTCTGCCCAACCTTGGCAGCAGCTGGGGTTTGAGGTTACTGTTCTATTCACCCATGCAAAACAGCCAACCGTCAAATGACAACGAAAGGAAAGCATGCTTGGTTCTCGAATCTCTAGCATGTTACATAGACCTTGAATTTAAGGACCCAGATGTAGTAACAGCTTTCAGAATTGGGAAAGACCTTCAAAAATAGTTCACACCATTTTTAAATATCAGGTTTCTGTAAGAAAAAAAAAGATAAATGCAAAATCAAAACTTCTAGTGCCAACTTTTTCAGCCCTTTCATTGATGCTGGACAAAACTCTTAAAAAAAAATCAGACCTTTTTAAGGGCACTCAGTGTATCCAAAATAATATTTACTCAAGCACATCCTCATCTTCTGGGAAATGGTGCTTCATAACCCTGGAGCCACCAACATAAAGATATTTTCTCCCAATATCTAAATAATTGACTCCTTTTGTAGAATGTAAAGAAGTTGTTGGCTTCCAAATATTTACCATTATGTTACACTAGCCATGATCTACTCTTTCTGATTCTCAATACCTCTTCATCTTAGGAAATTAGCCTTAATACCAGGTTACACTGAGGAATCCTCTGCCTCAATAATGTAAACACATCCCTTCTTTTATTGCCAAAGAAACCTGAATGTCAACATAGGAGCCATAATAATCCACCGTTACCTCTCTATCCACATTTTCATCATCTCTGTCTATCATTTCGGGATATCATCCTTAAAAAAAAATTCACCCTTAATTATATCATCACCAGTGCAATTTGGGGGTCCTGTCGGTAGTGCTCATTCATAACTAAGCCTTTACGTATAATCTGGAATAGGTGTTGGTGTTACGGCCATTAGATATGGTTGCATTATCTTCACTGAAAATAATGAGTTGCCTCCTTAGCTGATAAAGTTGAATGACTATTTGTCTAGGCTCATGGGCCAAGTTGGATCTACAGGGAGTGTTTGGTGTCTGGTAAGGACATAGCTTAAGGAATCAAATGAGGAATATAAACTCTGTGGCCAGAAAAGTTGAGTCTTGTGAGGCAATCATTTGATTAGAAAGACACTTTTTTTTTTTTTTTTTTTGCTTTTTACTTTGCCATCATACCAGATGTAACACATTTGGAAAGTGTTCATAATACAAATGCATGTTCAGTATAGATATGATCTCAAGATGTTCTAGAGCTTCCTGCTGTCTAGGTACTAATGTTGATATTAAAAAGGCTTCAAGGGAGTAGACCACGTACTGAACAATGTCTCATATTCCAATGGAAGCACTTCCTTTACCCCAAGAAAGGACCAAGGACATTTGTTAAGCTTTGACCATAAGAATTCATAATTTTTCTCTTAAGGAAATTAAGAGTAGAATAAAATACCAGATTTTTATATTAGTCCACTTATTTACTGTTTCTTGTGTTCTTCATAATTTCTTGTGTATTTGATTTCCCATGTGGTATCCTTTCTCACAGCTTGAGGAATTTTCTCAACTATTTCTTGCAGTGTGAGTGTGTTGGTGACAGTTCTCTCAGCTTTTGTTTACCTGAGAAGGAAAGTATTTCACTCATCAATGAACGATATTTTTCCTGGTTAGAAAATTCTGAGTTGATATTTTTTTCTTTTGGTGTTGTAAAGATGTAATTCTGTTTTTCCTCCTATTATATTTCTGATGAAAGTTGGCCTTAATTCAAATACTTCTTTCTCTGCAAATAATGTGTTAGTGTTTTCTGGCTGATTCCAAGATTATTTTGTTTATATGTATATATGTTATATTACATAACAATGCATATGTGTGTGTGTGTGTGTGTGTGTGTGTGTGTGAAAATTGAGGAAAAACATGACACATTAGTTATACAGCAAAGAGTACACAATAAGTATATTTCAGCGGACTTTATTGAAATATGGAAATTAAAGGACCTACCATAGCCAGAACAATTTTGATCAATGAAACAAAATTAAGAGTCCAGAAATAGACCCACATACATATGAGGAATTAAATTTGATGAAAATGTCAAAACGATTCAGTGAAGAAAAAAATCTCTTCAACAAATGGTAGCGCAGCAACAAAACGTCCAAAAGGAAGACAATACCCTTCATCACTACAAAATTAATTACACCCGGAGATAAAAGCTAAAAGTATAAAGATTTTAAGAGAAAACAAAAAAGCCTGCAATCTTGATAAAGGCAGGTAGAGCTAGACAATAAATACACTAAACATAAAAGAAAAATTTATAAATTAGACTTCGTCACAACTAAAATCTTCTACTCATCAAAAAAAACCCCACTTAGAAAATACAAGAGCAAGACACAAATTAGAAAATATTTGCAAAGCATTTGAAATACATAGATCTTGCAAAAATCTTGTGTCCAAAATCCATTAAGAACTCTTACAACACAAAAGTCTGTTTTGTGAACAGATTTTTCACAAAATAAATTACGTAAACGGTTATTGAGGACATGAAAAGATATTCAACGTCACTGTTCATTAGAAAAGTGCATGTTATAACCATAATAAACACATCACACACATTAGAATGACTAAAATTTAAAAGATTAACATCAAATGTTGGGGAAGATGTGGAACATGTGAAAATCTTATTGCTGTCAGGAGTGTAAACGAAAATTATTATTGATAAACTTTTAATGTACTTCTTAAAAAGTTTGCCTTTATCCAGCTTTATCCAGGAAAATAAAAATGTATAAGCACAAGAAGGGCTTATACATGCATGCTAATTATAGCTTTATTATTACCCTAAACTAGAAACAATCCAAAAACCTATCAACAGATGAATCAACAGACAAACCTTGGTATATTCATATAATAGAATACTTTTCAGCAATAAAAATAAATCGCTGATATGTGAAACAACTTGATTTCACAGACAGTATACTGAGCTCAGGAAATCAAACATTAAATAGTACATGCTGTATGATTTTATTGTTATGGGATATTAGGACAGGAAAGTCATCTAGTGCAATAGAAATTACATTAGCAGGTCTTAGAGCAGAGGATGGGGTGAAAATGTAGTAACCAATTATAGAGACATGGGGGAACTTTCTGGGTTGAATAAATGGCCTATATGTTAACCAGGTTGGGGGCTATATATGTATATGTATCCCGGATTTCAACACACCTTGTACTTAAAATATGTACAATGTATTATATGTAAATTGTACCTCAATGTAGTTTAACATAACGAAAAACAAAAATCACACAATACACACAGCACAGAAATTGACATAATATGATGTAATATATGACATGATATAATGTCATATTACTATAACTAATAAATATTAATTTAATGTCTACCTTGGCCTTTGTTAGGGGCTTAGGAGAGAAAAGATGGAGAAACAAGTCTTCCTTCTAAGTGTCTCCAGTTCTAAAAGTTTTGGGCACAAAATGTTGTCACACATTCTATGGTGTGCTTTTCTCACAGTGTAGAGAGCTATATAGACCCAAAGGAAGAGAGGATTCGGGAAAGTTGCCAGAACAACCTTAACCCACATTTTACCCAGATGTATTAACAGTAATGTTTGATTCACCTCTGCATTCCTGGCACAAGTCAGAGAGTCCAGCATATAATAAGGCTAATGAATTTTAGTGAATGAATGAATGCTTGAATGAGTGATAGTCTACACAGCTAATACTAACTCCTAACTCTTGATCTAGTAAAACAAAGTCACACTAGTTAGGCCAAATTCCCAAACACCCCTTTGGGCCACGTGTCTAAGACTTTAATCAATTTAGCTATACTCCTGACTATTCTTGTCTATGACAACATATAAGCAAGGGAAACAAGGCCTACTTTTTCCTTTGGTAGACCTTCATGGCTTATTTAATATGACCTCCATAGAGTATTAATATATCACATCTGTCCTGGTGCCAGCTTGCTTTGAATAATACCTTTCAGAGTTAGAACAGACCTCAGAGACTAATTTCCACTCCTTCATTTCAGATTAAAATCCTTGGCCTCAAAAAGTGATTTGCTTGGGATTACACAGAATATTGATAGAAAATCCAATTCTGTTAAACTTCTAGTTTTGGTACTTTGGCTGACCTAAGACACTCACCAATTAAGGGGGAAAAAATCTCTTACCAAGGAAGGAAGGAAAGAGAGGAGAGGAAAAAAAGCAAGCAAGCGAGCAAACCCTTCCTTGGCTTGCCAAGACCCTCTCACAAAGATAGAATCAAAGGCCCAGCGAATAGAAACAAGGTGGCCACATCAGGGTCTCGTTTTCACATGTTTTACTTGCTTCCAGCTGCTTTCTTTTCAGACTAGTCCAAATCCCCTTCAGTCCTGTGTGCCTGTGCTAATTAATTGTCAACTTGAGCCTATTAATAAAATGCAGGACTGAAAGCCAAAAGAGGAGTGTTAAAATATTTAAAAGCCCTTAAGCCTGGGGCACAAGCTAATCTGGGCAGGAGGCAGAAAGACTATTTCCCCTGGTGCTGAGTGGCTAAATAAGGAAAGTGAGTTTGCTGCGCTCCTTTTGAAAGCTTCTTTCTGACTTACTTCCAATTTCAAAGGCTGGACATCAAAGAATCAGGGCCCATTGGTCAGCGCCATTCTGGATCATCCAGCTCCTTATTATATACACTCACAGTGCCTTGAGAATGACATGATGATTTCCAAACAAGGCCGCGATGCATTAGGTTAAGCGAAAATCCTGGGGTAAGATATATTTAATGTCACCTTTCACACACAGCTGAAGTACAGTTGAAGCCAGGAAAGACCAACAAATTAGGCTCAAATGTGGCCAGTCTAACCAGTGGTGGGTATTACCGAATGACAATAGATTGAGTCTGATTAATTAACCAGGAATGCCATTTGTCTTTTTGCTGGCTGGCAAGCTATAGATCAGAGGAAATTTGGGCAGAGGAAGAGAAACAGAAAACGATTCAGCAAAGACCGTTTAGTGCCCTTTGTTCTCATCGACTAACATAGTTTGAAAATTGTGTTGGGGACTAAGGGAGGTATTTCGATCATATTAAAATGTTGACTGGGCTGAATCATTGTTCTCTGCATGTCATTAAAAGCTAGGGGGTGGAAATATACAATGTGCCCTTTGCCAAAGACAAAAGACTTGAGAGAACTTAGTATGTCCCACTTGTTCTAAAAACAAAGGGAAAAGAAAGTATTGGAGAGATTCTTAAGCAAGTATGTACTATGTTCTCAAAAAGAATTTCTATGAGAATTTTTCACCTCACTTTTGACAATGCCTCTCTAACCGTGTTCTGAGTGCATTTATACATATCCAATGGATGAAAGCTAGTTTATTTTTCAAATGGAGATGTATTCACTTTGACTTGGGGTTACTGGGATGGAGGGGTGCAGTTTTCTTATGAAACAAATTACTCCAGTTAACTACAAGCCACAGGAACTTCTGTGTTAAAATACTTAAAGAAGTATCTTTAAAACATTGTGTATGTCAATTTCTGGACAATAGGTTGTTGGCTCTTTATTGAGACCACCATGCTTCATCATACAATGTATAGCAGGCACTGTTTGAAGTGCTTTACAAAGAGTCCGTCATTTAATTTTCATAATACTCCTATGACATAAGATCTGCTACGATTCCAATTTCATAGACTATACTGAGCCTTGCTGGGGGTAATGAACTGACCCCAGGTGCACAGCGAAGAAGGACTGAAGTTGAGATTCGGACCAGCCTGAGCAGCTCCAGAGTCCATGTTCTTAAGTACATACCTGCCCCATGTCATCCTGACAGATTAAAAAATCCATGTTGGAAAGAAAGATACTCCTTGCATTGAGAAATTTTGAATCCTGAATGCCAATGATGCCACTTATTTTCAGAATTACTCATACAGATCTAGATTACTAAACGTTTGAGTTCATGTTTACCCACTGGTAAAACAGGACAGTGATGTCTATGCTATAATATTATTGAGAAGATTAAATAATTTAGTGTGCGTGGAAAATGCTTGGAACTTAATTTACCAAATGTTTATGTTTGTCATAGCCCTACTGTATGTTGGGGATACAAAGACAAGTAAGACAGGCCCCTACGAACTTGGTTCCAATGCAGTGGTCATTAGACCAGCAGCAGCAGCAGCATCATTAGGGGGACTTGTTTGAAATGGACAATCTTAGGCACTACTCCAGACCTACAAAACCAAAACCTCCATTTTAACACCATCCCCAGTGGTTTGTGTGCCCATTAACTTTTGAGCAGTACTATACCATGCACATGCAATTCACTGCCTGCCAGATTGGCTCCCGTCTTCTCTATGTGTACAATGACCTCTCAAGCAGGATTCTCTGGGAGAGTCCTAATTTCAAATTCTTCTTCCTTTTGTCAGACTATGGGTGTATCAGATTATGTGTTCTGGTCTCATGTTTGGAAAAAATGATCTGTGTATATGTTTTGTGTCTCAACGTTTTCCAATTTTTCTATGTTACAAAAATGCCTTTAATTTTAACTAATAATTCCATCATCTGCTCCATCTGTCGTGGTTCTGCTTGTCCACATTCCTGAGGGGTTGTTCTGGGGGCAGGCTGTGGGATGCGTTGCCAGGGCTCACAGTGGAGTTGCACAATGCAACGTTCTTTGTAGTGCTCATTCCGCCTCCCAGAGCCCCTCAAAAGGGCAGGGAAGCCTCGAATCAAATATACACAGAGCTTAGAAAGTTAAAATTTAGCCAGAAGTTGAAACACCTGTTCATATTATCAAAAAATACAGCTGGCTAAGAAGACCAAAAGGCATTAAAAGGAGCCATAGAAATAGGTATATAATATGGGATGGAATCTTGAGATCATTAGAGGGGCTGCTGATGATCATAAGAGGGGCTGCTATGAGGCACAGATTCTCAGGAAAAGGAAACAAATGCTGCTTTCTGGTGGGCAATAAATGCTATAAATCAGAATGAAATGAAAGCCACACGATATTTCTTGGAGGTGAAATTGTCCCATGAATGGGACTGCACTTGAGGTATTTTAATAAAAAAGAATATACGAAAGTTATTCTTCGCAATACATTGCAATGAATGACAGGTCTACAGACAAATGCACCAAATTCTATAGTCTTTCCGTGCTGCATTCCCGTCCTTGCACCTTTTTTTAAATGCTTATTTATTTTTGAGAGAGAGCGACAGAGAAAGGGTGAGAGAGCATGAATGCAGAGGGGCAGAGAGAGAGACACACATACACAGAATCAGAAGCTGACTCCAGGCTCCAAGCTGTCCACACAGAGCCCAACATGGGGCTTGAACTCATGAACTGTGAGATCATGACCTGAGCCTAAGTCGGATGCTTAACTGACTGAGCCACCTAGGCGCCCTCCCTCTTTGTACCTTTCAAGTACAGCTAAACATGGCAGTTTGATGTGCAAAGAGCGCAGGTCTGGGAGTCAGGGACCTCGATTCATTCAAGGCTCTACCTTCACTGGCATTTAACTTCTTTGGGTCTCACTGTTGTCATCCCTTAAATGTGACAGTTTTTGACAAGTTGATTTATGAGATTCCTCCAAGTCTGAGGTTTTTTCATTTAAAGATTTCACAGTCACCCCTCCCTGAAGGGAGCCCAGAGCCTTGGAGCCAGGAGTGATTCTTGTTAAGGAGCCACACCTGTTGTCCACATCTGCTCATTTTGTGCTCAGAGTACTTGGCACACAAAACATCACCACCACTGTTCTTTGACTGCATTTCCGGCTCTCGTAGCAGGGAAGAAGTAAGAATCAGTCAAATCTTTGGGGAAGAAAGAAAATTGGCATTAGGAGAAAAGAATGAGGAGAGAAGGGGAAAAAGTGAAAAAAGTAGTCAGGGCATTCCCAAGAACTTTGCCCCTAATCAGAGGAGAAGGATTACCTTTGGGAAGGAGGGAAGGAAGGAAGGAAGGAAGGAAGGAAGGAAGGAAGGAAGGAAGGAAGACGTGAGGGAGGGAGGAACGAAGGGAGGAGGGGAGGAAGGAGTGGGGAGGGAGTGAGGAAGGAAGGAGGGAGTGATTAAGGAAGGAAGGAGGGAGGGAATGAGAGAAGAGAGGAAGGAAGGAAGGAGAGAGGGAAGGAAGGAAAGCAGACACCAAGTTGGCAAAGAGGAGGGGAGAAAGGGCAGTCAAGTGCATGGCCAGAAAGGTGCCACCTAAAGGGATAGCCATTTACTTTCTTCCATCCTCATTTCTACCCCTACAGCAGACATAACCTCAAAACCCAAAAAGATAAAGCTATGTTAGAAGACAGTGACCCAAGCAATGATGTTACTTAACGCAGACCAAACTGGCTTCTTCTGTCTGATGTTGTGTTCAGTGAAATAGCCCAATTTTGCTTTTGAAGGCCATGCCAACTTCCTTTCTCCCTCCCGAGAGAATTTGCTGTTTTCATTTGGTATCTTGAATAGTCTTTGCTGCTACAAAAGGCAGAGTTCACATTTACTTAAGAAAAGTACTTATTTCATGAGCCTCAATCGATTTCAAGGAAACCTGGTACTATTGACAGAGTGCTTCTTGCTGGGCTTTCTAGAAGCAAGTAATTCAGCTGAAAACAAGATATGTCGGTATCTATCAAAGGAGCAGACAGCAAAGAAACTGAAATATGATGGAGGAACCAAGATCTGAGATCCAGTCCATGCTTTGACATAAAGTTATTGTTTGATCTTGAGAAAGTCAAACTTGCTGTGCATTAGTTTTCATACAAAGAGATGGAAAAATATCGGTACTTCTTTCCTCAAGGATGTTGCAAGTTTCCATCAATCTCCTTAGAAAAACACATTGTTTTAGTACCTATGACTTTCTGCTCCTGACATTTCCCATCAAATAAGAAGAAATACCTTCTTCACTTTTCAGAGGCTTGAAAATTCCTTTACCTTGATATGTCATTTCCAATTCAATTTGAAGAAAATCAAATACATTTCAATGATATAAGGAGAAATGGGGGGGGGGGGAAGGCCTTGAAACTCAACTTGGTCTTCAAGAGAGAGACTAATCAGAATTGATACAAAGAATCTCAGAGGAAAAAAATTGGCTTGTTTTTCTTCTATATTTCACTGCCACTAGAATTTGCCCAATAGAATATTCAATTGCTACAACAATGACAATTTCGTACCTATCTGGGTACTTCTAAAATATTTTAAATCAGTTGATTATTTTAAAATCCTTGTGGGATGCCTGGGTGGCTCAGGCCAAGCGGGTTAAGCAGCCAACTTCGGCTCAGGTCATCATCTCACGGCTCGTGAGTTCGAGCCCTGTGTCGGGCTCTGTGGTGACAGCTCAGAGCCTAGAGCCTGCTTCAGATTCTGTGTCCCTCTCCCTCTTTGCCCCTCCCCCACTCACACTCCGTCTCTCTCTCTCTTTCAAAAATAAATAAACATTAAAAATTAAAAATAATTAAAATCCTTATTTACATGATAACTTTACTTAGTAAATCCTCCCCCACCCAACTTTTTTTCAGACTAAAAGCGGCAGCAAAATATCAGACAGTAGTTTGGGAAAATTAATACAAATTTTGAATGCGGAGTCTGAATTCCTAAGGTTTTCTCACCAAATCTATAAAGTGGGAAGAGATTTTAGAGGACATTTTCCTCAATTTAAATCCATAAAGCCAAGTTAATTGCCTTCTGTTACATGAAAAATTAGTGGAAAGGTCAGAAACTGAATTCCCTTTTCATTAGACTCTCCTCGTTGAAAGACGTTCATTATTGCTAGTTGCAAAATTGATATTTCCATGGACAGTTCCAAGATAGGTTGTACAATACAATGACTGTAGTCAACTATTGGCACCAACCAGGAGTCAGTTGTAGGTTACTTTGCACTGGTCAAGGATAAAACTGAAGAAAATTTGGCTAACAGTAGAAAGAGGATTTTAGTAGAGGGGACATTGTTGGCTATTTTCCTCATTGCTTTCTGCTCCTTCCCTACTCACACTAACAATATGGCACTTTAGCGAAGGGGTTTCTGGTTACTGTTCCATTAATGCAGGCAACACCTTTTCTAGCCGTCTACTTTTAACTTTCCCGTTATCATCCAGGACTTCCAGCAACCCACTCTTGCTGAAGTCCTACCTTTCCGGATCATCTTCTTGGGAGCGGTTCAATTTGGGATAACTACAGGCAAGCTCTGTTCTCGAGGTCCACGTCTGGTGGCAGCGAATCACACATCTTTCGTCCACTTTCCATAGAGGTACAGCTCATTCATTCCTAATGCAACCTTCTCTTTGCTCAGTCATCACCGACTAGCCTCCTGCCTTCTTCTATCTGGAGTGGAAGCAGTACAACCTGCGTCCCCCAAACTCAATGGGAAATTTTGAGCAGTACTCTTGCTGCTTTCTTTCTCACTTGACCTAAGTTGAAAGAGATGCACACCCTCTTCTCCCTGGGGTGAGGTTGCTCTGCTGGAAGCCCTCTCCGTAAAGTGCTCATTGCAGGCCACTACCACCTCTTTTCCTTAACTCCTCTGAGCTTCAACTTTCCAGTGTGCGAAATGAGAATAGCCATATCATGAAACTTTCAGGAATGTTGTCAAGATTCCGTGAATCTTTGAAAATCATAACATGCTGGACACATTTCATTACTATTATAACGTTAATTCTTTTTCATTGTCGACGCATCTAAAGATTCAGGTAATTCTGAATGAAACAAAGACCCAATTTTTGCCTCTAAGGCTCTCTCTCCATCACTCTACTGACCTTCTTCCTTTATTCTTGTTTTTTTTTCCTCCTAGAATCCAATCCCATTTTAAATGCACTAGTGGTTGAAGGATAAAGATATGGATGTACATAAATAGTCTGTCATTTACAAGTCCCTGCATAAATTTATGATCTCAGGGTTTTCTAACCAAGCCAACAAAATTAGCATACTTGTTTGGCATAGTCAAGCTCAGCCTCTGGGACTAATCATCTTCCCCTTCTTTATATAACATTGATGTGCTTTCAGAGTAGAAAAAAATGTTATTACGATTTCCATTGTTACAGATGGTGTTTTCTTCACTCTTTCAAAATAATTTTGGTTTGGAATTAAAAAAAGAAAAACAATATAGCATTACCCAATATGGCACAGCGAAGAAGAAATCTGATGCTTTTTCGAACGAGGTAATAGGAGGAAAGCCAATAGTTACATAATGCATTGGTATTTTGTGTTGAAGAAAAACGTACCAGAGAAATTTGTTTTATATTTACAGACCAATGTGTTTACCTACACAGAGCCTTTGAAATACAGATTGAGTGCCTTTTGACTCCATCTTAACCAATGATCCCCAGCACAATAACTTGCACAAAGAAGCTTCTATTTACTTCTTGTTGAACATCAAAAGCTGTGGAACCAAAGTGATTATCATTGCCCAATTGGTGTCAAGCTTCATCCTTTTATTCAGCTTTGGGTAGTGGTTAATAACAATCTCCAAAAACATACTGCCAAACTCAAATCCTGGTTTACTATCTGTGTGACCTCAGACAAATCTCTTAACTTCTCTGTGTCTTAGCTTCTGTATCACTTAAATTGGATTATTTTATCGGTAAAATAGGATTGAATTAATGCACAGAAAGCACTCATAAAAATGCCTCATACACAGTCTGCGCACATTACATGTTAGTTATTATGAGTGAGTCTTGACCACTTATACGCTCAGTGCTGGACTTGACTGGGGCACAAAATGATGAAACATAAAACATCAGGCTCTCTTCTCCTGGTACTTACAAACAGGTGGGGAGATAGACACTAAGGCTCTCATATAAATGTAAAATATTTAATATTTGTTAAAAAAAAGAGAGAGAGATAACGAAACACAAAATGGAAATGATCAGAGCAAGAAAGCTAGGGAAATGTCTTCTGAGTATGTGCTGATTTAGCCAAGATATGAAAGATAAGGGGTTGGAGGACAGATTCTAGGTGGAGGGGACAGCATGTGCAGAAGTTCACCTGAAAGAATGTAAGGATGGGACAGCCCTGGTGAGCTATAATGGACAAAGGTGGTAACAGGGGAGATAGAAAGAAGTCAATGATGGGATAGATATTTCGAGGTAAAATCCTTGAGACCTGGATTGGGTATTACATACAGGGGGGAAGAAAATTAGGACTTTTTTTCTAAGACTCTGAAATATAAACCAGGTGAATGGTGAAACCACTCACGGAAAAGTGAAAAGTGATGCCTGAGATTCTTAACCTATCATTTATTTTTAAGAACCGTATGTTGAGACGATGCCTCATCTATGATATGGCCATTACTGCCAGTGGAGGGGGCATGATAATTAACATGATTTGAACGTTCTTACATGGCCTGGGGACCACGTTTGCTCTTTTATATCACACAGGAATGCTGCAACTTTGAATAATAGAAAATTCAAGAAACGGTGGTCTTATTAGGTAAGAGGCTATTGATTTTATAGAATAAAAATTCTTGAGAAAATGACTCTAGGTTGGCTCCCGCTGTTCAAGAATATCATGTAGGAACCAGCTTCCTTCTAGTTACCTTCCGTGCCATTGTGTGGTTCTATATGCATGCTTCCAAAATGGCTTCTCTACCTACAGACATCATATCATCATCCCAAATGGGGAAAAAAGAGGTACAACCAAGAGCTTTGTTGTTTTAGTTGAGAAAGAAAGCTTTCCCCTGGAGACTTCCATGTGCAATTCATTGAAAGGTGAAAGGTGATTAGAAAAGAAGATTCAGAATAGCTTTGGATTAGCCAACCAATAGTTTCTGCCACAGTTCTTTTGCTATTTAGTTATTTTGATCTTTAGTATTGTCCCAGTACATATTTGGAAACTGAGGCTTATAGATTTTAAGTAAGTTGCTTGAAATCAACCACAAAATAAGGCATAGAGCCTGGGCTCAAACTTAGCATTCCTCGACCCCAAGGCCCACATGATTCCAATCACTCTTCATTGCATTTTCTTGCATATTAAAAAAAAAACAAAAACAAAAACTAGACCAGGTAAGTTATAAAACAGAAACAAATTATTTTCTTCCACAGTGTGTGGACACCATTTGCAGGTATAATCATAAGAGTACGTGATTTTTCCCCATAGCCTAAATACACACATACACACATTAAGTACAATACATAATGATCCTGAAAAGCTGGCAGTGGGATTAACAAGGTAACTTGGATGGCTTCTGTTTTATCATTTTATTTCACAGAAAAATCTTAGGGAAAAGACACAATGCCAATAAACCAGCGTACTAAAGACTTAAAAACAGCAGTTGTGTTTAGAACCGAAGAACAACTCCTTGAAGAATATAAATTGCTAAAATAACAATGATGATGATGATGGGAAAAATGGGAGATTTAAGAGAAAAAACAAACTTTTAAGTGGGAGAGCAGGTACACATATACTCCGTGTATTTTGTGCCCTTTCAGGATCTGCTTTTTTCCCCGCAGGTATATAGAAACTGGGGCTTGCATTTAGCTTCTTCATGTAAAACCTGAAAAGTGCAAATCACACTGTCAAGCGTAGGTCTGACTTGAATATTTACTTTGAAAACTAAAATGATCTCTACATCCTCTAACTGTATTTGTGGTTTAAATCGGAGGGAATAGTTTTCTCATTTAGCCCAGCTGTCATATGCTGCCATTCCTGGCA
The DNA here is from genome assembly GCF_024362965.1 of Panthera pardus. Classification (NCBI taxonomy): domain Eukaryota; kingdom Metazoa; phylum Chordata; class Mammalia; order Carnivora; family Felidae; genus Panthera; species Panthera pardus. The sequence continues at coordinate 14,854,186 of NW_026526655.1, forward strand.
GAAGAAAAAAATATATATATGCAATCAGGAATACTCTAATTTTATTTTCTCCTATTTTTTTCTTTCAATGGGAGCATTACCAAGTAGGAGACAGGATGGGAAAAGAGATTTGCCAGTTGCTATCCAAAATCAGCTTGATTCCATTGGGATGGAATATTTTCTTCTATATATCTGTGGACATCTAGAACATAATCTACACAGGAGGCTGTGCAAAATGTCACCCTACGAAGACAAAGTTTTGGTAGGTGAAATTAGAAGCTTTTAATAAGGGGCTGAAAATGCCAACAAGTAAAATTTTGTCACAACAAATATAATTTCAAAACGTCATTCTGCCAATGGAATTTTTTTTCCTTTTTTCCAGTTTTATTCCGAAGAGAGGAAGGTTGCTGCTATGTTCTAGTTGCTGTAGCTCCTAGTTCATCCCCCTTTCATAAGAAACAATGTGAGTCTTAGGTTATGTGACTTATTCAACGTTATGTGATTCATCAGGAGAAGTACTAAAAAGTGAACTAAGGTCTAGATAGCTCCAAACCATTTTGTATAAGCCAGCCTAGCAAAGTTCACAACTTTCCTTAGGAAAGGTTGAAAAGTAAATGTTGTGAGGGTGAGAGTGAACAGGGCTACAGTATTGGAAAAATGGGAGCTGGCCTAAGGATGATGGTCAAAGATATCTGGGCAGCAGTCAGAACTCTGGACAGCTCTGGACTGCTTTGGAAGTTCCTTTCTGATTCCACTTTCTCTCCAAACTTCATCAGTTTTGTTATCTTATATGGGCAACAGCTTTCACTAAGTGCTTAACTTCTTCAAATAGTATTTGCATATAAAAAATTGTATTTGCATATGCAATATAATTGCAACATGGGTGGCAACATAGTGTACTGGATATGGAGTCACATTTGTGTTTGGGTCACAATCTCTAACTTATAGTGAGATACAGAGAAAATCACATAACCTAACTTTTTCTTCTCTTTCACCATGAACAAAAGACATGTATTAATAAAATGATAGCGTCTAGCTTTATGCCCAGCACATATAATTACTTAGAACAACTTTACTTTCTCCTCCCCTCTCCCATGTCTTTTTAAAGGAAAAGTCTATGCAATAGTCAGGGCTTATCTGGTTACAAGTGACAGAAAAAAACAGACAGTTCAAACTAGATTAAGCCAAACAAGGAACTTCATTGGCTCATGTAACTGAAAAGTCAAAAGGGAATAATTTCCTCAGGCATAGCTCAGTCCAGGGATTCCTGGCTCCTGTGCTCTCCATCTCTCAAATAGGGTCATTTCACATGAGGAAGCTTTGATGATTGTTCTAGTAGAAAAGGCAGGATTATAATTAGGATTTCTTCACTATCTGCATTTCCAAGTCTTGGAGAAGTTGCTGGTTAATAGCTATTCCTTTGCTTGTCATCAGGAGTGGCAAATTATTTCTGCCAAGAAATCAGTTTCTTATGGTAGTGCTGATCCCTGCCTAAGTCACATAAAATGGATGAAACAAAGAGAGAAAAAGGGAAGGGAAACTCAGCTGCTGGGAGAAGGGTATGATGGGCAGATAGAAACAACAAATGATCACCTCAAAGGTTCTCTATACATTTCTGATCCTTTGGAATATGGGTTTGCTTCAGGGAAAAGGAAAATCAATGTCTATGGAATATCTTAGATTTTAAAAAAATCGGTCAATAAATATTTGAATGAGTAAAGGATTTTTTTAAATTTAAATTCGTTAGTTAACATACAGTATAGTCTTGGTTTCAGGAGTAGAACCCACTGTGAATGAGTAAATGATTTAACTGTGAAGTCTCTAGAGCCCCAAACACACTGTAGTTTCAGGGAAGTCAGGCCCTAGTGGGATGATGTGAACTCGGTAGAAAGGACATGGCCAGTATTTTCACCCCTGAAATTCCATCTCTCTTTTGATGCAAGGACCAGGTCCTGCAAAGAGTCAGACCCCAATGAATTCTAAAGAGTCAGGCTACAGCAAGTTCTCAACAATAGCCTTCTCTGATTCAACTTGTTCTCATAACGGTCTTCATACTGTGATATCGTTTTGGCCATGTTCCACAGCAGGAGGAAACACAATATGAAAATCGGAGATGAGCGATAATACATAAAATGCTAAGTCTAGGGGCGCTTGGGTGGCTCAGTTGGTTGAGCGTCAGACTTTGGCTCAGGTCATGATCTCGTAGTTCATGAGTTTGAGCCCCGCATCAGGCTCTGTGCTGACAGCTGGGAGCCTGGAGCCTGCTTCAGATTCTGTGTCTCCCTCTCTCTCTGCCCCTTCCCCACTCATGCTCTGTCTCTCTCTGTCTCTCAAAGATGAATAAACGTTTAAAAAAATTTTTTTAAATGCTAAGTCTAATACCTGGCATATAACTGAGGGCTCAGTAAACTAGCTCCTTCTACAAAGCTATGGAATTATACTTCACTCTTGGAAAGCGGTTAGCCATTATGACATCATAGCCAGAGCAGGCTGTAAACTTGCCTTTGCTACCACCAACTGTGAGTGCCAAGTGTCTTTCTGACAGAGATGGTCTTGGGAACAAAGTTCTCACCAGTAATTCTTATTTTGGGGGTGCACTGCATCCACCCACTCATCTGAAAAGTCATTATAGCAACAGTACATATTTTATTTTGTATTTTCATAAAATTTTGTTTTTTAAAAAAATTAAAAAATTTTTAAATGTTTATTTATTTTTGACAGAGAGAGAGAGAGAGACAGAGCATGAGTGGGGGAGGGGCAGAGAGAGAGGGAGACACAGAATCTGAAGCAGGCCCCAGGCTCTGAGCTGTCAGCACAGAGCCCGACGCGGGGCTCGAACTCACAGACCGCAAGATCATGACCTGAGCTGAAGTCAGATGCTCAACTGACTGAGCCACCCAGGGGTCCCTAAAATTTTGTTCTTTTGATAGTGTTTTGCAAACTTAAAAAAAAAAAATGTAGGCCAGTCACAGAAGAACTAATATCGCATGATTTCACCAATGAGTTACCTAAAATAGTCAAATTCATAGAAGCAAAGAATAGAATGGTGGTTACCAGAGACTGGAGGAAGGGGAAAATGAAGAATTGTTCGACTGATGTGTACTTTCAGTTATACAAGATGAGTTATTTTCGAGTATAAAGTCTATAGTCGACAATACTATATTGTGCAATTGAATTGTTAAGATGGTAGAGATCTCACATTAGCTCTTTTTATGGTCCCTGCTCCCCAGCACAAACAAACATGCACAACAAACAGCAGCAAAATAAAGGGACTCGTGCAAACATTCAGAAGTGTGGATATGTCCATTGCCTTCGTTGTTGTTATGGATTCATGGCTGTATGCAATAGGTCCAAACTCATTAAGTTGTGTACATTAAATGGATACAGTTTGTTTATCAATTATACCTCGATAAAGCTGTGAAAAAATAAATTCAAACATCTTTTTCAGAAGACTTAATTTCATAAATTATAGCTAGATCCCCATACTAGACAGCTATTCTTAAAATATATTATCATTTTGGAAATAATTTCAGGAAAAATTCACCTAGTTCCATACTGAACTTGCCCTTTGACAAGTTCCCGAAATATCTACCTGTTTTCAGGTACTCTTCTTGTGAACCCTTTTCCAGTTGTCTCTCCACCTGTTAGCCAAGATTCCTGATTCATTCTGGACCCTATTGTTCTCCAAATCTCAGAAATAGAAAATTATGTCCTATTCTCACCCACGTGTCAACAGTGTATCTCTATCCACTTGAAACAAATTAATAATAACATACACATAGCACAGCCTTAGATATAGGAAGTTGGAGGCAATCCAAATATTTTTCAATGTCCCTTTAGTCTACTCAGGCTTGCGGTTGTCAGGAACATATGTCACTCAGTCTCAGACCCTCCTGGAGCTGTGAAGAGGGTACCCTGCGGACAGTCTCCAGCTGTCAGCTCCTTCAGGCTCTGCACCAGTTTAGGAGTTTTTCATGGAAAGACCTATTTCCCCAGAGCCATCTGTATCCGGCCCAGCGCAGGATACTCTGATGGTCGGTACTCACTCCAGAGCCCCCCGTCTGATTGCCAAGACTTTATCAGGTCTGCATCACTGTTCAGCTTCACCCTCTGCCCAGTTCTTCCTTTCTCTTCTCTTCTCAGGCTTTGATGCCTATTTTTTTTTTTCACTTCTCACTGCCACTCGGTGTCTGTTTCTGCTGAACACAACTGCAGCAAACCTCAATGCTCTAAACCACCTAACCCAAACATCACACATGAATCATTCCTGTAATTTCCGGTAACGGAGAAGCTTAATTCTATCATTTAAAAAAGACAGCTGAATAAATCCTGTAGTATCTGCTCTAAGAGAACTTTATCCATATTTGGTAGTCTGTTGGCTAAGTCATTTCTAGTCTTTTGGTGTAGGAATCTTAAAAAGGTAAAGCATAAGGGGTGGTACAACTCACACTTGTATTTGTATGCTGTGTGATGCAAAACAAATATTCAAGCCACGGCTGTATCTTCTGAGTGATGATTAGAAACAGATTCATCATCTTTATTATCAGCATATGATATTTCCATCAAATGTCTTAAGAGCCGTAAGTACAAAAGAAAGCTCAAATGTCTTTACCCATATTTCTGTAATGATCTTTTTCTAGATATCACCCCAGCGCAACATATTATTTCTGCTAGGAATCTAATGTTCCTTTTCCAGTTTTCAGTCATGAATGTAGAAGTGATCATGTCAGAGCTGAACAGTTTGCCCGTCATTAGGTAATATAAGCCAAACCCGTCACAGTAAACATAATCATAGTAAAAAAGAAAAACAAAACCCAACCAGGAAAAATGATTTAGAAGCCATGGATTGTTCATTTCATTAAAAAAAAAAAAAAAAGGAGTTTATTATTAAAACAAGGGATCCTGGGAATGACATGCTTTGGCCACCTAAAAATTCCTTTTCAGCTTTTGAATTGGTTTCACCATATCGTTTAGCCTCTGTAATTCTCTCTGATGGCTCTGACAGTGCTTCTCAACATTCATTTAACTATGATGAGCATTGATGATGATGATAATAATAATAATAATAATAATAAATAGTAAGGAACTAACACTCATCATTAATATGGGGTCATGCAATTTATATTGTCACAAATATTACATCCTTCGATTTTTTTGGTCTTGAAGGTCATCAAGCTCCTTGCTTGCTTCAAAACAACACTTATGCAAAGAAGTGATAAAAGTGTTCTTCATGTTCATATAGTTTTTCTAGATCACATGCCCTGCTTCCTTTCCAGAACTATCATAGGATTTATTAAAGGCATAATTTATTCCTTCTTTTAATCATTTACTTCCTGGCTTTGTCACTTAAAGGGTATACTGAGTTTCCTCACCTAGATAAGCCTAAAAGGGGCAGGAATTCTATCCCTGGAGACAAGGACAGTGCCTTCTGTCTCTTTTCTGGTTACTATTGCTGAGTTCATTAGGAGCTTGAACCTCATTTCACCATCTTCCTTAACCCACCGGCTCGCTTTTCATTCAGGATGCTTTGCTAGGGACTTCCATATAAAGATTACTAAATGTTATATATACCTGAGAGTTGCCCTGTTACGTTATCGATCCATTTCCCTATATACCACTGACATTTAGTATAGCGAGTATTAACTGCCCACACCGTTGGCAGACCAAAAAGCAAACTATAGTGTGAAAAACATGTTGCTTTTACCATTCTCCTCCTGAGTGGTGAATGTTGTAATGAAATGAATACATTTATTGTTTGTCATTTAGTGTATTACTGAAGAGAAATAAATCAAAAATTTTAAAATTAAAATTAAATTTTAAATGTATGTAAGAATTTCATCTCCCTTGTGGATTCACTACATTTGGTAAGTGTTTTTTTTTTTGGGGGGGGGGGGACACGGATTTCAACTGACTTAAGACAGAAAAGTATTAAAAAAAATCAAGGTTGAAAGAAATAAAGAAATGTCCCATACATGCATATAATATACAATTTAAGTAAGAATGATGATCCTTCCTAAGTGAACATCTTGGTTAGCTGTCCTCAGCATCTGAGGTAGACGTCCCCGCAGAAGTCTAGACTCTCCGAAACATTTCTCCCCGCTGATGTTATTTGTTTTTCTCCTTTACCCAACTTGCTCCTTTCATTCTCCTCCTTAACTATGTTCTCTGGAACACCCATTTCACCATAAACAAACCAAAATGGTACAACCTTAAATTCTTCATGACACAGTCTTCTCACCTACTGCATTTCAGTGAAACATGGCACCTCCCAGACTCTGCTTCCCAACCTGCCTTCTTTCCTGGAACAGAGCCTTCTCACTGCCCATGGTAGACAAGGGAGGCTGATTTTCTCCTCCTTCAAGATGACTTCCAGACAATCATTCCTCCCCTATTCTTTTTTTTTTAATTTTTTTTAATGTTTATTTATTTTTGAGACAGAGAGAGACAGAGTGCAACTGGGGGAGGGTCAGAGAGAGAGGGAGACACAGAATCCAAAACAGACTCCAGGCTCTGAGCTGTCAGCACAGAGCCCAACGCGGGGCTCGAACCCACGAACCGTGAGATCATGACCTGAACAGAAGTCGGATGCTTAACTGACTGAGCCACCCAGGTGCCCCGTCTCCCCTATCCCTTTGATGCTCATGCCACCAACAATCCTTTAATTGGTGTGTGGGCACCTTTCCGTCAGTTTTCCTCTGCACCTCACTTCCTGTCATTTCCTTGGATGCTTTGATCACTTCAATCTGTGTCAATGACGTCTTCAACACACTAGCCTCTCAATTCCTTGACCTCATCTTATCTCATGACCTTCTCCTCGATTCCATTTCAGCCATTTGCTCTCGGTCATAACCTGGATCCTGTGATTACCAGTAAGTTTCCTCACTCTGAAATTGGAGAAAACAAAAATCAAGTATTTTTCTTCAGACAATAGTCACATCTCCATTCAGCTTTCTCATTTCAACTACTCCAAAGATCTTGATTCTTATCAGAACAGCTAATACACAAATATTTGTTATTCCTTCATATATTTTAATCTATTTCTGTTTTCACTTTCTTCCCTCTGTGGCTTAGAAGGAAAGATCTTTTCGTCAGTCATGATGCTGGATGTATTTATTTCACACCTCCAGATTCGTCATCTATGATCTCAATCTCTCCCTATTCCTCAGGCTATCACAACCAAACAAGAGATGATGGAGGGTGCTGGAAAAGAAGCTGGTGATAAAGGCAAAATTACTCAATGATGAGACTAAGATTTTTTTAAGTGTGGATTCAGAATGACTAAGAAGAATACAAGCATTATAGGTCCTGGCAATGTGGAAATTATAACTAAAAAAAATTGGAGAAAAGGAAAAGATATTGAAGACAAAATTACATTTTCTCATGCCTCATCTGTTATAGTTGTGTATAAAAGGATACCATCTAGGCCCCAAAAATCAAACAATTAAACTACAAGAGTATTTAATAGTGCAAAATCAAGTTGTAAGAAAAGATAGCACTACTGACTAAACCAGGATGGCACTCATACATGAATAGGCAGCTGACCTATGGATCAGAACAGAAAGTTCAGAAGCAGACCCAAGTACAGACGAGTATTCAGGGCATGGTAAATCTGGACCCTTGAATCTCCAGCAACACGTTTAGGTTTCACTCTGATGATCTACATTCATTTCGCTGTCTTTCTAAAACAATTTTTAAACCACGTGGTTAAAGATGACACAAAATAATCAACCATTTGAAACATTTTCAAAGTGAGACAAATGCTGTGATGCAAAGTAACACTTGCTAAAACATAAAGTGAAGGAAACGTACTCAGTGTGGGATCAGCAATGTCTTTCCTAAGGAAATTATTTCTAAGCTGAGATAATGAGTTTCCAGGTATGGCTCCACCTGGAGAACAAGAGTGGTCTGTGATGAAGATGCAGAGGTAAACATGGGTCAGACAAGACAGGAGCTCACAGGACCTTAACAAACGACAGGCTTTATCTTAGGAACAGTATGAAGCTATGAATGGGTATGATGGACACTATAGTAAACTAGAAAAAAATCTAACTTCAACTTGGAGAGGGATTGGAGGGTACAAGAATACAGCAGGGAGCTATTGTAATTGTCCAGGCAAGAAATGATTATAGTTTGGGTTAGATTGATGGCCATGGAGATGGAAAGAAATGGACAAATCTGATAGATAGTCTCCATACTTACCCAAACAGCTGCTTATTGGTTGCTATATTTTCCTATCAAAATAGGGGGAAAGAATGGATATTAAGGGGGTGCTTGTGATGAGCACTGGGTGTTATATGTAAGTGATGAATCACAATATTTTAACCTGAAACCAATTTTACCATACATGTTAACGAACTAGAATTTAAATACAAACTTGAAATAAAAAAAGAAAAAACTTATCAGATAGAATATTAATATCTTGAACCAGGGAAAACTGATAATACGTTCTTTAGAAAATTATTGAATCATACCAAACATAAAAAAATCCTATCCTAGGGGTGCCTGGGTGGCTCATTCGGTTGGGCGTCCGACTTTGGCTCAGGTCATGATCTCACAGTCTGAGTTTGAGCCCCGCATCGGGCTCTGTGCTGACAGCTCAGAGCCTGGAGCCTGTTTCAGATTGTGTCTCCCCCTCTCTCTGTCCTTCCCTTGATCATGGTCTGTCTCTCTCTGTCTCAAAAATAAATAAAAAGCATTTAAAAATTAAAAAAAAAGTCCTATCTTAAAATTTTATTGCCTTTAAATGTATGTCATATCTTGATGTTTTGTTAATGCTATACATGATATTGTAGCAAAACTATTTAAGCTGGTGGAGCCCCTGCTACCTTCACCACACTGCTTTCAAGATGGCCCTGGGCAAGGACAGCCTGCACAATGAAAGAAGAGAAAGGTGAAAAATTGGAAAGTTTTATGTGCTAGGCTTAGAAGGGCACATACCACATTTAACCCCAAATCCACTGGCCCGAACTAAGTCAAAATGTCCCAACTGGTTGGAAAAGTGGCTAGAAAACCTGTCCTATTATAGAAGAGCACAAATATGGCAGAGCGCTCTCTCTCTCCCCAGCCCAAGATTATTTTTGCATTTTTGGAAAATAGATGTATAATTGCCATACTGAAGGGCATTAAATAAATATCCACTTCTGATTCAATCTGAATTGAGGAAACCTTCCACGAAAAACTGACAACTTGTATACCCGCACAAATGAATGCATAGAGTTGTCGGGGGCCCCCTGATAAAACCTTATGTAATGCTAATGTGCTACGTTTCCAGGTACGTCATCTGACATTGTTTCTCTTAGCTATATTTTTCTTTGGCCAGTGTACAGAAACAGCAGGAATCTGACAGTAGATATGGTCAAGATTCTTAGCTGTCAATCACAGTTCTCTCTCTGGCTCTAGTGGTTCCCATCTTTCCCACATGGAAAAGACCCTCTTTCCCTTCCCAAGATCACTGAAATCTCATCCTATACGTGGCTCATGCTTGTTGTTTAGGATCTTGTTATCTAAATTAGCCCAAGTGTTGATGAGACTCCTCCATGTGCTTCTTCGAGAACAGCTCCTCTGGGGCAGCTCTCCATCTCAGCCTTGACAAGTTAAGAGGTGAGTTATCTGCTCTCCACACCCTCAAGACGTAACGCTGAAGCCTGCTGGAACAGCAATGGACATTCCTATTCAAAAGAGAGGGGGAAGATACAGGCACGTTGTAGTCACTGACCCAGAGTAACTCTAAGATCTAGCCAGGTGCATGGTACCATGTCTTTGCTCGGTGCTCAGTTCTCCCACAGAGCGGTTCTTGGTGTCTCTTAGCTTTGCCCTCTGGTCTCTCGGCTCTGCTTTTCTGAGTCTTCTTCCCTTTTTGATAAGAAAGGTCTGTGTTTTCAACTGAGTAGTTTGCTCAGCCTTCTTTACACCCATAAAAGGTGTAAAGGTTCATTTTGAACCCTCTTGCTTTTTTGTTGGTCCAAGCGGAGGTGTAAAAAAAAATTGAAAAATATTTATATGTGTATTTTTAATTTTTTTAATGTTTATTTATGAGAGAGAGAGAGAGAGAGAGCGAGCGAGTAAGCATGGTCTCAGGGTTGTGAGATCCAGCCCCACATTGAGCTCTACGCTCTCTCCTTCTGCCCCTTCCCAGCCTGGTCACATACTCTCTCTCTAAAAACAAAACAAGACAAAAACAAAAACAAAAACAATACCTTAAAAAAAACATAGTAGGGTATTAGTAGTGATTGTAAGTGGGGAATGACTGAGAAAATCTATTGCTTACCTAGATATTTGCTGATTATCTCACATAGTCTAGTATAATGACTAAGAACAGGGATTCTGGAGCCATATTGCCTGGGTTTAATACTGGTTATGTCACTTACTAGCTGTAGCAAATACTGAAAATGCTCAACTCAGATTCTCTTAGAGCCTTTTGAAAGGTTCCATGTGCATATCCTCCTGCTTCTATGGGCTTTTCTTTTAAGGATGTGTACCTAGAATTCCCATCAGAGGAGGGGTCCTGTGGGTACTACAAAGGCCTCTTGCCAGAACTGGTAGAAAGCTTGCCTGAGTGCTGATCCGCCTGGGTGGCATGGGCATTTATGAGTGGACCAGACTGTAAAGTCTCAAATCTATTGCCAAGAAGCTGGACAAACTCTGCCATCTATGCTCAAGAGCTAAACTTCACAATCAGGAAGAGGTTGATATTATTGAGCCTGCCTCCTTGTTTGACTTCTTCTCTTATCTTTCTTGCTTCTCCTACTTTCTTACCTGTGAATCCTGGGAGCACTTTCTTAATAAACCACTGACACAACAAATCCTCAAATTTCTTGGGGGTCTTCTTTTGAAAAATCTGACCCCAAACACTCTGCAGGTGATCTTGGGCAAGCAATTTAACCAGTATGTTAAATCCAGTTTTCTCACTTGGAAAATAAGGATGCTAAAAGGGTAATTATGAGGAATAATGTGAGACAAAATGTATAAAGAACATAGTGCACTGCCTCACACGTGTTTAGCACTAACAAAATGTTAACTTAAAGGTTATTGAGCTTAAACATGAATCATGAATCTCCTTTGCTCAAAATTATTAGTAGTCCAATTTTTCTGACCTTTCCTATGATAACAAATAGCTTCTAGCAGTATGTTACCTTGTAGGTATTTCTGAAAAATATAAACACACTTAATCTGTCTTTTCAAGGTAAAGATGACATTTTAACAGAAAGAGAAAACCTCATGTAGCAGAAAGGCCATTTTGAAAAAGAACATTTGAAATATTTTTATTATAATGCTGAAAGTAATGTGAAATGTCACTCATAAAAAGGTTCCCATCTGAATACCTACAAACCTGGAATAGAATTTTCTGTTTTGCAGTTTTCCAAAGAGTTTTAGTGGCTTTCTCGTTCAGTTTTAAAAATATAAAAATGTAATTCCTTTTGATTATCAGAACAACTAATAGACATCATAAATGAAGGAAACTTACTACAGAATTTAAGACAAACAAAAGCAAAGACCTTTGTCTAATTTAATGTGAAAATTAAAAGGAACATCATTATTCAGCAAACATGATCAATAATGTGCTTCTTCCCTATTTGTATCTAAATTTCTTCATGAGATATAATTTTTTAGGTATATCGTCATTAAAACTATTATTAGATAAATTTACAGAACTTCAAGTCTCTATATCAAAAGTACTATTTATTCTAAGATTTAAAAAAGGACATATTGAGGGGTGCCTGGGGGGTTCAGGTTGGTTAACCTCCGACTCTGGATTTTGGCTAAAGTCACCATCTCGTGGTTGGTGAGAATGAGCCCCATGTGGGGCTCTGTGCTGACAGCATTGAGCCTGCTTGGGATTCTCTCTCACCTCTCTCTCTGCCCCTTCCCCTGCTCACACATATTTAATCCTATTGATTTCACTTAAATATACTTAATATTATTTTAGTGAGAACAAAAATTCTTCTATAATATAAAGTAAAATATAACTTAATGTATCATAAATATTGTTTATTTAATCTTTGTGCAGTTCTTACTAAATTTATTTGTGGTATATTGTTTATAATTTTAATATAGTCATATAAATATGAATCATAAAATATTTATTTAGATTTATATTTATATTAAATATATTAAATATACATATAATTTATATATATATAAATTATATGTATATTTAACTATTTATATAGATAGTTGAGTACCTAAATAGACAAAAACACATGCATAAAATTTTTTATCCCTCAAATTTCGTGTGATCAAAAGTTTGGTGAACCAGACTGCTTCTAATATTCTAAAATAATGATCTAAACCCACCAGTGAAAAAAAAAGAGATTGTCGGAGTGGATCATAAAACAAAATCTACAAGCAATCATTTTTAAATATAGAGACTTACATAGTTTAAAAATAAAGCAATGGGGAAAGATACACCATGGCAACACTAATCAAAAGAAATCTGGATGAACTATGTTAATTTTAGTCAAAGCAGACTTCAGAACAAGGAAAATCATCAGAAGTAAGATATTATGTAACGATAAAGGAGTCCGTTCTCCAAGACTATAAAATAGTTCTAAATTTATATACACCTATTACATTATATGAAGCAAAACTTATTGAACTGAAAGGAAAAATAGACAAATCTACTATTATAACAGAAGCTATAGCAGTTGTATACTTCAACATCCCTTTGTCATTAACAGATCAAACAGACAGAAAATCAGTAAGGATATAAATGACTTAAACATCACTAACAACCAACTTGATCTAATGGACATTTAAGACTACTCCATCCTGTTATAGCAGAATACACAATCTTCTCAAACTTCCATGAAACATTCACCAAAAGACAGCATTCTGGGCCAAAATATACACCTAAAAAAAAGTTGAAACTCTACAAAATATATGAAGTATATTCTCTGACCAAAACAGAATTAAATTAGACGTCAAGAACAAAAAGATAGCTGACAAATCCCCAACTGTTTGGAAACGAAAAACAAAACAAAACAAAACAAAACTCTAAATAACCTATGGAACAAAGATGTCTGAGGAAAAATTTAAAATGTTTTGAAGTAAGTGAAAATAAAAATACACAAATTATAAAATTAATGGGGTGCCATGTAAGCGCTTCTTAGAGGAGAACTTAGAGCGTGCAATTAATATATTAGAAAAGAAAAAAATATCTAAGATTAATAACAATTTTCTACCTTAGGAAAGCAGAGAAAGAACACTTTAAGCATAATTTATATAAAAGAAAAGATATAGCAAAGCTAGATCATAAATTATTAAATCAGGAACAAGTAAACAATAGAGAAAATTAATTAAATCAATACTCCTTCTTTGAAAAGATCAACAAAATTGATAAACTTTTAGCTAGACTAACCAAGTAAAAAAGAGAAGGCATAAATTATCAATAGTGAAAGAGGTGTTGTCCTACTGATCCTATAAACATTAAAAGTCTAACAAGGGAATGATGTGATTAAATTTATATGCACAAATTTGACAATCTAAATTAAATAGTCCAAATCCTTGATAAACACCAGCTACCAAAATGTATATAAAGAGAGGTAGATAACCTGAACAAGCTTTGTATGTATTACAAACTTGAATCAATAGTTAATAATCTTCCAAAAAATAAAAAAAATAAAATAAAAAGACCAGATGACTTCACTGGTGAATTCTACTGAACATTTAACAAAGAAATTTCTCTACAATTCTCTACAATTTTGTCCAGAAAATAAAAGCAAAAGAAGTAATTTAAAATTAATTTTATGAGTTACCATTACCTTAATACCAAAATCAAATAAAAACATTACAAGATAGGAATATAGACTAGTATCTCTCATGAACAGATACACAAAATTCTCATCAAAATGTTAACAAATCAAACACTTTATGAAAATAATCATATTCCATGACCAAGTGAGTTTTATTCTAATATGAAAAGCAATGTTATCATCAGAAAAGTAGACTAAAGAAAAAAATTATGTGATCATATCAATTGATCAGAAAAAGCTTTTGACAAAATCCAACATCCTTTCATGATAAAAGTACACAGAACACCAGAAATAGAGGAGAGCTTAATGAAAAATATATACCAAAAACAAAACAAAAAAACAAAGAACAAAAAACTACAGCCAACATTATGCTTAATGGTGAGAAGTTGGATGCTTTTTCCCAAAGATCAGAAACAAGGCAAGTATACCCTTTGTTAACATTCCTATTGTTATTGTACTGGAAGTTCTAGCTAGTGTAATAAGACAAGAAATATAAATAAAAGACAAACGTATTGGAAAGAAAGAAGTAAAACTACCCTTATTCACAAATGACATGATTGTTTATGTACAGCACCACAAACAATCAACAATACCAAATCCTAGAGATAATATGTGAATCATAGGATACATGGCAAGATCACAGGATACAAGGTTGGTAAACAAGAGACAATTGTTCTCTTACATATCATCAATGAGCAACTGGAATTGAAAACAGAAAAATTTGCAATAGCACCAAAACAAAACAAAACAAAGCAAAAAATCTAAATAAATGCACAGACCTTCCATATTCATATAAATTGGGACAGGAATATTTAATCAAGATAAAACTAAATCTTGTTAGGATATCAGTTTTCCCCAACTCAATCTACAGATTCAAACAATCCCAAAGTCTCAGCAAAAAGTTTCATAGATCTCATCAAAATGATTCTAAAGTTTATATGGAGGGGTGCCTGGGTGGCTCAGGTGGTTAAGTGTCCGACTTCGGCTCAGGTCATGATCTCACAGTTCATGGGTTTGGATCCCGATCCGGCTCTGTGCCGACAGCTCAGAGCCTGGAGGCTGCTTTGGATCCTGTGTCTCTCTCTCTCTCTCTCTCTCTCTCCCCCTCCCCTGCTCATGCTCTGTCTGTCTCTCTCTCTCTCAAAAATAAATAAACATTGAAAAAAATTTTAAGTTTAAATGGAAACGCCAAGCACCAAAAATATCCAACACTATACTGAAGAACAGGGTTGAAGGACTCACAGTAGCTGATGTCAAGATTTAATATAAAGATTAAATAATAAAGACAGTGTGATGTTGGCAAAAGAAGAGGTGTCTAGATCAATGCAACATAACTGAGAGGCTGAAAGTAGCTCTATACCATTATAGTCAACCAATTTGAGGCAAAGTGCAAAGACTTTAGACAGTAGAGAAAAAAAATAGTGTTTTTGATAAACGATGCTGGAACTGAACATCCATATCCAAAAATATAAACCCAGACACAGACCTTCTATATTACAAAAAATCAATGCAAAATGAACTCTAGACCAAAATGTCAAATGGGGGAGAAAAGTTAGATCTCTCATGCAGAATTATAAATAATGTGTGGAGATAGGGAACCCTCAAGGGGATGGAGCATAACTCTCCACTCTTTTAAGTGTGGACTGCACTTCTACAGAAGACAGTTTGGAAATGAAGGGAAAGAATAACTTTACAATGGAGAAACCTGACAAGCACTACCTCAGCCAGGTGGTGAAGGTCAATACCAGCAATTAGACATATTGATGGTACACACCCTTGACAGGCTGCAATGAGAACAAGACTTTAAGTTGGTCCTCTTCCTCTCAAAGCAAATAATCCTCATCTAATCCTGAAAAAAAAAAATCAAAGTTTGACTGAAGTACATTCTGTCCAATACAGGACCAGTACTCCTCAGAACTCTCAAATTCAACAAACACAAGGAAATTGAAGAAACCGTCACAACCAAGGGGAGCTTAAGGAGACATAATGACTAAAATTAATGAGGTATCCTGAGTGGAATCCTGAAGCAGAAAAAGGACATTAGGTAAAAACTAAGGAAATCTGAATAAAATATGGATTTTAGTTACTAAGGTAACAATGTTTTGTTAATTGTGACAAAGGTATCCCATTAATGCTAGACGTTAATAATAGAAGAAAGTGGGTATAGGGTATGTGGAAACTCTTTGTACTATCTATGCAATTTTTCTGTAAATCCAAAACCATTTAAAAATAAAAAGTTCACTTAAAAAGTTTAACAAGGAGCTAATAAAAATAACAAATAGAAAAATACTTTTGCAAATGAAGCAACATACTGCTAAATAACTCAAAGATAAAGTAAGAAATCACAGTGGAAATTTGAACAAATTTTGAACCGATTAATAATAAATGTTATTTATTTGTAATATATAACAAAAAATAAATACAATAAATATAAATAAAATATGCATATTAAGTAAGAAATAAAATAAGGTTAATAATAATTAAAATAATATAAAATAATAATAAATAAAATGATATACATAAGTGCATAACTACCATTGAAAGACATAAATAAAACTTTGCCTTATATGAATGTAGTATTGAAAGAATAAGAAAGGCTGAAAACAAATGCATGATGTAACTATCCATCAAAACAAGTGAAAATAACAAAAGAACAATAAATACCAAGTAAAAGGGAGAAAATAATAAGTAACAATGGCAGAATTTATGAAATAGAAAATTAACTTATATTAGAAGTCCAATAGAGCCCAAAGTTTTTTTTGAAAGACTAATAAAATTTATCAACTCTTAACAAATCTAATCAAAGAGAAGAGACAAATAACAAAAATCAGAAAAGGGAAACATCACAGAAATCCTCGACATTAAAAATATAAAAAGAGACTACTCTGGACAACTTCATGCCCATAGCATTAAAAATGTAGATGAAATAGACAAATACCTAAAAACAGCACAAGCATATAAAATAGAAACAGGAAGAGAGAAAATCTGATTTGTCCTATAGCTATTAAAGAAATTGAATCTGTAATTAGAACTTTCCCACAACAAAGCACCAGGCCCAGATGGTTTCCCTGATAATTTCTACAAAACATTTAGGGAAAAAATAACTCAAACACATTCAAGGAACAAAAAAAGAAAGTTTCTAAACTAATTTTATGAGGTCAGCATAACCTTGATGCCAAAACTTAAAAAAACTTTACCAGAAAAAAAAATTAAAACAAAAATCTTAAATGAATATAGATGCAAAAATTCTAAACAAAAGTTGTCAAATAAAATCCAGTGATATATAAGATCATCACCAAGTTGGCTTAATTTCATATATTCATAGTTCATGTTTAGAACTATGTTCTAAACATGTTCATAGTTTTTAGAAGTGTGTCACTATATTTGATCACATTAAAATGAAAGGAGAAAAATATCAGCTCAGGTCCTGATCCCAGGGTTATGGGATTGAGTCCTGAGTTGGACTCTGTGCTGAGTGTGGAGTCTGCTTGGGATTCTCTCTCAATCTCTCTCTCTCTCTCTCTCTCTCTCTCTCTCTCTGCCTCTCTCTTCTCTGCCTCTCTCCTTTGCTCATTTGCTCACTCTGTCTCTAAAAATAAAAATAAAAATAAAAAAATAAACACATGTAAACTGACAAGGAAACTTTTTTAATCTGATGAAGAAATCCTAGATTTAAACTACCCCCCCCACAACATTAACAATGAGTTATCCAATAAGGAAATTGAGAAAACAATTCCATTTATAATAGCATCAAAAAGAGTCAAATACTTAGAAATAAACTTAAGGAGATGAAAGACTTATATCCAGAAATTATAAAACATCGATGAAAGAAGTTAAAGCAGGCATAAATAAATGGCAGGATATCCTATGAAAGGAAGAATTAATAATGTTAAGATATCTATAGTACCCAAAGCAATCTACAGATTCAGTGCAATCCTATCACAATTTCAAAGCATTTTTTAAAGAAATAGAAAAACAATGCTAAAATATGTATGGAGCCACAAGAGACCCCCAAATGGCCAAAACAATATTCAGCAAGAAAAAAACAGCTGAAGGCATCAATCAAAATTCCTGACTTCAAATTAGATTACAAAGTCTCAATATTCAAAATGGTATCGTATTGGTGTAAAACCAGGCATACAGACCGATGGAACAGGATAGAGAGCTCAGAAATAATCTTATGCATATATAGTCAACTGATCTTTGACAAGTATGCCAAGAATACACAATGGGAAAGGATAGTATCTTCCACCACTGACGCTGGGAAAACTGGATATCCACATGCAAAACAATGAAACTGGACCCTTATCTCACACTACACAAAAATCAACTCAAAATGAGTTAAAGACTTAAACATAAGACTTGAAACTTTAACACTCTTAGAAGGAAACAGAGAAAAAACTCCTGGACATTGGCCTTGGCAAAATTTCTTGGACATGACAAAAAAAACCACAGGTAACAAAAGCAAAAATATAAGCCAAAGTAAAATACTCCTAAACAGCAAGAGGAACAATGAACAAAATGAAAGGCATGAGAGAAAATATTTGCAAACCATATACCTGATAAAGGATTAATATCCAAAATACATAAAGAACTCCTACAATACAATAGCCAAGAAAACCAAGCTGATTAAAAAAAAAAAAAAAAAAGGCAAAGGACTCCTGTATCCCTTGGGTAAATTCCTAGCAGTACTATTGCTGGATCATAGATCTATTTTTAATTTTTTGAGGAACCTCCATGGATGGAACTGGAGAGTGTTATGCTAAGTGAAATAAGTCAGGCAGAGAAAAACAGATACCATATGTTTTCACTCATATGTGGATCCTGAGGAACTCAACAGAAGACCAGGGGGGAGGAGGAGGGTGGAAAAAAAGTTACAGAGAGGGAAGGAAGCAAACCATAAGAGACTCTTAAATAAACTGAGGGTTGATGGGAGGTGGGAGGGAGGGGAAAGCGGGTGATGGGCATTGAGGAGGGCACCTGTTGGGATGAGCCCTGGGTGTTGTATGGAAACCAATTTGACAATAATGTCATATTAAAAATAAATAAAAATAAATAAAAAATAAATGAAAAAAGGCAAAGGAACCGAATTGACGTTTCTCCGAAAGAGACATACAAATGACTAACAGTTATACGATGGCCAACAGGTATATGAAAAGGTGCTCAACATCACTAATCATCAAGGAATCCCAAATGAAAACTGAAATAAAAACATATCTCACATCTGCTGAGATGGCTTTTATCAAAAACCAAAATATAACAAATATTGGTTAGGATGTGAAAAAAGGGATCTTTGTACACCGTTGGTGGAAATGTAAACTGGTGCTGCCCCTATGGAAAACAGAATGGAGGTTCTTAAAAAAAACTAAAAATAGGACCAGCATATGATCCAGCAATCCTACTTCTGGGTATATATTCAAATGAAGTGAAACCAGGGTCTTGCAGAAATAACAGCCTTTCCATGTTCATTGCAACGTGACTCACAATGGCCAAGACATGGAAAACAGTAGGATGGAAACAATCCAAGTGTCCATCAACAGATGAACAAATAGAGAAAATGTGGTATACACACACACAATGGAATGTGAGCAAGGAAATACGAGAGGGCCGTCTCATGGAATTTGCACGACCAGCAAACATGTCTTTGAACTTGATATACGCACTGGTCTATCTGCTCAATATATTGTTGACCTCTTTTAATTGTATCTAACACTTGAAGAGAGCATTCAAAGCTGGGAACTTGATCACCTGGGCACATGCTGAAGAGCAATAGGTTAAGGCAGTGATTTTCAATGCTGGCTGCATTTTAAAATCATCTGGGATCCCGCTGCTAGAAATTCTAACTGCTTGGTGTGGGGTGAGGCATAGCACAAGTCTATCTTAGAAGGTAATTCCAGTATGCCCTCAGGGTTGAGAATCACTGGTCTATTTTATTTATTTTTATTTATTTTTTAATGTTTTTATTTATTTTTGAAGGAGAGAGAGAGAGACAGAACATGAGCAGGGGAGGAGCAGAGAGAGAGAGGGAGACACGGAATCCAAAGCAGGCTCCAGGCTCTAAAAGCTGTCAGCACAGAGCCTGATGCGGGGCTCGAACCCACAAACTGTGAGATCATGACCTGAGCCGAAGCCGGATGCCCAACCGACTGAGCCACCTAGGCGCCCTTATTTTATTTGTTTAAATTAATTTTATTTAAATCCAAGTTAGTTAACATATAATGTAATAGTGATTTCAGTAGTAGATTCATGATTCACCTTTCATTTCATTCATCATGTTATGTCATCTTTGCCCCGGGTCCCCCAGGTAGACTTGTGCTATAGGTCATGGTAAGTTCTTATTTAAAAGTTCTTAGGCCACTCGCTTGCATCTGCTGTGCTTCTACTGTTCATGTTTTTATTCCTTAGTTCGACCAAGAATTTCTCATTAACTTAAAACAGAAATAAAACCATAAAACAAATAGCATTAGCGTAACTCTGCATTTTGAAAGTCCATTTTGGTGCTCAGATTTATTTTGGTCTGGTTTTTATCATTCCTTCTGTTTTATCATTATATATATTTAATTTCTCAAGTTTCTTGAATTAAAACTCCTCATTTGACTATTTATTCCTTTTATGGTACTTTTAATGTGTATTATGCCTTATTTTAAATTCTCTCACAGCCTCCTCATTTCTTACCCTCTAGTTTTCTATTTTCTTTTCGTAACTCAAAACTTGATGCTCCCGTTATGCGACTTGGGTTCCCTAACTTTTAATATCTCTGGTTTTAGCTTTATGTCTCCTTTTTCATTTAAATTTTGTTTTATTTTCATTTTTCTACTGCTTCTTCTAATTACCTTTCCTCACAGGTGTAACCATCATGTCAATAAGTTATCTTGAAAATTTTGTCGATACAGTGTCAATTTTGAAGAATCTTCTCAGACGAGCATCTGTTCACCAGCGAGGGTCATGGAGAAGTGGGACACCTGCTCAGTGGTGTTCTCAGTGGGGTGGTGCGTTTATATGAAACACAACACACATGTGTAAGCTTTTCTGCTTCATCATTGCCTTCTTTACTCTCAATCATTTTAAGTGTCAGCCCTTACTTTTTCTTTCTTTTTAACTTGAATGAATTAAGGTCTTAGTTTCCTGAATCTTTTATCGCAGATTTATAGTTCCTTTTGCAAATCCATTTTAAAATTTTACCATTTTGTTTTTAATTATTTTCTAAGCTACATTTTCTGTTTTAATTTTTAGTTCATTATTTGTCTTTCTGCTGGTAGGCAGTGAGGATAGTCAGAAAAATCAGCCATTGTATACGGAAGGAGAGCAGACTATCCTTTCATTTCTCCTTTATGGGTTTTCCACCAGGTCCGATGCTGGCTCTACAAAATATCTTATTCCTTGTTTCTCAGGATACTTACGACAACTCAGTTTCTCCGGACAATTGTGATTCTATCTCTTTGATAAGTCCGGAAAATACCAGCACAGTGCTTTCCATGACGTTTTATATTTACCAGCCTTTTAATGTGGCACTAAATTTTGGAACCTATGATTTCAGCATGCAAAACTATCGGACTTAGGATAAGGCATGCTACCCAACAGGAGGGGGAAGAGGCAGCTGTGTGATTCCACGCCAGCAAGAATCCTGAGGCACTGTCTCTGTCCTGGCCTTCGCGGAGATTCCTCGCTGGTGCGTTTCCCCAACAGAAGATCAGCATCTGGTTCCTAGTCTCTGACTAGGCATTCACCTGCCTTTGTTACACGTCTTATTTAGTTATTGTCCTTTCTCTATGGAATTCTAGGAAAAGCTTTCTGGTGTGTGAGTCCTCTTATTACATGCCTCTAATATTGATGTGCTGGGAATGCTGGTCAGAGCTGAGGTCGGTACCAGCAGGGGGTGGGTTTGTTTGTTTGTTTATTTATTTAAATTTTTTAGGAAATGTTTATTTATTTTGACAGAGAGAGAGCGAGACAAGGAGCATGAGTGGGGGAGGGGCAGAGAGAGAGGGAGACACAGAATCCGAAGCAGGCTCCAGGCTCTGAGCTGTCAGCACAGAGCCGGACGAGGGGCAGGAACTCACAGACCATGAGATCATGACCTGAGATCATGCCCTGAGCCGAAGTCGGATGCTCAACCGACTGAGCCACCCAGGCGCCCCAGCGGGGGATGGTTTTTGATGGACCCAGTTGTACTTCTGATGTAGTTCCAGTTGTACTTCTCCCCACTCCATTTTCTCCTTTGTGGAGATTCTATGCCTTATCAGGCTGCTGGAGTCCAGGGAGAAGGAAATGACTATCCTGGCCTTTGGCCCTGGATCTTTCCTTCTCTTGGAAAACAGGGGACTTCAGGAATTGCTGATTTGGGCTTCTCCTGTCTGTTGTTCTTCCTCCCGAGAAAAGGGTGGTAGGTGGGAAACATTAAAGTCTTTAAAAGTAGATTTGGTCATTCTTGGGGATTTGTGGAACCATAATAGTTAATGATACGTCACTTTAGTTCAAGATTACAGTCAAGAACACACAGTCCAGCAACCAAAAATAGTTTCGAAATACTTGAAATCTTTTACTTACATTTCACATGAACCACTAAGAAACACACAACACATGGTTAACAGCAACATGGCGACACTCGTACTTTCTCCCCCTTTTCATACGTATCCCGTCCTGCAGCTGCTTGAACCAACTCTCTCGTGGTTTCCCCAAACCTCCTTGCTACCTCTCTTCATTCATATTCTCCCCTCTCCTACTCCTCATCTCTATGCTTTTATTACGTGGAAAAAGGCACACCATTTGAAGGAGGTGGTGGCCGTGGACTAGTAATTATGATTCTTTTTGGGCAAGCTGAAGGGGGCACAGGGAAGGTAGGTTATAAACACTCAAAAATGAGTTATTTTTACAGCTGTCTTTGTAACTGCAGAGTTTGTTTATTCTATATTGGTAAGTACATGTAAGTCTGCTTTTTTTTCCCCTTCAATGACATTTTCTCCTCAACTACACAATATGAGGGATGAGACTAAGGACTCATCTAAGACCTCTCCCAGATAATGTGAGGGACTGGACCTTAGTGGTGGGATGGCTTTTCCCATTTAAGGCATAGTCATGGATAAGGACATTTCTTTGTTGGTTTTTGTTTTCGTTTTTTAAAGTTTCTTTTTTCATTTTTGAGGGAGGGAGGGACGGAGAGAGGGGGCGAGTGAGAATCTCAAGCCAACTCCACGCTATCAGCTCCCAGAGTGATGCGGAGCTCCATTCCACGAACTGTGAGATCGTGACCTGAGCTGGAATCAAGAGTCTGACGCTTAACTGACTGAGGCACCCAGGGACCCTGAAAATGGCATGGCATATGGAATGTTTTGATGGGCCATGCTGACCACTGGGGTAATTCAATATGTGTTACTGTTATTCCTGTTTTCAGATAAGAATACTGAGGCCTAGAGAGATTCAATAACTTGCCCAAGGTTACACATAAGTCATAGGTAGCAGAAGAAAAATTAAAGCCTTAGCAGTCTGACTCAGAACCAACATTCTTTTCAACAACCTATGCTGAACAGGGTGGCAGTTCTGATCTCTGAGAGCCCAGGACGTTGCCTCCAGGTTCTTAGTCTGTGAGCTGTTCTTTCCAAGTCTGATTTCTTTCCTAAACTGGATGTTATTTTTCCTGATACTCCATGTACACATTCTGCCTTCTTAGGGATCCAGCAACGTTTCACTGACATTAATTCTCCATGTTGGACTTAATTTCAGTTATTTTAAGATAATCAATGAGGCAGAATTTCAGGGCACCCAGTGACCTAGAGACCAAAGGGTCATTGTCTCTCATTCTCTGTTAAAAAGAGCATTACAGGACAGTTATTGCCACACAGACTTTTGTACTTGCCTTGCTTAGGAGAAAGCTTTTTCTTTATCTGAAAAGATTTTTTTTTATCTGAAAGCTTTTTTTTTTTTTTTTAACTTCCCTACTTTTAAAGGAGGAACATAGAGTTTGCCTTCAGCTGGGTATTTTCTTCCAAGGTGATAGCTTCCTTCCCAACTTCAGCAGAAATGATTTGCAGTGAGGCGGCCCAATCCCAACTCCACTGGCTCTTTTGATAAGGATTCCTGAGGCAGATGTCTCTCTGGTTACCTAGTAACAACATTAGAAAAGCAAGCTAGCATAATTTTTGGACAAAGATTACACGCAGGAACTTTAAAGTACTGGCGTTCCATTCATTGAAATTGAAATTAATTTCAATTGAAATTGAAATTAAAACTCACAGTTCTGAGTGTGAATAAATTGAGAACAATACCTAACTCTAACAGTCTGTTATTTCCATTTATCTTTATTTCTTCTTACAAGGGAACTTGTAAAAATCACTAAATATGTGGCAAGTGACAAGGAGGCTTAATGCCTGTGATCAGAGTCGCCCTGGAAAAAGAACCATGGAGTACCTATCTCTACAACCCTGAATCCTGGTATCTTGGCAGACAATTTGAGGACTAACTTGAAGCAACAACACAATAGATATCTGATTCTCTGGAGGAACATTCCTCTAGAGCACAGTTACTCAAAGTGTGATCCAAGGAACATCCACCTCAGAATCACCTAAGGGTCTTGTTTCGAGCATGAATCCTTGGACCTTCCTCCACATCTTTTGAATCAGAGTTCTGGGAGTAGCTCTTGAAAACCTACAGTTTTAGCAAGCTCCTTGGGTGAATCTTTTGCTCACTAAAAATCTGAGAAATCATTTTTGGGGGGGTGGGGATAGTGGTGTCCATTTAATGGAAAATACCTTATTGCATATACTGATAAGAAAGATGTGGTAGTGAGTGGAATCATATGTTGGGGAAAAACTTGAAAGAAATTGCTTTTTTTTCTCTCTAAGCTCCAGGCAAATGTCATAATCCATGGTTAGGGTAGATATTTTGGCTTCATAGAAAGTGATTATTTTTTGCAGACCTTAATCCTTGCTGTTAGTGTTGACAGTGAAGAATTGAGAGGAATGAGATCACAAAATGTGTATTTTAACTTGACCAGTAGATTTTCTGTCTAAGGAAATTTCAAACTTGATATGGTAAGAACAAGTTTTTCTCCTCTTACATATTATTCAGGAATTTTGTAAAATTTTTATGCATTCCACGTTTGAGCAAATGTGGGGTCGCCTTTGATAAGAACTATAGAACGTCTGACGTAAACTCTAGGCTGGGTAAAGGAGTATTTGCAAAACAAAATTTCAGAGAATTTCTCAGAAACTCTCCAGTTTAAATCCTGTTGTAAAGTCACTACTGGATGTCCAACCTCAAGTAAGAAAAATTATTTTAGAAGAATCTGTCTCAACTATCAGAACTAGTAATGAGACAAATTCTAGAATGTGTGTACCGATTTATGACTTTAAAGAGTAGAGTTTGGGATTACTTAAGGAGAAATCGGCCAAAAGCATTATAATAATGCAGAGGTTCTCGAACTTTCTCAGTCTACCGTGTCTTCAGTGTCTCAGTAATTCTTTCATATTCTACACTTCTGTTTATGAAGTAGTCAGGCCCAGACACCTGGTGGCCGTTATGCAACAGCATTTGACAGGTATTTCTGTGTTTCCCTTGAAAATGTACAACATCTTGCAGTGTCCCCGTGTGTTCGATGTGATGCTCCAGAGCCCCTCAGCATGGATCTGGGAACCACAATAATCATGGTTTACAACATTTATTGTTCTTTTCTTGGCTCTGTGGAGTAGGTGAGTATGATCAAGTCTGCATGTGCGCATTAGAAGCACTTGGCTGATGATAGACATCAGAAATTTCTCCTTAAATACACCCCAAGAACAAAGGTTCATCACAGCATTGAATCATATATGGGCCTTCTTCTAATGACTTGAAATATTTTTAGTTATACACTCTCCCTTCTCCTTCACCTCAGGAAACTCAGCATATTCAAAACCGTCTTGCTGTTTCTGCTATACTTATTCCTAATCTTGGTGAACCATCCACCTTTGAAACTGGAAGCTGTATGGTCATCTATATCTTCCCATGCATGGTGTATTCCACACTAGTGGCTGAGTCTTTTTTTTTAACGTTTTTTTTTTTTTTTTTTCATTATTTATTTTTGAGACAGAGAGAGACAGAGCATGAACAGGGGAGGGGCAGAGAGAGAGGGAGACACAGAATCTGAAACAGGCTGCAGGCTCTGAGTGGTCAGCACAGAGCCCGACGTGGGGCTCGAACTCACGGACCGTGAGATCATGACCTGAGTCGAAGTCAGATGCTTAACCGACTGAGCCACCCAGGCGCCCCAGTGGCTGAGTCTTTTGATTCACCGGTCTTTAAACTGCTCTACCCATTCTCTTCCTTTCATCTTCAGTGGTTTTTCCTTAGTTTATCCTCATATGGACTGATGTAAAAATTTCCAGTTTCCATACCTTCCTGCAGCCAGTTTTATCTCTCTCTAATACACTTTTTTTTATTGCTGACATTCATCTTTCTAAAAGCACAAATCTGATGATCTCGCCCGTTCTCTCCCTTAAAGTCCTTCAATGACTCCTTGCTATCTCTCTACTAGTTGAGACTAATTCCTTCAGCATTAGCCAATGCCATCTCTTAGGCTTCATTCCTAAGAACTCTGTGCACTGCCCTTCCTTCCAGCACCTGTACTTGAGCTATGACCCCGCTTACACTCTACTGCTAATTACACGGAACCACTAACAAGTACTAAGCCATGCAATCGTCTTGCTTTTTGTTCATTTTATTCCTTGGCAAGGTGCTTCTTCCTATGTGTTTCCCACTTCTCCACTTATGATTCTTTCTTTAGAATAGGCAGATATAGGGGCGCCTGGGTGGCTCAGTCGGTTAAGCGTCTGACTTCAGCTCAGGTCATGATCTCCTGGTTCGTGAGATCAAGACTCGCATCGGGCTCTGCACTGACCGCTCATATCCTGGAGCCTGCTTTGGATTCTGTCTCCCTCTCTCTCTGCCCCTCCCCTGCTCACGCGCTGTCTCTCTCTGTCTCAAAAATAAATGAATGTTAAAAAAAATTTTTTTAAGAAAAATAAATAAATAAAATAGGTATAGTATAAATATTGTCATAAGTCATTCCGTGTCTTTGGGGGAACAAGATGGGTTGTAAATAATAAACATAAGTGCTTTGGTGTATTACTAGTGCTTCCCAGGTATTATGACAAAAGAAAAAAAAGAAAAACTGGACCACTGATAGCAGCTATGAATATTGGCTAGAAAAAAATAATGTTTCCAATTCATAAGTTAATCAAGGGGCAATCCTCGTCCTAGGAAATAGCATGTAGGACAACAGCCTCATACTAACTGTACTCCTGGACCACAGGAATCTCACTCAGGGCCGACAGTCTGATTACACATGTGTTTGTCTCTCAAGCCATCAAGAGGGCAAAATGGTCATTTTCAATTCAATAAGTATTTATCGAGCACTCGTACTTTGACAGGTACTCTGCTAAGTGCCGGTGACGTCAGTCTAAGATGATGCTTCTGCCTTTCGTGAAATTGCATGCGATGGGAAAGAAGATATATGCCGGTCAAAGCAACCTTGGCTTGGTTGTTAGAAAGGACAATCAGTGTAAACAGTACAAAGTCCTTGAGAAATGCTAAACTTTGTTCAAGAAAATCCAAAAGCATTTTATTATCCAGAAAAAAAAAAAAAAAAAGCTGTTAAACCTTTCCTTTAGAGACCTGGACTTGTTTGTACATTTTGAAAATGAACAGTCGGAAAGAATATCCATTTGTAGTTCTATTTTTATAAGCAAAACTCCAATGCAAGTTAACAAGGGTTGTCGCCTCTGTGACTCACTTATCTGTGCGCTTGGGAAAACTTTTCTCTCAAACCCCAAAGGTCACACATGTCCCAGGCCCCAGAGCACCTAGGAGGAAATAGCATAGAGTGTAGCATTGCAAACTGAAACTGCATTGTTACACCAGAGGTCATAGATCTCAGAGATCCTTCACATCTACCCCAGCTTCCAATGTTCATTCCTAAGACCACCAACATCAACCTATAAACACTGATTATTGGGACAGTAATTCAGAGCACTCTCGCTAGGATTAGATTGAGAAAGTCAGTGTGATTTGACAAGTAGGAGAAAGGATTTCATGTACTTTCTCCCTTACCCTTCCATGATGCTTGATAATTCATCATTTGTAATCCATTCCCATGAACTGAGCTCTCTCCTCTTGACATCCCCACTGTCAGGTGTTAGTGTGTGTTTTTTATTTTCTTCCATTTAAGGCAAGTCTCTGGAGAGAATGAGAGTCCTAAGTTCCTGGCCTGAGATTAATTAAAGGTAGAAGAGAAGAGTAGAGTGTCACAGTGAGAAGGGTTAAGGGCAGATTATCATCAAGAGGTGGTTTGGGGAAATTAAAACCCAGTGTCACCTATTATATAAAAGGGACTTGTTTCTGACGTTCCTATTTCCATCTGTCTTAAAATTTTGACTTATCCACAATAAGACTTTTTTCAGGCTTTGAATCTGTGAGAGCTTACCTTCTCGTAAATAACTGAAGCGGGAGGAAAGAGATACTGATTCTAGCTTCATATCATGAAGTAGGAAAAACATCAGTAAGACTATCAAGTACAAGATCTCTAAAATATTCATTGTTAACAGACCTAAGGGAAGAAGCCGGGATAACCATAGCAACACTGAAACATTCAGGCCATAAATTCTGTGAAATAGATAAACCAGCGGCAGCTGATTTCAGTGGAAGGGGGAAAAACCCACATTATTCTAAGCTATACTCTTGGCATAAGACTCTAGTGTCAATTCTGTGAATACAGTGATTAATTTAAAAAGTAACCAGGTACCGTATATATTATATGAATTTTTTTTTCCACAAAGTACTGACTTTACAATCTATGCGGCTTAAGGAAGAGACATGTAAATTAGACACTTGAGATCAATTTAAGTTTATTTTCTCAGCTAAATAAGAGGCTGTGGTTAAGAATTAAGAACTTCCTTTAATAAATTCATCCCTCATCCTCAGTCCTTCCAGATTGGGGAATGAGAGGAAAAACCTTATGGAAAGATCAAAGGAAAGAGAAATTGTAAACAGTAAGTTACTTTTGTGTGAGTAAACATTACGTCTTCTATGCTGAAGAATATCTTGCTCACTTCTTGTGCCTTTTGAAATATTTCACTATCTTTCATTGTCTGAAATCCTACCTCTTCCATGAAACTTTCCTCAATTCACCAACCCATCTGGGGCCTATTCTTTCTAAACACAAAGAGTAGACACAGTCCATCCCACCCAAAACAGCATTAACTGCACCATACTTTGGGTTGGAGAAGGCTGTAAAGAAATGGAATGAGGTCATTCAATTTCTGGGAGTAAAAGGATTCAGAGAAATCCCAAACCTCCCTGAAAATCCGCCCCCCCCACTCCAGGCTCTTGGTTTGGCCTGCATTTCTTTCCCCTCTTGTTCCCAAAGAGGTCTCTTTTAGGATGATTCAAATACTTCCAGCACCCTATATTCTTGGAGAAATTCTGCCTCCTGTTTGAAATTAGAAGTTGTTGTGGTCTTAAGAATGAGAAGCGTAGAGCCAGAGATGAAATTTGTTTTTTTCTCTGCTCGATCAGAACTATGTATCTAAGGTGTTTGTTTTGCATATTGCTGCCAGATATTGGAGAGGGAGAGAAGTCTACCAAGAGGCATCATTGGCACCAATGTGTTGGTGGTATCTTGGCTCAGATGTGGGATCTCTAATCTGAATGCCAAAATAACAGATCTTTATCTACCAGGGAGTCTGGAGATCCCCAGATGTTATCAACAAAGCCAACACCAATGCTTCCTTCTCTCCTGGCAAAGGTCTCTGTTGCTTTTCATGGGATCTGGGTCATTACCTCATAGCAGGGGAAAATATTAAATTGGAAGTGGAATATAAAGCAAGTTATGATGGAGAGAAAATCTTATCCTGTTAAGAATTCTAAGGTTTATATATCTGCAGGGATTTTGTATTCTTTTTTACCTTCATCTTGTGACTAGAAGGTTACCATCTTGTGACAGTAGAGGTAGGAACGATGGGTGCCCTGTGATTAATGGCATTTTTCAGCATCTTACAAATGTTCCTGT
Organism: Panthera pardus; assembly: GCF_024362965.1. NCBI lineage: Eukaryota > Metazoa > Chordata > Mammalia > Carnivora > Felidae > Panthera > Panthera pardus. The sequence goes on from NW_026526655.1 coordinate 14,883,952, forward strand.
TGTTTTTATTGGGTATGATACACCTTCCTATTGTGATCATAAGCTTTAAGGAGATGGATATTATCTCTGTTATTTTAATATGTCTTATCTTTAGCAGAGGCAGGAAATAAGGTAGACACCCAAGAGATAGCTAAAGATAATAAAGGATGGGATGATAAATTCTTAATAACACCAGCAGAATTTTAATCTGATCTCCAAGTCCTCATTTTAACTTTTTCATATACTACAGCTAAAATCTTAGAAATGTTTAAATTTGATATGGACCTATTTCAGGGAATGACCATAGTAGAAAATTTGCCCCATTTTCTCCCAAAAGGGCTCTGGTTTTATCATTGGGAATAGAAGAATCCCTGCCTAGAGATAAACTATCAAAATATAATGATGACCCAGAAAAATAAAGGTTGATAGACGATCTGGTCAAAATCCATGTAATTAAGAAGATTAAATGCATAGGGTAATTTTTTTCACCAGACCTCGAGGAATAGAACTTAATAATATACTCCCATTAAGTTTGAAAAAAAATGGGATTTTAGGAAAAATACAGATAAATATTACTTTGAAGAATGAATAATAAATAGAAAAGAGGGTTTGATATTTGTTAAATGTTTCATAAAATTTCTCACTTAATCACCCAACATCCCTACAAGTTGAGAGATTATTTTTCCCATTTAGAAATGAGACAACAGAAATACATAGAGATTAAAAGACTTGTCTGAGCTGTTGGTGAAGAACAATTTTGTACCTTGATTTAGTAATCCTAAATCTAATTTGTTTTGCGACATGCACTGCTACCAAAACCTCATTATCCCAAAAGATGTTTCACCCTAACAGCGTGATTATGCGCGAAGGGGTTTTGGATGATTTTCTGAAAGATAATTCCAAGACGGATTCCTAAGACAATTTAAGAATATAGTGTTAATATATATCCTTATAATGTCACAGAGGAAGCCACAAATTCTCATCAATCAGTCCTTGGTGCTACTGAGAGAGATTGAGTAGCATGACACCATTGGTTCAACACAGTGTGACATTTCTAATATTCTTAGAAAGGACTGTAAGAATGACCTTTAGAACTTTTTCTAGATAGAGTCAGAAATGACTTCAACATTGCCTTAGACAAATTCCAGGCATAAGTCTGATTATCAAAAGAAAGGGCAAGGAGGTGGCAAAGTAAAGAAGAACTAACTTGGATGGAAGGGGATACAATTGGAGGAAGCCTCTGCTAGCTGTGAGTTTGTGTTTGCCCTTTTGGGTGGTATGGGTCTGAGGGAGCCCTTCTTAATATCTATCATAGGCTTCTAGGCTCTGCATTTTTGCTACCATTTCTTGGTCGTATGTTCTACAGCCTCCCGAGGCCATGCGATTTAGAAGCCTCTTAGTTCTGCACTGACATTTATCCTTGGTGTTTCCTTTTCAAAAACTTCCAGTATTTGTCTTCCAAAACCTTCATTTTTGCTATAGTTGGAAAGTCCTGACAGATGGCACTATAAAACCTAATGTAATGCAGTCAATAGTTATTCCACTCTTAATACTCACAATATTGCATTGGGGGTTCCCTTCCTGTTCAGAGCTACTCTCCACCCTTAGCTTCTGTTCAGAGAAAACTCTAGTTAGGAATAATCTCAGGTTTACTCATCTTTGAGCCTGGAGGAGGCCCAGGGACTTCTGAATCAGCCCCAGGATGGAGCCCACCTCCTACCAGGTCCTGAGAAAATATTGTCTCGTTGTCATGAGCCCCTTGGAGTCAGAAAATGTCATAACTCATTTAGCACTATTTTCTGGGGTTTTTTTATTATAGAAATAATGCATATTCATGAGAACATTTTGGAAACACTAAAAATGAAAATAGGAATACAATTAAAACCATGCATAATCTTAGCACCTAGAGATAATTACTGAGAGGATGGATGCTAATCTGTCTTTTTATTGTATATCATGTCTTTTTTTTTAAGGATTGAAATTCACCCTACATGCCATTCAATGCTCTTCCACAACATGAATTTTAGTGGTATATAATATTGCATTCTACAGGAAACATACATCGTTCAGGTAACCAACCTGCCTGGTATAAGACATTCGGTTGGTCATTTTAACTCTATGACCTTTCCCAGCGAGGGCATGCCGTATATAAGGACAAAAGTGCTGTGTTGGAGATGAGTCAGTTCAACAGCCTCAGCCTAGTTATAGAGAGTACGTGGAAGAAAGATACTGAATGAATACTTGCTGAGTCCATTTTTTATTTTTATTCCTACCTCCTCCACACTCCCGCTCAACCCAAGAAAAGCAAAATACTCCCTTAGGCCTGAGAAGGAAAGGAAGTGCTGCAAGAGTTGAGATGGGCTCTGCCCCCCATTTCCACTTCACCGCCTGGCCTTAGCCACAAGCAAGGGAAACAATGGAATCCAGGAAAGTTTGGAGTCTGTGCTGCTCTCTTAGGAAGACAGCCCTAGTGGCTATGGAATTTCTTGAGCCACCCGCCTCCAGAAAGGCCTGAAGCAGGTGTCCTCAGCCTCAGAAAGATAAAGGGACGTAGCCACGTCTCCTGTAGCCTGAGAAGGGGGTGAACGACCGCTGTTTCGGGATTTCCATGTTCCTTTCTACTGTTTTGTCTACCACCGTTAAGAAACATTATGAGCCCAAACCTGGCAGGAGGCAAAATGACGCCCAGGTATCTTTTTAATATCATATGAAAATGCTGAACAACAGACTTGCTTAAGGATTCTTTCACTCTCTGGGGGATTATACCTGTGTCTGACTTACTATTTGCTCTTGATCAGGGCTCAGACTGTGAAGTTACATGATAACTTGTAGATGCCTTTTATCTCTTAGTTTGAAAGATTAATTCATGCATTTTCTCTTTTGATACTAAAGATACAGAAAGTTGGCTTTTACTAGATTGCTACTTCAATCATATCTTATAGGTTTCACTATAATGGTGCTTTTACTTGCAGGATCAGTAATTGTTGCGAGCAGGTGTCTACGTTGGGTTCCTGTCGTTGCCATGCAGATCCTACAGAGTATACTTGTTTACCCAGAAGGCTTTGGGGTGATGTCTCTTTCCCTTGCGATCCCTATTTTCTTCCAGTATCAATCTTTCTTCCTTCTCCTCCAGCTTTCCCACTAACATACTGTTTCTTCCCTGCACAGCGCTAGAATACTAGCTTATTTGCAAAGGACATTACGACTGGCATGAATTCATTAGCTATTGGTAGACTCAGGTTACCAGCTGTTATCATATCTTCTATCCTCAAGGGACCTGGATTCTTTCATCAGAATTCCATAGTACTGAGATGCCTTGGGCCCATATTAAAAAATAATGATTAAAAGACAGACCAAGACAAGACATTTCATTACTCTTGATGCAAGAGCAATCAATTCTTTGACAAATGGCCTGGTCACCAGTTCCTCTGACATATAAATAATTCACAGAGCAATCCACAACAAAATCTTAATCTGTAATATTATCTCCAATGGCAACTTGAAAAAGATACTTCTCCATACACCTTTGGGCTGCGGGATCAGACAGACCTGAGTGCAAATACTGGCCTCGTGACTTGCTATTTGCCCCTTGGATGCTTAAATGAAAAGCACAAAAAATAAGATAAAAACAGAGAGGGAGGTAAACCATAAGAGACTCAAATCAGAGAACAAACTGAGGGTTGCCGGAGGGGTGTTGGGTGGGGGGATGGGCTAAATGAGTGATGGGCATTGGGGGGGGGGGGCGGGTATTTGTTGGGATGAGCCCTAGGTGTTATATGTAAGTTGTGAATCACTGAATTCTACTCCTGAAACCATTAAAAAAACAAAGAAATAAAAAATGAATGAAAAGCACATAGCTCAGTATCTGCTCTTCGCAAATGCTAAGTAACTGGTAATCACGGTTATCTTTATTCTAATATCAACATGTATGTGGCCTGCCTGCATAACACATACGATGAAGAGAGCAAAGTTCAGGGATGTAGATGTCCTTTAGAAATGATCACGTGACTCAAAGCCCATTTTACAAAAATGAAAGAAAATTTATTAGTGTGCTTTTTCCCTTAATAAATGAAAACCCAGACACCAACTCCCTCCCCTCACAAATGAAAATAATGGAAGATAGGTGCTTTCATCTAAGAAGAACATTAGGAAAATGGATATCCAGTTTGATGGGACAATTTTTTCTCTGATCTTCTTCTGAATAGCAGTAGTTATTAGGACCACAGAGTAACCATTCACTGGGAAGAGAAGAGGCCCCTGAGTAAAACTGTCACTAAGAGCTTGCATCTCAAAATTGAGTTATAAAGAAAGCGCCCATGTGGCTGTTTTATTTGAGCCATTTTTGCCTCCAGCCTAGGTTGGCACGATGCTGCTATAGGGCCTGAGGGACTTTGGAGCCTCTTTGGATGTCTTTAGAGACTGTGCTATCTCTATTCACACAAGTGGTTCTAGCAAGGAATCATGATATTTGAGTCAAGAAAGATGCCCTACTTCAGCTTTTTTCATTTTGTAGATGAGAGAAATAAGAAATTAAGAAAGTTGCACAAGGTCACACAATTAATTCCAAAAAAGTCGCCACTGTTACCCCCATAAGTAACTGGCCTTTCACCTTTAGAGTCTTTCCTTTAGTCCTCATTAAAATGCAGGCATGCCCAGGAAATAGGACACCTACAATTTGCAGAATCAAATTTAAGCAAAACCTATAGGAAAGGAAGTAGGATCTGTGGAATGAGCCGCGGACCACTTGTGGCAAAGAGAATTGCAAAACTGAAGAGATACTACATCGGTCTGTAGAAGTCAGAATGAGGGCAAGAGACACAACCAAGGAAGACAAGCCAGAGACTGTATCTCCTCTGCAAGTTCCCTAGGACTACTGGTGACTGGTATTGACTTTGGTAAGGACTTCCTCACATTTTTGTATGTTAGTTTAAAAGACTGAATGATTTTACTTTTTTTCTTAACAATGGCTAAAGAAAATGCAGAGGGATACCTTTGCTTTTCCTAGAACAACGTAAAACATGATCTGCACACTGGTTAAGAGTGCTAGCACTGGAATCGGGACACCAGGGCTCAAATTCCATGTAATAGATGTTGTGCTAGCTTTTAACTCATGTAAAAATTGTTTGATGTGCGTCCCATTAAGAGGCAAGTTTTATGTGCCCATCCTGTTAATCTCTATTGTCTTCAGTGGCTCCTTTGTAAAACATAGACTCTAGTGATAGTCACTGTGTGTAACTTCTGAGGCTAGGTGAGAAAATGTTGTGCAGCTTCCATTTGATTCCCTTGGGACCCTTATTTTGAGAGGAATCCACCACTATGTAAGAAGTCCCTCTAAACAGACTAAATCCAGAGGAGATCACGTGCAGATGCTCCAAACCACAGCTCTAGCTGAGCTTTCGGCCCATAGCTGGCATCAGTTGCCTGTCCCATGAGTGCACCATCTTGGATGTCTAGCTTCCTGGAGCCTTCAGGTGACTCCAACCCTCGCTGATATCCACCTTCAACAACATGCAACAAGTGAGAAATGCTAAACTGCAACTTTCCTGCATTCTTGATGCACAAAGTCATAAACAAAATGAAATGGTTATTTAGGCTATGTCTTGGAATAATTTTACCTCACAACAATAGTCAGGGAAGCAGACATGTTTCCTTGAAAGGCTATGTTAGTCTTTCTAAGTCACTGTGTCCTTATACACATGAGAAGAATGATCACTGATTGAGAATAATCCCTCACGTGTTTTCATTTGCTCCTTTCTTGGGGTGTGTTTCTTTTTTCATCAAAAAAAAAATTCAGTTCTTTACATACCATACTTTCCATTCACAATAAAGCAAATAAGAAAATGAAAACTGTCAAAAGGCTAATAATATAGCCATTTTACTTTGAGATTATAATCAAAAGGAAAAAGAATTTTCAAAAGGAAGAACCTTGGAAAGACTGTTTAGAATTTTACAGCATTTCATCTGGTGTTTGGACATTCTCTAGGCTGTGTGTTGAAAGCTTCAGTGTGGTTACAGATCCAGGTAATGCCGATGTGCTGGTCCCTGAACCACACGTTGAGTATAAAAGTGAGAACAGTCATGTCCAACAGACTTCCAACAATGATAGAAATATTCCGTATCTGCACTGTCCAGTTCAGTAGTAACTAGCCACACAGGGCTATTGAGACCTTGAAAGCGGCCAGTGTAATTGAAGCAATAACCAGTTAATTAAAATTTAAATTTAAATAGCCACATGGGGCAGGTGGCTACTATATGGTTAACACAATTCTAGAACGTGCTTGGTAATTAGGTCTATGATTCAACACCCATCATGACAGGGAACTCTATACATGAAGCAGCTTGCTGACCTCACAACATTTGTAACTAACCCGGTTGGTTGTAAACCTGCCTCTGTAACTACAAGAAACAAGCATCGTGTGGTGGGCAGAATAATCACTCCCTCAAAAATAGCCACTTCCTAATTCCTGGAATGTATTCATACGCTATGTGGCAAAGGGGAATTGAGGTTCCTAATCAGCAGATAATGAAGATTATCCTGAGTGAGTTAGGTGGGCCCAATATAATCACAAAAGTTCTTAAACGAGAGGAAGGAGGCAGAAGAGGATGGGAAGAGAAAGAGATATGATGATGGAAACAGGGCCAGAGAAATGCTCCAGTGCTGAATGTGAAGGAGGAGGAAGGAGGGGTCATAACCAAGGGATGTAGCAGTCTCAAGGAAATGGATTCTTCTCCAGAGCATCCAGAAGGAACGCAGCCCCGCTGACACCTTCACCTTAGCCCAGGGATACTCATGTCAGATTTTGACCTCCAACACGGTAAGTTAATGACTGCGTGTAGCTCTAATTTTTACATAATTTATAGAATTATGTAAGGAACACAGTAATCATAACCTCTTGTCCAGAGGGAAACACTTGAGGGATCTGAGCAGCATTCATCTATTACCTCTGAGAGTTTTCTTCTAAGTTTAAGCCTCCTGAGGTTCTCCAACAACTGCTCAAATGCCATGGGTCCATTTCTCTATTTGTCCTGGTCAGTGTCCTCTGGACAGAAGTCCGCTTTGTTGACATGGCACGTAGGGCATGATCCCTAGCATGGAGCACCAAGGTCCATCACCTTGGACACTAGGCAGTGTCCTCTCTCTTGCCTGAACTTTATGTTGTTTCTATCTAGGCCAGGAATGTCTTAGCTTTGAGGAGCCACATCCATTTACCGAAAGAACAGAGCACTCAGCTAACTAATGCCCCTCACCCACCTGTTCCCTAATATTCACAGGCACTGCTGCAAAACATTTGCCCCAATTCTCTAGCAATATATTGTCCATCATCTACTATGTAAAAATATGGGAGTTGGATTCCAAAGTATCTTCTCTCTCTCTCTCTCTCAACTTTTTGTTTAATACAAATTTGACTTTTGTCCCATTAATATCCTCCTGCAGGTAATTAATGAAGCCCCGGAAGAGGGCAAGCATGGGGACAGTGTTCTGCAGACTCCCCTCTGTCTACAGACCTATAGACTCTTCCCTGGCTTCATTCATTCATGCAGTGAAATGGATTGAGTACCTGCAGTTGGGTGACCAACCATCGCAGTTTGCCCGAGGTGGAAAGGTTACCTGGGATTAGGGAACTTCAGTGTGAATATTGGGACAGTTCTGGGCAACCAGGGATCCTTGGCCACCCTAAATATCAGTGTACCTCACTTTGTGTTGGGCAGTAGAGAAACAACTCAAAATAAAGCACAGTGTTTGCTCTAAAAGGATCTCACACCTAGAATCTAGTTTTTTCCCCCAAATTCTCAAGATTTCCCTTTATATTTTACTTTTTCCTGACAGGCAGGAAGTTTATGTTAAGACAAAGAAAAAGAAAAAAAAGATATGGCCAGCCTTTTTTTTTTTTTTCAAAGCATACCCCTTTGCCACTTAAGAGCTATATTCAGCTCCTGGTTACAGAAACAAGAAACTTTAAAATGGTGAAAAGTTGTCTTTTTCTCATGTAACCAGGAATCTGAAAGAAGCTACTCGGGACTGTTAACATGGTCCCATGATGGTGTCAGGGATCCAGGCTCTTTCTCTCTTACAACCCAGCCATCTTTGCCTGTGTTTATTGTTTTGTGGTTATAAAGGGGCTGGACCATGTTCTTGATCCTGGTATGAGAAAGGAAAAGAACAAAAGACAAAAGAAGCATCCAGCCAAGTTAGTCCTCTTTTAAAAGATTTTCTTCCCCAGTGCCCACCCAACAACTTCCACTTATACTTCACTGAACAGAACTATTTGTTTAATCACTTCCATCTGCAAAGATGCTTGAAGATAATAGGTTTTTTTTTAACTTGTTTAATTCTTTTGAATGTTTTTATTTATTGTTGAGACAGAGAGAGACACAGGATGAGCAGGGGAGGGGCAGAGAGAGGGAGACACAGAATCTGAAGCTCTGAGCTGTCAGCACAGAGCCCGATGCAGGGCTCAAACTCACGGACTGTGAAATCGTGACCTGAGCTGAAGTCCGATGCTTAACCGACTGAGCCACCCAGGCGCCCCATTTTTTTAAAAAAATTTTTAATGTTTATTTATTTGTAAGAGAGAGAGAGAGAGAGAAAGTGCAAGTGAGGGAGGCTCAGAGAGAGGCGGTGGAGACACAGAATCCAAAGCAGGAGGATCCAGGCTCTGAGCTGTCAGCACAGAGCCCGACGCGGGGCTCAAACTCACAAACTGCAAGATCGTGACCTGAGCCGAAGTCAGACGCTTAACCGACTGGGCCACCCAGGCGCCCCTCCCATGAACTCTCTTGTTTGTCAACACCTTTTTGAAATCTGGCTATACAATGTGAATGAAACATTACTAATCTACTATTGTAGTGATAATCTTATCACAAAGATCTGCAGGCAACTCCAGTGAAGTTAATGGAATTTACATGAATTTTTGAATGACCAGAATAGCAATGTTAACATATGGGGTGGCTGTCACTTAACATTTACAGCCTGAAAACGAAAATAACCAAATTATTTTTCACTGCTCATTGATTTTATTTTATTGTTTACATTTAGTTATATTCTTGAAGGAAAACAGCAGCTGCTGAAGTTATAATTAAGTGTGTAAATATTTTAAATTACATATTTAAAGGAAAATAAAGGCATTTTGCTAGTCTATTTTGAGTAGCATTTATCATTTCTATTAAACTGAGATGCTATTCTAGACACAGCATTTCTTTGGGGCTAAGCTAGCACCATTCCCTTCAAATGTAAGCACGGAAATAGAGACATTCCCTGACCTTTCCATGAAAGCTGAGTAATTATTTAGTTACAAAGTGCCAAGAGGATTAGCTAAAAGCTGCAGTCCATGGGCTTGTGCCATTTCAACACTTAACTACAGATTTTTAAGTAGAGCTGTTTTAACTAAAAGTGTACTTAGTCTTTGGAGCCGGTCGCTAAAATACAGTTATCATGTTTCAGTCTGGACAAAAACAGAGAAAAGGCAGAGTGCCAGAAAGCATGGCTCCTGGACCTCTTGTTCCCACAAGCAACAAACCTCCTACAATATACATCTAATTTAAGTGACGACTGATGCCACTATTACTAATAATTATAACCATCTTTCACTTTGATGTGCCAGACATCTGCAGGGAATGGTCATCCATTGTCATTGGGTTTTATAATATCTAGAAATATCAGTAGTAGTATCTATCATATAGGGTCACTGATAGAATTAAAGAAAATAACTTCTGTGGAAGACCAGGAAAATAGTAGGTACTCGATGAATATTAATTCAATTATGTAATTGTCACTGTAGGGGGGAAAGAGAGGTAAAGAGATGGAACTAACATTTACAGAGTTTAAAATTATATGACTTATGTTTAAATAACAAATCAGGAAAGCCAACATCGTGGATGGAGATTAATTTATTTGACTAACTTTTTAACTGTATTTTTGACATTAATAATGTCTAAGAGAATGGGATTTGGGAGAAATGAGTTTTATTGGGACAGCGTGGTGTAACAGAAAGATCATAACTCTTGGAATTAGTGGGTGGGGGGACTAGGGTTTGAACTTCAGTATGAAGTTCATAGAGGAGGCGCCTGGATGGCTCAGTCGGTTAAGCCTCCAGCTTTGGCTCAGGTCATGATCTCGTGGTCTGTGGGTTCATGCCCCACATCAGGCTCTGCGCTGACAGCTCAGAGCCTGGAGCCTACTTCAGATTCTGTGTCACCCTCTCTCTGCCACTGCCCTGCTTGTGTTCTTTCTCTCTCTCTCTCACCCTGTCTGTCTGTCTGTCTCTCTCTCTTTCAAAAATAAATAATAAACATTGAAGTTCATAAGGTGATAGGGCACATGATAGCAACATAAAGATGCTGGGGACCCAGAGATTTGGAGAGTAAGTTGTCCTGAAAGACAGTGTCAAGAAACACCAACTTCAAAATATTTTTTAAAGAGATGGAGTTAACAGAGTAAGGGACCCATCAAAGTTTGGGTTTAGAACCAGTCACTGAGATAGACCTTGGGATGCAAGCTATGTATTAAGGATCAGTGTCAGTGTCCGAAGGGAGAAGAAACGGGATTGAGAAGAGGGTGAAGTTGAACTGGGTTCAGTGTGTTGGCAAACTCAACAGGAATGGTTTGTCACTTTGTCCCACCTCAAGCAGAAGTGACCAGGCCTTTCCACATCCCACCAAATAGAAACATCCTGGGAAGATGGTCCCTCATTTGAGGTAGTACTTTATAGACCCTAAAAGAGTTAATGATCGAAGTTTGCTTCCTATTATAGCAAATCCTGCTTTCAGTGGGACCCGAGCGGCATATCAAGACCATATTAGGTTTCGAACTTAGGAGACCAGGAGGATAATAGTGCTCAGCAGGGATCATGAGATCAGATATGGGTTCTAGATGCTTCTCTGTCATTCTGCCATCTCTGGCTTTGCCTGTGTCACCTGAAGATCTAAGCCTTGACAGTTTTCACCTATGGAATAGGGGTTTGGCCTCTACGACCTTTGAAATTCATGTAGTCTCTAACATGCCACAGCTGTATGGCTCTACTCATTCAACATGTGTTGACTGAAGACTCCTACTGTGCCAGCCACTTCTAGGCATACCTGTGAAGGAAACTGACAAGCCCCCCACTCAGATGGAGCGAACATTCCAGTGGTTTTAAAGTTCTTTTCATTTCCGATTCTGTGTCTCCCTCTCTCTCTGCCCCTCCCCCGTTCATGCTCTGTCTCTCTCTGTCCCAAAAATAAATAAAAAAACGTTGAAAAAAAAAAAAAAATTTAAAAAAAAAAAAAAAGGGGGCGCCTGGGTGGCGCAGTCGGTTAAGCCTCCGACTTCAGCCAGGTCATGATCTCGCGGTCTGTGAGTTCGAGCCCCGCGTCAGGCTCTGGGCCGATGGCTCGGAGCCTGGAGCCTGTTTCCGATTCTGTGTCTCCCTCTCTCTCTGCCCCTCCCCCGTTCATGCTCTGTCTCTCTCTGTCCCAAAAATAAATAAAAAAACGTTGAAAAAAAAAAAAATTTAAAGTTCTTTTCATTATAAGAAAAAGCAATGAAGTAAAGATTTAATTAGTACAATTCTTCAGTTAAATCACTGTAGCATTCCATGGCACTGCTTCAAAGCACAAGAATTTTGAATTGAAGGGGCAAAATAAATCACATTCTAAAAGTAATTGGACAAATTATTTTACTGGGTCATATCAAAGCTTCCACACACTCTTCAGGCAGTAAGATATTCTTTCCACGTTTTGTCTATGAAAGCTAATAAAATTATTGACAATCTTTCCTTATGGCAAAGGCCAGGAAGAAAAGTAAGGTCCAGAGGGGAGGAAATAAAATACCCTTTCGGAAATTTGGACTGCCAACATGTCACTGCTCTTCTCCGTGATTCACCCAGAAAGTTATTAAAACCACAATCATAACACAAGATATGGCAACGAGTAAAGAATATTTCACTCCATCTCATATGTGCTTCAATATTACATTTTTCATTTCTGCTGTTGTGATGGGTGAGTGAAACTGTCATTTTAACTGTAGCATATCCCTTTTAAATCCAACCAACAACCCTATTTGTGTTAGCCAGCTGATTACAACGTCAGGTAAAGCCATAAATATATTTTGAGGGAAGGAGGTCTTGACTTACGAGGGTTTAATCACGTTAAAGGGATTTTAAGGTAACAAATGGTTTTTTGATAGCATGATTGTAATGCATGATTCCACAATAATGGTCTACTTCTTTTATCAGAGAAAAGATAAAGGCTCATGATCTCAAGTTATGCACCAGCTCTCGGAAAATCATCACAGCATATTTCGACATGTTATTGCGTTTTTGTTTTCCTAGCTGGAACAGAAGCGACACCATAAATGCTGCACAAGAATCACTGTGGCTTCCTTGGTATGCGTCCCAGTGAAACCCATCCTCGAGGCCCTAAAGAACTGGCCTCTGGGCCAGAAACTTGCCCTTCTCTGGCAGAAGCCCAGCTATATCTGAGGCTGATTGGGTCTCTAGTCCTGTCCATGATTGATGGAATGCCTGAAGATCTCACTTGTTGAGGAATCCACTTTCAAAAACGGCAGACTGGGTAACCCAGGCTGGCTTTCCTACTGGTGGAATCAGCAAAGTTGAACAACAAAAATCTACTCGAAGGTATTAAATAGCGACCAAGGCAGTGAAGAATTATAGTCAGAATCACAGCCTGGTGGACCACAAGTGAATTTCAAGTACTACTGAGGAACTGAGGTGTGAAAGAAACACCCAGGTTTGTGGCTGGGACTACAAAGGGTCCAGGGGTAAGAGAAAACCATAAAAAGAAGTCCCTAGTCCACTGAGTAAAGACCAGCTGGGAATGATGTCCACCTCTGATTGAATTAGGTGATGGGAAATTGCCAATGGATCTTGGCTCCTTCGAGGAACAAACCTGAACCACAGACGACATAGTATAGGATTCCATTTACATAAAGGCCGAAACAGAAAAGAAAAAAACAGACAAACAAACTCACCTACTGTGCAGGAAGTCAGCCTAGTGATTATTTTGAGGAGAAGCAACAGATAGTGATTGGGAGAGGAAACAAGAGACACTTCTGGGGAGCTGATTATTTTCTATTTCTTGACCTGGAGGGTGATTACATGAGACCAAGAATTTTGCAATAATTCTTGAGCTTCTGGATCTCACTGACACCAGCATGAGTCTACCCAGCTGAATCAATGAAGCTTCCCGCAAACCACTTCTACTTTGAGTAGCTTTGCGCACAGTTTCTATCTGCCTTACCCAGGAGGTTAGAGTCTCTCAGACTTCCTGACACCAACAGTCTCTTTTCCTTTCTCCATTGTTTAGAGAATACAAATCATCTACCAGAAGCTGGTCTTGAGCCCCTCCCACAGCTAGGGTTCTTCTCCTGATTTCAGATTTAGCAACTAAAAATCGAAGATGCCCAATTAAATGTAAATTTCAGGTAAACAGCAAATAATGTTATAGTACAACATGTCCCAAACGTTTCATGGGGGACATACTTCTACTTACAAATATATATACTTATCTTACACCTAACTGGGAATTCTATAATCTGTTTTTCCTTTCTAGTAGTCTACTGAATTAAAACGTTAGTTTAAACAAACATGCAAGAAAACTTGAATATGGTTTGGAGATTCAAAACCAGTGGCATGTGTTTCCATCAGCATCATGACCCAACACAGCAGAAACCCCCTCGCCCAGAGAGAAGAGAGTGCTGTCTCTCCTCTTCCCATTTTTCCAAAGATAGACAAGGTCCCCTTGGGGCCTGATCTGGGCTGTCCAATATGGTAACCACTAGCCACCTGTGGCTACTTTAATTGAAATGAATTAACTTCAACAAAGTTACAAATTCAGTTCCTCGGTCTCACCAGCCACATTTCAAGCACTCAATAGTCATGTGTGGCTAATACCACCCTAATATTGGATAGTGCTGATTAGAAAGCATTTCTATTAATGTGGAACATCCTATTGGACAGCACTGCTCTAGATTATCTAATTAAGACCTGACTATGAAGACAGAAGTGACAAATGGGGTGTCATACACTGCATTTTTGAGGCTGCCCAGGGAAAAAGGAAGGGAAAATGACAAGGGAAAAAGCCTTGTCATTAAGCAGCATCGGGCTGAATCTGGCACCTTTTTTGGGGGCTTTCCTTTATCTCTGGTGCTCACCAAGCACTGTCTTAATTTAACACATATTAGCAGCATTTTTAACTGAGCTTTCCTTGAGGACTCACACATTTATTACCAAATGATAGCCCTTGATCTGAGGCTTCTGACAAGGTGGGAAAACCTCTGGGGTGGGTGGGAGTCAGGTGAGGGTTCTAGTAGCTTCTCTGCCATTTTCTATCCTGAGAACTGAATTAAGGCAGTTCCCTCCCTGGGTCTCCTATTTCCTTCTATAAAGGCACATTTTGTTCTCATTAAAATAAAACTCAAAACTGAAACTTGCAAAAACCAATGCTATCATCTCCAGAGTGAAATTCGGTCTAAGTGAGTTTTTCATGGTGTGATTACCTCTAAAAACAAGCCTCTCCCAGTATGAATTTCCCAAAAGTAAAACAATATTCACTCCTCAGGACGGTATTGGCTTCGGAACTCAGAAACTGAAGATGATACTTCCAGATTTGGATTTTGGTTTATTATTTCAGTCTGGCCTGAGTTTCCTGGAAAAGAGCCTGGAATTGAAAATGAGAAGACATTGATTTAAATCCTGACTGGGAAATATTGAATAAATTACTTAACCACCTTAGATTTCAGTCTTCTCTCTAGTAAGCCAGGGATAATAACAGCAGCATTATACATTTATTAAGATGATTAAATAGGGTAACACTGAAAATGCTAATGGGAATAATAAGGGAGAAGAAAATATTAAACTGAGTTTGTTACTGATAATGACTTTTACTCTATTTTTTGAGCAGATAAAATGGTGTTACTTTCACTGATTTTAACTCAGCTTAAGTGCCACCCAGTATCCTATATTATTTGCTATCTAATTAGGAAAATGTTTTTATAGTTTTAAAACATTATACTTAATATTGACCAGAAAGGTACGCACAATAAATCTGTTTATTCACTAATGTACATTGTAATGAAACTTTGTCATCTGTTAAAAATTCCTCAGATAAATATTATAATTATCTACTCCAGACAACTCACCCCAAAACTTAGTGACTTGAAACAACAGTTTATTATTATTTTTATATGTGTTGACTGTCTCGCCTGGGAGGTTCTCACTCTGGGTCTCTCATGGTGCTGCAGTCAGCTGAGGTTACAGTCATCTGAAGGTTTAACTAAGTTGAATGTTGTTCAAGAAAACCAGAGCCTGACAGCAGTTAAAGTAGTCAAAACCAATTTTAGTTAGGGAACTATTGCAATAGGGGAAAAGAGAGCTCAGAAGAGAATTGGGCTCAATTCCAAACACAAGAAGAAGAACAAGGGATTTGTACTCAAATAGCAGGTTGGGGCAGGGGTGGGGGTGACGAACAGGGAATTAACAAGAGTAAACCTCAAGATCGGCGGGGGGGGGGGGGGATTCCTGCTAAACTGACCAACTAGTATTCTTTCTGAGGCCAGACCAGAGTGATCACATGTTAAGAGGAGGAGATGAGGAATTTGATTAGATTTCACAAGTGACTGAAAATCAAAAGGAGGAAAGGTTCTCTCCAAACTGACTTAGCAGCATTCTTGCTAAAACTGGGATGTCCAGGTCTGACAAGGATGAGGCCACACCTCATCTTCTAGTCTAGAAGGGGGCTCTGAAGAGCCTGACTGAAGCTGGTTAAGGAGAGAGTCTTTGTCAATGTCTAGGATGGGTCACTTGACGGTCTGTCAGTTGATACCGGCCGTGGACCGGGAGACCAAAAGAAGTCACTTTATCAAATATGACCCTCTAGGTGCCTCGCACTTCTCACAGCATGGCACCTGTGTTCGGAGTGTCCCCAAATCAAGCACTCCAAGAGATGTGCCCAGAAGCTGCGAGTGTCATTTCCATTGTGCATCTTTGGTCAGCAAGCCACTAAGACCAGCCGGGATTTGAAGTGAAGGAGAACATCCTCTCCACCTCTTCAGATGAGGAGCAGAGAGAAAGAGCCGATGGCACCCATCTTTGGAAACCATCACAATATCCATACTTCAGGTTGTACAGTGTTCCGTGACTTCTACCAAAATGTCTGAAATATCATGAAGAGAAGGGAGAGAAATCTCGGGCGTTTGTTTCTACCCATGCAACTTGATAGAAAGTATTCTAAGAATCATGTTTCTTCTGGTAAATGGTTGTGGGTGGTCCCGTGAGAGTTAAATAAAGGTGAAAATAGGAATAAAGCTGCTCACTACATCAGAGACATATCTCCCACATCTCTGGCCAAGTTACAAGCATATCTGGTTAATTTAGAGAAAGACACATACATATAACCAAGACATCACATTTCTTGTCCCTGTATAGAAAATGTATCTTGGGGCGCCTGGGTGGCTCGGTCGGTTAAGCGTCCGACTTCGGCTCAGGTCATGATCTCACGGTCCCTGAGTTCGAGCCCCGCATCGGGCTCTGTGCTGACAGCTCAGAGCCTGGAGCCTGTTTTAGATTCTGTGTCTCCCTCTCTCTCTGCCCCTCCCCTGTTCATGCTCTGTCTCTCTCTGTCTCAAAAAATAAAGAAACGTTAAAAAAAATTTTTTTTAAGAAAATGTATCTTAACATTAGATCCTCTTACAATTTCTTAGTTTATTTATCTCTTAATAACATTGCCAGATAAAACATGCTTTGCCCACCTAAATTTGAATTTCAAATCAACAACAAATAATGCTTTAGGATAAGTATGTTCCAATTATTGCATTGCATGGGACATGCTTATGCTAAAAATCACTATTTAACTGAAATCCAAATTTAACTGGGAATCCTCTAGTTGTATTTGCTAAATCTGGAACCCAATCCCTGAATAATATTATGATTTGATTATGGACTTCTTTTCTTCAAGCATATCAAGTTGAGAGTAACTTTTGTATTTGGTTCCAAAATTATACAATTTTCCTAAATCCCTATTGTAACTTAATCCTTCCCTCTGCATGTAGGTAATCCATACCTAATTACAAATAGTCAAGGGCAAATTGATGACAGGCTTTCTGTAGAAAGGAGGACAAGTGATAGATAGCAAAAGTATACAGAATTCTTTCTTAAAGATATTGAAATAAAAATGTTATTTGATATTTCCCAGGACGTGCACATCATGGCACATTTGCAGATTTAGTACAGACTTATTTTTCCCCTGGCACCCATACATTCTACCTTGTGACAATTAATGCTATTTTTTTCTCCTTTGGGTAGAGATTAAAACAGCTGGTCACCACATGAAAATGCTTCATCTATTTAAAGGCAAACATTATCTCCGAGCTTTCTCTTCTTCAGGCCAAATTATGTCTGCTCATTTTTTCTTCTTTAGTTGTAATTCCAACCCTTCTATCATTTCTGTTTTCTTTTCTGGCACCCTTTAAATTTTCCACATTTCTGAAGCTACACATTGAAATGAGACCTAATATTCCAATAATACCTTAAGAGTACATGTAACCATAAATATTGCTTTGATTATATAATTCTGATCGTAAATATATAATTTCAAATGCATACAATATATTTTAAATGCCTGGACCAAACGTAGCTAAGTGCCAATAGATAAAATGGAATTCTAAAAAAAATTCAAATGATATAAGGCAAGTCAGAAAAAGGGAAATGGGAAGAAAAAACAGAAGTGATGACTGAAAATAAATAATCCATTAATAAAATGATAAAATAAGGAAGCCAAACTAAATCCCATCATATGAGTGATTACATAAATGTTAATGGACTAAATGCTCTAACTAAAAGGCAGAGATACTCAAAATGAATAGTAAAGGAAGACTCAGCTATATGCTGTCTGTATTTTTATAATAAAAATAAAAATCATGTATTAATAAAAAAATAAAAATCAAATCATGTCTTGGCATCTAAAAAAAAATAAAGCCAAAAAAATAAAAAATATAAAGACGCAGGTAAGCTGGGGGCACCTAGGTGGCTCAGTCAGTTATGCCTCTGACTTTGGCTCAGGTCGTGATCTTAGTTTGTGACTTCGAGCCCCACGTCAGGCTTCGTGTGGACAGCTCAGAGCCAGGAGCCTGCTTCAGACTCTGTGTCTCCTTCTCTCTGTGCCCCTACCCTGCTCACACTCTGTCTTTGTCTGTCTCTCTCAAAAATAAATAAACATTAAAAAAAATTTAAGACAATGGTAGGCTGAATAAATGGAAGGAAATTATGTATATTTATATAATATACATACATATGTATATATGTATATAAATATAAATTTATATATATATACATATATATGTATATTATATATATTATATATATAATTATATAAATAAATATATTTATTTATATTTATATATATATATATAAATAGACTGTATATGCTATATAGCATGCAAACATGAAACATAAGAAAACTGAAGGGGCTATATTAATATCAGATAAAAGTATCCAAGACAAATATATAAGATATAAAGGGAAATATTTCATAATGATAAAAGAGTTAATTCTTCACAAAACTAAAAACCTTAAATGTGTTGCACCTAAAAACAGCTTTCTTACATATGAATCAAAAATTGACAAATTGAAGAGATAGACAATTTTGTGCCTACAATAAGAGACTATAACACCCATTGCTCAGCAATTTATAGAATTACTACGCCAAAAACCTGTAAAAATAAGACCAAAAACCTAAACAACACTACCAACTATCTTGGCCTTACTGATATTTACAGAGCACTAAATTCAAAAAGCAGAATACAAAATTCTTTGTCCTTTCACCAATGCAGACCCTATGTTTGGTCATAAAATAAGTCTCCATATATTTAAAAATATTGAAGTCACGGACAGATTATTTGCTAACGACAGAATTAAATTAAAATGCATAGACGTTGTCTTTCAAATATTTCAGTTCTCATTCACATTTATTTTCCCATTTTTATTAACACAGTTTACATGTTCCTCTGGGTACCCCTATCCTGCTGGTTTGGACATTTCTCCAGCCAATCAGTGAAACCGGTCTCGTTTAATACTTTCAATTGTCTTCTTATGAGACACTCTTCCATTTGGATGTTCTTTCTAAATGAAAGAACAGACCAGGCTTGATAGTACATAGCCGTGCTGTGCTGGGTAACACATGTCCAGTTAGTACCCCAGGGCCAGCTAAACTTGTTACACATGCTTCATTCTAGATACAAAGTCATCTGCAATACTTCTGAGCCTATTTTTGCATTTTAATCTTTTGCGTTACCTCTACCTGCTTATCTCACGTCACAAGGAAAGTCGGCCATTTACAATTTTCTGAGTATAACCTTCATTGCCCTCTCCATTATTTGTTTGTGAACACCCTATTTCCTCTGTCTGAAATACTCAAATACCCATCTGTGTTCAAGAATCATAATAACGTCCTCCCCACCTACCCCCCCCCTCCCCGCCCCTGCTGCTTACCTACTTCAGAAAAAAAAAATTGGAAGAGATGACTAGTGTTCGCCTACATCCGGTTCTCCTTTCTTTCCTGTACAAGAAGGAACACTGTATTTTCCAGGCCTTTGTTGTTAGGCAGAACTATATAACTAGTTCTAGCCAATAAAATGTACATGGAAGTGGCACATGTCACTTTTGACTTGAGATTTTTAGGGCTCCATGGGCCATCCCTTGAGTTCCTGACCTCAGTGGTCCTGGAAGTTATATGTCCTAAATGGCAACGCCACAAGATGTTGGAGTCTCCTCCTTGGATCCCTGAGTGACTGTACAGCAGAACTTCTCTTCAATCCACACTGGGCATATACGAAGGAGAAATAAGCCTTTGTTTTGGCAAATTTTTGCAAGTTAAATTGTTACCGTAATATAGTTTAACCTGTCCTTCATAATACAACTTCCTAAATCCTCCTTTTCCAAGTATAATTTTCTCTTTTTTAAACTCAGAAATTCATTTATAGTTTTCTTATAACATTTCTTATCTCTTGGTCAAGGGCTGCTGCCTCTTAATCACTTTTTATTGAATGTCTGCTATTTGAGAGGCGCTAAACTCAGTGTTAGTGATTCAGTGTCCATTATACGAATAGAGCAGGGATAGAAGGCACTTAATGAATGCTTCTCAAATTGAAAATAGTATGCTATTTGGGAGAAGAGAAGGAAGACCTGTAAGCAGGCGAAGTTGTTATAATCTCAGTAAATTAAAAGAAAAAAATTGCCTATTTCTTTCCCAGGCTGAGATGTATAGTCAACAAAACACAAGGAATTACAGAAGTGTCACTGTTCTAGCTATAACAATATTTGACATTATAGATGTTACATATTACCAAACTCAGGAACTCTACAATGTCCAGATCTTTCTTTTACCCTCTAGAATCTAACTAATAATTCTCACTGTGATTATCACCTCAGGTGCCATGTACATGATTAGCAAAGACAGATCTAGACAATGAACAAGAGATAATAAAAGCAACCAAATCGCTCTCTAGTTTGATTGAGATCCTCATGTGAGTAAAATGGATATGTGATGTGCTCTTGAGTGACCCCAGTGAGATTGATGGCATTCATTTCTGCCTTATTCTCAGGGTTAGGTGTATTGAGTGAGATTGGGTGTATTGGGTGAGATTCAGGGCAGAAGCTAATAGAATATGTGACATGCCAGTTCAATCACCTACTGCTGTGGTTATAAACATTCTTCTGTTTTGAATTTGCCCAAAATTTATTTAGCTGTTAGTAAGAGATCAATCAACCAACAAATATTTATTGACCATTTGCTATGTATGCCAGATTTCTATAGGAACATTGATTCCATCCAATTAAAAGGAATTGGTGAATTACTAGTCCTTGAAGAAAAGGGCATAAAGTATTGAAATAACCTGATAAACAATTTTCAAGGTGAAGAGACAATTCTGTTGAAAGAGTTGAGAACACGGTGTCTGCAGAAGTTAATTGGGTTACATTTTCTGTGAAGGATAAAACTCTTCATACTAAAGTGTCGATTTGACCTGTTATCCCAGGAATGAATCACAATTTTAAGATATTAGGATAAGGCAAAGACCATAAAGAATTAATTATATAGTACATCCACAAAGCTCTTTTTAAAAAAGTAGAAGGAATGTGTTTGGTTGAGATGCTTGAGAATTAGGTAGCTGGTTTGTTCTACCCACTGACTAACTGGGCAACTCAGTTGACCTATTCTGGGTATCTTGGCCAGCTGCTCTGTTGGGAGGCACAGAAACTAACTCTGGAGGTTTACAAGGAAAAAAGAAATTGAGTGGAAGGATACTGATGAGGTCCCAGAATCCAAGAAAAGGTTGAGCCATCAGTGTTCAAGAAGGGGACTTGAAGGTAGCTGCCAGGGTCATAGGAGCAGGAACTCAGGACAAGTCTCAAACTCTGATGTGGAAGGGCTTGGGCACAACCGGCTCCCATCCCCCTGTCACCCTGGAATAGAGTGTCTCTTATTCAGTCCCACTTGGGTCTAGGCTTGAGTAGGTAGGGCACCCAGTTGACATCACTCTGGATCTGCTGGTTATCACAGAAGGACAAAAGGGAGGACACTGGGCTCCCCCAAAGCATACTGAGTCTGAATTTCCTCATCTCCTTTAAAGCAAGAAGTCTGGAATGGAAGAACCCTCAGATCCTTCAGACCCCTCATGCTCCTTGATTTTTTTCCCACAAAGGCCCCAAATTCTCACACATCTAAGATCTACTTTAGAAGATACATGATACAATGGCAATTGAAGGAAATATCTAGATTTGAAAGGACTAAAAATACAACATACAACGTATAATGATCTTTTTGTTACTAATTAGTTCTATGATCATGGGTAAGTCCCTTAAGAATTTCACTGAGTTCAACTAAAGTATGAATATCCTACACAGATTGATATGAATCCCATTACTCATCTAACATTCTACATCAAATCTACATAGCCTTAACCATAAATACTTGATTTCCTGTAGGGTGGTCTAGAGAAAGCATTTTATATCTTAAGTCATTTTCTGTCTTGATCCCAGATTTTAAGCATTGTTATTTATACTGTTGGTTAAAATTCCATAAAATCAGATCATTTTTTTCTAATTAAATGATGAATAATTGCTTCTGTAGGTGAAAGGTATGATCCACACAAGCAGAGGCTTTAAGCTCAGATGGTTTTTATGAGAGTATCTCTACATACAACATGCATTCTTAAGCACATAATAGCTAAAAATAACATTTCGGTGCACAAGGGTAGAGGTTCGATGTTTGGTGGTGAAACAAAATATGTTTTGAACTGTGTAATGCCATCTGTTCTATATCAAACAGCCATAAAACATAGCATTTTGATGCTCTTATACTGTGTTCACTCACCTTTCCTCTTCAAACTGTCTCAATTATAATGTTCCTTCTAGAAGCAGGGACTGTTTCTCCTTTCAATTCTGCCAGGCCTATTTTAGGCACTGTCTCAGTGTGAAATTTTCTGGCTGCCTTTATGCCCAAGGATCATTTACTGGATTTGGAATTAGACCCCAGAATAGTGCTTTATATTTTTTGCTTAAAGAATAAATGATGTTCATTTTTATGATTATAAAACACATACTCATAGGAAATTTAGAAAGTATAATAAAGAGAAAAAGATCATCACCAGTATTAAATACTATTTATAGTATTTTTATATTTCCTTCTAGTAGTATGGGGGGTTTAATATTTTAAAGTTTAATCATATAGAAAATAGTTTTATGGTTCCAGTGGCTGCATGATACTCCTTCCTGGGAATTTAGTAGTTTTCAAATACATCCTTTTTCTCAATCAAAGAAATGCCTCTGTAGTCTTTTTTGGAAGACTATTCCTTGGCAGTATGAAATTATAAAACAAGCATTATTCCTAAAACATGAGCTGAATACATATTGAAATTAATAAGGCAGCATATTAAAATCTTCCCGAATTTTGCAGTGGATTTTGCAGACTCTGCTGAGTGACTCAATGTCTATTCTGCTGATAAAACTTATGCCGAAGTTCTGGCCAACTTTTATTGTAAAAAAGCAAAAGCAAAAAAAGATCATGAGCATTTCTTGTAATTTCTTTAGACAGCTGCCATTGGATGATAAGCTGACACATTTAAATGGGTTTTATACAGCGATCTGATTAGGACTAAAAATTCGGGCTATTTGTACCATTTCACATCAAGCTTACGCTACTTACAGATACTTGTATGAGAGAGAAGAAGGAAAAAGAAAAATAATTTCTGAGCCCGAAAATTAGGAGAAATGCACGTGCATGTACACATGCGCACACACAGACACACAACGAGAATTAACTCAGCAAAACCTTCAGGGAGTGACAATCACCATGTAAATTACTTGTGCCCAGAGGTGTGTACTAAAGCCAGGAGTGACATTAATGACCATTTCACATGTGACACAAACTATTACATTTCTACTATAGACATCTTTACAGCTTTCACCCCTTCCTGCTACTTCTGGGGGAGGGTTATTGGTTGCCTTATTTGGCTCCAAGGATAAAGGAGACATTTGGGTAGAGTTTTGAAGAGATGGTTGGAAAACATGACTTTAGTGAGGTTTTGCTTTTCATTAGGTGCTTTAATTCTCTTCTCGTTTTGCTTCCCATCGAAACCAGACCTTCACTAACGATCTGCATCACTCCTCAAAACTTTTGGATTCTGGTTGGTTTTCCTATGGATGTGCCGATGTACTGAAAACTGACCCGAAGGCAAAAGCAAGTGTTTCCGGCTCATATAGACGTTTTGAAATTTGGATGGTTGAGAATTTCCAGTAAATGTGTAATTCTGTCCCCTGGGAGTGGCGCCGTAAAGTATAAATAGAAGTCGAAAGTAAAAAGCACCGAACAAGAAGTTAGAAATTGGAAAACTACCATCTTTGGGCACGTCGCTTAAGCTCTCTTTGCGTCAGGTTTGTTATTCATAAAAATGGGGAAAATAACCTTTGAGCCTTGCTGTACCCTACCTTTTTTGTGACTCCTCAATAGGAAAACATTTTTGATTGCTTCAGAGACTACCAAGTATCTCATAAGTACAAACGTTTATTCGGTTGGCCCCCCCCCCAAACTTAACCGCTAATACTGAGAGCCATGGAGAGCCTACTTTTGCCGTGAGACAGTTTCCTGGAGAGACTAGGTAGAGGCGATTAGCGTCATACGCAATTTTGCAGAGATGATTCGGGTCACACAGCATTTTAAGCCAATACTCACAAGGCTTGAGCTCGCCACACGAGCAACAGGAGGGGGCTACGAGATTGTTACGAGAGTACAGTTAATTTTACGCAGTCACGATTTAGCATGGCATTTTGACACTTCTCTTGACTGCGAACGGAATGACGTAGACTCTGTGTGTCCATCAGTTTTGATAAATTTCAACTTTTTCTAATAGGTTTGTGCATGTGTGATGACAGTAAATGATGAAATAGACTAGTATTTATGTATATTTTCTGCATTCATGAATACCTTTTTCTTAATGTTTTCATTATTGCAAGGCCATGCAGTTTGCCAGTTCATTCAAGTTGTCACAAATCCCTAAAATTTTTTGCAATACGTATATTTATTGAAAACCGAATTCATGCATAATTCGACCTGAACAATGTCAACTCAGGTCGTTCAAAGGTCGACCCTGTTTGTAATGGAGACTCTGTTGTTCGTATTTCCCAGTTGGGCTCCCTTTACTTCTCTGATAGTCTACTAGGAGGTTTTCTCTCAGGCCCGCCATCTTGTCAGTTGGACTAGAAATGTCCTGGCTAAATATCTTCTGTTTGCAACCCCCTTTCCCCTCATCCATGCTCTATGCTCTTCACCCATTCCACGCCCAGGGAGGCTGAACTGTAGGGATTATATCAGTGTGTTCCCTTGCCTTCTCTTCAATTTCTCTGATTTTCTGGGGTAGTTGCAGAAGACCAGAGGGTGGAAGGATGAAAAGAGAGTGAGTGAGGTGACAGCATTCATTCCCTGCTTTGCTCTGGCCTGGTCACTGTGGCCCGGCTGTGTCTTTCCATGAAAGGCCAAGTCCTGTTGGTAGAGGGCCCTCTCCACATGACTCATCTTCCCAAGTCCCCGTCACTGCTTCCTCCACTTGTGGCTTCGGGCCTAGCAGTGTTTGCTGCTCCTCACTCTTGCCAGCCCTGAGCCCCTCCACTTACCTTGTTTCCCTCAAGCTTGTCCAGGCCTTTGTAAATAGTTCCTCTGCTAGACCTCCTTACATTGCAGGCATGCCTCATTTGATTATACTTTGCTTTATTGTGCTTCACAGATACTGTGTGTCACAGATACTGTGTTTTTTACAAATTGAAGGTTTGTGGCAACCCTGTGTTGAGCAATTCTACTGGTGCCATTTTCCAACAGTATTCACTCACTGTGGGTCTCTGTGTCACCTTTCGGTAATTCTCACAATATCTCAAAATTTTTCACTATTATTATATTTGTTACGGTGATCTATGATCAATGATTGCAATTTGCTGAAAGCCCAGATGATAATATTTTTTAGCAATAACGTATTTCTAAGTTAAGGCATGTGCATTGTTTCTGTGGACAGAATGCTATGGAGCCCTTAATAGACAACCGCATGGTATAAACACGACTTTGATGTGCACCGGGAAACCAGGGTCTTCCCTGGCCTCATTTTATAGTGATATTCACATTGCCGCCGTGGCCTGGAACCAAAACTGCAACATCTCCAAGGTTGGCCTGTATTCTACTGAAGTGTGCCACCTGTATTCCTTCCCAAACCCTGGCTGGTGCAGGTCTCATCACCAAACACATTTATTTTGCCACCTGTTATTCCCTCCTAATCTTCTACTTTCCACAACCAGAGTTTATATTGTTTTCCAGCTAGTGCTCTGGTTTGGGTTTCCAAAAAGAGACAATTTTGTATTCATTCTGTAATGAGGGAGCTTATACTTTTCTTCCTTATTACACAGAAGTGTACAAGGGAAAAGCTATAAAGGAAGGACACGAAATATGAAACATCACACAAATGCAAATGATCCAAAGTGTCCCCCTTATAGCCCTCCTGTTAATTCCTCATACCCCCATACACCACACACACACACACACACGTACACATACACAGTCACAGACACACCTGATTGACAGTAGGTGACAGGCCCAGAACAGTGGCCTCAGTCAGCTGGAACCTTGGTTTTTAAGGAATAGATAATAAGGCTGCTGAAAACCCAATCTTTCCAAGTGTTCCGGGAAAAAGGAGAAAAACCCTCTCAACTAGCATGCAAATGCACAGTTTGGTATATAGGAGAAAGGGATACAAGACAGGAGGAAAATGGTGGGTTCCGCTTGTTTGTGACTATATATGAAACATCTGCAGGAAATTTCCAGAAACAACTAGGCAGAGTGGTTTTGTTTTTAGGGATATGGACTTTCTGCAAAAGTAGAAGGTTAACACTATAAAAACATCATCTTTCTAAAGCACTGGGAAGACACAAGTTATATAACTTTGAAATGGCAGAGGAAAAGTAATGAGAACAAAAGAGAAGAATAGAATTGTCATTACCCTTCAATATCAAAGAGCCTTCAGAAAGAAAGTGGCAAAAACTGTTCTATGATAGGTATTTAAGTGGGCAGGACCTTCCTCAGACTATGTTATGGTGAAGGTAGAAGGGCATATGTTTTCTTCAAAGCCTGCTGATGTATTTCTTTTAGGCTTAACATAGACTCAATCTCACGGCCGATTTAATGATGGGCCTACTACTTTTTAACATTTTCATTACATTTTCAAACAGTACAAAAGTTCATCTTTCTTAAAAGGCCAAGGGTACAGAGAATGTCTACAACACAATTATGAAAAGGACAAAATGGGGATGTTTTGAAAGCCATGGAGAAAAATAAGTTAACAAGGATTTCAAATTGTTCCATTAAAACTCCAGGGCATCATTTTTCCCAGTTAACAGAAGAATACAAGACCCAACAAACAAACAGACGTCATAGAAAATGGCAAGGTGATTGAGAATGAGAGAAAGCATCTCTTTCCATAGTTAGAATTTTAAAACCAGTTACTAAACTCACCATGAAAGTCCTCAAAACACTTTTCTCCTGCTCACATGTATTCTATTTTGCCTCACTTTCCATACATATTCTGTATTGTGCATCTTAACCCTCATCAGAGTTGACTCTGATGTCACTACCTCCTGTTGACTTCAGCAGAAAACCCTCAACTTTAAGCCCATTTCAAAATGCATCCTCAAGTGGCCCATGAAGTCCAGGGCAACATTCCCCTCCCTCCAAAATTATTGGCGTCTGGTTGAGAAAAATAAAGCTTCACTTGTTAACGGAGGAACTGGAGCCCCAAGGCTTTCTTTCCCTCCAGGCCCTCATCTCTACCTCCTTCCCTCCATAGAGCTCCTGTGGCTCACAGCTTGAAAATCACTTTCCTAAATCATTAAACTATTGGCTTCTCACATTGTCCAAGGAGCTATCAAGGACATGAGGTTATAGCAGAACAGATAAATGCATTAGGAATTAGAGATAGAAAATAGGGAGAAATATCCATAAGAAACCTAGTGTTTTTGTTCTTTTTACGTATGCTAAGAATCATGCTACTCACATTACATGCATGATCTCACTTATTCTTAATATTAACCTCATCAGGCAGGGATTTTGATCTCTATTTTCCAGATAAAGGAAACAAATTCAGAAGAGTTGAGTAAATAGCCCAAAAGCCCACAGCTGGAAATAGCAACTAGAAATTGAGCTCAGGCCTAGGTCCCAAAGCCTCTGGTCTTTCAATGGAACACTCCAGTTTTCCAAAGACTTTGCTATTATTTTTAGAGACTCAATGCATACATGAATGAGTCCATCCATCCATCCATCCATCCATACCAGTTTGATGACAGAATATGCTTATCTGATTCATTAAAGAGTTAACGGAAAGTGAAAATGTTTGTTTCCAATATGTATTAGACTTTTAAAATTTTCAATACAGTTTGACTAGTAGTTTGTTCTTTCAAATAATAATACTTTAATTAGGATTCAGTGTGTTGGCTGTAGTTTAAGAAAACAGTACCAGATCGAGTCACAGACCTGGCTTCCAGTCTATCATATGCAAGTTATGTGACATTGGATAAAAAATTAGCTTCCCTAAACTTTAGTTTTGTGTATGAAAAATGAGGAATCAAACTATATAGAAGAATTCCTGAAGCTGGGTGACTCTGATTCATGGCTGTACGCTGAATGGGTGCCACAGCAGTGCCTCAGAAATCCAAGAAATAACTTTGGATAAATCCAATGCTTGTTTAGGATAACATCAGATATGTAATGGTGTATGGATAAAAATAAATTTATTACACCAGTCTTTTACATGTATCTAGTAGAATATAAATTCTGTATTAATTTGATATATATCATCTATTTTGAAATACATAAAGAAACTTCTTTAAAAGGCCAAAAATTTTATATCTTTGACTCTATTTCCATTCGACTTCCCTTAAAGGATTCTATTGCAAATAAGTATATTGTATGCTTAGAAATCTTTTATTGATCATTGTATAGATTTATGCTGCAATAACAACATGTGCATATTGAAATTTATTTTTTCCAATGGTTCTGAGGCCATTGTGCTAATTTTTTTTCTTCTGGATTGAATTATCATTGCAATTATTAGAAATGCACAACTGACCAAGACAACATAGTCATATTATAATATGTGATAGTCTTTAAGTACATAAAGTAAATTTTTACTCTAAATGCATTTGCTAATGATATAAAGATGAGTTTTCCCCCCAATTTGTTCATATATTTGTGAGATGAGAACAGAAGTTCAACATCAATATAACTTCTATTTTCATTTTTAAGAATGCAAGCCATGAGAACCAATGTTCTCAGAAACGTGTACCTGATAATGGAAGTTTTAATAGAACAATTTCATCTAACTCTTTTTTTTTTTAATTTTTTTTTAACGTTTATTTATTTTTGAGACAGAGAGAGACAGAGCATGAACAGGGGAGGGGCAGAGAGAGAGGGAGACACAGAATCTGAAACAGGCTCCAGGCTCTGAGCGGTCAGCACAGAGCCCGACGCGGGGCTTGAACTCACGGACCGTGAGATCATGACCTGAGCTGAAGTCGGACGCTTAACCGACCAAGCCACCCAGGTGCCCCTCATCTAACTCTTTAAACTTCATCATGGTTCCACGCTAACATCACACAGTGATAGCTCATCAAAAATTACTTTCATGTTCATTCAGTCGGCAACTCAGGTCCTCCTTCAAGTTTGTTGAAATATTTTTAAAAAATGGGAACGAACCAATTTGCAAAATTCTTTGTCTTTGGGGTCATTGTTATCCATTTCTCAGTTTACCCTAGAAGGCTTACTCAGATTTGTAAAATGGCTATTCATTATACTTATGACTAGGAATGGCATCCAAATATTAACTTATAGTAAGATATGCAACCAACCAATCCAACTGGACTGGATGCAGTCCTGAGTGCTAGAGCTGTACAAGGTATTAACCTTACAGTTACTGGATTGTGAAGAAATCTTATAGGCTCCAGTCCCCAGGGGAGGATCTGGGGCTGAGACAGATCCACTCCAGGATTCAGGGAGATAAATATAATCAGCCAGTATAAAAGTATGTCAATATTTTAACAAAAGGATGACTTCCTGTTATGCATTCCTTGAGAGGCAAGCTGTTTATTACAATATACTCAGAAAGGGTAGGGAAAATTCAAAGTTTTCATTTATTTCACCTTTGCCAGACCAATATTTTTGGTAAAACACCTTTGTCTTATTCTGTGTTTTAAATATATTTTCACCATAACTTTGGAGCTGCTGATGCAGCTCATTCAATTAATTAGTAGATAACATCCATCATGTAATCTAATTGAAAAAGGCAGTTCTCATTATCAGCAAAATCAGACTAGTTTTCTGGCAGGGAAAGTCTAACCCCTTTTCAATTTAAATATCTGCATTGAAATGCCTTCCCATGACAACCATCTCATTTCTTAACACTAATTTTACCACTAATGGATAAAACATGGCACCCAGCCAGGACGAAATAAGGCACAGTGCCCTTCAGTACTTTTCATCAGTAATCTTGTCTTTGCTTTGCTCTCAAAGGATCCTCTCTCCAGAGGGACACATTCTGTAGCAATAGCCAGGAAATGGGAGAGGAAAGGTTATTAGAGGAAAAATAGTGAGCATTTTCTGCCTTCTTCTTAAGTGTATATGAATTCTGGATATCTCAACATGAATCAAGATACCCATTAGCTAACTCCATGTTTTGTTCTTAAAAGGATCATGTGTAAGACAATGAAAAACACAAAGCCAGACACCAATATTTTAAATGGTCCATTTGTTTTTGGTCTAGAGGTTTGTACCTCTGAAAGTACAATGTAATTGTATAAAACATGCTGGATGGGTGGGAGGTATGCCTTTCTTTTCAAAGTGGTAGGAAGGAGACTGAAAAGGGAAGGTGAGAAAAAAACCCACCAGTTGTTTTGACCACCACAAGCTTGTTCTCAGGCGGATGTATTTTAGGATTCAAGTTAAGGATCTGGAAATGTATTCCTTCAAAATTATGCAAACTCAGGTAACTGTTGCAAAATCTGTGTACCTCTCAAGGTGTGTGGACCCCAGTTTGGAGGCTACTAGACTTTTCCTTTATAGGGTCATGTTTTAGACCAGATCTTGGTCATTTTGTCTGATGTAATCATTACTAAATATTAGAGTAAAAAATTCCATCAATTAATATGCTGGCCAAATAAGTTAACCTGCACATATGGACTTGCACTGTTGATTATAACCAGTTGGACTCACTGAATTGCTTTCAGTGAGGGGACAAGCTTCCTTTAGGTCATTCCCACTCTGCCCCTTGTCTTCTCCCAGGCACACATTTGTCAAGTGTTGGTAAAAGGAAGGATAGCTTCTAGAGTGCAATAGGACAAAGCTCTATGGCAATTTTAGTGGGATGATGGGCCTCCCGCTATTTTGGATCAGACACAGAAACATGTAGAAGGTTCTATGGGATCTACAGGTTGTGCATTTAACCCAATGAGAGATGTCAGAAAAGGAGACTGTCCTTCTTGAGGGACCAGTAAAGGAGTTAGCCAGGTGATAGAGATAAGGGTGGCTGAGGATAGTGTGTATGGGTAGGGGGAGTAGGTACACGTTGGATATGCCAGATTAGGCCACGGTAGGTCTATTCCACTTTATTCCTGGCTTCATAAATTCAGTAAACCCTGATGGAGTCACTAAAGTCTTGGGTCAGAAATCCAAGTCTTGCTTTCTCAAAATCACCTCA
Source organism: Panthera pardus (assembly GCF_024362965.1). Classification (NCBI taxonomy): domain Eukaryota; kingdom Metazoa; phylum Chordata; class Mammalia; order Carnivora; family Felidae; genus Panthera; species Panthera pardus. Next base: position 14,915,198 of record NW_026526655.1, read on the forward strand.
CTTCATGGAATCTAAGAAGCTATTGATTTCAGATATGTTAAAATGTGAGGAAAAAAAAGAAACCATGTATGGTTTTGCAGAACACTTAGGGATGTTGACTAATCTCTGGATGCCTGAATTATAGCAACCCATCTCATGAGAAGCAGGGTGAATCAGACAGGAGATATGGACACTTTAAAAAAAAAGTGTTTACATCCCAGGAGTACCCCTTTTCCTGACCTTCCTGATAACTAGATGCCTAGAAATTCTCTCAGACATCAGAAGCGTAGTAAGTGATTGAAAACCAGAGCAAGGGGATGGGATTTGGCTGATCTTGACCGTGGTTGGGATCTTCAACAAGGGACAGTACAGAGTTGGATAGATAAGTTTTACTTCAGTCTTAGAGACCTCGTTCTAATGTCTGGAATGTCCACATCTGACAGATCCATGGTTTTAGATATATCTTAGACATATATACATATATACCCTTGGAAAAAATGTATACTGTTTTTTGAGCAGGTGTATTCCTAACTTTCATAAATTGTGGTATTAAGCCTTTAAACGCTTGCTAGATGACAATGTAAAATGGTGTCGTCGCTATGGAAAGAAGTTTGGCAGTTTTTCCATAAGTTAAACAAAGAATTAGCATATGACCCAGAAATTCCACTTCTGGGTTTACACCCCAAAGAACTGAAAACAGGTGTTCAAACAAAAATTTATATGCAAATGTACATAGCTGTACTAGTTGTGGTAGTCAGCAGGTGGAAACAACCCAGTGTCTATCATCCAATGAACGGATAAACAAAGTGTGGTATGTCCATACAATGGAATATTATTTACCAAAAGAGAGGAATGGAGTGCTTACACCTGCTACAGAATATATAAACCCTGAAGACATTAAGCTGAGTGAGAGAAGACAGACACTAAAGGTCACATATGGCATGACTCCATTTATTTGAAATATCCAGAACTGGCAAGTCCATAGAGACAGAAAGCATATTGGTGGTTGCCAGGGGCTTGGAGAAGGGGAGAAAGGGAAGTGACACCTGATGGTATGGGTTCCCTTTGGAGTGGGGAAATGTTCTGGAACTCAGTAGTGGTGATGGTTGCTCAACAGTATGAAATTGCTAAATGTCACTGAATTTTAGACTTTAAAATGGTTTAAATGGTACATTTTACATTATGTGGATGTTACGATAATTTTTAAAAAAATCACACACAAAAAAAAACTTGCTAGCTATCTCAACCCTTTCTTTCTCCTACTCAGGATCAAATAATCAAAGTCTTTACTTTATGGCATTTTAAAAGTGGCATTTGTGTTCAAGGGCAGCAGTGTTTCTTATCTAACAAGGGAAAAGACAAAAAGACCAAATCACCAAAATTTAAACCCTGTGGAGAAGAACAGAATATCAGAAGAAGATGGATGGATATACAAATGCTTCTTTCCAGGGGATCAATAGAATCACTCCTTCTCCCTCTCAGGGGGATGGTGATTTGTAGCAGAATTTTCTTCTTAAACACAATATCTGGGGGTGCCTGGGTGGTTCAGTTGGTTGAATGTCAGACTCTTAATTTCGGCTCAGGTCATGATCCCAGGGTTATGGGATCAAGCCTCGTGCTGAACGTGGATCGTGCTTAAGATTCTCTCTGTCTCCCCCTCTGCCCCTCTCCCATTTTCCCTCTCTCTCTCTCAAATAAAACAACAGCAGCAACAACAACAACAACAACAAACAAGATGTGTCCCTGATTCTAGCCTCTTTCCTCTATAGAGCTCTAACTGCATGGGTTCCTGATGTGATTCTTCCTTGAGTTTCATTCAGGTAATTAATTATTTTTATTTATGCAATTCTTCAAGTTCTTTCAGATATGTTTTTAATTTGCTTGACTTTTAGGCAGGGCAGAATCTGTCAAGGGAAATGGAAAACATTTCTCTGTGTTGGCTGGGTAGAGCATCTGGGCTATATCCTGAACTACTCAACAGTATTTGAGGATGATTTGCAGAGCAGGTGGTTGGTGTGTATATATTATGCTGATATCAGTCCAGGATTCTAACAACAGATGAAGACAGAAAGGGTGCTGACATACGTACTAGCAATGTTTAAAGCACAAAATCTGCAGAAGACTAAAAGCCATTTTCTTCAACAGGCAGGTTAGAAGCAGAAGTAATTCAGACTGTTGAAGGTAAAGTCATTTTTTGTTCCAGATTATCAGGCAAAGATGATAAAAAAAAAAAAAAACTCATGAAATAAAATGTAAGCCTAGACAGTCTTCAAATTAAAACAAACAAAGCCAAACAAAATATTTCTTGGCCTATCACAAGCGCTTGCTCTTTACTTAATTTCCAATTATACAGAAAATGGAAACCATTCCGAGTGAAAAGCACACTTCCCTTCTCCTAAAAGGATCAACTGTTTGCTGTGTTTCCATGAAAATACTAGTTCAAATGTTGTGTCCTTCCACTTCACCTGAATTTCTTGAATGAGTGACGTAAATGTACTATTCCTGGTCAACTCTGACTAGTTCACTGAGTTATAGTGAGCATAAAATTAAATAACAATAGTAATTGCTGACACTCAGTGAATGCTTATTAAGTGCCAGGCTCAGTCCTGAGCACCTCACATGTTTTATTCTTTATATCAACCTCACTAGGTGGGCCCAATTAATACCCGTGTTTGACGGTCAATGATTCAGCCACGACTACACAGCTAGCAAGCGGTTGGACCAGAACTTGAACTAGTCTGGCTTCAGAATTCATGCTCTTGACAACTCTGCTGTGTCACTTGGTGCCTTGCAGACCGTAGGGGACTCGGGGTCATTGGTCTCCTTCCTCCCTATTTGTCGATCTGTAGCAGATGTCGTTCCTCGGAGTGGTGAAGACAGCATCTTGAAGAAGAGGAAATGCCACCTCACTTGTGACTCACAGGTAGGGCCAGGAATTGTGGTTGTCCTGAACCTGTTCTGGAGGAGAAAGTCTTTCCTGAACTCTCCTTCCAGGGGGTGAGGTCTGGTTAGTCAGGATGGGAGAGCTGGCCAGAAGAGCAGTAGCACTGAAAAGGGCTGCTGTTTCCTGGGGCTGCTCATGTCACTCCAGGACAGAGCTACAGCACATGCTTTCGGACAGAGCAGACCAGCAGGCCACCACAGCGGTGGGAGTCTGAGAGGCAACAGAAGACAAAAACAGCGTGCTTTCCCCAGCCATATTGGGGCCTGAGACAAAAGAAAAGTCCCTACTATTGAACGCTTTATTTAAATTTTTCATATTTTTGATTTTAAGAAATATTGCATTAAAATTTTAGTTATCTTGAAACTGAGGTTTTTGGTACAATGTGAGTGCCTCCCTTGCCTCACCCTGGCCCTGATCTGGTTGCCCAATGTCCTGAGTTTAGTGCCAACCCTCTAACATACCCGTATATACTTTGGCAAATTACTTGTGTTCTTATCTATGGAATGGACATAAACACTTTTCTTTCTTCACTACAGAGGACTTAAGCAACAATCAAAGGGGTTAACAGGGCAGAAGTGCTTTGGGTTCTGCAAAGATGGGTGCAAGGAAGGTAATATAGATTCATTACACTTGACCTAAATTGCCCTTATTCCTCTCAGAGATTCCCAGCACATTTAGAGTAAAAATTAATGGTGCCCCAACTGGATCTCTGGTGACAGAGAAGGAATGGGAAGATATCAGTCCCTTTGGTAAGGAGGGTCTAGAAAGAGAACCTGCTGCCTCTTCCCTCTGTCCTGATGAAGAAGGGATACCGGGGCAGGGGCTTTGGCCACAGCAGTTACATACCTCTCCTCTCACTTCCACACATTTCTGGTATATGCTCCAGGCACGTGACTATGGACCCTGATGCCCAGCCTTAAAAGGAGTTAGACTGTACCAAGTGAAGATACTGATAATGATCTAAGTCCTGATCCACTGTCTTTTATATTGCTGGACTTTTGGTTGAAAGGCTCAGTCATCAGATTTTTTTTTTCTTACCCATTTCAACTCAACTTCTCAGGATTTGGGAGGACTTCAATCTCCATTTACTACAGGGACTTAATGTGTGCTCTCACATCTCCTTTCCCGGCAAACTCCAAGTAAGGAGTTTTGTGGATGAGGATGAAGATAATTAAACGAGGAAAAAATATGTTCCTAAGGGAAAATGCGATGTCTACCATCATTAAATTATTTCCAGATTACTCTGAAATGACTCATACAAATTCACAGTTAAAAAAACCAAACAAACAGATAACACTGCATCCATTTGGCTATATTTGTCTTGTATTTTTAGTTTTTAAGATTAGTCCCCCCCAAGTTTGAGTGACTTTGCTCCCTCTCCCCATCTATAGCTATGCTGAAAAGGAGGCCAGAGGAAAATTGATGAGTTTCTGGCTGGTGGAGAAAGCCTATGCATGAACGTCAAGGGTCTCAGAACAAACGGGTGATCTGCTGTGTGTCTGGAAGAAGTGTCTCTACACAGATCTCCGCTTGGGCTCTTTCTTCTACTGTGACATTTGCAGCCAGTGGAACTACTTGGTTGGGTGTTATAAATGGTTGAGCACATGCCTTCAGAGCTTCATACGGGACATGGTCATGTACCGACTCCCCCAATTAGTCCTTCAGCCATTTTATTAGGTCAAATCATCTGACCATTCAAGCCTAAGCCAAGTTGGGAAGAAACCCTAAGTTAGAATTCCAACTGAATTTTTCGTATACCATATTCCTCTGTTTCAAGGACTGTCTTAACAAACACTACTGCTGATATGGTTCCGGTCCAGGTGCATCCCCAGAGCTGACTTTGAGTCTGTGCTCCTATTGAGAACGGCGCTTTTGTTTTTTATGCACCAATCTTCCCTTTTGGACAGTCAATATGCATATTGTTAGAAAAAATGAGTCATACCTCTCTCCATCCACAGGAAGTTCTTAAGAACTAGTATTCAGTAATATCACGCAGTTAATTACAACAGGAAAGAGGGGGTAATGAATCGATTCATGGTAGGGGAAACAAAGACATCAGACAAGCCAGCAGGCAGCTCTGCCCAGGGCCAACTAGAGGGAGTCTGCAGGGTTCTCCTGGCCATATATACATGTCTTTCCTGAAATATACATATCTGAGGACAAACAGGGAGTGAGACAGCAGCCTGCTGCTGAAAACGAACTGCATCTGATTTCAAGCTCCTCAGTGGAGAATGCCTTGCTTTAAGCAGAGGAGAAAGGAAATAAGTCATGGAACATCTAAGATTTTCAAGGTGTGTACATTTGAACCACACTAGCAGCTTGGCTGTAGCCAATTACAGTGTTATCCTAACATCTTCAACTCAGACTTCCCACTGCTTTTATGAACCTTCCATCAAATGGACAAAGAATAGTATCTCTGCTTCATGATCTCCATTCAATCATTTGTCAAATACATAATGAATGCCTACTTGTGCCTATAATCTACTGCTACATAACAAATAATCCAGACGCTCATGGCTTAACACAATAGATATTGATAGTCTCACAGTTGTGGTGGGTTAGGGATCAGGACACAGTCTACCTGGGTCCTCTGTTTTAGGATCGCTTGCAAGCTGTGAGCAAGGGGTCCCAGGTCCATAGTCATCTCAAGGCTTGACTGAGAAAGGATATTCTTTCAAGCTCATATGATTGTTGGCATCCCCAAGTTCTTTATACGCTAATGCCCAGAGGCCACCCTCAGTTCCTTGTTTCATGGGCTTCTCCAATTTGGCAGACTGCTTTGTTGATGATATAAGCCCAGATGGCAAGAAAGAGAGTTTGCTAGCAAGACACATGTCAAAAATCCTTATTACCTAATCATAGATGTGCCATTCCACTTTTATGGCCAAATACTATTGTTAGAGGTGGGACACCAGGCCCCTACCACATTCAGTGATAGGGGATTTCACCAGGGAGGGAGTACCAAGGTGGGTGAATCATTGGGAGTCACATCACAAGTTGCCAACCACAGTTCTCTAAGGCAGGCTCTGTACTTAATGATGAAGATATGGTGACAAGTCACAAAAGGCTCCTCCTTCCTGAAGTTCACTGTAGGAGTTTGAGATACTAATTTATGAAACTTCAAGGGACATCTAGAAGATGGAGGCAAGGGACAAAGTGGGAGAGTAGAGAGATTCAGCTATGCTTCCTCTTATGTCCTGAGTCAGGTAGATGAACGAGAGGTGCACCTTTGAAAATTCCTTTAGAACTCACTAGGGCAATTCCCAACATAGATGGCCTATGTGGCTGCTAATAGGAAGTAATGAGAAAATAACAACAACAACAAAAAGCCTGCTGATAAAACTGCTGTTACAAGCCTCTTTACAGGAGGAATATACCTTTCATTTCTTAATCACAAGCGTATTCTAACACAAATGTTTCCAGAATAGGTCACACGTTATGGCCAAATTACTGTGCAAGCTTCTGGTTGTCAGATTCTCCATGAAAGCAAATTTGTTACAGGAGGCCCCTGATGTGGTAAGAAAAAGGAAGAGTAAGGGGAACCTGAATGGGTTGTTATTTCCTCATTATTATAAAATAAGGATATTAATGTCCTTTACTGCGGCTGGTGGTATAATGTCCCCTCTCCCCCAAAGATGTGAGCAACCTAGTCCCCAGAATTTGTGAATTTGTGACCTTTTGTGGCAAAAGGGACTTTTCAAATGTGATTAAGGTTAAGGATCCTGAGATGGGAAGGTTATCCCGGATTATCTGGATGGGTCCAATGTAATCACATGAGTCCTTAAAAGTGGAAGAGTGGGGCAGAGACATGCAAAGGCAGAAGAAGCAGTGCAATTTCCAGGCGTGAAGAGGAGGAAGAGGGTGAACACCAGGAATGTGGCTGGCCTCTAGAAGCTGGAAGTAGTCCTAAGCCAACAGCCAACAAGAACATGGAGACCTCAGTCCTACAACTGAAGACACTCAATTCTGCCAAACCCCGAATGAGCAAGGAAATGGATTCTCCCCTAGAGCCTCCAGAAAGGAACACAGCCCTGTAGATTGTGGTTTTTCACCCCATGAGATCCAGCTCAGACTTCTGACCCACAGAACTGTAAGATGATAAATCTGTGTTGTTTTAAGCGGAGCGTGTGGTAATTGGTCATGCGGCAACAGAAAACTAATATCCTTGCTCATCAGATTGTTCTAAGAATCTAGTTCACTGATATATGTTCAGAGTACTGGAAACCCATCTGGCACACAGGAAGCAAGCCCTGGGCACGTGTTTGCCGTTACTGTGACCCAACGACCTGGGAGATCTACGTTTATAGATGGAAAAACATGGCCCAGCTGAAAAATAGCTTAAAGGATATCTCAACATACTGTTTATTTCCAAATAAATCTCTTTTAATGATCACACGTGCCACATAACAAATGGCAGGTTCCTGATGCCAGAACTCTAAAGGAGAGGTGGCCAACGCACAAACAATATTTTTAACTCTATCCAGTAAACTGAATAAAGTGCCCACGGACCTTTTAAGATCTAACATTCTATTTTTTTTTTTTTTTTCATTCCAGTAATTTCCTCTGGAGCTAGTTGAATTCATTTAGCATTGAAGTAAGATTTGAACTGCAGGTCAAACCCTAAAATAGGTTTATTTCATGATATGTGTTCACTTTAGTATTTCCAGGTTCTCTTTCTCCCCCTCTTTTTCTAGTTATTCGCCGCTGTATGACCAGCACTTGCAAGGCCAAAACCAACCAGCCCCTGCCACAAGGCTTGCTCAGTGCTTGCTGATGGAAGTGGAATCGCCATAAGGAATATAAAGATATTTTTTTTTACCCAACTTATTTTTTTAATCAGATCCCATCCTTTTTTTTTATTATTTGGTTTTTGTTCGTTCATTCATTCATTCATTCATTCACTATTATTGAAGTATAGTTGATATGCAATATTATATTAGTTTCACTTGTAGCTCCCATACTTAGTAACTAACCCGTAGGATGAAGAAACCTGCAGGTAGTAAGAGAAACTTGCAGTTCTATCATCAAGATAGATGATCTTCTGAAGATAGATAGTGACAGAAGTGATACGAGGTAGACAGTGAAGAGATTAAAACACACCTAAACATAACTGGCAGCAAAGGGCAGTGCATTACAAGATGGGGGTCTCAAAGTGTGGGATAGATATTCTGTGGTCTGCGGGGCTTTTTCAGGCTACGCAAGCACAGGGCACTAAATGACATTGAATCAGAAAGCTCCCCTGCGTTCCATCCTTCTGACTCCTTTCAGAAGAAAGCATTAGGTTCATGCTAGGATGCCCTTAACATCCTTCTCATACCTGGCTTGTCTCCCTCTGCACCCTCAAGAGAAGGAGCCTCAGGCTGAGAGACCCAAGCTGGCCTAGTGTAGCTAGAATTTAATTACATTGTTTGGCTCCTGTTGTATTTATTTCCATGGATACCTTCTGTTTGTGGCAAATGAAATGTTTTTTTTTTTTCTATTTTCAGTAGTGGTATAACGTTGTCTTTTAAAATTACTTCATTTAAATTTTTAAAAAGGGAGACCAATTTAAATCTTTAAGAAAGGAAATACTGCCTCAGGTGGTTCATTGATATGGCAACAGTTATAAAAGAGTTACAATAATAACTGAGGTTTAGAAAATAATGTAATAAAATGGAAGAGTGTGTAGTAGGGTCATAACTATAATATTTGAGAGGAAGGAGTCACTATTGTAAACTGAGTTGGTCAGGTTCTGATAGGAGGAAGTGGAATTTGGCATCGGGCAATGAGAGAGGAACAGGGTTTGCCACGGTTGAGAATATGGTGTGTAAGCCCTGGAATGGGAAGCTTGAACAAAGCAGACATGGCCTCAAAGGCAGTGAGCAGAGCACTGCCACTGAAGTAAAGGTATGTGTAAGGGAAGTAGTGACAGATGAACCCTAATGACGTTATAGAAAACCTTTCATCACAAGCTCTCCTCCCTTGGTCAAGTCTACAAATTAGGAGTTTCCTGCTTCTGTCCAGGGACTGGCCCAAGCTGGCTCCCAGGTGCCCAAGATAACACAGTATGAAGAAGCCCTGTAGGATCCTGGGTCACTATGCTGGTGTAGTCATTGTGACTGCCAGAGCTCTCCCACCCGCCCCGAACCTTCTGCTGCAGGGCCCATCAGCAAAGGCTATAGCCCTCCGATGTGTTAACACCAACACTCATTTCATTTGTATACCATTTTGCCTATTTACAATGTGAAGCTAACAGCTGTCTCTCTCTCTCTCTCTCTCTCTCTCTCTCTCGTTTTTGAGCACCTGCAACTCGAAGAGATGCCAGCCACTGAACTAAACCTGAGTACTCATGGCTTGTTTAAAATTGGTGAAGTAAAAAAAAAATTCCTCTTATATATCTGAAATCAAATAGCCATTCTAAAATTAATAACGTATCTTCCTCTTCCTGAGCTTAACAGTAATAGAAGAGCTGAGGTTCATGGGGAAAGTCTTGGAGGCAGCTGACAGTTTTAGGAGACTTTAAGTTCTATAAATTTTAAATTTCCTACATTTAAAGAATATACTCCTGAAAGAAAGTATTAGACCTCAGGTCTTATGAACTTTAGCTGGTTTAATGTCCCGGAAAAGTAGAATTTTGCTGACAGGGTTTATTGGAAGGGTTAGAGGAAACCTTTGAAACCAAAGATTTATTGTCTCCTGGTATTATTGGGCCTGACATGATCACCGATCGTTAGTGACTAAGTCTTTGGATTCCAGCATCAAAACCCCAATGTTTGTATCCTTGGTAAAGTGTTGCAAGGAGCCATTTGGACATCTTAGCATGAATCAGAAACCCCTTAGATTCGTAATGGGACACAAGATACAAATTTTGGTAGGAAAGAGGCTTACGAGAGAATCAGTACATTAGGAAAACAGATTTTTTTTAATAGGCTTCTTTTCAGTGCCTGGTGAAGAAGAGGCAGGACTGACTTATGAAATACTTTATAATAACATATATGGAACACGGAAAAGACTCCAGCCCAATCAGAATGGGCACAGACCTTCACCAACTAGTAGGACTACGGTGGTATATTCTGACTGAGCATCTATACTAAGAAGAGAGGCCATCGTGTAGGAGGGCATCCCAAGGACAAGCTCTCAGACCTCGAGTAATATTCACTCATTCAACACAGAGAGCACTTATTAAGTTCTTACCGTGTGCAATGTGCTATCCCAAGCGTTGGGGCTGGGATTTTGGAAAGGGCTGTCCTTTATGTCTAGCCATTGTGCACTGCCGTAACGAATAATGTTTAGGGTGTGTTTGTTTAACTCCATATTCTACGGCATATTTTAGAGAGAAAAGAAAAAAGAAGTAACGTGATGTCACTGTAAGTAACTGGCAACGGTGCATGGATCCATTACATCCTGTCTTCGCACCGTGCACACCTGTGGTCTGTAACAACTCATCCTCTCGGGAGTTCTGGTTTGCTGGAGCTACGTCACACTCACCTCCTCAGGTTGTGAACCTCATGGAGACCCAGGAGTCAAAAAGATCTGTCTGACCCCACAAGATGTGAGGAACAAGTGACAACCTGGCCTCCTCAAACAAACTGCTTTGTCTTAAGCTCGCTTTTGCTATCTGTTTACTGCCAGTCGTAAAATTAACAAGCAGTTGCCCTTTTAGGTTGTCATTTGACTCTGTTGGCCTCAGGAAAGCTGATAGAGAAAAGTGACGAATAACACAGGGGTTAAAAATTACCGACCACGGTGAAACAATACACTAAACTTGTCATTAAGATGTTGTATTTCTCTCAAGGGATGATTGATAACATGTTGTTTTCCTGGGACCCTGAAGAAATGATGAGGCAGGAATTTTTTTTTTTCAGTTTACCTATTTATTTCGAGAGAGAGAGTGGGGGAAAGGCAGAGAGAGAGAGGGAGACGGAGAATCCCAAGCAGACTCTGTGCTGCCAGCTTAGAGCCTGACATGGGGCCCAAGCCTACGAACCGTGAGATCATGGTCTGAGCCGAAATCAGGAGTTGGACAGTCAACCGACTGAGCCACCCAGGAGCTCCAAGGCAGGGAATTTTTTATTTTAAATGCTGATCAGTCGGCTGAGAAAAAAAATTTTTTTCAGTTGATCCACTAGGTTATGGAAGATGAAGGAGCAATCTTTTAGGCCACAAGGTCATGTAGCAGACATCCACTGGTTTTGTATGCCTTGCACTTGTTACCCATTCTTTTGGTAAAGTCACCTAATTTTCCTTGGGGATTATTTCCCTCCTACTCTCAATTCCAAGTTTCTCCATCTCCTGACTTCAAATGACTCAGACCATGTTCATCAAAAGGTTTCACCGACTTGGGCACAATAATTGCTGTAGAGATGGGCGGATGAGTCAAATGAAATCAATAAAAGCCAATAAAACTCAACACTTGTGTCTTTTTAAGAAAGAACAGCATGGTGGGGAAGTCTTTATTCCACTGGGGTTACAGAATGGATAGAATGTAAGCCTAACATCGTTGACAAATCTCCTGCCACCACAAAGGAAAGCCCAACATTTGTGTGAAAATGAAAAAGTCCTAATGACAACTTCAAATTCCTGGCCTGAATTCTTGGGCTGGTCACTTGAACTGAATGCTCTTTTTATTTAAACCAATTTGAAAGGACTTTCTAAATAATTCAGGTAATTCCTCCCAGAGGCATTTGCATCTGTTTACTCTAGGTGGCAAGTTGAAATTCTTTGTTTCTTGCTAAAGAAATTTTAGATTTTAAAATTTGAGAGATTGGAGCATTCCCAATGGCCCTGAATTTTTTTCCTTAGGCAACAACCAACTGTTCTGGTCCTGAGCAGGATTCAGTGCCATAAGGTGGTGGACGAACAGACTGAAATACCAGTCATGAGCGTGGCCCATCGTCCTAAAGAAGGAAAGTCTAACTATTCACACAGAAACATCAAGCCTAACTCAGCAAAGCCATCTGTGATTTTTTTTTTCCAGTCCAGAACATTTGACTATTCTGCAGATTACTCCTTACTACATTGCCTTTACAATTTAATTTTACATCCTGTCATTTTCTTTTTTCATTGCCAAACTCTATCCTGAAGAGCAAGAAATAACCACCATCACTATCCATCAAGGGTTATGGTATTTGGGGAAAACTTTAATGGCCTGAAAGAAAACTAGAGATGTTAGAGAAAGAATGTATTATCCCAAAGCTATTAATTAAGAGTCTGACTGAAAGAAAAAGATTTTTATGCAAATACAGTCTTTTTAAAAGACAGATTTCTATCAGGAGGATGAGAGTGACCATAAGAAATTGAAACATCCGGGGCACCTCGGTTGGGCCTCCGATTTCGGCTCAGGTCATTATCTCATGGTTTGCAGGTTGGAGCCCCGCGTCAGGCTCTGTGCTGACAGCTCAGGGCCTGGAGCCTGCTTCAGATTCTGTGTCTCCCTCTCCCTCTGCCCCTCCCCCCTCATACTCTGTCTCTCTCTCCTTCAAAAATAAATAAACATCAAAAAAAATTTTTTTTAAGTAATTAAAAAAAAAAGAAGTTGAAACATCCATTCTGATGGACTGAAGGGCCATCAATTACAGATCTAAATCTTCCTGTGCTATGAATAGACTTCTACTAGAAAAATGAAAGGACATATAAATGTTTTCTATTGTGGTTTTCTGTCAGTTTATCTTAGAAGTGAGAGCACTGGGGAGGAAACGTGAGGCCATTGAGATCACCAAGGAAGCAGTAAATCAGTAAAATTTGAATTCTAGAGGTTGATTGATCTCAGCCAGTTACCAACTGTTTGGATTTAGGGGTCATTAAATGCTTATTACTACTACCAGTGTTATTGCCATCCATCCAAACCCTTTTCACAGGAAGCTGATATCCCAAGGAGGCATTCATTCAGGTCTTAGCCTAGAGTTACCCAGATGAGTTGTACATCCAGGTTTGGATGTACAGATTCAGAAATATGCATTTCCCATCTTCAAAATGTCAAGTGATTTAATTCTATTTGTGTGTTTGTTTAAGTTTATTGATTTATTTTGAGAGGGAGATCAAGTGCATGCAGGGGAGAGGCAGAGAGAGGGGGAAAGGAGAGGGAATCCCAAGCAGGCTCCACACTGCCAGCACAGAGTACTATGTGGGGCTCCAACTCACGAACCATGGGAGCATGACCTGAACTGATACCAAGGGTCAATGTTTAAAACGCTGCTATAAACATTGGGGTACATGTGCCCCTATGCATCAGCACTCCTGTATCCCTTGGGTAAATTCCTAGCAGTGCTATTGCTGGGTCATAGGGTAGATCTATTTTTAATTTTTTGAGGAACCTCCGCACTGTTTTCCAGAGCGGCTGCACCAGTTTGCATTCCCACCAACAGTGCAAGAGGGTTCCCGTTTCTTCACATCCTCTCCAGCATCTATAGTCTCTTGACTTGTTCATTTTAGCCACTCTGACCGGCTGAGGTGAGGTGGTATTTCAGTGTGGCTATGAAATCCTGCCATTTGCAGGAATGTGAATGGGACTGGAGAGTATTATGCTAAGTGAAATAAGTCAGTCAGAGAAAAACAGATACCATATGTTTTCACTCATATGTGGATCTTGAGAAACTTAACAGAAGACCATGGAGGAAGGGAAGGGGGAAAAAAAGTTACAAACAGAGAGGGAGGGAGGCAAACCATAAGAGATTCTTAAATACAGAGAACAAACTAAGGGTGGTTGGGGCGGATGGGGGAGGAGGAAATGGGAGATGGGCATTGAGGAGGGCACTTGTTGGGATGAGCACTGGGTGTTGTTATGGAAGCCAATTTGACATTAAATTATATTTTTTTTTAAAAAAAGAGTCAATGTTTAACTGATTGAGCCATCCCGACACCCCAAGTGATAGGTCTATTTGTATCATATTTTAAACTATAGTCAAGGAAGCTTTAGATATTCCTTTATGGGGGAGGGGAAGGAAAAAAAAACAAGAGGTTAGAGTGGAAGAGAGCCAAAGCATAAGAGACTCTTAAAAACTGAGAACAAACTGAGGGTTGATGGGGGGTGGGAGGGAGGGGAGGGTGAGTGATGGGTATAGAGGAGGGCACCTTTTGGGATGAGCACTGGGTGTTGTATGGAAACCAATTTGACAATAAACTTCATATACTGAAAAAATAAAAAATAAAAAATAAAAAAATAAAAAAAATAATAAAAAAAGGTTATTAAACACTTGTGGGAAATAAATAATAGGAGTGGTGATTTAAATCTGTTAAATGATAAAAAGTCATCCACAAGTACGAATGTTTAAAACTGCAATTAGTATAATAAAAAAATTCTATGTCATGCACCAAGGAGATAATCAGTTACGAATTTCCCCAGACTGACCGATAAGAACAGCTTCTTTGCTGAAATTATGGAGACAAATTTCCCTGGAACAAAGAAATTACAGGAAGGATAACAAGACAGAAGGCAGGCAAAAACCTTAATGAAGCATAGTTTTTACATGATGTTCTATATGTGGTTTTGTTACTCAATTTGGCTTGTTAGCTTCTTAGGAGCTCTCCACCAAGGTCTATCTTCCCATAAGGAACTTATTCTCACATTTCAACTTCTTCTCTTCCTTATTCCTCTCTCCCATTCCTTACACCAAACCTACAAATGAGCTGTCCTATTTCCTCCGGACCCTGTTGGGTGATAACCGTTCAAGCTGCTCTACTGCTCTGGGTTAACTATGCAACAAGGAACTAACGGCTTAACATGCCATGCTCTTGGGATATATCTACACTGAACATAAGTCAGTCTTCCAGAAGCTAAGGTTTTAGCCCAAAGGAAGGAGGTCAATGAGAAAAACTCCAATAGGGTGTGAAGGAGAGAGTGAAGACACAGTAGCTGGTTTGCTGTTCAAGATCAGCAAAGACCTTGAACAGCAAAGATCCCTCACTTGGATAAAGTGGATACCTGCTTACTCCAGCATCTCATGGAGCTTGCTCTGGAGACGGGCGAGATAATTTTATCTCTAAGTTACCCACAGAATTTGTACAGTCGTTCTCACATCCAGAAACTGAATTCAGTTTGTGCCTAGAGCTCTATTTACAAAAAATATTCTTACCTGGAGCTTAATTACTCTCAGCAAAAATTACACTAAGCTCAGCTGATTGGCTATGAGTATGAATAATGCTTTCATTCTTTTTTTTAAAGAGATGAATGTTTTCCTAAAATCTCTGAGATTTGCTTAAAAGTGTTCAGAAACAGGGGTACCTGCGTGGCTCAGTTGGTTAAGCATTCCGACTCTTGATTTCAGATGAGGTCATGATCTCCTGGTTCATGAGTTTGAGCCCTGCATTGGGCTCTGTGCTGAGTGGGGAGCCTGCTTGGGATTCTCTTTCTCTCTCTCTCTCTCTCTCTCTCTCTCTCTCTCTCTCTTTCCCTCTCTCCATAAATAAATAAACTTAAAAAAGTGTTCAGAAACAACAGTTAATGCTCCCCTGTCAGTGGGATTCAGGTATCTAAAGGCATATTGGAAACCAGTAGGCTGGGGACCAGATGTGTATACATTCCTAGCCTATTATATTTACAAGGGATGGATGAGAGTTTATATAAGGGATAGTTTGTCTACTTTTATCATATTTGCGAGTGTAGAAAATTAGATTTTTAGTTTTGGAAAATGCATCCAAGGTTAAAATTGAACAATAACATTTAGTATAGACTTTCAAGCTAGTGTATGCTGGTATTTTTAAAAATGATTTCTTGAAGAAGCAGATTAATGAAATAAAACCTTCACAAACTTAAACAAAGATACTATTTTCCCCTTTCATAGCACTGGTATCTTTAATCTGCTCTGTCGGGACAAGAACCATGTTGTCTGGAGAAGTTACCAATGAATTTGGAAAATATTTTCCATGCTCACAGGAGGAAAGCATACAGCAAGACTAATTGATAAAGCATAACTTAGGGGCACCTGGGTGACTCAGTTGTTAAGTATCTGACTTCATTTCAGGTCGTGATCTCATGGTTTGTGAATTCAGCTGAGCATAAGGCCCTCTTTAGGTGAGCATGAGCCCTGCTTTGGGTAAAAACATGAGCTTCACTTCAGGTAAGCCTCACTTCTCTCTCTTTCCCTGTCTCTCTCTCTCTCTCAAAAAAAAAAAAAAAAAAAGGAGAGAGAGAGAGAGAAAGCATAAATTAGATGTTAACTCACCATGGAACATTGGCTGTGCATTTGTGGCCAAAGGAATGCCTTTAGGATGCTGGATAAGAAAAATGGTTTAATTCCCCAATTTAACCAGTGGGCATAATAGCTCTGAGACAATCCCTGCTCTGTAAAACAAGATGGAAGAAATATCCATGGAAATTAGCATTCTTTTTTGGCCAAAACTCTCAGTGTGACTAGACAATCATACTTGAAAACCCAAGTTTATTTAAAGGAAATGTTGGATCACCTGGGTGGCTCAGTCTGATAGGCGTCTGACTTTGGCTCAGGTCATGATCTCCTGGTCCGTGGGTTGGAGCCCCGCATCGGGCTCTGTGCTGACAGCTTGGAGCCTGGAGCCTGGAGCCTATTTCAGATTCTGTGTCTCCCTCTGTCTCTGCCCCTCTCCCGTTTGCGCTGTCTCTGTCTCTCTCTTTCTCAAAAATAAACAAACATTAAAAAAAAAAGAAATGTTGGTGTCTAAAAGAAGCCTCTGCTCTTTCTTGGGGCTAGTGGAAATCTTTTGTTTCTGATAAAATATTTTTCCTGCATGCCTATTGGGATCTCATAAATATTTATGGTAAATTCCTTTGGTTGTTGAAAGAGAACGGTAAGGTCTGTTTCAGAAATCTAGAAGTTTACATGGGTTTGTATAAAAACTTTTGACCAAAGAAGTTTTGCGATAGGCTTTCAATGATGAAGCCATCAAGTTTAGTTCTTTAATCCCAATAGTTCTAAAACAGAATTGTAGGCAAGTAAAATTATAATTTATAATTTCCCACTCAACTTTGTATGTGCCTAGGTATAGCGAGCAAGAATTCAGTCAAATGCGGAAATGTTCTAGGTGATCTTATTTTCATCCTGGGTAATCTTTGGGATTTCAGATCGGTAAAGACTGGCTGATTCCTGGGGTGGAGTAAGTGGTAGAGATCTGTTCCAAAGATAACCAGATGACTGAGAACTACCTCTGTGTGAGCCCATGGGTCCCATTCATGTGCACACATTAGGCCATCAGCCAGAAGAAAACTGGACTCCCCTGGGTTTGATTCAGGTTAGAACCTCAAGATTGGCTTGATTGGCTCTGGATTTAACCATCTGCATAAGGCAGAGTTTTAGCTTTTTTTTTTAGTAGACCGGTACTACTTGGGATATCCCATGTAGCTTTTCTGAATTCTCAGTGCCAGCTCATACTGTGAGTACTGTGTATAGAAGACACCTTCTGGCTCCTATTTGTTTGGAATCTCCAGCATTTAAAATATATATATATATATATATATATATATATATATATATATATATATATATATGTGTGTGTGTGTGTACATATATGTATTATATGTATATATATACATATATATGTGTATATATATACATATATATGTGTGTATATATACACACTCACTGTAGGAAACAGATTCACCCTCAGTGGTAAAATTGCTTAATCGTCTCCCATACACAGCCATGAACACTGCTGACCATGTCCCATCTGCTTGTATTTCAGTCAGAATTGTTTCTCTTCATTTGTCCCTCTCTTAAGATTCATTCTCTTAAGATCACTTCTTTTTCCCCTCTAGGTCTCCAGCAGCTGACCCTTATGGGCTGCATCCCTATTTCCTTGTTGCACTGGCTTCCAACTGGGTTTGACCCCAGTAGGAGGAAGATGTGAAAGCAGCAGAAAGGGGGTTAGGTAGCCTAACTAACACCCCCTGGACCCCTTTCCACATGCCCTGTTGTCAGAGCAGTTCCAGACAGCCTCTCATACTCAGGTGTGTACAGATGAGATCAAACACCTATCCCTGCATCCACCCTTAGGAAAACATTTTTCCAAGTATTTTGACAAATGCACCCTTCCCTGGGGAGGAGAGAAAAACCACACAGAGCTTCAATAAGAGCTCTCTTCAGAGATGTTCCACCATTAATCTACCTCTGAAATAAATCTTTTACTTTTGCTTTCATACAACCTGGAGCTAGGTAATGGGCTGTTGGTTGTAGAGCTAGTTTTAGGTGGCTTCCTTGACAAAAGTGCTGCATTCACGATCTAGTACTCCATTTTAGAATGTAAGATTAGCTTGTTACCATTTTTTTCTCAGCTTTGGGTCCACAGCTAAAACTCTAAGACCAAAGAGTCTCATTTTAGTATTCTGTTACAGATATGACTTTTCCTTTGGGCTAGATGTGCCATTCTTGCAGAAAAAGAATTTTGAGTTGGAAACGCACCTTAAAATTTTTCTTCCCCACATTGTTGCTTATATTATGGGGTTCTTATAAGGATCCAGTGGAATAAATGGTTTGAATACTATAACACAGAATACACCTGTTCTAATATGGTTCGAAACCAGTTTCCAAGTTCTAAAGGTAAAATGAAGAGTAAACTTTTGCCCTCTAAGTGAGCCCTTACACAGAATAAATAGCTATCAGATAAGAGAATAGAAAAAGAACAACCTCTAAAGCCACTACTGTCACCCCAGAATTCAAGGAAAGACAGCATTCTCATTTTTACCACTTCAGGCAGCAAACTCATAGAATAATGAGGAGGAGTGGGGACTACTAGGTATCATCCCAGAAGCCTGTGAATATAGCAAAGGCAATCTCAATGTCAAAATCTTCACCATAAGTTCTATGACTCCAGGCTGCTGCCTGATTGAGGACTCGATTTCTCCTTACTTTTTGGGGTAACTGAGTCTAGACTTGGCTCTTACCAAGAGTGATTACAGTTGCATGAGCTGAGAAATCCAAGCCCCTTCTCTTACACCACCATAACCAATTATGCCCTTATAATTCAATCATGACATTTTCATGTACATTCCAGTTATTCACTATAACAAAGTTGTATCATACACCTGATAATATGAAGTCTGCAGTCATCATGGAAGTTAGGAGATATCCTGGTGACTAAAGGAAGAAAGTCTCATATCAGCATTTTTTTTGGAGACTTAGTCTCCAAAAAGGGGGTTTTCTAGAGAACCTGGCCAAACCAACATGGAGGTAGTTCATATTGCTGTGGTACATTTGTAGCAACTAGGCTGTCTTACCAATTAGTAGCTACTAGTGCTTTCTCAGAGTCACTAGGTTCAATGTGTTCAGTGCGTGTTTTTTCCCAGTGGTAGTAACGGTACTTAATATGAGCCTATTTATCATGTATATCCATTTACAATCTCTAAGATAGCCCTGCTTCATTCAATCAAAAAACCATTGGTTGAGCACCAAAAGTGGAAGGTACTATTCCAGGTGATGGCAATACAAAATTGACTAAGACATGGTGCCTGCTCTCAAGGAACTCATGATTCCTCCGAAGAAACAAATTCTTACTCCATGTACTATAATGTGATATGCAGGTATATTCATGGGGTATTGGGTTTAAAGTGTCAAGAAGATTCTGAGAGTAGGTGTGCTGTGGTCTTGTTACCTGACACTTGAAAAATCAGAATTTCTCTAGATAGAGATGAGGAGCAAGGCATCCAGGAAGAAGTAACATGTGTACTCAATGGCAACATTCCTTAAATAGCCAACATTGGAAGTGCTGGGCTCATAGAACACGTTTCAACTGCTTCTTTACCAGGAACACGTTTTACTCATGAGAATTTTCATTTTCACATAATTCAAGAAACTGTCATGTCTGATTATTGTTATCCTCTGCCAACAAAATGAATAAATTATTTCTCCCAGATTTTCTTGTAAGAAGTCTCACTTGATTTCAGCCAGATTTTTCCTTTTCTGTTCCATAGGTTTAACAATTTAAAATCAACACTTTCCATACTTCCATACCTTCATATGGGCTGCTCATTCTTCCTAAAATACCCTTCGTTCCACCCATTGCATACCTCTATTTTTTGCACATTTTGCTTCTTTTTATCCTTGTAGATTCCTACCTAGATTACTATTCTAAGAAGCCTTCCTTGATCCCTCTCATTGAATTTGATGTCGTACTGGGTACCACCTTGTATGCACATTTTTCACAATACTTACTACTCTGTACTATTACCATGGTTTCTCTAAAGGTTTGTCTTCGACACTTGTTATGCAAATGTAGACCCACAATTCCACAGTGATTAACACAGGGCCCAGCCAACAGAAGGCAGTCATGTTTGGTGACGAATGAATGAATGGTGGAAGACCTAAAACAAGAATCCAGTATTCCTTACGAGTCCAATGCTCTTGTAATTCTTTTATGATAAACTATGTCAAAAATGAATGTGTGCTGAGGCACCAGTGTACTCAAAATATATCTTTATTATTGAAATTAAAGACTGTCCAATCCTGGAGCGATGGTGCATTTTTTTAGTTCCTAGGAATAAACATCATGCTCTTCAAATATTCTCTCAGTGGGTTGAACATAGAATCATAATCCAAAAATATTTAATAGGCTTAAGGAAAGCCTGGATCTAAGAGGATGAAATCTGATGGAGATAAATTTGAGATAAATTTAAGCTCTTGTACAAGCACATGGTAGGGGAAGGACATAATTCAGCAAAAGCACAGCCGGAAAAGATTTAAATGTTAATTTAAAGATAATTGTGGGCTTTGTATAAATGTAGAGTATGATTTGGCCCCCCAAAATCTGATGTAGTTTTCAGCTGTATCAATAAAAGCATTGTTTCTAAAGGGAGAAAAATAACAGTCCTATTCCACTGCTTTCTGGCACTCTGGCGTAATGGGCCTCAGACTGGAATATAATTACCCCCAAGAATATGCAGACTCTAAAAGGAATAAGCACATCAAGATTCTGAGGGGATTGCATTTCCAAACCATCACCATCCATATTTATTCTTTTCTAAACCTAATCTCCCTGAGAAGGTGACTATGGTCAAGATTCTCCCCTACTGCCCCTGGCCCCCAACATCATTTTACCATGATACAAAAGGAAGACATAGCTCTCACTCACCCACAGTCTTGGTGTGTTGCTCAAAGTTTTAAAACACTATAGAGAAAGAAAAAGGAAAGAAAAGCAATGAACAGGCATACAAATCACTCAGTCAAAGGTGATTCATTCAAATACCTTCCTCATCTAACTTATTGAAAAAGCACTAACAATAAATATCTACTTCTTTTTTCTGTTAAACATTTATCAAAATGTGTAATGTGTTCATGCTTTGAAAAATTGTACATTGATATTATTATATTGTATGCTTGTAAAAATTTTCAACACATACATCGTACCGTCACAAGAATATAAAAAAATTAAATTGATTTTATTACTGAAGAGAATAATGTCATTAATGTATGGAATTAAGTAAAAAAGTATATTACGTCCGGATAAAGTTCTTTGGGAGAAATGAAATAAAATTATGACTTCAAGAAGAAATAAAGGTAAGTCTAAATCATCAAGAAAATACAAATGTATGTTTGTATTTTCAGAAGGGATAATGGTGAGTATTAAATCACCTTGATGTTTATATTCCTTTGGATACACTAAAAGGAATGATGTAACACTTTTGTTTTTAAAATTGATGCCTCCAGTATACTGGAATGTACATCCACTGCAACTATTTATACTTATGATGAAAAGTTTTAGATGTCTACCTAAAAATGTTCAAAGGACTACATAGATTTTCAAAGTTCTTTTCGGGAGTCCATCAAAAAAACTAACCATTGCCTAGTGGATCACATTTAATACTGAACATAACACTTCAAAAGGTGTAGAGAGAAAATAAGATGTTCAAGGAAGAACTATAGGATGGCAAAAAGACTTGAAATCATCTCATATAAGAATTCTCAAAAAGAAGCATGCAAGAAAACCAACAATGAGCACTTATCTAGGGGAAGAAATGAATCTATAGGCATATAACAATGATCTTTAGCTCCTTGAGAAGCTGTGTTTATGGCCCATAGGACAGTTCAAGACCAAAAGGGTGAAAAATACCAGTATTTCACCTCCTTTTGAATTTCCTTCAAGGAAGAAGGCCCTTTATTTTCCCCTCTACACACAGGACCCTGATGTAATCCTTGGCAAACATACGCACACAATAAATATTTGTTAAATGAATGAGCAAACTTAGTATGAAAACAATTTCTCAGCATTAAATCTGCTCCAAAGATTCAATGGACTACTGCAGGAGTTCCCTTCAGAGTGGTGTTCAGTTTCAAGTTTAAAGGGCATTAACACAAGAGTGTTGGCTGAGATAGATCTTTAGAGTCACCTTCAACTTTTGTCTTCTGGGATTCATGACATAAATTCTTCTATATCAGGAAGAACTCTATTCTGGGAACCTAAATCATTATCAGAAAAAAACAAATTCCACTTTTTACATACACACATTTAAGAAACAAAGATTATTTTCCCTTCCCCACATTAACAGGAATGGTTTTTATGTAAATAAAAATCACTTTAATATTGTTAGGGAATGTTGAGTTTGAGGGGGACATCACTGATTTAATTGGGACAACTTCAATAATCAGAATCAATTAGAACCTTAACAAGAGTCAGGTGGCTGTGTTAATTTCTTTCTAATTGTGTCTGTGACTCAGTAATTTAATAATTATGGCCAATATACTGAGTTTTCCATCAGGGCTATCTTAACTGGATCCAATTAAGGAAGGCATTTGGATGCCTCTTGAAATAAGCAGCAGAAATTAAAGAGAAAGAAGATTGTAAGTGCCATTTATTTCCATAGGACTTAGAAATTCTTTTTTCCATTTTTGTATGGGAAAGGTCTCTTAAACTTCTTTAGTAAAAACTTGTTTTCTGTAGTAAAGAACAAAGTGAGACAAATATCTAGGTGATATAGTTCTAGATAAGAGAAAACCACATAACAACCGTAGCCCTTTGAAATCTCAGGTGTCTCTATCCATCCTTGTCCATCCACTCTGATTTCTTTTCATCTATTTTTAACCCTGGCTTACTGGTCCCTGGACTTCTATAACCCAAGGTGGAGAAGCTTCATGCTAGTAGAGATTCTTATTCATCTGATACCACGGACAGCTCCTCCTCCTTTTCCCAGTAAAGAAGCAAGAATAAAACCCATTTTGTTTTTCCCTCTTCTAAAAAGTTAGATCTTCAACCAAAGCAACCTGTAAACTTAATCTTCAAGAGTCCTATCTCTTTAGTGAACGCTTCCAGGGAGGCCACAGAACGCTATACAAAACTTTAGTAGCTACAGGCCAGTTGGCTCAGGCAATCACCTCCCCAGGTATCTCTCTGAAAGCTCCATTTTGAAAGCCAATCCATCTCCAATACCAGGGCAATACATATCATAATCTCTCTCTCACTCTATACCATATTACCTTTAATATATTTTTTTCATTTAAAGAAGAGATGTTATTGGAGATCGTTCCTACTCTGCCTTTGTAAAAACAGTGTGATGTGAATCTGGAAGTCTGGGCCCATGCCCCAGTTTAAGGCTGACAGATTGTGTTTCTCTCACTTTTCTGGATATTAGTTTTATATCATTTTCATAGTAAGAGGATAATAGCCATTAAGTACTGCCCACATAGGAATATTACATACAATAATGTGAATACTATAATAAAAAGTTACAGATAAGAAATGACTAATTTTATTCTCTTGACCTCACTTCTCTTCTTCCTTTTCACTCTTTTTAGCAAATCCTGTCATTTAAAGTTTATATTTAAACTAGTCAATTGTTCCTTCCTTGTATCAGAGTAAAACTATAGAGTCTTTTTGTTTTTATCTCTTCAACCCACTGATAATTACTCTGCCCAAATCATCTTCTGTTCTGACCATCTGATTTCTTACCTATCAGTAGGTTCTCTTGACACATTGTATTCCTTTTTAAACTTTTCTGCCAGATCAACACAATATAGGATGGTTGTGGGGGGAGGGGGGGACCCTGAGTCTACATGGCCCCATATCCCAAACTCTGAGAGCACAAGAGCTGTTAGTTCTCCTCTTGAAGATTTTCTTGTCTCTTTGTCATTCTCTTCTTCTTTCATGAGCTTACCTGGACCAACATCAAGTTGTTGGAACGAGTGGTTACTTTTCTATCTCAATACTGGCTTTATTCTCCTCTCTCTCCCTTCCCTATTCTATCTCCCATAATCTTTTCTTGAAATGGAGCATGTTGAAGATGAAAAGACACAGATAGTGGAGACAGAACAACAGGATTTGAATCCTGTCTCCATTGTTTACCTAATAAGTGACCTTCCTGAGACTGTTTCCTCATTTGTATAATGGTGATAATTATAGCTAACAAAGAAAATGGTAAGTGAAGACACCTTTAGAAATCAGAAGGTAAACAATAAATAACAGTTGGCTTTGTACCAAGTGCGATTCTGAGTGTTCTCTTGTCAAATAGAGTGTTATTGACCATTATAACATATAGTAAAAATAATAATTTATGCTGTAGCAGCTATATGCTTATAATGCCTACAGTCCCTTTATAAGCAGTATCATGTGGGGAAAAAATGAAACAATGGTACATGACAATACAACAAAATGAGAGAGCAAATCTGGAAAAATATTCAATGTTTTATTATATAATTTTTACTAATTATGTCCTAAAAAAGACAATATTATTAAAAAAGGGAATTATTTTGAAACGCACAATGTCAATGATTTACTCATATTTTAAAAACATATTAATCCGTAGGTTGTTTTACCCCCTTGTTAGCGCTTATAAAAATAAATTACCATAGGAGATATTTTGGACATATTACTACTCAACTATTCTAAGTTAATTGCTAGTATTATCCTTTGAGAAATAAAATGGGATGTGTGTAATCAGTCTACAGTGTTATCAGTTAATTAAATCTCTCCTTCCTTTGTAGACTCGTCATATTAACAGTATTTGATGACCATTTCCACTAAATAACACACTTATTAATAAGTGGTGCATTTTTTTAACAAGTCAGTATTTTAGGACTTCTGAACATGAGATACTTGCTCTCACTCACGAGAGAATGTACAAATGTTTCCATGAAAGAGAGCCTCTTGAATATTTGCTTTTATTCAGTAAACCAATTTTCACCACTTAACATAACTTTCTACAGCTTGAAGTACTCCCACATTTCACACACACTTTACAAATAATTGGAATATTGGTATATAAACATCATATGCAATGCTAGATAAGGGCGAAAGCAGTTACACATTTGCCACAAGGAGAGAATGTGTACACACACACATATATATAACTGGAAGTGGAATAATGCGAAAGGCAAGCACGGAGACGAGAGGTAGAAATGTCTCAAACGGAGAGAGACACAATGTTGAATTTGGAGAGCTATAGAAACCTATTCTAGCTGTCTAGGTCAAAATTATACATCTGATTAAAGATGCTTACTGTTGATTTAGAGTAACCTGGAGAGAAAAGAATGACTTCATTCACTCGGTGTTATTTGCCACCTGCAGCCAACACATGCGTACCCCTTCAGTCTTACGTCCCGTCTTCACAGTACGATACTGAGGTGAGTTACAAGGCATTACAATCTCCGTTTAAATACATTTACAAAGTAAAAAGATAATTCATCAGTACTCTGGAATGGTGAAAACTTTAACAATTAAAAACCCCCAATTGAACAATAGTGCAGGGACATTTGCCCACTAGAACACTCATCCTGAATTTCCTCCAAGATGGATATATATCTCAATGTCTTTCAAACATAAGGAAAATGTCAGGAAATACTCTGCTCCTCTATTTTTACTTTAGTATGGACTCTCGGAAGCATTTAATAATTTTTGCCTAGGAGTGCTTAGGAAATTTTTTTTTTAATTTTAAAAATTTAAATTTAAATTTAAAAAAAATTTTTTAAAAAATTAAGAGAAATCAATGGGAAATTAGATCAAGAAAAAGTGAAAAAAGTTATGTATCTATATATTCTCAACTGGAAAAAAGTAGGGGAAATTGGTGCCAAGAACTCCATCAGCTTCCTTGTGAATGGAATGAGACCTTTCATTCACTGAATGAATAGATACAATGATATCTCTGGGGAAATGACACAGAATCGGAAATCCCCGCAAAAGTCTAATGCATTCCTTCAGCTCTGTTTGGAAGCGTCTCGCTGAATAAAGACCACTATGTACCCTTTTCTGAAATATATGCCACAATTTATACAACAGTAAGAAAATCTCTATATACCTGAAGTTGTTCTCAACTCTCACCTTGTCTTAGCTGCTACAATGACTGTTGGAGCCTCTTTTTCATGCTCATGTTTGCCTATGAGCCTCTTAACTGTGTCATTGTAAGGTAAAGTAATCCAATTATTCAACTTGCTATTTTAATTTTCCTTATTACAAAAAAAAAGACATATTAATTATGGAGAATTTTTAAATTAGAGAAAAGGACAAGGAATAAAGTAAAAAATCACCCATATTCCTACCATATAAATAAACTACTATTAACAATTAATGAGCTTCAAATTACATTTTTCTACCACCTTAACAGGCAGCCACGATATAATGCAAAAAGTTTAATCTGGAAATGGTCTCATTTCTCAATATAATAGGATACTTTTATAAAGTAGATAAATGAATGAGTCTGATCTACATACTTAAGCAGGAATATGCCAAAAACCTTGTGTTGAGAGGAGAAAGCAAGTTCAAAAAATTTGATTCAGTATATCATTTATATAAAATTTTAAAGGATATTACTCAATATCTCAGCATATTATCTGTGGGTACATAATAGGTTAAAAAGAAAGAAAAGCATGTAAAAAAGATAGCTTCAAGGTAATAGTGACCTTGGCGGAGGAGAAGATGAGAACAGTTTTGGAAAGAGAACCGTAGTGGAAATATTTCACTTCTTGAAAAAAGTGATATTTACAAGTGATAGAAATGCTCCTTATCTTGATGGTGGTGATGGTTTCATTGGTGTCTCTATCCATGAAAACTTAACAAATGGTACAGTCTTAATTCGTAATGTATGTCAACTAAACTCAATAAACCTGTTAAAAGAACAAAAGTCAAAAGTGATATGAAGAAAACATGACAATAGATAATGTATTAGATCTGAATTATGGCACGTTTGTCTGTGATATCCTTCTTAACACTCCTAGTTAAGCCTTAAATATTTTATAAGTAAATAGAAAAAACACTATTTTTTCCTTTTTAATTAATTAGTTAATTAATGAATTTCTTTATTTTTGAAAGTGAGAGCAGGGGAGGGACAGAGAGAGGGAAACAGGTCTGAAGCCAGCTCTGCACTGACTGCAGCAAGCCCGATGTGGGGCTTGAACTCACGAACTGTGAGATCATGACCTGAGCCGTTGTCCAACGTTCAACCAACTGAGCCACCCAAGGCGCCCTGAAAACGTACTGTTTTGCTCAGCAAGCGGAACTAAATATAAAATAACAAAAGCCACTCTTTCATTTTTGTAATTGGAAGAACTACCACTTTACAAAATATTGAACTTGTGTGTGGTGGTGATGGCCGGCAAAGTGCTCTTTCTAGAACAAACAAAAGCTGAAGAACAACGTCAGGGATCTGGAAGAAATACAGTGCGTTGGCTTCCCTATCGGTGTAATCAGAAGTCCTCCTAGGGGGCCCATTTTACGCTACAAAGAAGAATCTTCGCTCCTTTTTGGCAAGGGAAGGAGTTACCTTGTACTTTTTTATACACTTTAAATATTTAACTTGGAAGTTTCCCTTGACACTCAACAAAACATGTCAGGCCCCGCGTTGTTCTTCTAAACTTGTCGCTGTGCTCTGGCTTTCGGCTCCTGCCTCGGTGTCTTTTCCTCATCTGGTCTTTTATGTGCACCCCCACTGGGTATTGTGAGTAACCACCAGGAGGGCTGTTGTGTGATTAAAGAAATTCATAGCCCTCAGAGCAGAGCCTAGGACATGGTAAGCACACGATAAATGCCATTTGTCATGCACATTATTGTTTCGTTCCATTGAGTATGCACACGTCACCTCCCCCTTCTCCACTGTGAGGAAACATTCAGCCGTAGCTCAATGGCCCCAAGGTCAAGTCCAAACTTTGGATTCCTCCATCCTCTGTTTTAGCGATGTTTACCACTTGTCTTGGTAAAAACTGTTTTCGTCAAGCCTATTCTACTTTCATTCTAAGAACCTGTGCATTTTTCTACTTTTCCTCATTTAACTTTTCTGAAGCCCCACCTGCGACCGTTCTTAGGCCACCACAGGCCTTAGAAACACTTTATTCGCTACTCCAAAATCTACTTGCTTCGAGTATCTGAACTGCTTGTGTTGACCTTCGGAACACGCTCAAAAGAGAGAAGCAAAATTAGGTGGTACATCATATTTTCCCCAGTAGACTAGAAGCCCCTTAAAAGAAAGTGCTATCTTCTGCATTTGATGGCTCTCTGCTATAAAGCTCAACAGATAGTAGGGATTTGGTAAATGATGGATAAAATCCTGGGAGGGGAATGATTGTTTGAAAAGTGAGGTTACCTCGCTCCAAACTAGTGTTAGAATCACTACTTAGCTCATCATTTCCAATCCTCTTTATTTTCCTATTTAAGGTCAAGGTTCTAAATTTTCCTCCAAGACTGTGTGATGGTCTGGGGTGAAATCAGCCACTGTTCCTGCCCTGAGTGAAGCCAGGTTGCTCATGCCTCCCCAAGAGAATAATAAATCAGTAATTATATATATATATATATATATATATATATATATATATATATATATATATATATTATATGTATATGTAATTATATATATGTATAGTATATGTATATGTATATATATGTATATATATGTGTGTATATATATATATATGACATATATATATGACATGTCAAGTAGCAATAAGTATCATGGAGAATGATACACCCAGGGTGAGGGGACAGAGAGAAACGAGCAGTGCATTTGTAGGAAAGGCGATCAGGGAAATCTCTCTTGAAAAGGCGGCACTTGAGCGGAAACCAGAAGAGACGCGAGGGAACAAGCCCCCTTGCACATTTGGGGGAGATCAGAATCATTTGGGCAAGATGAAAAAGCACCTGCTAATGTCTTAGGGCAGAAGCCTGCAAGGAAGGAAGCCAATGGGGCTGGAACAGAGTCTGTGAAGGAGAGAGGGGTGGAGCTTGAGAGGTACAGGTGGCCAGATCACATGAACCTTGCAGGATAGGGCAAGGACTTGGCATTTTACTCTGAGTACAATGGGGAGTCACTGCAGTTCTTCAGCAGGGGTGAGCAGACATGATCCAACTTACATTTTGAACGGATCACATTGGCTACTGTGTGCGGACTATGAGCAAAGAAAGACACTACAGTCATACATGAGGGACGTGGTGGTGGCTGGCTCTAGAGATTGGTTATTCTGGGTAGTACGACATAAACTCAGAATCTATTTTAAAGGTAGATCCAGTGGGATAGGCCAATGGATTGCAAGTGGAATACATGAAAAAGAGAGAAAGCAACGATGTCTCCAAAGTTTTCAGCCTGAGAAACAGAGCATGTGATGGTGCCTTTTCCTGAGATGGGTACTGTCTTTAATTTCACGTTTATTGAAAATATCTCCCTAATATACTGTACCTTGTTACTGTATTAATAAGCACAAGTGCAGAGAAAACATTAATCTCTGCTTTTTATTTGAAGATCTTATGAGAGGCCCAGAAGCATTATTTTTAAAACTATCATCAATGTATATAGAATGTGATGCCTTGTTGTGAGTTTCTTTAAGTCTGTCCTGATGATATAGCAGTTATGTCCTCTGAGAGAATTCAAAAGAATAATATGCTAATGCAAGGTTGTTTCGTGGTCATTACTTTTTCCCTTGAAAACAGAGAAAAAATTAGTGTGTGGTTCTGTTGAGTCAAACTTTGCGTTGCTTTTTTAACGATACTTAGCTAATCAGTGACCGATTCATCAATGGATAATAAATCTTGATATATGACCAGTATGGAACAAGGGAGACTGTAATGTAACAGTCACTAGGGCAACAGTCTTCTGAAAATTAACATTCCTGCTTTCGAGCGAGTAATTTCAACCAACTCAATTTTTGCCTGGTAGGATTTGCCTCTCTTCATCAAGGGCTAAATTTGACAACACACTATTAAAATAGCAGAAGGCAAAAATCTTTAGTGGGAGAAAGGATTGAGAAAATGGCCACTACAAGCACCTGACCACCTCGGTCTGGTGTTACAAGCCTACAGCATATTACCTGCCATGCTTGAGGAAGAAAAATTGAGGGAGGAAAATTAGCTAGGAGTCTTGTCAGGCTCTTGTTGAGGTAATAACACATTATCCCTTTCTTCCAATATCCCTCGGCTGCTGAGAAATACCTTAGTGAACCTTGGCTAGGGCTCAGCATTGTAATTTTCCCAGTGGGAACATTGCTTGCTTTCCTGAATTTCTGCAGTGGTCTGCTCCCCACAGAGATGTTGGCTACTGTATGGGTCTGTTTGTAAGCCCTGTACTCTGTCATTGTAGAAAGTTCTCCCATTGTAATTTTTACCACCTGCCTCTGATACTCAGGCTGAGACTGTCTGACCAGGGAGCATGACACAATATTGAAACAACTCGGTCAAACTGTCCCCACATGCCTTGCTGACTCCCACACGCCCTACTCCTATCCTCAAAGCAAAGTCTATTCTCCTCTCTCAGCCCTCAGGAAAAGAATTATCCAGGACATAGGGATAACTATGAACTTCGACTACCTTAATAGAAATACATTTTCTGTAAGGCCAGACACACATGTTTTCATCAGTAACAATGATCTGAGGACAATGGAGAGCCAGCTAATTCACTAAAGAAATCAAGGAGGATTTAAGTTCATTTCTAAGCATGGTTAGCTTATCCTAAGACCTGCCAATGCACAAAGATTGGCAATTGTTTTTTTTTTACTAAAACAGCTCTGTGATCCATACTTGACAATATTATCCAATCATTGATACAGCACCTACCATGTGCAGAGAGCAGTGCTAGGCATTATGTGGGGAGAGACGTGTGGCCTAGTTAGAGAACTTAGTAATTTTTTATCGCTGTTGTAATGCATTGCTACAAATTTAGTGGCTTAAAACAACTAAAATTTATTATCCGATAATTCTAGAAATCAGGAGACCAACACAGATCTCACAGGGCTAAAGTCCAGGTGTCGCAGCTCTCTTCACGGCAGGGACTGTACTCCCTTCTGGATGTTCTAGAAGAGAATCCCTTCCCCTGCCTTTTGTAAATTTGAAAGTCTGTCTACCTTCCATAGTTCTTAGCCATTTCCATCTTAAAGGTCAGCAATATTGTATCTCCCTCTGACCTGTCTTCCTTTATTACATCTACTTCTGACCTTAGCTGGAAAAGATGTTCTACTTTTAAGGATTCATGTGATTACCTATAACTCACCTGAATAATCTAAGACAGTCTCTCCATTTCAAAGTTTTTAACCTTAATCACATGTACAGACTCCCTTTTTAATTTTAAGTTGACATTTTCTCAGGTTCCCATAATCAGGATGTGGACTTCTTTGGAGGGACATTTTTCTGCTTCCCATAGAGAGACATGATAGAGTGAGACCGGAGGCCAATCTTCGTATGTTACAGTGTGGAGTCTTCAAGTTTCTTTGAAATTATGAACATTTAATGGGAATAAAAAAGAAAATGCATAATCTTTTCCTCATCCCAGTCTGGTTAGTATTTCTGAATCTGACATCCATGGTTTGTCACTTCATATTTCATCTGAGAGGGTAAAGAAAAAGTAATGAGCTTCTTTTATGCAAACCCGTTTTAAGACCCTGAAGAACTCAGTCCACCCTAGCACCTAATTTTCCCATGAGCCCATCTGTCTTGGTTTGAACTGTGTCCTCAAAAGTCCACTTGTTGAAGTCCCAACCTCCAACACCGGAAAATGTGACTTTGCCTGAAATAAGATAATTGCAGATGTAATTAGCTAGAGCATGAAGGCAGACATCAGAGATATGCATCTATGGGTCAAGAAATGCTAAAGATGGCCAGCAAAGCAGCAGGAGCTAGGGGAGAGGCCTGGGACAGATTCTCCTTCACAGTCTTCAGAAGAAACCAACCCTGTCAAACTTCCAGTCTCCAGGTTTGCAGGACAATAAGTTTTTGTTGTTTAAGCAACCCAGTTTGGAGGCCCCCCGGGGTGGCTCAGTCGGTTGAACGTCCGACTTCGGCTCAGGTCATGAGCTCACGGTTTGTGACTTTGAGCCCCCCGTTGGGCTCTCTGCTGTCAGCACAGACAGGCTCTCTGCTTTGGATCTTCGGTCTCCGTCTCTCTTTGCCCCTCCCCCGTTCTCACTTGCTTGCTCACCCTCTTTCAAAAATAAATAAGCATTAAACAAAAAGTAATCTATTCTGTGATACTTTGTTATGGAAACCCTAGCGAATGGGCATACCATCCAGCTCACAGAAACCCCATTAAGAGACACCCGCTCAGTTCTTGTTAGACTGTGCTAGGATTGACACAATTGCCCCACCCAGAAAAGAATATGACCAAATGGGCCCAAGGCCAAGGAACTTATCTTTTGTTTGTGTGCATCTGTGTATACATATATATGTGTGTGCGTGTGTGTGTGTGTATATATATATATATATATGTATATATGTATTTATGCGTGTATCTATATTTATATATTCACTATATATAATTGCTTATATATGTATTTATGTATACATGTATTTGTACATGTATCTATATATATATATATTCATATATATATAATTGTTTCATGAGGTCTTACATAGAAACCATAAAATGAGGGAAGGATAAGCAGTCAAGGACCCAGCTAAGCCATGCACAGATTCCTGACCACAGAAACCATGAGATAATGTTAAAAACAAACAAACAAACAAAAATCTGACTTTGTACTAATTTGCTACACAGCAATAGATAATTAACCCAGGCAGCAAGGCTTTTGAGCCGGCGACGATGTGTGCTTTTCTCACCTTTAATCTGTGGCACATAGCCTAGCGCTACTTGGCACACAGTAAATATTGATGGAAGGAAGCCAGAGAGGGCATATCGTATGCTAGGATTAGCAAAGCCACAATTTAGCTGAGCATACGCAACTGCCCTGTTTGAAACAATTTGGAAGTAACTCTGCTGATTTGTGCCCTTGAGTGTTTGGAGCTTAGACCACACCTGGGAGGTGTGGGGAACATGTAGAGGGACGAAAGGGGGACAAGGAACATTGTGAAGCGGGTGCGGAGGTGGGGCGCAACGAACGAACGGGCCATGCCCAGGACAAATAATGAACTTAGAGACAAGAATGAGTTTGGGTTGAGACAGAGAGAGAGCCACCTTGAATAACCTAAAGGGGGTGGTTATGAGGGTCTGGGGTGCTGAGCAGGTCTGGTTTTTGAGGGAAAGGAGATTCAGGTGGTCATGACTGCAGGGCCCTGGGTGGTCTGCACGCAGCCCTGACAGACACCTCCTATTGCCATCTGTTCTCCACGCAGCAGCCAGCCGTTATTTTGGAACACGAGCCAGAGTATATCACTCTCTTCAGAGAATGTCACACTCCTCTTTCAGAACCCTCCACTGGCTTCACATTTCATTAAGTGCAAGTCAGGAGCATAAATCATCTGTGAGATTCTGTTATGTCTGTGCCTCCCCATCTGCCACCTCCCCGTCACGTTCTTCCTGGCACACGGGTCTCCTTTCCATTCCTCAAACGTGCCAGGCACCCATCCACCCCAGCTTAGGGCCTCCCCAGTGTCTGGAATGTTCTTGCCCCAGAAAACTGCTTGACTAACTTCCCCACCTTGTAAAATATTATCTCTATGTATCTTTTCAGAGGGGCTTATTGGGACCACCGTATTGCCTGAATATTCCACTGGGAAGTAAGCTGAGTGAAAGCAAAGTGTTTTCTGCTTTGTTGTTGTTTGCTTTATTCTCAGGTATATCTGAACTGTCACTACAGGAGCCTGATACAGAGTGAGTGCTCAGGAAACATCTGTGGAATTGAATTCAACTGAATCACTAAGGGTGAATTCAGGAAAGGCTGTGGCATACTCTGTGTCTAAGGGAGTGGAGCCATAGGGAAGGCCCTCAGCCACTTGAGTTCGGAGCTGAACTGTTTTAGCTGACCTCTGCAGGGCCCTATTTCTGGTGGTGGGGGGGGGGGGGTGGTGACAGGAGGCTGTGGCATTGAGCTGTGTGAGAGAGAAAGCTTGGAACAGGCCAATCCCAGAGTGCAAATGGTGATACTTTTGTGTGCAGGTTGATCCCACCCTCTTCACAGAGTGCTGGCCAAGCAAACGGGAGATCTCAGCTGGGGGACAGATGGCCTTTCTAGGGCACATCTTGCAGCAGCAGGGCAGACTCTGAGGCCTGAGTCCACCCAAAAGAGGCCCTCTACACGGCATGGCATTAGGATAACTCTGCTCTTTCCACCTTTTGTCTCCTTACCTCTCTTAAGGTCCCCTTTTCATGAGCTTAAAATGCAAATAAAGGGATGGACATCACCGTGGCTTTATTGGGGCACCATAAGGTCTGGGGAGGGAGGAAAACACCCTTATTACTCCTTTTTTTTTTTTCAACATGAGTTCAGTATTTCTTACTTATTTATACAAAATTCTCGATTTTTTACATTTCACATTTCTTCTCTCACATGCAGCCTCCACTTCTCCCAAGACTACAACTAAGATGTCAGTCAGCAGCAAGGTCTCATCAGAAGACTCGCCTGGGGAAGGATCCACTTCCAAGCTTTTTAAAGCAGTTGTTAGTAGGATTGAGTTCTTTGTAGGTGTTTGGACTGAGGGCCTCAGTTACTGATGGCTATCAGCTGGAGGCCATCCTCACACATGTACAGCCTATCCATAGGGTAACTCCTCAACATGGCGGCTTGTGCCATCAAAGTTGTCAAGAGAAAGAGTTTGCTAACAAGACAAAAATTACAGTCGTACATAGCATAATCATGGAAGTGACATCTTATTACCTTTGCCATATTCTGTTGATCAGAAGCAAGTCAGAGGTCCAGCCCACACTCAAGGAGCAGGGATGATTCAAGAGCATGAATACCAGGAGACCAAGGTTATTGGTCCATCTTAGAGTCTGTCTGCCACAAAATCTAGACTGCGTTAGAGATGACATTTTTCAACAAGACACTCAAAGAAGGTAAGACTTCACATGTGACAAGGTCCATGAAGGAGAAGTCCATGGTGCTATGGCATTTTCTTGTGGGGGGGATGTGAAGCAAATAAGTTGGAAGAGAAGCTTTTCCTGAGAGAGAAACAATTGAACTGGAGAAACAAAGGAAGTGAAGTTGGAGTAGGGGTTAAGTAGTTATTTTTTGAGTAATTTCTTCTCTTTTCTTCCTCATTCTCTGCCTCGGAGTTACTTAAATCATAAAGTTATTCAGGGAACAAAAGATATGGAGAACCTTGTGGTTTACATGATATTCTAGCTCACTCCAGAAATGTGCAGGGCATATATCACCCTCTTAACAGTGATCAACCATTTCTTTACAAGGAAAGGGAACTAAACAGGTACCATTTCCAACATTCTCATTCATGAAAACATCACCTTGATGAGAACAAAAGAAAACTAAATAGTGGAATGAGGGACCTACTCACATTGAGCAGTCCTGGCCACTGGACCTAAGTATTTTGTCTTTCTCCTCCTGTTTTCTCCTTACATATTAGCCCCAAAGACATGATTAAGTAACACGTCATTTAATTCATCTCATACTGAAATCACACACTTACTATACGTGAATTGATATTAATGTGCATAAAAATACAAAATATTCCTTAGTAAATGAAACCCTTAAAACATCATTTAACCAATTTTTGAAGTTTTAAGGACATAGTTAGGAAAACCATTTATTATTCTTTTATACCATTCATTATTCTCTTTGACCACTTATTATGGTTTTTATAAGACAGCAAGGATGCTTGTTTTATGTCTCTCCATGAGGTCAACTATCTTCTCTATTTGCATCTACAAACCTTTTTCTCACTTCCCACTGACCTCTCTCTAATTGCATCTCATTACAACCTAAGAAGATTGGAGGTTCCCTACGGAGAAACTAAGCTCAGCGTGTGGAATTGGTAGCTAATATCATACAATTTCTAAGTCGCTGCTATGGATCTGAAAAAGATTTTATTTCTCTCTAGAAGAAAAGTTTATGGGCCGTGTTATTACCCTGGTTACTTCTCTGAACAGCCTTCATTTATTTCTGTACTTAAAATTATATTCCAAATAGCTGAAACTGACAAAGATTAACCACCAAAAGAACAGGTCTTGGCAGTGTGTGCAAAACTGGGGTGACCGACATTCCTGTTCTCTGAAGCAAACTGTGCAGCTTTTATAATGGTCTTCCCCCCGCCCACCCCCCTTCTCAGAGGCTTTTGTACTTAGATTGTACAAGGCAGGAAGTTTGTCAAGCAGATCCGGTGCAATATAATAACTTGAAATTTTGATTTTCATTCTAAATGATATCAAAGATTCACAAGCTGGACTCTGAAATCTAACATTCTTCTGCATCAAAAGATACTATCCAGAAAGTGAAAAAGCAACCCTAAAATGAGAAAAAAATATTTGCAAACCATGTATCTATAAGGGATTAATATAAAGAATATGTAGAGAACGCCTACAGCTCAACCACCAAGAAAGAAAATAGCCCGACTGAACATTGGACAAAGTACTTGAATACACATTTTTCCAAGAGAGGTATACAAAGAGCCAATGAGCACAGAGAAAGGCACTCAATATCATTTATCACTAGGGAAACACAAATCAAAACCACAATGAGATACCACTTCACATCCATTAGTATGACAGTTATTTTAAAAAAACCCAGAAAATAATAAGTGTTGAGGATATGGAAATACTGAAATCCTTATACATTGCTGATGGGAGTGTGAAGTGGTTTAGATACTATGAAAAACAGGGTGGCCATTCCTCGAAACTTAAACACAGAATTACCCTACGGTCCAACAATTAATTTCACTTCTGGTTGCATACCCAAAAGAACTGAAAGCAGGGACTTGAACAGATGTGTGTAAACCAATGTTCACACAAGCATTATTCACAACAGCCAAAAAGTAGAAACAACACAAATGTCAATCAATAGGTAAACAAAATGTAGTATCTATCTACAATGGAGCAGTATTCAGCCTTAAAAAAGAAATGAAATTCTTGTATATACTACAGCATGAATGAACCCTGAGGACATTATCATAAGTAAAATAAACCAGATACAAAAGGACAAATATTATACGACTCCATTTACATGTCAAATTCATAGAGACAGAAAGTAGAATTGTGGTTACGAGGGGTCAGTAAAGGGGGAATAGAGAGTTACAAATATTATACGACTCCATTTACATGTCAAATTCATAGAGACAGAAAGTAGAATTGTGGTTACGAGGGGTCAGTAAAGGGGGAATAGAGAGTTATTGTTTAAGGAATAGAGAGTTTCCATTTGGAATGATGAAAGATATACTTATATACTATATGATTTCACTCATATGTAGAATTCAAGAAACAAAACAAACAAGCAAAGAAGAAAAAAAGGAAAGAGAAACAAACCAAGAGACATTCTCTTAACTATAGAGAATGAGTTGATGGTTATGGGAGGGGAGGTGGGGGAGGATGGGTGAAATGGGTGATGGGGATTAAAGAGTTCACTACTCCTGATAAGCACTGAATAATGTATCAAGTTGTTGCATCACTATATTGTACACCTGAAACTAACATAACACTGTATGTTAGCTACGCGGGAATTAAAATTTAAAAACTTAATTTAAAAAAAAACGATACACTATATAGGCAGTAACTCTTAGCAAAGTAGAAATATGACCTCAAGCTGCATTTATATTTAAGGAATTACCTTCTTTAACCTGGGAAGTTTATTTACACCTCAGCTATTCTAAACATTAGTATTAATACTAAATTGGGAGACTTTCCTCTGAGCTTGAAAACAGAGCAAAGATATTTGCTGTTACCAGTGGTCTGCAAAATTGTATTGCAGGGTTTTTTTTTTTTTTTCTTCACCATCTTGGCTAAAGCATTGCCAATTTTGTTTGGTTTTTGTTTTGGGAAAAACTGGTCATTACTTTCAATGTTAGGTTATTGTTTATTTTAATCTCGATTTTATTTATTTCTTTTTTTTAGTTTATTTATTTATTTATTTTGAGAGAGAGAGAGAGAGAGAGAGCACAAGTGGGGGAGAGGCAGAGAGAGAGGGAGAGAGAATTCCAAGCAGGCTCCATGCCGCCACTGCACAGCCCGATGTGGGGCTCAAACTCAGGTACTGTGAGATCATGACTGGAGCCAACACCAAGAGTCGGGCGCTTAACTGACTGAGCCTCCCAAGGGCCCCTCTATTTTACTTATTTCAGATTATTCTTTATTTCCTTCCTCTACTAAATTTTAGCTAAGTTTCTTCTTTTTCTAGTTCCTTGTGGTGTAATGTTAAGTTGTTTATTTCAACTTTGTCCTTAATACATAAATACATTCATGCTTTATAGCATAAATTTCACCCTAACATCGGCTTTCGCTGCATCCCATAGGTTTTGGAATACTGTGTTTTCTTTGTCTTTCGTTTTGAGATGTATTTTGATTTGCCTTTTGATTTTCTTATTTGCCCAATTGCTAGTGTGTTGTTTAATATTTACAGATTAAATATTTAATGTTTACATTGTAGCTTTTCTAGCTTTTTTTATTGTTGATCTTTAGTTTTATACCATTGTGGTTGGAAAATATGCTTGGCATGATTTCAGTCTTCTTGAATTTGTAGTATTTATTACGTCTCTTTTTATGCCACTTCATCAGGGGATTCTTGTGTGTGTACTTGAAGAAAACGTATATTCTATTTTTCTTAGATGGAATGGCTTCTTAAAATTTTTTTATTTATTTTGACAGAGAGAGAGAGCTCGTGCAAGCAGGGGAGGGGCAGAGAGAGAGAGAGAGGGAGAGAGAGAATCCCAAGCAGGTCCCACACTCAGCATGGAGCCCAACATGAGGCTGGATCCCAGCGCCGTTTGGCTCAGGCCAAAATCTGGAGTTGGGCACTTAACTGACTGAGCCACCCAGGCTCCCCTTGAATGGAATGTTTTATATGTATCTTTGAGAACCATCCTAGAGTATGCTGAAGTATGCTTCAAGTAAAAAAATGTTCGTGTTGAAAAAAACCATAACTTTTAACTGAGGGTTCTGGTCTAAAATAAAGCCTATTAAAGGAGAGGTGGGTGGGGACATGGGTGAAATAGGTGAAGGGGATTAAAAGTACACTTATCCTGAGGAGCAGTAAGTAATGATGTATAGGATTGTTGTATCACGTTATTGTACCCCTGAAACTAACATAATCCTGTATGTTAACTCTGCTGGTATTACAATTTTAAACTTAATAAAAGAATAATAAAAACTAGGGTTGCCTGGGTGGCTCAGTAGGTTAAGTGCCTGATTCCTGATACTGGCTCAGGTCATGATCTCACGGCTCAGGAAACTGAGCCCCACATCAGGCTCTGCACTAAGAGCGTAGAGCCTGCTTGGGATTCTCTCTCTCCCTCTCTCTCTGCCCCTCCTCTGCTTGTGTGTGTGGTCTCTCTCTCTCTCTCAAAGTAAATAAATAAACTTTAAAGGTTTTATTTATAAAATAATTTAAAAATGTAAAGAAAAAAGATATATTCTATCACCAATGGTATGCAACATTATATAGGAGGTTCTAGCTAATGTGATCTGTTGAATACCACAAAATGTTAGGGTGGTTTGTTATCTAGTACTTTTATAGAAATTGTTCACTAAAACAAACCAAAACAATATGTCAATAGAGAGGAACAAAACAAGTCTCACACCAGCAAATATCAGAGACCTGTTAAGATTTGTAGTAACGAAGACAGAAATGTTGGCACAAAAAGAGATGAATAGATCGATGAAACAAAGTAATTTAGAGAAAGACATATAAATAATGAACTAATTTATGGCAAAAATGGCACTGAAGTGTAGTGGGAAAAGAACAGTCTCTTCCGTAAGTTGGATAACCATGGGGAAAATCATGGGTCTTGCCCTCTACTTCAAACCACACATAAAATAAATTTCAAGTGGATCTAATATCCAAGTGTGAAAGAAAAAGCAAATATTGGCATGAAAACACAAGAAAATATCACCATAAATTTTGGCAAGTAAAGATTTCTCAAGCTAGACCTATAAATGCCTAACTATAGATGAAATAATTGATAAGTTGAACTGCATTCAAAGCAAAAACCTCCGTTTCTCAAAAGATATGACTAAGAATGGATGAAATAGGTGAAGGCGATCCACAGAGTATGAGAATGTATTTGCAATACCTATATCTGAGAAAGACTTTTATCCAGAGTATATAAAGAACTAAAAATTAACAAGAAAAGGGGCGGCTGGGTGGCTCAGTGGGTTGAGCGTCTGACTTCTCAGGTCATGATCTCATGGTTCGTGAATTCAAGCCCTGTGTCGGGCTCTGTGCTGACAGCTCAAGTCATGATCTCACGGTTCCTGAGTTCAAGCCCCGCATCGGGCTCTGTGCTGACAGCTCGGAGCCTGGAGGCTGCTTCGGATTCTGTGTCTCCCTCTCTCTCTGCCCCTCCCCTGCTCATGCTCTGTCTCTCAAAAATGAATAAACATTTAAAAAATAAAATTAATAAGAAAAAAGAACTCTAACATAAAATGAGCAAAAGGTTTAAACAAATACTTCAAAAAGAAGAAATCCAAATAGTCAATAAATCTGAGAAAGACATCCAGCTTCTTAATCATCCAGGGAAGGAAATCTTAAATCAGAATGCAGCCCATTCAAAAGAATGGTTAACATCAAAAGGCAAAGAACCAGGAATCTGTGAGAGCTGGACATCCACATCTGCTCCCAACTTTGCATTTAGTGACATCATGTTGATAGCTTGAAATCCGCCATGGTACGAGCATTTACATCACAAAATTGGCAAACACTACAAATCACAGCTGTTTTTCTCCCCCCGCCCCCCCCAAAGAGCTGCTTTGTCTGCACACCACTGTATGCAGGATACAGAATGATTGAGACTTCCATATAAGGCCCATTTATTTTTTTGTTTAAATTTTTTTTTTCAACGTTTTTTATTTATTTTTGGGACAGAGAGAGACAGAGCATGAACGGGGCAGGGGCAGAGAGAGAGGGAGACACAGAATCGGAAGCAGGCTCCAGGCTCCAAGCCATCAGCCCAGAGCCTGACGCGGGGCTCGAACTCACGGACCGCGAGATCGTGACCTGGCTGAAGTCGGACGCTTAACCGACTGCGCCACCCAGGCGCCCCCATATAAGGCCCATTTAAATGTAAATTAATAATTATTTTGGAAAACTGATAATAGTTTCCAAACATGAGCATTTGCAACTC
The DNA here is from genome assembly GCF_024362965.1 of Panthera pardus. Lineage (NCBI taxonomy): Eukaryota > Metazoa > Chordata > Mammalia > Carnivora > Felidae > Panthera > Panthera pardus. Next base: position 14,956,410 of record NW_026526655.1, read on the forward strand.
CACTACTATGTCTATATCCAACAGAAATGCACATGTAGTTCCCAAAAAGACATGAGCAAGTCTATTTGTAGTAACACCATGCATAATAGCACCAAACTAGGAAAAACCCAAATGCGTGCCCAGAATTGCTTTTTTTTTTAAATGACGGTATATTCATACGATGGAATACTAAGCAGAAATATAAAAGAATAAACTACAACTATATGCCTTCACATAGATGAATCTACCAAATACAGCTTTAGGTGACAGAAGACAAACACAGAGGTGTAAATACTCTGGTTCCTTTTATATAAAGTCGACAAACCGGCAAAACTAATCTATGGTCTTAGAAGTCAGGAAAAGTGGTTAGCCTCCACTTTTGAAGCCTCCACAATTGAAGAATTGCCCGGGGAGGGGCCTGATGGGAGAAACTGGAGCACTAGTAATGTTGTTCTTGATTTTTGTATGGGTCACTTACATGGATTCACTAAGTAAAAATTCAATGAGCACTTTACTGCACGTGCCATGGATTCACTAAGTAAAAATTCAATGAGCACTTTACGGCATGTTCCATAATTCGGTTAGAAACTTGATTTTAAAAAGTAAGAAGCCATACACCAAGGAATAGCTACCCCATGATTCCCTTTATTTAAAGTTCACAGGCGGACCAAGGGAATGTATGATGGAAGAAATCAGAATGGTGTTGATTTTAGGAGGCGTATTGACCGGAAGGCAGAAGATGTGGGCTTCTGGGTGCTGGAAGTGATCTACATCTTGACCTTAGTGGTTACATGGGTGTGTACATTTCTGAAAAGTCATTACACTACAAAGTTAAGATTGCGGACTCGACACTTCTAAGTAGTAGTTCAATAAAAGAAGTTGAGTCACTGTGGGAAATAAGCTTAATCAATCTCATGTATCTTATTGAAAAAGCATTGCTTCCTGTGGGGCATATTCCTCATGCTCGAGAGTTAAACGTTTGCCTCATTTCTCTGCTCACTGACTCAAAGAGGAGGAGAATTCAGTCTGTAAATATAGGGATTATATAAATATAGGAACTATACAAAATCGATATGTAGTACTGACGTGATAAAAAGCTCTCAAAGAGTCTACAGTCTAGTTGCAGAAAAAATACACTGAAATATATGCAACATTTACAAAGCAACATAAAAGCAAATTAATAAAGTATAGTGAGGTATTTAAGAGTCTCTTGAGAGGAGCCAAGATGGCAGAACAGCATAGAAATTTTTTGTGTGTCTCGTGTCCCTGAAGTACAGCCAGACCAACACTAAACCATCCTACACACCTAGAAAACTGAGTGGAGGATTAACACAACCATCTGCACAACCGGAACCACAGAATTCAGCAGGTACGAGGCGCGCAGAGGTGAACTTGGGGAGAGAGAAGCCAGCGGCGGGCAGGGAGCCGCCTTTGCAGGCGGAGAGAGGATGGAGACTAGGGCGGGGGAGAATACGGGAAAAGCAGCCCTCCCCAAAAGCAGCTGGAGAGAAAGTGGAAAATGGGAAACACCCGCAGGGACCAAACTAAAAAGGGAGAAAGGGAAAGGAGAGGGTTTAAATTCCATTAAGACTGTAAACAAGGGGAGCGCAACGGCTGCAACCCCGCAGCTCCCTACCTGGCGGTGCTCTGGCGGGAAGGGCGAATCCCCAGGAGCAGAGTCGGGTCTGGGAGGTTCTCGGGTCACACAGGGAAAAGCGGTTCCACTGCTGGAAGGACATTTGGTGGAGACGGTTGAAGCCACCTGGTCCCAGCAGACCCCTGAAAACGGCCACATTCACTGGTGCTGGAACAAGGTCGTTAAGGGTGAAGCCTGGTGCCAGAAGTGTGTGGTGATTTTCCATAATCCTTGAAAAGCTGCTGCTACACTGTCTCGCGAACTTTTTCTGGGACGGGCTGGCACCTGGCCGCAGCCTGGGGGCACCAACAGCAGCAGGGTCCAGCGGGAGTACCTGGGTGCAGCCAATATTCGGCCATTGCTCATTCGGCCATTGCTCGGTGAGACCCTCCCGCAGAGGGGCGGAGCGGGTCAAGGCCACAGTCCTTCAGAAGTAAGGGGCCGGGGAAAACAGCCGCATCTGAGACAAAACTCGGGAGAGACGTGCTGCCTGGGGCCTGGTCACGGAGAGTGGAAAAGCGGGGAGTGGTCGAAAGCTGAAGACAGAGGGCGGGTGCCCGATTGCTGATCGGGGAGAACAGACCGGGTAGCTGGGTGGCGCATTTTCACCGCTCCCGCGCATGCGCGTAGGCACCTACGACCACCGCAACAATCCACCCCGGTAGGCTAGCAGCGCCATCTAGTGGAGAGCGGAGCCGTTACACTGAGCCCCGCCCAACTGGGCCAACTTCGCTCTTCAAGAACACAAGTCTCACCGCCGGCTTAGTTTATGGACTATAAAGAGCTACATAGACTGACCTCTAGGGGAAAATGAAGCAATTGCAGTCCTACTTCAATCTGGTAGTGGGTTCATCTATTCAACTTTCTTTTTTTTCTCTTTTTCTCTTTCTCTTTTACACTTCTTTTCTTTTACTTGAACACAGAAAGAGAAAAAATTCATTTTTATTTTCAATTTTTATTAAAAAATATCTTTCTTTAATTTTTATTACTCTATTTTTTACTTTTGTGTAAATTTTTTTAAATTCTACTTTACTTCCATCATTTTATTTTAGTCTACTTCAGGGTACTCACCTTTTCAAATTTTCAAACAATTTCCTTTTTTTCCTTCTTTTTCTTTTTTTCCTCTTTTTTGTTTCTTTTTCTTGAATGCAGAAAGAGAAAAACTTCATTTTTATTTTCAATTTATATTACAAATATTTTTATTTAATTTTTATGACTATATTTTTTGCTTTTATGTAAATTTTTTCAAATTCTATTTTACTTCCATTATTTTATTTTAGTCTACTACAATATATTCACTTTTTCAAATTTTCAAACGATTTCTTTCTTTTTTCTTTTTTAAATATTTTTTCCCTTTTTCATTTCTTTTTTCTTAAATACAGAAAACAAAAAAATTCATATTTATTTTTAATTTTTATTAAAAATACTTTTCTTTAATTTTTTTCTACTATATACTTTACTTTTATGTATATTTTTTTCAAATTATATTTTACCCCCATCATCTCATTTTAGTCTACTTCAGTGTATTCATTTTTTCAAATTCTCAAACGATTTCCCTTTTTTTTCTCTCCCCGCCCTTTTTTTTCTCTAATCTGTCAAACCACTTTTAACACCCAGACCAAAACACACCTAGAATCTAGCATCATCTATTCGATTTGTGTGTGTGTGTTTAATTTTTAATTTTAATATTTTTTAATTTTAATATTTTTTTAATTTCAATTTTTCTACCTCACTAATTCCTTTTCTCCCTTCAAAATGACAAAACGAAGGAATTCACCCCAAAAGAAAGAGCACAAAGAAGTGACAGCCAGGGATTTAACCAACACAGATACAAGCAAGAGGTCTGATCCAGAATTTAGAATCATGATAATAAGATTAGTAGCTGGAGTTGAAAATAGATTAGAATCCTTTTCTTCAGAGATAAAAGAAGTAAAAAATAGCAAGAATGAAATTAAAATTGCTATAACTGAGCTGCAATCATGGATGGATGCAGCAGCGGCAAGGACGGATGAGGCAGAACAGAGAATCAGCAATATAGAGGACAAACTTACAGAGAATAACAAAGCAGGGAAAAAAAGAAGGACATTAAGGCAAAAGAGCACGACTTAAGAATTAGAGAAATCAGTGACTCATTAAAAAGGAACATCAGAATCATAGGGGTCCCAGAAGAGGAAGAGAGAGAAATAGGGGTAGAAGGGTTATGTGAGCAAATCATAGCGGAAAACTTTCCTAACCTGCAGAAAGACACAGACATCAAAATCCAGGAAGCACAGAGGACCCCCATTAGATTCAACAAAAACTGATCATCAAGAAGGCATATCATAGTCAAATTCACAAAATACTCAGGCAAGGAGAGAATCATGAAGGCAGCAAGAGAAAAAAAGTCCCTAACATACAAGGGAAGACATATCAGGTTTGCAACAGACCTATCCACAGAAACTTGGCAGGCCAGAAGGGAGAGGTGGGATATATTCAGTGTGCTGAATCAGAAAAATATGCAGCCAAGAATTCTTTATCCAGCAAGGCTGTCATTCAAAATAGAAGGAGAGATAAAAAGTTTCCCAGACAAACAAAAATTAAAGGAGTTTGTGACCATTAAACCAACCCTGCAAGAAATTTTAAGGAGGACTCTCTGAGGGGAGAAAAGATGAAAATAAATAAATAAATAAATAAATAAATAAATAAATACCAAAAGCAACAAAAGATTAGAAAGGACCAGAGAACATCACCAGGAACTCCAACTCTACAAGCATCATAATGGCAATAAATTCATACCTTTCAGTTTTCACTCTAAATGTCAATGGACTCAATGCTCCAATAAAAAGACAAAGGGTAACAGAATGGATAAGAAAACAAGATCCGTCTATATGCTGTTTACAAGAGACCCACTTTAGACCTAAAGACACCTTCACATTGAAAATAGGGGGATGGAGAACGATATTTCATGCTAATGGTCACCAAAAGAAAGCCGGAGTGGCCATACTTATATCAGACAATCTAGACTTTAAAATAAAGACTGTATCAAGAGATGCATAAGGGCATTATATCCTAATCAAGGGGTCTATACCAAGAAGACATAACAATTGTAAACATTTATGCACCAAATGTGAGAGCACCCAAATATATAAATCAATTAATCACAAACATAAAGCAACTCATTGATAGTAATACCATAATAGTAGGAGACTTCAACACCCCACTCACAGCAATGGACAGATCATCTAATCAAAAAATCAACAAGAAAACAATGGCTTTAAATGACACACTGGACCAGATGGACTTAACAGATATATTCAGAACATTTCATCCTAAAGCAGCAGAATATACATTTTTCTCCAGTGCACACGGAACATTCTCCAGAATAGACCATATACTGGGACACAAATCAGCCATAAGTAAGCACAAAAAGATCAAGATCATACCGTGCATATTTTCAGACCATAATGCCGTGAAACTTGAAATCAACCACAAGAAAAAAATTTGGAAAGGTAACAAATACTTGGAGACTGAAGAACATCCTACTAAAGAATGAATGGGCTAACCAAGCAGTTAAAGACGAAATTAAAAAGTATATGGAAGTCAATGAAAATGATAACACCACAATCCAAAACCTCTAGGACGCAGCAAAGGCAGTCATAAGAGGAAAGTGTATAGCAATCCAGGCCTTCCTAAAGAAGGAAGAAAGATCTCAGATACACAACCTAACCTTTCGCCTTAAGGAGCTGGGAAAAGAACAGCAAATAAAACCCAAAACCAGCAGAAGACAGGAAATAACAAAGATTAGAGCACAAATGAATGCTATTGAAACCAACAACAAAAAAAAGTAGAACAGATCAATGAAACCAGAAGCTGGTTCTTTGAAAGAATTAACAAAATTGATAAACCACTAGCCAGTTTGATCAAGAAGAAAAAGGAAAGGACCCAAATAAATAAAATCAAGAATGAAAGAGGAGAGATCACAACCAACACAACAGAAATAAAAACAATAATAAGAGAATATTATGAGCAACTATATGCCAACAAAATGGGCAATCTGGAAGAAATGGACAAATTCCTAGAAACATATACACTACCAAAACTGAAACAGGAAGAAATAGAAAATTTGAATAGACCCATAACCAGTAAGGAAATCAAATTAGTAATAAAAATTCTGCCAAAAAACAAGAGTCCAGGGCCAGATGGCTTTCCAGGGGAATTCTACCAAACATTTAAGGAAGAGTTAACTTTAACCTATTCTCTTGAAACTGTTCCAAAAAATAGAAATGGAAGGAAAACTTCCAAACTCTATGAAGCCAGCATTACCTTGATTCCAAAACCAGAGACCCCACTAAAAAGGAGAACTATAGACCAATTTCCCTGATGAAAATGGATGCAAAAATCTTCAACAAGATATTAGCCAACCGGATCCAACAATACATTAAAAAAAATTATTCACCACGACCAAGTGGGATTTATACCTGGGATGCAGGGCTGGTTCAATATCTGCAAAACAATTAACATGACTCATCACATCAATAAAAGAAAGGACAAGAACCACATGATCCTCTCAATAGATGCAGAGAAAGCATTTGACAAAATACAGCATCCTTTCTTGATAAAAACCCTCAAGAAAGTAGGGATAGAAAGAGCATACCTCAAGATCATAAAGGCCATATATGAACAACCCAATGCTAATATCATCCTCAATGGGGAAAAACTGAGAGCTTTCCCCCTAAGGTCAGGAACAAGACAGGGATGTCCACTCTCGCCACTGTTACTCAACATAGTATTGGAAGTCTTAGTCTGCAATCAGACAACACAAGGAAATAAGAGGCATCCAAATCGGCCAGGAGGAGGTCAAACTTTCACTCTTCACAGATGACATGATATTCTATATGGAAAGCCCAAAAGATTCCACCAAAAAACTGCTAGAATTGATTCATGAATTCAGCAAATTTATAGGATATAAAATCAACGCACAGAAATTGGTTGCATTCCTGTACACCAGCAATGAAGCAACAGAAAGAGAAATCAAGGAATTGATCCCATTTACAGTTGCACAAAAAACCATAAAATACCTAGAAATAAATCTAACCAAAGGGGTGAGAAACCTATACAATGAAAACTATAGAAAGCTTATGAAAGAAATTGAAGAAGACACAAAAAAATGGAAAAAGATTCCATGCTCCTGGATAGGAAGAACAAATATTGTTAAAATGTCGATACTACCCAAAGCAATCTACATATTCAATGCAATCCCTATCAAAATAACACCAGCATTCTTCACAGAGCTAGAACAAATAACCCTAAAGTTTGCACGGAACCAGAAAAGACCCTGAATACCCAAAGCAATCTTGAAAAAGAACACCAAAGCAGGAAGCATCACAATCCCAGACTTCAAGCTATACCAGAAAGCTGTAATCATCAAGGTAGTATGGTACTGGCACAAGAACAGACACTCAGATCAATGGAACAGAATAGAGAACCCAGAAATGGACCCACAAATGTATGGCCAACTAATCTTTGACAAAGCAGGAAAGAATATCCAGTGGAATAAAGACAGTCTCTTCAGCAAGTGGTGCTGGGAAAACTGGACAACGACATGCAGAAGAATGAACGTGGACCACTTTTTTACATCGTACACAAAAATAAACAACATGGATGAAAGTCCTCAATGTAAGACAGGAAGCCATCAAAATCCTCAAGGAGAAAGCAGGAAAAAACCTCTTTGATCGTGGCTGCAGCAACTTCTTACTCAACACGTCTCCAGAGGCAAAATGAACTACTGGGACCTCATCAAAATAAAAAGCTTCTGCACAGTGAAGGAAACAATCAGCAAAACTAAAAGGCAACCGACAGAATAGGAGAAGGTATTTGCAAATCACATATCAGATAAAGGGTTAGTATCCAAAATCTATAAGGAACTTACAAACTCAACACCCAAAAAACAAATAATCCAGTTAAAAAATGGGCAAAAGACATGAATAGACACTTCTCCAAAGAAGACATCCAGATGGCCAACCGACACATGAAAAAATGCTCAACATCACTCATCATCAGGGAAATACAAATCAAACCACAATCAGATACTACCTCACACCTGTCAGAATGGCTCACATTAACAACTCAGGCAACAACAGATGCTGGTGAAGACGTGGAGAAAGAGGATCTCTTTTGCATTGTTGGTGGCAATGCAAGCTGTTGCAGCCACTCTGGAAAACAGTATTGGAGGTTCCTCAAAACAGTAAAAATAGAACTACCCTACAACCCAGCAATTGCACTACTAGGCATTTATCCATGGGATACAGGTGTGCTGTTTCTAAGAGACACATGCACCCCCATGTTTATAGCAGCACTATCAACAATAGCCAAGGTATGGAAAGAGCCCAAATGTCCATTGATGGATGAATGGATAAAGAAGATGTGGGATATATATACAATGTAGTATTACTTGGCAATCAAAAAGAATGAAATCTTGCCATTTGCAACTACGTGGATGGAACTGGAGGGTATTATGCTAAGTGAAATCAGTCAGTCAGAGAAAGACAAAAATCATATGACTTCACGCCTATGAGGACTTTAAGAGACAAAACAGATGAACATAAGGGAAGGCAAACAAAAATAATATAAAAACAGGGAGAGGGACAAAACAGAAGAGTCTCCTAAATATGGAGAACAAACTGAGGGTTGCTGGAGGGGTTGTGGGAGGGGGGATGGGCTAAATGGGTCAGGGGCACTAAGGAATCTACTCCTGAAATCATTGTTTCACTATATGCTAACTAATTTGGATATCAATTTTAAAAAATAAAAAAATTTAAAAAAATAAAAAATTTAACTAACTAAAAAAATAAATAATAAAGTATAGTGAAATGAGCTTTCTCTGAGGGACAGCCAAATCCAAAATATAATTTTCAGGCATAGGGAAACTTAACATCTCTCTTACTCCTTCCATTTTCATTTCAACCACTAACTCTTCTGGCTTGGAGGAACATATAAAGGTACCTGTAGTAAACATGTGAAAATTCAGGTGCGTTTCTATTTTTAGAGTGATTTTTCAATCACATGACTTAACTTTCCTTTTGAGTAAAAAAAAAAAATCTTTAAAGGCTGAGTTAGAGCTACCATAAAACCTGTAAAGCAAAGCTCTAAATCATTAAGCTGGGAAGAAGCTGGGTTTTATTGCGCATATAAAGCTAAGGAAAAAAGAGAGGGAACCAAGTCACTATTCCTAAAATGAAAAGGCATTTAAGAGAAGTGGAGAAGTGGGATAATAGGAGCCAGAGGGGAGCAGGAAAGTGGCCTGGATAAATCACTTGTGTCTATTTTGACTACGTGCCCTGGTTGTCTGACACAGCTCTGGTTAACTCCTGTTGTCCCCAAGCCCTGTCATGTTTAGCATTTGTCCTTGATGTTTTTGGTTGCACTGCAATAAGCTAGGATGAGTTCTGAGTGTTGAATCCGAACAAGAGTTAAAAGTAGAACTCCCCTTTGAACTTGTGGCTTCTTCCAGGGTCTTGTCCAGCAGTGTGTGAGAGACAAGCAGGCAGCGAAAAGGATACTCACTTGACCATGTGGTTAACTCTGAAAGACAACCAGTGATAACCCATCTCTCCTCTCCTAACCCCAGCCAGACACAATATGATTAACACCTCTCGGTCAAGGACGCTTGGTAGTGCAATGAGGCTTGCCCAGACAGCATGGATTGGAGATGGACGGTGGTATGAGAAGGACTGTGTGCTGCTCCCTCTGCCCACCATTGGGTGTGCCAGTCAGTTAGGCTGAAGCCTTCTCAGTAGCCTGTGAATTGCAGGACCCTAGCAGGCTACCAGACGGTAGGGTCAATGGGCAACGTGGGAAATTATAACCTAAGTGAACACAAGAGAAATGGAGGAAATAGAACCTGAGCGGTTCTGCTATTGGAGCGTAGACCATTGTCTGATTGCTCTTCTAAGGTAGTTTTGTTAGTTTGCTTTTTGACATAAATCGGCAGCAGTGTGTATTGTTATTTGATTTTCTTTTAGTATTTTGTATGAAGCCCTCCCTGCAGTTAATGAGCTCAATAAAAAGGTACATGTTTAATCTATTAAACCAAACTTCCATTTCTTAATCAAGTTTATGATGAACGTGTAACTTGCGCAAAATATTTTCCAGTATTGACCACCCACACTGGAGGCCATAGGAATAACAGACCACAAAACAATTACAAGACTCAAATCTCCCATATGTCAGCATCTACTTTAAAAGTTAGCTATATTTATTTTAAAGACTTTGTCTCAAAATAATTATTTAATAAGTGCATTTGAAGGTACTGGAGTATATCCCTCTGTGAAGGATAACTTTTTATTCAAATCAAATGATAGTGCCTTTTTATTTCACTTCTTTCCAATACCAGATTTCCTTTGCATTTGAAAAATAGCAAAGTGATTGCTGCTAATGTCTTGGCTTTATTGACAGAAGAATGTTGAAAACAACAATACGGAGCCAGTTTTATATCAGTGTCATTGGATTCTTCAAATGGAAAATCAATGAAGTTGATTCCAATAATGTCCAATTTTTTGGGACATTCTAACTCGTGGAACCAAAGTGAAAGTTTTGGAAACTGACTCAGTCGAAGATAAAGCATTCAGGACTGTTGTAAACGCTGTTCTAAATTTACTTTAAAAATTCAACATGGAAGGCAAAGTTTTATGTATGATAGTCTTTTCCATGGTGTGCGTGATTTGCTTTCTTACAGTGACAATATGAATGTCATTTCTGTGAAACATAATTCCATGGTAAAAATGTTATTCTTATTAAACCAAGAAATCTACAGGGCAGAAATGTGCTTGGAATCACCTGTGTGGTGCACACAAATCTTAACCGTAGCCAAATAAGCAAGAGTATTCTGCCGATAGGAATAGAAGCCATGAATGCCAAAATATACAAATATTTTTTCTTTAAACACAGTTAAAGCAACTAATCTCCAGATATTTTGTGACAAAAATATGCTGACTTTTTAAATACACTTCTCTTTTTTTAATGAATCATAATTTGAACTTGAAAAGTATTTGAACATTGAAAGAACTTCTTTGCACAGCTGACCTTCAAACAGCACACAGGTTAGGTGTGCCGACGGTCACACACAGTTGAAAATCTGCACATAACTTTTGAGTCACCAAAAACTTAACTACTAAGAGCCTACTGTTGAATAGAAGTCTTATGGATAACATAAACAGCTGATTAACATATTTTGTATGTTATATGTGTTATATACTGTCTTCTTGCAATCAAGTAAACTAGAGAAAAGAAAGTGTTATTAAGAAAATCATAAAGAAGAAAAACTACATTTACGGTAGATACTGTACTTACCAAAAAAATCTTCATGGAAGTGGACCAGTGCAGTTCAAACCTGTGTCGCTCAAGGGTCAACTATATCTTACAATGGTATTAAACATCTTCTAAATGAGTTATCAAAATTTTGGATGCATTTTGTTGGAAATCATATATCTTTAAGGAAACTACTCAGTGGATGATATATGAAAAAAGTTCAGCTTCCGGAGAATTGCCATTTTTGAAAACAAAGCTCTAAACAAGAAGTCATTAACATTTATCCTGACAAAGTTTTGGGGGGAAGTGAACAAATGCAGAAATGAGAATTCAGACAGTGTTCAAAATTAAAGACTAGAGATTAAATAACTATGCTTGTCAATATCTAAAGCAATAGGAAGAATTTTTTGATGGGGTTACTTTTAGCTTAATACATCTGTTTTCCGAACTACAGTGGAATGAAATCTGGAAGCTCTCTGTTTTTTAACATCTAAATTTAACAAAACTTCAAAAAAATTATAGAGAGAGAACTTATTTAATGAGTTTTTCCTTGTAGAAATTCTTTCTTAAAAAAGGTTATCTAACTAGAGTCAAAGTGCCAAATGTTTGGGTGGAAATAGTTACACATTTAAATATGAAAAATTACAATTTAGAATAACCCCCTTTTGATGGAATTTCGTCTGTTCTTACCAGTCCTTCAGCAAGTATGGACAGAGTATTTTCTCAACTGAAAATTGAGTAATAACAGTATCAGCAAATAACATGTATTAAACAAGACAATTAATGGTATCCATGAACCACATTTATTAACCATAAGATGAAACTTCAAAAATAGAAACAAAACATATTGAAACACATATATTCTTTAGAAAATGCAAGTGTACACGCGTTAGAAACAGACAAAGCTAAGAAACTGAACACAGTACATGAATATATAACATGAAACATTATTCTGCTTATATTTTTTAATGTTCGGATCATCAATGTGTAGAGCTTTTTTAAAATTTTTGCTTTAATATGCACAAAAATCTGTTATTTTACTTTTTGAAAGAGTATTATTGTTGAAAATAAGTTTTGAATAGACCATTGTATTAGTCAATATAATAAAATTAATGTTGGAATCCATAAATAAACAAGCTAAAATTATAAAATTTCAATTATATATTTTTAGCACATCCTTTCATTCTCAAAAGTGTCCCAGTTTGAACTACAAATCATATAATCACCCTCTTCATGATCAAAAATAAATCTGAGGAAAAGCATATCAGTCATGGCGAAGGGTAAAGGAGTAATAAAGAGCACGTGAATTAGGTAGTATTGTTGTTATGTTATGACAGAAGAAATTACAGTCTAAAACAGCTAATTGGTTGACTGCAAGGATATCTGACAACATGGTTAGATGTAAACCTAGTTTTGACTTATCCCTAAGTTTTCTCTATATCACTTTGTCTCCTAACAGGCTCTATACAAGGAACTTTTAATTTATTCACTACCTGTCTTTCTCTAGGCTGCTATGGAGAAATCACTAACCACCATTAATGAATAAATTCCTGTTAAAGTTCACTACATAGAGTTACCCGTGTGAGAACCAGTTTGATAGCAAATCAATACCTGAAGTCCAGAGATTTTATTGTTTCCCCCCACTCCCCCAATGGGGGGCTCATATTTCAAATCTTCTGTTGTATAACAGACCAAAAAAATGGAAACATAATATTTTTTTGTATAGAGTTGAAGACCGTTGCTTGCCGCAAAACTATAATGGACCAATGGTCCATTTGATTCAGTTATAAAAGCTCAGACTGAGGAGGATTTAGGAGTTTGAGGTGAGAAGAGAAGGTAGTTGACTACAGAATCCATTAGTACAATAATAACTAACATACATCAAGAATTTACTCTGTGCACCATGCTTCACAAGTATTATTTTATTTCACTCTTGCCACACCCTGAAATAGAAACAATTTGATTTATGAGGAAAACTGAGGCTCAAGCAGTTAAGTAGCAGGAGCACAGTTGTTAAGTAGCAAAGCTTAGATTCCAGTTCTGGAGGCCCCTCTGAGGTCCTCGGACCATAATTACTACCGAATGGGGCCATACAACCAGGTTGATCAACACAGACATGGCGCCTGAATAGGAGAATCTTTTTTCCTTTACTCTAGGTAGTTACGTTTGTATTATATTTGATTCCTCTTATTTAAAAAGAAATTTTCACCAAAACAATCTCTTTACCCAACTAGATTCCACCATATTGCTTCCAAACAGCACTCTTTCCCACTCTCACTACCTCACTCTGCCCCCATCTGGTGGCAGCATACATACATGGCAAGAAAGAAAAAGATGTTTAAAAACTACATTTGATGATAAACTTGTGAAATATCTATCCCTAATTAGGATCAATAATACACCTAATAGTTCTTGATCTCTAGATAGAGACACTTTCACCGGAGTGAGAAGTACCACCCATTGCTAGAATGAAGTAGTTGTGAAAAGGGAAATTGCACACCATTCCATGTGTGTTCACAGTGAAATTCCTCAGGACACCCTGTTCCGGAGGACTGCCTTGAGAGCAGTCATAGCAAGCCCATCTTATACCGCCACCAACAGGGATTTAGAAAGAACCAAAAGTGTGTTCAATGAAAAGATGCTCATGACACAATATTAAAAAGGGACGCAAAATTATAGATAATGGGTAATAACAATTACAGATGCATGTGTTTCATGTACAAGCAAATATTTAAAACAAATCTTGTAGAAGGGTAAGGATGACTTTTTTCACAATTTTTTGCATTTTCTAAGTTCTCTAGTGCGGCAATTGTTCCTACTATCAGCTAGGAAGAAAAATAAACTTTAAAATACTTAAATTAACTGTTATTGCCTAAATTATGAGATAACAAAGTTGTCTACAAAGCAGAGATCATTAAACGTATGTGCATGACAGAGACAGAGAAAGATAAGGAGAGACAGAAAACAAGAAAGGGATGGCAATTTAAACAGGCAAGTCCATTTACTAGGAGAAGTAAAAAGGTATTAAAACAATAGAAGACAGGCTATGTAAATAAAGGTCTTCAAACTTAGTTGGGGAGATTATAAAAAGATATCTACAAGATGCTTGAAATTAATCTCATGGACCAACTGCTAGAAAAGAACTCTGACAAAAGAGAAATATTTAAAGGTGTGGGACCAGCAAAGATGTATCGATCTAGGCTTTAGAGGACAGGTGGTATAAGTTCAGAGGCAATAAAAGGATGCAAAGGTGGAAAAGCATGTGGCAGTGGCAGGTTCAGAGGACAATGAAAAGTCAGATTGGCTGAAGCAATGACTTTGGGTAAAGAAATGGCATCAGGAGGTGCCCGGATGGCTCAGTTGGTTAAGCATCTGACTCTTGGTTTTGGCTCAGGTCATGATCTCATGGTTCATGAGTTTGAGCCCTGTGTTGGGCTCAGTGCTGAAATTGCAGAGTCTGCTTGGGATTCTTTCTCTCTCCCTCTCTCTTTACCCCTCCCCCACTCATGTTCATGCACGCGCTCGCTCTCTCTTTCTCTCAAAATAAATAAATAAACTTAAAAAAAATGGCATCCAGACAGTATTGGACAAGAAGATGGCTGGACCAGTTGTTCATGGCCAAGATGTTGAAATTTGATCATAGGGTATAGGGTAACATATATGGCCGGGGAGATGTGAAAGGTTTTCAACCTCATTTGGTAAGAAAGAGAAGCAGGCTCTGCACCAACAGCAGAGAGCCTCGTGCAGGGCTCAAACTCACAAATGGTGAGATCACGTCTGCAGCCAAAGTTGGATGCTTAACCAACTGAGCCACCCAGAAGCCCAAAGAAAAAGAAAATTTTAACAAGTCCATGGTTCAGGGCCTGCAGATCTGACAGAACACCACTGAGGGAAGAATAGAAAGACAGGGAGGGAAACTGATGGAGAAGAAGAGAAGAAAGTTTATATTTCATTACATTTAATGCCAAAACACTCCAAGAAGATGCCCACCAGACCCTGGAGGCTGTGGAACAGGCATCCAGGTAGGGACTGGGGATGTCATTTGGGAAGGGCAATAGCTGTCACTCCAAGGAGGAGAGAAGAGCTCCGAGGACAGGCTCTGTTCTGTCCGAGCTTAGAGAGCAGGAGGTCAGGAGCCATGGGGAGGGGGGGCAGCCTCTGAGTAGGGGAAAAACCATAAAACAACCAAGAAGAGAAACTGCAAGTATAAATAGTGTTGAGAAGCCAAGGCCAAGTATCCCAAATTGAGCCATCAATATGTCACTGGTGTGCTTGGCAAAGACAGCTCTAGAAGGGGGAGCTCTAGAAGGTTATCAACCTGAAGACAGGGAGGAAGGGGGGAATGGGGAGGGACAGAAGGGGCAGGCATCTCCTCTGGTTCCCAACCTTATAAAAGTTTTTAATGTAATTGAAGTAGAAGAAATAGACAGAAGATCAGGCTTGCTACCTTTTTCACTGGGTCAACTTAAGTGCTAACAAAAATTTTAAAAGCAAATTAAAAGCTGCATTAAGAGAATACCGGTGAGGTTGTCACAAATGGAGAATTCTAGAGCCCAATGGAAAGGTCTTTTTACCTTTTCCTTTGGGTTGCCTGATTATTTTTGGACACGGCGTAAATAGGTTGATTAAAATAGTCATCTACAAACCCGCTCTATCGAAAATAATTCTTAAATTCATTTAAATAAAATTTATTCAATTAGTCAAAATCCCAAACAGGTTATTAAAAATCCTATCTACAACAAGTCTGATTTTTTACAGTGTGTTAAAAGTAAGCACTAACAGACCAGCCTCATAGTACAGTCTGAGCTGCCCTTTCATTCAATAAATAATTACTGAGTTTTTGCTGTGTGCCAGGCTCTGGGGATATAGCAACTAAAGTACTGAACAAAACAAAGCCTCCTTGTTCTAGGAGGTTTGGACTCAAAGCTGGAAGTACAGGCAGCAGTGAATAAACAATAAACAAGTAACATGTCAAGTCATGATCACTGCTATGAAGAAGAATGAGCTGAGGGAAGGGGACAGAGAGTGAGAGGGGCTATTTTTATAGAGGGGTCAGAGAGAGCCTCAGGTGACACGTGAGCAGACATGAAGACAGTGAGGAGATGGGCAAACCATACAAACATTCCAGGCAGAAAGGTGCAGCTGGTATAAAAACCCTGAGATGACAAGAACAGAGGCCAGTGTGGCTGGAGCAGAGTGTGTGAGTGTGTGTGTGCGTGCGTGTGCGTGTGCGTGCGTGCGTGTGTGTGTGTGTATGGCTGAGGGATAGTGTGGATGTGAGTCAGAGAAGAAGTGGGAGAAGAAAGTAATAGAGAATGAACTGGGGCATTGGAAGGTGGCAGGTAATGGAAAAGTTGGTGCGATCTTTGTCTTTAACCCCCAGTGAGATAGACATCCCATAAGGGATTTTGAGCAAAGGAGTGGTTTGACTTGGCTTTGAAAGGAGCAACCAGCTGCTATGTGAAGAATCCACTGATTGTAAGGAAGGGGCAAGGGTGGAACTGGCCGGAGGGCTACTGCTGAGACCTGGACAAAGGATGATCGTGTCCAGGGCCAGCATTAAGGTCGTGGTGGTTGTCGAGGAGGAGCTGAATTCTGACTGTAGTTGGAAGGTAAAACCAACAAGTTTGGCTAATAAACTGTGTTTTTTGTTTTTGTTTTGTTTTTTAATTTACATCCAAGTTCATTAGCATATAGTGCAACAATGATTTCAAGAGTAGATTCCTTAATGCCCCTTATCCATTTAGCCCATCCCCCCTCCCACACCCCCTCCAACAACCTTCTGTTTGTTCTCCATATTTAAGAGTCTCTTCTGTTTTGTCCCCCTCCCTGTATTTATATTATTTTTTCTTCCGTTCTCTTGTGTTCATCTCTTTTGTCTCTTAAAGTCCTCATATGAGTGAAGTCATATGATATTTGTCTTTCCTTGACTGACTAATTTCATTTAACATAATACCCGCTGGTTGCATCCACGTAGTTGCAAATGGCATGATTTCTTTCCTTTTTTTTTAAATTTTTTAAATGATTTTTGAGAGAGAGAGACAGAGACAGAGCATGAGCAAGGGAGGCGCAGAGAAAGGGGGAGAAATAGAATCTGAAGCAGGCTCTGAGCTGTCAGCACAGAGCCCGACGTGGGGCTCGAACCCATGAGCCATGAGATCATGACCTGAGGAAAGTCAGACGCTAGACCGACTGAGCCACCCAGGAGCCCCAAGATTTCATTCGTTTTGATTGCTGAGTAATACTCCATTGTAGGTATACACCACATCTTCTTTATCCATTCATCCCTCGATAGACATTTGGGCTCTTTCCATACTTTGACTATTGTTAATAGTGCTGCTATAAACATGGGGGTGCACGTGCCCCTTTGAAACAGCACATCTGTATCCCGTGTATAAATACCTAGTAGTGCAATTGCTGGGCCATAGGGTAGTTCTGTTTTTAATTTTTTGAGGAATCTCCGTACTGAATAAACTGTGTTTTTGATGTGAGATACAGAAAGCAGTCATGGACGGCTTCAGCGTTCTGGGACTGGAGTTTTCACTTGTATTTGGAAAATGGAGGAATCACAGGTTTGGGAATGGGCGGTGTGTTCATTTTCTATGACGATCTTAACAAATCGTCACAAACCAGGTGGCTTAAAAATATCAGAAATTTATTCTTTCACAAGTTGGGAGGGCAGAAGTCTGAAATCAAGAGCTGGTAAGTCTGTATCCCTTCCAAAGGCTCTAGATGAGAATCCTTCTTTGCGTCTTCCAGCTTCTGATGGCTCCTGAAGGTCTTTGACTTGTGGCTGCAAAACTCTGATACTTGCTTTAATCTTCACATGGCCTTTCCCTGTGTCTCTGTGTTCTTCTCTTCTGTCTCTTAGAAGGACACTTGTTGTTGGGCTTAGGGCCCACCTAATCCAGGATGATCTCATCTTAAGGTTTTACCTTAAGTACATTTTAAAATCTTTTATTCCAAATGAGGTCACTTTCTAAAATTGTGGGTACATAACTTTGGGAAAGAACACTATTAAACTACAAGTGGAACATAAAGATTTCTACTTAGACATGCAACACTTAGGATATCTCTTAGTTCTCCTAATATCCTAGAGAAGCCAAGTGTGCTATTGAATTTATGTTTCCAGTTCAAGAGAAAGGTCTAGAATGGGGGTCTCACGGTTAATGAGGTTGAGCCCCACATCAGGGTCTGTGCTGACAGCTGATAGCATGGAGCCTGCTTGGGGTTCTCTCCTTCCCTCTCTCTCTCTCTCTGTCTCTCTCTGCCCCTTCCCTGCTCACATTCTCTCTCTCTTGAGAGAAAGAAAGAAAGAAAGAAAGAAAGAAAGAAAGAAAGAAAGAAAGTTAAAAAATTCATTTTTATAACTTCCCAATATAAAAATATTTTCTTGGAAAAGGCCTGAAAAATAGAAGCGAAGCAAATTTACAGCAAGTAATATACATGATATTTAAACGTGGCTGTACTTGAGGATAACACTTTATGAAACTAGAATTTTTGTGTCTTCGCTTGGAGCCATTACATAAGGAAAAGGACACTGTGAAATAATCAATGTACATATTCATGTGCCAAGAAATGCATATTACATAGCATAATAGATTCTCTGACATTCCATTGTCATAAAGTCATGTTCTAGATTCATATTGTTCACATTTCATCTCCTATCACTGATCTCGTAAGAGAAATAAATCACAGCTGAGAGAGAATTTCAAATCTCAGCCCTTCAGGCACAACAAATTGCCTCTACTAGAAATATCTAGAAAATTGAAAAACAAAACCTCTCTTTAAGAGGAATCCAGTCCGAGTAAAAAAGCAAAAGCCTATTTGTATAAGAAGCAAAATAAACACAATTATTATCAGCTTGGAGTTCAATATGCTGAATTTTGCAAAAGGTGAAAGTTTTATTGTGTTTCGCAGAAAGCCTTTTAAAAATAGATCCTATCCTATTATATAAGGTTTAGAATAATTCCACTTGACCTAGCATAGAAATAACCAGCAAACTCTCAACTAGTCTTGTCACATGTTCTGATTAATCAAATAGTCTCGTTTTCGTAAGGTTACCATGGAAATCATCCGTGATTTTACATTTCAAAGTATCTGAGTAGTATAAAGTCAGATAACATGAAAATGTGTACTGCGTATAATTTGACTTTCTTAAGAATATTGCAAGTCCTGGGGCGCCTGGGGGGCTCCGTCGGTTAAGTGTCCGACTTCGGCTCAGGTCAGGATCTCAAAGTTCATGGGTTCAAGCCCCTCGTCAAGCTCTGTGCTAACAGCTCGGAGCCTGGAGCCTGCTTCACATTCTGTGTCTCCCTGTCTCTCTGCCTCTCCCATACTCATTCTCTGTCTCTCTCTGTCTCTCAATAATAAATAAACATTTAAAAAAATTAAGAAAAAAAGAATATTGCAAGTCCTTTAGTATCTTACAGCCAGTAACACTGAACATCAGAGTCATCATCGTGTTAATGAAATATAGAAACAAACCATGATTATAGTTCAAAGGATGCCAGTCCTATAGAGCCTTCTGCACATTGTATGAGATACATATCATGATCTCACACTGAATCCTGAGTTTTGGGTTTTTGTTTTTTCCCTGGAGAAAGGGATTCTGGAAAGAGTAGCTGACTGTCTGCCATGCCTTGTTAGCCTAACTCCAGCTCCAGGTCTCACTTCTGCTGGGGTCACAAGAGCATGGGGTCCAAGGGTACCAGCAATGGAGCTATTGTAGGGCTCTTTCCTTGGTGGTGTAGGTGGGAAGCTTAGGCAGGAATAGAAGAGGCCCCAAGGATCTAAGAACTTGGTCCTGGAAGATGCCCAGACTCTGGAGAGCAGGTGGACATTCACAGAATGAGGAGGTCAGATCTTCCTATCAGTTGAACAACTGGTCTCAGTTTACTCTATACTGGAAGAGGGAGAGGAGACTCGAAAACAAACAAAAAAAACACACACAAAAAAACCACAAAAAAACAAATAAACAAACAAACAAACAAAAGGCTTCCTTTTGGTGCATCTGCTGGGACAACTGCCACTCTACACTTGATCTTAGCCAAAAGGCCGACAAGCGATACAACCGTCACTCTAGAGGCATCTTTCTAATACGTGATACATTAGGTCTTTCTGGTTGGAACTGAGCCTGGATTACCAAGTAAGACTCATACACCCAAGGGACCTTGGCAGCCATGGAGAGGGAGAAAAAAATGAAACTCTGAACTTGTCCCTGGTGTAACAGAGCTGCTGGAGGAGACAGAAAATGACTTGAATAACAATAAGGAGTACTTAAGGCAAATCACGATAAGAACAGAGAGATTTTCTGGAACAGAAAGAGAAGCAAAAAAAATTGATTTTAAAATGTGGAATTAAAAAATATGTGTCAGTAAGGGTGCCTGGGTGGCTCAGTTGGTGGGGTGACTGACTTCAGCTCAGGTCATGATGTCGTGGTCCATGAGTTTGTGCTGACAGCTCAGAGCCTGGAGCCCACTTCGGAGTCTGTGTCTCCCTCTCTCTCTGACCATCCCCGCCTCGCCCTCTGTGTCTGTCTCTCTCAAAAATAAATAAACATTAAAAAAAAGTTTTTGATCCAAATGGGGCAAAATAACAGAGATGTTAAGAGATCAGAGGTTGATGGCAGAGGGAGGGGCTGTAGAAGGGCAATGCGTAAGGGGAGCACCGAGGATTTTTAGGGCAATGCAGATACTCTGTATGGCATTATGATGATGTGTATATGTCCTTATACATTTGGCCAAAGCCATAGAATGTACGACACCAAGAGTGAACCATAACGTAAGCTATGAACTTCAGGTTAGTATGATGTGTAAATGTAGGTTCATCCCGCATAATCCTGCAAGTAATAGTCTGGTGAGTGATGTTGATAATAGAAGAGGTTGTGCATAGGACGGGGGCCCAGAGGGTATATAAGAAATCTACCTACCATTCTTTCGATTATGTTGTAAACTTAAAACTACTCTAAAAAATTATCTTTAAAAAAAAAAATCAAGTGAAAGGGACGCCTGGGTGGCTCAGTCAGTTAAGTGTCCGACTTCAGCTCAGGTCATGATCTCACAGTTTGAGGGTTCGAGCCCCTCATTGGGCCCTGTGCTGACAGCTCAGAGCCCGGAGCCCGCTTTGTTTCTGGGTCTCCCTCTCTCTCTACCCCTCCCCGTCTCGTGCTCTGTCTCTCTGAAAAATAATAAACATTAAGAAAAATTTTCCAAAAATCTCAAATGAAAGGGATGCAGAGACAGAAATTATTAAGAGAGATTTAAGAGTTCTGAATGAGGTATTCAAGAGACCTACTATATGAGCAACACTAATCTCAGAAGGAGAAAAAAACAGCTATTGGGAACACAGTGATTAATAATACATTCTCTTATCTGAACAAAGGCTATTTCTTTCATTTCCTCAAACATAAAATAATCTTGGTCTTCAGCACAAGCTACAGGTTTTCAAACAAGAGGTCTCAGATGGAAACTGGCCCTGCAGCTGCTTGTTCTGGACGTACATTCTATTAATTATTTACATGGGACACGCTGGAGCCTTCTTCCACAAAGGTAATTCATACACAATGCACAGACCATGTGTTCCGTTCCTAAAACTTCCAGGAAATTAAGAATTCTACATACATAACTTGCTTCTCAGCAGCTTGACCTGGAATTTTTTATCTGAATAATGTCTCAGCTGGCTGGAAAGTTGCCGGCTGTCTGGTTTAATGAACAACAACAACAACAACAAAATAAGAAGAGGAAGAAGAATTTTTTTTAACTTCAAAAATCAAGACAATGATTTTAGTTCTGGGTTGACCTCCAAGGAGGCAATGGCCAGTGTTCCTCCACCAAGAAACTGCTGAGGTCAGAGGGTTGATACTATGGATTTCATCACCGGGTTTGGTGAAAATTCAAGGGCAGTTGGTCTGGAGATCAGAAAGAAGCCGGAGCCCCATCCTGACAGTGGCCCCTAAGTATCTCAGTGGTCCACAAAAGGCAAAACCAGGGAAAGCTGAATTCTAGTGAGGCTCCTATAGCATTACTTTAGCCAAATTTGAAAGAAAATGTGCAATATTCACGTTCAAAGTTGATGTGGTTCTCTGTGTCCTTGACTCCAATGTATGGAAACTACAGAGCTGCAATGGACTATATTAAGTTAAATTTATAAAAAAACAATGTATTTTAGCCTTTTTGTAGCATTTACAGCATATATATCTTATCGGATATAGAATTTTTTAGAAACAAAACTGTGTCTGGCTATTGAAACACACAGAGAGAATAGATTTTATCTTTCTCTGTAACACAGTTTAAAGCATATGAAGCTTGACTTAGGAACATTAAAAAAGAATCTCATTGTATTGATGCTGCATAAGAATGAAACAAGCAGATCATTTTTAGTTTTGGGTTCTTTGTTTTTTGTTGTTGAGTGAACACTGCTCTGGTTTTTGAGTGAGTGTTTTTTCCTCTGTTCTGTATTATCATGGAGAGACTTTTTCAAGATAAACAGATTTCATAAAATTTTCCGTCTATGGAAAAAAAAAAAAAGACTTCTAAAATACCTTTGGAAAATAATGTTACAGGAGATTAAACCACACGTTTCCAGGAAAGAAATCTTTACTAACCCTTTGAAGAAGCAGCAAATAGAGATTTTCTTTTTTAATTTAAAAACTGCCCTATGAATCAGAACTTAGACTTACGACTGCTTGCTGCTTCCCAGGCCAGACAATTAGTGTCTCCTCACCTGGTTTTGAAAGGCAACTATTACAGCTTTGCCTCTCTCTCTCTCTCTCTCTCTCTCTCTCTCTCTCTCTCGTCACCTAGGGAAGCATAACCCTTAAAGGAAAGAGAACATTCCAAAGGCCCATTCTCAGTCGAATAGGTATGCTGGTGACCAGGGGAGCTCTCTTCCTCATGGGGTGGAGGGGGGAGGCACCCCGCCATGTAATTGAGCACAAAAGCAGAAGCCTTGGAATCCATGAATCCACGATGGGGATCCTGGCACCATGGTAAGACTATACGTAAGGAAGCCCACACAAACTGCTCAGTATATTTTTGGAGGGGATACTTAATTTATAAACAAAATCTCACTTTTGTTTTAACTCTTTAAAAATAAATTACAACATTTAAATGTGCTCATTGCAGAGATTTGAAAGTACTTAAAAGCTTTAAGATACAAAACAGATGAACATAAGGGAAGGGAAGCAAAAATAATATAAAAACAGGGAGGGGGACAAAACAGAAGAGACTCTTAAATATGGAGAACAAACAAAGCGTTGCTGGAGGGGGTGTGGGAGGGGGAATGGGCTAAATGGGTAAGGGACACTAAGGAATCTACTCCCGAAATCATTGGTGCACTATATGCTAACTAAATGTAAATGTAAATTAAAAAAAAATAAATTAAATAAAAGGGAAAAAAAAAGGAACAGGGAAGAAAATGTCTAACTTCTAATCTGATTCCCTGGAGACAATTACTTTTAACGTGCTCATGATATATATCCCTTTTAGTTTTATACGGATAGCTGTGGCTTTTATTAACAAAACCGAGCTCACGTTATATATGTTATCCTATCACCTGTTCCTCTCATTTACCAGCTGAGAGCAAGAGCTGGACACTTAACTGATTGAGCCACCCAGGCACCCCTCCTATAATTCTTGAGTCATATATTCTGCTGGCTTTTCGATATCTATGCACGTATGCCTCAAAGGCATCACAAACGTAACAGGGCTAAACCAAAGTTCATAATGCTCTCTCTGCTGCCTCTGCAACCACTCTTCCTCTAGAATTGAAGGGTATCATCCACTTGCTAGAGTTAAATATTTAGGTGTTCTTCTAAATTCCTTTAGTTGCCTCGTGTCAAACCCACCAGTGTATCTTGGCCACTCAGCTACAAAACATAAGCTGTATCCCTCTTCTGTTTGATTGCCGCACGCCAGTCTAGGTCATCATCACCTCTCCATTGGACCATTGGAATAGCTTCCCAATTAATGTCTCTACTTCCTCTCTTGCTTCACCTACAATGCATTCTTCATACAGCATCAAAACAATCTTCGGAAAATGAAAGTCAGATAATGCCATTCCCATACTTAAAAATGACCAGAGCAGCCTCTGGCACAGAGGAAGGATTCGATAGATGTCTACTAGATAAATAATCATGTTCTCAAGAACTTTCCTCAAGAAGTACAATTACAAGGTCAAAGAATACAACAGTACCTCTTAATAAATCTTCATTTTAGAGAATCTGGTCACTTTCAGCAAACAAGCACTTTTTCTGAACTTCCAACTGGAGTGTTGGGCAATGAAAGGAAGGAGGATGATGATGTCTGTCCCGGATACACAAAGTACTACCACAACATGCTGCTACCCGATGCACAAGTTCTTTCTCTTCTAATCACTAAACCTGATTCCTGTCTAGAAGACTGATGGGGCCCCAAGCACTTGCTTTAAAATATCTAAGGAAGATTCCTTCCATCTTCTTCTTCAGCATCCTCTTCCATGGCCCTTTTGTTCCTGAATTAAACTCAATGTTTTGCTGTCTTCTAGACACAGAAAATGAAAGCAAGCATAAGACACAGAAATGAAAGAAGCTAGAAGTATTCTTGCATTTTTGAAAAATCGTCGAAAGAAAAAGAAAAAAAGAATTCTACAGATTCATTCATTCATTCAACTAATATGGAAGCTACTCTGGTCTGGAACTTGATGGTGAAGAGAACATAGTCCATTGTTCTTATATCATCTCCATGGTTACAAACACGGAATTTGACACATCATGCCTTTCAACCTAAATTGTGTAGATCCTTCTAACAGAAAAGGACTTCCTCTTCCCACAGTTCATAACATTCTTGTCCTACTGAGTCAACAAAACCTAAAGCTATCATTGACTCTCTGCATTATTCATTAGGCTTGCATTGTAGATTAAGAAATGAGATCTAAACATTTAATGACTTTAAAAGGCTTTTGTTTTATTTCCTGAGGATAGAGAGAGCTCTCATATGCTATTCTGCACAACACAGCCTAGTGTCATGTCGAGCTGCTTAACCCACTTGCGATAAATTATTTGACGCACATTTTAAAAACACATTATTGGTATGTTTAATATATCTCTTAGAATTGATGACATCTTACACATGAAAGCTGTGGTTTCTTTCTTACCGGTACATAAAAGGAAGAGTGCATCTTACAACCAATGGTGTCTTACTTTCCATGAAATGCTATAATAATGCTGAGTGATTTGCATTTCAAAAGTCCTGGCAACCCGGATACCCCATGGGCTAAGGGACTCTCTTAGTATGGTTCATTGTGCTCTCTACCCTGAATGTGGACATAAAGGCTTCTTCATCTTCCCTGTTCTCTGCTGGGAAATAACACATGTGTGTGAGTCTAAGTCCTGGATCCAGACAGCACCATGCCCTTGGCAAGTTTCTTAACTTTATTGTGCCTTTCTTTCCCTTTTACATAAAATGCGCAAACTACTTCAAAGAGTTGTACTTAAAATTAAATGAATTAAACCATGTAATGCACTTCCAAGAGTGTCTGGCAGAGGAAACCATCAATAATTATGTTTTCCTTCTTTTTTTTTTTCTTTTTTTGGAAGTATATCAAGTTCTGCCCCCACCTTTTCCACTTTCCAGGATCCTTGGAAAGTGAAGATATGTTGAGGGAACCAACTCTTCTGCATCATATAGTGAGCAGGCTGGGCCCCAAAGTCAGAGAAGCTATCCAAACACAGGCTCTAATACAGGGTCTCTTGTCTTCACCAACATTGTCATTGGGGTAACTGTCGTAGGGGTAACCGTCTTGACATTGAAGAACATTTAGCAACATCCCTGGCCTATGCCCATAAGACACTAGTAACACCCCACCCCCCAAAGTTGTGACAATCAAATATGTTTCCGTAATTGCCAAATGTCTCCTGGAAGAAAAATTACTTCCCTACCCCACTGATGACCACTGTCCTAGTGTTTGCCAGCTGGTCCCTTGGGTCTTCTCTCCATCTTTCGAATAGGATCTATCGTTTGAACAGGAATGATAACATTGCATCAAACAATTCTGAGCATGTGCCAGTGGGTGGGGAAATCTATTTCTTTACTCTAAGGCCACTATAAACCTAATGGGAATTGTTTCTCATTTTCTAACAACAAGTATAGTTTTTGAGAGATAGTGCTCCCATGCAGCTGAAATGAAGCATAGCTAAAAAGAATGATCACACAGAAGACAGCTGGGAACAAGTTGTTGTTACCACAAAGTGTGTGTTTTTCTAGCAGATATAGAGCAACCCAGTCAGAGAAACAAACACCTTCAGAAGGCTAGGCTCAGAGCCACACAAGCATGAGATTATGTTGAGGATAGACCTTAAGAACTACAGGCCCTGAATATTCTGCCTCCAAGGTTACAAATTGGTGTATTGAAAAATACTTACAGAAAGATAATCTTTGTTATGTGTGCGTATTGTACACAGAGAGGTGTGAACAACACTGATTTGGGCAAAATGGTGGACATCAGCCTTCTATCTGTTTTTTCAGTACCCCTCCATCTACTGGAATGACTCATCCCTATCTCTGGAGCCCTGAAACCCTTTCCACCCTGACTCAGAAACCCTCTTCTCTCCACTTTCCCACAGCACTTCCTTGTGGTATCTGTTAGTTCAACAGCCTACCTCAAAGGATCTGATAAGACCTCAGTGAGTCCCACCAAGCATTCCTTTCAAAAGCACACCATTATTTAACCAACAGAAAAAAAAAGCTTTTCATATATAGTTTTCTCCAGAGTGGAAAGGAAATCACTTTGAAAAGCAAAAGACCTGAATTTATCAATATGCTTCTCTATGGTTCTGGTGTGTGAAATGTTGAAGAAGTAAAAACAAAACAAAACAAAACAAAACAAAAAAACCAACTCAGTAAAGGTTCTTCCCACTCATTAATCAGAAGGGAGACCTACATTTCCTCCTGAAAGTATTAAGCCATCACCAGAGCTATGATTAACTCTTATCTCTGAATTCACACGCATGTAATATGGGGATTCATGTTGAAAGGACAATATTTTTTTAATGTGGCTATGTTGTAAGTTCCAAGCTGTGAATGAAAGTTCAATAAACCTATGTCTTCTAGACCCAGTACTTGGAACGATGGACATTTCCAGTCTCTCGGAGTGCTAATGACATCAGAACAACTTGTGACTTCACAAAAATACTCACTGGACACATTTAGTAAGCGCTCAGCCCTGTCACAGACTTAGAGCTTAAGTGCTTTATATGGACGATGTTAGTCAATTCTCACTGGACTATAAATACCACTGGCTGACATCCTTTACAAAGAAAGTATTGTATTTATATTTGTTTCTCGATTCTAGAGTTTGTTTTGCCCCTGACATTACTTTTGTGATATCATCCACTTATTGTACTATGTAAAAATAAAGAGTAGGTAAATTCGATGAGCACTGATTGATTTAAAGAATGCTTGGATTTTATTCTCATATAACCTTTCTTCTGCTGATGTATTGTAACCTAGGGCCTTTATAAATATTGCAACTATCGCTATTTCCCTGAGACTCGTCCGGGGAAAAGAAGAGGAACTTAATAGGTTATATTTCTGCTGGCATTGGAAAATAAAAGGTTGCAGTTTGAAATCTGGTTTTGACACTTTCCTTAAAGCGCTTTTACTCTAAGAGGTTTAAAGAGTTTGACAACCTATTAATTTCATAAGATGATAAAGAAGTAACATACTCCAGACCAGTCTTAACCAGAAATGAGGGTGGGACAAGACAGCTGGTGGTCCACCCTGTGGTACGACATGAGGACAGGCTGAAAGAATGTCCCCCACCCCCCAGGAAAATACCCATCATTCCTTCTCAGGCACCCACCAAAGGCTTAAGTTCCCCCCTCTCCCCATTAAAATGCAATTTTCATAATAACGGCAATAATGTAGTTTATCCATTTCTAAGACACTTTTTAGACTTTCCCATTTCTAAAATCTGAATGTATTTTTATAATCAACGCCAATGGCTGCACTCCATAGTGGTAATTCACCACCCTCTACCCCCAACAAAAACCTATAAAATCAGTCCCATTTCTTACGATTAATGGCATCTTCATATAAAGGAAATACTGCAGTTTAAGGTAGGTTGGGAATTAGTTTAACAGGGAGAGCGAGCTCCTTCTACACCTTCAGGACCGGCTACAGACGCAGGGCCTGGGGATGGAAGGGATGGTGTTTATAGGAAAAAAATAAAACAAAATGAAAGGAAAATGGCAGAACAATATCACGCTTTCCCTGGTAAATTTTCTTATCTGAAAAGTTCTGAAAGTTTGATTTCTTCTATTGACTTATAGGTAAGTTTGGCCTTTCAGCACATTTTATTAACATGCTGTCTTTGGGTCCCACGAGATGTAGAGAAGAAGAAAGAAAGAAAAATAGGGACTGACGTGACCCGGGAATCGTTACAACTGGTAGTAAAACCAATTGCTTCCCAATCTGTGGCTCCATTTCTTGAACCTTTTGTCCTAACTTCCAAAACTGCCATTATTCCTGGGAGAATTGATAGGGACGTTTGCTCAGCCTTTTAGGGTCTCTGACTATAAAGCCCCGCACCCCCCCCAATGCCCAGAGAAGAGCTCATTTCTAACGTGTGGTCAGTGAGGAACTTCCAGAAGGTTTGTGGCCTAAGGATGCACTCACAATTTTATTTTCCTATTTGAAAACTGTCTTCATAGACAAAAGAGTTTACTGTCACTTTTTATAGTTATGATGTTATTCCCTAATAGGCAGGTAAAATGTGATGCCTGATGCTACTGCACAGAGTGAGTGAACGTATACCTGCCATCATTTCCACATAATAGCAGTGACCAAAGTAGACATTTTTTTTTAAACAAACAAAATACTCATTATTTTTATTTAGGCATACGTCTGTTTGCCCTGAGCTTCTTGCACTCTAAATGTCAAAGGAAAAAGATACTACAAAGCTTGTGCATACGAAGGTTTTGTTTCCGTTCTGAAATGGCGCGAGCATTTCTTCTTTATGGAAAGGGTCTTACCCTCCCACAAAGCACAAAGCCAGCAAAGCCGAAGGAATACCATATGTCTTCCAACCTGGAAATACACCTGACTATGTGGCTCTTTCTCAGGAGAAGACTTCACTGCAAAAGGCTAGAACTTCAGCAAAACTTGGCTATGTCCCAGAAGAGCTTTGTGTATTCAGGATGAAAGACAGGGCTGGTGGGACAGAGCTCAACAGTTCTTTGTCCAGGTAGCTACTCTGGGAGAGGGATTTGGGGATGGGGAACCAACCGATGGAGGAAGAGCCTATGCAGGCTGAAGGTAGAAGTCTGGAGAGAGCTGCAGACAACTGGAAAACGGAAGGACTCTTGAAGGTCTTTCGGTTGAGACCTCAGTTAATGTGAAATAAGGATTCACAGTCCTTTCCCGATGGTACAGATTCAAGAAGGACTTTGCAGACAGAGAAAGACAAACATTGCACGATCTCACTTGTATATGAAGTATAAAAAACAAAACAGGAGAGCCTGGGTGGCTCAGTCGGCTAAGCATCCAACTTCGGCACAGGTCATGATCTCACGTTTGTGGGTTCAAGCCCCGTGTTGGGTTGGCTCTGTGCTGACAGGGAGGAACCTGTTTGAGATTCTCTCTCTCCTTCTCTCTCTGCCCTTCCCCCATTCTCTCTCTCTCTCTCTCACACACACACACTCAAAATAAATTAAATAACTTAAAAATGTTTAAATATAAATTAAAAAAACCAAATGAACAAATAAAACAAAACTCACAGATACAGAGAATAGAATGGACACTGCTGGCAGGAAAGAGGCTGGCAGGTGGGCGAAATGGCTGAAAGGGGTCAAGAGGAGCAAGCTTCCAGATAAAATAATTAAGTCATGGGGATGTAACGTACATCCTGGTGCCTAGAGTCAATAACATTGTACTACATATTTGGAATTGCCAAGCGTAACCTTAAAAATACTCATCACAAGAAAAAGAAATTTTGTAGCTCTGTCTGGTGACAGATGATCCGTAGACTCATCGTGGTGGTCGTTTTGCAGTGTGTACAAACGACGAATCATTATGTCGTACACCTAAAACTTCTATAATGTCATATGCCAATTCTACCTCAATCTTTTTTAAAAAAAGGAACGATGGCTTTGCAGAGATAACTTCTGGACAAAGGAAATCCATTTATTTATTCAAATGATCACTGGGTACTTCCCACATGCCAGGTACCATTCATTCTAGGCACTGGGGATACAGCACTGAAAAAACAGATGGGATTCCTCCCCACGGCCCTTACCTTCTCATAGGCGGGGTGTGATGGGAGGAAGAATCTTTAGAATTTTGTTGTCCTTCCTTCTCTACTCTCTCCTAACAAAGCAATCTCTGGGGCCTCAACTTCTTCCTTGATTTTTCATAGAAATGGAATCATCTCATACATACTTAGTTTCTTCCACTCATCATTATGTCCAGGAGAGTCGCCCCACTGGATGTTATATAACAGCTTGTTCTCTTTTATTGCTGTGTGGTTTCCTAGGGTGTGAACACACCACAATTTACTTATCTGTTGTGCTATTCTGGACATTCGGATTGCTTCCGGTTTCTGCCTTCGTGAATAAGGTTCCTACCAACGTCGTTTTGCTTCTCCCTAGCATCTAATCATAATGTTTTGGTTTCATTATGTTCTTTATAGTTACTTTTTACTTAAGGCAAGTAATGCTGGGTTTTCTATTTGTGAAATAGTGATAAAACTTTTCCTTTTAAACTTAATTAATTTTAAAAAAAGACTAGAGACAAATACTAAGTAAGTACTTAAATCAACGTTTGTACTTTAAGGAATATATTTATTCAACTTCATGAAGCAAGTAGCCAAAAGATCGAAGCTTGGGAAACTGTTCTAAGACCATAATAATAGGTGGTTGGAAACAGAAAGCTTTAGAGAATGGGGATTGTGGTCAGTTAGCCAACAGAAGGATTACAAGGGGTTGGGAGGGAACACGAGGCCTTTGGATTTCAGAGGAGTGGGAATACCTTGAAGGAAAGAAAGATGTCTCATTCACACTGATAGGCCCTGGAAAAGGGCCTGAACCACAAACTTGGTCCTTGAGCACCGGCTCTCTCTGCACCTGGGGAACAGATTTCTCTCTCCGGCCAAATCACCAAGCGTGTTCCAAGCAGGGGGAAGGACCATTGTGAAAAAGGGAACACGACAGGCAAGATCAAGGAATGTTCAAAGAATAATAGAGAGAACAAGCCAACTGAAGCAGATCCTTTTAGGGTAGCGGCAGGGGAGAAAAGTGGAAGGGAAGGGTGGGCCCAGGCACAGGTCTGGGGAGGCAGAAAGCTGCGTGGCCGAAACCACCTCCGTAGGCCTTTGTCAGGCAGTTAATTTTGTAGACGACACACTTGAATGTTTTCCTCACTATGGGAACCTGAAAAACATGACGTAGTTTATCAGTGGAAAGCAGCTCTCGAAAGGAGCCTCTGAAATTTCCATAGCGAATAGGGCCTCGTCAGCTTATCACCTTCCCTTTATCGGAAGAGTTTTCTGCAAAGTCCCAGATGCTGAATCCAGTTTGCACTCTGTTCTTCACGAGTGGGAATGTTTTCAAAATGAAGTCCAAACTTACACCGCTTGACTCACGGGTTCCAGGAACTCTGCTTCCAGACAAGGAATTTGGTTTTTGCTTTCTCTTTTTTTACAGCCCATGCACATCTCCTTGTGTATCTGAATGGCCAAGTTCTCCAAGAAGAGTCCCCTCCCATAACACGGCTGACATTGCTGTAGAAGGGACTAATTAAGTTTGGAGTCAGTCAGAAGTGTATAAGGCTTTGGTGCGTGAAATATCTTTTCATCAAAAATCTATTTTGCAAAAGCAGAGAGGCTGCAAAATTCCTCCTCTCTCGTGAGGAGTGTGCTTCATGGGGTACACAGAAATGTTATTTCCCAGCAACTATTACTCTTATGGGCCTTAGCCGTCATAATCTGCTTTTTCATCTCGGTGAAGCGTAAACTTGAAGATGTAATAACTGGTAATAAACTCTGTAACCTGATGAGACCACATCTTGTAAATGCATCAAGGTTTAGGACCAACACAGCTCCACCCTGATTCAGGATAAGCTCAGAGCAGGGCAGGGTGTCCCACGCAGGCCTTAGAACCATGGCCCCGGGCGGGGGGGGGAGTTGCAGATCCGGGTGGCTCAGTCGGTTAAGCGTCAGACTTCCGCTCAGGTCATGATCTCATGGTTTGTGAGTTCGAGTCCCGCATTTGGCTCTCTGCTGTCACCGGCAGAGCCCGCTTGGGATCTTCTGTCCCCCTCTCTCTGCCCTTCCCCTGCTCGCATGGCTCTCTCTCTCACACTCTCTCTCAAAAATAAATAAACATTAGGAAAAAAAAGAAAAAAAAAAGAACCATAGGCCCCAAGCAGTCACAGGTAGTGGCTATAAGGCAGAACCTGCAGGATTTAGAGTTAGGAACCCGGATTTTTCCCACTGTGAGACAGACAGCCTCTGGGCAAGGCATTTCACTCATCCACGAGTTGCATTGCACAGGCAAGGAAACTGAGGCCCAGGTGATGCTCCACAGAGCCTGGTGGCTTTAGTATTTCAGGTCCCAGACCTTCTGTTAAGCGTCAGACTCTTGATTTCAGCTCAGGTTATAATCTAAGGTTCACAGGTTGGAGCCCCGCATCGGGCTTTGCACCCACAGTGTGTAGCTTGCTTGGGATTCTCTGTCTACCTCTCTGCCTCTCCCCTCTCCCTCTCAAAAAGAAATAAATAACTTCTAAAACTGTGTTTGGGAAATGTTGCATAACATTTTCTGCTTCTTGAAGAGTTTCTCCGGGCATTTGTAGAGCTCTGAAAAACACTTTCATTCCATTTCTTCTCTATCTCTT
This sequence comes from Panthera pardus, assembly GCF_024362965.1. NCBI lineage: Eukaryota > Metazoa > Chordata > Mammalia > Carnivora > Felidae > Panthera > Panthera pardus. The sequence continues at coordinate 14,989,179 of NW_026526655.1, forward strand.
TAACCAGGAGACTTCCCTCTCTTTTGCCCATAGCCCTTGTCCCACTGCCATCTGAAAACATCACTATTGTGCCGTCACGTTTTTAAAGATGCGGCTGCTTTACGTTTTATTGAAAGACTGAAGAAGAGGCCAAAGTGGGCAGAAAAAGTTAGCAGCGTATGAAAGAACGTCTTTCAGTGAGTTTTAGGCTCCTAACATTTTTCTAAGGAAGAGACAAGAGCAGATTTAAATATGGTGAAAAGACGAAATACTGGAGACAATTCCAGACTGACTCACATAGCCAAAAAGTGGTCTGGATTCTTCTCTGGAATTGTAAGTTAACCAAATGGGAAAATTCCAAATGGAGAAATGCAAACAGCTGATAAATATATGCAAATATGTTCTAGTCACTGGTTCCCTGAGTAACACATAGTAAAACAATACTGAGACATCATTCTTTCTTTTTTATCAGATTGGCAAAGTGGGGCGCCTGGGTGGCTCAGTTGGTTAAGTGTTCGACTCTTGACTTCAGCTCAGTTGATGATCTCACCGTTTGTGAGTTCGAGCCCCATGTGGGGCGGTTTTCCACTGACAGTGTGGGGCCTGCTTGGGATTCTCTTTCTCCTTCTCTCTGCCCTGCTCATTCTTTCTTTCTTACTCTCTCTCTCTCAAAATAAATAAATAAAACTTTAAAAAAATGGCAAAATTTCAAAAGAATTCTAAAGATCGTGTTTCAAGAGAGTTCATATTGGCGTCACCTTCATGAAGGGCAATTTGGGCATAGAAATACATGCTTCCCAAACACATGTTTCACGTACCTTGGAAATTCCACTTTTGGGAATGTGTCCTAAAGGAATCAATCAGACAAATGTCCAGAGATGTATATACAAGCTGCTTATTGTAGAGTAATTTATAATAGTGAAAAACAGATATAGAGAAAAATGGAAAGCCATTTAAATGTTCATTGAAAGGCAACTAATGACATGGGCCATCTGGTTCCATTAAAAATTACCATAGAGATACATATTTCCTGGTGGAAAGTGTTTAGGATATATTATTTAATAACAGGAAGCAGATTCAAGATATTGTGAATGCTTTGATAAGATTTCTGTAAATGTATGTGGTGATATACATTCCGGTATTCACAGTCATTATTTCTATGTGCTACACTGACAGCTGACTCTTTTTAAAATTATTTGACTCTTCCAACTTTTCTAAAGTAAAACATGTTATGTATACAGTAAAAGAAAGGAAATTGTTTTAAAAAGAGGTCAAAATCCTATTTGGAGGTGGGAGCAGCCCCGAAAGATTCCTTAAGAGTTTTTCTGCCCAAATATGTTAGCAAATTTTCTGTGGCCTTCTCGATGGTACCACACAGAATATACGAGGGGGAAAAAAAATCCTCATTTTTTCTTTCATTGCAAGTTTCTTGAGACTTTTTTTTTAGGTTAATCTCATTACAAAATAGAAGTAGTAGGGGCTCAGGTCATGATCTCGAGGCTTGTGAGTTCAAGCCTCCCATCAGGCTCTGTGCTGACAGCTCAGAGCCCAGAGCCCGCTTCGGATTCTGTGTCTCCCTCTCTCTCTGCCCCTCCCCTGCTCACACTCTTCCTCTGTCTTTCTCTCCAAAATAAATAAACATTACAAAAACTTTTTAAAAAAAATAGAATTAGGAAACTTTTTCAGAAACTAGCTAGAGCTTGCAAAATCCTTAGCCCAGCTCGCTCCTTTTACCACTGAGAGAAAAGCTCTAAAGCTGGTTAATGGCAGAAGTGCAGTCAAAATTGGTCAGGTTTCCTCAACTATATCCCTACAGACCAAAGTAGTTCATATATATGACAGAACATACCCAACATTTAAAAATTTTTTTAATGTTGATTTATTTTTGAGAGAGATAGACAGCGTGAGTGAGTGAGGGGCAGAGAGAGAGGGAGACACAGAATCCGAAGCGGGCTCAAGGCTCCGAGCCGTCAGCACAGAGCCCGACATGGGGTTTGAACTCACGAACCGTGAGATCATGACCTGAGCCGCAATCGGACCCTCAACTGACTGAGCCACCCAGGTGTCTCAACATACCCAACTTTTAAAAAGCACATTCTTATGAGAACCGTTCAGAACAACAGGTAAATAAGCGTGCAATAAGGTCCCAATCAGTAATAGCACCAGGTTCTGCTCACCTCTATGTCATGACAGTTGTCGTATTTTTTTGTTGTTGTTTTTTTTAAAAATAACTTTTGCTTTTCAGGAATAGAAGGTGAGTTACAAAAGGACTCTATGCTCACTGTAGAGAATCTAGAAAACACAGTTAAACATCAAAAAGAACATCCGAACCTGTTGGGATGAGCACTGGGTGTTGTATGGAAACCCATTTGACAATAAATTTCATGTTAAAAAAAAAAAAAGAACATCAGAATCACTCAAAATGCCATTTGACCTTTTTTTTTATATATGTATTATAGTATATATATCTATTTTAGAAAAATAGGGTGATGGAGTGCCTAGGTGGCTCAGTCGGTTGAGCGTCCGACATCGGCTCGGGTCATGATCTCAAGTGAGTGAGTTCAAGCCCGGTGTTGGGCTCTGTGCTGACAGCTCAGAGCCTGGAGCCTGCTTCAGAGTCTGTGTCTCCCTCTCTCTCTGCCCTTCCCCTGCTCATGCTCTCTCTCTCTCTCTCTCTCTGTCAAAAATACATAAACATTAAAAAATAAAAATTAAAAAAAAAGAAAGAAAAATAGGATGATATCCCACCTTCTTTTTGTAACTTGAAGATTTTACTAGTGGGAAGTTCACCTTTTTGGTTTTGATTTACCAGACTCCTGAGATCTGATGAGAGGGACTCTTGGTCAAGCTGCCAGTGTTTTTTCCCTGGTTTCTTGTTCAGCTTTCCATTTGGTTTATGGCTTTTGTTTTACTTTCTTCTTATGTAGTAAAATACCTCATCACTTTCATGTAAAGTTTCTGCCTCTTTTTTCAAGGCCATTTACTATTAGGAAAATGTATTAAACTTTTTTTTATTTTCTGACATTATCACTAATGTCAATCATAACCACTCAAACAGTTTGACGCCCAGAGGTAGCAACAGTCCCCGTCTTTACATGGGAATGGCCCACGGTTTTGCAAATATAAAGGGAAAACTCACTAGTCTAGCAATTGTGTTGGGGCCTTGGGGCCTGGGGGATAAAGTGAACAGGAGTTAAGCAATACAATCAAAGGCTAGAAAATAAGTGAAAAATAACTGATAACTGATACACAAATGCATGCTGCTTTAAGTCCGATACTAAGCATCAAGAGTAATTCTAAAGGCCACCTGGGTGGCTCAGTCGGTTAAGCACCGGACTTGGGCTTAGGTCATGATCTCATAGTGCGTGGGTTCGAGCCCCACATCGGATTCTGTGCTGACAGCTCAGAGCCTGGAGCTTGCTTCAGATTCTCTCTCTCTCTCTCTCTCTCTCTCTCTCTCTCTCTCTCTCTGCCCCTTCTCAGCTCACACTCTGTCTGTCTCTCTTTCTGTCTCTCAAAAATAAATAAACATTAAAAAAAAGAGTAATTCTAAAACAGTTGAAAATCTGGGGCACCTGGGTGGCTCAGTCAGTTAAGCAGCCGACTTCCTTCAGCTCAGGTCATGATCTTGATGTTGGTAAATTCAAGCCCATGTCAGGCTCTGTGCTGACAACTCAGAGCCTGAAGCCTGCTTCGGATTCTGCGTCCCCCTCTCTCTCTGCCCCTCTCCCGCTCACACTCTGTCTCTGTCTCTCTCTCTCCCCCAAATATATAAACATTAAAAAAATAAATAAAACAGTTAAAAATCCTATTTTCAAGTAATCGAATGTTTTTCAATATAAATGATTATTTAGATGTGCAATTGTTTTTCGATTTTATTTTGCCTATTCGAACTTTTTACACAGTGAAAGTTATGTCCATTAACTTAGAAATATTTGTCAGCAATCAACATGTAAATGGAATGTGAATCTTCAACTCACAGCCGGACTGAGCCTTAGCTGTGCCCCAGAAAGTTTAACTGAAATGTCTGGGTGATGTGTCAGGTAAGGGCAGACAAGGAGAACTACAGGAGGTAGCCCTGATTTTTCCACCTTTTCTAACGGCCAAACAATTCCAATCTGGCCCCACACTTGCATTACCTACTGCAGTTAACTGTACCCAACCTCCTTGGATGGCAATTTCTTCCATTTTCCCTTTGGAGAGTCTGACCTCTCATATCAAGTATCTAAACTTTCTGAGGACAGTTTGGCTAACCACCATTTTCTCCAGAGGATTGTGGACCCCTTAAAAATCAGAGCTATTTGATCGACCCACCATGAAACTTCATTCTACGGCAAGCTAAAACAGTTTTTCAATGTATTAGCTTTTTTTTAAAGTTTATTTATTTATCTTGAGAGAGAGAGAGAGAATGAGAGCAGAGGAGGGGTCGAGAGAGGCAGGGAGAGAGAATCGCAAGCAGGCTCTATCATGCTGTCAGTGCAGAACCCAATGTGGGGCTCGAACCCACGAACTGCAAGATCGTGACCTGAGCCAAAACCAAGACTGGGATGCTTAATCAAATGAGCCACTCAAGGGACCCCTTGTTCCTAGTTCTTTAAACATGTTTTGAGTTATAGCATATCCTTACAAATCAGTTAGCTAGATACATTTAAAAAGAGGAAGGAAAAAATATTTTCATGGACGCTAATTTGCTGTCAGCTGGGGGGCACTGTCCTACCCAAACCTGCTTGCTCCTGCCCCTGCCCCTCTTTGCATATCCATGTCTCCTCTGGAGAAGTAGAGGGGCAGTACTCTCATCTCTTTTCTTCTTTGGTTCTTGTTAGTACCCAGGACTACTTTCTGACTCTGCTTTCTCTGAAAACAGAATTTAATTCTTCTTGATCAAAGTTACACAACCCTCCCTTAAACTCACTTTCTCTCTCGGCAATATTCAGACAATGTTATTTTAGCTGTGTCTTATGTGGTTACAAAAAAAAAAAAACAAAAACCCTCCTAATGTGTATGTAGAAAAAAACTTCAGTAACCAAAGAAGAATGTTTTCTTACTCTGCATATGATTTTGAGCCTCTTAGAATGGGGCCCTTAGGAGGAAAAGGAGTTTGGAGAATCAGAATCAGTGAGTATGCTATCCTGGGTCAGCCAAGTTTGACTCAAAATGGCCCTGTCCCCAAGATATCTTCATCGTTATTCACACCTTCCACGTTATTCAGAGTCTCCAAAACAATATTTGCATGGCTGTAACCGCTAAATCATCAGAAAGCAAAAAATATTTTTACAAATACAGGTATTTACATTTCTGTCACTGAATGATGCCTATTCCTGTGACCTATGTCTGTCTCATAGTAACTCCAAAAGCTCAAAAAGATAATCTAAACGACACAAACATTCTATTAAAACCAAAATACAGAAGAAAAATAAGGCAGAAATATTCCAGGCCAGGATACCCTAGTTACTGGAACTTTCTTGCTGTCTAGTTTTTGTTTTTGTTTCTGTTTTTTAAAAGGAAGACTTCATAACACTTCTGTTGGTAAGATCAACTTAATCATACCATTCTGACTGATCCTTTATCCCTCAGGGGCTGAATTCAAAGTTGTCTTTTCATGTCTGAAGCCTGTGGGATTTTCTCGAAATTTGGCCAAAAAAAAAATCAGTCCAGGAAAGAGAAAACATTCAGCTAAAGGAGATAATGCCAAGGATCAGCTTTTGGGTTAGTTTTGCCCAAAAGGAAAGTAAATAAAATTTGGATTAAAATAATCTTTACTCTGAAAGAAAAAAATGAATTTTAAATCTTCCAAAATTAGCTGTAATAGGTAACAGAAAGATTCTTAGTTTACAAATCAGTAGACCTGTGTCCTCTCAGTTATTTGGCTGTCTTGACGTTCAACAAGAAAGTCAACATTTCTGGGTCTCAGGTTCCTTCCTTGTAAAAGAAGAAAATGAGAGACGACTCCATAGGGATTGCATGAGAAGTGAGCAGGAGTTAATATTTACTCCTGTATCAGTTATCTATCACTCTAATAAACCATCCCAGTATCATTTCTTACAGATCCGTGGGATGGTTGGGTGGTCTCACACAGGCTTGCTCCTGTGGCTGTATTCATCTGGTGGATTGGCTGAAGCCTGGAGAGTCTATGATCCCCCATCTACAGGTCTGAGGCCCCGGTGTGATGGCTGGAAGGCTAGGACCTCCCTCTTCCCATGGCCTCATATCACTCAGTAGATTCGCCGATCTTTCTTTACACGTCCCAAGAACATGAAGGCAGAAACCCCAAGGCATCTTGGACTCGAGACCTCTTACGACATCATGTCGGTCACACACTACAGCTTATAGCAAATCACAAGGCCAGCAAGATTCAAGGCAGAGAAATACTATCAACCTCTCAACGGGACACCGGACAGCGTCGCACTGTAGAGTGTGGACATAGGAAATTGTTATTCACTGGGGCCATTATTGTAAGGACCTTCCTCCTGCCTTACGGTCTAGAAGTCCTATTTTTCAGATTGTATACAGTTTAGCAGTCTTTTACAGTTCTGTTGATTGAAAACCAAGATCGATTTTTACGGTAATAGTACCCAACAAATCACACACACCTCCCTGCATCTATGTCTTTGTGTATTCCCCTTCCACACTGATTCTAGACTTGGCCATATGACTTTCTTTGGCCAAAGAAGCCTCAGCAGATAGAATGTGAGCAGAAGCTTGATAACGACTTGCACACCAAGGCTTGTTCTCTTGGAATACAACCTTGAGACTGCCATGCCATAAAGACACCTGGGATGTTAGACCTTGTAGCAAGAGGAGTTCAGCTGAGCCCCTGTCACAGAAGCTCCACTGGCTAAAAGCAGCTACTTCTATGAGTCTCAGTAAGACCACCCACTCAATCCACTGAATCATAAAAATAATAAAAATCATTTGTTTTAAGCCACTGAGTTTGGGGATATCTTGTAACATCACAACGGATGACTGAAACACAAATCAAAAATATTCTAGCTGAAGGGTAGACTATAATCACTGATGAAAACTAACCTCACTACAAAATCACTAACTCATTTCATGATTTTAAGCCTATCATAGAATCATGTAATTTCAGAACTTCACAAATTTAGAAATGATGTAATCTAGTGGTCTAAAAAAAATATCTTTTAGCTATAGAACTCTTTAAAAACTTCTTACTCAGATATTTATAATAAAGAAGTATCTGATTAGGATAAATTTGTTTTACTGGTTCATGTTTATAGCATTTGTTTATAAAGCCATTTAATGAAGAAACAATTTCCTTTTCTTCAACCCAAAAATATAAATCCGGGCTCATCAATGGCAGTGACACAGTTCTTACAGTTTAAGCTTGCAATTAATGGAGATAGACATATAGGCAATACGACTATAAAGAAAATTTTTATTCAAGACAAATCGCTGTAAATATTAAAGGTCATTTCACTATTTGCCTTGCAAGCTCAGGATAACGAGTGGTCAGAAGAAGTATTCTAACTTATTCAGAAAAATATAAACCCATCAGTACAAATGAATAGTTGATTGATGGCCTCCATAAGTTCATACTTAAAATATGTCACATTTGCCTATGTAAAGATTGCGATCTTGGAAGCATTTAAAGCCTATGTAAAAGTGAAATTTGAATCAAATGTCTATGGAGCCCTTGAAGAACTTCACGCGTACTCTGCTATTCTTTGCAATTCATTTTAGAAGCTAATACTTGGAAACTGGTTTTGCTCTATTGATGTTGTTCAAAGCTGAAGGAAGCTGATTGGACACTTTAAAAACATGAGTGCTTCCATGTTCCAGGTGTCAGCACATCCTCAGAATCATTTGTTGGGCTCTTTAAAGAATGTTCCTACATTTTGCTTTTCCTTCTCTCTGTCTCTGTCTCTGTCTCTCTCTTTTTGGTCAGGAATAAACAGCAACAATGAACTAGGGAAAAGAATTGCCTAGCAAAGGAAACGTCAGTGTTAAAACTGAATTGTATTTTTCAGCTCAGTTGTGTTAACTACAACTACCTGAGTCCTCGGCAGGGTGTCTGGAATTCCCTCGGTCAGCCAGTTCACTTCAGCTTTTGCTTTCTTGAAAGCTTTGGTTTACCTTCACCACTGTTTTTGCCACGGTTCACGGCTTAGCGGTGGGAAGCTGGGTGCTCTTCATCCAATTTTAACAAGTCCTTTGCTTCCGAAAAGGAAGTCTGACAAAAGGGAAGTCGTCAGCCATTGGACTAACTGTTGGAAGGAATAAAATGGCTCTGCTAAGGGCATGCAAAAATCAATGTGGTCATTGCTATGCATCTTACAATACGAAGCCCAGCAGCACAATGGGAAGAACTGGATTGATTTCCATTCTAAGACACATCACAAACAAATGCGCACGAAATGTGTCAGAATCTAGGAGACCCAGAATTGTTTCATTACTGTTGCCTGAGCAAAACGTAGGGTAGAAGGAAGGGTAGAATGGAAGACCTCCGTAGCCATTTATTCAATAAACTCATTCAGTTCACTGGGCAGAGCAACTGGGGATCGGGTTGTACAACACAGACATGGTCTCCTACCTCCTGGGGAGTTATATACACAAAAGGACAAAGCAAAAGAGCAAACATCTAGAAAATGTTCAACACTCTGAGACCAGCCGTGGATGACATCTGGACTTGACTGTCGGGGACACATTCCTAATCCTTTTGAATTCCTTGCTCATATTTACATTGCATATAGAAAGTTGTACAGAAGTAGGGAGATGAAGTCATGATGTCCTTGAGCTACAGCTCTAACCTTACAAATGAGGGATTCCCGCCCCCGCCCCCCCCCCCCCACCGCCCCAAATAAAGGTAGCATCATCTCCGTGAATTCCTCATGATTCACCTTGAACTTACAAACTAATCACCCTTAATTGTTAGCACACTGAAAAGGAAATCTGTCCCTAAGGGCAGATTACAGAACTGGTGTATAACTAGGATCCAAATTTATTAATTTATACTGTGAAATATAACTATTGGATAAACCAGCACACATAAAATATTATCTGGCAGCAAGCAGAGATACAAAGGGAGCCAATTAGGAACAAAAAGGTGAATTTATGAAGCATTCTTCACTAACATAGCACGTGCCCAACATCTTTACCAAGTTGATCCTGCCTATGAAATTATGTGGACGCCCCTGGTTTCAGTTGTCTCTGATGATTCTACTATCAGCCTACCTCCAGTGTGGTGACAGAAAACACTGCCCTTGCCATAGGGGTGGGCACAACCAGGCTTGGCTAATCAGGGCACTCCTATTCCCTAGGCCAAAGTCATTGGCTCAGCGTGGGCACATGACCCAAACCTAGCCAATCAGGGTTCACTTTCGGGATCTTCTCCCTAAGGCTGAAAACAAAGACCTCTGGCTTCTTAGGAATAACTCACTCTTGTCCCGTGTACTTGCTCCTGTCCCTCAGTAACTCCTAATCTTTTAATATAACATTAAGGAACCTGGCTCTTCAGGACACTGCACTATTCTATATGCGTCCATCCTACTTTTTTTAAGATTTATTTATTTTTTAGAGAGAGACTGTAAGTGGAGAAGGGGCAGAGAGAGAGGGGGTGGACAGAAGAACTGAAGTGAGCTCTGCACTAACAGCAGCAAGCCCCGTGTGGGGCTTGAACTCACAAACCGTGAGGTCATGACATGAGATGAAGTCTGATGCTCAACCGACTGAACCATCGAGGTTCTCCTTTTTTTTTTAAGATTTATTTTTTCTCTTCCTTTATATATATATAGGATTCTTTCTTGTTCCTGTTGAGAGATATTTTTCACAGCCATTTGAGTGAAAAAATTCCAAAGGCATTCTATTATTGAGTACCTGCAATGCTCCAGGCCTGGTGCTAGATACCTGCCTTTCAGTGGTAAGCAAACACATGTGCCAAAAAGTCCCTGCCATCTCAAGACCACAAGCTCTGGTGGAAAGACGAACGTTAATTTTCTAAAGTTTACACAAGGAAATATGTAATTATAAGTCCTAACGAGCACTATTTTAAAAAAAGTTTCAAGTGCGATAAAAGTGTGTCGGTAAAGTTGCTATAGTTTTGTAGTCAAGTTACTTGGGTTTCTTTATTTGTAAAATCAGAACACTAGAATATATCCTAAAATGTCATTGTGGAGATTAAATCTAAAAAGCTTTGATGGAAACCCTGGTTAGGGGTCAATCGATTTTAATCATTTCTAATACAATCATCACCAACCATAAGCTACATTATTATTACTAAAAGGGGACTAGGCCTGAGTCTGGGGGTGGGGAAGCCATCCCTGAGGAAGAAACCCTTGAGTTGTGCAGGACTGGGGAGAGTTTACTCAGCAAAAGGGTGGGGAAACGGCAGTGTAGGCACGGGGCAAGTCCAGCAGTGAAAAGGGATGTGGAACTTAGAGAAACGAGAAGACCAGTGAGGTTAGGGCATAGTACACGATGGGAAGAGGCCTGCCAATTGGTCATGTAGGATAGTCAAGTGGACAGCAAGTAAAATAATCAAGTTTGCATTTTTTTAAGACCACTGTTATGGACTAAATGCTTATGTCCCTCCAAAATTTATACGATGATGTTCTAATCCCCAGTGTAATGGTATTAGGAGGTGAGGCCTTTGGGTGGTAATTAGGTTGAGGTAATGCCATGAGGGTGGAGGCCCTTGATGGGATTAGTGCCATTTTAAGAAGAGAAAGAGACACCAGAATGCTCTCTCTCTGTCCCTCTCTCTTTCTCTCTCTCTTTCTCTCTCTGTCTGTCTCTGGGCCATGTTGAGCATACAGCAAGAAAGCAGCTTAGTCCTTAACTGCCCAGCCTCCAACACTGTGAGGAATAAATATCTGTTGTTTAAGCCATGTAGCCCATGGAATTTTGTTATAGCAGCCTGAGCTGGGCCAGTGCAGGAATGGAAACCTTTGACAAAGTTTGGCAAAGGCCAGTGGCAGTGGGTATGAGAGAGATTCGAGAGTTGGGTGGAACCAAATACCTAGAACTTGAGGAGGGTCGGCTGGGGGAGCCAAGGGCAAGGGATGTCTGGGCCGACTGCTAGGTTTCAGGCTTGGTGGAACTGGGTAGAGAATGAAGCTATTGGCTGAGAGGAGACTGGAAGAGATCTGGGCTGAGGAAGGCACAGGGAGCCAGGGAAACGTCTGGTAGAGGGACAACAGATGCAAGGTGGTTGGGAGTTAAGGGTCAAGAAAATGAAGAAATCATGGCCACTCTTCGGGTCCCCAAACTCCTGGCCCTGGTAGAATGCCACAGATGAACCCACGTCCAGTTGTGACTCTCTCTAGACACCAGCATTGGGTCCTCAAAGTAACCTCCCATGAAGAATGCTTCCTGTCTCTGCCTCCCTGTGGCTTTACTTACATAACAAGGCATCCCTTCAAGACAACTGGTGTCCCAGATTCCATGGAGCAGCAGGAGACTGTGTGAAATATCCTGCTCCAGGACAACGCTATCAGAACAAGATGCTGTTGACCCAAAGGGACCTTTAACTGGCCAAACCCATGGCTGACCCATGCATGTTCTTACAGCAGTCTTCACACACCCAGTGCCTCTGAAAATAGAGTCCGACCCCTGATCAGGCTTTTCATGAAGTGGAAATCATGTGCGACATCGGTCTCAAACTGGCAGCCTTTGATAGTTTTGCCTCCAGATGTTTTTTTAAACAATTCGAATGGCTTGCCAACATTTAAAAATCCATAAATTCCAGGCAAATATCAGAGCTTTGAGCTTTTCTTTAAAATAGAAAGTTCTGGCAAAGCTGGGCCCAAAGACACACATGATGACAACGAACTGAAGCTCCTTGGGTGCCAGCTTCTTGGTTCATTCCAGCGCTCACCGCTCTTTGGGGTATCCAGATACTGAGACCGAGTCACTCTGCTGCTTTTTACCATGTTTTCACTGCTGTTTTTCTTTAACTTAACATGAAAATAAGCATTTCTCCTACCTGTGTCTCACCAAAAGAGGTAAAAGTGAAACCAGACCAAAATGTCCGTAAACTTTTAGAAAAATGGAATGAGAATATATTTCTTTATAAAAGTTGAAATTATTTCATTGGGTATCTCTATAGAAATTTAACTGGTTCCCTTCAACCATTTTCAGCACCTACCTGATGTCTGTACCCATGTGAGTTGCCACCTCAGTGTGGGTCCCCAAAAGCAGAGCCTGAGACCAGGATCCAAGTACAGGCAGCTAACCTGAGAGGTGGCTCCTGGAAGCAGAAGTGAAGGCATAGGGGAAAATAACAGACAAGAGAGGAGGAAAGGCCACTGCAATGGTGCGTGAGGGTCGTCCCTGCTGCAGGTTGATGGGTCTTTGAGAGGCAAATGAAATGCCCAACTTGGGAGATAAGAGAATGGTTCCTGGATCCCACTGACTGAAGGCTGCCCAAGGGTCTTCTAACTCCCCACACTTACAGGCTGCCTGGCAGTCATTAGAGAAGGCCTGGGGTGCAAAGCCAAGAGGTACTCAGTGCACCACTGAGCTGAGACAGAAGCAGCACACGGTGTATCCAAGGTAACAAGGAACCCCCCAATGGCTAAAGCCACAGGTCTGCCTAGGGAAATGACGCAATGCATCGAAGGCATCCACAGCAGCTGCAAGCCCTAAAACTAGTATGACCGCGACTCGTGGGACCCCCTTTGATAAGAACTTCAAAAGTTTAGACTCCCAAAGCTGAGAGACAGAATGATACAGTGTGGTTCTAAAAGGACGGGCACCAGGCCCAGCTTCTCTGGGTTTGAATCCTGGTTCTAACATTTCCTGGCTGGGTTACTTTGGGTAAACTACTCAAGCACTATGATCCTCGGTTTCCTCATCTGTAAACCAGTGAAAATTATAGTACTTACCTCATGGGGTAGTTACTCTGCGCCTGGAATATAACATTATCATTAATGATTTTAAGAATAATAATAGACACTATATAAGTGTTAATATTACTGTGTCTATTTTCTCTTGCAAACTTTTTCCTCACCAGCAATGTAAAGCTAATTTTATCTCCCACCTAATCTAACAACCAACTCTTCATAGTATACCCTGAACTTTTTTTCTGCACCTAGAGTTACCTGATAATCTCTTCCGCAAATTCCAGAAAATTAAACAGTGCAAAATATATATCCAAATTCCTTGCATAATTTCTCAAATAATGTTCTAACTTCCAATTCTTAAAACAGGGGTTAAAATAATGTTTTGATTTAGCAGCCACTGTAAAAATAACAATGCAGAGGTTCCTTAAAAAATGAAAAACAGGGGGGTGCCTGGGTGGCTCAGTCAGTTGGGTGTCTGACTTCAACTTAGGTCATGGTCTCATGGTCCTGAGTTCGAGCCTCATGTTGGGCTCTGTGCTGCTGGCTCAGAGCCTGGACCCTGCTTTGGATTCCGGGTCTCCCTCTCTCTCTGCCCCTACCCTACTCATGCTCTGTCTCTCTCTGTCTAGAAAATAAATAAAACATTAAAAAAATTAAAAATAGAACTACCTTATGATCCAGTAATTCCACTACTGGATATTTACCTAAAGAATACAAAAACACTAATTCAAAAAAGTATATACACACCTATGTTTACTGCAGCCTATTTACATTAGCCAAATTATGGAAGCAATCCAAGTGTCCATCAATGGATGAATGGATAAAGAAGATGTAGGACACACACACACACACACACACACACACACACACACTATGGAATATTACTCAACCATAAAAAAGAATAAAATCTGGCCATTTTCAATCTGGCCTCTGGATGAATCTAGAGGATATAATGGTAAGCAAAGTAAGTCAGAGAAAGACAAATACCATATGATTTCACTCATATGCGGAATTTGAGAAATAAAACAAACAAAAAACCAGACTCTTAACTATAGACAACCAACTGATGGTTACCAGAGGAGAGGTGGGGGTGGGGGGGAGGTGGGTGAAATAGGTAACGGGGATTAAGAGCCCTGAGTAATGTATCGAATTGTTGGATCTCTATATTGTACACCTGAAACTAATACAACATTGTGTGTTAATTATACTAGAATTAAAATTTAAAAATTAATAACAGATGAATGAATAAGTAAATAAAAATAGTGTTTCGATTTCATCGTAAATGACTGAGAGTGTCAAAAAAAATCTGATATTGGGTTCTCCATCTTTCAAAACAACTAACATCATTTTTTAAATCTGCAGATGAATGCGAGGCTGCTTATTGTCTTTCTATTCCTGCATTCTGGAAACTTTCACCTCTAGCAGTGCTTCCTCATGGTCAGGGTGAAGAGACCACCTCGGGATCTTGTTAGTAAGCGGGGCCCTCTCAGTAGGTTCACAGTGGGGCCAGCATTTCCAGCAAGTTCCCCGTGGGATGCTGCTTACCTTTGGATCAAACTTGGGACCTCCGGAGAAAATGAAAGCCTCCGACTGTCCGGGAAGGGGTGGGGGTGGCAGCACCTGAGGCTGGGGAGTCAGGCTGGAATTTGGCAGGGGGGATGGCTGTCAACCAAACAGAATCTCTGTGAGGGGCGCAGCATCATGGGAATATGCCTGGCCTGTTTTGAGGAGGTTATCCAATTTTGTCAACAGGACTGCTAAAAAAAACTTGAAATATGGTTTCATGCAGTCCCAACAAAGCCCAGAAAGATGGCTGGGTCAGCTCCCGAAGCCCTCTTCCTTACACAATAGACATTCTTGCAGAATTTCATAATGCAGACCTGTCAATACCCGCCTACAGTACTTTAGGGCCACTTACTGGTATGGCAACCTGGCCTCAAGTATTTTCAGGGTCTCTTCATCATCGTTTGTTATTTTGAAATAACAAAAGCTCCAAAGAAACAGGTAGAGGCACCCTGAAGAGAAGTCAAAGTCAGCCACTGCCATGGAAATAAAAACCTAGATCCAGGCATCTTTTCCTTTCTCCTCTGTATACTGGGTTAAAATGATCCCCCCCAATTTTTTAAAAATAAAAATAAAATAAAATGATCCATGAAAATAGCCAGGGATTCAGTTTGTTCTACATATGCCCAGATAAGGAAAATGCCCTACGGAAGTTTGGCTAAATGAATTTTTCTCCTAATAATGGAACTAGCTCTGTAGCAGAGGAAGTCTGTTTTCTAACTTCACGAGGAAACACATCATACCAGTTTGCAAGGGAGAAAAAAATTTGTCTGGTTTTCTTTTATGATAAACACATTTAGTGTAAGCGATATATTATTTTAATGGGCTCTACCACAGTTGGCTGGTTCAGAAGTGATTGGCAATGAAGACGTTAAGTGTAAATAGAGAATGAGATTTATTTGTCTATCATTTGTAGCGTATGACTGCAAAAAAAAATAAGCAAAGATTGTCTAAAGGAAAAAATTCTGGAATGATTATTAAATCTAAAAACTACAAATAGTGGCAAAAAAAATCAAATTTTGCACCTCTCGCTTTTACATCCAAGGCAGCGCACAAGATAAAAAAGTTTGGGGGCTAAGGCAGTTACATTCTGACAACCCGCAGGGTGCCTTCAAATAAATCTTCTCTTGGGAAATGGAAAATTCCTTACATTAAAAAAAAAAAAAGTAAACTGTAACTTACACTCAGAAAAATGCACAAATCATAAGCCTACAGATCAATGAATGACTACACAGTGGACATACCATTGTAACCACCACCTAGACCAAGAAACAGAGCACCCACTCCTTCCTCCTCTGCAAATGTAACTGCCCACCTGACTGTTAACTCCTTAGATTTCTCTTGCCTGGTTTTTGAAATTCAAATGAAATCACACAGAAGATGTGCTTATACATATGACTTCTTTTGCTTAATATTATTTTTGACATATTTATTTATATTGTTATATGGGTGTGGACATTAATTTTCACTGGTATATAATATTCCATTGCATGAATATACCACAGCTTCTGTATTCATTTTAATCTTGATGGACCTTTGGGCTTTTCCCAATTTGGGGCTATAATGAAATAATGCCACAACAAATATCCTTGCTGCATCTGTGTGTGTATATCTGCGGAGAGTAGATTTGCTATATTATGACATTTGCATTTGTTGAGTTGTAACAGATAATGCAGAGTTCCAATATGATGAGATTGTTCTCACCGCTCCATACTTGGAATGTCAGTCTGCTTAATATGACTCATTCTGGTGGTTCTATCAGGGATATCTCCTCAGGGTTATCTTTTGTATTTCCCTGATTGTTAATGAGATTGAGCACTTTCCCAAATGTTTTTTGGCCCTTTTGATATCTTCGTCTGTGAAGTGGCAATTCGAATCTATTTTCCCCCATGCTCCTTTTGTTTGTTTGCTTAACCTTAAATGGTCTCTCTTTTTTTATGAATCTGTAGGAATTCTTTATACATTCTATAAGAAAGCACATTGTCGGTTTTGTGTGTAACAATTACCTTCTCCCACAGTGTACTTTACCTTTTCACTCAGTGGTGTTTTTAAAAGAACAAAAAAATCTTAATTTTAAAGCAATGTAATTTATTAGACTTTTCTTTCGTATTAGTGGTATTATATCCTGTTTAGGAAATCTTTTCTTGTCTCAAAATTATGAAAATGGTCTCCTATATTGTCCTTTACAAGCTTTATTGTTTTTGTTTTCATAATTAGATTTAGACGCATCTGGAATTGATTTTGTGTATGGCGTACGGTTCAAATTTCCTTTTGTACTTAAGGATATCCAATTAATTCAGCAAAATTTATTGAAAAGAACATCTTTTTCCCATCATTCTGCAGCACCACATTTTTCAAAAATTAAATGTGGATTAGTCTTAATTACTGTAGCTTATATTAAGTCTTAATTCCAATAGAATAAGTTTTTCAATTTTTCTTCTTTAAGTTGATCTTGTATGCTTGGCTCTTTCCATTTCCACGTATATGACAAGAATCAGCTTCTCAATTTGCAAACACACACACACACACACACACACACTACAAACAAACATACATGCAATTTGCTGGGATTTTGACTCTGTCTACACCAAATATATAGATTTGGGGAGAACCGACATTTTATGGTTGATGCTTTTATCCTATTGCATATGGTATTTAAAATTTTTATTTTCTGGGGCATCTGGCTTGGCTCAGTCAGCAGAGCATGGGACTCTTGATCTCAGGATTGCAAGCCTCACATTGGGTGTAGAGATTACTTAAAAAAATAAAATCTTGGGACACGTGGGTGGCTCAGTCGGTTAGGGCTTCCGACATTGGCTCCGGTCATGATCTCTCAGTTCACAAGTTCTAGTCCCACGTCGGGCTCTGTGCTGACCACTCAGAGCCTGCAGCCTGCTTCAGATTCTGTGTCTCCCTTTCTCTCTGCCCCTCACCTGCTGGTGCTTTGTCTCTCTCTCTCTCTCAAAAATAAATAAAAACATCAAAAAAAATTTTTTTAAGAAATAAAACAAATAAATAAAATCTTAAAATATTTATTTTCTAACTCTCTGTGACCAGTATACATATATATTACTGTTTGTTTTGATTTTCTATCCAACAAAATTGCTAACATCACCTATTAACTCGAATAATTTACCTGTAGGTTCTTTTAGATTTTCTAGTTATACAATTGTGTGGTCTGCAAATTACGAGGGGCTTATTTCTTCCTTTCTACTCCTTGTGACTTTTCTTTCATTTTCTTGCCATATTGCTATAGCTTGGACCTTCAGAACAATGTTAAATAAAGGTGTTGATAGTGACTATCTGTTCCTCATTACCATGTCAAAAGGAAAGTTATCAGTGTCTCACCATTAAGTATGTTGGACACTCTAGTTTTTGGGGATATTCTTACCTGAAAGGGAAGATCCCTTCTGTTGCTAGTTTAGCAAGGGTATTTTCTTTTACAATGAGTCAATGCTGAATTTTTTCAGATTTATAGCACTCATGTAGATATTTTATTATGCTGATGCAGTGAATACATTAATTAAAATTCAATTAACAAACCAACCTTGTATTCTGGAATAAACAATACGGCTGCGATACGTTATATTTTGTATCATGGGATTTGAATGGCTACATTATAGGATATTTTCAATCTATATTCCTGAATAATACTGGCTTATATTTTTCCTTTCTCATTATGTCTTTGTTAGGTACTAGTATCAAAGTTATACTAGCCTCACAAAACAGGTGGAGAAGTTATCTCTTTTTTTTCTGTTCTGAGACTTTGTATACGATTGACCCTATATTTGTTTATGTGCCTGGAGCTTTCTTTGTAAGGGAATTTCTAAATACAGATGTGGTTATAATGTATGAAGATTTTCAGTTGCTTTGTGTCAGCTCTGGAAAGTGATGCTTTATAGGAATTTACTAATTTCACCTAAAATTTCAAATATTTTGGTATAAAGTCGATGATAATATCCTCTTAAACCTTTTGAATGTCTATGCACTCTGCAATGATGCTCCCCTTTTAATTCCTAAAGTTGGTTTTCTGTGCCTTCTCTCATTTTTACCTGTCAGTCTCATCAAATATTGATTAATTTTATTCTTTTGAAAAAAAAATTGACTCTGAGCTTTGTTAGCCCTCCCTCTTTCATGATTGTTTTCAAATTCATTGATTTCTAATCTCATCACCAGCATCATCTTTCTTCTCTTTACTATGGGTCTTATTTACTGGTATTTTCTTAGCGGCTTCTTGAAATGGAAGTCTTTTTGTTGTCTTCAGCAGAAATGTATCTTTTCTCTAGCTTCTTTTGAGATTTATCCCTTTCAATCTGGTTTTCAGCATATTTACTGAATCATGCTTATACGTAGATTTTTTACTTACCTTTTGGGGTGTGTGCCTCTTGAATATATTTTGATGTTTTTCATCAGTTTTATAAAATTCTCAGCTATTATCCCTTGAAAAATGTTTGTGTTCTATCCCCTCTCTCGTCTTCTTTTTACAATTTTAGTTATGCATATGTTAGATCTTTTCACTAGATCCCATATGTCTCTTTGTCTTCTGTTGCGTCCATCTTTTTGTCTCTCTGTACTATAATCTACATAGTTTATTTTGGCTCATCTTTCAGTTTAGTAATTCACTTTTCAGCTGTGATTAATCTATTAAGTCCAGCCACTGAACTATTTCTGTTTGGTATTCTTCAGCTCTGAAAGGTTCATTTTGCTCTTTTTTATAGTTTAATGTTCTCTGCCAAGATGTTCTATCTTTTATTTCCTTAACATATTAAACAAAGCTTTTTAAGTGTTTGCGTGTGTGCCCATTATCTGGATGTCCTGTGGGCATGTCCTACTGTCTATTATTTTTTATGATTTGACGTCACATTTCAATTTCTGTTCATATAGCTGGTTATTTTATTTGGCTGATAGATACCATATATGAAGAATTGGAGAAATAATTTGAGGCTCTGGATGTTATCAACCACCAGAGTTTATTATTAACAATTCCAGATCACCCTCAACTAATCAGAGATTAGCATGATGTAAAGCATACTCCAGCCCCTATGAGAACTGGTTTATGTTCAGCTCATTCTGATTCTGAGCATATACCTCTTTAAAATCCCAGCAAAAGCTTTGGTAATTTTTTAGGTCTTTGTTTCTCCTTGGCCTCCAATTTTTGCCCTGTGTGCTTTTGAATATCTCAAAAGTTATTCTCAGTTTTCCAATTTTTCTATCATCTTCACTGGAATTGTCAGGTACCTTTAGAGGAAAAAAGGCACTTTGTCTCACCTCTCTGGGATTTCTTCCTCTCTCGTATTTTGGCCCTCACTTTCTTGGAAGGTGTCTTGTGCTTTCAATCAGATACTTCTAAGAAATAGTTTGTTGTACTTGCCTGCTTATTATTAATCAATTCTGATTACTAATCCGGACCTCATGGAAGTGAGAAGCAGATTTGCAAACGCAAATATAATATTTTATATAAATATACACATCCAATCCACAGTTCCTATAAAAATATGCCCTCAAGGACTTCGTCTATCTACTAGATGTTAAATTCTTCTCTTAATATTAATAAAGCATGGGACCTTAGCATGAAGGATTGGGGGATATAGATTTATATGATGACTTTATGGCTATAAAGATTCATATTTGGGCCATTGCAGATGTAGTAAGCCAAGACATAATTACGAAATAAAATAAGGCATGTGTGTATTGTTTGTTTACGTGTTCCTCATCTATGTTTTCCTACAACGATGTCGATGATAGAGGGTTTATACCTTGTCTGTCCTGTTGACCACTCTATTCTTAACACCCTTTAGGTATGTGATATATATCTGTAAATTAATGAATTAAGAAAAATAGAAAACATATATCTTCTCTAATGTCCCACAGCTAAGAATTCAGAATAGTCTTTGTTAAGACATATGCTGATAATGCTTTGTATGACATGCCAGAGAACTGAGGTGGTCAGCAGTAAGAAATGCAGCTGTTGTTACCTGCTAGCAAATTATCTACAGTAAGAAAAACAAACCAACACCACGCCTCTGTTCTCACGGCCACTACATTATTTGCAACGCTCTTTATCTCATATCTGAATTATTCCATTATTCTCCAATTCGTCTCCATACGTCCGTCTTGCATCTGTCCAAATCTATGCACCAGGCTTCTGCCAACCCTATTTTCTATTCTGCAGACAGAATCAGGTCACTGGTTTTGGACTTCAGCACGAAAGCCAGGAGCGTGTTCTCCAAATCCTTAGTATGGCACTCAAGGCACTCATACTCTGGGATAGAAATGTAGCCAGTAGAAAGTATATAATACACATTTGCTGCATAACTAGCTTCAGCTTACCTTCAACATACCTAATCTTTCCTACTTCATCCTGCCAAGTACCATCATTGCAAGATATCTCACTCTTCCCCAAACAGTGTGTACCCTTTCATGCCTGTTTTTGTTGCTCATGCCCAGAAAGTCCTGACTTAACCTTTCCACCTGCTCAGTCTTCAAGGCTCTGTTATGTGGTCTGAAAAGTCATCTCTAGCTCCCCAGCTGAAATTAACCATTGCTCTATTTGAACTCTCTTTGGATTGTTTAACTATCCTATGTTACCCTGACTATCCTACGTTAACTATCACATCTTATGTTACCCTGACTTGTTCAATATTTCTCCCATTTTATTTCCAAGATATTTCAGAGTTTTCACTTTGGAATTACTAGAATGTTTAGAATTTATGGATCCACTCCCTATATTGTTAACTCTTTGTATACATTCATAGTAGGCACTTAAAGAATAGTTGTTGAATGAATCAAAGGAAGGCCCCACACAGCTGTTTTCAAACTTATTCAGGTACAGTGGCACCCCTGAACATTATAGTATTCCTTCCTGAACACAACAAGATATTGTTAACAAAATTAAAGATTACAAAATATATCACATTGATAAATTGGAATTATTAGCTTGACATTCCTGATTAAAAGAAGCAGAAGAAACACTTGAAAGCAAAAAATTATGAGAGAAAACGCTAATGGAGAAAAACTCCTTCTGCTAATCTGATCTTTCTTGGTCAGGAAGTGGCTCCCATTCTTAATGTCATGAGTGGGATCTGCAGGTCCTATGTTCCAAGGTCCCATCTATATGACTTTTGTGGCTGTGGACCTTCTGAAGTGAGGGACAATGTTAGTAAGGGACAATGAGGGACACTGTTAGTAAGATGAGAGATGTAGGATCCACAACTATCTACAAGATGAACAAATCTCAGAGAATGATACCCTCGCAAAAGAGTTGTTATTATTTACTTGCCTTTAGGCTCAAAGCCCTTTAATGTCACTGCACGTGACAATGGACAACCTATCAAACTACATCCAATCAATATGGGCAACTAGAGGTCTTTGAAAACTCATGTATTTAACAACCATCTCAAGTCAACCTGAACTCTGCAGATAAAAGTCAGGCAGAAAATGGTCCTGACACAGACCAACAAAGCACAAATACTGAAAGTCTGTCTCAAACACCAGCTCACTTCCACTTCTACCACAATAAGGGTGGCTTCTGGAAACAACTAGTTCAGCCCGGCATCCATCATGGGATGGAGGGCTTAATTGTGTCATGTCAAGAAACCTATTGCCCAAGGATCCCCTCCCTCCTCACTTCTACTACCTGTCCTTCAAGATATATTATTAGGCTCAGGTCCAAGCTCAAAGCCCAGAGGGCCCCAGAGCTAGACACACAATGGACATTCAGTTGGAAGCAGGACCATAGGGATGAAAAACCTTAGATTTGGAATTGATTTAGGGGATTTCCAGTCAGCTCTCTTCAGGGATGCACCTCATTCAGACTCTGAGATGTCCCAACAAGGAGGACATCAGCACACTGTTGAAGGACCCTAAGTGGCAGAATGTTCCTTACTTCTACATCAATATTTGACCACATTAACTTGTCTGAGTTGGTTTCTGTACTTATGCAGATTGGCCCATTAGTCTGTTTTTCTGATAACTGTCTGATGGCTTCACTCATCGATCTCGGCCTGGGTCAGGGCCTCATTTGTCAGCAACCACTTACTAAATATTGCTGAATGAATGCATGAACAAAGAAATGAAAGTCAAAGACTTTTCCTCTCTTGGCTAACTACTCTACCTCCCCACCAAAGCCTTTACCTGAGCATGAAACAAGCCAGGGTCTTCACTTTTCAAAACATAGACCCATGAAGGCAGGAGCCTTTGTCTGTTTTGTCAACTACTGTAACCCAAATATCTGGAACAGTGCCAGAAGCATTGTATCATAGGTGCTAAGTAAATACTTTATGTGAATAAATTTAAAAAAAAAAACAGACAACGTTGTCTCCACACCTATTCTTTGCTTGATAATAGCACAATATACCAAAACTCTTGATACTTTGCAGAGAGTTTCATCTCAAATTAAAGGTTATTCAGTTCCTTCCAAAAACTTCATTGAGGTAATTTATATTTGAAAACTAAAGGGCATGTTAACCATTCCTCCCTCCTCGGGGGTCAGCCAGCATAAGTTGAGTGCCAAAAACTACTAGACTATATTGTTTTACATGACCTTCTATCAATCTCTTCCCAGGCCAAGAATGAACATAATACCGTGTGCTACGAGGTAAATTTGGAATATGAAGCAGGCATAGCAAAATGTGTTTAAAACTTGTGTAAAATTGTCATTGAAGAGATTTTCAACTGGGCTGTTAATTATAAACAAGCCCACAAAATAAATTTCTCTTAGAATAATGTGGTAAAAAAAAAAAAAAAAAAAAACAACTGGCTCTCTAGAAAATGGTATGCTGTGTTCATCAGACAGTAAAAATTATATAAGCCATTATGTTTTGTTTTGTTCACTTGTTTGCCTGTCTGGCTGCCTGCTTTACTGTTTTAAAGATCCCACTGTATATGTGTCTCTATCATTAGTCTTGGTAAATGTGTTCCTTAAAAGAGAAGATGTCCTTTTGATTAAACTCCCTCCTTCATTATATGTAAAGTCTTGCAATAAATCACAAAGGAGGCCCTCTTTTCCCTTCTGCTCTCTACCCTTTCCCTCTTGTTTTGTGTTCCACCTCAGGAATTTGGTTTCCTCACTTGGCCCTGTTCCGTCTACTCTTCTGGGAAACCATCAAAAAAACTGATTCACGATAGTGTTCATAGTTTACTATCTAACTCTTCTTGAGTCACAATCCAATCTCCCAAGTTCCAAGATGGTTGTTTCACATTTTCTGTTTCTCACAAAACGATGAGAGCCCCCCCCTCCCCACTTCCCACTTTCATCTGGTGGTTTTGCTTTTTATTTCTCTGAGGAAATAGATTACCTCAGAAAAGAATGCCTACCTTCGACCACCAAATCTAGCCAGCCATGGGAGTGGGCACCTCCACTCTCTGCCTTCCTTCTTATTAAAGGTTTGAACTGACCCTCTACTGATCTAAAATGCCCACTTACTCTACCTAGGATCCCACCTCTCTTATTTACTCAAGGATTTTCTGTCTGTCATGATTACCTTTCTCATATGCATCACCAATGTTCTCTTTCTCTCTCCCAACTGGGTATTTCCATATCCATACAAAAATGCTGAAATATCTTTCCATGTTAAAAAAATGTAAACCCTTCCTATTTCTTTCAGTACTGCTCCATTTCTCCGATTCCTTTTATAGAAAAACCCCCTTACATAGCTATCTCCACTTGATTTATCCATTTCTTACTTTCCTTTCTCTCTTTAACCCTCTTCAATCAGATTTCGTTCGAACCACTCCTCCTCATCAGATTCAATGAACCTCATCCTCCTGAGCTCTCAGTAGCATTGGCATATTTGATGGCTTCTTTTTGGAAACAAGGCAATCATTTGGCTTTAGGAACATCCCATTCTCTTGGTGTGTTCCTATCTCTTTGCCCATTCCTTCTCTGGCCCTTTATGGCAGACACTGATACACTGATAATTACCTCCCAGCATCCACTTTCCTCTCCTTTATACTTTGTCATAAAACTTCCAATTTTTAATTGGTCATGCGGATCATTAGTGCCCAGCCAAAACACCCAGCCAAAACACCACATCTACCAGCCTCCCTTTCAGGCTTCCAGGTAATTAAATTCAGGCCAGTAAGAAGTAAGATGAAACATTGTGAAACTTCCTGGAAGTCTCCTTCAAGTGAGTAAGCGTGCTTTTCCTGCTCCCAGGAACTCAGATGTGATGGCTAGTGCTCTGGCAGCCATATTCGACCATAAAGACAATTGAGGCCCATGCAGAAGCTAGGTCACTCTTTGTGGAGCCGCCATACTAGGTCTGAACTACCAATGAGCAGCCCTTCATGACATGAGAGAGATATAGTCTTCTATTCTATTAAAGCAACTTTTTTCCCCCAAACTGATACATCCCTCCACACACTTAAAACATTAACATTCCCCTACAGCAGAATGACTCTCTTGACCCATCACTAGAGTGTCTTCTGAGTTCCCGTCCTACATATCTTGAATCCATTGACTAGCACTTAAGTCAAAGTCCAACTCATCCTCTGCACCTTTACCCAGCAATCTTCCGGACATCAGTATCCCTCTAGATAATACCGAAAGTCCCTAAGCAGCAGCATATGCTAGCAAGCCAAGCCTGATTGCTTTTATTGCTTATATGGTTCAAGTACAGACGTGCTTAAGGTGGTGGAACTGTGAGACCCTTCGAGGGATTGTAGGTAAATAATTCAGGACCAGAGAGGATGTTCCTGTATCCAAAGACTGAGCTTATAACATCAGTGGAGGTGGGGGACCACAAGAGTTTCAGAAAGACCGAAGTCTATGCTAAGCTGAAGGCATATTAAGATGACACGCTAGGACCCAGTATTTATCCTTCATACGCCAGAATTAAAACATGATTTGCTTAGCAGAGCAACCGAGATTTAAAATGGACTATTACAAATAACAGAGCTGCTGTGAACTGTTGGCTTCATACACAAATGCTTTCAAAGCTTGGAAAACATGCTTAAAATTAATGCTGGCAAGAGGCCCAGAGGCTTTATAATCTAGTAGTAATCCCATTTGTAAGGTTGTTTCAGGCATGATGGTAAAACAGATGAAGCAGATCCCTTGCTGTACCTTCATCTTTCCTCTGGGATGTTTTACCATCACACTTGCCATCCATCAAGCACCCGACCTATGAGTCTGTGTTCCAATTGCCTGCCTACTACAAATACCACCATGAAGCACCCTTTCTCAGCCTCAGTCTTCCCAGGTGGCCAGCAGGTTACCAAAAGCTGGTCTCTACTCACCTCTCCCCTTTCTGCCCCATCACTGACCTTTATCGCTACATTCCACCTCTGCCTCCCCAGGTCATAAGCAAAATGATCATCTCAGTAGGGTTTATGGGAAAAAAAAAAAAAAAAACCTAACAGATTTCTGATTGTCCATTTGCCTCCAGGTAGCATTTGTATTTTTCGATATGGCATTTTGGAAACAATATTTCCTGCCCTTCCTGCCTAACTCAGAGAAAGGCCATGAAAGTAGATGGCCACAGGAGAAGAGAGGCATCTAACATCAGTCAAGATAATCATTCAAGCAGGCAGGGTCTCATCAACTCAGGCAAGGGGAGTTGACATAAACCTCCAGCTTGATGATTAAAGAAAGAAACACCAAGAAGGATTCTGATCAGCGACCACAACCAAAAATGAAGACCAAGATAGAAATAATGGCATCGAGTTCTCTGGAAACAACGCACTCCAAAAGACACTGCCAAGGCTAAAGACTTCGCTGACTTTGAAACCCCTATGCAACCTGAGTAAAGGACCGGATAGCACTGATTTTGCATACTCCAAAGGATCACTGCCTTATACCCATATAAGCAGAGTCATAAAACAAGAGTTCCTGAATCCTGAGTGTCCTCTCTGAATTGTTATCTGCAGAATATATCAACCACCCAAGCACGAAATACTAAATCTTATTAAGATTTTTCCAGAGGTCAGAAAGAAGGGAACATGAATTTAAGAGCAATTTTTTGCTACTTAGCGTTTCTCAAAACTACTATAAATTATGCAAGCCTCCTATAATTAATAGGCTGTTTTAGAGTTTTATGAGCGCCTCACATGGCCTTTTAAGCACCTATCAAAGAAGAATTAACTCCTGAGAGGTAATAAACTCATTAAAAAATTTAAAAAATGGAATGGTAGTTTAAGGATGTTTCTTTGTGTTTTCATAGGTCCTTAAAGCACAAAAAGGGCTCCTGAAAAATACTCAACAGGACTTTTGTTCCGGGGACTTGACCAATATTAGTAGGGAGCAAATTCTGACAATAGTTTGAACACAGATAATAAGAAAGATATTTAAAGGACTAGACTGAATTATATTTATATTTAGGATGCTTGTCCCTGCTGGTGCTGAGATCTATACTATCAGCTGTTGTGGTGGTGGTGTTTTATCGTTATTGTTTGTTGCTCTTGGTGGCGGTGGTCGTAGAGGTAGTTTGGGCATAAGTCTGTAATTTTTGGTATTGGCTTTGGGAATCACTGCCAACAGTCTAAAGACATACAAGTAATGGGGGAAATACTTTAAGGAGTTAGTATCACCACTCCACTCGGGTGACCTATAAAAGCTACCAGTAATTTTTGGCCCATGTAAATTCCACAGAAGATCCTGGTAGACATGGGAAGAATCCATCCGTCCAGAATATCCAAAAAGTATGCAACACGTTCACATAGACAGTCTTAATATTCTGATGGAGAAATATGAGGAGACCCTTATATAAATGGTTGTGCTTGGAAATCCAGGGCTGTAGTGTGGCTGGAAACATATGGGTGCAATGCTAGGAATTCTCTGACTGCTGTGCATTCCAGCTAATGTTGTATATTTTCCAGAAGGATTTATATCTATATTAAACAGCAACATAAAACAAAACAATTTTCCTCCTGGGAACACAAATGCGAAAGTGTCTCTCTACCAAGAGCCCCCAGAAAGGCTAAATTCATAGAACTATATTCTTCTTTCAGTTGTGTCCTTCCTCATAATGAGCATGATCCACTCAGGTCTCTGTTGCACGTGATGTTCTAGGTACCATAAAAGGGAAATGGATCTGTGATCTGTGCTCGCAGTTTAAATAATTACCTGAATTGACCGCTGCGTTAAATCCTTACTCGTTGTCTACCCAAGGAGATGAATTTAGAAGCATATAAAGGATCCAGGGAGAGACTAGCCAAAGCAGAACTCAGTTGGCTCATTTAAAGCACTGATTATTCAGGGAACTTTTATAAAATCCAGAGATTTGCTCTTCTGTCCTTTGCCCAGAATCTCATTGCACCTGACATTTCAGTAGATTTAAAAGCCTTCAGGGAGACCAAGTGCTTATTCTAGCTGCTATTTACTTCCAAAAAGTCAGAGCTGTGTTTATGCTCACTTATTGCCGCACACTACATAATAGCCTCGTGAAACGCAGTGAAATCAGATAGGAAAATATGACACTCAGTCAATGTCGTGTCAGGGACCCAGCAGCCCAGGGCTGCCAGAACAGATCTGCTTTGCTTTGTGACACATGGTGGGCCGAAGGGAGGCTCCAAATCTCTGGGTTCACCTCGGGGTTAGAGCTGAGCCCACCCAGGTCTGATGGTGTCCATGACCACTAGGGACGGGGCAATGGCACTTAGGTCCTGCAACACGGAGGGAGCTTCCCTTCTCAGGCTTTGGGATCAAATGATCCAGGCTTTGGATCCTGGCTGCAACACGCAGGGCTCTGTGACCTGGAAACACACAGCTTAACCACTCTAAGCCCAGTGCTTTTCATTCAAAGGGATATCGGTGCTCACCTGTAGAGTTATTATGAAAATAAAATAAGACTAAATGAGAAAATAAGTACACACACACACAAAAAAAAACCCCACTCAGAAATGGTTGTTACTGCATTTTAAACAAAAAAGGAAAATAAAAGTCTTATATAAACTTTTCCTGCTGGGCTTATAGCAACAATTGAGGAAAGCCAGAGGTGAAATGGTAGCATTGCCTCGACTTTTCAGGTCCAACCTCTGGACCTGAGCCAGTCATTCTCGGCAGCTACTTTAGCCTCACAGAGACAAGCCTTCACCTTAATGCCCTGAAATATTACACTGGATATTTCAGTGTAATATTTAATTTAATGCATCTGAAATATTACACTATAAAAATACTTTCGTTTGCGTTTGCTTTTCAGCAAACAAAAATCCCGTCCAAATGAATGGGAAACGTAGCGCTGTACCTGAGATTATCAAGGAAACCAGGAAATCACTGCAGTCCACGGCCTGCTTCATTTGGAAGTCCTTGGTCAGTTGCTCCCATAATTGATGCTGGTCCATAGGCACCACTGGGTCGGGGTCAACAGGATAGCCACTGGTGATCGGGAAGCCTGGATCCGAATCACTGGGATAGGTTGTTAACCCAAACCTCAGTCCTTGCATCTGTGGATTGGAGATAATCATGCTTTCCCCATCTCCTAGAGATGATGTGTGGCACTCTCTCAAGTGAGAGAATATAACATGGAAAGCCCTTTGGAAACTGCTATGCATATTGATATGTAATGTAATGTAAAACCTGATCATCCATGCAGTGAGAAGCCAGAAAAAGGAGACATCAGTTCCAGACCAAATCAATTCCTTAGCTACAACATTGTTTCTCTCTTTAACCCCAGGTCATAATAAAGGTAGCATGCATTGCATCTGGCAACATTTGAGTGCAAACTTTGGCTTCAAACAATGAGCATGTTTTCTTTCACGGTCTGGAGGCCAGAAATCCTAGATTGAGTTGGTAACGGGGATCACACTCTCTCCAGAGGCTCTTAAAGAGAATCCATTTCTTGCCTTTTCCAGCTTCTGATGACTCCAGGTGCTCGTGGCTTATGGCCACATCGCTCCAAGTTCCTGACTCTGTGGTCACATTGCCTCCTTTTCTATCTCTTCTGTGTGCATCTCTCGTAAGGCAACTTGTCATTGGATTTAGGGTCCACCCAGACAATCCAGGAGGATCCTGTATTCCAAATAAACTCACATTCACATGTTCCCAGGATTAGGACCTGAACATACCTTTTTTGGGGGGGGTCACCCTTCAGCCCACTACAAGGCTCGATTACATATCGAAAGTAGTAAGCTGCTTAGATAGCCATCTTCCTAACAAGTGAAAGGGCCACAACGCAGCCAGCCCTTCCCCAGTCCTCCTTCGTTAAGGTCTGACTTAACTATGGTTTCCCATCAGACACAACAGACAGGAAACAGATCTGTTCCCTGAAAATGAGTAACGAGGTATTAACCGCGAGGCTGGCATCGAAACCCGCCGGAAAACAAAGGACGTTCAAGGGGTCAGCATGTTAGTCTGCATAACAGACTGTCATAACAAAGCGCCACAGACTGGGTGACTTAAACAACAGAAATTTATTTTGTCATGGTTCTGGAGCCTGGAAGTCCAGGATCAAGGTGTCGGCAGAGTTGCCTCCTGAGGACTCTCTCTTTGGCATGTAGGTGGCCGTCTTCTCCCTGTCTTCACATTGCCCTCCCTCCAGGTGTCCATATCCAAATTTCCTCTTTTTATAAGGATGCCGGTCTTATTGGATGAGCACACCCGTCCCCCCCCCTCCCCCGCCCTGCCCATGACTCGTTTTATCGTAATTACCTCTTTAAAGACCCTATCTCCAAATACAGTTACATCCTGAGGTGCTGGGAGTGATTTCAACGTATGGATTTTAGGGGGACGCATTTCAGCCCATAAAAGTCAGCATACATTTTCGTAAGGGGCCAGACAGCAAATATCTCCAGCTTCGGAAGCCATCCAGTGTCTGTCACAACTACTCAGCTCCACGATTGTTGTGTGAAAGCAGCCAGAGACGGTACAAATAGGTGTGTGTGGCTATGGTCCCATGAAACAGGCAAAGCAAAAATTAAGAGGACGAGGTTCAGGAAGCAGAGATAACTGAGTGACCTTCTAGCATTAGTATTCTACCCCTCAGATGGGATTTCTGGCTCTTGGTGACACTGAATTCCCGGGCACAGGAGCTTCACGAAGACAATAAAGTAAATGCTTTGGTGTCGTTTTGGTTTTCCCTTTTTTTTTTTTTTTTTAACTTTTTTGAACATTTATTCACTTTTGAGAGACAGAGAGACACAGAGCACAAGCAGGGGGAGGAGCAGAGAGAGAGGGAGACACAGAATCTGAAGCAGGCTCCATGCTCTGAGCTGTCAGCACAGAGCCCGATGCGGGGCTCGAACCCATGAACCGTGAGATCGTGCCCTGAGCCCAAGTTGACTGCTTAACCAACTGGGCCACCCAGGCGCCCCTGTTTTCCTTTTTAAAAAACTTTTCAGTGTGGTAAAAAAAAACACAAAACATTTACCACCCTAGCCATATTGAAGTGTACAATAAATTAGCGTTAACTTTGTGCATAGTATCGTGCTGCAGCTCTCCAGAACTTTTCTTCGTCTCGCAAAACTGAAACTCTGAACTCATTAACCAACAACTCCCCGTTTCCCCATCCCTCAACTCCTGACAGCCACCATTCTCCTTTCTGTCTCCATGAGGTTGACTACTCTGGATACTTATCATAAGTAGCATTCTCCAGGATTTGTCTTTTGTTGACTGGCTTATTTCACTCAGCACAATGTCCTCAAGGCTCATCCGTGCTATAGCATAGACAGGATTTCCTTCGTTTTCTAAAGCTGAATAATATCCCATCATATGTATGTAGGTATATAAGCCACATTTTCTTTATCCGTTTATCTGTTGACAAGACACTTGGTGACTTCAACCTCTTGACCATTGTGGATAACGCTGTAATGAACATAAGTGTGCAAATATTCCTTTGAGATCCTGTCTTCAATTCTTTTGGATATATACCAAGAAGCAGAATGGTTCCAATGTTGCTTTTGGATACCCCTGATTTTTATCAGCAAGGAAAAATGCTTTCATACTGTTATTTTGGAGATGGGGTTATTTCTGTACATTCTTGAGAAATAGATGTGGCCCATGATGCTGGAAAACCCGAGAGGGCATAGCAGGAAACAAAGAGAAACATCCTCCTAGAAACTCATTTTTCCTCTTAACTTCTTCTAAACGCCCATTAACACTAACAGCTTTGAGATGTGAAGCAAATTCACCTTTTAAGTAGAAAAATATCGTTTTAGGGAGAGCAAGAGACTGTGAAGAAATTGGATTTCCTAGGACCTTCTTAATTGAGCCTGAAATTTTGCATATAGGCCTAATTTAATTTCCTGAGCTCTTTGGGGACCTTTGCAATAATTAAACTGGAACTACAGATACAAGTTCAAGAAGGAAAGAAGAACTTCCATTTGCTGGGTGAGGAACTGAAACAAATAGAATTCCAATCAGCAATGGTAGATAGTATGAGGTATATGAGAAGTCCTCATATAATAAAAGGCTTCTGAATCCTATAGGGACTAGGGAGCAACCATAATCACTATTAGTTATTGAAACAGAGTAGAAATGAGAATGACACCTGTATTATTAATACTTTTTTTATTACAAGGGAGAGCAACCCAAGTCTAACCAGTGTCATTATGGCTGCTACAACTAAAAAGTCCAAAAGCCCAAGAGACTCAGACACAGCAAGTTCAAGGTCTCCTATGATGTCACCAGATCTCAGTCTCTCTCCCTCCCTCTTGTAGGAGATTTTTCCTTTTGGGGAGAGCTATGGCCACTAATGGCCCCCACACCCACTAAGCAACTCCACCAGAGCAGGAACTTTTACGGGCGGCTCTGGCATAAAAGTTTCAGTGGCAGCTCCTGTTAGTGCAACTCGGGCCACGTGTCTATCCCCAAATCTACCACAGGGATCTACCAGAGGAGGAAACAGAATTTCTGCTTCAGAAAACGAGCGAGGAAATATTGCCTCCCAGAAAACAAAGAACTTGCGGTGGCCTCAGTTGAGAGGGTAAGATGGTCTGTTCTTCGTAGCTTCTTTCAGCCCAGACCTATCTTCCTCAGCGGAGCGGCTCAACACCTAAGCCCTCGGCCACCATTCACCATCACTAAAAGGGAGCGTTTTCACAGCTTATTGCTGACAGTTATAATTTCATAAGCGAAAGTGCAGCAATGTGGGGGTGGGCTGCGGTGATGAGAAAAGTCCTCTCTGAGGAGGTGGCGTTAAAGCTGAGGTCTGCGTGAAGCAAAGGGGGAGCTACAGCATGGTCTGGGGGAAGAGCATCACAAGTTCAGAAGCAGCCGTGTCCAAAGTCTGACGTGACCCTACCATGTTCGGTATCAGAGAAAAGACACACCTTAGAGCACCAAAGGAGACTCACTGGGCCACGCAGTGCCCCTTGATGGGACCCTCTTCCCTTCTGACATCATCACTTGGTACTCTGTCTGCATCTTGCACACGAGCGCTTCAATCCTTCTAATGCTCTAGGCATCTTTCAGCATCCAGGCTGTTCCGTCAGCTCTTCTCTCTGCCTGGAATGCTCTTCCATTGGTATTTGCTTGTCCAACTCTCTCATTCCTTCAAGTCTTTGCTCAAATTTCACCTTTGACCAGGACTGCCCCAGTGACCCTATATCACACGCTTCCCGCCACAGCTCATTCCCATGCCCCTAGTAGCCTTTTTTGCTCTATTCTTTCATCCCACGTATCTCCTTCTAATACACTCTATGGCTTGTGTATTTTATTTATTGCTTAGTGCCTCTTGTGCCAACAGCATATAAGCTCCACAAGGGAAGTTTGTGTTTTGTTTGCTGATATATCTCAAGTGTCCAGGACTGTAGGCGTATTATAAATACATTTTAGCGGAAGAGTGGAGGAAGAGGGAAGAAAGATTTGTCTTCCCAGTGCTCTTTTCTTATGGCACAACAGTCGTATACATGTTTGTCTCCAAGCCCCACATCTGCTTCCAGTCCCTGAGGTCTGGTATATATTTTAAAGCCTCGTGCCCTGAGTCACCTGGGTGGCTCAGTCCAAGTCATTGGCTCTTGATTTCAGCTCCGGTCATGATCCCAGGGTCGTGGGATCGACCCCACAATGGGCTCAGCATGGAGTCTGCTGAGATTTTCTTTTTCTCTCTGTCTCTCTGTCTCTCCCTCTCAAAAATATAAATAAATAAAATAAAAATAAATTTAAAAAGTAAAAATAAAACCTCATGCCCTGAATATTATTAGACTTGAATAGAATTGCAAGAGACTGCCCTAAGGAGAGACCAAACCCCACCGTCACCACTTTCAGGGTCTATCCCATTTGTTTTCCTGCCCCAGAATCACAATATACCTAATGTTATGGAAAAAAGTAGGCCATTGACCAAGGATTGGAAATACTTTTGTTGTTGACGTTGTTGAGCTGGGGAGGTTTCCATGTGATCATAGTACTAACCATGAAAAGATTTAAAACTTTTTTTTTAATTAAAACTTTTTATTTGGGGGCGGTTATCCCTAGCATCCCAGCACAGATCTTAGCAGCTGGCAAACTGACATGAAATCTGAACACTGAAGCCCTGAGTGTGCAAATAAGCCATAGCTATGTTCATTCCTCCTTATAGCTCCATATGGCTTCTCTCTTTGACTTTTCCTAATGTCCAGGATATGCGTTCCCTAGAGAAGGAGGACCATTTTTGCCTGCCCATTACATCAATTGGGAAGAGTAAATCATGAAGGTAGATCTTTCATTATTATAAAACTTAACACTAAGATCAATCTTTACAACATTCTACCCAAAATTTCTTGAGGAAGTCAAGAAGAAAGTTCTACAGATTTTTTTTTAATGCGTATTGGGTTTGGGGCAGAGGTTAGCATCAAGTACACTTATAGAAGCTTAATGTTATATACATGTTGATGATGGAGGGGAAGCCGGAAAACGTTCCCATGATCCTCAAGAACCACAACAAGATGCAGACACACGGGCTTCCTCATTCTCCAAATTGGAAACATCTGTGTTGTCCAAGTTCTCACTTTTTCCCACAATCAAAGGGACAGCTCCTGAAAAAATGGAGTGTCTCGAAAGCGTACCAGTTTTTTTGAAACAATAATGCCGGACGCCCTGCGTTTAGAAGGTCCTAAGGATTTTTGACTCTTTGGCAATATGGGACTAATTTTACCTTATTGGTGACCCCCATCATTTTGGTTGTAGAGACTAAATCAATATATAAGTGCAGTACTGGATTTTGTTTTAAGTACAACACCATCAATTATTATATTTTTAAGAAATAAAAATATCTGCTAATTAAACTATGACCAATGTTTCCCCTTTACTTAGGATATTTACTTTATAGGTATAAGTACACATGTTTATCATATATCATTCTTATGTACATATATGTACATGAGTGAAATAAAATATAAGTAAAATAAGTTGGTTAAGGTTGAACTTCTACTCATTCTGAGTTCAACCTCCTGAATACTCTCAGAGTTTCTGCACGACCATCTCTGGATTTTCTGCACATCCTCTGACACCCATTCTGAAAGCTTTATTATTGGTACTTCCTTCATCTTACCAAGTTGTCACATGAAACTTTTCTGGCAACAAGGAGGATTTGGTCTTCTGTCCAATGGTCCGGAAACAGTTTGATGGCAACCTCCAGTTGTTTTTCACCCGACCAAGTTTGCTCCGATGTGAGCAGTGGAAACCATGTCCTTTGATTGACAACAATTGTAAGACGTTCTGAACTATTAGATGCATTCTGATTTCAAAGATGTTTAAATGTAATAAAATAATATTGTAATAACTTTTGATGGTGAAGGAAGGTAGCTTGACTTAGTGTGGGAATCATTTCATGATGCATAAAAATATCAGTGGGGCACTGGGCTGGCTCAGTCGGTTGAGCATCCAACTCTTTACTTTGGCTCAGGGTTGCGGAATCGAGCCCCGCATCAGGTTCTGCAATGATCATGAAGCCTACTTGAGATTCTCTCTCTCTCTCCATCTGCCCCTTTCCCCTGCTTGCACTTTCTCAAAACATTTTTAAAAAATTATGCTTCAATAAAAATTTTTTGATATGTTGAAATGTAAAAGAAAAAGGTGTATGTTTGAATTAATATAATACAATAATTCTCTTCCCCCTCTGTACTATCCTAATCACAAAAATATCAAGATGAGAATTAAAGATCCAAAAAAAAAAAAAAAAGGCCAGTCCCCCTTTCCATGGCTTCTTCATAAAAATCAACATTCTGGAAGAGGTTTACTAAATTTTTAAAATGTAAATTGCATGGCATGGCCATGTTCACACAAAGGCACTCTTCATTGTATACAAATTCAATACTAATGTTTTGCAGTCTGCTTTCTCAAAACTGTAGGTCTCCAAAGGGCTTGCATTTTCTGAACCATCAGTGCTGATGAAAACAATGTGAAAATAAAGAAGCAATAAAAGAACTTATAAATCCTTACCAAACAATGACAGTTTTAGCGCATTAAGATTCCATTAACCAAATCACCTTCGGCACAGCAGTAATGATGAATTTTTATTGCAACTCAAATTTCTTAGTCACTTCGTCACCTCAAATCCATTTCAGAAGTGGGTGGGAATACATTTTAAATAAATTAAAAGGCTTATCACACTTCTTCATAACATTCTTCTGAAGTTTAAGATTATATTTTGCATCACTAAAATTCAACCTGCTTTTCTGTTAAATGTCATCAGTTTTTGAAGATAAGTACTAACATTTTTATCACAATTCTTGACCTCAATTGAATTGGCAAATGGAATTTTGGTTCAAAAGACATATTATCCAAAAGGAAAATTTTCCTTGATCCCTGAAGTGTTATGCCATTTATTGGAGTCTTGGAAACAAATGGAAAATATTTACCAGCCCGTAATTTTTAGTAGCCTGCCTTCCCCAAAGGAGCAGGCCCATAATAAATGAAATAAAACCCATTTTCCTTTCCACTCAAACTGGCACAAAATGTACTAGTATTTAGATGAGCAATAATATTCAAAGATTTCCTCCCTCAAACATGTTGTAAATTATGAACAGAACTGAGTAGGGAACAAAACAGCAGGGTTGCTTGGGAGTGGAGTACCCTCTAGGTACTAGAGTATACAGTCTGTAGGTATATGCACGATAGGTACCTTATATGGTTAATACCTTCCACACCCTCTCAGTGAGTGAAGAATGGTTTTGTGTATTTTTTTTTTTGTCTGTTGTTCATTGGGAATGCCAATGAGCCATATTACTATGCCACCAACCCAAAGAGCTAAGGAATATTGGAAGTTATATAGAAAATAAAATTCAGGTGATAGTGACTATCAGGACTTATAAACCCACAAATGCTTTTATACATTGAACATGTAGTATTACAGACCACAATACTGGATTCTCAAAACATTGTGTGGCATGGCAATGGATGAGATTGTTTAATCTCAGCCCAGAGGAAAGCCAAGCAAAGCCTGGTCGTGGACTTCAAAGCCGTAAGTGACTGAAAGGTCTTGTCCACCTCTCTTATTTTACAGATAAGGAAACTGAAGCTCCAGGGGACTGAACGTTGCCCACAATGATATGGTAGGAGAACTGAAACCAAAAGTAGGTTTCTGGCTTCCCAAGCATGGCTGCCCCTTCACCCTATGTAATATGTGATGGTAGAACATCAAAGATATATGCATTACTAAAGACTTCATTTTCCTTAAAGGCCTAAGTCGATTCACCCCAAAAAAAAGTCTAGAATTGAAATTCTGAGGACATTGAATGCCTAAGCATGAGCATCAGAATGCATCTGAATCAAATTATTCCAAACTAACAATTAGCACTAATTTGGCGCTCACTGGTAGCTCTAGAGTTCATTACCGACACTAATTAGCAAACCTACACAATATCCCTTTGAGAGAAGCTAAACATTATTACCTTTGCAGAACAGACAAGGGATCCAGCTACACATGTGATATATTTGTTGCCAAGTGCTGAGGCTACAAAAGCTCAGAAACGTGCCCCAAATTCAACCACTTCTGGAAAAATAGTGGTATTCTAAAAGCGCTGATTTCCAAATCTAGTTTTCCAAATCGGTTTATCCTGATGCTGCGATCCTTGTCCACAGTTAACTTTAGGTTAGCAATCGTGTCGAGTTCATTGCCTGCAAAGCCAGTCAGTCAACAGATACTATGCATGCCTTACTGTTGCTGTGACAGGCAGAGGCTGGCCATCTAGGGAAGAACCTGATGAACCACCCCGCTGAGCTTCCTGCAGCTTCCCAGAGACCCCTGCCTTCATTATCTGTCAAACTTTACTCGGCACTAACATATAAAGAAGAGAAAGAGGGTGCCCGAGAGGCTCAGTTGGTTAAGCGTCCGACTTCAGCTCAAGTCATGATCTCACGGTTGGTGGGTTTGAACCCCGCACCAGGCTCTCTGCTGTCAGTACAGAGCCTGCTTCGGATCCTCTGTCCCCCCCCCCGCCCCCCAACCTCTGCCTTCCTCCCCTCTCTGTCTCTCAAAATAAATTTTTAAAAAACTTAAAAAAAAGAGAAAGAGAGAGAGAGAAGAGAGGTAATCAAGTGGGAAATCTGTGTTTATGACTTATTATTATCTTCAACCTTGACTATGAAACATCCAACGAAGATTTCCCATTCGAGACTATGTGCATTACCCTGTTCAATGTACTAGAAATAAAATTGTCTTCCAGGTGGCTGACAGCCCAGTGGTCTGCTTTCTACCAGAAGTTGACTTAAGACAAGGTAAAAAAACAAAAACAAACAAATAAAACAGGGAGTCTGGCTGACATTGATGGTCAGATCTCATAGTTACTGAGTGCTTACTGTGCCCTAGGAAGTTTAAATAGATAATTTTATTTTATCTTCACAATCCTGTGAAGTAGATACTATGGGGATCATTTCATAAATGGGGAAACTGCACAGAGGGGTAAAATAACTTACCCACGTGATAGGGTCATGATTCAAACCCAAGCCTGCTGCTACCAAAGTCCATGCTCTTGCCCAGTGCTATTGTGGTCATGATAACAAAGACAACAGAAATAAAAACAAAGAGATACACCATCCCCACCCCAGCTCCTTTACCAGAATCAGACCAGATGTGTCTTAGATAAAACCAACTAAGAGATGAATAATAATGGAAGTCAGGTTTGACTCTTGCACTGTTGGTGGGAATGCAAACTGGTGCAGCCACTCTGGAAAACAGTGTGGAGGTTCCTCAAAAAATTAAAAATAGATCTACCCGATGACCCAGCAATAGCACTGCTAGGAATCTACCCAAGGGATACAGGAGTATTGATGCATAGGGGCACTTGTACCCCAATGTTTATAGCAGCACTCTCAACAATAGCCAAATGATGGAAAGAGCCTAAATGTCCATCAACTGACAAATGGATAAAGAAGATGTGGTTTATATATACAATGGAATACTACTTGGCAGTGAGAAAGGCTGGAATCTGGCCTTTTGTAGCAACATGGATGGAACTGGAGAGTGTTATGCTAAGTGAAATAAGTCATACAGAGAAAGACAGATACCATATGTTTTCACGCATATGTGGATTCTGAGAAACTCAACAGAAGACCAGGGGGGAGGGGAAGGGGGGAAAAAAGTTACAGAGAGGGAAGGAGGCAAACCATAAGCAACTCTTAAATACTGAGAATAAACTGAGGGTTGATGGGGGTTGGGGGGGAGGGGAAAGCGGGTGATGGGCATTGAGGAGGGCACCTGTTTGGATGAGCACTGGGTGTTGTATGGAAACCAATATGACAATAAATTTCATTTAAAAAAAAAAATGAAGTCAGGTTTGAGACTTGCCACCCTAAACAACACAAATGAGATTAGTTCTAGAAACAAACCAGAAGAGAAACCAGATGAAGAATGTAATAACATGCTACCATGAAGGCTAGATAAGACTGGAGGAGAGCTGTTGTCCATAAAGATTTTTGGTAACCTGCCAAATATCCTAAATCGGGCCCTGGACCTGTGTCCATTAGCTCCACATTTGCAAGTAAAAGCCATAGGACTTTGAGATTAATGACATCTATTTTTAAGCTTGGAATTATTAAACAATTTATGAGCACACGTTAGAGTTCCCGTAGAGGTTACGAGCCCTGGCTTTAGATTTCAGCTCGGCCACTTGCCAGCTGTGTGGCCTGGCACAACTTAGCCAACCCCTGTGAACCTCAGTTTCTCATCTACAATGGGTATTCGACCCTACACCACAGAACTGCTGTGGGGATTCAGTGATTCATATAAAGCATTGAACACCCTGCCTGGCACACAAATCTGTGTTTCCATACATGCTACTATTATAGCCAGGGCATGTCCATATACAAAATGTTATAGAGAGGTCCAATAAGCTGTAAGAAGTGGTCGTTTCCATCAAAGAACACATAATCTATTCGAGAAGATGAGCCCAACCAAACAGATCAGTTTGTGACCACACACAGGGAAGTGCTAAGCAGCTTAAGTACTACAGACCAAGGCTTCTCAGACCTGGAGGTGCGCTCTGATCCCCTGGGGTCTTCTTAAAATGCAGCTGCTGCTGATTCAGTGGGTCTGGGGGGGGGGGGGGGGTGGGGCCCAAGATCTGCATTTCTAACAAACTCTCCCGTGATGCTCATATTCCGGGTTCATGAACCACACTCTGGATAGCGAGACTGTAGATGCCCAGAGGTGAAAGGGACTGTCCAGTAAGGGCGAGAGCAGTAAGCTGTGTAAGAGAGATGGAAACTGAGCTAAGGCTCATTTGAGCTAGGGTGGGACATCGACACCTCAGAAAGTCATAGGTGACCTCCTAGGCACAGGGAATGCCACGGTTGAAGGCGGGAAGGCAGGAAAACAAATGGGACAAACAGAAAGCTTTCAATGGGTTGACAGTCTCTGCTCCCCGCTGTGGAGTGTAGAGATGCAATACCTTTTCTCCCAGACACTCGCTCTCAACCCTCACTAAGCTCCGGGACCACCCGTGCAGCTTACGAAAGACAGATATCTCAGCCCCACCTTCCGAGATTCTGATTTAGCTGCTCTGACATAGTTGAACTTTAGGAGTTCATATTCCAAATGTGGAGCAAGAAAATATTGCATGTAAGCAATAAGTAACTATGCACTATGAAAACCAGGGGTGCTGTTTCCTTCACAAGTATTGTCAATATCCCAGAATCTCTTAACTAGCTTATGAGTTATGAGTCATGGGGAAACTGAGGCAAAGTGTACCTTCTGCTCTACCTTTATCTGCATGGCCCATTACTACAGCATAAATAACTACTTAACTTCAGAAGGATTTATTAACACCGAAGTTCTGCTTTTTGATTTCTGATCATCTGTGCCTCTGCGGGTCGTGGTTACTTTATTATTTAAAATATTCTTCCAATAAATTGTAGGGAGTTGGTACTACCCCATTCAGTAATAATCCTTTTTTATTTTATTTTTTTCTTAAATATATGTGCACCACTTTCCTCCTGCTGCTCTGAAAGGACATCAGCCCCTTTCTAGAATTTCTTAGAAACGTTGGCTGGCTGCCCTGAAGTTCTTGGAAGAATCTAAGGAACAGTTCACTAGACCCTACTGATCTGACCGCCCCAGGTTTTCCAGATATTCTGTAAGAACTTTGTTCCTTCTTCTCTCGTTCCTTCAAAACTACATCAGTCCCCAAACAACAATCCATCTCTGATCTTTCTGTAGAGGATAAAGCATAAAAGATATGAAGTGTGTCTACCTTTAAATCACCTTCTATAATTAGATTTCCCTTCCTCAGTGTGAGAGATGTAAATTTTTATATAATTACTCTCTTCTATTTAATAGTTTAAATAGCTTTGTGAGTCTTTGATATCCCTTACCAAATGATCTCCCATTTAGCTGGAGCCCTCCTAAAATAGCACCATTTCTGTGACCCATGAAAGTCAATGAATACACATTTCCCACTACACTGCCTTGGGTAATGTTTCTCCAAAGTCCTTTTGGTTCTCTAATATGAATGAGACAATAGGGAACACGTAGGGAGAGAAAGATTTGAAGTACTGAGACAGAGGGAGGCAGAGAGAAGAGGGAGGAAAGAAGGAAGATCATAAGCCCCATATTAGTTGTTTGAGAAGCATGGACTTGAGAAGAAATCTTGAGTAAAATATTGAAGCAGAAAAATAAGTGTAGACTGCCATATTATACCTATATTTTGGTGATATTCATCTTTCTGACTTAAAAAAAATTTTTTTAATGTTTATTTATTTTTGAGAGAGAGAGAGATAGAGCATGAGCAGGGGAGGGGCAGAGACAGAAGGAGACACAGAATCTGAAGCAGGCTGCAGGCTCCGAGCTGTCAGCCCAGAACCCAACATGGGGCTCGAACCCACGAATCGGGGAGATCATGACCTGAACCGAAGTCGGATGCTTAACCGACTGAGCAACCCAGGTGCCCCTTGTCTTTCTGACTTTAAACAAGGCTAACAAACAGCTATTATTCTTTTAAGTTTCTGGTGAAATGTGAATGTGCGTGCATAGGACGGTAATACTGTGATATTAGAAATTATACACTGGAATATTAGAGAATAGACTACAGGAACCACTAAAAGGAGGATCTAGATTCTAAATGTGGCTTCTAAGATACATGTATATTATATACCTGATGTTTTATCTATGAAAAACTATAACGTGGTAACTCTCGCATCAACATTTCCACAAAAATATAAGGACTTAAATTTGGACACAGACGCTAATTGCTTCATAGTGACCTCATCGATTTGGGCTGCTGTAACAAAATACCACAGGCTGGGTGCCTTGTAAACGGCAGAAATGGAGGCTGGAAATCTGCTATACAGGTATCAGCATGGTCAGGTGAGGGACCTCTTCAGGTCACTGACTTCTTGTATCCTTATACGATGGAACAGATGAGCTAGCTCTCTGGGACTGCCCCAGGTTTTCCAC
This sequence comes from Panthera pardus, assembly GCF_024362965.1. Taxonomy (NCBI): domain Eukaryota; kingdom Metazoa; phylum Chordata; class Mammalia; order Carnivora; family Felidae; genus Panthera; species Panthera pardus. The sequence continues at coordinate 15,031,264 of NW_026526655.1, forward strand.
TAATTATAGGGGCACTAATCTCATTCACAAGGGCTCCACCCATGTGACCTGATCACCTCCCAAAGGCCCCACCTCCTAATACCGTCACCTTGGACTTAAGGTTTACAGCACATGAATGGGGTGGGGGGGGGGGGGCAGGGGCAGGGGACAAATATTCAGATCATAGCACATATACACAAAACTTTAGAAGATGTATAAATTTTTCATGCCATTGATTTTTTTTCCATTTCGAAGGAGAAAAAATAGAAGAAAAAGGGTTCCTTTTAAAACAAAGGCAATAGCTAACACTTACTGAGCACTTCCTATGTACCAGGCTTTACTCATATCATCCCATTTGACCTTCACACTGGCCTCATGAGACTAGCATTATTGTCTTCTCATTTTACAGATACAGAAGATGAAGCTAAGTAGAAATATTGAACAACTGGACTGAGATCAAATATTTCATTAGTCAGGGAACCAGAATTTGTTCCCAGGCTGCCTGACTCCAGAGCCCTTAATCTTAAACAACCCATGAAATTAAATATATAGACAAGAGTCACACGCCTTATATTTCAAATTCCTTGTGCATGATGCTTATTTCTTCATAATTCTTTCAAGCAGAAAATACAAATAAAATCTGTACAAATAATGGAGCTTATCCATTTCGAGAAGCACTAATCAATGACAGAAAAAAAAAGAAACTTTGTTTATAGGAATTTATGTCAAAGCTATCAGTCAAAACAAAAGTCTAAGGTCCTTTTGTTTGAAGTTCACCTTCAACTGATAGTTGAAGATTTAAATGTCCTCTAAGACAAATTTAGAATTCCTAGAACAGCCTGACCTTTAATTTTCATGTCTTAACACAAATGTACTTTGGTGTCATTATCATATTATCATTGGTATATTTCCGTTATTCATTCTTCTCTGTTCATTAATCAGGCAAACATCCTGTAAACAACTAAATTTATACAGAAATATAAATAGGATGGAGTTCATTGGTTATTCACCAAAATATCAAGAGACCCATGGGGAGAAAATTATGTTACAAAAACTGTGGCTTGGGGGAGCAACCTTTCACATGTGCTATCATTTTATCTCACATTAAAAAAAATTTTTTTCCTTAGATAAACCATGAAATTAAGAGCTTAAAAAGGAAGGGACTTAAAGAACAATGAATCCTGAATACTTTCAGTACAATGAATACTTTATGATATTCAACAATTAGGAACTTCGTGGATGTAATAGAAGTAAGAAGTTATCTAACTAACAATTTTTGTTGGCTTTCTTTTGTATTTGAGTGTTTGCCATGTGCTAAATCCTTTACCCGGATTATTCTTAATTTGTGTTAGCCAGAAGAGAACTCTAAAACAAAAATTCAAGGGCATGTGGTTCATTGCAAAGTGTAAGGAAACTGGAACTGGGCTACAAAGATAAGACAAGGAAGAGATAGATAAAGGTCAATAAAGAGTGCATTATCAAATCAGTTACCATTGAAGGAGAAGGGAACCTAAGTCTGGAGGAAAATGCTAGAAAACATTATAAAACATGTCTCCCAGCTATCCTGCCTGAGGGGTGAGGGAGCTAAGATATTTATCTACCAATTCCCTTACATCATTATTTGTGAGGTGCTCCTTAGGCATGATTTCCCTAACATCTCAGAGCTGCAGTCTCTCACAGATTCAGAGAAAGGCTTGTGCAAAGAGATGTAGACAGGGACCCTTGGAAGTGGATCCACAGGGAGAAATAGGTAGGCTCAAGACCTTTAGGTGTTGCACGTATGCACCTGCTACAGATGATCTAATTGAACTTCTTGCAATAATCTCAATAACTCAGTGCATTTGGGGGTGTTTTTATCCTCATTCCAAAGATGAGAACACAGGCTCAGAGACATTGAGTAACTTGCTTAGGGCCACACAGCAAGGGACAGAGCTTGCTAATTACTAATTACTCTAGACCCTATAATCTTAGATATTACTCTGTACCATCTTTCAATGGTTACTGTCTAGAAAGGAAACTCTACTAACTCCTTTGGGAGAAGATATGTCTATATCCTGATTCCATGAGCCAAGATCTGGGTATAAAAATACCCAGTATTTTTATCTAGAGCAATATCCTGGCACTTAGTAAGTACTGAATAAATGATGAAGGAATGCATGAATGACTCTATAATGTTAGCCATAAATACATGTGTATATAACCCTCATTCCCAAAAAGTCTTGCTAGCTTCCAGTTTAAAGGGAGGGCACATAAATTCCATCACTTATTTTGCTGGCAATTCTTCCCGATTGCTGGACCACAGCTCTCCACAAAGGGCCCTCAAGTACTGCTAAAATCCTCAAAGAAAAATCTTACATGAGTCCCAGACCATTTCAGTCACAGACTGTGTGACAGCCACCATTTTTCCTCGTCCACCCTTTCTCTGCCAAGTCCTCCACATACACCAGGTGCCATTGATTCCTCCAGGCATTTCCAGGGCTTCCTCTCGACACCACCACTGATGTGTGGCTTCCCTAGAATTTCAGGCCACATGGCATGTATATGGAAGCAGGAGAGGTCCCCTGTCTGCCAATATCTTGTATGGAGTAGTTACTAGAAAATTCCCTGATATTTACTCTGTTTTCTCTTTCCTCAGGCCCGAGACAAGATCCCACGGATCATTGGGCCTACCAGGAAGATTCCAAGAAGGTCTTATGGTGACTAAGGATCTGTTCCAGGGCCAAGATTGGCAGTTTGAGTCTCCTTAGCAAGAATCCTCTCCCTTCCAGCCCTTCCAAATTATGAAGTTCTCAGCCAGCCAGTTCACCCTTGTCTAACCTCAACGTTGCAATAATATTCTAATTGGGTCCCCAGTGTCTCTGGTCATGCTTGGTTGAATGCACAGGGTTCATATTCTATGCAGGATTTACATTTAGAACATATATATAAGGTTAGGAATATAACCTCATAATGTTATTGCTGGCTTGTCTTTTGCTTAATCAGCCTCTAACCTCTAACCTCCTAATTTGCCATTCACTATTGACAAATATACTCAGAATATGTGCATTACAAAGAATAAAAATTTCTTAGTTTAAAAATCTTTTTTCAAAATTTGCCTAAAATCCATGTTATAGGAGGTGGCAAACCCATGGAATTTACTTTTTTGATCTAACGGTATGACACTGGAGCATTCTCATGAAAGGTACAAAGAGAGATGATGCCTTAGCTGAAATTAATGTGTCTCAATGATGAAATTTCAGGGCTTGAGTCAAATACATGAGGGTGACATTTGGGGTGGGAGAACCTTCTCTGACATTTTTCAAATGTGTAGCTAAACTCCAATTTCGACTATAAGTAAAGCTTAATGTGAATGAAGACTCCTATCTTAAATGTTGACCTTTTCAAGTCAAATGACAATGTGCTCTTTTGAGTGATGATCTTTAAGTGCCAAAAATTAAAGAACATTCACGAAAAGTTTTCGGTTTCAGAAAGATTAGTCTTCCATAAAGTGTGTATAGATGGGTGAATACAGTTATAAATATGATTGCATTTAGTTTTTTGTTCACCTTTGGGAAAAAAAAACAGTAAAAATTAAGCAAACCTAATGTAAATGCTATTTAAAATTATAAGTCATGCACATAAAAGTTGTGTAGCTCAGTATTGTGGGAAAAAATGGAGTTTTAAATCATGGCACAAGTTTAATCCAGCATGTACAAGACAGATACACAGTTCAGACAATCAAAATTAAAAAAAAAAAATCTCTGATATCAGTAGGCATCTTATGATCACTATTGTATAGGCAGCAACTGTGGTAACGTTATCATCGCCTGTGCATATACTTCAAACTTTATGGTTTAGAAAATCCTGGAGAGGGGCACCTGGGTGGCTCAGTTAGGTGTCCAACTTCGGTTCAGGTCAGGATCTCACAGTTGTGAATTTGAGCCCCGCATCGAGCTCTGCACTGACAGTGCAGAGCCTGCTTGGAATTCTCTGTCTCCTCTCTCTGCCCCTCTCTCGCTCGTGCTCTCCCTCTCAAAGTTAAACATTAAAAAAAAAAAAAGGAAATCCTGGAGATAATAACAGAGCATCTTTTTCAGAAATACTATATCACCAACACTCTTGCTTACTTACAAAGAGGCAAACTCAGGCTTCCACAACTCTGAATTGAAAACTGATTCCAGGGGCACCTGGGTGGCTCAGTTGATTAAGCGTCCAACTTCGGCTCAGGTCCTGATCTCACAGTTCACAAATTTAAGCCCTGTGTCGGGCTCTTTGCTGACAGCTCAGAGCCTGGAGCCTTCTTCGGATTCTATGTCTCCCTCTCTCTCTGCCCCCCCCCATACTCTCTCTCTCTCTCTCTTTCTCTCTCTCAAGAATAATAAAAACATTAAAAAATTTAAAAAAAAGAAAGAAAGAAAACTGATTCCAAATAAAATGAGTGTGGGTATAGAGAAGTTTTAGGTGTACCTTCACCAATTTATTTTGCTTCTATTTCCCTTTTTTTGTGTATGAAAAAAAGACTTTATATAATAAAAACCTATGTTTAAACGGCTGTAAAGCCACTCTTTTAATATGTTTAAATGTAAAAGTCTAAGTGATAACAAGTCCTCATTTGTTTAATTGACGATACTCTTTCCTTTTTTAAATGGCACATAATAATTAGTGGTATGCCTTAGAACAGTGGCATTTTAGATTTAGTGATTACACTGGGCATTTTAAATAAACCATCTCATGTGATTTCATTCTTGAGACAACTCCAAGCTACATAAGGTAACAGTCAATTAGGTATCCTTTGATTATGGGACCAAACTATTGGTCCTGAATGCCTAGCCAAACTCCAACTCAATATCGGTTCCAACAATAAAAGAAAGGTAAAATTCCATGTCACTCAGAAGCCCAGAAAGTATCCTGGGATTCCACCAAGGTTTAATCCAACAACTAAAATAACGTAACTCAAAGATGTGGCTTCTTCTCATCCTTCTGCCGTGTCAGTTGTGGGTGAACCTCGTCCTCAGGTTGGCTTTCCTCGAAGTAGGGAGATGGATGTAGTCATTCTTGACTTTACATCTTCACACACAGTCAGGGTGTGATGGCCTGAATCACGTCCCTTCAAAATCCATATGGTGAAGCCCTAACCTCCAGAACTTCAGAATGTGACCATACTTGGTGACAAGGCCTTTATAAAGAAGTAATTATGTTAAAATGAAACCTATACGGTAGGCCTTCATCCATTGACGGTTGCCCTTAAAAGAAGAGGGAATTTGGACACATAAAGAGACACGAGGGAGGTGGGCACACAGAAGAAAGAACGGGTGAAGACACAGCAAGAAGACTGTTCTCGGCAGCCCCAGGAGAGAGGCTTCAGGGGAAACCAAACTTGCCAACACCTTAATCTTGGACTTCTGGCCTCTAGTACTGTGAGCAAACAAATGTCTGTTGTGTAAGCCACTCCATCTGTGGTACTCTGTTATGGCAGCCCTAGCAGGCAAGGGAGACGGTCTGCTGCAGAAGGGAGGAAATACCTTTTCCCCCAAACAATAGCAAATATCTCCATCAAATTACGTTGGCTCTGAATAATTAGCAAGGGACAGAATAAGGTCCATTTGCTTTGGCTAATCAAGGCTTACCTCTAGAGCAAGGGTAAAGTCGATTTCACCCAAACCATGGCATAACACGGTTTCCCCTGGGTCGTTCCCCAGATGAAATTCATATTGGGTACAGTCCCCAGGAGGAGACATGGATGCTGGGCATTGAGGCTTAGCAAGACCTAGTGTCTCTCCCATCTTGTGAGTCAACAGCAGCTCTCAACCCAACTTTGCTTCGCTCCGTAACCTAGTGTTCTCCACGCCTTACAGTGCCTCTCCGGTGTGGAAAAACATCCCTCCCTCCCCAGTTTAAAAAAGCTTTCTCCACGAGAAGCTGGCCTGGGGAGGAAATGGACTTGTGAAGAGTGAAAGGGGTATTGTTTCCCCTAGCAGCACTCAAAATTCAAAAACTAAAACAAGAAAACCATAGAAATTATTAAAAGAAAAAGAAAGTAACCTCATTCATAGATCACAATTAAGAGACTTTTTTCCCCTTTGAAAAAAAGCCTCCACACCATGCAGCAGGATACAAAACATTTTTTAAACTAGGAATTTATCCAAAGGATACAGGAGTGCTGATGCACAGGGGCACATGTACCCCAATGTTTATAGCCGCGCTTTCAACAATAGCCAAATTATGGAAAGAGCCCAAATGTTCACCAACTGACAAATGGATAAAGAAGATGTGGTTCATATATACAATGGAATATTATTTGGTAATGAGAAAGATTGGAATCTTGCCATTTGCAACAACCTGGATGGAACTGGAGGGTGTTATGCTAAGTGAAATAAATCAGTCAGCAAAGACAGATATCATATGTTTTCACTCATATGTGAAACTTGAGAAACTTAGCAGTTTCCCCTTCATGGGGAGAGGGAAGGGGAAAAAATAGTTTCAAACAGAGAGGGAGGCAAATGATAAAAGATACTTAAATACAGAGAACAAACTGAGGGTTGATGGAACGGCAGGGGAGAGGGGAAAATGGGTGATGGGCATTGAGGAGGGCACTTGTTGGGATGAGCACTGGGTGTTGTATGTAAGCAATGAATCACGGGAATCTATTTACAAAGCCAAGAACACACTGTATACACTGTATGTTAGCCAACTTGACAATAAATTATATATTAAAAAATTAAAAAAGAAAAACAGAAATAAAAGAAAAAATTGCCATCCGAGGATGGAATGTCCACAAGCAGTCCTGAGATGGATACAGGGTTCCCTTTGTGTTTTCCTCATCCTCCTTTCTTTCCATCAGTAGAGGAAGAATAAAGTGCTTTGGTCAGTTTATATGGCAGAAGTAGGTAAATCCATTTCTTTTGAGCCACATAGCTAATAAAACCCTTCCAGAACAAGTTTTGCGTCAAGTGGAATTTCTCATCCAATTTCCATTCTGGTGAACTTACCAAGAAGCCTCTTTCGTTTCTACACTGACCAAAGGATGTTACTGATGACCGCCTGGAGGCCTTGGTGGTCCTTGAAATATTGGGAATTATGAAAAAGTAATTTGTCCCTTTCCTGCATGCTTGGATTGTCTAAAAGCTAGCTCAGAATGAGGACCCACATGGAGGGGCATCGAGCCTCTGTGCCTTCGTGCCTTCATAAGGAGAGTAAGCCTGTTGTCTTGCTTTTGTGGGAAGTGACAATTCCCAGACACTGTGTGAGTCCCGTTATGCCACAGCTGCTTTTAGATTTCAAGGTGTTTATAATTCAATCTCTTCATGTCTAACAAATTAGTTTTCTTACCACTGAGCACAAAGCTTTGACTTGTTCCCCTCGATTTTCAATAACACCCATTTCTCTTTCAACATAGCCATTAACTGTCCATCAAGCAGGTCTCACTAATGGGCATTTTTCTCAGTCTCCCTACAACCTCTAACTTTCCTTCAGAGCCTTTATGAGACAAATCCTTCTACTGCGATGGACGTGGGGGAAAGGCTGGGGGAAGCAGTCACGGAAGAAATAGGAGTAGCGTGCTGGAAATGTGGTCTGACTACAAAGACTCCACCGAGGTCCTTTGCTTTCCCTGTTGAACGTTTTTGGACACTTGGGGGGTATGGGGTGGGGGATTTTGTGTTGTTATCCGAGATAGGTGTCTCTCCTCACACCGTAACACTGTTGGACTATAAAACCACATGCAACAGTGGCAAGAGATCTAGAATAAAATTCCAGCGGTGTGATTCTAACGTGGCTCTGGCTCAGGTTCTTTGTCATAAAATGAGCGAGTCCACTCTGGCTTTCAGTCTATCGAATAAATGTTTATTGAGCCTCGGTTTCACCGTGCAAGGCATTGCAACCAAGAAAACACAGGCAGCACCGATTCCAAGGAGGGCACAGTCTCACAGGAGCAGATAAGGAAGCACATACCTGTGACAGGGACGCATAAGTGCTAAGACTGTTTAACAGAGAACACTGGATGGTAAACATCACATATCATTGACAAGTCTTGTTCGTATATAAATAAAACTTTATATAATCTATCCATATCCTTATTTTCATCCTCGATAATCCTAGTATAGAATCCCAAGTTTGTAGAGACCTCTGGTTAAGTACAACTATATCCATTACTTTAGTGTAATACAAGGTCAAACTTTCTAAAGACAAAACATTAAAAAAATCATCAGAATTTATCAAGACAGAATGCTTATCAAATATAAGTCAATATATTAAAATATAATGATAATAATTAAAATTTTTAAACCTGGAAAGTGTATCAGATGTTACACTTTAAAAGCATACCCAAAAGGGTGTTGTATGGAAACCAATTTGACAATAAATTTCATATATTGAAAAAAAATAATAATAAAATAAATTCTGAAATGCTGAAAAAAAGTATATAAAATAAAATAAAATAAAATAAAATAAAATAAAATAAAATCATACCCAAAACGTAGAAGTGGAAACTTTTGTTTCGATACATATAATTTCTAGATTGAGTGCTTCTCAAACCATATCATAAAAGCAACTGGTTTTTCAACCGTAACACTTTAATTATAATACATTTTCATTAAAATCCTATTCTGCAAAACATTTACTTAAAGCCTTAGCTATTGACTTTTAGTGTTGAAATCCAAATTCCAACATGGAATTAAATATTCCATGCCCCTTGGGGCGCCTGGGTGGCTCAATCAGTTAAGCATCCGACTTCAGCTCAGGTCATGATCTTGCAGTTTGTGGGTTCAAGCCCCGCGTCGGGCTCTGTGCTGACAGCTCAGAGACTGGTGTCTCCCCCTCTCTGCCCCTCCCTCACTCATGGCCTGTCTCTCTCTGTCTCTCAATAATAAATAGACGTTAAAAATTTTAAAAAAAGTTTTAAAAATTCCATGACACTAATTCCCAATTTTTCATTATTTAGTAATTGGATTTACCACTCAGAGTAACATATTCCCATGCATGCACACACACACATACAGAAATGCATTCTTTAGATGTTAGGCAGACAATAATTTTTCCGGTCTTATTTTGTTCTTTTTGTTGCTGATGTTAGTATCAGCTTTTTACATTTAAATGTATATCTCCCCCTCCCTCCAAAAAACCCCACAAATCTAGGATAAATGTTATGGCAAGAGGAGAAAAAAAAAAGCTCAATCTCCCATTTTTCTAAAGTCTGGGCTCTTACTATTACAGAATGCTTTAAACTTTTTTTTTAATAGGCCAATGTCTGGCACAATCCTCTTACCAATGACTTGGGGTGTGGCTTCTTACCTCAAATTATATTTCTCCTTTTAAGCTTACTGTTCTATAGGTGGGGAAGTAAGAAGACTAACAAAAATTGCTTTAAAACAGTTTGCTACATTTTTGGTTATTCAGTTTAGACATTTGATATTACCCTGAACTGTAGCTAAAAAATTAAGCAAGCCATATTCCATCAAAATCTTCAAATACAAATTAGCCACACTTCATTTTTTTTTCATATGTATATTGTTTTTCAGAAGGCACATTTCCAATAAGTGGGTTTTAAGATTATATATTTAAGACACTCCAAGCTAACTTTTTTTTTTTCAGATAATAAAATCCTTTTATCTGCAAACCAGAACAAGTTAAAACAGAGTTGCTGAAATCTCAACATCTACTCAATGTCTCTGGTTAAGTTAATATTCTTCGCCTAAAACAGCAATAATTATTTTACTTCTGGGTTCTTGATGATCTAAGCTTACTACGAACAAAGAGAGTTATTCCAATTTGATTTATTTCCAGCTGCTCAGAGGTTAAGAATTGGAAACTGGAGGAGTTAATTTCAGTAAGTAGACTTTTTCTGGGAAGAAATCTTTGGTCCAGATTTCTTCAGGAAAAAAAATAAACGCCACTGGTTATTTCTAGGAGAGCCCCCTGCTCAGGGCTCAGAGTTCAGTGATAATGCTCCGGGAGTTAAATCTGGTACTGAGGGAGTCTGATCAAGGATTCCCTCCCACCCCAGAAGAGAGAAAACTTGTTATAGGGGTGACTGTAAGTAGAGAAGCAAACTGGAATTTTCTGAGGTTTGTATGAGCATTCACTTTCTCAGTTGCCAGGGTTTTGTGTGTGTGTGTGCGTGTGCGTGTGTGTGTGTGTGTTTACCATAGTTATATTTTCATGATTGTGGTCTTAGGGAGAGTCTAGAACATGTACCTTCTCTAAAGTATGAGGATTGAGTCATTAGATCTTGGAGTATTTTTCTGAATACCGGAGTTTTCTTTTTCTCATTATGGTCTTTAATTAGTATGTCTTACAACTTCTCCTGAATATCTGTAAGTTCCCATAACAATCCACAAGGTAGTACTGATTTTATTCCCACTTTACAAATGAGGAGACTGAGGCACATATTGCTAATTAACTTTCCCACGGCCTCACAAATCATAGTGATAGGTGTGACAATCCGAATAAATTCCAGATCCTGGCCCCTTAAGAACTAAGAATAATTCTACACACTGATTGGAGGGGCCATTCTTCCTGTTCTGCTCCTAGTATATCTCAAGATATCTACTCTGCTCCCAGGATATACCAAGATACCATCCTTCTCCCAGTATATCCCAAGATTCCAAGACAAATAATGATGGAAAACCTAAATGGCCCTAAATAAAAGTCTTCTATAAAAGGGCAAATTGGCCAATAAGTAACTCTGCAGTTGGTCGGCTCTGTCCAAGCTCATAGAGCTGCACATCAGTTTTATAGGCCTCACCCTTCAATATGAACAGATAACCACAAATCACCAGATATTTGAGGAAATACACAAATGTGAAAGAAAAATGTAAAGACCCAGAAAAAACAAAATCAGTGTTTTAACCAGAAGAAAACAATATTCTTAGAGCGATAATAGAAGATAGTGCATCTAGAAAGCAAAAACAGTGCTATGCAAAAGGAATGATCCTACCAAACAATATGAAAAAAAGGTACAACCCAGTAGAAGAGAAAGCAAAGACAATGAACCAGCAACTAAAAGAAAGAAAGAAAGAAAGAAAGAAAGAAAGAAAGAAAGAAGAAAAAAGAAAGCAAGAAAAGAAAATATAAATGGTTGAGGTCACTAGTGATGAGAAAAATGAGAATTAAAGCCATTCTGTACAATGCAACTTCACAATCATTAAATTGGAAAAAATTTAAAAGTCTGACAATATCAAATGCTGGAAAGGTTTGGTAGTGCGCGTGTAAATTTTTAAAGGAGGACCTTGCCAAGTTGGAGGTAAGCATAACCTGTGACTAGCAATTCTACTGTCAGGTATGAACCCTAAAAAACTCTTAAACACGTACACAAGGAATCTTGAACAAAATGTTCATGGTGACATTCTTGGAAATGGCAAAAAAGAGAAAGAAAACTGGAAGCAGCCATAGCTATTGTTGTTGGAAACAACGATAACTATGTTGTATGACTACAGTCATACAATGGGCTCTATGAAAATGCATAAATGAGAGCTACGTCTGTCACCATGAGTCAGCCTCACAGACACAATTTGAAGCAAAAAAAGCAAATTTACATTATAATTCTTACAATACGATGCCATTTGCATATGCCGAAAATGTTTGGGAATGTAAAATACATAGGGAAAAATGTAGTAATGCCATAAAAATATCCATGACAGTGATAAAGACCAATACAGATACCTCTGGAAAGGAAAAGAAGGCACTTTAATTAAGAAATTATTCACAAGGGATCTCGACTCTATTTAGTGATTTTTTTTTAATTGGCAGTGTGTCTTATTCGTTGTTTTTCTCTAGACCACTTTGTGTGTCTACAAGAGGGTTTTAAGTAAATAATTAACAAATAAGAAAAACTTCTTGGAAGTTAAAGAAATATGGTAAACAAGATTTTAAATTAAATAGAAGGATTTAAACATAAGGTAAAGATCATTTCCCATAAGTAGAAAAGAAAAAGAAAAATAATGAAAATTTTAAAGTTTAGAAAACTAAATTACAAAGTCCAACATCCATCCAACAGGAATTGCAGAAAAAAACACAAAAAAAAAAAACACAGATGGAATCCAAGAGGAGGAAGTTATCAAAGAGATATTAAAAAACAAACAAGCAAACAAGCAAACAAAAACAGAACTTAAGGACATGGATCTTCAGGGTAAACAGGTTCAATGAGAGTCTGGAAAAGTTCATGAAAAAAATCCACACCAAACATATTATTGTGAAATTTACGTACATTAAAGATTAAAAAAAAAAAAAAAAACCTAAGAGCTAGACCTTCAAATGATTTTCTATTAAAATTCAATGCCACAACTGTCAGCCAAATGTCAGAGTGGCACTGCAAGAACTCAAAATAATAACTAGCATAAGAAAAGAAAATCTTAGTGAAGCAGCAATCATATTTAAAAAGGCAAAATACTATAACCAAAAATTACAATGCAACTATATTGACAAGATATAGGAATAAAAACTGGGCATATGAGTGGCTTACTGGAGTTAAATTCTTAGCCAGCATCACAGAAACCGCAAAAGATAATGCCTAAAGTTTAAAAATTATCCAGTGGAGGGTCACCTGGGTGGCTCAGTTGGTCGAGCCTCTGACTCTTAGTTTCAGCTCAGGTCATGATCTCAGTTTGTGGGTTCAAGCCCCATGTCGGGCTCTGTGCTCACAGCATGGGCTCCCTCTCTAACCCTCCCCTGTTCTCTCACCGAAATAAATAAATAAGTAAAATGAAAAATTTTCAAATGGAAAATGTAAGCACTTTATTTACAAATGTGGAGGAACATAAAAAAGAATTAGCTGGAAGACAGTCATCCTTTGGAGTCGCACTGGTGGGCCTTGGAGAAGTAAAGAAAAGTGTCACCAATTTTTTCATTACAAGTTTACAGGCGTTATTCGTCACTTTGACTATATGTAGATATCACTGGTATACAAATTAAGGTAAATTTAATTAAATTAAAATTAATGAAAACAAAAATACCCAGAAAGAAACTTCTGCATATAATTTTAAGAAATTTACATATAACTTAAAACACATCTATAAACCACATGGAGGAACAGAGGCTCCAGGGCAAGGAGAAAGTAAAAAGTGGTGTCAGAGGCAACGGAAGGAGATGGAATCCCGGACACAGGTGGAAGGGTTGTTTTGACAAAAAAAAAAGAAAAAAAAAAAAGAGCACAATTTCCACCGTAACAAATGAGAAGAGAGGAGCCTGGCTATGGATGCAGTTTTGATGACAGAAGTCGAGGGAATCCTCATCTAAAGATCATGTCAGAGAATGAAAGTGAAGAAGGAAGGAGGGAATAGAGGTCTTGAAAGTATAAAAGGAGACCTTAAAATTAGAATTGTCCTCTGTCAGAGCTTTGTGTTGACCGTCCTTTGCGCTGTGATAACGAGGGTAGCAAGACGGAGCTTCTGCCCCCTCACCAAAACCTCACGCCGAAGCATCCTAAGTAAGCATTCAAATAATCACCTACAAATCACCTTAAAAAGTTACACTGTCTACACCTTCAAGAAAGACCCGTAGCCCACCCTTTCAAAAAGACTGCTGCCCCTAAGCCATCCTTTCACTCAGAAATGTTGAGAGTTCCAATGATTAATACAGTAATAAAGTGAACATGCCAGATCAGGACACGAGTCTGATCTTTTCAACGCTGGGAATGCTAAGAGTTTCAGCTCACAGAGAGCCACTCTCCCCCAGATTCTTCAGGACAGTCAATCCACATCCAAATGCCATCAGAACCAAATCTCTCAACTGTGAGAAGGCAGCTAGCTAGAGCTTTGTTACTTGGCCACTAGGCAGCAGAAAAGATCCCGGAGCACGCCCCAGGATGTAATGACAAATCTCCCTTCAGAGAAGAAGCCCTGGTCACAATCAGTCAGTGAGCCCCTGAGTAGATCAGTCCATCTGAGGCATCTCTCCAGAGGCACTCTGTCCCTTTGGGAAAAACCCTTGGCCCCTCCTTCAATTGAAAACTCTTCACCCTCCCAGAAGGGAGGAAGTAGAGTTCAATGTGTTACAAATCTTCTTGACACTGATTGAATTAGATAGGAAAATAGCTTCGTCATTGACCTTTATTGTGACTCTCAGTTGAAATGTTAGATGAATATAAAGTCAACAGAATGGATCAGAAAATAAATGCGAAAATGAAGGACTTTCTTCTAGGTCATGCCATACTGAGGGTAGGCACCATGCTTGCTTAAGCCTTTGCTTCCCCCTGTGCCTTGCATAGTGCTCAACAAGGAGGAGTACCCAGGGAAGTCTACCTCATTAATGATAACCAGGCGAGCAGGCAACGTTCCCTCCTGGTGGCTGAAATGCCAAAAGGCTCTGCTAGTTGGAATTTCTAGCAGAACTGGCTGGTGACAACTATTGGAGGAGATGTGCTTTTTGAAAATCACTGCCATGGCTGATGGAAATGCTTAAACATAACAAAAACAGCCCTTAAAAAACACTTGAACACTGGGAAGCTACAACAATCTGCCTACCGACTTCAGTTTCCAAAGGCAACCATCCAATTACAGCTTGTGTACTCTTATTTCACAACTTTTCATCTTTCTGTTCTTGTTGTCGGGAATTTTTAAAGAAATAATGAATTTTAATCAGCAAAATAAAGATGAATGACTTTAATTCAAGGTCTTACAAAATCATTTAAAAGGCTAAGTAGAATTCCAAAGACAGTGAGAGAAAAAAATATAAGACCAGGTGAATATCATTTTTTTTCCCAATGCATTTACTCTGTTAACATTTATTAAACTCTTATCAAATCCCAGTCACTATACTAGGTATCAGGCAACGTGTTAGTTTCTTGACAATAACATAAACACTGAAACTATACCAGAAAACAGGCTAAAAGACCTATAGTGGAAAAATTTCACAAACATTTCTACTTCTGCCATGTATTTCTTTGCAGTTGCTGTACAAACCCTAGTCATACAAAGTAAGCAGCTTGGAGGTGTTATGCTCCCTGGTTTCAAACTATACTACAAAGCTACAGCAATCAAAACAGTATGGTATTGGCAAAAACACCAAAACCAAACAAGCAAACAAAACAAAACAGAAACAGACACATAGATCAATGGCGTAAAATGAAGAGCCCAGAAATAAACATACATATATGGTAATTAATCTATGACAAAGGAGGCAAAACAATGCTGAAAAGACAGTGTCTTCAATCAATGATTTAAAAAAAAAATGGACAGCTACATGCAAAAGAATGGAACTGGCCTACTATTTTACACCATACACAAAAATAAACTCAAAATGGATTAAGGACCTTGAATGTAAGATCTGAAACCATAAAACTCCTACAAGAAAACAGACATTGGTTTTAGCAATATTTTTCTTGGACTAGTCTCCTCAGGCAAGGGCAACAAAAACTAAAATAAACAAATGGGACCACATCAAACTAAAAAAGCTTTTGCACAGCAAATGAAACCATCAACAGAACAAAAAACAACCTACTGAAAGGGAGTGGATATTTGCCAATGAGGCAGCCAATAAGGTGTTAATATTTAAAATGCATAAGGAACTTACACAAGTTAGTATTTAAAAATCAACGTGATTAACAAATAGGCAGAGGACTTGAATAGACATTTTTCCAGAGAAGGCATACAGATAGCCGACAGACATGAAAAAATGTTCAAAACCACTAATCATCAGGGAAATGCAAATCACAACCACAATTAGCTGTCACCCAACCGCTGTTAGATTGCCTATTATCAAAAAAGACAAAAGTATAGAGGATATGAAGAAAAAAGGAAACTTGGCACACTGCTGGTGGGAATGTTAATTGGTGCAGCCACTATGGAAAACAATATGGAGTCTCCTTAAAAAATTAAAACTAGAACGACCATGCAATCCAACAAGCCTACTTCTGGGTATGTATCAAAATAAAATAGAATCACCAATTGGAAGAGATAGAAATACCCCTATGTTCATTGCAACATTATTTACTATAACCAAGATATGGAAGCAATCTAAATGTCCATCAATAGGTGAATGGATAAAGATGTAAGATATATGCGTGGTGTTATTATTTAGCCATAAAAGGAATGAAATCTTGCCATTTGTGACAACGTGGACAGACCTAGAAGGTATTCTGCTAAGTGAAATAAGTCAGACAGAGAAAGACAAATATTGTATGATTGCATTTATGTGTGGAATCTAAAAAACAAAACAGAAACAGACTCAGAGATACAGGAAACAAACTGTTGGTTACCAGAGTGGGGAGGGTTGAAGGGCAGGTGAAGTAGGGGAAGGGGATTAAGAGGTACAAACTTCCAGTTATAAAATAAGTAAGTCAGGTGAGCTGTAACGTACAGCATAGGGAAAATAGTCAATAATAGTCTAATAATTTTGTGTGGTGACAGTTGGTAACTACACTGACGAACCCCTTTCCAGAAAGTCTAGTCTCATGGTGTCCTCGAATGCCCTACACTCAACAACTCCCCTTAAGGATGCAGTGAGCTGCCCCCAGAATTTCTGGACTCCTGTTTCCTTCCTGGTCCCAAGACAGCACTGCCTACAAAAGTAGAGGCAGCCTGAGCTTCCAAAGGCAGAAATCCTCAAGTTCAAATGGTGATACTGCATTTCAATAACATGACCCTGAGCAAGTTAAATAACCTTTATAAGCTTCGTGATCTGTAATAGCAAGGAAAAAATTTTTCTCTACCTCATTTGTTCAGTTATTGACAGATTCAAATGTAATCAAATGGCATGGGGGCGCCTGAGTGGCTCAGTCGGTTAAGCGACCAACTTCGGCTCAGTTCATGATCTCGCGGTTTGTGAGTTCGAGCCCTCGAGCCTCGCATCGGGCTCTGTGCTGATGGCTCAGAGCTTGGAGCCTGCTTCGGATTCTGAGTCTCCCTCTCTCTCTGCCCTTCCCCTGCTCATGTTCTGTCTCTCTCTCTCTGTCTCTCAATGACAAATAAACGTTAAAAAAATTAAAAAGAAATCAAATGGCATGTAAAGCTTTATGTTCAGTAGAAGCTGGATATTATAATTATTATTATTGTTTTTTCCACTTAACCCATGTTCTTCTTCTACTCCTATTCCAGGTATCTTGGTCCTCACAGCATGTTGCCTCAGTTTCCACATGCCACAATAAACCTAACAAGTAAAGCACCTCTTAATTCCCTTCAATTATTTTACAAAATCCCCAGGGAGCACTCATGAATAAATATTCTTGGCTGTAATGTGGCATCTGCCATTTTCCTTCTCCCTTATTCAGGCTTCTCTGACTCATCTGTTTTTCTATTTTCCAGAATTATCATCAAGGGTACCCGGGCCAAAACAGCTGTCTTCCTTTGTGCCCAAAGCTGCAAGAGCCATCCTCCATGCTGCCAGTCGAGTGCCCTGTGTGCTAACATATCTGTGTGACTGATGTGCTTAGATTGTTACAATACTGATAACATTCCATTCCTCCTCAGCCATACCTGCTCATTCCCAATGCCTGAACCACTGGCATTCTTTGCCTCGGGATGGGAGCAGGTGCATCCTGCAAGGGGTCATTTTTCAAAGAGATAAGGGCAAAACTGATTTCTTAAATGTCTTAGCAAACAATATTCCTGAAATGCACATTTTTAAAATTCCCTTTTCATGTCATGAACAAAACCTAGAAACCTGATGGTAGAGTTTAATAAAGGCTACCTTGTGAATAAGAATAAGAAAAAAATGACATAAGAACAGGCAAAGTCCTCTGTTTGTTCAGATGTACACTGTTACATAAGGGAAGCTGAACTCATGAGCTAGGGACTTAAACAAACAGCTTCAGGGCTAGCCAACCAACTAAGGCCAAGTTCCCTAGTATCTAATCTGATTATTCCTGCTGTTTGTAATATGGAATAGATTCCCCCGTTGGTGAACCGCACATTTCCTTCTTCATTGCCTTTTGACATAAGAAAAATAAAAATTCTTTTATTGTTAAGCTATTTTATTGCAGAATCTGTATCCAAGGGAAATAAAAACTTCTATGCTTGAGTATATTTGAAGCATATTTGAATGATCGAGGGAAGTCATAAAATATGTGATAATTCATGCATAATGTCTATTATTTATCACTTCAGATATAACTGAACTTACGGGACAAAAACAAATGATTTTTTTTCTCTTTTTCCATCTTAGGCTGAAGTTTTTATTTCTGATCTACCATAAAAATCCAATACAACTTCTACTCTTCTGAAATATTGTTTGATATTTCTTTTCTCCTGCCACAACTATTTATAACAAGCTTGAATTAAGTAGAAGTGTCTTTGACCATCTCTTAACTTAAAAACAGAACTCAGAGCCTTTTGTCTGCCATATAGACCTTTTTAAGTTTTGAAAATTATTGTCCTAGACATTTGAATTAAGAAAATATAAAAATAATTGCAAAGTAATTAAAAGTAAAGTAGGAGAGATAAACACAATAGCAGAAAGAAATGAAATAAAAATGTTAAAAAGAATACTATTTATTTTTTTAACCTAAGGGTTTTTTTTGAAAGATATTATGTAGGAAAACCTCTGGTAAAACTGAACAAGGGAAGGAGACACAAATAAACAATAATGGAATGAAAAATGGATCAAAACTCATACACAATAGACAATTTTGAAATAATGAGATTATCAAGAAGAATGATAGTTCAGCGCTCTACAAATCATAAATAACACTTAAAAACTTTTAAGTATTAATTAACAAAAATGACTTAAGGCAAAACAGAAATCCCAAAGAAACCAGAAATAATCAAATAAGTTGAATTGCTAGTCAGAAACCAACTTTGAAAACGCATTAATTCCAGAAGGTTTTGGAGAAGCATTTTCAACAAGGAAGAAAAACATTTCAATCTTACACAAACCATACCAGTAAATAGAAAAAAAGAGAGAGATACATAATACATTTTATGTAACTATGCTTCAATGAAAAGAAAAGAGAGAGACAGAATATCAATAATATCAATGTGGGATTTGATTTGTTAGGGAAACCTGTGGGGAAGGGACACATTTGGCCAGTTATCTATCACAGATTATGAGACAATGGGGGAGGTAGGAAAGGGGAATGTTTCCTCTTAGTTACAATCTGGATTTCCTTTAATTAGAGTCCCAAATAAACCATTCAACTCTATTTTAGTAACTTTTGGCTACTGGAATTTGTTCTTAAAAAATGTCTGTAGGGGCACCCCACTGCATTTCTATACACTGATAATGAAGCAACAGAAAGAGAAATTAAGAAAACAACCTCATTTACCGTTGCACCAAAAATCATAAAATACCTAGAAATAAACTTAACCAAGGAAATGAAAGACCTGTACTCTGAAAACTATAAAACACTGATGACAGAAATTGAAAATGACACAAATGGGAAGATATTCCAGACTCAAGCATTGAAAAAAATGAATATTGTTAAAAGGTCCATACCACCCAAAGTAATCTACAGATTTAATGCAATCCTTGTCAAAATACCAACAGCATTTTTTTTTTACAGAATTAGAACAAATACTCCTGAAATTTGTATGGAACCACAAAAGACCCCAAATGGCCAAAGCAATGTTGAAAATGAACAAAACTGGAGGTGCCACAATCTCAGATTTCAAGCTATACTACAAAGCTGTAGTCATCAAAACAGTATAGTTCTGGCACAAAAACAGACACATAGATCAATAGAACAGAATAGAGAGCCCAGAAATAAACCCATAATTAAGTGGTCAGTTATGGGGTGTCTGGGTGGCTCAGTCGGTTAAGTGTCAGACTCTTGATTTCAGCTCAGGGCATGATCTCAGGGTCGTTAGATTGATGCTCAGCATGGAGACTCTCTCTCCCTCTCATTTTCTCTCTCTCTCTCTCTCTCTCTCTCTCAATCAATCAATCAAAATAAATAAATAAATAAACTTTAAAAAATAAAAACTAAAAGGTCAATTGATCTTTGACAAAGGAGGCAAGATTATGCAATGGGAAAATGACAGTCTCTTCAACAAATGGTGTTGGGAAAACTGGACAGCTACATGCAAAAGAATGAAACTACCCTACTTTCTTATACCGCACACAAAAATAAACTCAAAATAGGTTAAGGACCTCAGTGTGAGACCTGACCATAAAACTCCAGAAGAGAACACAGGCAGTAACCTCTTTAACATCAGTTGCAGCAATATTGTTCTAGTTATGTCTCCTGATATAAGAGAAACAAAAGCAAAAATAAATTATTGGGACTACATCAGAATAAAAAGCTTCTGTGTGGCAAGGGAAATAATCAACAAAACACCCTTCTGAATGGGAGAAGATATGTGCAAATGACATATCTGATAAAGGGTTGGTATCCAAAATATATAAAGAATGTATACAACTCAACACCAAAAAACCCACAAGTAATCCAATTAAAAAATTGGCAGAAGACATGAATAGACACTTCTCCAAAGAAGACATCCAGATGGTGAACAGACACATGAAAAGATGCCCAACATCACTGATCATCAGGGAAAGGCAACTCAAAGCCACAGTGAGATATCACTTCACACCTGTCAGGATCAACAATGAAAGAAACAACAGCTCTTGATGAGGGTGTGGAGAAAAGGGAACCCTTTTGCACTGTTGATGGAAGTTCAAGCCATTCTGGAAAACAGCATGAAGTTTGCTCAAAAAGCTAAAAATGGAATTACCCTACGATCCAGCAATTGCACTACTTAGGTATTTATCCAAAGACTACAAAGATATAAATTCAAAGAGATGCACGAACCCCGATGTTTATAGCAGCGTTATCTACTATAGCCAAAGTGTGGATTCAGCCAGTGTCCATCAACAGATGAATGGATAAAGATGTAGCATATACATGCAATGGAATATTACTCAGCCATAAAAAAAAAGAATAAAACCTGGCCATCTGCGACAACATGGATGGATCTAGAGGGCATTATGCTAAGTGAAATAAGTCAGTCAGAGAAAGACAAACACCATGTGATTTCACTCATACGTGGAATTAAAAAAAAAACCATATGAACAAGAAAAAAAAGAGACAAACCAAAAAAAAAACAAAGTCTTAAATATAGAGAACAAACTGATGGTTACCAGAGGGCAGGTGGGTGGGGGGATGGGTGAAATAGTTGAAGGAGATTAAGAGTGTACCTATCATGATGAGCAATGAGCAATGCACAGAATTGTTGAATCACTGTGTTGTATACCTGAAACTAACACTGTGTGCTAATTATACTGGAATTAAAATTTTAAAAATAATAATTGAAAATGTAAACATCAGAAGCCAAACTCAGAGAAACAGACAGTAGAAGTGGTACTGGTCAGGGTCTGGGGGTTCAGGGGAATGGGGACATGTTGGCGTAATGGGTACAAACTTCCAGTTATAAGGTTAACAAGTTCCAGGAATCTAATGTACAGAATGGTGATTATAGCTAAGTATACTGTATCATAGACTTGTTGCTAAGAGAGTAGACCTTAAGTGTTCTCACCACAAAAAAAGAAGTGGTAACTATGTGTCAGGATGGAGGTGTTAGCTAAGGCTGTGGTGGTAATCCCTTTGCAAAATATAAATGTATCAAATCAACACACTGTACATCTTCAGCTTACACAATGTTATAGGTCAATTATATCTCAATAAAGCTGATGGGGGAATGTGACTGTTTAAAGAGACTGATTGGTTGGAGAGCCAGGAGGATTTATTCAGGTTATAAAATGAAATGTTGTGATAGAAACGGTGAGGGTGAGCCTATGTGCCTCGGTCAGTTAAGCATCAGATTCTTGATTTTAGCTCAGGTCATGATCTCACAGTCCTTGGGTTTGAGCCCTGCAATGGGTTCTGTGCTGATGGTACAGAGCATGCTTGGGATTTTCTCTCTCCCTCTCTTTCTGTTCCACATGTATTCTCTCTCTGTCTCTCTCTCTGTCTCTCTCTCTCTCTCTCTCAATTTTTAAGTTTGTTTTAAACTTAAAAAAAAAATAGTGAGAATCCCTCTCGTCTTTGTGAATTACTCTTTACATTGCTTAAAGCAGAGTTTCAAGTTCCCATTATATAAACATTTACAGTGAAAATAATCTTTAAATTTTAATTTGAGAAGTTAATACACATGAAGGAATATTACATATGTTTTGTATGATTATTTATTGTATTATATAATATATGTACCTAAGATGTGCATACCCCCAAATTTTAAGGAAAAAAAAATCTTGTAAATGACCTTTGTTTCTCAAACCTCTCTACCACCCCATCTATTCTGAATGTTATGCTTTCCATTTATAGTTTACCATTCTCCTGCAACAATATGTTGACAAAGTTTTCATATTTTTGAACTTCATATAAACTGAATCTCTACTTTGCTTCCCAATCATTATGTTTTTTAGACACAACTACATTGGGATACATAGCCATGCTTTATTCAATTCCATTGCTATAGAATATTTTGCTGGCTAAATATACAAGTTATTTACACATTCTAATGTTGAGGAGTATTTGGCATGTTTCTGGTTTTTAGGTATTTGGAACAATCCTGCATGTCAATCATTATGTGTGTATCCAGAAGTGTATGCGTGCAAGCATTTCTTGGGTATGGACCTGAAAGATGAAATTCTGGATGAAAAATCGTGTAAATTTCAACTTTTACAAAACAATGCTAAATTGTTTCCAAAAGCCACATTACCCATTTGTGTTCTCACCAGCATTTCATGGATTCCTGCTCTTCGTCATCAGATGCTTTTGTTTTTGTGAACCTGGTATTATAAAATTGTGATGTGAGGGGCGCCTGGGTGTCTCAGTCGGTTGAGCTTCCTACTCCGGCTTAGGTCATGATCTCACAGTTCGTGGGTTGGAGCCCCACGTCGGGCTCTGTGCTGACAGCTCAGAGCCTGGAGCCTGCTTGGGACTCTGTGTCTCCCTCTCTGAACCCCGCCCCGCCCCCCACACACACACACCATTCATGCTCTGTCTCTCTGTGTCTCAAAAATAAACATTAAAAAATAAATTTTATAAAATTGTGAGGTTATTTGCATTTACCAATAACTGATAAGGTTGTCATATTCTTCACACGTTTTCTTGCTGTTAGAATATAAAGCCAACGTGCAGTGTAGAAGAATCTCTCTGGAAGTCTTCTCCAGGAAAGTGCAACTTTCCGAATGTTTTCTGTGTTTCTTGCATTGCATGTTTTCTGTATTTCTTGCATTTCTGTATTTCTTGTATTGCCTGCCAAGCAAGCACATGTTCAACCCATGCTTTGGCAACAGCCTCCAGCAAAGAATCAGGGAGCATCTCCAAGTCATGGCTTCCCCAGAAGCCCTACTTCCCACTCTGACAGAACCTTCTCAGCGTCCAACAGAATTACCACGTGAGCACCAACAGCTACTGCAGAGACCAACCAGCTGAGCAAGGTCCTTCTGAAGACATGTCCTGACCCTGATCAACAAGCAAACATAATCAGGCAGATCTTGGTGCTATCAGAGTGCAAACGATATCCTGAACTTTCTACCATGATCCTACATGAAGATTGTATGGAGAAGTTTGAGGTCACGGTTGATGATAAAACTTGGGCTTGTGCCCATACACCACGGGAAGCAGTTCAGTAAGACATCTATTTTTCAATGGGAAACTCTGTCGCATCTATAAAAAAAAAATGACCCTTTACAGAATTAACACTTCTGTACGAGGAAAGCCTACATTTTCTGCCCATGTGAAACTCTTACTAGAAGCTTATTCTTAAAAGTGCTTACATTTTTCTACTTGTATTTTTAAAAAACTAAAGCTGAAATCTTGACATTAGGAAAAGCAAAACTTAAAAAAAAAAAAAAGATTAATTCTGAAATACTTCCCAAAGTCATTGTACCAAGTTTCACTCCCATCCTTGGTGGTGACGTTCCTGTTACTCTACCTTCTTGCGAGTCTTGGGTGGTCTGGGCAAGTCGCTTAACTTCACTTTGTAGGTGAGAAATATTTCCCTGTGATTTTCATCTTCTTACTCATTACCAGAAACAATGCTATGGGATTTAAATTCTGTGGGCTGCAGATTACTGTATGCTTTTTCTGGTAGCTTCCGAGATACAGCAGAAACGGGTTACATAAGAGCAAGAGAGATGAGAAGCATAAAGAAAAGGGCACAAAGTAAAGTTTAGTAAGCACCAGCTGTGTTCCATGGGGCAGGTGGTTTATTTGCATTATTTGAAGCAATCCTCATGGATCCTGTGAATGAAACATGGAAATGCCCCATTTTAACAGAAAAGGAAACCGATACTCAAAGGGCTTAAGAACTTCCCAAGGTCAATGGTGGTCAATGGTTTTCTTTTCACTATCACACTGGCTTGAACACCAAAGATTCCCCTTTTATGATGTTTCCTTCTACAGGAAATTCTTAATACATCACAGCTGGTGTTTGCAAAATGAATTGAGATTCTTATGGTAAAGATGCTAAAATCCATTTTCTTCTTTTTATCCTGGAACGAAGGTACAAGAAATAAATTCTTTACAAGAAGAAAACTAGGATTCAGAATTGAATTTTGGGGACGCCTGGGTGGCTCAGTCGGTTAAGAGTCTGACTTCGGCTCAGGCCATGATCTCATGGTTTGTTCAGTTCGAGCCCCACATCGGGCTCTGTGCTGACAGCTCAGAGCCCAGAGCCTGCTTCAGATTCTGTGTCTCCTCCTCTCTCTGCCCCTCCCCTGCTCATGCTCTGTCTCTGTCTCTTGATGATAAACAAATGTTAAAAAAAAAAATTCAAAATTGATCCTTTTTTTTCCCCTAGTAAATTTCACTGTGGACAGCAATGGCAAAAAAAAAAAAAAAAAAAAAAAGCCATGCAAAACCATGTTTGATCAGATATTTTGCATGTTTTCTTGTATTTCTGAGTTTTGATCAAGGGTCTGATGCACAATTTTTGAAGTAATGACTTCAGGCGGCTTATTTAATCCATTTTAAATGATGGAATGACATTCTATAATGAACATTTTCTAGGGTATAAAAAATCAAATTAATGATATAGTAGACTAATAAGTAGAGTAAGACTATAATTAATGTGCTGTACAGTTCTGGCCTTGTATAAGAGGGTACAGCATTCTTTTAAAAAAATTTTTTTTAATGTTTATTTATTTTTGAAAGAGGGAGACAGTTCAAGCAGGGTAGGGGCAGGGGGAGAGGGAGACCAAAGATCAGAAGCCGGCTCTGTGCTGACAGCAGAGAGCCCAATGCAGGGCTCGAACTCATGAACCGTGAGGTGGTGACCTGAGCCAAAGTTGGATACTTGACTGAGCCACCCAAGTGCCCCAAGAGTGTACAGGATTCTAATCTTAGCTTGTAATTCTAATTTTATTATTACTCCAAAAAAGACAAAATGGAAAAATATATGTATCAAGGGGAGGGAATTCAGAAACCATCTTGGAAGAAGCCAGGGGCAAACTGGGTAACGTTGTATCGTTTTTATAACAATTGATTTGCAAAGTTTGCTTTACAGCCCTTTCTTTCCAGCATTAATTTCTATTATAAATATAAGTGACATGAAGCCATGATGTTCCTGTTTTAAAGACTAAATCCATTTCCTAGGAAACTGCAACTGTGGCTTTAATTACTTAGAGGTCTTTCTCGTATATTCAGTGTTTTAATATTTTGGCCTATGTTTTAATGCTGTTGTTCTTCATATAAGATTTTCATTCATCCAATTTTGTAAATGAGAACTCCAAGAGAATCTGCTGCAGGACTTCTGACAACTGGCTGGTTTCTGCTCAGATTTGCTACAAGGTTGACAGGACCATCAGAATCTTATTTTATTCCTCTAAAAACTCTGAACTCTGATATTTCACACTCTAGTGTAAGTCATTTGTGTGAATAGTTAGGTATCTAAATATAGTCTCTCTATCAGAATAAATCAGAAACCAAATGTTAATTAAGTATGAAATAGCTGGAGATTTACAGCCAGCTAAGTATTTATCTTAATCCACAATTAGAAATGGAATTAAAATCCTGTGCAGACCCATCATAACAATTATCAAGAAAATTTGATGACCAATTATTTCCACATTCTGCTATAGCAGAGCCTATACAAAGATTTATACATACATGCATGTGCCCCCAAAGCCCTAAAATAGAAAAGACAGGCTGATATGCAAAGACAATACAGATACAGAAAATGGAAATAATCAAAGTAAATATTCTAATCAACTTACAATGCTTTTCTTACATACAGAATCTACTTATATAATGATAAAACTGGGTTTTTAACTATAGGAAACTTAACTAAAAATGAGTGTTGTTCTCTTCACACTTGGGGGTATGGATGCTTACCCCAGTGATTTGCCTTAGCTGAAAGCACTCAACTTTCCAAATTGCCTTCAGGCATGAGGGTGCACACCCATGTATCCCTACCCATGAGTGTGTGCACACACGCCCATGCACACATACTTACACACATGCACAGCTAACCCATTTCTTTTAGTGTTACCTCCCTTTACAAAAAGATTAGCCAGCTTGATTATTCCACCTAGAGCCTAGACCGAAGTCCAACTTAAATTTCTGAAAGTCTAATCCATCCTCAAAAAGTAAATATTTAACAAAGCATTTTAGGATGGCAAAGAAAAACTCAAAGATGTTTTCAAGTTTGGAAACAGAGTTTGGATTGTTGGTATAAACAAAGTCCTACATTAAAGGAACTCTTACTTACACTTAGAGGTTCAGGTGAGTTTGTGAATTTTTTTAGATCAGTTTCAAAGCACCTATGTTAAAAGTTGATAAAGTTAACCATATCTTTGTGATCGAGAGCGATAGAGGAATAGCTCCTGGAATCTTTTCTATGGCAGGTTAGGACCAAGGAATCCACTGCCAGTGGGTAAAATTAAACCTACTGGGATTTTTAAACACAAGTAATTCTAAGTATAATTAGCCGCACACATAACTATGCAGGCAGTAAAAGAGAGAAGGGAATTTTAGTAACCCAAGGAGATTTGTATACATAGTTTCTATTGTCTCACTCAGCCAATGGGTGTATACGGTCCCTATACTAACTCTATAAATTTTGTCCATCCCATTGTGTGTAGGGAAGGAACCAGGATGGTGAGATTTCATCACGTTCATATCCTTAGCCACCACGGTCAACTTACAGAACATTTTAGATGAGGTTGAAGTAGAATACAAAATTTTAGCGTGTTAATCTAATCAGATGGCTAAATTCTGAAACTCCAAGAGATTCAGTACACCACATACTTGCTTTGATCAAGAGCCCCTTGGCCTCAAAGATTTTGGAAGTAAAGCCTTCTGGAGCCCCTGTGAGCCCCTCCAGTTGCTTAGGCGATTGACCTCCAAACATCCATCCAGCATCCCTTTACCATGTTAAACTACCCTAAGCTCGATGGAGAATCCTGGATTTATTTGAAGCCCTTCAGATCTATCTCATCATTTGAGAAGAGGTTGCACTAAGCAAATACTTGCTGAATGTGTCACTGTGGATCAGGCTTTAATTTTCTATGGAAAATTCCAAGAACACATCTCAGAATGGGTCCAGATTTTCAAGCATCTCTTCTATCATGATAGCTCAGTTTCAAGAGAAATTAATTTTACTGGGGAAAAAAATGCTCTGCCCATGTGTCAGTCAAGACTCAAGAAGATGAGGAGAGAGCAAGGGAGAGGAGGAGTCCTTCTCCTTCAATCATTAAAAAAAAAAAAAAAAAGGAAAACAAGGGGAAAAAGGCCTGCTCCACAGCAAGGGGACTTTCACATACCCATGCAGATGCCAAGAACTGTGGGAGGGAAGTGCCCTGTGCTTCAGCCAATTAGGGCCAACCCCTGGAGCTGCGGGTGGAAATGGTCCAATTCCAATGAAGCCTACAAAGGCGGAAGGGCCCTTCTCAAATGGAAATTTGGGTGCAGATAAAAAGGGGACCCAGACGAAAATGAGTAGGAAACAAGTGTTCTGTTGATCAAGAAAATATTTATCTCTTATAATGTCTTCTTTCACAAAGCTCTCTTCTAAATGATGTTTAGGCTCTCTTCTAACTGACTGAGAGGCTCAGTCAGTTGAGTGACTGACTCTGTATTGCAGCTCAGGTCATGATCACAGGGCTGCAGGATCAATCTGTGGGCTGGGCTGCAGGCTAAGTGTGGAGCCTGCTTACGATTCTCTCTCTCCCTCCCTCTGCCCCTACTCCCTGCTTGTGTGCATGCCTCTCTCTCTCTAAAAAATAAATAAAATAAAATAAAATAAAATAAAATAAAATAAAATAAAACAAAATAATAAAAAAATAAAATAAAGCAATGCTTAGGATACCTGGGCTTCTTGAAAGTACCTTGGCTTTCTTGAAATGGCTGAGTTAAAAACCAAGAGTCATCCAAGATTTCCTCTTGGAATTAAAGTGAAGATGTATGCTATATATAAGTCCATAATCCACACCTCAAGAATTGTGTAATCTAAGTCATCTCAGTAATTCTTTCATCAATGTGTTCAGTAATTCGTTCATTAGGCCTACAGCTATGAGCATTTCTACAATCAAAGTTAATAAGCTTTTCTAGGCCAGTTACTAAAATTCCACCTTTTATTAGTTAATAGACCATATTTCACTAGTGTTTTGAGTAAATATCTCCGAGAGCTGGATACATATTCATAGCATGGCTCGTAACGGAGCACACTTCTAGATCCCAGCAAGTCCTCAGGATCTCTGACTATGCCGGGAGCTTTATGGAAAGGGGACATTTTCTATAGCAATGATGCAGACTCAATCTTAAAGATGCCTGTGGTTACGGGTTCTACAGTCAGTTTCATTTGGAAAGATTTGCCAAGGAATTTGTAGATTCTTCTTCCCCAAAATTCTGAAACCTGGCTGGGATGACTTAGGCAGATTTTACTGATCCCATACCCACTGAAGAGTGGAAGACAGAGGATCTGAAACGTGGAGCATCTTCCTATTATTGTTTTGATGGGAAGAATGTCTTAAGGCTTCCCACCATCCCGAGAAGTCCATCCCTATTCTTAGGTTGATATGATAAAACACTGAATCTGAGGAATAAAGAGGTGATGATGTCATGGGTCTCATTCAGTAAAACTGTCTCTCTCTGTAGTCTCGTCTAGGAAATAAATTTGAAGATTGGAGATTATTTCTATCTGTCAGGAAACATGTTTTCCTCCAAGAAAATGTCCTAATGAATTCTCTAAATACTAGCCTGTCTTCTCCTGTACAGCTTGTGCAGTCCGTGATTGGATTATAGACCCCTGGAAGATTAGACAAATGGGATATAACAATGCTGTCATCAATTGCAAATTAGCTGTTCCACTAAATAAACACATTCTGATGGGAGGAACTAACCTAACTCTGGTCAAATTATGGACCAAAATCCCATTTACGTGGTGAGGATGCCTGTCTGGGTCAGTATCTAAATCCTCAGGAATAAAATCTAACCCTGTTTGGTTAAGTTTGAATATGAAGGCATCCAAACACCATTATGCAGCAATATAAATATGCAGAAAGACAACTTTGAACATCAAAGCCAAGCATTCTGAGATGATGTAAAAGAAGAATAAAGGAGGAATTTCAGGCCTTGCTCTTCTGCCAACTTTCTATGGGTAGCATTCTTCATCATTTGAGTTTTCGAAATTTCCTTATCAGGCAAATAACTATACTACATCAGAAA
This sequence comes from Panthera pardus, assembly GCF_024362965.1. Taxonomy (NCBI): domain Eukaryota; kingdom Metazoa; phylum Chordata; class Mammalia; order Carnivora; family Felidae; genus Panthera; species Panthera pardus. Next base: position 15,060,758 of record NW_026526655.1, read on the forward strand.
ATTATGTATATTATTTGTTTGCATAAAGAAGTCACCTTTCTCGTAGTTAACATAGAGAAGGAATTCCTTTATCAGCTTCTCCTAGGCTAAATTATTTCTTCATTTCCCTTCTACTTTTCAAAACCCAGTGTGGGTACAGTGGAAATTCGAAAGAACACTGCAGGAGGAGAAGTTGGGATTTCAAGGTTCTGAGTTCTAGCTCTGCACTTACTGGTCAGCAGCGGGACAGCTACCAAGGCATCTCAAGTTTTGCCCCTCAGTTTTTTCACCAATAAACTGGATTAGTAGCTCTAACTCTTCTCAATCCGTGACATGATGTTAGGCTACAAAACCCATCTCCCCAGCACTGAAGCCACAACATAAACCCATTGTGTGTAGGTTTCCCTTCTCTCTGAGCACATGATGCAACCTGTCCCAGACCGTCCTTTAGGCATGTCTTAGATTAGAGAGTCAGTTCACTCCCATCTGTCATCCAAAGGCCTTGAAAAATGATACCATACTTTGCTGTAGATTTGACAGAAGGGACACAACATATGCAAACCTTATAAAAATCCACTCTAAACGGCTCTCCTTTTCCCAAAATGCCTCACCCCATAGCAGCTGCTTCCTTCTCTCTTCTTTCTCCATGTAGCTCAGCCACCAGCATACGGCACTTACTCTCATTTCTTCTGCTTCCTGCTATGTGGCTCCTGCCACCTTCCAAGAGCTCCTGCTGTCAACACACACGCCTCCTCACAGCATGAAGTCATTCTGGATATCAGCTCTAAACCCCCTTTTCTCTTAATGAGTGCCCCTGAATTCTAGTAAATAAAAATGTCCCATCTCCTTGTATCTATCTAGACCTCCATGTCATATCTGTTCACATGGATGCTATGGAGGTGACTTGGCCCCCTGAGAGCCCTTTTCACCAGCAAAGCTCCAAAGCAAAGCACTCACTGTTGAGGGAGATCATCAAGAGGATGTGACTGCCAGCTGACCCGCGAGCTGGACTCAGGTAATCAATGGGAGGTTCCTCACCCCCTCCCCTGTCCTTGGAAAGTATGTTCTGTCCACAGTTCCCATAGCTGGAGCTCTTCCAAAGACATAGCCTTGAGAGAGCGTGGTGTTGAGATCACCTGGACTGAATATGTGACTGAACTCAGTTAAGGACTCTACAGAAACTTTCAGGATTCTGGTGGCCAGGTGTAAGAATTTACTTGCCTTGTAAATTGCCACCTTAAGACGAGTCTCATATGCAAGTTCCCTTGCCTATGAAAATTGCCCCCTACCAATCTGGAGTGGTCTGTCTCTTTCTTTGGTCTCTCCTTGCCCTCCATATCCAGGGTTATCTTGTCAAACAACACTTACAAGAAGCTTCTGCTCCTAGGATTAGCTCAATGTGACAAGATTTGCTAACTTAATAGAAATCAAAACTAGCGCCTGGGTGGCTCAGCCGGTTAAGCGTCTGACTTCGGCTCAGATCATGATCTCCCGGTCCGTGAGTTTGAGCCCCGCGTCGGGCTCTGTGCTGACAGCTCGGAGCCTGGAGCCTGCTTCAGATTCTGTGTCTCCCTCTCTCTCTCTGCCCTTCCCCCACTCATGCTCTGTCTCTGTCTCTCTCTCTCTCTCTGTGTCTTAAAAATAAATAAACATTAAAACTTATTTTTAAAAAATCAATGTCCTGAATCCTGAACAAAGGAGCAAACTTTTATCCATTGGACATAGAAGAGTTAATATTTAGTTGTGATTCTGTTTTTCTTTTGAGTGGATGTAAGTGTCCGACCCCATCATACATAAAGAAATACCTAAACTGAAAACTGGTGATTCTGTGAACGATACATGTCACTCTTCACAACCACCTGCCTTTGTGATCTCTGTGCACATATCAGATTCAACCGAAATGTGTCTAAAACTCCAGATAACACATACTCATTTAGAAAATTTTCAACTCCCTTTACGTTTTTAGGAGATTGGATTTCATGACAAACGGAATTTAAGGGGTTCAGGCATGTCTCCCTTCTGTTTACCCAATTGTATCCCCTCGTCCAAATCCTTCTGATGAGAAAACGAAAACCAGTGAGATGGGTTTTCAAGTCATTTCTAATTAAAAGAGTATTTGGTGCTATCAGTTTTCTTTTATGATTTTCTGGAACAAACCACTGAATGAAAAACTTCGTGTGAAACAGGAAAAACAGACCTTCATTCAGTTTCGTTTCATTCAGTGTCCAGAACGGTCCCTGGCTCATAGTCCTTAATAAATATTCACTAAATGTGTCAATCCAAACAGTCTTTCAATGAGCACTTTTTCTTCAATGACCCCAAATTCATATTATTAGTAAAAACCAAACATGGGCTTTTATTCCCAAAGAAAAGGAAGAAGAAAGTGAATCCACTTAACTTAGAAAATGGCCTTGGACATCATTAACAGGAAGATCAAGGCTGGGCTTTAGGCAGAAGAGGCAGCCTGCCCCTGACATCTTCCTGGCCACCTGCTGGACTCCTGGAGTTTACGGGCAGTTGCTGCAGTGAAAGTGTTCAAGCCTGGGCTCGAACCCCGTGTGCAGCACTGGCTACCGAGCCATCTTGGGCAGGTCTTTTCACTTGTCCCCCACCTCGGGGGGCTCCGTCTGTGAAACTGCCTGGAATGGATAATGAATACCTCAGTTTTCTCTCCTCGAAAGTGCTCCCGAGACATAAACTTTATTTCTTTGAAGCGTTAGTGCAGACACATTCCTCCAAGATTATAGCGTCCTCCTCCAAGCAAATTAAAAACGACTCTTTTTTGGAGAGGAGAGTTTTATCCAGGCACTGGTTTCTCAGTGAGTAGAATGAGAACGCCAGGAAAGTTTGCAGAGTAAGAGCACGGGAGCTGAAGACAAGTTCTTCTAACAACCAAGTTTGACTCAGGCAGATCCTTTATGGAAAACAGAGGGTAGTGGGAGTCTTGCTTTGATTCTGTCCCTAGCGGTTGCGCCACTGGACTGCACAGGGCCCCCGAGGGACCATCCGCCAGCCGCTGGAAGTGACAGCCGCCAGCCCAAGTGGAAAGACGGAATTACCCTCCGGCAAAGACAGGCACTTCCAAAGTTCCATTCCCTCCGCAGAAGCCATCTATATCCCACAACCAGTAGATACCAGGAAGGGAAAGAATAGAAGCTTCCTGACCCCAAAGTGCAATAAACAACAGCCATCTCGGCTCCTCAGCTGCAGTGGGCTTGGCGAAGCCTCTTGGCTGCTTCTTCGAAGCTCACCTTCTCCCTTCTGCCCCGCCCTGCTGCCTGCACTGTCTCACAGGCACTGCTGTTGAACATACCCCCGAAGTGTGCAAAGCATTCCTGCCCAACACACTCCCCCCACCCCCCCCCCCAAAAAAACTGTGTGTGCGCAAAGTTCAGGGGCAGAATCAGTTTCCTTGGAAATTCAGCCTGAGGCACCAGCAAAGTATATTGGTGGTGATCTAAAAATGGACTGGCTTCTCAAGGATCCTCAGTATAATTCCAATGGCAGCATTATGGAAACGTGGCAGCGTGCTTTATGTGTTCATTTGCAAGCCACGGAGGGATCCGAAAACTCATTATATCCAGGACCTGGAAACATCTTGGCACATAATAAATGCTCAGTGAATAACTGTAGAATGATTGAATTAATAGTTGAATTAATATTGTTTCGCGAAACCAATGGGCTGAGGGATAAACTGAGGTTAAAACCAGAGAGCCTTAGCTCAAGGCTTTTAACTTCCCTCCAAGTGCTTCTCAACCCCCCTCCCACCCTTACCCCCCTGGGGACTAGGTCAGAGCACAGGCTCAGGCATCAGGACTGAATCCTGAGGCCAACGCCCACTGCCGAGAGAGAGCTATCGCACCACCAACTCGGGAGTCACTTCTGACTCCAGAAGGAGCTCGTTTTCAAAAAAATAAAATGATTTGAAGAAAGTATTTTGCTTTCCCAAATAATAGTACTATACCTTTCTGCATGTGTTTCTTTAAATCCAGAACTATGAATCTGGAGCTTTGGAGGGGAAGGGGACAGAAGGCAGGGGAAGGGGAGACGAGGGCCCTGGTGGTGTGCGTCTTTACTTTTTTATTATTTGGTTTGGACAGGAAATGCATGCATCTAGTGATTGGAAGCAGCTGTGGGCTGTGACACGGGGGCAAGAATCGAGCAGAAGTTCCTGCAGACGCAAATCCCTGAAGCAGCTCCCCAGCTCTCCCCTGCTCTGCTCTAAAGTTCCCCAGGACACCCTGCCTCCCCTTCCCCTCCCCTAGTCCCGGCTCCTCCCCCCTCCCCGCTGAGGAGCAGGGACAGCAAGCGACTACGTGTGAAGAATTTCACATTCAAGTGTGCAGGAGGCAAATTTCACTCAGGAAAGTTTCAAAATAGAAACAACATGGCTTAAGGGACGATGCAGGCTCAACATGGGTGCTGACGAGAGGCGAGGGGATGGAGGCTGCAAGGAAGCGACTTTTAGACCTCAGTTATAAGGGGGGCAGAAGTACCCACGTCATCAGTCAGGACGCACTAGGTTGGGCTGTGGCAACAAATGACTCCCAAACCTGAAGGATGTTTTCTTCTCGCGTGATCCCTGGCTAGCAGGTGACAGCTCCTACCTACTCCACCCTGCCTTCACTCCTGGACCTAAAGAGAAGGAGTAGCCCCACACCAGGGACATGTTGGGCTTACAAGAGGGAAGACAGAGAGAGATGGCCGACCACAGCAAGCTCTTAGCTCTTCCACGTGGAAGTGATGTGAGCCACCCTTGTTCATTTCATTGGTCAAAGCCAGGCACGGTGAGGACATCAGCGTTCAACAGGATGGGGGTGTGTGATCTTCCCACAGGCAGGGGCACCAAAATCACACGGTCAGGCCAGCCAGAGAGTAAGTGGCAGAGCGAGGCCTCTCCCAAGGTCTTTGCCAGAAGCCATCCTGGCATCAGGTTTTCATCCAATAAATACTTGTCTCCATGCCTGAAGGTAAACAGATAAGCGAGGGAATTACTGAATGACTACAGAAGCCCGACTCCGCCCGGGGTTTATCTCGGCGCTGTTAATTTGCAGGAAAGACCTATTGGCATAATTAAGGGGAAAGGGGTCATTTACAGAATAAACCTCCAAGGGCCACCTTCCACAGCTCTCGTGAGGACAAGCCGTCACCGGCAGAACTGTCAACACAATTAAGCCGAAGAAACTGTGTCAACAGTGAGAGGCTCCATTTTTATATTTAAAAAGAGGCACCAGGGAGGCTGGCCAGCCTACGTTCTGAACCAGAGCCAAAACCCGATTGCAGTAGCATGCGCTGAGACTTTGTGTACTTTTCCATTGTGAGAGGCTGGGCTACTGTGTAATAGGTCCAGCCCGGCCTTCCTGTGACAGCTCGAACCTGTGACAGTTTCACAATTTGAAGACAAGTCCTAAGTCCCACGTCCAAGGTAAAGTACATCCCCCTAACCGCCCAACCGCAACACTATCATCTTGCTGAAGTTCTGAGTCAAAGGAAAACAAGATTCTACTATGATAATCTGCGCAGAGACTTTTTCAGTGAACAGATCTAAAATGCAAAGGCAATGGCGAGTTCCTTTTCAGTTTGTTCGGAAACTATTTGTTTGGGCGGCTTCAACTGGTAAAGACAGATTTAAAACCTTAAAAGAGCAAAAATGGGAAGGAACAAGTATTCTTTTATTCACGTGTCGATGTTTCTTCTTTTTCTGAAAAGGAAAGAGAATAAGGAGAAAACCCACTGAAATATTGCGTATACAGTTATATTTGATACAGTCACACATGAGCAACGGGTAACAAAGTGGATAGAAATCTGTTACACTAACTGAATGGGCTTTCCACAACTCTAAAAGAAATAGCCTGGTGATTTTTATTTAAGCATGTGAAATGAATTCTACTCTCATTAAAATTTTATATGTGTTATGAATAAATATGGTGAGCTACTTAGTTGAAGAGCTTAGGTCTTGTGTTCTGTACATCATACACTGGGTCTCCAAAGTGTCCTTCCCGTAATAGATGCTCAGTGCAAATCAATCAGCAATAATGTCCCCATGAGAGAGGGGAAAAGATGGCAATTGTGCTTCCATCCAATCTATTCTTAAGGCTCATTATTTATTCATCTTAAGTCTTCTCCCAAGCTTTGGAGGTGTTAACAAATGAAGAAACATCACAGTGTTGCAAACTCTTTCTCATTTTAGACGCCAGAGCCACTAAACCTTTCGGAAGGTGTACATCAAAGGAAGCCACATCTGCCCATTGTGGATCATCTAAGGAGAGAGAGAGAGACACAATTCCTAGGTGGACAACTGCTTCCAGCAGTTAGAAATCTAAACCAGATCTTTGGTCAGGCTGTGGTTAGTATGTGAGTTTTGAGACATACTAGTTATTTATTCAGTGTCTGTTCTGGTTTTGAGCCAGACAACAACAACAACAAAAACTGTAACATTGAATGTGCTTCTTCTGCGTGCCAGGAAATCTCCTGAGCACCGTACGTATATTAATGAACACGTTTCATACAACCTCTATGTTCTGGCCCATGGTTTTACAATCCCTAGTATCACCTAGGGAATTTGTTTGGGGGGGAGGGGTCATTTGTCATTGTTTTTCTTGAACACTGAATACCCTAAATCAGAATCTCTGGGGATGGACCCAGGCATCCGCACTTTGTAAAGCTCCCCAGACAATTTCACTGTGCAGTCAAGGTCGGTAAGGGTAAATAGTTAGACCTTTTCTACAAACAGGGCACGAATAACAGTCACGTAGCTTTGACCAATCACTTAGGACCTAGTCTTTTAGTGGGAAATCTACCAGTTTCTTCTTGAAACGTGCTCCCCCAGAAACATAAAACTAATTGGAGGCTCATTTGATCTAGATCTGGGGATAGCGGAGAGCCAGTTATTACTTCCAAATGCCAGGCAGAGAGAGAGACCCACAGAGTCTCCCGGCCGACCATCACATCATGTCTCACTGCCATCGGGCACCCCAGCTTTCAGGGAGTTCTGCAGTACTCTGCGGGTACAGTTTTTTCCTGGGATGACTTTGCTGGCCCAAACTTGCCGACAGAAACCTATCTCAAGGGCAGATTATTTCAGAGGTCTCGTTTCCATTCCCTGTCACTGAGTTTTGGCGAGGACCCCACAGTGCATCCTGGGATTGTCTCGAACTCCAAATCTTACTGAGAGGGGAGAAAATAAGTGGAGGGCGGGGGCGGGAGGGGGGTGGGGTGGGGAAGAGGGTGCCGTGGAAATTAGACTTTCCCCATACACTTTTTTTATGTTGCAGTATTTATTAACATGGTGATATTTATACAGTACATCCTTTTTTTCTTTTTTATCGTGGTAAAATGCACATAACACAAATTCTTTAAGTGTACAGTTCAATGATTTAGGTCTTGTGAGTAAACGTATTCACACTGGTGTGCAGCCATCACTACCGTCCATCCTGATAACTCTTTTCATCTTGTAATACTGAGGCTCTACACCCATTAAACAGTAACGCCCCATTCTCCTCTCCCTCTAGCTCCTAGCCACTGCCATTCCACTTTCTATCTCTGATCTTAACACTTTCCACGTGTGCATGATTCAGTAATTATTTGGGACCCTGATGGAACCCCAGATCTTTCCCCTTTAGTGCTTCCTGAGTGTGTTTTCTCCCCACACGACACATGGCGAAAGGACTGGGACCTTGTGACCAGTATTGAGCGATATTTACCCCTCCCGTGCTGTGTGTATCTGTCAGAGAATGGAGGGACATTGTCCATTGTTGGTTAGTTGGAGTCACTTGGTGAGAGGAAGATCTCCACGCCGTCCCACAGAACTTTCTGTGTTGGTAGAAATGTGCCATCCAATTTCGTGTCACTGACCAATATGGCAGCCACTGTCTCTGTGTGGCTATTGAAACACTTGAAGGAGCTAAGGAACTGAATGTTTTATTGAAATTGAAACTTAATTTCACATGTGCCTAGTAGGTACCATATTGGACAGTGTAGCTCTAAATAAGTTCTTACTGTAGCCTCAGTCCTGGATTTTGTGGTAAATTTATTCTTTCCAGTGTTTTTAATCCTGGGGCAGGAATGTTACTTAACCATGCTGAGCCTCAGTTTATCCATTTATACAGTTACCATAATTTCTATCCCTTGGTTTTGGTGAGCTTTATATGCAATAAATAATAATGGCAGCCTGTCTTGTTTTGCTTAGGTTGCTATAACAAAATATTACAGACTGGGTGATTTAAACACATTTCTGGAGGCTAAGTCCAAGATCAAGGTGCCAGAAAAGTCAATTCCTGGTCTTCCTCACTTGCAGATAATGACTTTGTGTCTTCCCATGGTAGAAAAAGAGAGTTCTGGTCTCTTTCTCTTTTTTAAGGACACTAATCCCATTATAGGACCCTATCCTCAGCACCCCATCTAAACCTACTTGCTTCCTAAAGGCTGCCCCCTCCAAATACCATCACTTCACGATATTAGGGCTTCAACATCTGACTTTTGGTGGGGACACAAACATTCAGTGTATAACACCCAACGAGAACAAAAGCTAATTACTTTTCAGTTAGAAATAATGAAAAAGTAATGACAAATTATGTTTGTGTATGTAGCAAAAAAGTCCAGCCATATAGATTGAAATGGCCATGATATTGAGCTCCATCTTGCGTGCTAGGAAGACATTTAAAAGACGTAGATGGGATTTCTCTTCAGCATGTCCAATCCGTACCTACAAACTGCTCACCATTATCGTCCTACAGGAATAGAAAACAAGAGTTGGCTTCCGCAGCCCGGATGAGTGGAAAGACAACAGCAGGATTATAAATGGCATTCATATGTTTCAACTTGGGTCATATGCCAACTCTCTTAGAATGAGCAAAACTGAGAAAAGGAACCCAGAAACACATCCATGCCAGTTTAATAGGATTCAGACTCTACCTCATTACCTTTGCAAGGGACCCCTGGCAAAGTATGAAATTAAAGCATCATACCAGGCTGAGTGAACACTGTTGTCTATTATTCAAGTCACTGTACCTGCCCTAAACTCCACAGCTGCTTCCCCCAAATGTCTCCCAGAATTTCTAGAGAGTTGGTTGTCACATAAAGGGTGGGCACCCTGTGAGAAGAGGGTTTTCCTTTTGGAGCTGTGTGTGTACTGCAAGTACCCAGTTTTTATTTAGATTGAATATTTATTTGGGATCGGATTGAAGGAAATTCCAATGAGGCTGAAGCCTTTCCAAGCCATACCTTTGCTCCAACACTGGTGTATTGGAAATGAACAAGAAAGTGAATGGTTGAGTGAAAGGCAATTCACTATGGTCTATGGCAGTGTGAGATGCTTTTTTTTCTTTCATTTTCTTTTCTCCTTTCTCCTTCTCCTTCTCCTTCTCCTTCTCCTTCTCCTTCTCCTTCTCCTCTTCCTCCACCTCCTCCCCCCTCCTCCTCCCCTCCTCCCCTCCTCCCCCCTCCTTCTCCTCCCCCTCCCCCTTCTTCTTCTTCTTCTTCTTCTCCTCCTTCTCCTTCTTTTGGCAAAAGTAAGAAGATAGAGAGGAGAAGTGTGAATTGAGAATCTTCTATTATAAAAATGTTATAAAAAAAATCCCCAAATTCTTAAGTTGTTTAAATGTTGTGAAAGAGATTTATTCAGAAATTCAATTTTTTTTTTCTGGGATTTCTCAGAACAGATACACTTTCGGAGAATCAACAAATTTCCATTTCCCATTCCCAAACTTTTGTGTGCCACCAAAGCATTTTCCTGAAGGGGAAGCCAGAAAAAGGTCACAAGTTTATGTCATTATTGACTTAGACGTGACTTATTTGATTTTCTGAGAAGGAAAAGCAATTAATCCATCTTACCAGCAAACCCAGTTTGTGAATAAAACCAGTATGTGTCTCTTGATGAGTTCCAAGTAACCAATACCATCTGAGAAAGGGTTAATGCAATCCCCATCTATTTTCATAGCTATCCTGAAATAACCCTGTGGGAATGTTGTGAACCTGACACAGGTCACCCAGTAGAGAAAGTCAGACTTCAGTTCCCCTCACAAGGATGATTTTGGCTACTTCGAAACAAGAGCTCTAGCGACAGGACTCTGTAGTGAAGACAGTTTGTGAATGACCAGAAAGTCATCTAGAGAGAACTGTTGGGAGAATCCAGGTGGCAGTGTCTCCATGAACATATTTGCAGGTGAATTACTCTATGCGTTGCTCAGGGGCCTTTGCCTCTGCTCTTCAGCAAGGGAGGAATCAGCCGACATGGAATATGACCACTGCCTTTAACATTCAACTTCGAAAGTTTCAACATTATGTACATCATCTTGCAGGGGTTCTCATGCATTGTTTTAAAAGTGTTCCATGATAAAACTATGACTTCATCCCTATAAAGCCACTCACTATCCATCCTTTGGAGACTCGGTGCAGGCATCACCTGCTCCAGAAATTCTTCTGTGATGCTCTCTTCCTGCACCCCAGGCTCCATAAACCATATCCATGGCAACCCAGGCTTCCCCACATCACAGGTCTTATCACTGTGTTGAGAAATTTCCTGCTTAGATGTCTGCTTCCACATGGACAAGAAGCCTCTCCAGGCTGGGGTCTGCGTCTGCCTCTTCCTGTGTCCATCCAGAACACCATGCCTGGCACAAAGCAGGTTCTCGGCAACTGTTAGTTGAGCTCAAATGAACTGAGACCTTTGGGGATGGGATTTCCCAGTGCTATAAATGAGCTATTTTAAGTCCCCTTCCTATGTGAAATAAAAGGGGGCTTTTCACAGCCGCTAAGTCTCCTATGAGCCATTTCTCAAAACTAAAATATGTTTATATGTATTTTCGGCTGTGCTAACCCCTGGTGTTTTCTGGTCTTCGGCCAGAGCTCTTCTGCATGCTGGGACCCGTTCCTTTTTTTCAAGTGTCTTGATACTCGTGTTTTTTTTTTTTTTTTTTTTTTTTTTTTTTTTTTTTTTTTTCATCTCCATGGTGTTTTTCCTTCTACAAATTATGTTTCCCTTCGGACTCTTTCCTCTGGCAGGGTACAAGCCCATGGAAGAAAAGTTTGCATAGCATTCCTGATTTTTACAGGAAGCTCTAAGGAAAAAAATGGAGGGATGATCTCCACGTTTTAAATAAGGTTCATTTGGGGATTATCTACCATTGCAGTATCCCACTAAAATTCAATAGAAAAAGTTTTGACAGCATACCTTGCCTTTTTATAAAAATCCACAATTTTATCTCAATGTCAGAAATGCACTAGGGGCGCTTGGGTGACTCAGTCAGTTAAGCGTCCAACTTCAGCTCAGGTCATGATCTCACAGTTTGTGAGTTTGAGCCCCATGTCGGGCTCTGTGCGGACAGCTAGGAGCCTGAAGCCTGCTTCGGCTTCTGTGTCTCCCTCTCTCTCTGCCCCTCCTCTGCTCATTCTCTCTCTCTCTCTCTCTCTCTCTCTCTCTCTCTCTCTCTCTGTCTCAAATAAATAAACATTTAAAAATAAATAAATAAATAAGTAAATAAATAAATAAATAAATAAGAAATGCTCTGAAGAAAATTTGGATTGAATATCCAGGGGAAGTAATCTGCCAACTCAAAGGTAAACAAGGTACAAAGGGGAAAATACATGATAACCTCAAAATCTAATCAAAGTGGGAGGGCACCTTACAACTGTAGATTCGAAGGAGTCTTCTTAAGATTCTTGCGTTCATGTCATAAGATTTAAGTCCCACAAAGACTGGGACCATGCCTGTCTTGCTCATCACTCTCCCCCAGTTTCCAGCACAGCGCTGGGCTCATGGGGGGTCTTGGTATTTATTAAACAAATTAACAAATATTTCTGGATAATCAAGTAGGTGGGGTTAACAGAAGTAAGTGGGTCCAGCTCTTTGGAAATACTACCTTTCTCCTTCATACACCTCAGCAGAGCCCCGGTCCCAGGGCTGGTCAGTGATGTCACTTCCAGAGTTTCACTGAGCCTCTGAATAACTTGAAAAGTATTAGTTTTATCCTCAGTGTACAGAGGAGAAAATGAAAGCTCCACGAGGCTAAGTAACTTCCCAAAGTCATAGAGCATATATAGGCAATGCCAAGCCCTGACTTCTTTTCACTACGACACAGTGCCTGCCTCTCAAATGACAAGGATATGTCATCATTCTGTCACAAAATTTGGGGAAGGCCCATGCTTCCAGATAATTGTGGCTTTCAAGATGGTCACACGAACCAAAACAAAGAGTACTAAACTACAGTTGCAGCATGCTGGTAACCTTTTTCTTCTTTTTCATTAATGTGAATCCATATTTTCCATCGACATCCTTTGCGACGCCTGCTACTCTGGCATCTGGGCCGCTTGAACGTTTCCTATAGGCTTTCGATACATTGATAATAAGTGAAGACAATTAAGCAGTGTCTCAGGAGCCCGATGAACATCAGAGACCATGTCTTGCATTCCAGTGGCTGTCTCAAATGCAAAGAATTTTTGGTAATCTCCCCTCAGAGGTTTTAAGTCTTTAAGTAAATTCTTCAAGACAGCACAAGATCCATGTGGTTTACTTTTTACATAAATCACATCAGGGGGACCTGATAACATTCCAGTTACTCTTTGTAGCGTCTCAAAGAAATGAAATCCCTTCTGAAATGCACTAGCCAGGAAAAAATGTCATGTTTTGGTGAGGCTGGCTGAAGGCTGCCATGTGATTTAGATAAGGGATTCCCAATGAGGATCTGAGTCACAAATCATTTATTTAATCGTTTAAAATAGTCAGGAATCATCCGCTCCCCCAACCCAAAATGTAGAACACTGATAAGCTCTAAAAAAAAAAGAAAATACCCCAGTGAAACATGATGTATCAGCTTCACGTCCTCTTATTAATTTTGCAGTTGTTATCATCAACAGAATTAAATGATGGCTTCCCACAGTACTGGGAAAAGGAGAAAAAGTGAAGACAGAGTGATTGACCTTGTACTTGTACTACAGCCGACACTATTCTTTCTACCTCAGTTGCTCTACCTGAGACGGTTACCCTAAATAATAAGGTTAGATTGGAGACTGTTCTCCAGGGTTCTGTCACGGTTCTTTCAGGCTTCTCCAGAGAAATGGAACCAACTGAGAGAGAGAGAAAGAAATAAGATTACAGGAATTGGCTCATGTGGTTGGTTATGAGGCTGAGAAGTCCCACAGTCTGCCATCTTTAATCAGAGAACCAGGAAAGCCAGTGGTATTATTCATCCCTAGGACAAAGGCCTGAGAACCAAGAGCTGTAATGCCTGAACACAGTAAAATGGATGTCCAAGATCAAGAAAAGAGAGAAAGAATTTACCCTTCTTCCATCTTCTTGTTCTATTCAGGCCCACAATAGACTGGATGATGCCCATCCTCATTGGTGAAGGTGGATCTTTCCCTACTCAGTCTACAGATTCAAATGCTAATCTCTTCTAGAAACACCCTCACAGATACACTCAGAAATGATGTTTAATAAACTATCTGGGCATCTATTAGCCCAGTCTAGTTGACACATAAGATTAACCATCATAAAGACCATATCTAAAGGGTCTTAGTTCAAATTAAGTCCCCAGTGAGCCTTCTACAAGCCAACTCCTCTACTCTTTGCTCTCTAAATGTTGGAATCACAGTCCTTTATTTTTAGAAATACGTAAGTGGAAAGGACCTCAAAAGATCTTCAGCTCAATTCTCCTGCTCCATGGAGGTTTGGAAATTATCTAGTGCTTAAAGAGCCTGAGAACTTAATCCATAATTTTCTCTTACAGATTAGCTTACTTATGTGGGTCTAACAAAACGCTCTTTCCAGAAACTTAAATCATGCCCTGTTGGATTCTATATAGCTAGAGAATAGCAATGACTTTTTATATCTCAAAAAACAATCATGAAGTTTTCACTTCTGTTTCTTTCACTGGCCACCAACTGTCTTAGGTAAATTTCTTCTGTATGTAATAGAAACCAACTTCAGCCACCTTCACAAGGAATTTATCACATACTATGTAGGCATAGTGATACAGCTGAACATCAAGAAAGGACTAAAATTATGAGATGGAAAGACTCTAGAACTAAGATGACCCTCCTAGCAACACACAATGGAAGCCAGACTCCCCAGGGTCAAGTCCCTCTTCTATCACCGGCAGGCTGTTTTCAGAGAAGGACCTTTGTTACAAACCAATGCTTCTCTATCATCATCAAATCATGTACTCTTTCTGAGCCCCCAGAAGGTCCACTGCTCTTCTCTAAATGTTGTCACCAAAAAAGTATAGATTCAACTCCATGGATAGGATGAGACAAATGCACTATTTTTCACCTGTAAAAAAGCTCGGCATTTTACATGTAATGAGAAGTACCCATGATTTATACATATACCTAATGTCACCACATCTACCAAATAACTGAGCTCCAGAAGGAAGAGAGGGAGATAATATCTACAGGGCACCCATTATACCAGACCCTATACAAAAAATTCTCTTTTTTAATCTTGTAAGGTTGGTATTGCTAACTTTTTTAATGTTTAAATTTCTTACGTGAAAACTAGGGATATGTATTTTTGCCATGGATACCCATTGCTGTGGGTTAAATGTTGGTGTCGCCCAAAATTCATATACCGAAGCCCCAACCTCCAGTGTGAGGGTATTCACAGGTGAAATCTTCAGGTGATAATTAATGTAAATGAAGTCATGAGAGTAGAGTCCCAACAATGGAACCGATGGCCTTAAAAGATGAGGCCATCAGCACTTTCTCTCTCTCTCTCTCTGCCATATGAAGATACAGCAAGAATGTAGCCATCTGTAAACCAAAATGGCCTTCACCAAGAACTCCACCATGCTGGTACTCTGATCTCAGATTTCCAGCCTCCAGAACTATCAGAAACTGTCTGTTGTTTCAGCCACACAGCCCAATTTGTAATTTGTTATAGCAACCCAAACTTTACCCATTAAGACGGACAGGAAAGCAAACCATGTCATCATCTCTTGTGAGTCCCTGGTTTCTGATCTTTGGGTTGATAGATATCACATATGAGAAGGCATAGCCTGACTTATTGTCCTACAGCCTCCTCCTCCCCATGGTTGAAAAATAGCTTGATTATCAAACGTTTTCATGTGTTTAAGTAAGGAGAGGGAAGAATGTTCCAGTTTAGCTCCACATACCTTCAGCTACACTCTGATCCTAACAACCTGGCCAAGCAATGCTTTGGACAGGTACCGTCCCTGGCACTTTTCAGTCAAGTCTTCAATCTTTCCTAAAATTAATCCTTAGTCATCATACTCTTGCTCGGTTTCTCATTTTCCTCATCTACAAAGTAATGAGAATTAAGAGAACTACCTCACAGTGTTATAGTGACGATAAATTCATCTAAACAAAGGATTTGGAATCAACATTGGTATATAGTGTGCACCTAATAAATGTTAGCTGCTCTTCTCATCATTAATGGAGAAGAACACTTATTCTGAAGCAGATCAATGGAATATAGTATTGCCCCAAAAGAAAGGATGCAGAAAATTTCCCTTTTTTTGATCGCTGTAACCTCTTTGAGGTTCATATCCTCTCGTCACAGAGCCATCCACCTAAACACTACTCTACACCCATATTGGTAAACCAGTAGGTCTCACCCTAACTACTCTAAACTCACGGAGGTCCTCTATCGTTCCATAAGCCCATCCCCAGTCCCTATTAGAGAGACAGTGTTCCATAGGACTCTTGTGTTTCTGAATGTCCTGGGGTGTGGCACTAACTGCTCTTTTGTTCTGAACTATCTTTTCAAGAATGCTTGCATAGCAAACAGCCTTGAAATATAGAGATAGGGATGCCTTCCTGTGCAAAGGGCTGATTTGCCTCCTGTCCAGTATAATAAAGATAATGTGTCCCTCCACAGCAAAGAGTAAGTTGCTTGCACCTATCATAAAAGATTCAGGTTCCCAAACTCAAGGTTCCTCAGGTGTGATGCAAGCCTACTACCTGTCCAGTACCCATCTGACCCCTTCTCCATTATCCCCATGGATTTTGGGGTCAGGTGACCAAAGTAAATATGATACCCATGATGCTTGCTCTGCTGTGAGTGAATAATAAAGTCCTTTGTCTCTGACCTTGGAGTCTTATGTCTTCTGCCATCATCCATGACACTGTGGTAGACTAATATGCTAACTCATAAGTACTGGTTACTTTTGTGTTCTTTTAGATTCTTTAAGAGCTTTTCTGTGTTTTTAAGAATCCTCACAATTAAGGAGTAACAAAACTTATGTATACCAACAGCTAAAGTAGTGCATCCTTGGTGCTATGAAACAAACGCCAATTTTTAAAGCTTTCTTAACTATTAGCCACTGCTAGCCATTCTAGCATGACTTTATATTCATTTAATGAATCAAGATGTTTTTAGCTCAAATAAGAAAATACCATGATTCACACGATCTTAAACAATAAGATATTTTATTATGTCACACACACAGAGAAAAGTTAAGGTGAGCTCCAGATGTGGTACATTGGATTTTCACTCTATTTCTTTGTAATTCCCTTGGTTCAGCCCTTCTCCAGCTGGAGAACTTAAAGCATTATATACAATTAACTTTATATCCAGAGAAGGGATTTTTGTTTCAGGAGAAGAAAGAATTTCCCAATGGCACCCAACAGACTGCTTCTTCAGCATCCAGAATCAAAGCACTCTCCCATTCTTAAACCACTGACAAGTGGAATAGAATGTCTTTGGTTACACTGTGTTTACATTTGCTAGATTCTAGGTTTAGGAGACAAAAAGATGAGAGTAAAAATTGACATTAAAGTTGATTCTAAGAATTCTATAACTTTCCTTAGGGAATTAATAATATTCTATATCATTCTTATTGTCCTTACCACATTTTCTTCATCCATTCATCCAGCCAGCCATCTATCCATCCATCCATCCAAAAAGTATTTTTTGAATGCCAGTTACGTACCAGGCATTGTTCTAATAATTGCTGAGATGCACAAGTGAACTAAACAGAGTCCCTGCTCTCGTGGAGTATGCATTCTTCTGCCTAGTTTTTGAGTTATTTTGATCAGCCACGTTTATCCAGAGAAATAGAACCAATAGGAGATAGATAAATACTTAAACAGATAGATACATAAATATACAGGTAAATTTTAAATGATGGTCTCACACGATTCTGGGGGCTGGAAACTCAGACAGGAGTTTGTGCAGTTTTAAGACAGAATTTCTTCTTATTTAGGAAACCTCAGTTTTTGCTCTTAAGGCCTTCGACAGACTGGATGAGGCCCACCTCCAAAGTTGATGTCCTTTGCTTAAAGTCAATGTATCGTACATATTAACCAGATCTACCAAATACCTTCACAGCGACATCTAGATTAGTGTTTGTTTAAATAACTGGATGTTATAGTCTGGCCAAATTAAGACATCAAACTAACCAATACAGATGCCTTTTTTATCTGCCCAACTCCACTGCTGGCTTCTTTCAGAAATGACTGTATCATACAGCTGGGTGTCTATAATCCCCACAGAGCTTCACACAATGCTTTGCAGCTAGAGGGTGTTCTAGAAATACATGCCATTGGAGTATATAAGCTCAACTTCCCAGCACATACTTTGCAATTTCTTTAAACAAGAAGGGAAGTTCAGAGCAAAAAGCATCACCCAGAGCTGAAGCAAGATCATGAATCACAAAACGAAAGCAACAGCCTCCTCCTTCACTCAGCCTGTTCTGAAGATTCTGACTTTCTTTCAAGCCACATACCATCTTGACTCAAGAGAGCACACTTCTGACCATCACACTACTGTCAAAAAGTTACATTTTTCAAAAAAAAAAATGCTACTAAATACACCACATGCGTCTTTGGGAATATGAATTTAAGCCTAGGGCTTAAGAGATTTCATTTTTTCCCATCTGATTTTGATCTTTTCTTGAGCCATTTGATCTGCTTCTTTCCATAAAGCAGATGTTCCTGGAGAGATCACACAGGGAGCCAGGGGCCAAAGCCAGCCCTCTGATCTGCATGTGTCTCCACTGGCCACCCATGAGGCAGGCAAGCTGTGGCCTCTGTGAGTCAGAATCTGGCGTCTCCAAGCATTCCATACACCTGATATCTTACTACATCTGTCCCCAACCCCCACCCAGTCCTTAAGGGGAAATGCACTTGTAAGGGGGGGGGGGGGTTGTTGTTGTTTGTTTTGGTTTTTGTTTGGTATACAGATGCCTGATCCGCATCTTGTAGGAATTGTTGTATGAGGTAATGACCCGCATCTTGTAGGAATTGTTTTCTCCGTGGAGTTAATCTAGACACAACCTCAAGGTCTGACCCTCTGCACCCAAAATCAAGAAGAGATAAAAGTTAATAAACATGAATGGAGCACCTACGCTAAGCCAGGCACTGAACGAGGCATACACACATAATTAGTCTTCCTTAAAACTTTACAAAGTAAGTACTGTTATATCCATGATACAAATGAGGAAACTGAGGCCATCTGTAATTTGGGGCACAGGCTGCAAATCAAAGAAAAAAGCAAAGCTAATCGAGTGTGGTCACACACCTTGGTCTCTCGTTTACTGGACAAACCGATCATAAGATAACTATTCACTCTTACTATTAAACAGCATATAGTGCACTTTAACTCAGAGTGCGCTCAGGTATCCAGATTTTTCCAAAGAAAAAGAGGCAAGTGGGTTTTTGGCTTTTTGTTGCTTTTTAAGATAAAAGGAGTAATTTGTGTGTGGAGTGGAAAGTGAACATAAACCTTTTCAGTAAAATGCTTTTCTGAAAGTGTATTAATCTATCATTGAAATATGAGCAATGGGGCACCTGGGTGTCTCAGTTGTTTAAGCATCTGACTCTTGATTTCAGCTGAGGTCATGATCTTATGGTTCGTGAGATCGAGCCCCATGTCAGGCTCTGCACTGACAGCGTGGAGCCTGCTTGGGATTCTCTCTTTCCCTCTCTCTCTGCCTTTCTCTCTCTCTCTCTCTCCCAAAACTATAAATAAACTTTAAAAAATACAAGCAATACTAAAGTCAGTATTTAAAAATATATGGATTTTTTGACATGCCTTTCAAAGCTACATTGTCTTCTGAGGAGAATTGCCAGGCATGGCCCCATGCTTCAATGTACAAGGTCCCATAAAATAAGGATTAAATTAGTTAGCCAATGAAAAACATTCCTTAGTAAGTCTTCAATTAAGATTGATCACACCACAGGGGTGTCTGGTGGCTCATGAGGTCAGTTAAGCCTCCAACTTTGGCTCAGGTCATGATCTCACCACTTGTGAGTTCGAGCCCCACCTCAGGCTCTGTACTGACAGCTCTGAGCCTGGAGCCTGCTTCCGATTCTGTCTCCTTCTCTTTCTGTGCCCCCCCTCCCCCCCTCCCCCCCCTCCTGCTCATCCTCTGTCTGTCTCTCTCTCTCAAATATAAACATTTTTTTAAAAAGTTAAAAAAAAAAAAAGATTGATGACACAACAGAAAATGCTCCTGCTTACAAGCTGAAAAAGTAAATCAATCAAGATTTGGCTCATCACCTCAGTGAATTGTTGGATGGATAGATGGATGGATGCATGGATGGATGGAAGAATGAAACTTTGAAATCATGGAGTGCTGCAAAAAAATACCATCAAAAATGCAAAAAGACAACCCACAGGATAGGACAAAAAAGATAGTTGCTGATCATATATCTGGTAAGTAATTTGTATGCAGAATACATGAAGAGCTCCAAAATTCAATAATAAAAAATAAATAACCCAACTAAAAATGAGCAAATGATCTGAGCAGGCAGTTCTCCAAAGAATACATACAAACGGCCAGTAAGCAAATAAAAAGATGTTCAAAATCACTGGCCAGCAAGGAAATGAAAATCAAAACCACAGTGAGATATCACTTCCCATCCACAAGGATGGCTGTGATCAAAGGGACAATACAAGTGTTGGCAAAGATGTGGAGAAATTGGAGCCCTCAGTTACTGCTGGTGGGAATGTAAAATGTGGTAGCCATTTTGGAAAACTGATTGGCAGTTTCTCAAAAAGTTAAACACAGAATTACCGCATGACCAAGCAATTTCACTCCAAAGTACTTACCAACAGAACGTAACACATATGCTTGCACAAAAATAAAAAGTATTCATAACAGTATTGTTCATAATAGCTAAAAAGCAGAAACATCCCAAAGGTCCATCAGCTGATGAACAGATAAACAAAATATGGTATATTGCTATAATGAAATATTATTTGGCAATAAAAAGAAAGAAATACTGATACCTGCCATAATATAGATGAACCCTGGCTAAGTTAAAGTCACAAAACACCACTTATTATATGACTCAATACATGATTGATTAGGTAGATAGATAGATGATAGATGTTAGATAGATAGATAGATAGATAATAGATAGATAGATACATAGATACATAGATAGATAGATGTGAATGTCTAGAATAAGCTAATTTATATAAACAGTTGCCTAGGGTTTTAAACAAGAGGCTTGGGAAGAAATGAGTGACTACTGGTAAGTACATATTTATTTTGGGGGTAATGAAAATATTCTAAGATTGATTATAATGGTTGCAGAGCTCTGTGAATATACTAAAAAGTATCGAATAGCATATGTTAAGTGAGTGAATGTACGGTATATGAATTCTATCTCAATAAAGTTTTTTTTTAATAAAAGTCATTTAACAAATTGAGGACAGGTTGGAAAAAAATATATATATCCTGAGGATCTAAATAAAATTTATTTCATCAAAGTAGAATGCATCATCTAAGACAATTTGGCTGTCTTAGAGTGACTTTATTTTTAATAGGTTTGGGATGAAAAGTTAGGGCAAATATCACCCTCATTCTCAATAGCATAATCTGTAGGGGGGAAAAAATAAGGTAGTATTCTATAGTAATGGATTTTATCAATGAATTTCTACAGTGATGTGTTCATCTTAGCTACCAACTTACTATTATTCACTTAATATATTTTTAAACCAACTCACCTTCCTCTTAAAAATACATATATTTAAAAGGGAAATGATTTCCTTATTAAATTTGGAAAACGAGTTCACTTGCCATAAATAAAAGATGCTTTAAAATAAGTGCAATAAAAATAAATCTGTATTTTTAAACTCTCGGGAGATAGTGTTGCTAACCAGACGACTATTACCAGCCTGGGACCTGTTATCTTTTTTGTTTAGATGAAAGAATAGCAATATTAGAGAAATATTAAAATGTGGTATAATAGATGACACTATTAAGGAAAAAAATTAAAAGGGAAGCAATCTATGCCAGCCAATGTTATTTAACTCTATATCCATGAACCACCTGAAACTACTTCTAAACCACATCTCCCTAGCATTCTAAGGAAGGTGTTGCTTGTTGGTGGGTGCCTCTTCTCCCACTAAACAAGAACTCCAGGCCCAAGTGCTTTCTTTCTTGTGTTGTGACCCCAGTAGTGTTCTCTGTATCCAACTAGAAGGGCAATGATGGGAAAGGCAAACCCACTTCTTAAAAATCTTGGAAGGGGCGCCTGGGTGGCTCAGTTGGTTGAGCATCCGACTTCGGCTCAGGTCATGATCTCACAATCCATGAGTCTGAGCCCTGCTTCAGGCTCTGTGCTGACGGCTCAGAGCATGGAGCCTGCTTTGGATTCTGTCTCCCTCTCTCTCTATCCCTCCCCCGCTCATGCTCTGTGTCTCTCTGTCTCAAAAATAAATAAATAAAAACATTTAAAAAATTTTTAAAAAATCTTGGAAAAGATACACCCATTTCTGTTCATGTTCCACTGACGAGAATTAACCATATGGTCACTCCTAGACGCAAGAGGAGCTGGGACCTACCTGGGCCATCATTTTCTAGGACAAAATTCCACACCATGGAAGGGGAACAGACACTGTGGCAGACAGCTCTTTAGGCTACGACCCAGGCTAAGGGTATTCTGGTAAAGACAGGCCATTATATATGGCTGCAATGAGTTTTGAATAATGGTGCATAATGGCCTTCTCAGAAACCAAACTTGAGGAAATAGATTTATTCAATGGGACACCATTTAAAACCAAATGGCTACTAAAAACAAACAAACAAAAACTAAACCAAGCATGCAGTTATAGATCCTTTGAGTTAAAAGAGACCCCCGAGAGCTTCTACTTATCACACAAAATACTTCACCCAGAACAAATGCTCAAAATGCCTCTCCTTTGAGACCAACCTCCTCAGGCTTTGCTATCATTAGACGGGTCCCTCTCTCCCTTTCCACCAACACCAAAAACCATGCTGTGGCTAAAACAAATCAGAGAAAAATCAGAACACACAGGCTGCCTCACTTAGTTGTAAACTGGAAAAGTTCTCAAACACCACTACTTCTAAATCAATACAAAACATTTCTAAGCTATCCATATCCTCAAGAAATTGGTCCTGGTGGAGGGCTCTTCCAGTTGGTGGAATTCATCTTTTCTACCACCAAAATATGTTTTTAAAAATTCGATCAGTAGGAACTCTCTAAAATGTGTTATGTCCTTCAAACCCTTTCAAACAGGAAACCATGGAGCAGCAAGCAGTCTTTTCTTGGTGGCTCAGGGATTAATCAAGAACCTCCATGTAATGCAGGACCTTTTTGACCTTTATGTTAAATGACTGTGTCTGTTGAGTTTGGGAGTCCTTCTCTGGCCCTTCTCGTGATAGACTACTCCGATTGCTCCTTGCTTCTCTCTTGCCTGGAATGGCTCTTTCCTTGCCTTCAGATTTGCTACTTATCTGCTGCAAGTCTGAAAAACAAATGGCAAAGTTGCTGAGAGCATTTTGACGCTTACTCTCTCTCACATACAACCCTGAAAAAACGATTTGCCTTTGAGTCCACCTCAGAATCCTTAGTATCTATCACGTGACAACTGCCTTTGGCTCTTCAGAGTTCCCTCAAACTCAATTCACACCTTTCTTTGTTCCACCAAATCAAGCAATTGGACAACTGAGTTCTAAACAAATGATACAGTAAACTCTATTCTCATCTATTACTTAGGAATGTTTCATTAGCAAGTAACCCAAGACCAAATCAAATTGGCTCAAGCAAGTGAAACAAAGAATGTATTGACTCATACAGATGAAAAGTTCACCTGCTTCAGGCGTTCCCAGACCCAGGTGCTTAAACAATATTGCCAAAGCTCCATCTTTCCATATCTTTGGCTCTACTTTTGGCCATGTTGCCTTTGCTCTCAGGCGAAGTTGGCCATCTGTATCTATGTGCTGATATTCTGTCAGTGTAGCAACCCCAACAGAAACTAGGTATCTTTTCTCTGGTAATTGAGCAAAAGTCTCAGTGCTGATTTCCATTGGCCTGGATTGGGTCACACAATTGTGCCTGAACCAATCACAGTGACTTATTGGCCAGGTTTTTATCAGGTTCCCCACCCCGGAATTCAGTCCTTCTGAAACTACTTGCGTTGAGTATATAGACAGTTAAGGTTAACTCCTTAGGATGAAATCAAGGTGCTGTTGCAGAAGAAGATAGAACAGATCAATGCTGGGCAGGCAAAAAAACAAGAGATGTCCACTGCAGTTTACCACAGGTCATTTAACCTAGTTTTCTAGAGGTTCAAATGCAAAGTAATTTTTGAATCATCATTTGACTGTGGAGTCATTCCTGCTCCTAACCCTCTTAAAGTTTTCCGTATGCACGAAGATAGACTTGGCCCTGAACCCATACGATATACCTCCAACATTAGGTCTTCCTAAGTAGACCATATTTCTGTTTCCTGATTACAGCATGTTTCTATCATCACCCTTATAATAATTTTCGCACTTTTTCTCTCACTTGAAGTAAAAATTTCAGTGTGAAATTTATCTCCTGTCTTCCATGTCATTATGTTAGCAGTTTTTCAGTCTTCGTAAGTCTTTCTGAAACACCATTTTCTCCTAAAACAGGAAGTATGAGAGCCAAAAATAATCTTTCCTTTTAGCCTAGTAGCTCTCCAGTAAGTGTTGCTGGAAGCTCTAATGAAAGACAGTATTAGCAGGCAGGGCACTCCAAGCTGGTATTGCACAGAAGGCATCGTTTAAATTCCTTTGGGTATCAATCTTGCAGGCAGATGTCCCTCTCCCTTTGGTGTGACTGCATTTCCCCCAGAGAATAGGCTTGGCTCTCCCCTTGGCATCAGATAAGGGCTTCCCAGATGCCGAACAATGAACAGAGTGCAGCCCCACTCAGGGCCGCAGCCAACGCACTCACATGGTGAGAACTGGCCCCGCGCTCCCCCACACACCCTGCCCACCCACCTCTATAAATCCTACTGTGGTGCAGGGGCCAGGAAATGGATCTGTTCTCTATTCAAAGGCCACGGAGCCAAGAACTCCCAAATTTCTTGCGTCAGAATTACCATTCTCTAACTCTGCTGGCCGTTCTTCCTTGACCTCTCCTGGAAAAGGGCCACCGTCTTGGAGTCAACCACCTCCCCAGGCTTCTGGAGGAAGAACACGGCGCTTGCAGTGAGGACATCAGGGTTGGAAACATGATCTTACCCCTTGTCAGCAGAGAGGTTTCTCCATTCACCTCCACAGGTCTTTTCACCCCCCTTTCTGACCACAGCCCCTATTGTCTCTTGGGGCTCCTCCCCTTCTCCCCCACCCCCACCGCCCCCCACCATGCATGTGGTCCAGACAAGGCTGTTCCCAAGCCTAAGCCGTTTGGTGCCCCATGCAGCCACCTGGCTACACGGACTGGTTTAGGGACAGGCCCTGGTTCTAAGACAGTTGGGCATGTGCAAATGAGAGCAATCTGCAAAAGCTACTCAAAGAAACATGCTCTTTTTCCTCTGGACTTGCAGCTGAGACAATGCCAAGGACCCACTTGTCACAATTTGCCTGGGAACTTCCTGGCTTTAAAACTGAAAGTTCCCTGTCCAGGGAATCCCCCCTCAATTCCAGGCAAACCGGGCCAGTTGGTCATCCTAAATGGGTATCAGAGCCGGTTGTGAGAAGCGGGGCTGCTACAGCCGTATCGCTACTGCATGAAACCTGACAATGGAACCAGCACAAAGGAAAAGAGACCGAGAGATGGAGTCAGTTTCGGGCCACATCTTCACACGCCTGGATTCAGCCACGCCTGCAGCCAGAATCCCTCATAATCTCTCATTGTAAGAACCAATAGGTTCTCTTTTGGCTCGAACCAGCTCAGTGTGGATTTCCTGACATTTGTAACAAGAAAGTCTGCTCACTAATATAGCAGTGGCATGAGATTGCCCGAGTTGCTTGACCTCTCTGGGCCTCATTTGCTCATCTGTAAAATTGAAG
The DNA here is from genome assembly GCF_024362965.1 of Panthera pardus. Taxonomy (NCBI): domain Eukaryota; kingdom Metazoa; phylum Chordata; class Mammalia; order Carnivora; family Felidae; genus Panthera; species Panthera pardus. The sequence goes on from NW_026526655.1 coordinate 15,085,930, forward strand.
TGGTGTTTTCTGAAGACCAAAGGAGTCCATGTCTGTCCCCATGGTTGGCATACAGTTCTGTCCCGTCCTCTTCATAAACTAGAGAATGCATAAACTATAGAAAGTGAGGGCTGGAAGGAAAGAAAGATGTACTTGTTCCAAGGGCGCATCACAGAGATGGGGAAACTGAGACACAGCTGAAAACTGAATTAGCTAAAGCCTTTCAATGAATCACAAAGTCAGAACCAGAACGGGGGCCCCTGAGTTCTGCCTGGTGGTATTTCCATCACATCGGGAACTCGACATTTTGTTTTCTTTTCTGAGAGGGCCAGCCTGCTGATGCCAAGGGGAGGGCGAGTCTTTCACAGCCCAAGGAGACTCCACCCGAACCTGATGTCAGGGGCAGTGCCCGGATCTGGCCCAGAATGCAGGCACACCTGTCCTGTCTTCCTAACTGGATATCAGTCCAGTGTCCTCACAGGTTATCACCACCAAGGCTCTTCCCCTGCCCTAGGGGGTCTTCTTCACCCACGCCAACCAAGAGAAGTCTCTCCCCTGAAATGCAAACTTTAATGCGGACATTCAGAACTCTTCTTTTGCCAACCACCTAATAATGAACTTGTATCAATAGCCAGCTGGTCTTCACAAGATTCAGAAATTCCTTTAGGCTGTTTTCTTCTTAGGAAAACAAAATTTATTCTCAAAATGCAGCTCCCAGCTGTGTTTGTAAATGCATTTCCCAAAGCAAATATTAAGGGGGAAAACAAGGAAGAGGAGAGACTATAATAATCGTTCATCACCTTTGATTTCCGGTAAGGGTGGGAAGAGAACAAGGAAGGCCCTATTGTCACCTGAGGGGGCTGCTCAGTGCTCCGCTGGCCTGATCTCTCCTGCAGTTTGGAGGCATGGCCAGGGGCCCACCAGGCATGGGGAGGTGGAGTCCAGCTGGCTGCTGTGTGGTGATTTATTTGCCTTGTCCACAGCCTCCTCTCCTACAGCCTGGGCTGGTTTTACTCGGAGCAGACTTGAGATCATAAAAGGAATATTCTCCTTAACTGCCACATGTTAGGGAGGGAGACTGGGACAGAGTGGCCAAGTGATTCCCCCTGGACTGCTGGGCTTGAGTCCAGCTGCTTCAGAAAATCTTGGAGGAATGTACAGTACTGAACTGAAGGAATTTTCCTCTCCATAGACTAGCGGTAGAACTATTCTGTGTCCAGAGTCTGAAGAGGGTGCTTATCACCTGGGATGCACCAAAACGTGTCTGCCAGGATCTTGAGGCCATTACTGCTTTGCTCACCAAGTATCACAAGGCTATGTATCTGGTACCAACAAATTTAAGTGTGAGTTTTGTATGTGTGTGCAGGGTTTAAAGGTCCATTTCATCACATTTCTCAACCCTACAGGTTCTGAACAAATTGGTACGTAGACACAGGCTCGGATCATGATCCCAGCACCAGCTTTCTCCTTGGTCCAGTTGGATTAGAGTTTTTGGATTAAACCTGGGGTTGCAAGGAGCTCCCTTCTCCTTCCTGTCCTCCCATCCCCCAGCCGAGCCCGCTGACCCAAAAAGAGGCAGAACACCTGGACACCACCCTGCCTCACTCCCACCAGCTCCTGCCTCAGCGAGCCTTCTACAAGAAGAGGAGGCCTGTGGGCAGGAAGCTCTGAAGGAAAAAGCCCATAAAAGCCGGAGCATAATGTGCTGCATGATTCCCTTTACCCATCCCACCAGTTAGATAAATCACACCTAACCCCAGGGGGAGTAGGAAGTCACAAAAAGAAGTGCAGAAGTTTGCACATTGCTTTGTCAAGAGGTTTGACGGTATTGTCTTTGGAGTTCAGAAAGGGGACCCACCTTGCAGGTAAAAGTGACTTGTCACAAGGACTCCAAGTTCTCCTGCAAATAAACTCCCTAAAAAGAGCCCTCAAATGAACCCACCTTTTTCCAAGGTCCAAATGACAGCAAAGGATCCTAGAGCAAACCTGCCCCGCCACTTTGTGTTCTGCCATGACTTCACCTCTTTCTTTAATTTTTATACATCCAGAATAAACAAATCAAAATTCACTTAAAAAAATGTAAAGATCAGCAGCACTGTTTCAGAATACTTAACCGTCAGCCTAACCCAGGCACCAACCTTCAGAGGAGAGGCCAATGACTTCAATTATGGAGATGCCTGCTGGGCCACCTACAGAGCTTGAGCTGCAGGAAATCTAAGGGTGCTCGATGAGGCTCAGGACCCCCGATCGCATGGCCTTTGGGGGGGAACACTAGCAATATATTCACATGGTGGTAAGTTTTTGTAACACTTGCAAAGGCAAGCTAATTTAACCCCAATTGATTAACACCACTGTCAATTTGCGCTTTGATGTCCCCTGTCACACTTCTTTCCATGTTGGGTGACACTGGGACAGCAGTGGGCATTTTGGAATCTGGCTGGAGAAAAACTGATTTAGAAATACATTCGTTTGGGCTTAGCAATAATACATGGATGTAGTTTGCAGTCACCTCTGTGAACAGTTATTAGAGTAGAAATAACTTCCAGAAGTATTTTTAAACTTAGTTTTAATTGAAATTTTTATTGAGATACTTGTAGATTCATAGGCAGCTGCAAGAAATAATACAGAAATCCCTGTACATTTTGGGAGACAATGGTCTACTATTGCAACCAGATATTAACTTTGACATAATTCACTTATCATATTCAGACTACCCAGTTTTACTTGTATTCATTCCCGTGTGTGTGTACATATGTATATTAAGATCTCTCCATTTTATCACACATATGGGTCCATGTATCTATTACTGTAGTAAAGTTACTGAACAGTTCCAGAGCCACAAGGATTTCCCGTGTGGTCCCACTATGGCCACACCAGCTTCCTTCCTCCCCCTCCCCTTCTTCCTACCCCAAAGTAATCACTCATCTGTCCTTCATCCCTAAAATTTTGTCTTTTCAAAATGTTATATAAATGAAATCAATAGTATGTAACCTTTTGGGATTTTTTTTTCCATAACAAAATTCCCTTGAGATCCATTCAAGTCACTGCATATACCAATATTTCCTTCCTTTTCATTGCTCAGTAGGGTCCCATGGTAGCGTTGCCCCACTGTTGTTTGTTCACAACTGACCTGCTGAAGGACATCGGGGCTGATCCCAGCTGCTATGAACATTTGTGTACAGGTTTTCATGTGAACATTTCTCTGGTATAACCGTCTGGGCAGGCAATTGCTGTGTTGCATGATAGTCACTTATTTGCTTTTTCCAAAAACAAAAACAAAAAACAAAAAACTGCTGAACTGTTTTTCAGAGTAGCTGTGCCATTTGACATTCTCGTCACCAATGTATGAGTGGTCAGTTCCTCTGCATCTTCAGCAGCATTTGGTGTTTTCACAATTTTTTATTTTAGCCATTCTGATAGTGTATAGACATGGCACATTGTGGACTTAATTTGCATTTCCCTAATGATGTCTTCATGTGCTTATTTACCATCTGTATATTCTCTTCAACAAGATGTCTGTGTATGTCTTTTGTTCTTTTTTCATTTGGATTTCTTGAGTTTTTCACTGTTGCACTTTGGGAGTTCTTTATATATTCTTGATACTAATCCTTTGTCAGAAATGTTGTTTGCAAATATATTTTTTCAGTCCGTACTTTATCTTTTTATACTCTTTATATTGGCTTTTATAGAGCAAGTTTTTAACTTTTATGAGTTTTCAACTTATTAGTTGTTCTTTTTATGGATTGTTTTAGTCCACTTGGGCTGCTATAACAAAATTTCATAGACTGGGTAGCTTATAAATGAAGAAAATTCCTTTCTCACAGTTCTGGAGCCTGGGAGTCCAAGACAAAGGAACCAGAGTGGTCATTTTCTGGTGGAGTCCCACTTTCCAGTTCATAGCCAGAACCTTCTTCCTGTGTCCTCACATGGTGGAAGGGGCTAGACAGCTGCGTGGGATCTCTTTTATAAGAACGACTAACCCCTTTCAAGAGGACTCCATGATCATGACCTAACTACCCTGTAAGACCCCACCTATATCATCATCACCTTTGGGGGTTAAAATTTCAACATATGAATTTGGGGAGGACACAATATTAAGACTACAGCATGGATCGTGCTTTCAGCGTCAAGACCAGGATTATTCTGAATATGTACTCTGCCAGTTAATACACCAAGAAGCATGATAATAATATGCAACGTGTCAGGTCATAGGATAACACAAATGTGTCCCAAGCCACCAGCACTGGTAAGTAACTGGGTAAAAAGGAAGCAAGGCTTGAACTGTGGTGCCAGAAGCTAATCTTTAGAAAATTCTTATAATCATCAGATGTGCAAAACTGTAAATAGAAGATTCAGTTTTCAATAATGTCCAGCAAAATTAATGAAAACCATTAGAAATAAAAATAAAATCTGGTTAACCATGTAAGTAGAAAGACTAAATTTTCTTTCTATTATTTCTATGTATTATATTATAAAATTGTTGCCATAGAAAGATATCAAAGAAAAAGTATGTAGAAAGAAAAGTTTTATGGCATTGTGAAGTATGATTAATTAATAAAAGATATTATTATGTTTCTGAAGTTTGGGGATATTTGTGTTATTTAGCAGGCATTCAAAATTTATAATTTGTTGTGATTTATTTTCTTCTTCTGTATATCTGTTTGTGTTTGTACCTAGTATTGTGCTCTTCTTCTTTAAGTGGGGACCCAAAATCAAGAAGCTTCAAATCCCATGAAACCTAAATCAGGCCCTGACCAGGTGTTAACCCTTCAGTTGCTGGATAATGAGGTGTTCTATACTAGGTGGCACTCTTCGACCATTTCCCTCCATCCCACCACCCAATGGCTACTTAAGGCAGGTAGCCATTGGGTGGTGGGATGGAGGGAAATGGTCAAAGAGTACCAGCGAGTATGGAAGTATTTCAATGTTTTCACTGGTATAAGGCCAACTAAATCTAAGTGCTGTCCCTTGTATTTATGTAACTGTTTTTTCGGAGTAGCAGAAACTGGGCAAGGAAATGAAGGCCTTCAACATCAAGCAGTTCTTGAGAAAAATGATAAAATTGCCCCTTGAAGTGTTAAACAGAAATATAGGGGAGAAAAAATTCCTCAATTTCAAGGTCAGTGGCCCAGAATAGACAATAAGAAGAACATTATAGGGCACCTGCGCAGCTCAGTAGGTCAAGGGTCTGACTTCTGCTCAGGTCCTGATCTCAGGGTTCATGAGTTTGAGCCCCGCATCGGGCTCTGCGCTGACAGCTCAGACTCTGGAGCCTACTTTGGATTCTCTGTTTCCTTCTCTCCTGCCCCTTCCTCACTCATGATCTCTCTCTCTCTCTCTCTCTCTTTCTCTCAGAAATATTAAATGAATAAACTTTAAAAAAAATATTAAAAAAAGAACATTATAAGCCACTAATAGGCATTAAACTAATAAGTTTTAGCTACTATTTTGTCCCCAAGGCTCCTGTGTCAGGAATGCAGGAAAACAGAGATGAATCCCTGCTCTTACATGCTCTTTCTCATTGCTGTGTGCCCTACCGCTCCAAGTCATTGGAGAGACTGCCAAGGGTGGTGAAATAGCTTGATTCAACTACAGGCATTGACTGTGGTCAGGCAGTGGAGTAGGGGCTTTCTCCATTTAATCCCACTTAAGCCCCTGTGCCTGCAAAGCCCCTCAGATCAACCACGGCTCTCACTTCTTTCCAGAGTCTCCTAGAGGCAACCCACAGAATTTGACTTGTAGAGAGCAGTTTGACAACCAAAACTCTAAAGGAAACAGCATTTAGCTAAAAGGCAAACATCACCAAGTAATTACACCCAGGTAATTACACTTAAGTTTTTATTTAAATTCCAGGTAGTTAACGTATACAATATAATATTAGTTTCAGGCATACAATTTAGTGCTTAGTGACAGAATTTAACTTCTTGCCTCAGTTTTCCCAGAACCTAACCTGATTATGCCTCTTTCAGGGACTCTTCGCCTTCTTTGAAGCTCTTCGGATGCAACCTTCTGCCATGCACCTGTCGTGCACCTTTAAGCAAATGCTCTCCCCATCTGTAGCTTGGTGGTTTGTGACACCTCCCACGCAGTGTGATTCCACAGCTTAAAGAAGAACATGTGAATTAAGCCAAGCAGACAGCCTAGAGCCTAGCAAAGTCTCAATAAAAGTAATGGCTGCTATTAGAAACCAAATCTTGTACATTTTTAAAGCACCAACAAAGAGGAAACGATATTCAACGTCGAGATTTCTGACATTTATTGTCTATAAAGTAACAGCGCTTTTTAGTCTTTCCTATCAGATGTTTGCTATTATGGAACAGGACTATTATTGGAATCCGTATGAATGCTCGAATTTTCATTTCCAGTTCATTATTTATCTTCAAACTTTTCTCTGCACTAGAGAAAAAAAAAAGTCTTTAACTTTGTTCTATCCATGTACGAAGAATTTTAGAGAACTAAATTTAAAAGGAAACTATTTATAAAGCTTTCAAAACTACAAAGGTATACTCACAAATATGTAAATACTTTGTTAAACCCAGAGTTAAAGCATGAAATCGCCAAGTTATATAATACCTTATCTAGTATTCATGCAGAAGGGCTTAGTATTCATGTATTCTTAGTATTCTAGTATTCATGAAGAAGGGCTTAGTGGGCAAATGAGCAAATAGACAAGATTTCAAGGAAAAAGTTTTCAAATATTTCTAAGAGTTTTTAAAGTGATAATCTAAGTTCTAATCATACTTTGTTATTAATTCTTTTAAGAAAGGAGACCCAGAAGATGTTACTTTTGATACTTTTTCTCCATTTAGTGTAAGAAGCTGAGAATAATAAAGCTACATTGAGGAAGGAAATAAGGCATGGGCTTTGTAATCTAAGATGCAGATTCAGATCTGTACTCAAGGACCTATTTATTTTTTACTCTTTTAAGCTCTCAGACCCTCAGTTTTCTCATCAGTAAAATCAAAATAATACTTTATATCAGAATTATTATGAGAAATCAAAGTATGTCAAGAATTCCAGCATTTCCTTATTAAAATAATAATTGCTTTTAAAACATTTCTAATTCAATCATATTATTTCATGAATATTTCATTTTTCATATTGTTTCACTTTATGTTAATTTAAAAGTTTTATTTTATATAGTTAGCATATAACACATCATGATGATCTGGACAATTTCTTCTATTAAAACCTTGGAAAAGAATATAATTTATTTGAAAAATATTCTACTGAGATATTTTGGGCCACAGTTAGCTACTTTAACTTCTCTCTTGAAAAGAATGTTCCAAATTTGATCTAAAAAATAGTTCCCCTGATAACTATAAACATAGGAGCCCAGCCTATATTTTTTATGGAAGCAAAATTCCTGCCAATCTCTCTGACACTCTTGCTTACAGAAAGTCTGAAAAATTCAGGCCAATATTGCTTCACAGTATTTTTTTTTTCCATTTCTTTATATAATCCAGTAGAGTTTCAGGGAAGGAAATCAAATATAGAAAATAAATATCATAAAGATTTATATTTTAGTTTGAGAATGACGTCACCAAGTTGGCCACAGAAGTTGTTCCTGACTTTGTTCCCCATAACGAGAAAACTAATAACTACTCAAGAACACTGAGAAAATCCTAGAACACAGGGTTGAGGTTGAAGAGGCCAAGACAAACTGCATGGGAAAAGTAAGAGAAGCGGCCACACTGAGTGTACTGCCCCTCCCCCACGCCAGAGCTGCTCCACAAGGAGAGGTCTACCTGCAACTCTGATTTCTCCAGTGAAAAACAGAACCCAGGGAAACAACAAGCCCCTCGGCCCCGCCCAGCATTGTGGGGCATTTTCCAGGAGCCCCTACTCTGATCTTGCACCACAGGGAATCTTCAGGGCTCAACCACTAAGAATCGGGGTGTGATGGAGAAGGGGAGAGGGGCTTGCAAGAACCAGCACATGGATCTTGGCAGAATAATACCTGCAGTATCCAAGTAGCAATCCCAAACAGCAGATTTGCTCATCTGCAGAACAAAATCGGGGCCTTCTTTGACCAGAGAACATGGCAGAATGCAGATTTGCCTGATTTTAATACTCAAATGAGTTTTGCTAACCGTAGAGCCCCCTTTTTCCAAGCAAGGGGCTGAATCACAGCTCCACCCACTGTACAGAGTGCCTTCCAAATCCATCCGATCAGGAAGGCTGATGATACCTCCTGGAAGCTATAATGTCAGTAGTACTCAAGCCGAGATGTAGGCAAGCAGAGCTACTTACATCGAGACCAGTCAGTACCAGCTGTACTTTCAAAGTATCGAAAGAAAATAACACTCAACCAAAAATTCTATACCCAGTGGAGTTGCCTTTCAGAAGCAATGGAGAGATAAAGACTTGTCTTTATCGGAACAAACCAAAGCTGAGGGAGTTCATTACCACCAGACTTGCCTTACAAGAAATACTAAAGGGAGTTTTTTGTGTGGAAGTGAGAGAATGTTAGTTTACATCATAAAAACATACAGGTAGAATAAATCTCAGTGGTAACTGTAAATTTACCAGAGTTAGAGTTAGATTCTGCCATATGATGATAGTGGCACATAATTCACTTAACAATGCTAGTTTGAAAGTTTTAAAAAAAATGAACATAATAAAAATAACCATAACTATATAATCTATTATTAGTTACACAATGGTAAAAAAATGTAAGTTGTAACAGCAATAATCTAAAATATGAGGGAAAGGAGAAGTGAAAGTGTAAATTTAAAATTCTATTGAAGTTGTTATCGGTTTAAAATAAGGTGTCATAAGTTGAAGATATTTACATAAGCTTTATGTTAACCACAAAAGAAAAGCCTGTGGTAATTACACGAAAGAACACAATAAAGAAGTCAAAGTATGCTGATTCCAAGATATCAAAACACAAAAAATACCGAAGGATAAGAAACAAGGAACAATGGATATACAAAACAACTAGAAAACAGGGGTGCTTGGGTGACTCAGTCGGTTAAGTGTCTGACTTTGGCTCAAGTCATGACCTCACAGTTCATGGGTTCGAGCCCTGTATTGGGCTCTGTGTTGACAGCTCAGAGCCTGCAGCCTCTAGCCTACTTCAGATTCTGTCTCCCTCTCTCTCTGCCCGTCCCCCACTTGCACTCTGTTTCCATCTCTCAAAAATGAATAAATGTTTAAAAAAAAGAAAAGAAAACAGAAAATAATTAACAAAATCACAACAGTAAGTCTTTACTTATCAATAATTACTTTAAACATTAATGGCTTAAATTCTCCAATTAAAAGACACAGAATGGCTGAATGGATAAAAAACAGATCCAGCAATATGCTACCTATAAGAGACTCATTTAGCCTTCCATAAAGACACATATAGTCTGAAACTGAAGGGATGGAAAAAGACACTTCAAGCAAATGGCAACAACAACAACAACAACAAAAGCATAATATCTATATTTATATCAGACAAAATAGACTTTAAACTTAAAATGGTCAGAAGAGACAAAGAAAGTCATTATATAATGATTAAAGAGCTCAGTATATCAATAAGATATAAAAATTATAAATATTCATCCACTTGACATTGGAGCACCTGAATATATAAAGCAAAAACTTACAAAGCTAAAAGAAGAAATAAACAATAACACAACAATGTCGTATTTAATACCCTAGTCTCAATGATGGATAGAATTATTTCTATCTGCAGATGACCTGATTTTATATATAGAAAAACCTAAAGACTCAATCAAGATGTTGTTAAATCTAATCAATGAATTCAATAAACTGGCAGGGTATAAAATTAATGTACAAAAATCAATAGCATTTCTATACACAATGAATTTTCTGAAAAAGAAATAAAGAAATTGATCCCATTTACAACAGCATCCAAAACAATAAAATACTCAGGAATAAATTTAACTAAGAAGGTGAAAGATCTCTACTATGAAAACTACAACTACGAGACATTGAGGAAAGAAATTGAAGAAGACACAAATAAATGGAAAAGTATCTTGTGTTCACATAGTGAAAGAATTAATATTGTTAAAATGCCAATACTACCAAAAGCCATCTATCTACAGATTCACTGCAATCCATATCAAGATTCCAATGGCACTTTTTACACAAGTAGAACAAACACTCCTAAAATTTATACGGAACCACAGAAGATCCCAAGTAGCCAAAGAAATCCTGAGGAAGAAAAACAAAGCAGGAGACATCACACTTCCTAATTTCAAGCTACACTGTAAAGTTATGGCCATTAAAAAGGTATGATAGTGGCATGAAAACAACTAGGCCAATGGAGCAAAATCAAGAGTCCAGAAATAACCCAAGCATATGCGTTAAACTAATATTTAACAAGGGAGCCAAGAATATGCAATGGAGAAAAGACAGCCTCTTCAGTAATTAGTCCTGAGATAATTGGATATTCACATATAAAAAAGGAAAATGGACCCCTTGTCTTATACCACTCACAAATATGAGCTCAAAATGGATTAAAGACTTAAGTGTAAGACCTGAAACCATGAAACTCCTAGAAGAAAACATAAGAATAAACCTCTTTGACATAGGTCTCATTAATGGATTTTTGGATATGATACATAAAGCACAAGCAACAAAATTAAACACACACACACACACACACACACACACACACACACAATTGGGACTACACCAAACTAAAAAGCTTCTGCCCAGCAAAAGAAACTATCAACAAAGTGAAAAAACAATCTATGGAATAGGAAAAAAATATTTGCAAACCATATATCTGATTACAGGTTAATCCCCAAAATATATAAAGAACTCATACAACTCAATAGCAAAACAAATAATCCCATTTTTTAAATGAACAAAGGACCTAAAAGACATTTCTCCAAAAAGATATACAAAAGACCAAAAGGTATATGGAAAGATATTTAACATCATGAGTCATTAGGGAAATGCAAATTAAAACCACAATGAGATATAATCTCACTCCTGTTAGAAATGGCCGTGGATCATCAAAAGACAAGAAATAACAAATGCTGGCATAGATGTGAAGAAAAGGGAAAGCTTGTGCACTGTCTGTGGGATTGTAAATTGCTAGAGCTACTGTGGAAAACAGTACTAAGGATCCCCCCAAATTTTAAAATAGAACTATCATATGATCCAGCAACTCCGCCTGGGAATATATACACAGGAAACAAAAACACTAACTCAAAAAGATATCTGCACCCCCATGTTCATAACAGCATTATCTGCAGCAGCCAAGGCATGAAAACAACCTCAACGTCCACCAGTGAGTTAATGGGTAAAGAAGTCGTGGCATATATATGCAACAGAATATTAATCAGCCGTTGAAAAAAAATGAAGATATCCTACATTTGCAACAATTGGTTGGGTCTTGAAGGCATTATGCTAAGTGAAATATCACTTACAAGTGGACTCTCAAAAAAAAAAAAATAAAAACACCTCATAGAAAGAGATCAGACTTTTAGCTACTGGATGCATAGGGTGGGAGGAGGGAAAATTGGAGGAAAGTGCTCAAAAAGTACAAAACCTCCAGTTACAAGTAAATAGGTTCAAGATATATAATGTACAACATGATGACTATAGCTAACACTGCTGTATGGTACTAGGAAAGTTAATAGAGTAAATGCCAGGAGTTCTCATCATAAGGGGAAAACTTTTTTCCTTTTTTTGTTTCCTTCTTTTCTTTTTATTGTATCGATAGGAGATGACTGTTGACTGAACCTATCATGATATCATCTCACAACATATGTAAATCAAACCATCATGCCATATATCTTAAACTTATACAGCGATGTATGTCAGTTATTTCTCAATAAAACTGGGGGGAAATTCTTGCCAATTTAAAAAAGTAATAATGAAAAAAGGAAAAAAAAATATACACTAAAAAAATTTTTAGCCAACTTCAAGGACTTGGCTTATTTTTAACACTTTGAGCCTCTTTCAAAGACATACCAAAAACATCTAAGGCATTCATGTAGCTGCCAGTTTCGAATCCTCACACAATGATAAGACAATGGAATTTTTAAATAAACCAAATGTGGTCTGGTTTTGTTGTTGTTGTTGTTGTTGGCCAAATGTTTTTTCTGAGTCATGTGAAAATGTGTTTAATGCAATTGACCAAGGTGGTTTTGGTTTTATCTTCACATTCTCAAAGGACTGAATGGGAACTGGGTTTTGACAATTTGCCCAGGAGGATTTTTAGAGTGTGCTGTCCCCAGCAGGCATACTGGCACTCAACAGCCTCGTTAACATAATTCTGATATGCATGTCCCCTGAGGCAGTCCTTCCAGTCAAGGGTGGAGTCAAAGAAGTCAGCAGACAAAAGTCAAAGCCAGATGGAAAATCACAGACTCAACAACACAAATGTCCATTTTCTCAAGAAAAAAAAGGTGCGAGGTCACAGATAAGTTAACGTTCCTCCTTCTCCTGAGATGTGCAACAGGTTCTGCTCTAGGTGATGAGAAGAGGGAGTCATTTTGGATCACACTATCTTTGTTTCAGGAAGCTCACCAGAAATGGCCCATTATGAATAAATTTTGAAGCAACTCCCTTTCAGCAGTTCTAGGGGAAAAGTTCAGGAATGTTATTGGGTGTTGCAGTGGTCTTGAACTCAAATCTTACTGGCAATCAAAATGGCTGTGTCCCTCCCAATTAACCAGTTTGAAACTTAAAGTTTATTCAGAGTCTAAGGACTCTTCTACTGGATAGGGCAGACACCCGTCTTTTAGGATCAAAGCTTTAAGCTCAGTCTATTTAGACTGAGACCAAATAGTAAGAAAATAAGAGAGGGGTGCCTGGGTGGCTCAGTAGGTTAAGCGTCCAACATGGGCTCAGGTCATGATCTCATGGCTCTTGAGCTAGCTCCAGCCCTGCTTTGGGCTCTGTGCTGACAACTCAGGGCCTGGAGCCTGCTTTGGATTCTGTGTCTCCATCTCCCTCTACCTCTCCCCCACTCACCCTCTTCTGTCTCTCTCTCTTTCTCAAAAATAAACATTAAAAAAATTGTAAACTAGTAAATAAGACAACCTAATAGGAAATTTCCCAGGAGTAAGAAGGTGGAGTCTAGCTGGAGGGCCTGGGTTCAACACTAGAGCCCCAGTATTGGGAACATCTAAGGGCTGATGACATCATGGGACCCTTCCCAACTAGTCACTATGGCAACCTGAGCATGTCCTCAAGGCAGAGTCAGCTTAAGACCTTCAGAGACCCTAAATAATGAGAAGAGTATGTTTCCCATCGGATTATCTTTCAAAATATATGTCCCTGCCTTAAATGTCATTCAAAATATAATTATACTAAACTGTAAATAAGGGTAAGAAAACCCAAGGGTGAAATCCAACCCAGAATGCCTACTTGATACTTCTATTGCAAGATCAAATCTTTCAAAAGAATCTTTTACTGCAGTTTTGGTGCCCCGTTGTAGTCTGGATTTAGAGTTATCTAGCCCTTCCTTAAGTGAAATAGTTGACTGGGAACTCAAACAGTCCTAGCTTTGGGACCCTGGGCCTATTTTCTTCCTAGAGAACCCAGAGCTAAATGGACACGGAGTGATCAAGAACCCTCTCACTGTTGGTGTGTTTCACAGCCAGAGTACTTCTTAAGTTCCTCAGGCTTGCACTGGGTCACCAAATTTCATGTTTCCAGCACAACACCATAGAGGTAGAGGCCAGAGCTGGGCGATTTTCCAGGCAAGACAAAATGTAAGCTGAAGATAGGGCAATGGGATGAAAAAAGAACACCGAACAGAAAAATATTATAAACAAAAAGTCAAAAGAATTTTATGGTGAATTGGGGTTCTGTATGATAGGGATGGTAAGAATAAGGGAGGGAAAGTTTCTTGCTTGGATTGCAAGGATGATGGCAATGCTACCAATCAAGGTAGAAATTCTAAGAGGAGAAAAAGGAGACAGTTAAGGCAAGAAAATGAAGAGAGACATGATGACTTGGGTTTGTGACAGATTGACCTTGCTGGCTGTCTCTCCCTCTAGAGCTGGCTATCCCTGGAAGAGAGAGTACACATGTAGATCTAAAGCTTACATGAAGGAGGACTGGAGGTCACCCACCCAGATGGTTGAAGATAAGAGGTCTATGAGAACAACTTTAGTGTACAAAAGAATCCGATGTAGTAGGATCAATAACAGAAAAGTGGCCACAACAAATAAGGAGGAAAAAAAGATTATAGATGGAGGAGTTAACCTGAGAGGAAAGGGAGAAATTCTTTCTCTGAGAAGGAAAAGGAAGCAGAAAATACTGGCCAAGGTGGCTATATCTGAAGTAAAGAAGAATTGAAGAAGTTCCTCTCAGGTAGACTTGTCCTTCCAGAAATTAGGATGCCATTCCTGAGCATGATAAGGTAAGAGAGAAATGAAAGACACAAAGAGAACAAAACAAGATGGGAAATGCATAAGAAACCATTGGGGGTCAAGGTAGAAAGGGGGTAAAAACCCAGGATCATGAAAAGAGCAGCATCCACTTGAGAAGTGTCCAGAAGAAAAAAGAGGCAGAGATCAATGAAAAAAGTTAAGTAGAAAAATAACCAGTTGCATATCTTCAGATTTATCTTCCATAGTTTGGGTAAAAATCAGAAAAATGATTCCTAAGTAACCACAGACAACCTAAAAACTGACATTTTCCTAAGGAATGGGTTCTGTTCAGGTTTCGAATCTGACAGATAGCCTTTTCTCAAATCAATGAACCATATTTTTAGCGTCTCTAAAGAATAAGTTGCTCATCAGAATGTGATGTTGTCTTTACTGTGTATTTTTTGTTCCAAAAAAGTCAATCTGAAAGAAGCGTATTAACAAAAATTAATCATGAGCCTGAAAGGTTTCTTCAAAGTCCACCTTTGGTTCTGGTTACACATATGGATCCCCTAAGACCAAGAATAAATGGGCAAAGCTCTTATAGGCTTTCTCACCTATAATGAGATGTTAAGAGTCCCAAGAAAATGCAATTCAGCAAAAAGACTTGGATCTTCCAGAAGGGTGTGTAAGGCCAGGAAGTAAGTTTCATCGTGCCACCTTAAGCAGAACAAATCATTCTGTCAATGAACGAAATCTCTCCTTTCTCAGACAGATACATTTTGGGATGCTGGCAATTCTCCTCTCAAGGCAATATTTTACAGTTTTCATACCACAAAATTTTTTTCAAGCACACATTTTTCTTATTTCTAACTCAGGGTACCTGGCTAGGAATTTTATCTGTCTAGGTCTGTTTCTCCACTGGCAAGATTTAAAGACATTAGGGAAGGTAGTCTGAGCAGTGTTCAAAGTTAATGTCAAAAGGGCATCTCTTTGGTAAATGGATAACTGCAGTTTCATTATCCGTTTAGGGACTGCTTTCCTTGTTCTTTGTAACCGAGATGTAAGGTGATATCTCCATGCGTACCGAAATCTATATAAGATTGAATCAAAATTTCAAATCTAAACCTTGTGCAAGTCCAAACCCATCTTCCATAATTTCTGCAGACTCCTGGAGGAGCGTTTGGTCTCAGATCTTCTGACCCTAACTTTGGCCTGCTCAGTTGATGCATTGTCTTGCCATTTTGGGTCTGCCCTTGTGGACCTAGATGTGGAACTCAATTCTTCCTTCCATTTTCCAATTTCTCAAGGAAATAAGGGAGAGGGATTTTGACTTTACTACAGATTTGAAAGGGATGCAAAGAATATAAACAGAAATATAAGCAACACATTTAAAAATCAGGTATCCCTACTCTCAATCTATTTAAGCGCCAGGCCACCTGTGTATTGGGTATTTCCACTGGCCAATTCATCCCTATGGAACCCAGTCTCACTCTGTTCCTCTGAAAGCAGAACAATTTTTATTTTCTTGTTCTGAGCACTTTGTCTGTTTTATTGCTTTGGCTCTATGTTATTGACCTCAGGCTCTTTCTCACCTGCTATCCCAAATGTCTTAGTAAAGTGTTATTATAAACAAAGACAGTTTACTCCCTAAGAAGAATTTAAGTGCCAACTGCTAAGAGAATATATTTTTCACACAAACTCTCCCAACACACACAAAGTAACGGCAATCACGCTGCTGAATTAAGACCTATCATATTTCCGTAGCTCCCACACACATTCCAAGAAGCTCTCATGGTCTGGTTCACAAAATGACATTGGCCAGAGGCTCAGCATCAAAGACATAGAGGCCTTGAAAGCTCTAACAAGCCAGAGGAGGGTTGATGTTCCCCTCCGTGGAAAATAGCAGTGGTCGTCAACAGCACAGACCTTCCCAACTGGGAAACCACAGCTCACACTTACTCTGGGTGGCCTTATATGGAAAAAATTGTAGACTGTTTACAAATTGAAGACCATGTTTAAAACCATGCAAATACTTTCAACACTTGAAGTGATATTTGTAAACGATTATGTATAGTTCTTTCTATAAATTTCTGCAGTCAGTAACTACTATTTGAGTGCGCATAGGGGCTGGACCAAATAATACCTCCCCCTGACCATCCTGGCAAATCCTCTCAGTTAAGTTGGTTATTACTTAGTCACTCATTAATCACTATTGATGAGTTTCATTTTGGGAATGCCTGCAAAATTTTTTATTTATCTTGCTTTTCCCAATCTTTTCTACAAATAAAGAAGCTATACTGATTCTTGTTCTTGCAATTGTTATCTGGCATTGCATGTTCCTAACTGGAATATAATTATTTTATTCTCTGAATTGTTTCTTCTTGACAATTTTTTTAAATGTTTTTATTTATTTTTGAGAGAGACAGAGAACACAAGTGGGGAAGGGATGGAGCAGGGTGCCCAGAGAATCTGTCTGCATTGACAGTAAAGAATCCACTGCAGGACTCTAACCAAAGAGTCAAGAGATCATGACCTGAGCTGAAGTCTGACACTTATCTGACTGAGCTACGCAGGAACCCCACTTCTTGAATTTTAGTTAGTAATTTATATTGGCTTTTGATGTCAATAATTAGCTCGAGTCTGATTCTTGATAAAATTTCATAGTAAGTATTTTCTAGGCATAAAAATGATGTTTATTCCTAAAAGCAAATAATGTTTAAATGTAATTTAAATAAATGTTTTAAAGGCTATTGTAGACTTTTAAGGCTTCAGAATATCAGTCTTCAAAATATATTTAAACACACATGAATGTACGCAAAATTGATATCTTGTGAAATTTTAGAATATTGACTTCAGAATTAAATAGAAGTTTATGTTTCAATACATGCTATTTTGCTTAGTATTTTTGATGCAATTTAGTTTTTAATTTTCCTAAAAATGCAGTTGGCCTAAAAACTTTTTTGAAAAACCAATTTTTCTGAAACCAAAGAAGGGTTATAATCCTCTTGCATTTAAGTAGATTTAAATTTTTCTGACATTTATTTTCTCATCATAACGGACAAGACTTTGATTAAAGCCAGAAGGCCATCAGACTCACAAAACAAACAGAGAAGTCCAAAAAAAAAAAAAAAAAAAAATGTTTGAGGCCCCATTTAAGCAATCTACTGAGGATTATCACTAATTTGAATTTCTGAGACCTGATCCTTCTTCTCCCCTGCCTAAATGACTTGTTTTCATGCTCAAGCTATCAAGAAAAGCAATGGTGCCAAGTAAACTGAGCCCTCATCTTGCAAAAACATCCATCTCACAGAGAAAAGGATTTGAATATTTCTAAGTATCTCCAAGTGCAAAGAAAGGAGCAAAGCTCCTTTATGAGCTTAGTCACAACAGTACAAGACAGAGTGCAAGAAGCTACTAGTTACATCTCGCAGTTAACAGCCAATGCCCCAACCCCCCACCTTACGGTACATCCCTCATTTGACCAGCCTGTGTGAAACCCTCAACACTGTGTTTGCAAAGTAATCCTAAGAGTCAACTCATTGACATCATATTGCATGGTGTGGCAATAACTCCCATCTACGATAGTATTAAATATAAAGCATCTCATTATAGAATCATGGGTTTATGGGTATTCATGGGCTGGGAGCATACAACGTAAGAGCTTGACATGGGACAGTATAGGAAGCTACAGAATAGGAAGCTTTAGGAAGCTTGACATGGGTGAATAGGAAGTTACAGAAGTGCTCATGATGTCATTCAAGAGCCTTCTGCCCAACAGAGAAGGCATGTTCAACATAGCACAGGCTGAAGAAAAATGGACCATCATCCTTACACCCAACCACTTGAGACTGTTCAGTAGGCTGGTTCTGTGTAAAAAATGATGGTGATAGCATCATTATATGGATCTTCTGAGATTTGAACCAGGCGATGTCTAGCAAGGGCCTGCCATACAGTAAAGATAAAGGGAGGGGATGGGGGAGGAAGAGTGGCGGGGAAGGGGGTGGTTGGGAGCAGAAGAAGGAAAGGGGCTTGATATAGTTAGCATTATTATCTGAGTGTGCGGAGTATTCAGTCAATGGTGCTGTAGGAGCAGGCACCTCTCTGAGCATGAGCAATGATTTAGATCATGAGCTCCTCTGCTAAACTGGACACAAACCTCTGCCTCCTCGCAGGCCGCCTGGTTCACAGTAGCTGCTCAGAGGATGAGACTGAACAGGTGGCACATGACAGCCCAGCCACCCTCGCGACGCCCAGCGGCTCACAGCCATCCACCCGGCCTTACTGGAAGATCTCATTCCCTGGGCCCTGGCGGCCCAGCTTGCTCCTTCTGTCAACCTAGGAGACAGGCTCCGAGAAGACAGCTCCTTCTGCACTTATCAGCTCTGCCTCTCCAAACTTTCCTGGCCTTTTAAGTCCCTGGATAACTGCCACTTTATCCATGAGAGAACTGGAGTGGAATTCATCTTCCAACGATTTTAGAAGAGGTTGGGAGAGGTTTCTGGCTAATTGCAGTGCTCAGTAACTCCTATTAATGGCGACTTTCCTGTCAGACACCCTGTGAGTAAGAGGACGTGGCTGTGTGCATCTCATTACCCAGTCCCAGCACTTCACAAGTGGTGCCGAGAGGTCACTCAGTCTTCAGCCACCTGCCCTTCCCTTCCCAGCATCCACTTTGCAGACGTGGAGGTGAGGTCTCCAGCTTTTCCAAGCTTGACCCTTCATGGATGACGGTGGAGGGCAAATCCTCATGGCAGTATAGCTAGGGGCATGGGGAGGGGATCTAGATTCAAATAACGTCTCCATGACTTATGAGTTGAGTGGCTTTGGGCAGTGTTATACACTGAATGGTACCCCCTCAAACATTCTTGTTTTGAAACCCTAGCCCCCATCTGTATCTGTATCTGCATCTGTATCTGCTTTTGGAGATAGGGTCTTTAAGGAGGTCATTCTGGTTAAATGAGGTCATAATGAGGCCCTATTTCAATATGACCGATGTCCCTATAAGAAGAAGAGGCACCAGGGACGCGGTTACACAGAGAAAGGCCGTGTGCGGACACTGAAGGTGGCCGTCTGGAAACCAACCAGACAGGCCTCAGGAGAAATGAGAGCTGCCACATCATGGAGGTTCCAGCCTCCAGAGCTGTAAGACACTCCTGTTGTTTCAGCCACCCTTTCTATGGTATTGTGCTGTGGCTGTCTGAGCCGTCCAACACAGGCAGGATCCAGCCCTGGGTCCCCTCTATAAATGGAGATCATCATAGTCCCTACTTTATGGTGCTAGTATGCGGACTGAATGAGATAATGCCTATAAAATGCTGGGCCAGCGCCTGTGACCAAAAAAAAAGGGGGGGGGGCAAAAAGGGCTCCACACATGTGAGGTATTAATTTTAGTAACTCAACTCATCAATTTAAAATATGCATAATACGAGGTCCAGAGAAATTAAATCTCTGCTCAAAAGCTGTTAGTCATTTGACAAGTCTGGTTTGGCAGCCAGGATCTTCAGGGTCAGGATTTAAGACAAACGGCTTGCTGACTATATACCCATTATCTAATGCTACCTAGTTCACCCTCCTTCCAGAAGCTGCCTGTATTTCTCATTCCTAACAGCACTGTAGGGGAGTGGTTAGGGACACAGGGTCAAGGCCCACACGGAGTTCTGACCGAAGGCCAGACACTGTTGCAGGTGCTAGGGATTCGGTGAATGAGGCAGACAAGGTCCTGGCTCTCATGGGGCAAAGGTTCCACCAGGAGGAGGCAGATGTTGACTAAAAATACATAAGTGTGATAATTTCAGAGAGAGATAACTAAGGTGATCTGCTAGTGTGGGAGCACCCGGATGGTGAGAGTGAAGGACACTCCAGCTGAGACCTGAATAATGAGAAAGAGTGAGGGAGGACCAGATCCAGGGAAAGGGCACTTAGGCTCAAAGGACAGGATGTACCAAGACCCTGAGGCAGGATCAAACTGAGACACTTAAAGAACAGTGAGAAGAAACCGTGATGGCTTATCCTCGGCACAATGTGTTACTATTCTTCTACTCAAAAACCAGGCTTACTCTTAGATGCGTGTCCAAGAGCTGTTAATTATCGTGACAGAAAAGAAAAAGAAAAAGGATCTATATATTCATTTCCAACTTAACTGAAACCCAGTATGAGAGTTGATTTCAAAGGAAAAGAACAAAAAGGCAGTTGAAAGGAAGGTGGTGGCAGAGGTGAGTTGAGCACAGACAAAAGCTGTGAAAACATCATGGTGCATCAGAACTAGGGAGGACCTTGGAGACCATCTGATGACGAAATTGAGGCCATGAGTGTTCAAGACTTAACTGCGGGCCCACAGTAAGACGGTAGCAGAACCAGGACTAGAATGCAGGCCTCCCAACTCTTAACCCAGACAAGAGGTTTCATTATATATACGTATATAATATATATTAGCAGTTCTATTCTAATTTATTAGAAATTCCAAATCTGTTCTGAGTTAAAGATAAAGCAAAACATCTCTTGGGAAAACCAAGACAACCTTCTGATTGGAACCCAACCATTGGAACCCAAAAACCATTGGAACCCAACATTCCAACAGCTCTCCTCCACAAGGCAGGGCTGTGACAATCCCCTCCCATGATGCCTCCTTACTTTTTTACCATGCATGACCCATGACTGCCCACCAGAAACAAGGTAAAAGGCTGCCTAGAAAAATATATATATGTGACTAAAGGGCATGCGTAGTCCCGAGACCAAAGGCTCTCTACAGACCTGATTCAAAAGCTGGACCATTTCAGTGGGAAATAGAGAAAGATCCAGATTATAAGCAACTTTAGATTCATACTTTAAAATCCTCAAGAACCATGCTGTTGCCACAGTTCTATTTTACATGCGTATTTTATGAGTCTCTTGATGGAAATCTAAACCTTGAATGTTCTTCCACACACCATTAATCTTTAAAATATAATTCAAAGAAAAGGCTGTGTGGCAATCAAGTACAGGCATCCAGAACTGATGAAAAACAAAGGAGGCCTTGGGTTTTTAGAAGAAGTGCCTGCAGGCTGGGGCCTCAGAAACAAGCTCCTCCTGTCGTCATGGCAACACAGGGAGGTGGCAAGGCCTGGCGAGCACTTCCCCTCACTTCTCCTCTGAAACTGGAGGTCATTTAAGGTTACCCAGCCAGGCATAAAAAGGAAGAAATAAGGGAGGGCAGGAAGGAAGGAAAATTTAAAGGTAGGTTTCATTCCCTGGAAGTCAAGACGCATCATGGAAACTTATAGTTCTCTAAGAAAATTTCCATCTCTTTTTCTTCTGTTTTTGGATTCTCTCCCAGATGAAAAAGTCAATTACTCTTCCCACACTTGCTCACCCTTGAACTTACTGCATTAATATCAGCTTAGCAATATCTACTTGTCGAGTATAGGCTGTGTACAGAGCACCATGTGAGAGATTAAAAGAGAAAATACATCATCCCAGGATTTGAGGTAAGTGTCGTCCAATTGAGAAATAAGATACACATTCCTAAAATTATTTGAGAATACTCTAGTGCCAGATGGTCTCCAAAGATTGTTCCATCATTCCTTTCCCTTTCTGCAAGCATGCTGCTTCACCCTCCGAGAGGTGGGGTCCATTTCCCCTCCCCTTCCCACTGGGAGAGCTTTGTGTTCCCACTGGTAACAATCTGAAAGTCGGGCTGAGGATTTTTAAAATTATTTTATTTTTTATTTTTTTTAATGTTTATATTTATTTTTGAGACAGAGAGAGACACAGCATGAGCAGGAAAGGGGCAGAGAGAGAGGGAGACACAGAATGTGAAGTAGGCTCCAGGCTCTGAACTGTCAGCACAGAGCCTGATGCGGGGCTCGAACTCACGAACTGTGAGATCGTGACCTGAGCCGAAGTCGGACGCTTAACCGACTGAACCACCCAGGCACCCCAGGCTGAGGATTTTTAGATGAGATTTTGCCCAGTTGTGAGATTTGCCATCTATTTTGAGGCATGATACTGGTGTTCTACCTTCTGCTTACTGGTGTTTTAGAGCAGTGCTCCTCCAAATTTGCAGCAACACCCTGGGAATTTTTAGAGCTCTCAGTGTCCAGGCTACACACAAAACTGCTTATACCAAAATCTCTGGGAATAGACCCAGGCATGTTTTTAACCTCCCTAGATGATTCTGATAAGATGGACGAGTTTGAGAGCTTGTTTTAGACAGTTGCCCCTTTCAACTCCAGGCATAAATGACTCAAATGACAACAATCCTCAGAACTGCTCAGCAACCTAAGAACACTTCTAATAAGTGCCGGCTCAGAATGTCCAGAGTGGGGACTTTATGTGTGACAGTGGACCGAAATTTTGAGGATTTTTTAACTCCCCTAAAACGGCATCTGTTAATGGCACAGTGGATGATTGACTATCCATACCTCACTATAATGGCAACACAATTAATGATAATCAGCTGCATTTTATTTTTGAAAGCACAGTGATGAAAATTAATCATGCTACAGGTAGGTCCCCAGCTCCCACCCCTAAACAGACTGGGCAGGAGAGCACAATATCCATTATAATGTCTTCCCAACTGATTTGAATTTAAATAAAACCAGTGAAGATAAAGAGAAAAGAATAAAAGACACCCATCCCCTCAAAAACAAAAAAGATAAAAGAGAAGCAGAACCCAGAATTTTTGCAAC
Source organism: Panthera pardus (assembly GCF_024362965.1). NCBI lineage: Eukaryota > Metazoa > Chordata > Mammalia > Carnivora > Felidae > Panthera > Panthera pardus. Next base: position 15,108,866 of record NW_026526655.1, read on the forward strand.
AGAGGAAACATTAGACACACACGCACACACACACACACACACATACACACACGCACACACGCACGCACACTCCTCACATACACACACCCCACCATTCCCCTCTCGAAAGCAAAAGCATTTAGAAATAAGATCTTGGAGAATTAGAGCAACATAGCTGACTGTATACATGTACCTTCTTTTCCTCTTACTCGGTTCCCATAATATGTAGAATTTTTTTTAACAAAAAAAAAATCTCAATAGCAGTGGAACACAAAAAAGAATATCATTAGGAAATCAAAAATGGTGAGGAATTGATTAAAGGTAGACAGGTGGTAATGGACCAAGAGTAAAAAAGACCAGAGAAAATCAAATCCATGTGTAAGAGAGCACTGCCCTGGACTGGTCGATGAGTGCTCTAAATTCAGTCAATAGCTATAAAGAATTGGAGGGAGCCAAGACATTATTGGGATAATTAATTAAATAACTACATATAAAAATATGCACTTATTATCCATCATCCCATCTCCTTCACCATGCAATGAAACAGGAGGTCAGATGTGTAGGCAGATAATAATAAACAAAATTTAAAGCACAGCAAATATTTGTCACTAATCAGAGCGAACAGGTAAAATTTTCCACATTAAAAGACAAAAAAAAATTGCTCTTACAAATATTTATTTTCCATTTAAAAAAAAATACACCTAAGCACAATAAAACAAGGTCAAATATTGAAGAATCAAGAAAAAGAATTATATCAAAAAATAATTATATCAAGAAAAAGAATTATATCAAAAATTATATAGCAAATATGGCAATATGAATATCAAAAAAAGTCAAAGTCAAAAATCATTAAAAGAAGAAAATGTGGGCCTCATTTTTTTAAATGTAATACACTAAGAAACTATAACACTAAGGTCAAGGACCTTTATGAAATTAACATACTCGCTGCAGGTGTCATGTCTTCAAACTGAAATTATTCCTTAGTGAAACCTGGAATGTGCACATATAATGCACTTCACTCCCACTGAATCTAGGCAAGGTGGTTCTGAGGGACCCCTAATAACACTGTCCTGCCTGAAGATAAAAGCAAAAAGTGACAAGAAGCAGAGTGTTTTTCTAAACAAGGATTTTATTTATATGTGTGCCTGATTCAAAGTTCGAGAGGCCTTTTGTCGACTCTACATGATTTGAGGACCGTGTATAAGCCTGACAGACCCCAAACGTGAAATTGCTCAGTTCTGTATTTGGAGGAACTTTCTATTGGTCTGGCCAGTGGTTGAATGGGCCACCTCAGAGGGAGTAAGCTCTTTCCTTCTTGAGACATCAGAGCCAAGCTTGGAGATCTTCCTGCAGCAGTGGGACAGTAAGGACACGAGCATGAAACGGGTAATTAGCTGGACTGTTCTATCCAGATATTTTGTTGTAAACTCGCAAACCCATGAATCATATCAATATAAATGGAATGACCACAGTCAAGTTGGCAGGTAAGGCAAGGGAGAGGGGAGTATTGTCTTCAAGCTAACACATAGGTTTGAATAGTCAACTTCTGGAGACAAGGGGAATCCAAGAGGGCTAGACTGTCCTCTAGTCTTCTGACATTAGCAAGGCTGGTATGTCTAATTGGAGTGGACTGAAATATATTTTGCAAATATTCACTCCCCTTGTATCCCACCCCACAGGAAAGAGCATACCTCCAAACCTTGATCATGTGACTTGCACTGACCAATAGACTGTGAGTGGATATGCCCTATCCAACTAGAAGACACTTTAAACATGACTGGCTTGGCTGGGCATTTTGCTCCTGCATCGCCCTTACAAGATGATTGTCTTAGTTTTCTAAGACTTCTGTAAAAAGTACCACAAACTGCATGTCTTAAACAGAAATTCATTGTCTCATGGTTCTGAAGGCAGAAGTCCAAGATCAAGGTGTGAGCAAGGTTGGTTCCTTCTAAGGAGGGTGAAGGAAGGATCTGTTCTGGGTCCTTCTCTTTGACTTGTAGATGGCCATCTTCTCACTGTGTCTCTTCACATGGCATTCTCCCTTGGGTACCTGTCTCCAAATTTCCTTTTAGTCAGGACATAAGTCATACTGCATTAAGGCCACTCTAATGAGCTCATCTTAACTTGATTACCTCTCTAGAGAACATATCTCCAAATAAAGTCACATGCTAAGAGTCAAGGCTTACGATATGAATTTTGTGGGGCTACAAATCAATCCATAACAAAAAGCATATCTCAGAAGGAAACTGATCGTTCAGCATGGAAGGGAGAGGCCATGTAGGGCAGACCTGGTAGAGACCTGTGACCCTTATGTTACACGAGGAAAAAAATAAATGTACACAGGAAGCCACTGAGATTCAGAGCATATTTATCATGCACATGTTTATTATGCAGCATGTTTATAATGCATGTTTATAATTCACTCGAATCTGACAAAGGTACCAATTTATAAGCAAATCTAATGGCAATTAACTAACAAGTCCCTTGAAAACCAGAACATCTCCCCCTGTATGAAAAGGAACTCCATCACCCATGTTCAATGAACAGTTGCATGGCACCAATAAATCTGGGCAGTTTAGAGATGCATAAGACACAGAAATAAGGGGAGCACATGAGGAGTGATGGGAACCCAAAAAAGAGCTCCTGGCTGGAATAAGAGCACTTGGGTACTCAGCCCTGCCCCTTCCATTTCTTATGTTCAATGCTAGTGGGATCTCCAAAGAGCAATCCGTTCAGATAATCATGGTGTCCTAACATGTTCCTATAAGCAGGACTGAAGAATTCATAAGTAAGTGGTATCCAGCATTCAAAGCACCAAGAGGAAGGATACCCTACTCCGGGTTTATTCAATGTAACAATGCAGATAATGTCAAGAGAAAAATGATCTCAGAACCCAAGTGTTAATTTCAATGCCTACATTGAATAGTCAACTATTCAGAAAGAAGTTTAAGAAAAAACTTTCTTACTCAAGTCTTTATTATCTTTGGGGCTATTTTTCCCCTTTCAAATACAGAGAGAAAGCCTGCCTAAAATATTTTACTCTCCAGATAGATGGATAACATGTTATAGAAAATTCTGCTCTGAACCCCTAGCCACTGGACTTCAAAGAAAACATCTCAAAGCCATTACATGGTTTCTAGGCCCCTGATTTTATGTATATATTCTCTCTGCCTTGGACTTGCTTCTGGCATTTCATTGTAAGCCCTGCGATAGCCCTCCAATTACTTCTATTCCCGAGAACTTTTCCCCTAAGTCGGGTAGGTTTGAGACAAGTTGAGTCAGCCCAGGGAGGGTGAAATCCAGGCATGGTTTCTGTGTGCCTCAAGACTTCTTCTCCCATTTGAAGAATGTGTGTAGCTCTCGTTGGCTCACAAAGCCATAAAAAGATCCAGTGGTCAGTTAAGGATATGGTGTATGGAGTCAGACTTCCCCCAGCTCCAATACTCATCAGTCATGTGCCTTGAGTGACTCCTTAACCTCTATAGGGCTCTAGTGTCCTCATCTGTCAAATGGGGCCAACAATAGAGCCCCACTCTTTGGGAAGTTCTAAAGATTAAGTGAGGTAATACATACAATGCCCTTAGAATAGTACCTGGCAAATTGTAAGGGCTCAGTGACTAGTGACTGTTCATTATTATTAAAGATGACTTTGAAATCCATCCTCTCCTGGAGAGAGAGCTCACAAGGTGGTCCCCGTTGGTACAGACATGCCACAAAGTTTTGATTTGGGAGCCCTGAGAAACTTGGCAACTTTTGCCAAAGGCATATCCTGTCTGGAACAGCTATAGGGTTTTCTCTTGGCCATGATTAAGAAGAAGGCAAAGTTTGCTTTCACTCCAGCACTACCCATGCACAGGAGAAAACAAGGGGAAATGTTCCTGTTCCAGTATTGAGCCCTCAGTAAGTGTACCATCACATCCATATCACTCAACAAACATTGACTGAAGTCTCCCTGTGTGCCAGGCACAGTACAGGAGCTGGGGGTGCAGCAGTGAAGAGAAATACATGTTTTTGCCATTTGGGAGCTTATATTTTAGCTAAGGGGAGACTTGCAGTGAGTAAAATAAGTAAATTGTTGTTAAAACAGAGAATTACAGCACCTAGGGCCCTCCCGTAACTCTTCACCAGGTTCTGTTTCAAACTAGATTCATTCTTCTTTTCTACCATATACATTTGCTGCCCTAAAATGTCTTACTGCCATTGGTTGCCATACATTTCGAGGCCTAAAGATAAAACAAGACGATTCCTGTTTTAAAGATAGTATGTTTTCTAGAACTACCTCATCTAAATGCTTATGGAGTTGGAGTCCACAACTTTTAAGTCTAGTCTCGGTCTGCCCAGACTTAACCATGTAACCCTGGCCATGTCACTAAAATATAAATTTAGCCTGAGTTTTGCCTGTGTAAAATAATGGAATTGGCCAGTCACTGGTTCTCAAAGTGGTCCTGGGACACGGCAGTTTCAGTATTACCTTGGGACTTAGAAATGCACGTTTTCAGACCCCGTTCCAGAACTACTGAATCACACACTCTGAGAGTGGGACCCAGCAATGTGAGTTTCCACAAGACCTTTAGGTTTTTTTCTTTCGAAATAAAAAAATCAATCTCGCTGTAAATCCCAAAAGAAAATCCTTATCCTCTCAGCCAGGCCTCCTCCAAAACTTTTATAAGCACTATCCAATACTAAAGACTCACTTTATAATCTTAAAAAAAAATGTTTCTTACAATTTACAGTCTTTCCAAGTTTGGAGGTTTAAAAAATATTTTGCACTTTTCTCTCCTAACATGCTCTTTATGCTAACTTACAAGTATGCTTGATCCTACTTCATAAGCTCATTAGTGATGGTGACTTCCATCTTTTACTGTTTCTGAATATTTAAAAAAATAATAATTTTGAATTCTATCATTTTAATTTTATTTATTTATTTTGAGAGAGAGACAGCACGAGCAGGGGAGGAGCAGAGAGAGAATCCCAAGCAAGCTCCACGCTGCCCGCACAGAGCCCAACGCGGGGCTCGAAGTCACAAACTGCAAGATCATGACCTGAGCCAAAATCAAGAGTTGGATGCTTAGCCGACTGAGTCGCTCAGGCACCCCTGAATTTTAAATTTTAAACTGAAAATTCTATTCCCTTTCCACACACCCAGCACTTGGATGTAGATTCTTTCTCAACAGTGTTCCCACTACGCTCTTCTGAGTTGCCTTCTGTTTTTCCAATGAAGACTTGATATTGACCAATTCTGTTCAATGGGTGGAGGCATACACTGTTTCAAGAAGGACATTTTAGTATTTCAAAGCCTCTTAAGGGTGTTCCACCAAGAGTAGCTCAATGTGACAGATAAAAGCAAATAGTGCCAAAGTATCCACAAACTTTCTCTTATAACTTTTCATTCTCAGAATAGAACTGAGTTTTCCAGGAATATTCAGTTGGGATAACTTAGATGTATGTCAGTCCAGCTACCCTGTTTGAAGGCTATCTTTTTCAGCTGTCCAGGGAAACATATTTTTGTTTGTGAAGTGGATAAAGTTTCAAGTGTAAAACCCATTCATGGACAACTATCTCCTGGAAGTTATAAACATTTTTTTTTTTAGTTGTTTGTTTACTTGTTCCTAAAGATAATTTGGCAAAGAAGAAGCTAGCTCACTTTAGGACCTGAAGTGTAGTGTGGGTAGCTTGGCTTTATTTGCATAATGTTGATATTCCACAGAACTCTCTGGTCCCAAAGCAGTAGAAAAAATAAGATGTGTTAACAAACCGGCACAGACTAACAGTAACCAGAATCAAGGATTGTGACTTTGATTATGAAAAGGGACAGCCAAGAAGTTAATGAATCAGCTATCTCTGAATACGGTCAGCACTGTCCAGGTCAACAGACCAATATTTGTCAAGAAATTGCTTTGTAATCACAATAATATATATTCTCATCTGAAAACTGGGTGTGGGGTTAGACTAACTGTTCCCTGAAGCTCTTCCAGTCATAATAGTCTATTATTCCATGATTTCACAATATCTTTGAGGTAGAGCTGATTATCATCCAAACTGCCCTTGAAGATCTATTATCCTAGATATTGTATGGGTTTCCAAAGTAGGATCCAGAGGACCAGTTCTAGGTCTATCTACTTAGTCAGGGTTTTACTACTACAACTACAAGTAATTTCAGTTTTATCAGAAGTCTTAAAATCTCTATGAAATGTGCCACTAATCCATAAGCAATCAACAAGTACTGGAGAAACACATTTATTAAAGAACAATTACTTGGCTTGTAAAGTCATTCATATGGCTCTGGCCTGCTAGACAATGATGGTTAAAAAAAAAAAAAAAAAAAAAGCTTATAAAAATGGAGAGAAGGAAGCTCAAAAAGGAACTAATTGAAAATGTCCAAGTGCAGACCAACCCCCTGGCAAAAAACCACTTATGTACTGTGATTTATGGAGATCTGGGAAAAGGCAACCATACCAAAATCACTACCTACCCTAATCAGCCCTCCATGGACTTTAAATTCTTCCATTTCTCGTTCTTCCCTTGATCCTGCTTCTTGAATTAGATATTTATGAAAACTTTGAAATATTATCAACCATCACCACCTTAACAGAAATTATGTGTTTTTTTAAATTCTTTTATTTATATTTTAGTTAGTTAATATATAGTGCAATAGTGGTTTCAGAAGTAGAATTCAGTGATTCATCACTTATATACAGCGCCCAGTGCTCATCACAAGTGCCCTCCTTAGTACGCTTCACCCATCTAGCCCACCTCCCACCCACCTCCGTCCATCAACCCATAGTTTGTTCTCTATCATTAAGAGTCTCTTGTGGTTTGTTTCCCTCTCTTCTCTTTTTGCCCCCCTTCCCCTATAAGGAATCAAGGAATCTACCCCATTTACAATTGCACCAAAAATGGTAAGATACCTAGGAATAAACCTAACTAAAGAGACAAAAGATCTGTACTCTGAAAACAATAGAAGACTTTTGAAAGATATTGAAGAGGACACAAAAAGATGGAAAAACATTCCATGCTCATGGATTGGAAGAACAAACATTGTTAAAATGTCTATAGTACCCAAAGCAATCTATAGATTTGACACTATCCTATGAAAATACTATGAGAGCTAAATGAAACAATCTTAACACATGTATGGAACTACAGAAGACCCCAAACAGCCAAAGCAATCCTAAAAAAAAAAAAAAACAAAACAAAAAACTGAACTGGAAGCATCAGAAATTATGTTTTATCAGATGAGCTGTTCATACATTCAGCAGGAGTCTATGAGAGGAGAACACAAAACAGTAAATGTTAGAATGGAGGAAGAATTAATCTAAGTCTAGAGCCTGTAAAGGGTAGGAAAGATGGAGTGGCATGGTGAGGAATCTTATGATTCTAAATAAAGGGAGGGGCGCCTGGGTGGCTCAGTCAGTTGAGCGTCTGACTTTGGCTCCGGTCATGATCTCACGGTTTGTGGGTTCGAGCCCCGCAACGGGCTCTGTGCTGACAGCTCAGAGCCTGGAGCCTGCTTCGCATTCTGTGTCTTCCTCTCTCTCTCTGCCCCTCCCCTGCTCACACTTTGTCTCTGTCTCTCTCAAAAAATAAACATTAAAGGGGCGCCTGGGTGGCTCAGTCGGTTGAGCGTCCGACTTCAGCTCAGGTCACGATCTCGCGGTCCGTGAGTTCGAGCCCCGCGTCGGGCTCTGGGCTGATGGCTCAGAGCCTGGAGCCTGCTTCCGATTCTGTGTCTCCCTCTCTCTCTGCCCCTGCCCCGTTCATGCTCTCTCTGTCTCAAAAAAAAAAAAAAAAAAAAAGTTAAAAAAAAATAATAATAAAATAAACATTAAAAAAAGTTAAAATAAATAAAATAAAGGGAGAGAAGTAGAACAAGTTTAGGGGTAGGGAGAGATAGAAGGAAACTAACATTGGATGCATAACTACCGTGTGCTAGGCCCACCTCTAGACACTTGACATTTATTTTCTCATTTTATCCTCAGAATAACCTACTGGTTAGATATTATTAATCCCATTGCAATATTATTATAGTAGCTATATTATTTTACAACTAATAAAACGATAGACTCAAAGGAGATAATAAATTTGCCCAAGTTTATAGAGCCAACAAATGGCAAAATCTGGATGTAAACACATATCTCTTTGACTCCAGAGCCTGGCATGTTTCTCTCTACTGTAAACCTGTCTGTAAGACTTGTGCTCCCCACATACATTGTTACTTACAGTGTGGGCCCTGAGGAAGAAAAAGAATGGTAACACTGAAAGCCACATTCACCTCCTTCCCAATTTTGCTTTAAACCCGTTTTTCGATTTGCTTTTAGTCATGAAAACGTGTCTTCAAGATAAGTAATTTTAAACAAAACCCAATCCACCTACCATGGCCCCAAGGCCTCTTCATGGAATGACATGGAAGCTTCAAAACCATTGCAAAAAAAAAAAATAGAAAGAAATACTCAACACATAAGTGTATATGAATGGCCACTAAGCACATGAAAAGTTGCTAGAAGTCATTAGTCATCAGGAAAATGCATATTAAAACAACAATGTATAACCACTACATACGTGTTTGAAAAGCTAAAATTCTAAAAACTAGGTTAACCAAGATATTAAGCAACTGGAACCCTTAAATGTTGATGACGGGAATGCAAAAACAGTAGGACCAATTTGGAGAACAGTTTGGCATTTTCCTATAAAGTTAAAACATATCATTACCACACAAGGTACAGTCATTTCTCTCCTAAGTACTTATCCAAGAGAAATGAAAATATATATCCACACAAAGAATTGTCCATGAATGTTCATAGCATCTTTAGTCATAGAGCCTGTAACTGGAAACAGCCCAATTGTTCACAAACAAGTTAGCAGGTAAAGAAATTGTGGTATTCCAAGGGTGCCTGGGGGGGGGGCTCAGTTGGTTCAGTGTCTGACTTCAGCCTAGGTCACGATCTCGCCGTTCCCGAGTTCGAGCCCCACATCAGGCTCTGTGTTGACAGCTAGGAGCCTGGAGCCTGTTTGAGATTCTACGTCTCCCTTTCTCTCTCTGCCCTTCCCCCACTCACACTTTGTCTGTCTCTCTCAAAAATAGACATTAAAAAAAAAAAAAGAAAAATTGTGGTATTCCAAACAGTGAAATATGAATATGAAAAGGAAAAATTACTGAGACACTCAACAACATGAATGTGTCTTAAAAACATACTGGGTGATAGAAAGCAGACACAAAAAGAGTATACTGTGATTCCACTTATATGAAGTTCCGGAAGAGACAAATCTAATCTACAGTGATTGAAAGCAGATTAATGGTTATGTAAAGTTGGGCTGTGGGCTGGAGAAGGACTGTGGAGGAAAGACTGTGTTTTGGGCTGACAATGGTATTCTGTATCTCAGTTGCGCGATAGTTTTTTTGTGGCAGAAATCCACCAGTTCCAAACTCAAGGAACTGTACGCTTATACAATGTGTGCATTTTTACCTCAATAATGTTGGCTTGTTTAAAAATACCACTATAATTACCAAAGAATTGCTGAGAAAGATCTGGGCACGATTACATAATCACCCAGGTGACATTTCGGTCCTTTCTTCTTATTGAATATTTTACTTCTTCCAGTCACTAACTCAGCTCTGCTCTCTTCTACAACCCCATGAAAGATGGTAACTCCATCTGTCCTGCAAACTTTCAGCCGACTTCATTACAAAAATACCCCAGGACCAAAGCCAGAGCTAATGAGCATCTTAGACCATTTGGAAGAAGAAAGGCTATTTTTTGGCTGAGGATAATTGAGCTTCACTTCAAATCAGAATCTAAGCTATTATTTTCTCTGTACCGAATCCAAATCACTGAGATTCCTGAAGTTTGTCCATGGTTATTGTCCACCTGATGCCAAAATATTCTGATGAAAAGCGAAACATTCAGCCAGTTGTGTGAATTCTTTGTCCTGAAATCTAAAAGCTCAGCCATCTGGCAGGATAGCAGAACAGCTGAACAGTCAACTGATGCTCCTGCTGTAGATTGAGAGGCCGCAAGAATTGTGCAGATAAGATCTCCTGCAAAAATCAAAATGCAAAGACCCAATGCCAATGTCCCTCATTATTGATAAAGTGGGATCCACAGCATTAAAATCATGGAAGTTTGGAGTAAAAAGGAATCCTGTCCAACTGCCTCTGTTTACAGATAAAGAAATTGAGGCAGCTCGTATCCATTGTTTCAAACCTTGACCAAATGCCCTCTCCTCTGGGGAACTTTTCTTCACTTCCCCCAGGCTGCTATCTGCTCTGGCTCCCACAGCTAACTACCAGCACTCACCCCCTCACATCCAATTTATCTGCTTGTGCATCTGTTTCCTCCACTTATACTGTAAAACTACCGGAGACTAGGGCCAACAGCTCTGTACCCTAAAATTCTAGCCCAAAGAATGTTCTCAAAGAAGGACTGTTGGATGAGCTTGGGGTGAGAATCTGAATCAATGTGCACTCCAAATACATTCTTTCTCCACACCTATGTTGAAATGGTAGTAGCGAAATTCAACAGAAATTCTAGACGTACAATTCGTCCTAAGCACTAAAATCTGAGGTTTCGCGTTCTTCAGACAAGAAGAACACCAGTAAAGCAAACTGTGATGAGCCAACACAGTTCCTGGTATATAATATGAATATTGTAATTTAGAGAAATTAAAACACAATAATAAACATTTGCTGTGTTGATATCAACTTACACATAATAGTGATAGCAACTAACGTGTGAGTATTTACCATATACAAGGCGCTATTCTGAGAAATATATGTTTAACATAATTGTATTTTATGTTTATCACTGAAACTACATAGAACTTAAGGTTACATTTTTAGACTGATCCTTACATCTCTTCTACCTGTGGATAAATGAAAACAAAAAAGATGTATGTTAACTAAACTTATTGCAGTCATCATTTTGAAATATATACCAAATCATTATATGCCTTAAACATATACGATAACATATATAAATCACAGTACATCTTAAATTTATACAATCCTCTGTGTCAACTATATTGCTTCTTTTTAAAAAAGTTTTTAATGCTTATTTATTTTTTGAGAGAGAGAGTGAGACAGAGCATGAGCAGGGGAGGGGCAGAGAGAGAGAGGGAGACACAGAATCGGAAGCAGGCTCCAGGCTCTGAGCTGTCAGCACAGAGCTCAACGTGGGGCTCGAACTCATGGACTGTGAGATCATGACCTGGCCGAAGTCAGATGCTTAACTGACTGAGCCACCCAGGTGCCCCAACTATATTTCAAAAAGACTGAGAAAATAAATAAAATGAACTAATAAGCCAAAAAATTTAAAAAGAAAAAGAAAATAAGTAAATTTTTTTAAATGGCAGTTGTCAAACTTTCCCTAGTAATCTTTGTTTTCAGATTTCATGCCCACAGCCTATCATAACTTTCCATTTTTAAAAATTAGACTTACTTAAAAAACTGAAAATATTCTTTAGACGTCAAATTACTCTTCAATAATGACATTTTGATTAACAGTGTAAGGAACTAAAAGCATGAGGGTTATATTTCTTTCAGTGAAAACATGCACTTTGAAATCCTGAAGAACTGAGCTTAGGGTGAATTTATATGAGGCAAGTGTTCTCAAACTTTGGCCCAAAATATTTTCCCTCTCTGTTGTCTGTCACCATGGAGCTGGAGAAGATTCTCGGTAGATAAGGCAAAGTAGGAACCTGACAAAATGAAATCCGGTCAGGAGGGCTGGACTGGAAATTTCCATAAAAAATGAAAAAGAAAAACAAAGGAATTGGTTGACCCTTTCCATGAAAAGTTTAAATTCAACTGAATGTGTTCAATAGTCAGCCCTTTGGCAAACAAAATTAATGAAGATTCTTTTTTTTTTTTTAATTAAAAAAATACATGTATCCAAGCATTTTCAAGGTAGCATCTACTCATTAAATTCTTAATATTTCCAACCATAAAAGAAAAAGAGTCTTGTGTTTCTCTGAGCCACTCAGAGTACTGGAATAAGATCTTGGACACAAGATCTGATACACAAGACTGAAAAATGAGTGTTTATTGAGTGAATGAACGAATGAATGAATTCAAATGATTCTTTTCACTTTTTTCCAGCCACCTTTCCACATCTACACTAAGTTCTAAGAGACTATTTCTCACACAAAGAGTCCCTGTGACTCTATTCAAGCCACTCCCGGTCTCAAGCAAGCATCTCAGAGCCTGCCCTCTCTTCCCTTCATGACCCACCTCGTCCTTGACCCCTCAGAGCCCCAGTTGCTCCTGTTGAACATGGTCTTTATTCCCACCACAGGAAGACCATTCCAGGGAACCACAGTCTCAGTTCAGGGCTTCATTTCATTTCCAATTTGTATTACAACAGTACTTGTAATGCCCTTCTTCTGTTGAAGGGTATTGAGAAGACATTCAAGATAATTGGGGGGGGGGGGCAGGGGCAGGTAGGATTTTAAAGAGTTTCACCTCTTTCCCAACTGAGAGTCCAAATTCATGAAGAATGTAAAACCTCAGAGGAATGCTCTTAAAACAGAGAAAAAATAATTGCATGATTTTCCTATTGTGGGAAACGAAAGAAAACTTTATAATATAGAAAGAGAAAAACATACCTGTGTTTGCACTCGATCGATAGGACTTCAAATCCTAGCTATGCTCCTGTCTGGTAATTCGACTTTGGACACTTCATAGAGCCTTGATCTCTCACATACAAGATGAATGTCACAGAGCCACTGAAGGACTGAATGAGATTACTAATCGAACGAAAGCAGAGGCACATAATGAGCATTCAGGAAATGTTAATTGACCTACGACACAGATGGTTTAAGAAGCAAAAGAAACAACCATTAAAACTATAAACCCTAAACTCTATGATCTCTGGTTGACTTTTGAGGGTATGCCTCAAGAAGCAATTTTATTTTCCTCCTCAGTAATGCATTGTCAGATCTATAATCAAGACAATGGCTGGTAAAGAGTAGCTCTTACTTGGGGACCATAGAAGGCTACATAGAAGTGCAATATGGATTGTTTTTAGGGCAGAAAACAGTCACAACATAGAGAAATAACTCACCTGTTTTATAGCAAAGTCCAAAATAGTCACACTACATTTCTGGAAATTCAAGGGTGCGTGTGTGTGTGTGTGTGTGTGTGTGTGAAAGAGATAGAGAGAAGGGGGGTGCAACTATTCAAAGTTACCCCTAGACTATACTCCCCAGAGATGTGGAGGCCATGACCAAAACACTCCGAGAAATCACAGAAGTTTACATTTTCAGAGCAATTAGAGAACTGTCGAGGATAATTTTGTCTTACACTCTGATTTTAGAACCTAATCCCTGAAATAAAATCAGATCCCACTTCCTAGTGAAAATATGGATTCCCACAGTAAAATACAAACATTTGCCATTCACACGCTACTTGTAGATTTTTCCCTGATTTTTGTCTTTGTTTTAGTAGTATCGTTTGATTTATCTGAAGACCAAAATTCCGTTCGATCTTTTTAATTGACATATGGTGGTATGTCTTTAGCCTTCTGATGTGTGGCTAATTTTAAGCTGCCCAAGTCCAAATGCTAAATCGTTATTGCCACAAACTAAGACCATTCGTTAAATGACAAAGAGAGGGTCAAAATAGCTTGACTTTGTGAATCTTGGTGCGGCATTGTTTCTCTGGTCTATAACATCTACTGCTGGGAAGCCTAAAGTTGTCCTCCTGTCTATGTTGAAGATGACCATATTGTTTGTGTGTGATTTTTCAGGATGTTGTATGCCTCCTCCTAGATCAAGAAAGACAAAGAGGATTTCAAGCTAGTTTTTTTTTTTAATGTTTATTTTTGTGAGAGAGAGAGACAGAGCATGAGTGGGGGAGGGGCAGAGAGAGAGAAAGACACAGAATCCGAAACAGGCTCCAGGCTCTGAGCTGTCAGCACAGAGCCTATGGGGGGGCTCGAACTCACGGACTGCAAGGTCATGACCTGAGTTGAAATCAAATGGTTACCCAACTGAGCCACCCAGGTGCTCCATGAAGCTAGTTAGTTTTAGTGTTGCTTTTTATCATGGTGGAGGCCCATGAGGTGACCATGAATCTTAGAGCACTCCCCACTCTCCACCAGAAAAGATTTTTTCATTGTCCGTCACTTATCCACAAACCTGATTTCTTAAAGGGAATTTGATCACTAGCAATATACATAAAATATACCTTAACCATTTTCTCAATACCCAGAAATTAAATAAAATCAGATACAATAACATCTTTACCTAATGATGACATTTTCTATATAAAAAAGTGTCATTGGGTAAAATTATACAACCCATCAATTTCAAGCATCTAGGGAACTTGAGTCCCTGAATAAAAATCACTATGGAGGCATACAAAAGTCAGGGCAATTCTCGTTAAAAGATCATCCTACAATTTTTGGTGCTTCTTCCTATAACCTGAAGAAAAAAATCACAGAAAGGCAGAGATGTGACAGCAAAATATTTGTACTCTGCTCTCTGCAGCGGGAAAGAGAAAGCCGTGTTACTTCTCCTTCCCTGAATCAACCGTTGTAGCACATCTCCAGGCAACCTCTTCAGGCTGGCTTAGTACCTTCCATGGGTGTCTTTAATGGAGATTCATTATGAAGCTGAGAAAAGGTCAGCCCCTACAGAGACACGCCTAGAAAGAAACTCAGTCAGCCCATACTACCAAAGGAAGTGAAAGTAGATGGCAATCACACTAAGTTGTGTCGCTCCAGCTTCTTGAATTGGTCACATCGGTGTTCACAGCCAAACTTCCTGGAAGAGCTGGTTTACCATGACAGTGACCTATTTCTCAACGTGCATCAACCTGTTTACACCTGTGGTATCTCCAACCCCACCATTGTACAAATTCTGCATTTTAACAAGTAAACTTCAAAACGGGTTGGGGAGTGGGTGCCTGGGTGACTCAGTCAGTTCAGCGTCTTGAGATTTCGCCTGAAGTCGTGACCTCGCGGTTTGTGAGATTGAACCCCGCGTTGGGCTCTGTGCTGGCGGCACGGAGCCTGCTTGGGATTCTCCCTCTCCCTCTCTCTCTGCCCCTCCCCGCTCTCAAAAATAAATAAATAAACAAAAAAAAACCCAAATTCTGCATTTTATAGATATGAATAATCTACAAGTCGTCAAAAGGAAGCTTCTGCCTCTCCATCTCTCCATGGTTGACCTTCTTCTCTTTCTGGAAAACCTCTGCTGGCTTGGTTGCTGGGCATTCTGCCATCCTGATTTTGCTTCTTGGACTGCTCCCACTCTTTCTGCCTTTCCTCTTCCAACCCCAAGAAGTGCTGGTCCCTGAAGGAATGCTCTTTGCCCTTCTCTCTATTTCCATGCATCCTTGGCTACTTCAGTCATGCTCAAGGTTTCAAGCCCACGGATGCATGTGCATGGCTCCCAAACCTCCCAAGTCTCTAGCCCCGGCTTCTCTCAAAAGTTCCCATACTGACCTTCCAAATGCTTTCTGGATATCATGTCAACAACTCCAACTCAAAACGCACAATGTAGTAAATCATTTCCGGGACTTACTACCCGTTTTTATTATTTGCTCTTCCAGCCTCTCAGTTACTCAGATTCAAAACCTTGGAGTCATTCTCCACACCACTCTCTTCTTCATTTTCCAACTGTCAGCTGGGTGCAAGACCTTGTCCATTTCAAGTCCTCAGAGTTTCCAGCTTCTGTGTCTCCACTGTACCTGCCATTGGCCCAGTCCAGACACTTCTCTCCTGCCACCAGGAATCCTGTTTTCTTTACCTCCCTCTTCTATTTTCTTCAGTTTATCTTATAGGATGGGAAAAATCATAATGATGACATCGTAATCATGATGACAAAAACTGAGTCTTTATCATTGTACAACCAGTGCCTAGCAGGCTCCATCCTAAATATTAATATTTTTAATTTGTGTAAGTGCAGCTCTGATCATGTGATCTTTTCTTTTTCTCTGGCCTTCAGTGTTTTCCCAATTAAAGAAACACTCTTTTGGATAAATACTGACCATGTTAACGGAAAGAGATCTCAGAGAGTGACTGGTGACCTAAAGTAAGGTAGAAAAGCTAGGGTTCTACCTATGAAACCTATAAAGTATGTTAGGAGACAGATTTTTGAGGAAGGATCATGTGTTTGGGTTTTGACCTCAGGAATTTGAAATGCTTATGGGATATTGGATGGAGACAGCCACAGGCATTGGTACTCAAGAGAAAGATCTAGGCTAGATCTGAAGGATTTAGAGATAGAAAGATAGCTCAACATGCTGTTGAGTGTTTCCCCTCTGGAGCCAGACTGCTGGGTTCAGATCGCATTTCTCCTGCTAACTATAACTAGCTCTGAGAACCTCTCAATGTTCTTAACTTCTCTGTGCCTCCCTTTCCTCATTTTTAAAATGGCTTTAAAACCTCTTTTAATCTGTCATAAGAATTAAATATCATGAGAACAGTGCCTGGCATATAGTAAGCACTAGATAGGTGTTTGTTATAATTATTTACATAATAATTGAAGATTTGAGCATGAATGAGATCACCCAAAGAGAAAATATGAAAGAAGGAAAGAAAGAAAGAAAGAAAGGGAAGAAAGAAAGAAAGAAAGAAAGAAAGAAAGGGAAGAAAGAAAGAAAGAAGAAAGAAAGAAAGAAAGAAAGAAAGAAAGAAAGAAAGAAAAAGAAAAGAAGAAGACAAGAACATGACGAGAGACTGTCCTGAGGGATTCTGGCCCAAACTAGGTACTAACTACAAAAATGATAATACATAGTTCTGACCTTCGTGAGGTTTATGATCCCACGGGAAAGGGCATAGCTTCTGTAGCTGAGACATGAGGACCGTGTAATGAGAAAACAAAAAGGAGAAAACTTTGAAAAAGAAACAAAATCTCTCTATTCAAGCACGATGTCCAGTTCTTGGGCAGAAGTTCTAAGTGAAAAAGGGAAAACAAGAGGAGAGAGAAAGCGTTCCTTCCATGTCAGGGCTCAGAATATAAAAATGATAATCGGTGTTGGTTTCTTCATCATCTGGAGCCCCAGCCTAGAACAGAACCTCCAGCATTTACCCACAAAGGTCCTCGCCTGGAACCTAGGAGCGTCAGTGCTGGGAGCATGCTGCACTGGGGACAGCAGTGGGGGACTGGTGGGGGGAAGGTGCTGTCCGAGACCCACTCTGGTGCTGGAGCTAGGTTGAAACATGCAAAACAAACTAACTAACTAACTAACGGCCAAAGCCAGTAAGCTGCGCACAGGACAATACATTGAATCCTGCTTGAATATTTCCCTCCTCCTATTTATAGCTTCTTCGCCTTTATTAAAGTTTCCAGTGATGTCACATTACACTGCTTTGGGGGAATGTGTTTACTTCTGCCAGCTCAGATCCATCCCCCCGCAAAGAGCAGTAACTACCGGGGTTTGGCCGAGAAAAAAGAAGCTACTTCCTGGCAAGGTTTGTGGGGCCAGCAAATGGAGCACCAGTGACTCAGAGCAGGGAAGGTCACGATGAGAAGTCCTTCCAGGTCTTTTGCTTTTGCTAAGCCACGGCAGAGCCCTCCATGACTGTACCCACCATGGGGATCCTGAACCAAATGTTAGGAAAGCTGAGTTGTGATCCCAGCTCCGATCCTGTCTCCCTCGAAGACTTTGAACAAGTCAGTTAACCACTGTGGGCCTTAATTTCCTCACCCTTAAACAGAAGGGTTGGGTTAGATGGTGTAGAAGGAAACTTCCAACATTCTGTATCTCTCTAATGTCATCGTGCCCTGCATTCATCTGATGGGCGAGGTTTTGCTGCAACGGAAAAAAAAAACCAACTTCTTAATACTTGACATAGCTTATATGACTTTTTTAAGTATTTATTTATTAATCTTGAGAGAGAGAGAGTGAGTGTGAGCAGGGGAGGGGGAGAGAGAGAGGGAGTATCCCAAGCAGGCTCCACGCTGTCATCACAGAGCCTGATGCAGGACTCGATCTCATGAACCGCGAGATCATGACCTGAGCCAAAATCAAGAGTCAGACACTCAACCGACTGAGCCACCCAGACGCCCCTCCCATGGCTTGTATGATTACTACCTCACACAAAGTCAGCTGCAGGTTTGGGCAACTCTCCAGAGCAACTGCCTTCCACGAATTACTCTTCCAGGCTGATTCATGCTCCAACTATTATTTATACCACCTGGAACATATGGTCTCACTAGTTTCATGCAAGGAAGGAAGGTACTAGAGAATCATACCTGGGCTTTTCACTGACTCTGCTGACATGTGACATACATCACTTTCACTCAGTTTACATTGACCAGAATGAGTCATATCCTTGACCTGCTGTTAGAAGAGGAAGGGCCCGAGAAGGGGTTGAGAAGTGGAAATTTTCCACGTTCTCAGAAGGAGAGAAGAGCTGGATGTTGGTGCGTGCTAGTAACATCTACACACAGCTCCCCATCGAAGACAAAGACTTGTTATTTTTCCAGTTGCTTCACATGCACTCAGTTCTGACAGTGTTTCGAGGTCAATAGAGAAGATGTTACTATCTTCCTTTTACCGAGGAGGAAACCCAGAGAGGCTGGGCAACAAATATAATGTCGCAAAGCTGCCTAATGTCTGGGATGGCACTGGATTCCAAGCCTCACGCTCTCTGCTTCCTGCTGGTTTGAAGAATCGCAGATTTATATCAAATGACCTGGATTGGAATCCTGATCCTTTATTACACTGGCCAGCAATTACCTTCTCCGAGCCTCGACTTTCATACCTACATTAACAGCAGCGGAGATCTAGTTCAGAGTTTGCTTGAGAGGATCAAGTAAGATAATCAAAGGGAAAGCACCTATCACAGAACAAGGCAAATACTGAGTAAACAATACGTTCTGTCCTTTTAAGTACACCACAGTGTCCTCAAATGTTTCAAAGACATAAACTATGTATTCTCACATCCAGAGAGCCCTGCACACAGGAAGATTCCACTAATGTTATAAGTTAACCAGAAACAGCGTTCTTTTTATCGGAAATCATCTCTGGGAAGACTCTGACCACTTTGGTGCCTAAGCAGATGTTGTGTTTTCCCAGCACCTGGTGACGTGCCCAGAATGGAGTAGTAGGCGCTCAAAGCACTGGGTGACACGTGTGCTTGACATGTAATACGTGCTTCGTAAGTATTATGCATCGTGGTTTCTCCTTCCTTTTTGTCGTTTTCATTCCTTTTATGGAATGGTGGGTAGCAAGAGAGGAAAAGGAGGGAGGCTGGGGAAAGAGATGCTGCGGACTGAATATTTGTGTGCCACATGTGGAAATCTACCCCCCCCCCATATGACGGTATTAGGAGGTGGGGCTTTGGGGAGGTGATTCGGTCATGAGGGTGGGGTCCTCATGAATGAGATTAGTACCCTCAAAAGAAGAAGCCAGAGAGTTAGCTTCCTCTTTTTCTGTCCTGTGAGGATACAAGAAGTCAGTCATCCACACACCAGAAGGGGATTGTCACCAGAATCCGATCACACTGGAAGCCTGATCACAGACCGCCAGCCTCCAGAACTATGAGAAATACATTTCTGTTGTCTATAAGCCACCCAGTCTATGATATTTTGTTATAGCAGCTGGAACAGACGAAGACAACAGAGAAAACGCCATTCACCATCTTTGAACAGGGGGTGGAAAACCAGTAAGGACAGAAAAGGGTATGGCTATTGATGTGAAGAATTCTTTTTTTTTTTTTTTAATTAAAAAAATTTTTTTTAATGTTTATTTATTTTGGAGAGACAGAGACAGAGTGCAAAAGGGGGAGGGGCAGAGGGGGGGAGACCCAGAATCCGAAGCAGACTCCAGGCCCCAAGCTGTCAGCGCAGAGCCCGACGCGGGGCTCAAACTCACAAACCGCGAGATCATGACCTGAGCCGAAGTCGGGGGCTCAACTGACCCAGACACCCAAGTGCCCCGATGTAACGAATTCTTTACGTTCCTTAGCAAGAAAATACAAGTTAAGAAAAGAAATCCCTAGAGCTGGGAGAACAAAATTTCAGCCCTATGGTGAAGGGGGCAGGAAAGAAGCAAAGAGAAGGAAGAAAAGGTTGTGCAGGACAAAAGGACAATGTTGTCCCTGCCTCCCCTCCTCCACGCCATGAATGGAGGCTACTGTGGCTTGAAGCTCTTCGTTGCCTGTGTCAAGGACCAAATCCCAACTTCCTAAAGTTGCTCTAATGATCCAGTGCCATGGGGCCACGGGCTCCTCCTTCAAACAAGTGACCTTGGCTGGTTATCTCCATGGTAACAGCTCACATCCCAAACTGTTCCTTCCTGTGTGGGAAGAAACATTTCAGAAATGGAGAAAGGCAAAACCAAACAGTAGCTTTTTTCTCTTATGACCCTTCTTCTTTGGCAAGTCGTATCCTTTTCCTGACCATTGCAGTCTCCTGAGGAAACCGTGCACAAAAGAGACAGTTCAGTGACTTTATCTGCAGATGTGCATCCAGGACACAATTTAAAAAGTAGAAGCCGGGAGTGGCTTTTCCTTCAGTTTCATACAGCACTTGGTATTTTTCACCCCCCCCCCGCGCCCCCAAAGGGAAAGGGCAGTATGTCCTCCTCGTGGTGGAAGAGAGGGACGGCAGGTCAGAGAGGTGGGGTGCTTTCCGCACAGCCGCGGAGCAACAGAGCCATGGAGTTAGGCTAGAAAGCCAGACATAACAAGACTGAGCCTCTACTGTAGCCCCATTCACACCCCGCCTGCCTGCGGTCCACCCCCTGCCTGAGCGGCCAGCCTGGTCAACGAGCTGAGCTATCTCCCTCCAGCCCTAGACTCTGCCTCCTGTCCCATAAAGCCATGACACTCCCGGTGATTTTCTCCAACAGGATGCCTAGATGTGGGGCAACTGCGTTGTAAGCTCACTGTTCTGTCTGTTCCACAGCGTCTATGATCAGAGTGACGTTTTACAGGATGGTAACTGACTCTTCCTCAGCTGAACCCCGGAAGTGCCTGCCTGAACACAAAACCCTCCAGTTGTGGATCCCAAATGTACGATGGGGTCTACTTTCCAACCAGAATCACAAGCCAAGAGCACTCTTTCCCTGGCCCGATTTCAGCCTTTCCCGGTAGTTTTGATCCCATGATTCTGTCCGTGAAAGAAAACTTTTTCTCTGCAGCATCCCTGCCTGACTTTGACGTACAAAGGTGTAATTAGAACAGCATGGAGTTAGAACTCATCCCTAACATTTCAGTGCTTTAAAATATGTTTCTAATATCCTAGGTGCATAGGGCCAAATTCTCTTCTCAGTTTTTCACATGCATGAGTAAATCCACACAGACTAAACCCCTTGGGCCTTAGGTTTTGCTTAGAAGTTCTTCTTCTTTTTTTTTTTTTTTTAAAGAAAACAAATATTCCATTAAAACGACATAGTGTACTCTTCATATTTTTAGGACAATTAGAGTTTAGAATTCCCTCTTCTTCCGCCCCTGGTTAAAAAGGAAAAAAAAATCTTAACTCTTTCTTCACCAAGAATGACATGAAGCCAGGATTAATTGAAAGGCTTTCTTTTCAGATAATGTTCTCATGTTATGTTGTCAAAATACCAACTGGTGACTTGAGATCCTTGATGCGCTTTGGGAAGAATCCAGGCTGTCCTTTTGCCAGATAAATACTTTAGGGAGACAGTTATTTGTGAACCTAATGGAAACATTTACTTGAAACAGAAAAGCTAAACTCACAGGAAACAGAGAAACATAAAAGTAAGGCCCCTCTCTACCATCTGCTTGTCTCAAAATGGGTCACCGGTTTTGGTCATTTTTCTTTAGGACTTCCGACTGTGGAAACAGCATCATAAAGGAGAGATCGCAGCATCCTGGCCGCTGGCCGGGCCTCGGCCCGTGCGCTGGAGCGAAATCAACACCAAGTGGGAGGAGCTAGACAGTCAAGTGCCTGGGACCGGAAGGAGCGCCAAGGCCGACCCACCGCGTGGGCGCTTCGCTTTGCCCCTAAGCCTATGTTGCCGCGTGTGCTGCAACTCACTGCCCCTTCGTCTGTGCTGCCGTGGCCACTTGTGGATAATATTTGAGTAGCCAACATGCAAATCCAATGTTTTCCAGCGACCAAATTTGGAGTAACATCTTTACAGCAATTGCCATGTCACAGGCGTGTTCAAATTCAAGGGTCCCACAGCCCCCAAATTTAAAATGAGAGGTGGATGCAGCACCCATCTACACTTTTGTTTTGTTTTGTTTTATTCATTGCAAAGCATATCAAAGGATGGGGAAGCCCAGCCCCGCTCACTCCATGATTCAGGCAGAAATAAGATACAACTTCGTGTGAGTCTGATTCTGAAGATGATCCGGATCCAGAGACGGCTTGGGAAATGGCTGGCAGGTCCTGAAACTAGGAATTATAGTGAAGAATCCAAGACAGAACCCATAATTTCGCAGGGAAAATGTGTTTTATTTAAATTAAAAAATAGTGTGAAAATTACAAACTGTTAAATACAGAAGACAATTTTATACAACTTAATAGAATAAGAAGGAAGTATATACATCACTTTTTTAATAGGCGCAGATAGACTTGCACCAAACTTCAGGATTAAGCAATGGAAAATGTGACCATGCACAAGTCCGTCGCAGTGAAGTTTCAGAATTCAAGTGATTCCAGGCAAGGAGCCAAACTTAACTTGGCTTCTTTCACCTTAAACAGCCCCCTTGGAGTAAATCCACACTCGCAATTTTAAAGTGAACGGCGGGCCCTTCCCGCCCCCCCCCCCAAACATAAATTTCCTCTAGCACTGTGTTAAGGCAAACTGATAAACCAGTTTCTCCACTGTTAACCCTTCCATGGGAACAGTGGTTATTGCTATCTCCAATCAAGGGAGAGTATGTCTTTAAAAAAAAAAAAAAAATCTTTTTCTTTTTTTCTTTTTTTTTGGTTTTACTAGAATTAAATTTGACCTTTTGGTGTGTTTCTCTTCCTGCTTGCCTTCAAGGGCCGAACGGCTCTGCTACAAAGCTACTGACCGCAGGAACACACGGAGACATTAGCAAGCATTCCTGAGCGTTTGCTTTTAGATTTCTCGTCTCTCGGCTGAAGTATTAACATTCTGCTGCCCAGAGAACTTTGCAGAGTAGAATGTGGTATGTGCCTCCCTGGTTCACTCCTGGGAAAAACGACAGCCTGAACAGGGGGGGTGATGCGCCCTGGATTTCCCAGTTACGTGCGTTCTGGGTCTCCAACTGCTCCTTTAAATAACAGAACCATTCTCAGGCTGACTGGCCGAGTGGGAAATATTTTGTCCAAGCTTCCTCACACCAGGCCATACAGGATTTACCACAGAGTCTTAACATCCAAAGACATCCTCCCGGCCCCCTGGGGATCTCAATTCAGGAGCCTCATGAAGGCAGTGAGCCTCTTGATGACAAGCCCAGGACCACACAGCAGATCAGCGTCCGGGCTCGGGATCAGAAAACAGAACCCGGACCCCTGCTTTGTGCGACCTCCGCCTGACTATGCCCTTCGAGGCCCACGTTACGTCGACTCCCAGCTCCGAAAACGAGGCTGGGAAAAAAGCAGCAGCAGAGCTAACGGCTTGGCCTCGTTCAACCCCACCATCACCCTTTCTGGAAAGATCCAGAAGAGTCCCCTGCATGGCTATTCAGAGTGCAGGTTAGATTCTGGGGAAGCCTTTGCAACCAAGAAAATGTCCCACCAGCATGCGAGGCCGGATGGTCTGAGGTCAGAGTTCAAGGTCATAGGTTAGACAAAGGGTCAAAGTAGCAGATTACATTTTATAATCCCAGCCAAGGTTATCAGGCTTAAAGGTTGCTTTTTCTTTTTTCTGACAGTATGCAAATGAGCCAGGTTTCGCTCTCCAGCTTTCTGCTATCAAACAAAAGTCTTCCTTCAGACATCCCCCCTCTAACCTAAAAGACCTCCAAAATAAGTGCTGTACCCCACTACAGGGACACAGGAGAGGTACTTACAGCCAATCAGATCTAGAACAAAGCTCTAGGCAAATTAGCAGATCAAAACTAGTCCCTCAGCGTGTCCTGGGCGTTGGGCAGCCCTGGGAGGGGGGCAGACGCCGTAGGAGTTAGTTGCCCAGGGCATCCAGCGCGGAAACAAGGGCAAGCACGGCCACCTGCCGAATTCTGAACCGGAACCCCAGCCCCCAGGCCCCAAAGTCAGCGTACACACTGCACGTCTTCAGGGCTTTTCCGTGGCAGGTCTACACCGCAGGCCCGGCGGCGGCGTGGACAACTGGCTGCTCCCTCAGGCTGAGCCTTGGCCCCCCATTCAGGGGCTTGCCCAAGGTCTCTTTAAAGTGGCAGCGGCATGCACTGCAAAAGTGAAACCAGACACGGAAAGTGTCCGTCCCCTCTCTGAGAGTGCTGGCTGATGGGGGGCCCCGGGGGTGCTAGGAATTCTGATGGATGTTCTCCGAGGAGCCTTCGCTGCTTTCGTTGAGGAGCGTCTCCGAGGTCTCCCCCAGCTCATCGTCCGCCCCCTCCTCCTGGATGGTGAGGTGCACGTCCGGTGTGGAGGACTCGGAGCTCACGCTGTCGCCTTCCATGGAGCAGAGGGTACAAGACAGGGCGGGCGCCACACTCTCCTGCAGCATGTTTAGCATCATGGGCACCTGCACGGACCTCAGGCCCGACACCATGGGCAGCGGCTTCATGGCCTCCCCCCAGAGCCTCTCCTCATCCTTGTACAGCAGCAGCAGGCTGGACTTCTTCTCCCGCCTCTTAGATTTCATATAGCCCAGCATGATTCCGATCAAGAAGATGCCGTAGAAGGACATGACGACCAGAATGTAGAAGTACTCGTTGCCGTTGCTGCTCCCGCTGCCCGGCACGTGGGACACAAGGTGGCCGCTGGGGGCTGCGGTGCTGGGGTGCGTGCTGTTCAGAGGCTCCATCTCAGTATTGAAGCACCACTCAACCAGGGTCTGGGGAGAAACCTGCAGGTTAGAACTCTCCCACGGGTCCACGGTGCAGGGAGGGGGGGTGAGCATAAGGTTTGTGGGATCGCAACGTCGTAAAAGCCTGTAACTGCACCGGGCAGTGGCGGTAAGAGGTCCCACAAACTAGTTGGCAGACGTTAGCAATGAAAGGTCAGAGTGGAGGGGGAAGATAGGGAGAAACGTGACCAGGGGTTTTCTTTTTGTAGTGTATACATGTCCTCATAATTGCATTTCCTAAAGTGAGCGTGTCAAAAGCATTGCCTTTTTTTTTTTTTTGAAAAGCAAAAGGAAAAAGTATAAGACGAGGGGGCATAGAGGAAAATAAATAACATTTGAATCACTGGGAAGCTTTGTCAAACTGAGAGAAAGAAAGAAAGAAAGAAAGAAAGAAAGAAAGAAAGAAAGAAAGAAAGAAAGAGAGAAAGAGAAAAAAGCTAGCTTACATTTTCCTTCTCAGACCCAAACCTATTTTTAATTCAAACCCAAGTTTCCTTACAACAAAGAGAGGGAAGGAAAACTTCATCTGCTGGTTGCCAGAAACATCCTTGTTTCAAATGTTTCTGAAACAAAGTTGCATTGCTAACTTACCGAAGGCTGGCAAATTTCTTCCAAAGTCCGGAGTTGCTAAGTGGCCAAGCCCAAGAGCGTGCTTCCTCTGCGCGGGGCTCAGCTCAGCGCTCTGACACTCTGCTCCCGGGATATATAGTCAAGAAGTGCATCGTCACGTGTTCGGGGAGGAAGATTTACAACAGAGGTTGGTCGTGGCAGAATGAACAGTGCACTCAGAGCGCTGAACTGCACAGCTGTGCAAAGAAAGAGAGAGACGGGGAAGCAGGGATGGCTTCTCATCCCCCAGCCCAGAGCCAGAGTTTCCAGGTGGCCCTGAATATAGTGAAAGGGGAGGGGCGGGGGGAGAATGTGCCCACTGGGAACGGTTACCCCAAAGTCTGCGCTCATTGGAAATTAGTTAACTCCCTCTTGGGGAAAAACCGTGATGCCTTCCACAGGTTTCCAGAGACAGTCAGACACCATCATCTGGATAAAGGACAGTTGGAATCAAGTGCAGGATTGACTGTCAAGAAACTGGGACTTACGTTTCTGTTCTTCCTAACGACGCAAACTCCATAAATCCTTCCCAAACCTTTCTGCACTTCAGATTCCTGGTCTGTAAAACTGTTGGAGGTGAGGGCTTCACCATGCAGAATTCTGTGCACTGCGTGAGCTTTTGAATCGCTGTCAGCTTAATCATTCTAAGATTTAAGGCTGCCTGGTGCCAGATAGCCTTTTGAAAACATGGAGACGTTCTACCTGTCTTCTGCAGCCAGCTCATAGATTTAGTTTTCATAATAAAAAAATCTATTTTTTATAATAAACAGGGAATCCTCCAGCTTCTCTTCAATAGCCTGCGTAAGGTGAACACGGGTTATGGTGCAGGGCACCGTGGGTAGGTGTTGGCACCGTGGGTAGGTGTTGCCCCCGTTCAACGGCACTCAGCTCCTCCTCGGTGGCGTCACACAGAAGCCATCCACACATCTCTTTGCTGTCTCTGGGGGGTCGGGGGAGGGGCAGGAATGCTGCCGGTGACCCGCCGAGCTCAGTTCAAGCTTTTAAAACCTATGCAGACCTTGTGTTAAAATGGCCGCTGTGATCAAACTTGGAAAAGAGATTGAAGACTTTGATGTCAGTCCATCCGCTCCCCGGGATGCTTATTCTGAGAGGCTATTAGTCCAAGTTAAAGTCAACTGGGAGGGATGCTGCGTTCCCAGTTGTCTGCGGCCTATGAATCGCAGCCAGGCTATCCTGGGGAATCGACCCTAGAGAAGACATTTCTCGTGGTTCTGCTGCTGTTAAACCGGAGCTCAAGGCAAGCATGGCAACATCTGGAATGTGTAGAGCCCAAGCACTGGGACTTTCACAGCTGCTACACGAACTCACCCAGCTTCGTGCCCGGCCCTAAGTCTATGAGGACACCTGTGCAAAGAGCGGGAGAATGAGCACGTGCTCCTATCTTCCCCACCGGTCTACTCACCTTATGCTTTAGGCTGTGTTCACCCGTAAGTCCCCAGCTTGCTCCAAGGTCGAAGCCCTGACCATTCCAACACCAAGATCATCTGTACACTGGACATTTGGTCATACCAATAAAGACATCCTCACGGCTACATTGATACGTGAAAAGCTGCACGGCTACCTTGGCCAAGGTAGATTTGGCCTTTGCAACTTGTTTTTATCATAAGCACCTGACAACTTCCATCTACAATGATGCTGACAGTGGTTTGTCAGGGTCATCGGAACGAGAGAGACATTGTTGATGGTGGAGCCCAGTATTGCATGTAATCCATGCCTTGGGACATAACAGATTTGTAATCACCCATCAGTGGCCAAACACTGCGAATCTACAAGCCTCCGGAGGCAGAGAGGAGATGGCAGATTTAAGAAGCAAGGAAGTTGGGGCACCTGGGTGGCTCAGTCGGTTAAGCGTCCGACTTCAGCTCAGGTCACGATCTCACGGTCCGTGAGTTCGAGCCCCGCGTCGGGCTCTGGGCTGATGATGGCCCAGAGCCTGGAGCCTGCTTCCAATTCTGTGTCTCCCTCTCTCTCTGACCCTCCCCCGTTCATGCTCTGCCTCTCTCTGTCTCAAAAATAAATAAACGTTAAAAAAATAAAAAATAAAAAAAAATAAAAAAAAAAAAGAAGCAATGAAGCATGAAGCCGGGGGCCGGGAAGCCGTGCCCGAAGCCGAAGTTGCAAACGAGAGAAATCCTCCAAATCAAGCCAACGGTCCCAAGACAACAAAACCAAGAAAAAGATGGATGAATCCAGAATGAAGTCCAAAAGGCAGAGCAATTCAGAGACGTAGGAAGAACAAAATCTTGTACAGGCACAAGGGAGGGAAGAGCCCAGAGGAAACTCGGTTGGATGCCTGCTGGGTGTCTCTGCTTCTTCTGGGACTCCATGCAGACTCCACGCATAGATGTTTCTCCTACAGTTAAAGAAATGATGCAAGTGAAGCACTTAGTGCCATATCTGGCAGAATGCGTGTGCCCCATCTATGCTTCCTGCTGTCATTTTTGAGAGTGCTTTGCTGCTAACGAGAACGTCAGGTTGTCTTCCGACGTGCATGTGCCTGACTTCAGGTTTTTTCTTGTTGCTCTTTCCTCTTCCATCAAGAATAGAATGGAAGACGTGGGGCTTGCCACCTCATTACCCACAGCCCAACCTTCTCTCCAGCTCTCACCCGTAACAGTATTACGCAAACGATGGCAGTGAATAATGGCGTACAATGTGAGGGAAGAAGGGAATGCATCTACCAACTGCACTTCATCAGGGAAAGGACGGGGACATGCAACAATTACTAATTCCTTCTACTCTGTGTCACAGTTTCAAGAGACAGCAATGTTAAAGAAGAAAATCCATTTTCCAAATATTTTCTCCTAGTCTGTGGCTGGCATTTCCATTTTCTGAAGTGTCTCTTTTTTTTTAATTTTTTTTAATGTTTATTTATTTTTGAGAGAGAGAGAGAGGGCATGGGCAGGGCAGGGGCAGAGAGAGAGGGAGACACAGAATCCGAAGCAGGCTTCAGGCTCTGAGCTGTCAGCCCAGAGCCCGACGTGGGGCTGGAACCTACAAACCGTGAGATCATGACCTGAGCTGAAGTTGGATGCTTAACCAACTGAGCCACCCAGGTACTCCCCCGCCTTTTTTTTTTAATCAAAGAAAATATTTTGTTCAAGCTCCCAAAACAAATTTGAGGAGTTAAGTTGGGTTTGAACTGAAGAAAAAAGCCAAGTGGAACCTGGAGAGAAAGTTTTCATTTGGGGGAAGTTGAAATCCATACATACATTCTAATCAAAGACCTGTCCCGAGTAGGGTTTTTCAAGTTTTTCAGAGTCTGCCAAGCCAAACCCTTCATGGCCTTTGCTAGTCTTGTTTGGCTTTTTCCCTTCCCTTTTTCTCGCTTGGCCTTCAGTCTTTCTCTTTGTCTCTGGTTCATTCATACGGGGTACTGCCCATGCTGGCCTAGAAGGCTCTTTGTTCCTCTTAAAATCAGTTTCCATTTGCATATCAACTTTTTCTTCTTGTGCCACTTACTAAGTTTTTCTCTTGACAATGTTGGGGTACCACCACAGTTGCTACCTCTTGAACATCTTTCATTACAGCATCACCATCAGGACGCCGGGGTGGCTCAGTCGGTTACGTGTCCAACCTTTGATTTGGGCTCAGGCCAAGATCCGAAGGTTCATGGGATCCAGCCCCGCATTGGACTGTGCACTGATACCACAGAGCCTGATTGAGTTTCCCTCTCTTCCTCTCTTTCTGTCCCTACCCTGCTTGTACACATGCTCGTGCTCTCTCTCTCTCTCTGCCTCTCTCAAAATAAATAAGTAAACAATTTAAAAAAACACTATCCACTTAAAGAATACTTTTAAGTCTGGTGAGTTCCTTTGGGGCATTCATTTTTGTCTTTTCAGCATGCATCTTCCTTTTCCACTTACTCCATAAGCTTTTAGCCATATTTTACCTGCAAAGTGACAAACTAGGAAACTCACGGAACCCAGGTAGTCCACGCTGACCAGAAGCTTCCACACAGCTGCTTTCCAGGCAGCCCCTTCCACACTCCCCGGAGCCCCCAGCCGTTGTGCTGTACTTCGAGAGCCAAGATGCCCCGGAAATCTTAACAACGTCTTTTGAAGAGCAAAACTTTCTTCATCTTGATAGATGCCAACTCATCAAAATTTTTCACAGTTTGCGCTTTTTTTTGTATCTTAAGAAATTTGGGGGGCACCTGGGTGGCCCAGTCGGTGAAGGGTCTGACTTCGGCTCAGGTCATGATCTCGTGGTCTGTGAGTTCAAGCCTCGCGATGGGCTCTGTGCTGACAGCTCAGAGCCCGGAGCCTGCTTCGGATTCTGCGTCTCCCTCTCTTTCTGCCGCTTCCCCACTTGTTCTCTGTCTCTCTCTGTCTCTCAAAAACAAATAAATGTAAAAAAAAAAAAAATTTTTTTTAAAGAAAAGGAAAAAAAGAAATTTTGTCTCAGGGAGCCTGGGTGGCTCAGTTGGTTAACCATCCAATTTCAGCTCAGGTCATGATCTCACAGTTGGTGAGTTTGAGCCCCATATTAAGCTCTGTGCTGACAGGGCAGAGCCTGGAACCTGCCTCAGATTCTATGTCTCTGTCTCTCTCTGCCCTTCCCCGACTCATGCTGTCTCTTAAAAAAAAAAAAAATTATTAAATTAAAAAAAAAAAAAATTTTGTCTCACCCAAAGTCACAAAGATTTTCTCCTATGAATTTTATCGCTTATCTCATATACTGAAGTCTGTGATTCATGTCAAGTTAAATTTTGTATGTAGTGCAAGGTATACATCAAGACTCATTTTCTTTTTTTTTTTTCTTTTTTTTTTAATGTTTATTTTTGAGACAGAGAGAGACAGAGCATGAACGGAGGAGGGTCAGAGAGAGAGGGAGACACAGAATCCGAAGCAGGCTCCAGGCTCTGAGCTGTCAGCACAGAGCCCGACACGGGGCTCGAACTCACGGACTGTGAGATCATGACCTGAGCCGAAGTCAGATGCTTAACTGACAGCCACCCAGGTGCCCCTACATTCATTTTCTTTTTGCGTATGTTTGTTTAATTGCTCTAGCATCATCTACTGAAAAGACTGTCCTTGGCCCATTGAGTTACCTTGGAATCTTGGTCAAAAATCAATTAACCATATATGTGTAAGTCTATTTCTGAGGTCTTTGTTCTGTTCTTTTGATCTGTCTATCCTTGCATTGATGGCATGCTGTTTTGATAAATCGATTCTGAGCTGGCATTTTAAATGAGTCTAAGATATTTCGCAGCCCATACCTAGCTGAGCGTCTGTTATGAATCGAGGCTTTGGTAAAGGCTTTGCTTACCTCAACCCTGTGAGGTAAGTATCATCATAATCACTTCATGGATAAGGAAACTGAAAGTCAGTGAGGCTAAGAAAATTGCCCAAGGCCGTGCCAATGGTAGTGGTCGACTCGGGATTTGAACCCAGGTGCGCACAATTCCAGAGCTCATTCTCTTTTTCCTACCCTTTGCCTCACTCGATGAAACAAAGAGACTGAGAAAAAGTAGAAAATAGAAGATGGATATTTTTCCAAATTTTTTTGAGCCTTAATAAAACTTTCTTCTTTTTTAATGCTTCCATTTTATTTATTTATTTTGAGAGAGCGAGGGAGAGAGAGAAAGAGCGTGCACATGTGCTGGGGAGGGGCAGAAAGAGAGAATCCCAAGCAGGCCCCGAGATGTCAGCACAGAGTCCAACGCAGGGCTCGGTCCCACAAACCATGAGATCATGACCTGGGCTGAAATCAAGAGTCAGACACTCAACCGACTGAGCCACCCAGGCGCCCCATAAAACTCTCCTTTAAAAAGTGAATTCCTACATGGCCAGACATAGATGCAGGCGTGCAGTTACAAATTGTTTATTCTGAACTCATGCTATCAAAAACATTGGAGGCTGCACCAAACTCAATATGTTCTCGAAGTTATCAGAGAAGTAGAAATACTTTTATCCTTTCTCCATATGGTCCGTAGTAAAACAATTTCCCTTTTGCTCATAGTCGTAACTGATTTCTGGTCTTGTTTTGATTTTTTTTTTTTCCCCCTGACACAGTCCTGACACACAACTTTCTCCCGAGCTTTGAGTATTTTAACTTCCTGGTGACGTCATTTTTACCAAATGACCCTGGCCACACATCTCTGAAATTATGTTCGCAGCTTCTGTGACTAAACAAAGTCAGTGCTGGGATAACAGCACGGCGGCGGATCTCATCAGATGAAATGGAAGTCTGGAGTCCAGAGATCTGACCCGGCTCGGCCTCACCCGGGCTACGTGACTGGCTCAATTACATCATTTCTCTGTGTTTCAGTTCTGGCCCCTCAGGCATGTCAAGAGTAGGATAATTAATTGTCTCAGGATACTCGGAAAAGTCCCATAATCCATGAGGATAGCCATCTTCAGACTGGGCTGTGAGGAACAGAGACAACGAGATGTGAGATAACCAGGCTACAGGACTGGCAGAATATTGCAAAATGCAACTCTCAGTGTCTACCCCTGATGTTGCTTTTCCCAGAAACCTTCCAGAAAAGTGGCGTCTGGGAACTCTTGTCGTGGTCATCCCTTGTAATGCCCTGAGTCACCCTTCCTAGACACATACTTCTTAGCATCCCTAGCACTTGGGGTAAAACGGGGCTGGGTATCTTCTAGTGCTTCGCAAGACCTCCAGACCCTCCTATAGCACCAACTACGTCTCAGGGGGGATGTGGCTGGAGGCAGGACATCACCCACAAGAAATTAGGATGCAAGAACTCAGGAGTCTTGAAGTTAGAGAATGCCTGATAAAGTGGTCATTAACGTGCCCTTGTTATTTATTCCGACTCTCTTTCACCTGATACTTGTTTAGCAAATGCTTGCGTAGTGCTTGAAATGTCTCAGGAACCACCAAAAACACGTTACAAATTTCATCTTATTTAATCTTCCTAAAAATCCTTTGAGATCGGCTCTCGTATCTTCCCTATTACACGGATAAGGAAACTGAGGCCCAGAGTAGTTGAAGTAGCCTGCCCAAGACCCCACAGCTAGTACATGGCAGAGCTGGCCTTGGAGCCCAGAGCTGAGATTCGGAACCCAGAGTCCTTGGGTCTAGCCGCTACACCACATGGCTGATTCTGGTTATCGAATAGCGCTATGTACGCCCTGGAACCGGAGTCAGTGAAAAGAGAGAGAATCTAAATGTCCCCTGCAGCCTGCAGCCTGCTAGACACAGAGAACTAGGGTCCTACCAACATCTGGAAAAATCTGAAGGGTGAGAGACTGTGTCCAGCGCTGGCTGTGGAGAAAGGCTGTTGAGTAAGGAAAGCTCATGCTCCCAGAGTTTGTCAGGAGAAAGACATGGGAGTGCTTTGGATAGTCCAGACACGGGCCACAGGGGAGGGAGCTCACAGACGTGGGATGCAGGCTGGTTCCTGCCCAAGATGGCAGCCCAGGGGCTGAGGGAAGAGATTCGTTCCCCGCGTCCCAAGAAAGTGCCTGGCATGGGGGCAGAGCCCACGGTCCTACCCACCAATAGCTTTCAGTCTTCCCGAGGCCTTAAGGGATTGGCGCTCGTAGGGAGAGGGAACGACAGAAGTTTCAACTGTAAATGAACTTGAGAAATTCCGACCATCATGTGGGAATCAATGTTTTAATTACTGAACCGAGGCTGTTTGGGCAGACTGGAAGAGACAGAGGACTTTTTGTTACCTAAGAGGGACCAGAAAGGTCGTGGGATCTGCCCCCAGACTTCCACCCTGGGGCAGAGGAAGAACGGGCCCCAGAGAATGAGTCTGAAGTAGCAGCGGCACTCATCCTAAGGGCCACCTCGTGATGACACACGGGAGATATCGGGAGATATCTATTTATCGGGAGATAACATGTGCAGAACGCTGGGCACGGTGCCTGGAACTGGCCAGCGTCCACTTATCATAAATACTAAACAGTATCAGAAAAACACAAAAAGACAATAGTTGGGGGAGCTCCACGGTATCATCTATCTGAAACTTACGTTGAAGGACTGGAAGCGATTATTCACTGTACCACTCCGGGCACCTACCGTGGACAACAGCAAGAAGGAGCTAAGTACCCCCCATGGACTTCCCTCTTCAGTTTTCACAAGAGCCCCGTGAGGGCTACTGTGAACAGACCTGTAGAAATGTGGAGAAGGGGGTCTGAGAAGGCGAGTAAGTCGTCCCGCTCCCACAGCAGGACACAGCCGACCTGTGACGGGTCGTCCTGCCTCCCACTGAAACCACGCCAGACACGTAGTCCTTCCCTGGGACACACACTGCTCAGCCGCTGCTGGTCACTTCCTCTGGCCCCAGCTAATCAAGGGGTCAGGACTGGCCTCGGGACACCATGGAGAAGGGCTTCAGTGATTCCAGTTGAGCAGGGCAGAGCGGACAGTCTTTAAAAAAAAAAGTCTTGAAGCCCTCCAAAGGTTTTCTTAAACCCTCTAAGTGACGGATCATAACACAGGGCCCACTGAAAGCTAAGAGGTGGACTGTAGTTCATAATGCGGTATTATATCCTCGACACTTGTTCGCAGTAGATCCTAAGCATTCTTACCACACACACACACACACACACACACACACACACACACACAAAGTTGACCGTGTTAACCAAGTGAAGCGATGAATGTGTGAATTACCTTGCTCATGCGTATCTGTATCAAATCATCACATTGTACGCTCAAAACATATACAATCCTATTTGTCCCGTTATTCCTTAATAAAGTTAATAAAGAAACCCAAGAGACAGAGCTGGACTAAGGCCCAGGACAGCCCAAAGCCAGTGGGCCGTGACGAGTCTCTTTCGTCTCAGTCATGGCTGTGCAAGGGTCAGCCCAGCTAAGCATGGAGAATGGGAAGCTCCTCAGGTACACCTCACCTCTTGAGATCACGTAGGCGGGATTTGCCCGTAGGATCACAGCTGGGACCCTAAGGGACCCTAAGAGACCAAAGCCTGCTTGCTGTTCACGGAGGGTAGCGACTGCAAAGGGCGGCACACTGCTTCCCACAAGAGACCGAGGAGTGTAGGCCTGGATGCTGGAGGGCTGAGTTTGGTACCCAGGACCATGCTGAAAGAGCAAGCATTCCTTCTGAGCTCAAGAAAGAATTCACCCCGGGGGCACCTGGGTGGCTTAGTCGGTTGGGCATCCGACTCCAGCTCAGGTCATGATCTCTTGGTCCGTGGGTTTGAGCCCCGAATCAGGCTCTGGGCTGATCGCTCAGAGCCTGAAGCCTGCTTTGGATTCTGTGTCTTCCCCTGTCTCTGACCCCCGCCCCCCCACTCGCGCTCTGTCTCTCTCTCTTTCAAACATAAATAAACATTAAAAAAAATAAAAAAATTTAAAAAAGAATTCACTCGGGGCTCCTGGGTGGCTCAGTCGGTTAAGCGTGTTCAACACTTGATCTCAGCTCAGATCTTGATCTCAGGGTTGTGAGTTCAAGCCTTGTGAAAAAACAAATTCGCTTCTATACACACAGGAAAGGAGTGTCAGAAATGTTGATTTACGCTGCACAGTAAGCTTGAGGAGAAGAAAATGTATCCCTGCCCTGCCTGGGAGGGAGGCGGAAGGGGGGAGGAGGGGGGGTTCCTGGGAAGTGAGAAGGTCACATGATTACGTTGGTCACTGACCACTGGTTGAGCTTGATGTCTTGGATTAATATTTCTAGAAATTTCAACCGAACCCGCATCACAATCCTGGCCCCACGCTCCACTGGGCATAACCTAAAGAAATGATATATTCGCTTGGCCTATATCTCTTCATTTATTCATTCACTGATTCATTTAGTCAAATAAATACACATGTCCTGCCACCCAAACCAACAGATATGTCATGAAATCAAAGGATCAAAACAAAATAAGAAACGACTGATTATAAAGCAAAGAGGTCAAAATAAAAATTAGCGTTGGATGACCTTGTCTGGCATCGGGGCTTTGTCAGATCCCAGCTTCCTGCATGAAAACTGATGAGGGAGCGTGAGGCAGGCTGAGGGGCAAAGCACAAGTTAGCACCACCCCCCCCCCACCCACCCCTACCCCAGGCGGGATCTGTGTGATATTCCTTGGACACTCCTGGCTCCCCAGGAAAAAGGAAAGGGGTTTAAGTGCTTGCCATGTCGATGTGGGAAACTAAGGCAAATGAAGAGCTGAATTCCCTTCCTGACTACAGTCCATTGACAAGTCCTTGAAACAGGCAGAGTGACCCCCCTCTAAGTGCTCAGCTGCCTTGATGAATACACTTCACTAGGGGCAAAAAGGAATCTTGGTTTAACATTGTCCCAACCTGGAGGATCCCGTAAATCCATCATCTCAACTGTCCCAGGATATATGCTGGCAATCAAGCTCCAAGTGTATGCTCCCCCCCCCCCCATATGCATCTGAAGGGTCTCGTGACTGAGGTTTTATTAAACTGTGATAAATGGCGTTTCCCTAGCCCCTCGAGGTCCTGGAAACCTTGCTTCCAAATTCCTTGGAGACTTACTCTATCTCTGACCCCCTCCCAACCTCAAGGGTATATAATGAGTTACCCATCAGGACCCCAGTACAGCTCTTCCTGCCCCCGGGTCCTGTCCCCATGCTTTCATAAAATCATCTTTTTGCACCAAAGACATCTGCAAGAATTTTTTCTTGGTCGTCGGCTCCAGACCACCCCACGAGCACCCCAAAACTTCATCAAATACTACTAACTTCCTCTTTGAAGGGAACCGAACGTTTGTCTACAATGACTCACACCCCTCTCAGCAGCCCAGACACAGGCTGTGATCTCCAACTTGAGCTGGCCCACCAGGACACTGTTCCTACTTCCAGTGATCGCCTAGTGTGACAGCAGTCAGGCTCAGCCCCAGGTTGTCTCTATGAAGAGGTACAACCCACAGAAAGCCAGGCCCTCAAGGCAAGTCTCCTGGACAAGGACCTCTTTTTTTTTTTTTTTCTATAAGAAAGAAAAAAATCTGAAGCTCATTTGAGATGGTCAATACCCTACGGGCTTGGCTTTTATTTCTGCCATAAAGCGTTAAATTTTTTCATAGAAGTGGAAAGGCAAGTTTGCCTCTTCCATCGGTCTAGGAAAATGTTGGTTAAATTATCCAAGCCACCTAGGCATAAGAGGAAAAATAATAATCACCATAAGCAGGGGGGAATGGGTAGGAAAGCAGAGGGATTAAAAACAGTTTCCAGAATCAGATGCCTACATTCAAGTCCCAGTTTCTGCCACCCACCAGCTGTGTGGCCCTAGGCTATTTATTTACCCCTCTGTGCCTTGATTAAGGCTGTTGAAAGGATGAAATGAGATCGTGTATACGGACTTCAGCATAGCATGGGGCATCTCCTAAACACTCTATAACTAAGGTATTAACAATTAGCCCTTACCATGGCCAGGCAATATGCCGAACGCTTTTTTTAACTGAGATATCATTTCCACACCAGGAAATTCACCATTTTAAAGTGTGCAATTTAGTGGTTCTTGGTTTATTCACATTGTGCAACCATCATCACTATCTAATTCCAGAACATTTTTATTATCCCCAAAATAAACCCCATACTCATTATCATCACCCCTCCCCCAACAACCAAGAGTCTGTCTATGGATTTGCCTACCCGGAACATTTCATTGAAATAGAATCACACAGTATGCAATCCTTTGTGACTTTTTTCACTCAGCACAATGCCTGCAAGGTTCATTTCATGTTGTAGCAGGTGTCATTCTTTTTATGGTTGAATAATATTCCATTGTATGAACACACTACATTTTGTTTATCCACACATCAGTTGGTGGATATTTATGTGGTTACTGCCCTCTGCTTTTATTAATAGGGTTGCTGTAAATATTTAGGTACAGGATTTTGTTCACGTATATGTTTTCAATTCTCTTGGGTGTACACCTAGGAGCGGGGTTACTGGATCATATAGGAATTCTTTGTTTAACTTTTTGAAGAACCACCAAAGTGTCTTGCACAGAGGTGACACAATTCTTTTTTTTTTTTTTCTTTTTTTTTTTTAACGTTTATTTATTTTTGAGACAGAGAGAGACAGAGCATGAACAGGGGAGGAGCAGAGAGAGAGGGAGACACAGAATCTGAAATAGGCTCCAGGCTCTGAGCTGTCAGCACAGAGCCCGACGCGGGGCTCGAACTCACGGACCGTGAGATCATGACCTGAGCCGAAGTCAGACGCTTAACCGACCGAGCCACCCAGGCACCCCTCAGAGGTGACACAATTCTATATGCTTGCCAACAGTTTTGAGGGTCCCCTTGCTAACACTCATTATTTTCCTATATTTGATCATAACTGTCCTAGTGGGTATAGAATAATATTTCAGAGGCATGTGGGTGGCTCAGTCAGTGAAGCATCCAACTCTTGACTTCAGCTCAGGTCATGATTTCATGGTTTGTGAGTTCAAGCCCCACATCAGGCTCTGTGCTGACAGCACGGATAACTAAGCACTGGATATTAAACCCTTATCAGATATATGATTTGTAAACATTTCCTTCTAGTCTGTGAGCTGCCTTTTCATGTTCTTGTTAGTGTCCTTTGATCCACCAAAGGTTTTAATTTTGAGAACGTTCAACTAATCTCTTTTTTTCTGTTGTTTCTGCATTTTTCTGCAAGTTTCTGCATGTTCCCTATGCATTTGGTGTCATACCTAAGAAACTGTTGCCTAGCCCAAGGTCACAAAGACTTACACTGATGTCTCCTTCCAACATTTTATACCTTTGGCTTTTATATTAAGTTTCTTGACCCATTTCAAGTTAATTTTTGTATATGATGTGAGGTAGAGGTCCAAATACATTACTTTGCATGTGGATATCCTTTCCCATTGAATGGGTTTAGTACTCTCGTGGAAAATCAATTGACTATAGTTGTCTGAGCATATTTGAGAGCACTCCATTCCATTCCACTGATCTTTACGTCCCGCCTTATGCTGGTACTATGTCATTTTGAATTCTGTACCTTCGTAGTAAGTTTTCAAATCAAAAAGTGTGAGTCCTCCAATTTTCTCCTTCTGTTTTAAGATTCTTAGCTATTTTGGGTTGTTTTTTTTTCTTTTTTTTTTTTTTTTTTTTTTTTTGCAATTTCATATGCATTTTAGAAATGCCTGTCTATTTCTAAAAAACAAGGACAGTTGGAATTGTGATAAGGATTGTATTGAATCTGTGAATTGATTTGTGGAATATTGCCATCTTAATAACATTAAGGCATTCGGGGGCCTGGGTAGCTCAGTTGGTTGGGTATCTGACTCTTGATTTTGACTCAGGACGTGATCTTGTGGTGTGTGAGTTCAAGCCCCACATCGGGCTCCTGGATGACGGCACAGAGCCTGCTTGGGATTCTCTCTCTCTCCCAATGTCTGTCCTTCCCACGTGCTTGCTCTCTCTCTCTCTCTCTCTCTCTCTCTCCAAATAAATAAATAAATAAATGAATAAAACTTAAAAATAATAATAATATCAAGGCTTCCAATCCATGAATACAGATGATTTTCCATTTATTCATTTAGAAATATTTGATTTCTGGGACACCTGGGTGGCTCAGTAGGTTAAGCATCCGACTTCGGCTCAGGTCACGATCTCCCAGTTTGTGAGTTGGAGCCCCGGGTCAGGGCTCTGTGCTGACAGCTGAGAGCCTGGAGCCTGCTTCTGATTCTGTGCCTCCCCCTCTCTCTGCCCCTCCCCGCTCTCTCTCTGTCTCTCAAAAATAAATAAACATTAAAAAAAATTTTTTAAGAAATATTTGATTTCTTACAGCAGTATTTTGTAGTTGTCAGTGTATAAGCCTTATACTTCATCTCATAAATTTTTTCACTAAGCATTTCATTCTTTTTGATGCTAGGTTAAAAGGAATTGCTTTTCTCATTTTATTTTCATATTGTTCATTGCTAATGTATAGGGATACAATTCACTTTACATATTAATGTATACTGCAACCACGTTGAATTTTTTTTTATTAGATCTAACCGTTTTTTAGTAAATTCCTTGAAATCCTTTACATATAAGATCATGTCATCTGCAAATAAAGATAGCTCTATTTCTTCCATTTCAACCTGGGCTACTTTTATTTCCTTTGCTTCTCGAAATGTTGTTTGTCTGTTTGTTCACTTTTCTGGACTAATTCTGTAGCGTCTGAGTTCTCTGTCATGTGTGGCCGCTGAAATCTCTATTCAGTTTGCTTAGTGGTGAGCTAATGACCACACAAGGATTGATTTCACGTATCTTTCAGAGCCAATAAACTTCCTGGTCTTCCTCATGGGGTACTGTGTGCGTGCTGAGACGCACCTTCAACCCTCAGGCAACTTTAACTCTGCCTTAGCCTTCACTTCCCACTTGTTTAGAGCTTCATTTTCAGCCAGAGGTGACGGCTTCCAGTCTATTTGATCTTTACTGAGTATTCATATGCCCAAGCCTGTGTGTTAGTCTCAAGGTTCCCAGGAATATGTCAGAGCTTTTCAAAGCCTCTGTGAGTATCTCATTCCTCAGTTTTTTAGGTTTTCATTTTTGTTTTCCCTGAAGTGTCTTGGTGACCCCAACCATTATTCACAGCCTCAGGCAATCACAAAGTTCATCCATTGCCTCTAATTGTTTTAACACTGATTTTCCTCACTCGACAGACTCAGAGTTAAGCAAATAAAGACAACTTTGCAAAGAGTGTCTCCCAGGGAATAGCCCAGAAAGGTAAAACAATAGCAATTCTCTAAGACGGGGTTTTGAAGGAGTTCCCGTGTCGTTCTGCTCCCTCCGGTGGCCGCCAGACTAGTAAATTTCAGTGTGATTTCATTTTCAGGCTATTAATTTTTCTGGCTACTGCAGAGCTGAAAGGGAGAATAGGAATAAGAAACTTAAAACACCATAAACCTTCTTGTTCTTCCTGAAATTCTGTCATTTTTCCTGAATAAACACTCCCTGGATTCTTGTCAGCCTTTGGTTAATTTCCAGGGTTCTGAAAAAGTCAAGTCTGACATTTTTTGCCAGGGTTTTTGTTGTTGTTGCTGTTGTTGTTGGTTTTACGGAGGAGAGAATTTTCAGAAGTTCTTACTCTGCCATTTTTCACCGAGGTCGCTTTGACCTAGCGTTCTAAATGCAATGTAGCATCGTGGTCAGAATTGGGCTTCCAGCAGTCAGGCCGTCTGGGTTCAAATACCAGCTCAACCGGTTACTGGCTGTGCCACCTTAGGCAAGTTCCTCAACTTCCCTGTGCCCCATTTTCCTTCTCTAGAAGGCAGAGCTATAATAATAGTATTGAGTGCATAGGAGAGTCCTAAAAATTCAGAATTAACACATGAAGAAAGCCCAGTACGGCTCCCAGCACATAGTAACAGCTCATTGGTGCCATTATTGGAGCTGCATTGCTAAGGGAAGGGCGATTATTCTCTCCACTTGACAAATGGAGAAAGGGGAGCAGAGAGAGGTGAGGGAAACGGCTAGGGGTCACATAGCTGGTAGTCCTGATGGCTCTGCTACAAACCAGGATGCAAGGTGACCTCCAAGGTCACACCTTCTTATGCCACTGACCCAACCGTCAAAGAAGTCAGGGCGCGGAGGCAAATGCAACAGACGCTGAGCTCTGCGCCTGTGAACACGGACCCCCTGGGGACCAGAGACTCCCACTGCACCCCTTCTTCTTAGTATACCCAGCAGAGAAGGCAGAGCGAAAGGCCATGCACACAGGTGGTACAAAGCAAGCCCTCGGGGGAACTAATAGAGGAAAACGCGTGCAAATGGAGAAAGGGCTCAGGGAGGAAAATCAGTGAAGGCGAAACGTCATTTTCTGCACACTGATTTTCATCCTTCCTTACCATTGACAGGAAGGAGATCCCTTCGGGAGTTCCATTTTATATTTATATAGCGTCTGGTGATGTCCAGGAAACACGGCCCACCACTCCAAATTTCTTGCCTCTGGAAGTACCCCACTAGGGGGTGGCAAAACCCCTGCAGGCCAACTCCCAATACTTGCAGCCTCCTGCCACCTGCCCTCGGCAATCGCATCTATCAGACAACTATTGAACATCCTTGGGGCTCCCGGGTGGCTCAGTCGGTTAAGCATCGACTTCGACTCAGGTCATGATCTCGCAATTCATGAGTTCGACCCCTGCATCCGGCTCTGTGCTGACAGCTCAGAGCCTGGAACCTGCTTCCAACTCTGTGAATCCCTCTCTGTCTGCCCCTCCCCCACTCGTTCTCTCCCTCGCTCTCTCTCTCTCTCCCTCTCTCTCAAAAATAAATTGTAAAAAACCATTAAATTTTTTTTTTAAAACTGTAAATAATAAAAAATATCGAGCATCCTCTCTGGGCAAAGAACACCATGCCATGGTGGGTGAGGGGCTCTTGCTGGGGGGGGAGTCCAAAAATAAGAAGCAGTCTCTAGCTTCAAGAAGCCAAGTGCCAAGTATAAAAACAAGGCAAGAGCTCAGTCAAGTGAAGAGCCTTTAGCCCCACAGGCCACCAGTGAGGTAGAAACCATGGGTCCAGGTGGTTCTGAAGGAAGTGCTCCTTCAGCCTGGTGGATCGGGGAGCTGTGTCCTCAGTGCACAGCAAGGAGTTGAGTGGGACATCTGAGGTATGGGCGGAGTGTCATCCAGGGGGCTGGGGCTCCCTTATGAAAGCCAAGAACACAGTACATGCTCATGCACAGGTTGGGTATTTGCCAACAGGCACTAGGAGAGTGGGAGTCAGAGTGTGCAGGACCCTCATGCCATACATACCCAAGAATGTGGGCACAATACGAGTGTGAGTAAGGAGAGCCTCTGAGAAACTGGAAAAGGGGAACCCCACGGTCAAGTGTGGGATGCAGAATAACTAACAGAGCAGGGTTTTGAAGGAGGAGCTGGAGGGGGTTGACTTCCCCAGAATGCAGCATGGCAGTGGAGGCTGGACACTCCTTCCCACAGAGGCGAGACTGGATGGGTCACCCACACTCAGGCATCCTTAGCCCCTCACCCTTCATGGACCAAAATGCTCTTAGAGCATGGACAGCTAGGAAACCTAGTAGGAACGGTCCAGGGGTCATTCTGGAGCTGGCACGGGCGGGATGCTTCAGCTATTCAGTCATGGGCAGAGAGTGTGGCCCCACCAGTGAAGGATGGAGAAGAGAAAGAGGCTGGGAGGCTATCGCCATACTCCCGGGAAGAGAACAGGGGTGGCAACAGCAAGAAAGGAAAAGAACTGGATGCGAACGACTTCATGGGGATGTGCCAGACACAGATCCAACGGCACTTTGGTTCTTTCTTTCCCTGAATCCAACCCCTGGCAGTCACTTCCTACCTACCACCCACTGCACTCCACCTCCTCAAGTAGGCACGCGTGGGGCATGAGAGCATCACCTTCAGGGCATGGAAGGTAAGCTTCCCAGAGATGGGCGAGGACTAATGTGGCCTGTAGCATTCAGGCTTAGGGAGGAGGGCAGGCTTTGGGAAATGAAGGAGACAGGGTCTGGAAGTCTGGGCTCCAGGTAACCCTCTCCCACACCAGGGCCATGGTCAACGTCTTAGAAAGTGTCTGAGGGGAA
Organism: Panthera pardus; assembly: GCF_024362965.1. Lineage (NCBI taxonomy): Eukaryota > Metazoa > Chordata > Mammalia > Carnivora > Felidae > Panthera > Panthera pardus. The sequence continues at coordinate 15,151,805 of NW_026526655.1, forward strand.
GAACAAACCTCCGTGAAGAGCGGTTGAAGAGTCAGCCTGCCACATGAGGGCAAACTCAAGGAGCTGGGGCACCGCAGGTTGACCTGACGCCATAATGGCTCAGGCACAGGCTGTCTCTGCCCCCCACCCCTCCCACCCCACATCTTCACCTTCCGTCTACCTTCAAGACCTAATTCAAGAGCCAGGACCCTGTACCACCCCCCCCCCAACCACTTCCCTCTTCCCTCAGCCTGAGGAGATATCTCCCCACTCCACACTCCCAAGTGCTTTGCTTGTGGTCAATTTATGGCTCTGCAGATGGGTATCTAATTATCTTACAAAGCAGAACATGGTTGTGTCCAGCAGACTGTACGTTCCTGGCTCCGGGGATGATATCTTCTTCGTGTTTGTTCCCCCCTCCCCCAGAACCCAGCCCAGGGCCTGCATATATGTATATTATACATTGACCTAATCAATTACTTAGCGTTTGACACCTTTCTGTACAAAGAGCTCCCCCACAAGATGGCTCGAATGGTCAGAAAGTACTTGTAGCCACCCAAAACTGCTTCCCTGTAGCTTGTCATTGCTTTCCCTATCAGCCATTGCTTCCCCCATTGTGACTCTGAGAATATTTTCCTCCATCTTCTACATGGTAGCCAACAGATATTTGAAGTCACTATTCATCTCTCGCCCACCCCCACCAAAGCTCTTCTTTCTCTTCGTAAACATACTCATAGTCTGAAAGGGGCCATAACGTAACTAGACACTAGAGAGAGAACAGGAAAAACTAAGTTCAAAGACAGAGGGTGACTTGTTTTGGTTTGAGGTTTGGATGAGATCCAGCTTCCCAGTTCCATGATTCATTCTCAGGGAAGAAAGACACATGGCCCTGGAATGCTCAGGGAAAATGGTGGAATTCTGTCACCACCTCAAAGGGCACTCCAGGGAGGACAGGTTCTAAGTGGACACAGTGGTCAGGTGATGCTTTCAGCTCCCCGGCACCTGAGTGTAGTTTTTCTGCAGACCAACACTACCTTCATGGAACCATGGAAACCTAATAGAAGCTTACGTTTTACCCAGGGACTAAGGGAACCTAGGGATCATCGGATCCATCTCTTTCTACTTGCAGACAAGGAAACTGAGGCCCAAAGAGAGCGAATGAATTAAACACTTACCTAAACGTACGTTCTCAGAGCTAGGTTTCCAATGTCATTAACCAATGTCACTTCCATCCTCTGCAGTTACAATTTCAGGTGAAAATAGAATGGCTTCTCCACCTGTTCCCTGATACTTCACAGCCTCGCCAAAGCACAGACGCTCCAAACCAGAGCTAACAAATGCGTTAAGCGATGTCTTCAACTCCAGGATGTCACGTGGAGCCTCTAGGTGATGCAGGTTGTCATTATGGTCAAGGTCTCAGGTTGACACGTGGTTTCATGAATGCCGATTATGTTCATTTATAACATATTAAAATATGTGTCAGGGCGCCTGGGTGGCTCAGTCGGTTAAGCGTCCAACGCTTGCTTTCAGCTCAGGTCATGATTTTGCGGTTCATGAGTTCAAGCCCCGCATCGGGCTCTGTGCTGACAGTACGGAACCTGGAGCCCGCTTCGGATTCTGTGTCTCCCTCTCTCTCTCTGCCCCTCCCCTGCTCACACTCTGTCTCTCTGTCTCTCTGTCTCTCTCTCAAAAATAAATAAACACTAAAACAAATTTAAAAAAAATGAACGCACTGGGTGTATGTGTATCAACATACATATGTCAAAAATACAATATTAGAAAATGAATAAATAAATAAATATTTAAAGTAAAAAGACATGTTATACATTACAAGGAAATTGCAGAAAGGTACATAGAATATACTATTGCACCAAAGTTTGAAAGTATGCAAAACAAGTAGTTTGGGATGAGTTCAAACAGTGCAATTGTAAAAAACTGCACAGGAGTGGTTACTTCTGGGCAGGAGAAAAGAGGAGAAAGACAGAAAAGGAGACTAGAAAAGAGTAGGAGGGTGGTTTCAGTTGACTCTACATCGTTCTGCTTCTTTCTTTCTCTTTTTTTTTTTTTAGTTATTTGTTTATTTTGAGAAAGACAGAGAGAGCATGAGTGGGGGAGGAGCAAAGAGAGGATCCCAAGCAGACTCTGAGCTATCAGGTCGGAGCCCAAACCCACGTACATGGTTCAGCTTCTTATGCTATATGGTGAATATACATGCATTTGCTATATTATTATTATTATAACATTTTGTATGCCTAAAGTATTTCATAACTGAAAGAACTAAGTCAAAGTTACCCCCCCAAAAATTGGATTCCCTCTTCCACCGCCTCTTTCTTTCCTCTCCATCTCTCCTCTCTCTTTCTCACTATCTATTGATTATATAATACATAGTTTACATACGTATATAATAGAGAGAGGAGAGAATAAGTAGGCAGATAAAACAGGTGATCAATGATAGACAGTTAAATAGATAAATGATAGATCAATAGATAGAAAGATATGGATGGGTAGGCCCATTATTTTATGCCAAGTGTTCTTCATGAACCATATCTTATTGAATCCTGACAACGGCCCATCTCCCAGATGAGATAACTGAGGCACAGAGAATGCAGGCTCACAAAGCTTTCAGGTAGCTGACCCCCACATCAAGCCCACAGGAGTCTGATCCCAGCACCTGCTGATTTCCTGCACCATGATGCGACTTGAACTTAAAGGGGCCAGGGACATTCAAGGGTTCCAGTGCTTCCTCTAGAAATGAGAGAGAAGAACTTGAGAAATTAAAAAACAACAACCACCACAAGTAAATAAAAATAAATAATAACAAAATTCAAAAGCAAACAGTAAAAGGACAAAACAAGCTGTTCTTAGGGCAGACAGGGAAACTGTCCCCCAGGATCCATGCTCTGTCCTCCTGATTTCTGGCCTCAGCTGAATGAGGTCCAGCCTTCCTCTTCGTTGTGCCAAGGAAGAGACATGCTAAGGAAGAGACCATATCTATCCCGACACACAAATAACCACAGAAGCATCTTATTTGTCAACGGTTGTGCACTACAAATCTTCTCTCTTGTTTAACTCACATCAGTTTACACTTCAGCACCAAAATAGCGATGCTTTTCTGCATTTGCAAACCCAAAGTCTTGTGAACAGTGATGAGACAAGCTGGAGAGGCCTTCTTTGAGGACAAGCTGCTTTCTCGGTGCCAGAACGAATAATTAACTGCATTGCCCCAAAGGCTCAGGATCAAACCCCATCATGAGCAGCGATTCAGTAGGAAACCTCACCATCCTGGTACCTTTGCCACTATTTATCTTTTTAAAAACCAACAGTGACATATCTTAATGCTTGGAAAAACTTGATCTGAAACTGACATTCAAATAATACCGTAAAACGTTGGTTGGCGAGCATAATTCGTTCCAGAAACATGCTTGTAATCCAAAGCATCTGTATATCAAAGCGAATTTCCCCATAAGAAATAATGGACACTCAGATGATTCGCTCCACAACACAAACACATTCCTAGAACAATGATGACAATACTGTAATATAATCCAAAATAATAACGAAAATACAAAAATACAAAGAAAAACAAACAAATTAACATTCACTTACCTTTGAAAACCTTCATGGCTGATGTGAGGGAGACAAGAGAGAGGAGGGTTATTGCGTAGGATGACTTTCACTGTCACTAACGCAATCACTACGATCTATTGACTCAGTGGAATCTTTTTCTGCACAGGGGTCATGGTATACGCTCGCGTAGGTATTGACTACAGTACAGTATTAATCAACTCTCGGGGCGCCTGGGTGGCACAGTCGGTTAAGCGTCCGACTTCAGCCAGGTCACGATCTCGCGGTCCGTGAGTTCGAGCCCCGCGTCAGGCTCTGGGCTGATGGCTCGGAGCCTGGAGCCTGTTTCCGATTCTGTGTCTCCCTCTCTCTCTGCCCCTCCCCCGTTCATGCTCTGTCTCTCTCTGTCCCAAAAATAAATAAAAAACGTTGAAAAAAAAAATTAAAAAAAAAAAAAAATCAACTCTCATCATATCCTGTATTTAATGTAACTGGCAATAAGGTAGTAGAGGGAAGGGTCTATATCTGCAGGCAGCCTGACCTAGAATGAAGCAAAGCATTCTTAAGCGTACTTGTGTATGGAAAAGCAAAGGACTGTCCAGAGGTGCCTTGAAGTGACAAAAAATACACGAGTGCCTGTTGTGGGCACCTTTCAACATTCTGAAAAATCACTGACTTCTGCCAAACACCACAGCCCGAGACCAAGCATCCGAGCATGGGAGATGATCACCCACAATCCCACAGAGAGAGAGAGAGAGAAGGACCATGAACCATTGGCTCAGCTGTGATCATGCGACATTCGGCATCACGTACTACTCGTATTACAAGACATCGCTCTTCATCAAGTTAAAATTTATTAGAAATGTTTGTTTGATGGAACTCTCGAACAAGTTACTCTCAACATAAGGTTTGACTGTACTGCTTAAAAATTCATATCTGTGGAGATTCAACAGGCTTAGTCTTATTTGAAAACTGCATGTGGAGGTTGTTTTGGGATTAATACTTTAAACCACATGCCCTTTAACCATCTGCGTTGTGTTTGTTTTTAGCACTGAAGTTGTGGTTAAATGATACATATTTTACATTTAAATATTTGGAAACATGGCCAAGATTCATTAAGAAAAGCAAACATTTAGCTCCCCATTTCCTCTGACTAATTTTTCAGAACACTGTCGTCCACGCCTTTCCTGGAGAACAACCCTTCATCACCAAAGACAGACATGTTCATTTCAATGATTTCAATACGTAAGAAATGAAACTCATAATGCCAGAGTATAGGTGTTACAGATGATCTCTGAGACACAGAAAAAGGAAGTCATTCTCTGGACCCACATGGAAGAAGCTGAGTTTGCTTGTGCATGTTTATTCTCCTGTAGGACTCTCAGAACAAGTTTTGCCTGTAATGCCTGGTTGGATGGATGGGACATTTCTTTTTTTTTTTTTTTTAATTTTTTTTAATGTTCATTAATTTTTAAGAGACTGAGAGAGACAGAGTGTGAGCAGGGGAGGGACAGAGAGAGAGAGGGAGACACAGAATTTGAAGGAGGCTCCAGGCTCTGAGCTGTCAGCACAGAGCCTGACTTGGGGCTTGAACTCACAAATCGTGAGATCGTGACCTGAGCCAAAGTCAGACGCCCAACCGACTGAGCCACCCAAGTGCCCCTGGATGGGACATTTCCACAAGCATCAACATGTGTCATTTCCTTGGGCATTTTTCTCCTCTTGCTTTGACTAAAGTAAATAGCTTGACTATTTGGGATTTAAGCAGTCCAATCCGCATGCTTAGTTGATGATTATCCAACAAGTAAAGGTTTGCGATCGCTAGTGGCAAAGATAACTAGTTGTCCACCCAAGACTTGTGCTCTCCTTGTATTAGACAAAGGTTCTGTGGAGAAAATGGTTATCAACCCAGAATGATATTCCCAGTCCCTTTAGACTTGGTGGGGTCAGTTCTCATCAATGGAGCATGAACAAAACGATGAGTACAGATCTCCAGTAACAATGGGTAAGAAGCCGGTGTGTGTCATCCACAAGGTGGAAGGCAGCTGGATTCCTGAATCACTGCACGGAAGGCAGGGTGCCTAAAGCCACTTTGGACTTTATGTGAGTGAGCAGTGACTTCTTTTGGGTTAAGCCACCGAAGTTTGGGAATTTAGCTTTAAAACAACTCATTATCACGGGGGCACCTGGGTGGCTCAGTCAGCTGGGTGTCTGACTTCAGGTCATGATCTGGCAGATCATGAGCTCAAACCCTGTATCGGGCTCTGTGCTGACAGCTTGGAGCCTGGAGCCTGCTTTACATTCTGTGGCTCTCTGCTCCTCCCTTGCTCCCATCGTCTCTCTCTCTCTCTCTCTCTCTCTCTCAAAAATGGATGAACATTAAAAAAAACTTTCTTTTAAACAACGCGTATTATCACCTGGATCAAGTGAGAAGCATCTCAAAACATAAAAATATATCCCAAGCCAGTAAATTTCCTAGACACCCAGGCTACATGCTCTGCTTGTTAATTAAATGATGAGATCACAGATCCCAAGGCTGTGACGTCAGTGTCCCCTCGCCTAAGAAATAGCAATGATCCAACTCAGATCAGCCCCTGGAGAACCCTGCAGTAGCCACTTTGGACGGCTCTGCTGAGTCACCCAAGATCAAGCACCCAGAGTGTGTCAGAAGAACGACCCCAAAACGATTTCTTCCATTTCTTAAGTAGAATAAGGAATGTAAAGAATATTAAGACACACAGATCATTGTGTTTTAAATTTCCAGAAGTCCCTTAGGCCCTCTGTTTCACAGAGGCTTAAATAATGAAAGGCTTAGATAAAAATGCCCTTTACGGAAAGGTTCCCCAGCTTTTTTATGTCTGGGCTCTTCAATCTGTTCCATCAACTTAGTCAAACAGGTCACAATTAAGATCAGAAGGAAAAAAGTCAAAAAGCCATTGCCCACTAAGGAAATGGCTACGTAAATACAACCCTAGCTTAAAGCCTTCTGTTTGCTCAGCTGTGTTTATTTAAATTAAATATTAGCCCTAACTAGGTCCAATATTTACCATTTAACCTCCATTCTGCTCACCTGAATTTGGGGTTCTTGGTGACAGGGAAGTAGGACCAAGAAATGAAATGCTTACGATGTGCTTACTTTCACCTGAATTCAGGTAAATGGCCAAACATCGTTCCAGAGACACTAGCCTCGGTGACCTGAAGCCTCAGCGTGCCTTGAAGCAAACCCCAGTGCTTTTCAAACATTTTTTGTTGTTGTTAGTACTGGAGACCATATTTCCCAAGAGAGCTTACACAGAACCCAAATAAACCAAGCAGGCAAATTGTGAGCTGCCGTAATTAAAGCCCCTTCACTCACGTTCCGCCCTTTCTCTCTGACATCCCTGGGGCTCCTCTGCCAAACACTTAGATTCCAAAGATCCAGTTCAATCCCTTTCTGTCACCGAGAAAGAAACTGAGGCACCGTAACATGGCCATAGCGACTCGGCAAGTTAGCTGCTGGGTGAGGACTGGAAACCATCTTGACTCCCAGCCCAATGCTCTTTCCGTACCATGGGTGACTGGTGACAGTGCTTCTTCTCGAAATATCTTCACACAATCTCTGTGTCTATGAGTCTCCTGCCTAAATTGGGAGCATCTCCATAGACCCTCATCTTCTGGCTCTGAGTTCAATTCATGCAGCCACATCTGCCATAAACACCAGGGTCCTAGTGCACAGAAGTCTCATACGGGGGTGTCCATCGGGTCCTTGGAGGGAGACCTCTCCACGTGAAGTGACCCCAGTCTGCACACTCTACCTCCCACTCCTCCCTTACCGTCTTCCTGTGACAGTGGTCCATGTGTGTGCCCCTGGGAGCTCTCATGCTGGTCCTTCAAGCAAAGAAGGACCTGTTTGGAGATGGAAGGGCTCCTGGGGATCACCCAGAGTCGGCACCAGCTGCCTCATTTTACAAATGAGACAATGTACATCCTGGCACTTTAGGAACTGGAGAGTATTTTAGAAATCTAAATAGCCACGTCTGTGAGGCAACTTGGACTAGAAAGGAGTTTCTGAATGTGAGGATGATGTATGAATAGCTTCTACTGGAACCACTTAGGGTGCTTAGTGAAAACATAGATTCCTGGACAGAGCGTGAATCTGCATTTTTATCAACCATCCCAGAGGAAGCTTCTGCATATGCCACTGGTAGTGGAAAGAGGCAAGTGGACTTGTGTTCACAACCCAGCTCCTCAGTCTCCCAAGGGGTATGTTGGACAGAACCACTCAATCCCTCTTGTCTCCCGTGGGAGTAGTGGGGGTAGTGGTGGGCAGACGTCTACTAAAATACTGAGCTAGAAGAAGCTTCTGTACCTGCTAGGGGAGGTTCCGGCCCCTTCCCAAATACACTGAGTCAGCCAGTTCAGACCTCTGGGACAAGTCCTTGCCGTAGCATGGTGGGGACCCCAGAATAGCACCCGCCTCCTCTGTCAACCCCACAGTTGGTGCCACCCTCATGACCTAATAATCACCTCCCAAAAGCCCCACTTCCTAATACCATCACATGGAGGGTTAGGGTTTCAACATGTGAATTTGGGGGAGACACGAACATTCAGTCTATTACAGAACCAAAGCCAGTGAAGAGGCCCCACTTGAAAGTGACCAATGGTTGGGGCTCCAGGGTGGCCCATTCGGTTAAGCGACCAACTCTTGATTTTGACGCGGGTCATGATCTCATGGTCTGTGAGTTCAAGCCCTGCATCAGGCTCTGCACTGTCAGCACAGAGCCTGCTTGGGATTCTCTCTCTTCCTCTCTGTCTGTTCCTCCCCTGCTTGTGCTCTCTCTTAAAATCAATAAATGAAGGAAATAGATAGAATAAATGAAATAAAAGGAAGGAAGGAAGGAAAGAAGGAAGGAAGGAAGAAATGGTGCACATCTGGGGAGTGGTGATGTGAAGCATGTTTGGCGGAGAGGGTGGGTCAAGATCACAGAGGTAGAGTGGCACTCTGAGGGGTGAGCAGGCACCCAGCCCCAGCAAGCCTCTGCCTCCTTATGTATAAAACAGAAAAGTGATGGTGCTGCTAGGGGGGAGTGATGGGGGCGGGGCACCTGGCGAACATCCCCATCAGTAGGTATTTCAACCTACAGGCAATGGAGGATCCATAGGAAGTTGAACTCAAACGTGGCGTCTCCTTGAAATCAAAACTATGGGAACAAAAGTTTGAGTGTGCTGGTTGGAGAGTTGTGTCGTTTCTCGGTAATCTTTTCATTTCGTCTCCGGGGTTCTCCAAATATTTGTACTGTTTGGGGATGGCAGTGGGGACTCTTCCTCCTCTTCCCCTGGCAATATATTAGCCCAGGATTCCGATGGAATATAGTAACTCAAGGGCTCACCGTCAGCTCGCGGAGGGCTGTGAATGAAGTGGCACATGATGAAGGATGTTCACGCAGCAGTTCCGTAGACAGGCTACCCCCTATCTTCAGGAGGCAAGCCAGTAGATCCCATTCACCAATGGTTCACAAATTTGGTGTATCTAAGCACAGTCAGGGGGAGGGGAACAATATTTTAAAAGGCAGGCTCTTAGCCCCTATCCCCAGATGCTCTGCTTTTCTTCCATCAAAAATCTGCAATTATTAAAAGCACCCATGTGTTAAAATACAAGGAAGCTCAAACTTTCAGAAACACTGCCATATGCCGGGCCCCTAGCACAGTCACCAACATGTGCAACATGTGCATGCACAACACAGCTAGAAGTCTGTCGGTGCCGTCACACGAATGAATTGGCTGAGAACATGAAACAATATTCTGGAGGGTCTTCTAAAAAAAAAAATTCCCTTAAAGCAGTGGTTCTCATCCTGGGATGTATCTGTGGAGCACTGGGGACTTTATAAACGGACTTCAGAGGACCCATGACTTCCCTGAAACTGAATATAATTTTTTGTGTGGATGTACAGATCTTTCCAGGAAGATTTCTCATTTTCCTCAGATATATGACCCGTAGAGAGTAAGGACCCACCCACCACCTTAGAGGCTGAAGCATCTAAATTGTAAGCCATATATATCTCCACCTGCAAAACCTCCCAGGAAACCTTTCCCTTGCGCGCTTGTCCAATGAAACAAGATATTCAAGGAGTTAAATCATTCAGGGGATCTTAGTTGCCTTTTATTTGCTGTTTGCAGGACCAAAGCTGAAGGGAGCTGAGAGACCCATCAGAGTCTGGTATCTCTTAACACATGAGAAATGGAAACCTAGAAGGTTACTTGCCCAAGGTCTCCCCACCTAATAACTGGTAGAGCCTGGAGGGGCACCTGCGGGGTGTCACCACAGCACAGTGCCCTTGTCGCACTGTCCCTCACCCCACCGCCACCCCCCCCCCCGCCCCGTGCCCCTCCCTAACCGCTGAGATCATCCAGGTCAAAACAAGTTGATCTCTGTTAAGGCACAATTTAGGTAGTATGAACATACGACCCAGCTGAATGAGATGTTTTCATTTAGATGTAATTAGTTTTTAATTTTAATTTAATGTATTTTATTTAGACAGATTATCAAAATATTATCATCTTAACATGCAATCAGTATACAAATTATTGAAGTATTTTATACATTTGTGCTAAAAGGTTTGAATTCCTGTGTGTATTTTACACTCAAAACACATCCTCAACTTGGGACGACCCACATTTCAAGGGTCAATAGCCACTGTGGCATTGAGCCAATGCACCCAACAACATATGCCTAAAACAAGCGTGGGTAGGGGAAAAAAAGAAATATGCATGCACACACGCACACACACACACACACACACACACACACAAAATGATATAAAACATACCTACACAGATACATTAAATATTTAAGGTAAGTGAACATGATTGGTAAAGAAACAAATGTAGGGGGGAAAAAAGAAAAAGACACAAATGTAGGCATTAAATGGTCTCAAGCATCGGTTCACGCATAGCCTAGTTCTTCAATTTAAATGATGCTCTTCCTCAGCATATTGCCTTTAAGCACTTAAAAATACACACCGATATCTCTTGTCCTAAGTTATTATCTGTAAGTCATATCTGAATCTCCTCTTTTGCAGGGATTTTTTTCAAATTTTATTTAAATCCAAATTAGTGAACATACAGTGTCATAATGGTTTCAGGAGTCGGATTTATTGATTGATCACTTACATGTGACACCCAGTGCTCATCCCAACAAGCGCCCTCCTTAATGCCCATCCCCCATTTAGCCCATCCCCCTCCCACCCACCTCCCCTCCAGCAACCCTGTTTGTTCTCTGTGTTCGAGAGTCTCTTATGGTTTGCCTCCCTCTCAGTTTTTATCCTATTTTCCTTCCCTTCCCCAATTCCACATATGAGAGAAATCATTTGATATTTATCTTTCTCTGACTGACTTATTTTTTTTTTTCATGTTTATTTCTGAGAGAGAGAATGAGCGGGGGAGGAACAGAGAGAGAGGGAGACAGAATCCAAAGTAGGCTCCAGGCCCTGAGCTGTCAGCACAGAGCCCGACGCTGGGTTCAAACCCACTAACCAGGAGATCATGACCTGAGCTGAGGTTGGACACTTAACCGACTGAGCCACCCAGGCGCCCCTCTCTGACTTACTTATTAGCTTTGCATAATACACTCCAGTTCCATCTACATTGTTGCAAATGGCAAGATTTCATTCTTTTTTATGGCTGAGTGATTGTTAACAACATAGCCTTTCATTGTCCAAAGTGTCCCAATTTATTTTTTTATGTTTTCATTTTTTTATTTGAGAGAGAGAGAGAGCACCAGCAGGGGGGAGGGGCAGAGATGGGGTGGGGGGGGAAGAGAGGGAGAGAGAGAGAGAGAGAGAGAGAGAGAGAGAATCTTAAGCAGGCTCCACGTTCAGCACAGAGTCCGACAGGAGGCTCAATCCCACATCCCTGGAATCATGACCTGAGTCCAAATCAAGAGTCAGACCCTCAACCAACTAAGCCACCCAGGCGCCCCAAAAGTGTCCCAATTTAAACATTACATTACTTGGTCACCCAAAGCTTGCAGATCTGCTTACAATTCTCCCCATTCTCCGTCAGTGGGAAAAATTAATCTGTTTCTGATCCTTCGCAATTCCTTTCATGAAATTTAACGACGTCTTTGCACAGGGCTCGAAAACTGGCTAGCTGCAGGCCCGACACTGCTCAGAATGCATTCAGGGAACCTGACACTTTTTTAAAATGATCTTAGTGGTTATTTGGCATTTTCAACTTGAGAAATTCCACCTAAAAGCCTGAATTGCCAGGCTTCCCTTGAAAAGTTCTGCATCACAAAGACCACCTTTCCCCCCCAACAGCAATTGCCTGTCCCAGGCTTTTGGGTGTGACACAGCCCTGCCACGTAGGCTTTTGAGTTGTGGTCTCTACATTTATGTAAATTTATGTATATTTACCATGGGTTGAATTGTGTCCCCCCAAAATTCACGTGTTGAAGGCCTGACCCCAGTACTTTAGAATATAAGCTTATTTGAAATAGGACCACTGTGAATATGATTAGTTAAGAGAAGGTCATGAGGGTGGGCCTCTAGTCCAACAAGACTGGTGTCCTCATACAAAGGGGGATTTGGGGGCGCCCGGGGGGGCTCAGTCAGTTAAGCGTCCGTCTTCGGCCCAGGTCATGATCTCACAGTTCATGGGTTCGAGCCCCGCGTCGGGCTCCGTGCGGACAGCTCGGAGCCTGGAACCTGCTTCAGATTCTGTGCCTCCCTCTCTCTCTGCACCCCCCCCCCCATCCCCGCTCACGTCTGTCTCTCTCTGTCTCTCAAAAATGAATACACGTTAAAAAAATTTTTTAGTATTTAAAAAAATAAAGGGGAAATTTAGATAAAAATATGGACACAGAGCCACACATAGGTGAATGCCATGTGGATACGAAGGCAGAGATGAGAGCGATGTGTCTACAGGCCCAGGAACACCAGGATTGCCAGCAAAGCACCGGGAGCCGGGAAGAGACAGGGGACGGCTTCTCCCTCAGAGCCTCAGAAAGAACCAGCCCCACCAACACCTGGTTCTCACATTTCTGGCCTCCAGAGCTGGGAGACAATAAATGATCATGTCACTCAGTTTGTGATACTTTGTTTGACGGCCTTAGAAAACTAATATATTCATGTGTAAGTGCATAAATCTATGATCCTCGGTTGGGGACAATTCTGCCCCTGGAAGAGGAGACATTTTGGGGTGTCACAACCCGGGGGCAGGGCCCCTACTCTCATCTAGTGGGAAGACACCAGGGTGCCACTAAACATCCAACAATGGGCGGGATCGTCCCCCACGCCAGAATTATCCAGGCCCAACGTCAACAGAGCCAAGGCTGAGAAACCCTGACGTAGTTAAATACCACAAAATAGTTTCCCGCGTGTCAGGCACTCAGACTCTGCCTCAACTCACTTCATCCTCCCCAGGTCCTACAGGATATGATGCCACGATCCCCACTTTGCCGATGAGGAAACTGAGGCTGGCGTAGAGTTTCATTAACTTGCCTTCATTTGGACCCTAGATTTTTGGCTCTGAGCCAAACACACAGGTCAGTAGGCTGAAGCCCAGAACTAACGTTCAGTCTTTTCATCCCGTCATTGTATCCCAGGAGGCCTGACAGCTCCCTCCTTGGTCTAGACACCCTGAAAACGCTCATTATAACCTCCTTTGTCATGCTGAGCCCGGCGTGTTCTGTCTGGCAAAAAAGGGGCTGGGACTAAACGCAATCAAGCCCCTCTCCTGTGAAATTACCAGGCTATTCATGCAGCTCGTCGTGAAGCTGGAAACAGCAGAAATGATTCCCAGGCTTTCAGCCTGACGCATCCCTTCTTTATTCAAATTCACGTTCTAAATATTTGAGAAATGGCACAGTCAGCTGTCAGTGAACGTGGCCTTCGCCCCCCCCCCCCCGCCCCCCCATTTCCCTCAGTAACCTAGGGCATCCTGTCCTGGGTCACACTTATGCATAAATAACAGCTGCGATGCAGGATTCCCAAGGGCAGTCAGCAGAGCCCAACTCTCAGAATAAGGAGCGGGATCCCTTATTCCCCTACCAAGCCCTCAAATCGGGGCTCTCCGACACTCCCCTCGGGACTGCCAGCCCCGCTCCGTAAAGCAGGGGAAATAATAACACGAACACAAGTAAGATGTCTGCCGCAGTGCCTGGCACATAATAAGTGTTCAGTGACAGCCATTATCAGCGGGTGGCAAACCGCTTTCTCCCTGGGTGACCTTGATCGCTTTTCTGATCTGTAAAATGGGAACAATGTGTCGTACCTGCTCTTCCAGCATCAGGAAATTTTTGTGAGACTTAGCGGGAAACATGGATTCAACATGGCTGGGTAGGGGCGCCTGGGTGGCTCAGTCAGTTAAGCGTCCGACTTCGGCCCAGGTCATGATCTCATATGGTTTGTGAGTTCAAGCCCCGTATCAATCAGGCTGTGTCTATCAGCACACAGCCGGCTTCAGGTCCTCCGTCCCTCCTCCGTGCTCTCTCTCTCAAAAATAAATAAACATTTTTTTTTTTTTTTAATAGAAGCAAACTCGCTGTGTAAATTCCAAGTACTATACAAATGTGAACGTGTCCCTGTCCTGGTTCTCTGCTGGGGATGCAAATAAGGGCCTCGCTCCCCCCCATAGGCATTAGCAGGCAATGTGTTACTCAGCCCTACCTCTCACCTCCCAGGGTGAGTCCCGGGATTCACCCAATGCACCCCAGAGCCTGCCTGCCCTCTCCCATCAACCCTTCTATCATCTGATTGGTCGTGTCTCTTTCTATCTCTAACACGATTTTGTCCGAGGGCCCGACCCTGTCATCGGGCACAGCTCAGAGCCACGGCTGGCTACCCTGATGGATTTCAGTAACTGCATCTCAGGCAAATGTCACTGGAGCCCAGTTCTTTTTTTTTCCCCCTCTCCCAAAGCTCCATGCAAATGTTCGTTTTTTCCCCTGCAGCTCCCATCCTTCATCAATCATTAGTTTCCTTCACCTGTAATTACGTATTAATTCCCCAGCGACCCTGATTCACACTCAGACCAGAGAAAGACATTTCAGTCCCTTACAAAGATGGTCACGTCCCTCCATTACCTTCTAAAAATGCCCCTCCAGGGACGCCTGGGTGGCTCTGTTGGCTGAGTGCCGACTTCAGCTCAGGTCATGATCTCACAGTTCATGGGTTCGAGCCCCGCATCAGGCTCTGTGCGGACAGCTCGAAGCCTGGAGGCTGCTTCCCATTCTGTGTCTCCCTCCCTCTCTGCCCCTCCCCCACTCATGCTCTGTCTCCCTCTGTCTCTCAAAAATAAACAAACATTTGAAATGTCCCCCCACCCCCTCCCCAGAAGACTGGCAACCTTGGACAGCCAGGCAGTCTCTTAGTCTGGGTGACCCTACTTGTTTTCAATACCTAGGTTCCCCAGAAGATTAACTTCTGTGGGAAAACACTATTTGGGGATGGCTTGTAGGAGACCTCAAACACCCCAGAAATGACATAAGTGAACCTGAATCCTAGAGTTTCAAAGATTAAATCAAAAGGACTCAACATTTTTTAGAAAAACCACAACTCTCAAAGTCCATGACCCCCCAACCCCCTACTCACCTGGGTGCTGACTAAACTCTTGGTGAGGAAGAGATCACTGCACAAGGCCACCATTTGGGAAGGAAATCCATAGAAGCTGGGACAGGAAAGTGCTTTCACAAAAGACAAGGTGCATTATTATTGACGTCAGTTATTCATTCTGCCTTCTGGTTTGAGTGTTCAGGAGAAAGCCACATAAAGTATTTATGACGTTCGTTGTATTGCCCGGTTTCTTCTGACAGGATTCATCCAAGGCCCTGAGGGCCTCCCTGTGAACTAGGACCGTACATGGGACTATACTGTTACCTTTTGCTTGTCCCAGAGCTGGGAACTTTGCAGCAAGATCACTGGAGGAGAGATGAATTCCAGTCCTTACCGGCCTAGAATTGGACCAGTTGGCATTCATCCAAATGTGCCAAAAATGTGTGGGAGAAGGATAATTGTTTTAAGACACTTCTTGGAAATGCAGAGTCTACCTTATGAACTAATCAGGCAGCAAAGCAAAAACAAGTGTCTCTATTCCTACGTCATTTCAACCAACGTACGGCGTGGCCTTTCCACTGGGGTTGGTGAGCATTTTTCTGTATTAGACTAACAATTGCCTATCCCCGCCCCCAGTAACGAGTTAGAAACAATTGAGGCCTGAGAAACAGAACCCCTAGGGAGTCCAGTAGACTCGTGTAGTCTTACCAGAGCGAAGAGAGGGTATGTCCCATCCTAATGTGATCTGGAGAGCAAGGTGAGGCACAGAGAAGTTCTTTAATTCCATCAGAGAAAGAGTTTTGCAAACACCAGCCAAGTTTGTTCCGGTTATCTGTTGCTGTGTAACAAACCATCCCAAACTGTGGCCTGGACAATAACCAGCACATATGGCTCTCTCTCACGGTTGCATGGGCCCCACTGGGCAGTCCTGCTCTGCTCAAGACTGGCATGGATGTGTTGTACTGGGGACTCAGATGCAGTGAGCAGCTTTAATGCCGTTGGTATGATTTCTCCAAAAATAAAACAACTCTATTAGTTCGCTTGGGCTTCCATAATAAAACACCACAGACCAGATGACTTAAAAACAACAGAAATGTACTTTCTCACAGTTCTGGAGAAAAGAGAAGTCCGAGATCAAAGTGTAGACACGTTTGGTCTCTTCTGAGGCCCCTCTCCTTGGCTGACGCATGGCCTTCTTCACCCTGTCTTTGCTCTGTGTATCTGTGTCCTAATCTCCTCTTCTTATAAGGACACCATATTGGGCCCACCTTGGGGTGGTCAAGGTAAGGACACCATTGGGCCCACCAATGACCCCATCTTGAACTTAATTACCTCATTACAGGCCCTATGTGTACATAGTCATATTCTGAGGTACTTAGGCTGGGGCTTCAACATATGAATCGGGGGGAGACACAATTCAGTCCATAGTCGTGACCAGTTCTTGGTAAGGTTCTAAACAAAACAAAGTAGTATAATCTTCCCTCAATTTTCAAAGTAATTGTGTTCCCACAAGATGTATTATATATTACTAAAACCGTGCCACCAACCACAAAACCAACATGAAGTTTATGTGTAAAATTTGGGGCACCCTGGTGGGTCAGTGGGTTAAGCGTTGGGCTCTTGATTTCGGCCCAGGTCATGATCTCATGATTTGTGAGACCGAGCCCTGTGTCAGGCTCCGTGCTGATAGCGTGGAGCCTGCTTGGGATTCTCTCTCTTTCTCCCCCCCTCTCTCTCTGCCCCTCCCCCACTCTCAAAATAAATAAATAAACAAACATTTTTTTAAAAAGCTTATATGTAAAAGAGAGTTAGATTCTAGGCTCCGTTCATTAAAAACAAGTTTTATAGCTGCGTGGATGTCCCATTGGGCATTTGGCAATTACAGAGGCTAAGAGACCATTCATCTGTGCAGGACTCTTGGGTTTTGACACAGTCAGGCACCACCAGCGTCCCTCTACTAAATGCCAGTAACACTGCTTCAATTATTGTGATGCTCAGAATGTCCCCTAGAGGCCAGAACTGGTTCCATTGAGGACATTTGATTTAAAGGAATCCATGGATAAATCATAGTCTAAATATTTCTCTTGTCAGTGAAGACTACCATCCCCAATTTTATTTGCTTGGCAAGTTTTGTCATTAGCATTTCTAAAATTGGAGACAAACTATTACTGTGTTCAATACTTGAGCTTAACCGCAGGGCTATGTGACATTACCCAGTGGAAATTACCCAAGTCAAAGGAAATCCCAAACAAAAGTTGTTTTGGTTTTAGGCTATTCCAAACTAGCCACAGCAATGAAGCCATCAGTTGGTCTAATAAATAGTCCAAAGTTGATAGCATGCAATAACAAAGTGGGAGTTTTTCCCCTTGTTACATTCTCGGCAAAAAAAACTAAATTTGCCATTGAGCAAACTTTCTAAAAAGGTTTCAAGGTTTTGAATGTTTACTTTGAATTTGAGGTGGTATGGGTACACACCATTAAAAAAGAATAAAGAACAATATAAAGAAAAGGCATCATTGTTTAACGAGTAGTAATAGTGTGCCCAGAATCCCAGAGTCTGCAGGTGGTGAAGCCAGAGATCCAGCCCAGGTCTGTCTGACACCACAGCCCTATTCTCCACCCCCACTGGATATGACTTGGATGGGACATTCGGGAGAAGGACAAAAACAACTGTGGCATGTGCAGCATTTCTCCAACAAATCAAGAGAGCTTTGCTGGCAGGTGGAGCATGTGGGATGCTCCCTTAAAGCACTTCATCTTTAGATTTTTAGATCTATCTAGATTATTAGATCCATCACTTTTAGATTTTTGTTTATCTTGGGGTGTCTGGGTGGCTCAGTCAGTTGAGCGACCAATTTCGGCTCAGGTCATGATCTCGTGGTCTGTGAGTTCGAGCCCTGCTCAGGCTCTGCGCTGACAGCTCAGAGCCTGGAGCCTGCTTTGGATTCTGTGTCTCCCTCTCTCTGCCCCTCCCTGACTCATGCTCTGTCTCTCTCTGTCTCAGAAATAAATAAACATTAAAAGAAAAAAAAAGATTTTTGTTTATCTTTGGACAAGACCAAAATGTCACGCAGACATTCAATGTCTAAGTCGAAGGTAAAAAAGACATTCTAAAACATACGTGCTTCAAGTAATTGGGCTGAACCTGAATTAAAAAATGTCCCAGTGTTGAAATACACTATTGCTTTCACGGTTAGACTTTCAATGGCCTGAACAATTGACATTATTATTCCATGTGTGGCGATTCCCTTCTCCAGCACACGTTAAGAGGTTGCTCTGTTGGGTTCTTTGAGATGTGCCAAGGTAATTATACTTTTGCATAGCTGGAGACTAGACATGAGTAGGTATTGTCCACCGAGACCCAGTGTGTTCATGTTATCAACATTCAGGAGCTTCTTCCACAGAGAGAAGAAAGAAGGAAGCCAAAGTCTTAATGTCGTTGTCTCTTTTTAATGAAGTTGCCTTGGATTACAACCACTGATTCTTTTACGGCACAAGAGTAATTGTTTGTGGTCATGTCTATAGGTTGAAAAATAACGGACACCTTCTAAAATATGAGCTAGGATAGTTTTAATAATTTCCATAGCCAATGTGAACCATAGCGCACATGATGACAATAGTTTGATACATATTTTTTTAATTAATGAATGGACAGTATGATGGATTAAAGCATGTAAAAACACTGGAAAAGTCAAAATGACCTGGAAGGGCAAATATGGTAACAGACATGACAAGAGTCCCATCGGAATGCCATGTTCTAAGGGACAGAAACAAGATTTTGCTTTAGCGAAGGCATCTAAAACCATGTGTTTTGGATAATCTCCTTAGACGCAATCACTATTTGTATGTTAAGTCCTTGAATGATTCTCAAGGACTTCATTCTGGCAAGAAGAGACATTGTTTATAATATATTAGATGCATGTCTCAGTGCTTTGTATTCTGTACTTTTATCCTGAAATCCCAAGATTCCTCACCAGAGACCCTTTCCCTGTAGTCTTGAGAAGGTTGTAACAGTGTGGGATTAAAGAACAGACTCTTCCAATGGTGTGTAACCACTGCTATCAGAGACCCCGCACATTTTCCTTGTGACTTACACCCACAGGATCACCGCGTGCACGTTACTCCATGTGGGTTGTCAGTCCATAGGAATTGAGAAAAGATGATTATCAAATAACGTTGGATTTAACTAAGCCCTTTTCTCCTTCCACTTTTATCTCCTCTGAACACATTCAGGGATGCCTTCCATGACTGACGAGACCACGTGTGCAAGGTGGATTCATCTAGGTCAACGGCATGAGAAAAACACCCAAGAGGCACACAATTACAATGTAATCATTGTAGTCATAACGTATTCAAACTGTTATGATCATTTTACAACAGCTAAATGGAATTTGAACAGCGCAACTAATCTTCCTTTCATGTCATTCCTATTATGCACTACCCCACTGACCATCTGGCAATTGATTTCAGGGAATTATTAAACATTATTTTATAGCCTGCCCTGAGACCAGCATGGGAATTTGACAAAAATGGAAATATAATGACTCATTTGTGGGCCTAATATCCATAGATTTCTGAGACTTTTTTTTTTTTTTTGAGAAAGAGAGAAGACAGAGTGCAAGCAAGGGAGTGGGGCAGAGGGAGGGAAAAAGAGAGAGGGAGAGTCTTAACATGGAGCCTGAGAGGCTGACGCGGGGGCTCGATCCCATGACCCTGGGATCATGACTTGAACTAAAATCAAGAGTCAGACATTCAACCGACTGAGCCACTCAGGTGCCCCAGATTCCTAAGCCTTTTAAAAATTATTCTTCCACGAGCACACATTTACTCAGTTGCTATGTTCCCTGCATGGGACAATAAATCAGACATCAAAAGATGAATAAGGCATACTCCTCAAGAAACACACTGTGGAACCAAAAGAGAGACAGTGTACAATGACCTATAACCCAATGCTGACTGTTCATTATGATAGCCCAGCAAACATCACTATGAGCCCTTGCAATATATATAGCCTGGCTCAGGTTATATTTCCATTGGACTACGCTGATACAGTGTATGGGCTACAGGTGTGGTATGTATAGAAAAACACTTGCGCACAGAGAAAAAGGCAATAGATTCTGCTGGGCAGAAATTTTGTAATTTAATGTTGGTCTTTAAAGGATTACTTTAAAAGAAGTTTGAAGAGAAAACCAAAATGGAAGGCTTTTGGGCAGAGTCACAGAGGCCTTAATATACTTGGGGGGTCTATGAAACAGCAACTAGACCTGTGTGGGAGACAAAGGGAAGCTGGTAACCAAGGACAAGGCCAGAAAGTGTATGGAGACCCACACAGGTAGGGTCTTCCTTGCCTTAACACAGAGTCCAGCTTGATCCATTGAACTAAGGAGCATCGGCAAAGGTCTTTAGCAGGTGATCGACATAAAGAGGTCTTGCTTATTCTAGAAGCAGACAGAAGAGGGTGAAGAGGGGAGAAACCAGGAGAAGAGAGACCATTAGGAAATCCTACCAGGAATGATGAGATCTTGAGAAAGAGTAACGATAGTAAGAGCAAACGTGAGTGAGACGTGGTAGATAATTCTCAAAGCACCAAAGGATACAGGCACTTACCTTGAAGTCAGAAGGACAGATTTTACCCTGCAAGCTTCTGTTTATTTTCTGTCTGCTAAAGGCACCCATTCTCATTGTCAACCAATGAGAGAGGACAAAATTTTTCTGTGGAGAATCATATTGATTTTCAGACAGATTCTCTTGAATTTGCACCATCTCTAGGTTCTTTAGGGCTTTCTTCTCATTCATCCTGAGTCTACGGAGGACTATAACAGCAACTTCCTGCTCAGCCATTCCACATGGGGCACTTCCTCTTGAGACGGGCCCTCCTTTTTTCTCATGCCGTGCTATTGTTGCAAAAGGCTAGTCTGCGTGGCCAGCCCTGGACTTGAATTGCTGTCCTTCCACTTTCCTTTTGCACAAAGGCCGCTGAAATCTGTTCTTTCATTCCTCTCCTGTTTACATAACAGCTACTTCAGTCTTCTGTCGTGTTTCCATTTTCCCTTGGGGAGAAAAATGTGACTCTCCCCAGGATTCATGAGAAAAAACGAGGAGTACAGTTCAATTAGCCCTCATCAGCAGCAAACGTTGGAGTGTTCCAAGTAAGTAGCAAGAGATAAAGCTAGCAGAAAAGCTAGTAGAAGCTGAGAAAGGAAGGTGAAGGGCACATTACAGCAAGTTTAGCCTAGTAAAGAGAGCTGGAAAGAGAAAGGGAAATATTTGATTGGGAAAGAAATGTGATTAAAATACACACACATGTGCATACCCCCCCCCCCCACACACACACATGACAGCCCCTGGATCTAGCCATAGAAATGAGAATCTTCGTTTTTTTAATCAATATATGTCTTTGTTCTCAAGAGTATGGAATGATTGGTATTATTTTCAAATCTTCACAGCGGCTTTCTGAATGGAACCCCTTAGAGAGTCACGTGTAACAAAACGTGAAACTGACTCATAAAGGGAAACATTGGATTTCCAGACATCCCAGTCTATGACTCAAGTGGCGAGACCACATGATCCGTTCATAAGAAAGTGTAGGGCATTCCATTCTCTAAAGTAAACACTCAAAAGTATTCTTTTTTTTTTTAAGTTTTTATTTATTTATTTATTTGGGGGGGGGGGGGAGAGAGACACCAAGTGTGGTACGGGGCAGAGAGGGGAGAGAGCAAATTCCAAGCAGGCTCTGCACGGTCAGTGGAGAGCCCGATGTGGGGCTTCAACTCACAAACCGTGAGATCACGACCTGAACTGAAATCAAGAGTCGGCCGCGTAACCGACTGAGCCGCCCAGGCGCCCCTCAAAAGTATTCTGTACTCAGTGACTGATCATCCTACTCAGCGACTAAATATCCTAAATATTTAGGATATTTAAGATATCCTAAAATACTGGTGGGGGCTGGCAAGATGGAAGCTGTCTAAATCAGAGCTTGTTGGTTGCAAGCAACAGAAACTAACTCTGGCTACATTAAGTAAAAAAAAAAAAAAAAAAAAGAAGAAGAAGAAGAAAAATACTGAAAGTCTACTGAATAACTCACAGAAATGAAGGAAAAGCAGAGAGATCTGGTTTCAGAATAGCTGGAAATCTGGGAAGCTCTGGGTAACAAGGCAGCAGGAACCAAAGGACCATCTGTTGAGGGTGCCAACATCAGGATCCATCAGTTCAACCCATAATCCTCCACATTCCTTTATGTGATATCCACATCCTAGGGGAAAAGCTTTGTATCGGTGTAGCTTGAATCACCCATCCACTTCTTGTCGAGGGAAGACAAGGTTCCTTGATTGGCAGTCGTCCAAGCCTGAAAGCAAGACAGAAAGTGTAGTTGAGTCCTGTGGAAGTCAGAAGAAGGGATGCTGGGGAGACAAAAGCAGCAGGTGTCCTCAGCAGGACCCATGCCCTTTCTTTACGCATGCTATCCACTATTCTTACCCACCCACCCACACAGGCCACCTTCAACCCACTTTCTCCAGGAAGCCTTTTCCGGATTTACAATCCCTACCGACTTCTTTCTCTTCTGTACATAAGCAATACAACTAGCCATCCACACGATCATTCATTCAATAAGTATTTTTGAGATTTGACTATGTGCCAGGTACTCCACTGAGTACCCATTCTTCTTCTGATGGTCCCACTCCTCTCCACGATGTTTCAGGTATACTTGCTCATATTCGGGAACTCAATTAAAATTGTACATTTATTGGTCATTCATCAATCTTTGTTACTATGATAGGTATCAACCTTGGGCCAAATGCTGCAATCTGGATACAGGCTCTGAAATTGTTTTAATAATCTCTACTACCCAATTACTGATAAAACCAAAGAACTTAGAGATAACTGTGAGACAGATCGGTTCTAACTCTAGGCAATACCAGCAGGGATCCTGAATTTACACTTAATTTGTAGTTATTCATCCAGTCAATAAACAAATATCACGGAATGTCTTTTTTATACAGGACACTTTACTAAGCAGAGCTGACATTCAGCAGCATACACTGGTATATCTGTATCATTTGTGAAAACAGCGAAAATTCCCATGCTAGCTGGTAAATAGCCAGTGTCCTGAGTGTCTAAGTACCTTACTACTCCACCAGCCATCCCTCCTCCTGGACCTCACCTTCCCACAGACCAGTCACCAAGGGTTAATCTTTGGCACAGCACCCTGCTCCAGCCCTCAGGCCAGTGTCTGTTTTGATAGGTGCCCACATCACCCCTGTTGGTAAATATTTCTACTATCACCCTGGTTCTAAGGACAATATAAAGATGGGCAGGCCTTGTCTTTAAAGAACTTGCAGGGAGAGTACTGCTAGCAGTAAAAAGGAACAAAGTAAATGAATCTTAAAAACATTATGTTGAGGGGCACCTGGGTGGTTCAGTCGGTTGATCGTCCGGCTCTTGGTTTCGGCTCAGGTCATGATCTCACAGTCTGTGAGTTCGAGCCCCACGTCGGGCTCTGTGCTGACAGCCCAGAGCCCGGAGCCTGCTTCGGATTCTGTGTCTCTCTCTCTCTCTGCCCTTCCCCTGCTCATGCTCTGTCTCTCTCTGTCTCAAAAGTAAATAAAAACATTAAAAATATTTTTTTAAAAAACAGCTTCAGGTCCACTAGGGAAGATAACACCTCCAAAACTTCGTGTAATATTTGCTAGAAAGCTTAAGTCCCACAAGAGGCAAAGCTAGAACCTACATAGATGAGCATTACAACCATTTTCTCTTGGGTTGCACAATGCTGTCTAGATTTAAATCCTGTTCGGTGTGACCTGCTGGCAGGTTACTTAGGTCCCTCAGTTTTCTCATCTGCAAAATGGGGACAATAATAGTAACTATCTAGCGGCTGTTGTGAGAGTCAGATGAGTTACCCACTGAAAGCATTTAAGATATTCGGCACATGGCCGGTACACAATAAGTGTTCATTATTAATAAGGTAATTATTGGACTCCAGAGGAGGAAATGGTGTGCAGCTGGGAGAGCACTGAGGAAGGAGCACTGAGGCTGAGATGTGAAGAACTGTTAATAAAGTGTGGCCATGGGGAGAAGGGAGGACCGTGTGTGTGTGTGTGTGTGTGTGTGTGCGCTCATCCTGCCCTTCCAATCCAAGCATCCTTTGTAATGTCACTTTCTGGCTTGAGGATCATCCCTTTGGCCATGTTACTGCCCTCTCTACATGCTCTCTTGTACAGCACTTACTACACTTAATCAAAAAAATCAATCAACTAATATTAGGATTTATTTCATATTTATCAGT
Organism: Panthera pardus; assembly: GCF_024362965.1. Classification (NCBI taxonomy): domain Eukaryota; kingdom Metazoa; phylum Chordata; class Mammalia; order Carnivora; family Felidae; genus Panthera; species Panthera pardus. The sequence continues at coordinate 15,176,165 of NW_026526655.1, forward strand.
CTTTTCTGGTAGACCAGAAGCTGCAGGTAGCCAAGAGGCTTGCTTCTGTATCCCCAGACCCTAGCACAGAAACTTGCAGAAATTATCATTAGTAGATGCATAAATAATAAATACATCCTTTATCTTCTCTGAGTCAAGTTATAATTTTACTCCATTCAAGTCAATTCAGAGTATGTGCGTGGGAAGAGCTGGTGGGTCAGGGTTCCTTTGTGGGCCTCAGCTCTAGTTCTACCGCTTTCTCCAGATGAACTTGAGCAAGTTCTTTGTACGTCAGTTTCCTCACACGTAGAGTAGTAAGAGTTCATCTATGCAGATTTCCTGTCACAAACAAGGGAATGTTTGTAAAGCACTTTTCACTGTGCCTATCACACAGTAGGTGCTCAGAAAATGGCAGCGTCATTATCATTCCTTTTGCCCAACCTGGAGAGCTACATGACTCCACCCAAGATGCCTTTGTGCCAAAAATATCAAAACGTATTAAAACCTTCCCAACGATACGCATCCTTCTATCCTTCTTCTCAAACACCTCCCCCAAACGCCAACTGGCAGAATGTGGAATAAGGCTGATACGCTTTGTCTTCATTGCTTGTGGCTTGCCCAAGAATGTGTTGCAAAGAAATTTACTCCAATACCAACCATTTGGCTCCTTGGACTTGAATGAAGTCCATTCACCAGGAAATAAACATCATTGGAGAAACTCCCACCTTGAAGAAGTGGTGAAATAGCCCGTCGCATTAGTAGAGAAAATAAAAGTCCTAGGTGCGACAGACCCAGGGTGGACTAGCGCAGATGATCCGACCATCTGCTGGGCTCTGCTTCCGTTGCTTTTTTTCTGCATCAAATTATATTTGGCTTTAATGTGGTAATGTCATTTTCTTTTCTAATCCTTTGTTAATTATCTCCTTGGGTCAAAAAGTATAAGAGCATGTTTTACATGTATACGTATTCAAGTGTAATGGTAAGAGTTCTTTCTCTTTGGGGCACCTGGGTGGCTCAGTTGGTTAAGCATCTGACGCTTTGGCTCAGGTCATGACCTCACAGTTTGTGGGTTCGAGCCCTGCATTGGGGCTCTGTACTGACAGCTGGGAGCCTGGAGCCTGCTTTGGATCCTGTGTCTCCGTCTCTGCCCCTCTGCCTCTCGACTCTATCTCTCTGTCAAAAATAAATAAATGTTTATTTAAAATTTTAGGAGTTCTTTTCACCTTAATAAAGATACTAAGTTCTTAAGTGAGGAAACCAATGTGAAACCTAGCACTCTTCAAGGCACATATGGCCACTCAATAAATGCTTAACTAACCTGGAATCTGCTGAAATGTCTTTCCAGAGGCCTTTGAGGGTCTCACAACATGGCACCAGGTCTCCTAACCCTACCTTGGTACTAAATATACCCACGATGCAGAGCTCTTTCAAAGCCCTAGTCCCTTGCCTATGGATTTCTGACACATCAAAATACCATTAAGTCGAGTTTCCAAGTCAAAACAATCAGACTACTTTCCACCACAAACCCTGGAGAAATAAAAGTGCAGATAACTCATTAGAAAGGTTGAGGAAAAGCCATCTTGAGGGCTGTCCAAAATACTAGATCACTATTTAACCTTTTCTCTAGGATGCTTTCTCTCTAAATATTGCAAGAAAAAAAATAGCGGTCCTACACCTGGATGTGTGTGAGGCCATAGGCTCAAATTTCACACACGGAAGCACTGACAAGGTCCCTCTCAGAAAGGAAGGCGGACCCGACCGATGCCTCCTCATTTGCATTTTCCCTCTCTGAGCTGCCCGAGTAAATGCCATGATTTTCAAATGAAGTCTGGGGTTTTTTTTCCCCCCATATCTAAAATGTCTTCATTTGCACCTTGGAAATGCTGACGTCAACTGCCTTACAAAGCCGGGGGGAAAAGAATGCCAGTTAATTGAAGTTGACAGAGAGAGGGTAGCATCTCTAATAACGGTAGGCACAGAGCTTGTCAGCAGGGTGTCCGTTGCCATAGTTACGTGTAAGGTAAGACAACAAATGGAGCTCCAGAAATTAATGTGTCACAGAAAGGAGAGTGACTGCATATCACTTAGCTAAATGATCCCACATGGCGCCTTAGCTGATTATCAGAGAAGGATCTATATTCCTTCAGGTGGAGCTAACGTTCGAGTGAAATGACCTCTGTGAGACTGAGTTTTCTCAGGGCTTTTTCTTCTAGATCCCAACAGACCGGTAAAATGATCCCTTAATAATTCTTGAGAGCAATTTTTCAACCTTCGCTTTTTGAACAGTTTAGAGAAGGAACGTCACGATAATTGACCACGTGAATCACCTTAGACTGTGTAATACCAGCTGCAGACACGGCCAGAGAGGGAAGAGCAGAGTTCATCAACGACTTGTCCTATCTGCACGATGACAAGCAACCGAATTAATCTCCTCCCTTCAATGGTTGAATTCCAAAACGATTGTGGAGGGAATCAAAGTGTATATTTTCTTACCTAAGTGTATATTTTACCACCGTAAATCAAACAAATTGATGAATCTGTTTAAGCCATTTATCCATGTGAATGTGTCCACAATTTAAAGATTCTTGGTAGTGTTTACGGAGCCCCAATGCCGCCTTCCATCGAAGGAGAAAATGGGAGTCACAAATAATCTCCAGAAGGTTGGTCCAGCTTGTTTGAGATGGCTCACAGAGCCGTTCTCAGCTCCTTGGGGCTTTTGTAAGGTACAGAGGCACAAGAATCAAATCTCTTTAGAGAAATAACGTTAACTCTATTATATAGCAAGCAGAGAAGGAGTTAAAGTCTCTCTAAACAAAAAATGTATTTACGGGGTGCCTGGGTAGCTCAGTCTTTTAAGCGTCCAACTCTTGATTTGGGCTCAGGTCATGATCTCGAAGTTCATGAGTTCAAGCCCCACATCAGGCTCTGCGCTGACAGTGTGGAGCCTGCTTGGGATTCTCTCTCTGGTCTTCCCACGCGCTCTCTCTCTCTCTCAAATAAATAAACCTAAAAAGATAAAAATTAAAAAATAAAAAGTTATTTACTTAAGTAATCTCCATACCCAATATGGGGCTCAAACCCACAACCCCAAGATCAAGAGTCATATGCTCTCCCAACTGAGCCAGCCAGGCACCCCAAAGTCTTAATGATAGAAATAATGTTCTCCCTAGAGAAAACTAGACTGTGTTGTTAAAAAGAAACACACACACTTTCTGTGGTGGAATATACTAGAAGGCAATGAAACGCACTAGAAAGTTGGAGTATAGTGCTCCAACCAACATGTGCAGTGCTACCCTAATCCCACCACAACGTCCGAGAGAAAGGGTCCCTCCAAAAATTGGAATATAGGAATATATCAAAGATGGAAGGCCCACATTCCCCACTAAACCCTGCCCCAAAAATGTTTGGCAGAAAAGCCCTTTTTCGGCCAAGAGCTGTGTTTCTGCTTTTTATGTAAAACAAAACAAAAACAAAGGTAATGCAAAGGGACTATCATTCTTTCCTATCTGATGCCACCTTTGGGGGAGAAAAATGCCCATTCGCAAGCATACACACAAACCTACACGTGCGCAATATACTCAGAAGCATTCGTATACCGCTGCGATTCGGGTCCCAGGATTTAGTGAGCCTAGTATTTTTGTTTCTGTGAATATTTCTCAGCTGCCTGGGATAACCTGAAAGTTCCTAGCCTCTTTTCCCTAGTGGTTCGGTGTCAGAGAAAATATCGGAAAAGGAAACCAAAAGCCCTAATTGCATCAGCTGCCGCTGGAGGGGACAGCCGCGGATCACAGGCCAAGGCTGGCCGCCGGCCCCTTTTCTCGCAGAGGAAAATTACCAGAGCTGTCTGCAGAGGGCTAAGTGTACCTCCTGGTGTTCTCCTCTCCACGTGAGACCGAGCTGACCGGGCTTGATAAACAAGACAGCGGAGAGAAGCCCGGATTCCACCTGAAGGCCAAGCACAACACCTCTGGGCAGGTGGTCTCCCCATGGACACTGGACAGACGGCGTGAGATACTCCCAGGCAAAAGCCCTGCAGATGCTTCCTAGAACAGCCGTCACACTGGAAGTCAACAGAGAGGCCCTCGTGGCGTGGGTGGGCGCTGACTTGTTCATAACAGAGTTGTGGAAATCGGCGTCCCCAGGAAACCTGGTGGCTTAGCCAGTTGACATGAGACAGTGTCGAGGTGTTACGATCCCTGACACATCTCCTCTGGAATCACACAGCTGCTGGCACCCACGGGACTCGCCATGACCGAGAAAAGAGGAAAAATAAAAGTCCATTGAAATAGTGTCCTCCAGGGACGCCTGGGTGGCTCAGTCGGTAGAGCGTCCGACTTCGGCTCAGGTCATGATCTCACAGTTTATAAGTTCGAGTCCCACAGCCGCTTCTGTGCTGCCAGCTCAGAGCGTGGAGCCTGCTTCGGATTCTGTGTCTCCCTCTCTCTCTGCCCCTCCCTAGCTCGTTCTCTCTCTCTTTCTCTGTCTCTCTCAAAAATAAATAAGCTTAAAAAAAGAAATAGTGTACTCCAGAGATCATAGAGATCTCATTCTATTGTCTGATATTACATTAGTTATTAGCCTTATGCTGGTAAACACCCTCTGACTTATCCCCTACTATATTTTAGCTCCAAGTAGAGAATCTGGCTCATAAATGTGTCCAAAATATATTATGTAAATGAATGAATAAACAAATGAATGAATGAGGCATTGCCTACTTTTCCACCATAAACGAACCCTAATCATAAAAAACCTGAATGTGCATGCATGTGGGATGTGTGTGTGTGTGTGTGTGTGTGTGTGTGTTAAAGCCTGGAGGAAAAAATATGATCTTTGTCTACACATCACTCATTGGACTATTAACTTAGAATACGATCTGATGAAAACGTTCTACTAATTGGGAATTTTTGAGTCTATCAACTCCATGAATAGGTCATACATTTGAATACTTTACTATTTCATTCTTACCTTCCCTTTGTGGGTAGGACTCAGAGCCACCCCTAGGAAAGGGAAAATATGACAAATGGCACCCAGATCCACACTCTGGGGGGTGGAATCGTAAGGCACAGTGGAATGAGGGAAGGAGGCAATGATCAGCTACTTGGTGAAATAGACCCAGTTTTTGTCCATATTCCAATTGCAGGAACTTCAAGCGCTTTGGGTCTATGGCCCTGAAAGGAGGGCAATGAGGGCGGTTATATCAGGAGAAGAGGAACCACTGTCCCTCTTTAGCCCCTTCCCAAGCAGAATCTACTGGGAGTGGGGTACCTTCTACTTTCAGAGCTAAACCTAGTGGCACAGCTTCCTGGAAAGACCTTTGTCAATCTATGGGCCATCTACCGGCTTCACGCACTCCTGCCTCCACTGCGACCTTCTCTTTTTCATGACGTACAGTGTTCCAAGAATTCCTTTTCCAGACCGTGTTCACACATAAAAGGCAAAGGGGCACAGAGCGAAAGATTCTCCACCTAAACCTGCTTCCCCAGTTTCGGCAGATTGGCTGTGCTGACCCCCTTTCACCCACGTGGATGGCCACCCAGTCCTTCCACCCGAGAAGCCAGTATATTTCCATATGGCTATTGAGCTCACCCAAGGCATAGGACACTTTGTTCTCAGGCAAAATGAGTCGTCAGTGGAAGACAATTAAATCCTAGCTCTTGGATTGGGAGTAATGGAAGGCTGAATGGGCCCCAAAGGCCCTTCGCGTTGCTAAGGTTATGTTTTCCAGCAATCTTCAGCGGAACAGGCCGAAAGGGAAGGTTCCTAAGTGCTGGGAGGGAGTTTGAAAAGGAAAATAAACAGAATGGAGAGACAGCTGGAGTGTGGACGCCCGAGTTCCTTCTGAACTTTGTACAGGGAGACCTCACAAGTTCTCTTCCCTCGGAAGCAGGGACAGATGGACACATGGCCCTGACTGCAGCCAGACTGCGGACTCCAGCTTTCTTCTTGGAAATTCATGGAGATTCTTCTCTCTGGTCCTGAACCTGATACACTAATCAAGACGGATGGCCTTGTTTTCCCTTCCCTTCTGTCTCAATTGTCACTCTCTACACTTGCATTTCATCTAATTCCCTCCCTCTCTCTAGTTTTCATAGCTCTGCCTAGCCCTCCATCCCATTAGCACCAAAGATGGGAAAAGAATTCTCAGGAGGGAAAAAAGTATAACTTCCTCATCACAAAAATAAACTTTTGGTGTCTATCCTTAGGTCTTATCTTCAATAAGATATGTGTTTTTACTCCCTCAATAAGTATTAAATACCAACGTTGTACCCAGCCCTGTGAGGCAGACATCAAGGTGGACAGAGCACAGCTCCTGCTATCTTTGGAATCCCAGTGTTATAATAATTTGTTTCTGCGCCTTAACGTTTTCATACAGATAGGAGCAAGGCATTGTGGGAATAAGTGAAATAAACGCCTAATTATCCCCAGAATATCGAGGAAATTTTCCTAGAAGAGGTGACATTTGCGCTGGTTCTTTAGGGATGAATAGTAATACTCTATGTAGTCGCAAAAAGAAAGAGCTTATGAGGCTAATGTAAAATCATCCTAAAACAAGAGAAGATGAAAAATAACTCGTGTATTCCAGATACTGCTTTCAATAGCAGTATAAGAGATGAGACCTCTATTCAGAGGTTTGGACACTGTCTCGTGGAAATTAGGGAAATGGAAGTTTTTAGGTTACAAAGCAGCTTGATCAAACTTGCATTTTTTTTTAACATTTATTTATTTTTGAGACAGAGAGAGACAGAGCATGAATGGGGGAGGGTCAGAGAGAGAGGGAGACACAGAATCTGAAACAGGCTCCAGGCTCTGAGCTGTCAGCACAGAGCCCGACACGGGGCTCGAACTCACGGACGGCAAGATCATGACCTGAGCTGAAGTCGGACGCTCAACCACCTGAGCCACCCAGGCGCCCCTCAAACTTGCATTTTAAAAAGATCCCTCTCGGGGGCTCAGTCAACCTGACTTTGGCTCAGGTCATGGTCTAGTGGGTTTGTGAGTTCGAGCCCCCATCAGGCTCTCTGCTGTCAGCTAGGAGTCTGCTTCAGACCCTCAGTTCCCATCTCTTTCTGCTCCTCCCCCGTCTCAAAAATAAACATTAAAAATAATTTTTTTATAGAAGATCCCTCTCTTGGGGCGCCTGGGTGGCCCGGTCGGTTAAGCATCTGGCTTCGGCTCAGTCACGATCTCACAGTTCTTGAGTTCGAGCCCCGCGTTGGGCTCCGTGCTGACAGCTCAGAGCCTGGAGCCTGCTTCGAATTCTGTGTCTCCCTGTCTGCCCCTCCCCTGCTCACAGTCTGTCCCTCTCTGTCTCTCAAAAATGAATAAACGTTAAAAAATAATAATAAATTTACAAAAAGATCTGTCTCTGGCTATGGTGCTGGGTAGAATGCGGTCAAGACAAGACCAGAGGCAGGGAAACTAGTGAGGTCCAGGCCAGAGATAGTGAGGGTCTGCAAGGCAGTGGCGTGAGTTTGGAGAAAAGGGCTTAATATTTTTTTTGCCGCTCAGTTCCCAAGGTAACTTTTTTCCCTAATATTGTAATGTAGAATGGAGAGTACCTACATCCTAAGTCAAGGACTGTGTGTTTCCTTTGCTTATTACCTTTATTAAAAATTGTCTTGTCCCCAGCCTGAACGAAGCTCTGCCTCGCCAAGCGAGTGGTGGTGGTGGTTTGTCATCGCTGCTGCGGATGGTGATGATGGTGATGACGAGGGTGATGGTGACGATGATAGCAACCATCCATGCAGGACAGGAGATCGAACTTCAAAGCATCCTGAATCAAGCTCGCACACCAATTAGCCTCTCGAAAGATTTTGTTATGCCCAGAATTCGTGATCCCCAAAGACCGCCAGGGAGCCGAGTCCGATGCAAAAGCAAATGCAAAAGCAAAAGAGCCTTTATTCGAGCTAGCTCGAGCTCAGTCTCCAACCTGCACCGACGCAGCGGTGAGATACCGGAGAGAGAGAGCGAGTTTCAAAAGCACAAAGGTTTTAGAGGGATCATGGTGTTAGCCGATTGGCTGGGGAAGGGTCGTGGCCTCAGCCGATTGGCTGGGGAAGGATAGAACAGTGGCTGCCAAGGTGTGGTCCCAGATCAGCAATTTTCAGCGTCACCTGGAACTTGTTAAAAATGCAAATGTTGGGCCTGGTGGTCACAGACCTACTGAATCAGAAACTCCGGGGGTGGGGCTCAGCAATCTGAGTTTGAACAAGTCTTCCAGGAGATTCTGATGCACCTGAAGTTTAAGAACCACTGTGTCTGAGGATCTCTAACACGTTTGGCCTCAGTGTATACAGAACATTTCTCACTGGTCGCCTATGAACCATTGGCTGTCAGCCTTGCTGTGCTATATAAATACCTAGCACCAAACACCATCCCCAGAGACTCTGATGAATTGGTTTGGGGAGGGGTAAAATGCTCCCAGGTCATTCTAAGCCCGGACAGGGTTGAGGGCTCCTGCCTCTGGCCCCTACCTGAGAGAAGGCTTCCCTCTTCTACTCACACTTTCCACGCCTCTCATACTCCCCTTCCTCCCACCTTAGACTTCGGAAGAATGCATCAATCAGTAGCCTGCTTTCTTAGAAAACATAAGTTACTCAAGGGGAGGAGGCGTGGTCTGAGGTTTGAGCAGGAACTTCTTTCTGCGGCCATATCAGGGACATAGTCACTAGTCAGCCGGCCTAGGTCTGCTCTTTCAGTTTGAGGTTATATCTTCAGAGATAAAGTCACCGTTACTGGTTGAGGCTATTCTCGCTTTCAATGAAGATGTCCTACGGATGGACACAAGAAGGACTGAGCTACAAGCCCCGACGTGGACCTGATACAGCAAGAAGGAGATTTGGCAGTGATAACACTACGCCTCTCTCAGATGGCCTGGGAGTTTGCAGACTTAACTGGTTTCTATCAATACAATTAAATCTCCCTCTACGTCTGTTTTGACTACCAGCTAACACCTTTGACCATTCCCGATATGTCACAAACTACGTTAGGCTCTCCATACGCCCTGTCTCATAGGATCTTTTTGATGATCTATGAGTAGTAGATTCTATGACAACCCCCATTTTGCAGAGGTGGATGCTGAGACACAGAGTCATTCATTAACTTGCTCAAGGCCACACAGCCAGTAATCCGTGTTTCCCTGCAAGCCTGTCGACCCCGGAGCTCTCCCTCTTTTCCTCAATATGAATACCACTTCTCCTCCGGGGGGACAGAACTAGGAACTGAACCTTTATACACATCCGTAGTCAGATGATGAAGCTGTAGGATGGCCAGCCAAGTAACGATGTGTAACGAGGAAAGTTCAAGGTTGCAGAAAGTCAGAGGCACACGTTAGCTTCACAAGAGAAGGTCAATGTTATGGGGTAGAGGTTCTCTTGGCCACACAGAAATGGCTCCCAGGCTGGGATGCACGGGGGCTGGAGCCGTGTGAGAAAGTCTGCTATTTAAAGCACTTTGCTGATGGGGTGCCTGGGTGGCTCCGTTGGTTAAGCATCCGACTTCGGCTCAGGTCACGATCTCATGGTTCATGAGTTCAAGCCCCACATGGGGCTCCGGCTGACAGCTCAGAGCCTGGAGCCTGCTTTGGATTCTGTGTCTCCCTCCCTCTCTGCCCCTTCCCTGCTGTCTCTGTCTCTGTCTCTGTCTCTCTCAAAAATAAACATTAAAAAAAAAATTCTATAGCACTTTGCTGAGGGAGGGGAAAATCAAAGCTCCTCAAGCAAGGCACTCAGAGCTAATGGAAATCCCAAAAGAGTTGTGACTGACATGAGTATTTCTTCACCTCTGTTCTTTCCCCTTAAAAGGACACGGGTCAAGGTCAAGTCACTAAGGGAGCAGGTAGAGAACGAAGCAAGCGGTGGGGACAATGACTAACAAGAAAGCAGTATAAAAGGTCAGCCGGGAAGATGGTAAGGCTCGCTAAGAGCAACAAAAGGTTCTGGGAAAACTGAGGACGCCGTCGGAAGGTGAGCGACCCAGCACTCATCATATGTGCTTCTTGAGATCAGAAGATGTCTACTGACCGTCACAGTCTTTACACTGGAGCCCTAGTAGGTAAACAAGGCTACAAAATCTTAAAGTCTTCCCTCTAGTCCAAATACAGCCCGATTCCTTCGAAGGCCGTCGAGTCAGGGCTTCGAGGCTCCTTCGCTCTCCTGGACTTCAAAGCACAGATGTCAGGTCTCCAAACAGGCCAGTCTACTCTCGAAGAGGAGAAGAAAAAGCAAGAGACGGGAAACACAGGCGTTGTGTTGCATCGGGAGTTGTTCGTGTGAGGCACGGGGCCGTGCTCGGTTCTCCTGGATCGCGTGTGAAAGTCAAAGTGATCGCTCCCCGTGCAAGAGGCTTACATGCCCTCCACTGGCCCAACAGGCGGCCTCTGGATTCCCCGGTGCCCTCGGCCTCGCGGCAGGAACAGGACTTCAAAAGACAAGAGTTTTCTGAAGCCATCTCAGACCCCGGAGTCGACGTCACAGCCGATGGGAGAAAGCTGGTTGGCAATGTCGCTTTCTTTAATCTGAGTTTTTTATTTTACTTTACGTGGGAAATGCTCTTTAATCTGACAACAAAGAGCTTTCTTTTTAATCTTTTGAAAATCCCTTAAATTAATATTTGAGCCATAGGACCCGAAATAGAAACATGCCCCGTTCGAGAAATGATCGTGGATTTGCCTCGTGTTGTCTTGTCTTGTTTTCTTTTGCTTGTTTTGGCTTTGTGTTCCCCTCCCCCCCCCCTTCCGAATCTCTTTCCAGGCAACTTTGATTTGCAATCTGTTTAGTGAAAGATGAAAGCAGCCCACTTCTATACAGACGAGGCTGAGAGAAGAGTCTTTTCCTCCAGGAAGAGTGTGTCCTCGCTCTCCCAACACATGCTGAGCCGACCTGAATACCAAAGGGAGGGGGTAACTGATGTCATAATTTACACCTTTTCATATTGTCTTTCCGTGAACCAATTTTGAAATCAGAGATGTTCTTAACGCGTCATCTTCTAACTTTTACACTAAAATTGACATACAACTATTACACTAATACCATATTTTGCATCTGTCTTTATATTTACCTTTATAAAGTGGGTTTGACACCTCCGAACACATATATCCAATCACATCGAATTGCATGCCTTGAATCCGTGTAATTTCTTGTTTACCAATAAAGCTATGAGAAAATAATCGTTACTGTGAAAGAGAGAAGGGGGGGTAGGGGGCTCAGGCCACCTCACCACACCCTTAGGCACCCAAGGAGGAAGGGGACAGAAAGGAGAGAGACAAGAGAGAGAGTGGGCACCCTTACTACTCCAGGTGGGACCCAGCATGCTCTTCGGGGCTCAGTTAGGCAGGGTTGAACTGCCTCTGCACAAATAAACCTCCAAGTGCCTCAAATCACATCACTAGAAAGCAATCACACCATTCTAGTGAAAGCATAGCATTTGCCCCTAAGTTCTAACTTCTGCACGATGACAAAATGGCGCCATCTTGTTTTCAGTGTAAAGTCTACAATCTTCAGTGGCTTATTGGAGACTTTGGAGTCCAAGGGAGAAAGCTTCATGACAAAGACCCAGACATATAATGGGGTAGGGGGTGTTCCCCAGGAACTACTCTCCACGCAGAACCCTAGGGGTAAAATCTAGACCTTTCTGGGAGTCCTGAGACCTGGCGTCTTGGGCAGTTTCTCCACCAGGTGCCACCAGACCTTAGTTCAGCCACTGCCTGTCCTGGGGGCAGCACCTCCTCATCTGTCCAACATCCAAAGGCACATCGGGAGCCTTAACCATTTTCCAGGTTCAACAGGACAAGATGGCTTCCAACCTTTTCAGGCATAAAGCGAGATGCCTTTCAGATCATAAGTGAGATGATCTTCATCTCGCTTAACACCAGAAAATTTTCAAAACGCTTCAACATGAATGTCACTGTACATTTCCTATTGCTTCATTTTTAAAACTAAGTGGTAGAAAACAATGGGCTCAAAAGTACTCTTAGGATGTGTATTTACTGGAGTGCCTGGGTAAGCATCCGACTTCAGCTCAGGTCACGATCTCGCAGTTCACCAGTTCGAGCCCCACGTCGGGCTCTGTGCTGACAGCTTGGAGCCTGGAGCCTGCTTTGGATCCTATGTCTCCCTCGCTCTCTGCTCCTCCCCCACTCGTTCTCTCTCTGTCTCTGTCTCTCTCTCTCTCAAAAATAAATAAAAACATCTTTTTAAAAAGATGTATATTGGGGCGCCCCAGTGGCTTAGTTGGTTGAGTGTCCGACTTTGGCTCAGGTCATGATCTCACGGTTTGTGAGTTCGAGCCCCACATCTGGCTCTGTGCTGACAGCTCAGAGCCTGGAACCTGCTTCGGATTCTGTGTCTCCCTCTCTCTCAGTTCCTCCCTTGCTCACACTCTGTCTCTCTGTCTCTCTCTCTCTCAAAGATAAATAACGATTTAAAAAATATTTTTTAAAAAGATGTATATTTACCAACTAGAAGATCATCTACATAGACCAGGAAAGTAAACACATCTGCAAGGTGCAGTATTCATGAGTCTAGTGCCTGGTACACAGACTGACCTGTTTCCTCGCAGGGATTTGAAGTTCCCGGGACCATAAGGTCCAAGCTCTGCTCAAAACATGCTCTGTCGGTCCAGACATCCAACAGCTCAGCCACATCACACCAAAGCACTGGAGAGCCTGACACTGTGACAGAGACACTGTCCCTCCCCCAGGAGGCACTCTCCCCAATGTCGAAACACCACTGGACTCAAAGGGCCATCTGGCTGGAAACAGTCCTGGACTCTATTTTAACCCCCAAAGACTCGTCACTACCTGAGATAGTCTTAAAATCTTTAAAATATCTTGGAATTCCCAAGCCGTAAGAGTCAGCAAATTTGGTGTTATTTTTATTTCCAGCTGAGCGCAATTGGCCCGTAACTTCTCTCCTCCCCTCTGTCGCAGACCTCGCGCTCATGAGACACGGCCATTTGTGGGCCATTGTTTCTGCAATTTTCTATCTAGCTTTAATGTTCCCCCCCACCTCTCCCTTTCCCCTCTCCCTGACACCTTGTCTCCTTTCCACCTGCCCTCCAAGTCTCTCCAGCCACACTGCCGTCTCCCTATTCTCACGCCCCCCCTTTGCCATTCTTCCAGGCCCTGAATCTGCTGATAGCACCACAACCACGGCGCACAGGGTCTCACATTCAGGATCAAAGGCTTCTGACCCCTACAGAAGGCTAGAGATTTTTCTCCCTGTATAGTTTCCAACAGCAATGCAAGCTTCTTGGTAATAGAGATAAATAACCCCAACTATAGAACCAGACAGAGCTGAGCACAATATATTGCTTTGTTCATGTCATCACCCTTCTATGTTTTCAAAAGTATTTGTTGAGCAAGTTTTACACATCACGCCTTGTTTTAAGCGGTGAGGGCACAACCGGGGGGCAACACGGACTCACTCCAAACCCTCCGGAAGTTTCTGGTGGGATTGAGGAGGCAGATCTACCAAAGAATCTTATAAATAATTGTTGAAATTTGCAATAAATAGCATGAAGATTACATACAGGTGGGATAAGAACATTTAACAGAGAGATTTAACATAGTCGGGGGGGGGGGGGGAGGAGGGAGGGGACGGGGTAAAGTGTAAGTTGAGACCCCGAGGGTGAGGGGTGAGTAACAAGAGCAGAAAAAAACTGGTTGTTTAGGGCAAGAACCTAAATAGTAGAATGAACCAGAGAGAACAGAAGAGGCAAAGGCCCTGAGGCAGGGAAGAATATGGAAGAGGGACAGAGGAGACAGAGAGGGTGAGTGGTACAAGACCAGGCTGAAGTCACGTCATGGGCAGTGCCTGTGTGCCATCATTTTGGTGATTTGGGATTTTACTTAAAAAGCAACAGGACACTCAGGGGTGCCGGGGTGGCTCAGCTGATTAAGCATCGGACTTCAGCTCAGGTCATGATCTCACAGTTCGTGAGTTCGAGCCCCGCGTTGGGCTCTGTGCTGACAGCTCGGAGCCTGGAGCCTGCTTCAGATTGTGTCTCCCCCTCTTTCTCTGTTCCTCCCCTGCTCACACTCTCTCTCTCTCTCTCTCTCTCTCTCTCTCTCAAAATAAATAAAGATTAAAAAAAAAAAAAGTGAAGGGGAACCTGGGTGGCTCAGTTGGTTAAGCATCAGACTTTGACTCAGGTCATGATCTCACGGTTCATGGGTTCGAGCCCCGCATCGGGCTCCATGCTGACAGCTCAGAGCCTGGAGCTGCTTCGGATTCTGTGTCTCCCTGTCTCTCTGCCTCCTACCCCCGCTCACGCTCTCTCTCTCTCTCTCTCTCTCAAAAATAAACGTTAAAAAAAATTTTTTTAAAAAGCAACAAGACACTCATATCCAAAATACATATTAAAAAAATACAACTCCAAAAGAAAATAAGAGGCAACTGGAATTCTCTTACGCTCCAGGTAGGTGTGTAAATTTGCACAATCACTTTGGAAAAACACGTGGCAATCCTTCACAGGGCTAAATGCATACACCCTGTGACCTACTGCTGAACACACACCCAAGGATGCTCGGGTCCCCCAAAGGAATGTTCTGGGCAGAATGGGCCCAAACACAGAACCACCTAAATGCCCATCCACCCTAGAGTGGATAAATAAATTTTGAAATATTGTTAGAATAGAATTGTACACCTTAATGGACAGAACAAGCTGATGATACAACGTGGTTAAATCTCACAGGCGCAATGTTGGGTCAAATAAATGTTGAGTCAAACAGAAAAGAGAATGTACTGTGTGATCTCATCCACATGAAGTTCAAACACAAGCAAAGCTAATCGGTGGTGATAGACGTCAGGACAGAGGCTCCCCTGTGGGGCACGGACGGAAGGAAGGGCTCAGGCGGGAGCTTTGCTGGGGCCTGGGAGCGCGTGCACGCCGGAGTTAACAGTTCATCGCACCGCAGAGCAAAGATGTGCGCAATTCCAGGCCAGTAAAGTACCCCTCAGTCCCTACAAATGAGGAGAATGGTGGCTCAAAGGGACAGGTGGGTTCAAAGACAGAAGCAGGGAGGGAGTCTAGGACCGAGTCCTGTGACTCCGGCACTTAGGGCTGGGGGTGGGGGGCGGGTGGGGTGACCCACGAAGGAGAGTGGGTGCGAAAAACAACAGGGTGGGCGTGGGAGGAGCAAGCAATATGGGGGGAGGGGGCAGGGAGAGACCAGCTGTAGCTCCTAATGACTTTCGCTGAAGAGGGATGACCACAGGACGAGGGGGAAGAACCCTCCAGCCCCACCAGGGGATGTAACCTTCAAAGTCAGGTCTCCTCCTGGGGGTTAGAAGGTACACAGGAGATCTAAAACCGGCTGGAGAAGCACCGAGTCTCCACGGAGCGCGCTCAGCAGCCAGGGCGAGCTGGGGACTGCTTCTTCCAGGCCCTTCGGAAACAGCCACCCAAGGCCCCGTTTCCGCCTGGCCGTGTGGTCCCCTGACCCCGACAACGTAGGCGGGGGGCCTTCAGGGGCACCGGGGCAACACGCAGAGAAGAAAGTTGCTGAACGGAGGGAAAGGAATACCGGAATGAAATTAAGTTAAGAGAAATGGCTGAGTTCTCAACAGTCCATCCCTCCTATTGCAGGCGGGTGTTCAGGGCCAGTGGCAGGTGTTCAGGGCCAGTGGCATACAGCTTCCTCTTCCTCCATGTTGCACCGTAAGCTCCCTGCGGACAGAAACCAGGCCTTGGTAGTCTTGTCCGTGCCCCCGCACCCGCCGGGTGGCCGCGCCCACCCGGACGTCCCGAGCGGAGGTGATGCAGCAGGTGTCACGGGACCCCCAGCGGCGCCTCTGCGGCAGGACGCCCCCTGGCGGAGACACCGCCTCGCGGACATCCGGGGCCGACTCGCGGTCTGGAGCCTGAGGCATCGCTGGCTCTCCCGGGGAAGCAAAACTAAAGTGTTTGAAATTCAAGGGGACGCCTCAGCAAAGCGGAGGAGACTCGGTGCAGACAGCCCTCGTGGCGATGTAAATTGCAGACAGCGAAGGATGGAGACGGAGCGCGAATGGAGAGAGCGGCAAGGTCGCCTTGCCCTTGGGTCTCGTTAGTGGAAATAAAACGTACCGGAAAAGTCACATCTTTTAAAGACGTTTGGAAGTTTCCTGGGTGATCCTGAAAGGGCTGATGGCAGTGTGAGGTTTTCAATGTACCCAGAGCCCTCCCACAGAGCGACTGGAATGGTAGGACGATGTGGGGTCATGGAGCTTTCTTCCCTTCTTTAGCTGCTAATTAACAAATCTGCTACGTGTCAGGGGCGCCTGTTGCCTAATGGGCGGAAGCCGTTGATGGCGATGACTAATAACACTGGTGTATTCTCTGGGCTTAATCTTTAACTTGGTTTCCTGAGGGGATAAAACTAGACACGAGCAGAGAAAACGGGCATGTTATTCTTGATAGAGCCTTTATATGGGTACACAGAGGACACAGTTGAGCGAGAGGAATAATTCTCCCTCCACCTCGGCCCAACAGTCACCATTTGAGGTCAGCAGTCTCCACATACGGATGGGTATTCTCGGTAAGATGTGCAGGAATCACAGAGCCAGGCTGCCTGTGGACCCACCGCCTTTACTGTCACGATCATGTCGAAAGTTCATACAGTGCAGTGTAGCAAAGATGTTTTGAGAATGCAGATTTTAGAGTCTGGGAGGATAAGTGCGAATGGAAGTAATATGCTTTTTATTGTTCTCTGAAAATGTCCTGTAAGTTCACCCTCTTTCCTTACACAGCATAAACCACTTTGGAGTCATTACACCATCCGTGGAGAAAAAAAAGGGATCTCTGCTTATGGAGGAAACTACAAATGAGATGGTCGTATGTACAGATTTCTACCTTCAAGCTTAGAAGACAACTCTTTGATGAAGGTTACTTAGGATTTCACAGGGAGTCTTTGAGGCCCTACACAGAACACATTCTCTAGATATTGCACACCATCTGGGAATGCAAGCTGGTGCAGCCACTCTGGAAAACAGGATGGAGGTTCCTCAAAAAACTGAAAATAGAACTACCCTGCGACCCAGCAATTGCGTTGCTAGGCATTTATCCAAGGGATACAGGTGTGCTGTTTCGAAGGGACACATGCACCGCCGTGTTTATAGCAGCAGTGTCAACAATAGCCAAAGTATGGAAAGAGCCCAAATGTCCATCAACAGATGAATGGATAAAGAAGACGTGGTATATATATACAATGGAGTATTACTCGGCAATCAAAAAGAATGAAATCTTGCCATTTGCAAGTACGTGGATGGAACTGGAGGGTATTATGCTAAGGGAAATTTGTCAGAGAAAGACAAAAATCATATGACTTCATGCCTGTGAGGACTTTAAGAGACAAAACAGATGAACATAAGGGAAGGGAAACAAAAATAATATAAAAACACGGAGGGGGACAAAACAGAAGAGACTCATAAATATGGAGAACAAACTGAGGGTTACGGGAGGGGCTGTGGGAGGGGGGATGGGCTAAATGGGTCAGGGGCACTAAGGAATCTACTCCTGAAATCACTGTTGCCCTAGATGCTAACTAATTTGGAAGTAAATTTTCAAAAATTAAAAATAAAATTAAAAAATAAATATTGCACACCATCGTATGTTTATAGCTCCAAAGTAAACCAAGATCTTTGAAGAGTGGTCTTCCATAAATCTTGTTGCTTCTACTGCTAATGGAGAAGAATCTCTCAGACTGGTGCTGGCATGTTGCCATAAAAATAGATAACAGCAGACACAAGGCGATCAAGGAACACCCTCCAAGCTAAGTGGGATTTACAAAGCTCACATAACCGTTAATGAAAATGCTATGGAGCAGCAGTGGCCGTCCATGGGGAAACTCTTGGTTCTTCCCATCCCTGATGAATGGAGTTATCTAGCCCTGCTTACCAGGGACACTCTGAAAGGTACAATATGGGAGATGGACATTTCTTTGAAGCAGATAGACCTCAAAAGACAGAAGGCACGAAGTCACATCACTTCAGGTGAATGACAGATGCACAATATATATAAACACTTCGGTAAGCCAAGTCCCAGTGACTGGTTCTGACCTAGACGCCAGCGTGATCTGACCGAGAATCACAGACCAAAGCACAAATACTGCTAGACGCCTAGTATTCACGGCCAAAATAAAATGTAAAAATAAAAAAAAAGAGGAAGGCAAAAGTTCGCCACACGCTCAACAGAAGTCACGTCAGCTTAAAACAAAAAGTCCGGGGGCGCCGGGGTGGCTCAGTCGGTTGAGTGTCCAACTTCACCTCAGGACATGACCTCGAGGCTCATGAGTTCAAGCCCCGCGTTGGGCCCGGTGCTGACAGCTCAGAGCCTGGAGCCTGCTTTGGATTCTGTGTCTCCGTCTCTCTCTGCCTCTCCCCTGCTCGCACTCTGTCTCTGTCTCTCTCAAAAATAAATAAACATTAAAAAAATTAAAAACAAAAATCCCCCAAATCATTTTTCTCAGCAGTGTATCTGCTCCCATGTTATCATCTTCATTTAGAAACCAATTCATTGATGTAAATAAAAAAAAATAAGTAATAATAATAATAATAATTAAAAAAGGAGAAGTCCTGATCACCAAGTCATAGAACCTCTTCCTTGTCTGAGGCCTAGAATTCCTTCAGTTCTATTAAAATTGGACACATAATTCCCAGATGCCAAGTGGAATCCAGGGCTGGTCGGAATCACCTGGGGAACATTTCCAAATTACAGATGCTAGGAGATTATCCCATGTAGACTGATCTAGAAGCCTAGGGGTTGGCCCATTGATTTCAGCACATGGTGATTGTGATGGGTGACCAACCTTGCGAATCCCTGGAAAAGGCCATTTCCATGCCCAGCTTTACAGAGTCTATACCTGAACACCATCTCCTCGTGAATGGTCCTCCTTATAATCCACCATGGGAAGCTCGCCCAGCGTGTTCCAAGAAGATAATGTAACACCAATAGCCAGTCGCTTCTACTTATCCAGAGGTTCTCCCGCTCCCCTGCTGCAAAAAGTCCCTTCCAACAATCAACAAAGCTAAAAGGCAACCTACAGAATGGGAAAAGGTATTTCCAAATGACATATCTGCTAAAGAGTTAGTATCCAAAATATATAAAGAACTTAAAAACGCAACACCCCAAAACAAATAATCCAACTAAAAAAATAGGTAGAAGGCATGAATAGACATTTTTCCGAAGAAGACATCCAGCTGGCCAACAGACACATGAAAAGACGCTGAACATCACTCATCACCAGGGAAATGCAAATCAAACCTACAGTGAGATACCACCTTATACCTGTCACAATGGCTAAAATCAACACCACAAGAAACAACAGGTGTTGGTGAGGATGTAGAGATAAAGGAACCCTCTTGCCCTGTTGGTGGGAATGCAAACTGGTGCAGTCATTCTGGAAAACAGTATGGAGGTTCCTCAGAAAGTTAAAAATAGAACCACCCTACCACCCAGCAATTGCAGTCCTGGGTACTTACCCCCAAAATACAAAAATACTAAACCAAAGGGACACATGCGCCCTGATGTTTATAGCAGCATTATCTACCACAGCCAAAGTATGGAAACAGTCCAAGTGTCCATGAATGGATAAAGAAGATGTGGTATACACACACACACACACACACACACACACACACACACTGGAATATTACTGAGCCATAGAAAAGAATGAAATCTTGCCATTTGCAATGATGTGGATAGAACTTATGCCAAGTGAAAGAAGTCAATCAGAGAAAGACAAATACCAAATGATTTGACTCACATGTGGAACTTGAGAAACAAAACAAAGGAGCAAAGAGAGAAAAGAGAGAGAGAGAGAAGCCAAGAAATAGACTCTTAAGTATAGAGAACAAACTGATGGTTCCCAGCAGGGAGATGGGGCGGTGGGATGGGTTTAAATAGGTGGTGGGGCAGGGCACCTGGGTGGCTCAGTTGGTTAAGCAGTCGACTCTTGATTTTGGGTCAGGTAATGATCACACGGTTCGGGAGACTGAGCCGCACGTTAGGCTCTGCGCTGACAGCACAGAGCCTGCTTGGGATTCTCTCTCTCCCTCTCGCTCTGCCCCTCCCCCCCAAAAGTAAATAAATAAACATTTTTTAAAAAATAAACAAACAGGTGATGGGGACTAAGGAGTGCATTTCTCGTGATGAGCACCAGGTAAAGTGTGGAAATGTTGAGTCACTATATTGCACACAAGAACGTAATATTACACTGTATGTGAACTAACTAGAATTTAAATAAAAACTTTTTTTAGAAAAAGCCCTTCCCAAAGTCCTAACACCTCCCACTCAAACTGTCTTTTACCTTGAACTGTATCTGGACTCCCCCCCTCTCAAAGTGGAATCCAATTATCCGTTCTCGTGATGAACATTTTTCCCGTTGAGATTCCTGTAAGTGCAACATTGCATTTGTCTTCTGAACATAGTGGCTAAATGTCCAGAAAAAGAATCACTCCCATCGGTGCTCAGCAAAATTCCTAATGAGCCCGTGAAGTATTGCTTTAAAAAAAAAAAACAAAAACAAATAGCGAGTGCTATATTTCAACTCTGTGAGTGTGAGTGTGTGTGTGTGTGTGTGTGTGTGTGTGTGTTGTAGGGGAGGAGAGATTTTGAGTCCGATTTACGCAAAGCAATAAATTAATCTTTTATTCCAACAGGGGAAAAACATTCTGACCTTGTATCTGGAAGCTGGGGGGAAAGACGAGCTTCTCTTTTATCATTTTGGAAAGATGCCAGAGGTGGGGAGGCAGGAGAGGTGAGGAGGGCAGAGGGGTAGTTTTTCTTTTTTAATCACGGTTTTTAAAATGGTATACCATGTATTGTCATACCTAAACCTCTAGAAATCATTTTTCAGGGGGAAAAAAAAATCCTGTAATCTCCAGTCTTCCTTTGTGGGGAAGAAAGATGTCATGGAAACTGTGACCATGTGCCTAAAACAAGACGTGGTGAAAATGATATATAACTGTTTCCATGACTCCAAAAGGAGATGTTGGTCTCTACACACAGGCGTTTTATCAAGCATCAGGAACTTTCCCTGGCTGACATGCCCGTGCCCATTCTGCCCCGGTCCCTCTGTGTTATTCTACCCGAGCTTTCAAGTCAAATTCTCCAGAAGCTTTCTCTCCCCTCTGCTAGAAGACCTCTTTCTTCTCCCGAACGTTAGCTCTTCAGACCTTGAAGCACAGCTCTCCACAGAGCGGTGGCACTTTCGGCACAAGTGAGAGGGAGGTACTTCTGGCATTTGGTAGGTAGGGGTCACGGGTGCTGCTACGCATCCTGCAGTGTACCGGGTGACCCCCACAAAAGCAAGATTACCCAATCCCACACATCTGCAGCACTGAGGTTGAGAAACCACGTTTGGCAGTGATGTGAACGCTGGCCCAGCAGCAGCAGTCGACACCGTCGATGTCCCTCCTCCTTGGCTGTTTTCCTCCTTGGCTTCCAGGACGCCATAATCTCCAAGTTTCCTCCAGCCTCAGGTCCGTTCTCTCGTTACTTCTCATCTCCCCAACTTCTGAATGGTAGCGTGTGCCTGGGCTTGGTCCTTGGACTCCATTCTCGCTCCAATCCCCGCCCTTAAATACCTGTAGATCCACAGGCCCCCTCCCCTGAATTTATATCTCTGCCCGGACCCCTTCCCTGAATTCCACTTGGACACCCCCACTTGGACATCACCAGGGCATCCCAAAGTCAGCAAATCCAGAACCGAGTTCCTCATCTTCCCCCAAGACACCTGCTCTCCCAACTCATCGCTGTTAATGCCTAGTTGCGCAGGGAAATAACCTTGTCGTCATCCTTGACCTCTCTCTCTCTCTCTCTCTCTCTCTCTCTCTCAAACCCTCATCCAATCTACCATCAGATCCTGTTGACTCAAAACACGTCCAAATGTGACCACTTCTCGGCACTCCCACCGCTGTCACCACTGGTGGCCCAAGCGGCCATCGTCTCTCGCCTGGAACCTCACACCGGTCCCCTCCCTGGTCTCCCTGCTTCCGCCTCTAGTACCTTCCACCTTCTCAGTACAGGAGCCGGCGTGATCCTTTCAAAATGCGAGTCAGATCATGTCACTTCTGTACTTAGAATTCCCCAACGGCTCCTACCAATCCCAGGGTGAAGGCCAAAGTTCTTACAACGCCTTTCAAGGGTTTATAAAATCCGTCTGCTTCCAAATCCCCGACGGTGTCTCTGCAGTTCACATCCTACCACTCTCCCCCTTCCCTCGGCATCTACACTGGCTTCTTGCTCTCCCTTGAGTTTTCCAGACACAGTCCCACCTCTGGACCCGCTCCTTTGCTGTGCCCTCTGCCTAAAATGATCTTCCCCCCAAGATCCCCGTAACTTGCCCCGTCAACCCTTCAGGTCTTGCTGAGATGTCACCTTCTCAGAGGGGCCTCGCGTGGCCACGCCATTGAACCTCACAACCCACCCCCCGACTCCACGTATTGGTTTTAATATTTTTTCCACAGTGTGTGACACCGTCTGGCACGCGATTTCTTTTTCTTAGCTAACTCGTTATCCGATTCTCCCAACACGATGCAAGCTGGCTGGCCGAGGGCTGGGATTTTTTTCACTGCTGTCCCCACAGCACGCAGGGTAGTGCCGTCCGTAGCAAATGCCCAAAGGGGTGAACAAGCGAGTCCCTGGCTCCTCATAACGATTCTCTGGCAACGGGGGCGCCTTGCATCTCCCTGCACAATGTCGTGGTCACGCCTCCTTTTTCTTCTCTGACACCCGTGCATAGGCCAGGCCCTGGACGAGGAGCTTTTGTACAAATGGAATGAAATTGCTAATTGCCTGCAATGTATCAGGAACCCACTCTATTTTGAATCAGATTTTCAGTCTGAATGCTGCAAATGTCAAAAGGCCTCTTCGCCACAGTGAAGGCTTCCTCGTGCCTTCCTCGCCAGTTTACCAATCCACCCGGAGCCTTGCAGAGGCTGCAAATCGCCCAGGACGGGCAGTGAGCAGACTTTCTGCACCATCTTGTGGCCAGTCTGGGAACTGCACCTACCGAAAGCGCCCTGTGTCCCTGTGCGTGAACCGCCTCTGTTTGCCTGTCTCCTCCCGGCCCCAAAGCAAGACCGTGTTGTCTCCACTCCTCCCCCGTCCTGGACTTTCCAAACTCACTTTGGTTTGGGAGTGCCTTGGATTGGTGATTCCCACTCTTTTTCAGGAAAAAAAAGAAAAGTGAATTTCCTTGTGGCCCAAAAAGCAGAGAACTGGAGGGGGGTTTTGACGCCTCCCAAATTGTTCTTAATCAGCAGCTTTATCCGATTCAAGTCCCTCTGTCCGGAAACACTGTGGGTGGCATCAGTGGCTACTCTCCAAAGTGACTGAACGACGAGGCGGGATCTCAGTGGCATGATGGGAGGCCGTCCCACCTTTGGCTCCCAAAATTCGGCTGTTGGGAGTTCTAACGTGAGCTTTTTATTCTGGTTTTAGGTATAAATAGCCCCGGGAGAGGTAACAGCTTGGTTTCCAACCTAAATTAGTGGTAGCCAACCTACAAACAGGTGTTGAAAGGTTGGGGCGGAAGAGAAAGGCCATTTGCCACCCCCCCCCCCCCCCACACACACACACCAAGTAAGGTCTAAATATGGACACCAAGCAGCAAGGCCTGTGACAAAGAAAGCCAACGAAGCCTCTAAATTCCACTCCACACACTTTCAGTTTGCCTCCCATACCTGCCTACACCTTTCATGATGTCACTGCTTCCATTCTGGGTATTTGGGATTAGAGAGGGGAAAGGGGGCAGATCTATCATCACTGGGGAAAACTCTACGTTAAATAATCTATAGAGCAATTCAATTACGCTCAAGAACGCCAAACAATATCTTTTCAAGTTTGTTTATTTTGAGAGAGAGAGAGAGCATGAGAGCGTGAGCAGGGGAGGGACAAAGGGAATCCCAAGCAGGTTCCACGCGGTCAGCGCAGAGTATGACGTGGGGCCCGATCTCACAAACCAAAAGGGTGAGATCATGACCTGAGCTGAGATCAAAGGCAGGATGCTTAACGGACTGAGCCACCCAGGTGCCCCAGAACCCCAAACACTATTATTATTTTTTTTTTCAATATATGAAATTTATTGTCAAATTGGTTTCCATACAACACCCAGTGCTCATCCCAAAAGGTGCCCTCCTCAATACCCTTCCCCCACCCTCCCCCCTCCCTCCCACCCCCCATCAACCCTCAGTTTGTTCTCACTTTTTAAGAGTCTCTTATGCTTTGGCTCTCTCCCACTCTAACCTCTCTCTCTTTTTTTTTTTCCTTCCCCTCCCCCATGGGTTTCTGTTAAGTTTCTCAGGATCCACTAACAACAGCCATCAGAGTCTGCCAGGGAAAAGACTGTCAACAAAGAACAATGATTTGAATGAAATCACGTGCATTGTTTGAAAGGGGCTTTGCACTTCTGAGGTCTGAAAAGGCTCTTGAATCCCTTTGGCCAAGATTAGGGGGATTGTTTGTTTTCCTGATATCAATAAAGAAATGAAAGAAAGAGTGGGGGGGGGGGTTTCAAATACAGTTAGACCTGAATTACCATCAGAAGGAGAAAGGAAGAGATCAAACATCATTAAGAGCCTATTTATGGAAAGCACTATCGGGGCACATTACAGACACATCCAGCTAAATTCGGCAGCCAGCTCTGTGACCTTGGGCTAGTCACTTAACCTCTCTGAGCCTAAGTCTTCTCATCTGTAAAATGACGCTGATGCCATGAAAAACAGTTTGACGGTTCCTCAAAAAGTTAAATACAAAATCATCACAGGATCCAGCAAATCCACCTCTGGGAATGCACGCAAAAGCAGTGAAAGCAGGAACTCAAAGAGACATTTGTCCACCGACGTGCAAAGCAGCATTATTCACCGTAACAAAACAGGGGAAACAACCCAAATGCTCATCAAGAGCTGACTGAAGAAACAAAACGTGGTATAAACGTAAAATGGGTTCTTATTCAGCCTTAAAGGGGAATGGAATTCTGATACAAAGCTACAGAATGGTGAGCCTTGAAAGCGTGGTGCTGAGTAGAATAAGGCAGACGCAGAAGGGCAAATATATATGATCCGGTTTAAATGAGGTACTGAGAGCAGGCAAATTCGAGGCACTGAGACAAAAGATAGAAGAGAGGTTGCTAGGAGCTGGGGGAGGGAAGATGGGGAGTTAGTGTTCAACAGGGACAGAGTTTAGTTTGGGAAGATGTAAACCTTCTGGAAATGGGTGGCGGTGAAGGCGGCCCATTGGGAACACGCTTCGTGCCACCGAACCGCACACGTAGAAGTGGTTAACGTGCTAAATTTGATGTGTATTTTACTACAATAAGAGACGGACAGAAAATGGTGCTGAGCTACTATTCAAAGCCGAGACCTTCTTAGCCCCCCCCCCCCCCAGATCGACGTCTTTTCCACTGTGCTGTCTCATTCCAAATGTGTTGAATGGTGGGTGAAGTGATGGTCTCTGCAAAAGGTGGGAATTGCTGTTGTAAATTAACGGGGTCGTTTTACTGGTCACGGAAGCACAAAGGGGCAAAATATTGCAGTGAATTTTCCCAAGTATGAAACATCACTTCCAGCTTTCCTCCTGAGCTGATTCCATCCTGGACCTGCTGTCTCCCCCTGGGGGCGGGAGGTGGGAGGGCAGGGCAGGCAATTTCTCTTCCTCTACAGCCTTGAAGAGAAAAAGTCTCCATGATGTACTTTAAAACTCTTTGCGATGTAGAAGAAAGACTGTTTTGCCTCCAATGTTAATTAAGCTGGAACCTTCCAAGACCAAGAGAATGGCATGCATTAGATGATGCGTAAGCTGGACATCATGGAATGATGGTTGCAGGACACGGCTCTTTGCCAGAAACATGACCTGTGGGATTTAAGGACCATATCACACTGCTCTGCTTGATGGTCTTTATCTGGATGAGATTAAACCACCAATTTAGTTTTCTTTTGAGCGGAAAAATGTCCAGAGTAAGCCAGGGCGTGTAGAGGGGACACGCTCGTTCACAGCCATGCGGAAGGAGGGAAGGGTGCCCCCCCAACTCGGAAAACTCTGGAACTTATGGAGGAAATAACCTACCGCCCCCAGTAACAAAACAAGAGCGAGAGATTAAGGGATAATTAGATGCTTTTCCCTGGAAGGAAAGTAAGCTAAGAGGACGATAACTTTGAAGGCATGTTACAGAATATGAATCTCTCCACATAGGGCACTTACTATAGTTTCTCATCACTTTCAAAGCTGGCAAAAGAGCAGAGTCAAGACTAAAAATATAAAAGGCCATAAAAGGGAGATCCAAATGGCTCCCCAGATCTGTGAGTCCATTCTATGCGAAATTACACTAGTAAGGACAGATAAAAATGTGAAACAGGCAGAAAAGTGGCAGGTTTCATGGGGCGCCTGGCTGGCGCAGTCGGTTAAGTGTCCGACTTCAGCCAGGTCACGATCTCGCGGTCCGTGAGTTCGAGCCCCGCGTCAGGCTCTGGGCTGATGGCTCGGAGCCTGGAGCCTGTTTCCGATTCTGTGTCTCCCTCTCTCTCTGCCCCTCCCCCATTCATGCTCTGTCTCTCTCTGTCCCAAAAATAAATAAAAAACGTTGAAAAAAAAATAAAAAAAAGAAAAGTGGCAGGTTTCCATGTTAAAGCTGACGCGATCAATAAATACATGTTGAGCACATATCACATAAAAGATACTGGGCTAGGCTCCACGAAATAAAGAATCAAACATGATCCGTCCCCAATTCTATTTTTTTTTTTAAGTTTATTTATTTTGAGAGAGGGAGGGAGAGAGAGAGAGAGAGAAAGAGAGAGAGACAATTCCAAGCAGGCTCTGCACTGTCAGCCCAGAGTCCCATGTGGGGCTTGAACTCATGGACCATGAGATCGTGACCTGAGCCGAAACCAAGAGCCAGATGCTTAAGCCACTGAGCCACCCAGGCGCCCCTCCCCATTCTAGATTATAATCCAGTTTTACATTTTTAGAAATTTAGTCCCACAAACAGAAAACTATCCTGATTTGAATAGTTAATTAAATAGCGAGGAGAGAAAGCAGGAATTCCCATCTCGACGGAGGATTGAATATGTGTGTTTAATGCCTCCCTCTCCTGAGTTCCCATTCAATGGTAGCAAGAGAATTTTAAAGAACGTAAGCCCACGACAGTAAAGAAAATACAAGAAGGGCTATTGTTGAGATGAATTCAACAAATGTCTGGAAAACAGAGGCTGGATGGGGGTGCCGTTAAAATGAATATCAAAGGAAATCACAACCTAGAGTCTATGTGGAATACATTCCAGAAAAAAAGCCAAACCCTCTGATGTGGTTCAGGACTCAGACACAGCAAGGAAGATGAGGTAGTGAAATGAAGGTGTGTACAAGGAACAGGTCTGCCCACTGTGCTCACTCCAAACATTGCCCCCACCCTCCCCATGCCCCAACTTAATCATTAGAGGGGACTCCTCAAAACAAACCAAATGGCACCACTAGCAACATATCTGCATTCCAGCATTTAAGATGACTTCAACCTTGCAGAGGCAAGCCCCTCCAGTTGACGGGTCCTGCCCACATACAGGACCTTTTTATTGCCTCACACTCCGATGTGAATGGGCACAAGGATGACATTTCAGGATAAAGACAACTTTATTTTAAGACCTTTTTTTATTATTATTATTTTTCAGTAATCTCTACCCCTAACGTGGGGCTTGAACCCATACCCTGAGATCAAGAGTCACATGCTCCACCAACTAAGTCAGCCAGGTGCCCCCGGAGACCATTTTTTAAATGACTCCCACCACTGTAAAGAAAAATTGGGTTAGAGACAAGTTTCAAAAAATGAAAGCTCTAATTAGCAACTGTACCCAGGAAACAAAAATAGGATGTTATGTGAAGAAAGAAGAAAATCATAGACCAAAATAAGAGCTATCGACAACTTGTAAACGATTGCAAACAGAAAATTCATTACGACGGTTCGGAAAAGAAAATCCACAGGACTTCCCAAAAGTCAGGTCCCAAACTCAAGAGATTAAAAACAAAACAAAACAAAAAAGACAGAAAAGAGCCGAGAACAGGTCTCATCCACGGATCCAGGAGCAGGTAATAGGACTTTTGGCAAGAGAGAAATGGGAAGAGAAAAAAGGGTCAAAGGAGGAGGACAAGCCGGTGAGAAGGCAGAGGTGGGAATGAAGGTTCGGGGAGTGAGGAGAGTTTTCAGTTCCGCCTTGGAAGATGTGTAGGATTCTGACCAATGGGGAGAGAAGCAAGGCTCTAGGACAGAATCCAGCCCGGAAGAGGGCCGTGGGAACTGCATAGATTCAGGTCCAACTACCGTGTCTCTAGCACGGATGTCTTCCAGACGCTGCCAGAAGTCCCTCTACGTGGTACCTGATGGAGTCCTCACAAGCAGTGTTCCGCTCTTAGTATGTCCAGGAAAGTCAGCCTGGGAGAGAGAAGCCATGTATGACGCGGCTGGTTGGTGCTGGGGCCCAGTTCGTTCACAGCGCCCTTGGTCCCCGAATCCATCACTCCCTCATCCCACCGGGGCTGAGGGTCCTCACGAAGAGAGGGAGGAACCTGGCAAGCCGTCGCTAGACTGTCCCCCGAGACGAGGTGGCCGGCGCCCTGATACCTCACCGGCACCCCCACTCAGCAGCCGGAGTGGCAAACCACTCCAGGGGCACTGCGACCTGAAGAGGGACAATGGGAAGAGGACAATACCACCTCTTGAGTCAGGAGAAGCCACAGAAGCAACCCCACCTACCACCGTTACCCCCCGGCGGAGATGGGCAGGGAGGGGAGGTCTGGGCTAACTGTGGGCCCGGGGAAGGCTGGCCAGGAGTAGCTGAGGACATGCCAGCTCTCTTCTCCTCCCCCAGGATCTCCCCATCGAGGTGGAAAGGCCTCACAGAGAGGCCAGGGAGAGAGGGTGGTATTCCCGCTGGGGCTACGGCGGGGGTCCTTGTTCCCATAGGAAGCCCCGTATTGGAGGCTGTGGACGAGGCTGTCAGGGGAGTGGCTGCAGGCGTCTGAGGGTCCCCTGGGGGAGCCGACATCAATCAGAAGCCACCTGCTTAGCAGAACCAACATCCGGGCCCCGAGCAGATATGTCACACACCCCGGCTAGAGCTAACAGAGAAAGAAGGCCCCGGGGGGCCACAGGGAAAATTCTCCTCCCTCCCTGGGAAACCGTTTAAAAGTCCAGGGCAGAGGGCAGGAGGGGGCAAGAGAAACCCCCAGAGTGATTTTTAAGTGGACCTGAGGCACCTTTGGGGGGGTAAAGGAAATGTTCGAGAACTGGACTGTGGCTGGCGATGGTTGCCCAACTCTATGAATTCACTAAAAATCACTAAATGACACACTTAACATAAGTGAATTCTCTGGTGTATAAATGATACTTCAATAAAGCTATTTTTAAAAGGAAAAAGGAGGGACGCCTGGGTGGCTCAGTCGGTTGAGCAGCCGACTTCGGCTCAGGTCATGATCTCGCGGTCCGTGAGTTCGAACCATGCGTCGGGCTCTGGGCTGACGGCTCAGAGCCTGGAGCCTGCTTCGGATTCTGTGTTTCCCTGTCTCTCTGATCCTCCCCTGTTCATGCTCTGTCTCTCTCTGTCTCAAAAATAAACAAACATTAAAAAAAAATTAAAATAAAAAAAGAAAGAAAAAGGAAACCTTTGGATGGAAAATAGGGTCGTAATTTTCACACACAAAGGGAAAGAGAAATTAATGGCACGACTTACATGTCAGGAACAGGATACCTAGGTTGCCTACTCTCAGCCAGAGTTAACAAAACTCCGTCCGAGGCATATGGCAATGTCCCCGCTGTTACACATCCAGCGTGGTCATTTCCACCCGGTCACGTATAAAGCAGCCGGTACAGAGCCAGGCGCGCAGTAAGCCATCCGCTGAGTTGTCCTCACTTCACTGACTGTCCAGAGCAGACGGTCAGTGCTATGCTCGGACTCCAGCGCAGACTCAGACAGGCAAGGGTGGGAGCCCAGGTGAGCCGCAGGAGCCACTAAGGTAGTGGGGCAGGGAGGGGTGAGAGGTTGGGGTAAGGATAGCCGGTCGACAAGGCAGGACCAGCAGGACAGCTCGGAACGACCCTGCAGGCACAAACCAACTGAGTCTGAAGTCCAGATCGGAATCGACACACTAGTTTGCACTGTGCCTCACACCGCCTGGGTTCCTGACGCACGTCTGTCGCTCATTTAACCGGTGGAAGCCTCAGCTTCGTCATCTGTCGAGCAGGGTGACTAGGGACACCCGTCTTTGTGGCACTATTATGGGGAGTCGTGGAGGTAACATGCACCCCACACGTGGCAAGTTCTCAGTGTTAACTAATAGGAGAATTATTTTTCCAGGACTCACAAGCGTGAGAATCGTTAGCGTCTTCCAGGGCATGGTTTCTCAAGAGGTTTTTCTAATAAAAAGGGACATCGTGTTCCTGTATCTTTAAAGCAGAAGAAATAAAGAGGAAGGACTTGGCGGGGGGCGGGGTGTAAGAGGAGACCCATCAGGAAATTCAAAAAAGCAATTCTCGTTCCCAGTATTGACATCCAAAAGCCATCTTCTTCTTCCCATATCCATAGTCAATTTTGACATCAAGGGCGCACCAGTGACCGTTGTCCGTGGGTATCTTGCTGCGGTGAGTCTGGGTCCGTCACTTCCCCCACCTGTGAACATAGCATGTCCTGATCGAGCAGGTTCCCAGGGTTCTTTAGGAGAAAGGCTCCATCGTCACTTTGGGAAGACAGGAAGCCGCAGGGCTGGGGCGCGTCAGCATACACGGTGGACGGCATCACAGGGCTGGTGATTCACAGGAGGGGAATGGGTGGCAGACCATTGTCGCAGACACGGCATCAATTACCCCCCCCCCCCCACAGCCCCTGCTGCTTCCTGTCAACGCCGCGGAGGAGGGAGGCAAGATCCATGAAGGCAAGGCTGCCGTGAGGCCCCCAGCAAACGCCTGCACGTCTGTTTGATGAATGGGACTGTTTTCATTTTTATTTCGTTCATTATTAGTGTATCCCTGGGAAAGGACAGAGCAAAAGAATTTCACAAGTGACTCAAGAGGCATATGAAATTATTATTTATAAACAAGGAGAAAAGGGAGGGAGGGAGGGAGGGAGGGAGGGAGGGAACGTGTGACCCAAATCCCAACAGGTCGCATTGCACGCCGTCTTTCTCCTTGTTCCCTGCATTTTAACCTGGACTCAAGGCTAATTCGTGAAAATGATACTATAGCCAACACTTACTCAGAACCTCCTAGAAGAAAGAATAGTATGCTAGACCTGTGGAATATAAGAATTGCCAAAGCCCCCTGTGTCCTCGGGAACTGAAATTTACCCCAGGAGTCCAGATAGATACGTTCAAAACAAAGTAACAGTTGGATAGCTTGCAAAACTTCCAAGGTTTGCTCTAGCGGGTTCCACGTATGCCCAAAATTGTTACTAAGGGCTCTTTGTGGTCACATTGAATCTAGTGGCAAACACTGGAGTAACGTAGATGCCTTGTAATGAAAGCATGATTAAGTACATTGATACGATTAATACAACCATACTACGGAAAACTGTGTAGCCATTAAAAAGATCAGTTTTTTAGGTCAATTTCTGCATTCTGACACAGGAAGATACCCAATGTATCAATGAAAAAAAAGGCGAGTTACACAATAGACACCATGGTCCAACTTTGTTGTGTATTGTCTGCTAGGACTGTTATAACACATACCACACATTGGGATGCTTACGCGATAAAAATCCATTTTGTCCCAATTCTGGAGTCTGGAAGGCTGAGATTTTTTTTTTTTAATTTTTTTTAATATTTGTTTATTTTTGACAGAGAGAGAGACAGAGCATCAGCAGGGGAGGGGCAGAGAGAGAGGGAGACACAGAATCCGAAGCAGGCTCCAGGCTCTGAGCTGTCAGCACAGAGCCCAACACGGGGCTCGAACTCACAGACGGTGAGATCATGACCTGAGCGGAAGTCGGACGCTTAACTGACTGAGCCGCCCAGGCGCCCCTGGAAGGCTGAGATGAATGTGTTGGCCGCATTAGTTTCTCCTTCTGCTTGTCTTGTCACGGTGTTCTTTGTGCGTCTCTGTCCCAATCCCTTTCTTACAAGGGCAACTAATCCATTTTGGGTTAGTGCTCCCTCTAAGGGCCTTGTTTTCATTGAATTACATTTTTATTTATTTATTTTTTAATTTTTTTAAAATGTTTATTTTAGACAGAGTGTGAGCGGGGGAAGGACAGAGAGAGAGGGAGACACAGAATCCGAAGCAGGCTCCAGGCCCCGAGCTGTCAGCACAGAGCCCGACGCGGGGCTTGAACTCACGAGCCACAAGATCCATGACCTGAGCCGAAGTCAGACGCTCAACCGACTGAGCCACCAGGTGCCCCTCATTAAATTACATCTTTAAAAGCCCTGTCTCCAAATACCTGTCTCTGAGGTCCTGAGGTCAGTTCAGGGCTTCTGTGCATGGATTGTGGGCAGGTGTAACTCAGCCCATAACAAGCTCCTTAAAAACTCTGTATAAGAAGTATTTTCATTTTTAGTGCATTTTTCTGAATTGCTAGAAATTTTATAACGAGCACCCATTCCCTATGTTAACTAAGCAATTCTTTAACACCTAGGATATCAATCTTTATGACTGAAGTTGCTTCCAAATACAAGTTTTGTTTTGGTTTTTAAAGCGTGTGCCAACAGGGACGGAGCCACAGGCCACGTCTCTAAAGGACATTGGTGCCATCCTCCCATAGGGATGACACTGCCTTGAAGCAGAGAGGAGGGGTGACAGGCATGGCACCCCGTGGCAAGAACCAGAATCAGAAAATCGTCTAAAAACAACACAAAAAGGCAAAGGTAAACTGAGCAGCTTTCAGGAAGAAGATCAGAGGAAAGGGGGTGCCTGGGTGGCTCAGCGGGTCATGATCTCATGGTTCGTGAGTTCGAGCCCCACCTCAGGCTCTGTGCTGACAGCATGGAGCCTGCTTCAGATTCTCTCTCCCTCCCTCTCACTGCCTCTCCCCTGCTTGCTCTCTCTCTCTCTCTCAAAATAAATAAAAATAACTTAAAAAAAAAAGATCAGAGGCAAGTGCCTCTCTGAATTTTCCATTTCTCAAGAAAGCTGTTTTAAAAGATTAGTCAATTATCTACATTTTTGTAAATGAGTGGTCTGAAAAAATGTATACCATCTGACCGGATACTGATAAAGTGCGACATTAAAAAGGGGACACATCTTATCAAATATACATAAAAATGTTTGAAAAGAGCTGTATGGAAACAAAAGTTCCACGTAAATAGGCAAATCCAAATTGAATATTAAAGCAGTCACCGAGAGGATTGATAATGTGGAAATAAAGATACAAAACAGGGAAGGAAAGACTTTTAAGGCAAGAAGATAAAGCAATACTCAAATAGGGCATTATAAAGATAGAACAAAGAGAACAAATTTGATAAGCAAGAGTATAATTTGAAGAACGCTTTAAAAAAAATGGGTTATGAGTTGAATTGGGTCCTCCCCCCGCAAAAATAAATAAATAAATAAATAAATAAATAAATAAATAAATAAAAATAAATAAACAAAACGTATCTTGAAGTCCTAACTCCTCGCACCTCAGCATGGGACCTTATTTGGAGGGAGGGTTTTTGCAGATGATCAGGTTAAGATAAGGTCACTCGGGTGGGCCCGAATCTGACCGTGTCCTTACAGACAGGAGACGTTTGGACATACAGATGCACACAGAAGGAGGACGGTGTGAAGACAGACAAAATGACATGTGCAGGATTGGAGAGATGAATCTACACGCCAGAGAAGGCCAAACGTCATGGCCAGCCACCAGCGGCTGGAAAGAGGCAAGGAAGAATTCTCTGACAGGTTTCAGAAGGAACATGGCCAGGCCAGCATCCCTTGGCTTCAGACTTCTGGCCTCCAGAACCGGGAGGGAACAGATTCTCTTGTCGTAAGTCACCCACTTTGTGGTATTCTGTGACAGCGGCCCCAGGAAACCGGTACACTGATATAGATACAATGAGATTACAAAATAAAGAAGTTTCTGGTTTTTGCCAAAACATGAGACAATTTCAAGACATTTTTTTTCTGAAAAATCATTGATTTGGGGGCTCCTTAGGTGGCTCAGTGGGTTGAGCGTCTGACTCTTTGATTTTGGCTAAGGTCATGTGATCCCAGGGTCACGGGATGGAACCCTGAGTCCATGCAGAGCATGAAGTCTACTTGGGTTCTCTCTCTCTCTCTCTCTCTCTCCCCCTCTGCCCCTCTCCCAAACTCTCTAAATTAAAAAAAAATTACATATAGGGGCACCTGGGTGGCTCAGTTGGTTCAGTATCTGACTCTTTGATTTCAGCTCAGGTCACGATCTCACAATCATGGGATCGAGCCCCACGTCAGGCTCAGCACTGACAGTGCAGAGCCTACTTGGGATTTTCTCTCTTTCTCAAAATAAACTTAAAAGTAATTACAATAAAAAGCTTTAAAAATTATTGATTTTCCTGGGATAAGAAAAAATAAAGAAGGTTTAAACTATTCGCACAAATTTGGATTTTTTATGATAGTAGTAATGCCATTGTAAAAAAAATTAGTGAAGAAATGCATAAGGAGAAAAACAAGTTAGCTGCAATTTCACAACCACCAGGTGGGCGCATTTCTTGCTAGGCTTTTCTTTATGCAATATACATACCACACAGATGCACGCACGTGCGCACACACACACACACAATTTTGACCTGAAGTGCCTCTTAATTTTCATTCCAACTTTCTTCCCCCAAATAATTCATAATAGGAAATAATCTTCATGATATAAGAAGTTGCCTGTATGATCAATCAAATGCGTATTCCATGGTATTTAGCTGTTTAGAATTAGGGCAGTCAGGGTGTTTCCAATTGATGGTTACTATAAACAACTTCACAGTCTTTGTCCAACCCAGCCTGAGTGCCCATCCCCTGATCCCCACCAGACCTTCTGTTAAAGCCATCCGCCCATCTCCTCTGACCTTCAGTCTTCATTTCAGACACTGGGTCCTTCTGAGGGCTGACAACATCCAGAATACGGCCATGAGAGTAAACAAAGCGTTAAGGGCATTGGAACTATAGGCTTTTATAAATAAAATTTGGAAATCTGGGGCATCAAATGATTTGGGCCACATAGTGGTAGGTTTTTTCATTCCTGTGTTGATGAAGGCCAGGGAACTGTGCGGCATCCCAGAGCAAATATTTCACAGCTTCGATGTTTCTCCCCGGTGGGAAGTCGGGGTCAGGGATGGGAGGAGGTACATATACACCCCTCCCCATGACCCCCTGACTCCTGCCTCGCACTTAAAAATTCTTAACAGGACTATGGTCATTCGGGAAAACTAAAGTGAATAATTTTTTTTTTTAATTTTTTAATGTTAATAATGTTAATGTTTCTTTTTGAGAGAGACACAGTGTGAGTGGGGGAGGGGCAGAGAGAGAGAGAGAGAGAGAGAGAGAGAGAGAGAGACAATTCAAAGCAGGCTCCAGGCTGTCGGCACAGAGCCCAACGCGGGGCCTGAACCCGGGAACCGCAAGGTCACGACCTGAGCCGAAGTCAGATGCTTAACCGACTGAGCCACCCAGGCGCCCCTAAAGTGAAGGATTTTAAAACTCTCCAGGCTTCATAGTAAAGCACAGACACTTTTGAAAGAAAAAGTCTGTGATTTTAAAATACTGAGATATAAGCCACATAAGTCAGTTTTCCAGGGTCCTCGATAATTTTGTCAGTAATTTCTTTCATATTGTAAAGAGATCCTGAGACCAAAAAGTTAAGAGTACTCCTGGCTTACCATGTGGAAAATCAAACAGGTAGGAAATCCTCGGGTTGTAAAATACGATAGTCTTTAGGGACTGCCCCTTCCTCGCCCAACATGTGAGCATTCATGCAAGTTAAAAAAAATGTGAAAAACTGGGGAAATCTTTAGGTATAATGCGTCTTTTAGTCAACATCAAAGCATTTACACTGGAGAGACTCCACAAATGTAAGAAATCGTAGGAAAATCTTCACTTGTGTCTTGCCTTTGATTAAACAGAAAAGCTCACACGGAGATTTCTATGAAGAAACCCTGTGAGGGCAGGCAGTGGGGTAAACTTGCAACTCAACCCTCTCTTTCCAGAGGACACATTCTAAAGAGAGAATCTTAAAAAGCACTCACTGCAGAAGAACTTTCAGCATCAAAAAACTATTGGAGAGATACCTTAATTCTGTACAGTAATCCGTTCAGGAAAAGCTTCAATCGGACACATCTTATTGCATAACCTAGAACTCACGCAGGAGAGTCATTTTTCTCCACAAAGAACCGAGGATTAACTTAACAAGGCATCGCCAAATGGAAAAGTTGCTTCCGAAAGAATCCCACCAACTCAACAGTATTATTCAAAGGTTATCCGTAAACAATGATGTTAATGGGAGTTTGCTAGGAAAAGTCAGAACTTGCAAAATGCATGTAACGTTAGACGCAGACACAGACGCGCATTGTGGTTATAATTTTGTTAACATTTGATTCCCTCCAGAAAAGTTACAGAATGCCCACTCAGGGAACCATGGACCATTATTAAGAGCCTGCAGTTAGAGGGGATTTCCAAACAGAAGTGCCCTTGGAGCATACATGCTTGTAAGTAGACGGATTAGAACCAGAGACAAGTTTTGGTTTTGGTTTTGTTTGGGGGGCGGGAGGCAGTCAGACTGATAACCTATCACCTAAGTCAGACTGTACATGTGTACGTAGATGCTCTAGCAGAAGAATCTTTCCATGACAGTATCGACCTACCTTAGCCTAAAGTTATAGTTGTTACTTAGTGTGGTACAAGTATTAAGCGACTAATGTTTAAAATAACAACATGAGCCAAGTTGATGACACAGAAATGAGGCACCATTATATCTAAGTTGATGCAAAACACAATGAAGCTGCTAGATCCTTTTTGCTACAGTTGCAGGATTCCATACAACCACCTGCTTTTATAGAAGTGCTACGTTAGCCTAAAGGTCCACACACCTGGGGTTTCATCAGAAACAAACATCAAGTGGCCGCTGAAGACAGGGAGGGGTCGGTCTCTGAGACATCATGGCAGGATGGAATTCTTCCACAATTACAGGATTAAATGTTGGCATAAAACCTTGATTTATGCCACATTGCTTTTAATCCCCCCCCACACACACACACAAATTTTATCTAATAATTCAACACGTCATGTTATGTGAATATTCTAAGTGTAGAACACATTTTATCAGGACCGCCTTCTGCGGAGTCAAAACCGTAATGGAAAGGAGGCATCAGGAAGGGTGAGAGAAGGGGAGAAGAGAAGAATGCTATAGGAAACAAAGTCAATTAAGAGCAGAATTTCTAAGATTAAAACATTCCCAGGGCGCCTGGGTGGCTCAGTGGGTTCAGCGTCCGACTTCGGCTCAGGTCATGATCTTGCCGGTCTGTGGGTTCGAGCCCTGCGTTGGGCTCTGTGCTGACAGCTTGGAGCCTGGAGCTGCTTCGGATTCTGTGTCTCCCTCTCACTCTCTGGCCCTCCCCCGCTCACACTCTCTCTTTCTCAAAAATAAACACTTAAAAAAAAAATGTGTCTTAGTTCCCTTCAAATGGATTGGCTAGGCCAAGAAAGAAAATTCTCCAAACTCCTTTTACAAGTATTTCAGGACTGTCAATTAACGTTTGACTTTATTATAGTTTTTTTTGAATAAAACAAAATATTGAGTTTTAATATCAGAAAGTTTTTACTTATCTTTATTCTTCAAACTTCGTATCAAGTTACA
Organism: Panthera pardus; assembly: GCF_024362965.1. NCBI lineage: Eukaryota > Metazoa > Chordata > Mammalia > Carnivora > Felidae > Panthera > Panthera pardus. Next base: position 15,213,892 of record NW_026526655.1, read on the forward strand.
AATGAATAGTCTGTACCATGAAGCTACGCTGCTTATGATGTACACTTCCCCGGGCGGAAAACAGCAATAACCAAGAATACACAGAAAATGAACTCACAGTGAAGAACCAACTGTTAAGTATAGAGAAAGGACACATTACATTTCAGTGTGGCCCAATACGTACACTGTTAAAAGCGAATCCCCTTTAAAACATCACCGATGTACCTAATACTCTTACAAAAGAAAGAACTCACACACAGAGATTTTATTTTGTCGTTTTAAAGTTGTATCCCAGGGAGTAACTGCTTAAAAACTGTAAAATGTTGTGATTTTACCAGCAAAAAGTTATTCCAGGATAATCTTTTTTTTAAACATGGCTGAAAAAATTGCAAGCTTTAGAGAACACCATGGATATCAGATCCATTATTTAAAAACAAGCAGTACTCATAAAGTAGAGGCCACTTTCAGTTTTGTTCTGTTGTCCGTAAAAACCTGTTTAATTGCAGCTGAAAAATCCCAGCAGGAGAGGTTGCGGAAGCTGGGCGAGAGGAGGAGTGGAGTTAGCCACAAATCTGCCCTCTAGAAACCCCTCCACTTACTGTAACAGGAAAGGCTGAAGAATTCTGTTGTAACTTCCTTCCAGAAAACAAGTTCTTTGGAATCATTCTTTTAGGGTCTATGGTCTATTTTCAGATGTATTGGATTTGGCAACTTATTCTGAAATTCTTCAAAGTTTTTCTCCCCAGGCATCTTTTGGCTAAGCCGGTATTTTCTATAACAAAATCTTCGTTGTTGGGTTTTTGTTTTGGTTTTTACACCAACTGGTTCTTTTTGAAAGGGTGATATTAAAATATACCATTTTTAAAATATATCACAGAGTCATTTGTTTGAAAGGGGATTCTCCTCACTTAATTTCACATTCTGCTGTGGCATGACACCCGGCATCTGGGATTTTAGGATTCAAAGGAATCATCAAAAATGGAAGAAAAACGGAAGTAGATGCAGATTAAACCAGCCTTCATCGATGCTTCCGAAAAGAAACAACTTTTATTCTGAATCAGGGGTAAGCTGCACATTCACCTGAAGCTGTTTGAAGTCACAATTATATTGTTCTCTCTCCTTTGAAGCACTGACCCCTTTTTTTCTAAGTACAACTTCAAGTCATTTGAAAGCAAATACTACTACTAAAGATCAAGCATCAGAAACAAATTCTCCACCCACCCTGACTCTCATTTTTAGATTCCCAACATCCTGATAGGTTGCATTTCATTTCTTTCATGGTTTAACTTCTTGGCAATTTTCCCAAACTTTATGAAAATTTAAACTATGACAAGGAGAAATGCACTCCAAACAGAATACAAATAGACACAAATACAAGAAAAAAGTTCAAAACACAACACCGTATTGCAGTATCCCCAAACATGACGTGTATGTGACATGACCAAAAGCTACATGGCCCTGGGTCTCAACACTCCCACTATGCTACACAGATCTACATTCAGAACTTTTTGTCCTTTTTTCTTTGTCTTTTGATGCCTAAAGTAACTGAGAAACAAGAAAATAACCAATATAACATTAAAAAAAAAAAAATGGTACCTATGTTTTTTTTTTAAGTCTTGAACACCTCTTCCTTCGTTGGTGCAATATTACTCTTGATAAATGCTCAAATAACACTAGGCAAGCAACACACACGAAAAGACTTACTATGTTATCATACAAGCAGTGTTTTTGGAATAATAAATAACTCCTACAGTAACATAAAACACCTACAAATTAAATCTTAAGTCACCTCGGTATAAAGTGAATTAAATTCTCCTGTATCTTAGTCAGAATGCCAGTATCAGAAGCATTCTACATGTTCTCAGTTTCTGTTTCACAGAAAGGGTAAGGTGCTTTTTTAATAAGCTGCCAACAGACACACACACACACACACACACACCCACACACAACCAGTGCAAACGATCAAGAGGAAAAACACCCTAATTTTTCAATGAGACAGGATTACACATCTCGACTCAAAGTCCAGAAGTGGACAGAATGATCTTCCAGGATTGATGTGCTGTAAATACAGACAACTCAGCGTACATATGATCGATGAAATAAAGAATAGGTTTCTATGCTTTGTGTTTTAAATTCCATCCCGATTTTTAGGATTGCTTCCAACTCTTAAAAAAAAACAAAAACAAAAAACCCCAGCTAAGATATCTTATTTTCGAAGCTACCTAGAAGACCCTGAACATTCTGAGCATCAGCCACTGGACACTAATTATCCACTGGTGCTACACCTGCCGTGTTTTCTTCTTTGCTACTGAACCTAACGCCCTAGTGCTATTTCGTTTCATGCAGCACCAACCAAACTGCATTGTTTCCCTAATAAAAAATAAATACATAAAGAAGACGCTGCCAGGCATATATTCACAAGGTCTCAATTTCTCAAAACATAAGCGTGGGTATATTTATTTCTCTCAAATGCATACAAGACAATAATTACACAGCAACAAATCTTTTGTTCAACAATGATTTGATTCATAAGCGTCTGAATTTACATAATTTCACATCCATACCCTTGCATTTTTAAATACTGTAAGTAAAAAAGCCCCCCAAATAACCAATTCTTATATTTCCTATTTATCCCTCTATACATCCAAACTTTAAAAAGTTACAAACTCAACATTATACAGAACATATAAATCATGTTTAAAAACTTGAGGTTTTAAAATCACCGTTCCCCAAAATGATTCGGAAAGTCCTCATGCTGACAAGTGCAGTCCTAGGTGGTAAGTTGGAAAGGGGCAAGAAAGAAGAGGCAGACACCAGTTTGCTGTCTTAATGTTTTACTAATCCTGTCAGTAAAAATGGTGACGTCATGAGAAGTAACAGTTTAGGCTTTAATACGAAGAATGGGGTTTGCCTCACAGCTGGAGACACGCGCTTCAAGTATTTTCCTATTTGATCTGAGCTCCCTGTAGCAAACGGTGCTGAGAGAGAAGAACTACTTTCTTCCGTACATCCGCTCAATGTCCGCCTGGTAATGTGTTTTAAGCTCTTTGCGTTTCAGCTTGAAGGCGTCTGTCACCAGGCCAGTTTCGGGGGTCCACGGTTCAGGGCTCAAACGAATTTTTACTGGAATTTCAAATTTTTCTAGACTTGCTGAGATGGTGGAAAAGAAAAAAAATAAAACATAAATGCAAAGGCATGAAAAATGTGCAATTATGATTCTTAGCGAACAGTGTAACTTCCCCAATCTTTGGTGAACACCCAACATCCCACGAACCTCGCTCGTGATAATCCATGCCTCAAAAAAGTCTAGTAGAAGTACAAATAAATAAACAAAAAATAGATATGTATGAGAACTGTAATAGCAAAAAGCCACTTAAAAAATCTACCTGACCGCCAACAGAATGAGTTGGATTAAGTTAAGATACAGGCACATAGGGGGGCGCCTGGGTGGCTCAGTCGGTTGGGCGTCCGACTTCAGCTCAGGTCACGATCTTGCGGTCCATGAGTTCGAGCCCCGCGTCAGGCTCTGGGCTGATGGCTCGGAGCCCGGAGCCTGTTTCCGATTCGGTGTCTCCCTCTCTCTGCCCCTCCCCCATTCATGCTCTGTCTCTCTCTGTCTCAAAAATAAAATAAACGTTAAAAAAAAAAAAATTAAAACAAAACAAAACAAAACAAAACAAAAAAAAAGATACAGGCACATAGGGCGCCCGGGTGGCTCAGTCAGTTAACCGTCGGATTTCAGCTCAGGTCAGGATCTCACAACTCACAATCATGAGATCGAGCCCCACGTCAAAAACAAAAACAAAAACTGGAATATAATAGGCATAAAATGGAATATAATTCAGTCATTAAAAATGAGTTAGATCTATATGGCATGGGTGTGTAAAGATATGTGCAATATATCGTTAGGCTAAAAAGAGGTAGTTTTTTTTTAATACTAGACAAATGTTACACAGGTAGATATTCAGGACGAGAAGGATACACACCAAACCATAAAACGGACACCTCTGGGGCCTAAGAGGGAGGATTAAGGAAAAGCAAATGTCACACACCTATTTGTTTCGAGTTTACTGTAAAGAGCATAATCACTTTAACTAATAAAGTTTAAAGAGGACCCTGTCATTGAAGCTTGTCAGCATATTCAGCAGAAGCTATGAGGACACAATGTTTGCTCACTATCGCTATCGTGTTCCTAACACACTGTTGGATACCCAGGAGGTTCTCAATAGCAGAGGGCTGGAGAGGGAGAGAGGGATGGGAAAGGAAAGGGAGGGATGGGGACAGGGAGGGAAAACAGGGAGATGTTGTTTTGAAGGAATATGTTTCTTTAATAAGAAGGGTTTATTTTTCAGCATTCGTTCAACAAATAAATATTCATTGAAAAAATACCACGCAAAGTGCTTTACTAAGCACTGTTTAAAAAATACAAAAAACGGGGCGCGTGGGTGGCTCAGTCAGTTAAGCATCCGACTTCTGTTCAGTTCATGATCTTGCAGTTTGTGGGTCGCGCTCTGTGCTGACAGCTCAGGTCATGATCTCACAGTTCATGGGTTGGAGCCCCGCGTAGGGTTCTGTGTCTCCCCCTCTCTCTGCCCCTGCCCTGCTCATGCTCTGTCTCTGTCTCTCAATAATAAAGAAACGTTGAAAAAAAAAATTTTTTTTAAATACAAAGATAGTTTCTGTTCTCAAGTGGTGTTACAATCTAACAAGGATAAAGAGGTAAACAGGTAAATACACGCTTACTCGCTCACTAAATTGAAGACGGGTAAGTGCCTTGGGAGCAAAAGAGGTATTCGTTTTAACTTGTAAACATAAACACTGACATACCAAGGTTTTCTTCTTGGAAGATTACAACTATTTCAGGAGTGGTACAGTAAGAAAAATAGGTAGGATTCAGTAGGCAGAGAAGGAAAGATTAGGACCTGAGGTCCCCCGGTAGGGAAGAAAACACATCTTCTGGAACAATGCTGGGAGTGTCCGACCACAGCAAACCCCCTCAGGCGTTAAGGTTCCGCTTAAGAATGTAACAGACCCCACCGGCTCCCCCTCAGGTTCCCCTCAGGAATCTGACTCAAGACCTGACTAAAAAGTAAGTAGCAGACTTACTTTTAGGTGTCACCCGTAGGGAAAAGATGTGCCCACAGACCACCCCTCACACAGTGGAATCGGGCCAATCAGAACTGGACAACGCAGCACCTTGACTTATCCAGCCAGCAAGGGTAGGACCTGAGAGGCGGGCGGTGACCAGAACCTTATAAGAAACAAGGGCCCTCGCCTATAGTCGCGGCCATTCACTTTCCAATGTCCTCTCTGTAAAGACTGCTTTCCTACCATTCTTCCTTTCGGATCTTATCCCCAGTCAACTTCCTCCTGCTGCTCATTCAGTGCCCACTTCTTCATTCTTCAAAGCAGCGGGACAACGAACCTCGGGCATTGAGGTAAAAGTCCTGCGACAGTGGGGCACTTGGGTGGCTCAGTCAGTTAAGTGTCCGACTCTTAATTTCAGCTTAGGTCATGATCTCGCAGTTTGAGTTCAAGCCCCACATCAGGCTCTGCGCTAACAGGGCAGAACCTGCCTGGGGTTCTCCCTCCCTCTCTCTCTGTCCCTCCTCTGTTTGCTCGCTCTCTCTCTCTCTCTGTCAAAATAAATAAACTTAAAAAAAAAAAAACTTTAAAGTAAAAAAAAAAAAAACCAACAACTATTTCAAGAGTGCTTTGCTAGAGGGAAAACCACTGTTAGCAAAAGCAGCCAGGCCCGGACCTCAGGACTCAAGGGGCAGAGGAGTCTGGCACTCCGTAGATGTGGGAGAGACTAAAAAGCACACACTGGAGACCACATTTAAGGTTTTCAATCTCGAACTGCTCGGTACTGGACTCTGTGCCTTGACTCAAGATTATGTCATGTGTAGTGATAGCCTCCACTCAGGAAAATAAATGCAGCTACAGCTACGTGACCCGTCAGAGGAAGGAGTGCTGTAATGGGAATAGTCCTTTTTTATTTTGTGTCTGTACGTATGTTAAAGCAACTATTTATATTTTCTTCCTTCTGATTCTGTCATAACAGACATTAAAAAACTTTATATCACTGTATTTAAGTTACAGGAGGGGCCCCTGGGTGACTCAGTCGGTTGAGCATCCCACTTCGGCTCAAGTCACAATCTTGTGGTTTGTGGGTCCAGACCCCGTGTCAGGCTCTGTGCTGACAGCTCGGAGCCTGGAGCCTGCTTCGGATTCTGTCTCCCTCTCTCTCTGCCCCTCCCCCACTCGTGCTCTGTCTCTCTCTCAAAAATAAGTAAAAACATTAAAAAAAATTTAAGTGACAGGATATCACAGAAGACAAGAAGAGTAAAAATCACTCACACGGTGTGTACCCTCTTCTGCGGAAAAGGCTGATGTGTTTTCAGTTGTGTGCAGGGCGGACGTAGCACATCAGGGGGGAGTCTTTGTTACTGTCCTTGCTTAGAAATCAACTAAGCTCTAAGGAGATGTACACGGGGGCCAGGCTGACAAGTCGCGGACTGGGAAGGTCCATTTTATGTATCGACCAGGCTACATCCGAGTTCCCAGTTATTTAGTTGAACGCTAGTCCACGGGTTGAAGATATTTTGTACATATGATTAAGTCCATAATCAGTTTGCTTTATGGGAGGAAAACTGTCTCAGATAAACAGTGGGTCCAATTCGGTCCACTGAAAGGCCATAGGAGCAGAGCTGAGGCAGTCTGCCCTATGGATTCCCAGCTTTGCCTAGTCGGCCCCCAAAGATCCCGGAAACCAAGTCTCCACAGTAAGTCTCCGTCTATAACCTACTAATTCAGAGGACAGAGCATTTTACTTAAGAATGAGGTTCGGGGCGCCTGGGTGGCTCAGTCGGTTGAGCGTCCGACTTCAGCTCGGGTCACGATCTCGCGGTCCGTGAGTTCGAGCCCCGCGTCGGGCTCTGGGCTGATGGCTCAGAGCCTGGAGCCTGCTTCTGATTCTGTGTCTCCCTCTCTCTCTGCCCCTCCCCCGTTCATGCTCTGTCTCTCTGTCTCAAAGGTGAATAAATGTTAAAAAAAAAAAAAATTAAAAAAAAAAAAAAGAATGAGGTTGGATCCCTTCTTCACATCACATAAAAATGAACTCTGATGGATCCAGTAAGAGCTGAAAGTAAGAGCTGAAACTAAAGTTCTTAGAATGAAACACAGGACTGTCATTTGAATCAGGCAGTGGTTTCTCAGATGTGGCACCAGAAGCACAAGCAACAGAAGGGGGGAAAATGTATCTTCCAACATTAAAGCTCTTATACTTCAAAGGATACCATGAAAGAAAGTAAAAACACAGGGACGGACGCCTGCGTAACTCAGTCCCTTAAGCGTCCTACTCTTGATTTCGGCTCAGGTCATGATCTCACAATTTGTGGGTTGAAGCCCCATGTCAGGCTGTGTGCTGACAGCTCAGAGCCTGGAGCCTGCTCTGGATTCTCTGTCTCCCTCTCTCTGCCCCTCCTCCACTTGTTTTCTCTGTCTCTGTCTCTGTCTCTCTCTCTCTCAAAATAAATGAACATTAAAAAAAGTAAAAATACAGCCCACAGAATGGGAAAAAATATTTACAAATTTCTTATCCGATTACAGCCTTGTGCCTGGAATATATAAAGAACTTGTACAACTCAATAAAAAAAAGGCAATCCTATTTAAAAAATGGGCAAAGTCCAGCTTCGGCTCAGGTCATGATCTCACAGTTTGTGAGTTCAAGCCCCGCGTCGGGCTCTGTGCTGACACCGTGGAGCCTGGAGCCTGCTTTGGATTCTGTGTCTCCTCCTCTCTCTCTGCCCCTCCCCCACTCATGCTCTGTCTCTCTCTCTCAAGAATAAATAAACTTAAAAAAAAATTTTTTTTTAATGGGCAAAGGATCTGAATAGATATTTCTCTAGAAGATATACAATGGCTACTAAATATAAGAAAAGATGCTCAACATCATTAGCCACCAGGAAAATATAAATCAAAACCACAAGACCCCATACTTCATACCCAGTAGGATGGCTAGAAGCCAAAGGATGAACAGTAACTAACCAGTGTTGCAAGGCTGTGGGGAAACTGGAAGCCAACACTGATGGGAATGGTGAGAGGATGTCACCGTTTTAGAAAACAGTTTGGGAAATACTTGGAAAAAAGTATTCCAGTAAACAGTCTGGTACTTCCTCAAAAGGTTCAACATAAAGTTAACACAGGCCTAGCAACTCCACCCTGATGTATCTTCCCAGAAGGGAGCATGGCCACACAAAACCTGCACCTGAATGTTCAGAGCAGCATTCTTCATTACCAACCCAAAGCAGAACAACCCAAATGTCCCAGTCTCGTTGCGGCCCCCCAACATACACACACACACACACACACACACACACACACACACACACACACACGGGGTACAGGACCTATCCGTATCAGCAGCTCCCAGTACACTAACAGTGTAGAAAACGCAAGAAGAGAGCCTTGGACAGTTCAGGGTGGGCCAGGGTGGCCAGGAAACAGCTGAGGTAAGAGAGCAAGGGCCAACCCAGAAGACAGAAGCTGCAGAGGCCAGAACGTTCCGACTCATGCACATGAGCCACGGGAGCAGGTGACGCGAGCCCTGTGGACGCACTGGGATGCAGGCCTGACCAGCATGTGCCTCCATCCAACGGCAGGGAAACACCAGGAATCGGCGTCACCGGGCCTGTGATACAAGAGCCTACGTAATAAATTCAAGCGCTCTCTCCTCTCGGGCCTTAGGGTCCGGCTGCCACTCACTCACCTGAAACAGCAGCTTCGGAAAGCACTTTGAGCACCTCGTTCTCCATTTCACAGCTGTTGCACAGTTCCTCCCACGTCCCCTGAAGTCCCTTCTTCCGGGCGAGTTCCGTTAGTTCCTTTTGATTTGGCACGACAAATCCAATGACGTAGGAATGGTAACTGCGATACACGAAGGACAACGTGGCTGAGGCACCGTGCTTACCAACGACACAGACGCGGCTGCAATCAGCCCGGGACTACTCGAAAGGACACACACGAGGCGTGTTTGGTACCAGCCCACTCATTTCAAGCGACGGCCACCGCGACTGCCCGATTCGCCATGGGCTCCAGGCTCTGACAGAGCTCACTGCTAAGCACACCTTAATCTGATACTTGATGACAAAGTTCAAACATGTGTAACTGTTACCAATAGCTCCGTGGATACATCTCTTAAAAGAAAATTACAAGTATTAGAAAAATCTGCTTTTAAAAAAGTTTGTCATTCACATCAACTGGCTAAACAAAAATAAAAGCTAATGTAAATTTGAAGTTAGATCTAAAGATGGGGCGTCTGGGTGGCTCAGTGGGTTCATCGTCTGACTTCGGCTCAGGTCATGACCTTGCAGTTCGTGAGTTCAAGCCCCGCATCCGGCTCTGTGCTGCCGGCTCGGAGTCTGGAGCCTGTTTCAGATTCTGTGTCTCCCTCTCCCCTCTCTCTCTGCCCCTCCCCCACTTGTGTTCGCTCTCAAAAATAAACATTAAAGAAAAAAAGTTGTGTCTAAAGAAATTTGGGAGCAAATCAAAGTAACGTGGTTGTATTCTTTTCTTTTGTTATCATGAGCATTTGGTGACAGAGCCTTAGGTGGCCTGCCCATGGCACTACGGAATGGCAAGCAGTGTGCCAGGGAGAGAAGGGCGGTCTGATTACTATCACACACGTAAAATCCAGAACTGTAGCATCGCTAAAAAAGTTACCTCATAGCTAATTAAAGGGCAGAATAATTTATAATTCAATGAAGTAAATCTTTAAAATCTCGAAAGTTTCTAAGTTGGTTCTTCTGGCAGCAGATTTTACTTTTTCATAATCACCACTTTATCAACTGCTGTGGTGTGGTTCCCTGGCTGCCCACAAAGTAGCTGATCGCGAACAGCAGAGAATAATTTCCCCCCAGAACACCGCAGTGCCAGTCTGAGATTCCGGCACATTTCCCAAGAATACACTTCTGGGATTTTTAACTTTAAGCTCTCCTTCCCAGCTGCCTCTATTATCATCACGGACTAGAGATGCTATGTGTTCAGCCACAGCTTAACGTAGCTTAAGGCAGAAGCCCTCGGCCCGGCCCGGGTCCCAAGCAGGCCCAGGTTTAGAGCAGGATGATGAGTGCTGAGCAGAGTGTGGCTTGGTGACTCTGTTTCTCCAACTTCCTTCTTCACCCCCCTTTGCTCTGACTGGTTCTGGGAAGCTTCCGTGTGCTGGGGACAGGTAGCTGGGGGTACCAAGGTGGCAGGAAGGAGGCCGTGATTTTCGTCACCTCCCTACCAGCCAGGACACCGCAGTGAGGTACGGAGCAGGAAACAGGGACACAGAGAAAGACGAGGAGGAGACGCACCACAAGGGAGGAATCAGTTAGTGTCTACACTGCGCTGAGAAGAGGCCTTTCCCAGAGACAACAGATAAGAAGGGAGAGTTCCTAGTATAATCTGGCAAAGAAGATTCATCAAGGAAGGAAATACCAAAGGCACACAAACGTTCTGAGCAAAAGTAGGAGTTCTACTTTCTTACCTGTTTGCGTATGCACAAATGTTATCGATGAGTGAGAGATTCTTCAAAGCTGCCTCTACCTTCCCAAGAGAAACATATTCTCCTGCCTGCAGTTTCACAAGGTCCTTTTTACGATCTGGGGAGGGGAGCACATGAGAGATAGTCACAGTCAATACCTATGAATACTGGCCATTCCCGAAGTCATGTGCTATCAACTAAGGTCATTACAATAGTTACGCTAAAAGTAAAGGTACATAGTAAAATTAGATCCTAATGTTTGTAGTTTTAAATAAATTCTTCCAAAAAAGAAAATCAGCTTCTGACAAGGGACCCCGTCATCAGGGCCTCAGGTATGTTCTGCCGAACAGGCACGTGTCTGGGACCAGTTAACACCAGGAAGGTAAAGACTTCTCAGCGCCATCTGAAGGCTCACACACCGTCTGGAGAGCAGCGTGAGCAGGGACACATCACATCAGGACAGTATGGCAGTGGTGAAGTGTCAAACCTCCCCAACCTGGCTTGGTCGGTTAAGCGTCCGACTTCGGCTCAGGTCATGATCTCACGGTCCATGAGTTCGAGCCCCGCGTCGGGCTCTGTGCTGACAGCTCAGAGCCTGGAGCCTGTTTCAGATTCTGTGTCTCCCTCTCTCTCTGCCCCTCCCCTGTTCATGCTCTGTCTCTCTCTGTCTCAAAAATAAATAAACGTTAAAAAAAAAAAATTAAAAAAAAAAAAAAAAAAAAAACCTCCCCAACCTGCTGCTTTGGAAAGAATGCCTCCAAGTGAGGCCTGAGCGGAGTCCTGAGGGAAGATCGGACGGTCACCAAGGAGAAGAGCACTGGTAAAGAACACAGACGGGGCGGACACAGCCAGTGATGGAGGTGGAGGCGAACTGGGGCTCCGTTAACAGAGGTACACCGAACTGAGCCCCTAGCAGCAACGTGGCCCAGTGAGATCAGTGCTGAGGAATCACATGGTACGTGTGTGTGTGTGAGAGGGTGCGTTTCAGGAGGGATGTCAACGTCGACAGAGAGGAATTTCTTACAACGAGGTGACAGAAGGTGTAAGCCTGATCATGGGAAGAGGGCACAGAGAACGAAGACAACAGTCTTGAGGCATGTTTCACATGACACATCAGTAGGGTGTGGGTAAGATACGAGGAGTTGACTGAAGAGTCTCATCTCCTCCCGGGTTTCTAGGTAGCATGACTGGAACAGAAATGCTATTAAGAAAAAAAGAATGTAAGAGGGAAGACGGGGAGCTATTTTTTGCCCCTGGGGGGGTCAATACTCGAACTGCCAGGCCTTCCTCACAGGCAAGGCCATGACACCATTCCAACAGGAGAGAGCCCTGTCCAATAACCTCTAAACAGCAAAGAATGCACAAAAAATAAATATTTCCTACTAAGAATTTGATTCTTTGAGGGTTATCTAATAATTCAAAATACCACTGCTATTGAACAGACTGAGACCTTCTAAAATGTCAAGCCTTAAAACTCCCACACAGTCCCTAGTATAAAATTTTATATTCCAGGGATGATACAACAGACTGTATCAACACTGCAGAAAGATACATTCTTATATTATTGAACAGCTTCTCTAAATATACAGTTATCTCTTTTGTAAAACTATTTCCAAAATGTCCACTATCAGGGGGGAAAAAAAAAAATGAGATAGCTCACCAATAATCTTTAAACAACCGTCAGGGTCAAACTCCCCAACATCTCCAGTACAGAGCCACCTCTGTCCATTTTCATCTTCAAAGAAATCAGCTTTTGTTTTTGCTTCATTTTTGTAGTATCCCATTGTCACATTTTGACCGCCAATAAGAATTTCACCCCTGGGGTGTGGCTTATCGGTATTAAAGTATCCACCTAGAAAACACAAATAATTTAGAGTTAATTCAACATTTTTATCCCTACGCCCATCATGTGAAAATTGGAAACTATGACTGTCTAAATAGGGAACATCTGATTTCAATCCAAAGAGTTTCCCAAAAGAAGTAAGGCAGACAGCATGAATGAGCAAAACCCATTAATATAGAACTAGGTACAAATTTTCAGTTGCTTAACCATAAGCACTTCTGCACTTAAAACCACTAGTCCAAGAAAAAAAATTACACCGAAAAATCCAACACTTCCGGTATTAAATAATTACCTAGACTACACAGGTAAATCCTTTAAGGATTCTGTAGAGATTCTTACACATCTGATGAAAGTATTAAATCACATATTTAATAAAATACCTCTCTGTATAAAATCAAAATTACACTGTATTTAAAAGATTTATGCCTTACAGATAATTTCAGAATGATTCCAAGTTTAAATTTATTGAACATTTTCACTAATTCTGCTAAAAGATAATCGGACAATGGCATCAAACCCTCAGAATCTTTACTTTGAATAAAAGAAAAGTGCATCTAATCCAATCAGTGAAAATGTATGCACATTAACTGAAACAAATAATTTTTTTAAAAAGTGATTAGTATTGGGGTGCCTGGGTGGCTCAGTCAGTTAAGCATTCAACTTTGGCTCAGGTCATAATCTCACAGTTCGTGAGTTCAAGACCCACATAGGGCTCTGTGCTGACAGCCTGGAGCCTGCTTCGGATTCTGAGTCTCCCTGTCTCTCTGTCCCTCCACCGCTCATGCTCTGTCTCTCTCTCTCTCTCTCTCTCTGTCAAAAATAAACATTGAAAAAAAAATTTTTTTAAATAAAAAATAAAAAGTGATTAGTATTTAAATGGTATAAGCAACAGATTTTTATGAAATTACAGTAAAACTTTCCTTCTGATGACTCTAGATTGAAGTCCTCAGGGGAAAAGAAAGAAAAAAAAATGTACAAATCTTCCGTTTCATAGATTACACTTCATGGTTTTGTTTCCATATAATACATTTATGATCATTCCTAATTTATGGACATTATTCATTAAGCAGATTTCTCAAGTTTTTGCTATAATTCTTATTTGCATTTATGCAATAAGATAATAAGCAAAATGAAAACAATTCTATTTCTTCAGAATCATCCTTGAAACAAGAAAAAGAAACGCATTTGCATGGATCCTGATAGAGCAGTTCTATCACAAAAGACACGAGCACTCGTGGATAATTTTATATTCTAGAATAAGGACGAAAATGAAGCACAATTCCCATTTTAAAGTCGAAAATGACACCAGCGAACGCTCTGTGGGGACAACAGACTATTTACCTTCCTCCCAGTTCTTCAGTTTGATTTCACAGCAAACTAATGGTGCTCCCACTCGGCCAGTATTGTAGTCCCATACTAAAGACACAAATGAAAAAAAAAAAAAGTATTTGACTGGAGTGGTAAATAAACAGTTTCATTTTTCTGAATTACCAAAAGTGATGACTTATCCCAAAGCTTTCACATCCCCAGGGAATCTTTAAAAGCAGGAGTCACGAACTGGTAAACCACAAGCCGTGTGGCCTTGTTCTGTGTTTTGATTCTGAACTGGTTATGGACATTTGAAAATCCAGGACATTTTACACAGAAGTGTGGAATCTCCAGGAGAAACAGGGTCCACACGCCCAGCAGCAAGTGTGGCCCCTTGAGACGGCCACGCCTGATCCAGGCCCCCCAGACTCCTTCCTTACACCCATCGTGTATTCTCTTACCTCGGGGCTCACTCCACTCCCCGCAGTGGCTGTCTGCTTCATGAGTCTAGAGCCCCGCTCTTATAAGGATGATGGCTCACGATGGTTTACACCTGTTCTGCTTTCTTATTAGACCTGATGGCTTTGTAGTACAAATAACCTCTCCTACCTTCTCCCTCCCACCCATCACTGTTTCAGAGAGAGCCTCCCCGAATCAGCATACGCTATCATCTGTTTAAATTCATGCAGTGAGAGTTCAGAGACCAGGCTGGAGATCGAGGTTGGCTTGCAAGGATCTGGGAAAAGCACACACCATTACTGTGAACTGCTACTGTGCTATGTGCCCTTCTCAGGGGCAAATATCAGAAATAAAAGGCTTATCTTTAATACTTTACAGGTTGTTTTCTTTACACCATAAACTGTAACCGATTAATCACATTCAACGTGAATCTTAAAAACAGAAGACGTAAGGATCCTCAGGAGAAAGGAAGCATATATGCACGTATTTAAGGTTGCTTGTTTATTTCCTGCAAAATGAGACTTCGAAGTAGCTTCCAAAATACAGAAAATATCACTGAAAACAGGAAAATACAGAAGCAATGCAAGATAAACCTGCCATAAGAATGGACCACTGAAACAACTCAGCTAAGTAGGGGAAAATGATCAGTTAAAAGCTTGAGTATCTGTGAGTACCTAGAAAATGCAAAGCAGCTTTTCCTAGTAGTGAGAAGCAAAGTAACTTTCCTCCATAAAGGGACAGACACATAATGCACTTTGGGATTCATCACCTACTTGGATAGTGGATCACCTCTTCAACCACGTCACCAGGACCCAGAAATTACCCTGGAATTTATATTCTCATACCCTGGAAATTATATTTTCTAGAACTGAATCTAGTTTCCCTCTCACACAGACCACGCCCATAAACCACTTCTGAGTTTAAGACTTAATATACACACCTAAACAACTCTACAAAACATGGTAATTTTTCTACACACAAAAAAACTTCTTACCTGATATAAGAAAATAAATGTATATAATAAAGACAATGCTTGTTACTACAACTTCTTTTCCAGAATGCTAAGTAGCTTTTAGAGGACACATTGTAGTCTAACAGGAAAAATTCCTTCAACTACTGACTACTAGGTGTGCCTGATACAGTCTGGATACTGTATCAATAATCACCATCGTCCTGCACACGAATACCTTAACCGCTCTCATCTGATACACTGCCCGAAACAACCATCACCACACGGTGCCTGGAGCTGCACCCCAGCCTGTGCCGGCCACACCAGGTACTGATAACACCAACCTTCCGTAATCGTTCCTGCACCAGAAGATTCGGTGAGTCCGTACCCCTGCCCAACGGGACAGCAGAAACAGATGTTCATGAACCGCTGTGTGGTTGCAGAAAGCGGAGCGCCTCCACACAACAGAAGCCGAATGTTTCCACCCAGCAAGCCTCGAACTTTTCGAAAAATAAACCTTGCAACAAATAAAAATAAAAATAAATAAGCAGAGAATCACAGGATTTTAAAGCTGAGTGGGATTTTCCAAAGTAATCTCCTGACTCTGAGGGTCAGGCTCACCCAAGGCCACACCACCCATTCGGGAGATTCTCTGACCCACTACTTAAATCCTAACTCTTGTAAGTTCAACCACCAAGTAAAGAACATAATGACTTTTCTCTTAACTTGTCAAGTAATGTTTGAATTCAAAACTGTCAGGTTTAACTTTGTATAGTGACGGCAAACTAGTGACTTGCTTATGGCCAGAGCAATTAGTTTTATATTCTATAATATATATATTAATACTGAATAATCCTGTTGGATCTTAACACAATGCTTTTAATTTAGCATTAACATTTAATTTATTTTTGAAAGACAGAGTGTGAGCAGGGGAGGGGCAGAAAGAGGGGGGATACAGAATCGGAAGCAGGCTCCAGGCTCTGAGCTGTCAGCACAGAGCCCGATATAGGCCTCGAACCCACGAACAGGGAGATCAAGACCTGAGCCAAAGTCAGATGCTTAACCAACGGAGCCACCCAGGTGCAGTCGGTTAAGCGCCCGACTTCGGCTCAGGTCTTGATCTCGCGGTTTGTGGGTTCGAGCCCCTTGTCGGGCTGTGTGCTGACAGCTCAGAGCCTGGAGCCTGCTTCCAATTCTGTGTCCCCCTCTCTCTGCCCCTCCCCTGCCCATGCTCTCTCTCTCTCAAAAATAAACATTAAAAAAATTTTTTTAAAAAGCAAATTATTTTTTGCTTTTCATTAGAAATGTGTACATATTTGAATGACCTAACTCTTTTTAAAAATTTCACTGGATTCTGAAGTGTTTATTGTTTTTAAGATGTCTGCTAAATTAATGGGGAATGCCTGGGAGGCTCAGTTGGTTAAGTGTCTCTTGATTTCGACTCAGGTCACAATCCCACGGTCATGGGGTCCAGCCACGAGTCGGGCTCCAGGCTCCGTGCTGAGCATGGAGTCTGCTTAAGATTCTTTCTTGCTCACTGTCTCTGACCTTCTCCCCCAACTGCGTGCTGTCTAAAATGAATGAATGAATGAAAAAAGATGTCTGCTAAATTAAAAAAAATAAAATTCAAATATCTAATTAAAATATTTCTGGAAAGATACTAATAAAAAGATTACTTGCTAATCTTTATCAGAAAAAGAGAAGGGCTTTTTTTTTTTTTTTTTTAAACTCTGGAAAAGGTGAAGACTAAGCAGCAATCATTTAAAAAGTATTAACAGGCTTTGGGGTACCTGGGGTATTCAGTCACTTGAGTGTCCAACTTCGGCTCAGGTCACGATCTCACAGTTCGTGAGTTCGAGCCCCACATCGGGTTCTGTGCTGACAGCCCAGAGCCTAGAGCCTGCTTTGAATTCTGTATCTCCCTCTCTCTCTGCCCCTCCCCAGCTCATGCTCTCTCTTCTTCAATAATAAACATTAAAAAATAATAAATAAAATTTCCAGTTATGTTATATATGTATACATGTGTATATACATATATATATACATACATATATATACATACACATATGTATGTTAACAGGCTTTACAAAGTAGGTTATATATCCCACTAAGAAAAAAGCTAAAGTAAGGCAGGAAAAAAAACCAAAGTTTTAAATAATGTGGAGTATCTGAAAACTATATTAATATTCTCATAAAAACAAATTAAATGTTGGGGCGCATGGGTGGCTCAGTCGGTTAAACGTCTGACTCTTGATTTCAGCTCAGTTCATGATCCCAGGGTCATGGGATCAAGTCCCATAACAGGCTCCACTCTGAGTGTTGGGCCTGCATAAGATTCTCTCTCTCTCTCTCTCTCTCTCTCTCTCTCTCTCTCCTCCTCCACTGCTTGCTCTCTCTCTCTCTAATAAAAATAAAAAATAAATAGATTTAAAAAAAATTAAATGTCATCTTTTGTGTTCTAATTTCTAAATTATTTACAATTAAATCTATTTAAATCTATTAGCACTACGAAAACAAAATAACAATAAGGCTGGTGGTAAAACCTGTCATTTAACACTTTAAACACAAAAGATTTACTCATATTTGGTTGCCATTTTATATTCATATTGAAATACATTTAAAAGCAAAGAGAAACTATTTCTCAACTAAAATCACATACCACATAATGTGTCAACAAAAAATAAAAGCACACATTTTTTTTTTAAGTTTATTTACTTTGAGAGAGAATGGGGGAGAGGTGGGGGGGTGTGGAGGGAGGGAGGGAGGGAGAGGGACAGACAATGGGAGAGAGGCCAAGAGAAAAGGACATAGGGAGGGAGGGAGGGAGGGAGAATGGGGGAGAGGCAGAGAGAGAGGGACAGAGACAGAGAGAGGAGAGAGGCAGAGAGAGAGGGACAGAGACAGAGAGAGGAGAGAGGCAGAGAGAGAGGGACAGAGACAGAGAGAGGAGAGAGACAGAGAGAGGAGAGAGGCAGAGAGAGAGGGACAGAGACAGAGAGAGGACACAGGCAGAGAGAGAGGGACAGAGACAGAGAGAGGAGAGAGGCAGAGAGAGAGGGACAGAGACAGAGAGAGGAGAGAGGCAGAGAGAGAGAGGGACAGAGACAGAGAGAGGAGAGAGGCAGAGAGAGAGGGACAGAGACAGAGAGAGGAGAGAGGCAGAGAGAGAGGGACAGAGACAGAGAGAGGACACAGGCAGAGAGAGAGGGACAGAGACAGAGAGAGGAGAGACGCAGAGAGAGAGGGACAGAGACAGAGAGAGGACAGAGGCAGAGAGAGAGGGACAGAGACAGAGAGAGGAGAGAGGCAGAGAGAGAGGGACAGAGACAGAGAGAGGAGAGAGGCAGAGAGAGAGGGACAGAGACAGAGAGAGGACACAGGCAGAGAGAGAGAGGGACAGAGACAGAGAGAGGACACAGGCAGAGAGAGAGAGGGACAGAGACAGAGAGAGGACACAGGCAGAGAGAGAGAGGGACAGAGACAGAGAGAGGAGAGAGGCAGAGAGAGAGGGACAGAGACAGAGAGAGGAGAGAGGCAGAGAGAGAGGGACAGAGACAGAGAGAGGAGAGAGGCAGAGAGAGAATCCCAAGCAGGCTCCACAGCCAGCGCAGAGCTGGACACGGGGCTCCATCTCCTGAACCAAGAGATCATGACCTGAGCCAAACTCAAGGGTCAGATGCTAAAGTGACTGAGCCTCCCAGGCGCTGCAGAAGCACACTATTAAACACAGGAAAACTGTAAATGGAACATTTTTTCAAATAATATTGCAGTATTTTTAATTGCTCATATTCTTATGCAAGATGGTGTTTTATAGTCCCTTTGACTTTTTAAAACAAATTTCTTACAACTATCTCAATTAACTGGGCTAGTAATAAGAAAAAATGATAAGTTACCAAAGAGAGGGGGAGTCTACTGACCTGTCACACAGAGGGGTGCCATGCCCTTTTGAAATCTGCTCCATTTTGTAATTATAGGCCAGAATAAACAGATTGCGCTGGAAACTACTCATTTCATTCACTTTATTCATGACATTTTTGTAGATCCGATCCATGATTTCCTAGATATATAAAAACGAGTTAATATAATCAATAATGCTATCAGCTGTCTTATATATTACATCTTCACAACAGATAAATATTTCTATCAGTACTGAGGCATTTTAAAAATTATATTCTAAGAGGAACAAACTTTTAAAATAGAGCCACAACTAGTTTAAAACTGAGGTTTCTATAAAAATAATTTTTCATAGCACAAATATACCTAGATGCTCATAGGAGTAGTTAGAAGAAAAAAGAAAAGCCTTAGGGCAGTAATGTTATCATTACTGATTTTTATATTGCCTTGCTTATAAAATAAGCAACCGTCAGGGCGCCTGGGTGGCCCAGTCGGTTGAGCGTCCGACTTCAGCTCAGGTCACGATCTCACAGCTTATGAGTTCGAGCCACACGTCGGACTCTGTGCTGACAGCTCGGAGCCTGGAGCTTGCTTTGGATTCTGCGTCTCCCTCTCTCTGTGCCGCTAGCCCACTCGCATTCTGCCTCTGTCTCTCTCAAAAATAAACAAACATTAAAAAAAAATTTTTTTAATAAATAAATAAAATAAAATAAGCAACTGTCTTATTTATTTTGGAAAATAAACGAACTAAATAAATGAACAACTATATGAAATGGTTTCTTAAATTCTCATACCTTAACTTATAAAAATACAGCCTCACTTTGCTGATAAAAGGACCATAGGGTTGGGGTGCCTGGCTGGCTCAAGTCAGTTAAGTGTCCAACTTCAGCTCAGGTCATGATCCTACGGTTCGTGGGTTCGAATCCTGCGTTGGGCTCTGTGCTGATGGCTCAGAGCCTGGAGCCTGCCTCAGATTCTGTGTCTCCCCCTCGCTCTGCCCCTCCCTCACTTGTACGCTCTCTCAAAAATAAATAAAAGTTAACAAATTTTTTTAAAAAGGGGGGGACCATAGGGTTATTTTGGTTGGTTGATGGTCCCTTTTTTTTTTTTAAGTTTATTTATTAGAAAGAGAGAGGGCAGGGGAGGGGCAGAGAAAGACAGGGAGAGAATCCCAAGCAGACTCTGTGCTGTGAGCGCAGAGCCCGACGCGGGCTCTCCCTGTGAGCCGTGAGATCATGACCTGAGCCGAAACCAAGAGTCAGACGCTTACCCCACTGAGCCACCCGGGCGTCCCAGTTGATTGTCTTTTAATGCTACACGCAGGGAATCTTCCTTCTCTGCACTGCATTTTGCTCGCTAGGCCTATCACTATGCAGTATACTGTAATGACTTGAGATGGCTTTTCCTCTACAGTTTTAAATTATATTTAATTTTATAGGAACCAATACATGAACTTTTAAAAAGTAAAATACTACACCAAGGAAACTCCTCACCTCTAGAGACTATCAAACTACTCGTCATTTATACCGTGGTAACTACGTTAACTTTGCTGGCTGGGAGCACTCAAGTGTTTGCAACAATCCCAACACTTTGAGACAAAATCAGAAGCCACATAAATCTTACATTAAGGAGACAGAAAATTCCTTGCTACCCATTTCTACTCCTCTCATTCCCAGACCCCTCCCCATGCCTGGTATATTGGGATGCAAAGCGCTTCTCAGGTAATTAATTCAAAGTTGCACCAACTTCTTTGTCCCTTTTTCCAGTGACTAGGCCAGACCTCCTGTCTCAGGAAGGCAATGACACAATTGGCTTTGAGGAGAAGGATATCACACCTTCCCCCCATCTCCCACTGGGCTTCAGGTTTCTACTCATAGCAAACATATCATGAAAATGATCTGAGTAAGAAGCTTATTTAGGAAAAGGAGCTGATAATATCATAGGGAAGCTGAAACTAAGTTGAGTGTTTAGTAAATTTAAATAAATGAATAAAGCTAAAAAAAAAAAAAAAAGACTGAATAAATCCTGTAGCGCATAAGGCAACGTAAATAATCAAGAAGTAATAACTCCCACAGAAACTGCCTCGTCAACAGTGTCTTTCCCACTAGCATTTACATTCTGTAGCAGAGGATACTTGTTCAGTGCTCAACGTTGATTAATGGTCAATTCTTACCGGAACAGCCGCCATCAGTGTTGGTTTCAACATGGTTGTATCCCCTTTGCTTCCTTTCTTTATTTTTGAAGACTACGGAAAGAAAAAACAATCTCTATAAAGTGATCCTTACAGTGGAATTCTCAGACCAAAAAGTCAATTATCATAAATTCACCATTTTAACTCATTCATTGTAAAAAGAACTTAAAAGGCAAGTGATTAACTGATTAACTATCAGTTAATAGTTTTTTTTGCAACATACTGTCACAAGGATGGGGGGAAACGTGTTCAAGAAATTTGTTAGTATCTAAAGGCACCGACATTTAATTTACCTGATCTGCTAACGTCTGTGGTGAAGAGTAGCCGATGCGGCATCCGTGAGAAAGACACACAAGCTCGGCACTTAATTCTAACACGTGGGCCAGAGGCAGATATCCAATGTAAACATCTTCCTCTCTGAAAGACAAGGGGATATAAAAGCAACCGTCAGAGGCCAGCTCTGCAGGAAGCGACTGCAAAAGGGAGCCCGTGTGGGGAGAAAGGGAGAGTGAGAGTGTGTGCGTGTGTACGTGTGGGGGAGGGGGGCGGCAGACACACACTGGGGGTGTGCGGGGTGTGCAGGGAGGGCGGGGGCGCACAGGGGGAGAACCACAGCTCAGCCTGAACCCCAGGAGGCAGACACTAAGGAGGAGGCTCGTCTCCGGTCCTACTCGAAGGCACTAATTAGGAGCGCTGCAGGAGCCACATGCTAGGAGAGAAGAAATGAAGGCTGGGGGCCAAAAGAAGGGTTCTCTCGAAGGGCAGGGGAAATCATCCGAAAAGGAAATGGTCTTTAAAGCTGGTGGGCTCCCAAACGGAAGAGTCCAAACAGAATCCACAACTGTTGGCCAGGAGTTTTACAGAAGAGACTCCTGTTTTGAGAGTTATTTACAAATAATAAATTCTACCATGCACAAGAAAACGTGTACGTATGTGTATCTATTTCAAGAAGTGCCCCCACCTCCAAAAATATGAAGGGCAAACTAAGACTAACCCAGAGAACTGCTGCTCTGAATTCTTTCTAAAAGGGATCCATTCATAAGAGAAACCTCTCTCTCCATCCCTAAATTCAATTCCACAGTAACTGGCATGAGCGTAATTTCTGTGCACAAGGGCATCAGAAACATCCAGCCATGACCACACACCAGATCAGTCGTCCGCCCACTGCCATACAAGCCCTCACGGTCCCATCTGTTCTCCTCCGCCAGTCTCTTCCCACGGCACGCCCACCCTGCCCGTTAGTGCCGGAACTGCTCTTAAGAAGAAAAATCGGAGGCTGAATGAAGCTCAATAAACATTTCCTGGAATCTATGAAGTTACTTGTCCACCTGAATCACACCTGTTTAGGTATAAAAATGACTCTAGTGGCAATACTATCAACGGATTAAGATAATTCACATGAAGGGATTTGAGTCAGTTAAAATTTACTTTTAAAGTGAAAAGTAAATATTAACAATGATATTGTATGTAAAACTGTATTTTAAACCTCACAACTGTAACCGTTTTGTAATTAATTTAAGTGTCCTGCCTTTTTTTTTTTTTTTTTTTTTTGAAGGAAATGCCAACTGTGAACAGACTCTGAGAGACTAAGTTGGCCATATACTACTAAACGACACAAATGCTAATTTAACAACAGGTACAACCACCTTTACTATGACTTACCCCAGCCTTGGAATCCTTTCCGCCATCCCAGTTATACCAGCAATAATGTTGCTGTGGGAGATCATGACTCCCTTTGGAAGTCCTGTGGATCCACTTGTATACATGATTACTGCAATATCTAAGGGCCCTGGTTTGCTATGAGGTTTGTTTTCTGCATTGGAGGAAAAAAAACACACACTTCTGAGAAATTTAGCCATATTAACCAATTTTTTCCATAATCATGTTTGTTAACTCGATTCAACAACTAGGTCAGCAAAACAGATCAAGTCCCCTCACATAAAGGAAATATAGAATATAGAGATAAATCATAAATCTATAATGTCATAAGAGCTATGAAGAAAAACACAGCAAGACTAGGTGAGATGACAGGAGAAGCAATTTAGATGGAAAAGTCAAGAAAAACTTTCCTGTCAAGTTGGCATTTTAGTAAAGACTTGAATACAGTGAGGAAGGGAGCCATGGAAACCCTGGAATTGGGAGAAGAATGTTTCAAGCAGAAAATAGGCAAGAGCGAAGGCCCTGAGGTAGCAATGTGATTGGCATACGTAAAGACCAGTGAGTAAGAGGAAAAACAGCAGGAAAGGATGCTGAAGTCACAGCCAGGACCATATCATGCAAAGCCTTCAAGGCCTCACTCAAGACTTTGGATTTCACTCCGGGGTAGAAAACAATGCTGTTTCAAACAGCAGTTCCTCATCACCTGTGGCTGCTACGAGGCGACCCAACTTGAGAAAGGGACGAAGGGCAGTAGGGACACAAAAGGCTATTCCAGCAATCCAACTAAGAAATAAGGGTGGTTGCTAAACAATGTTCTCGGCCTCACATGGTGAAGCCAAGCTGACTTGGCTACAGTCCGAGTCCTGGATTAAGAGACCGTGTCCTCCTCGGGCACAAGCTAAGGACAGCAGCCAACGTCCAGCAGACAGCAGAAAGACAACGAGAAGCGGGTCACGGATGGCACTGCCTGGGTTAATCCTGGAAGCCCAGGTGGACCTCTTCAGTAAGTGGGGGGGAAGCGATTTTAAACGTGTTCCCCAGTGAACCCTTCCTCTCCAACATGCGCAGGCAGATCTCATGACAACGGTCTTCGTTCCAGTCCCACCTTCCTAGCCTGCCACTCAGCCCTTCATCCCAGGCACCGTCCTCCACCACCACCGCGTCCTACGAACTGCTATGAGGCGGCCCTCCTGCAGCCCCCGTGTCACCTGACTCCCGCTGACGACTCCTGCCTCACTGATGGGCTCCTCTCGCTTGGATTCCAGGAACCACACAGCATGGTTTCTTCCCTCTTCTCTGACCAACGCTCCGCTGCTTTCAGAGGCACCATTCTCTGTGGGTGGCCTCACCTACTTCCACAGCTACAATTAAAACCTAAGTGCTTCTGGCCTCTGAATCTCTTAACTCCAAACTTAGCTCCAGAGTATATGCCATACCCCCACTAAAGATCGACACTGAGGGGCGCCCGGGTGGCTCAGTAGGTTAAGCATCCGACTTCGGCTCAGGTCATGATCTCGTGGTCTGTGAGTTCAAGCCTCGCGATGGGCTCTGTGCTGACAGCTCCGAGCCTGGAGCCTGCTTCGGATTCTGTGTCTCTCCCTCTCTCTGCCCCCTCCCTGCTCCCACTCTGTCTCTCTCTCTCAAAAATAAAGATTTAAAAAAAGTGCTACACTGACTGTCCCACTAGCACTGAAAATTCCATATGCCCAACACTCATGTCAGCACAGCCCTATTCCCATTCCACAGCTGAGTGCTTACATCTAAATAAGCACTATGTTTCCAGCTACAGAGGAAATCCAGTCCCGGCATCGTAGCAGCTTCTGTGACATTCCCAAATCCCAATACGCTAACACTCAGTGACACTGAGAGTGGGAACCTCCGGCATCACCATGCCCACGTGTTCCAGCTAGAGGATGAGAAGACATTCCCTCTGGAAGGAAGAGGGAGAGTCTGAGCCGGGAATGAAAGCGGGGATCCAGGATTAGCCACTCCAGCCATCTGCCCATACTTACACAGAATTCACACAGCACTGGTTGGACGCCACGATTTACGAAAGTAACTTCAAACCACTCAAAACTATCAGAGGAAAGAAACGGGAAACCTGTCGAGAACATAAAAGTCTGTCCAACTAATCTCAAATACGTACTACTTTTTAGAATACGAATAAATTAACGTGTGGGTTCTTCCTGAAACCTTTCTTCAAAGGGCAGAAAACAGTAGATGTAGAGTGGCCGTACTTCCCAAAGTGACGGTGCAGGAAGCGGGTTTGTCCCTGACCTGACTTCAGGGTCTGGAACGACTCCGGAGAGCACGGTCGCTGCAGAACCCCGGGAGGGACCTGGCGGGGTGTGCCGTACCTGCGCTCGCCTTGGCTCCGAGGGCCTGCACCGCGGCCATGGTGTGCACGATGACGCCCTTGGGGAATTCGGACCAGGTCGGTGGCTTCCCGTCCACGGTGATGATGTGCCGCAGGCGTGGGACTAAAGAAACGATATCCTGGAAAAACACAAGCGTGCCTCATGTTCTTCACTGTCCGTCAGCGAACAGCTTAGAGCCAGTCCAGGACCCGAGAAAGGTAGTTTACCACAGTCACAGAATTATCCGTTTCTTGCCTCCAAAAAAGGGTGAGGGGGTGCACTGGTATGAATACCACTTCCTTCAGATGGAGAAATACCGGTCGGAAGTTTACATTGCTATTTTACGGCACTAGACTTACTGTGTGCCCTGTTCTTCGGTACAATCCTAATCAACAAAGTCACTTCCTTACAAAATAGGCGTGTAAGAACAATGGAGCAGCCATCGCCCCGCATGTTTTCAAGAGGCTAACAAAGATGGGGGGATTCACTTACAAACCTGCATATAAAAAGGGCGCCTGGGTGGCTCAGGTGGTTAAGCATCTGACTTCAGGGCACAGGTCATGATCTCACGGTTCGGTTTGTGAGGTCGAGCCCCACATCGGGCTCAGAGCCGGCTTCAGATCCTCTGTCCCCTTCTCACTCTGCCCCTCCCCCACTGGTTTTCTCTTTCTCTTTCAAAATAAATAAACAAATTTAAAAAAAAAAATCGCCAGGGGCGTCGGTTAACTGTCTGACCCTTGACATGGGTTCAGGTCATGATCTCGGGGTCAGAAGACTCAGCCCCACATCGGGCTCTGTGCTGACAGCATGGAGCCTGCTTGGGATCTTCTCTCTCTCCCTCCCTCCCTCTCTCTCTCTCTCTCTCTCTCTGCCCCTACCCCGCTCATATTCTTGAGAGTGCTCTCTCTCTCTCTCTAAAAATAAATAAACTTAAAAAAAAAAAAGGCAGATATTACTGTTTTCACAGGAAGTCATCTAGAGACTTAAACCCCTTTTCTCCTATAGTTTCATAAAGTCTCCTTTTTCCTTAAAAAAATTCTAAAACCTCATAATGACCCAATGCTTCCAACATAAAATGAGTTACTACTTTAGAAACAACCCTTCAAAATTAGAAATTTACTGAAAAT
This sequence comes from Panthera pardus, assembly GCF_024362965.1. Classification (NCBI taxonomy): domain Eukaryota; kingdom Metazoa; phylum Chordata; class Mammalia; order Carnivora; family Felidae; genus Panthera; species Panthera pardus. The sequence goes on from NW_026526655.1 coordinate 15,240,186, forward strand.
AGACTAGAACACAAGTGAACACAATGAAAGTTATGACCCCTTCCCCTTAGACACGGGCGTATATATTATACTTACCAATCACTCTGAAACTCTATGCACTACTTATACATAAATACAGGCAAAATCTACTTTTTCTTTTCTAAAGGAAAGGAATGAAGTATGATATTCCTAAAAGTTTACAAAGATATTCAGGATTTGAAAGGTCATAATAGCATCAGTATCAGAGCCCAAGACACTGAAAATTCTCAGGTTTTGGACAGTTACAAAATAACTGCAGTCCTCACCTTCAACTTTGTTTGCAAGAGTTCTTTACTGGTAATGATGTTGGTCACCTCTGTTTCATTCAATCCATGAACAATAGCCGGACCTCCTAGAGTAGCATACAATGTAACAACTACAGGGAAAAGAAGGGCAAGTCAAGTGTTTGAACATTTCATGGAAGTACCAAATATAAACAAAGTCTCTGAAAGTGGTCATGAATCATAGTGGTATACTGAGCCCTAAATTTAACCATCCGTGGCTTATTACATAACTGTGCTACGATTTTCTAAATTATTTCAATATACTAATAAACATGCCCACTCACTCACCCTTTCCTACCTAATTGCTCCCCCAAGATTTCCAATATTTTAAAACAAAAAAATCTGAGGGGTGCCTGGGTGGCTCAGTCAGTTGAGCATCTGACTTTGGCTCAGACCATGATCTCATGGTTCATGAGTTCAAACCCTACATCGGGTTCTATGCTGACAGCTCAGAGCCTGGAGCCTGCTTCGGATTCTGTGTCTCCCTCTCTTCCTGCCCCTCCCCTGCTTGGTATCTCTCTCCCTCCCTCTCTCTGTCTGTCTCTCTCTCTCTCTCTCAAATATAATTGAAAAAAAAAATTTTTTTTTTAATTTTTTTAAGTTTTGTTTCACCTACACATGTTGCTCTGGGATGCCACAATGGAAGGGATTATATTTGACTCCTAAAACGTCAAAGCCTTAGTTAACTACTTGGTACGAAAATAAGAAAAAAGAAAATATACCAGTAAGACGCACTGAGTACCGGGTTGATGGTGCGATATATTAACATGAACAAATGGCAGTACTGCTTACTCTAAAGTAGAAAGCTAAAGAAAAACATTCTAGAAACGCTGACATTTAATGATGATCCTGTGGGCTTTTATTTGCTTTCTGCCTAACTGACAGAAGCTAGACTTAAAGTGACTTTGAAAGCTAATTATTTTAAAGCTTCTCAAAAGAAGCATACCGTAAACCCGAACCTATGAAAGCCAAAGGGTATCTCAGTTTTTAAAAAAAAATATTTACAGCAGAAAACCTGATAAAAGCGTCATCTTTTCTGTTTCATCTCAAAGGTAAGTCAACGTCCAGACGTCACGTCACGTTTTGGCACCAAGGCCTCTGAGCTAAGCTCCCGGGACGACCTCACGGGCTGGGGCCTCAGGGTTGCCACTTGAATTACTACAACATAAAAACTCCCTATCATTGAACTTGCAGTTGGGTTCGAGTACTGACGTCACCTGTCACTGCTAACAGAAATGGCACAACAAAGTGACACTAACTTCACAAGAGAGCTCCTGAGAGGACCGGCCGAGCCTTCCCTGACCCACAGGCGTAGGCCTCACTCACTAGGCCCCGAGCCCCGCAGTCATACGTTCCAGTCCCCTTACCACACCGGCCCCCCAACTGTTCCACACTTGATTCCTTTCCCAAAGTAGACCCACAACTCGAAGTTGTAACAGAATTCTCCCCTGATTAGATGCAAGGTGAAATTAACTCCCGGATTTTAATTTCTTAAGAATGAAATATTTATAAACAAACAATATCCTCTGTCCCACAGTAACTCAAGTCTGCTCTTCCAGAAGATCAGAAAGCCTACGTACGCTGAAAATTATACATAAAGCACGCCTGTGCAGCAATCATCCATTCGGCCCTGGTTTCACAGAAGATGGCGATGTTGGTCTTTGGTTTCTGACCCAACATCTGTAAGCCATTTCCAAAATTAAGAGCTCTAACGAAGACATCTTCATAGGAGAGCCAATTATAGTGTCCGAGAATAACCTGATAAACAAAAAACATATAAATACCTTTTAATGTAACCAAAATATTGTCTTCTAGAAAGAAGCCAAGAGTTGCTCCAAGTTCTAGGACAAACCAGAGTTACGTCTGCATGTAATTTAACTATTTCTTTCTAACAAAAGTTAGACAGTGAGTTTCAAGTGAAAAAAACCTGTTTTGAAAATTAGCTATTTTGTGACATTTTCTATGACAAATCGCATGCTAAATCCTTCACTGTAATGGCGGGGGGGGGGGGGGTTATTTTCAAAAATCTTCAGAGTTTGACAGGATTTTAAAGATCAATTTTTTGACCAAAGGATCCTACATTATTAATTCACTTATAGATCATTAACTTAAACAATATAGATGTTAGCTTAAAATTTAGCCTAATATCAAGTACTAAGGGTACCAATATTTTACTTTCCTTCTATTTATGAATTCCCAGATTTTAATATCAAATGATACAATATGATTCACAAACAGAAACTGGACAAACCCAAGATAATAGACATATTTATGGCTGTTCAATTTGAATTGCTGTATCCAACCAGGACTAGTCACATTATTCATCTAAGCCTTAAGTACCAACTGGCACCACTGGGCTTTCAACGTTTTATTTGTGTTTACCATAAGTACAGGTAACATTAAGTCTACGTTAGTAATAATCCTCTTGTAGAACTGGCTAACATTTTTGTTTAGGAATTTTCTCCAACTTATATCGTACCATAAATCCCCAATTACCTATAGATTGGATAAAAACCTCCTCACACTACAAATATATACATATAGTTCCCAAACATGGCTGTTTCACTAATACATCTCTCACACACCTTAAAACCATCTAACCACATTCATTTTCAAAAATGCATACATTTAAGACAGTTCTAGAAATAAGAGGCTGGGCGAAGATACAAAAAGGAAAAAAAGGGGGGGGTAAATACTGCCCTCTAGTGTCCTATTCCATAATGTACTTAAGAAATAAATTCCTATTTTGATGGTTAAGGCAACTGGATTTAAAATACTTATTGAACTTTAGTGGTTCCAAACTCTCACCTTGCTCTGCACCCCCATGAAATGCTCAGCACGGGGAGCTCCAATGACTTCAAAAGGAGCTCTGTGGGGGTGAGAAGACAGATGAGAATTTGGCCAAAATGTTCACAAACTGGATTACAATTATTAAGAATTTTATACTCCAAAGATAAGCATGAGCTACCTCTTAGATTCCAGAATCTAAATGATGAGCTTTGTAAGTTTCAGAGAATGTGTGTGTTCTGAAAGGTATTATCTGTATAATCCAAGTATTTAAATCCATATAATGGGGCCACCATATGGCAAAGAAATCAAATCACAAATTTAACTGAAGTGTAACCATACTGAATTTCACTAAATTCTTTAAACCACTGAATCTTCTATCTTTCCCATCAAGATTCCATTTAAAGGCCCCTACCCACCCTGCAATTTTGTCTTTTACTGGAAAAAATTTCCAATTCTAACTTTGTCCCTATGGTTAGCTCAAACCTGAGATTAAATTCATTTATTTACTCCCTGCCCACACTGCTAAAAAGAACACCCAACCTCATTCTATCCAGGATCATAGACCCAGCAATCCTATTATGCTTCCCTGCTGTATTCATTTTCACTCCCTCTGAAATGGCTACTTGAAACCTTCTCTCCACTCAAATATCCTCTGCCCCACCCTCTCTCCCTCGCTTCTCCACTTCCAGCTGATGGTACGATCTCATAGATCACTGAGAAATTAGAAATGCAACAGGAATGACCTTATCTTCCTACCACCAAGTTTAACAGCCTACATACATCTGTGTCCTTGGTCTCTGCAGAATCTCATGGTATCACAATGGTTGAAGCACCCCTAGCAAAAGCCAAACTTACAAAGACTTTACTTCAAGGCGCTTCCCAAACTTCTATCTCCAACCTTAACCACCTCTACATGCATAGCCAAGTTCAAAAACCTTACCCTGGCCTACAAAGCCCTGGGACCTAGCCATTGCCAGCATCTCTGTGCTCATATCAAACCCTCTTCCCCTAACTCATTACTTCCTGTAAATGCTTTGTCCTTTCTGTCCTTCAAACAGGCTGGGCCAGGGAAGGAGCTAAGATGAGCCAAGATGGGTGCCATGGGCACCAAATTTAGAGAGGTGCTCGTTCTCAGGGTCAGAATACCTTCCTTCCATTTGGCACCCCAACTGCCTCACCCAACAGGCTGCATTCCAGTTTTAGAGTCAGTGAGTGCACTATCCCGTCCCACTACACAGAAGGTTCATTACACAGATCTTCACAGAGGTGGCTCTTCTGTTGTTCAGACCTCCACGAAGAGAGGCTAACCCTGATCTCCAATTAGCATTATGTCTTCACAGTAGATATTAAATCTTTAACTTACTACTTACTGTCGCTCTTCCTCCAATACAAATGTAAGAGCCCTGAGAAGGGTAACCCGTGTGTCCTGTTCATTATTGTCTCCCTAATGGCGTATAGTTGGCACTCAGTCATTATTTCCTATACGCATAGAATGAGCAGTGTTAATTAAACACAATTTCAATTCACTCTGGGCTTCAGAGAGTCTTCTGACCCCTGTCTCCTCTAGAAGCCTCATTTTTGAAAAAAGTGCTTTTAAAAACATCCACATCCACCTGATCATTTCACCCCTCAAGCTACTTTTGTTCTGGCCACCCTTCCATTGTGCACATCCTTTGCCTGCCACCTCTCAACTATTCTTATCCATGGGGCGCCTGGTTGGCTCAGTCAGTTAAGCATCCGACTCCTGATTTCAGCCCAGGTCACGATCTCAGGGTTCATGAGATCGAGCCCCACGTCGGGCTCTGTGCTGACAGCTTGGAGCCTGCTTGGGATTCTCTCTCTCCTTCTCTGCCCCTCCCCCGCTCATCTACACACACCATATATTCTTATCCATGACCCCTGAGACACTAATCTGTTCAATTTTCCCGACTCTGAGTCAGGAAAAGGAATGACTAGTCTGGATAGGTAAACGTCTACCATGGAGCCTTTGAGCAGTTTCCTAATTTGTAAAGTTAGAGGGAAAGTTAAGATAGGCCCTATGGCTGCTTTCCTCGGGTGGTTTCCTCTCTCACATTTAATTGGCTTATCTTTATTCTGTGACAGGTGTGACATACACATGTGTAAATATCAGTGTTATCACTCAGACTACCACTGCCCAGAACAGAGAAACTTAATAATTGACTGTTCAGGAACATATTGATGATGCTAAGATGAGGGCCTCTTATCTCAAAAGATAACCTATAAAAATAAAGTGGAGGTAACATACAGAAAATTCTGTAAAATAAAAGCATACAATACTTAACTATACAGGACCCTGACAAATGACACAATCAAATAAAGATCAAGTTTTCCGGTAGCTAAGGGTTTGACCAGTTCAAGTACCAACTTTTCTTTTACTTTAGCCATTTAGAAGAGAAGTACTTCAAAACGAACACTTTCCTGCCTTCCTCGACAAAGTACACCTGGTTTCATTTAGCCCTACTCTGTGCGAATGAAGATCATGACAATTTATCGTGAAGGAGCCAGAGGGTGAAAATATCCAGCAGGTCTGGATGATGGGTGATGATCATGAGGAGAACGACGATGAGGAGGAGGGCGGCCAACCTTTGCCAGTGTTCACGCCGTGCAAAGCACGCTGCAGCAGCAGCTTGTAAGACTCTCACACTAACTCTTGAGACACAGTATTATTAGCCCTATTTTACCAATGAGAACACCGAGGCATAGACAGAGTAAGCATAACTTGCTCAAAAATCACACAGCCGACGTAGGACCAGAATGCGAACCCGGACAGGCTCATTCCGGAATCTAAGGACTAAATTACAGGGCTCCGAGGATGCTACAGAAGGAGGCGGCTGTCACTGTGCAGGTGAGAACGGTGGCCTGATTGACATTTGTAAAAGATCCTTTCAACTGCTGAGTGTGCGTGGGTTAGAGTAGGGGCAAGCGTGGAAGCAGAAGACCCGTAAAAAGGGGGATGGGGGAACTATTAAGGGGGGGAAAAAAAATCAGACTCCTGGTTCTTTGGCTCGAGCCATTTGTTACCCGGCGGTGCCTCTCACAAACGGGCTGACCAGGAGAGAAACAAGCATGGAAAGGAAAGCCAAGGTTCTGGCTGGGGAGAGCACTCTAACAACCGAAACACGAACCCTGGCCAAGAGACTGCCCATTGTTTTTTCTATAAATTAGGATGTAAATGTCCTAACGGGTCAGAAAATAAAGACCATACACATATGCAAATAGATTTATATATTTATATATATTCATATATATATATATGAATGACTCTGGAATAAGCAATAACACAAAAGTAGGCACTGCGGAAGAGGCAAGCTAAGTCAATTTCCAAGAGCAGAAACGAGTATTTCTATGATCTTTTTGGATCAATTTACAAAGAATAGCATAGCATAGTGAAATCTTCTCTTTCTAAGCACCATGATTATATGATCTCTTTTACTTTCTTCTAATGTGTGCAAAATACAGTGTTTCTGGTGGGTAGATTACTAAATGTCTGAGCTGGCTTCATGCTCCTTTTTATTTCACTGTAAAATTATTTTTTTTCTTTGCAACTTTGTTCTATTTCAGGTCCATGTATTTTAAAGACGCTCTGGAAATCAATCCTTCACTGTTCTTAATTTCCAAAGACCTTAGTACGATGCATTCGATGCATTCGTGGCCAGGAAGGCTGGTGTTGGGAGAGGCTGACACAGGTCCCAGGTGCTCAGAGCCCCACCGTAGTTTCATACAGCCAGAGGAGACTTCTGGAAAAGCTTGCCAAGCCTCAAGAACATAGCAGCCTCTGCTTCTCTGCCTTTTTTCTCTTTGTGCCCCCCAGAGAGACCGGTCTTAGTGAAGCAGAAGGCCACACCACCATGGGCATAATCAGAGTAGAATCATCACCACTGACTTCTCTGCTTATCTTTCCTCGGGAGCTCGAAACTGACTTAGGATAGGATGGAAACAAAGCTTCAGAGTTCTGGGTATCTTTATTTGAAATAAAGGTCTGGGTATCTTTGTTTCAACTACATCAGATACATTCTAGGGTTAATCCCCAAAGCTCAGCCCCCAAAACAAGAAGGAAGGAAACGTTGACATACTGCTACATCACTGGCTGGCTTTCCCAATTCAAGATTACTGTCAAACAGGGAAACTACCGAATGACGGTACATTTCATTACAAACACGTCTGCGCTCTAGTTGGGAAGCATTCCGAGCAGAAGCCACATTACCCTAAGCAACTCCACTCTTACATCTACCTAAACACCTGTTGTGAAATGTCCCCCTTTTACTGTCAGAGCAGAGGCTGCTTCTGCTGCAATACAGTGGGTGTAAACAAGAAAACAAAACGTGAAAAAAAACCCAGCATGTTTATAACACCCAGTTGAGATACCCACAGTCCAATGTTAGAGTTACAACACAGACCGAGAAAACCAGAGTCTTAGCTAATCAGTGGTGTGGCACTTTCTTCTTGAGTAAGGCTAACAGAAAACATTGGATTCGTTTACTACACACGAAACCTAAAAATTAATTTTTTCCCAATTAGCCTCATTTCAAATATGACATTTTCTATATCAGAGTTTATTTATATAGAGCCCTCCCGAAAAAGTCCAATGAATCACAAATGCCAATCGCATGGCAGACAGACTTGACAGTAACATGATACAGACAGAGAAGGCAGCTGACTACAAGTGTTTTCCTTTTCAACTCTCCTATCTGAGTTCAAATATTTCTGTTGAGTAAATGAGGACAACAAAGACACTGCAGGCAGGACAGGGAGGAAAAGGCTACACACACACACACACACACACACACACACACACACACACACACGACAGGGAAAAATTTTCCTTGCATCCGTTGTGTTATCTGGCCACGTTGAAGGAGAAACTTCGATAGCTCTAGGATTTTATTTTGTCCTAATTACACTGATACCTGAAGTAAGAAGGAATCTCACGTCTACCATACTGATTTCCTGTTCACATACTTGGAAGCTAGTTTGCTACTGTGAGGACTGAAAAATAGTGCCAGTCTTATAAAATGCCTATAACACATGTGCAATTCTGGAGAAAAAAATTAACCCTCCTGCTAAAGGAGGACTTCTGTTACACATGCTGAGATTAAAAACAAGAGAACCAATCTTTGAATTCAAATAGCATTAGATCAACAAACAAACAAAAGGAATGTTTTTAAGAGAAGGCAGAGGAGTGGAAAACTTTAGCACCTAAGAAAGTGGAAGTGTTTTTGGTACCCTGTATAACTGCCAGATCTCTCAAAGACAAAATCGAGGATGGTATTTCATAAAAAGTAAATATGGCAACTAAATATCAGATACCATTATGATAAAATGTTTTATAAGTTAAAATCTATAGGCTAGAAGAATAAACAAACATAGGTAACTTTATGATTTCCGTTTCAAGAAATGTGCTATTAACTCCAGATAGACCTTAAGTGAACTTAATAGAAAACAATTCATCTAAGTCAGCAGAAGAGAGAATATGCCTTAAAAGTAGAGTGACCCTATCATTTCCCCAAGCCACTACACCGTTAACGTGACAGGCAAAGCAAGATAAAACAAGGACGGCTCCAGGCAGAACAAGATAAAAGATCACTCTGCTTAGAGGGGATGAACACTTACAGGTTCTGTTGTCTAGACTTAAAATCATGTTTTAATTTCTAGGAGTTACTGATGTTAACTTGCTTGCCACCTCCTTCATGTTTAGAAGAAAAGGACTACAGAATTTGTATGGATAAGTGCTGAAATTAACAGGCTGGTAAGTTAAGGAACATCCCAGGAGAAGCTCTGAGTATTTCATTCCATGGTGTGATTATTTGAACTCTCCCCCAAACCTGAGAGGTTCCTTCGTGACTAACAGAAAAAAAAAGCAGCTGGAGTCAGGATGTAGATGGAAAAAAGAGTAAGAGGAAAGAACAACTTCGCCTACATACGTACTAAACATATAACCTGACCAAATTATCAAACAGCTACAGATCACCTTACTGCTTCTAAAAAAATTGTGTATCTTGGGGCGCCTGGGTGACTCAGTTGGTTAAACAGCCGACTCTTAGTTTCAGCTCTCATGGGTTTGTGAGATCGAGCCCTGTTGTTGGGCTCTGCACTGATGGTGGTGATAAGCCTGCTTGGGATATTCTCTCTCACGCTCTTTCTCTCTCTCCCTGCCCCTCTCCTGCTTTCGTGTGCTCTCTCTCTCAAAATAAACTTTAAAACAATAAAAAAAATTATCTTCAGTTTTTACCTACTGGAACTTTAAGAACTGCTTATAAGAAAGTCATGTGTCGGGGCACCTGGGTGGCTCAGTGGGTTAAGCGTCTGACTTCAGCTCAGATCATGATCTCACGGTTCCGTTTGTGAGTTCAAGCCCAGCATTGGGCTTCACATTCTCTCTCTCTCAAAAATAAACATTAAAAAAAAAAAAAAAAATCCTGTATCCAAGTTCAAAACCAGCATTTTCGTGCCCTTTCTGTACTCCCTACCCTTCAGAGTGTTGCACTGCTTGGTGATATGTACTGTATTCATTCATATAATTTTGTCCACCAAATTCTCAAGACAATAGTACTAATGCAGTCTAGGGCATTTACCCCAGATGCCACAAGCTATCTACACACATGTGTTTATATGTGCACACACATTCAATTTATCCTCTCGACAAGTCTGAGAGCTGGCATTTACGAAGCATGGAGCAGGTTCTAATCTTCACTTTACTACTTGCTAACTGAAATGTCCCCGTGTACATTCTCCATCTGTGCCTCTGTGCTGTCATCTGTAAAATAACAAGGATAACACTAACTCATATGGCTATTTTAAGTCTTAAATAACTTGATATATGCAAAACACTTAAAAATAGCCTGACTCCTACGAAATGCTAATAAATATCAGCAATAATCATTATCTTCACGTTACAGATAAAGAAACTGAGGCCGATTTGTTAAATAACTTTTACAAAGTCACACAGCTAGTTAAGTGGCAAAGCTGAGATCCAAACCCATAGTGTGGATCTGGAATCCAGGTTCTTAACCACTATCTTTATATTTTCTTTAAGGATATCTTATCCTGTTTCAAATCAACAATGGCAGGCTTGTCTATATTTATGGAAATTTTTTCTTTTTCTAATTTTTTTTTAATGTTTATTTTTGAAAGAGTCAGCACAGAGCCTGATGCAGGACTCGAACTCACGGGCCATGAAATCATGACCTGAGCCGAAGTCAGACGCTCAACCAACTGAGACACCCAGGCGTCCCAAAGAAAATTCTTTACAAAACATGCAATTGCCACTGTCAAAGTACCAAGACATAAAGCACCCAACAGAACCTACATTAAAATCAGAAACAGCAGGCCCCACATCCCAAAACCCAGAACCATCTCAAGCACACACAAGTGCTTGTGTAACTACCCAGGAATATGGTTTCAGACCCAAAACTGCTCTAGACATTCTATTCCAAGCCACGTTAGACATTCAGGCTCAGTGGGCAGTCTCAATGGTTTGTGAAAACTCAGACCAATCTGTGTAAGAGAGTACAGAAGGAGATCAGGGCACAGTCAGGTCCCCTTCCTACCCTGTTCCTCCCGCCACATCAGCAACGTCCAAGAGAAGCAGGCTGTACCTGTCCCCTGCCGCCATTTCTACAAGCACACTTTACTCAGAGGAAAAACAAAAGGCAATGAAAGATCACCTTACCTTTTTAAAAATTTTTCCATTTGGTTGTACTTCATCTTCCTCATTTAAAATTTCACGTGTCCCCAAGAGTCTTTTGTCCTTAAATTTGTTTTTTGCATACATAAAGACTTTATCTAGTGTATCACATCCAGGGTATAATACGGAGGCCAAACCATCCAAGCTGTTAACAGATCTGTATGCAGACTCAGGTTTTGAATTCACAGGCTTTGCTTTAATTCGGTTTGATTTTTCTTGTCTTGTCTCAAACAGAAAATAATATGGAATGTACGTTATAACAGTATAAAGTGATATTATAAAATGTATGAAATACAAAAGAATGGGGTTGATGGTCTGTTTTAGCTTCATGGTAGATGGTTTTGAAGATACGTGGTTATTCATAAGTGCTCAAAAAGTAGAATTAACAGATTTCCATAAGAATCTAGAAGGAAGAGAAAGAAAGGTATTAGTTCAAAATCATTTTTAAGTAACTTTAAAGAAAAATCCTTCATATTAGGTGGGCAAATGGAGATATTTTTTTCCAATCAAGCAGCAGCAAGTATTGGCCTCCAGCAATGTCCTGTCCACCCTGATATGGCACAGGTGAGTGTCTTCCAAGTGTCTTGTATCTCTTTCCACATCATTCTATAAACAGGTGGCTTTTCCAACCTAACCCCAAGTGGTGAAGAAGGAGCAAGCCAGAAGACCTACATCAGAATCCACAGCGAAAACGTGCCGATTTCCTCTTCCCGGCAATCTCCTCACTTCCCCAGGGAACGCAACGGCATACACCATTTCCTCCCTCGTGGCTCGGCAGCCACTATTAAATAATCGCTGCATTCTTTCCCAGTGGGCCCCATTCCCTCTCTCTAGGCAGCAACAAGCAGCTGGAGTTGGCAAACAACACAGAATCCACTTCCTGCGTGGTATTTTCCAATTTAGGCAGGTTGGATGGTGAAGCAAGGAGGCTGTAAACCTTGGTCTTTATACTTATATCATCAGATCTGTTGACAATCTACTATGTGTCGGATACTCTCCTAAGTACAGGAAATACAACAGTGAACCTCCTCTCACGGAGTCCACGCGGTCGCTGGGAGCAGCGGACGAACAAATATACGTACGCAGGCCAAGTGTCGGCAAATCCCTGGAGGAAAAATGAGCCAGGGAAGGGAAACACGAGGTGAATGGGCAAGGCTGGAGAGACGCTCTATGAGGGGCCCACAAGAGCCGCTCGGGCTGTGGCAGAGTCCCTCTCTAAGGAAGGCGGTAAGGCCTTCTCAGAACAAAGGAAGGCAACGTGCAACGTGGCCCAATCAACTTCTCTACACATATGCATAGCTCTGACACGACTCTGTAACTTGGACTATGTCCAATCGGACTATACGTGTCACCATATATGGGACACAAAGAAGTAGAAATTGCATAAAAGGCTACAACCCGTTGTACTTGGGGCTCAGTTTTTCAGGTACGAACCCACTGAGCCCGTGCCGGCACGACGAACAAAGTTGCTTCCCGGACAAAGAAAGCCTCGGTGTCCCGTTTCTCTGTAGGAGAACCCTGTTCTAGGGCCAGTGATATCCGAGCAGAGGCTTACAAGGAAGAGAGAGAGTGGGCCACATGCCTATCGGAGGGAAACTGAGCACTCGAGAGGAGACACTCCTCTGTGTGGTAGGTAGGTAACAACATCATTTTTGAAGAAACGAAACTGAAGCAAACTACTAATGACTCCATCCAGCTTCAAACCCAGGGGTTATGATTTCTAGCATGCTCAGCTCCTCTCCCCAACTCCATGCTGTAGAAATTCTATTCCAGGCAAATGTGGCCAGGAAACGCGAGGAAGCTCTACTGCGGGCACAGCCGGCCAAGAACGCTGGGCACCAGTTACCCTTGCCTCAGCCTGTCGATAACGTCCAGACAGAGAGCAAAGCTCCAGAGAAGACCAGTGGCGACAGCCGCAGCCCAGCACCTCACTTCCAGAGCACAGGCCAGGCTGCTGTCCCTGCCCCTGGCTCTGGAGCAATGGCACACGGGTTCCGCTCAGGCCAAAGCAGGCTGTGAGGACGGAGAGCCCCTTAGCAAGCCCCAAGCGGGCTGACTTTCATCAGAACAGAGAACAGGGAGCTCAGGCCTAGTGGCGCTGAGGAAAACAATGGAGACCTTGGTGAGGAGCGATTCGGCCGAGGCTGGTAGTTCCAGGAGAGCAAGGAAGGAGTAAATAGAAGTTTCATGGAATCAGGGAAAAGAGAACCTAAGAAGAGCCCTTCGGGAGTCAGGACAGCTCAAAGAGTGGCCTCAAACACAGCCCCTTTACAAAGGCCGTATAATTTGACTGGATCACACGGTGAGGCAATTTATGGCCCAGGGCTCTGTCCAATACAATAAGGCAATCAGCTAGCTATCAGCGGAGAATAACTGCTGGGCGTGAACTTGGCAGAAGTTTAACAAGGAGATCAGAGAAAGAAAATAGTTAAAGAGCGTCCTACTAAAACCATGCTGTCATCCCCTAAAGAGGGCACTTCAAGGGCACTCGGTGTGCTCCCAAGGCGGGGGTGGGGGGTGGAAACTGCAGTGAAATAAGCCAGCCAAGTCACTAAACAAATAGGCAAGCCAGCAGCACAACAGCAAGAAGCCAGGGGAAAGGGGGAGGGGAGTCAGCATTCAGAAATGCTGAAATGTGCAGCTTACAGCAAAAAATTATGGGGCATACAAACAGACAGCAAAGGAAGACCCAAACACAGTGGGAGAAAGCAGGCAACAGAAACTGTCCACAAGAGGGCCCAAATGTCAGACTCAGACAAGACATCAAAGCAGCTATCATAAACACGTTCAAAGAACTAAGGGAAAAAATTAAAAGTCCAGAGATGCCTGGCTGGCTTGGTCAACAGAGCAAACAACTCTTGATCTCAGGGTTGTGGGTTCAAGTCCCACGCTGGGTACAGAGATTACTTAAAAAATAAAACCCTAAAGGGGTGCCTGGGTGGCGCAGTCAGTTAAGCGTCCGACTTTGGCTCAGGGCATGATCTCACAGTCCATGGGTTTGAGCCCCGTGTCGGGCTCTGTGCTGACAGCTCAGAGCCTGGAGCCTGCTTCAGATTCTGTGTCTCCCTCTCTCTGCCCCTCCCCAGCTCACACTCTGTCTCTCTCTCTCCCTCTCTCTCTCTCAAAAATAAAAACATTAAAAAAATATTTTTAAATAAATAAAACCTTCAAAAATAAAGTAGATGTCCAACTCTGCAATTTTACAAGATAAAGAACACCTCCAAATTTGCCCACGCAAAGCTGGTGAGAAGCCACGACCCTCAAATAGTCCCCAGGCTCTGTTCACCGTTCCACACTGTTTTCTTTGACAAGTCATCTGGAGGAAGAGTCCAGAGAATCTAGATTTATGCCATTAATGGGGACCCATTGAAAGTCTCTATTTAGGAAAATGGCACAATAAAAAATAAACGGTCCTGGGGTACCTGGGAGACTCAGTTAAGCTTCTCACTCCTGATTTTGGCTCAGGTCTTGATCTTACAGTTCATGAGATCGAGCCCCGTGTCATGTCGGGCTCTGTGCTGACAATGTGGAGCCTGCTTTGGATTCTCTCTCTCTCTCTCTCAAGATAAATAAACATTTAAAAACAAAACAAAAAGACAAATGGTCCTACTACTTCCAGGACATCAGAGCTGCAAAGAATAAAATGTATCTCAATAATCCAGGGGAAGGATGTTACCTAAGTATTCTCCCTGAAATTTTATTTCACATGTCTGTGTTTTGAATTAAAAAATAACACTGTAATAAAAAAAATCTTATCTGCAGATAATGACTGTATGATGACTGTACAGAAAATCCTAACTAATCCATTAAAAAACTAATAGAACTAGTAAGCAGCTCAGCAAAAGTCACAGGGTGGACGATGAATATATACAGATCAATTGTATTTCTATACAGTAGCAATGAACAATCAGAAAATTAGGTTAAAGCAATTATATTTATCAGAAATAATACTTTGGATAAGATATAACAAGAAGTTTACTATGAAAACTAGAAAACACTGTTTAAAGATATTAAAAGCCTAAATAAATGGAAAAACATCTGCTATATATGGACTGTAAGACTTACTACTGTTAAAATGACAATTCTCCAAACTGGCGCACAGATTCAACACAATCCTTATCAAAATCTCTACTGGCTTTGATACGGAATCGTTCAAGCTAAAATTTGCATGGAAATTCAAAGTAGCCGGAACAGCCAAAACAACCTTGAAAAAGAACAACGCTGGAGGGGTCATACATCTCAATTCCAAAACTCAGCACAAAGCAATAGTGATCAAGACAGCGTAGTACTACTAGCAAAGGGATTGAGGGGTGGGGGGGTAGAGATTTTTAAACAAAGGACACCACATAATTTGAATAGGCACCAGAAGCAGCAGGGGTTCCAGTGGAGCAGGGTGGGGGTGAGGAGACAGGGGCAGGGCATTAAAGTCAAATCCTAAGGTCCTTTAATGCTGAGAAGAAACTTCATGGGCGTTCCACTGTACATTGCATTCCAGTGTTTTAGAAAATTAGTTAACCACGGGGCACCTACGTGGCTCGGTCGGTTCAGCGTCTGACTTCGGCTTAGGTCATGATCTCACAGTTTGTGGGTTCGAGTCCCACGTCGGGCTCTGTGCTGACAGCTACAGCTCAGAGCCTGGAGCCTGCTTCGGATTCTGTCTCCCTCCCTCTCTACCCCTCCCCCATTCATGCTTGATCTTTCTCTCTCTCTCTCCCTCTCTCTCCCTCCATCTCTCTCTCTCTCTCAAAAATGAATAAACATTAAAAAAATTATTAAAAAAAGAAAGAAAATCGGCTGTCAGCTAAAGGCAGCAGAAACATGAGGCGAGGCGATCAGATGAACCAGAGTTGAAAATAATCCTCGGCTCCTGGGAGCAGGGTGACTAACGTGTGTGACGGGAAGCCAGCAGCTAGGATTCCCAGCTCCCAATTGCCCAACTGCCCAGAGGGTGGCAGCAGCCACTGTTCCTCCAGGCCTTCCCAACAACTGAAATCTTTCTTAACACAGTGCAGGTGGATCAGAATCCTAGCGAGGAAAGTCCCGAATGAGAGGAGCTGCAGTGAAAGAAGGGAAATGGCTCGGGTGCCTTCAAGTGAGACAGAGACACGAGAAGTAGCTGGTCAGCAGCTGGATGGCTGGTGGGAAGGAGACGAATGCAAGTCTTGACACTAAGGAGTTTAAGATGCCTGTGAGTCATCCGAACATAGAAACTATGGGAGTTAAGAGGGATCAGAGCTGGAAGCACACCTTTTAGAGCCATAATCAGATGGAGGAGGACAAGGTAGGAAATCTCCGAGATCAAGTTCAAGGACAGAAAACTCTGTAAGGAAACCAAAGCCAAGACTGAAGAGCAAAATCCCACTGGCGAGACCAATAAAAGCAGTACCTGGAGAGGGCAGGACCGTGAAAGCCAAGGGTTGGGAGAGCCGAGGAGGAAGCGTTCAGTAGCATCACACGCAGCCTACATGTACCAGCCACATGCAATTAAGACATTTAATTTTTCTAAAATGTTTTAGACAAACAAGGTAAAGTAACGAACCTTTGGCCAACTGCATCCTATTTGCTGAAGGGGCTGTGGAAAATCTAGAACTAGGAAAGCAGTCACAGGTACCCTCTTATGTTGCCTCGTCTTAGAATGAGTATCACCTTTCAGAAAACAAACCCGAACGATAAAATCTGTTCATTTCCTTCACAACTTTTAGATTTCCAACCCACTTTAAGAAGGCCTCATCCATCCCAGGGTTAAACTACTGTCCTCCTGTATTTTTTCCAGGATTTACATAATTTTTACATTTAGACCTTTCATCATTACGGAGTTTGTTTTTCCACATTGTACAAGGGAGAAAGCCAACTTGTTCTTTCAGATGAATTACCTGAACCGCTTATTAAATCAACCCCACTTTTCTCAATGACCAAAACGTCATCTTCAACAGTGAGTTCTTGTTCACAACTGGATCTGTGTCTAGACATTATTCTGCTCCTTGGACCTGTCTACTGCTTTGTCATGCCTCCAAATACAGTAGATTTACAACAGTGATTCTCAACTGTGATACATGGACCAATCATACCAGAATTGCTTAGAGCGTATTTAAACAGAAGGCTCCTCAGACAGGTCTTCCCATTCTTTCCTCCCTACCCTATAAGTTGAAAACTCTACTGGCAGACTCACTTTTAAACAACCACCATGTAAGTTTTATGTGCACTGTTTGAGAACTACTATTTTAAATATCTAGTAAGACTCACACTCTGCATGTGCTTCAAAACTTTCTTATCAATTCTTACAGATTTACTCTTCTACATAAATTTTAAAGATTTAACATTTGTCTGGTGAAACTATTTGAAAATCAAAAGGAAAAAACACATGACAAAATATACAAAGAGCTGTTACAAATTAAAAAGAAAAAAGAGGGGGCGCCTGGGTGGCGCAGTCGGTTAAGCGTCCGACTTCAGCCAGGTCACGATCTCACGGTCCGTGAGTTCGAGCCCCGCGTCAGGCTCTGGGCTGATGGCTCGGAGCCTGGAGCCTGTTTCCGATTCTGTGTCTCCCTCTCTCTGCCCCTCCCCCGTTCATGCTCTGTCTCTCTCTGTCCCAAAAATAAATAAAAAACGTTGAAAAAAAAAAAAAATTTTTAAAAAGAAAAAAGAGTCAAGCGTCGTAGAGGAAAACGAAAGAAAAGATGCATACAGGTGTGAAGGTCACTGTTGACCTTGAAAATAGCTGTGTTAAGGATCAAAGCCCAACTGGAGAGAGTTTAGGAAAGAAGAGGAGGAGCACTTTAAAGAGCACTTTAAAGAGGAACAGAGAAGTGGATACTAGGACAGGACAAAGCAGACTCTTTTGTTTTAAAGATAAGAGATAGTTATAGCTTGTCTTCATGCTGAGGGCTATGACCCAGTAGAGGAAGAAGAAGATTAAGCAGAACAGAGAATGAGACAGGCACACAAGTGGAAGAGGTTGGCCTTACGGAGCAACAGGGGCACAGATGCATGTGGGCGGTACCAGGAGCTAGTAGAAGGTTCTTTTCTGAGCGCTTCTATCTTCTCAGAGTAATAGGAAGCACAATCACTGGCTGAAAGGGAGGAAGAAAGAAGGGTACTAGAAAATTGAGAAAGGGGCACCCAAGTGGCTCAGTCAGTTAAGCATCCGACTCTTGATTTTGGCCGGGGTCATGATCTCGCGGTTCATGGGTTCGAGCCCCGTGTTGGGCTCTGCACTGACAGCACGGAGCCTGCTTGGGACTGACTGACTCTCTCTCTCTCTCTCTCTCTCTCTCTCCGTCCTTCTCCCTCCTCTCAAAATAAAGAAACTTAAAATTAAGGAGAAGTAAAGTATCAAATAATCCTCTAGGAGAACAGGAAAATAGACGGAGCAGGAGCCAGTAGGCTCCCTCGGCAGCGCCTAAAGCCCGCCTGAGGTCTGAGTCCTGATGTAAAGAGAGACCCACCCAGCTGTTGTGTGCTTCCCAGCCAAGTTCGGCTGGTGGAGCACAAACGTGAATCAGACAGAGAGCTGCATTAACCCAGGAGAGGGTTTTACCAGCAAGTCCCAGAACAAAACGTGGGGAAGGGGAGGAAGACAAGGGAATGAAGCCTATTTCCAAGGCAGTGGCTACCATGACTAATCAGGGAGTTTTCAGCCGAGGGAAGGATAGCCCCTAAGGAGGTAAAGGGTTTGTGAAAAAGAGACAGGATCAAGGCAATCAGGTCCTGCGTTGGGTTACAGAACTGTTGGCGTTGAGGTACTAAAGGAGAGCAAGATGGAACTGTCTTACTAAAAGGAGGTGATGGTCTGAATCGAATGCTTGAAACCGACAGTGTGGAAGGCATACAGTTATTGTTCATGAAGAGGACTAGGTTGTGATAACAAAGGGACAGCAAAGGCAGAGTATGAGATCATTTAAGGACAGGAGGTCAAGAAATTCAACTGGGAAGACATTGAAACCACTAAGAATCATGACAGGATAGAAGCAGAGTCACAGCTTGATGTTCAAGTATTTCAGGAATAGGGGGACAGATGACTGCAACAAGAAGGAACAGTAAGCAGTACAATTTAAAGGCAAAGCTTGGAGGACATGCCACTATCACTTCAGAGGCAAAAAACTGTGTTAAAGTAACCAGACTAGGCCCAAGATGGAGTCACTCAGGCTAAACCCAAGCTCAGGCTAAGCCCCAAGTCAGCAACCCAAAACTTAAGCTTCCACCGTTAGCTCACAGAGAAATGGAAGACTTGGGTCAACCAGTCGGCGCCTGCCCTCTCAGCAAGTTACCTGAACTGGCTCCAAGACGTTCCTTTGCTCCACATGAGAAAAGGAACCCTGCCTTAAACAATCAGCAAATGCCCAGTATACCTTCCGTATTTCTGCTCCCTTTGATCTATAGAAACCTCACCTTTCAGAGCTCTTCGGAGCTCCTTTCTATCTACTCATTGGATGCTGCCTGATGAATGAATTACTGTATCAGTAAATTGTTGGTGGAAAATTTTCTCTAAACAACTGAAAACAAAATGATCTAAATCAATCAAAGAAAAAGCTGAAGAACATATACATCCGCAGTATGAACGATGAGGCAGCCACTAAAACTAGTTATATGTACTTGCAGTTGACCTGAAGGGACTTCCATGCACCTTGCTAGTTCTTAAAAGAAGGTATATACGGGCCTGCATGGTTTATGTCTGACAACAGTATGGACAGGTCAAGGTTTTTAAGCGATTATTTATAAATTTTAAAGGAAGCTATTTGGGGTCAAAGTACATTAATTTCCCACCATAAAGAATATAAAAACTTCCATCTTTACTACACTCCCAGAACTGCTAATTAAAATAACAAGCTGACTCAAGTTTAACAATATTAAAAGAAAATGACCCATCAAATACAACCTTTTTTTTTTTTTTAGCAAATACAATCGTAAAATGAGATTGTTACATCAAAAGAAGGTATTCACTCACATCTTGCACCACTTTAGCAGTTAGTTGCTTTAAATCATCCTAACGATCAAGTTTAAGAAAATTCCTTCTCTGTGTGGCTTCTACCACTTGAGAGGAAGAACACAGGAGACCTGGGGAGGGTGGAGGTGGAGGTGGAGGTGGAGGTGGAGGTGGAGGTGGAGGTGGAGGTGGAGGTGGAGGTGGAGGTGGAGGTGGAGGTGGAGGTGGAGGTGGAGGTGGAGGTGGAGGTGGAGGTGGAGGAGGAGGTGGAGGTGGAGGAGGAGGTGGAGGAGGTGGAGGAGGAGGTGGAGGAGGTGGAGGAGGTGGAGGAGGTGGAGGAGGAGGAGGAGGAGGAGGAGGAGGAGGAGGAGGAGGAAGAGGAGGAGGAGGAAGGGCATATAGGATTTTGTGTGACTGTCAGAAAGCTGAGGACAAAGCAGCTGGGGTTCTGAAAATAACTGTGCATCAGGTAATGGAGATTAACACCCACCTACAAAATCACCCTCAAATAATACACTCAGGAGACATATGAATTCTGATGTTAAGATAAAATTTTGGGGCGCCTGGGTGGCTCAGACAACCGGTTAAGTGTCCGACTCTTGATTTTGGTTCGGGTCACCATCTCACCACTTGTGGGATCAAGGCCCACGCCGGGCTCCAGGCACACAGCACAGAGCCTGCTTGGGATTCTCTCTCTTCCTCTCTCTTTCTCAAAATAAATAATAAAATAAACTTTAAAAAAAAGGTAAAATCTTATGTTTTAAATTGTTAAGGAATATTATCATAGTCCTACAACCTGTATTAACTCCCCAATTTTCTTTAAAAGCCAAAAAAAAAAAAAAGCTACAAGTCATATGAAAAGCTTCCACAGACACCATGTGCTTTAGTAATAGGAAAAAACCTGTAAATGCCTGTATTGTGGGGGAAGGGAAAACCAGTAAGTAGGTTGCCACAGGGATCATGTTCATACGCACATATTAAATGGCTTTGCCTGCTTAGATCTGGTTGCATCTGCCTACAGAGACTTCAAGAACCTCTGAGGCACAGGAGAGAGAGGGCACAGTAGTATCTCAAGCCATTCATCTCCATGCGCCGCAGGACTGACCCAACGGAAATGGGAGTCTGGCTCAGAATCCACGACTTCTACAGTGTTCGCGGGAGGGAAGCGGCCAGCAACACCATTACGTTACTCCGCTAATACAGAGCGTCTGTCTGCTCACTACCACCTCCCTCCCAAACACCACCTGCAAGCTCCAACTCCCAGAGCAGGGGCAGAAGCCCAACACTTAGAAATTCTCCTACAAATCCACTGGGAGCAGAGAGAACACCCCAGGAAAGAGGGGAGGCGACGAGACAATGCTCCAGAGGGGTATCTTGATTCTCCACAATTTCTTGGTTAATCCTGCCCATTACCCAATCTTATTTCCACCCGGATTTTCCTTATAGCCAACAACACCCAAACATGCATCGACACTCCAGAAATATTTATATCTGGAAAAAAAAATACAGCTTAGCATGTTATCTCTAAGACAGTATATAAATAAGGGGATTGTACACCAATGGATATCAAGGTATCTGTATTTGCTGGCGTGAAATATGCCTTGAATTTTTCACCAAACTTGAAATAAATGAGCAATTCTGAGTACCAATAACGCAAGCACCGTGTGGGCAGCTTTATATCATCTCACTGAATTGTTACAAAAACCCAATTTCAAACAGATCGTGCCCAAAGGCACTTACAACTAACAGATGAAGTAGAATTTTAACCTGTATGTTTGACTCCCACCCAAGCTTTTTAATTCCTCCACACTCCCTGAACTCTAGGCTTAATACTTTATTGTTAAAAACAAAACAGGGACGGGGCGCCTCGGTCACTCAGTCAGTTAAGCATCTCTAGATTTCCACTCAGGTCCTGATCTCGAGGTTCCTGAGATCAAGCCCCAAGTGGGGCTCTGTATGCTGTCTGCTTGGGATTCTCTCTCTCCCAATCTCTCTGCCCCTCCTCCACTCATGCTCGCGCGCGTTCTCTCACTCTCTCTCTCAAAATAAATACACTTAAAAACTAATAATAATAAAAGGAAAAAAAATGGAGTCCTTCACTACTTTAGAGACACTCCTTTGCACAAAAATCACATTTTACGTAAACCAAAAAAGTCCCTGAAAAATTATCTAAACTATTTGTTTTGAAATAAGAAACTGGGTCAAGAAGGGCAGAAAGAAAGATTTCCTTCCCAGAATGAGGGTCTAAGGAGTTGTAATGAGAAATGCAACCAGCAATGACTTGCTCTCAGGAAAAAGTTTCTTTAGAGGCAGGACCCTGGCTCTGATGAGGACGCTTGCTTCTCTGCTTCCCCAGGCTAAAACCGTAATAGAAATAATATGACAAAATGCATCTCTGGCTCAGGAGAATGTGTTGTTGTTGTTGTTTTTAACATTTTTTTCCTCAAAGCTTCTGCCATTTAATTTTATTTTTTTTTTATTTAATGTTTTATTTATTTTTGAGAGAGACAGAGCACGAGCAGGGGAGTGGCAGAGAGAGAGGAAGACACAGAATCAGAAGCAGGCTCCAGGCTCTGAGTTGTCAGTGCAGGGCCTGACACGGGGCTCGAACCCACAGACTGCGAGATCATGACCTGAGCCGAAATCAGACAGACATCCAACCTACTGAGCCACCCAGGTGCCCCTCACCCTCCCTTTTTATGAAAGAAACACAAAGGATTTCTCCTAAAACTTCCAATATTAATACAGTGATTAATAACTTGGAAAATTTCAACTCTGACTCCACAGTTGTTACTGGTCTATGGATTATTAGATTGTATGGCTGAAAAATCGAGGCCATTAATCCATTTAAGTACTCCCTTAATACAACAAATAAAAAAGTGAAGAAATTCTGTACCAGGAAGTCTACTAAAAGCATTATTAGAGGTTTGAGTCATATTTTCATCTGAATTAGATTAACTTCCAAATTCACAACTAGAAAGTTTTATGAGGAAATAAGAATTGTGTCCTTTTCTTTTTAAGACAACTACTAAGCTTGTGTTTATTCTAACCACAGGAAATGAAATTCTGACCCTGAAGAAACTGGAAGGGAGAGGGGTAAGGAGGAAGAAATGGGAGGGAAGGGGAAAAGGGAAGAAAGAGGGAGGGAGGAAAATTCAGCAAGTCTTTGCCATAAACATATTTACATTAAAAATTAAAAAGCAGCTGACCAGAGTCAACTAACTTTACATAATCTTCAGTTATTCACTGTAATTTTTAAGCTTTTTCAATCCTTTTATCATAATAGTTGAAATAACAGTAGGCCTCAAATATTCTCTTTGAACCACAAATATAGTCCCCTGACTCCCCTAACTGGCTAAGACACATTTTTTTTTCAATCTACTTTTATCCTATCTTCCTTTTCTAATGTCTGAGCCAGATGTTTTTTAAAAAAAGAGAAGTGCTGAACCTTGAATGAATCAAATAGGAAATAGAAATTAGGCAAAGGAACTTATTATACCTTTCTCAGCTTGATATAGAACGGGGGTTTCAAACACACACACACACACACACACACACACACCCCACAACACACACATACACAAGTATACTAGTCCCGGCTCTGCCACCACTTACCATGACACCCTGTCCAAGTCAACAAATTGTAATTTTCTCACCATAAATGTTGATGGGATTCAAATAAATCTACTGTAAGACTAAACTGTACTGATGCTAAGGGCTCCCAAATCAATTTCAGAGCAGTGACAACCATCAAACATTGAAGATGTAGGAGGAGCCCAATCCTATTTCTGTCTTCTACATAAGGTACTCTTCCCCCTTGGTGGGGGGGGGGGGGGGGGGGGGGGGGTAGAGCAAGAGTTCCCTTGCTTTAAAAAAAAAAAAAAAAAGCAAGACCACTCAAGTTTTCTAAGGTCTATTTCCAAAATTCTAATTTTTTCCAATCAGATCAGACTATCTCCATGGTGGACAAATGAAGAGGTCCAAGAAGCGAGTAAGGAAAGCCTTTACTTCCTTCTCATTTTGAATCACGTGAATGCACTATCTTAACAACAGCAATTTTTAACATAGTCTAGAGGCAATATGGGCAGTCTGTGAGAATGTGCCCGTGTTTGACAGGCTGATCCAGCAAAGATGGCATAAGGCTCGATCCGTCTCGGCCAAATTTCCTCCCAAGTGAAGAACCACTTCAAACCAACCAACACACACACACACACACACACACACACACACACACACACACACACGTTTCGACGCATTGAGCACAATACGGTTCCATATATTCATCCTGAACTCTGGCATCTCTAGCCACAAAGTTAAAAGAACAAGAGTCAAATACTACCAGATGCTACATTTATTTAAGCAAATAAATGTATAAAACCTAAGGTCTACACAAAAAAGCAGCTAAGTGATCTTTTTACACATCAGAACATCCCTTTACTCTTACTTAAGGCTGTCAGATTTAACAAATAAAAACAGAAGACAGCCGGTTAAATTTGAATTTCAGAAAAACAATGAACAAATTTTAGTGTACATATGTCTCATGCAGGATCTGGATCATGTAGTAAAAATTCAGTCGAGGGCGCCTGGGTGGCTCAGTTGGTTGAACATCCGACTCTTGATTTTGGCTCAAGGCATAACTTCACACACAGATCATGGGTTCAAGCCCCATGTCGGGCTCTGCACTAACAGTGCAAGAGCCTGCTTGGAATTCGCTCTCCCTCCCTCATTTATGCACACGCACTCTCTCTCTCTCTCTCTCTCTCTCTCTCTCTCAACAATAATAAACTTTAAAAAAATTTTTTTAATTGTTTTTTATCTGAAATTCAGATTTAACTGAGTGCCTTCTTCTGTTTTATCTGACAACTGTACTCCCACCCCCAGGTGACCACAAAGTGTGACAATTAATTAGGATGACCAACCACTCTGAGGTGCCTAGACTTTGGGGTTTCCCAGGACACAGGACTGTCAGTGCTAAAACTGGGAAAGTTTGGGGGTCCCTAGGTGGCTCAGTAAGTTAAGCATCCAACTCTTGATTTTGGCTCAGGTCATGATCTCTGATCTTGAGGTTCATGAGATCAAGCCCCAAGTCAGGCTCTGTGCTGGCAGTTTGGATTCTCTCTCTCTCCCTCTCACTCTGCCCCTCCCTGACTTGCACATACCCATGCACATTCACTCTCTCTTTCAAAAATAAATAAACTTTAGAATATAAATAAAAAATATGGGGTGCCTGGGTGGCTCAGTCAATTAAGTGTCCAACTTTGGCTCAGGTCATGATCTCAAAGTTTGTGGGTTCGAGCCCCACATCGGCCTAAATGCTGCCATCTCACAGCCTGGACCCTGCTTCGGATTCTGTGTCTTCCCCTCTCTGTCCCTCCCACATTCATACTCTGTCTCTCTCTTTCTCTCTCTTTCCCTCCCTACCTCTCAAAAATAAACATAAAAGGGGCGCCTGGGCGGCTCAGTCGGTTAAGCGTCCGACTTCAGCTCGGGTCACGATCTCGCGGTCCGTGAGTTCGAGCCCCGCGTCGGGCTCTGGGCTGACGGCTCGGAGCCTGGAGCCTGCTTCGGATTCTGTGTCTCCCTCTCTCTCTGTCCCTCCCCCGTTCATGCTCTGTCTCTCTCAGTCTCAAAAATAAATAAAACATTAAAAAAATAAAATAAAATAAAATAAAATAAACATAAAAAATTGTTTTAATAAAAAATGAATAAAACCAGGAAAGTTTTAGGCAAACCTGGACAAGCTGGTCACTCTACAATTAACCATCTCAAGGAATAAGCGAACAAATTATAGCCTCAATTACACCACTAGTTAAGTTTGATCTTTTGTTTATGAAACAACTTTTCTATACTTCATTTTCCTATATGTGTCATCACTTGGATAAAATGGAATGCAGCAAATAAAAAAGGACTTTGGAAAATGCAAAGGCATTATAAATGCCACTTATTAGTATAGTTGGTTTGGGTTCTCTTTATGCAGAGTTTCAAAGCAGACCATTACTTGGTTTTACTGTGCTGACAGCTCAGAGCCTGGAGCCCGCTTCAGATTCTGGGTCTCCCAACTCTCTCTGCCCCTCCCAGCTCATACTCTGTCTATCTCTCTCAAAAATAAACGTTAAGAAAATTTTGTTTAATAAATAAAAGAAAACAAACAAAAACGAACATTTTTTCTCATGTCTAGTACTCCACGTGAAGTGTAAATATCCTTGGACACAGAACTACTGGGTCCCACTCTGTGGATCCCACTCCAGTTCCAAAGGTAAAGAATACACATAGAATATAATTCAGGGCCAACTCGGTTTAGCCAACTCAACTCTTCTGGCCTCCATACATCTATAAAAGATGATCCTCAACAAACTTCCCTGTCAGGATTTTTAGAGTCTCCTGTCTACCCTTAACAACCTCATGCCAGAACTCAGCAATACACAGGAGAGTACTCAGAAGTGGTTCTGTTGTTCCTTCATCAATCTTGTCACGTGACAATCCCCAACCACCCTCCAGCCAGACAGCTTACACACACACACACACACACACACACACACACACACACACACACACAAGCTCAGGGTTCTGAATCATTTTGCCTCAACTTCCTCATCTAAGGGAAAACCTATTCCTACTGTGCTTTCTATTCGTCTTCCAAGCCATGTAACTCCCCTCTAATGATTGTACCCAGAAGAGGTAATCTGAGATTCTCTCTATAGAAGTACACCTTGTTGTATCAGATAATTTTGTTCACGGTTGATGCAGTGAAGGGAAATGGGGAGAATGGCATGTTCAGTCATCCTTATATTATCCACATGTCAGGGCAGAGAACTTAAACCCTGGAGCCCTACTTCACAGCACTGTTTTGACAAATTCATCAGTGTGTCCTAAACAGCCAAGAATTAAATGCCCGGACCATATTAGAACAATATTAAATAGGACCATGTACTCCTTTGAGTGCTAATTCCTTACTTATTCCAATTATCTCCAAAATGGTTAATGAGAGCCACCTATATAAATATTTCAGGAGACCCTAAACTATTAGATTATATAATAACATCAGCTCGGCTGGTCGGTACTTGAGGGTCTTAGCAATTTCAACCCAATCCAGCTAAGCATTTCACTGAGTATTACATTAACCTAAATCTGAGCGAGTGGATTGGTTGCTGGTTCAGTTAACAACTTCACTTTTGAACTTAACTATTTTCTTCGCTACAATAAGAATAGAACACAAAATTAAAGAAAATTCAAAAGCCAGAGGCTAAATAGTTGCAAACATGTGAAATATGTCGGCAAAAGCAAATGTGCATAAAATCAGCAAAATAAAGTATGCGTGTTTGAGAAGAGGCAGCTCAGGAAAGTTTAGCCTTTGAGAATGTCAAGACATTAAAGTGTCAAAATTAAGATTTTCAAGATAATTTTAATCTACACTAAGTCTACCCAATCTATACATTTTAATTTCAAAGATTTATAAATGATTCAGTAAGATTCTTTACCTATTTGCTTATCTTTTCCTTCATTCCCCTCAACCCAAAAGCCCTTACCTTGCCATATCAGTTAAAAACAAACTTAAGAAAAAGCAAATAATACTAAGAAGAAACCTATAAGTCGTGGAAATATGGAACTACAGGATAAATAACCTGCATTACACCAACCAACATGAGATCAACTTCATTATTTGTACTATCTAAACATTAAAGAGCTAAGAATAAGGTTTAAATATGCAATACTTCCTATAGTCAATACTTAGTTTTCACTATATTTCATTTTATTCATATGATCTCATTCTATGTTTCCTTTTTTAGCTCTTTACATAAATGTTCTTCTTCCTATAAACCGCCTATTTTACCCCTAAGGAAGCTTTTCTCAAACAAGAAGTTTCAAAATTAAAGCTATGAAGATAAAGAGTAGTCTTCCCTCTCCTCCATTCGCCAGTGTGCCCAGCTTTCTGGCCTCTGCAGCTTTTCCACACGTGGTCAAAACCTAAACTGTTGTTTTAAAAATAGAAGGCACGTGGGAATGCAAGCTGGTGCAGCCACTCTGGAAAACAGTATGGAGGCTCCTCAAAAAACTAAAAATAGAACGACCCTGCGACCCAGCAGTTGCACTACTGGGCATTTATCCACGGGATACAGCTGTGCTGTTTCGAAGGGACACATGCACCCCCCCTCATGTTTATAGCAGCACTATTAACAGTAGCCAGAGTATGCAAAGAGCCCAAATGTCCACCGATGGTTGAATGGATAAAGAAGACGTGGTGTGTATATATACAATGGAGTATTACTCGGCAATCCAAAAGAATGCAATCTTGCCATTGGCAACTCCGTGGATGGAACTGGAAGTATTATGCTAATTGAAATTAGTCAGTCAGAGAAAGACAAAAATCATATGACTTCACTCCTATGAGGACTTTAAGAGACAAAACAGATGAACATAAGCGAAGGGAAACAAGAATAATATACAAACAGGGAGGGGGACAAACCAGAAGAGACTCTTAAATACGGAGAACACACTGAGGGTTGCTGGAGGGGTTGTGGGAGGGGGGATGGGCTAAATGGGGAAGGGGCACTAAGGAATCTACTCCTGAAATCATTGGCGCACTAGATGCTAACTAATTTAGATGCAAATTTAAAAAAAATAAAAAATAAAACAACAACAAAAATAGAAGGCACAAGAGAAAGGAATCTACCTTCAACCGTTAAGAGAAATACTTGGCCCAACTCAAAGAAGCCTTTTCCTGCTAAGCCACAACAAGCCGCACACCTGCTGCTGTCCGCACCTCCCTCCAAACTTCAAATCTAGATCACCTTCACGTACAAATGACACTATTCTGAATGATTCCTCCCTACTGCATGGCTACACGCAGATAGCTCTCTCTGCTACCATCTGAACGGGTAACACTGGATCATTAGGATGAGAGATGAAGTCCTGAAGTCCATCAGAACTCGTCTAGTCTAGGAAATATTTAAAGAGGGGCACCTGGGTGGCTCAGCTGGTTGAGCGTCCGACTCCAGCTCAGGTCATGATACCACGGTTCATGAGTTGGAGCCCTGCATCGGGCTCACTGCCATCAGCACGGAGCCCACTTCACATCCTCTGACCCCGCTCACTCTGCCCCTCCCCCGCTCAGGCTCTCACTCTGAAAAAATGAACACTAAGAAAAGAAAAATTTTTAAATATAAATTACTAGAAAGTATTTAAATGTAAATTACTAGAATCACTGACAGAATACACTTTTTAAAATCAATATATATACTACTTGGCAAGGAGAAAGAATGAAATATGCCCCTCTGTAGCAACGTGGATGGAACTGGAGAGTGTGATGCTAAGTGAAATAAGCCATATAGAGAAAGACAGATACCATATGTTTTCACTCTTATGTGGATCCTGAGAAACTTAACAGAAGACCATGGGGGAGGGGAAGGAAAAAAAAAAAAGCTAGAGAGGGAGGGAGCCAAACCATAAGAGACTCTTAAAAACTGAGAATAAACTGACAGTTGGTAGGGGTGAGAGGGAGGGGAAAGTGGGTGATGGGCACTGAGGAGGGCACCTGTTGGGATGAGCCCTGGGTGTTTTATGGAAACCAATTTGATAATAAATTTCACATTAAAAAAATAAATCAATAAGAATAATGAACTTGCTGAGCATCTATAATAGATTTAAAACACTAGATAATAGCTACAGTAATGGCTCTAAATTTACTTTTGCCCAATTCTATGTTAATGTTCTCTTTCAAATTCTACATGTCCTTTTTATCTTTAAATTTAAAAAAATGTTTTAATGTTTATTTTTGAGAGACAGACAGACACTGAGCACAAGTGGGGGAGGGGCAGAGAGGGAGGGAGACACAGACTCCGAAGCAGGCTCCAGGCTCCAAGCTGTCAGCACAGAGCCTGATGAGGGGCTCGAACTAACAAGCCTCGAGATCATGACATCATGACCGGAGCCAAAGTCTGATGCTCAACCGAGTGAGCCACCCAGGTGTCCCTAACCAATAAACAGCATTAAGATAAAACTCTGTAATCAAACTGCTCTTCCAGATTTTTTAAGGAGTATAAATAAAACACTGTAATCTAACAACTACACTCTGGACATCTCTGCATGTGAATCAGTTCAATTTTTACACCATTTCTGAAGTCACAGGCCTTCTGAATATGTGCAGTTGCCAATGTGACATGGAGGAGTTCTAAGTTTTAGAATTCAAGACACTGGGTTCCCCAAAACCGTCTGGGACGTTCCTTTTACTTCACAATATACTTAACCTGTATACAACGGCAAATGTCCTTTCCCTTTTTGGGTACCTGATCAAGTCTAGGCAACATTATGAGAGACAAAATTACTTTTGTCCCTTTGCCACAGCACTTTTTTCCTATCCCCCAAATAGATACTTAAACTCTAAAATCACTTCCCCATTGACCCCATCCAGCTGAGCCTCTATAAAGGCAATACTAACTGTAGTCATTTATATAAATGCCTTACTATTTAATACCCATCGCTTAATACACAGTGAATTATATGTGCGATTTCAATTTCATTGTAAATCTGAATTCTGTTGACCCATTCTTAGCTAGAAATTCAAAGTTTGGAGTTTCCAAAACCCACTAATCACTAAAAGGAATCTGCAGAGATTCCTACCGTGTTCTGACATTTACTTAGTTCAAAGCACTCCTCATGCGGCCAAGTACACCACTCAAGAAACTGTAGGCAAAGAAAGGTCTAAAATAAAGTGAAGGCACATCAATGGGCATGGAATATTCCTTTTTCCATCACACCTGCTTCATTAAAAGATGCTAATCTTGGATATGCACATGAAAGGTCTAGAAGGACACACTCCAAATTGGTAAGGGATAACACCCTTGCAAAAGAACCACGGGAACAGCAAACTTATCTGCTACTTACACACTCCTATACTGTTTAGCTTTTAATAACAGACATACTATTTGTTTGAATTCTTTTTTAAAATTGTTAACGTTTATTTATTTTTCAGACAGAGTGCGAGCAGGGGAAGATCAGAGAGACAGAGAGACATAGAATGCAAAGCAGGCTCAGGCTCTGAGCTGTCAGCACAGAGCCCGACGTGGGGCTCGAACTCACGAGCTGTGGTATCATGACCTGAGCTGAAGTCGGACGCTTTACCGACTGAGCCGCCCAGGTGCCCTGTTTGGATTCTTTTTAAAATCAGTAGATAACATAAAAATCAGTAAGTTTGGCCGATATAGACAAAGATTTTGGGGGGAAGGAGCAAAGACTCTGAAATGATCTTCTGAAACAAGATAAATAAATATCAACCAGCATGATTCTAACTGATAAAAATGCTTATTGCTTTTATATTCTCAAAGCATTTTATCAACACAGACTATTCCTTTTAACAGTTCTATCCAATTTTACTTTTACGATGAAAATTTTCAGTTCACTGGATCCCCAAATTCTTGCCCCAAAATTTCAAAAACCTAATTCACTTCAGAAACCACAGTAAGGAAAAAAATAAAACATTCTACATTCTATCCCATCACAACTATAAGTGACGTGCAGAACTTAACTGCAGGTGAACAAAAAGCCCACAGCCGTTTTCCTGGCCTAGCACCTACAACTTCTGTTAAAATATCCACTTAGAAATTTAAAATAACACTAACACAAATTTAAAATGACTGTCATGGGGCACCTGGCTGGAGGCTCAGTTGGTTAAGCGTCCAACTTCGGCTCAGGTCATGATCTCATGGTTTGTGATTTTGCTTCAGATTCTCTGTCCCCCTCTGCCCCTACCCCATTTGCACGCTCTATGTCCCTCAAAAGCAAATATTAAAAAATTTAAAAATAATAAAAAAATGACTACCACATATTGAAATAATACCACTCTAATCAGTGCTAAACTTCACAAAATAAAGAGGCTACTGGGGCGCCTGGGTGGCGCAGTCGGTTAAGCGTCCGACTTCAGCCAGGTCACGATCTCATGGTCCGTGAGTTCGAGCCCCGCGTCAGGCTCTGAGCCCCGCGTCAGGCGCTGGGCTGATGGCTCGGAGCCTGGAGCCTGTTTCCGATTCTGTGTCTCCCTCTCTCTCTGCCCCTCCCCCGTTCATGCTCTGTCTCTCTCTGTCCCAAAAATAAATAAAAAAACGTTGGAAGAGGCTACTGAGTTCAAATTCACACAGATACTTAAATGAAATTAAACTGAGAAAAGGAAAATCAGTAATATCGGTGAATAACATGGCTTAATATTCCAATGGGTTTGTACTGACTTAAAATTAGTAGGAAAGCTACCTTCTAATTTTCATTATTCTACAATCACAAAATGGGAAGAATTAATAAACATTTTTCTCTTAGACCGTTTATACACACTTGATTTTAACTTAATACATTTTATGCCTAAGAGAAATATTTTATAATTAAAAAATTAACATTTTACCAGTTGACAACGGTAGGACGTGTTAGTGCCTTCAAGGTATGTGCCTTTCCTTCAAGATCTGTCAAAACACACATAGACAAACATTACTACTTGCGGTCTAGTTAATCGGAGCCAAATACCAGCCTTTTCCTAGAAATATTTTTACTTCCAAAAACCCACAGAAAAATTTGTGGGTTTTTTTCTGAAAACACCATCTATCACACTAGCAAATGACATTTTATCACTGAAAAAAGCATATGGTTTCTTACCACACACCTATCATAATGGCCAAAATCCCAAATACTAACATCACCAAATGTTGGCAATATGGTGCAAGAGGAACTCGTTCACTGCTGGTGGGAATGCGAAATGAACGGCCACTCTGGAAGACAAGTTTGGCAGTTTCTTACAAAACTAACATATTCTTTACAATATGATCCAGCAACTGAGCCTCCTTGATATTTACCCACATGAGTTGAAAGCTTATGTGTCAAAGAAAAACAAAAGACAAAAAACAAATACAAACATTTATAGCAGCCTTATTCATAATTGCCAAACCTGGAAGTAAGCAAGATGTCCTTCAGTAGGTGAATGGATAAACTGTGGTCCATCCAGACAATGGAATATTACTCAGCACTAAAAAGAAATAAGCTATCAAGCCATGAAAAGCCACAGAGGAAATTTAAATGCATATTACTAAGTGAACGACGTCAATCTCAAAAAGCTACCTACATACTGTAGGATTCCAAATTTATGACATTCTGGGAAAGGAAAAGCTACTGGGACACTAAAAGGTTGCCGAAAGGAAGGCGGCATGAAGAGGCCGAGCACTGAGGATTTTTACGGTGGTGGAACCACTCTGGATGCTGTAACAGCAGATAGACACGTGTCATTACATATTTGTCAAAACATCATGCAATGTACAACACCAAGGGAGAGCCCCAGTGTAAAATAAGGTCTTTGACAACGATTTATCAGTCTAGGTTCACTGACTACAATAAATGTACTATGCTGGTGTGGGATTGCTCATAATGGGGAAGGCTGTGCATACGTGAGGGCTGGGGGTTTACAGGAAAATCTCTGAACCCTCTGCTCAATTTTGCAGTAAATCTGAAACTGCTCAAAAAAAAAAAAAGTCTCGGGGCGCCTGGGTGGCTCCGTCGTTTTAGCATCCGACTTCAGCTCAGGTCATGATCTCAAGGCTCGTGGGTTCGAGCCCCAAGTTGGGCTCTGTGCTGACAGCTCGGAGCGTGGAGCCTGCTTCAGATTCTGTGTCTCCCTCTCTCTCTGCCCCTCCCCTGCTCACGCTCTGTCTCTCCATCTCTCTGCAAAAATAAACCTATAAACAGTATTTCACTGTGTATACAACACTTTTATCCATTATTTCAGTGATTTGCTCAATTGCTTGTGAAGCAAATAGATTTGCAGTCATCATAGTCATTAAAGAAATATTTTAACATCAGCCTAAACTCACAGAGCCTGTAAGAGCTAACTAACGGTTTATTAATTTCCTCATTCCCTGTAAGGCAGCCAGAGATACTAAAAAAAGGAATAGGTCTTAAAACCAGATATCCCTGGGTCCAAAATCCCCACTCTGTTCCTCATTAGCTATGACTTTAGACAAATCATTCATTTATTCACCCATCTATCCTTCGGGGGTTGGGGGGGAATCTTATAAATCTACCTGCTATTTCTTGTGCCAGTTTATCCATATGTAAATAAGGACAACAACATATAAACAATTCATATCCACAATATTTGGATTTCTATAAATACAGGACAACTCAGCAGAAAAAACAGGCTATTAATATCCATGAAAAAAAACCTCAATGTCCATCAAATATGAAATAGTCAGCCCCACTAGTTATCAAAGAAACACAAATAAAAACATTATCATTTCCCCCTATTGAATTTTTTTAATTAAAAAAACACATCACAAGCCTTGGCAAGGATATAGGAAACAAGCTTCTCTTGGCTTTGTTGGGGGAAGTGCAGCCACTTCGGAGAGCAACTTGGCAGCACCCAGACAAAGCTGAAGATGTAAGTTCCTATGACCTAGCAAATCCCTTCTAAAAAAATTTGCCCTGGAGAAATCCTGGCACATGTGCACTTACTTTACCCTATTTTGTTTTGTTAATTAAATGGTCCAACGTGACAGGTCACAGTATTTAATTGGCCCTTAATAAATGTTGAATCTCCTCGACAAATATTTAGTGAATGCCTACTCGGCTCCATACCTAATGCTTCCCATTCTGGAAATGTGCCCACGGTACTCAGAAAGTTCCCACTCCTGTGGCAGAGACAGAAACGACAAACAGGCCTGACGTGGCCAAAACTGCTGGGTAAGTCCACGGGCTGTATTAAGAGAACAGACAAATGCAATCCTCTGTCCAGGAGGGGGAAAAGGTCAAGGAAGGCTGGCTAAGAACATAGTTGATCCACATTATCTTTGGCAAAAGAGACGAGAGAGGACACGACAGGCTGTAGTAACAGCATCTACAGAAGCGCAGGGGTATTCAGGAACTCCTAAGTACCTACAAAAGCAGGCTGATAAATGACCCCACAGGTATCAGCCCCTAATCCCTGGAACCTGTAAATGTTACCTTATTTAGGAAAAGCATCTTTGTAGATGTGATTAAATTAAGGGTTTGGAGAAGAGGGAGCAGCCTGGGATTATGAGACGGGCCTTAAATGCTGTCAAGGATGCCTTCAAAGTTTTGAGGGAAATGAATTTTAAATCTAGAACTGTACTCCTAGCTAAATTCCTCATTAGCTGCATTTAGAATAAAGAAATTTCCAGACAGGCAAAGACTTAAGAAACTTATTCTGCAAACAAACTCTGCTAAGAAATTACTTTAAAAAGTCCTCCACCATGTGCATATACTATTTTGATAGTTTTTTTTTTTCTTTAATGTGTTATTCATTTTTGAGAGAGAGACAGAGACAAAAGTGCAAGCTGGAGAGAGGCAGAGAGAGAAGGAGATACAGAAATCGAAGCAGACTCCAGGCTCTAGCTGTCAGCACAGAGCCTGACGCGGGGCTCGAACCCACAAACCGTGAGATCATGACCTGAGCTGAAGTTGGATGCTTAACCCACTGAGCCCCCCAGGTGCCCCTTGATAGTAGTTTCAAAGACAATTTTATTAAAGCTAGAATTGACCGACGGTTTTGTACTATTTTACAAGAGCTACATCCCACAGGTTAAGGGCTTAGTCTCACAAGAGTATTCCCCACTTGCTAGTCATGAGTCACCAGCTGGTTATAAATCAGGGATTCCCACAATGCCCTCTTCAGGTTCAATAATTTGCTAGAATGGCTCACAGAACTCAGGAACACCCATTACTTATGTTTAGTGGTTTATCATAAAGAATAACAGCTCAGGAGCAGCTAAATGGAAGAGATACATGTAGTAAGGTATAGGGGGAGGGAGAGACACAGGAAACTTCCAAACCCTCTCCAGGTGCGCCACCTTCCCAGCACCGGCTGTTCACCCACCCGGTGAACCCGGAAGCGTAACCGATTTCATTGTTCAAGAGTTTTTATCTCCGGCCCCTCACTCCTCCTCAGAGGTCAACGTGTGGGTCTATAGGTTTAAACCCTCTAATCACTGGGTCTCTGGGGTGATCAGCCCCATCCTGAGGCTATCTAGAGACCCCCCCCCCCCACGCCCTAAGTCATTCATTAGCATAAACTCAGGTGTGATCAAAGGGAGTGTTTATGAATAACAAAAGATTCCTATCATTCAGGGAAACTTTAAGGGTCTTAGGAGCCGGGTACCAGCAGTGGGGACAAAGACCAAACATACTTTTGTATTACACAGCAGAATTCTGTTATCATCCTCTAGACTAGCAGCTTATTTTTATTTTTACTTAAGTTTATGTATTTATTTTTCCAGACACAGAGCGATGAGGGGCAGAGAGACTAGTGAGAGAGAATCCCAAGCAGGCTCTGCGCTGTTAGCATGGAGCCCCAACACAGGGCTCGATCTCACAAACAGTGAGATCATGACCTGAGAGCCACCCAGTGCCCCTCCATTAGCAGTTTAAGTAGGAGGTAAAAGTGCGATCATGTCAGTCACGTTAAAAACAAATCTTCCATTAGGTACAACTCCCTGGCGCTCCCCGCTCCTTGCTAGGGGGGATGCTGCCTGATTTGTGAATCATTTAATAAAACGAATTAGGTCTTCAACTCGAATGGTTGAACTGTCTTCTTTAACAACAACAACGAATAAAATAGAACAATTACAACAACATGCTGTAATGAAAGTTACGTTGACCATATTGGAATTAAGATTTAAAAACTTAATTTTCAAAAGCTATGTGAATGCAATCTTTCTCAAAACATCTCACTATACTGCACTCCCCCTTCTTGTGATGATGTGAGACGATCAAATGCCTAAGGGATCAGATGAAGAGAGGTGTGGAAGAGAGGCAGCCTCCAGCTCCCACTGCCCTCCGAGGACAGGTCAGGGGCAGGAGCATCCCATGGTTGACTACGGGTAAGTACAACCACGGACAGCGAAACTCAGCTCAGGGGGCACGACTATACACTGATTAGATAAAACATATTAAAATTACTTGCTTCTTTTTACTCTATTTACTATGTCTACCGGAAATTTAAAGTCATGTATGTGGCTCATATTTGTAGCTCTCACTGCCTTTCTCTGAGCCCAGCACTGCAGCTTAGCCAGTGCAACGGTGAAGAAAAGAAATGAGGAGCAGGAGTACTGGAAAAGGAGAACAGAACCTTCACTGTTTGTAGATCATTGCCGGTCTGACAAGAAAATCCAGAAGAATCATTCGAAAACTATCCAGACAGAATTCACCCAGATATCTGGACGCTAGGTAAATAATAAAAGTCTGTGGTTTTTCTATATACCTCTAGTAACCAGTTAGAAAATGGAATGAGGGAAGCACCTGCTGGCTCAGTCGGTATGGCATGCAACACTTGATCTTGGAGTCATGAGTTCGAGCCCCAGGTTGGGGGTAGAGTTTACTTAAAAAAAGAAGATCATGAAAAGAGAAAAGATCTTAGCCACAACAATAAAGCAACTTTCAAATACCTCATGCACACAACACCTTACTTAAACATATGAGTGTATGCATGCACACATGTATAAAATGCTACTGATGGACACTAAATTCAAAAACAGACCAGTCAGTTCCTGGGTAGCAAAGATCATTATAATTCTGCCAAAACTAACCTATAAACCAAATGCAATCCCAATCAAAATCCTGGTAGGACTCTGTTACTTGTTTGTTTTGTATGATTACTTGATACTAGTTCCAAAGTGTATCTTAGAAGAAAACCTTTTAAGATTTGCTAATAAAACGTGAGAACAAGAATACTTGGTACATACTTGCCCTGTTAGACGTCAAAAGGAACGC
Source organism: Panthera pardus (assembly GCF_024362965.1). Lineage (NCBI taxonomy): Eukaryota > Metazoa > Chordata > Mammalia > Carnivora > Felidae > Panthera > Panthera pardus. Next base: position 15,277,657 of record NW_026526655.1, read on the forward strand.
TAACTATTCTGGCACAGAATTTTAAAACCAGAAACAGTCACTGGATTTTGATATTTGACAATGGCAGTATTTCAGAGCAGTGGTTAAAAGATTATTCAATAAATTAAGCAGCATTAAAGAAAACTCAGAACTGAGCCAATGGCTGGATTTAAGTCCTAGAAAGCTGAGGGGCAGATCCGAGAAGCAAACAATCAGCCAGGCAATCCCTCTCCTCCACAGTTGCCACGTCCCAAAAAGGATTTGTTTCTAAGTCTTTTTTCTGATTACGGAATCCTCTCCCGTGCTAGCAAGGCAGCCTGCACAGCCCAGTGCCTGGCCTGCAACTTTTGCGAAGAGAAACACTGCTTCTGTCCGAACTGTGTGACACCGCTCCGCTCCTGTGTGTACCCCAGAGAACCACAGCAAACGTGACATTCACAGGGACCCAGCAGCCTATGAGCTAGGAGGCCCGTATCAAACACATGGACGTGTTGATCCGAGAATATTCTCTCCAGAACTTAAAACTGGAGTCGAATTAAGAGAATTTGCGAGAATTAAGAGACGCTAAAAAGCCTGCCAAAGTAAACTTGTCCTTCAAGATTGAGTTGAAGCCTCTCTGTGAGGTCCTCCTCGGTCCCACAGACAGCTACACTGACCCCTCTGTGCTGACTCATCCCCCCTCCCTTCCTGTCTAACACACAGAGGCATGAACAAATACAGAATGAGTAATCCCAAGTGGCTTGACAGATGCAACACAGAAAATGAGGGAAGCTAGAAGCGAAAATGAAATATAGAAACAGGTAGCAGATAGAATGAGGTGGGTTTTTTAAGCAAAGCAGTTGGTTGATCCAGTTTGTTTTATCATGATTCCTTGGGCTATCACAGAAAAGAAACCATAAAGGATTCCAGGTATGAAGTTACTGGAATAGCCCAAGTGAAGGACAAAGAGGTCCAAAGTTTAGGGCAATAGTTACAGAAGAAGGATTAACTGTAGAGATTTTTCTCAAGTAAAGCCAATAGGATATGGGGGATGTGAAGATTAATCGTGGAAGATTAGCATCAACACTTCTAGAACGTCGGGTGACTTGTACTAGACATGAGGAAATGAGAGGAAAAGCAGCCACATGGGAGACTGCACGAGGACAGGGCTGGATACGAAGTGTGTGGGAATGACCAGGAGAGATATTCAAGATTTTTGTCAGAAATATAGGACTGGGGCTCCCAACAGAGCTGTAGGTGTACATGTGGATTTTAGAGTCATCACTGACCCTACCCGCATTAGAGTCCAAACCATGAAATCCCTCAAAAATAGTATATTCACCTATAAGGACAGACGCCACAAAAGCCAGTTAGAAAGGTTAAAAAAAAAAAAAAAAAAGCAATCCCTACCAAAATAACACCAGCATTCTTCACAGAGCTAGAACAAACAATCCTAAAATTTGTATGGAACCAGAAAAGACCCCGAATAGCCAAAGCGATCTTGAAAAAGAAAACCGAAGCTGGAGGCATCACAATCTCAGACTTCAAGACCTATTACAAAGCTGTAATCATCAAGACAGTATGGTACTGGCATAAGAACAGACACTCAGATCAATGGAACAGAATAGAGAACCCAGAAATGGACCCACAAACATATGGCCAACCAATCTTTGACAAAGCAGGAAAGAATATCCAATAGAATAAGACAGACTCTTCAGCAAGTGGTGCTGGGAAAACTGGACAGCGACATGCAGAAAAATGAACCCGGACCACTTTCTTACAACATACACAAAAATAAACTCAAAATGGATGAAAGACCTAAACATAAGACAAGAAGCCATCAAAATCCTCGAGGAGAAAGCAGGCAACAACCTCTGTGACCTCGGCCACAGCAACTTCTTACTCAACACATCTCCGGAAGCAAGGGAAGCCAGCAAAAATGAACTACCGGGACCTCCTCAAAATAAAAAGCTTCTGCACAGCAAAGGAAACAATCAGCAAAACTAAAAGGCAACCGATGGAATGGGAGAAGATAACTGTAAATGACATATCACATAAAAGGTTAGTATCTAAAATCTATAAAGAACTTATCAATTTCAACACCCAGACACTTAATAACCCAGTGAAGAAATGGGCAAAAGACACAAATAGACACTTCTCCAAAGACATTCAGATGGCGAACAGACACATGAAAAAATGCTCTATATCATGCATCATCAGGGAAATACAAATCAAAACCACAATGAGATACCACCTCACACCTATGAGAATGGCTAAAAATTAACAACTCAGGCAACTACAGATGTTGAGGAAGATGTGGCGAAAGGGGAACGGTTTTGCACTACTGGTGGGAATGCAAACCGGTGCAGCCACTCTGGAAACCAGTATGGAGGTTCCTCAAAAAACTAAAAATAGAACTACCCCACAACCCAGCAATTGCACTACTAGGGGGATACGGGTGTGCTGTTTCGAAGAGGCACATGCACCCCAATGCTTATAGCAACGCTATTGACAATAGCCAAAGTATGGAAAGAGCCCAAATGTCCAGATGAATGGATAAAGAAGATGTGATGTGTACACACACACACACACACACACACACACACACACACACTGGAGTATTACTCGGCAATCAAAAATAATGAAATCTTGCCATTTGCAACTACATGGATAGAACTGGAGGGCATTATGCTAAGGGAAATTAGTCAAGTGAGAGAAAGACAAATATCATATGACTTCACTCACATGAGGAATTTAAGATACTAAACAGATGAACATAAGGGAAGGGAAGCAAAAAGAATATAAAAAGCAGGAAGGGGGACAAAACAGAAGAGACTCTTAAATATAAAGAACAAACAGGATTGCTGGAGGGGCTGTGGGAGGGGGGATGGGCTAAATGGGTAAGGGGCATTAAGAAATCTCCTGAAATCATTTGTTGCACTGTATGCTAACTAACTGGATGTAAATTAAACAATAAATTTAAAAAAAAATAAGAACACAGTTCTACAAACCAAGGGCAGACAATGAAGGTCAATAAGGACACTGTCAGGAGTGTCAAAGGCTACAGAGAAGGCAACAAGTAGATATAATATTAAGGCTCAAGTACTTGGCCTGGCCTGAGACAATCTATCACACTTTCTCATCTTCCTTATCAGGAAATTTCTAAATTATAATCCGTACATATTACTCAACCAGCTAGCTATTCAAATGCATATTTTATCAACAGTTAAGTCCGCTCTTTCAGAATTCCTGAGCTCCCACTAATAAGCATATACTGGTCATTTTGGGTCAGGTTGTTGGCCTTCCAAAATTTTTCTGGTGTTATGTTCAAGTCTCTCAACTCAATTTAATAGACCCTATCTCACATCCTTTACTGTGCCGGGATGCAAACACTAATTCATGCAACAAAATATGAGTTACTTCTATATGCTGGGCACTGGGTGTGCATCAGTAGATAAAACACAAAAATATACCTGTCCTCACAGAGCTTTCTTTCTAGCGCAGGGATACATTAAACACAGCTACTGTCCCCTAAGGAGCCCCAAAGAAACACATCACGTTCCAGACTTACCCGGCAAGATAACAAACGCATTTATTATTTCATGAAGCCAATGTGAAATCAATCAGTAACAAGAAATACAAAGCTATAATTAATCACCTACAGTGAACCTGCCTGTCCACTGAAATCATACAATACAAACAAACACTATTAACTCAAACATCCGTGCAGTCAGCTCTCAGTTACCTGGGTAAACTATCAACGCATCAAGAGCAATTCCTTAATACTGACTCGTGTTTCTGGGTTAGATCCATCCAAACTTCTACCATGTAGTCTTCTAACACGATATGGTGTAAAAAGATACAGTTTTAAGACTTCAGAAACTAACTCAAATCATTACACATGCCAGTTTTACCATGTGCACCACTTTTCAAATGAACTTGCAGAGACATGCTCCCGAAACCCAATACCCTTCAATTCACTTCCCAGAGCCCATTAACCGAAGCTCCTGAAACTCTTCCCAAACTCGATTCATCTCTGAAGCCGCCTCAAACTAATAAGCCTCCAAGCCCCGACCTAGCTTCAGTCTAAGAGTTCAGTCTCTAAACTTGAAGGATCACAACAAGCCCCTTTTGGTAAAAGCTACTGGTATTCCAAACACGTGTACCTTTAATGCTGGGTGTATGTACTACTGTCCTAGCATACCGTAAATACTACAAATCATGCATAAAACATAGAAATTCTTAAAAAGAAGTAAAGTTTCTAAACTTTTCTTCCTGCACCCTAGCGATGGGTTGCAGACACACCTGGAACACAAGGACCCGACAAGAAAGACTCATCCTTATCCGAAAGAAACCGAAGCTCAGAGGTTAAGGAGTTTGCTGCGCTCATAAAAATGAGACAAAACTAGATTTGGGGATTCAAGTAACAGTGTGGTCCCAAAGCTCAAGCCTTTCGTCACCCTTTTCTCCAGGCCAATCTCCTTCCTTACACCTGGGGTCCCATGAGCTCCCTCCCTGACCTCACACCAAGCTCCTAGCCAGCTGCCACCTCTCACAATGCTCCCACCTCAAGATGCTACTAGATAAAACAGGAATTCCTTTTATGCCTCAGTAAATGACACACAAACCAAACACTATGAATTTCTAAAGAGAGTGCTATGCTGTCTAAAAAAGCATACAGTCTACAAAGAAAGGCTTAGTTTCAGGGTAAATGATGAAGACAAATTCTTAAACTCTAGCATGTCAGCAACACCAGGAGTTACAATTCAAAAGGAAAATGACTTAGGAAAATACTCACTATGGATATGTAAAAAAATGACACACGTATTATGGTCCATGTGGTATAATTTCAATTAATGTTAATTCTGTTTACATTAAAATTATGTCAAATACAGTTCTAAGATTAATTGTGGTTTATTCTGGTCATCTATGAACTAAAATAAACTCCATGCTTCATCTTAGAAAAAACTCAGGGGTGCCTGGGTGGCTTAGTCAGTTAGGTTAAGTGTCTGACTTCGGCTCGGGTCATGATCTTGTGGTTCATGGGTTCAAGCCCCACATAGGGCTCTGCTGATAGCTCAGACCCCGGAGCCTGCTTTGGATTTTGTGTCTCCCTCTCTCTGCCCTTCCCCTGCTCACGCTCTCTCTCTCTCTCAAAAATAAACATTAAAAAAAAATTTTTTTTTTTTTTTTTAAAAACTCAACAGGAGGTTTCAAGTCCAGAGATCAATGGTCCTGAATGGGAATTCAGGGTCCTGGTTGTTTCACTGTTACAGTAAAAAAAAAAAAAAAAAAAAAAAAAAAGTCAAGGTCCAGAATGAGGATTACTACAAGGTCCAGAATAAGAAACCTATATGGTTGAAGAACTTTTTATAATGCTGGCCAAAATGATACTGAATATTTTACAGAACATCAGAAGAAACATCAGTGAAGAAAAATGAACTCTATTACATTTCCACAAAATCAATTTAGAACTGAAATAATATTCAAAGGTTAAGAGCTATCTATTTCAGCAATCAGCATAGTTACTATCTAATAAAACCCATGCAAATACCCCAGCGAATTCCGAGTAGTAAACACATAAAATGAACACACAGAAATGCACAAAGCAAACTAATAAAATCTCAAAGAAACCAAAGAAAGAAACAGGGCACAGATAACAAAAATCCTGAGACAAGAGGAAGAAGAGGAAAGGAAGGTGAAGAAAAAGAACGCTGATGGAGAAGATCATAACGCTACTGAGCAAGAAAGGATTACAAACAAGGAAACTGAACTCCAGAAAGGCTAACTGGTGTGGAAAACACCACACCGCCAGGCACGATATGGCCAGTGCACATCAGCAGCCATGGTGACAGGGTTGGAAACATCTTGGGCCAGACCCCCAATGCTCTTCCTGCAACAACTCAGAGCCCACATGATCCTCCTCATTTGCTGGTTGCACAGTCTCCCTCCTACTCCTAGAACCTTCCATTCATTCAGCAATTATTTTCTCAATTGAAAGAATCAATGAATAAAGTTTCACAAGCTCTTAATTGTTTTGTTTTTCCACCCTCTGTTTTGTGCTTCCCCCTGGGCTGTGATTTATCCACACAGCTTTCCTAGTTCCCTTTCTATCTGCCAGCCCTGCTCTTCCCCAACTGCCTTGGACGTCCCATCTGTGCACCAAACTCAAACTCAACTCTTTCTTCAAATCCAACTTATGTCTCCTTTTGCTCAGCTGACCTTTCCCTGGACGCCCTGGCCAAACACAACCATTCTGACCTCTGCATGGCTCACTCAACATTAACCACATCTCGTGCGTATCTTCCTACAGCTTGAACATTCTTGTCTTTAAGAAAAAGTTCCTACTCCTCTTTAAATGACGTACACTTTTATTATATGATGGATTCTCTCACACACTGGAGTCATAATATCTCGTTATTGCTTACCAAAAAACTACTCCTGAAGGACACAGAAAAACAAAACAAAACAAAAGACAAAGAGGCACAAGGAAATTTTTGGAAGTGATAAATATATTAATTACCTTGATTGGGGTGACGGTTACATAGGTGTATGTATGTAGAAACTCCAACTGTATACATTAAATATATGCAGACTTTTGTATATCAATTCAAAAGCAGAGAAAGGAAGGTGGAAGAAGAAGAAAAAACTGGAGAAAAAGAGAAGACAGAGAAGGCAAGCAACTAACACAGGAGGTCAAGTGTGTGCCCTGAACTACCATCTGTTGTCTCCCTTAATGCTCACAATAACTCCGTGAGGGAGAATTAAAATATTTATGTTCATTAAAATATTTATGTTAGAGAAACTGAAATGAAAGGCTTAGAAAGGTTAAGGAACCACCTCAAATTTACATAGCAAGTTTTATACACATGCTTGGCAATGATTCCTTCTCCACTCCACAGCAGAGTTGATGATATAGGATAATTAATGTATTTAGGAATGCCACCTAAATCATTATCAAGGTCATATCACAAAAGGTATTTAAAACAAGAGGGGACTCTTGTTAAGTTACTTGAATGAGAAGTACACTATGTCAACCTATTTCAATGTGCTTTATATACATTTCTAGAAAATGAAAGCACAAGATAAATCCTAAATTACTAGTGTTAAAATAAACTAGGTAATGTCCCTCTCAATTTTCTCCTATTTACAATATCTCTTCTCAGTCTCCCCTAACTAAAGGTTACAATACATTAGACGTTTCTTTGAAGTATATTTGTATATGCAAAGATAATAATGCTGCTTCAGAAGAGAAGGCAATAATAAAAAGTGGATAGGGGCGCCTGGGTGGCTCACTCGGTTGGGCGGCCGACTTCAGCTCAGGTCATGATCTCACAGTCCATGAGTTCGAGCCCCGCATCAGGCTCTGTGCTGACAGCTTAGAACCTGGAGCCTGCTTCAGATTCTGTGTCTCCCTCCCTCTCTCTCTCTCTCTCTCTCTCTCTCTCTGCCCCTCCCCTGCTCATGCTCTGTCTCCCTCGGTCTCAAAAATAATTAAAAACATTTTTTAAAAAGTGGATAACTTAGAATATATTGCATACTCTAAATACAGTTAAAATAGTTAACATTTATTAAGTGCTGACTGTGTACAGACACTTACCTCATATAAATCCTTATAACAATCTACAGGTAGATTCTATTATGATCCCTATTTCACAGAAGAAGCAATGGAGTCACAGAGAGGTTAAACAAGCTGCCCAAGGTCATAGAGCTAATAAGAAGTAGAGCCGGGACTCAAATCCAAGCCATCTTAACTCCGAGTCCATCTTCCGACTCACCAAATGACAATGGAAACGAGCACATTTTAGAGAAAAAGTATTTAAACAAGCACTAAAATGCAGAACTGGACAAATCAAAAGTAGATTCACAAAAATTTCCCAAGGGGAAGGGCACATATGAATTATCCCTACAGTCATTTATGAAACTTAAAATGAAATATTAGGTATAATATGGTAGGAACAAAAAAAGAAAAGCGAAGAAAGTCAAACAAGGTTGATTAAAAGTTACTAAAAAGAACTTTAAAGGAAAAGCATCCACTGTGGTTTTGCACTACAACTAAGACAGAACCTTAAGTCAAACAATGACAAGACTGGAGGAAAGCGGAGCTAGGAAAAATATACAGAGCAAAGAAAAAGGAGAGCAAGGATGACTACAGTGTCAACAATGGAAGGACACAAGGGATGACGGTCAGGAACACTTATGCTAATATTTGGAAGGACAAACGAAGGAAAGAAAGGAAACAACCGAAAGGTCTAGCAACAGAGCAAAGGGGAAATAAAATGTGGTCTAGCCCTGAAATGTCAGAGCATATCACCGTGAAAAGAAATGAACTACACAGATATGTACATACCTACTCTGATGAAATGCAACGGAGGAAACCACAATGATTAAGTGATAAGGAGTGAAAAAACGTATGTTGCAAAATACATACAATACTATCTATCTGAAGTTTAAAAACACATAATACTATACACCGTTGGGGGATAGTAAAACTGTACAGAAATGCAGACAAATAATAAAATTCAGATCACCAAGTTCATGTCAGTGGTTAACTGGAGGATTTGAGGGAGGGAAACAGGTCTCTTTCTTTGGATTAAACATTATAAAATACTTTTCAGACATACAGAGAGCACTTCTATTTTTTTTAACAGAAGGAAAATAAAAAAAGGAACATGATATTAGATGATGGCATTCCAAACTGCATTATATTCCTGATCCAAAAAATTCCAAAAGGGCAATGATAATGATTCCTGAAGAGGAGGATATATCCTTAAGTATTCACATTCGAGTACAAGAAGAAAATTCTAATCAAATTCTCTCAATTCAGTTCGTTTCTCTTTATTTATGCTCTCCCTGTAAAAACAGGGCTGTGGGGGCTGGGGGAGGGCAGTAAAACTATGTGTAATCAAAATAAATATTGTCCTGAATGTCATCACGGCTCCTTTCCTGATATAATGGTGTCTTCAGAGGGAAGAGCCCCAGAGAGGAGGCCCAGTGCCTGGGCTAATGACACAGACTCTGGAACCAAACTGCCTGACAGGAGATCCAGCACACCTTAAGCAAGTCACTTTAGATCCCCTGGGCCTCAATTTCCTCATCTGTGAAATAAAAAGGATTAAAAAAAAAAAAAAAAAAATTGAGAAGAAAACAGAAAGAGCATCTGACCAGAGGGAGTATTATTGTAAAGGTGTCGGCTATTAGCCTTCTTCCAAAGACCGTTAGTTTAGAAGAAAAACCAGGATTTGTACCAGAAAAATATAATTGCGGTTACTTTCTAAATCAAGTAGGGGATAACAAAGCTGACCACGACAGGACAGGAAGATGGACAGCTTTTTCACCTCCCGCGCAGTCAATGTTAGGGTAGCAGGGTAAGCGTTTTATTTTTCTAATAGTCTTTGGTATCATTATAACATCTCCAGTGTGTACATATTTGCAAACATACACACCTGGACTAAATTCAAGTTAAAACACTATTCCCTGGCTCCCTTGTTCACCTGCCAGCCCAACTCATCTCAGAAAACCAGGCTATCACCTCCACTGTGAAGATTCCCCCTTCCCCTCCTCTGCTCCATCTGTACAGCACCATACTGCAATACATCTGCGCGTACACCTTCTTCGCCTACACCATATAATGTCCATACGCCTCATTCTTTTCGTGAACCATGAGGACCTCTTTCAAATTCCCAGTGTGTCGCAAGATAGGCACTAAATACGCACGTGAATGAATACATCGATTCCACTATATTCTCTTATAACAAATACCTTCAGAAACAAGTAGAAACCTGTATTCGGAGGTGGTTTATCCAAAAGATTATTTAGGTGTCTTCAGTTCTATTTAAGAATTAGCAGATCAGTTGGAACCACTGAATCATCTACCAGTTCTTTTTTTTTTAATTTTTTTAATGTTTATTTATTATTTTTGAGAGAGAGACAGAGTGAGAGCAGGGTAAGAGCAGAGAGAGAGGGAGACACAAAATCCCAAGCAGGTTCCAAGCTCTAAGGTGTCAGCAGAGAGCCAGACGCGGAGCTCGAACTCATGAACCATGCGATCATGACCTGAGCCGAAGTCGGACACTTAACTGACTGAGCCACCTAGGTGCCCCATTATCTACCAATTCTTTATGCCTCAAAGTGGGAAACATTAGAAGTATGGAAGTATACTTCAGTAAAAACAGAAGCTAAACTTTGAAATTAAAAGAACTAAGGCATTTAAAATGTCAAGGAAACAAAAGTAGTCTAAAAACTTTCTTATGAAACTAAAAATAGCATGTACGAGAAGATACCACAAGATTTAATGTTTATATCTTCTCCTTTTCTCCTTTTTCAGAAGAGAACTAATCACAAGTCAGATGAAAGGATTTTCCCTATTAAAGTGGATAAAATCAAAACTAAACCATGTATTAAATCAATTTCACATGATGCTTCTATAGTGAGGTTTTGTAAAGACCCTATCAGTCAGCTAAAAAGATGGGCTGATTTTTAACTTAACAATTCTTGGCAATTTTTTGGAAATTGCCAGGGCTCCACTAGAAGGTACTGATTCGCAACAAATCAATTCCAGGCCTTCCTTGGGCTACTACAGAAGGGGTGTCCCTCCTCCCAGCTAAGGGGCTGGCCTCACTTGGATCCCACCCCCTCCCATGTTCTCAGGAACTTTGCACAAAGAAGCTAGCACTTTTCTCATCTGTATTCAACCTCTCCCTTCCAAGGAACACCTACCTTCCCATCGGCTTTTAAATTTAAACAATACTCAATTCCCCTCTCATTGGAGCCCCCACCCCTGCAGGCACACTGCTTCTGACTATGCCCACACTTCCCAGGCCACTCCTCCCATCTGCGGTGCCTCCTCTACCCAGCTCTATCCCAGGCCTCCCCCAGGTCGTATTCTAGTCTCTTCACAGGCAAGCTCACCCAGGCCAGAGGGTTCACCCACCACCTCCACACTGATGGCTCCAAAACAGTAAAACTAGTAATCGCTGGACATCTCCTTCTCTCAACCTCTAAGCTATTAATCACCATGTCTGGCAATTCTACCTCCAAATTTCCTTTTTCTCAGTATTTCTGCTCATGATATGAGGCTCTTCAGAGGATCAAATGAGCTAACGTGATAGTACTTTGAAGGGAGACAGGGGGACTTAAATCTGAGTATTAGTATTCATTAAATTTAAATCTCCTTGAAAACAGGGCCTTTATCAAATTCATCTTTTTATGCATCGAGTAAGCGTACTGCAATGCATTATTTGCATTGGCTTAATACACATTCAACTGAAATATTCATATACTTAACAGCTTGCATTTCCCAAACCACATTATTATTTTGTCTCCTAAGAGGTGAGAATTTTAACTGTAAACTACTCTGGTTACCTTCGATCATTATGATGCTGGCTCATCTAAAGTGAGAAAACCCTGTCACCTTTTTTGGCCTGGCGTTCCCGACAACATCCAAATCCCATCAAGTCCAAAGCTCACCTAAAGATCCTTGGTTCCCAACGTTCATGTTAGGAGGGGAAATTTTAAGTGTTACAGGAACATTTAGGCCGGGAGGCAGAATGCTGCAAAAAGTTCCCCATCTCATTTTTCTATCTTGCAACGTGAGCTAGAGTACGCTGGGTAGGAACCAACACCGTGAAATGAAAAGAATGTCATCGTTCAAAAGTTCTCAAACTCTCGCATTATGTACTTTCGATCACAGACTCAGAACGCAAGACTGTAAAATCTCACCACATCAGTTCAAAAAACTCCCTCATTTCCATCTCAATCACAATCCTCATTATACTCTTCATCCACACTACTTTTCCTTCATTGCACTTCTCATAACCTGTAATTATGTATTTATCTGTAGGATGATTTGCTTCATACGTTTCCTCCATGAGGGCAAGGATCACCTCAATTCTGTTCATTGCTATATTTCCAGCACTTACATGGTGCCTAAAATGTAACAGGAGTTAAAAGGCTGTAGCTGAGCAATTAATTGAATGAGGAATAGAAGTAGTCATTTAAGCAGGGAAGCACATCAGCAATGAGAAAGATCCTGAGGCTCTAAAATCTGACCCCCAAACCAGTGGGCATGATTTTCCGCTCATAATTTATCCAGCCTTCGTTTCTCCATCCCCTTTTCCTTCCTTCCTTCCTTCCTCCCTCCCTTCAAGGACATTTTAGACTCAAAAAATATTTCAGCTTTGAAGCCCAACCGAACATCTTAATAAATCCAGTAACTGAGACCCAAAGACACCAGGTGACCTGTCACCTGGACCCTGCTCATAAAAGAAGAGACAGCACGAAAAGCCTAAAGAACAAGCCACAGTGACTGCAGAAGTCTTAGTCATCCCTAAGGGTCAGAACTGTGCAAGAAGATGCCAGAAAACAAAAGGATGAAGTCTGTGCAACGGACTACCACATCACCACACCTCTTCCCTGTAATAACCTTCTAATTCGCTTCAGGAGCCAACTCAGCGACAACCTTCACCTCCCAGGACTAATCTGGAGAAACAAACAAGGTTGCAATGGTCATGAAAGAAGGTCTTCAAACTACAGCTCTCCAGGGCCCGCCCCCCCCCCCCCCCCCCCAAAAAATCCACCGTGGCAACAATTCAGCCAGCCACCAAAGAGAGGCAGCATAATATAGTGGTTAGATTCAAGAGCTCTGGAGTTTTAGACGACAGCCTAGTCTGAATCCCAGCTTCTCTTACTTGCTGTGATCTGGGGCAAGTTATGTGTCCAAACTGCGGTTTCTCTAGCTGTAAAATGGGAATGAGCACCACAACAGAGGGCTGCTAACTGTGTGAAGATATCACGTATAACGCACTTTGTACAGGGCCCGGCATGTAATAAAGTCTCAATAAATGTCAACTATTTGTCACTGTATTCAGCCGTAATCGCTTTCGCAAGGCCTATTCCCTCTCTAGCTGCCATATCATTTTAAAGACGTTGTTCTACCCTTTCCACGTTGGAGGGGCCATACATACAATAGCTTAGAGCACATTTTCTAAATCCAGACCGGGGGAACCAGTTAAATGTCGCTGCGTCTCAGGTGGCTCACCTATGGAGCGGGCCCGATAACTACTCCCCCGCAGGACTGCTGATAACGAGCACCACCTCGGCGTTACACATTCTATTACTGGATGTGTAATTAAAACGCACTTACGGAAAAGTAAACCTGCAACTCTCAACCCCAACCATCGGCCAACCGTGGCCCCACCAGCCAGGGGCCCAGAACAAATGCCAAGGTCGACCCCGCTCACCCACCCAATTTCTGCCCCCAGCCGGCAGCAACAGACACCCCCGCGCGTCCCTCCAGCAGGGTTTCCCGCAATCGCAGGGCTATATCCTCGCAGGGACCGCGTCAAGGCCCACCCAAAGGAAGATGCCAGCACCTCCCCCCCACCCCCCACTGCCCGCCAAGCCGCCCGCCCCCTACAGAGCCGGGAAGGACCCAGGGCATCATCCTTCCTCCCCCGGACTGCGCGGACGCCCGCGCTGCGGTTCCCCCAGCTCACGTGAGCCCTTCGGCCCAGGCCCCACGTCACCCGCTTCCCGGACCCCACGGCGGCGCCTCCCACCCTGCCCGGCTGCCTCCCCCACTACGCCGCGGGCCGCCACGCGACCCCGCGGCCGCCTGCGCGCCCACCCCCGGGGCCCGGCTCCGCGGCCTCGTCGGGCACCCGGGGCCCCCCGGGCCGCTCGCGTCCCACCCCCAAGCCCAGGAGGCGGGAGGGCCCAGCCCGGCCGCACGCCGAGGCCGCGCCGCCGACCGGCCCCGCCGCTCCCACAACGGGCGCCGCACTCACCGCGACGCAGGAGCCCTCGTTCTTCCAGCCTCGGGCCCGCGCAGGCCTGGCTGCGCCCCAGAGAATTCACGCCCCGTGCCGCCTCCTGAGGACCCCGGCGCAGCCGCCGCGCCCGCACTGCGAGAGGACGACCTTCTGCTACCCCGGCCGCAGCCGCCGCCGCCGCCGCCGCCGCCGCCGCCACCGCCTCGTCCCAGCCCCGGCCGCGGCGACACACGCAGCGTCGCTCGCAGGCGCCGGCAGACCAGCGTCTGTTGAGCCGAACCGCCCGGGACGCGCACCCCCGGCCGGCGCTCGTTGCATATGCAGAGAGGCCGCCGCCCATTGGCCCGCGGGCGGTGGCGCGTGCGGGGCTGGGCCTATCGAATTCCGGCCGGGGAGCGCGGCGCGGTCGGCCCGGGGCGGGACGGGGTTACTACGGGTCATTCGGCGGAGCCGCCGCGGACGGGACTCGGCCGCCACCGGCGCGGGGCGGGGACCCGGTCGGCGGGAGGGATCGGACCGCAGCGGCGGGGGGAGGGGAGGCGGGCTCTGCGGCCGAGACGTGGGCGGAGGACAGGCGGGTCCAGCGGGGTCTGCAGTAGGGCCGTCCCCTCGGGGGGAAAAGCCCGCCCCTCCCCAAAAAAAGAACTGGAAATGCACTGTTGCTGCTGTGGTGTTTAAATCTTAACATCGATCATGCGATAATACGCGTATCCTTTTCATACTTAAGCGCATCACTATCCTTTTCTTCTTGCACACTTTTTTGTCCAATTTTGTAAAATAAAATGATTTTCGGAAATAATCGGAAGCGAGAGAGGCTCCTTTATTATTTCTCTTGTTTTGGCCCCACTGAACCCAGTAAATAGCCCATCAAGATTTGATTGTTTTCAAGGGATAAAGTTTATTCCACGTTATTGTTTTTAGACATGCTTCTTCTGCATCCAGAAGTGTTTCTGTATTTTAAAGAGTTTGTCGTTATATCTCATTTTAAACACTACAAAGCAAAAAGGACAGGAGTGCAGGTACACTGCCTCCCCACAAGCAAACAAATGCAAACCAAAACACAAATGACTAACACAAAAACTACAGTGCTCTGAAAAAAAAGATGCCTTTCGTTACCCACTAGTAGGAGGGCTGGGCCTTTTTTTTTTTTAACCCACCAAAATATTTAATTGGTCTGGGAACAAAGTTATAACAATAAGTCAGATGTGATACCACAGGAAATAAAACTGATTTGGAGGGTTTTATTTTTTTTATTTTTTTATTTTTTTATTTTTAGTGAAGGCGCTAGAAATAGCTACTTGAATAGTAAATCTCCCCGCTATGCAAAACTTTTCTTTAAGTAGGTGAAAGGTGACGTTTCTGAGCCAGCCGGAGGCTAAAAGCAAGGGCGCACTTCCCAAGAGACTCTCTAAAATCAGCGAAGCCGTCTGAACTTGAACTCGGTGGAGCGTTGATGCGCACAGCAAAGAAAGCTCTCTCACCTTGGGCCCCAGGCCAATTTAGCTACCTAAAGGAATGGCTACCTGACTCAGGCAACCTGTTCTTCCACTAGGAAATATGTTCAGTTGCTGCTAGTCTATAGAAATGCTATCAAAGGATGGACTCTGGGACGCCTGGGTGGCTCGGTCGGTTAAGCGTCTGACTTCAGCTCAGGTCATGATCTGATAGTTTCATGGGTTCGAGCCCCACCTCAGGCTCTCTCTCTGTCTCTCCCTCCCTCCCCTGCTCTTACTCTCTCTGTCTCTCTCAAAATAAACTTAAAAATAGTTATTTAAAAAAAAGTTTTCAGTATATTTTTATTTTTATCTAGAGCTTTTGAGAGTTACAGGATTTGCCTTCGCTTTCCTTTTAGAAAAATTCAATTCAGAAACTATAACGGCCAAGTAAATGAAAGCATCCAACAGTACCTTTTATAGCTTTGTTATTTTTCCAAATTACAGGGGAATTCAGGGAGATGTCTTTGTAATTCTCAAGAACACTTAATGATCTGTTTTATTTGAAGGGTCGCAGAAATAGTCTGTGACCGCCTGGCTAACTACTGCTAACATTTTCCATAATCATTATAATGTAAAACCAGGGCCAGCTGATGTTCAAAAGTGTAACAAAAGCCTTTTTTGTTCTTTCATTTCTGGGGATTGAGAAGGGGTGGGAGGAGCTGAGGTAGCACGGGATACTATAGGTTTGAGTTATGATGGTTCTGGCTCCAAGGATCAGAACAATCAACAAAAAACGATGACCTTTATTTGCGTCACATAAAGATTACTCCAGAGGCAGGGCAAGTCCGAGACGAGTCCAGAGACTCTGCCCTGTCACTGAGGATCAGAGCTTTTACCACCTTTCACTGTCAGTCTCAGCATATCGGCTTCATCAGAGATGGCAGCCACAGTGTCAAGTGTCACTTGAAAACACAACAGCAACTGGCCCAAACCTAGAGGCATGTTCCCTAAGGCCATTTCTTATTAAGGTGGAAACCCTTCGTCAGAAGGCTCGCGACAGACCGCTCAACTCCCATTGGCTGGAATTAGGTCACATGTTCATAGCCTAGCCGCAAGGGAGGCCGGGAAGCGTTGGCCCTCCCGGTCTCCCTAATGGGAGGCAGGCACCGTCAACGTGGAAGCAGACAGGGAACGAATAAATGTGGGAAGGCCTGCAGTATCTGCCACAGATATCACCTGAAAGTACTTCTCTCTGACACAAAGTGCTCAACCAATAAAACCATCTATTAGCTCGCTTAAAATGGCCGGAGGAAAGCACTTCCGGGGTTCCTTCAAAGGCTCAATTGGTGTTATCGAGAGCCTAGCTTCTTCCTTCTCTGCGTTCTGCCAAGCTCAGTGTTTCTGTTCTTTCCCTTCGTGATTTTGCTAGCAAGTGAAATGCTCCGATAAACTGAGCCCCCTCACAGATCACCTACCAGGGCTGGGAAAGGACAGTCTAGCAGCTGGACACAGCATCATTTGACCTCCATTTCAAACCATAAGAAGGGCACTGTGAAGGACAGGGCCCACCCCAAAAGAGGAATCCTCCTCAAGCTGGCTCTTTAGCACTGTCCTTTAAGGGACCTTTAAGAGTTTTATCAGGCAGGGCATGCCCAGTTGGCTCCTTTGGTAGACCAAGCAGCACTTGATCTCAGGGCCATGAGGTTAAGCCTCCCCCCCCTCCCATTCTGCTTACCTTTTTCTTTCTTTCTTTCTTTGAAGGAGGTTTTTTTTAATTTTTAAAATTTTATTTAGTTTTAAAATTTTTTGTTAACATTTATTTATTTTTTGAGAGACAGAGCACAAGCGGGAGAGGGGCAGAGAGAAAGGGAGACACAGATTCCGAAGCAGGCCCCAGACTCTGAGCAGTCAGCACAGAGCCAGACACAGAGCTCGAACTCAGTAACTGCGAGATGGTGACCTGAGCCAAAGTCAGATGCTTAACCGACTGAGCCGCCCGGGCGTCCCTCTGCTTACTTTTTTAAAAAAGAGTTTTATCGGGCAGTACTTACCGGGGAGGAAGTAGTATGATAGGACCCGTGGATCCCGTAGTCACATGCCCATCATTGCTCCTCTGCCATAAAATGGGTCCCTTAGTAGCAGACAAATGTTACGCAAGATTCCATGATGGCAAATCAGACACTCTGTGAGCCAAGACTCAGTGGGCAGGATTGGCAAATCCATACAAAGATTTTGTAGCAGCCCCAGTAAAGGCAAATAATTGCCCTACACACTGGTAGGGAGAAAGCCCTGAGGTGGAGATTCACAGGTGCCATCAGCATATACTGGACATATGAGTGATAAGATATGTGCGGGGCATCAACACATCTGCTACAAGTGGGCAAACAATTGTGTCTACCATTTATCTTTTTGTTGGGGGGAAAAAAATGGAATGTATTTCAAGGAATTTTCCAGTTACTGAATTTCAAGGAAAGAATCAGGAGAATTCGAAGAGGTCCTGTGTGTCCAAATCCTGTGGTCCTGTCTTTCTAGAAAGCCCTTTGTAACATAGGCATCAGATTCAGGAGGAAAGTGCATGGTGATCATGACGTAAGATATCACAGTGGGATACCCTCCTACCCACTCTATATAAAGACCTCTAGGGATTGAGATTCTTAATGTCAGTGTCCTCAATGACACTAGATTGCATAAACACTCTTATCAGTATGAATCTATTCCCAGCCCTACCCATCAGAATTCCATAAAAATAAGCTAATGTTAATTATCTTTATATATATATATATATATATATATATATTTGTTTATTTTGAGAGAGAGAGAAAGAGAGCATGAGCAGGGGAGGGGCAGGGAAAAAGGGAGAGAGAGAATCCCAAGCAGGCACTGCTCTGTCAGCACAGAGCCCGATGAAGGGCTCAGTCTCATGAACCATGAGATCATGACCTGAGCCAAAATCAAGAGTCAGACGCTTAACTAACTGAGCCACCCAGACACCACTAATTAGCTTTTGAAAGTAACAACACATACTTTCTCATACCAAGTTCATTTTGATTAAGGATAATTTCCAATCAAGGAAGTGAACATTTTTTTTAAACATTTATTCATTTTGGAGAGACCACAAGTGGGGGAGGAGCAGAGCGAGGGGGACAGAAGATCCGAAGTGGACTCTGTGCTGACAGGCTGACAGCAGCAAGCCCAATGTGGGGCTCGAACTCACTAACTGCAAGATCATAACCTGAGTTGAAGTGACACTTAACCCGACTGAGCCACCCAGGTGCCCCTAAGGCAGTGAACATTTATTAGCTACACATTTGTCTGTGTCTTAAAGTCTCTTTAAATCCACTGTTGGGCTTGTTTGCTGCTCTATGTGGGAGTCTCTACATATATAGAGTCTTATAATATCTTCATTAAACTTTATAATTTTTCAATTCATTTGAATATAGACATAAAGAACTCTGAATTCAGGAAGTTATAGTAAACTCTCCAAAATAGTTGGTTTTCTAGTATTTTTTAAAGATATTCTGGAATAGAGACTTGATATGTTCGATTAAAAAGAAACAACTGAGACATAGCAGTTAGAATTAAGTTTGACTGCATGTAACTGAGAATGCAAAATAATAGTGGCTGAAGCATACAAGGACTTTAATTCCACCTAAAAGGAGTATGGAAACTCCATGTAATCATCAGGGACCCAAGAGGATTCTTTCTACTATTATTCCTCATGTGTGGCTTTTTCATGTGTGACTTCCCTACTCAAGGTCATAAAATAGCTGCCAGAGCTCCAGCCATCACATCTACCTTCCAGGCATCAGGAACAAAGAAAAGAAGATTGTAAAAGGCATGCAACTCCCAGTAAGTCTCTTTAGGCAATTAAAAGAATTATGAAATTGTTTTTCCCACACATCTCACCCTACATGCCATTGACCAGAATAGACTGGGATGTGAGATCTCCCAGAAGCACACATTACCATCCTAAATGAAATCATGCTTCTGTTACTAACCATGAAGGGAAGTTATTGGGTAAGTTATTGGGTAAGGGAAGTTATTGGGTAAGCAACCTACAGTCTGCCCCCCCGCCCTTGATAAAGATGGGGCAGTTGATGGAAACCATAATATGTTGAGCACTGAAATACGTGCCTTTATTTTATTTTATTTTATTTTATTTTATTTTATTTTATTTTATTGGTTTATTTATTTATTTTGAGACAGAGAGAGAGAACAAGCAGGTGAAGGACAGAGAGAAGGAAAGACAGAATCTCAAAAAGGCTCCATGCCATCAGCACAGAGCCCAACGTGGGGATTGAACTCACTGTGAGATCATGACCTGATCTGAGATCAAGAGTTGGACACTTAACTGACTGAGCCATTCAGGTTCCCCTGAAATACATGCCTTTAACCTGATGTTGTTCAAGTTTTCCTAGGGCCAACGAAAGTGCTCCTGTTCATTTCTCCCTTTGATTTAGAAGTTTGTGACAATAGAGGGCAACTGTTCTACATTTTTCTGACAAAGAGCTTTCATATAATTGTGAGGTTATGTGTCCTTTCTCTTCTTGGGAACCATCGGTCTTAATTTTCTTCACAGTTCCTTACTGAACTTCATGCTTTCATCCTTTTTCCTTCTTCTTTCTGGACCTGCTATAGTTTCTTTATATCATTATAAAATGTTTGGAAGCCAAGCTGGGATTCAATGCTCTAATTAATTGCACATTAGTTCAAGATATTTCTGTGCCACTAGGTGACAGGTACTGTGCCAGATGCTGCAAATATAGCACTTATCAAGACAGAAAAGGTCCTGACCCTTAAGGAGTTTATATTCTAAGATAGGATCACTATAATAAATAAATAAAAATAGTGAAACAAGATAATTACAGAGTCAAAGACGCTCGTTAGACTTTAGGATAACTGGAAGAAAGGAAGAACAGAGGCACTTTTGGATAGAGAGGTCAGCGATGACAACTCAGAGAGGTGACACTGCAGCCCTGATGAGGAACTGGCTGAGAGTTTTGGCAGGAAAATCATCTTCCCGCTCTAGAGAGCTTTTCCCAGAGCCTAGGGACATATACTTGTATCACGTGAACTTGACCTGGCCTTTTTAGGAATCCTGCCCAGTTTGCAGAATCAATAAATGTAACGAGGACCATGGTCCTATCATCTAAAGCTTCATTAGATCTTGCTTTGTCATTTAAGTCATTTAATTTAAATGTCAAGTGCTCTGTGAAGCTCCCAAGCAAAATGACACGTCCCATTTTCTGTGCTTTGTTTGTGCCATTGGGTTATTGGTTAGGCCTCTTTAGGTTCCAAAGAATAGGAAACGGAAATTAAACTTGCTTAAGCAAATGGCATTTATTGGCTTACAAAATTGAAGGGAGTTTATCTACCCGTAGGGACAGCTTGAGAAGGAGCTCGAAAGAAATCAGAAAGAGCAATTTGGACTCTCTCTCCGTTCCGCAGGTCGGCTTCCTTTGGGGCGGGTGTTTGAAAACCCCCGAGCAGTAAGACGGCTGGAGGCCCTTGCCTACTCGGAGCCCACAGGAAACTCAGAGTCTCTTCCCAGAAATCTCTTTTCCGCTTGAGCTTCTGGGCGTCCCTCCCTGCCCAATCTGCGTGCCCGGAACACCCCGCTCTGTCCCGACCTGATTGACTTGCTCCCCCCTGGGAAGTGAAAGTGGGGTTCAGGAATCCACACCCCAAAGGCACCGAGGCAGTGTGGTGGAAAGGCAGACGTAGCTTTTCCCCAGGGAAATCAGAGCGCGTCACTAGTCAAGGTGAAAGGAAACAAGGACATCAGATGGCACCACCATGAGCTCTTGTGCTGTCTCGAGGCCAGTTGTGTCTTTCTCTTCCTCTGATTCCGTGCTGAGCTGTTCGAGACGAAACGTTATTTCGCCTGCGACGGCTTTCGTTTATCTTAATGTTCATTCTTTCTATGAATGCTACTGAATTCATACTTATACGTTTCAATCCACATTTAATTGACCACTTCGCAGGCCTTCTAAGCCCTTCCAGTCTGCCCAAACTGGGAGCTCGTAAGACATGCGGAATCTCAAGCCCAGGCCTACTAGCACCGGATGTTCATTTTAACAAGATTGTTCAGGTGATTCATAGGCACATTAAAAATTGAGAATCACTGGTCTCCGGGTCTAACTAGCGCCATCCTCTGGAAATCTAATGGAAGCCACATAGGTGATTTCATATTTTCTAGTAACCACACTTAAAAAGTTCGAAGAAGAGGCGCCTGGGTGGCTCAGTCAGTTGAGCGTCCGACTTCAGCTCAGGTCACGATCTCATGGACAGTGAGTTCGAGCCCCGCATCGGGCTCTGGGCTGATGGCTCAGAGCCTGGAGCCCGCTTCCGGTTCTGTGTCTCCCTTTCTCTCTGCCCCTCCCCCGTTCATGCTCTGTCTCTCTCTGTCTCAAAAAAAATAAACGTTAAAAAAAATTGAAAAAAAAAAAAGTTCAAAGAAAAGAGCCACATTCATTTTACTAATATATTTCAGGTGACTCAACATATCCCGAATATCATCATTTCAACGTATAATCAATATAAAAAATATTAATGAAAAACTATTAGAGGGTGCTCTTTTAACCTGGGTATGTATACATATTTATATTTATATTTTATACATACAGTATACCTCAGTTTGGACTAACCCCCTCCGAGTGCTCAATAGCCACATATGGTTAGTGGCTATCATATTGATCACCCCAGCTCTAGACTGTAAGACGCATGAAAACAACAGATGGCGTGTGTTTCACTCTCCGCTGTATCCCAGCGCCTAGCCCAGTGCCTGACAGGTAGGAAGCACTCACTAAATGCTTGTTGAATTCATAAATTGACAGGAGAGATGTTTAAAATATTTAACCAGCACAGCAAAAGCACTGACCAAAGAGTATAGGTCCCCCGTAGCAGTCACAATTGACACAGGGCATCGACAACCATAACTGCGACATCGGTGAGGGCAGACGTAGCACCAGCCAAGAGTACGTGCCCGGGTCCAATCCCTTCATATCTCAAATGAGGACACAGAGTCCAGACAGGTAAGTGATTTGTGCATAGTCACCCGTTCTTTATGCACAAAGCTAGGATTAGACATTCAGGTCTCAACTTCCAACCCAGAAAGCCTTCCACTAAATTCATTCATTAGCGAGCACCTATTGTGTGCAGAATCACCCTGGGGGTGGGGAAGGGGGGCACAGCAGGAGAAGAAACAAAGAGGAATGATATTCCTGTGCATCTGAGGACACCCCAGCCGACTAAGATCATTTTCTTTTTCAGTGGACCAGAAACCTCAACTCCAGCTGATTTAAATAAAAAAAGGCATGTATTCAGTCATGTAATTGGAGCCCTGGAGGTAGAGTTTCCTTCTGGTGCAACTTCATCTAGACTCCCTTGTCATCAGGCTCCTCAGTATTTCGGCCCCTCTGGGCTTGTCTTTCTTCATGAGTTGACTTCACCAGACCGGTAACCCTTAGCTCTGAACTACCCTTCCTCAAATCGCCAAATTAAGCCCGAGGAAAAAAATAGCTATCTTTTTCAGAAATCCTGGGAAACATCTTCTTGCATTGTGTTGACTGTGATAAGACTAATCTGCTATCCTTACCTCAAAAACAGCTATGTGTGCAGGGAGATAAAATATTCTTGCTCAAGGTTGTCAGGGCCTGTCCCCAGAGCTGAGAGTGGGGCACCAGGGGTAGGCGGCACGTAGGCTTGAGGTGAGGAAGAAGTTGGAGTAAACTTACCTTACACTGGGTAGAGAATGCTGGTGTGCAAAACACAGCAATGCCGGCTCCTGAACCTGTGTTGTTGTTGTTTAATGTTTATTTATTTTTTGAGAGAGAGAGTGGGGGAGGGGCAAAGAGAGAGGAAGACACAGAATCTGAAGGGGGCTCCGGGCTCTGAGCTGGCAGCATGCAGCCCAGCTTGGGGCTCGAACTTATGAACCATGAGATCATGTCCTGAGCTGAAGCCAGCTGTTCAACCGACTGGGCCACCCAGGTGCCCCAAGAACCTGTGTTTTTTAATTAAATTACCCTACCTTCAAAAAGGTTCAAGTCAATCGAAATATCCGTTTTCTCCTCTCTCATTTTTCTCTCTCCTCCATTTTTCTTTCCTTTCTTCTTCCCTTTCCATTCTCTTAAAGGTGGAAACATCAGGCAGACAGAATCGAGAGCTATGGGCAAAATCAAAACAGAGAAGTCATTTCAGGGTTTCTTTTTTCTCCTTCAGATCTTAACTTGAAAACCTTTATTATTTCTATTTGTCTTACTATTATAAAGACAGTTTTCGTCTAGAAATTTGTCACGAAGACCATGTACCTGACTTCAAAAAAAAAAAATCTACACGTGAAAATTGTTTATTTACATCTTGCTAATTTATTCCTGGTTACACTAAATCTCTAATGACTTTGTAAACATTCCTGGACTCCGTGAACAAATACGAAAACATTTTATATGTTTTATATTTTATCTGTTCTATATACTTTCTATGTAATTTCTAAACCACCACACCCTGGTATTGATTACATCACACCATGCTCAAGAGGTTATTTCTTAAACGAATACACATTGCTGAAAATATCAAAGGTTAAAAGCACAGTGAGGGCACCTAATTTATTTAGGAAAGCCTTCCCATGACTTTAATACCTTGTTGCTCAAAATGTGTTCCCATGGTCAGGCAACATCAACTTCACCCAGGAATTTAGTCGAAATGCAGCCTCTCCAGCCCTTCCCCAGATCTACTGAATCAGAATCTGCATTGTAACATAACAAGATCCCTAGGTGATTCCTGTGAGTCTGAGAAACACTGATTCACCATTGGTGTCAGCCTGTCTACCACCAGCTGGAGATATGCTGGCCACTGAGACGAGCCAGGCATCGAAAGGAGAAAAAACCCACAGGCCCAGAGACCCAATAGAGCGTCTCCAATTTCTAGTGCCTGGGCACTTAAGTAATCGGTATGCCAAACGTGGGGCTTGAACTCATGACCGCAAGATCAGCGGTCACATGCCCTACCGATTGAGGCAGCCAGGTGCCCCGTCCAATGTAACACTTCTTATTGCCACTATCAAAGCAGCTCTGAAAAATAGTAGTTTCCCTCAATACTTTAGGCTATAACAAAGACCTCGCTCTCTCTCTCTCTCTCTCTCTCAAAAATAAATAAAATAAAAACATTATTTAAAAAAGAAAAAAAAGCCACCACTTCCCTTTGAGAACGGGCTCCTCGCCATCCTGTGCGTTGTGTTTCTGGTGACCAAGCCTTCCCACACTGGCCACGGAGGTGAGTAAAAACCCCAACCTGCCATCAGAATGTCCTATCCCTCAATACCTCCATACCTATGGTTTGGTTTAAGGGCAGTCACATGATCTGAGCAGGCCCAGTCATTCCAACTCTAGCATTTTGCTTCTTTATACAGAGGCTGAGTTGGGATGGTTTAAGCCCGAAGTGTACCGAGTCCAAATCAACTCTCTCTCAGAAACCATCAGGCCAGCACAACCCAGGGAAGAAATGAAGGTGAGACACCCCCAAAGGTGGTGGTTCTTGAGGTCAGCATCGACCACTATCTTGACGGGTAAAATGAGTCAGGACATGTGTGTGCTTGCTGAAGCCGGTGTTGGGTCATTCACAACACAAACGTCCTAATACACACACACAGGAAAATGAAAGGAGATTTTCAAAATGAAATTCACTGAAGCCTTGGAAGGTAGCTTCTCACTCTTGGGAAATCGAGAGTTATATCTTTCGTAAACAGACTCATTCAGCCTTTTACCAGGAGTCTGCCTACATGCTACCTTCCCATCTCTGTAGAGCAGGAATCGTATTTCCAGGGCTTCCTTTTCTTCCTGCACTAGGTCAGGCAAGCTCAGGTTTCTGAGTAAACACGGTAAAAAAGAAGTTAATGCAGTGTTTCCTTTTAGACACGTCTTCTGTCTGAGTCACTCTTTCCTCCTCTGTCCTGATTAACTGGCTGAATGGCATGAAGTGTCCATTGACGATTCTCTAAGTCAAAATGTTAAGATGAGAAAATAGCACTCATGTATTGAATCAGTGTTTTACGTGCATATTATTTTAATTATTAAATAAATACCCCAGTGACACTAACAGGATTTGAAAAGCAGGGATGGAAAACCTGGGAAGGCAGGAAGGCTTGCTTTTGACCTGGCCCTGCTGAGTCCTTAGCCCCATACGCACTCAACACGCTGACAGCCCAGCCCTCCTTATTCAGGCTTGTGTACAAAGATTTCCTGCCCCTCCTCACCCTTTGAAACTTGCCTATCCTGTATCTCATTACCTAAAGGCATTTTCTGGGTTTTTCTAATCCTTTAGTTGTAGGACAGTGACGCGGAAAAGTTTCTAAAATATACTGTTGCTTTGCAAGACACATAATGAAAGTGGAAAGAAAAAAGGACCTGGAAAGTACACAACATAATTGGGGGGGGGGGGGTGTGGGAGGAGGGGCAGAGAATGTGGAGGGGAGATGGTAAAGTGAGGCTGGAGTTTACCCTTTTGTTCCTTATATTTCTGTATTTTCTAGATCTTTTACATTAAGCACCTATTTATATATTACTTATGTAATTTTTAAAAATGAATGGGAAAAAAAAATAAGAAAAATCCATAGTATAGTTTATTCTTCTTTTACCCGGACACTGCTCAGTAGCAACCTTTTGGAGAGGACTGCTAAATTACTAGAAGGGATTTGAAGGAAGGAGCAAGTTGAGATATCCTTGGGGTTGGGGGACAGAGAGAGAGGGGAGGTGATTCTGTAGCTGGGCCTTTACCCTTCATGTGGATGCAGGCAGATTCCATTCAGTCCATAGCCACCATGTAAAACAAACCTCGACGTTCTTTTTTGCATCCATACTGGGTTATAAGTGTTTAAAAATGCAAACTGAATATGGGGTGGCCTCTGGAGGGGGGTGATCAAGGAAAAGACGGGGGACTTTTTGCATTCTCTATATTTCAATGTCTACCAGAAGAATGTATTCAAGTGCGCATAGTAATTAAAATTAATATGAAACAAAATCAATTTTGAAACATGTTTTTGGTGAGTGAGAATGGGATGGGCACCAAATGTGCCCCATCTGTGGGCTTTTTTGTTTTTTGTGTTTTGTTTTTTAATTTTTTAAATGTATTTTGAGAGAGAGAGAGCCAGGGGAGGGACAGAGAGAGAAAGAGAGGGAATCCTAAGCAGCCTCTGCCCTGTCGGCCGAGAGCCCAACCTCAGGAACGGTGAGGTCATGACCTGAGGGGAAACCAAGAATCAGATGCTTAACAACTGCGCCACCCAGGTGCCTCATAGATGTGCCCCATCTAAGTGGGCCATAGTTTGAGACCCAGAACTCCCTCTAGGGTACTCTTTCTTCTGCTACATGTCCAGAGGGTCAATGACCTCAAGACCAGAGGGTCACCGGGTGAAATGATTTAGATGGAAGGAAACATACCCTTGTCACAGGACCACAGAACCAGGGGTCTGTGCGTTCATTTTTTTTTTTTTTCTAGATTTGCTGACTACCCTGATTTCAGAACTAATAAAGCCTCCTTGGGTTGCCAGTGACAGATACCCAGACTGGATTACCTTATTCAAAAAGGAGAATTTATTTTATGACAAGCAACAAAACAAAACAGGCTTTCACTTCATGCAAAGTTGGATTTGGCGCTCAAACGTTATCATCAGCAATTTGTTTTTCTGCCCCGCGGCTCTTCCTCCTTTTGCCACGGGCTTCATTCTCAAATCTTTTCCCACAAGAAGAAGATCAAGCTGGCAAACAGCCACTGCAGGTTTGTAATTCTGTCTTAGAGTTCCAGCAACCAACCTCAGGGAAAACAGAAAATTTCCATTTCGCTCCAGAGAAAGTCCTGGCACTTAGCGTCATTCAGTGTCCGGGTTGGGTCATGAGCCTATCCCTGAGCCAACTGCTGGGAAAGGGAAATGGAACACTGACTGGACAGGCCTGGGGCATGTGTCTACCAGTGGTGTGGAAACCGGGGATCAGTCCCACCTGAAACCAAGGGCTGGGTCGATGGAGAAGGGTTGGTGTTCCAAAGACATACATACCAAGGTACAAAGGGAAAACATTTCTGGAAAGCAAAAACAAGAAATGTCTACCAGTTTCCCCGACAAATAGTCACACTGAATCATCAAGTTTCATTATCGTTACTCTCTTTTTTATGTCTCTAATGTCTGTCTGCCATGCTCTGACTTTTGGTTCTCAACCAATTTCTCTTTTCAACCTTGGAGTCTCAAGAAGCTCTCAGGGCATTGCTATTAGCACTGGGAAGGATTACCTGATAACCCCCTATGATTTGGACTGAGGAAGGACAATTTTCCAGGCAAGGAGCATTTACTCAACATGTGTTTCATTCCTTCTCTGTATCAAATGGCTTGACCCAGTTCCTACCTGTACTCATTAGCCTTGTGATAGTGCTAGCCAAGAAAATCAGTATTAAGACATCATGATAAAGAGTAGAGTAGAGTTATGCACCCTACTGATAGGGCTAATAGAGGAAAGTTATGAAGGAGAAACTTCAAAATTAGCCCAGGGCCGTCAGGACATGCCTAGTTCTAAAAGAATATATTTAAGCTATATCCCTAAGGACATGTAAGGTTTAGGGAGAGGTGGGGGATGAGGGGTTAGATGGACATTCCAGGCGGAGAGAACAATACATATCAAAGCACAAAGGCAAGAGGGGCCAAGGTGCATTTTTGGAATTTTAAGCTGACGGGGATAACTACAGCTCAGGGTAGGTATAGGAAAGTGGCCCCGAGAACACGAATGAACTTGTCGGCCGTATCAAGCCTGGATGTTTGAAAGTTATCTTGCAAGCAAGCATTAGCCCCTGAAAGCTTTAAGGCAGAAGAAAAATATGACCAGGTGTGGTTTCATTCATCCAGTCATTTTCTGGAGAACGATTGCAGAGAAATACGCCTGGAGGCAAGGAGACAAATACAGTCCACTTCATCCTGGTAGGTTTTGATAGGGAGGAATTGAACAAAGCACAGTGGGAGAAAGAAAAGAAAATGATTAGCCGTGTATCGGAGATAGAATTGACAGGACAGAAAAACTAGGGGGGGTGAAAAGAAGGAGAAGGAGAAAGAGGAGAGGGAGAGGGAGAGGGAGAAGGAGGAGAGGGAGAGGGAGAGGGAGAAGGAGGAGAGGGAGAGGGAGAGGGAGAAGGAGAAGGAGAAGGAGAAGGAGAAGGAGAAGGAGAAGGAGAAGGAGAAGGAGGAGAGGGAGAAGGAGGAGAGGGAGAGGGAGAAGGAGGAGAGGGAGAGGAAGAAGGAGGAGAGGGAGAGGAAGAAGGAGGAGAGGGAGAAGGAGGAGAGGGAGAGGGAGAAGGAGGAGACGGAGACAGAGATGGAGACGGAGACAGAGGAGAAAAGGGGAGAGTCCAAGAGGGTTCCAAGGTTTCTGGCTTGGGTGACTGCTTGGTTAATGCGGTCATTCCAGCAGAAACTAAGGTTTCAGAACAAGATGATGGATACAGCTGGGGACATCCAACTGGAGACAATATAATGGCTCTAAGAGCTGTCAGGACTGGAATATGTCATTGGGGACCAGGGGTAGCTGAAGCCATGTGCGTGGATGGGTCAGTCACAGGGATGTACAATATGAAAAGGGAAGTGAGAAGGACAGAACCCTGGGTATGGCCAACATTTAAAAGTCCAGTAAATGATGAGGAGTCAAAAAGAAGACAAAGGGGAAGGGACGAGACACAGAAGGGTGCAGTGAGGATGCCACACACCAGGAGGGGCAGATTCTCTTCCTCATGGCCATTTGCAGTCCTCTTTAGGAAAACTGCTCCCTCTCCTCCCCACTCCACCTCCTAGCTGCTAACGCTGCAGATTGGGAGTGAAGATAACCAACGCTTTGGGGATGCTCTGCTGGCTCAGTTGCTGGAGCACGTAACTCTTGATCTCGGGGTCGTGAGTTCAAGCCCCACAATGGGTGCAGAGATTACTGAAAAATAAAATCTAAAAAAAAAAAAAAAAAAGGATTTGAAGAATATGCAGAAAAGCTGCATCCTCTACACTATAAACAGCTTGGTACTTTAACATCATGTTACTCGTTTCCGTTCTCCTATGTGGTAACAGGTAATGGGATTTTGGGTTATCGCTTCTGGGTTTTGGGCTATCTTCTAGATAACTGAGGTCACAAATACAAGAAGCATTCCAGTAGCACTTTCAAGGCAAAACTTACCTTTATAAACAATCAACTGGACTGGAGAAAACTCTCTCAAGTTTCCCTTCAGAACCAGGAAATTCTCCTTCACGGGACCCACAGGGCCCTTCTCCCCTACTAACCACAATCTGTTGCTGTAAAGAAGGAATGGGTATCTATGTTTGGGTTGCCTTGATAGATCGTGGGTAGAGGAACCTACGTATTTAGCCCTGGGGAAGGACTGGACTTGAGCCTAATCCCAGCTCTGTCAGTTGGTAACTATTGGCCACGAGCACCTCTCTGAGCCTTAGTTTCCTTAGTTGTCAAATGGAGACAATAATTTTTACCTCATGACACTGTGTGAAGACAAAGGTGACGTGAGATGATCCAATGTGTATAGAGCTCCTCGGTTCATGTCCCAGGTTCCGTGTGAAAAGAATAGAAGAATTATATAATCAACTTTCCTTTTTATCTTACTGTAATAAAGGATAGACAGCATGAGATTTGCCATCGGTAAGTGCAGTTCAGCGGCATTAATCACATGCACGATGTTGTACAGCCATTATCACCATCCCTTTCTAAAATTTTCCATCACCCCAAATAGCAACTCTGTACCCATCAAGCAATTAACTCCCATCCTCCCACACCCCCCACCCCTGGCAACCTCGAGTCTACTTTGTTGAGCCTGTAAATTTGCCTATTCTAGATATCTCATGTAAGTGGAATCGTACATATTTGTTCTTTTGTGTCTGGCTTATTTCAGCTGGTATAACGTTCTCAGAGTTGATCCGTGTTGTGAGATGTATCAGAGCTTCACTCCTTTTTTATGGCTGAATAATAGTCCAGCGTGGGCACGTACAGCATGTTGTTTCCCCCTTTCATCTGTTGATCGACACAGGGGTTGTTTCCATCTTGTGGCTATTGTGAATGATGCGACTATAAACACTGGTGCACAAGTATCTCTTTGAGTCCCTGCTTCCAATTTTGGGGGGTATATTGACCCGGCATTGCTGGGTCATATCGTAATTCTGTGTTAAACTTTTTGGGGAAACCACCAAACTTTTTCACAGCATCGCACCGTTACGCTTCCACCGGCAAGGTGCACGGATTCCAATTTCTCCGTATCCTCACCAACACTTGCTATTTTCCCTTTCTTTTTTCTTACATTATATCCATCCTAGTAGGTGTGAAGTGGCATCTCACTGTGGCTTAATCAGTATTTTATTATCTCTGTCAATGAATGAAAAATAGTTCAAATAATCAAATATAACCAACAGTCCAAAGATCATCTGGATGAAGTTTCGTAATATCTGGGCATTATTTGAAAGAGTCTGTGCCACACAAAGCAACGATGATTATCTGGTTTTAAAAATACATTTAAGCCATGTACATATCTGGCTCTAAAAAAGGCTGGAAGCTGGTCCCCGGCTGGGTGACTCCCTGACTGTGACCCACACTGCTAATTAATCTACAGTGACCCATGACTGATCCACTATGACATGTCAAGAAAGGCTGGGTGCTTGCTCTAAGGTTGTCTTTCTGATTTATGACTTCCTCAAAACATAAATAATTGTTTTGTTTCAGAAGCTTAACAGTTTTGATCACTGAGAGTTAAAGAGAAATAATAGCAACACACACACACGCACATAATATATTTATATTTTAAATGGTATATATATTTTAAGAAATAACAGCAATATTATTTTTTTTAATTTTTTTTTAACATTTATTTATTTTTGAGGTAGAGAGAGACAGAGCATGAACAGGGGAGGGTCACAGAGAGAGGGAGACACAGAATCTGAAACAGGCTCCAGGCTTTGAGCTG
This sequence comes from Panthera pardus, assembly GCF_024362965.1. Taxonomy (NCBI): domain Eukaryota; kingdom Metazoa; phylum Chordata; class Mammalia; order Carnivora; family Felidae; genus Panthera; species Panthera pardus. The sequence goes on from NW_026526655.1 coordinate 15,308,801, forward strand.
TCAGCTCAGAGCCCGACCCGGGGCTCGAACCCACGGACCGTGAGATCATGACCTGAGCCGAAGTTGGACGCTTAACCGACCGAGCCACCCAGGCGCCCCAGAAATAACAGCAATATTATTAATGGTCACTAACGGACAAAGGAAGTGATGCTGAACTTGAATCTCTAGGAGGCATACAAATTGCAAGGACCAGCCTGACCGCCAATAGATTTATAAACATTTTTTGAAAGATAGTCAACTGGGCTATCAAGAGCCTCAGCCCTTGAATTTATAACACCTAGAAAAGGAGGATCTTATTTATTTTAGCTCTTTTAACAATCCAAAGAACTCTCTAGTAGGTATTATTAATGTTCTTAGTTTATATGAGGAAATAGTCTTGGCGATATTAAGAAACTCGCCCAAATGATTGAACCAAGATCAAGTCCATTTGACTTCTGAGCCACCTTCATGCAAGAAGGAAATGTGAGCTGAATGGAGAAGGTGCTGTCAGAGTAGCTGTGTTGGTTTCCTGGGGCCACAGTCACAAGGTACCACCAAATATGTGGCTAAAACAACAGACATTCATCGTTTCACAGTTCTGGAGGCCAGAAGTCCAAAATCAAGGTGTCTGCGTGGTCAGTTCCTTCAAGGGCCATGAGGGAGAATCTGTTCTGTGTCTTCTCTCTCAGCTTCTGGTGGCCTTGGGCATTCCTTGGCTTGTAGATGGCATTCCCCTAGTATCTTCAGATGGCTCTCCCTCTGTGTCTGTTTTCCTTTCTGACCCCAATGCCCCTTTTTATGGAAACGCCAGTTGTATTAGATTAAGGCCCACCCTAATGACCCCATTTTTTCACTTGATTACCTCTGGAAAGATTCTATCTCTGAAAAAAAGTCACACTCTGAGGTACTAGGGGTTAGGACTTCAGTATATCCTTTTTCGGGACTTGGGGGGATTCCACGACTCAACCCACGGCAATGACTTAATATTGAGTTGTTCATACCTCCAAATGAGTTTGTACTCCTGTCTTCACATAAGTTTATAATGTCTGAAAGACATTTTCACACATTTTAAGTTAGAAAATGTAGGAATGTGGGGCACCTGGGTGGCTCAGTCGGTTGACTGTCCAACTATTTCGGCTCAGGTCATGATCTCATCATTCGCGGGTTTGAGCTTTGAGTTAGGCTCGGTGCTGACAGCACGAAACCTGCTTAGGATTCTCTCTCTCCCTCCCTCTCTGCCCCTCCCCCGTGTGTGTGTGTGTGTGCGTGCTCTCTCTCTCTCTCAAACACAAAAAAATTAAAAAATTTACAAAAGAAAATGTATGAATGTATTTTTAAGTTCAGAAAACAAAATGCATAATTTTCTAACTGGGAGTTTACTCCCTTAGTTACTTAAAAACCCTGCCACAGACTTTCGTACATCTGCTGTTACAATCTCCTCAAATTTTGAACTCTTAAAAAGTTTGGTTCACAGGGTCTGTGGGCCTGCTTGACTTTTAGCATCGGTTCAAAAGGAAGGTCCTCTTTATTTTCAAACTGCTTCAAGGTTTATTTGGGGGGGAAAGTTTCCATTTCCTACGGAATTCACAAAGTTTAGTGTAGTGGAAAAGAATGCCTTGGGTTTCAGAAATATATTTTGGAACGTAGACTTTCGTTTCGTTTATCCCAAACAAAAAAGATTTAACATTTCAGTTTCTGTTTTGTAAAAAAGTAAGACCACGTTGTACCACAATTTTTGAAGGGGTTTCTGCTTGTTTTTTAAGATGTTGCTGAGTCTTTGGTTTTCACCTGGAAGATCTATAGGCAGAGCCCAGGGCCCAGGACTTGGAGAATGGCTGGTGGAAGAATGAGGGATTATGGGGGGTGCGCTCTGCTCCCCAGATCCCTCCCCCGCTCCCTCAGGGCTGAAGGATTTGTTTCTTCAGCTGCTGAGAATGTTGGCAGCCCATAGCCCTCAGCTGTCAGCCCTCTTTAGGAACTGGCTGGACTGAGTCAAAGCCCAGCCACTATCTCTTCCCAGAGCAGCCCGCATCCAATGACTGGCCTACGAGGAGATAATCAGGGCCAACTCAAGTCAGGACGACTCTGAAGAGCCTTCTCAGCTTCAGGACTCTGTGGGCTGAGGCCCTGTTGCATTTGTGCGGCCGCACGCCTGTCTTTGCCCACTTTTGTTCCTCACCTAGTTGTTGATCTCTAGGACAGTCCCTGAAAAATTCATTGTGTGATAATCTCAGTGTATGCTTCTGGTGAACCCAACCTGCGACAGGGAGCCAAATATCAAGACTCTGAGGAAAAGAGTCTACCGTGGGAATAAAATGGGAGCAGATTCTAGGCTGTGGCTTAGGTGAGACCACAGGACAGGTTGTGTGGGAAGCTGCTTCCAAAGGAATGGTCTCAGCAAGCACCTCAAGCAATAGTCCTGGAACCTGAATGGGAAACAAAAAAAATATTCCTCCAAAAACACAAGGGGAACTCAACAGCAATATCCCAAACCAAAGAATGGAGAGGAAGGTGACCAGGAAAAATGTATGGGTCGGGATGCAAAAATAAAGCTGCTGGCTAAACTGGGAAAAGGATGGCAGTAAATGTCAGAAAGTATTGCTTCACTGTTCAAAGTTGGGATAAGCCAACAGGGGAACTTGAAACTGTATCTGTAATTCAGCACAACAAAGACCTTGACATCTTCCCGCAGTGTTATAAGATGTCGTCTTCCCCTTGAACCAGTTGCTTGATTGTAGTAAACAGGACAAGTTGAGAGTATAGCCGGAAAAGCCCAGGCAAGCATTCAGGGACATGGTTTCGATGGCGAGGTGGTGTTTCTTTACGGCCTTAGGTGGTAACAACGAAATCTGGCCAGAGGCGATGACCGGAAGCCTGATGGATGTGCGTCACCGTGTGTGTTTAATCTGTATCTGCACATGCGTGTTTGTGTGCGTAAGTATCTCTGTGTGTCTGTGTGAGTATACGTGTGTCTGTGGTATCTGCATGTGCACACATGTGTATGTGGGTGTGGATGTGCGTGTAATATGTCTCGTGTATCGGGATAGGTTGGGATGGGATCACCTACCACAAGGAAGGAGGAGTCTGCTTCTTCCGGGTAGAGTGTATCCTCTTTTGTCATTACTTTGGGTCTCTCCAAAGGCAGAAGCAGGATTTGAGTGCAGGTAGTTTAATTGAGAGGTGGCCCCTGGAGGCAAGAAAGAAGGGCAGAGACAGGAAAGGAGGAAATGCCAGTAAAGGGGTGTACTATCTATTCCTTCTGTGGGATAAAGGGGGTCAGTCTCCCTTGGACCTCTTGAGAAATGTTCCACATGCTTCCCAGAATTGCCCACCCAAAGGCCAGGCATGTGGAGCTCTTCTCACAGGCTCTTCTTCACTCCCTGAGGGTTGCCCCTGTGGGCATTGACTCCCCCCACAATTGCATAATGTGCTTCCGGGCTGGGTGGGCAACCCCCCAGCTTGGGAAGAGGCTGTGGCGTTGAAAATGAACAACACAGGGTGCCCACCTGAGGCGGTACAGTCTGAGCTCACAGAGAACCATCCACCAGCTGTGACTGAAATCAGAGGGGGTAGAGGGCTGGATGTAGGTGGCCACACACCTTTACCACGGTCATAAACTGCCGAGAGCCCTAGGAAAAGCAGGCACATGTCTTAAAAAGGGTTTCTTGGTAAATCATTGCTGAGCACTTACAAGGCAAATTGAAATATTAACAAAGATGTTTTACACTGAGTGTCTTTGACTCCGTAATAAGCCATGATGGTTGCTGAATTTTAAATAAAGAAGAAAATAGATGTTTTATATCTGGGGAGTTTTAAGAGGTCAGTAAACAATAACACTCCCTTCTTCCCCTGTGGCGCTCTGAAGCATCTGAGAAAGAGGACACGGGAGACCAACAGACGGATGTGAAAGTGGCAGCTGATTGCAGGATATGGATTTATACCTGCCACCAAAAGGGCAGGGCTGGCTAATGTTCTATGCCCACACCGCAGTCTGAACTATGGAACTGAGCACCTGAGCAGATATCTGGGATCACTGCCTTGCTCTGGTCTGGCAGAGGGAAGAGCGTGAATCTTTGATGATTTGCCGCCTTGCAGATTTTAAGTGGTTGACTTTTATTCCGTCAAGGGATGTGCACCATTTGCCATGGGATCCTTGTCATTCACCAATCAGAGAACTCATTTCTAATTTTTTTTTTTAACGTTTATTCATTTTTGAGAGACAGAGTGCAAGCAGGGGAGGGGCAGAGAGAGAGAGAGGGAGACCTGGAATCCGAAGCAGGCCCCAGGTTTGGAGCTATCAGCACAGAGCCCGACGAGGGCCTTGAACTCACGATCTGCGAGATCATGACCCGAGCCGAGGTCGGTCGCCTAACTGACTGAGCCACCCAGGCGCCCCAGAGAACTCATTTCTAGGGCAGGCACATTGCTCTGATGGGAGTTCCCCCGTGCGGAACAGTGAGGCAGGGCAAAAAAAGAAAAAGATTTCTTCCAACAATTGTGAAAAGAAAAAGAAATCGTAGGAACAGTGTATGGTCGGGTACTCACTATCGATAGCATTGGTACTTTAATGCTGTGGTTCTAAGTGTTGACAGCACTCCATTTGACATTCAGCTATATTTTACAATTTGCTCTGACAACCAAGAGTAGAGATGTCTCTGCGAGTCTCATTCCCCAACTATAATGTGAACTCAGGAAGGGCCTCTGTCACACTTACTAATTGAACTGAATAGACTCTGATGTGGTGAATGGGGTTAAGTGCGACCTAATAATGAAAATAAGACTTGACGTTTACTAACAGAGTACAGCATACCTATGGAAGCGATAAGCTCAAGGAATAAGCATTGGCTTGGCTTTGGACAGATCTGAGTTTACATCCTGGTTCTGTCACTTTCTTTCTTTCTTTCCTTCTTTCTATCTTTCTTTCTTTCTTTAAAGTTTATTTGTTTATTTTGAGAGAGAGAGAGAGCGCGAGCAGGCGGAGGGGCAGAGAGAGAGGAGAGAGATAATCCCACGTAGGCTCCACTCCATCAGCAGAGACCCTGACACAGGGCTCGATCCCAAGAGCCACGAGATCATGACCTGAGCTGATATCAACAGTCGGATGCTTAACTGGCTGAGCCACCTAGGCGCCCCCTTGTCACTTTCTACCTTGAGAAGTTTACTTGACCTCCCCAGTCCTTCATTTTGTCACGGGTGAAATCAATTCCTACCTTGGCGTTTTGTTGTAAAGACTTAATAAAATAATGTAAGTAAAATAAATAACATTTTGTCTGCGAGGTGCTCCAATAAGTGGCAGTGATTACCTTGTTCTCTAGGAGAGAATTGTAAAATACCATGGAAACATACTTGGTTTGACGAGTGGGGCTTCCGAAGGATTATCTTTGAGTCGTTAATTAACAATCTTAAAAATCCCCAGGCATTTGTAGGTAAGAGCGGGTGGAGTTATAAGTCCATAAGGCAGGCCTCCGCAGGCTTGCATATTAGCAGGGAAAATTTCTCAAACATTTCTAAGCACACCGGCTTTACATGGGTTCAACTCTTCCCACCAGGCCCAGCTCCTTCACTTGGTCCTAAGAGAAAAGATGAGGGGAAAAAAAACCACACTACCTGGCAAAGAAGCATATATTGAATGAGCAAATGAGTAAGTAAAATAAATGAATTACAACAGCAAGAAAGAGTACAAACATCCTTTTTGCCATATGGAAATGGTCAGAGACAACAGGTTACCTTGGAGGACCCCCACTGGAAAGCAGTCAAATAGGCTGTCAAGATCTGGGGGGCTGTTTTGTTTTGTATAGTTTTGTTTCATTTTGTTTCATTTTGTTTTACATCTATGTGTCTCCAACTAAAAGGTGATAGGAAAGGAAAGAGCATGGAGAGGAAGGGCATCATGGGTTTCGGATGACTGCCTTTTCTATATCCATTATTCCATCTGCTGCCATCAGGGACTTCACCCCTGCACAAAGGATAGATTTCATCTCTGGGAAGGAGAGGGGTAATTTGAGACTACAGACATGTTTCATACCTTTGGCCACAGAGATAGGTCCAGGGATGGACATGTGCGTGATTTTGGTCAAAGACTGTGCATCCCACAACTTATGAAGGAGCTAGTTACCCTGGAAGGCATGGAGAGGTGAGATCTTAGAATGCTGCCTCCATATGGCCACCTGAAGCTCCGGGGTGGGGAGAGGGTGGTGGGATGCCCTGGGGAACCAACCAGAAGATGGTCTCCTCCTGGTGATGTTGTCTGAATTGTCAGCTCAAACCTTGTCTGAAGGCTATCTGTCTTGAGACTTTTAATTATGTGAGTCGATAAATGCCTTTCACTGTCGAAATTAGTTACAGGTGTTTTTCTGTCACTTACAAAACGTTCTGTCACTTACAAAAAGAGTCTTCTTTCCTCCATGCCAGGTGACATGTTGCTGATGTGCGGACTCTGACATAAAATCCAACTGAGGTCAATGTCTGAGAGTACCATATACATAGGGTTCTGACCTTGAAAATGAACTTCTAATACATTTTGAAAGACCTTGGTTAAGGTGGACTTAGTTACCGAAGGCACAGGTTCTACCCTGAGTGGGTTTCCTGCAAAATCCTACAGAAAGGTTTTAGTTTTGACTGGCTCCTTACTTAAATACTTATTACTTAAAAACTAAATACTTACTTAAATACTACTTAACAAATAAGTTCAAATACAAATATGTAAAATACAAATATAATACACACAGTATGTAAAGTATTTGGAACTACACGTGTGGTATTTCGCAGTCTTTTATACTATACTGAAATCTAGAGACATGTACATAAAAGCAATACGTACATTTCAAACAACTGTTTAATTCTTGAAATCCACAAAGAGACTCCATAAGTGACTAGAAACAGAAAGTCTTTGTTCCCCTAAATAAGATTTTAAGTTAAAAGTTACAGGGGAAAATAACTTCCAGCCCTGATGATTACAGAGCGCATACATAAATATTAAGAGGAAAATAAAAACCAGACATGTTTTTTTTTAAGAAAGTATATTTAAAAGCCCCTACCATGAAGATTCAGAATCTAAAGACATCATATTAAAAACTAGGTGGAAAGATAACTAAAGAGGTTTCTTGGTTTATTTGATTTTATTTGATTCAGATATTAAGTCTACATCTGATTATGGTCAGACTGTCACGATTTACAGAGCATGAGGGAAATAATCAAATTGTGACCCATCTGCAACAAATTCCTACTATTTCCTACTGAATTTTAGTCAGATTACTTAGATTTGATTCATAATTCTTTTCCAAGAAGAGAGCCTTTGAAGTTAAATAAGGATTTCAAAGCTACAGGAAGTTATAGTTTGAGTTAAGAGCTATTTCTTGGCTGTCTGTACCATGAAATATACATTTGAAAGCTGTAAAGGTAGCCCCAGTCTTCGTTAATGAGTTAATGAGTCAGATTAAAAAGGTCCTTCATCCAGAGATACAGATAATATATGCACAAGCTTGGAAGAAAGTGATGTTGGTGCAAGAAAGGGTCGAGTAATAAACTGGTTTTGAACTCTGGTGTACGTTGTATATTGTTTTACCGCTTAGTGCTGAATTTAATTTACCTAGAGAGATTGCTATTTAACTAATGTAGGTCACCTCTCATCCTAGATGGTAGTAGTAAATAAATCAAAGCATATTTTCTTGGTTTAAGGAAGCATTGCTTCTTCATTTTTATTTTTGGTTGAAGTTGGTATGTTTCTGGTTTACCAACGTCTGCTTCTCCAATACTCCATGGTATGCAGGAGTGGTACATTTAAAAAAAAAAATTTTTTTTAACATTTGTTTATTTTTGAGAGACAGAGCATGAGCAGGGGAGGGGCAGAGAGAGGGAGACACAGAATCTGAAGCAGCCTCCAGGCTCTGAGCTGTCAGCACAGAGGCCGACGCGGGGCTTGAACCCATGAACCGTGAGATCATGACCTGAGCTGAAGTTGGATGCTTAACTGAGACACCCAGGAGCCCCAACAGGAGTGGTCCATTTTTGAGGAGAGGGTGGCATAATCTGCTTGAAGAACTGGGAGCTTTGGGGAACGTGGAGAGGCTTACAAGTCCTACCCTTTGGGGTTCTGATTCTCCTTAAGGGGTTGAAACGGTATGCAAGGGGAATCTTGCCAAGAAGGAAAAGACAAACTTGCTTGGACTCCAAGGCCTGATATCAGGGTCTAGATTACTGACAGCTGGTTCCAGCAGAATGCACGGCTTATCCTGGCAAGAAAGCCGTGCTTTGGGAACTGAGGCAGAACATATAAGCATAAACCGAGGGCATCTGTGGAAGCAGCAACCTCAGCAAATGTGAGCTCCATCAGTGGACTAATCGTATTCTTCAGATTCTGTTGACGAGATGTTTGGAAACAGGCCTGGCCAGGCTCGGCTGTGTAACCCGTTGATGTTCTCGAGAAAGCCCCCCAGGGGAGAAAGCAGATTCGTCGCACAAGCTGGCAAGTAGGGCCCCATTGATTAAAGGGAGATGTGACCTTATTTGAACCTTGAACATGATAGAGCAGGTTAGCCTTAATTTAAATAATACAATGCTATGATCTCAGCAGGTGTTGGATATTCTCCAGCTATTCATGTGCTATATCCATAAATGACCAAATGGGTGTGTTTGCTTCAACACAATCGTTTCCTCTGTATTCATGGCCAGACTACAATAGAAGACAGTTAACCTTCATATACAGACTTGTCCAAGTTAGTATACTTCTTTTCTTTTTTTTTTTAATTTTAGAGAGAGAGGGAGCACACAGATGGGGGAGAGGGGGAGAGAGAACCTTTTTTTTTTTAATTTTTACTTATTTTGAGGCGGGTGGAAGGCAGACAGAGAGAGAGAGAGAGAGAGAGAGAGAGAATCCCAAGTAGGCTCCATGCTGTCAGCACAGAGCTTGATCCCATGAACCATGAAATCATGACCTGAGCCAAAATCAAGAGTCAGATGTTTAACTGACTGAGCCACCCAGGCACCCTGGAAAGAGGCTCTTAATCACAACTCCAAGATCAAGAGTCATACACTCTACCAACTGAGCCAGCCAGGTGCCCCTAAAAGCTCTTTCGTATTAAATTATTACATTTAGTTAATTCTTTAGGCAAAATTGCTTCACAGAGTTTTTATTTCCCCTCAATTTTAAACTTTTGTGAAGATGATGCTTCACTTGGTAACATTAAATTATCAGGGTGACAAATTCTATTTTGAATGATAATTGGGCTTTTTTGTTATCATTTTAAAAAACTCCCCCCTCTGCTTACTTTTTGCAGTCAAAATATTCCTTGTCTCGAAAAGAGTATGTCACAAATTCGATATCCAAAGAGACTACTTCCTGCAGGAATAGCAATATAAGTGTCTGAACTCTTATGTCATTAATATTTCATTTCCAGTTCAGAAAACGTATAACCAATTTACCCCAGGGACTTTATAACTGCGTTCTTATTGTATTCTACAAAGAAAACCAATGTTGTGTTAGGGAGATGTTTAAACAGATAACGAAAAGGCAGAAGCCCTTCAGCAGAATAGCAAAGTCATGTTTTGCACTTTGAGGCCAAGCTTGAGAGAGGAGCAGGTGCATGAAAATGGAAACTCAAGGGAGACAAGGCGAAAACGGAAAACATTCTGCTGACTCCAGGCACACTTCACTTTCCCCAATGACTCAGACGCACACCTAATCAGATTGTCGGTTTATTTCTTATGTATTAATTTTTTTTTTTTGAGAGAGAGAGAGAGAGAGAGAGAGAGAGCGCACGCAGGTGCAAGAGCAGGGGAGAGGCAGAGAGAGAGAGGAGAGAGAGAATCCCTAACACCCGGTGTGGAGCCCGACGGTGGGGCTCGATCCCACCACCAGGAGATCATGACCTGAGCCCAAATCAGGAGCCAGAGTCTTAACTGACTGAGTCACCCAGGCGCCCCAGAATGTCAGTTTAGATGACGGGGAGAAAAGTCATCCTCCCCTTCAGCAAAGTACGCTGCTGATGCTCTAGTCACTTGGCCGTGTGGCTTATTAGCAAAATCAAGACACTGTCTTTGTGATCTTCAGGTCCAGTAGGGGACGTAATCACATGAGTATCTAAAGCAGGATAAGGACAGAAAGTTAGGGACAGGTTTGGCCTGGGTGGGGGTGGGGGCAGGGCAGCCTGCCCAGAGGAGATGACGTTCAAGCCCAGATAGAAAGGAGGCAACATTCCAAGCAGAGGAGGATTGAGTCCCAGAAACCCAAGCAGGCAGAAGCCTGGGCTTCTTGGCCAGCATTAGTACCTTTCATCCCGTCTTTTGGGCTTCCCCTTAAGGACCTGCCCCTCCCATCTCCTTCTACCCCTCCCTCCTCCTCCCTCCCTTTAGCTCCACTGAAAAACGAAAGAGTAAGGCAATTACATATCTAAAATGAGTCACAATTTTAGTTAGAAGAGAATGAGGTTAGGAACCACTGTGAGCTCCATTCAACCTGAAAAAGTAAGACTGTTATGTAAGGCTGCAGAGAAAAGCAGGCCCCGATTTATCTCTCATGCCAGAACAAATGAAGGCAAATGTCCCCAGTCTTTCCTGTAATGACTCCTCTGTAGTCACTGCAGAGATTTCTCAATGGTTTTTCTCTGCTCTCCTGGTCTTCTCTGATTTCGTGAAATCATTCCTATTGAAACTTGTTTCTGATGGGCTTTGCTTTTGAGGGGGTTTTCTGTTTAGTCGTGGGAAGTGTGCCACTGTTGATTTTGATCCCCTGGGGAAAGAATTCCCACCAACACACGGTTTTTGTCTGGTTCTAGGTCAGCGTTCATTTTATCAGAGATTCAGTCTTTCCTCGGATAACCTCCCCGGAAGGCTCTTCTGCACTGGTACTTGAAGGAGATATAGATTGTAATCTGGGCAATTAGGCAAAGCTGCAAAGAGAATGCAGAAACACAAAGGCGAAAGCAACAAGCCTCACTTCACGGAGGGACGTTCAGAAGATGGGTCTTTTGGCTTTTGACCCTGTTTATTCAACAGTCTTTGCTTGTTTCTATCTACTAAGGGATAGAAGCCAATTCTCGTAAAGACATGAGTGGAGTGTCTGCCCTGATAATCCTGTAGAAAATAAAAGGACACGGAAACCTATCATGTAGATAAGAACCAATGTGCTGGACTTGAAATTTACTACTTCACCTGGTGATATAGAAATTACCTAGATAAGACCAGAAGGAAATACACACCACATATATTAAGCATTAACTATATATATATTAAGCATTAACTATGACCCACCCTACATTAAAAACACAAATAATTCCACAAGAAAAACATAAGTGTATATGCTTGGGACTTCTTACTTTTTCTAAGCAAAAAAATCTATATTGCTCTGCTAAAATAAGAATACCTGTAATGGAGATACTATTTACCCACTTTAGGAGAGCTGATGATTCAAGATATGAAAAGTTAATATCAAACATCAAAGGGACGGTTAAAAGACTGGATCAGGAGACATACTTTATGCCTGACTTTGTGTTTTTGGAGCTGAGGCAAACTTTAAGCCTGATCAATATCAGCAATAAATTAACATTATCTTGGAAAACAAGAGTGTCCCCAACGGACCAGAACAGTTGAAGAATTACTAACAGAAAGCCCTAAGGGTCAGCACTATGGATGAATCAAGAAAGGGAAACAAAGCTTAATGTGGGGAGCACATTAAGAGCACCCAGAAGAGCACTCAGCTCAGACGCAATGGAGCTAAAGAGTAGCATACACAGAAGGTGATGAATGGGAAGATGACTTGGGAGAGGGGGGGAAGTGGGCTATTTGTTGAACTGGGGGGTTTGCCCATGGAAAAAGCTTGAGTGTAGACATTGGTGCTGGAAAAGCAAGATCTGGGGAATTACACATCCCCATGGGCACTAAAGGCTTCCGTACTCAGAGGAGAAGCTAAAGGTAGATTCCCTTACCAACATGGCTTCTCCAATTCACTCTCACATCTCCCCAGAACACAAGATATGATGGGCACACGGCCAGAAAATTTCAACACAAAGATAAGTGGAAACCAAGTATCATCAAGATTTTAGGGGGGGGGGGGGGGAACACTACCATAAAAAGACATCAAATTCAACAATAATTTTTAAAAAAGAATAAATACCTGAAGAAATACAGTTAATTAGGCAGGCAAAAATGTTCTAACAGGTGACATCCTTAGAAAGATTTGAGAGGATATCATAGAAAAAAATAACTACATGTTTTGGAAATTTTTGTTTCTTTTCTTTTTTTTTTTTTTTAAAGTTTTTTCATTTATTTTGAGAGAAACAGAGAGAGAGAGGCAGAAAGACCATCCCAAGCAGGCTCTGCACTGTCAGTAGGGAGGCCACTGCAGGGCTCGAACTCATGGAACTGTGGGATCATGACCTGAGCAAAACTGAGAGTAGGATCCTTAACCAACTGAGCCACCCAGGTACCCCTGTCTTGGAAATTTTTAAGTGTAATAGATAAATATTAGGGCAAGGATTGAAAAAACAAAACCAAAAAGTGAAGCATACCCATGAAGGAATAAAAATCCACTTTGCAATAAACTTGCAACGCAATTTAGTCTTTGCCTTCAAGGATATGGCACATTTCTCTCTTTTCATCTACATCTTTTACATCTTTCACATCTTTCAATTTAAACTTGTAGTTTTCTTTTAAAAAATAAAAAATAAAATACACAGGAGATTTCCAAAGAAAACCACTGTCTCATAAAAGAAGGTGTAAGTCCTTTAACTCACTATTGAAACATCAGCAAATTATACTTGTTAAAAGTGAAGGGGAAGGGGCGCCTGGGTGGCTCAGTTGGCTAAGCGTCTGACTCCTGGTTCCGGCTCAGGTCGTGGTCTCACGGATTGTGGGTTCAGGCCCCACGTGGGGCTCTGTGCTGACAGTGCAGAGCCTGCTTAGGATTCTCTCTCTCTCCCTCTCTCTCTCTGCCCCTCCCCAGCTCACTCTCTCTCTTGCTCAAAAATGAATGAATGAATGAATAAATAAATAAATAAATAACTAAAGGGGGAAGAAAGAAGGAAGAGAAGGAAAAAAATGGCATCAGTAGCAGTTAAACTGTGCCCATGGTCATTTTTGGAACAAGAGGATAATTTTATAATATAAACCTCTCTCATATTCTAGGTCTTTACTGAAGATATTAGAGGTGACTTTCAAACATTTAAACTATCACCCCCACAGAGAAATGTGTGCAACCCACTGTGTATATACGCAGACATATGTACAAACAAACATTTCATAGAACAACACTTATTTTCTGGTATTTTCTAAAAACCTGTTTGTAATTTCTTTTTTTTAATATTTATGTGAGAGAGAGAGAGAGCACGTGAGCTAGGGAGGTGCAGAGAGAGTGGGGAACAGAGGATCCGAAGTGGGCTCCACTCTGACAGCAGAGAGCCAGATGCAGGGCTTGAACTCACGAACCAAGAAATCATGACCTGAGCCAAAGTCAGATGCTTAATCCACTGAGCTACCCAAGTGCCCCCAAACCTGTTTTTAATTTGAATGCCCTCCCTGCCCCCAATGCATATAGCTCCCAGTTTGGGAAGTGCAGCACTAAGAAGCCTCATTAGAAAGGTATTTGCCCATACCTTCCAAAGTACCCAATTTTTCACGGCACACAGAGTGAGTTCTGGTTCCCCGGTTTCTCTCAGGTCCCTGGAACACCTATGCAAACACCTCTGGTGTATTCTACCGTGATCTCTTCATATCCCTCTCATCTTGGAAGACGGATACTCTGGTTTCACTCTCTATGCCTCTTCGATTTTGAGTTATGCATGGCTTTTTATAATTCTTCAAGGACCACATACCATAACAACATTTATTTAAGATACAAGGAAGCTTGTCTCCGAATCTCACTGCTCTGCGTCGGGACAGTGAGCTAGCCTGAACAGTAAGACTGCCCTTAACATAGGGAAGGTTTTCTTTTCCCACTCAATGCACGCCCCTCTTCACCCACTTTGTACCTTTGCTGCTAGAAAGAGGAGGTTCTGTAAAGCAGCACAGCCCTAACGGAAGCTAACTGCTACTTTGGCTCCTAGGTGTGGCAAGGTGAATGGAATTGTTTCTCTGTCCCAACAACCGCATACGTGCATACATTGGTCATGCCCAGAGAAGATAAAATTTAAAAAATATATATGTGTGGGTAGAATGGGGTGTGATCTAATGAGGTTTTTTCCACCTCCACAATCACGAAGGTGTTTTGCTGATATCCTTACTAGAATTAATGAAAACCTAGGGGCGCTTGGGTGGCTCTGTTGGTTAAGCATCTGACTTCGGCTCAGGTCATGATCTCACGGTTCATGAGTTCGAGCCCCGCTTTGCGCTCTGTGCCAACAACTCAGAGCCTAGAGCCTGCTTCGGATTCTGTGTCTCCCTCTCTCTCTGCCTCTCCTCACTTGTTCTCTCTCTCTCTCTCTCTCTCCCTCTCTCAAAACTAAGCATTTAAAAAAAATAAAAAAAGAATTAATGAAAACCTAGATCCCTCAAACTTCTATGTGTTGTCTAATTCTGCAGGACAGGGCAGTGATATCCACGACTAGAATTGCCTGCCAGGGGTTTATATACATGAAAGGCTGGGAACCTCCTGCTGAGAAACAGCCTCTTCTAAGGGAAGAGGGAGCCATGCCCAAGAGACTTTGACCCAGGAGCAAAGTCGCCAACCCTGGAGAGGAGGAGAGGAGTGCTCCCCGGGAGAGCACCAAGCCTCTTGTTCACATCTAGGTCTGGCACATTCTCCGTAGTGGCCATCAATCTTATAGAGGCGGTGGGGGGCGGGGCTGGGAAGTAGGGAGAGAGGGGCTGTAAGTAAAACACAAAACAGGCGGTTCAGTAAACCTCCTCGAGACAAAGCAGCAGCACAGACCACATGATTCTCGTTTTAACCCCCGGAAAACCAGTTCGATCACATACTGGTCTTCCAACTTGGTCAAGCTGCTTTAAACTTCCTATGCCTCAGTTTCCTCCTCTGGCAAAAAGCATTAGTAATCGTCCCTACCTTGTTGAGTACGATCAAATGAGGTAATTAAAAACAAGCGTGTAGCATAGTGCCTGACACAGAAAACCATCCAACAGACGGCATCTGTCATGACGAAGAAGTGTCAGATCTCAAGCCAGTGCCAACACCGAGAGGTACCTTCTCCACTTTCCAAATGAATGCGGGTGTCGGGGGGCTTTGTCACCTCGAAGGTCCCGCTCTGCATTAAGAGACAAGCAAATAGGTCCAGAAGAGACGAGGTATTAGAAGAAGTTTCGATGTCGTTAGAATATAAGGTCCCTAAGGGGGATTGGATGGTCTTATTCAAAACCGTATCTTGGTATTTAGCACCGCGCATGGCATCCCAGGGACTCAGAAAGGGCTTGTTACATAAATAAACAAGTGTCTAGATGAATGAACTCGTGGATGAAAAGTCTGAGCATAAACCGTGGCTGTGAGCACAGGTGAAAGCCATCCTGCGTACTTGGCGGTGGGGGGGGGGCACTTTGCAAGGAGTTGGCGTTGAGTGGCATTGAACTGGCTAACGCTGTTGTGCACGAACAGTAAGAGTGATTACAACAACACTGACATGACATGTTTATACACTGCCTTTCATCTCAGGTGCGTAAGCCATCATCCTCATCAGCATCAACATTTCTTTGAGGTTACCTCAGTGGGTAATTTTACTACCCTTTTTATGGACTCAGAAGCTACAACAAAAGTGTAGTCACATGCCCAAGGTCACACAACAGATTAGAGACAAAATCCAAGACTCGTCAGTCATTCTTTCACGCTTGCAGGCATGCATCCTCCTGCTAATTAAAACTAGGGACATTCAGGCCACGGAGCACATTTTATTAGGTTAGCGTTATGCATAAACATTTTTTTTTTTTGGCGGGGGGAAGACAGTGGGCTCATTAGTATTAAAATTTAAACAGCCAATCTATTCTTCTTTGATACAGATATATCACGTGCTGTTTGTAACCTTTTCTTACATTCTATCCTCAAGTTCATTTCATTTTTAATAGGGGGCAGAGCCTCAAGAGCTAATGTAGCAGCATAGATAGCAAGAAGTAAGAGGGCAGATGGAGAGGCAGCCCGAAGTTTAAGAAACACATACTTAGGGGGCTTTGGGCCAAGCCACAAGAAGGGATGGCTTCCTCCTTGAACTAGGATCTCTTCCTCTTGCTTCCTGCCTTTCTTCTCTTCTTCCTTCTAGTCAAGAGACGGTCTGTGAACTGCTAGCTTCCTCAGTGTGTTTTATTTCAAGAGAAGTGAGGCGTGGAGGGAAAAAAAAAATGCCTCAGCAGGGCAAGTCACGTAAGTTCTTGAGGCTTCAGTGTCTCCAGCTTTCGGATGACAGAGTTGGTGGGATAACGTCAGGGGTCCCTCGGAGTTCGGCCAACCCAAGCTTCTACCTCCTTTCATCACTTCTTGGCATCCACTTATGTCCCCTGCTTAAAAAGAAAGGCGTATTTTATGTCAGCAAAGGATCTTCGCCTGTAGATTTCTCTGAATGTTCCTTGAAACCAAAGCTTGGTCTGATGGCCCATGATTTATTTTATCTTCACTTGTTTCTCTCTCTGTCCTTCTTCCCCCTTGCTCCTGGAAAATTCTAACAGTCTGAGAACCCAACAATCAAGAGGATGCCTGCATTGCCCCTAGATGATGCTAAATATATTCAAATAGGGCTTTTTATGTGAAATAGTAGAGAGGTCAAAATAGACTGGTTTCCTCCAGGGCTATCATCATCAATTTTGTCACGTTCCAGACTGAGTTTCCTTCCACAGGTATTCTTACACACACCACAACCAAATTTCCTTCTTTCGGATTAGGACCAACTGCCTCCCACAGGAAAGCACTTTCTAGTGATTCTCAAACAGCAGTGTCACCATGGGCTTGGGGTTTTTTTTTTTTCTTTCTAAAAGAGAATTGTAGGAAGCAACATCTTCCTAATTAATCCATCATAAAAAATGAGGAATGGCTTAATCGAAATCTCTCGTGTTTGGGTAGTCGTTCCAGGAGCAGATCTTGCCTACACTGCTCTAAGTAATTTGCTGGGTGCAAAAAAGATTCCATCCAGCCTGTTAATTACCCCAGGCTCCCTCTGCTCTCTAATCTCTCACCCAGTGAGCAAGCATTTCTGGGCTCCTTTCAAGTGACCTTTTGAAGGGTTATTGTGAAACCACCGACTTCTCTGTGAAGTCTGAACGGATTTCTGCATGGAACATGCTTAATGTTCTAAATTTGCCTAACACAGTACATCAGTTATGTAAACAGAATGTTAAAACAATGTTCGCTTTGGTGAACACTAATTGCTTCATATTTCTTATTAAATAATAACCATGCAATCATTTTTTTATTGTTTCTGCGAGGCTTATGGGTTTTATTTCCATTCTGACACATCTAAAATGCCTTTAAACCTTTCAACAGTGATGCTTCTGTTCTGCAGAATTTTGCAGGAGACCTAATTGTCTAGGAATAGATCCGATATATCAACTAGGTTTGTGTTTTATGTAAGCCAGAGGCCAGCGCTGAAGGGCTTAGGCTTCTCTCTTTAATCTATTTTAGGATCACATTACCTAGCATGGAGAGCCAACCCTCTCTATCACAAAACATCACAGCCATTGAAATGCCCTCAACGACGCCAGGGGACAGTTTAGATTAGAAAATGAAAAAGAATCCCGTGTCCAATGGAAAAGACCGGGAGGAGTGTGTCAACGACTGTTTATGGAAGGCAGTGAACTTCTGAGGGAGACAAACCTGTTCTTTGTTCAAAAGCGCAGAGAGGAATCTGTGCTTCAACAACGGTGACTCGAGTCGGTTCCCGGAACCAAAAGAACACAGGAGCGTTGCATTTTACAAACTGCATTACTAAATCAAGGGGAAACCTGGTGCAGACCCCACTCTACACCATTCCCTTTCTCCCCGGTTTATAGCCCATGCTGCCGTTAGGACGGGGAAAATAACCCACCTCCCCCTTTGTTTTCCTTTCAGTACAAATGAAGTCAAGGGCGGTTCTGACAGCCTCAGGAGGCAGGCCGCCGGTGCAGGAGCGCTTCTGAAATGTTATAAAAGCCAGTCTGACTCAAATGGCTCTGACAACAAGATTAACTACCCAGACCAGGTGGGACTTGTTTTTCCATGCATGACGGGACAGGTTGGCATTCCACTTCAGTTTACGAACCCGTTGTATATATTGATTTATTTCATGGAAACACAACACCTTCTTATCTTTAGCTGCGCTTTTTCAAAGCAGTTTCCTATGAATTAATTTTATGCTCATGGGTGCTCTTTCCTTTTCAACTTTTCTCGGGTTAGAAACATACACCCTAGGGGCGCCTGGGTGGCTCAGTTGGTTAAGCCTCCAACTTCCGGCTCAGGTCGTGATCTCGCGGTTTGCGAGTTCGAGCCCCGCGTCGGGCTCTGTGCTGACAGTTCAGAGCATGGAGCCTGCTTCAGATTCTGTGCCTCCCTCTCTGCTTCTCCTCTGCTCACACTCTGTTTCTCCCTCTCTCTCAAAAATAAATAAGCATTAAAAAAGAAAACACACACACACTAAATACAAATCAGGGTGAAATAATTCAGAGATATACTAAGAAGAAAATAAAAATTGCCTTTACTATTCTTACACAGAAATCACCACGGTAGGGGCGCCTGGGTGGCTCAGTCAATTAAGCTTCCGACTTCAACCCTGGTCATGATCTCACAATCCGTGAGTTCAAGCCCCACATGGGGCTCTGTGCTAATAGCTCAGAGCCTGGAGCCTGCTTCAGATTCTGTGTCTCTCCCTCTCTGCCCTTCCCCTGCTCCCACTCTGTCTTTCTCTCTCTTTCTCTCAAAAATAAATAAACATTACAAAAAAATTTTTAAAAAGAAAGAGAGAAATCACCGTGGTAGGTCCTTGGGTTTTTTTTTTTCTTTCTAATTTATTCTAACTTATTTAAAAGTTCCCTGCAGTTAAACCTCAAAACATTCCCTTGAATGAAGGTAGGTCAGGAATTATGTCAGTTTTGCTGATGAGGAAACGGAGGCCCGGTGAAATTCCATGACGTGGCCAGTGGGCCACCAAACACCAGCTGGAGACCCTGGCTGGCCCCTTGGTGGCTGCACAAGGTGGCCCCCCAGGCTGCCCTTCTGTATAGGTCCGCTTACCTGTTCCATTGCTTCTGCAGCCGGTGTGATGTTCCTCAAATGGAGAGAGGACTTTTTTTTCATTAATTATGATTACACTCCCTCCTCATCATTCACAGGTTTCCGACTTGCAAATTCGCCTACTTGCTAATATTTATTCTAACCCCCAGATCAATTCCTCCCGCGTCGGACCAACTCGTGGACAGGCAGCCACAGATTGGAGCCCCTCTTTACACCCGTTCTCAGCTGAGTTCAAACAAGGGGACACTCTACTTTCTGGCTTCAGCTCTCAGACTGGAAACCAGTGTCCTCTCAGCAGTCTCTTTAGTGTACATCACCTGCAGTTTTGTGCTCTTGTCGTTGATTGTGCCATTTATATCTTATGTATTTTTTCAAACGTTTATTCCTTTTTTGAGAGACAGAGCAAGGGTGGGGGCGGGGCAGAGAGAGAGGGAGACACGGAATCCGAAGCAAGCTGCAGGCTCTGAGCCATCAGCACAGAGCCCGACGCGGGGCTCGAACTCACGAACCGTGAGATCATGACCTGAGCCGAAGTCGGATGTTTAACCGACCGAGCCACCCAGGCGCCCCTGATTTTGCCATTTTAAAATGGCCACCAGGTGCAGTACCAAAGAGCTACTGAGTGCTCTCAAGCGCGGAGAAGACCTGGGTGTTAAATCCGGCTCCTTCAGCCGAGAGCTACAGAGCTGTTGACTCTGAGTTCACACGGCAAACAAGTTATGCGCTGATAGCTTGATAAAAATGTTGTTACCGGAAGCTTATAGGAGTGTAACGGTATGATAGGCCCAGGAGCAATGCTTCAAGATTGGCTAATTCAAAGTTTACTGTGGCTTTGAGAGACAGAGCTACCATGGATAAGCGGAAACAGCTGTATTCTTATCGTGGCTGTTGGGGTTGTTTCCCAACGAAAAATGACGTGGCCTCTCAGAATTCCAGCTTATGCTTTAGGCTTAGTCAACAGAGTCTGACCTTTAATGTATATGTCTTCCTGCCACGAATGCTGAGGAGCTGTCATCCCATCCTTTGTAGCCTCAAAAGGATTTCTGGCCCCCTGCTGGCAATTAATCATGGTTCCAGACTGTTTGGAACTGAAGCCCTCCTGTCTCGTGCCTGGTCCTCCCGAAGCACCAGGATGGCCCCCTTACAAGTTAAGGCAGGCTTGCTTCTGCCTTTTCTGCAAGAGCATCAATGTCAGAGCCCTGAGGGCCTGGCCATCAGTCCTACTTCCGTCACTGCTCCTTTCAGGAGATACGGGGTCACCCACACAAGAGTCCCCTGGGCGGATACGCAGATCAGACCTCAAATCAACAGTGTTCTTTGAGAGACGGATGGCTCACTGCTAAGAAAAACATATAAACCTTGTGCACCAGTCTCAGAACCTCAGGACATTAATTGTAAATTAGTCAAAGCGTATATGTCTTTGCATGTCCTTTAGAGAAACCTTAGTTTCAAATGGAAAAACTTGCTCGGTAAAATGGCTAACAAAAAGGGGAGAATATTCAGAGAAACAGCCTCCCCTCCCCCTGCCAGGAAATATTAGAGCCTCTTTTTTTGTTGTTGTTTGTTTGTTTGTTTGTTTGTTTGTTTCAGAGAAATTCCAAATGGGACTGGTGAGGAGCATCTAACCTATAATGAAGTAATTCGATTGGTTATAAATAGATGTTTTGTTTTTATTTCATGTGAGTTGCAGTTTCATGAAAAGGACAGTCGTGTTGCCAACCAAAATGATTCACTACTGAAAGATCATTTCTTAATTAATCTAAAAAAAAGAGCAAACTGATTTGGAAGTAAGCAAATTATAGTCCTCTTGATACTCACGTTATAAAGATAATTACTTATCCTTAAAAATATGTACCTTTATGGGGCACTTGGGTGGCTCAGTTGGTTAAGTGTCCAACTCTTGATCTCGGCTCAGGTCATGATCTCCTGGTGCGTGAGATCAAGCCCCGCATCAGGCTCTGTGCTGGCAGAGAGGAGCCTGCTTGGGATTCTGTCGGTCTCTCTCTCTCTCTCTCTCTCTCTCTGCCTCTTCCCTGCTTGCTCTCTATCTCTTTCTCAAAATAAGTAAAAATAAACAATACATACACCCTTATTATAACCATCAGTACTAAAATGACCGGACCCCTGTTGCCAGATGCAAACCTGTGAAAATCAAGCATCTCCGGGACGCCCCTCAACCCATCACTCTGGTGAAGCCAAGAGAAGGTCGTTCAAACAAGGACATCGTGAGGGTTGTCAATATATATGGATATCTATCTTCACCATAGTAAGAAACATGCAAATGAAAACCATAGAGAGATTTTTTTTTTTTTTAAAGCCAACAAAGTGGCAAAAATTCAAGAACTTGACAGTGCTCTGCTCGTAAGGCTATGAAGAATTAGGCTTCTCATACGTTGCTGGTGGCAGTGTAATAGAGTAAGTTAGGCACATCTAACAAAATAACGGTTGCATATACTACCTGCTCCAGAAATCCCACTTCTGAGAAGGTATTATACATACGGGACAGCACACACAGGGAATGACATGTGTTCAAGGTCACTCGTGGTGGCATTGCTTGAAGAAGCAAAGACTGGGAAGAACCCACGCTTCTGATAGGGGAATTATTTAGCAAAGAGTGCTACCTCTGCACAGGAGAATACTATGCAGCTATAGAGAGCGATGCTACAACCTGGATGAACCTTGAAAACATTATCTCATGCAACAGAAGCCAGCCACCAGGGACCACACATTCTATGACTCCAAAGAGGGTGGCACTCAGCCTCCATTCTGATCCCCGGGCCTGTGTGCAGGGAGCCCCTCCCAAGAGCCCAGGCAGGATCCCCAGCCCTCGCAGATTGTCACCCACGTGTCTGCTGAGGTGGCCTGGAAAGGGGACAAGGACAAACAGCACAGGGAAGGGATCCACCTGCAGACAGTGCTTTGAAGAAGAAGCCGTGGCTGTGGGTTCTGCCTCTTGCCACACTTACGAGTTTTCGCTCATTGATTTCAAAATATGAATACAATCTCAGCTCTTTCAACCGCTTCGAATCCATCTGGCACTGAGCATTGTTACAGCTACCAGCTGATAAGAGGCATGACATTGCCTCAGACGCGCCAGCCAGGGAGGGCACTCCCGTAGTTAACGTGGCAGAGTTATTCCAGAACGATATCCCAGGATTTATTGTTTGGTGTGTGTCTCTCAAGGCGTTCCATTGGATTCTCTGTCTTCAAAAACACAAACTTTATTTATTTATTTATGTTTATTTTTGAGAGAGAGAACATGAGTGGGGGAGAGGAACAGAGGGGGAGAGGGAAAGAGACAGAGAGAGAGAATCTTTTTTTAAATTTATTTTTTAATTTTTATTCATTTTTGAGAGACAGAGCATGAGCCGGGGCGGGGGGGGCGGGGGGGGTGCGGTGCAGAGAGAGAGGGAGACACAGAATCCGAAGCGGGGTTCAGGCTCTGAGCTGTCCGCACAGAGCTCGACACAGGGCTCGAACTCATGAACTGTGAGATCGTGACCTGAGCCGGAGCTGGGCACTTAACCTACTGAGCCGCCCCAAGCACCCCCCAAAACACTAACTTTGAATGTCAAAGCACGTTATTCCTTTCTGGCCACACTCAGTAAATTGTCCATTTACTCCACTATGTTAGGATCAGACAAAAGCAAATTCGAAAGAAATGACCTAACAAGAATGGAGACATTTCCTGTTCAATTGGAGGTGAAGGACTGAGAAGAAGTGCTTTCTTTCCTAAGAAGAATCATTAACAGTAATATCATCCTTTATATTTAAAAATAAGGCATTGTGTTGGGGCACCTGAGTGGCTCAGTCGGTTGGGTGCCCGACTTCAGCTCAGGTCATGATCTCACCATTCATGAGTTCGAGCCCCATGTCGGGCTCTATGCTGACGCCTCAGACCCTGGAGCCTGCTTTGGATTCTGTGTCTCCCTCTCTCTCTGCCCCTCCCTTGCTCATACTCTGTCTCTCTCTATCTCTCAAAAATAAATAAACATTGAAAAAAAAAAATTAAGGCATTGTGAGTGCCAGAAAACTAAATATATAAAATCAACCCTCCTATAAAGTCACTTGTACCCTAACTCCATTAGGGGAGAGAAAGGAAGCCCTAAAACAAGGAACGTTGTTATTTTTAATTCATTCATTCCGTTTTATCCAAACTATACCACAGGGTCTGAAAAAAATGCACCATTCTTAGGTTAGGAAAAATGAGTATTACTTCTGCCCTTATGTCTTTTATGTTACTGTGTCCAAAACATTTTCCTGCCTGTGTTCACCTCAAAGGTTAAAATATAGCCCATAACCTGAGTGTTGTAGAATAATTTACAGTGATACATTTATTCTAGACAAAATCAACATGGAAAAATATTAAATGAAAGAGGAATTATGTTGTTTTTAAAAAGCATGATTTTTGTTATGCTTGGGAAAAAGACTAGAAGGAATACGTATATCAAGGTCTTAATGATTACCTTTGGGGATAGGATAATTTAACTTTTAGTTCACTTACCTGCATTTTTGTAGTTAGTATAATTCTTTCCATAGTCTTTTTTTTTTTTTAAGTTTATTTATTCACTTTGAAAGAGAGAGCACAAGTTGGGGAGGGGCAGAAAGAGAGAGAAGGAGAGAGAATCCCAAGCAGGCTTCGCACCTTTAGTGCAAAGCCCAATGTGGGGCTTGAACTCACGAACGGTAAGATCATGACCTGAGGTGATGTCGGATGCTTAACCGACTGAGCCACCCAGGTGCCCCTATAGTCTTAAGAAATTCTATTCTGTTTTTTTTAATGTTTATTTTTGAGAGAGAGAGAGAGCACACGCGAGCATGAGAGACGGAGGGGCAGAGAGAGGAGGAGACACAGAATCCGAAGCAGACTCCAGGCTCTGAGCTGTCAGCACAGAGCCCGACGTGGGGCTCGAACTCACAGACCGCGAGATCATGACCTGAGCCAGAGTCAGAGGCCCAACTGACTGAGCCACCCAGACACCCCGATTATATTCTATTTTAGAAAACAGATTAGAAATATATACATTAAAAAAAGTGGGCTGATGGATATACACATCCAGTAAATCAGAAAACAACCTTGAGAAGAAGTCATCATTTCTAACACAAATGGTCTTAATAAAAAATTGAATTTCTCTGTTTCTCTTTCTAAGCTTTCCGTCAAATTTTTTTTTTAACGTTTATTTATTTTTGAGATAGAGAGAGACAGAGCATGAATGGGGGAGGGTCAGAGAGAGGGAGACGCAGAATCAGAAACAGGCTCCAGGCTCTGAGCTGTCAGCACGGAGCCCGACGCGGGGCTCAAACTCACTGACCGCGAGATCATGACCTGAGCCGAAGTCGGCCGCCCAACCGACTGAGCCACCCAGGCGCCCCAACTAAGCTTTCCGTCAAAACGGGCAGTCATGCCTAGAGTGAAGTAAACAGCTAGGTACAACATGCTAATGACTGCTTTGTTATCATCATTTCTAAAGAGCAGTTTCAGGAAATCAATTTACTTTCATGATATACAGTAAAGATCACTGACAGTTGGGCAATTCTCAGAATAAAAACAATTAAATGAAAATATCAGAAAGCATTTCTCTTAGCACATGCATAATGCTACCGAATTTCTTACTGGTTTAAATTTCCTAGTTGCCTGTTAAAGTCATAGTACTTTGTACTCCAGATTATAAACATTCCATTAGAAATACTTAATTGTTTTCTCAGGTAAGAGAAAATAGTTTATCCAAAGATAATCTTTTTTTTTTTTTTTTTGGCTCCTCGGTTAATGTGCAAAATAAGTACGTTAACCTCCTAGGGTTCTAGAAAATCTATTTAAAAAAAATTTTTTTTAATGTTTGTTTATTTTTGAGAGAGATGGAGACAGAATGCGAGTGGGTTAGGGGCAGAGAGAGAGGGAGACACAGAATCCGAAGCAGGCTCCAGGCTGCGAGCTGTCAGCACAGCGCCCGACACGGAGCTTGAACTCACGAGCTGAGAGATCATGACCCGAGCTGAAGTTGTACGCTTAACTGACTGAGCCACCCAGACACCCCTAGAAAAATCTATTTTTAAAAGGAAGAATTTGTTATGGCTTAAGGGGAAAATGTTTACTAAAATTAAAGTTAATTTTTAAGTGACTATGATTTAAATGCAGCAGGAATGTATGTGTAATCATTTATGTTTGGCCTAAGAAACAACAGTGCCACGTTTCCCTTGATGAAGAATAAGAATCTATCAGTTCATAATGTACCATTTGATTATTCACTCACCCAGTAGTCTGGGGAGCACCTGTTCTCAGCCTGGCCGTGGAGATAGAGTGGTGAACAAAACTCTTCCTGTCCCTTGTCTTTGAAGCAGGCCATCCCTGTGGACTCTGGTCCAACTCCTTTTCCTGCAACAGGCTGGGACATGGACCCTGAAGTGGCTTCATGTGTCCAGCCTTCCGGTCCGGGGTAAGGAGGCGGGTGAGGCAACCCTCACTTAGGTTTGGGAACCCAAGCACTGACGATGGGACAAGCCTTGCACTGGGGAGAAGAGGCCCTTTGTGCACTGGAACTAACTTAGCTATTTTATTCCCATTCATTGGAGGGCATGTAGGGAGCCTCAGGAGGAGTTCTGGGGGGGCACGTACCAGCCTCTCTTTTATCCCCCGCAACTACTTCGGGCGATATTTTCACTGCTGTCTTTATTGGTGTTTAACTTCACTCCAGTTGAGTCAAAAGCTTGAAGAGAGCAAAGCCTGTGCCTTATATTCCTTTGTACTCCCCTAAAGAGCTTCTTTAGTACATGACTTTCATACAGCAAAGGGTACAATGAATGTTTGTCTATGTGATGTGCCTTCTTTCAGAAAGATAAAACCCACATGTCAGGCAAGATCAGCCCACTGCGTGAGTTAAGGGTCAGAGTCATGCGGCTAAGTCTAAACAACTGGAGTTGACTGCCTGCACACTGACTTGTACTTGACCTGCTCGCTTGTACCTCTCTTAGAACTTCCCCCTGGCCCCCACCCCCACCAACACACACACACACACACACACACACACACACACACACACACTCTCACCAGGACTAAGAAAACAGTAGAAGGACAAATTTACAAGTCAGATCCCTTGTAATCAGCGTATTGTACCCTGAAAGAGACAACATTTAAGAAAATATTTATTATCGCAACTTAAATAAACTTCTTAAGCCTTTCTTGAGCGATGAAAATTACTAGTTTCTCTTTGTGACTATAACAAAAACCCCAAGAAAGGAATCACAAAATTCCATACAGGTAATAATAACCTGTAAGACCTATAAGAAATGTCCTTCCGATTAAGAATGCTATCATCTGATATAGTGATATGGTTTCCAAAATTGCATTTGCGTTGTCAGGCAAAAAAATGAAGTAACATTTTAATAAATTAATCCTTAAATCACTTGAAGGTACAGTATGATTGTCTGACTTTAGAAATGGGAAACCCCAGGGGCGCCTGGGTGGCTCAGTCGGTTAAGCGGCTGACTTTGGCTCAGGTCATGATCTCGCGGTCCGTGAGTTCGAGCCCCGCGTCGGGCTCTGTGCTGACAGCTCAGAGCCTGGAGCCTGTTTCAGATTCTGTGTCTCCCTCTCTCTGCCCCTCCCCCATTCATGCTCTGTCTCTCTCTGTCTCAAAAATAAATAAACGTTAAAAAATTAAAAAAAAAAATAAAAGGAAATGGGAAACCCCAGAGGCACCTGGGTGGCTCAGTTGGTCAAGTGTCCAACTTTGGCTCAGGTCATGATTTTGTGGTTCGTAAGTTTGAGCCCCGCATCGGGCTCTGTGCGGACAGCTCGGAGCCTGGAGCCTGCTTCAGATTCTGGGTCTCCCTCTCTCTCTGCCATTCCCCTGCTCACGTTCTGTCTCTCCCTCTTTCAAAAATAAATAAACATTAAAAAAAAAAAGAATGGGAAACCCTGAAGTGTGTGGTAGAAAAGAATTTTTCTATGGACAGCAATTTGCCAATAACTTCAAAAAGGAATTACTCAGAGGTATACTGGCAGTGTGCATAGCTTTCATTTCCAGAACATGGTATCAGGGCTTCCTCTAAGGTGCTTACCACGATGGAAGATGAAAAGCTTTGGTGAGCCCTTGAATCTAGAATGAATGCCAGCATGCTTCATCAGGCCATGGGCCCATGCTCCCTAACATCCAAATCCCACCTCACACCTGGGTAGCTCCTGGGATTGGGGTTCGGACTGAGAAGTGAGAGATTCCCACTATAGAATCAGTGCCTTCCTGCTGATGTATTCTTCAACCAAGTGGTAGATCAGTTCTGAAAAGAGGAAACACATCAAGTAATGAGGGACTCCAGTGAGCTATACCCTGGCCCAACCTCTAGGCTTGCTGTGAATCCCACAGTTCCCCGTGAGCCAGTTGCAAATGGAGGCAGATGGAACACTAAATCCCCTGTCAACATGTTGAATCCCCTCCCAGTGCATCAACTCTAAAGGATTTGCCGGGCAGTAGGTGGGCTGGGATTTTCACGGGACCCAACAGAATATCGATCCACCCCCAGTCTTTGAATATTGTCTAGAAAATTGGAATAATATAAAAGAAAAAGAGGAATTACATTTCTTTTTATTTTATTTTCTTTATTTTTGAGAGAGAGACAGACAGAGTACAATCAGGGGAAGGGCAGAGAGAGAGGGAGACACAGAATCCGAAGCAGGCTCCAGGCTCTGAGCCGTCAGCAGAGAGCCCAACGTGGGGCTCAAACTCACGGACAGTGAGATCATGGCCTGAGCTGAAGTCGGACCCTTAACCGACTGAGCCCCTCCAGGCGCCCCTGGAGGAATCACATTTCTAAGTGCTACTCAGAAACGGGAAGTGCGGTGTTTTAGTCACCAGAATTAAAGTAAGTCATTAAACATCCTGTTTCTCGGCCTAAGTCTTCTTGTCTTTAGGAATTACAATTATTTTGTTTATTCATTTTTAAACTTTTTTTTTTTAAGTTTATTTATTTTGAAAGAGACAGAAACAGCACGAGTGGGGGAGGGGCAGAGAGAGTAAGGGAAAGAGAATCCCAAGCGGGCTCTGCACTGCCAGCACGGAGCCGGAGGTGGGGCTTGAACTCAAGAACCCTGAGATCATGACCTGAGCAGAAATCAAGAGTCAGACACTTCACCTACTGAGCCACCCGGGTGCCCCAGCCTTAAAAGTATTTTAAAGCAAATAAATGGCAGTGATAAATAGGCAGACAGTCGGTCCTTGAATGACTAGAAATGTGTGTGTGTGTGTGTGTGTGTTTTCTTAAAGGCCAAAAACTGCTAGCTTTTAGAACTTTCAAATAATTCCTTTCAAAAGCAATATTCAGACGATTCTTTGCAGAAGGTAGATGGCACTAAGTTCAAAAGAAAGAAAGACTTCACCTGGAATCCTTTCCTCCTGGAGCCAAAGAAGATAAGCTTCTAGAGAGATTATTCTGGGGGAGGAGGGAGTTTAGGGGAAAGATGGGGAGCATCTTAGACGTTCAAGGTAGCATTAACTTGAGCAAACGTTATCTGCATTTACGTGCTGAGCGTTCAGAGCCTTTAGCCGCTGTCGCAGGAATCCATCCTAACAAGATTGAGGCTTCTTGAAAATGATTGAAGTATGGACCCCAGGCTTAATGTTAAGTGTGGAACTGCTTGTCATGTTCCTGTTTTAATAAATCTTTGAGGGTCGCCTGGGTGGCTTAGTTGGTTAAGTGACTTCGGCTCAGGTCATGATCTCAAGGCTCATGGGTTCGAGCCCCACATCAGGCTCTGTGCTGACAGCTCGGAGCGTGGAGCCTGCTTCGGATTCTGTGTCTCCCTCTCTCTATTCCCCTCCCCTGCTCTCTCTCAAAAATAAATAAACATGAACATTTTTTTTTCTAAATAAATAAATAAATCTTTGAGAAAATTTTTCCAACCAGAAAATAACAAGGCCTTTGACACATTAGAGTAGCTTTCAAAAGCAGTTCACCTGCAGTATTTCAGGAAGTTCCCCGGGGCCTGATTACTGGGCATTGAAGGAACAGGGCTACGTCTCACGGCTCAGCAGCTCATGGCCGCTGCCTGTCAGTGCCCTGGATGACAAGCACAGCAAGGAGCCAAAGGCCATCTCCTGGGCACAGGGGAGTGGGGGGAGGGCTCAGGTCCCTGTAGCCTATGCCCAGGCCTCTTTCCCCTACTGTTGGACTCTCACACCCAGGAGAGGCTCCAGCACGGAGGCGATGCTCAGTAAATATTTGTTGAGTGACCAAGGAATGAACATCAGCTCTTGGGCAGCCTGGAGCCCCTTCTGAGGCATCTGATTCCATACCTACACTGACTTTTCTAGTCGTCTCTTAATGCCTAGGTGTCGAGGACGGCAGTGCCAGTGTGGGAAAGTCACCCTTGCCCAGGGCGACTCTCAGTCCGATCATGCAGCACCATACCTCACTGTGGGTGTTTTGGCAGGTGAAGGTCACACCTTCCTGTCCCTAGGCAATTTTCCCACATGGCAAAGCTGATGTTTTCATGGTCATTTCATTCCTGGTACAAAAAGGCAAGTGGCTGGGACCTCACCCTTAGGCAGAAAGCACCGGAGTCATGGAGGGATATTTAGGGAGGGGAAGTCTCTTCGGTATTGTCGTCAAGAGGTAGTTTATCATTACAAGATCTTGTCAAGGAGTGCCTGAAATTTGTGCGTTATACAAAGCCCAGAAAAGAAAACACAACATTTAGTCCATGTCAAACAAAGGGCACATGGAAAAAAAGGTTTTTCCATTGGTCAGAGCACTAATTATCCTTTGGATTTATCCTCCAAGCAAAGTTCTGCTTGTACTACAAATATTGATTCTAGTAACAATGAGCACAGCAGGATATAGGACCAAAGATACGATGCACAGTGAGACTGTGTTGAAGAAATGGAGGGTGCATCCAGGTGAAGTCTAAATGTGATAGCAAATTCACCGAAAACAAAACATTTCCTTTCTCCTCTGGACAAGGTGACCCTGGGGGAAGGGTGGAAGAGGTTGGGATAAGTAAGGCTGCTTTTTAATCTTTAATGAAAGTGCCTTGAGCCTGGACCAGTTCCAGGTTGCTTGCAGATATCGCTGACTGATGGATGGAGAGTTTCATACCCTGTCCCACAGATACATTGAGCCCCTGACGGCCCAGGAGACAGAAACGTTCCTAGGCCATAAATGTCAACAGTGAAGGCTGCTCTCTTCGAGGACACGCTAACACAGCCCTAAATCAGAGAGAGAACAGAAAAAAGAAGAAAGGGAAAAATGGGAACGTGAAAGACAAGAAAACAAAGGAAGGAGAGAACACGAGGAGCACGTAGAGTAGGAAGAAGAGGTTATGGGGAAGTAACTCCAAGACCAGATGTAGTCTGGATGGGGAGCGCTCAGAAGGCACTGTATTTGGTGTTTGGTACTTCATGATGGGTCAGCAGGCTGAAGTCCAAGACTCAAGATAGGATCAGATAAACGTGTGAGCTGTACCATGAGTGAGCAGGAGTAGCACACACCTGATCTAGAAAACCAGTGGAGGTCAAGTTCACTGAAGGAAGCAAAGGGTCTCTAAGACCCAGGTATATCTTTTGGGAAAGGTAGCTTGGACCCAATGCCAAGACCAGATTCAGAACCCTGCAATACTGTCAGACGTGAGCCAGAGCGGACAGTGAGGAAGACCCCGGCACCGAGGTCTGTGTTGGCTCTCAAAGGCACCGGCAAGGCCAGTGGACCTCGATACTAAGCCAGCCTCTTCCCCAAGCAGACTCTGTAAGTCAGTTGTGGATAGGATGGAACACACTCGAAGGCTCACTGAGGTGGAGAAATGTGGACACCCCCACGCAGACGGCTCTGACCAAAATGGTGGAGACACAAAACGATGTCGGGTCAGACAGAGGTGCTTCTGTTCCCTGATCCACCACTCGCCAGCTGTGTAAGCGTGTCTAGAATTCACCTAACCGCTCCAAATCTCCCCCTTTTCACCTGAGCGGTGGAATTTGGTGGGGCTCCTCCTCAGCCTTCATGCACTGAGATGGATGTTTATAGTCGGTCTTCATTCTGATGGGTCGTCACTCAAACCGTATTCATTGTTAAGTATTTTGAGTATCACCCTGGGAGTAATAATGACTACCTTGTGGAGTTATTTTGAGAACTATAAATGATACGCATAGAGCAAGCTGAACGTCACCCAACACAGGTACTTAAATAAACAGTAGCTGTTACTGTTTTGCTAAAATGGTTATCACCATTGCTAACTGTTGTGGACTGAACTGGGGTCCCCCCAAATTCCATATGTTGAAGCCCTGACCTCCAATGTGACTGTATTTGGAGATGGAACCTTTAAGGAAGCAATGAAGGTTAAATGAGGTCATCAGGGTAGGGCCCTAATCTGATGAGAATGGCACCCATAAGGAAGAGACATCAGAGAGCTCTCTCTCTCTTTCTCTCTCTCTCTCTCTGCCCTCACATAGGGAAAAGGCCACAATGAGAAGGCAGAAATCTACAAGCCAGGATCAGAGGCCTCATTAGAAACCAACTCTGCCAGCACCTTAAAAAAAAAATAAGAAAGAAATGCTGTTTAAGCCACCCAGCCTGTGCTATTTTGTTATGACAACCCAAGCTGACTAATACACTAACCATAGATTTACAGTTGTGGACCAGGGATGAGCTCCATCCAGATGCTGATGGCCAAATCGCTGGCTGGCTTGTGCCCCACAATTTAGAACAGGAAATACCCTGAATGAGATTGCATCTTACCGTGTCTAACCCAAGCAGGGGTGGAATGTGTCTTTCGATCTATGGATCATAAACACAATCCTTCTGTGCAGAATCCTACGTGGATCAGAAAATGTAGGAGGAAGCTAGTGATAACAACTTACTTCAGAGGTGGAATTGAAGCCAAAGGCAGATTTTTAAAAATAATATTTCGGTAATATACGCTTTAAGAAACCTATTTTAGCATCTTTCAGTAAGATTTTATTTCATCAAAGTTTAATTGACCTACAAGTTTATATTAGCTTCAGGTGTACAACATAATGATTTGATATCCTAAGTGATCATCACAATAAATCTAGTTAACATCCTATTAACATCCTATTTCATAGTGTTCCTTTCGATACCTCATGAACGTTGACCATATCCAGAAATAACATTTTATTTATTTATTTATTATTTTTAATGTTTACCTATTTTTGAGAGAGAGACAGAGTATGAGTGCGGGGGAGGGGCAGAGAGAGAGAGGGAGACACAGAATCAGAAGCAGGCTCTGGGCTCTGAGCCGTCAGCACAGAGCCCGACGCGGGGCTCGAACCCACAGACGGTGAGACGATGACCTGAGCCGAAGTCGGACGCTTCACCGACTGAGCCACCCAGGCGCCCCTTGAAATAACATTTTATTTAAAAAGAAGGAGGAGGAGGAGGAAGGGGAGGGGGAAGTGGAAGGAGAGGGGAGGGGTCAGGGGAGGAGAGGGAGGACGCTTTACTCTGGAAAGACAAAGAAAAAGGAGAGTTTCCGGAATGTGACACAGCACTTTTTGCCATGGATTCACATTTTTCACATTTTGGGATTCTTACCCGTTATTGAGAAATCTTTTTTGGAAGAGCCACAGATTTTAAGAGAAGAGAAACGCAGCTACCCCGGGTAATCTGCTTTCCTGCCCCTCCTCAGACTCTACACGTCTCCATCGGTGCTAATCCTTCAAGCCTCCTCACGCCATCTCCATTGGCTTGACATGTTCCATCCAAATAGTCATTCTTTTTTTGCATTTACATATCTCCAGGGGAACCTTGTGCTGAATCCACACATTCTCCGCTCTAAGACAGACAAGCTATACTCAGAAAAGGAGGAGGGACTGTAACTAACCGGAAAAATCCTCTGATCGAGGCCCAGACCCAGCTTTCTGGCTATTTGCTGAGCCGTGAGAGGCGGACAGAGTGGTCCACAGTGAGGGGCTTAGAAACTCTCCTTTTCAGATGTGAAGGCAGCCTTTGGCCTTGATTCTATTACTTGTCAGAAGAGACCTATGATAAATTAAGTTATTGCAGATAGAAGTTACGAACATTAGGAAATTGTTTTTAATTGGCTGCAAGCGTTAAAGACTTGGCAGAAACTTCCACGGACAACAAATGGAAATGTGCACAGTCTGAGCACACGGTGTCCAGGCACCGCGTTCCCAGTCAAAGGCAGAAGTTCTGTTCTCACAATTCTGCTTGAATGAGGTGACAGGCTAAGGCACCCACTGTCCTACTTACAATGATGAGGGGAATGGCCCGGGGCCTGAACAAAGAGAAAGGGCAGTCCTAACTGAGGACTGGCCACTTTTTGTCCCATTTCCGTCCGAATCATGTCCCTGTTAGGAAATATTCATGAGGAAACTCCCTTGTCTCTATTTGAAAATGTAACACATCAAATAGAACCACGGACCTCAGAGAACAAAAGAACAACGTACGCTCAAATATCAGTTGTACGGAAATATTTCTAAAGCTAATTTCAGGTGCCTTTTTTTAGTGGGAAAATATGAGCTTTCTTTTTTACTGAACAGATAGAATAAAAGCAGAATTCTGTAAGACTGACTTTGAAAGCAAAATATGGTAGAGCTCATTAATTTGGAATAAATTGTGTTAACTAGTTTAGTTTTTCAGAAATTTTTTTCAGGGTTTATTTATTTTTGAGAGGCAGACAAAGCATGAGTCGGGGAGGGGCAGAGAGAGAGGGAGACACAGAATCCGAAGCAGGCTCCGGGCTCCGAGCTGTCAGCACAGAGCCTGACGCAGGGCTGGAACTCGTGAACCGCGAGATCCTGACCTGAGCTGAAGTCTGATGCATAACTGACTGAGCCACCCAAGTGCCCCTAACTAATTTAATTTTTAAGCCAATGAGGAAATACAGTTTATAGGGTATGAAATGATAGGTAAACATATTTTTTTGAACTGCTATCCACCTTACACGTATTTACAAAGCTCACATGCATATCCCTGGTTGGAACAGGATTCAGTGCCCTGGCCACGGCCAGTCCACTGCTCTAAAATACCCCGGTGAGGTCATCTTGGGCAGGGACTTCAACTCTCTGAGCCTTATTTCTGATCTATAGAACAAGAAAAATAATACCAATAAGATTATTCTAGGAGCGCCTGGGTGGCTTAGTTGGTTAAGCGTCCGACTTCCGCTCAGGTCAGGATCTTGGTTCGTGGGTTCAACCGCGACAGCTGTCAGCTGTGCTGACAACTCAGAGCCTGGAGTCTGCTTCAGATTCTGTGTCTCCCTCTCTCTATCTGCCCTTCCCCAGCTCGCACTCTGTCTCTCTCTCAAAAATAAATAAATGTTAAAAAAAATTTTTTTTTAATTATTGTAAAGATTCCATGAAATAATGCTTGTAAGCCTCAGATACCTATGGGGTATGAATTGTAGTTCCTAAAAATAGCTACTCAGAGCTCACACTTCCTAGAAAAGTTACGGAAATGTAGCCTTGAGTGGTGCCTTCTTGAAGCATAAGCCCCTGAGTATGTCTAGCTGTTCTCTCTGAGGCTCACAGGTTGGAATTCTTGGTTACACACAGAAAGCTCTGGTTGTTGAGGACACTACATAACTCAGTGAACAAACTGAGAAAAAATAATCTAAGGAAGGAACAAAAGGGGGTGCGGCTCTCTGACAGCCAATCATAGTCAACCAAGATGCAAACCCATGGGGACAGAACATGAAAATGTATTCTGGGGGTGTCACAAGGATGTGACATCGGGGAGTGAGGTACCTGATTGACTCATGCCAAGTCCCCGGCCCCTACTAATACAAGGATTTATCTCTTCTGGATACTTCCTATGGATGGAATCAGACCCTATTTGTCCTTTTGTTTTTGCCTTATTTCACTTAGCATAATATTTTCAAGATTTGTCCATGTTGTTGCATGTATCTGTACTTCATTTCTTTTTATAGTTGAATAATATTCCGTTATATGAATACACTACAGTTTCCCTAGCCATTAATCGGTAGATAGCATTTGGATTATTTCCACCTTTGAGTTACTATGAATAATGCTGGTAAGAACTTTTTAAAAAAAAAATTTTAATGTTTATTTTTGAGAGAGAGAGAGAGAGAGAGAGAGTAAGTGGGGGAGGGGCAGAGAGAGAGACACATACACAGAACCCGAAGCGGGCTCCAGGCTCTGAGCTGTCAGCACAGAGCCCAACGTGGGGCTCGAACTCCTGAACCGCGAGATCATGACCTGAGCCGAAGTCAGATGCCCAATCGACTGAGCCACCCAGATGCCCCGCTGTTAACATTTGTGTACACATTCTTCTGTGGACATATGTGTTCACTTCTCTTGAGTATATATACTTAGGAGTGGAACTAGTGGACCATGTAATAAATCTATGTTTAAGCTTTTGAGGAAGCGACACATTACTTTTCATAAAAGCTGCACTATTTTACATCCCCAGCGGTGGTACCCGAGGCCACCAATTGCCTCCACATTCTTGCCAACCCTTGTTATTATCTGTCTTTTTGATTCTAGCCATCCTAATTGCTGTGAACTGGTGTCTTATTATGGTTTTGATTTGAACTTCCTCGATGGCTGATAATGTCGAGAATCTTTTCATGTGCTTCTCGACCATTTGTATGTCTTGTTTGGAGAAATGTCTATTCAGATCCTTTGCCAATTTTTTAATTGGGTTGTTTACCTTTTAATTCTTAAGTTGTAAGAGCTCTTTATATGTTCTAGATAAAGGTCCTTTATTGGCTATGTAATTTGCAAAAAATGTTCCCCATTCTGTGTATTTGTATCTTTTTGATGGTCTCTGTTTCTGGCCTTTTTTTTTTTTTTAATATTTACTTATTTTTGAGAGAGAGAGAGAGAGAGAGAGAGAGAGAGAGAGAGAGCATGAGCAGGAAAGGGGCAGAGAGAGGGAGACACAGAATCCAAAGCAGGCTTCAGGCTCCAAGCTGACAGTAGGGAGCCCAATGTGGGGCTCGAACTCACAAACTGTGAGATCCTGACCTGAGCCAAAGTTCGACGCTCAACCGACAGAGCCACCCAAACGCCCCTCTGGTTCTGGACTTTTAGTCTTCTGACTGCTTTCCCTCTTTTCAACTCTGGGAAAAAGTATGCTCAGAGAATTTTGGATACAGAGGAAAATTTTGAACACAATCTAATACCCACCCCCCTCACTCTTCAGATTAAGAAACTGAGGACCAGAAAGATTAAATCACAAGTTCCACAGCTAGTTGTTGGCACACTAGAAATTAATATGTTATCAGTCAAGATTCTTATGGTTACAAATGTCAGAAAAAAAAAAATCCCAAACTGGGGTGCCTGGGTGGCGCATCGGTTAAGCATCCAACTTCGGCTCAGGTCGTGATCTCACGGTTTGTGAGTTCGAGCCCCACATCGAGCTCTGTGCTGACGGCCTGGAAACCGGGGAGCCTGCTTCAGATTCTCTGTCTCCCCCTCTCTCTGCTCCTCCCTGCTTGCACACATACACTGTCTCTCAAAAATAAATAAATAAAACATTAAAAAAATTTTTTTCAAAAAAATCCCAAACCAGCTTAAAGTAAAAAGGGTGACTGACAGAACATTAATAACCAACATTGCAATTGCTATTACCGGGGTGTCCTTGCATCATAATGCTAAATATTCATTTGCTAGTGATGATAACGATGGGGAGCAAAGAAGGCAAGTTAGTGACAAGATCGTCTCAATGATGGGCCAGAATAAGGGAAATAAAGCAAAAGACAAAATCCCGGGGGCTCCAGGGGTGGGGAGCATGGTATAGACAAGACTTACGTAAAAGGTGACAGAGATGGGGACCTCGCACAATCAGTGGAAGAAGACAAAGCTAAAGGCATGAGAACGACAGAGGGTCAGAGCAGGGTTAGAGCAAAATAAGCTCAAACTCAGGGATGAGGGCTGTCTTATTCCGTTCAGGCTGGTATAACAGAATGCCACAGACTGGGTGGCTTATAAACAACAGAAATTTATTTCTCGCAGTTCTGGAGGCTGGAAGTCCAAGATCAATGTGCTGGTAGGTTTGCTGTCAGGTGGGGACTCACTTCTTGATTCACAGATGGCTGTCTCCTTATTGTGTCCTCATATGGCTCAAGGAGTGAATGAGCTCTCCAGGGTCTCTTTTAATGGTAATCCCTTTCATGAGGGCTCTAGCCTTATGTCCTAATCACCTCCTGAAGGCCCATCTCCAAATGCCATCACACTGGGGATTAGGTTTCAACATATGAATTTTGGGGGGAAAGAAACCTTCTGTCCACAGTGGAAGCCAAAGCAGCAGACGAAAGTCTTACTGGGGTTGGGAGTCTGACACGACCAGAAGGTTGGAGCCCAGACAGACTTGTGGTCCAATAAAAGCTTGCAGTTCAATGCTCATTTTTTAAATATATATATTATCTGATATATATATCAGAAATAACTTCAGTTCTTATCAGCCCCATCTATAGGTCACAGTAAGTTTTAAAAGACCTCAGACTATGTTGGCATTGGTGGCATTACCCAGCCAGGGGTGCCCAGTGCTGCTTCCAAATCAGAGACGGGTCAGCCAGGAGGATCCTTGAGATCTCTTTGTTTTGTAGCATGACTCTATATTGTAAGGGTACTCTAATCATTTCAACGTGTGCGATTATTCTCTAGAAACAACATGTATTCAATCAGAACACCTCCTTCTCCTTTTCTTCAGAATCTTTCCCTTCTAGAACCGGCATCTGTCAATGGGTTTTGGAAACCGTTCTCGCTTGGTATCTTCACCAAGCACTTAGTAAAACCAAGGGGAAGAAGGCAAGGTCCTTACCCTGCTCAGGTGAAAAAGAGAAGAGGGACACTACCATGGCTCTTGAACATTTCAAGAAGAGAGATGGTCTAATTAAAAACAAAACAAAGCGTCCGCTGCTCGCGCTTCTCTCTCCCAAAGTAAATAAACTTTAAAAAATTAAAAACCAAACAAAGTAAAAACAAAACAAACGAAAACAGGGAATTTGTATCAGGTTAAAAGGAGGAATGTTGGAACCAATGATCAAAACTATGGAAATGGAGCTAAAGAATGTTCCAGAAAATAAATGACTATCAATGAGAAAGGAGGAAAGAAGAGCAGCAAAAGAACAAACAATTCTCTCACTGAATAAAGTATGAACACTTGTGTGAGCCAAAAGAACAATAGGAAACCAGAACATGTCATTCCAAAATCAGGACACATTTGTTTAATTAATATTGGTCGATGCCCTGAGTCACTTTGCTTCCTGTTAGTTTAATCATAAAAATGAAACAGGATACAAAATGTCCTGAAGACTCTAGTATTCAAATTAAGGATTTAGGCAGTGAGTCTCTTAATCGGTGGCTTTCCAACATTTTTGACCCTCACCCATGGTGAGAAAACGTATTTTACATCAAAGGCTGTCTCACACACACACGAAAGTTTCACGTTACCTCTACTATAGGCGAACAAAGCACTCTGATATTTGCTTTCTACTCTGTTTTATTTTATTCCGTTTCTCATTTGTAAAATGCTATCAGAGACCCACTAGGTTTATTTCATGACTCAGTCGTGGATGGCAGTTCAGAGTCTGAAAAGTATTTATTGAGTGGCCCGATCGGCAATGTCCTAATTCCTGAGGACGCACTGGTGTTGATGCTGCTGCTGAGAATCTCAGATCTGCCCTGCAAAGGCAGCTTTCTCCAGCTCAAGCCCACAGCAAGAGTCCCTGGAATGTGAACCAGACCCAGCTATGCTTCCAGTGGATTTCTCCCATCGCTTAGAGGGATGTGGTTCCTGTCCCTCCTCCAAATTGCCGGGGAAGCCACTGCTCTTGGCAAAGCAAGTCAGTCTCCTCAGGCTAACTGTCCCTTCTCGTCGCCCATCTTCCTTTGGTGTTGTTGCCCTTGGACACTACCAAGACACCAGGCTGGTACCCACCTGCCCTTGTGGTCAACAATGACCTTCGCCCCGGTTCCATTCTATCAGACTTGCTCCCTTTCTGGTTCCACTGCTCACCCTGGCGTCCCTGCTCAGGTGCTTTTACCATCTCGTGGAGGTGCTACAGCAAACCGGGGCTCCTGGGCCCGTGTCCAAGGTTACACTGGAGCCCTCTCAATCTGAGGGTTGGTTTTTGATCTCCGGCTGACCAGGATTGTACGAGTCTAACCGAACAGAAATGGAGACACAATCCTCAGAGGCAGCCACTCATTTGAGGGCAGGGGAGCTGTTTCCATCTAAAGTGCTGGGGTTGAGACTCGCCTACTTGGACGTCTTCCTCATGCACCAAAGCAGGGCAATGACCACAGGTGTCCCCCAGCTTAGGGCCCCCTGTTTTCCCAGTAGCTTCCTTCCCAGTAGCTTCCGTGTGGCATTCTCTTTCCCTCCCGGTGAGAGAGAGAGATGGGCTGACCTAACTGTGTGGGGGTCTATTGGAAATCCCCAAAATGCTCTTCACAGGTCCCGGACCAGGGAACGTAAGCCATGAGCTCATGGCTTATGCCATGCTCATGGTATGCCATGAGCAGTGAGCCTTTGGAACAAATATGGATCTGGGTATAAAAGGATGTTAGTTACAAAATTGTATTCGAATTGCTACATAAAACTCATTCACAAATAAAAGCATCTTTTCTGACAATGGCGTTGTGGAGAGGTTCCAATGGACTCTTGAACTCTTGGCACAAAGTTAGAGGTTTTGGTAATATACATACATAAGGGAGTGTTTTAGCGCTCTTAACCTACCTCCATGTATATAGTGAGTACTCGGCAGGGTACTTACTGGTTAAATATAGAAGAATTTGAGAATATTGCATTAGCTTATGGACTAAAAAAATCTTAAGGTTGGAGAAATTCTAGAGCTCATCTGCTTCCACCGCTATTTGCCTCCCTTGTTCCTAGGTTAGTTAGGAACGCATTTGGCTACAAATAACAGAAAACCTACTGCTGTGGCTTAAACAAATAAGGGCACATTTTTCTTATAGAGCAAGTATCTGAAAGTAAGCAGTTGCTGGCTTTGGTTTAGCAGCTCAGTGATGTCTGACCGATTCTCCCTGACTCTCTTGGCCTTTTCCTTGTGGTTTCAAGATGGCTTCTGCACTCTCTCTGTCTCAAAAATAAAAACGTTAAAAAAAAAAAAAGGGGGGGGGGCGCCTGGGTGGCTCAGTCGGTTAAGCGGCCGACTTCAGCTCAGGTCATGATCTCGTGGTCCATGAGTTCAAGTCCCGTGTCAGGCTCTGTGCTGACAGCTCAGAGCCTGGAGCCTGTTTCAGATTCTGTGTCTCCCTCTCTCTGACCCTCCCCCATTCATGCTCTGTCTCTCTCTGTCTCAAAAATAAAAACGTTAAAAAAAAAAAAAAAAGATGGCGTCTGCAGTTCTTAGCATCACATCTGCATTCAGGGCAGAATAAAGGGGGGAGGTAACCACAGCCATACCTCTTCCTTCTTATCAAATCTCACCCAAATGCCCCAGCAGGATTTTCTCCGAGGTCTGTTATGTTAGAACTGCATCACCTGTTCACTTCCAAATAAAAGTGAGGCATGGTTAGAAAGGAGGAAAGTCAGGGACAGATATTAAGTAAGTGATTGGGAATAACAGCCCGATTTCTTCAACCAGGGGCCATTCATCCTTGCTTGGACATCTTTCTGGTGACTCCAGAATGCTCTTTTGTTTTGAATCAGAATTTGCTTCCCTGTAACTTGTCCCCATGGCCTCTGGCTCTTCCCTGTGGAACTTTGCAGACAAATTTGAGTCCTTCTTCTTGGCGACAGCCCTACAAGTATCGAAAGACAGCTGTCCTATCTCCTCAGCGTCTCTTCTCATCCACATGAAGCGTCTCCATCATGTGACACGATTTCAAGTGTTCTCACTTTTCAATTTGCTCTTCTCTGGGTCTGTTTCAGTTTCCCAGTATCGCTCTTAGACTTTGTCGCCCCAGATGACATCACAGGTAAAGGAGTCCATTATCTCCGTGGTTCTGGGTTATCACTAAGGCAGCTCAAGTCTGCGTTCTCTTCTATGTGCTTCCCACTGGTAATTCAGCCAATAAAGGCCATAAATCTTTTCCATCTTTCATCCGCTCACACAACATTTGGAGGGGACATGAGATGCACGTGGAGAAGCTTGCTAAAGGCCTTGAAGTCTGGCCATGTTTTACCCCTTGCATAGTAAAGAAGGATTCAAGTATGCACTGCTATTTATCATGAATCTTGGTGTTGAAAATAAATAACAAGAAATAAGACTTGTTACATCTCTCCTAGCCCAAGACACAGCATAACCAAACACTGACTTATGTGTGTTCTACATAAATTAGCAGAGGACGTAGATTGTAACACATAACAGTTTGACACATGAAGAGCGCCGACCCCAATATTCAATGAATATCGTTTTTCCATCCTGTTGCCTGTCAACTCCTCCAAAGCTAATTTTATTCGATTTACCATAGAAAAGAAAAACACCACCTTAACAGAATACCTAGTGTCTCAGAAGGAGAATATCAAGGAGGGCTATTTATAGGGTGGGGCTCAAATGGTAGAGGGATGGTTTTTCTTTTTTCTTTTATTTTTTTTAAATGTTTATTTTTTGAGAAAGACAGAAAGAGAGAGAGAGAGAGAGAGAGCGCACAAGTGGGGGAGGGACAGAGAGAGAAGGAGAGAGCGAATCCCAAGCAGGCTCCACACTGTCAGCCCAGAGCCCGATGTGGGGCTAGAACCTGAATCGTGAGACCATGACCCGAGCCGAAGTAGACGCCTAACCGACTGAGCCACCCAGGCGCCCTGATTAGTATTCTTTAGAGAACTAGTTTCAGTGGGGAAAAGAATCTGCCTCTTTTTGTGATAGAAAGACCACAGACAGGGTGCCTGGGTGGCTCAGTCGGTTGGTTAAGCACCCACCTCTTGATCTCGGCTCAGGTCATGATCTCAGGATTTGTGGGATGGAGCCCTGTGTCGGGCTCTGTGCTGAGAGTGGAGCTTGCTTGGGAGTCTCTCTCTCTCTCTCTCTCTCTCTCTCTCTCTCTCTCTTTCCTCCCCTCGGCCCCTCCCCCTGCTTGCATGCATACACTCTCTCGAAATAAATAAACAAACTTAAGGGGTGCCTGGGTGGCTCAGTCAGTTAGGTTAAGCGTCAGACTTCGGCTCAGGTCGTGATCTCACGGTTCGTGGGTTCGAGCCCTGCATCGGGCTTTGTGCTGACAGCTCAGAGCCTGGAGCCCGCTTCGGATTCTGTGTCTCCCTCTCTCTCTGCCCCTCCCCTGCTCGTGCTCTGTGTGTGTCTCTCTCTCTGTATCAAAAATAAACATAAGAAAAAGAGAGAGAGAGAGAGAGAGAGAACAAATGTAAAGAGACAAAGGAATAACTGAATGGGGAAAATCTGTCTCCATAACTGTAAACAGAGCTCAAAGCACATAACTTTCCAAGAAGCATTACTTAAAAGCTCAGCATGTTGGCCAAAAAGCCAATACATTTCTCATCTGCTGTCAAGGTTTACTGTAGACCTTGTAAGTCAACTGAGTTAGGAAATATTAATACGATAGCATTGAAAGAAATTTCCATTATCACGACTGGACATCAAAGAGGAACTATGCGGGAAGCAGGGCTAATAGACAGGTGCGAAGCTGCCAGCTTGGGGAACGTGTCCCTAAATAAACCGACGATGCTGAAATCGCAACTTTCTTCCTGGTAGCAGGTCAGCATTTCTTCAAATCACGCTGTCGTATCTTCCGCAATAGCAATCACTGGTGTGATGACATAAGCATCATTCCTGGTTCTCGTTTTGAGATATTATATCCCACTGGAAAATTTCTAGGCTTGGAGTGTATCTTGGTATAATATTTTCTTGCCACTGATGCTCAGCATAAAGACCAAAGAACGCCAAAGTCCTCCTGAGGGAATCTTAACCAGATTGCTTACCGCTTTAAGAAGATCTCCTAGGGGGGCGCCTGGGTGGCGCAGTCGGTTAAGCGTCCGACTTCAGCCAGGTCACGATCTCGCGGTCCGTGAGTTCGAGCCCCGCGTCGGGCTCTGGGCCGATGGCTCGGAGCCTGGAGCCTGTTTCCGATTCTGTGTCTCCCTCTCTCTCTGCCCCTCCCCCGTTCATGCTCTGTCTCTCTCTGTCCCAAAAATAAATAAAAAACGTTGAAAAAAAAATTTAAAAAAAAAAATAAAAAAAATAAAAAAAATAAAAAAAGAAGATCTCCTAGGGCGCCTGCATGGCTCAGTCGGTTAAGCATCTGACTCTTGGTTTCTGCTCAGGTCACGATTTCCTGGTTCATGAGTTCGGGCCCCACGTCAGACTCTGTGCTGGCTGTGCAGAGCCTGCTTGGGATTCTCCCTCCCTCCCTTGCTGTCTGCCCCTCCCCTGCTCTTGATCTCTCTCTCTCTCTCTCTCTCAAAATAAATGAATAAACTGGGGCCCCTGGGTAGCTCAGTTGCTTAAGCGTCAGACATCGGCTCAGGTCATGATCTCACGGTTCACAAGTCATCGGGCTCTGTGTTGACAGCTCAGGGCCTGGAGCCTTCTTCGATTCTGTGTCTCCCTCTCTCTCTGCCCCTCCCCTACTCGCATTCTCTCTCTCTCTATTTCTCTCTCAAAAATAAATCAACATTTTAAAAAATTTTAAAAAGATAGGGCCTTTAAAGAGGTAACTAAGGTAAAATGAGGTCGTTGGGGTGGACCTTAATCCAACCTGACTAGTGTCCTTGTAAGAAGAGGAAATGGGGACACACACAACACACAGGAAGGGAAGAGACACCGGGGATGTGTACACAGGGAAAAGGCCGTGTGAGGACACGAGGAGAAGGTGGCTGTCTGCAAGCCAGTGAGAGAGGCCTCAGGAGAAACCAAAACCGCCAACGCTTTGATCTTGGACTTCCAGACTCCAGAACAGAAATAAGCTTTTGTTGTTTAAGTCACCCAGTCTGTGGTGTTTTGTCACAGGAGCCCTAACAAACTTCATTTTACTGTAAGTGATTTGCCCAAGGTGCCAGAGCAAATGATACTTGGACCAAGAAACTTAG
Organism: Panthera pardus; assembly: GCF_024362965.1. Lineage (NCBI taxonomy): Eukaryota > Metazoa > Chordata > Mammalia > Carnivora > Felidae > Panthera > Panthera pardus. The sequence goes on from NW_026526655.1 coordinate 15,352,848, forward strand.
ATTTTAAATTTTGTCATTCGGGAGCACCTAGGTGGCTCAGTCGCTTAAATGTCTGAACTTGGTTTCAACTCAGGTCACGAGCTCATGGTTCATAAGTTCGAGCCCCGCGTCGGGCTCTGTGCTGACAGCTCAGAGCCTGGAGCCTGCTTCGGATTCTGTGTGTGTGTGTGTGTGTGTGTGTGTGTGTGTGTCTCTGCCCCTCCCCTGCTCACACTCTCTCTCTCTCTCTCAAAAATAAATAAACATTAAATTTTGTTACTTGGCCTCATTCTATTACTCCATTCTGCCTTTCATTGGTAAAAAAGAAACATAGACATTTTGCATAACATTTAAAAAGTAACCTTTATTACTTCCTCTGTATTATTACAAATGGATAAGTATCCGTGTAGAAAATTTAACTGTCAGTAGGATAACTTAAGAGAAGAAAATATAAACCATCTGTAATCCCATCACCTACGGCTACAGGCTCTGTTCATGTATTGGGGCTCCCCTTCTATGCTGATAGGAACTCCTGTTTATCTGTGGACAGATAACAAATTGGGGACAAATCGTCCCCCGATGACTGCTCCCCCGACATTTCCAGGTTTTCCTAAGTATTGACATCCCCTGTGCCCAGAAGCAAATCTCTCATGCTCTTTGATCTTGGACTTCTAGAGTCCAGAACAGAAATAAATTTCTCTCTGGGAATGCAAGCTGGTGCAGCCACCCTGGAAAACAGGATGGAGGTTCCTCAAAAAACTAAAAATAGAACTACCCTACGACCCAGCAATGGCACTACTAGGCATTTATCCATGGAAGACAAGTGTGCTGTTTCGAAGGGACACATGCACCCCCATGTTTATAGCAGCACTATCAACAATAGCCAAAGGATGGAAAGAGCCCAAATGTCCATCGATGGATGAGTGGATAAAAAAGATGTGGGATGTATATACAATGGAGTATTACTTGGCAATCAAAAAGAATGAAATCTTGCCATTTGCAACTACGTGGATGGAACTGGAAGGTATGATGCCAAGTGAAATTAGTCAGTCAGAGAAAGACAAAAATCACATGACTTCACGCCTATGAGGACTTTAAGAGACAAAACAGATGAACACAAGGGAAGGGAAACAAAAATAATATAAAAACAGGGAGGGGGACAAAACAGAAGAGACTCATAAATATGGAGAACAAACTGAGGGTTGCAGGAGGGGGTGTGGGAGGGGGGATGGGTTAAATGGGCAAGAGGCACTAAGGAATCTACTCCTGAAATCAGTGTTGCACTAGATGCTAACTAATTTCGATGTAAATTTAAAAAAATAAAAAATAAAATAAAAAAAAAAGAAAGAAATTTCTCTCTTTCCCTCCTCATGCCATCTGAAGATGGCGGATGACTTTTGTAAGATCGCTTCTCAGCCGGCCCAGCACCCTCACCCCCACCGGCAGCAGCCTCCCCAGCTGCTGTGCCCCCACCAGTCTGGTATCAGGGGACAGTGCCCTTCTCTATTACGTGACTTTGCTGCAAACAGTCACTCCGACCCTTCCCCAGGCCCCTTCCACACATCAGTCTGGGATATTTAGCAGAAAGGAAGGAAAGAAAGTACATCGAGAATAATTCACATCTCTTGCTCACACTCCCCCGAGAACCTCCAGATTTGTCGGCTTCGAGGGCACCTGGCTGGCTCAGTCAGTAAAGCCTCCTACTCGATTTTGGCTCACGGTTCCTGAGTTCGAGCCCCGGGTCCAGCTCTGCACTGACAGCGTGGAGCCTGCTTGGGATTCTGTGCCTCCCTCTCTCAAAAACACATAGACATTAAAAAAATTTTTTTTCAAAGGTTATGTGTATTTCTTTACCACCAATTTGCTTTTTAAAAAATATTCATAACTATGTTTCTAGAGAGGCTTTCTTTGGTGATCTTCTATATTTTATCCTATGCATCAAAATATATCTTTCCGACAAGTTGTCCAGAGGCTTCTCCAGGCTGCCAAAGGGTCCTGGCTGTCCAGAAGGGTTGGGCCCCCGCTGTGGAGTGAAGGGACCGAGTCCCTTGTCCACCTTGCACGCACCCGTTTCAGGACTGTGTCTGGGGGATGAGGAATCGGGGCACTGGAAAGAGGGGAGGGCAAGGATAATGGCAAAAGGCACCAGATGTGACCCCGCTTCCCTCCCAGCCTCCTGGCCTGGGGCTGAGGCCTCCCCGTCAGAGAAGGGACAGCCAGAGACAGATGAACTATGTCCCTCAGATAAGTGAAATAACTTTCATGAGAGACTTTTTTTGAGATTCTGAGCACGGGCTGGACTGCTTTGGATCACAGGTGGTGGGGAGTGACCCGGTGCTGGGGAGAGGGCCACTATTCCCACGTCTGCACGACCCTGGGCAGGACAAGCACCGCTGTAGGAGTCAGAGCAGAGGGCCAAGGCTCTTTTCTGCCCTTCCTTGGGCAGCCGGCACGGAGGGGCCGGAGAAGAGGCACAGAGCAGGTACCCTACGGCAACGGCCACTGGCTTATGGGCACACATTCAGATGCCAGTTTGGGACTCAAAGACGTAATGGGATTATAAATTTTTTTTTTTAACGTTTTATTTATTTTTGAGACAGAGAGAGACAGAGCATGAACGGGGGAGGGGCAGAGAGAGAGGGAGACACAGAATCGGGAGCAGGCTCCAGGCTCTGAGCCATCAGCCCAGAGCCCGACGCGGGGCTCGAACTCACGGACCGCGAGATCGTGACCTGAGCTGAAGTCGGACGCTTAACCGACTGAGCCGCCCAGGCGCCCCCGTAATGGGATTATAAATAGGATTCAAGGTTTTCCGCGAGCTGGTGTGGGGCCCCACGTCCATCATGATGCTGGTGTGCGTGCAAATGCCAAAATGTGTTTCATTTTTCTCACGGGGGGGCAAGCTGTGTCAGCACCGGGCAGGTTCCAGAGATCTGACGAAAACATCTCTTTATTCGTTTCCTGTTGGGAAGCTTCTCTAGAGCCCCAAGTTCTGACATGAGGAAGGTCAACCAGGTCTACTGTGGGCAAGCTTCTGGGGATCCGATGAACTCTGGAAAGATTCGGACCTCACTCAGGATACCCAGGACTTTTACAAACATATTATGATGCATGTGATGCTGAACTATCATAATGGCTACCATTTATTGAGACCATACTGTGTGTAAACAGTGTGTTAAATGTTTTATGTAATACCTCATTTAATCTCAAAATATCCTTGGGAATGGGCTTGTACTTGTATTATTATATCTTGTTTTATTGGGGAAAAACAAAAAACCAAAACAGCTGATAAGCGGCTCAGAGAAGTGAAATTGCTTACTCAGGGTCATGCTGAAGGAGTCTGCCTCCAAACTGCGTTCCTAAAAAGTTCCAGAAGCAACGTTGGCCCAGGGAAAGACCTCACCTAGCACAGAATCAAAAGGCCTGGCCAACTAGGACAACGAAATCAGCTTTAGCCCGAATTCAATCCCATCCTCAAGCTGCCCCTTGGAGTTTGGCTGGGAAGGAGAAACAAACAGCAATGTCCCATTTCTGTTGAAATGTAATTGAAATGGCTCATTGTTTTTTTTTTTAAATCTGAGTCCCCCAGGAGCCAACGAATTGTTAGTGCACAATGGAGAGCAGTACCAGTGTGATGAGTGAAGGGTTTGTAGGATAAGATGGAATCATAGCCGGTAGGAAGGATTTAGAGGGCAGTCTTGCAATCTTAATTGTCAATAACGATAATGAGTTCATATAAGGACATAGCCTTGCTCAGAATTCAGCGTTTGTTTTTCTCTTCTGAAGCTCTGAGTTACCTGTTTTACTTCCCTGGCATTTTACCATTTCCTTTAAAAAAAAAAAAAAGGAGGGGCGCCTGGGTGGCTTAGTCGGTTAAGCATTGACTTCAGCTCAGGTCATGATCTCACGGTTCGTGAGTTCGAGCCCTGCGTCAGGCTTTGTGCTGACAGCTCAGAGTCCGGAGCCTGCTTCGGATTCTGTGTCTCCCTCTCTCTCTGCCTCTGCTTGTGCTCTCTCTCTCAAAAATAAATAAACATAAAAAAAAAAAAAAAAGAATATAATTTTGGTAGATTAAATATCTTACTTAAAATATTAAATATCTTAAATGTAGAATTGCTGATTTTTGCTATCACTATTCAGCATCCTCATGCTCCAGATAAGAAATGGGAAATTAGTTGAGCATCCGACTTCGGCTCAGGTCCTGAGCTCACGGTTTGTGAGTTCGAGTCCCGCGTCAGGCTCTGTGCCAACAGCTCAGAGCCTGGAGCCCGCTTCGGATTGTGTCTACCTCTCTCTCTGCCCCTTCTCTGCTCGCACTCTGTCTCTCTCTGTCTCTCAAAAATAAAATAAAAAAACATTTAAAAAGTTAAAAAAAAAGACATGGGAAAATGAATGCAGCTGTAGTTTTCTTGACCAACGTAACTATTAATATTAAAGCTCCTGTGTCTTCCTAGCTCTCCTCCTCAGTGTTCCTGCTGTGAATTTTGGAGCATCTTTAAGATTAAAGCACAGTCCAGTATCACCCTCAGGTAAAACCATGTACATGTGTTACAACATTATCCGTTCAAATGTCGCCTTTGGGGCTTGGGAAGACCACGGCCACGTGTTCTCCTTGTTGTTAAAGGTCAAAGCAGCTACTTTTGTGCCAACTTGCCTCCATCCACCGCTCGCCCACATAGCCCAATTCTACAAAACAGGAATAAAAGAGAAAAACTCATATGGTTGTTCTCCACCCTTCTGACTTCAGTGAAAATGGTACAGTTGTTTAGTCACCCAGGGGCAAAGAACAGTGAATAGTGTTAAGCGTATAAAGGAATGAAGACACATCTTTAAACGAAAACAGAATCAGGTCCTCACCAGTCTTTAAAAGGCTTCCATCCAGAATGGTTCCACCAAGGGATATATACACATATATATATATATATATATATATATATATATATATATTCAGATTCAATCATGGAAGCAGATTCATCAATTCAATAAACATTTTAGGAAGCCCCTCTTCCTCTGTGCTATGCGTCAGAGATGAAATTACAAACAAGCAAAAGTGATACCCAAGAGAAAGCCTTGACGTCCTACATTCAAGTTCTCACAGTGTCGATGGGGAAAGTGAGCAGCAGACGATGACCTAGCCCCCACCCCGCAGGTGATCAGTGCCAGACTGGAAGAATAGGTACAGTGTGCCGTGGGAACGCAGATATGAGACAAGACGTTCCGTCTGCCTGAGACTGGTCAGGAAAGACTTTGTAAAAGAGAAGCACTTGTATGTGATGGGCACTGTGGGATTTTTAGTAGTTTGCTGGGAGGCTAAGGTATGAGAGGGGAGGGAGGGCCTTCCAGGCAAAGGGATCTGTATAAATCAAGACCCAGGTGCAGGACAGGGTTGGCCTTATGTGTGACTCTGCCCGTGGCAATACTGGTGAGAAATACAAAAATATGACACTGATTACTTCTTAGTTCTGAAATTAGAGGTAGGTCAATTTCATCTTCATCGTTTGCCATCTTTTCCAAACTTTGTGCGAATAGACTGCTACGTTTTGTCTTTAAAAAAGTGCATGGCATATCGGGGAATATGGATAGAAAGTGAATAGAGGTCAAGATGCTGAGGAGGGGCGACAAGCCTGAAAAGGAAGCTGGGTAGGATGGCCTCAGATCCCCCCTGAGTTAAGGAGATTGACCCGTATCTGACAGCAGCGGTTCTCAGCGCTGGCTGAGGAGCTTGGAAATCACCAATGCCCAGGCCACACCCAGAGCAGCGAACAGAAAAATCTCTGGGGGTAGGACTCAGGCACCAGTAAAGTGGGGTAGATGCAGCCAGACACGGACACTCTAGAACGAGTGTGCACCGGGGGGGATGGAGAACCTGGAGGCTGGGAGATGGGCTGTGAGATCTGGAGTGAGAGGGGGAGCCCTGAGGAAGGCAGGGCCCAATGACACCCTAGGGTTAGGAGGGGGAGTAATATGGTGGACGAATGAGAGGGGAGAGAGGCTTCCCGGCAGAAGAAACAACACCTGAGAGCACGGAGTATTTGGAGGAAGCAGGAAGCAAACTTGTGATTAGAACAAGGAGCAGAAAGGAGACGAAAATGGTAAGGTTGATGACAATGGGTTTAGCTCACTTTAAAATATCTTTCCCATTAAACCCTTGGCTTCTGATGCAGTAGATTGTGATTTTGTTCGTTTGTTTTGGCCACTAATCTGTTATGTGCGTAAGCATCGAGTTATTGATTTTTAAACAATTACATCCTCCAAGTTTCTGATATGTGGAGTCTGTGGTGAGTTCCAATTGACCAATGTGTATAAGCTACGGTTGGCTTTATTACACATGATAATGTTACCATTTTGAACTCTAGCGTCTGTTGGTCTGGAGCATTTTCTCCACCTCAGCGCTATTGACTTTTTGTGCTGGATCATTCTTTCTCAGCGTGGAGGGCTGTCCTGTGAATTTTAAGGGTGTTGAGCAGCCTTCCCAGCCTCTCCCCGCTGGATGCCAGTAACATGCCTGCCTCCTCACCGTCCCCAGATGTGACCATCAAAAATGTCTCTAGTCTTCGCCAAATGTCCCTCGGGGAGGAAAGCTGCACCCCACTCCTCACTCCCAGGTGAGAACCACTGGTCTAGGGTCTGATTCTACACTGATTTTTCTCAGCCTCTGTGGGTGTGTTTATACGCATGCATATGAATCTCCAGGGAACCCCGTTAAAATGCAGGTTCAGCTTCTGTGGGGCTGGGGTCCAGAGCCTGACCTTTTGCATGTGTAACTAGTTTTCAAGCCTTGCTGCCTCTCTGGGAGCTTTTGAGAAACCAGGCTTTAGATGCTTCAAGTGTAAGTGCCGAGTAAGTGCTGATTTCAGTGGGAAATGGCAGCTTTCCATTAATGCATTTGAGAATCAACTTTGACCTCTGAGTATTTACAGGGTCACTTTATGCCATTTTATAGAATCCAAGAATACGGGGACTCACAAATGTGTTGCACGCCATGATCTCGTAGCCTGCCACCTGCATTATTTTATGGGTGGAGTATTATCCACCTGGAAAGCCATATTGTTAATCCTCTCAGTTGCAAGTAGTGCATTTACAATCTGATCTTCATTGGGAGCAAATGTTTCCACTCAGTCATGTGATACTCTTATTCCAATCACGCGCCATTATCAAAGTCCATTTTTGGATCGTGGGTAAAATGTCCCTTTAAATAGCCTAGGAGTCTATCTTAGAGCTGATGTATTTTCAAATTGTCCACCCAGATGAGCCTCACATGATGGAACAGATGTGATTTGGAAGAGCTGAACTGGAAAATATGTTTCTCAAAATTAAGTAATATTTTCTCCAGTGTACATAATAGGAAGTATATTTCCCCTGATATTATACCCTTAGAAGACAATCTCCAGGAGAGTGTCACTGTTAAGAATCTGCTCACCATTCCCTCAGTCTACGAATACCTACACACTGATCCCCTTCAGTGGGCCAGGGACAATTACAGGAGCTGGAATCTTCCAGAAGATTCCTGGAAGAAAAATTGATGTGACGTGATACGATGTGATTTGATGTGATGGTGACATGGGGGGAGGGGGCACAGGCGGTCAGGCAGGTATCTCTCAGGAAGTGCTGCACGGAAGGGGACGTTCAAACAAGAAGACAGCCCTGCAGAGATCCGGAAAAAGGACATTTCAGAGGAAGGCAAAGAGGGGATGTCAGAACAGTGGCCGGGGAATTCAGGAAGAGCAAAGCAAAGTGCTAAGTCAAGAGGCAGAAGAGAAGGGGCTCGTCCAGCTCAGCCACTTGTGAACTCTTGGGACTTGAGCTAAGTTCCCCGGTCCTTTCTAGGTCTGAGTATCTGCGACATCGGGGTAAACTGATCAATGGTTCTCAAACTTGGCTGCGTATTGAAATCACCTGGGAAACTCCAACTATTGACTGAATCTGTTGGGGGCGGGGGTCTTGTGCATAGGGACTGTCAGCTGTCTTCAGGTGATTCTAATGTACCCAGTAGTTGGAGGGCCCTGAACTGGATGACCAGTGAAGTTCTGTCCCACCCCTCCCACGTGCAGTCGTAGGACGGACCCTGTGGTGATGTTAAGTGATCTCAACCAGCCCAGCCTCCCTGGGCCTCTGTGTCTCCAGCTGCTGAATGTGGGCAGTTGACCTGGATTTATCTCTTCCCTTTCGTATTATTATTCTTCTATGACATGGTTAGATTGTTTGCTTACTTAACCACAGGGCTGAAATCCCATCTTGGGCCAGCGACTTTTTCCCAGCTGGAGGGGGTAATGTGATATTCCCTGTAGGGTTTCTTTTCGTCTCTTCGCCTCTCCAAGCCAAATGTATTTTTCCATCCCCTTCAGCTGTAGCATGAAAAGAGGCCTACAGACAGTCATTATAGGCATTTTCGTTACACGTGGAAGCAAACATTGACAGGGCTCTCAGCTCGCTGCTCAGGTAAACTCAGGACAAATTTAGAAACCTCAAGCTTGGGCCATCGTGCGACAAAACAGAGGGAGGATAGGTCTGTTTTGTTCCTTGACTATTTCACCCCCGTCCTTTTTAAAATTCTATGAGATATAATCCAAAAAGGCAGGTACTGTTTTTGAAGGCCAGAGTTCACTAAAGGGCTTAACTCTGTTAATGACCAAGGACACTAAATTCCAGCTAAAGCAGATTAGCCAAGTTAAGTCTGGGGCATTAGGGTCCCACCCAGGCCCGCAGAGAGCTGTCAGCCCTCCTTCCACAAATCCCTCTTAAACTCCCAGTAATAGCAACTTAATCTCTGAAGAAAGCAACAGAGGAAGAGATTGCAGTACAGCCTGGGCCGCGGAGCCGTCCTTTAGAAACAGAATGTGAACCACACGGGTAATTCAAAGTCTCTAGCAGCCACATTCAACAAGCAAGAAGAAAGAGATGGAATTAGTTCTCATTAATATTTTTATTTTACCTGATATAGCCATAATGTTATTTCAACACGTGATCGACATAAAAACTGTACTAATGAACCGTTATCTGTTTCTCAGCGCCTTTTCAAAAGCCTGTGCGTATTTTACAGCCCATTCAATTCAAACTAGAGACACTTCAGGTGTCAGTAGGCAGGCATGTGGCCCGTGATACTGTTCTTGCAGTGCCTGTAGCAGGGGGGTAGGACAGGTGGGAGGGGAGAGCCCAATAAACACTCCTTTAAGTAGGCTCCACACCCAACCTGGGGCTTGAACTCACGATCCAAACATCCAGAGTCGCTTGCTCTACCGACTGAGACAGCCAGGCGCCCCTCCCCCGCCCCCATAAACATTTCCTTAAGTAAATAGGAGACATATGATCCTATCCAGAAACGCACGGTGGCGAAGCTATTTCTTTGCTACAGATGTGGTGTGGTGAACTGGAATAATAGTAATAATTAAAAAAAAAAAAGATCCCATTTGGGATCAAATGGATCTAGGTTCAAATTCTGCCTGTGGAAGTTAAAGTCGTGATTTTAGGCAAGTTTCCGGAACCTCGCTTTCCTCAACTGTAAAACGGGGAAAGTCCTCCTTCTCGGATTCTTGAGAACAAAATGAGAAACCGTGATAACATCCAGGAGGCGCCTTTCACAAATGGGTCGCTGAAGAAATATGGACACCCCCTCTCTGAAGTGTGTGTGGGGCGGGACCTTGCGTCCAGGAGGTAACCAGCAAATGTTCATGGCGCTATAAAATGGTGGCATTAACAAAAGCAGCAGCTCCAGGCCTGATTCTTAGGACCAGAAGCTCAGGAGCCCTTAAACCACTTAATAAATACATTCAAATGCTGTTCATCTCTCTGTGTTTCCTGTAACTTCTCTGACTTTCACACAGGAACTACTATTTGGAGCAAGTTGCCACATAGGTTGTTAACATGGCTTCTCCGAGAAGTGGTTAAAACTTTAATTTTTCCTTAATTTTTCCTTTAATTTTGCTTTTAGATGATTTGTCTTTACCAACCCAGAAACGTGTCCCTTTCATACGTCTTAGACTTGATGAAGATCAACCCTCCCCCACTCTCTGCTTGGGAAAAGACCCCTGGTACTTCTGAGCCCCGGTGCATAGAGCCTTGTGGATCTTTCTGTCAGCCTTTGTGAGAAGAGTGTGGACTGAGAATGGAAAAACCTGAAGAAAAACATCAAAGGGTTGGCAGCGTTAGTGAATCTCCATGTTATGACTTTTTAAATCCGTATGATGTTAAATTTTTTTTAAGTTTCAACGAGACCCAAAATATCTAATTTAAAAACGGTACTGATTGGGGCGCCTGGGTGGCTTGGTTGGTTAAGCGTCCAACTGTGGCTCAGGTCATGATCTCACCGTCCGTGAGTTCGAGCCCCGTGTCGGGCTCTGTGCTGACCGCTCAGAGCCTACAGCCTGTTTCAGATTCTGTGTCTCCCTCTCTCTCTGCACCTCCCCTGTTCATGCTCTGTCTCTCTCTGTCTCAAAAATAAATAAACGTTAAAAAACAAAAAACAAAAAACAGTACTGATAGATCCAGATGGGTGACTCAGTTGGTTCAGCATCCAACTCTTGGTTTCGGCTCAGGTCATGATCTTGCAGTTCTTGAGTTCAAGTCCCGAGTCAGGCTCCATGCTGACAGTGCAGAACCTGCTTGGGATTCTCTCCCTCCCTCTCTCTCTGCCCCTCCCCTGCTCCGTCTCCATCTGTCTCTCTCAAAATAAATAAATAAACATAAAAAATAAAATTAAATTAAAACAGTACTGCGAGTGGGGGCATTGATAGTGGGGGAGGCCGTGCCTAAGGCGGCGGGAAAGGCAGTATGTGGGAACTGCTCAATTTTGCTGTCAACCTGGACGTGCTCTAAAAATAAAGTTTATTTAGGGGGCTGGACGGCTCAGTCGGTTGAGCATCTGACTCTTGGTTTGGGCTCAGGTCATGATCTCATGGCTCAAGGGTTTAAGCCCCGCCTGAATCAGGCTCCACGCCGACAGTGTGGAGTAAGAAAAAAATAGAGTTTATTTAAAAGGAAAGGGGCGCCTGGGTGGCGCAGTCGGTTAAGCGTCCGACTTCAGCCAGGTCACGATCTCGCGGTCCGTGAGTTCGAGCCCCGCGTCAGGCTCTGGGCTGATGGCTCCGAGCCTGGAGACTGTTTGGGACGCCTGGGTGGCGCAGTCGGTTAAGCGTCCGACTTCAGCCAGGTCACGATCTCGCGGTCCGTGAGTTCGAGCCCCGCGTCGGGCTCTGGGCTGATGGCTCGGAGCCTGGAGCCTGTTTCCGATTCTGTGTCTCCCTCTCTCTCTGCCCCTCCCCCGTTCATGCTCTGTCTCTCTCTGTCCCCAAAATAAATAAAAAACGTTGAAAAAAATAAAAAATAAAAAAAAAAATAAAAGGAAAACAAAACAAAACAAAACAAAACCCAGTAGGTTAAAAGGTAAAATTATAGGTAAAAAGCTATATTCTTAACATAGGATAGTACAATGGCCACTGTGTGATGTGTGCAATTTACTTTCTTTTTTCTTGTTTTTAGCCATAATGAGACCTAGTAAGAGAGGAGTTTCCAAGAAATCCAACAGCTTAAACTAAACGGACACAGAGGCGAAGCTCAATTAAGAACTGCAATTAGCAAGTCAATAAGGTTTGGATGTTAGCTTGTGTAATTGTGGGTTCGCCAGACTTCGAGCTAGCAGGGTCGAAAACAAGACAAGTTCGGGTGTGTCTGTGCAAACCAATCAGGGTCTGACTTCCAGGGCTTGGGTTCTAATATTAACACAGTATCTAATGAGACTGAAAAGCTACCAGGGTTAAGTTGTACTAGTTTCTAGTGTAGGTTGCCTCAAAGCAGACCCTGGGACAACTTAGGGCAAGTACTTCCTTGGGGAGGTGATCTCAGTAAGTACCAGTGAGGCAGCAGGAAAGAGAGAAAGGCCAATCAATACATGGCATGTGAAGGAGCAGTTTTCCCCTGGGGATGTCTGGGGCTCGGTTGCCAAGGGGACCCTCTGAGGAGGCACACAGAAGCTCCTCAGAAAGGGCCACACGGACAGGGGAGGCTGGGTGCAGTTTATCCACTGGCTCCTTTCCCTCCTTGGTTAAGGGCTGCCCCTGTGGTTAAGCTCCTGAGTCTTCCAGGCCTCTCTGAGCCCAGAAACAGAACTGACAGCAAAACCCTTTTGCCCTAGACACAAACTCCTGACCGCAAAGCAGAGGGTGTCCCTGTCCCAGAGGTGGGAGACTGTCAGTGTGCTGGAAGCTGTCCACTGAAGTTGCCAGATGGGGTGGGGAGGGGAGGGAGGGAAGGGAGGAGGAAGTTGGCCCCTAGCACCTCTGTTTATTAAACACTTCTCAATAGATGCATTTTGTGAATTTATGATGATGTCCTGACATTTTTTGTTGTGGGTTGATCTCTTTCTCTTCCTCTCCTCTCCTCTCCTCTCCTCTCCTCTCCTCTCCTCTCCTCTCCTCTCCCTCCTCTCCTCTCTCTCCTCTCTCTCCTCTCCTCTCCTCTCTGCTCCTCCCCTACTTTTTTTTCCTTTGAAGTAAAAAACTCTTCTGAGCTTTGTCAGCCCCTCAAACTTCCCCAGGGAGAGCCGCTGCATCCAAATTGGCTCACCACCACCTGGTGGCAGCTCCTGGGATTGCAGGCAAAGGGCTCTGATCAATAATACCCTGGGTACAATCAATTTAAACCTGATGTCTTTCCTTGAAGGAAAAGGTCACCGAAATATGAGACGAAAATAAAGGCTTTTGTTAGGGAATGATACTTTGTGTAGTGACAGGAATTCTTCTATCCTTTTAATGGCTCCAGTTCCCTAATTTGTAAAATGGTACCACCCAGGAAGGTGAATGAGCTGAATGATTGCAGCATCATAAAAAATAATCCTATATTGATGAAGATGAATTTCGAGGACCACGAAGAGATGGCACTGAAGTGAAGTGAAATATTTTATAGACCCAGAGCGAATGCTATAGCAGCCCTCCCACTGAGATAATTGGAAAGGTTTCTCTTTTATTTTATTTTATTTATTTTATTTTTATTTTTTTACATGTTTGATGCCTCTAAAAAGACACCTTATTTTCTTTTTTTTTTAACGTTTATTTATTATTGAAAGACAGAGAGAGTCAGAGCATGAGCAGGGGAGGGGCAGAGAGAGAGGGAGACACAGAATTCGAAGCAGGCTCCAGGCTCCGAGCTGTCAGCACAGAGCCTGATGCAGGGCTCGAACTCACGAACCACGAGATCCTGACCTGAGCTGAAGTCTGATGCATAACTGACTGAGCCATCCAGGAGCCCCGTTTCTCTTTTATTACGGGACTTCTTTGACGTATACTGGGAATTTCCAGGGAGGGGGTTTGGTTTGGAGCTTTGTGACGATTGACAGTGGGGTCAGTCAACAACCCCTTACCCCAGTGTTCTTTATGTTACTATTCGGGAATATCTGGCCTATGTAATGCCTACATTTGGAGCAAATATTTTCTTTGCTTTATGTGAAGACAAAAAAGTTCAAAATATGCATTCAATCTTATTTCTGTGCTTATTCATATGTGTGTGTGTGTGTGTGTGTGTGTGTGTGTGTGTGTGTATAAAGTACACTTTCCCCAACGCGGGGCTCAAACTCATGACCCTGAGATCAAGAGTTCCATGCTCTACTGAGCCAGCCAAATGCTCCTATTTCTGCTTATATTTTTAAAAGAGTAATCATTTTTAAGGTAAATAAAAATACTTCACTCAAATTTTACTGTTGCTTTGCATGTTTTATTTTTCATTTTTTTTCCTGTTTTTTTTTAAGTTTATTTATCTATATGAGAGAAAGAGAGAGATCAAGCACAAGCAGGGGAGGGCCAGAGAGAGAGGGAGAGAGAGAATCCCAAGCAAGCATTGCACTGTCAGCATGGAACCCAACGTGGGGCTTGAACTCACGAACTGCAAGATCATGACCTGAGCTGAAGTTGAACACTTAACTGATTGAGCCTCCCAGGCGCCCCTATTTTTCATTTTTTATGATTGTTGGAGAGCATACAAATAAGATGAATAGATTGAAATGAATCAGCCAAGTTGAAAACCTGTTGGCTTTCTTCACTTGAGCTTAGCATTTTCATCTCATCAAATCTCAGTATAGTATCTTATTCTTTCTACAGAATCTAACCACCCCATTTTGGATTTGAAAAAAGAAGAATAACTGAAGTTCTGTCGCTTACATATAGTGGAATCTGTACTTAGCCATGGCCTTACCTCTTTAATAGCAGAGGCTTTGAGGGGGGAAAGAATTGGACAGAGGGTTTTTGTTGGTGTAGATTGGGTCCCCGTGTATATATGTGAAACTAGACCCAGATGAATTTGTCCTCCAAAAATTTTTATTAGCAAAATAGCAGCTTTAAAAAGAAATAAATTAGGCCACTGAACTGCACACTTAAAAATAGCACAAATAGGGCGCCTGGGTGGCTCAGTTGGTTAAGCATCTGGCTCTTGTTTTGGCTCAGGTCGTGATTTCACGGTTCGTGGGTTCGAGCCCTGTGTCGGGCTCTGTGCTGACAGCAGAGTCTGCTTGGGATTCTCTCTCCCTCTCTCTCTGCTCCTCCCCCACTCGTGCTCCCTCTCTCTCTCTCTCTCTTTCTCAAAATAAAACAAATTTTTTAATTGTAAAAATGGAAAATTTTTATGTTATGTATATTTTACCACAATAAAGAAAACTTAAAGGAGAGTGATATTAAGAACAGAAATTTTAAAACATTTAGTTTTAAAGTGACCTTAAGCCACTAGAAGCTATAAACTATCCAAACATATCAAATTTCATTTCCTCTACTGCTATCATAAGTATAACATCTTAGAGAGGTTCCTTTTTTTATTTTGCTCCAGGAAAAGCTGTTCTAATAATCTATTAAACCAAATCAGAAAAACGGTCACATTACTAGATTCATGCGAGGCAAGTACTTTGCAAACATGCTGACTGGTTAGTATTTCCATCTATCTGCCATGCCTTGAGAATTCACTTTTAAAATGTCGAATGGTTAGTAATCAGCCTGTCAACTACTGATCAAGGAGAATGAAGCTTGTTTTGATGTCTGTGCCTAAAAGCAGGTCCACTGATAGAACAATAAGTTATTTTAATGTCCAAAATCCCTGGGCATGAGATTGACTGACTTATCACATTGGCTGGAGAAAATGAAAGTCCTGTTTCAGGAAATATCCAGCCTGGCCTAATTTCCCCGTGGAGCTGGGAGCTGTGCATTGTGCACAATGCACTCGTGTTGTGCTGGGGAAATTCAAGGGCCAGGGAAACTCACTAGAGGTGCCGAAAGAACGTGCGGCAGGCCTCAAGGAGCCCCACTCCAGGGCACTGAATGGCCTACCTAACAGCACGAAGATGTTCTTAGTGATTCAGAAAGAAAGCACCAGAGTTGAAGATCAAATGAGACCCTGGGAGACCTCAGTCATTCAAATAACCAGATGACGGTTATTGTTATTCACCGTTGTTGAGCAATTTTCTACTGGCCTTCAGCACGCACAAGGAGATTTACGTGGCCCTACGCTAAGCTGCACCCCACACAGTCCATTATGGTCTCTTCCAGAACTTCCGTCCTGCTTCTGAGCAATGACCAATTGCAAAGAGGAATTTACGGTCTCAGGAGCCGTCAGACTTATACTCAGTACACATTTGATGTACTTTCTTTTCGCCACATAGCTAGCCCTTTCCATTTTGTTCAGAAAGACCTGCTGATTTTGCACTTGGGTGATGCAGTTCTCCTGGGTCAGGCAAGCAAATGAATTCAGCTTTGTTTCAAACTGCTCTATGGCGGTCTTTGTTTCTTCCCTTCCTCGCCGTGCGATATTAGGACACCTGATGTAAAAATCGAAGACCAGTTATTGTCAGCCTTTTGGGGGCACTTATAGTAGTGGTTGAAAATTCTCATACCTTCAGGGGCCAGGCCTGTATCAGAGACAAGAGAAGGGGCGGGAACAATCCCATAAGGATGGAAACCGCTAAGCGTGTACTTCGAAAGAGGAAGCTGATTTTCAGTTCCAAGAATTACGGATTCCTGGTAATGTAGCCACGCTAGTCTACGGCTGAACCACCTTACGATTCTGCCAGAAAAATCGTACATCTCTATTTTAATGTGAACATCCTCAATGTTTAAAAGAGCTAACTAAGACATAGCCACAGGCCTTACTCGGCCAGTTGGTGGCTTTACCCTTTAGGATATTCAATTTTTAAAAAAATTTTTAATGCTTATTTATTTTTGAGAGAGAGAGACAGAGCATGAGCGTGGAAGGAGCAGAGAGAGAGGGAGACACAGAGTCGGAAGCAGGCTCCAGGCTCCGAGCCCGTCAGCACAGAGTCCGACGCGGGGCTCGAACTCACAAACTGTGAGATCACGACCTGAGCCGAAGTCGGAGGCTTAACCAACTGAGCCACCCAGGTGCCCCTAGGGTATTTTAGACATCGTGTTGGGCAGTGGTGATAACAAAAGAGCCTGCAGGCTACAAAGGAAACAGATACACGCAGGTGTTAAAGAATACGGGAACATGTTATAATAAAGAAACGCTCAAAGTTAACACGAGGCACGGAGGAATTAGGAACCCTCCCAAGATCTAATTCTGTTTCATCTGGCTTCGCATCATGTGTCAGGCTGTTGATTAGAAACTAGAGGGTGTGCAGGCTGCGGCTCAATGTGAGTACAGGAATAAGGCATCCTGGCAAAGTAAGCCCATCAAACCTTCGCGTTTCCTCTTAGAAGAACATTCATCTCGTTGGCCTTTCGTCCCCCAGGAGCAAAATAGACTTTGCTGAAGATGTAACACAGTGCTTCTCAACCAGTCATGATTTTGCTTTCCAGGGGGACATTTGGCGATGACCAGGGACATTTTTGGTTATCACAGCTGATAGAAGGGGGAGGATGCTGCTGGCACCTAGCAGTTGGTGGCCAGGGACGCTGCTAAGGCCTACTACGGTGCAGAGGACAGCCCCCTCCATGAAGAAGCACGTTGGCCTGAAATGTCGATAGTGCGGAGGGGTGAGAAGCCTTGGCCTAGAATTTACAATCCTATACCTGACATCAAATATTAGCCAGTTCATTTCTACCTGCTCTTTGACAAACCATGGCTGAGAATTGTTTTTCTCCCTCTCCTTCCCCCAGCAAGGCCCAGCCTTGCCTGGTCTTCTTCCGATTCTGCAGAGACGTTCTGCTTTCTCCCCTGCTTCTACTCCCAAACAGACACACACAAGACCAATTCACGGCTCGGCTGCACAACTGGCCTCCTGTTAACAGAATTCAGTCTCCGCGAAGAGCAGTTGACTAATGTCATTATTGCTATTTAACAGTGTTCTTGGGATCCCACCCTCCCAGCCCAGGGTGCCTATCAAAATATTTCTTTCCAATAAACAAAGCGCTTTCCCAAGAGGAATTCTTGATGAATAGTCCATTTTCTTTGACTTTTCACTGGTTGTTCCGACCGGTTGTTGGGAACTTTGAAGTCATGTGTAACACAGAAGCCCGCACATCATTGTGGCCCTTTGTCAACAAGCTGTTCTGGAATTCGGATTTTGTAATTTTAAGATGTAGGGATTTTAGTGCATAAAACATACTGTAAGGATTGAGACAACCAAGTTCTGCAACTCCACATTGGATTAAAGTGAACAAATGTGCTTTTTTTCCCCGTTTCTCAAAACAATGCAGAGTCTTGTGAAGCTGCCCTAGTTTTTCTCATTGCTCTTTGTTAGTTTTTGACTAAGTGGAGGTTAGGAGGATGTGGGCAGGAGAGGGACACCGTGTGTGTGTGTGTGTGTGTGTGTGTGTGTGTGTGTGAGTTGGCTGACCGGGGGAGGGAAGTGAGACCTGTTACCTCCGTGGCCGACGAGACTGAAAACATTGGGAGACACTTGCTGGGCAAATACTTTATATAATATTAAGACAAATTATTCACAAATTAGGATTCAAGTAAAGAGTCTAGAAATTCACGTTGATCCCGGTTTAGAGAATTGGCCGGAAGGGCCACAATTCCCATCTGACGGCCCAACCCCACCGTGTCACCGGTGGTCTTTCCCATCCCTCCTTTTCCTATTGTGGCTTTCACTCCATGAATCTGTGATATTAAAGGAGAGATTCTTCCCTCCTTACCTGTGAGGATGGAGACCAACAGAATTTCCTGTAGCTGGTAGACACTACTGGGATGGGGCTTATTCTGAAAAAGAAGCAAAACTCTTTTATCTACTTGATCCAGTAAATAAATACTTGTTTCTAGAAGATCAGACTATAAGCTAAGTAGAAGAGCTGACTTAGAAAAACCAACAGCTTATTTAGGAAGACTGGCTTCAAGACCCTCATGTCATTGTGCCCATGAATCCAAAGCTTTCAGTGCCAACTAGTGACTCAGCTTCTAAGACCTGCCTTAAAGTTGCCAAGACCAGGCACCCTGCACTGACTTTCTTCCTCTGGAAGTCTGCTAAACATTCACAAAAAATTTTTTTATGTTTATTAATTTTTGAGAGAGAGAGAGACAGAGACAGAGACAGAGACAGAGACAGAGACAGAAGCTGAAGCTCCAAGCTCCAAGCTCTGAGCTATTAGCACAGAGCCTGACGTGGGGCTTGAACTCGTGCATGGCAAGATCGTGACCTGAGCCCAAGTTGGACGCTTAACTGACTGAGCCACCGAGGCGCCCATCTGCTAAAACTTTTAAAGATACAGTAATAGATCTTTCCCAAATAGCCTTAATAAAATTACTTTGCTTGGTCAACAGGTCTCTCTGGTGGTCTTTTGAAAAGCCAACGGTTGACATGTACTTCTTTTTTTCTTTTCAAAAAAATTTTTAACGTTTATTCATTTTTGACAGACAGAGCGTGGGTGGGGGGAGGGGCAGAGAGAGAGAGAGACACAGAATCCGAAGCAGGCTCCAGGCTCTGAGTTGTCAACACAGAGCCCGCCGCGGGGCTCAAACCCACGAACCACAAGATCCTGACCTGAGCCGAAGTCGGACACTCAACTGATTGAGCCACTCGGGCACCCTGTGTACTTCTTAAGAAAAATGGGAAAGAACAATGAAATAAACTTGACTCTCCTCCAGTTGGAAGTGATTTGTTGTTTAAAGTTTAGGGGTGGGCATGTAAAATAATGTGGCCACCAATGAAAACAGTGTCTGGTTCCTTAAAAAGCTAAACTTAGGGGGTGCCTGGGTGGTTCAGATAGTTAAGCATCTGACTTCAGCTCAGGTCATGATCTCAAGGTTCATGAGTTTGAACCCCACATCAGGCTCTCTATTGTCAGCACAGAGCCTGCTTCAGACCTCTGTCCCCATCTCTCTCTGTCTCCCCCCTCCCCTGCTCCTGCTCATGCTCTCTCTCTCTCTCTCTCTCTCTCTCTCTCAAAAAAACAAAACAAAACAAAAAACCCAAATAAACAACCAAAAAACATTAAAGGGCCACTTGGGTGTTTCAGTTGGTTAAGCATCCAACTTCAGTTCAGGTCATGATCTCGCGGTTCGTGAGTTCGAGCCCTGCGTCGGGCTCTGTGCTGACAGCTCAGAGCCTAGAACCTGCTTCCGATCCTGTGTCACCCCTCTACCCCTCCCTGGCTTACGCTCTGTCTCTCTCTGTCTTTCAAAAATAAGTAAACGTTAAAAAAAAAATTCTTTTAAAGGCACTAAACTTAGAATTACCATGTAACCCACAAGTCTATAAACAGATGTATATCCCAAGGAGTTGAAAGAGCCTTGAACAGATATTTGTACACTCGTATTCGCAGCTGCACTAGTGACAAATAGCCAAAAGGTGGAAACGACCGGTGGCAACTAACAGATGAATGGAAAAACAAACGTGCTACATGGTAGGGTGGCATTTTAGTTAGCCGTAAAAAGGAATGAAATATGCCCCCACGCTACACGTGGAGAAACGTTGAAAACATTACGCCAAGTGAAATAAGCCAGACCCAAAAGGACAGATATCGTGCAATTACACTAACATGAGGTACCTAGGATAGGCAAATTCATAGACCAGACGTTATCAGAAGCTGAGGGAAGGGGAGAAATGGGCACTTCCTCTTAATGGGCACAGAATGTCTGTTTGGGGCAGTAAAATGGTTTGAAAGACAGTAGTGGTGATGGTTGCATAACACTGTGAATGTCATCGATGCCACTGGATCGTACGCTTAAAAGTGGTGAAATAACAATGTTTGTGTCGTGTGTATTTTACCACAATTACAAAGGAGCCTAGACTGTCTTCTTTCTTGCCCTATCTCTCCTCTGCACTCCCTACCTTCATCGTCCGACAGGACAGCCTTTAGGGAGAGCAGAACACGGATCTTCTGAACCCAAATGCTTTCAAAGGACCAGACAGGTGACAGAAATGAGCGACACCAGCCAAGTGTTTACGCCAGGAGTAGCAGGGCTTGGGGTAAAGCAGAGAACATGGTGCCCTTTCTAGCAGGTACCCACCTCTCGACGATCATTGTCATGCAGGAATGTGGGCCTGGTATTGCCAGATTTCTTCTTCTTCTTCTTCTTCTTTTTTTTTTTTTAATTTTTTTTTTTAACGTTTATTTATTTTTAGGACAGAGAGAGACAGAGCATGAACGGGGGAGGAGCAGAGAGAGAGGGAGACACAGAATCGGAAGCAGGCTCCAGGCTCTGAGCCATCAGCCCAGAGCCCGACGCGGGGCTCGAACTCGCGGACCGCGAGATCGTGACCTGAGCCAAAGTCGGATGCTTAACCGACTGAGCCACCCAGGCGCCCCTTCTTCTTCTTCTTCTTCTTCTTCTTCTTCTTCTTCTTCTTCTTCTTTTTAATGAATATCACGTATTGTCAAATTGGCTTTCCTACAATGCCCAGTGCTCCTCCCCACCAGTGCCCTCCTCAATGCACATTTTCTCATTTTAAAAGAGACAGTAAAAATTGGGATTTATATGAGAAAGCTTCCATTTGAAACCCTTGTGCCTGCAGAACTGGTGAGTGGGACAGTGTTAGATGGAGACCACCTGTTGGCTACCCCTGGTCTTCTGCCCGCTGACCTGCCCTTGAACGTGCCGCAGGTGCCCACATTAGAGGATCATCTGAGCCAGGAAAGCAGGTTTTTCTGAACTGGATGTATCGAAGTTACCACACGGTTCTATTTCTATTTATTTATTTTGGGGAGAGTGCAGGCAGGTGAGGGGCAGAGAGAGGGGGACAGATGCTCAGAAGCGGGCTCTGCGTGGCCAGGCGGACAGCAGCAAGCCCGAAGTGGGGCGCAAACTCTCGAACCGTGAGATCATGACCTGAGTTGAAGTCAGATGCTCAACCAACTGAGCCACTCAGGTGCCCCAGTCCCTTATATATTTTTGGATAGCCCTCATTCTTACTTCCTCTTAGGCTTTGTCGATAAAATGGTCAAGCGGGGTCCTGTTCCGTCCCACCATCCTTTCTGATCGGGAATCTACCCCTGTGTTTCACAAGTGATGTGAAGGGAAGTTTGCCATGTAGCCCAATGGGAGAGGCCAGTCAGAAGGAAAACTGAAATGGGGGACATGGGGAAAGGGGTGGAGGGAAAAAAGGAGAGAGATAGAAAAAAAGGAGGGATGAGAAAAGACAAAAAGGGAAAGAAATAGAAGAATCCAGAGTCGAGAGTGAATATTCATTAAACTTTAGTGTGTGGTCGGTAGCTCCTGGATAAAGACCTTTCCCGTGTATGGTCTCGATTGTTACAGAGGCCCGGGAAGAAGATATTCTGGTCTTCAGTTTGCAAATGGAGAAAGAGAAGCTCCTGGAAGTTTCCTCTATGATCCAGTACTTAGCGGGTGAGCAAAAGGGACACCAGGTGCATGCCCCATGGTATGGGTGTAAGAGCAAGACAGAGGGGCACGTGGGGGGCTCAGTTGAACGTCTGACTCTTGGTTTCGGCTCAGGTCATGATCTCCTGGTTCGTGAGTCCCAGCCCCGCATCGGGCTTCACACGGGCAGTGGGGAGCCTGCTTGGGATTCTCTCTCTCCCTCTCTCTGTCTCTCTCTCTCTCTCTCTCAAAATAAATAAATACACACACACACACACACACACACACACACACACATATATATATAAGCAAGAGAAGCAAGAAAATCTGAGGCTGGAAAGACAGAAAAGGAAGTAGCATGTTTGTTTGGAAGCTGGGAGCCAGCCACCAACCACTGCTTTCAGAGTCTACACTGCAAGGGGACATTGACTAACACCCTGTATCGTAATGATTAACCCCTATAAATACCGCACCATCAGCTCAGCTCTCCTGATTGTGTACGTGTTGATGCCATTGATTGGATCATACAGCAAAACATTGTGTCAGAGACTCAAGGTTAAAATACACAGTCCAGGGGCGCCTGGGCGGCTTGGTCCGTTAAGCATCCCACTTCGGCTCAGGTCACAATCTCCAGGTCTGTGAGTTCCGGCCCCGTGTCAGGCTCTGTGCTGACAGCTGGGAGCCTGGAGCCTGCTTCGGATTCTGCGTCTCCCTGTCTCTCGGCCCCTCCCCTGCTCATGCTCTGTCTCTCTCTTTCTCTCTCTCAAAAATAAATAAACATTAAAACATTTAAAAAAGTACACAGTCTAAACTGCAAAGGGTGCACAGTCTAAACTGTGCAAAGGGTGTAGACAGCCCAATGATGCAAGCTTGCATTAACTTTCATCTTCTTTACGCTCCTGTTCCCTGGGGTCACATCCCCAAACAAACTACCTACATGTAAGTCCTTGTCTCAAGCTCTGATGGGGGCAGGTTGGGCCAAAACAGGGCCAATGATTCTATTTCTTCACAGCTGATATTAGAAGAGGGTAATTGCCCCCGAGTGGGGCTCTGTACTGACAGTGTGGAACCTGCTTGGGTTCTTTTCTCCCTCTTTCTCTCTCTTTCTCTCTCCCCCCTTCTCAAAACAAGTAAACATTAAAAAAAAAAATAAGAGAGGGTAATTATGTCCCTTGATAACCTGATTAACTGACCTTTTTACAGTCATGGTCAGGTGTTTTAGATCCTTATTATGTCCATATAAACAAAGAAATCACCAAAAAAAAAAAAAAAAAAAAAAAAAGATGTACATGTAGAGTCACTTTGAGGGCTTGTTCACACGTCCTGCTGGGCTCCAATTCCTGATTTTCCAATTCAGTACCTCTGGGATGGGACCTGGGAATTTGCATTTGTAATAAGTTCCCAGGTGGTAATTTGGAGAACCACCGGTCTAAAGTAGCACTATGCATTTGAACTTTCAGTGGTGGTGGAAATGTTCTATATCTGCACCATCCAGTGCATGAGCAGGGGTGGGGGTGGGGGGTGGGCAGAGAGAGAGGGAGACACAGAATCCGAAACGGGTTCTAGGCTCTGAGCTGTTAGCACAGATCCCAACGTGGGGCTCGAACTCACAAACCATGAGATCATGACCTGAGCTGGTCGCTTAACGGATTGAGCCACCCAGGCGCCCCAATATTCATTCAATTTTGAATTTAAATACTACGTGTGGAGAGCGGCCGCGTGGTGGGCAGGATGGGACTAGATTCTCACTATTCCCAGATGTGCTCTTGGACCAGCATTGGCATTGTCGTAGAATATCAGAAATGCTTGTTCTCAGGACCCCACCTCAGACCTACTGAATGAGAAAGTTCATTTTAACAAGTAGCCCAGGACACATGTGTATGGACTAATTTAAGAAACAGTAGTTTGGCGGGGCGCCTGGGAGGCTCAGTTGGTTAAATGTCCGACTTCAGCTCAGGTCATGATCTCGTGGCTGGTGGGTTCGAGCCCCTCGTCTGGCTCTGTGCTGACAGCTCAGAGCCTGGAGCCTGCTGTGGATTCTATGTCTCGCTCTCTCTCTGCTCCTCCCCTGCTCATGTTCTGTCTGTCTGTCTGTCTCTCTCTCTCTCTCTCAAAAATAAATAAACATTGAAAATAATTAAAAAAAAAAAAAAAGAAAAGAAACAGTGGTTTGGCAGCCATTATTTTCCCAATGTTGCACCAGATTTCCTACTCAGCCGTTAGGGGTTAATTTACGTCTTCTCCTCACCCCCGACCAAAATATTGTGAAACCCTAACTCCAGTAACTGTGAGGGTGATGATTTTGGAAATACGGCCTTTGCAGATGTACCCACGTTAAGACAAGGTCATTAGGGTGGTCCCTAATCCAATAAATAGGACTGGTGTCCTTATAAGAAGAAGAAAATTTAGACAGAGACATAGAGGGAGAAGACCATGTGATGATAGAGGCAGAGAGCAGACTGGTGTCACCGCATGTCAAGGAACACTGAGGACTGCTGGCCACCAACAGAAGCGGGAAAAGGCAAGAAGGATTCTCCCCTACAGGTTTCAGAGAAAGCATGAGCCAACACCTTGATTTTGGACTTCTAAGCTCCAGAACTGTGACACCATAAAATCTGTTGTTTGAAGCCGCCCAATTTATGGTACTTTCTTACGGCAGCTCTGGGAAACTAACACCAATCTTCAGTGAATCCCATGGCTTCTCTGAACCCAAAGATTTCCATCTGGGCCAAAGTCGCGCATTCTTTAGTTGCCTACTAAGCGAGGGTGCTGTGACTGAGGATTGAAGAGAACATCAGCGATCTCTGGAGAGACGGTCTACGAGTGTTGCTACAACTAGACAGAAAAATCTTGGCCTCTGTCACGGTGAATTAAACACACTAGGTAAACAGCTATGACAAGAAGATGCAAAACTGGAAGACACAACTTTCTTCCTGTTTACAGCTTTGTTTCATATTTTCTAGCATGTGCAAGGCAGCATTTGCTTGTTCAAAGAGATGGTGAATGCCGAATAACCTCAACCAATAAAGAGAAATAGACTTTCCCCTCAACACTCTGCTCCGTGATAACACTCTGACCCATTTCTGCCCCCTCCCCGTGCCAGCTTGTCCCTGCAACTCAAGTCACAAAGCCATAATTTCCAGGGGCGCCTGGCTGGCTCAGTCGGTTGAGCGTCAGACTTCGGCTCAGGTCATGATCTCGCGGTTCGTGAGTTCGAGCCCCGCATCAGGCTCTGTGCTGATGGCTCAGAGCCTGCAGTCTGCTTCGGATTCTGTGTCTCCCCCTCTCTCTGCCCCTTCCCCACTCATGCTCTGTCTCTCCCTGTCTCTCAATAATAAATAAACGTTAAAAAAAATTTTTTTTTAAACAAAGGCATGAATTCCAGACTGGTCCGGTCATCTCACGTTCAGCCAATAGCAGACTCCTCCCAACGCTTCGTCACTGGCAATTGACACGACAAAGCAGCGACAGATGGTGTGACTGACCAGTGGGCACAGTGGAGGCAGCCTTCCTGTATTAAAGAACATGATGTGCAAAGAACAAGAAGGAACTGTTCCTCATTGAAAAAAAAAAAAGTTAAAAGGAAATGATTCAAGCCACTTCTGCATTGCAATGGGGGACAGTTCCGTAAAAAAAGTGGTGGGTAGAGCT
This sequence comes from Panthera pardus, assembly GCF_024362965.1. Lineage (NCBI taxonomy): Eukaryota > Metazoa > Chordata > Mammalia > Carnivora > Felidae > Panthera > Panthera pardus. The sequence continues at coordinate 15,378,162 of NW_026526655.1, forward strand.
TTCCACTAGAGGATCTATCATCCACGCCCTACTGATTGAGAAAAAAAAAAAAAAAAAGCTTTCCTGGTTGTGGTCTGGAGGAAGAGTATTACGTTAAGAAATAAATAGAAACTAAAAAATGCCACACAAGAAAGTAACAGATAATTCTGGAAATGAACCACTCAAGGGGGTTCAGAAGTCAGCAAACAGAGAGGGATAACATGTGTGGGAAAAAGTGGATCACTGACAAAATGATATTTATTTATTCATTCATTCATTCATTCATTCACTTACTCGCCCTGCTCCCCTCTCTCCCTACAAAATGATATAAAAAAATTTTTTTAACGTTTATTTATTTTTGAGAGGGGAGGGGAGGAGCAGAGAGAGAGAGGGAGACACAGAATCCGAAGCAGGCTCCAGGCTCCGAGCCGTCAGCACAGAGCCGGACGCGGGGCTCGAACACACAAACCATGAGATCATGACCTGAGCTGAAGTCAGACGCTCAACTGACTGAGCCACCCGGGCGCCCCTACAAAATTATTTTTAGAAGAACAAGAGGATCTCTGGCACAGGAGAAGCTATAGTAGGTAAGGAAAGTCCTAGAATATGTATTTTGAGGGCCTGGTTGGGGGAGACACCTGCCCTTATAACACAAATATACATATATATTAATCAAAGTAAAACACTCTCTCAGTTAAGTGATGGGTGTTTGGGTTGTCACTTCCACTTTCAGCAAGTTCCCAGAAGTCAATCGAGGAAGTGATCTGGAAGGGACAGAAAGGTCAGGTAGATATTAAGTGCTTGAGGAAGTGCTCCAGAAAAATACACTGGCAGAAAGCCAATAGTCGCCTAATGCTAAGTACATCAAAGTGTCTATATCATTCGCCTCACTTTATCTTACCCGGTAGGCATTTTATCATCTCAGATCATCGCAAGAAGGGTGAGTACAGTACAATGAGACATTAGGAGAGAGAGACAGACCATAATCGCGTAACTATAATTACACTATATTGTTATAATTGCTCTATTTTATTATTAGTTGTGTTGCTAATCTCTCACTATGCCCGAGTTATAAATTGAACTTTATCATCTGTATGTATGTATAGGAAAGATCATACCGTGTGTATAGGGTTGGGTATTATATGTGCTTCCTGATATCTACTGCAGGTCTTGGAGAACACACCCTGAGGATCGGGGAGGGGGGGTCTACTCCATATCCTATGGGCTCTGTTTCTCTGGAAAGCCCTGATATATACATATATATACATATATATACATATGTACATATGTATATGTACATGTACATATATACATATGTACATATGTATATATATGTATATATATATATATATATCCTGATATATAGATATATATATGTGTATATATATATATATATCCTGATATATATATATGTGTATATATATATATATATCCTGATATATATATATATATCCTGATATATAGATATATATATATGTGTATATATATATATATCCTGATATATATATATATATATACACATATATACATATATATATATATATACATATATACATATATATATATATACATATAAAATCTCTCGGAAGGGCACACAACACTGCTCGTGAGGAGAGGAACCAGGTGGGTGGCTGACGGTGGAGACAGAGTTTCCACTGCATGTTGTCAACCATTTACAATTTTTGAAAGCTAGAAATGTACCACCTGCTCAAAATATAAAATAAAATAAATACCAAAGTTTAATGAGATTTGCTATGTGTGGTTATTAGTTAATATTTTGCATTATGATCCCATAAAGAATGTTTTGCTAAAATAAAAATCTCTGGAAAGGCAAAAAAAAAAAAAAAAAAAAAAAACACTAAAAAAAATCAAGTCAATTTTTTTTCTCTTTTAACTTTTTGTTTTGAGATAATTTCAGACTTACAGAAAAGTTACCCAAAAAGTAGACGATTCCGGCATCCCTTTTACCCAGGTTCCACTTATATTGACATTTTATATAAACACAGTCCTGTTACTAATGCCAGAAAATTCGTGTTGATACAATATCACGAACTACACTACACTAAGCTAAACTTTTAGCCAAAGTACTAATATTGATGCCATACTAAGCATTTAGAAACTTCTTTCTAGATGGCCAAAAAAAAAAAAAAAAAGTCCAAAAGTGAGAAATCAACCAGACAGTTTCTAAAGTTACCTCTTTTTTTTTTTTACCCCCAATGTAGCATTCAAAGAAAGTTTTGTAATTGTCTGGGTGGGAGAAGGGGCCATCAGGGTTATCAATTATGCAATCTTCCTTATCCTCCCGCTTGGCGAAGTAGTGGCAATTTCTCAGCACTTTCGAGACTTCAGTCTTCAATTTGTTTTCAGCAGAGCCCAGGCCAAGTGGTGATGGATCCTACTTTCGCCTTCTCTCCCCACCTTTTTCATTCTGTGACTTTCTGGTTTGAGCTCCATCTAGGCACACAACCTTCTTCTTCTTTTTTTTTTTTCAATTTTTTTTTAATGTTAATTTATTTTTGAGAGACAGAGACACAGCATGATCAGGAGAAGGGCCGAGAGAGAGGGAGACACAGAATCCGAAGCAGGGTCCAGGCTCTGAGACGTCAGCACAGAGCCCGACGTGGGGTTCAAACTCACAAACCGCGAGATCATGACTTGAGCGGAAGTTCGACACTTAACCCACTGAGCCACCCAGGAGCCCCTAGGCACATCACCTTCTTAGGGAGGCCTCAGGATGGACGCTTTTGCACACCACCTAGACCTGTCCTGTTCCCCGGCTCCCACACACCCTTCCAAGTCAATCTTGCCTGGCCTCAGTCTCTGATGAATAAATATTTGATAAAATGTTGGTGCTGGATTAATATGCTGCTCCTAGGGGAATCTCCCTGCGATATGGAAATTCTAGAAGCAGCATGATACCCTCGGGCCGACCGCATTGATGGGGGAAGGGAAGGGAGATAGGAAAACCTGAATGGCTGTAAAACTCTCACTAATAAGCTGTGTGGCTTCGACCACATCACTCAATGGCTCTAAGTCTCATTTTACTGTAAAACAAGAGAAGGAAACTAGATGAATATTTAAAAAAATATTATTGGCATTAAAGATAGCTTTGAAAATCTGATAAAATAAATCTATAGGCCATACCCTCAGGAAAGTACACATTGTGCTTACATTTTTTTTTAATTTTTTAAATGTTTATTTATTTTTCACACACAACACACACACACACACACACACACACACAAACACACACAGTGCAGCGGGGGAGGGGCAGAGAGAGAGGCAGACACAGAATCTGAAGCAGGCTCCAGGCTCTGAGCTGTCAGCAAAGAGCCTGACTCGGGGCTCAAACTCATGGACTGTAAGATCATGACCTGAGTTGATGTTGGACACTTAACTGACTGAGCCACACCAATGCCCCTGTGCTTATGTATTTTTGAATATACAAAAGGGATGATAATATCACAAAATAGGAGATCACAGACATTCCTCTGCATTTCACACTCTAAAGATGACACTGAATTTGTTTTACTCCCCATGGGGCCTTTATTATACAGATCAGTGTAATGTGTAGAAGGGAGGACTGGAAGAAACAAGAGAGGCTAGGTTGATTCACCTAAGAATCAGAGTGCTAATGTAGAAGGTAAGCAAGAATAGGTCTGGCTAAATAAAATGTACTTCACCAAAATTACAAACTTTTTTTTTTTTGCTTCTGAGGACATTATCAAGAAAGCGCAAAAAAAAAAGGGGCATCTGGATGGCTCAGTCGATTGAGTGTCCAACTCTTGATTTGGACACTCTTGCTAAAATAGAAATCTCTGGAAAGGCAAAAAAAAAAAAAAAAAAAAAAAAAAAAAAAAAACAACACTAAAAAAAATCAAGCCAATTTTTTTCTCTTGATTAATTTCTCTTGATTTGGCTTTTTTTCTTGATTTGGATTTTTTCTCTTGATCATGGCTCAGGTCATGATCCCAGGGTCATGGGATTGAGCCCCACGTGGGCCTCCATGCTGATCATGGAGCCTGCTTGGGATTCTCTCTCTCTCCCTTTGTCCCTCTGCCCTCCCCCCTGCTTGCACTCTCTCTCTCTCTAATATAACAAAAAAAAAAAAAAAAAAGAGAGAGAGAGAAAAGAAAAGAAAAGAAAAAGATAAAGACAATGAAACAAACCCCTACAGAATGAAAGAAAATATTTACAAATCATATATCTGACAAGGGACTTGTATCTAGAAGGTATGAAGAACTCACAATTGAACAATAAAGAGGCAAATAGCCCTATTTAAAAATGGGCAAAAGACCAGACTAGAAATATCCCTAACAAAGGTATACAAATTGCCAATTCGCTCATGAAAAGATGCTTCATATCATGTTAAGGAAATGCAAATCAACGTCACAGTGTTGTTGGGAATGCAACAAGGAATGCAAATCACATTCTCACCCACTAGAATGGCCTTGATTAAAAAACAAAAAAAGATGGACAATAGCAATTGTTGGCACAGATGTGGAGAAATTGAAGACTTCTTAAAAAAAAACACGTATGTATGTATGTATGTATGTATGTATTCTTTTCAAATTTGTATTTAAATTATAGTTAGTTAACGTACAGTTCAATGTTGGCTTCAGAGGTAGAGTTCAGTGATTCATCATTTTCATACAACCCCTAGTGCCTATCATAACGAGTGTCCTTATTAGCACCCATCACCGTCTATCCCATCCCCCACCCCCATCCCTCTATCAACCCTCAGTTTGTTCTCTGTTGCTAAGAGACTCTTATGGTTTGTTTCCCTCTCTCTTTTTTTCCTCCCCCATATGTTCATCTGTTTTGTTTCTTAAATTCCACCACATATGGTTTATATGGTATCTGTCTTTCTCTGACTGACTCATTTCACTTAGCATAATATATTCTAGCTCCATCCACATGGTTGGGAAAATCTCATTCTTTTTGATGGCTGTGGAATACTCCATTGTATATGAATATCACATCTTCTTTATCCATCATCAGTCGATGGTCCCTTAGGCTCTTTCTATAATTTGGTTATTGCTGCCAATGCTGCTATGAACATCGGGGTGCATGCATCCCTTCAAATATGTATTTTTGTCTCCTTTGGGTAAATACCTAGTAGTACAATTGCTGGATTGTAGAGTAGTTCTATTTTTAACTTTCTGAGGAACGTCCATACTGTTTTCCAGAGCGGCTGCGCCAGTCTGCATTCCCACCAACAGTGCGAGAGGGTTCCCCCTTCTCCGCATCTCCCCAACACCTGTTATTTCTTGTGTTGTTCATTGTATCCATTCTGACAGGTGTGAGGCAGTATCTCATCGTGGTTTTGACTTGTAGAGAAATGGGAAGGCTTATACACTGGTGGTGAAAATGTAAACGCGTTTCAGTGGCTGTGGAGAACAATTTGGAAATTCCTCAAGAAGTTAAACATGGAGTTATCTTATGACCAACAACTCCACTCTTAGGTATATACCTAAGAAAATTGAAAACGCGGAAAAACTTATTCACAGAAAAGCTTGTGCGTGAATATTCACAGCAACATTATTTGTAATATCCAAGAAGAGGAAAACCCAAACGGCCATCATCGCATGAATAGATAAACAAAATGTGGTAAATCCATACAATGGAATATTATTCAGCTATAAAAAACGAATGAGGTCAATACATTATACTACAATATGTATGAACCTTGAAGACATTATGCTGAGTGAAAGAAGCCAGACACAAAAGGCCACATATCGTATGAACCTATTTGTGTAGAATGTCCAAAAGGTACAAATTCAGAGAGAGTCAATAGATTAGTGGTTGCCAGGGGGTGAGGGAAGGGATAATGGGGAATGACGGCTAGCGGGTTCTAGTTTCTTTATGGAGTGATGAAAATATTCTGGAATTAGTGGTGATGATTGTATAACCTTGTTAATACACAACCCTCCCCCTGGAATTGTACCCTTTAAAATGGTGAATTTTGGGGCACCTCGGTGGCTCAGTCGGTTAACCATCTGACTTTGGGTCAGGTCATGATCTCGTGGTTCGTGGGTTCGAGCCCCGTGTCAGGCTCTGTGCTGACAGCTCAGAGCCTGGAGCCTGCTTCAGATGCTGTGTCTCCCCCTCTCTTGGACCCTTCCCTGCTTGCACTCTGTCTCTGTCTCTCCAAAATAAATACACATTAAAAAAAATAAAATAAAATAAAATAGTGAATTTTATTGTATGAGAATTATATTCAGATTTTTTTTAAAAGGAAAGGTCAGGAGGTAGAAGGGGGAGAGAATAAATAAGGAAGACGAGGGAGCCGGTCAGACTTTGGGGAAGAAAGAGAAAAGGAAGTTCAAGACCCCTGGCCTTGTATGAAATGTGAGAGAGATGGAGAGGTAAAGAGGGTTTTTAGGAAGTTTAATATGTATCTGGGATATATCCCACTCTCTTTTGTTAGATTCTTCAGAAATTACATATTTTTAAAGAATTTTGGAATTGGGGGAGGGCCCTGAGGGGCGCCATTGGTTGAGGGTCCATCTCCCGATTTCAGCTCAGGTCACGATCCCAGGGTCGTGGGATTGAACCCCGCACTGGGCTCCAAACTGAGCATGAAGTCTGCTTAGGTTTCTCTCAATCTGCCCCTCTTCCCCACTCGTGCTCTCTTTCTCTCTAAAAAAAAAAAAAATAAGTAAATCAAAAATAAAAATTAAAAAAAAAAGAATTTTGAGTTTGAGTTTTGGGATATTGAATTGCGATTGGTTCCAAAATAATCCACTTGTTTTGGGCTTGCACATTTATTCAGTCAACAAATGTTTATTGAGCAACTACTGAATGGCAGGCCCCGTTCTGTGGACACTGGGATGCATTGGTGAGCAAGACACAATGAGGAGCTCTCCTTCTAGAGCCTTATAGTCTAGGTGTGTGTGTGTGTGTGTGTGTGTGTGTGTGTGTGCGCGCTAGCATGCCCGTGAGTACAGCTCTCACACAGACTTGATGAAAAAAATAAAAATTCCAAGGGCTACAATTTAGGGATACATAAAGCCCTTAACGCCCTTGGGTTGAAGATGACCCAGATTCAGAATCCTTGGCCAAAATAATCTCCAAATGTCCCTTTTATCTAAAAACAAAACAAAACTGTGATTCATGGAACAGGTTTGAGAGACGTAAAAGTGATAAGGCCTCCAAATTAAGTATACTGTTGAGATGCAGGTCATCCTATTGATGAAGAGTTTGCAAAATAAACAATGCTAACGTCAAACGTCTTAACGAACTGCCTCAATTCTGTCGCAGGATTTCCTGAGGGTCCACTGTGCCCAAGACATTGAGATGGACACAGAGAGACCCACACTTGGTGGACGCTAAAACTGGAAGGCACTTTGGTAACGATCTAATAATGACTTCAATCCCTTCATTGTATGGAGGAGGAAACCGATATTCAGAGGCTCAAGTAACTTGGCCAAGTTCCCACAGTTGCGTAATCACAGATCTGGGATTACAGCCCCGATGTCCTAATACTAGGTTCAGTCAGAGCATTCACTTAAAAATAATGGATATGTTAATGGGAGATTGTCTATTTACTAAATCAAGGACCTATAGTTCCCTCTGAAACAATATATTGCTTCTTAATTCTGCCTCTACCAGTTAACAATAATGAAACACCATTTTGTTTGTTGATTTTTCCCCATTTATTCAGTTCTCTCTCAAACAATGTATTGCTTCTTAATTCTGTCTTGTCAGTCAACAGTGATTGATTTTTTTTCATTCATTCAGCACTATCCCAGGCACCATGAGGAATGCAATATTATTCAGACAGAGCCCTGACCTCAAAAAGCTAAAAATCCAAACGAGGAAGTAAGACAGAACCACAAGTAAGTACGATGTAGAGTAGATCTTGGTGACACCGTTAGAGGCTACTGTATGTCATGAGGTCCCAGAGGAGTGGAGTCACGTCTGCTTGGGAGAAAGAAAAGCAAGAAAATATATGCTGACCTCACAGAGCTTCGGAGGAAGAACTTCTGGAGTGCACGGAAATTGTTCAAGTCTTCAAATACAAGTTTTCTATTTATTAACAAACATGAACTGCAAAGGAAAATCAGCAGTTTCCTTAAAATCACCCAAACAAACGATCTCTAACCACGGGACACATTTTCTTAACTGGCTGCTGAGACTTTTAGAATACTTCACCAATCCTCAGGGCAAATAGATCTAACTGCACCCACATTGACCTCGGTTGCGTCTATACTTAGAGTAAGATTAAAGTACTTAAATTCCGTTCCCTCTAAATTGATACCTTTAGCCTTCATAGTTTAAGTCGGCCGCTGTAATTGTGTAGGGGCTTTTCAAATGGCAGTGTTATATGAGTTTAATGAGACTTGATAGCTTGAAATGGAATAAATGCCTTAAAAAAACCCCTTCAGTTTATTAAGTTATAATTTAGATGTAGCAAACATCACACTTTTTAGGTGTAAAGTTCCATGAGTTTTGGCAAATGGGATGATTTTTAAAAACAATTTTTTTTTAATGTTACTTATTTTTGAGAGACAGAGCATGAGTGGAGGAGGGGCAGAGAGAGAGGGAGACACAGAATCCGAAGCAGGCTCCAGGTTCTTCAGCCCGACGCGGGACTCGAACGCACGGACCGTGAGATCATGACCTGAGCCAAAGTCGGACGCTAACCGACAAAGCCACCCAGGTGCCCCACAAATGGGATGCTTTTTATTGTGATTCCCACAGTTAGATTAGCACAGTAAAGATATGCAGAACTGAATGGAGAGAGACAGGCTAGGAAGCAGTACTTATGTACAGCTAACATTTCCAGCATGCTCCTTTGTTTGTTTGTTTGTTCTAATGTTTATTTTATTTTTGAGAGACAGAGAGACAGAGTGTGAGCAGGGGAGGGGCAGAGAGAGGGAGACAGAACCCAAAGCAGGCTTCAGGCTCTGAGCCGTCAGCACAGAGCCCAAATGCAGGGTTTGAACTCGTAAACTGGGAGATCATGATCTGAGCTGAAGTCTGATGCTTAACCGACTGAGCCACTCAGGTGCCCCTTAAGTTTATTTATTTCTAAGAGAGAAAAAAACCCAGCATGCGCTAGCGGGGGAGGGGCATAGAGAGAGAGGGAGAGAGAGAATCGTAAGCAACGGGGGCTCCACCTCACAAACCATGAGATCATGACCTGAGCCGAAATCAAGAGTCAAACATTTAACCGACAGACACCCAGGTCCCCCTCCGGTATGCTCTTTATATGCATGATCTTACATCTCCTTACATCTCCTGTCCCTATAGAAAATATTCTTTTATAATCTCTAGAGATGCGAAAACTGCAGCTTGGGGAAGTCAAGCTGGCCAGGGGCACAGACCCAGGAGGTAGCAGTCTCCCAAGCAGGGAGAATTTCTGGCCTCTGTCATTAAGTAGTTTAGAGATTAGGGGAAATTCATTTGGCCCCTTAGGGCTTCATTTTTCTCACGTGTATAAAGAGAAGCTTGGACTGGCCTTCTAATCCCCCGGCACACCTCTAATTCCCTACCAGAGCCCCACCATCTTGGTTCACAAGTGGAAATAAAACGTCTGACCAGCAGTGGCCCCCCAGGGCTGAAATACTTAAACAGCCCCAGCAGTTAAAGAAACAAATAGAAATGCCACACAGGCTTGAACGGAGCCCAGCCTGCTCCCACACAGACTCTTCCCCTCTTTCTCAACATAAGCGGCTGGCACAGGGAACAAGGACAATGCCATCTCCTGGAGTTCAGGAGGCCAAAGAAACAAATGGCGAGGAAGGACATGAGGCCTCAGTCCAGCAGAACAATGTGGCCCCTGTCTTCTGTTCTGGCTTCTCCAATCTCGTCACATCTCCACAGACCACAGATAAAGAGATTTGAGTCGGCTGAACCACCCTCGTTCTCTGAGCTTTCAGTCCTGTGGTTGCCAAACCATCCTTCCAACACATCACCCCACTTTAAATGCTCCCTCCTCCCACCACCCCGTCTCAGCAAAGTTCATTATTGTCTGGTAGTTCTGGAGGGAAGTATAAAATAAGACTGGAGAGCTGGGGATAAGTATGCCTCTTCTCTCTGCAGCATAGAGTGAGTGGAGACCTAGTTCCAAATTCTGACTCAGCTACCAAATGGCTGTGTGAATTGGAACACTCTACTATCTTTTTTTTTTTTTTTTTAATTGGGACTGAAGTCAACAAGTAAACTTTATTTCCCGTATAATGATATTCCTTTGGGGGTGCCAATGCTAAGAGACCTGGAGGGGAGTATTACATCTTTCTGGCCATACGTCACCTCTGTACTTTACTCGGCACTCAGGGTTAAGGATTATATTTGACGAGTGCATTGAGGGTAAATGGATAAGGCAGCCTAGAAGGAGTTCTCGCTGCCCCAGGGACCCTCATAGTACTGGCCACTCCTACCACCCCAGGCCTCTCCAAGCAACCCCCAGGGATGAGGGGGTCAATATGTCGTCACACCTACAATATCTGTATGTCAAGGCACACGTCTTGAGAAGCTGTTTTAAACTTTCATACAAGTGTACGAATGGAATGGAATGATCATATTGATGTGAGTAAATCATTTTACCTTCTTTCACTCAATGACCACAGGGGACACTGCCTAATCACGGACATTACATTATTTGTAAAAACAATACAATGACATATTTTGGACCCATGATGAAAATAGGAATGCTTTTGGTTGCACAAAACAGAAAACTTGGCTTTTTCGTTCTTGCATAACAAATGCACCTTGGCTTTTTTGTGCTTGCATAACAGGGAGACTTGACTTAGACAGTTACTGCTATCGGTTTAACATTTGTTGATGCCAGAGCTTTGGGTTGGTGTCTTGGGAGATTCCTTTGGCCTTGCCCTTGTGGTTTCAAGATGGCCACAGAGAGCTCCAAAATGACATCGTCCAAAGGTATCATGCAGAATCTCCCTCAGTGCACCAACTCCTTATCAGGAAGAAAAGAACTCCCCAGAAGCCCCTAACCAGACTCCCTCATATTTCATTGGCCACAACTGGAACACGTGGGCACTCTTAGCTTAGAGTAAGATTGAGAAAGCAAGTATCTGACCTGTTTAGTGGGATGCCAGTCAGGGAGGCAGGGTTTTGAGAAGCCAATTTGTAGTGTCTGACTTACTGCTCTGCAAAGCACTTCTGGTGAGAACTTAAAGGGACATACAAGCCTTCATTTCCCAATATCATCCAAACAAAATGACTTCCGATTATTAAAACATACAAACAAAATTATTTTTAAAAACAGAGCGTCTGTGCGTTCTACAACATCTGCCAACTCTCTGTAGATATTTGGCAGCTTGGTCTATAATGGTTTGCTCAGATTTCTTAAAATAGAAGTTCTCACTTTCCCTCCTGAAAGTTTCTGGACTCTTCCAAATGCCTTCATGTCTTAAGTCTGTGAGTTCCCTCATAAACCGCCTCTTCCCCCTGGTCCGTCTGTATCTCTTCTCACTAATTACTTCACAGAGAGTCTTCTTACACATCTCGTGCACCTCTTGCGAAGAAGTAGTCTCGACAATATGAAGTAATAACATTCTTAATTAAGGTATATGCAAAATATTTTAGAATGATATTAAAACTAATAAAAGTCTGAGAATGTATTTTTCTGCTATATGCATGGATTAGCAAATCAAATCAGCAAGCCAAGTATTGGCTTATAATGAAAAGCAGCAGCCCCTGCCTCCCCTCCCCCACCCTCCATTCTCACTTCCAGAGTTGATAATTTTCAACTCACTTGCCTTTTCCTTTATGTTTTTTTTTTTTTTTTTTTTTTAAGTAGGCTCCATGCCCAGCATGGAGCCCAACACGGGGCTTGAACTCATGACCCTGAGATCAAGACCTAAGCTGAGATCAAAAGTCGGATGCTTAACCAACTGAGACACCCAAGTGCCCCTCCTTTATGTATGTATATCTACATTCTTTCTTTTTTTAATGTTTATTTATTTTTGAGAGAGAGATAGAGAGCATGCAAGGGGCAGAGAGAGAGGGAGACAGAGGTTCCAAAGTGGGCTCTGAGCTGACAGCAGAGAACCCGATCCAGGGCTCAAACCCATGAACCATGAGATCATGACCTGAACAGAAGTCAGACACTTAACCAACGGAGCCACCCAGGGGCCCCTGTTTATACCTACATTCTAAATTACATGCTTAAATTGCTATTTCTTGGCTTTTTTAAAATGAGACTTCATCTGCTGGCTCTCTTCTAAGCAGTATGAGGATTTGGCTCCCTCTTACATCCCCACACCTATTTTTGTCCTCCCCTCCCCCCATTATTCTCTATAGTTATGTCACTTTCTCCATTCTAAATGCTCTTCTGTACATAGTGTTCTGTTCTTGTTTTATTGTTGTAAACTCTTCTCTTGTCTCTCTAAAGGTAAATTTTCTGAAGTTTCCCTCTCTCTCATGTTCCTTATTTGTTCTATTTCCCGTTGAAGGCATTCTTGAAATGTCTGATGATTCTTGAATCTTCCTTACAGACACCAAAATGCTGACCAGCAGCCCTGTGTAAATAGTTTATTCGTTGGTGGGCTTCAGTAGATTGTGGCAGATGGAGACCCACATAAATTGGAATCTGTGGGTCTTCTCTCTTGGGTTAGTGGGTTTCCCCACAGAGGAATTATCTATTCTCCTATTGGGGTGATAGGAAGTTGGTGCTGAGGATAGTGGGAACCTAGTGTGGGAAGAGGGTGATGGGAATTACCATTCAAAATGGAGACTGTCACTCAATCAGCTTTAAAGGCACCTCACCACCCCATCTCTCTCTACTGAGCCTGGTATTCCCAGAGTGTAGAATTTCTCCAGAATTTCCAAGAGCAAAACTCTTGTGCTCTGCTCGGGTAGGGGCAAGAGCTGCTGGCTTTAGGGTAGGGAATCTGTGAGTCTTCTCCTTAAGGAGATTTGTGACGATCCTCTTTGGTTTTGATCCTCTCCACACCCAACTTCAAATAGTTGGTGCCCTCAATGGGTTGGCCTTCCAGAGATCCTGCAATGGGAATCACCTGCTTTTTACAGGACTCTTCCCCCCGACTCTCTCTGGCATTAAGTTTCTGCCTTTTCTGTTCTGGCGAGTCACTTACCACTTGTCCATCTGTTTTCCATCTTGCGAAATAGTTTTGACATCACTTTCTCCTCTTACCCCTCCCCTGTTCTCTTTGACATTTTTTTTTAATCATTTTTATTTTCACTTGAGGAGTTTCATGAAAAACAATAAAGACTTGTGCCGTTCAATTTGTCACATTTAACTGAAAGTAATAAATGTTTAATTTTTAGGGGTCCAATTTTAGCTGGGCAGACATCCACCTGTCTACTTATGTATATATGTGAGGGTCTGTTTTTGGAAACAAGAAAAAAAATACATATTTATATCTCAGGCAAGAGAAAAACTATACTTTCCAGCTTCCCTTGCTCTTGCTGTGCGATGTGGACTAAGTTCAGACCAATATCATGAAAGTGGCAGTGATGTGTGCACTTCTGAACCTTGGCCTTGACAACTTGGCACTTCTCTGCCCTCTCTCTGCTTCCCCCGTGGGCTAGAATGTGAACGGGGTGGCAGCCAGTGTCAACTGTACAGACAAGGACGACACCCGAGGGGACGGTGGAGAAACAAATGGAAGGCACTTTGTTGGTTTTTTTTTTAATTTTTTTAAATTAAGTTTATTTATTTATTTTGAGAGAGACAGAAACAGCATGAGTAGGGGAGGGGCAGGGAGAGAGGGAGAGAGAGAATCCCAAGCAGGCTCCGCGCTGCCAGCTCGGAGCCCAATGCGGGGCTCGAACTCACGAAACCATGAGATCATGACCTGAGCTGAAACCAAGAGTTGGTCGCTTAACTGACTGAGCCACCCAGGCGCCCCGGAACTTTGTTTTTGAATAAACCCGCCCACCATCCTGGACTGTTCACCTTCAGGCTATTACATGAGAAAGAGATTAATGTCTTCAGGCGTCTGTAGTTTGCGGTCTCTCTGTTACAGCAGCTTAGCCCATACTCTACGACCCTATTCAGTAGTGCCCGAAACAACTCTATGAATAAGCTGCACATCTATTGCCGGTGGAGATTTAAAAAGATACAGAGTCCCGGACCCCACCTTCCCAGATTCTGCTTCAGTCAGTCTGGGGTAAGTTACAGAAATCTGTTTTGTTTGTTTTTTAACTACCTAGATTTCTCTGATACATTGCCAAGCTGATGAACCACTGACCACGCCCAGTTTCCTATAAAACATTTTCCTCACATTCCTATGGTTTTTTCCCATTCCTCATTCATTCTCTGGAAGTCTCCATGTTCTCTTCCCAGTTCCTTTGTTAAAAGTCAAAAAATTGTTTAATGTTTATTTATTTCTGAGAGAGAGAGAGAGAGAGAGAGAGAGAGCATGAGGGGGGTGGGGCAGAAAGAGAGAGAGGGGGACAGAGGATCCAAGTGGGCTCTGTGCTGACATCAGTGAGCCCAACACAGGGCTCGAACTCATGAACCATGAGATCATGACCTGAGCCTAAGTCGGACGCTCAACCGACGGAACCACCAAGGCACCCCTAAATATCAAATGTTAATGTCACCATAGTGGACCCTTATTTTTGCCTTTCCAGAATCTATTCACTCTGATTTCCTTTGGGGACCCACTTATCCTTTATTCCCTGTCCCACGTGGTTTAGAAATCCAGCCAGCCCCACAATGTCCCCATCTCTAGGGAAGGGACACTCAACCACAGAGCCCAGGCAAGTCAGTATATCCCCCCCACCCCTTGACCACAATGACGCGTTCAGGGATGGACACATGAGCCAAATCAGTTCAACTGAGACCCAATTCTAGGAAAAAGAGTTCTTTCTCCTTTGGGAGTGCTGATCTTGTAGGATGTGTGCCTGCTGTTGTTGGTGCCTGTCTTATGACCATGAAGGGAGTCTGACAGAGAAGTCAACACAGTGGAGAGAAGATAGATGGAGACAGACTGAGTTCTGATGATATCATGTCAGCATCTGGATCCACGCCTGAATCCCTAGACCCTTCAGCTATGTGACGGGAGGAGGGAGAGAGTGCTGCTTATTATGTATATGTATGTACATATTATATATGTATAGTTATATGCATATATTACATGTAGTATATATAACATATCATGCCTAGGTTATATCATATGTATATATGTCTACATATGTACGTATATAATACTTTTATACTTACATACAAATACATACACACACCATGATTATAAAATTAACTGTAAAGTTCAAAAGAGGACAGAGAGTTTCTAAGGGAACGAACAGGTAACATGTTATAAATAGTTTCAAAAAGAATAATCATTAGATCAACATATCTAATATACCATTCTTCTGTTTTAACCACTATCTAGGGTAGCATTATTTCTGAATTTTCATGAAGCTCATACAAACAGACCTTTGAGCAATTATGCAAATGTCTGGGCTACAGTGTTAATAATTACCTGGTTCCAGTTCTACACTGCATTCTAGAGTTTTCTCTGTAGGTCTGATCCAGTTTTGCAGTCACTATAGGGCAATTTAAAACAAAATATGTAAACATATATAAAGATCTCCTGACCTAGAATATCAGCGATACAGACTTTCTGAGTTAAAGGCATCTGGTAGACTTTAATGTGTTCATGACAAAGACCATGATTCGGAAGCAGACTTTGCTTGCTGACATCAGGAAAATTAAGGTAGGCTTGATAGGTTGAGCTTGTCATCACTTTCCTATATTCTATATTCAAGGTACGGAGCCTATTTGCAGCAGCTATACGGTGTCCCCCACAAACTGTTCTCACCCTCCCCTGGGGTCCACAAATCAAGTCAGGTCAGCCTCCTGTTTTTATATAGCCTGCGAACTAAAAATGATTTTCACACCTTCGAATGGTTCAAGAAAGATCAAAAGAAGGTTTCATGAAAAGTACATGAAATTTGAAACTCCACGTCCATAATAAAGTTTCATCGGAGCACGGCCACATTCACTCATTTATAATTATCTACGGCTACTTTTGCACAACAGTGACGGAGTTGAGTAGTTATTGACTAAGCTATTTACTATCCTAGTCTTTCCCGAAAAAGTCCACTGAGAGACAATGTTGGAGAGAATGGGAAGTCAGTAGTCATTTTCCCGGCTATATCTGTACCTGGGGGTGACCCATGGGACCCAGTTTCGACCAATGAGATGTCAAGTAAGGTTTGCAAGAGGGATCCTGGGAAAGACAGCAAGATTTCTAGCAAAGTAAAGGAAGAAAATGGACACCTTTCTTCTTCTTGTGTTGACATTTCTATTTGCTATATTATTGGCTATATTGGTGGACGAGCTAAGGCTTTCTCGAGTCTCTGGAGTAGGAATTGATTTCAAGCAGTCTCGAGGTTTTCTAAACCTAGTCTCAAGAATGGTCACTGTGGAAAGAATAAGTTAGATGCTTGTCATGGGAAACTTTCTGTTTTCTTTAGCAATTTGATCGTGGTCATGCAACCCCAGACTCCAATTGAGGGGAGTTCAACTTCAGTCTAAGTTAAACCTGCCAAGGGTCTTGGGGTGGGGAGGATAAAAAAAAACAAGTTTAAAAACTGTGTCTTAAGATTCAGTGTGCTCATTTAATGGTGGCAAAGATGTAAAAGGATCAACGATTGCTAGTTTCTATCACTCGGAACTTCTGTGTAGGAGAGAGAATTTTATTATTGTAAGTGAATACTCAAAATTGTATATTCTTATATTCAGTTCTCATTTTTATTAAGTTTCATGTGACAGTTAAGAGTCTCAAATCTCTCAGAGAGCTATTCCACATATGGTTCTTTTGGGAATAAGGCATAAAAAATAAGATTTGAATATATATATAGTTATTAATAATTATTTATATAGCTATGTTTATATATTTATACTAATATAAGTATTATGTTAACTATTATGTTATTGTTTATATATAAAATATATATTTAACAAGTAAAGGGCAGAAAAAACAAAGTAAAAACCTACAGTAAAATGGAAACCAATTTGACAATAAACTTCATATATTGAAAAAAAAAATAAAGAATGATGAAAAGTAAAAAAAAAAAAACAAAAAACCTACGGTAAAGTTTATGAAAAGTTTAGGGTATTTCCTGACATTTCAGATTTCTTTTTTTTTTAATAATTTATTTATTTACTAATTTACATCAAAGTTAGTTAGCATATAGTGCAACAATGATTTCAGGAGTAGATTCCTTAACGCCCCTTCCCCATTTAGCCCATCCCCCCTCTCACAACTCCTCCAGCAACCCTCTGTTCTCTAAATTGAAGAGTCTCTTCTGTTTTGTCCCCCTCCCTGTTTTTATATTATTTTTGCTTCCCTTCCCTTATAACATTTCAGATTTCTAAGTATAACTTCAGTTCCAAAAGTTCCAGTGTCTAAGCACCCCTTCATTAAAAGTATTTTAGAAATCCATTATAGAAGAAAATAATTTCTCCTCGAAGAAAGAGAAACTGAAGCCCAGAAAAGACAGTCACAGTCACATATACACACGACACTCTCCACAGGACCCAGGCTCTTCGGGAATATTCACTGTCGTTAGTTTTGAGGCCACTCAAACAAGACAGTGCATTAAGAAGAACTCACAACAAAATCCCACTCAAAGGTACAGAGACCTTCCAGAACCTTTAAGACCATCATTCACATTGAACATACAGAGACTGAGAAATTTCAGAGTATCATAGGATACACAGCTAAGTTGGAGATTCATTTTCCAAAAATTAGTTTAAAAGCTAATCTCTGAAGCATTTAAAACAACTTTTTTAATGTTTATTTTTGAGAGAGAGAGAAAGAGTGAGTGGGGGAAGGGCAGAGAGAGAGAGAGGGGACAGAGGATCCGAAGCAGGCTCTGTACTGACAGCAGAGAGCCCGATGTGAGGCTCGAACTCATGAACCATGAGATCACGACCCGAGTCGAAGTCAGACGCTTAACTGACTGAGCCCCAGGTAGCCCTGGAGCATTTTTTAAATAAAATGCCTCCCTGTGGTCCCTCCCAAAGGTGGACAGAACGGCTAGCTGTGCCCTCAACACCAGGGCCGTGAACTATTCTGCCTTCCTGCCCACGGTGTCCCACTTTGCCTGTGACTGAGGGGGGCTTCCCAGGACGGGAGCTTTCACTGCTACAGCCAGGCAAGTCCAGGGCCAAAGCTCCGGGCTGGTGCTGCTCTGGAGACATTTGCTTCCCTCTCTCTCCAATGAGATAGTTCTCTAGTTATGGGCCCAGAGAGGGGAGCACACGGGTCCCGCGCCTTGGTGCTTTTCACCAAGTCAGTGCTTGGTCAAGATCGTCCAATTAACTGGGAAGATGTTCACAAGAACCGGGCCCTGAACCTCTACCTCCACGCAGCACCCGGACTTCTTGCATTTACTGGCAGAAACACACCTTGCAGCCCCAGCCTCCACCCCTCCATGAGAATCTTTGAATCGCTGGGAAATGCAGGAAATTCCAATGGAATCTAGTAACCACAAACAAAGCTGAAAGTAATTCTTCAGTGGACTCTTGCCAAATAATCCTGGCAGAGACTATCCCTGATGGAACTCTGTGAATTAGCAGAAAACACATTACATACCCCAGATAGAGGATCAGACTGAAGCCACTGCGTCCCTGCTTCACAAAAACTAGAGCCCAGAGCAAAGAGAAATCACGGGCAGGATGGAAGAGAAATTTCTCCTTTGAAATAATGGCCCCGGGGCGGTTTCTAAGCCTATCAAGATGTGGAAAAGGAAATAAACCCTGCAATAGAGCCAGGCCAAAAGGATGTGGTAACAGCTTCAGAGCGATTCAAAAGTTCAATGTCAACAGTTCCTTATGAAAAGCATTTTCTCTGGCCACAATTGACCAGTAGGGCACGCTGCTTTGCATAAACTCTGTCATCTAAACATCTAAACTCAGCTCTGTGGCCAAATCATCCTGATGGTTTGGTTCACGGAACTCTCAACAGTAACAGTGGAAACAGATAGTTGTAAGGATCCCAATGCCTATGGAGATTTGAACAAACGCGACTTTACCATTCTGTTTTCATTTGCCTATTTGATCTTTGCAGTCATTGCTATCGTATCATCTGTCAACTTGGCACAGCGATGGGGGCAGAGAGGGCTTTCAGGGTCTCCCATGATTTTCAGCTAAGATCTGCAACTGTCTAGCTGACTAGGTCAGAGTGGAGTCATGACAGTAATCAGGCAATAGCAAAGGTCCTAATCATAGTGGCCTGGTAGGGCTAAGAACGTGTGGGCTGTTCATGCAGGAATCACTCCTTCACATCACCAGCCAGCGGCCAACGAGAGGACGTGACCTTCCTCCCAAGGAATACCATTTCCGAGATCACACCTCTCTTAGGCAGCACCAGATGCGTTCCTGTCATCTGTTACTGAGAAGAAGACCCTCTGGGACAGGGACACACCGTGGAGTAGAATGTGAACGTTCCTTTAACGGGAAGTGTATGATGGTAAGACGTCTGTCTCTTCCCTGGGGCTGTTCCTCCTCCCAGCGTCCTCCCTTCCTTTTCAATGTTTCCCTACTTCTGTTGTCCTTGACCTTACCTCTGACAGACCACAAGAGGTCCTTAGTTGCTTCTTGCAATTTAACTTTGCCCTCTGCTTCCTTTGGAACTGCTTTGAAGGCCTGGCTATGCTTGTGTCTCAGTTTGACACGGTAGGCGGCTTGCTACAGAAACGTACGTCCCGTCTCCTGCGTTTATTTGCCATAATGATGGCACTGAGTTCAATCACCTACCTACTATTCAAAATAAAAATCAAACTCGTCCGTAAAAGTATAGCCAGTTCCCAAATGAATCACATTTGCTTTGATTCCCAGTGATTTAAAAATCTCCCTTGATTTGGGTATTATTTCAATAACAGTAATGACTATGTATCTCCCCATCAATGTCTCTATTTATGTACGTAATATATAAACCCTTCTGCAAATCCCACTGAAATTATTTAATATGACTTAACATTCTATGTTTAGGAATTCAATGTTATTTTAAAATTAAGTGAATTTCAGATGACAAATTATATGATCCCACTCTTAGAGAGTCAACCAACGTAAGATAGATGACAGCCTTCCATTATTTTAGCATTACACATAAAATGTCAATGCCAGGCCAAACTAAAGATCAAATTGCCTTTCTCTCTAGAGTTTTTAGAGATGTTGCTGATGGACTGGAGAAGGCAGGGAAGGAGACATCAAACCGGAGACATTTCTTCTTAAATTTGGAACATGTGGCAATTTCATGACGAAAAATTTTAAAAGGTGCTTGCAAACACACATATACATATACACGTGAGAAATAAAATGAACTTAAAAAAATACATGGTTGGGAGAAACGACCTTTCCCCCAACTAGTGCCCCATGCAATCATAGCTACCAAAAAAAGAAAAAAAAAAATCAAGCCTTTCAGCTACATAGGTGTTCTTAATATAACATTTTAAATGCTTAACTTGGACCACAAATATCGGTCCATTTAATGAAACTTTCTTCCTCTGTCCTGCTAATGCCGGCCACAACATTTTGCCATCTCACAATTGGTGCTCACGACTGTTCCAGTGCTGAGAATGGCCCCTGTGTCTATTGGGTCTATGTGTGGGTGGATTGTGGTGGGGGTGTTGGGGCGCGGCATTCAGAAATGTAGACGGCTTGCGAAAAGAATCGCCGGTAGAGGGACCCACCAAGAATCTTAGTAATCATGTCCCACCTTTTCCTTCCATAGGTGAAGAGTATAAGGTCACTTACCCAAAGTCACACAAGTTAGTGATGGGGATGGTGGACGCCCCAGGGCTCCTGAGCCCTACATCCAAAGCATGGGCTCTGGCCAGAGGACCCGGCATCCTATCTGAGCTCCACCCCCAACATGAGGGTTGTCTCAAGCAAAGTTCTTAGCCCCTCTTAACCCCAATTTTTTTATGGGATAAAAATAGTACTGATCTCACACGGCTATTTTAAGAGTTAAATGTCATAATGTACATAAACTCTCCTAGCTCTGTATCTGGTACATTGTAGGTGGTCAATAAATGTTGATGGGTTTTATATGACAATATTTATTATTAGCCACAGTATTAATAAAATACTGGGAAAAGTTAAAGTCAAGCAGTGTTTTTACACAATAATAAACCAGCATGTTCTTTATCCGATAAAATATTTTAAGAGTATTGAAAACACCTGTTTTGATAACACCGGAAACACCACCAGGTCTCAAAAATCAAGGCGAAAACTCTGTCATCCAAAATGCTGACATCAAAGGGAGGCGATTTTACTGCTGACACACACAAAAAAAGGAACTTAGTTTTTTGCTTCTTCCCTTATTTTGCCAAGCGGATGACCGACTCGTGTATATAAAACAGCTTTATTGAGGTATAACTCACATATCGTAAAATCCACCCACTTGAAGAGAGGCGTGTAGGAGTTTTTAGTGTATCTGCAGAGTTGTGCGGCCATCACCATGGTCGAATTTTAAAACATTTCATCACCCAAAAAGAAACCCCGTACCCATAGCAATGATTCCTTTGATTTGGAATCTATCAATTTTTCTACCAGTTTTTGAACATTTCTGTAACTAACAAGTTTCACTCTTATTTTGACCACGGCAGCTTCCTGTCTTGTTTCCTCTTCCTGTTCTCTGCTCTTATTTCATCCGGCACATCTGTGCTTTTCGTTCAGCTCTGCCCCTGCCTTCTGTTTTGTCTTGTCTCTCATGCAGGGCATCTAAAAGGCCGGGCTCTTCAGTATGAGAATCTGCAATGCTCACGATTCTGCTGCCGTTCCCTTGCCTGTATCCGCCCTCAAGTCCAAGTGAATTCAGCGTTGGCAAGGCGTGGAAAGAGAATCCATTCTGCTCAGATAAAACACCACACCCACACATTTACAACTTGGGCATAAAACACATTTATTGGTCACAGCTTTATCAACCAAGAGCTTTTAAAAAGCACACGGCAAACACGTACGGTGTAGAAAATCTAAAAGCCCACCATCTCCTATAAAGATTTTAACAAGGAATAAACTGTTATTTCACAGTTTTCAAGTGTGTAAAGGAGGAAATCTCTTAGAAAAATGTCTCCGATTTTTATTTAGAGAATTCAACTGTTTTGTAGAAACACCATGACTGAAGGTCACTGTGGTGCTGGAGAAACTTCCGTAGCAATTTATGTTTTACGTATACTACGAAAGGAGACCGTCGTTTGAACTCTCTGCATGTCCGGAGGAACACAAATGAGGATGGCAGAGGAAAAAGAAGTCTACAGAGAAGTCTGCATCTCCCACTAGATGTCATTACCATGACAGAACAGGCAGACACCCACCGTAGAGACAGAGCCAGAGGGAGCCTTGGAGATCATTCACTCCTAACAGGAAGGAATGGGCCCAGGTCACCCCGCCAGTTAGTGGAGACCCAGAGGCTAAAGGGTTATTTGAAGTCAAAGTCTGGAAGGTAAAAAAGAATAGCACAGTTGTGTTTGCTGGTTGTTTCCACGTGACCATTCCCCAGACTGGACAGATGGAATCCAACCAGGAAGCTCCACGTTGGTCTGGAAATAGACAGGGGGAGAATTGTACAGCCCTTGGGAATACAAGAAGGTCAGATTTATCTTTATTCTCAAGAGGGCCTAAGAAAATTCCTAATCAGAATCTAAGAGCCTTAAAAGAAAGAAAGAAAGAAAGAAAGAAAGAAAGAAAGAAAGAAAGAAAGAAAGGAAAAAAGAAATAAAGAAAGAAAGAAAGAAAGAAAGAAAGAAAGAAAGAAAGAAAGAAAAGGCAGCTCTAACAACCCAGCTGGATGAAGCCACAGCCAGAACGGGCTTGGGGCTCTGAGGCTGTCACTGAGGTGACCACAGTCCTCTTCCACTTCTGCTCCGACCTGTCTTAACGGTCACAACATGACCAAGAGAGAGAATCCTTCGTGGGGTCTGTCACTCATCCTGGGCATAAAGCCCCTTGCCTTAGCCTGCTGCTCACTACCGAAGGCTCTTGTGGCTCAGCTTGTCGTTGAAAACTTGGATGTCACCCAGAGCACATCACCAAAATAGCTCTCGCAAAAAGGGAAAAATCAACAATGCGGTGTGCCAGTCTCACAAAAGAAACATGCTCTAGGTCCCAATAAGACAGAGCTCGCTTCGGAGTGGCTAAATCCCTTGCTTTACGAGTATTTTTCATCCCAACTCTATGTTTTGACACCTCTGTTCTACAAGAGGGTGCACGGGTTTATTCATCAACAATGACGGACGAGTGCTACCTCCCGCTCCACCAGAGAAAAGTAACACGAACATGGTTCCAACACGCACGAAGCCACTGGGGTTCAGCTGCTTCATCTGTAGAAGGAACAACCCACGGACTGCAAAGCCCCTTCTAGCTCCAAAGCCTGGCTCCTATGACACAGATGGCACCACAAGCATTCGAGAAAGTGCGGCCAGCCTGCTCTGTGGGCGCCAGGATCACGACACTCACAGGACACAGACTCTGCCACTCAGGAACCCATCATTCCATGAGTAAACTAGGGTTTGGGACAGACTTTCTCCTTCATATGCGGTATTAAGGCACTAAGCAATGGGTGTCTGGGAGGGATTAATGAACATTACTGACATATAAGGTGTTAGACAAATCCCTTGGTTTTTTTTAAATATAAAAAACTGCTTCTGTATTTGCCAGCCCAGAGAAACTGGAGCGAGTGATTGGCTATGTAGAAGTTGCCTTGTTTTTTTTCCTTTCATAAGATACACAAATTCTATTTGAGGTAACTCTCCCAGCCCCAGAAATAGACATCTCATCGCTTAGCTTAAAAAAATATATACAAATACAGTTTAAGAACTGGCTTATCCTTAGGCTACTGGGGAAAAAAACAAAAACAAAAACAATCAACAAATCCCATCAACACTGTTTCCTGTCAAAGGAAAAGGAGACAAATAGACCCCAAACTTGTTTTCAGATGTATCATGTACTTTGGCCATTTGTATCGTGGGTGAGGTAGTTTGGAAGAGATGTGAGGTTACATCTTCCTGTATTTCCCATGACCAAAGCGTACCTTCTACTGAAAATAGGGATTTTACTTCTAATGCTATGCATATGGGGCACCTGGGCAACTCAGTCGGGTAAGCGTCTGACTTCAGCTCAGGTCATGATCTTACAGTTCCTGAGTTCAAGCCCCACGTGGGGCTCTGTGCTGACAGCTCGGAGCCTGGAGCCTGCTTCGGATTCTGTGTCTCCCTCTCTCTCTGCCCCTCCCCTGATTGCACTCTGTCTCTTTCTGTCTCTCAAAAATGAATAAACGTTAAAAAGTATTTTTTAAAAATGCTATGCATACAATAAAGGCTCACCCTTCATCCCTGAAGTATATATACTTTGATTGTTTCCAGGGTTCTAGTGAAGGGTTTTCATAAATCATGTAGCCTCCCTTGTCCTGGTTCCCCTTGGGACCCAGCAAAACTGGCTGGCCTTTCTAAGCACTGGAGCTGCAATCTTCAATGTGAGCATAACAGACTTGACCAGATCTAGATAATTTCAACAGTTCTAACCGTTAAGACAAAGCAAATGACTCAGCCTGTGCCCAGTGTGCAAGAGAAACAGGACAAAGAAATGTCTAAGTCAAATAGCACAAACGTACATTTTCTCAAGGCAATTAGGTCAGTTTCTCTTACTGGGTCCTGGGGTTATCTTTGTTGTTGTTATTTTTTGCTTTGCTGTTTAAACATCAGGTACAGTTGCAGAGTAGACGAGAATCTTTAAAATAGAGGCACTCTGTGTCAAACCACATTAGTGAGTACAAGATACAGCCCACAATTGTGCCGTAGCAAAAGCTCGTGTCCAAACCTTCACTTGCAATCTGTAGGACTATATGGGGCTTACAACTATGCTTTGGGTTTATGAATGGACTTCTGGCTAGATTATGACCGAGAGAGAGAGAGAGAGAGAGAGAGAGAGAGAGAAAGAAAGAAAAGAAAGAGAGAGAAAGAAAGAAAGAAAGAAAGAAAGAAAGAAAGAGATAAAACCCCTAAAATGTATCTAAAAATAAGATTTTATGGACACCAGAATGGAAGTTTGCTGATGCCTAGGGTTTTGAAATGGCAAAATTCTAGCAAATTCGTCAGAGGGGAACTTTGCTCATTTTTCAGTGCCTTTGCTTTACTACCTATGGGCTTTAACTTTGCTTTATTAGATGATCCAGCTGATGTCAGGGTCAGCTTGGCCTCCCAGGACCAAGTATGAGATTAAAAGTCATAGTTTTGTGAAATCACAGAGACTTTAATGAACTTCTCTAAAGGGATGAAATTCACAGACTTTATAATAAAGGTCTCTAGTCATTGTGGCATTCTGAAAGACCGACCCATGACCAGCTGGGGTGTCATTTTCTGTAAATGGTGCTCCTTTTATACTTCGTTGGTGTTGAGTAATACCAAAAAGGATTTATAGTCGAGTTTTGTGCATCTGTTAAAAATAGGTTGTGCCCTATTCCCTGCTTTGACAAAAAATTGATCTAATTTCAAGGCCATGGGTCAGTGGACTCCTGGATTGTTCAACCAGTATGAAGCCAGAGGCATGTTCATTTTTTCCTGTGTGAAATGCTTTCCTAGTCAAGACATTACCCAGCATGATTTTGTTTGGCTGATGCTGAACTCAGTCCAGGCTCCAGCCCAGGCTTCATGTTTTAAAAATTAGAGGCCTGAAGATATATTACTGGCAACTCCAAGAAGTTGCCCCCAAATACCCAGAGCAGAAGGGGTAAAGAAGCAACATATAGTAATGGAGATCATTTGGAAACTAGACATTCTTCTCATTTATTTACTGAGTACTTTACTTAACTTTTAGTGCCTAATGATCAGAAACCTCCTTTTCACTTGCATCTTATAAACTAGCCTGAGGTCTCGTCCGTTACTGGCATGAGACAATCAGACCCCGCACATTCTCTCCTTCTGAAACTGGGTCTTTTCTTAAAATAGGTTCATCCTATGGTACAGCTTTAAAAACTCTTCACCTTGGTGGGCTCATCCGTAAATATATTCACTAAACAAGTACTTATTTTGTGCCCGGCCCAGGCACTAGGGAGGTATCAGTGAACAGGGGGCACAGGGTTGCCTCTCTTCTGGACCAGACAGTTGTAACTGGACACACGACAACCAGAGAGGACGCTTTCTTTCATAGCTGGTCTTCCTCAAAGAGGCTATTTGGAAAGAAAATTCAAATCATTTCTACGACCGTGAAAACCTTTCGGAATTTCAATGTTCTATAAAGCATGTGTCCCAAAAGACCTCCTTGTCCACAGCAAATGAACATGCTCCGAAGCAAACGACAAGCATGAATGTTTCCAAGCATGAATAGAAATGAAGAGACATGCTCTCACCCACATGGGTTTTTCCAGATGGTAGATTCATCCTATTTCAAAGACCGCATAAAAATTCTGCACTATTGTATAAGAATGTGTTGGTTGACATGACCTAAAGGGATCAAATTATCTAAGCCTGAAAAGTAACATTATTCACCCAAAAATGGTCTGTTCAAGCAGAAAAAAAAAAAAAAAAAGATCTCCTCTAGCTCTGTACGGAAAATTATTTCACACATGGTCTCCTAACTGCTCCAGCTGTGGTAAACAACAGCTGTCGTACTTAGTGAAAACACTACCTTAAATTATTGTGATGTTTAGTAAAAGGGTCTAATTATTTTTTGAAGCCATCATATTTTTTTTTCTTGAGCACATGAATAATTCTAAACCTTTTCTTCACCTGCAAAATGACGGGCCCTTCCTAAACGAGGAGGATGATTAGAAGGGTCATAGTCTTCTCCACCCTTCTCCTGTAGTCACCTGCTGTATTTTTATTGCCCATGGACACTCACCAACATCTGTCACCATAAATAATATTTTCCAGTTGCACATTGGACTCCATAGCCAAAGAAGAAAATCCTTATTTAAAATATGTATTCTCCAATGGGATGTTCTCGCATCCTCTGGTGTGCCTTGTAAGCATACAGTTATTTAAAAATGAGAGTTTCGTGCTCTGGGATACCATACTTCCTCTTGTGCGCCTCAAATAATTTCTTTAGCTCCTCCATATAGGCGTGATGTAACTCCTCAATCTGTTCCGTGGTTGGGTGCAGAGTCTGATGAACGGGGATTGGACGGCCAACTACAAAAATAGAGAACGTATCAGACAGGAGAAACCAAAACCCCTCCGTCACAAACCGCTGCCTCTAAAGGACGGCTCTGGAAAGATCTGCCAATCAGAATCTGTCAGGCGCGCTCACTCCAATCCCTTGTTCGTTTTACTGGCTGCCTACGGTGGTCACACCATCCTATTCGATGACAAATAAAGAACTTTCCTTCTCAGCGATTGCTGGAGTGTTAAGTACCCTGGGGGTTTTGACTCTGAGTCAAATGAGCCACTGTGCTGACCACAGCTGTGAAGTAAGAGGACATAGCTGTGTGTGTATGTCACTAGCATTCTCCCTCTGGTACAGCTGACAGCCAGGCCACAGGACCCTATTGTGACCGATGGTGAAGTCTTGAGTCATGAGGCATCAGCTCTTTACTCTCTTTTTAATGTCATCCTAAAAAATCTGAAGAATGTATATCTTCAGAGCCAAGAATCTGTACTAGAAAACACACATCATCACAAGACTCTGTTTGTTAAGAGTAGAAAACAAAACCAACCCGAAGTCTCAGTAGAAAAATTATTAAATAAGCCACAGAACAGTCCCTCAACAGAATCCTAGGCAGCAATCTTTAAAAAAAATGAAATTATATGTGTATACACACACACACACACACACACACACTGAGGTCTAAAATGTATGAAGTGGGAAAAGAATTGTAAAATAATACAGTATGATCCCATTTATGAAAAAACATTTATATTTCCAGGTGTATTATAAGCTTTAGTGTATTAAAAAATCTAGGGGTGCCTGGTGGCTCAGTTGGTTAAGCGTCTGACTCTTGATTTTTGGCTCAGGTCATGAATTCAGTTTGTGGGTTCAAGCACCGCTTGGGATTCTCTCTCTCTCCCTCTGTCTCTGCCTCTCTAGTATTCTCTCTCTCTCTCTCTCAAAATAAATAAAAATAAACTTTAAAAGAGTCTAGAGAGAGAGACTGATAACCATTACCTCTAGGGAAGAAGGTAGAGATGGGGTAGTTTTCACTTTAACTGTATTGTAGGAATTTTCTACAATGAGAATGCAGTTGTTTTACCTGTAATTAAAAATGAACTAATTATTTTTTTAACCTGTCAACTTCTCTACATATTTCAAAAGGTGTCTAGAGTTGTCTCAGATTTTTAGAAACTACAGGATACACATGGCCTTGGCACCTGCTTTCCTGGGTCTTTCCCTGCTGCTCACTGCTCCCCCTGCTGGCCTAATGCAGCTTACTGATGCCAAGAGTTGAAAACCTACAGGATGTTCCGTGACCCGCGGCAAAGAGGTTCTTATTACCCAGGAGCAACTTGGGCATGAGCTCAAGTGGGGCCATGGGTAATAGAATGGAACTCAGAGGGGGCACAGGAGGTTTCCTTTGGTCTACCCTAAGTCATTCCGTGGTACACCCAAGGTTCAAACCCATGTCAGTAACAGGTGGTGGGTGAGTTAAGAGAAAACCAAGCAAATGTTAAGTCACAGAGAAAGAAGGAAGTAATAAAAATCAGCACAGGAGGTAAGGAGGTGCAGAGAAGGTAGTGATACACATACACATAGGACGAAATGTATTATTAAGAAGATACCTCTATCGCTTTATCTCTCTAGCTATCTACCTATCTACCTATCAATCTATCTATCATCTATCTAATGATGCAATAAGGAGACATATATAGTAGATACGTATCATATCACCTTACTGCAGTATTAATATTCTTACATTGCTAAGTTTTTAAGCAGATATAGCCTCAGGAATCTCACATACAGTTCTGATAGCCTGGATGTCAAATTTACATAGAGTAGACATCAGTCCTTTGTCATTCCACAAACTGGAACTCTCTTACCGCCGGTTGTGGTTGGAAATACGGCTGAGGAGAAGGCTAATGTGGGGTGGAAGAGGAGCTGGGGCTGCACAGAAAACACTAGACTACCAAGCGCACCGAGCTACCGAGTAACTTCCTCCCTGGCCGTAATTTTCACATGTATAGGATGAAAAAGTAGAACTCAATGATCTTGAAACTTCCTTCTAACTCTGACCTTTTTGTTTCAGGAAAAAATTAAGAAATCTGCAGGTGACTTGAGAATCTACTAGCCGTTGCCAATCTACTAGCAAATGTACGTTTTTATAGAAATAGCTTCTGTTAAGTGAAATTAATCCCAAGAGAGGTCAAGTACGTACGATTATTCGAGGTGGAAGTCGGGGGGCCGGGGACTTAGAAAGAGGCACAGGGATCTAAGAAGATGTTGTTCCCAGATTACTTTAAATAAAATTCATGAATTCTGGGGCACCCGGGTGGCTCAGTCGGTGAAGCGTCCAATGTCGGCTCAGGTCATGATCTCACGGTTCATGAGTTCAGGCCCCACATCAGGCTCTGCGCTGACAGCTCAGAGCCTGGAGCCTTCTTCGGATACTGTGTCTCCCTCCCTCTCTGCCCCACCCCTGCTTGCACTCTGTCTCTCTCTCTCAAAAATAAATTAACATTAAAAAAAATTTTAGGGGCACCTGGGTGGCTCAGTCGGTTGAGCATCCGACTTCAGCTCAGGTCATGATCTCACGGTTTATGAGCTCAGGCCCCGCATCAGGCTCTGTGCTGACAGCTCGGAGTCCGGAACCTGCTTCAGATTCTGTGTCTCCCTCTCTCTCTCTCTGCCCCTCCCCCGCTCACAGCCTGTCTCTGTCTCTCAAAAATGGATAAAAATGTTAAAAAAAAGTTTATAAAAATTTTTTTTTTTTTAATTCATGAATTCTGGGCACCTGGGTGGCTCAGTCGATTGAGCATCTGACTCTAGATTTTGGCTCAGGTCATGATCTCATGGTTGTAAGACCGAGCCCCGTGTCAGGGTCCACACTGACAGCATGGAGCCTGCTTGGGACTCTCTCTCCTTCTCTTTTTGCCCCTCCCCCACTCTCTCTCAAAAATAAACAAACATTAAAAAAAGACCCATGGATTCTGAATTATTAATCAAGTCTTATTTCCTATGAGTTTTCCTACAGATAACTTCAATCCTGTTCTTTTCTTATTCATGGTCGTTTGTATATTTCAGGTGGCTCTTCCAGAAAGCTCAAACATGCCCATAGATACTAAATTCATCATAAGACTTTCCCCTTTAAAGTGTGAGATAGACAGCTTCCTCCTTGCCTTTCTCTTGTTTATGTGTAGGGAAACTGAGGTACTGGAAATTTCAAAACTATATTAAAAAAAACAACAAAACAGATATTAAAAATATAAAGCTGGTGCCCCTGTCCCTCATTACAAAAATTGGACCGGGAAGCAAGAAATCTTTCTCAATTACTTTTTTTAAATTTTTTTAACGTTTATTTATTTTTGAGACAGAGAGAGACAGAGCATGAATGGGGGAGGGTCAGAGAGAGAGACACACACACAGAATCCGAAACAGGCTCCAGGCTCTGAGCTGGGGCTCAGACTTGCCCAACGTGGGGCTCGAACTTGCGGACTGTGAGATCATGACCTGAACTGAAGTCGGACGCTCAACTGATTGAGCCACCAGGCGCCCCCTCTCAATTACTTCTTGAGGGGTAAAGACAGAGGTGACAAAACAAAACCATGCAAATCTGAGAAGAGTCCCCAGAGCCCCGGAAGACCAGAATCCTCGGTCTCCACAAAAAAGGAGATTTTTTTATCACTCAGAGGAAGAAAATAAGTTAAGCCTATGTTAGCTGCAAACTGCCCTGTTACTCTCTTTTGACAACACAAAGGGGAAAAAAAAATGGCTGCTCTCAGACATGAAACTCCTTGCCCTGGAAAAAATCAGCCAACATCTCTCCTGGTGGTAGAGTCGGGAATCATAGCTCCTGTTCACGTTCTGGTGCTTTTTAGAGCTCGTGTGTTCCATTTCCCAGTCCCATCCAGCAATTGGAGCTGAGCTACACGCTCACGGCCTCACACAGCAAGCAGCCTTCCCTCGTTTCTATGGTGTCGTGTCGTATTGACCTCAGATGGGGAATGAGCAGCTTCACGAGCCGTTGCATAGGCAGCTGGAGAGGAGTTTGGAAATGGGCATTATTTTCTTCTCACTGAGACCAAGAGTAGGTCTTTGGCAACAAGAAATCTTTGCTGTTTTTCTTTAATTCTGAAAATTCCACAGAGTTGATCTCTCAACTGATCTCACACAGGAATTGCTCTTTCTCGGGCTGCTACACAGCTGGACCCTAGAGAAAGGCTAGGCTGTTGGCAGAGGGGGTTGGAAAGGGTCAAAATGTGGGTGCCCACGAAACCTGGGTTTATTGAAACTCTGGCTTATGGTGGAGGCTCAAATAATATGCCTGACGCGAGGAAAGAGCATGCGTGTGTGTGTGTGTGTGTGTGTGTGTGTGTGTGTGTGTGTGCTTCCATACACACACACACACACACACACACACACATACTCAAGAACATTCATTAAACACTTACTGTGTTACACTGGGCACCACACTAATCCCCTTAACATTATCTCTTTAAACCCCTACTTGACATTTAAATTTAAATTAGGCTCCCCTTCCTTTCTTTGTATTCCAGAGAATCCCTTATTGTGCTTTTTTTTTTTTTTCCTCATCCGGATATACTCAGACATGAAACATAATCCACTACTTTTGTCAAGTGGGTTCAAACCAGTTTTATTTTATTAAAGTACATTCCTTTCCCCATCTATAGCAAGAATGATACAATAAGCACCTGAGTACTCTTCTTCTAGACTCACCAGCTTTGAATGTTTTGCGCACAAGCGCGGGTACCCACGTGTGCACGCGCAGATATACATGTGTATTATTTTTATTTTTGTAGACCCATTTGAAAGTAAGTTGTAGACATCAATGGTTCGATTGTATTATCATCCCTAAACATTTGGCATGTGGTTCTTAAGTACAACAACACTGTCCTTCTTTTTTAATGTTTATTATTTATTTTTGAGAGAGAGGGAGAGAGTGAGCGGGAGGGGCAGAAAGAAAGAGGGAGACAGAGAATCCCAAAAAGGCTCTGTGCTGTCAGCACACAGCCTGATGCAGGGCTCGATCCCACAAACCGTGAGATCATCACCTGAGCTGAAATCAAGAGCCAGACGCTTCACAGACTGAACCACCCAGGCGCCTCAAGAACACTGTCCTTTTTATTTTATTTTATTTTATTTTATTTTATTTTATTTTATTTTATTTACTTATTTTTTTAAGTTTATTTATTTTTGACACAGACAGCAAGCGTGAGCTAGGGAGGGGCAGAGAGAGAGAAGAGACACAGAATCCGAAGCAGACTCCAGTCTCCGAGCTGTCAACACAGAGCCTGACGCAGAGCTCGAACTCACGAACCGTGAGATGATGACCTGGGCTGAAGTCGGACGCTTAACTGACTGGGCCACCCAGGCGCCCCAAGAACGCTGTCCTTTTTAAATACACCATTCTCATACCCAAGGCATCTAACCTCTACACAATTATTTTGTACTTAGTTTACATTCAAACTTGATGAACTGTCTCCATGATATCCTTACAGCTGATTGCCACCCCCTACCCCCCACAACCATCCATGACAGCTGCTGTGTCTTTGAGCACTCTCTCTTTTTGGTCTTTCAGGAAATTAATATTTTTGAAGAGTCTAGGCCAGTTGTTTAACACAATCTGAATGTCCCACAATCTGAATTTGTCAATTTCCTCATGATTTGATTTCGATGAACACTTCGGCAAGGACACGTACACAGAGAGATGGAAACACGTTTAATAGCGCTCAACAGTCTGGTCAGGAAGCCCCCCGGGCTGTACATCAGCCTGTAATCTCCTATTCTGGGGGTGCACAAAGTGCTTTCTCACGTACAATGTCATCTGATCCACAGAATAACCCTTGGAGAAGACAGGACAATTGTAACAGTTTCCTCTTTAGAGTTGTAAAATCTGAGGCTCAGGGAAGACAAATGAAACCACCTAAGTCCCTCTGAATCAGACCCCAAGGCCGTATCACTTGCTTCTGTACATGTGGCTGAGGCACGACAAATGGCTTCTTAATGTCCATTTTGATTTCTTTGTGTGGCTGGGGCCTGCCATCACACTGGGCCCACAATGGAAAGAAGCAATTTCTTAATGGCAATGATTATATTTTTTTCATTTTGCCATAAATATAAAAGTGAAACAGCAATCCCTATCAAAAGAGCACCAGCATTCTTCAAAGAGCTAGAACAAACAATCCTAAAATTTGTATGGAACCAGGAAAGACCCCGAATAGCCAAAGCAATCTTGAAAAAGAAAACCGAAGCAGGAGGCATCACAATCCCAGACTTCAAGCTGTATTACAATGCTGTAATCATCAAGACAGTATGGTACTGGTACAAAAACAGACACTCAGATCAATGGAACAGAATAGAAAACCCAGAAATGGACCCACGAACGTATGGCCAACCAATCTTTGACAAAGCAGGAAAGAATATCCAATGGAATAAAGACACTCTCTTCAGCAAGCGGTGCTGGGAAAACTGGACAGTGACGTGCAGAAAAATGAACCTGGACCACTTTCTTACATCATACACAAAAATAAACTCAAAATGGATGAAAGACCCAAACGTAAAACAAGAAGCCATCAAAATCCTAGAGGAGAAAGCAGGTAAAAACCCCTTTGACCTCAGCCACAGCAACTTCTTACTCAACACGTCTCTGGAGGCAAGGGAAGCCAGTAAAAATGAAGTATTGGGACCTCATCAAAATAAAAAGCTTCTGCACAGCTAAGGAAACAATCGGCAAAACTAAAAGGCAACCGACAGAATGGGAGAAGATATGTGCAAATGACGTATCAGATAAAGGGTTAGTATTCAAAATCTATAGAGAACTTATCAAACACAACACCCATAAAACAAACAATCCAGTGAAGAAATGGGCAAAAGACACGAATAGACACTTCTCCAAAGAAGACATCCAGATGTGAATAGACACACGAAAACATGCTCAACACCACTCATCACCAGGGAAAGAGAAGTCAAAAACCACAATGAGATACCACCTCACACCTATCAGAATGGCTAAAAATTAACAAGTCAGGCAACTACAGATGTTGAGGAGGATGTGGAGAAAGGGGAACAGTTTTGCACTACTGGTGGGAATGCAAACTGGTGCAGCCACTCTGGAAAACATTATGGAGGCTCCTCAAAAAATTAAAAATAGAACTACTCTATGACCCAGCAATTGCACTCTGCTAGGTATTTATCCAAGGGATACAGGTGTGCTGTTTCAAAGGGGCACATGCACCGCAATGTTTATAGCAGTGCAAACGACAATAGCCAAAGTATGAAAAGAGCCCAAATGTCCATCGACGGATGAATGGATAAAGAAGATGTGGTGTATACACGCGCGCGCGCGCACACACACACACACACACACACACACACACACACACACACAAAATGGAGTATTACTCGGCAATCAAAAAGAATGAAATCTTGCCTTTTGCAACTATGTGGATGGAACTGGAGGGTATTATGCTAAGCGAGATGAGTAAGAGAGAGACAAATATCATATGACTTCAAAGTCCTCATATGAGGACTTGAAGATACTAAGCAGATGAACATAAGGGAAGGGAAACAAAAATAATTTAAAACCAGGGAGGGGGATAAAACATAAGAGACTCTTAAATATAGAGAACAAACAGAGGGTTGCTGAAAGGGTTGTGGGAGGGGGGGATGGGCTAAATGGGGAAGGGGCATTAAGGAATGTACTCCTGAAATCACTGTTGCACTACATACTAACTAATTTGGATGCAAATTTAAAAATTAATTAATTTTTAAAAAGTGAAACAAACACTTCTATCACATCCATAATAAAATTTAGGCTGAGGAATTAATAGAACCAGAAAGTCAGGGGAAGTTATGGGGCTGGACAAGATGGGAAGGGACCCTTTCCCATGACCCTTGCAAACACAGCTGATAAGCCTCTCTGGGTATCCAGAATTCAAATAATCTAACACTGGGAGGAAGGAGGACTTTTCCTTATGGTAAATGCCAACTAATTAATATGGAAGGAATACTAGAGCTGGAAAACCACCAGTTTGCAATCATGATTGCAATAATCGATTCAGGCAAGAATTATCAATGGATAGTAAAGCCACCAAGTAAAGTCTGATGAACAGGACAATTACAGTGTCTAAGTAACACCATCCCCAGGTTACTTGTTGATGAAAAGGAAAAAGTCTTTATATTTATAAATATAAATCTAAGATACATGATATATTTACGTATGTAAACATATAAAGGTTTCTGTAGACAAATCTCTGTAATTTATCTTTATGGTAGAGAAACCTGGCAAACACCCCACTCAAGTGATCAAAGTGAGTATCACCAACAGTGGGACAAACTGACATCAACAGCTTCCTGATACACGAGGTCCTGAGGAAGACGCACCAGCATTCCTGTGGAATTCTTGCCACAGACGCGTAACTGGAATATAACCACGACGGATCATACCAACCCACAGTGAGGAACATTCTAGAAACCACTGGCCTATACTCCTCCAAATCGCTCATGTCATAAAGACAAAGGCAAGTTGAAAAATGATCCCAGCCTAAAGCAGGCTAAAGAGATGCGAAAATTCAATGCGACGTAAGATTCTGTTTGGGGGAAAAGACACGTGACCCACCCCATTCCCCAAAAAGCACAGCTAACAAGGCAACGATTCTGGCCATTGGTGAAATTTGAAATATAGGCTGTACACTGGTTAACGGTCCTTGATCAACGTTCAATTTCCTAAATTGCACTGACATCAGAGAAGAGAATCATCTTGCTCTTAAGAGACACATAGAAGCAGATGTCATGATTTCAGCTCCTATCAGAAAGTTCAGTGTTGTATTAGACCACTAGAGAGAGAAAAACTGTAGCAAAATGTTACAAGTGTGGGAGAAAGGCACACAGGAGTTCATTTTACTACTCATGAAACTTTTCTGAACCTTTGAAATTTTTCAACATAAACTTACAGAAATTAAAATCAACACATACAATGGTACATGAAATTTCCCCCTTTTTAAATGGCAAGCCTCCCTTGTCTCTTGCTTTCTTGCCCAAACATGCAACTTCCCATCATACTACGCGCACGGGCTCTACAACGTGAATTTAAAAGTAGCCTGCCTTGGGGTGCCTGGGTAGCTCAGTCGGTTGAGCGTCCGACTTCGGCTCAGGTCACGATCTCACGGTCCGTAGGTTCGAGCCCCGCGTTGGGCTCTGGGCTGATGGCTCAGAGCCTGGAGCCTGCTTCCGATTCTGTGTCTCCCTCTCTCTGTGCCCCTCCCCTGTTCATGCTTTGTCTCTCTCTGTCTCAAAAATAAATAAACGTTAAAAATTTTTTTTTTTTAAAGTAGCCTGCCTTAGGGGCGCCTGGGTGGCT
This sequence comes from Panthera pardus, assembly GCF_024362965.1. Taxonomy (NCBI): domain Eukaryota; kingdom Metazoa; phylum Chordata; class Mammalia; order Carnivora; family Felidae; genus Panthera; species Panthera pardus. The sequence goes on from NW_026526655.1 coordinate 15,414,557, forward strand.
CAGTCGGTTAAGCGGCCGACTTCGGCTCAGGTCATGATCTCGCAGTCTGTGAGTTCGAGCCCCGCGTCGGGCTCTGTGCTGACAGCTCAGAGCCTAGAGCCTGTTTCAGATTCTGTGTCTCCCTCTCTCTGACCCTCCCCCATTCATGCTCTGTCTCTCACTGTCTCAAAAATAAATAAACGTTAAAAAAAATTTTTTTTAAAAGTAGCCTGCCTTAAAATTTTTAACGTCTACTTGTTAGGTATTTAAAAACTTAAGAAGTATCATCAGACAGGCATAACTGAAGAACGATTTGTTTACAAATGGGTCTTGAGCTCCTACTCTGTGGGCCCTGGGAATACAGCAGGGAACAGTAAGACAAAATCCCGGCGGGCCTCCTGGAGCTCTATACTGTGGAAAGAAACAATTCCCAGGAACTGCACTCCTTTACACATTGTTCTTAAAGTCGCAACTTCTTTCAATTATCCCTCCTGATTATGATGATGCACGCGATCGTTAAATCAGTTTCTCTCCATTATTTATGTAACGAATCACGACTTTGTGAACGCTTTATTGTATTTTGATAAACCAACAACATAAAATACGTAAATTGTATACTATTTTTGAAATGTATAAAGGAAATATATGGCAGCTTCTTATATTACTTTTTTCATTTTAATTCTAGTCCTGTGTAACCTACACTGTAATATTAGTTAACCTACACTGTAACATCAGTTTCGGGTGTACAATATAATGATTGAACACTTCCATATATCGCCCGGTGCTCATCGCAGCAAGTAAACTCCTTAATCCTCATCCCCTATTTCACTCATTCCACCACCAACTTCCCTTTCGTAAGCACTGAATGACCCTCAGCAAAGAGGAAAGAGGGTTTTGATGGAGGACACAGAGAAACCTGGTGGTTTAGCAAGGTTTGGTGTAAGAAGTGCACGGAGGGTAACTGTAACCTGATGATGGCACTTTGGGTTTAATGAGAACATATTTCTTCTAAAAGGACTTAATTAGTAGGATATTAGCAGACACAGCCTTGCAGTGTTAGTAATTCTCACTAGTATTAGAGAATCGTTGACGCTGAAATGAATGCTCTAACGTCGATGAGGAAGTGAAGCCCCACAGACGTGTGGACGTGTGTAGGATGGATAATCTGAGCATCTCCAGACAGCTGTCAGTGAGAGAATTAAAGATGAAGTGATGATTGAGGATGAACTGAACTAATATTTACTGAGTCTTCATGATGCGAGGTAGAGTTAAGTTCACAAACTCTTATTTTAATCGCCTTTTTTTTTTAAACGTTTGTTTATTTTTGAGAGGGAGAGAGAGCGCACATGAGCGGGACAGGGGCAGAGAGAGAGAGAGGGGGACACAGAATCCGAAGCAGGCTCCAGGCTCTGAGCGGCCAGCACAGAGCCCGACGCGAGGCTCGAACTCACGAGCGGTGAGATCACGACCTGAGCCAAAGTCAAATGCTTGACCGACTGAGCCACCCAGGTGCCCCATTTATTTTAATTTATTTTTTTTAAATATAAACTCTTAATTAAGTAGAAGGGGAGCAGAGAGATCACAAAATAAGTTGCTGGTCTGGATGCGACCTGACCTGCCTGGGCTCTGTCAGGGAGTCAGCAAAGAAACAACTCTGGGCTTGAAGTGCATTAATTTAAAATGGAAATGCACACAGCAACTTAGGTCTCTGTTGCAATATCACATTGCATTGGGTTGATACATAGCTCTGCTTTTGTCTAAGGAATTGTCCATATTCTATCCTTACTTGGGTTATTTCAAATAAAAGTCCTTAAATGCACATGGTCTGTGCGGGTCTGGTTCACTCAAATCAGGCGGGCCTCAGTCATCTGGCTGATGATAAAATCAATCTCGTGGCGGCTGAGGTGTTATGTAAATGTTCATATTTTCAGCTTCCTTTTTTAAAAGGTTTCAAATACTGGCAGGACACTGAAGATGCTAGAGACAAGACGTGGTATTTCCGATACAATTGTTTGGGAGGTAAGCAGAAAGGATGGACTGAAGCAAGTTTCCCTTATTCTAAATGTTACAGAGAAGCACATTAGACAGGCATGAGCGAAAAACCAGAGCTCTGGTTGCTAGTCTTAACAACGAGTTCAGATCTGGTCATTTCTATCTGACCCCTGACCAAATAATTATTTGTCAGCAGAGTTAAAACTAGGCTGTGTCAAGGGATAACCACTTAAAACTAAAGTTTAACCCCATTGGGTGATAACTGTAATCATTTAATCCAACAAAGTACACTTGGCTTTCAACACTGGCAACCTATTTCATGCGTGTATGAGTTACACTTAAACTTCAGTTCCTAAAAATAATGTCTTTCCATTTTCCTTATATCCCCCCAAATGCCAACTATAGTACTTTGCACATAAGGGACCAAACCCAGCATCAGGACATAGAAAAATCATGCTCTAAAACATGTTGATTACCTGCTTAAATATATATATAAATATATATATTTATATATAATATATATTTTGCAACCTATTTATATATATATATATATATATACATATATATATATATATATTGTAACCTATTTATATATATTTATATATATAGCCAAAGAAATGTAACCAGCTTCTCTTGGAAAAAACACCAACGGCAAACTTATCTCTGTGTTACCATTACAGTAACTAATCAACAGTCTGCTAACGTTCCATGTGAGTTAAATACACAGTTAAAAATAGTGTCATGTGACTGCATGTGAGATGCAATGCTCTCAGAAACTGAAAGCGGTAAAATCCGGTTCTAAGGAAACAGACCTAAAAACATTTTGAATGGCATTTAATGGACTGTCTCTGGTGAAACTATTACTTCCTGTTTCAGATGAAGTATATACAGTTTGGTTACTTGTGCTACTAGGGTCTGGCTCTGCCCTTTCTCCTGCTGGGCGGTCCAGGTCACTTTCGATGTGAAGAGCTAATTACTCTGCTCCTCAGTCCTTCTGTCAACATGGTCTGTCACCCTCCTCCCCCATCTCAAGTCTCCCCAATATACAACTTTTTAAAAATAAGATCAGTCTATATTAGAATACATACAACTACAGTGAGTGGCCTCCCAAAATTGTTTTTGCTACAGACTGATGCCTATGTGAACTGAATATGATGAAGATATTCATTACATAGAAATCTGCATACATTAATAGACTGTGATGTAACGCATTCATCAAAGAACCGCTATGTTACGATCTGCTCGAGCAGAGAAATAGATTCATATTCAGTACTAGAAATTTTATGTCTAGGGGAGCCTGGGTGGCTCAGGCAGTTAAACGTCCGGCTCTTGATTTCGGCTCAGGTCACGATCTTGCGATTCGTAGGTTTGAGCCCTGCATCGGGCTGTGCACTGACAATACAAAGCCTGCTTGGGATTCTCTTCCTCCCTCTCTCTGCCCCTAGCCTGCTCACTCTCTCCCTCTCAAAAATAAATAAATAAAAATTAAAAAAAAAAAAAAGGAAAAAAGAAAGAAACTCTATGTCTAAATTGGATTCTCCCTGTAGTTCAATAGCAGTATTCTTGAAAGTATTCAATTCCCAAGTGAAAAATAGTCATTTCTTAGCTAAAGACGTATCATACATAAAGCTCAAATAACATCTATAGGATTCTTATTTTAGGAAGTTCTTACTTGAAGCCACTTCTCTTGCACTAACACCACAATCAATAACAGTAACGTGGCTCAAAGTTAGGTAATACTTTTATTTATTCTAACAAGCGTTTGGTCCTTGAGGTACATACCAACAGTGTGGATCGGTTTCCTGTATGGCATCAGGCCAAAATTGTATTGAAAAATCCCTCTGGCATGGAAAAGAGGCAAAGCAAACCCCATGATCTTCTGTAGCCTCTCTTGCACGGTTCGAAGCCATGAGCCTTCAGGGTTGTTAACTTGTTTAAACAGCTCATTTTCTCCAAAAGAAAACACTGGGACCAAGGAGGCACTACAAATAACAAAGGGGAAGAGTACAAATTTTCAATGGAAGGGATTTAAGTATTTTATTCTGTCCAGCTGGCTTTTGCAACCTATTCCTGACAATTTTTCAATGTTCCTCTGCCTCCCTATCCTGCTAATTTCATGTTCCACACCATGAAACTTATACTTGAAATCGTTTGAGAAGGGACTTCAGCAGCCTAGCAATTTACAGAAGTTTATTCGAGAGCCAATCAAGGCTCCAGGAAACTTCTTTTCCACCTATAGTTTGGGCCATGGTTCATTTGTTCATTTGACTGGAAATCTGTACCGTGAATATAAAATTTTGTACCTTTTTTGTTTGCTTTGTTTTGCAAGGTGAGTGTAGGTGCTGGATGCCGTGACACTGAACTACCTCACTGTGAAGGTTGTAATCCATTCGCCACGAACACCAACATCTACTTTTACTGTCAGGTTAACTAAGAGGAGGTCTTCCTTTAAGGACAAGAAACAATACTTTATTTCTCTGTGTTCATTTAATAATGTCTTAATTTCTAGGGGCACCGGGGTGGCTCACTCGGTTGAGCGTCCGACTTCGGCTCAGGTCATGATCTCACAGTTCTTGAGTCGAGCCCCACGTTGGGCTTTGTGCTGACAGATCAGAGCTGGAGCCTGCTTCGGATTCTGTGTCTCCCTCTCTCTCTCTCTGCCCTTCCCCCACTCACACCATGTCTGTTTCTCCAAAATTAATAAACATTAAAAAAAAATTTTTTTTTTTTTAAATAATGTCTTAACTTCTCTGACCCAGGTACCTGAAATGAGAAACTACTTACCCATGGGTCAAAGCAATTTTAACAAATCCTTTCCGCTGGCGGATGAACAGAGTGAATTTTCCAGGATGGGCATCCAGCGATTCTTCCGCGCCCCCAAGAACTATGACTGAAATGTTTCCGCCTCCCTCCTTGCTCAGCACATGGGACACACTCTTCTTAGAAACTGAGACTGGCCCTTAGTGAATAAAACAAAGAGGGTAAGTACTTATTGTGTTTTAAAAATGAAAGCATTTTGGGGCGCCTGGGTGGCTCAGTCGGTTGGGCGTCCGACTTCGGCTCAGGTCGCAATCTTGCGCTCCGTGAGTTCGAGCCCCGCGTTGGGCTCTGTGCTGACAGCTCAGAGCCTGGAGCCTGTTTTGGATTCTGTGTCTCCCTCTCTCTCTGACCTTCCCCCATTCATGCTCTGTCTCTCTCTGTCTCAAAAATGAATAAACATTAAAAAAAAAATTAAAAAAAAAAAAGAAAGCATTTTTATCATAATATTCTGTGGCATCTGCGAACACTTAACAAAATTCCCTACCCTGCTTACATATGGAACAACTTGTAGTTTATAATTTTGACACAGCCAGATCTTGGGTAATGTATTCCATTAATTAGATCTAACGTTTTGGCAGGTGATGGGCTGTATCTTTAAAATGTCACTTGTTATCAGGACGCCTGGGTGGCTCAGTCAGTTAGGTGTCCGATTCGGCTCAGGTCATGATCTCACCATTTGTGGGTTCGAGCCCCGTGTCGGGCTCTGTGCTGACAGCTCGGAACCCGGAGCCTGCTTCGGATTCTGTGTCTCCCTCTCTCTCTGCCCCTCGCCCACTCACACTGTCTCTCAAAAACAAATAAACATTAAAATTTTATCAAAAAAATTATTTTAACATGTCACTTGTTAAATCTACCACTTATTTGGATAGGTTGTGCACTGCTCAATTCTATGGACTCTATTCATACTGCATTATAAGTAAAAGGGCCCCCTGCAATTGTTCAGTCATAACCTGCATGGCTGTATTTGGTGGCCTTGATCAGTAGCCTGCTGAATCCTGGCTCAGAACCAAAAAGCATATCCTTCTCAAGAGGCTGCAACAGATCTTCTGAACACACAAGGGCCTGTTGTCAGATATTCTACATGGATTCTTGTTTCCCAAACTTACGTTTATATTGTAAATGGTTTTAAAAGTTCAGATGTTTAACAAATAACCAGATCTTTACATGGTTCCAAAATGCCTAGTCTGACTTTGGTAAACTGTTTACTTAAGACCGTGATATAATTGTTCGGTCTTTGTACCAGGCTTTCCCACATAAAAATAACTTTAAAGATTCCTTTTCAGATTTTGAATGTACTATGTCCTCTTGGAGGAAAACATCATGAACTCTTACAGGAAAAGAAAAAAGAGGAAAACACAAGCCATTCATGACCTGTATTTCAGAGATAATTCCTTTTTAATGTCTTATTGTTTCCTCCCATTCTTGGCTTTATCCATTGTTTTTGGTCATAAAAGAGTATGTCGGACACGTTTTATTAAGACACAACACACCTCATCTCTCAAAGGAAAATTATATGCTTATTTTTCTGTGAGCTCCTATTACTGGGGGAATATAGAATAATGCAGGATTCTGAGTGACCAACCACTTTCTTAAGAGAAGAGGCAGGAGCCTGGGTGGCTCAGTCAGTTAAGCAAGCGTCCGACTCTTGATTTCGGCTCAGATCGTGATCTCACGGTTGTCGGATGGAGTCCCGTACCGGGCTCTGTGCTGAGCATAGAGCCTGCTTGGGACTCTCTCTCTCCCTCTATGCCCCTCTCCCACTTGTGCTTGCTTGCTCTCTCTCTCAAAATAAATGAATCAATAAAGATTAAAAAAAGAGACAAAGAGAGGAAAGGCAGAGAGTGGTGGGTTAGAGGGCAAAGAACCCTGAGCCTCAATGGGTTTGAACTTCCTCTGAGTTCAAGGCACGGCCATTCTGCCCCATGTGCCCTGAGTGGAAACTGGAGGCATAGCTTCCGGGCCTTTTAGATTTCCAGATACCGACTCTCCTCCGGGCACTTCTCAGTGTCCCTTTCTAGGCTCCCTTTACAGGATCTCTGTAACTGCTGCTATGTCTTAGGGCTCTAAGACCTGAATATTTGTATCCCTCCAAAATTTCTATAAACCCTAATCCCCAATAGAATGGTATTAAGAAGTAGGACCTCTGGCAAGAATAAAAGAATGAGGTCATGAGAATGCAGCCCCAAGATGAGAGCGGTGTTCTTATCAAAAGAGGAAGAGAGAGGGGTTATGTTATGTGAAGACATAACAAGATGGCTGGCTGTGTGCAAGCCAGCAATGGGGCTCTCACCAGACACTGGATCTGCCAGTGCCTTGATCTTGGACATCCAGCCTCCAGAACAGTGAACAATAAACGTCTATCATTTCAGCCACCCAGTCTATGGTATTTCGTTACAGCAGGTTGATCTACGACAGTCTCCTTCCTCGTTTCTAACACCTTTTAACGTTATCTATATACATGGATTCAACTACCACTTACAATTGCTGAGTTCTCCCAAACGTTATCTCCTGGGACATCTTCCTCCTGAGGCCCTACACCCACACTTCCAATGGCCCAGTGGACATTTCTACCTTGACAACTCAAAGACACCTCGGGTTCCATGTTGCCAAACCCAGTGTGCTGTATTCTTCCTCAAGGTTGTCCTTCTGGCAACATTTCCTCTCAGGGGGAATGGGCATCATCTATTCTGTCACCCAAGTCAAAAGTAGGCTCCTCCCATGTATATTCCCCCTTCTTAGCAATCTTGTTGACACATCAGTCATTCCTTCATTCAGAACACGTACTGAGCACCTGCTACAAGGCAGAGACTGAGCTAGAGGCCGATGATATGATGACATATACATCGCTCGCTACCTTCACGAGCCCGCAGCAATCAATAAGTCTCGGTGAATCTATCGGCTGCTTTTCCTACTGACCTCCTCTGTGTAGTATATAAGGCTGTTGTGAGCTGATCTCTGCTACTTGCCCAGCCTTACTCGGTACACAGGAAGGAACAGGAGTCTCGAAACACGGAATGTGTCCCGCCTGACACCTGGTAAGTACAGACTCATGAAAATGGACCAAGAGGAATGGTTTGGAGGCGGGACCTACAGGGACTTACAGCGACAGAAACCTATTGGGTAAGAGCAAAACAGGCACTGGTCAGCAAAGGACCTCTGAAACCCTACTGGTTCTTTATTACCGGGGGTTCAGTACACATGTCCGTCTGTCTCTCATGCCCAGACGGACGGCTGCCAAGGCAGGCGCAGAGTAGAAGGGGCTGTCCTAGGAAGCCGGTTCCAGGAAAAATCAAGAACTCTCTAAACTTCAAGACAAGGACACCCTAGAGCTTCAAGTGTGGATATTTTTATTTAGCCTTTAGGAGATCTCAGGTCATAGGAAAAAGGAAAAGATCTCATAATGTCATAAGCCTGAGTGAACAGACAAGTTTAATCTCAAATGCCGGCTCGAGTAAATGGCAGTGACTGTGAGGGCACTACTTGGAGAAAGACTCTCAGGTTGATTAGATGTATCTGCCATGGCCACGGAGAGGGGTGTATCTACATCTCTGGTGCCATGAATTGCCACACCTGCTCTCAGTTATGCCACTCAAACGCACTTGTGGCTTGGAACCACAACTGTGTCCTGTAAATACATTTCTGTGCTTTTTTTTTTTTTGGCAATTCAAAAAATTTCCCTTTTTTTCCTTTTATAAAACGAACCCAATCAGTGTCTCCAAAACAGGGAAGAGATGGGATTTTTTTTTTTTTTTTTTTTTTTTTGCCTCTATGGTAGTTTGGAGGTTTGGTGCGCCCTCTAGAGGCCAAATACAGTGGCAGCCCAGACTGAACAGAGAGCCCAGGGCTTTGCGGGTGAAGGTCCGTAGACAGAACCCAAAAACCCAGCCAGGGATTCTGATCCTCCGGTGCTTAGTGATTTCTTATCAGGTATATAATGACAACAGAGATTTGAGAAATTAATAGGACGTAATGAAAACCTGGAAGACCCTGGAAAATTCTGTCTCTGAATATGCCACTTATTGATCCTGAAATTGTAAGTGTTCACATAGAGACTATCTGCTTTTCTTTCTATCTAAGAAATGCAAGACAGTAAAGTTAGCCTACACAGCGACCATAAACATAAAGCGCTTTGTGAGTTACTGTAGTTCATGTGGAGTGAATAAGCTGGTCCAGTCAGAAAACCAAACAAACTGAACCCTTCAAATTACAGTGAGAGCTGTAAACACAAGCTTAGCCTCTGTGCACATTAATATAGTGTGTCCAGCATTCCAGTTAAATTGTATTCTTGGAATTGGTAGAATTATGGTTTCATTAATCAAAGAGTTTTCCCCTAGTTCAGAGTAGCAGAGTAGAATGAACTCATTCCTGAGCCAAATGATATTTAATCCGGGAAGAAAAAGGCAGATTAAGTATGCTTACTTTACATACTGCCATTGCTTCAAGACATATTGGAGCACATTTTCCATCTCTAATGTTTATAAAAACATGCAAAGTGCCTCTCCAAAAGCACCGTCTATCACTTGGTTGACCCGAGATTCTTTCTTCCACATCTCAATACACAAAATGCACTCATCAATTTATTCATTGAATTAACATCTATTGAACTTTCCTATATCCCAGGCACGAGGCTAGACACTAGGTGTGTTAAAAAAGACACAGTCTGTGTCTTCCTGGGACTTTCAGTCCAGTGGCAAGAATCATCCAAGCAGCATGTGAAGTGTCAGAAAGGGAAAAAAGCAAAGGGTTTTACTACAAAACTGTAAACCTGTGTTTGGGAGGGAACGTTCTGTGTGGTCCTGCCACCCTAGAACATGGTAGAAATAGTGATCTGCCTTCACTTACCACTACTCATCAGATATTCTCGAAAGAGAGGACACCGGAACCAAAATGGGAGCACGTGGAGATATGCAGTGAATCCAGGAAACAGCTGTTCGAAGTCCGAATAATTCGTACAAAAATTTCCAAAGGCTCCAGCAACGAGCACTCCATGGGGATGAAACCCAAATATGTAGTTGTGGCTTGGATCCAAATCCCAAGTTTTGATGAGCTACAGTACGTATTGAGGTTAAAAAAAAAAAAAAAGTTCCCTGATCAGTTTCCAATAAGAAACAAAGAAACCCCCTCATGATTAGTTCCTCTGTCAAAAGGAAATAGAGAACATGACTCATGTAGTTCTCTGGGTTAGTGATGTTTCCCAATTTTTAAACTATTTCCTAAGCCCAGGGCCCCTCACACACAGCCTTCCAGATCCCGTTTAGTCTGGGCTGATCTGCTGGCTTTCTCCCTCTGAAAAGGGAAAAGCTTAAACTGTGTGTGATAAAAGCAAATTTCCATTCTTCTCCCAACTCAAAATAGTACTACACAAAACAATTCTACTCACATGAATCGGAAAATAGTCCTTAAAATACCTCCACACGGTCCAGCTTCTGACCCAGTTGGATCTCCTGCCCCCCTGCTCTGGGGTACGCCAGTCAAAGTAAAGCCATGTCATATAAGGGACATAGAGGAACCAATAGTTGTGTATGATCAGTATCACAATGATCCCAATGCACACCTGTGCTGTAAGAAAGGGAAAGACCTCAGGAGTCAGGGTCAGTTAGCATCTGCTCACTGTACCGTATCATCATCGGCCCACGGCAGGGGGATTGAACACACACAGAGTGTGTTAAACTGAGCCTCATTTCGGGGCGCCTACATGGCTCAGTCAGTTGAGCATCCAACCCTTGATTTCGGCTCAGGTCATGATCCCAGAATCATGGGATCGAGCCCTACATCGGGCTCTGCCTCTTTCCCCTGCTCACACGCACTCTCTCTCTAAAAAGACAAAAACAAAAAAACCCTGAGCCTCAGTTCAAGTGAGGTAATATAACAAGACAGCAGATGATAGAGTATTATTTAACATTTATTGGATGTTTACTATATGCCAAGTATTGTACTATGTACTTTGCCAAAATATTTTCATTTAATATTTACATAGCTACAGTATCAATGAAGCGGCTAGAGTATGCTTAATGTCCTTTTCATAGAAAACAGAGGTGTAGAGAGGTTAAATGAATTGCCCAAGTCCCACAGAATGGAAGCGGTTGATCTAAATTCATAGCCCACTCTTGGGGCACCTGGGTGACTCAGTCGGTTGGGGCTCCAACTTCAGCTCAGATCAGGGTCTCAGGGTCCGTGAGTTCAAGCCCCCCATCGGGCTCTGTGCTGACAGCTCAGAGCCTGGAGCCTGCTTCGGATTTCTGTGTCTCCCTCTCTCTCTGCCCCTTCCCCACTCACAGTCTCTCTCTCGCTCAAAAAATACACATTAAATTAATTAATTAATTCATTAATTCACAGTCCACTCTCAAAGTCTATGGTCTACACCACCTCCCTGGCACGATATATGGAGGAATCAGGGCTGAAAGGATGCAGAAGAGTTCCTACTACAGGTGTCTACCTTGCTTAAGCAGCCATTATTTATGTGCCCACAAAGAGAGAACATTCCATCGACAAACTCTGTTTTCAGGAACTCTGTTGCGAGAGTCAGAGGTGGTATAGGAGGAACTCCTGACATCTTCCTTTACCTATCACTACTTGCAACGTTTCACAACGACAAAGCAAAACCCAAATGGTTTACACACCTCGTGACACAGCTTCAAAATATGTGAAGCAAGGACAGACAAAACTCGACCTAAGTCAGTGACAAGACTGTTTGCCTTAAAGTAATACATTAAGCTAAGACAGTTCATGTGCGTGCTATCATACTAAAAAAATATTTATAGAAAGAGAAATACATTAATGAGAAAGGGAGAGGGGAGCACAAAGTCATAAAGCTCGACACAAGAAATGCCAGCAATTACCATTACTTTAGGAAGTGTCCTTGCCTCTTTCTTTCTGTTATGTGCTATACTCTCTGTTCTAGAGCCGACTTCAGTCCCCCAAACTCCTGTCTACTCTGTCAGCTTTGCTACAGTTTTGTTCCCAAACGATCATGATCGGATTCACAGCACCTTGAACTATGACAGTTTGCTAGATACAATTTGTCTGTTTGTTTGCCTGTTTTGGCTAAAAACAGAACAAGTATTTATATTTCTGGAGATATATAAATCCATACATATCCCAGCATAGATTTATGCTAAATGGACCCCAATAAGAGAACTGACCTGCTTTCTCCAGGGTAAGGTTTGTTTACGAAAAGGTGCATGAAAAGTTAAGGAAGTATGTGCCCTCTAACCCTCCGTGGGGTGTTTTGTCACATTTTGGAACAGCCAGCGAAGTTTCCATGACTCTGGGGGCACAGCCAAAAGGGTGTCCTTTGCTCTCACTCCTACCAGGATCATTTCATCTTGCTTCACCTGCTTGCCTCTACCCAGGTCTGAGTGCTGACAATTTACCACTGTTGGTTAATCTTCTCTTTATTTTACTAAAATGTGTAAAAAAAAAAAGTGTACAAGAAAACTTAGGTAGATCTCATTACTCTGTACTCTATGGTAGATCAGGTGAGCTAAGACAGACAGGGAAGGGACAGAACAGTTCATGAGGGGTGACCATCTCCCACAGGCAGTGTCATTTTCTCCTCCTCACAACCCTCAAGGTACACATTACTGTACCCAGTTTGCAGTCGTGGAAACTGAGGCTTAAGGATTTTGAGGGTCCAAAGGATTTGAACCTAGATCTGCCTAAATTTTTAAACCCCCCCACTTTTTTTTTTTTAACAAAACCAAACTATTCTTAGCTTATGGCAATGGCACCATAAACTTACAAGTACTTATTACAAGCGGATAAGCAGGCTCATAGGCATAAAAAATCAGGTAAATGGGAGGTTCTGTTTTCCTTACTATAATGATGGAGGGACTGAGACCAAAAGCATACTGACTCAATTTGAACCACAGAGGGAGTCAAGAGCAGGTCCAGAAATAAAATCCCCCGGCCATTAATTCAGTGTTTCACTAACCCAACCACATACGCACTAATTGAATACATATTGCATATGTCTTTAACAGCCACTAGATGTTCTGCACGTACGATGGTTAAGACACGGATCTGGAATCTGAGTGCTTATGTTGGAATCTGCCACCGACTAGCTGCCGAACAGGGGGCGAAGTTCTTTCGCTCCTTGAGCCTCAATTCCTTTACCTGTGAGATGGGCTAATACCAGCACCTGCCTCCACGGACCGTGGGGAAGGAGACGCAGAGAGGCCACCGTGCCTGGCACCGAGCAAGCACTTGACAATGGGAGCCATCGTTATGGTAACTGTGTTCACTATTACACGCTTGGAGAACACAAAAAATAAAAGCAGATAAAATACTGCTCATGTTCCTGTCACTCCACAGCAAGTACTGTTCAAATTTTTCCTTGTGGCCTTTTCTGTTCCTAGGAACAGGTTATGTGTCCTAAACATGGTTGATCACATTTTTTTTTTTATTTCTGTATTTTATCGCTTATGATTATCTCACGTTAGCTGTTTTATAACACCGATGTGGCCTTAAAACCTTCATAAATGGTATTTTTGAGAAGTGATGAACATTCCATTGAATGTCAATACTACGTCAACCATTCTTCTCTTTTTGAAAATGTGGGCTTCTAACAAATTTTCTCTATACACATAATCTGGCATCACATTTCCCCACATTTTAATTTACTTCCATAGGACAATTAGTAAAACACTACACCGCTGAGCAGAAACGCCTTTGTCACTTGATATACTTTGAGAGCTTACGATCCAAAGGAGCTGTCCTAATTTAAACCCCCCCCCCCACTCCACACATGGCACACATTCTTTAATATTTCGTATCACAAACAGCACCAAAATAGCTTTTTAAATCCCATGATCCTAAATTAGACTGAAAGAAGAAAACACTAAGAAAACTAGGTGACTGGATCACCTCTATTTTCTATTTTTATCTCATTAAGCGATCCAACGTAACATGATTCTTCCGAATTGGAGGTCAAAGAGAAAAGATACAAAAGTCTACTCCAACCCATGGTGCAGTTCTCAAAACTGAGGTTGATGTCTCTTAAAACTGCCTTGATCCACATTCCAAGTTGCACGGGAGGCCTGAACTTCAGCTGCTTTGACTGGGGTGCAGGCTGTACAAGCCAGCCTCTGTCGTTCGTACTCTTTTATGATTTCATTCCCATAGATTCTACTTCCTCTATATCATTAAGAAGCTTCCCCCCCTTCACTTTTTTTCCTGAGGTGAAATTCACATTAATGTAAATCAACCACTTTAAGGAAATTAATCCAGGGACACTTAGCACATTCACGATGTTGTGCAACTACCAATTCCACCGAGTTGCAAAATACTTAGATCACCCGAAAATAAAGCCCTGAACCCATTAGGCAGTTATTCCCCATTTCCTTCTCCTCTGCCCCTGGCAACCACCAATGTACATTCTATTTCTGTGGATTTACCTACTCAGGATATTTCATAAAAATGGAATGATCCAATATGCAACCTTCTGTAGACTTTCACTTAACATCAAGTTTTTGAGGCTCGTCCATCCTGAAACATGTATCAGGACTTCATTCCTTTTTAGGACTGAATAATATTCCCATATATAGGGATATATCATAATTCGTTTATCCATTCATCTGTTCAACATTCATCATCCAAGGGCTAAAATTAACAACTCAGACAACAGATGTTGGCGAGGATGCAGAGAAAGAGGAACCCTTTGGCACTGTTGGTGGGAATGCAAACTGGTACAGCCACTATGGAAAACAGTATGGAGGTTCCTCAAAAAGTTAAAAATAGAACTACCCTACGACCCAGCAATTGTACTACTAGGCATTTATCCAAGGAATACAGGTGTGCTGTTTCAAAGGAGCACATGCAGTCCAACGTTTATTAGAGCAGCACTATCGACAATAACCAAAGTATGGAAAGAGCCCAATGGCCATCAATGGATGAATGGATAAAGAACATGTGGTATATATATATACAATGGAGTATTACTCTGCAATCAAAAAGAATGAAATCTTGCCATGCGCAAGTACATGAATGGAACTGGAGAGTATTATGCTAAGCCAAATTAGTCAAAGAAAGACAAATATCATATGACTTCGCTCATATGAGGACTTTAAGAGACAAAACAGATGAACATAAGGGAAGGGAAGCAAAAATAATATAAAAACAGGGAGGGGGACAAAACATAAGAGACTCTTAGAGAACAAACTAAGGGTTGCTGAAGGGGCTGTGGGTCAGGGGATGGGCTAAATGGGCAAGGAGCATTAAGGAAGACACTTGTTGGGATGAACACTGGGTGTTATATGTAGGGGCCACATCACTGGATTCTACTCCTGAAATCATTACTGCACGGTACACTAACTAACTTGGATGTAAATTTTTAAAAAATAAATAAATAAATTTTTTCACTTCCTAAAAAAAAGGAAAGAAAAGAAAAGAAATCAAGATAGGTACACCAGATACAATGGTACATTGCAGTCTAAATGAAAACAAAATCTCATTTGTAGTAAATGTAAAAGAAAAAGAAAAAGAAAAAGAAAAAGAAAAAGAAAACATTCATCATTCAACATCTGGGTTGTTTCCACCTTTTGGCTCCCGTGAAGAGGGCTGCAATGTCCTACCCGCTTCAAGAGGATTAAACATCAGAAACAAATAAGACTCAGTCAAAATGTGTGGCGTGGTCATTAAATTCAGCATCACCGATAAAGGGACAAAATGGCATGATGCCTCTTGATGGGATTTGATGGGAAATACACCCCATCACCTTTGCCGGCTTTTTGCCAAAAATGCTGAACCTGACTCCAATCGTAAGAACATAATTAGGCAATTCCAGACTTTGGGACATTCTAGAAGATAATTACTGGGGGCTGTTTAGAAAATATCAATGTTACAAAAGGCTGCCTTCTCTGCAGCATTTAGCAATGATCTTCCTATGCTACCCCTGCCCCCCACATTTCTGACTCCAGTGGACTCACCTGTGCCTCCATCAGGGCACTGTACAATGTCTCATCCAGGGCCAATGCTCCAACAGTGGTAGCCAAATTTGATAAATCAGTGAATCCTAAAAACGTGCTTTGTCTATAGGCACTTCTTCAAAGACCTGACGTACATCAATTCCTTTACATTCTAGGTTTAACTTTATCAGTTTTTCAACATTTAAGAAAGTAATATTTGTAACATGGAAAAATAACTGGTTAATGAAACATACAGATACCACGAAAAGCGTAAAGAATAGTGATGGTGTATAGGAAACACTCAACAAATGCTATTAGCCACCACTGACCGCTTGGGACCTTCAGAAACACCAATGTCACAGGGCTCAATCCAAAATGCTAGTTGGTTTGCTCTCCAGCGCATATATTACTTCAGTAAAAATAAATCTATAAAAGGTAAACAGCAAGAGAAAATATGCCAAAATATTAACAGAGAATCTCAAACAGGCTCCATGCTTGGCACGGAGCCCGACATGGGACTCGATCCCACAACCCTGGGATCATGACCTGAGCTGAAATCAAGAGTCGGACCCTCAACCAACTGAGCCACCCAGGCACCCCAAAAGATTATTAAAAAAAAAAAAAAAAGAAATATAGGGGCGCCTGGGTGGCTCAGTCGGTTGAGCATCCGACTTCAGCTCAGGTCATGATCTCGCGGTCCGTGAGTTCAAGCCCCACGTCAGGCTCTGTGCTGACAGCTCAGAGCCTGGGGCCTGCTTCAGATTCTGTGTCCCGCCCTCTCTCTCCACCCCACCCCTGCTTGTGCTCTGTCTCTTTCAAAAATGAATAAACATAAAAAAAAGTTAAAAAAAAAAAGAAATAAAACGGCTCCACTAGAAAGAAAAGAAAAAAAAAAACTACACAAAACTGAAGAACAAATCTACTTAAGTAACAAAAGTCTCATCTTGAACATGATTCTATTAAATTTCCATGAGCAAACAGCATCAGAAAAATATTACAAAAACTATTGAGGTTTGTTTACTTGGATTTTAATAGTGACCAATATTAAGAAATAATTGAAAATACGTAATTTGTATATGTAGCCTTCCTATTTGTATCCAAGAAGTTTTCATTTTTCCCCTATGGAAATTGTTTCTATACTTATTTTAACCACGTAACCGAGGATGGGGAACGAAAATGGAATTCAGAGTCCAGCGGGCACATTCTTTTCTTTTCCTGCTCCCGAGGCATTGTATTTCAAAACACAATCAGAGCCATCTGTTGATTATAAGAATGGAAGCATAACATTCTTCTGATTTTTAAAATTCCTATTTTAAGAGCACTTACCCCCCAGAGTTTCTTAGGGTGATACTGAAAGACAAATCTCAGACCCCTCTCCAGAATTTTGCAGCTCAGGATTCCTCGAATGTAGGTCTGCTCCCCAATGCTTTTAAAAAGTTTTCTGGAGAGGAAACTGCATTTTTCTTATTTAAAAGCAAATTCAGGGGCGCCTGGGTGGCTCAGTCGGTTAAGCGGCCGACTTTGGCTCAGGTCACCATCTCGCAGTCCGTGAGTTCGAGCCCCGCGTTGGGCCCCGTGCTGACAGCTCGGAGCCTGGAACCTGCTTCGGATTCTGTGTCTCCCTCTCTCTCTGCCCCTCCCCAGCTCACACTATGTTTCTGCCTCTCAAAACTGAATAAACGTTAAAAAAAAATTTTAAGTAAATTCATTATTGGACCTACTTCTTCATTGAATAAAGGCAAATAAATTACAAGGATCCAGGTACAATTAGTCCCATGTTATTAATATTTCTGAAATGTGTACAAGCTAAAGGACAAAATAAACAGAACTACTTTGTATAGCCACAAACTGAAAACTGTAAGAAAAGAGAGACATAACTAAATACAACATGTGGGTTCCTTTGCTATAAAGGACATTTGTGGGGCAGCTACTGGAATGTGAATAGGGTCTATGTATGGATTAGATCATTGAACTGCATCACTGTTAATTCTTCTCATTTGGATAACTGTACTGCGGTTATGTAAGAGAATGTCTTTGGTGTTAGAAAATGTACACTCGGGGCGCCTGGGTGGCTCAGTCGGTTAAGCGGCCGACTTCGGCTCAGGTCATGATCTCGCGGTCCGTGAGTTCGAGCCCCACATCGGGCTCTGTGCTGACTGCTCAGAGCCTGGAGCCTGTTTCGGATTCTGTGTCTCCCTCTCTCTCTGACCCTCCCCTGTTCATGCTCGCTCTCTCTCTGTCTCAAAAATAAATAAACGTTAAAAAAAAAAAATTTAAAAAAATAAAAATTAAAAAAAAAAAAGAAAATGTACACTCAAGGACTCAAGGATAAAGAGAAAGCATATCTGTAGCTTACCCTTAAATAGTTAAAAAAAATAATAACTGTGTGTGTGTGTGTGTGTGTGTGTGTGGAGAAAGAGAGATAGGGACAGAGAAAGAAAAAAAACATGGTAAAATGTTACATTGGGGAATGGGATAAAGGAATATTGGAATTTTTGTAACTTTCTAGAATTTTTATTTTCTAGAATTATTATTTCTGGAATTACCTCAAAATACAAAGTTTTAAAAAGTTAATGGCCCTTCCTGAGACCTACAGAATCAAAGTCTCTGAGTAATCTGCATTTTAACAAAAATGCCCAAGGGAATCTTAAATATGCTCTAAAGTTTAGGGGCACCTGGGTGGCTCAGTTGGCTGAGTGTCTGACTCTTGATTTCTGCTCAGGTCAGGATCTTGCAGTTTGTGGGATTGAGCCCCACGTCAGGCTTCATGCTGACAGCAAGGAGCCTGCCTGGGATTCCCTCTCTCTCTCTCTGTCCCTCTTCCACTCATGCTCTCTCACTCTCTCTCTCTCTTCCTTTCAAAATAAATAAATATTCAAAAAATACGCCCTAAAGTTTAAAAACTTCTGATATAAATAATATCACACAGTAGAGGACTCAATACTTTTGAGATATCAATTCTCTCCAAATTAACCTATAGACTAATCTCAATCAAAAATCAATCCCAATGAAAATCCCAGAAGGTGTGTGTGTGTGTGTGTGTGTGTGTGTGTGTGTGTGTGGAAACTGACAAGCTGATTCTCAGGTGCATATGGAAACACAAAGAATCTATGATAATCAAAACAACTCTTTAAAAAAAGGACCAAGGTTTCAGGGCTAACGAGATCAGACTCCACAAAGTATTATAAAGCCACAGTAATCACAACAGCATTGTACTGGCATGAAGATAGACAAAGGAGGGGCGCCTAGGTAGCTCAGTCAGTTAAGTGTCCGACTTCGGCTCAGGTCATGATCTCACAGTTCATGAGTTCAAGCCCCACATCAGGTTCTCTCTGCTGTTGTCATGGAGCCCACTTCAGATCCGCTGTCCCCCTCGGTCCCTCCTCTGCCCCTCCTCTGCTCACTCTCTCCCTCTCTCTCTTAAAATAAATAAGTAAACTTTAAAAATTAAAAAAAGAAGAAGGAAATACTGCCATTGTGATGGACCTTGAGGGTATTATGCTATGTGGACTAAATGACAGAGAGAAAGATCAATACTATATGATCTCACTTGTGTGTGTATCCTAAAAAGAAAACAAACCAAAAGCACCTAATTCATAGGTACAGAGAACAGATTGGCGGTTGCCAGAGGCAGGAGGGTGGAGGGGTGGGCAAAATGAGCGAAAGGGGTCAAAAGATACAAACTTCCAGTTAGAAGATAAATAAATCCGGGGGATGTAATGCACAGCCTGGTGACTAGAATCAACAATATTGTATTGTATTTGAAAGCTGCTAACAGGGTAAGTCTTAAAGGTTCTCATCACAAGGAAAATTATTTGTAACTATGGGTGGTGATAGATGTTAACTAAACTTATTACGGTAATCATTTTGCAATGTATACATGTATCAAATAATTATGTCATACACCAAAACCTAATACAATGTTGTAAGATTGGATGACAGGTGTTTAACATTTATCTCAAGGAAAGATGTTTGATTTCATGATTTCATATTTCAAGGGCTAATAGCTTAAACTCATTTCCTGGAAAGAAAAATGCCTTCCAAGACTTTGATTTAGAGATCTTAAAAGATATACCTAATAAAAACCCTCTTGTTGAGGTGCCTGGGTGATTCAGTCGATTAAGCATCCATCTTCGGCTCAGGTCATGATCTGGTCCATAGGTTCAAGCCCCGCGTCGGGCTTTGTGCTAACAGCTCAGAGCCTGGAGTCTGCTTCAGATTCTGTGTCTCCCTCTCTCTCTGTTCCTCCCCCACTCACGCTCTGTCTCTGTCTCTCAAAACGAAATAAAACGTTAAAAAAAAAAAAAAAACTCTTGCCAACACTGAAAGTAGCTACAACATCAACTCCTTACTTCAAAATTGACAATTAAATGGAAGGAAATAAGTAAGCTCTTATCCTACCTTTTCCAGTAAGAATTGAATTGTAGGGTAGTCAAACAGCCCTAGCTGATGGGGGGAAATTATTCGTTGCATAAATTCTAGCTATGATGAATAAATGACAGAATAAAAACACCGCCATTTTGCAGTCCCCCATAGAACAATTCATTCAAGCGAGCATCATTAATGGAGACTTATGTCACTAGGTGGCAGGGCAATGATCAACAGAGAACTTTCATTTGCACATGTCAATGACCAGCCAGCCCTCAGATGACTTCCTATTTGGACCCACTGACCACTCTTAGGCACAACTAATGGGACAACCAGACATTCTGTGCATCCTGACGGAATGTGAAGCACAGAGCAGTACCTGGGAAGAGGCCTTGACACAAAGGTTTCATCTACATCTAATCAAGCTTTAGCTCTAACTCCCACTGTCGAAGAAATATAGGAGACTGAGGAACAAGTTAACACCACAAAGAAGCAGTCAGGGCTACATCTTGCAGGACAGATAACCTGGTTTCCTTAGTGCTTCACGACAAGAAAACAAATAGGGAACACTGTTCTAAATTAAAAGATACGTAAAAACTAAATGCAGGAGCATCTGGGTGGCTCAGTCAGTTAAGCGTCCAACTTCGGCTCAGGTCACGGTCTTGCAGTTCGTGGGTTCAGGCCCCGCATCAGGCTCTGTGCTGACAGATCGGAGCCTGGAGCCCTCTTTGCGGTCTGTGTCTCCCTCTGTCTGACCCTCCCCTGCTCACACTCTCTCTCAAAAGTAAATAAACATTAAAGAAAAAAAACATAAACAAAAAACCAAAAAACAAAACCAAATGCAATACAAAGGTCTTGTTGAGAACCTTGTTCAGATATATCACCAAAGTGTATTTTTGACACGGTTCAGAAAATATGAACTTAGTTTAAGTGATTTTAAGCAGGATTGCCTGGGTGACTCAGTCGGTTAAGCGTCTCTCAGTTTCGCCTCAGGTCATGATCTCACGGTTCATGAGTTCAAGCCCCTCATCGGGCTCTGCACTGGCAGTGTGGAGCCTGCTCAGGGTTCTCTCTCTCTCCCTCTCTCTCTGCCCCTCCCCTACTCATCCTGTTTCTGTCACTCTCAAAATAAATAAATAAACTGAAAAATTTTTTAAATGATTTTAAACAATTATTATGCCACATATGTACTCTGATTATGTAAAAAAGATACTTAATTCTATATCTCCGTACTAAAATATTTAGGATTAAAATATAACAACGTGCTTTGTCTTAAAACATTTTTGCAAAACAACTGATGAAACGAATACGGCAAATTGTCAAAATAATTATAAATCCAGGTAATGGGTAAATGAGAGTTCACACACTTCTATTTTTTGTATGTCTGAAATTTTTCCAAATAAAATTATCAAAATACATAACACAAAGTCATATGCTCCTAGTAACACAAAAGTCAAATGCACGCAATGACTTTTTATGGTCTGTCTATGCAGACATTTAAATGGTCTGCAAGTCAGTCTAGTCCGACTCAAATTAGGAATCATTGGTCACGCCTGAGTCACTAGTCCACGCACAATTAACACCCGTGGCTCCGCCCGCTATGTAGAGCCATGTGACCTTGAGCAACTTCACCTCTGAGCTCCCTCCTCTGTAAGATGAGTGCAGGGGTAGCTCCTACCTTGCAGGGCTGCTGTGAGGATGACATGGGTTAATACAACTAGCGACCCATGGGGCGGATAGCTTCCCCTCTGGGTGACAGAGTGAGACAGTCATTCAACAAGTATTTGTTTCATACCTTCCGTGGGCTCGGCACGTGCTGAGTGCTCCCGCACTGAGCCGGTGGACAAGGATGGTAATGCGGACCTTTCTCGAGTAACCGCAGACATACACAGACACGAGCAATGACAAACACGAGAAAAGGACGACAGGCTACCAGAGAGGAGCTGATTGACCAGCAGGGAAGATCGTCTCCAAGTTCAAGCCATACATGTGGGCAGCAGAGTGGTTAAGGCAGGGACTCTGGGTAGAATACTTAGGTTTCCATCCAGCTTCTCCACCTCCCCCTGTGCGTGACCTTGAACAATTTACTTCACCTCTTCGTTTCCTCATCTGTCCAACGAGGGCAGAAATGAACAGTCCTTTACCTCACAGGGTCGTGGTGAAGGCCGAACGGTTAATAGTGTAGGGTGCTTAGAATGGGATCTGGAACGTACTGTGCCCTAATGTGTTTGTTGTTACCTCGATGGTTCAGCGCAAAATGGAGTATCATGCTACCACCCCTGTCTCCGTTTGGCCTGCGAGGACTTCATGAGCTAACGTTTTGAAGTTCCTTTTTCAGGAAACCCTAGCTGTACAGCAGAGTGCGTATATGCGCACACACAGTTACATATTTACAGAGACACGCACATACTGACGCGTGGGCTCCGTTCTGTAACAAATGAATTAAGACGTTCTGGGGAGAGAGCCTGGGCGTCTGCGGTTTTTTTACAAGCTCTTCCAGTGTTTCCCATGTGCAACCAGGGTCGAGAACCACTGATCTAGGCATTCAAAACTGTGAAACCATTTCAAAAGTGTAGATGTCTACAGTGCAGTGGGCTTATTATTACTGATCGTACTGCGGCCTCAACGTACAACCTGTCAGCTCCTTACAGCACACAAGTGACCTTAGCCTTCAGAAGAGTGCACGTTCTCCATAATTCCTCCCTCCTCTCATACCATCCCCCATCTACTCCAATCGCTGGACAAACATCCAGGGGAGAAAAAGGGGCTCAGGTAAGCCACCCTGCTCTATCTAGCGACTGACTCACGTGCCCTTTCCAGATGGGATCAACTTGGGAACCCACTAGAACCCCTTGGGTCGAGTTATTTACATACAGAAGCCACCCAACCCAACTCAACCCAGTCTATCTAGTACAAAGGTGCCTTTCTGCACCCGGATGACCTTAAACACAGCAAAGTCAACAAGGCAGTTGGTCACGAGGGTGGCAAGAGGACAGAATCAGGCTGTAAATAATCGGGTGCTGGTTTTCCTTTTACGAATCCACAGTTCAAGAAAAAGAGTTTAGCAACTTCTGAGGGGCTACAGTGCAATGTTCCATGGCTGGATTGGGTCCTGGTTATATTTGGGTATGTCCATTTGCCAAAATTCATCTGTATGCCTATCATCTTTGCCTTTTATGGTAGGTAAGCTACGCCTCAATCAAAAAGACAAAAAAAGCACAGGTTAAAACAGTTGGCAAACAGTCGTTCGTTCGCTACGAGGTTCACACGGGGAGAGAAACCAAAAAGGAGAGTCCCAAGTTAGCTCGAACTCCCTCCTTGACCTGTTTGCTCTGGCTTAGGCGGAAGAAGGGCTGGTATCTCAGTTCGTCCTTGGCCAAGGACTGACCGCGAGGGAGGAAACGGAGCCCCCCGCACTGCGGCGTCTGGCCTGGGTCTCGCGCGGCCGGGAGCGCGCGGGGTCCTTACCGAGCAGGAGGAAGGACAGGACCCACTGCAGCACCGCGGCCGTCTGCAGCCGCCGCGCCAGCGGGATGTTCAGCGGCGCAAACTCGACCTTCATGGTCCCGCGCGGGAGGGGACTGCGCCGACCGCGGGCGCTTCGAACCTGGTGGCTCCGCGGCGCGTGGGAGGAGCGTGCGGCCGGATCCGGGCCCCGCGCCGGACACCCCCGGGGGCGGAAAGAGGGGGACGGGCGGCGGCCGCGGAGCAGGCGGGGGCAGAACTTCGTCCGGGGGTGGGGCGCGAGGGCTGAGGCTGGGGGCTGCCAATCGCGCGCGCCCGGGCCCCAGTGCAGCTGGCGCGCCCGGGGCGCATTGGCTGGCGCGCCGCGGCGCTGGGGAGAGCGCGCCGCTTTGGGCACTAGGGGTCACTTAGGGCCAGAGGGGTCAGCTGGCCGCCCGTCGGAGCTCGGCAGCGTGGGCTCTGGCAGCCTTGCGGAGGACCTGGGATCTCCACCGGGATCTATTGTTCGGCTGATCGATCACCTTCAGCATCCGCCCTTAAACCCACCCCTTCCTCCGAACTCTCTGAGGCTGGGGAAGTGTTGGTTCAAAGGATCGCCCACCAGGTGGAAGGAGGTGCGGGACGTAGCTTCTCTGGTCGCAGGGTACTCTTGTGTTTACTGGTCTGTATCCCCTCCACCACCCCCATAAACCCCGAGGAAAGGGGGGGGGGCGGGGAGAAGGGAACAGGGGTTTGGTCTCCTCACTTGGGTACTCAGATCTCTACACTAGTCCTGGAAACCTTTCGCTTAATCATTTATTCAACAGATATTGACTGAATACCTACCACATGCCAGGAACCATTGTGTCCCTGCGTATACACCTGGTAACCCAGTCGCGCGTTCATTCTGCTCTCAGAGAGCATGGATTATGGGCAGAGACAAATATTAAGCAAAATAACCACACAATTGAGTGTACAACTGCAAAGTGAAACCCTACTGTGAATGACTGAAGGAAGGTTCTTAGGACTTAGACTGGAGGTCAGGGAAGTCACTGAACAAGTGACCTTGACTGGAGCTATAAAGGTGGATCTAGTTAACTGAGGGAGTCGTCCAGGCAAAGAAGCACATGTGCAAAGGTCCTGGAGCTGAAACTCAAAACTAATATAGTGGGAGCTCAGGTAACAGGGAGATTAGGGTGGAATGAGGCAAAAATGGCAGCCAAAGGCCAGATCCTTGCAAGGCTGTGTTTAGGGTTCAGTCTTGACGCTAAAACTTGCCGCTGAAGGGTTTCAGTTTGATGCATTAAATGGATAGATTCTCAATAATTGCCTAATCCTTGTGAGGACCTGCTACCTTTTTTTATATGAAATTTATTGCCAAATTGGTTTCCATACAACACCCAGTGCTCATCTCAACGGGTGCCCTCCTCAATGCCCATCACCCACCCCCCTCTCCCTCCCTCCCTTTTCTTTATAAATATTAGTTAATGTGTACTGGGACAACTCCAATTGGCAAGTGGCTGTCCAGTCATTGCTAGAACAGATCTGCAACAGGACAAATCAACAAAGTTGACTCGCCATCACCACCATGCGCCTTTCTCCATCAACATTTTACTGGAAAGTTGGATAAGAAACAAATACTACAAAGTAGTGCAGAGTTGTTTGTGACTTTATGTATACAAAACTTGCTGGTTTGGGTTTTTTGTTTTTGTTTTTTTCCTAGTTGAGGAATCACTTTCTTCTCATTTAGACTTCTTCCCTGAACCTTCCCCCGGTGCTAATGGGGATACTATGAGAACACTCTCCGACATTGTGGGGAGCCCTTCGCGCATCCTAGAGCAATCCTGTGAAAGAAGCATTGGCTTTTCAAGGGAAGCATTTTCAAGAATTTCAAGGACATCCAGGCCCAATGTCACTCAGCTGGCAGAGTGGAGCAGCTTCAAATACAGTTTTGTCTCAAACCTAGAGAGAAGAGCCATCCCTTCAGTAAATGAATGTCACATAGAACAAAGGATTGCTGAGTGCTTGCTTTGCCCTGGTGTTGATGACCAAAGTAAATGAAGACATGGTCTCTGAGCATTAGAGCATTCTGTCATTGGTTATTTATGAAAAAGGCTTCTGCCAGGCACAAGGTTGAAAATAAGTACGGGCTAGATCTCGCGGTCTGTGGGTTCGAGTCCCACGTTGGGCTCTGTGCTCACAGCGCGGAGCCTGGAGCCTGCTTCAGATTCTGTTGACTCCCTGTCTCTCTGCCCCTCCCCCGCTTGTGCGAGCGAGCACGCTCTCTCTCTCTCTCAAAAATAAGTAAACATTAAAAATTTAAATAAAATAAATGTTAGGATTGGTTGATTAGTTGAATTCACAGTTTCCTTGTAAATGAGAAGCGCAAGGCCTCCAGACTCCTACTAATCAAGTAGTAGGACTACTGAGTCGAGTTTTTGTCACCTTCCCAGGCCCTCAGCTAGTAGAAAACAGCCGTCATAGCCTAGCATGACACACTGCAGCAAAGCATGGCCCCACCAGGGCTCAGTTGGTGTAACAGCCTCTCACCATTTTAGAAGCAACTATTAGATCACTCATTCAGTATTCAGCACATTCCTTTGTGTATATATTATGTCCCAGGTTATTGTAGCCAAATGATTACTGGAATTAAATGTTGAGAAAGTTTTCATTTATCGAGCTATTCAAAACAATGCTTCTCTATGAGTTTTGTTGATTTCTGGAACTGAAGTTGACATGAAAACACCAACCGTAAACATTATCTTTCTTAACCCCATGTTTCATGGAATGGGGAGCTGAGAGCAGAGAAATTAAGGGATTTGCCCAGGATAACCCAGCCAGTTACTGACAAGGAATAGACCCAGCTCTCTTCATAGCCATACTAAAACAGAGGAGGAGAAGCAAGGTGGTATGAGATAATGTTTTCAAACTTGTATTTTAGCAGGGGAGTTTTTTTCAACCTTCAAAGAACTCTGACTTCTAGAAGAGATCCAAGTGAATCTGCTCTAAGTGGAAAAGAAGTGACCTTCTCAGCATCTCCCTCCTTCCCAAAGTGGCTGTATTTTTAGCAAAATGAAATTGACATTAAACAGTTACAGAAGCTCTGAGGGTTTGCAAAACCCAGGTTGGAAACTACTGTTTGTTTGGCTATTTGTGTGTGTGTTGGGGGGGGGGGCATCCTAATATCTGGAAAAATACAGAGTTTGAATGGGGTTGCAGTTAAAAAAACCATATAATGTCAACATTACTGAGTGGTTAGCACCTAGCAACTACTGTGTCCATACTTTTTGGTGTTGTGTGATTTAAACCTCATAATAATAGCACTCCGGTTTAGGTACGATTATCTTTTACCACTGTGCCAACTGAGACTACAGGTGAAACTAATTGGTCATCTAGTAAGTAGTAGAACCAAGTTGCTGTGTTTTGAAAATAGGTTTGGGGGCGCCTGGGTGGCTCAGTCCGTTGAGCGTCCAACTTCGGTTCAGGTCATGATCTCACGGTTCGTGAGTTCGAGCCCGTCGTCGAGCTCTGTGCTGACAGCTCAGAGCCCGGACTCTGCTTTGGATTCCGTGTCTCCCTCCCTCTGTCTCTCTCTCAAGAATAAATAAAACACTGAAAAAAAAGAAAATAGGTTTGTCTGATTCCAGAGCCTGAGCACATAACTGCCATACTGAGCTTTTCCTTTTCTAATTTTATTCATTTTAGAGAGAGAGAGAGAGAGCGTGCATGGGAAAGGGATAGAGAGAGAGAAAATCCCAAGCAGGCTCCACATTCAGCATGGAGCCCGAAGTAGGGCTCAGTCCCCTGACCCTGGGATCATGATCTGAGCCTACATCAAGAGTCTGACGCTAACCAACTGAGCCACCCAGGCTCCCCTGAGCTGTTCCTTAAATGATATCGCAAGGAAGGAAGGGAATGTCATTGAAATAGAGAAGTCATGGAACAATGAGCAGAAGAATCAGAGGACAAAGTGTGTCATAGTTTAGGTTGGGATTAGTTATTCGATCAACAAATATTTACCAACCACATTCTGTATGCCTGGCATTGGGTATATGCGAGTGAATAAAACATACATAAAATTTTTAAAATTCAACAAAAATATATCAGACACCTCTGCTGTGGCAAGTCTTGATGAGATCATGTGGATAGAAATCAACACTGTCCTGCTTGGAGATCTGATTCCACCAACCAAGGATGGTTCCCCTTTCTAGTCCTCAACTCTAGTTAAGAAGAAGATGACAGTTCCGATTGCCTCATAGGTTACAAAAGCCTACTCGTGGAAATGAATAACTTAAACATCACTTCCTTGTTCTATTATTTTTTTTCTGTGCATTTCATGACAGCTAATTTCTACTAACTGGAAGAGAATGATGTTTTTCCATAACACGACATTCTACCGTAACCTAAGTCAATATGTTCCTGTTTTTAAGTTTGAAAAGGAAATAGTATTCTTCCTGGATTGACAGTTCTCAGAGGGGATAGTTTAGGAGAAAGGTCACTTTTCCAGTTTTCATAAGGTGCATTCATCATAAAGGTAAATATTCTCTCTGTCACTCTCTCGCTCTCTCTCTCTACATACATACACACCCATGAAACTCAAACATCCTGGTTACCATAATTCATTGGGAGTGACCAGATCTGGTTAAAGTTGATAGAAGGCCATCATTATGGTAGTTTCAGTCGAATGTTCTTCAGGAAGTTCTGTTTTTTAACACTCTTTTGAACTAAGTTAAAGACATTTGTTATGGACCCTCTGTATTCTTATGGTCCTCTCAACTGATGTGAGCAATCTGCCCAGTGCTCTGGGCAGAGATGCAGGAGTCTTGCCCGAGATAGTGAGGCTCTATAGCCATCGTGATTTCTCTTCTCATGACCCTCACCCACACCTTCTGTTTGCACTTGGCCTGGAAACCTATGAGGTTCCAGCAACCCAAGTGAGGGAGGAATGAGGAGAAAGAGACTGGAATGATCTGCTACCCACCTGGGGCCAGGGTCAGGTCCTGAAAGAGGCAGTCGGCAGGGTCCAAAAGCAGTGTATTTGGAGTTGTGGCACAGCACAGCCCACGACTTCCAGTTCCAAGAAGGGCCAATCCAATGGATGGTCTTGCACTCACGTTTGTATCTTTCTAGTTGTTTATGGCTACTCGTATATGACCTGTTGATTAGGCTGGCCTATTGTTATTACTGTTTTTCTTCAAACACATGCAATTGGCCCAGTCTTAGCTGCTATCGTTGGTCCCCTAGATTATTGCAGCCTCTTACCTGACCTCCCCACCTTGAGTTTGGCCCTCTGATCTAACACTCCTAATTCCGTGTACACAATGTACTCAAAGTGGTCTTTCCAGAAGACTTCATTGATCGTGTTATTTCTCTGCTTAAAATCTTGGAGTTTCCCCTCATTGTTCTGAAGATAAAGTCCAAACTCTTTGATGTAGTTTTGGGCCCTGCATTATAGGGCATCTACCGACCTCTTGAGTCTCAGGTGTAACCCTCTACCGTTCATGCTTTAAGCCATCTGAACTTCATGCAGTTAAACAACCAAATTTCAGGAAGAGGAGGGAGACACCTGGGGCTTGAGAACAACCATTTAAATGCTTCTAGGTTTCTCTCCACTCTCTGTTCTCTTGGTGTCAGTATCATTTTATCTCATCGCAGGTTATTTTCTCTGAGTGGTGGGAAACATGGCCACCAGTGGCTCCAGACTCGTACCTTAGCTGCTTCCACCATTAAATAAAATGGACCTCCTCAGGTTCCCTGTGGTCCCAAGTCCAAGATCCAGGTTGGATCAGGTGCTTATCCCTGGTAGACTGGCATGAGATACAGGGTTCCATTGCTTTAACATGGTGACACAAAGGTTTAACCTTGTGCTGTGAGAAATAAGGCATCCTAGGCAGATTCACCCAAGTTTCCTCAATCATAATGAGTTAGAAGAGAGAAATGAAGGAGTTTAGGTCAATTTAAGTATTTTGGGCCTGGGTAACTTGGTGGATGGTGGTGACTTTGAAAAGGATAGGAAACACACGAAGGAAGAGTTTAGGGGTAAGGAGAAAGTTCCGTTTTTGAGTATGACATGCCAGCCTGTTGGCCACCCAGGTGCAGATGTTCAGAAGTTGGTAAGAAACGTGCACAGAAGAGAGAGATGGGCTGGAGGTTAGAATGGGGGCCATCTGTGTTTAGATAGTAGTGGAAATGAGACTGTTTGGGGAGAAGATCACCAGACATAACTCTGGAGGGAATCCTATACTGAAGAAAGGGAAAGGGGAGTGTGCGAGGTACAGGAGGCCATGAGAGTTAATATTTTTTTTTTAATTTTTTTATTTATTTTTGGGACAGAGAGAGACAGAGCATGAACGGGGGAGGGACAGAGAAAGAGGGAGACACAGAATCGGAAACAGGCTCCAGGCTCTGAGCCATCAGCCCAGAGCCCGACGCGGGGCTCGAACTCACGGACCGTGAGATCGTGACCTGGCTGAAGTCGGACGCTCAACCGACTGCGCCACCCAGGCGCCCCGGGAGTTAATATTTATCACATGCTAAACCCTACCATGAACTACTGCTCTTAAAATTTGCATAACCGGGGCGCCTGGGTGGCTCAGTCGGTTAAGCGTCTGACTTCAGCTCAGGTCACGATCTCGCGGTCAGTGAGTTCGAGCCCCGCGTCGGGCTCTGGGCTGATGGCTCAGAGCCTGGAGCCTGCTTCCGATTCTGTGTCTCCCTCTCTCTCTGCCCCTCCCCCGTTCATGCTCTGTCTCTCTCTGTCTCAAAAATAAATAAACGTTAAAAAAAAAAAGTTTAAAAAAAATTTGCATAACCATCCTATGGTATGCCAATGATGGACATATTATTGTCACCTTCATTTTATAAGGAACTGAGGCTCATCAATAATCAGTACTTGGTTCAAGGTCTCAGTGAGCAGTAAATGCAACGTTTGCATCTGTTATTATAGAACTGTCACCACTACAGTGTATTGTCTCTCACAGAGAGCTAGTAGAAAAATCCAGGGAGCTAAACAGAGGCATCTGGAGTCAGGAAAACTAAGAAAGGAGAATTTCTAGAATGAGGGGATGGTCAATAATATAAAGTGTCTATCAAGTTTATTTCTAAAATACAATTTAAGATGACCACTGGTTTGACAACTGGGAAGTCAGTGCCAATCAACCTGACTGGGCAGGTCTAGCAGGCCTTCTTGGTTCTAGATAGATCCGTCGGTAGAAACCCAAGAAGAAAGATGGGCTTTGATCTTGTCCTAAAAGTTTCAGGGTAACCTACAAAGGGATTAGTGTCCTGGAAATTTACAGGAAAGACATACAAGGTTTTAGCCAGAATAGAACCAGTTTGGGATGCACCACAATTAAAACAAGGTCCCTTATGGTAAATTGTATCATCTACAACCTGAGCTTACAGCGCTGTCTCATCCTACTGGAGGCATCAACTTGAGTTTTACTAAGCTTAATTCCAGGGCAAATTTATAGTCTCAGATCACTGGGCTGTTACCTTGAGTATAAACATCTAATATTCACAGGGTGCTTGGCAGGTTTCAAATTGTTTCCAAATGCGTTGTCCTCACAGCCATCCGCTGAGGTTCTGTCTCCAATTTATGGATGAGGAAACTGAGGCTGGGATTGGACAAATGTTTGTTTTGGGCATACCCCTTGAAACTATCTGCTGTTGTAGTGTGAAATGTCATAGGCATAATACTGCATTTTTAAGTGCGGGAAGGATTGCAGACCTCATAGCTTCTCTTTCTCAGTTGCTGCTCAACCCATAAGCCTAACAGGAAAGTGGCACAATCATTTCAGAAACTTTCACTGTGTGTTACACATTTTACAGGCAAAAACAATCGTGCTCGCCCAGATCTACGCAGGCTCTCCTGTCACGTAGCAACGGAAGAACTGGATTGTCTACACATGTCTGAGGAGGCAGAGGAACTGCACGTGACTGTGTTCTATAGGAACCTTGTAGTTTTTTCCCTCATAACAAAAATATACTTGCTAATTACAGTTCTGTTAAATACAAAGGGTACAGTGAAGGAAATAATCTCACCACCTAAGACAACTACTGTTAAGAAAAAAATTAAGGGGGTAGC
Source organism: Panthera pardus (assembly GCF_024362965.1). Classification (NCBI taxonomy): domain Eukaryota; kingdom Metazoa; phylum Chordata; class Mammalia; order Carnivora; family Felidae; genus Panthera; species Panthera pardus. The sequence continues at coordinate 15,446,150 of NW_026526655.1, forward strand.
TCAGTTGGTTGAATTTCTGCTCGGGTCATGATCTCATAGTTGTGAGATCAAGCCCCGCATCAGGGTCAGCATGGAGTGTGGAGCCTGCTAGGGATTATTTCTCTCTGCCTCTTCCCCACTTGTGCCTGTGTGCGCGCTCTCTCTTTCTCAAAATTAGTAAACTTAAAAAAAAAAAGAATTATATTTGAGACTAAAGTGGAAAAAATAATAATGATCACATGTCTTGTTTCCAGTTTGGGTTTTTTGGTTTTTGGGTTTTTTTTACAACGAACAATGTAACACTGAACATTTTTATTTGCTCACCTGGGGCACCTGGGTGAGAGTTTCTCAGAGAAACATTCCTGGGAGTTTAATGGCAGTAAGGTATGCACAGGTTCTGCTCTTCTAAGTAAGGCCCTATTTTCCAAAGCTTATACTTCCAATTCTTGCCAACATTTAGTTTGGTCAGACTTTCACGTTTTTATCAGTCTGGTAGGGGTGAAAATGTATTTCCTTATGGGGCACCTGGGTGGCTCAGTTGGTTGAGTGTCCAACTCTTGATTTCGGCTCCAGTCATGATCTCACGGTATATGAGTTCAAGCCTTGCGTTGGGCTCTGGGCTGACAGCTGCTTGGGATTCTGTGTGTCCCTCTCTCTCTCTGCCCCTCCCCCACGTGCTCACTTTCTGAAAATAAATAAAACATTAAAAAATATTTCATTATAATTTGAACTTGTATTTCCCTAATTTCCAATGGAAGGAGGACTTTTTGTGTGTGTATTGGCCAGTCCATCTTTTGTTTCTAGGAAATGCTGCCATCTCATTCTTGCTCTCCAGCTGGCTTTAAAATTAGACAAAAGAGGCACCTCCCTACAATTTGTGATATACACTCTCGTTTTCCAAGTGTCTTTCCTATCAGTCAGCTGAGCACCTGTCATGAACACTGGTGTTCTAGTTTTCTCTTTTCCGTTAGAATCCTCTAAACATTCAGTCCTAGCAAAGGTACAAAGGATGAAAAAGCAGGATGGACGCATTGGGGGATACAGGGAGATGAGAACAGAATTCCCCTGGTGGTTTGAGACAAACAGGAAACTGAGTAGGATAGATGATAATGACAGCTGCCTTACTTCTAGGGCCTAGGACTTAAGCATGTTAATCATTTATGAGCATTTCTGATCCTTAGGATAATTCTCTAAGGTGTATATTATCCCTGTTTCGTAGATAAGGAAAAGTGAGGTTCAGAGGCAACAGAACACTTTGGGGTTCCCAGAGGAGAGCAGGTCAGCATGCAATAATTTATGAAGTCCTTTATTTGTTAATTGAGAGCTGAGTACCAATTTGGCAGAAGATTTTGTTGGGCATGATGTTTGCTATTGACCTCTGCCAATCGGTTATGTTGGGCACTGGGAAGGGATTGCCCGCAGTCATGGAGGGAAACTAATACAGTGAAAACTTGCTTGATGGTAGTCAGAGAGGCCTAAGTTCCACTCCCTACTGCCTCCCACCTGAATGGCTTTGGAGGCCTCACTCACTAAATACTAGAAAGGATAAAGGCAGGTCTCCCTCATGAAAACGCCTCAGCTCTGCCTTGAGAGGTGAGTGACTCCATTTGTGCCTCAGTCTCACCATCTGTAAAATGGGAATAATGGGTGCCTATGTTTGTATATTAGTTTCCTGTAACAAGTAACCATGAACTTGGTGGGTTAAAACAACAAATTTATTCTCTCACAGTTGGAAGCCAGAAGTCCAAAATCAGTTTCACTTGGCCAAAATCAAAGTGTCTGTAGACCCTCCAGGCCTGCTCCAGAGGTAAGGGAGAGTCCATCATTGTGATGGCTGCTGGCATTCCTTGACTCGTGGCTGCATCATCACAATCTCTGCCCTCACGGTTATACTGCCGGCCCCTCTGCTGTTTCTGTCAAATGTCCTTGTGCCTCCCTCTTCAAATGATGCATGTGATTGCATTTAGGGCCCATTCTGATAATCCAGGATAATCTCTCCATCCCCAAATCCTTAATCTGCAAATACCTTCCAGATGAGGTGACATTTACAGGGGCCAAGAGTTAGGACCTGATATCTTTGAAGGCCTCTATTCAGCCTATTACATTTAGGGTTGTCATAAAGAGGAAATCCGCTACTGATGACGGAGGACTGAGCACAGTATCCGCCAGCAGACAGCACTGCCTAACCATCAGTTTGTCTCTTTTTCTAAAAATGTCTCTAAGACCCTGTGTCTTAAAGGGCTGCTGCAAGGCTCAAACCTAGAGTACAAGGGAGACTGTACGTAAGCGCGAAGATTGAAGCCCAAACTGCGGCCTGACGGTTTCTCCAGATCCCACAGCTCAGATTTGCACATTTTTCTCCGTAGGCTGTCAGAGACCCCTCCCGCTCATCTTCTCACCTCCCCAGGGAGAGGATGCTCCACCTCCAGGCCCCGCCCCCGACGTGCCCCCCCTTGTGCCCCTCCCACTAGTTTGGCGTCCTCCGCCCATAGTGGGTTGGAGGCGTGAGGGCCTTTGCAATCTGCCTATTCTACTGCCTATCATCAAATCGTAGCACGTTGTCGCCAATGTTGTCTCCTTTCTCAGCCTGCACGTTATTCATACCACGCATATGGATTTAAGGAGTTTAACTGTCGCAATTTACGTGCCTCCAGATGAAAAACGAGGCAGAAGCTGTTGGGAGCCGACTGGCAATATTGAAGGGAGCCCGCACAAGAGGGAGCCGGGTCCTACGTGCCTCGCGCGCTGAGCCCCGACCGGTTCACCGCGCAGGCGCAGTAGATCCCGACTCGCCATGCCGACTGTCAGCGTGAAGCGGGATTTGCTCTTCCGAGCCCTGGGTCGGACCTACAGTAAGTGCGGGCGCCGTGGCCTGGCTTTGTGCCTCTGCTCCGAGGCTGGGACCCCCCCTCCCCCCTTCAAAAGGCCTTCGTGAGAACGTTCACGCTGCCCGGCAGGTTTTGGCCTCGGGTGGTCCGGGTAGAGACGGGGATGTCTGGCGGTCGAAGTGGCCGGGCTGGGCTGAAATAGCCTCTCCCAGCCCGCCTTGCCAGGGCTGGTGTTGCATCATTCGCACGTGCCAAGCTGGCCATGTCATTCGTTCAGCAGTCTCACATGGAGCATCTGTTGCGTGCTTCGTGTCGGGGGATAGAATAGGAATGAAGCTCTGGGTTGCATCCCGAGTGCAGCTAGTTGAGCGCGACAAGAAGAGCTCTGTAGGAACAACATTTATGAGGCATTAGGGGGTAGAAGCTTGAGCAGGAAGTGGTGGCATTCTATCTTACTTTATTAATGTTTTTTGAGCACCTGTTAGGTGCCAGGCGCTGTTCCTGGCGCTTTGGGAATACAGCGGTGCGCATGACACGTAAGGCCGCCGTTCACGTTCTGATGACGGAGGCAGACAATAATTAACCAGCACACTAATGAACTGATTCTGGATTATGTTAAAGGCTATCGGGGAAACAAAAATACTGTGCTAAGAACAACGTTAGATAGGATAGTAACACCTGAGACCTGTATGACGACGAGGAGTCTTTACCGGGCGGGCTCAGTCTTCATGCTACACTTGGTGTCTTTTTTAGTTCTGAAAACATCCCCATTTAGAAAAGGGAGGAAACAGTGCAAATTATCAGCGGCCATATGGTTGTAGCGGTTGAAATGATAGCTGTCTCTCCCCATAGTTATCAGCTTATATAAGGGCTGTGGCAACTGATTTGTGAGAACTATTTTTGGATTTTAAGGTTCAGTATAAGAGAGACCTAGTCGGTGTAACAGGTACTGCTGCCTAGAATGTTACCACGAAGATAGCTTTTAAAATGTTTCTAAAGTCGCAATTTTAGATACCACATATTCTTCAAGTGTTATTCTTTGTCGGGTTCTGCCGTAAGTCCCTGAAAATAGAGGTAATACTTTTTGACTTCTGAATTCAGCTCTAATTCCCTACACTGTTTTATTTTACAATGTGCTTATTTATATTTCTTAACCCATTCTTCTAAACCATGTTCTTACTAATGGTATATGCCTGAATTATACACGATGGTATGGGGCAAATATTTAAGACATCTGTGATCAGTTACCACCCAAGTATCCATTTCTGAGAAAGTAAAAAATACTCTAGGTTTTTAAAATGGTGAGATTTGTCATCTATTTACATCTATTTGATTTCATAGATTCTCTAGCGACCCCTCCCATGTTTTTCTTATTGAAAGTGATCAGGCAAGCTTGATTTCACCTCCCCCCGATAAGTATCCATCAGCTAATGACTCAAATTTCAGAGGGGTGCCCGGGTGGCTCGGTTGAGTGTCCGACTCTTGATTTTGGCTCAGTTTATGACCTCGCAGGCCATGAGTTCGAGCCTTGCATCAGGGCTCCATGCTGACAGTGGAGAGCCTGCTTGGGATTCTCTCTCTACCCCCATCTCCTGTCCCTCCCCTGTGCATGCATGTGCTCTCGAACACACACACTCTCTCTCTCTCTCTCTCTCTGAAAATAAATTAAAAATAAATGAACTTAAAATTTCAGTCATGAAGGTTGATGTTACTGAGGTGTACTTAAGGCAGGTTAGAAATACCAGTTTATATTTCCTGTATTTTTTCTTGAAACTTTATTGGGTTGAGGTCAAAGTTGGAAAAGCATGTTTAGCAAAGCATCTAGTTTGCAAGTTAGAATGGGTCCCTCTTGTTTCTTACCCTCTTTTTTTTTGTTAGTCTTCCTCACTTTTTATTCTCAGATATTCAGTCTTTGGTATGCACATTCTATTTTTTTTCAGTCCTTCCAAGGTTTGCTTTTTGTCCTAAATTCCATTGTTTCTCCCTGTCACTGCCTTCACCATCTCTTTGCTTACCAAGGAGATTTCTCAAGCTGCTTTTGTTCTGGTCCTTTTCCTTCTCTGGGGCCGTTTTATCTCCTTAGTCTACCTTTTTATCACTTTTCTGCTCAGGTGTGTTCCTTTTGCCACAGTTAACATTTTCTTGTTAACTGATTTATTATCACTGTTCGGTTCTGCTCCTGCTCTGCCTTGGTGTGACTGCTGACGGGACTGTCAGAGCCACCTGTATATGTCCTACAAACCTCTAAGGGGTAGTCACTTAGATGTGTTGTTTTGTTAGAATTATTAATCACAATTTTGTTCTTGTTTCGAAGCACGTGAAATACAGCGGATAGGAATAAAACAAATTGTATAATGAGGCATTGAAAGATGCAGTGTTTTAACGGTTCTAAACTAAATGGTTACTGATCAAATTGTTTTCTATTGCTGCATAATAAATTACCCCCCACATTAGCAGCTTAAGATGGTCGTGTGTTTTATGGTTTCTGAGGGTCCAGGAGTGAGGAGTGGCTCAGTTGGGTGGTTCTGGCTCTGGATGTCTCATTATGTTGTCCTAAGGGTGCCAGGTCTGTAGTCCTCTCTCCAGGCCTAACTGGGGTTGGAGAATCTAATTCCAAGTTCACTCAAGTGGTTGTTGGCAGGCCTCTGTTCTTTGCACATGTTTGGCCAGAGACTTCAGTGCCTCTCGCTAGGACTGCTTGCAATATGGTGGCTTGTTTGTCCCAGAGCAAGAGGTCCCAAGAGAGCAGGTAATTGAGTGTTCAGAGTGATAGAAGCACATGTCAGAAGTGACATGCCATCCCTTCTCATATTCTTTAGGTCACACAGACCATTTCACAGTGTGGAAGGTGACTACACCAGGGTATGAATACCAGGAGGCGGGTAGTTTTGGAGGCTGACTGCCAGTCTGCCCTCTGCCCCCTACCCCCACGGTGATTCATGCTCCTCCCCCATACAAAACCTACTCACCCCTTCCCAAGGATTCCAGAAGTGTTATCCCATCACAGCAGCATCTCAAAATCCAGAATCTCCTCTAAATCACGGCCCGGTGTGGATGAGGCTCTTCAGGTGTAGTTTCTTAAGTACAGCGGCTTGACTATAGTTTCTCTTGGTCTCAGAGACCAAAGAGATGATCTGCCCAGCCGACAACTAACATCCAGCGGGGAGAGAGGCATAGGAGGACCGCTATACACATTCCTCGTCAAAGGGGAACATGGGAGACACATTCTGAAATTGAACTGGCACGTGTTCGACTCTCTTGATGAGGTCTCAAGGCCTAGGATCCTTCTCCATGGCTTTCAGCCCTACCCTCTGGGCTCTTGGCTGCGCTCTCTGAGTGATTCTTATTTTTATGGGGGAAAGAAAGCACGTGTCTTACATCCGATTAGTTCTCTCTACTACTTGCCAATAGCCTTTGGTGGTTCAGAGACTTCATTTTGTCCTCTCTCTGTCCCTTTCAGCTCAAGCTTGTAATGTTTCTGCCTATATATTTCTTTTAAAAACTTTGTGGGTCTTCAGTGAGTTTTGCTAGTTTCCATTTCATTAGTGAGAAGCCATGGCACTCACAAATTTCTGAAATAAGGTGTTTTGTACCTTGGATTTGTACTGATACAGGGCCCTTGATTAAGCTCAGTTGTGTGACTGAACTTGTGAGGCACAGCCTTAATTGATAATGCCTTTTTTCTGAATGAATAGTACCTTTGATCTTTTTGAGTCTTAAGAGTTTACAGTCATATCCTTGATTTCATCTTTGGACCATGCTTTCCTGGCAATGCTCTGGATTTACTGTTTGCTCAGAAGTCATTTCTTTATCTTAGTACCATTTTATACCTTAGGAGACTGAATTTTTAAAACCGTCAAGTCCTGGCTCCTTTTTAATGGCCTTTACTTTGTCTCTTCTCTCATAAACAGCAAGAAAAAAAAACCAAGCGACACCTACAGCACTGGTTGGGAATCTTAGTTACATCACCTAGTTGAGTAGGTACATTTTCTACAGTGTGCATAACCGGGTAATAGCATTGCTAAAGTTTTGCCTTTACATAAAAAGGATTCCCCTTTGCCAGTTTCTAGTAACACTGCCTCAGGCTCCTCCATATCCTCACCTGTATCCTATTAAAGACTATGAGGCTTCTCGTTACAGGCACTTGAGGTTTTGATTTACACTTTCCTCAAAGCCTGCCTCCTGGTTCCAAAGCCATATTCCCACGTTTTCCCCGTTTTGTTTTGGCATCACTCCACTTCCAGGGACTGAAGTCTCTATCGCTGCATAACGAATTACCCCAGGATGCAGTACTGTAAAACAAGTGGTGGTTATTTCCCAGTTATGTTGTGTGCGTGTGTGTGTTTAATTTTAGTTAACACGCAGTGCAATAGTGATTCATCACGTAACGTACAACACCCAGTGCTCATCACAAGTGTCTTCCTTAGTACCCATCACCGGTCTAGCCCATCTCCCTATTTCACAGTTTTCTGAGAGAGGGACGGAGGAGTGGCTTAGCTGGGGGGTTCTAGCTCTGGGTCTCTGACCGGGTTGCCGGCAGGATGTCAGCTGGGCCTGCAGTCGTCTCCATCCAGGCTTGGCTGCCTGAAGAGTATGCTCCCGGGATCACTCATGTGATTGCTTCAGACCTCAGTCTACACAAGGGCGTGAGTACCAGGAGGTAGAGATCACTGGGGACATCTGTTGTTCTTCGCCCCAGTTAACGGTATCCACACGGGAGACCTGGGGGTCCTAGACTCTTCCTGCTCTCACCTCCCGCCTCCCATCCGGTCACTGAGCCGTGCAGATCCTGCTTCTTTGACCTTTCCCACATTCTTCCTTCCTCATACCCACCGCCACTCCTTTAGTCAGGCCCTCACTGTGCCTCACTTGTACTGTTAGGGAAACCTCCCTGCTCCAATCCATCCACCACCTTGCTGCCATCCTTTAAAGTGCAGATCTGATCCTGCTTTTGCCCAGCGCAGAATCCTTCCGTGTAACCCCCACCGCCTACAGGCAGGACAGAGCAAGTCCCTTGGCATGTTGTGAGTTCTTTTACTTGTTGCGTCCAATTTCTTCCTGACCGGAACCTTAGGCTTCATCCATACTGAACTTTTCCAAATTTGCCATGGTCTTGTCCCACTCCTCAGGTCTCTGCCTAATGAACTCATCCTTTCTGTGAAGCCTTAGCTGACTTTAAGTGGATAACGGCCGCCTTCGTGCCACCTCCGTACCTTGCACTTAAAACTATGTTTACGCATCTGATTTCTTTACAGAGGAGTAAGTAGTAGGAGTTGTTTTATTTTTGTAGCCTTGGCACCTGGTGTAGCCACCTGCCACGTAGTAGGTTCTTGTAAATGTTGAACTGAAGTGCATTGTCAAGATCAGAATCTTCAGACCGGCTTTTCACTAGAATATACTGGTAATGATGGTTTGTGTTCAATTTTTGGTAACAAGAAAGTCCCTCAAAATGCCGTATGAGGTAGTGGAGGGAAGCAGAATGTAACTAAGGAAGAGAACCGTTAATTGTTGCAGACCTAGTACGTTTTAGGGTGCTGTGGCAGGTCTGTTACCTGCATAATAATGTTGAAAACTTTCCCAGAGTTCCTGCTATAAATAAATGGCTGTAAAATGCTACTTTATGGATGAGGCCTAGGAGTCAGGAAGTTTACATAAGGTGCCAGTTCTTAGAACCAGGAAGTGGAGTAGTCAAACTCTGGCCCGGCCAGCCGGGCCGCAAGGCCTCAGGATTTTAAAGGATAGGACTTACGTGACATTATCCCACTGTGTTGGATCTGTGTTTCGGAGCCCACTTTACGTTTGATCCCTACCCAAACTTCCCAGTGCAGGTAACCTGATTCTCTAGTTGATATTAAATGAATCAGCCCTTAAATAGTCATTTGTTTTTAATTTTTTTTTTTTTTTGTCTCTTTTGGTTTTAAAATGGTGCTGATGCCTGATATTTCATATGCTTGGTGTAAGGCAGTTTTAAAAGAAAATGCAGTTTATGTACTACTCCCATTTAAGCTGAACAAATTAAAATTAGCAATAAAATTAGCAATCTCCTTTTTTTTCCAGCTGACGAAGAATTTGATGAACTGTGCTTTGAATTTGGTCTGGAACTTGATGAAATTGTATGTATTGAATATTTTTTCAATAGTTTGTGTATAAGCGCATTTTGCAGAGGTCTACTGTATTTTGTTACCTTATGGTTAGACTAACATGGAATATTCGTGGGCTATGGTGATTGCTGTGTTCTTGGTGTTAAGGGGCTAAGCTTCAGTTCCAAGAGAGTCTGTTGTTTTCTTTAAAATCTCAGAGAGGGTTTACATGTTACGTTGTCACCTGAAGTTATTGGGCTAATGCTGGGGAGACGGATAGACCATCTCGAGTAACCCCAGAATGAGGGTGTGCTCCTTTGCAGTGTGGTGCCTTTTTATAAATTATGGAAAGAGGCCTGGGGAGCGATGGAAACGTTACTTTAGCCAGAGTTTATGTCTCACTGGCCTGTGGTTCCCCCTACTTCTCTTCCTCTGCCCTACTGTACCTTCCTCTCTTCCTGTTTAACCAATGTTAATTCATTCCTCACTCGTTACTGTATACATTGGCCTTGTAAAATGATCTTCTGTTTTTTGAAGGGCTGCCTGTAAAAATCACTATGAAGCATATCCCTAGTCTTTCAATTATTAAATAATTATTAAATTAGTATAATAAAATATTAATAAAAACATCAAATATTACTATAATATTAAAATATTAAATATTAGATAACATTTGCAAAATATATTACTCATGATCATGTAATAGACATTGTATTTATAACTAAAACGATTTAATATTTCTCTTGTAATTAGTGTTATTTTTTCTTACACCTTTTATCTTCTTGATCTCTGCAGTGTTACAACACTGTGAGGCTAAATCTTTAGGCTGACGTGATGTAAATTGATTTGCCTTGTTTTTTCTGCTGCTTTAACTGATGTTACAGGAAACCTTTGTTTTGTTAATGAGCATCTCTATGCTTGAAGTTGACTGAGATTTTTCTGTTAAATTGCTGTGATAATTACACTTGGCTTATGTTTGAGGCTGTGTGATATCTAAGCATTGGACTAGATATCAGAGAATCTGAGTAATAGGTTAAGCTCCCACATTCACTAGCTGGGTAACCACTGACAATTAAATTACATCGCTTCTCCGGGCCTTCTTCTCATGTGTGAAATAAGGGCTGGACTATACGATTGATGTAGACCCCTTCCAGCTCTGAAATTTCTGTGGTCTTTGATTTCAGTAAGATTTTTATTAGCCCTCACAGACCCAGTCTTCACATACAGTCCTAGCATGATCTGAGATCCTGAAATGAAAGATTTAAGCTGGTGTCTTTTTTGCAAAGGGAGTAGGCCTTTCTTCTGTAATTCAGAGGTCTTCATTTCTCTGCTTCCCACATTTTCTCCCCTTTTTCATAAGGGTCCTTTCTGAAATGCCACATCTCCTATGATGGCGGAGATAAGGACGCAACATGAAAGGAGGCAGAGGGAGGAGGAAAAATTAGAACTTAAATAGAGCTCGATCAAAGGGGGTCAATGAAATTGCTGTTTATTTTTTAAATTGAAGTATAATTAACATGCAGTATCTTATTTCAGATGTACACCATAGTAATTCTTATCTTTCTTGACAGTGGTTTATCTTTAAGAATATCTGTTACTGGGGCACCTGGGTGCTCAGTCGGTTAATCATCTGACTCTTGATTTCAGCTCAGGTCATGATCTCATGGTTCGTGAGTTCAAGCCCCACATCAGGCTCCATGCTATCTGTGAGGAGCCTGCTTAGATTCTCTCTCTCTGTCTCTCCTCTCTCTGTCCTCTCTCTCTCTCTCTCTCTCTGTCTCTCTCTCTCTCTCTCTCTCTCTCTGTCTCTCTCTCTCTCTCTCTCTCGCTCTCTCTCTCTCTCTCTCTGTCTCTCTCTCTGTCTCTCTCTCTCTCTGTCTCTCTCTCTCAGTCTCTCTCTCTCTGCTCTCTCTCTCTCTCTCTTCTGCCTTCTCTCTCTTCTCTCTCCTCTCTCTTTCTCCATCTCTCTCTTTCTCCATCTCTCTCTCTCCTCCATCTCTCTCTCTCTCTCTCCATCTCTCTCTCTCCATCTCTCTCTCTCTCCATCTCTCTCTCTCTCCATCTCTCTCTCTCTCCCATCTCTCTCTCTCTCCATCTCTCTCTCTCTCTCATCTCTCATCTCTCTCTCTCCATCTCTCTCTCTCTCCACTCTCTCTCTCTCTCTCTCTCTGCCCCTCTCCCACTTGCTCTCTCAAAATAAATAAACTTAAAAAAAATTTAAATCTGTTATTATCTGCGGTAATGTGGCGTTTGAGATATTCTAAGCTTTTGGCCACTGTATTAAAATTATTTTAGTGGTATTTCTTCTCTCTTCTCTCTCTTGGTTGCCTTATTCTTGCTGTTCCATACCTTTTCTGTCATTAGATTGCTTCCCATTGTGTCTGTTATCTCTTCTCATTTGTACCACAGCTTCTCATCGCTTCATACTTTTTTGTTTTTGTTTTATTTTTTATTTTTATTTTTTTGAAAATATTTTTATTTATTTTTGAGACAGAGAGAGACAGAGCGTGAGCAGGGGAGGGGCAGAGAGGGAGGGAGACACAGATTCTGAAGCAGGTTCCAGGCTCTGAGCTGCCAGCACAGAGCCCGACGCGGGGCTTGAACTCACAAACTGTGAGATCATGACCTGAGCCAAAGGTCGGACGCTCAACCGACTGAGCCACCCAGGTGCCCCTGTTTTGTTTTTTTTTTTGTTTTTTTTTTTAATACTCTCATTCACATGGGTGCCTACTGGATTTAGCTTTGAGAGTCATTATAAGCCCTATTTCTTTTACTTGGTGAATCATCTTGACTTTGCCTCTTTGGCACTTTTCGTTGTTGTTGCCCTCCGTACTTGGTGATGGTGTATTTTCTTTTAAATCCAGGGTGGGCAAACTTTTTTTGTAAAGGGCCAGATAGTAGCCTTGTAGGTGGTGTAGTCTCTGTCACAACTCAGATGTTGCAGTATGTAAGTCACAATAGGTGAGATGTAAACAGATGGTCCTGGTGATGTTCCATTAAAACTTTATTTACAAAAACAGGTGGCAGGCATGATAATGGCCAGTGGGCCATAGTTTGCTGACCCTTGCTTCAGATGAATTAGTGCTGTTCTGGAATGACTGAGGATGCTAGATGTCAGAACTCAGCAAAAATTGGAGTATTTTCTGGTGCTGTGATTGTAACACTTAATACTTTTATTTTTGTTGCAAATATAATAAACACATTTTACTGCCGAAAAGAACATGTATAATGTCGTTACTACTTTATAGCACTGATTACTACTTTTTCAGAAGAGTTAACATTTATTTCACTTTATTTTTTGGGGCTTGTTTTAGACTTCTGAGAAAGAAATCATAAGTAAGGAACAAGGTAATGAAAAGGCGGAGGGAGCCTCTGATGTTGTTCTTTACAAAATTGATGTCCCTGCCAATAGATATGATCTTCTTTGTTTGGAAGGATTGGTTCGAGGACTTCAAGTCTTCAAAGAAAGGTAAGAAAATATTTAGTAAATACTTTGCTAAGTTAGGTTTCTTTTGCCTGCATTATCAGCAACCTTAAGTCTTCAGAAAAAGACTTGCAGGACAGGTACACAGCATTGGGGGCTGCATAGAGAGAGGCTTGGAGAGTAAGATTCATGCAGATTATAGCCATCTGAAAATTTGCATATTGAGTCCTAGCCTTTTATTGTGGGAACATATTTAAAACTGGAGTGGTTAATGATTTTATGGTTTCTTAAAATTTTTAGTGGGTTCATGTGAATTTCCTCAGTAATCCAGTTGAAGTAGATGTTGGGAGGAAAGTAGAGGTGTCAAACCTTGATACGCTGTTTGCTTGAGAACTCTAAGAAGACTCAGGAGTGGAGCTTCCTAACTGGAAAACTGAAAGTCTTGTGATGGCTGTCTGACCGTGGGCAAGTTAATTGGCCTCTCTGATTTTAGTCTCCTAGTTTAGAATGGATTTTTTTTTTTTTAATTTTTTTTTTTAACGTTTCTTTATTTCTGAGAGACAGAGACAGAGCATGAAGAGGGGAGGGGCAGAGAGAGAGAGGAGACACAGACTCTGAAACAGGCTCCAGGCTCTGAGCTGTCAGCACAGAGCCCGACGCGGGGCTCGAACTCACGACCGTGAGATCACGACCTGAGCCGAAGTCGGACGCTCAACCGACCGAGTCACCCAGGCGCCCCAGAATGGATATTTTTAAGTCCCCTTCCAACTACTCATGTAATGAATACAGAAAGTAGTGAATATATAAAGTGAAAAAGAGGTGAAACAGTAACAGCTATCAAAAATAATTATTTTTGGTTTTGATTACGTATGTATTATTTGGTTAGCTGCAAAAGAATAAGAGCCTCTGGCCAGTGGGCTAGATTCTACAACTGTGAGGTTTCAGATGACTGATGGGTGTGGGTGAAAGGGTGATGATGAGGCATTTGGTTTAGATGGTTAAAATTTGGAGGGTGACTCCATTCATTCTCTCTGCATGACAGATCCTCTTTATTTTAGGATCAGGGATGATCCCTTAGAGTGCATTTTCCAAATCTGCTTGATTAGAATTTTCTACTCTTAGCAGGCACCTCATGTGATACTTATGATCAGACAAAATTAGGAGAGTGACTTGCTGCTCAGAGTGTGGTCTGTGGACCAGCGTACTCTCTCTCATCTGAGAGTTGTTAGAACTGCAGAATCTCAGCCTGTCCTCAAGACCTGTTGAATCACTCTGTGGTTTAACAAATTCCCCACTTGACTATAAGCGCTTAAGGTTTGAGAAGTACTGATTAAAACAGTAGTCCCCAATCTCTTATAAGAATTACCTGCACTGTGCCTTCAAAATATACCATTTACCAGGCCTTTCCTTGAATATCCTGATTCAGTACATCCAGATGGAACCAGGCAATCTGTATTTTTTTTAAAGTTTGTTTGTTTATTTTGGCAGAGCTATAGTGTGTGCAAGTGAGCACAACCGGGGAAGGGGCAGAGAGAGAGAGAGAGAGAGAGAGAGAGAGAGAGAACTCTAAGCAGGCTCCCTGCTGTCAGTGTGGAGCCTGATGTGGGGCTTGAACTCATGAACCATGAGATCATGACCTGAGCTGAAACCCAGAGTTGGATGCTCAACCGACAGAGCCACCTAGGCTCCCCAGGCAATTTTTTTTTTAAACATTTTTTTTTTCAATGTTTGTTTATTTTTGAGAGAGAGAATGTGTGGAGGAGGGTCAGAGAGGTGCTGACAGCAGACAGCCTGATACGGGCTCAGACTCACGGACTGTGAGATCACGACCTGAGCCCAAGTCAGACGGTTAACTGACTGAGCCACCCAGGGGCCCCAGCAATCTGTATTTTTAATAAACCCTATTTTTCCTAGAGGTTCAGAATCTCATGGTTGGAATAAAGCTTAAAGGTTATTGAATCTAGTTCTTCAGCTGATGTAAATGCCCCCCTTTCCCCCCCCCCCCCCCCCATGGCTGCTTAGTGTTTTCTAGCCTCTGCTGATCCTGCATTAGTAGGGCTCCCCTATATCTAGGGCATCCTATACCATTTTTGGACCACTTTAAATGTTAGAAAGTTTGCTTTTTGTTTTGCTATTCAGCCTAAATTTGATTTTCTTTAACTTCAGCCAGTTGTCCTAGATCTATTCATTTTATATACTTTTACACAGACTACAGCTGATGAAATGGTTTGGTGAAAAATGGGCAAGTTTGTTTTAATTGCCTTTTAGGATAAAGGCTCCAGTGTATAAACGGGTAACACCTAATGGAGAAATCCAGAAATTGATCATCACAGAGGAGGTAATAAAGATAAATTCTTATTTTCCTTCTTAAAAAATTTCCTTGGTGTATATATTTATAAGGTGGGGAGGAAAATGAAACAAAGCTGACCCTCTGCCAAATATAATTTTCTTTGATCATTTGCTAAAAATGGACGTATATTTAGCCTCTAGCTCTTAAAAACTGTCAGTTTGTTCCCTTTCATTTGTCAGTAACAGCAAAGCATCAGTTTTCCTCAATAATTTTGGAAAATAACACCCATGTGTTTATTTAAAGTACTTTGAGATATAATTGTTTAAGTTGTGATACATTAATAAAATTTACAGAAACTTTGAGGGGACATCACCTTGGTAAAAACATCAACTATGAGAAAACTACTTAAAGACACTAGTTTTTTCTCAGTTATTTAGTAAATTTTCAGAAATTTTGCTGACATGTAAATTCCATGAGAATGATGACTTTGTCTCTTGTCACCACTCTATCTCGGATTGAATGAATATATGAATATACATGTTATACGTGTTTGCGAATTTGTGATACTATCAAGAGTGCAGATAACTTTGTTTTACAAGACGTTATTACAAAGAAAGGCCCTAGTCTGGACTCTATCTAACGGCCTGATGCACTGCAGACAGCAAGAATACGCCCTTATGCTGTGGCTGCGGTTCTCCGGAATATCAAGTTCACTAAAGATCGATACGACAGCTTCATTGAACTTCAGGAGAAACTACATCAGAACATTTGCAGGTTTGTCGTTGCATCTTCTGTCCTCCTTACCTTCCTCTGTCCCTTCCCCCCTCTTTTTCCTTTTTACCCTTTTCTCTCTCTCTCTCTCTCTCTCTCTACCCCCCTTCCCTCCCTCCTTCCTTTCTTCTTCTGCAGATTTTTTCAAAGCGTTTCTAAATTAATCTGTGAGAGTAACAAGCTTAAATTTGCTTAGCTAAATTGCAATCAGTTTAAATTTTACCAGACAGCTATTTGTTACTGCTTATAAACAGTGCATAGATGGAGAAACAAGAGCTCTATTGGGAAAACTATATGGAGAAGAAATATCTAGTCCTAGAGATTTCCTTGGTTTTTATGTTTGTGTTATTGTCGTTTGGTTCAAATTCTTAGTAGTGCATCATACTACTAAATGTTAAATGGTGGTAATTTGAAGTATGACCTGTCATTTTAAAGTGGAAAAATTTTGGCTTGGTGTCTCTTGAGTATAATAAATTTGACAGATGAAACTTGAGACTTCTAAGTAACTGAATTTTCTTACTTATTGGACATTTCTATTCATCATTTCCCATATGCTCCTTTAGCGCAGTGATCTTCAAACCTGTATAATTCCTGAACTCCTAAAGGTCAAGGAGGGTAACAGTGGGAGTCTTTGAACTAACTTCAGCATTTAAAAAATCCTAATGGAAGTAAATGATATGTTTACGGATAAAATCAAGCTTTAGCTAACATAGCAAGGTTTTTTTGTATTGGTCCTGAAATGTATCAGCATATCTCATGCTGATCAAAAGGTATGATTAACAGTTAGAGATGTCTTGAATAAAAATAGAAGAATTTATTAATTGTGCTAATTGCAGTTTGGTAAACTGGAGACTAGAAGAGGCTTTTGTGTAAGCGATGGGGAAGGGGTGGAGGGGACCCTGGATGTTTTCTTCTGGGATGAAATGTTTTAAAAATAAAACATCAGTAGGTCTCTATTTCCAGAAACATCTTTGTTTATGTGGTAAAAGAAACTTTTTCAGTTTCTAAATATTCCCAGTTCTGCTGTAAAAATAGTCTGTGTGTTAGCTTGTTAACGTCATTATTAAGCAAAGCAATAAGAATTTAAATATCTCAAATGAACAAAACAAGAGATTTCTGACCAGCATAGGTATAGCTAGTAAGTGGTTGAGCCCGATTATATGTTCTGGACATATATGTTCTGGACTTTATTTGAAGAATCTATTTTTAACTAAATTGGAAGGCATTTCCTCACTTAATTCAGCTTTAACCTCTGTTTATATGGTATTTCTGGGAATCATGAGCTTTTTCTACCGGGAGAAACAAACTACATCCTGATACTCTGGTGTGTCAGTGTCCTTACCTGTCAGTAAATCTTAATTAACCTCCTGCATGGGCTTTGGAAACTTTTTTTCAAGAAATACACTCATTTCATTTACATTATCAAATGTATTGGCATAAAGTGGTTCACGATGTTTTCTTAGAGAGAGAGAGAGTGTGTGTGGAGGAGGGGCAGACGGGGGAGAGAGAACAGACCAAGCCAAGATGGGGCTTGATCTGAGGCGGGGCTGATCTCACAAATAATGAGATCATGACCTGAGGGGAAATCCAGAGTAGCTTAACCGCCTGAGCCTCCCAGGTGCCCCTCTTAATGTCTGTAGTGACATCACCTTTTCATTCCTGTCTGTTCCCTTGATCACTGTGGCTGGAGGATCGATCGTATTGATCTAAAAAACCCAGCTTTTGGTTTTATTGACTTTTCCCCTCTTTGATTAGGTTCTGTGTAGGGCAAACTGCTAATCCGGAGGCAAGACCTTCCTGTCTACTTGATCCCTTCCCACAGGAAACAGGTTTTCAGTCTGCACGGACACTGTTCTTCCGATAGTTCTTTCTCTGTCCTCGAGTAACTTCCTCACGTGTGTGCGCTGATCAGTACTCAGCAGAACCCTTGAGGGGGTTCCTCTGCAGATGTGCAGGATTCTGATAGCGCTGTCCACTTCAGTACTGTTTCCTGTCAACTCCAGCAGTCTTGGTCTCCCCAGACTCCCCGTTACGTCTCTTCAACTCAGGAGTCTGCTGATCTCCAACCCTGTCCCCCTTCCCTGCCTTACAGTGTGGAAACCCCTCGAGGCAGTAAGCCGGGCAGTCGTGGGGCTCCCTTCATTGATTTGCTGTCTGTCAGGGATTGCCTTCACTGCCTCATGTCCAGGGCCACCCATGAAACAGTTTCCTGTATTTTGCCCCTTTTGTGGTTTCAGGCAAGAGTGTAAATCTAGTCTGTTATTCCGTCTTGGCCGGAAGTGTCCAGTGAATTTTTACCTTTTTCATCTCTAGAATCCATTTGGTTTCTTAAACAAAAACAAACTTTTTTTTTTTTTTTTTTTTGAGAGAGAAACAGTGTACAAGCAGGGGAGGCGCGGAGAGAGAGGGAGACAGAATCCAAAGCAGGCCCTAGGCTGCGAGCTAACAGCAGAGCCCTAAGTGGGGCTCTAACTCACTGACCATGGGATCATGATCCGAGCCAAAGTCAGATGCTCAACCCACTGAGCCACCCAGGTGCCCCCTCTTGGCTTCTTCTTAAGTGTTTCTTTCTTTTTTTTTTTTTAATTTTTTTTGCTGTTATTTCCTTTTCTGCTCCTTATGTGTATATTTTCCCCATAATTCTTGAACATTTTTTATGGTAGGAGCTTTAAAATTTGCATGGTGATTTGACAGTCTGGGTCATCTTAGCATTGGTTTTTACAGACTGGTTTTTTGTCTAGAGTAGGAGTCCCATTTCCCTGTCTTTTGATTGCACATCGAATGTTATGTTATGGGTAAGGTTCTTGATTTTCTCTGAGGAGTGATTTTGTCTTGCCAGCAAAGACTTTTGAGTACTTAGACTCAGATTCAAAACACTTAGCTAGGCGAGACCTCTGCAGTTGGCAACCACTGAATCTCCCACTCTGTTCTTTCAGCTCTCCCCTGCTTTTTCAGGGCAAGACTTTACAATTTTTGCCAGTATGATAGGGAAATCTTGATTTCCAACTTCTTTTTAGTTTGCATATTTTCATATATCTGGGATATATTTTGTGTCTTAAGGGGTGTCCTACTCCAGTTTTACACATTGTCCTGTATTTTCTTTTGAATAATTTTTGTAGTTCCTTCTGTGAGTGTATGTGTGTTCATCTCTTGTTTTTCCAAATGCATAGCTCTTTGATTCATATGGAATTTATTTTTTTGTGATGGGTTTGAAATCAAAATTTAGTGACCTTTTGTGGGATACTCTTAGGATTAAGGAATCATTACTATCTTAAAAACACACACACACATGGACCTTCTTACACATGGCTTTGAGTTAATGTATCTAAACTTATGGAACTGTGTATTACAACCCATGATATTTCTGGAGTTACTACCTTCCGGAAGCACATAACTCAGAGTAAAGTAACACTTCTTTGTGCTTGTTATCAGTTTTATTTCTTAAATTTCTTGTTACCTGTCTTGAAGGGGTGACCAAGATTTATTTCTTACAACTTTTGAAAACTATTTCACAGGTCAGGTAATGTGGACCTTCATAAAATCCTTGATTGCCAATGCATTTTATCTGGTGTGTATATGCACTTATACATGAATACTGAAATATATTTGTATTTCCCTCTAAAACTAATTTTAAGAAGTCTTAAGAATGGCATACATTCTGACCAAGTTTCTTTTTGAATTGTCTTTCAGAAAGCTTAGAGCTAAATTTGTGACACTGTGTGCTAAGACTGTAGGCCTTTAGATTCTAAATTAGTGTTAATATTGTTCCTGGCTCTGTTTTATATTCCTGTTTCTATTTCTTTCTCTCCTAATCTTAACTTGCTATAAATTCCTAAAATTTCCTTAAATCCTTTGCACATAAACTGCAGAACAAATGAGATTAATACCTTCTGAACTTCCCTTGCACATTAAATTTTAAATGTAATTCACAGTTCTTTAATTTTTTCCCTTATTGAAGTCATACAGCTTTGTGACAGAAAATTAAAGAAAATATAGAAAAACCAAAAAACACGGCAGTTTGGTAGTTTATTCTAATAAAACATTTGTTCACTTGAAGACCCAAAGAGGAGTTAAAAGAAAAAGGGAGTGTTTACTAATGTCCTAGTTAACACAGTACTTAGGAGAGCACTGCAGCAAGGAGTCTATTCTGGCTCCTGAAATAATGTGTTTTAAGTAGCTTTAGAATTTCTCATTACTTTGGATGGCTGTGAGAATTTGTTCATTATTCTCTTCTAAATTTGCCTTGTAATAACAGGCTATTTTAGGGAAGTGTCAAAAATCGTTTTGTTAAAACGTCTGTTAGCTCCCGAATATCTGCTTTGGACTATTAGAACTTGTTTTGTCTGTCCTCTCCCTCTTTTCTCTCGACATTTAGGAAAAGAGCCTTGGTTGCTATTGGTACCCATGATTTGGACACTTTGTCAGGCCCTTTTACTTACACTGCAAAGCGACCTTCAGATATCAAATTCAAGCCTCTAAATAAGACCAAGGACTATACAGCCTGTGAATTGATGAACATATACAAGGTAGATTTTTTTTTTATCTTATGCATTAGCTCTCCATAAATCAAGAAAATTCCTTTAATGTCTGGTCTTGGAATAGGGAGATGTAAATGACTACTTTTAATTTTTATTTTAAAAAATTATTTTAAATGAGTCCTTTTAAAAAACTGTGTCTTAGCTCCATCCACGAGCTACTGATTCCTTTGATCTAGAGTGTGGCCTGGGCATATTTTTGTTCCTTTTTTTAACCTCTTGGTGATTTTAATCTACAGCTAGAATTGAGAACCAATGCAGTGGAATATGCCACATTGTGATATTCCTGTCCAGGTATAATTAAACCTCATGAGAATATGAAGAGTAAGATTAAGCTAGTTTTTTGTGAGAAACAATATTACAATGTATCTACCTCCTACTGTTTAGCATTTTAGGTTCCAGCGGTTAAAATCATTTAGTAGTCACTTTAAATGGCATTCGAAAAATAAAAGTAGTAGGTATCATTCAGAAAAAGCAGCTCTTATCCTTGGCCTGATTGGCCAGTGATTTCCTTCCTGTTGAGGTAGTTTTGTGATGGTTTGTGTTTTGCTTGAGACCATTCAGGCTTGCAAATCTGTTTTTAGTCTTGAAAAATGACCAGGCTATGTTCTCATCTCTCTTCTGTTGGAGAGGAGGTATGCGAGGCTATTGAGCTATTTATATTAGCACATCAAATCTAGAACTTTCTCTCATTTGGGACCGTTTTATTATTTTTCTGTGCTAGATAGGTGTGTAAACTAATTCACAATTTGGCTTCCTTTTTTTCAGACTGACAACCACCTTAAACATTACTTACATATCATTGAAAATAAACCCCTGTTCCCAGTTATCTATGATAGCAATGGTGTCGTCCTTTCAATGCCTCCTATCATCAATGGTGAGTTGTTTCTTGAGCCTCAGGGTTTTTTATTTGTTTTCTGTTTTTTGGGTTTTTTTCTGTTTTATCCTTCAATATTTCTGTAGAATTGAACTTTAGACTTGGCTGAATCAAATCAAATCTTCATCTGGAATCTCAGAATTTTGTAGATTTTATTGTAATGGTTTTTATTTAATAAACGTTTTACTGGTGTTTTTATATAACAAAACAAAATTTTTTTAACGTTTATTTTTTGATAGCATGAGAAGGGCAGAGAGACAGACAGACAGAGGATCTGAAGCGGGCTATGCACGGACAGCAGTGAGCCCAGTGCCGGGTTCAAACTCATGTACCGTGAGATCATGACCTGAGCAGAAGTCGGATGCTCAATCGACTGAGCCACCCAGGCACCCCTTTAATTTTATTTTTTTTTTAGCGTTAATTTATTTTTGAGAGAGAGAGACAGATGGAGCATGAGTGGAGGAGGGGCAGAGAGAGGGAGAGAGAGAGAATTGCCAGCAGGTTGTCAGTGTGGAGCCCCACTCAGGGCTCAAACCCAGGAACTGCGAGGTCCTGACATGAGCTGAAGTCAGACACTCAACTGACTGAGCCCCCCCAGGGTCCCCCAGTATATAACGTTTAAATGTGTAAATATAGGTACATAGGTACTTACTGGTGCCAGTCTCTGGATTCTGTCCTGTTCTTCCAGAGGGTGTTGATATTTTGGTTTTAGCCTGTGATTTGCTTGGTTAAGCTCAAATTCTGTCTAACCTGCTGTTTTTTTTTCTTTTTTTTCCCCCCCAATACATGAAATTTATTGTCAAATTGGTTTCCATACAACACCCAGTGCTCATCCCAAAAGGTGCCCTCCTCAATACCCATCACCCACCCTCCCCTCCCTCCCACCCCCCATCAACCCTCAGTTTGTTCTCAGTTTTTAAGAGTCTCTTATGCTTTGGCTCTCTCCCACTCTAACCTCTTTTTTTTTTTTTTTTCCTTCCCCTCCCCCATGGGTTTCTGTTAAGTTTCTCAGGATCCACATAAGAGTGAAAACATATGGTATCTGTCTTTCTCTGTATGGCTTATTTCACTTAGCATAACACTCTCCAGTTCCATCCACGTTGCTACAAAGGGCCAAATTTCATTCTTTCTCATTGCCACGTAGTACTCCATTGTGTATATAAACCACAATTTCTTTATCCATTCATCAGTAACCTGCTATTTTATAGTTAAAACTTCTAAGCTGAATTTCGGCCCTCTTTTTCTCAGTCCTGAGGGCTTGTTTGATGAGGCAACTTGAATGTATTCACAAAATTTAATGATCTCAAAGCCGTAGACGTTACCCTTTTGGAGAGGAGAAGGTTTAGTTGATTCATGATGAGAAGAGTTTCTTGTCCTTGAGGTCTTGGACTTGAGCTGTTACAGTGATTCAGAACCTGAGCTTCAGAGTAGCCGGACTGAGACCATATCGTAGCCTTGCTGCTTCATGGATTGGGATCAGGGTCAAGGAGCTCAAGCTCTGAGTGTTCGTTCTACCTGCAGCTCCGGCACAGGGTTGTGGTGAAGGTGCGAGGAGACAGCTTCTTCCGGTGCCGGCAGAGCAGCTGGTGGGCTGAATGCACTTAGTAATAGCTGGTTACTGTTTTGATGCACCTGCTTGCAGTGGGGGCTTAAAATAAAAGTTGCATTTTCACCTTACCTCTGAGATACCAGTTTTTATCGTGTCCTAATTGAAAATGTCATTCCTGTGTTGGAGAGCTTTTTTAGTGCACCTGTATTTCTGAAACTGATTGTTTTTGTTACCTTGTGTTTGTTGCAGGAAATCATTCCAAAATAACTGTAAATACTCGAAATGTATTTATTGAATGCACAGGAACGGACTTTACTAAGGTAAGTGAAACAGATTCCACTTTTATACTGTCAGACAGGACAGATTTTATTTCTGGCCAAGACTATATGGCTGAACTACAAAGTGTTGATTTCGTAGATGGGAACATACTTCAGAAATTTAGAAAATTAGAAAACTGTAGATGTTCTGTACTTGGTAATGGTGTGTTCATTTAATCAACAAACCTTTAATGAGTACTTCTGTCTTTCCAGTGCTGTGAATTTAATGAGGTACAAGTTTCTTGACTTTGAGGAACTCATTCTGGTGGGAGAATTAGCCATGTACCTAACTGTAAAATTGAGAAATGGAATAAAGTGTTGTATAACTTGTTTGTTTTGGTTGGCTTAATTTAAATGCCGAGTAATTTGGTGCCTTGTGTACCTGGTAATAAGTTTTTAAAAATGAACTGGCTATAAAGAAGCGTTATTTAGCAAGTTGACAAAGGGCATGTGCATGTGATGATATCTAGAGTATGTAGAATACTAGTTCAGTCACTTTTAGTAAATACATATATTAGATTGCTATGAAACACCCCCCACCCCCGATTTCTTTACACGGGTTAAGTAAGGCGTAAGGTGAGGTGGCAGGTAAGCAAATTGGGAAAGATAAGCTTGAACGGCAGGAGAAGCCTGGCCTGTAGAAATAGGGCAGATAAATGGCATCTAATACATCTTAACAGGATTGGACACCACTGTAAGGTATTTCATTTATAACTTTTATGGGCCATATTTGCCGTCAGAAATCCTAGAGTGATAACGGCTTACACTATTTACCAATTAAAAAGAATTCATATGTTAACAGACCTTTAGGTAGCTTCCCTAAATCTTACATTTAAACAGTGAAGGGTATGTAAAGCAAAGCCTATATCCCAATAAGTTTACTGTATTTTTTTCTGAGAATATTTTTCCAGTTAAAAACTTTAAGAAATCTGTATGGCCCTTGCAGTGTGCCAGGCATTGCTCTCACATGAAAACATTTAATCTTCATAATAACCAGATGAGACTGTAGGAATTTTATTGTCTCCATGTAACAGGTGAAGACGGAGAACTACAGAGATGGTAAGGAACTGGCCCAAAGTCCGGTTACCAGTGAGTGGTCGAGCCAGGAGTCGGGCGCCTGGCTGCAGAGATCTAGGACACTGATGAGGTTTACCCCCAGACTTAGCCGTTTGTCTCCCTTGGAACTTGGTGAACCCAAGGGGGAGGGCCGGGGGAAGTAGATGATTTGTTTCAGTCATGGATTGTTAACTCTCCGAGAACTGAATAAATGCAGACCACCTGAAGGTACGGCTAGGCCCACTTTAGCTCACCAGCTCTTATTCCACTCCCTTTTTTAGAATGTATATATAAAGTCTCATTTTTAGATGTTTGAGGACTAAATTAAATTTTCACTTCCATCTGAGTGAAGAGAGAATATATCTGTAGATGACAACATTTGTCTTTTCCTTTTTTTTTTTTTGCAGGCAAAAATAGTTCTCGATGTTATTGTCACCATGTTCAGTGAATACTGTGAGAATCCGTTTACGTAAGTTCATTTGACACCTTTATGGACAGCCTGTTGTTCTGAAGGCAAAGCAGTGAGGCCTTGTGCTAGACGTAAAGACGAAAAACGTGGCTCTGGTGATTAGAATATATCCTCTCTTTGCGGGGGCTAAGATCCGAACATAAATGTATAAAATAGAAAGTGATAAGTACTTTAAAATAAATTTCCGTGACGTTCTGGCTGTAAGGGCAGGTTATTGCCAGCTGAGGCACCTGGGCAGACCTTGTGGAGGCAACGAAATTCAAGCTGTGTTTAAGGATCGTTGGATTTGAGGGTGTAAACATGGAGGGGCAGCTGAGGAACAGCTAAACAAGTAGGGAAGCACGTATGAGAGCAAAGCATTCATCCTCTATGTGTCACTAAGATCTCTGCATTTTTTTCCGGAGCCTGTTGTTGACTTAGACAACATTTAAATGGCCCTTGCTGCGTATCAGCATCGTTGTTCATTCAAGTGTTCGTTGTAATTCAGAATAGCTGCGTCACTCCAGAGCCCACGCCTGAAATGGCGCGGCAGTGCCGGTTTTGTAGCTTGATGCGCCCCGGAGCGGTTGCGTAGCCGGCTTTCGTGGCCTAACACAGCACCCTGGTGAAGGCTGGAATGTGTGCGTCCGTGTTGGCGGGGAGCCCCCAGGGGAAGCGTGCTTTGCAGCACCGAGAAGAAAACGTCAGGCGTGCGCTGCCCCAGGAGAGATGGGAGCCACGGGGGGAGCAACAGCAGGGGGGCGGCGAACGCAGGGGGATTGATCCAGGCGGCAGTGTTGGGACGGGAATGGATTGAATGTGTTGAGGCTACTGTTACAGGCCACGTGAGAGACTTGTGAGCCATACGTTCATTTCTAGAACTCCCTGCCTTTTTTTTTTAAGTGTTTTATTTCTGGCTTTCTCTTTTTTTTTTTTTTTTCCTAAGGGTTGAAGCCGCTGAGGTAGTTTTTCCTAATGGAAAATCATACATCTTTCCAGTAAGTATTTAAGAAGTGGACTTGATAACACAGGTGGTAACAATAATGGTGCTAGAGTGCTCGTTGTATGTCCGTCCGTCCACCCACATGCCAGGCGTTATACTATGTGCATCACATGGACATAATCACATGACCCTGTGAAGGCGGGTGCCGTTATTATGCCCTTTCCCAGATGGAGTTAGAGACCTTCAGATGTTAAATAGCTTGCCTCTTGCTGTTAAGTGGTAGAGCTGTGTGACAGTTGGGCTTCAGCCACCAACTCTGTTGTATGACCACAGTACGTGGCCAGAATTCCTCTGATTTCTTCTATTAGCTAGTTAACTGGGTAATTTATAGTCTGACCCCTTTCAAGATAACTCAGCCCTCCAAACCTAATTAATCTGTTCACGTTTGAGTTAACAGTTGCTAAAGGCCATCACTGTAACTAAAAATTCCGAATGTATTAGCAGGACTAAGGAATAAGCACAATTATTGTCCAGACGTAGGATCTTAGTAAAAAAAAAAAGAAATCTAAACTAACATTATTCTTAACTGACTGGGTTTTTTTCTTCCCCTAAGATGGTTTTATAAATAAAGATGACCATTCCAACACATGACTGTATTAGTCATTTAGTTGTGGTTATGATTCAGTGAGGCCATTCTTTAAGCTCTTTTTCTTTGGAATTTTCACTATTCCTCCGTCACTTAAGAAGTGGGTCACAGCCTGGAATAGTTTCTACTATTTAAATAGCTTTTAAAGTAGATGAAACCTGCTGAGGTCAGAACACCCCGTCCTGAAAACATGAGTAATTTAGCATCCTATTTTATTCTAGAATATTGATGATAATTCAAAATAAATGTATAACTATAGAAAACGTTGAAATTATGGGCAGTATCAGTTAAAAATTTTTAGTGGCTGTTAGCTTTTGTTATATAATTCACTGATATCTTAAGACTTAGTGACTTAAAACAACAAAGATTTGTTCATGACCATGAACAATAGAATCATGATTCTGTTGGTCAGCTGGGTAGTTCTGGTCTGAGCTGGCTTGGCTAACCTCTGCCAGCCTTGTTCCGGGTCATCAGCTGGTTGGTAGGCTAGCAGCTAGATGACCTTTGATGGCCTCGCTCAAGTCTGCTTAGTCTTGGAGTACCCAGGTCAAGTGTCTGTCACACCCAGCAAGGTAGTTTGGTCTTTATTACATGGTGGCAGTTGCAGGGTTCCCAGCAGCGAGAGAGAGCAAGTCCAGTGCTTAAGTATTTTTAAGCATGGTGTCCTGTTGGCCTAAGCCAGTCATTTTGCTAGATTCAAGGAGGGTGAAATAGACTCTCATTTCTCAGTGTGGGGGCCTCAAGTGTTATATTGTGAGTCCATGGATGCAGCAGAGTTGGGAAGAATGTGGCCGTTTATATGATTTACGACAGTAGTACTTGGGATTAGCCAGAGAGAGCTTTTTAGTTTGTTTTACAGTGATGTCTTGAGTTGAGAAAAGTTTTTTTCTCTTTAATGTGAAGAACTGTCAAGTATTTTTTGTTTAACTTTTTTTTTTAATGTTTATTTTTGAGAGACAGAGACAGAGTATGAACAGGGGAGGGGCAGAGAGAGAGGGAGACACAGAATCCGAAGCAGGCTCCGGGCTCTGAGCTGTCAGCACAGAGCCCGACGCAGGGCTCGAACTCCTGGGCTGTGAGATCGTGACCTGAGCTGAAGTCGGCCACCCAACCGACTGAGCCACCCAGATGCCCCAAGAATCGTCAAGTATTAACAAAAGTGAAATATGTACTTTGAGGAAGAAAAAGATACGTTAAAATTTGGTTGACTTTTCTCGTGTAGCTAATTCCTTGAATTTGTTTGCATTATAAAGAGGTTTCATAAATTTGAAATGATGGGATTTCTGAACAGGAGTACTGTATCAGTGTTGTCATTTGTTAATTTATTTCCTTATAAATGTAGATTAAAACAGCTCTTCTCAGATTGTCCTCCCAGAAGAGAATGACCTTCTGAGGAACTGATTGTTCCTCATATGAATTAGCATGTTTTTTAAAACACTTTGGAAGTTCTTCCTAGTCTTCTGTTATCTCATATAAAAGAATAAGAGGACCTGAAAAGTTAAGTGGAAGGCAGTGAGAGAGGCTGGTGGTTAATGGTGTGAGCCTCGGAATTAGGCTGCCTGAACATGTCAGTTCACGTGTTTGTTCATTCGCTTCTTGGACACACTTACTCATTAATTGTATACCAAGTGCTTATTCTCTTGTGAGCATGTTTGTAAGCACCGGGAATATAGCATCACAACCTCAGCAGCTTACCATTGTTGTGATCAGGGAATAGTTACTCATCTAAAATTTACTATTCTCATTTCACAAATAAGAAATCTAATAGTATCTGTTGTGAGGGTTAAGGTTAGTATCTTCAAAGTGTCTTGTACTGTTTAGTTCATATTAACGACTCAGTGAAGGTTGTTTCTGTGGCGGTCATTCGCATCTGGTTTTGTACTTTTTAAACCCTAACGTGCAGTCACATCAGCTCAGGATCTTGGTATCAGATCTGGATTCAGTAGATCCATTGTCACTGCTCCCAGCAACAAGGCCGAAGAGTCTGCATTTCTAAGAGGCACTTGGGTGATGATGATGCTTCTGCCTGAGAACTGCATTTTGAATGGCAGGGCTCTGGCCCATTGTCCTTACTTGGATCCAAACATTTTTAGATGTATAGCCTTTTTTGTTAGTGGTAGTTATACTTTTGAGAGTAATTTAGTGATAAGAAACATTCATAGGTATGTGTGCAAAGGGCCGAAAAGCCTGAGTTTTATACATATTTGTTCCTACCTAACGTGGCACACTTATGTGCTGTTTGAAGGGGAGGGAGTACCAATTTATGAGATGCTTCCAGCCCTACCTTCTAGAGCAGATTGATGGTCGCTAGGACTGCCTGGGGGGGGGCCTGGTCACATTCCCCACCAGAATAAATGATAAGAAAGGAGTTTCTTTGTAACACTTAGATTTAGCTTAATGGTGATATTTGATAGTACACGGTGGTATTTGAACTCTTTCTTGGTCGTATACACCTTGCATGAGAGGAGATTCAAAATCCTTAGGATTTATAAGCATCTTAGAAATGATGTACCAGGGTTTTATTGTAGAGAGTGGTGATTGATCATCTAAGAGAAAAGTGTTTGACATTTTATATTTCTGAGAAGTTCCTGTTGTCTAGCAAGTAGAATGTTCAGTTATGAACGTAATGTAGCAGATTTATTCCTCCATAATGTTTTCGAAACATTATGTTTATTTTCAGTGTCTCGCTCTAACAACGGTTTTTTGGGAGGGCAAACTGCCACAGTAAGATGACGTAAAATTAGAGTCTAACACTGTAGCTGACAGGGAATGACTGAAGCTTCTCAAACTTTTTCTCTTTGAAGGAACTGGCTTACCGAAAAGAGATAGTGAGAGCTGATCTAATTAACAAAAAAGTTGGAATCAGGTACGCTTTGAAACCATTTATTTACTGTTGGAGAGAATTCAAGAATGAAGTACCCACAGGACTTTAATTTTTCTTGGAAGAATGCTTAGGGTTTTCATATCTTTTCAGAGTAAGTGATAATAACTCCTCTGTTGTGATATCTAGTGTCTAACGGAACTCCGAAAGAAAGGTGATACTTAGAGTATTTTAAAACAAAATATAAGCATTTAAAAAAAATTTTTAATGTTTATTTATATTTGAGAGAGACAGAGACAGAGTGTGAGCAGGGGAGGGGCAGAGAGAGAGGGAGACACAGAAACAGAAGCAGGCTCCAGGCTCCGAGCTGTCAGCACAGAGCCCGACCCGACGCGGGGCTCAAACTCAAACCATGAGATCATGACTGAGCCCACTGAGCCACCCAGGCACCCCAAAATATAAGCATGTTTTAAGTAATCCAGTGAAGTTTATGGATTGTACATTCCTGTTTCAGAGAAACTCCAGAAAATATTGCCAAGCTTCTAACCAGGATGCATTTAAAGTCAGAAGTAATAGGCGACGGGAATCAGATTGAGATTGAGATCCCTCCAACCAGAGCTGACGTTATCCACGCATGTGATATCGTAGAAGACGCAGCTATTGCTTACGGATATAACAACATTCAGATGGCCCTCCCGAAAACATACACCATAGCTAATCAAGTAAGATTGCACCCTTAAATAAATATTCCTTATTGTGAGAGACTGATTATTGAATGCCAGGAAGGTTTTGGGAAAAACAGAACATAGGAATTAAGTAGCCTTTGGACATGCTGTGCCATGAGAGGCATTTGCTATGGAGAGGATACAAAACAGATGCCCAGTGGATTAGAGTAAGTTGAAAACTTGTGATGGCTAGTACTTGAAGAAAGACAGGTTTCGAGTTTGGAGCCCTTTTGAATCTCGAACTGGGATATTCATTTCCTCAACCTGGCCTGAAGGCAGAAGTTTGGTGTGGGAGAGGTCAAGCGGGGGTTTGTACATCTGTGTAGGAATAGTGGGGTAGTGGGGCGGTGGGGAGGGCTAAAATGGGGGTGCTAGCGGTATTAGGATGGGAGGGGGTTTTCCTTTTAAGGACGTGTTTTGTTTAAACCTTTTGTTAGTAGGACATTTTATTGAGGTGAAATATCTTTCTTCCAGTTTCCTCTTAATAAGCTCACAGAGCTCCTACGGTATGACATGGCGGCCGCCGGATTCACCGAAGCGCTTACCTTTGCTCTGGTATGTCCTGTGTGCTTTTGTGTGCAGCTGATTGTTGACAGTGAATCCCCGAATTACTGTATTCTCCGATTCCTGACACGAACTTACAAAAGCCAGACTGCTAACATTTCCAGGTTCTAGAAAAATGTTTTCACTTGAGAACGTACAATTTCTAGTGAAGAAATGTTTTCTTTTTAGTCACTGAAAATCATGAAGGACAAAACAGTCTTAAATGACAGATAACTGTGTATTTTTTATTAGCATGGAAATGTTAAGGGTTGAATTCGCAATGAATTTCATAACCAGACTGATGAAGTTAGAATATTTAGTCTTAATTTGGTTGTGTCTGTGCCCACTAGATGCCGCCCTGGTTAAGGGTTTGTGGACTGTTACACATTAAACTGGTCTTTGAACATGTTCACAACATTTGCTTTGAGTTGAAAAGCTGACATAAAAGGCTTGAATCAGGAAATGAATTTTATTACAAAATAGAAGGAAATCCCCTTCCCCCTGCAGATTGACCATTTGAAAAGAATAAAATATGTATGCCGTTTATAGTTCCTTCTTCTCTTGCTGAGCATTTATGTGGTGCCTACAGTGTGGTTCTTGAGTATTCAAGCAAGCTTCTGCTTAATGACGTAGGGCAAAACCCAAACCAAAGGAAAACAAAACTAATTCGTTTTCTCCCCTCAACTCGACTCCAGACATAGACTTCTCAGTGTTGTATTTACAGAAGGCAGGAGTGGGGGCTACGCTACTATGTATGTGGGGAGAGGGAGATGCAACCTCTCCGGGTCCTTTCAGTGAGCATTTGTATTTGTAGGATGCTAACAGGGGAAGGGATCTCACGTATCTTGTCGGTCAACATTTTAATTTTGCTGATTCACTAGTCCTTTATTTAGATTTTAAATTTGTTTTTTTAATTGTTTTTAATGTTTTATTTCTTTCTGAGAGAGAAACAGAGCATGAGCTGGGGAGGGGCCAGAGAGAGGGAGACACAGAATCCAAAGCAGGCTCCGGGTTCTGAGCTGTCAACGCAGGGCCTGACATGGGGCTTGAATTCATGAACCTTGAGATCATGAGCTGAGCCGAAGTCAGACGCTTAACTGACTGAACCACCCAGGTGCCCCAAGAAATGTATTGCATTTTATTTTATTTAAAAATTATTTTTTAGCATTTATTTGTTTTTGAGAGAGCAAGACACAACGCAAGCAGAGAAGGGGCAGAGATGGGGGAGGGATGCAGAATCCAAAGCAGGTTCCAGGCTCTGAGCTGTCAGCACAGAGCCCAACGCGGGACTTGAACCCACGAACTGTGAGATCATGACCTGAGCTGAAGTCGGACACTTAACACCCAGGTGGGTGGCTCATTCAGTTAAGCATTCGAGTTTGGCTCAGGTCATGATCTCACGGTTCTTGGGTTAGAGCCCTACGTTGGGCCCTGTGCTGACAGCTTGGAGCCTGGAGCCTGCTTTGGATTCTGCGTCCCTCCCCGCTCTCTGCCCCTCCCCTGCTCATGCTCTTTCTCAAAAATAAATAAATCTTAAAAAAAAAATTTAAATGAAGTGATACAGGATTGATTTGAAAGGATTCAAAACCTGTACAGAACCATGTAGAGTAAACCATAACTGTTCCCTTCTGTTGGCCCTCTGGATTCTAACCCTATTTTCCTCCCCAGAACTAACTGCTGTTTAGACTTCGGCATGTGTGTTTCCCTGCCTTTTTGCAGAAGTAGTGTTTAAAAAGAAAAAATTTAAACTGCTTCTAATCTCAGTCCGTTTTCCTCCATTGTTGTGATAAAGTACAAGGTCACTCACATACCTACCTATGTTGCTGTGCAGAACGATGTTTTTTTTTTTTTTTTAATACAGACGAGTTCTTTTTGAGAGTAGATTGCATTATTTAAATTGCATTTCCTAATTCATCACATTATATCTTGTTATAAAACCCACCTCCGTGTTGTAGAGAAAATTTGATTATTCCCAGTATGCCTGCCATGATTCTCTACCTCTGCAGCCATGGCAGATCAGGGAGCTTTTTTCTGCTCTGCCTGGATGTGGCTTCAGTATCCCTCCCAAGAGAGCATGGCAAGAATCATTAGAACTGGCATTGACATAAAATCTGAGCCCATCCGTGTTTCTTTTTCCCCCCAAGAGAAATGCAGACTAACTAGCCCTTGAAGACCATTTGGTAAAATAGTGCAATTAGGCAACATCACCTAATGTTGGAGATAGTTCAGTACCCTGATGGTACATCAGTTTTCATGTTAAGTTTTAAACTCCTTTGCAGCAGTTAGCATTAATATGTGATACTTGTTCTTAGTAATTTATTAAGCATCACTGTTAATATTTCTTTGAGCGCTTAGTTTGTGCCAGGTGCTTTATTTGCATTATCTTGTTAACTCATTTGTTAGATGTAATGCATCTAATAGTGAGTTTTATTTTCATACCTTCTGCCTATCATCCTGGTTTTGTGACCAGCCTCTTTCTCTGTTTGGTGGGTGAGTGCTTAAGAGTTTATTCCTCAGAGCTTTATCACGCACAGATGCACAGAAGTTAAATGATCAAGTAGAGAGAATGTTGGGCAGAATTCAGGCCGCTTGAATTCTGCTCTTACTCCTGTCATTCTACCGTAAGTCAGTACGTATTTAGCAGACATTATAATGGTAATCAAAACAAAGCCATAGGAACACCAAGGAAGGAGAGAGAAGTTGGAGTCACTAGGAATATATCTATGGAAGAGGTAGAACTCTGTTGGGGGATGGTAGTAGGTAGGTTGGGGGAAGGCACTTAGGGTAAAAGGAAGGAAGGAAGAGTGTAAGATTCAGGGAATGGGTAGCTAGTTGTAAGAGACTAGACTGGTAAGTGAGAGGCTAGCTTAGGAAGGGCCCAAATACAGTTATAGCACCATCAACATGTGGAAAACTTACTTTGCCTCTGTATCATAGATAGAACTCCTTGTAAAAGAACTGTTAATGTGAAATTATATCTGCTGTGACCCTGAAGTAGTTGATACATGTATTCTTTTTTTTTTTTTAACTTCTTTATACAGAGAATCTACATTGCTACAAGACCATAAGTTGACTTATAGCCTTAAATACTTTGTATATTCAATTTAGTCATTGTTTTTCCTTATTTATTTTGTATGTACTTCTTAGTGCTCCCAAGAAGATATTGCTGATAAACTTGGTTCGGACATCTCTGCAACAAAGGCAGTCCACATAAGTAATCCTAAGACAGCTGAATTCCAGGTGAGAATTCTAAGTAGCTAAGAGTCTGAGTAAATACTGAGAGGTGGTACAGAAGTTATTATACTTCAGATAACAAAGTCTTAGAGCTTTTTAAAAGTCTCTTCTTGGATAGAGGATAGTTGGTTCCTGCATACTTTGTTGACAAATTCTTAACACCTTTTTGTAATCTTTTCTTGATTGATGTACAGTGGGTCTTTGCTTGCTCTGTGCTGTGTAGCCCAGTCTTACCTGAACTTTCCATTTCATTCCTTTCAGATCAGTTGACTTTTTAAGTACTATTTGAAGTTTTCATCTTTTCTACCCATTTGTAGTAAATGAGTCAGTAACTATTCACAGTACCTCTGTGAAGTCATTCACTTTGAAATTAGTTGCTACATCAGTTTTTGACTAAGCCGTCTCCATTTTTTTTCATGGTAATCCTTTAGTTCAATGGCAGTTTCACATAGGGTGTAGGAATATGTCAGTGCGAATGATACTACCTTAGTAAGTGTTAAATGATTTACATTATAGACTATGATATTACCTCGAAACGCTCTTTTATAGATTATGATACCTTTGCTTATTAATGACTTTAAACCATCTCCCCTCTTTCATACTGGCTCGCTCTCATTCTGTTTTGGTTACAGGCGCAATTCTTGATGATTTTTCTTTTTTTCTTTTAAACTTTTTTAACGTTTTATTTATTTTTGAGAGAGAGAGAGTGCACGCAGGTGAGGGGCAGAGAGAGAGGGAGAAACAGTCCGAAGCAGGTTCCAGGCTCTGAGCTGTCAGCACAGAGCCTGATGCGGGGCTCGAACTCACGAACTGTGAGATCATGATCTGGGCCGAAGTCGGATACTTAACCGACTGAGCCACCCAGGTGCCCCTCTTGATGATTTTTCTTTAACCGGGTTTGGAATCAAGGGGAATCTTAGAATTGGGAAGAAATGCTTTCAAATAAATTAATGCTGTTAATAACATGTGAACTCTTGAGATAGTTCTGTGGTTTTCACATCTGTAAAAGAAGGCTCAATTCTAAAAATTTTTAAAGTTCTAAAAATGTTAAAATTTAGATTTTTATTTAAAGTTAGATTTAATCTATAGGGCTACCCACTAATGCGGTAGATTAGGGCGAGGCTGTTTAAAGAACTAATTGATAATAACATGCACCAAGTACATGAGTTGTTTCTCGGTACTCAGTGTCAGAACTTTGAAGAATTATGCCAATTTGGAAAGATTGTGATCATAAGTTTGCTTTGAGGCCCACTAGCTTTTCTACTGCTCTCTCTTATGGTGTTCTTTTTAATAGGAGACACTCAAAATCATTTGGGTACAGGGATTTTTCAGTAAATCTTAACTGGGTTTTTATTTGCGTTTATTCCAGGTTTTCCATTTTCTCCCAGTTTTGTTTATCAAGCTTGATAGATGTAAGATGAGGTAATGTTCTTTAGGTTTACGTTCTGTTTTCTATGTAAGTGGGAGGAAAACAAATCAGAAGCACATTAAATATCACTATAAATAGTAGTGGTTTAGCACACTTTCAGAATCAATAATTCTGCATAAAATACATTAGATGAGAGGCTGTCTTTTGGATTCGACAGATTCTGCAGTTTACTCATGGTTTACTAGCAGATATATCCTACCGTTACTCATGGGGCTGACAGGTTTCTGTTTGCTTATGGTTAAATGTAAAGTTGTTTGTGGACTTGTAACTCCCATTTATTGTCTAAGCCCATTCTTTCTCTTGCATAATTCTTAATTTGGGGGTATTTTCTCACAGAGATGTTAGAGAATGGATATAAGAAGAAATGTCATTTAGTTAAAACATGTAAATTTTTATTATAATTATAAACAAAATTACAGAACGTTACCACATTCCCCCAAGTCAGCAATAGTATTCTTTAGTATCCTTAAGTAGCCAATCATTGTTCACATTTTTCCAGTTGTCTCAAGTTTTTTAATAGTTTGATTTGGCATTCAAATGTTTGTACAAAGTTGATGTGTTTCTTAAGTCTTTTTAATTTACAGATTGCTCCTCTAGCCATCTCTGTCTTTTCCTCTCTCCCTTTCACTTTATTTGTTGAAGAAACGGGGTCATTTGTCCTGTAGAGTTCCCACAGTTAAGATCTTGTGGAATACGTTCCACTGGTCCCCTACATTTCTAGTATGTCGGTAGGTAGATGTAGAAGTTTGATTGGATTCAGTTTTCACTTTTTGTATTGCCGTTTGAGTTTCTAAACAAGCAAATAAGGCTTATCTGTAAAATGGGGGGGGGGGGGGAACCTAAGAAAAATTATTTACACAGGAAGCTTGTCTGTATTACAGTAAGTTAAGCTTTCTTTTAACACTGCAGTTTTGTTTCTGATTGGCTTGGGCACTTTCTCTCCATTCGCGAACGTGAGCAGTATTTAGAAAAGCACCGAGATTGAGGCTGCTCGCAGCAATTGCGAGAGTGAGATTGATAGGAAATCCGTTCTCTTTCCTCAACACACATTCTACTAGCAAGTCTTAGGGGCTTATTACTGTTACGCCTGTAGGATCTCAGAGGGGCTGCTGTTTTAGTCAGGGTGGTCAGGACAGACGGGCCTTTGTGGGAGAGGACCTGTTGAGAAGAAACCTAAAGAAAGTAAGGCCGCCACATGTGAGTCCAGAGGAAGAACGTATGAAGTGGAGGTAGGGAGGAGGCGTGGAGGCCTGAGGTGGAAGTCTGCTCTTCCACGGAGTGTGGCCAAAGCCCGGTACGCCCATTGGGGGCAGCGTGTATTGAAGTTGGAGAGGATGCCAGGGCCGGATTTAGATACAAGGACCCCATGTAGGGCATGGTTTTATTCACAGTTGGGTGGAAACCTATTAGATTTTTGAGCAGGGGAGGTTCCTGATCTGATTTGAGCTTTTAAGGATCATTGTGGAGAACAGACCGTAAGGTAGCAGGATTGGAAGCCGAGAAACCAGCGTGAGCTCACGCAGTCGTCTGGGCAGAGGATGGCAGTGCTGGTGTCTGACTCCAGAGCCCACGTTCTTGATGACGGTTTCCTACTCCTGCTCATAAAACTGGTCTGGTCACGTGATGCATCAAAAGCCCACCTGTCTCCTTGAGCTCAGAATGAGAAATTTATTTGAGACAGAAGTAGGGAAGCTGTTTTGTTTTTAAGAACTAGGATGTCTGGTTGTATTTCTTTGGCTACGAAGCTGAAAACTATAGTCACAGCTTGCCCATAGCAACTGCATAATTTTTTTTAGTGCTTACGTATTTGTGTTCTTTTTTCTCGTTGTCATGGTATTTTAATTGCATTTACATTTTCCCTGGTCTTGGTTTTTAAGAATTTGATTCTGATTTAACTTATATAAATACTTGGGTTTCTTGTAATCTCCTTCAATTTCTTTATAAAATAAAGCAGGATATGAAAATTTATATATTTGAAGTCTTAAATAACCAATCCTAGATACAAGCATTGTATTTATAATACTTGTTTCTCATTTTGGGATCAAGTTTTGTGACTTTTCATTTTTTAAGTTTGGAAGCCAGAATATTTTAAGTTTTTGTCTTGGAATTGAAAATTAAAAATGATTTGGATATTTAGGCATTGCATTTTCCAGAAGAGTCTTGCTGTGAAGCTGTTGAGTTCTGGCCTTGTCACCAGGTCGGTTTGGTTCTCCTTCGGTCAATGCAATTTCACGTGTTCTCCTGTAGGTGGCACGCACTACCCTTCTTCCTGGCCTCCTAAAGACCATAGCTGCGAATCGGAAGATGCCCCTTCCTCTGAAACTGTTTGAAATCTCTGACATTGTAGTAAAAGATTCTAGCAGAGGTAAGAACAAGTCCCCTTTTAGTCCCGCTGAAAGCATTTTATTATGAAAATTTCACCTGCATATTAAAAGGTAAGCAGTATGATGACCCCTATGAATCCAGCACCCGGCTCAGCAGTTATCAGCACGTGGCCAGTCTTTCATCTGTTTGTACTCCAGCCTGCTTCCCCATGTTCTTTTGATGTAGTTCCCAGACATCCTGTCATGTCATCAGCAAACACTTTAGTATGTATTTCTAGAAGATAATGTATCTCTAAAAGATAACAGAGGCCACTCTTGATTTTTAAAAAATAAGCCACACTCTTTTATCATCGAAGACCCAGCTCGTGTTTAAATTTCCCCATCTGTTTCATAAATTTAGTTTTCATGATTGATATGAATCCATCCAAGGAAGCTATTCAAATATTTAGTTGCTCTCTTATTTCTTTAAATGGAAAGCAAATCGTAAAGAACTTAACATTTATGAAGAACCCTGTTAAAACCTCAACTTGAGGGGTGCCTGGGTCGCTCAGTCCATTAAGCATCTGACTTCGGCTCGTGGGTTCCAGCTCCGCGTGAGGCTCTGCTGACAGCTCAGAGCCTGGAGCCTGCTTCTGATTCTGTGTCTCCCTGTCTCTCTGCCCCTCCCCTCCTCACGCTCTGTCTCTTTCTCTCTCAAAAAGAAAGAAACATTCAAAAAAGTACTACGGAACATTTCCTTATATCCTGTGATTTATGTGCATGTCATTTTAAGGTACTTGATACCTTGCCATTGTAGTTAGCAGTGGCTGTTCACTGTCACTCTTGTACTAGTTATTGTACACGTTTTACCAGGTTTTGTCTCGAGTGTCGTCTGGACTTCTTAGTACAGCCAGTTGCTTGGTCCACCGTTTGGAACTCAGAGATTCCTGAAGAAACCTGTATTTAGTTAGTGCTTAAACCTGATTGCCAAGGATGTCAGTCTTATTCAGACTTTTGTCTTCAGACTGAGGTCGGTCTGGAGCTGCATAGGAGATCATTTCTTGGTGAGCGGTGCCATCAAATGACTGAGCTGCTGGCAGTGTTTCTCTGGTTCCCTGGATTTAACTGTTCAGATCCTGTGTTCTATTCGGGAGCCTCACCCCAGACTGCAGAACTCCGTGTTTTCTTTTGAATCTGTTGACACCAGCAAAGGCCTTTTCCTCAGTTTCTCTTGGAGCGGATCATATGGCAGTTGTTCTGACCGCCCAGAGTAGTTGAGAACCGTTGGCTGTAAATCAGCTGATCTTAGGAAATGGACACTAGAGAGGCACGTCCGTGCCGACGGTATGTGAACCTTTTGTAGCAAACTCTTCCGCCGAAGCTGGATTCCATCGACTTCCCGGTGTGCAGCCTTGTCTTCGGCTAACGGCATCACCTTGCATTTGGATGGTACTTTATACTTTTCAAAATCTTTTTAAACATACTTCTTCTCTTTTGATTGTTAATCCATCTCTTTGAGGCAGATGGGGCCAAAAACACTGTCCATGCTTAATATATAGGAAAATTAAGACAGGGAAGTGTTAATTTGCCCAAGGCTGGATAAGTTTTGGACTTCAAGCTAAGGCCAGAATTTGGTTTCTGTGCATATATCCTTAGAGAATAAAAGTTTATTTTAATATCAGTCTGCGTAGCATTTTCTTTGGGTGGTGTGTCAGTTTTCTTTGGTGGTAGAAATCAAAACATTTTCCGTGCCGGCTCTAAGTAGTTCTGAGGGTTCTTGTGCCTCAAATCCTCCATCGGTACAGATAACTGAGAATTTGTTATGATTTCACTGTCAGGTTTTTCTGTTAATTTTGACTCCTTTCCTTTCGTCTTGGCTCTTTGAATTGTATGTTTTGATCCTTGGTGATCCAACCTATTTACAGATGTGTATAGGATTAGGTCAGTTACACTAAGTTTCCTCAAAAGTGTTGTAATACTGTTTCAGCGGTAGGCCTCTTTCCTAATGGCAGGGGCTCCCTCAGGGCGCTTCAGGGCTGGGCACACTTGTAAGCAGGCGGCTCGGAGTCTGGAGGGTGAGGAGCCAGCTGAGGTCCCCACGATTGCCGCGAGGACATTTTCGCTGTGAGCACAGAGCGCTTGGCTGTGGTCCAGCCCTTGGTAGGGATGTCTCTGCTGTTTTTTTCTTTCATGTGTTTCTGGGAAGGCCCAGGCACAGACTCCACTCCGCAAGCGAGGACCACGCTTGGAGAGAAGGCCGCCTGTTGAGAGCGAGCGAGCTGTTGTTCAGTGCTAGCGCTCTGGGCCGTCACGTAACACATCGCCCTGGCGATAACCCCAGAAAGTCAGTCTGTATACTTGTCACCTCCGATTTGCATTTCTGCTACACTTCGTGTCATCAGAAAGAGTAGTTTTCATCTCTGTAGCAGACCTTTTATTCCGGTTTTTACTTGTGATTATTGTGCTGTTCTCCCCGTGGAGCCATTTTCATCTGATAAGACATTGGCCTGTTATCTCGCACCATTCTGGTTTATTGTCTTTAACCTTTTCCGTCAGTGGGGTTTGAGGAATGAGAGGAGGGAGGCGTGCTCAGTAAGTTCACCCTCTGGAGTAGGTTTCCTCTTGAGGGAGACCCGGAGTTTTTATCCTAGCAAGTCATTTTCCTGATGGATTATTCTGCGTATGTGCAGGTGGACCCCCTGCTTGTCATTTGGGGGTACGCAGAGGACCCTGTAGCGGCGGCAGCTCAGCTCCATGGATTCAAGACTGTACAGCCAGCGTTTTGGGGTTTGAGTCCTGGTTCTGCCACTTAAGAGCTGCTCAACCTCCGACAATTTATTCAGTCTCCCTGTGCCTGTTTTCTCATCTGTAGCAGTGGGGATGATGGTTGCACTTACTGGATTTTTGTAAGGATTACATGAATTTGCGTTTTGAAAAGTTCTGGCCGTGTAATAGGCACCTTTTGGTGTCTGCTCTTACTGGCGGGGTATTAGCAGTCCCTGAGGCCAGGTACCTAGCGTCCTGGTCTGTGGTGATTGTCCATGAGAATGACTTGTAAGCGTCCAGCCATTAAAGGGTTAATGTCACCTTGCTGCCGCCCTTGGGGCTCCGTTTTTGTCCTAACTTTTGATTTAATTGGGTTTTCTTCTGTTGTATTCTATCTTCTTATTTTAGGGCATGAAAAACCAAAATGTACTGGGGGGGGGGGTTATTTACTTAAAAACAGGAATGTTGTTTTCTTTTCAGTAATTCATCAGCCACTTCTCCTCAGTGAATTGAGCACATACATTTTTACTGCCTTTCAAGCCAGTAAGCATTTTTTTCTGTCGGAGTTAGCCGTTTCCTTCTAAATAGTCACACTGTTTTGAAGAAGAAAAATCTAGAGTATCAAAAATGAAATGATAGAGAACTTTTCCAGTAATATAAAAACATCCCAGATTTTCATTAGCGGGGGGTGCTGTACCCAAAGTTCAGAAGGTAGGGATGTATGGCAAGAGTAAACAAGACCATCTCATTCATTGCACTGGTAGAAGAGTCTGTTTTTTTTTATGTTTATTTATTTTTGAGAGAGAGACAGAGTGTGAGCAGGCGAGGGGCAGAGAGAGAGGGAGACACAGAATTGAAGCAGGCTCCAGGCTCTGAGCTGTCAACGTGGGGCTCAAACCCACGAACTGTGAGATCATGACCTGAGCCAAAGTCAGACACTTAACCGACTGAGCCACCCAGGCGCCCCCGAAGAGTCTTCGAGTTCCTTTTCTTTGCAGGGTCTGTTTGGAATATAAGAGAAAGAGTTGCCAGTCTTGAGGGAGATGAACTGGTTTTTATTTTTTTATTTTTTTTAATGTTTATTTGTTTTTGAGAGAAAGAGAAAGAGTGTGCGTGCGAGCAGGGGAGGGGCAGAGAGCAAGGGAGACACAGAATCCGAAGCAGGCTGTAGGCTCCAAGCTGTCAGTACAGAGTCCCATGCTGGGCTTGAACCCACAAACTGCGAGATCACGACCTGAGCTGAAGTCAGACATTTCACTGACTGAGCCACCCAGGTGTCCCCCCGTAAATAGGTTTTTATACATAGTGCTCCAAGGGAATGTACAAGGGATCCTGATAGCACAGAGGAGGATTGACAGTCACCACTGACTTGTTTTGTAACATTAAGTAAAACCCCGAATTCCAGCCTCATGTCAGTTTTGTATAGGCAGGTGTATCTTCCTCAATGGAAATGAAGAAGAAATCTGTGCTGGATTATTATATGCCTCCCACCAATTTTATTCGCCCTGTGTTCCGGTACTCTCGTACATATTGTACTCTTACGTTTCTGTAAGAGCAAATGAAATGTTTTCATTCTTGACCTCATTGGACACTTTCTTCTGCTCGTGTGGACTCACTGACTGACCGTCCATGTTGTGAGACTATCAGGCTAGCTTCCTGTTGAGCAACTAAGTCAGACACACTTCTCAAATATTAAGACTTCAGTGTGGAGTCCAACATATCCTGGCTCTTTAAGGCTGAGCCAGCCACTGCATTTACTGAGCTGTAGGATCCAAAGTTGCTGCACCATTGTTAAAAATTAGTCATGACTCAAGCAGCTAAGCGGATTTATCCCTTTTGGGCAGAATGGCATGTGTCTTTGGAATGAAGTTAAATGCAGACTGTGGTGTGGGGTGAATTTTCAGCTGTGTTACGGAAGTCGGTAGAAGCAACCCTGAAGCTATCAAATCAGGCTGCTGTGAGTTATTGATTTCAGTTGTTCATAGTTCCCTCTATATAAACTAAACTATGAACAAAGTAGTAAATTTATTTATTTTTTTAGAGAGAGAGAGAGCAGGCACGGGAGAGGGGCAGTGAGAGAGCAAGAATGTCTAGCAGGCCCCACTCTGAGCACAGAGCCTGACGTGGAGCTCGATCCCACAACCCTGGCATCATGACCTGAGCTGACATCGAAAGTTGGATGCTCAACCGACAGCCACCCAGCCGTCCCAAGAGTAAATTACTTTAGAGGAGCCCAGGACCTACTTATGAATTAACTTGGGCTAATCTTTGTGCCCAGAAAAGCAATTGGATTTTGCAAAGCCCAACATTCTGGCTTTTTATTAAAAGCAGATTGAGTTCTGCCATCACAGTTTATTTCATGATGGTCACTGAAGCTGCCAAAATGCCTAGAAGCTCACTGAAGTGGCGGTAGAGAACACATCGCTGGGTTGAGTCTGAGTTTAAAAGAAACCATACCTCAGCAAGATGGCTTGGCTTGGCTTGGCTTCGTAAAGGGTATAAGGTGCCTTAGGTTTAGCATGATTCAGTCACATCTATGGAGAATCCTGATGATCACGTCGCCACGCACTTGAGTTTGAGCTACTGCACTTGAAGGCTTTGGGGCTTTAATATTACGGTAGATGGAGCAGGTTACAGGCCCTTGAACACTGGGAGGGCTCCGGGGACCTCGCTTGCCCGAGCAAGCATGCTCGCTCAAAGCCTTCATTCACTTCTTGCTCAGACCACTCCTACTTCCTCCAGAGCATCGTTACAGTCCTGGTACGAGCTGTGTTTTCTCTGCCCCCGCCCACCCCCTCCCCCGAATGTTCAAGTGGTGTCTAAAATTTTGCACTCTTCCGTAGCTTTTCTAAATCGGAATGATCTTCTGACCCTGACTTGTTTAGATGTGGAAATCCAGAATCTCTTTTAGCGTTAATCACAGTACATGAGATTCTTGTTCTTCTTTCCTCCTTGGGCCACCAAGGCTGTGTAGAACACAACTAATTCACTGTTCCGTGATTTGGTTTGTTCTTCCAGCTTCCTCTGTACCGTTCGTGGATCTGTCTATATTGTAACCTACTGAATACGGCGGCCAGATATTTATAGTTTTTTCTATAACTCTTTGCTTGATAAAGAGCTCAATAGAGGCGTTTTCATTATGAGCTTGTGAAATACTTGAGCTCTGAGAAATTGTTCATTAATTCTGCAGCCATCAAATAATGGAAGATTATCTAGCGTCCACATGTGGAATGTGGTTTTCTGAAGAAAGCTTATGTCATCAGTCTGGATTAATTTAATTTTACTACTTCATGTTTTTGGCATGTAGAATTTCCAATTAATAATTCAAAAAATATGGGTGTAAGGAACATTGACAGTATTTGAAGTAGCATCATTCCCCTATATGATGGCATCTTAACTGTAAATAACATCATTTTTAATATGGAAAGTTATTTTAGTGTGTTTGGTTCCACATAGTTAAAATCTGCAAATGTGAGTATAATGTGCTCTGTCATGCAT
Source organism: Panthera pardus (assembly GCF_024362965.1). Classification (NCBI taxonomy): domain Eukaryota; kingdom Metazoa; phylum Chordata; class Mammalia; order Carnivora; family Felidae; genus Panthera; species Panthera pardus. The sequence continues at coordinate 15,489,212 of NW_026526655.1, forward strand.
TGCATATTGTATTTTTTTAATAGATAAAAATCTGTTCCAGGTTTATGTTAACTAAAAGGCAACCCACAGTTATAACTTTTTCCTGCATGCATTGAGAAGGTCATAGATTTTTTTTTCCTCCTCACATTTATGTTTTGGCTTTCAGCATTATCTAAAAAAAGAAAAAAAAAATCCATACTTTGGTGTGTTAATATAGAAGTTTTAAGGAAAATTGCTGTTAAGGTTTCTGTTTCTTTTTTTTTTTAATTTTATTTATTTTTGAGAGAGAGAGAAAGAGAGAGAGAGAGAGGCAGAGAGGCAGAGTACAAGCAGAGAGAGAGGGAGACACAGAATCCACAGAAGGCTCCACGCTCCAAGCTGTCAGCCCAGAGCCCGACATGGGGCTAGAACTAGTGAACCACAAAATCATGACCTGAGCTGAAGTCCTATGCTCAACCAACTGAGCCACCCAGGCGCCCCTTAAGGTTTCTGTTTTTAAAATTTGTAGTATCTTTAAGAACTTTCACAAATACATATTAAGAGCAATTTTATTTTTCATATTTAATAAAAAACAAAACACATATCCAACTTCTTCCTAATCCTACTCTTATAGTTTTATGTGTATATGTGTGTGTGTATATGCTGTTACAATGTATACACACACACACACACACACACACACACTCTTATTGTATATTTCCTGTGCATATGCAATCATGTGTTTTACATTTCTCTGTAGAGCCATAGATACATATAAATACTTTCTAGTGTTTAAAAAATTGAATTATGCTTTTCCTATCATGTACTTTTGCCTATGAACACATTCTGTCCATTGCATTCTTTTTAATGTCTATATGATATTCCATTGTGTGGCTGTATTATAGTTTGTTCAGACTTAAGATGAATATTTAGATTGCTACCAGGTTTTTGCTAACATGTCTGTTGTAATGAGTATCCTTGTACCCTTATACAAATATGTGTTTGTACAAATAGAATTAGTCCATAGGTATGCACCTTAAATTTTTGCTGTCTTAAATTGTCTTCCAAAAAGGATTTTTTTGGGGCGCCTGGGTGGCTCGGTCAGTTAAACGTCCGACTTCGGCTCAGGTCATGATCTCACGGTCCGTGAGTTCGAGCCCCACGTCGGGCTCTGTGCTGACAGCTCAGAGCCTGGAGCCTGTTTCAGATTCTGTGTCTCCCTCTCTCTCTGCCCCTCCCCTGTTCATGCTCTGTCTCTCTCTGTCTCAAAAATAAATAAACGTTTAAAAAAATATATATTTTTTTTATAAACTTGCAGCCCTAACACCAGTGTGTAAATGTTCCTGTTTTCTTATGTCAGGTAGGTATTAAGGTGTAGGTCTTCACATAATTCTTGTAGCTCTTGTGAATCATTTAATATTACATCGACATGTTTCAGGAGATATGCAAAATTTGCCACATTAACTATAGTCTCTTGGGTACCAGTATTAAAGAAATTTATTGGGTGGAATGGATTAAAAACAAAGGTGCTTCATTTTGTTTTCTGCCTTGACCAGACTGTTAATCTCAGTGCTCAGTGTCGACCTCTGGTTTTTCAGTAGGCTTTCTCCTAGCATCTGTATTTGGGCCTTTACGTGAGTCTGAGAATAGAGGCGGAATTGTTCCCTTGAAGACTCTGCCCTTTTACAGTCTGTCCATATATAATAACCTAACACCCGTAATTTGCTTCTTATTTTTCGTACCGTGGTGAGAGACGGTCTACACTGAGCAGGAGCCTGTTTGAATAATTTGAGTTGTAGCTAATAGTTCTTTACTGGGGGACATCATGTACCACTTTTTTTCCTCCTCTTTTAAAAAATCATTTGGCATGTTCTTTCAGCTTCTAGAATTGTAGCCAGCCATCCCCTCTTTCGGGTGGTTTAGATCAGCCTCTCCAGGCAGTACTTTGAAGTCTGCAAAATGCATTGGTAATTTAGGCTGACATACTTGGCAGGCCCATTGAAGAAGCAGAATTGTTTGATGGCCTAACACAAGAGGTCTGTTAATGGAGTTATGAAGAACTGAGGCACTTCCAACAAACGCTTGTTTTGGCATGAAATTTAAATAGTTCTTATTTTGCGGCATGTAGTCAGGGAACTTCCTGTGATGTAAGAGGGTCCCTTGGTGCAAAATACTAGGAGATGGAATTTTATTCTACCTGGCGGTTTCTCCAGGGAGGAATGGGTGGAACCGAATATGTGGTCGTTTCCTCCTTTAATTCAATTTGGCTACAGTAGAGGGAATATCTTAGCAAGATGTGAGGAAGCAAGTCCAGAGGGAGTGGTAGCACTGGGGAGATGTGGAGGAAAAGGCCAGTCCGTGGCGGGAGTTGGAAGGACCATCTAAATAGTTTAATTCTTACAGTGGGTTTAGTATAAGGCCCTAAAAATCTGTGGCTTTTCTTAAAAATATTGCAAAATTGAATCTAAAAATACATAGCGTATTTGTGTATGTGTACGTGTGTTATGCAAACATCTTGAAACCTTTCTTGAATAGAATATAATTTTAAGGCATGTAATTTTTATTGTAAGCTCATCATTCTGATCATCAAAATCACGCGACCTGCTTTTTCTTAATTCGAAGTCTTTAAAGCAGATGTTGCTCCTCTTATCAGAAAAGTTAAGTTTTACGTGGTTTGGAGATCAGGAAAGAGGTATTCCAAGGCACCGAGGTTACCAAAACAAAGCTTCAGGTTATGTTGCTAAGCTCTCTGAACGCTGGCATTACTGTTGGGCTCTTCTCTCCCAGCAAAAGTGGAACAACAAAGTAGTTGGAATACATGTCTGTGGGTTAAAGTGGAAGCACGTGACACTAAGAAATGGGTACCACATGGCAGAGATACCCAGGAGCAAGTCAGTAATATGAAAGGGATAATTTAGTTCTGTTTCATTGCATTGTTTTCCCTTCAGGGAGTATGCGGGTGTACGTGTGCGTGTGTGTGTTCCGACGGAGAAATCAGGCCCCTCATTTTAGTTTATGCATGTGGTTGGTTTAGTGAGGTTTTATGCCTGCCTGGTCTTAATACTAGTTTTTATTCTTACACCTTCAATTATAGCTTTTAGATACCAAATTCCTTTATTCTCACAAAGAGAAATGATAGAGAATGACAACAGTGAAGAACTCCTTTCCTCCAGCAGCTGGCTCCTGTGCGGACTGAGAATGTGGCCCACTGTCTGGGCCTGGCACCGTTTAATTGTTGTGTGTGTGTGTGTGTGTGTGTGTGTGTGTCCCCTTTCTGGGCTTTATTCATTTATTCAGAAATTAATTGTTGAGGGTTTAGTCTGTGCAGGCCTTGTGCTGGCTTTGACCTTCTCCCTCCAGGGATACATAGACTAGAGTGCCTTGAACTTAGTGGGCACTAAGAAATGTTACATGGCAAGAATGGTCATTTCTTCACTGTATTTAGTCAGAAGTGTCACTTCGAATACGCTTTCTTTCCATGAGTTACAGTATTGTTGATGGCTTGAAACTTCAGTTGAAGGACTTCTGACAAATAACACATGAGAATACTAAAATGTGTCCTCTTAAAACCATTTTAAGAACGTACATCTTTGACTGTATTAAGCTTGTATGTTTTCATCTAAGTGCTTCAGAGATTAAGAAATCTCTAAGTCCTTTAGAGACTTCAACATTTGCAGTGTTTACTAGAAAGAGCCTGTGTTTAAAAAAAAAAAAAAAAAATTAATGTTTATTATTGAGAGACAGAGCATGAGCAGGGGAGGGGCAGAGAGAGGAGGAGACACAGAATCCGGAGCAGGCTCCAATCTCTGAGCTGTCAGCACAGAGCCCTGTGTGGGGCTCGAACTCAAAAACTGCGAGATCATGACCTGAGCTGAAGTCGGATGCTTAACCGACTGAGCCACCCACGCACCCTGAAAGAGCCTGTGTTTTAGAGCCAGACCCTCCCAGTCATATCCTGGTTTTATAGCTTATTAGCTATGTAATTAGTTAGCTCCAGCCAGTTTGCTTGACATTTTGGGTAAAATCTGTCTGAGCCTTTGTTTTTCCATCTAACTTTTCCTGTCCCCTTTTATAGTGGTAATAAAACCCACTGTACATGATTGTCTTGAAAATTAAGTAAGATTATAGAAGAATGATAGGTACTAATAAGTACCTGGCACATAGTAATCAGTTGTGAGTTTTCCTTTTCATCCCATTTATGTGCTCACTTTTTTATTACTTTAGTCGTATAGTGTCTTAAAATACCCAGGTTTTATTTGGATATCTGGAAGGTAGAAGACATTTTGTATTTTGTCAGTCGTGGCTATGGGAATAAATCTGTGGAAGAACTTTGGCTCACTCCATGAGAATATAAAGTAGATTATTTTTCAGTTTCCCCCAGGTAGACATTGTTTTATTTTTTCTCTGTCCCTAATTTGAATAGCAAAATGAAGTCAGCATTCGATGTTTGTGTTAGAGCAGCAGTCTCCTTCAGAATTAAAGGGCCACAAGTGAATATGTATCTGTTCAAGTTCAATGCTCACTGTTGAATTTGAGTTTACCTCTATATGCCATGCACTTTTTTTAAAAAGGAGTTTTAATAAAGTTTCATATCTTTGTAACCATGACTACAAGACACAAAACAGCTCTGTTGCCGCTAAACCCCCACGTTGTGCCATTGGAGTTACATTTTCCCCCACATCTAAGCCCAGGCAACCACTGTCTGTTCTCAGTTGCTATAGTTTTGCCTTTTCCGGAATGTTCTATAAATGGCCTTGTATGTAGACCTTTGAGACTGGCTTTTTTCATTCAGTAGAATGCCCTTGAGATTCATGAAGGTGGTCACATCTATTAATGGTTTGTTCCTTTTCATTGCTGAGTAGTATTCCACTATATGGATGAACCATACTTTGTTTATCCACTCACCGTCAGGGTTTATTTGGGTTGCTGCACATCTTTCTTAAAATATTTTGGAAATGCTGATTTTCAAAGTAGAATAATATGTATAATCAAGGAACAGTTGGAAAATAGCTGAAATTTGGTAAACATGATCTCTGCCCAGATAGAATCTCTGTTGGCATTTAGGTATATTTCTCTTCATTCTGTTTCCTGTGTGGAGAGTTTTTTGGCTTACATTTACATCAGTGTTGTTCTTGTCCTCCTATATTGCTTTTTTTCATGTTTTAATTGTGAAGAATATATGTAACATATGATTTGAAAAGATTATAAACCATCCAAACTAAGAAATAGAATATTTATTGCCAGTATCTCAAGCGTCCTGTGAGGCTCTTCCCCATCTTATCGCTTCTCTTTACTTAAAACAACCACTGTCCTAACTTTTGTGATAGTTACTCCCTTCTTCGCTTCAGTTTTCCACTTGATCTTAGCCAAAAGGCCGAGAAGCAATCGCTTCATAGTTTTCCAGCCAATGTATATGCTTTTTTTAACATTTTTTTTAAGTTTATTTATTTATTTTGAGAGAGAGCGAGAGCATAAGTGGAGGAGGGGCAGAGAGAGAGAGAGGGAGAGAGCGAGAACCCCAAGCAGGCTCTGCACTGAAAGTGTAGAGGCTGATGCGGAGCTTGAACTCAACAAACCGTGAGATCATGACCTGAGCGAAATCAAGAGTCAGACGCTCAACTGACTGAGCCACCCAGGTGTCCCTGTATATGCTTTAAACAATGTAATTTTGACTCTTTGAACTTACGGTCTCCCCACCCCACCCCCCCAATTTACTCTAAGTATTTGCTTTAGCTCTAAGTTTCATAAAGATGCTTTTTAGCCCCATAGGAGTTTCTTACGTTATGGTCACCATGGCCTTGTGTCTAATTCTTTTATTTTTTCAGATGTAGGCGCAAGAAACTACAGGCACCTCTGTGCTGTTTATTACAACAAGAATCCTGGATTTGAGATCATCCATGGGCTACTTGACAGAATTATGCAGCTCCTGAATGTGCCTCCCGGTGAGAAGAAGGGGGGATATGTGATCAAGGCATCAGAAGGTAAGACTCATCAGCTGAATCCAGAGTTAGCGATAATGTAATGAAGAGTCCAGGTCCTGTGTTTTGATAGTTTTTTTCAATTTGATTGGGGTGGGGAGGTGGGAAATAGAGGTTCAATTTCAATTAATTGTTAGTATTTTCTAGAAAACATTTCCTCTTCCCTCCAGCATCTTAGGAAAACACCTGCAGAGCTCTTTTAGTAAAGTGCTTTTGTTCCAGGTGAGTGTGGTAGCCCCTAGTTACTGACACGGTCAAGCCACCAGCACCGTGGTGGCACTTCTGAACTCAGAAGTCCAAACTGGAAGCTGAGAGGACCTAAACTGAGGATTCACATTCAAATCCGCCTGTCTGAAGCCTTTAAGACAAAAGAAAAACCTGGAAAGTTATCCTGAGAGGCTTCACGTTAATCAAGTCGTGAGGTTGACTGAGGAAGAACACGAATCCCCCTGTATGAAAGCCCGTGCAGCGACATCTGTTGGAGAGTTTAAGTTAGGCTAACAGGACAGAGCACGTATCCTGGTGTGCTGGCTTCTCACTGTGCCGGGGATGCTGAAGTTTTTACATTTCGTTTCCCTGTAGTTGGAACCTGAGTTTATTTTGTTAGACTAGAGATCCAGAAACAACTTGAAAGGAAATATTTTATACCACTCCTTCCTACTGCCTGCCTGACAGGTTTTTTTTAACTGTTAGGCATTTTAAATGTCTAACAGGAAATTCATTTTTTTTTTAAAGTGTTACTTAGCAGTTACTAGTGATATGAGGTCTTTTGGAGGGCATAGTTTTGTTTTTCTTAGATTTATTTTTCTTAGTCCTCATAGATTGTTTTTTTGTGGGTGGTTTGTCTTAAATTTTTTTTTTTTAACTTGAAGATTTCTTTGAAAATGCAATAACCCTGAAACATGTGGGCCTTTTTAGGTTGATCTGTGAAGTTTTTTTTCTTTGGTTTTCTTTTTTTTTTTTTCCCCACAAAATTGAGAGATTAAATATGGCAGGGAGTTACTGTTTTCTGCCACATTTCTCATTAGAAATTACCCAGGAAGTCATGTGTTGGCCCTCTAGAAGCGCAGAGTGTTAGAACTGGATCTTGGAGTTCAGCAAATCCAATTCACTTGTTTCACAGGTGAAGGAACCAGACGTAGGCAAGTTGAATGAGCTGGGCTGCACGTCACATGCAGAATCCAGGGCTCCTGCCGCCCAGTGTTCCTTCCACAGGCCCAAGTTGCCCACCTTCTCAGTGCCTTTACTCATGTATTCACCAGTTTGCTCTTCTAGAGTTCTTTAAGATAGGGTCAACCAAGTTAATAGCAACCTGAAAGCTGGTATCTTCTTTACCTTCTAAAGACTTAGAAACTTCCTTTCATAAATAAATTAACTGGATGGATAAAAACCAGTTCTCTGAAACAGATTATGCTGTGTATATGAGGCCTAATGTTCTTTTCTTGCAAGATTGCAAAGAACTGAAATGGTGAATTGGAACATAATCTGTTATGGATGGGACACTTTTATATTAATGATATTTCTATAAACCATAAACCGACATTTTAATATGATGCTTCTCTGGCCTCAGTAATCTCCTTAGACATTTGTTTTTCGAAGGAATCGGAGTTCCCAGTCATGAGGCAGGTTTCAAGATGACAAGGGTAAGTAGGACAGGCCCCACTATCCTGGAATCTGTAGGGTGAAGAGCATTACATTCCAGCTCTCACACCAGGCCACTGCATCCGACGGGAGCCTTGAGGTTTCCACAGGGGGAAACTGTGCACCTGAGGGCATCCAGCAAAGCATTACTGAGCTTCTGGGAAGTTAGATGGGCCTGTGAAGGAAGGAATAGGGAAGCAAGACGAGCCACATGAGCCAAGACAAAATATGGGAAACATGGCCTAGTGCAGTTTGGTTTGACTATAGGGTGAGGAAGAAGCTTAGGAATATATTTGAGAGTCCTGAATGCTAGAATGATGCTAGGGATTTTAGCTAATCAGGAGAAAAAATACTGAAGCTTCTCTCTCTCTCTCTCTCTCTCTCTCTCTCTCTCTCTCTCTGTCTCTCTCTGTTTCTCTCTCTCTCTTCAAGTAAGTGATATGATTTAGACCTGTACTTGAGAGGGATTAATCTGGCAGCAGCATGGAGATTGGGTGGCATAGAGTAAGGGGTAGAGAATGGTTGGAAGGTCGTATAGTGTGGATTCCATATCACAGTATACACTATACGACAGTAGTGAGGGTGTTGACTTAAAACTTGAACTTCAGTGTTGGCCATAGCCATTCCAAGAAGACTGATTTAAGACACTTCTGAAAGGGAGGAGCTACAGCACTTAGCATTTGGAAAATATCATGGTATGTGTTGCTTGGAACCATTTATAGAAAAAGCGAATCTGTGTTGATCTTTTTAAAAGTCAGATTTTTATAATTCTAAACCTAGGATAGTATTTAAATCCTTTTATTATTTTTGGTGCTAAAATATGTAATACTTAGTACTTAATCTCCGTAATGCAAAGATGTCTGTTGTGTTGTGTTTTGTTTTTAATTAGAAAATGCCTTCATAAGCTGTACCTTCTGATGTGGTTGTAGGTCTTGACATTCACTTTTTTTAGACCAAGTTGTTACTATGGTTTTGATTTAGGATGAGGACAGAGTCAATATTCTGTTTCTTTTTAAATTTATTTAGGCTTTCATAGTAGAATATTGTAATGTCTTAAAGTTTTGACGTCTATGAAATGTCCTAGATTTATAAATTTGAAAAGCTTTGGTACAACTTCTTTATACATATGGGTGGCCTGGACCAGTACATGTTTCATTATATCTAAACTGGCTATTTGGGGGGTAAAGAAAAACAAAGCAGGGTATTTACTTCTACTGCCCCTATCACCAGCATTGGCCACATCTTTTTTTCTGAGTGCTTTCTGTAAGAGCCATCAAACCAAAGAGAATTACTGTCATTATAAATAATAGTTCCTCATTTCTCATAGGCATTTCTAAGTCTATTTTGATTAATGACATTTTTTTTATGGTTAAAGAAATCGACACTTAAAGTAAGTGGTTTGTCAAAACAAGTCCGGAGCAAAGCTGGTATTCATCTAAAACTTCACGTGTATATTGTATATGTATCATATAGATATACGTATATATCTCCTAAGTAGCTATGTAAACACTGGAATTTGGTAGTTGGAGTGTGTTTAGCTACATCATTGTTATCAATGTATTGTTAGTTTGCATATAACTTTTTCTGGAAGGAAGAGGTCTTCAGAGTGTCAAAGAATAGAAACAGATTAAGAACTACCATTTCCTGCCATTCTTGATTACGGAGTTGTCTTCTGTTACTCTAGCATATGGTTTACTCTTTAATAATTAAAAATCCCTAGTGACTTTGCGTTTATAATTGAGCTAAGTCTCTTCACCAGAGGTTCCTGCTAATGTCAGCCCATTGGCAGTTACACCCGCTTTCTTCTGTCTTTGGTAATGAGCACCACCGAGTTCCTCCTGTGCTATGCTGTTTGGTGGTAGTGATGAGTGGAACAAAACTTGATTCCCCTCTGAGAAATGCGGCCCTGTCCACTGTGAGAGAAATCTGGAAGCTTGACTGACGGATCGCTGCACTGACCCCAAAGTGTTCTGTTGACATTGCAGCGTAACCTTGTTTATTCTGAAGGCGACAGCCCTCTGCAGCCTGAGGAGTCTCTGCAGAAGGACTGCAGCCAGAGTTAGAAGTCAGGGTGTTACCGAGTTTTCATTTGCCGAGCACCTTTGCACTTAGGAACGTAAGGTGAAATAGAACGTTGAGGTGATGATGGGGTAAGGTCAGTTAAGTGGGAGGAGGAGAAAAAGAACCTTTAACTTTGCAGCAGACTGTAGAGCCTTTTGAGGGTTTCAGAAGGATTCAGCTGTTCTAGTGGCGTTTGATCAGATTGTTACAGCGTGGATATATATATATACATGCCTACCCCTCCTCCCACCCCCACCCCCACCCTGCCAAGCTTCTCCCCTTCGTGGTCGGTTGCAAACTAAATTATGTATGTCAAACTGCATTTATCCTTTTTCAGAAACCACTTCTGGGCAAGAAAAAAAAAAAAATCTCAAGTGTTTTTGTGTTTAGGACAGTTATGTGGTTAGTGGGCAAATCAGTGGCAAAAATTATTTCTTGTAGGAGGTGGCAGGCTTTGCGTGCGTTTGGCTGCATTGACTCTAGTGTGTATTTTTCCCCCTTTTATTTGTTACCTGGTTCAGTTTGGTTTTATTCACAATTCTTCAGGAGACCTCAGTTTAAACTTGAGACAAGATCCCTGAGAGACAGGTTTTACAGCATGTAGTTTTGAACAATTCTAGTTTTCATGCTGCTCAGAATTCATTTTGTGAGATGAAAAATCACTGTAAGTAATATGTGCATTTAATCCCGCGCCATATGTAGCTACAGAGGTTATTTAGATCCCTTCTGTCACAGTGACACCTAATGATCATTGACTTGACCTGTAGGTCGAGACCTTTTCCTCTTTCAGGACACCTGTGAAGGATTTCAGATGCTGAAATACACGGGTGAAGCTGTGAGGCTCCCTTGATCTTCACACTGGCTTTCAGTGTAACACGAGCTTGGAAATACGTGGGAAGCGTATCTGTTGGACAACCTTTGAAGGAGCGGTGCGCGTTTATGGTTTGATTTACACGAGTGTCCTGGACCAGAATAGAAGGGGATCCGTGTGATGTGTCCACATTTAGTTACCACCAACAAAGGCATCACTCTGTTAAGGCATCAAGTTTTCGCTTTTGGAAAAGGGTTTAGAAGTTTTTAAGCTTCCTGACCATAGCACTCTGTGTCAAAACAGCCCTTGTTCCTTTGCTCGTCTGCTTTTTCGTGTTTCAGGAAAGCCTTCAAATACAATTTTTGTTACCTTCTTGGAAGGGATTAAAAGACTCAAACCAATATGGCGGCAGCCGTGATCCCCACGCGGAGAGCCGCAGCGTACCGTGGGCCACGGTGTTTATGAAGCTTTCACAGTTATCGGGGGGTTCACTTGGCCCTGTGGTTTTGAGTGAGTGTTTCTGCCTCCCTCTGTCATATGTACCAGGCCAGTTCTCTCCACTCACGTTCCTTTCACTTTGCGTGCGTGCGTGTGTTGGTTGGTTCTTACCCGACGTTTCAGTACTCGGCAAATTGGAGTGCTCCCGCTACATCTCACTTGAATGACTCAGTTCCATTTCCCACCTGACAGATGTCCTAACAGTGTTTCTGTTTCCCCTACGAAACCTTTTTTAGACTTTTTCTCTCTAATTGCCCCTCTCTGAAAATGGACACCACAGATACACCACACACTGTGTACTCTCTGTATAGCTATGCTTCGTGCATAAAAAGAAGAAGTGTAAACCTCTTTAAAACCCAGGGTTAAAGATAACTAAAAAGTTAAATTAAAAAATCTGTATCTACTGAATAACTTTTAATGTTTATCTACTTGTATAAATTGTGTGTCAAATTATATGTGCCAATCACATTTTGTCATGTAAAGCATTTTTTTTTCAGCAAAAGTAAAACAACTGCGACTCATTTCTTAACTGTTAGTGAATTTAGCTTTTCCTTGAGAGAAAATAACTGGCTGGTTATTGTTTTTTCTTTTTGGCACATGATGTAATTAGTGATGTGTGGAATGACTTTCTGAATCGGACACTTTTGATTTAATCGTCAAAGCCTGAGCCGCACGGAAGCTCCTGGCGACGGATGTGAACAATCATGTCCTCCAGGCAGCTGATGGCAGCCCGTGCACGTGCAGGCCGCCCGTCCGCACGGCTCCACGAGCGACAGGGAGTCTGGCAGGCAGGGTCCCGGCCGTCTGTGGCCGTGGTTTTGTAGCACCGTCTGACTTTGCTCACGGCTGCTTTGTCTTCCATGTCGGTGCTGCCCCCGTGACGCCCAGGACAACCCAGTGGGAGGGACAGAATACTGAGGCGTAAGATGGTCAGTTTGGGTTCGGCATTGCAGGGCCACAGACCATTGTAGTTTTGTTTTTTTTTTTTCATGTTTGTTTTATTTTTGATAGAGTGTGAGCAGAGGAGGGGCAGAGAGAGGGGGACAGGATCTGAAGTGGGCTCCGTGCTGACAGCAGTGAGCCTGATGGGCTCGAACCCATGAACTGGGAGATCACCACCTGTGCCGAGGTCGGACACTCAACCCGCCGAGCCACCCAGGCGCCCCTGTAATTTACAGGATTTTTTTCATCTCTCTCTTTCTGCCCCCAAGAGCTCGTTTTCACCCCTGTTGAGCATGCAGGCTGTAACTGAATGCATTCTTTGGAGTTCACTTCAGCCATTTGTCTTTATTTGCCACCTTATACTCCTTTTTTTCCTGCTTCCTAACTGGATCCTGGCCTCCGCTCTTCTGTAGAAAACGCCGTGGCCCAAATACAAAGAGATGCGAAAGAAGTTCAGTTTTAGCTTGCATGAAGGGCCCAGATCCTGAAAGTTTAGAGGATTTTTAGGGTGACTTTTACTACTCAGTACATGTAAGACAGTTTTACATTTTGGTGGCACCCTGGTTTTGCCACATGGGTATGCTGCAGCATATTGGTTGAGAACAACGTCCTGTGAGTTCCTAGGGAATGATGTGTTCTGGCAAACTACATTCCAACCCTCCGAGTGGCCAATCCAGAAGATCAAAAGAGTGGGTGGCTGGGTGGCTAATAAAAAGGTAAACATATTGAATAAATCCCTAGGTAGGGCTGCTGTGCAGCCAGCCATCAGCTGTCCACATGGCCATTCAGAATAAAGGCCTCCTTCCCTGGAGCACGTAATTCTGTGTTTGATATAAAACAAACCTCTGTGTTCTCTAAACCATTGATATTTGGGATTTTCTTTTCTCAAAGATAAAATCAATTCTAACTTACAAGTTATATTTTAATTTCTACTTGCCTGAACTCCTTGGCAGAATTGAGTGCTATCCAGCTGTAAGATCATAGAATCAAGTTTCATGCTAACCTCTTGAGTCATTTTAAAATTAACTCTTAGTAAAACCATTCTCATTTTTTCTTTCTCTGTTGTTGTATTCCTTTACTTTTGGCTTTTGAATTCAACTTTGATGACCCCTTCTCCTATCAGCATAGGCTGTGGTCTCATTCCGGCCACCTTCACGGATATTTGTTTCACGGACGTACTTGTGTCTTGTTGCCTTGAAGGTGTTGTTGCTAACCGCTGGCACTTATTTTCAGTTGGCATTTTTACAGCTAGTGAAGACATTGCCCGCCCCTTCCCAGGGAATATGTTGTAGAGGAGTGGCTTTTAAAAATGTCTTCTGGGGGGCGCCTAGGTAGTTTAGTCGGTTAAGCGTCTGACTTCAGCTCAGGTCATGATCTCACAGCTCATAAGTTCGAGCCCCACGTTGGGCTCGGGCCGTGTACTGACAACTCAGAGCCTGGAGCCTGCTTGGGATTCTGTGTCTCCTTCTCTCTCTGCCCCTTCCCCCCTTGTGTGCTGTCTCCCTCTCTCTCTCAAAAATAGCATTAAAAAAATTTTTTTTAAATGTCTTCTGGGTTCCCATAAAACAACAAACCCATTGTAGTTGTATACTTCCAAGTAAAATTTGAACAAAGGGTCCCTTTTGAAAAAATAAGTTTGAAACCCACCTTTCTAGAGAAGCAGGAAGTTCATGAATTCTGTAGTGACTATGAGTAGATATTCTCACTCTGTACAGTGTTGTTTCACATGCTGCTCTTTCTGGTGCCATGGTTAGGAGTAGCTAAGATTTTATTTCATTTTAAAGTTTATTTATTTTGAGAGATACACAGACAGCGTGAGTGGGGAAGAGGCAGAGAGAGAGGGGGCGAGAGAGAACCCCAAGCAGGCTCTGTGCTGTCAGTGTGGAGCCCAGTGAAGGGCTCAAACTCACAAAACTGTGAGATCATGACCTGAGCCGAAACCGAGAGTCAGACGCTTAACCGACTGAGCCACCCAGGCGCCCCAGGAATAGCTGAAGTTAAGGTTTTAGTAACAGAAGTCTTCCTGTCACATGGAGAGCTGCTTTGTGGGGGTAAGAGATGAGTAGCTGTGGACCCAGCTTCTCCTGAATCAGCGATTAGATGTCAGGCTTTGGGTGTCGTCCAGTTCTAGTTGCTCAGGAAGACCAGGTACCTAATGGCGTCTTACGCTTGTGGGGACCCCCACGTTAAGTCTTTTTCATCAGCACTGACCTGAAAGGCAAATCTGCCAAAACATCGATTCAGCTCGTGTTTCTTAAGGTTTCTTCGGTAAGTTGAAAAGTTAATGATAGGAGTTAATATAGATTGGCAGTGACTATTGTTTTAGTCTGATAAATCCTTCAACACAATTAGTCACTTAAAATAATGGATGAGCTCTAATATTATGTCAGGGTAAGGGAACAAAATGAAATAAGGTGTTGCATTTCCCAAAACAGTAGGAAATACTGTGATAGAAAACAAAACATGGATGCATGTATTTAGATAAATAGATGGACAGATCTTAAGGAAACTACCTGTCCGTTGGAGCAGCTTTGAAAGGCGTTAGTTAAGGGAATAATTGAGTTATTTAAAACCACTAACAGCTCTTACTTCTTTTGAAGTAGATGTGTTTAAGCATATAAATTTATTGAATTTACCTGTCTTCAAAATGTTGATTTCCTTTTGATGTATTCATATTTAGTATTTCCTTTTGTTTCAAAGTATAGAACTGGGGTGGTAATTTTTGTTGTTGTTTGTTTGTTTTGTTTCTGAGAATTTGATGAAAGCTCCCTTCAGGACACTCCTATAACTTAAACCCCATTTTGTTTTTAAAATTTTGAAGTAGTCACAAGCTACTTTAAAAATGCAAGTACAGGGACGCCTGGGTGGCTCAGTCGGTTAAGCATCTGACTCTTGATTACCGCTCAGGTCATGATCCCACAATCAAGCCCCATATCGGCTCCCCAAGGAGGAGCCACCCCTAGGAGGAGCCTCCCCCAGGAGGAGCCTCCCCAAGGAGGAGGCTCCTGACAGCAAAGAGCCTCCTTGGGATTCTCTCTCCCTCTGTCTCTGCTCTTCCCTTGCTGCTCGCGCGTGGCCTTTCTCTCTCTCTCTCTCTCTCTCTCTCTCTCTCTCAAAAAAAAGAAAAAAATGCAAGTACAGTACAAAGAACCTTTCCTGAACTGTTTGAGCATAACTTACTAACCTAATGACCCAATACTCCAGAGTACTTCAGTGTGTATTTCCTTCAAACAAGGACATTGTCCTGTATAACGACAATGTAATCATCAAAATCAGGAAAATCCCATTCATCTTAATGCTAACCACCATCTAATCCTTAGACCCTATGCAAGTTTTATTATCTTTTACATCCGAGACTCATGTGTTGTCTTTAGCTGCCATGATTCTCTAGTCTCTTTTTGGAGAGTTCTAGAATAGTCTTTACTTGACGTTTATGACCGTCTCACTTTTGAAGATTACAGGCCAGTTATTCTGTAGTGCATCCCTCGATTTTGGGTTGTCTGAGGTTTCCTTACCGTTAGATTCAGATTTGGCGGAATGTAACAGAAATAATGCTGTCGTCTCAAGTGGCCCAATTTCCATTTATTTCATGACTGATGGTGTTCACTTTAACCGTTACAGGATGTGTATGTACTAGGTTTTACTACTATAAAGTTATTCCTTTCTCTATTATAATAAACATTTTGTGGGAAGAACTTTGAAATTATTTAAATGTCCTGCTCCTAATGTATCTTCCTATTTCTATCAGTATGGACTATTTCTTATTCAGTATTTTAATCCATTATAATAATTGAGTTGCTTACATTGTCCCCAATTTGGCCAGTGAGGGTTCCTTCAAGCTGGCTTCTGTGTCCTTTTAACATGTTCCTATTCTTTATTAGCATTCGCTTGCTTTGGGCACAAGAAAATATTCCCAGTCTTATCTGGAACTTTCCATTGCCCCATTTCTCCATCCTGGTTCTATTTATTAGGGAATGCCAAGATTTAGGGTGTGTTTATTGCTGTTGGAGGTGAGAGTTATTTGCATGTGTATGTGTGTGCACACATATACATTTTCTTTGTGTGTGTGTGTATGTGTGTGTGTATTTTCTAAGACCATAAGTCCATAGCAGTGCTCCCATTCCAGCCCAGACATTCAGGGTTCATTCCAGTTTTCTGTTGTTCCGTGTTTGTGTGTCTCTTCAACCTGGCTCGCATTGTTCCTGACTTATTTACTTACTGGATCAGTGCCCTTGTTTGTAACCAGACTCCGTCTTTTCCCCTGCCTCCTCAGGGCTGTCCTCTGCTCAGCTGTGGATGTCCTCTCCACCCCCTTAGGCTCTGACACTCCATGCTGACTCTTTCTTGATCTGGGGGACACACAGTCCCTAGGGTGGGGATTTCTGCCTTCTTTAGCCTCTTTAGGGCTGAATTGTCCTGGAAAAGTAGGGGGAAAGACTTTTAAGTCTTAAGAAACCTTTGTCAGGAGGTTCTTATTAAAATGAAGGTGAGCGGGGAGGGAAAATCGTTGTATACAATGGAGCTTTTTCTAAAGCTGGTAATAATGTAGAAAACATTTCTGGGCTCATATATATGTTCTGTGTCAGACCTGGAAGCAGGTATATAGTCAAGTGGCCCTGGTTCCTTTTAGTGAGAAATCAAATTTAGATCGCAGTCTGGGTGCCGAGGTTGCTTACTGCTACCGAAGAAGTTGCTTCTGGGACTTTGGTGTGCAGGGCTGGGGAAACCGTTCATTTGTTTTTGTTTTTTTCTTTTAAACAAGAAAACATTGAGTCATATGGATATTTCCAACTTAGAATTAGAGGATTTTTACTTATTATACTTGACTTTATATTTATAGCTCTTTCCTTTACATTGAAAATCTTGGTTCCTGATGAAGTTATTTGCTCGCTCTGTTTTTCAAAATGACATCAGTATGATTATTAAAACAATTTAAATGTTATCTGCAGTTTTCTTTGTACTTAGGATAGTACTTACAAAATGAAGTATATTTCAAGAATTCCAGCTTTCGTTTCTGTTCCGATCACACTGTTCCCTCACTGCCTGTATAGGTTATGATTTTTATTACTTTCAGTTGTCTTTCTGTAGTTTTTTTTAAATGTGTGTCTGTGTTCTCCATGTTCTCAACTAGGGAGTTGATACTTTCTTTACATACTGTTCTGTACTTTTTTTTTTTTTTTTTTTTAAACTTAATCTACATTGGAGATCACCCTGCAGCCATATATGGAGATCTCTCTCTCTCTCACTCTCTTTATGACGTTTGCAGAGTGCTGTACTGGAGTGCCACAGTTTACTCAACTAATTCCCTATCAGTGGACATAGCTAGGCTGTTTCCAGTCTTTTGCTTCTGCAGATAATGCCATGAAGAATATCTCTGCATATGTTATTTGGTGTTTTTGCTAGTGTTTCTTTGGGAAAGATTCCTAGAAGTTTGGGATTACTGGGACAAAGGATAAATTCATACTTTTATTAGATAGTGGCAAACACCCCTCTGGAGGACTTGTGTCCTAACATCATACAAACCCAGCAGCAGATGAGAAGACCTTTTTTCCTGAACCTTGTTCACAGGCTTGTCAGACTTCTCCATTTGAGGGACAGTCTTTCGGGAGGAAAAGGGTGTCTACTGTAGTTGTAGCTGGTTTATTCTTGTGAGCGAGTAAACGTATTTTCACGATTCAGGACATTTTTATCTACTTTTGTGACCTTCTGTTCATAGGTCTTGCTTATTTTTTCTTTAGGTATGTTGCTCTTCCCTCTTTTTAGAAACTTACGCATTTAGGGATGCTAACCCTTTGTGATGTACAGCCAACTATTTTTTCTAAGTTTTTAAATTTTTTTTTTTTTTTTTTTTGCCATGTAGATTTTTATGTAATAAAACTTCCCAGTCTTTTTCCTTACTGCTTCTGGATTTTGAGTCATAAAGTTTCTTCCATTCTGTGATGAGGGAGGAATTCTCCATGCTTTAGTGCTTAAGTGTTTCATCATTTTACATTTAAACCTCTCTGTAATTTATCCTGAGTACATTTGAGGAATAGATCCAGTCTTTTTCTTTTTCCATTTGCTTTGTAGATTTTGATACATGCTGTTTTCCAATTATTGCTCTTTTTTTAAATGGTACTATTTGATTTCCTAAATTTATGGTAAATGCTTTTTGGAATCCATGAAGGAATACAAGAGATCCAAACTTTTATCTCTGATATCTTTAAAAGATGAAATGAGTTTTGGAAGTCCATTAGTTACATTGAAGCAGGTACAGGAGAAAACATGCAGGTATGTGAATGGGTGGGACCCTTTCAAGAAAAGAAAACCTGTGTTGTTCAACTGTGTAGAACGGTTTCAAGAAATTTGCAAGCAGAGATTGGCATGATAGTGTCCTTAATCAGCCCAGCCCTGTAGTCTATTAGCAGTCTTTCCCAACATTAAAATAAATGTCGTATTTATATGTAAAGGGGGGTAGTTAGAAATTGAGGTGAGTGAGACCTTAATCAGGTAGTACTGAAAAGATTCAGATTCCAAAAGGAAACATTTATGCCATAACTAGGGAATTGATAAAAACCTTTTAGCTGATGGTGTATTTAAATGTTGGGTTTATTTTGTAACTGTTTCAAGAATACATTATGTATCAGAGCAGAGGACTCTGTGTATGATCCTGTTTACACAGGAGCTGGAGCAAATGTTGATACCCATCATCCTTTCAGAGCGCTTTGCAACTTAATAACCAGGTTTCCCATCCAAGGACTTTGTTTACAGTGATGTATTTGTGGGGTTGTGGGCCTTTTGTTTTTTGGTGAGGTTTTTTTTTTTTGGAGTTTTTTACTTGTATTATCCTCTTAGATTAATAATGAAGTCATTCCACTGTATTCCAACACCTTTTTCAGTCTCTGTTTTGCTCCCTCCTTGTGTATAGTTGAGCCAGAGGTATAGTTTGATATAGTAACTCTCACTGCTTAGTAGCTAATAGCTTACCATCTATTATGGTTTAGGAAATTAAAATGTCGTTAAAAAAATCACTGACCAACATCTCCCCTCCCCCCCTTTTTTTTAACAAGCAATACTCTGAGAGCCTTAAAAACTAATGCTTGCAGATTTAAAAAAATATATATTTTTAAATTTATTTTTGAGGGAGGGAGGGAGAGAGAATGAGCAGAGGAGGGGCGGAGAGAGGGAGACCCGGAAACAAAACAAGCTCTAGGCTCTGAGCTGTCAGCACAGAGAGCCACGCGGGGCTTGAACTCATTAATGACGAGATCATGACCTGAGCTGAAGTCGGGTGCTTAACTGAGCCACCCAGGCACCCCTGATTTAAAAAAAATATTTACACCCAGGGGCACCTGAGTGGCTCCATAGGGTAAGCACCTGACTTCGGGTCAGGTCATGATCTCATGGTTAGTGGGTTCAAACCCCACATCAGGCTCTGTGCTGACAGCTCAGAGCCTGGAGCCTGCTTCGGATCCTGTGTCTCCCTCTCTGCCCCTCCCCCACTCATTCTCTGTCTCTGTCTCTCTCTCTCTCTCAATCCCTCAAAAATAACTAAAGGTTAATAAAAATATGTTAAGCCATAATCTGCTTTGTTAAAAATGAAAACCATGTATTTTAATGTAGACTGTGGGGCATTGGGGAAGTGGAAAGTTAACCAGACGTTCGTTAGATGTCGGTCTTCTCCAGAGGTTCTTTCATCTGCCAGCACCTTTTCTCTCTGCTTTCCATATTATCCTTTATTTAGACTCCTTTCTGCCTTTTAGCTTAGTCTTCTCTCTACATCATTGCAGGAATCCCATAGATTGACATTCATTTAAAGTGCTCCCGGGGCACCTGGGTGGCTCAGTCGGTTAAGTGTCTGACCTCGGCTAAGGTCATGATCTCACCGTTCCCAAGTTGAAGCCCCACATCTGGCTCTGTGCTGACAGCTCAGAGCCTGGAGCCTGCTTTGGATTCTGTGTCTCCCTTCTCTCTCTGCCTGTCCCCAACTCCACACGTGCTTTCTGTACTTTGTCTCTTTGTCTCTAATTTTCTCTCTCTCAGAAATAGATAAATATTTGGGGCCTCTGGGTGGCTCAGTCAGTTAATGGCTCAGATCGTGGTCTCACAGTTTGTGAGTTTGAGCCCCATGTCAGGCCCTGTGCTGACAGCTCAGAGCCTGGATCCTGCTTCGGATTCTGTGTCTCCCTCTCTCTCTGCCCATCCCCCCACTTGTGCTCATGTTCTCTTTCTCTCTCAAAAGTAAACATTAAAAATTTGGGAAAAAAAAAGTGCTCCCAATGTTTTTATATAAACGATAGGACAGTTTAACTTCATTCAGTTGAGAGCTTAGGTCCTGGTGAGTTATTTTGCTTTATGTTGGTGTTGAATAGCTCTGGTCTAATCTTGACCTGTTTGAGAAATCCATGCAGATAGTCACATGGTGACTTGGGCACTTGGAACTACCCCTGAGAACCTGCAGGTTCAGGCGGGTTGGGGGTCAGGAACACACTCTTCCTGCTGACGGTTATTCTGGGCAAGACGGGCCAAATGTGAAATCGACAGCTTACATTGAGAACCCCTGGCCCTCGCCATCCTTCTGTGTCTCTAGTGTTCTTCCTACCGACCCTCTGCCTCTAGGACCCGGGTTCTTATTTGTCTCCTTCTAATCCTTTGAAAATACTTTATTTTCAGGAAGGGATCTGACTTCCGTTCCATTGATACATATCAGTGTGAACTTAAAGAGATGCTTTGATTTTTAGTCACCTTTCTGATTGTGAAGGGAGAACAGTTTGGTCCCATTATAAAAATTTCAAAAAGAATGGGGGCTAATTCAGTGGAATAGAAAAATCTACCCGCCCCCTGAAACCATGCCATGGTGACAGCCACACTCCTATGTGAAAAGAGCATATCTAGGGAGACATGGAAGAAGAAATGTGGGGGAACAGCGGCACTGCCCAGTATAATAGCAAATACAGGCAGTTCTTTATTTACTTGCCTTATTGTAAACACAAACCATGTGACTGTAGTTATGGTATTTTTATTTCTTCTGAGTGATGTTGAAGGCCATAAAGAGTAAACCCTGGAGCAAAAATACCAGATAAGGGGGCACCTGGGTGGCTCAGTCGGTTAAGCATCCAACTTTGGCTCAGGTCATGATCTCGTAGTTTGTGAGTTCCAGCCCCCGTTCGGGCTCTGTGCTGACAGCTGAGAACCTGGAGCCTGCTTCCGAGTCTGTGTCTCCCCCTCTCTCTGCCCCTCCCCTGCTCATGCTCCGTCTTTCTCTGTCTCTCGATAATAAATAAACGTTAAAAAAAAAAAAAAGACGGGCGCCTGGGTGGCTCAGTCGGTTGAGTGTCCGACTTCAGCTCAGGTCACGATCTCACGGTTCGTGAGTTCGAGCCCCGCGTCAGGCTCTGGGCTGATGGCTCAGAGCCTGGAGCCTGCTTCTGATTCTGTGTCTCCCTCTCTCTCTGCCCCTCCCCCATTCATGCTCTGTCTCTCTCTGTCTCTCGATAATAAATAAACGTTAAAAAAAAAACAAAACAAAATGCCTCGCTCTAAATGCCTCCAGAACTTCTTGTTTTGGTGAGTAATACCATCAGTAGCTGGTAGGCACTCTGTCACTGCTGTCGTCTCAGCCGCTATACCGTGGCACTCCCCTTCCAGGAGGGGAAAGTTTCCGATCAGTTCTCTTAATTCCTAAGGCCTGCTAGCTTGTTTGAATTACATTCTCTGAACAGAGATTTCCTCTTGGAATTACTTTCCTAGGCGGCTTTGATGCATTTTCCCCCTCGGTAGAACTAAGAAAGGTAGGACTTGATACCACGCAAGGGAAAGCATCGTTTAATTGGTGTTGTACGAGATGGGATCAGTGTGACCCCCATGAATGTAAGTTTGTGGTTTACCATTGCTAGAAATCTAGAAATCTGTTGCTTTAACACTTTGGTATATAATGAGCTAGACAAGGATTCCTGTTTTGTTTTTTGTTTTTTGTTTTTTGTTTTTTTTTTTTTTACTGTGTGCTATTACTCTTGGCAAAGGGGAAGAAACGGAGAAAGCAAAAAGCAGTATATACTCTAGAAGCCCTGTATATAACAGTGAATAATTGGGAACAAGTCCAACATAAGATACTTTAAGAACAGTCTGGCAAACGAGGACATAAATGTAATGGAGATGTTAAAAATGTCTTTAGACATGTGGATATAAACTAAGTTGAAATGCAGATCCCAAGGTGGTATAGACAGCAGTTGGAAACGATAGGAAAGGGTATGTTTCGTCGGACCCGGGGACGCGCGTCAGCTGCGGTGCAGTAAAAACACCGGATGTTGCTTCCAGTCCTTGTGTCGCTGGAGCCCGCATGACCTAGGACTTCATGCCCTCGTGCGAGCTTCTTCGTCTCTAAGGGGGATGCTGGCATCTGTCCGTCTGCACCACACAGTTGTGGAGAGGCAGGTGAGTTTGGGAAAGCATTTGGGATGGATACTCTGCAGAGTAAACTCCGGGTAGATTTCAGCTCTGCCCTTGAGAAAAGTGACAGTGGGTAAAAGCAGCACAGACTGGGCTTGTGATCTCAGCTCTGCTGTTACCTAGCCGTATGGTTTCCTTATCCTCTCTGGTGGCCATTTTCTCATCTCTGAAATAAAGGCACAGGGAAGATCTTCTCCGAAGTCGTTTCCGGGGTTCAGATCATGCAGGAGTTTCAGAGCTTCGAAAGCAGGCCCTGCCACAGGTTCTGACGGATGCGCCGTTCTCCTCGCCTTTTAGGTGGGGTCACTGTGGTGCTGCTCTATCTGCTCGTGTTACTGTAGCCTTGTCTCAAGAATCTGGAATTTATTCTTAGCGTGCCTATGATGTGTGAGATTTCTGAAAAAACATAGTTGTTTTCCCTGGAATGCTCTAGGTTTTGTCAGTATTATGTTGTATTGATAATTCTGCAGAGCCTGCTTGGGTCTGTCCTGAGGTTAGATGTTGTCAGGTTTCTTTCCCCCTCTTAAGTTCTGTTTGTTTTATTTTAAACCAGAAGTTTGCAAACATGGACAGCTTGACCAAAAGGTTGAAAACATTATCCCGTGGGCCATCTGTGCTCTGGGCCACACACACACACACACAGGCGCCCCGTTTCAGTGGCCGTCGGCACCATCCGATCCTGTGGCTTGCCTTGGGCGAGTCCCCTAATCTCCTTGTGCTTTGCTTTCTCCCATCTGTAACTTGCCCGTCCTCGGGGGCCTGGCCAGGGCTGACTGGGGCTGCGGCCCGGCCCTTCCTACGCACGGAAGGAGAGGAGTAGAAGGCAGAGTTTAACAGTCTCAGGTTCTTTCCTTTTTTGCGCGCACTCCCTACGTGTCAGCAGAAATCTAGTTCTGAAACTACGGCCCATCCGCCATAACTGCACGCTTGAAGTTCTCTTTACTCCATGTTTGTCAAAGGTCTGAAATAAGTTAACTAATTGTGAAATTACAGATAGTCTTATATACTTAACATTCCCATTCTTTCCCCAGTTAACCCTACGATGGTCTCCTTATGATTATTATTATTTCACTATAATTGTGGAGAAAGTGTAAAGGTGTTCATACTTGCCTTGAGAAACTGCCTCCTTAAAGGATTTTATTAGGTGAAAAACTAGAAAAGAACCATTTTATTAGTCTAGGAAAGCAGGATGGTCCTACGTTTTATTTCTGAAGTTGATATTCTAAAACTGTCTTAATGTGTTTAAGAAATGTAACAGGTTAGGGGAAATGATGGAAGCATCAGACAAATGTAGGACAATGGCATTATTTAGAATACGAGTTGTCAAAATCAGTAGTCCATGAGGACACTTTTTAACCAGGAGTTAAAAATCCTTTGGTTTTATACAAGTAAATTTGAGACTGATTTAAAATCGCAACTGGATGGGTCACTTTTTTTTTTTTTTTAAAGTTTATGTTTGAGAGTGCACATGCATGAGCTGGGGAGGGGCAGACAGAGAGAGAATCCCAAGCAGGCTCTGTGCTATCAGCACAGAGCCAGATGCAGGGCTCAAACTCAGGAACCATGAGATCATGACCTGAGCCGGAGGCAGACACTTAACCTACTGAGCCACCCAAGCACCCCTGGATGGATCACATTTAAATTCTAACATTGTTGACTTTCTTCAGCTTTTTAAATATGAGTAGGTGGGTATGAGAGAGACCTAGACATAGACTAGACTTTAAAGTAGATCTTAAAAAGTGATAGCCACGAAGTTACAAATTTGTTGATACAAAGTAAACTGGGAAATTTTGGAGTTTTGTCATAAAGTGATTATGGTGATTTATTTATTTATTTATTTTGAGAGAGGGCACGAGTGAGGGGCAGAGAGAGAGAATCCCATGAGAGGTGGGGTGGGGAAGGAGAGAGAGAGAGAAGTGGGGCTCGAACTCACAGTGTGATCATGACCTGAGCCAAAGTCAGATGCTTAATGACAGCCACCCAGGTGCCCTGTGGTGATTCATTCTAAAAGGTGGTTTTTTTTTTTTTTTTTTTTTTTTTGACCCAGACAAATACCACGTTTATTTCACAAACACCGGGAAAATGGGTTGGGGTGGAGTTGGGACACAGGTGCACAGCTGCGCACGGTCATCAGTGACCCGCTTCCCCCACTGAGGCTCCAGCCAGGCAGTGCCTCCAAGTTGACAAATGAGTGAGTGCAGGGAGGGCCCTTGAACACCAAGCCCCCTGCAAGGCCAGCTGTCCCAGGAAAACCACAAATAACAGTGGGACACGGCCCCACCATACAGATCATCTGGCCACCCGTCTTCACTCTGGAGGTCTGCAGGATTGCAACAGTGACCCCACAGAGGCCACTGGCGCTGCCAGATCTCCACGATGAGAATCTTTACAAAGAGGCTGGGGTTCTGTGCATCAGCCAGGGCAGCTCCACTGCCCACGATGCCCACGCAGACTCCACAGAAGAGGTTAGACAGGCCCACCATGAGGCCAGCCCCAAACGTGCAGTAGCCTGCATGGTAGTTTCGATGTGCAGTGGCCTGGGCGTCAGTGGCACTGAAAGGCTCAGCCAGGTTGCTAATCACAGTTGCCACGATGACGCCATAGATGGCCACAGCCTCACTGCTTTGAAAGATTTTTTATTGAAGACATTTTCCTTTTGTTGGAAGACTAGATAGTCTGGGCTCGGCTGATTCCTTTTTAAGAGTAAAGTCTACAGGATCCAGCCCTTACCTGCAGTAGGGGTTTTGCCCTGCCCAGTCTCCGTAGGCTGTTGCCGTGAGTGCAGGTTTCCTCCTCGGTCCCGTGCTGTGGGGTTAAGTAGGCACCCTCTCCGCTCACGTCCGGTGGCCTTTGCTTTAAGAGTTAATGATGTCTGCAGGTGTGTTGGGATTAGCACTGTAAAGTTGTGTAAGGGCTTTTTCTTTCTTTTGATCTTCTGAAAGGGATGAAAGATAGCCATTAAACTCAAGGGATTAGGTCCCCTCTCTTTAAAGACTTTAGGTACCATAAATATTTCACTTCAGATGTAAGGCAAAGAATTATATGCATCTAGGGGGAAACGGGTGTTTTATATTACCAGTTGGAAATTATTCAGTCTCCACTTACAAATTGAATGAGCTTTGTAGAGATATTTTTCTCCCAACCTTAGTGGACTGAGATTGGGGGAAAAAAAAATGTGCAGGTTTATAGCTCAGTAATTATACTGATTTTTTTTTTTTCCTTCTAAAACGTTTTTCTTTGTTTTTATAAGTTAACATGCTGTCTCTGTCGTGCCTCCTCCCTGCCCGATGGGGTCTCCCCACTCTGCTGCTACACCAAGAACTGCCTCTGACACTTCAAGAACCAACTACTGTGCACCCATGTTCGGTTTAAGTGTGTGTTCAGTTTTTTAAAAGAGGCCCTATATTTTGTTCTTTCTCTTCCTTTAAGCTAACACTGCTTAGAAAGGGAAAGTGAGGTTGACGTGCCCGCGGCAGAGTTAGACGGTTCTGGTCACTGCACTCTCAGGAAGCTGGTGGGAAACCAGGAGGGGAGCCCTGCGTAGGGGGTTGTGGTTTCAGCCCCGTTCCACTCTGCCCACGTCACACCAGGATGGAAGGCTGGGAATGTCCTTGTCCTTCGTGTTTTCCTAGGATGGACTGTCGCACCGTGGGATGGTATTTAGAATTAGGACTTTGGAGAGGAAGGGGTAGGCTTGGTAGGTGCCAGCCCTAGAATCAGCCTGTTAAATGATGATTCCTATCCCCACCCCATATCACATCATCAGCCATTTAGAACAGATTTAAAATACAGTCAGCTCAGTGGCTTATGGTATCTGTATGATTCTGCATTTTGTATTTTGTCCCTGAATTTATGGAGAGCTCTATGTGGTTATTTGTATTTAAGCCGATAGTGGTGTTTTCTGTTATTTGCTGTGACACATGTGAGATACACTCAGTCCTTTTCCAGAGCCCCTTGCCCCCTTTTTATTTTGTTCTTGCCTTTTTATTAGAGAAAAATCTGGGTGATGAAGTACCAGATTGCAGGCAGTTAAATATGGGGATTTGAATCCTGAGGCATGTCTCAGTGATGTGAAGGGAAAAGTAAAATTATGAGTAGATGATTGTTAGCGATGGTCAAAATAAAGTGCCAGATGAATATAGCCACTGGCAGGGGTTTAAGGTTAAGGAATTAAGAGCCTCGTGCTTGATAACGCTGTGCCACGTTCGGATTAGAGGTCTGCTCAGTTACCGCCTTAAACCTTTACTTCCGATGCTTCATAAAATTATAGGAATGGCTCTGTGTGTGAAGCTTATCCAAACTTTGGGCCTCTAATATAACCCTAAAAGACAGGGGCAAAAAGAAACTGTGAAAGGTGTTTGGCAGCGAGCAAGAGTGGGAGCTCACCAACGCTTTGAAGGTCAATTAGCCAGAAAATGTGCTAAAGACTGGGTGCGGTGCCGCGTTACTGGCCGAGAATTACCCCCAAGGTCCTCAAAGTGGTCCTGCCGCCCGAGCCAGAGAGACAATTACAGACCTGGAGGAGATGCTACAAAAGCTTTAATTAAGGGACTTACTTACACCCCACTAGGTTTTGGAAATTAAATTCTTGCTTGTGATTAACTGATGTTTCTTTTGTCTGGGCTTCCATGTGGATTTCAGCAGAGAGCACTGTTTTCCCCTGGGTCTGCTTTCCGTTGGAAGCCGCTTCACTGTGATGGATACCGGCAAAGCCGAGAGTTTAATCCTTGCAGGGAACCGGGTGGAAAAGTGAGCCGAGGAGCTTTCTGCCAGGGAGCGTTTTGGGCACAGGTTGAAAATTGTCGTGTTTATACACACCTTAGTACCCCCGGAAACCAGGACCTCTCTTTGGGCTTAGACACGTGAAGAAGGGTAATAAGCAGATGTATTTTGTAGAATTTGAATTTTAGAATTCCCATTCACAGGGCACCATGACTTTCCTTGAATTGGCAGCTTTATGTCTCTAGACCCAGCAGGCCGCTCTTTCTCCAGAAACATGTGTTTGTTTTGTGTTGAGGTTAGAGTAGCCTCTGACATCCAGGTCTGGTTGTTCACAAGCCCAGACCCGTGGTGAGGCTGCATTCAGATGTGACTTCTCCTAGAAGGACTGATTTAAGTTGCATCCAGTCCCAGGCAGTGTGTTACGGTGCATCGATCTGCCTGTGTTCCTGAGCTCAGCCATCCTGCTGTCGATGGGAGACGTTATCATCTTTGAACTCGGGCCTAATGGCTGCTTTACTCCAGTGTGTTCCCTTTGTTTCCATAGCGAAGCAATTCTCTTATTTCTTGTCTCTCTTCCTTGGAGTGATTTATTTCTGCCTGCAAAGTTTGGTTTGAGCCATAACGTTTTAAAAAGCACTAAGAAATGCTTGTGTTCCAATAATTTTAAATTTTCTTTCAGTATTTCTAGTCTACACCCATCATCAGTCAGGAGGTCCATTTTTTAGGTCCTCTCCGTACCCTTCGAAGTCCCTTTGTGTGCCTCTCAACCTGTGTGTGGGAGACCGAAACTTCCTCCTTGCTCTAACTGAACAGAAGAGTCCATAAAATCAGAAGTCCTGGGGCCCCTGGGTGGCTCAGTCGGTTAAGTGTCCGACTTTGGCTCAGGTCACGATGTCATAGCTCATGAGTTTGAGCCCCGCGTCGGGCTCTGTGCAGCCAGCTCAGAGCCTGGAGCCTGCTTTGGATTCTCTCTCTCTCTCTCTCTCTCTCTCTCTCTCTCTCTCTCTCTCAGAAATAAGTAAACATTAAAAAAAAAAAAAAGAAGTACTTCTCATCATCTGACCTTGTCAGGAAAGAGAAATTGCAAAAAAACAATCGTGGTGTCACGGGTTAAAGGGTGCAGTTTTCAGCGAAGTGAAGTTTCCGAAGAACTCCGTTACCGAACTTCCGTCTTCCGTGCGGTGGGTAGAGGAGGGCTCCCCCTGGTCCAGGCGTCCGAGGCCCCCTTGGTGCGGAGGCTGCTCTACAGCAGGGTCCTCTGACCCCGGCCAGGTTAGCCTGTGGTGATGACTCGGACGGACCCGTGTGCTGGCCTGAGAGCTTTTGGCATTGACATTATTTAGAGCGCTCTCCTACTTGAATAGGTCTTAAATTATGCATCATAGCGAATTTCCGTTTTCTTTGGAAAGAGGGAAATTGTATTTCGTGATAGGAACATTTTTGTTTGACCGAGGACCTGACTGGTTAACAAGCTAAAGCCAAATGTGGTCGGAAGTTCTGGAGAAAGGGGCAGATGGCATGAGCACACTTGCTCACTGAAGAAGAATGTGACTGAATTTTGCTAAAAGTGCTGATTCCAAAGGTTCTTTTATGAAGTAAAAATTCTGAGTTCTTATCTCTTCAGCTTTATTTTGCTAACATTGTTAGAACTAGTACATCTGGCTTAGATTCTAAAATAGTCTGGTTTTATGCTTCAGTTAAAATGAATCCAATCAAGTTGGAATTTGAAGATAGATAAAAAGGATTCTGATACACGGGGAGGATTCTTCAACGGAGCAGGGTTAGCAGGGAAGGTCTTAAGCCTCCTTTCTTTCTGGATGGCCTTCAGAAATCGGCCGCTGGTGGTTTCAGTTAGCGTAGGGCATTCAGCCGTAGTTGTGTGTGTGTGTGTGTGTGTGTGTGTGTGTGTGTGTAAAGGGGCGACGGACGGTGGAGCGAGCGGCCTCCTCAGCGGTCCTTCCAGTGTCCGGCTCTTGGTTACACTGCTTCCGTCAACGCTTAGACAAGCTCCATGCTTTGTTGTCTGAAGATTTCTTTTATTACGGTGGGGGTGGGGTTAGTTTTGTAAATGGGGCTAAAGTGTGCCATCTTTATCAGATTTAGTGAAATATCTCTCACTTCGTCCGTCCGGTTTGCTTTCTGTGTTGAGTCCCCCCTCTGTCCAAGCGTGGATTCATGTGCACAGCCAAACATAAACTCCAAATGCAGTCCAGTGAAATCTTCTAATAAGACATTGGAACAACATTGTTTAGGGGGAGGTGAGGAACAGACCATTCTGTATCTCAGCCCAGGGTGCTCTGGGAGTTAAGAGCGACAATTAAAAATGTTTTTCAGGTGGGGGCACCTGGATGGCTAAGTCAGTTAGTTAAGCGTCCGACTTTGGCTCAGGGCCTGATCTCAGTTTGTGAGGTCGAGCCCCGCATCGGGCCCTGCACTCACCATGTGGAGCCTGCTTTCCATCCTGTCTCCCTCTCTCTGCCCCTCCCTAGCTTGCGTGTTCTCGCACGCTCGTTCTTTCTCAAAAATAAACAAAACCCTGTGTTCCAGGAACATAAACATACAGCCCAGTCCCGGGCTGACTGGGAAGTGTGTGAACTGGTCCTCCACGTCTTCGTGGTGCAGCTGGTACTGACGTGTTCGTGGTCCCCCTCCGCTCCTCTTCATCATGCCGACCTTGGAGCCATTAGCAGAGACTCAGCAGTTTATCCTTTCATAAATAATGCACTCGCTCCGAAACGGCAGGCTGCAGGCTTGTGGCCCAGACCTGCTGGGTATTTATAGTTCATGCCAGTAAATGTTTCGGTTGAATCGGTCAGGAGCTGTGGGCCTGATCGCTTTTCAAGTTGGTGGCTAGAGAAGTGAGTCAGCTCCCACACCCCCACCCCCACCTTGAGGAGGGAACGGGCACTGCTGAACTCTGCGGCCCTGGCCAGCTGGCGAATCTGGAGGGGCTTGTAGGTTTGCTTGTGTTTGGCTGTTTGAGCCTCAGTACCAGTTCCTGGTTTGGTGAGCCGTGTCTCTGCACTGACACCAGATGAAGAGAGCACTTCCTGCCTATCTTGAAGTAAATCGGGGGTCAACCCAGACTTGTTTGGTGCTGGCCTTTGCTGTGGTTTTACGGGAGAGGCTCCAGAACTGCTGAGAAAGTGCTTTCTCCGACAGGAATGGGGGTTGCATTCTGCTAACAAGGCCTAAGCCTGCCGATGACAGCGCAAGCTTGTGCTTCTCTGTGCAAGAAGGTAGAAAAGACTGAGGGTGGAATAGTAAATGAATTTTTATCCAGCAAGGATGGCTATGGAAAAACCTGTTTCAAAACAGGTTCTTCCCATGTAAGGTCATCAGTTTTACGGTTCACTTTTCCCCTTTGTCCTTCCTCCCTGCCAGGTTCCCCTAGGACTTCTCCAGCTGTGCTCGTCAGCCTCCTTTTCTTGATCCTTCCGGCCTGGAGCTCTGGGATTAAAAAAAAAAAAAAAAAAAGGGGAAGGAAGGAAGAAAAGAAAGAGACAAACCATACAGGACCCTGACTTTGATATTTACTGCTTAACCTTTTCCTTGTAAGAGTTGCTAGCTGTAATACCAAAAGTAATTTCAAGATTAGAAAGTGTGAGGAAGCACTTTCATTTACTAGCCAGTGACTTAAAGAAGTTCTTTTTCAAGCAGACTAGTGAGCCTGCGGTGTTAAATGTCTGTTGACTCTCTGGCCGGGAGAAACATTGATTTCTCTCTTTCAGGCGCTGCTTTCTTCCCCGGGAGATGCGCCGAGATCTTGGCCAGGGGTCAGAGCATCGGGAAGCTCGGGGTCCTTCATCCTGATGTCATCACTAAATTTGAGCTGACCATGCCCTGCTCCTCCCTGGAAATCAACATCGAGCCCTTTTTGTGAAGATGGGTCTCTGCCGTGTGACTCTCTCCCGGAGCGTTCTGCTCCTTCCCTGGTGTCCTTGAGTCGTCTCTGCCCTCCCACCCCCCCTACCCCCCTGGGACCATTCGCTTGCGCTTTAATGTTTAATAAAGTAGGAAGTCGTGTCTGGCTCCGTGTGTAGAGGCCGCCCGCTCCCTGCCTTAGGCCAGCTTGTGCGAACACGCTGTCCGTGAAGCCGCGTTACGAGGAGAAGCCCAGAGGACCGCAGGCCGGAGCCTTGCTGATGAAACCAGCGCTGATGCGGGAGAATGGAAGAATTTGTTCCTTCTCCATCTGACGTGCAGCCAGCAGTGGGAGACAGCAGGAGCTTTGGGAAACGATTAGGGAGCAGCGGCCGTCTGGCAGTTACAGCCTCGAAGTCCTTTGAAAGTGAAAGAAGACTCGAGTATTTGAAGGGCTTGAAGGTGCGTGGGTGTTTCCACTCTGATATCCTGAGACGGAGTTCACGCAACACACATCTGTTCTGCTAGACGAGTTAAAACAAATGTGTTGATAGCAGTGCGGTATGAACATTCGGAAACCATGAAAGAGTATTTTTGCCCCAGGCTATACATTCTGCTGTAATCAATACTATAAAATCATGGCTTTAAATACTTAGTTGAGCAACTAGGTTCTGTCTTATTTTGCAGGGAAGTATTAGGTCTCTCCTCTGACGCTAAGTGTGTCGGTCTGCCTTGTCTTGCCTCCTAATTTACTTTTATTTCTTTGATCTAGACTCCTCCAATAGGTACTGAAAAAAGGTCGAATGTTTGAGATAAGTTCTCAATTCCTGTTAAGATGATGAAACAATAAAATGTAAAACTTTAAGTCCAGTAGAAATAACTAACAAAGTTAGAAAGAATTAGGTTCTTGGAGCTTGTGCTGAGCCTACTACAGAGAAACCCAGCCCTCTTACTGCTCTGAATCAGGGCAGCGGTGTCCAGCCTAGTAAGATTTGTGAACATACAGACTTTCACCACTCCTTCCCTGTTCTGTTTGCGGCATTTAAATGAAGAGAAAGCTCACAAAAAAGAATGTACATCAAAAGGTTTTGTGTCCAGCATACATACCTAAAGATTTCTTACAAGTTAAGACAACCCAGTTTTTTTTTTTAAATGGACAAAAGATTTGAACAGATATTTCCTGCAGATAAATGAAGTAAGCATCGGGAAAAATTCTCAGTCATCGGGGAGATGGCAAATAAAAACCACAGTACGAATTGAAATGGCTGAAATTTGAAAGACTGGCTCATACCAAGCATTGGTGAGACCCGTGCCGTGGGACCTCCGTGTCCTGCTGGTGGAAACAGAGGGAACAGTGTTATTTATAGTAGCTTCAGCCCAAATGTTCATCAGCAGCTGAATAGCTAAATTATAGTACATCCGTATCATGGAGTAGTTTTCGGCAATAAAAGGGGATGAGCTACTGAAGAAGAACATGAATGAATCCCTAAGCATGCTCAGGGGGAAAAAAAAAACAGACCCACGACTACATGTGATTGCACATAAATGAAATTCTATAAGAGTCAGTGGTACAGTGGCTGGCTAGAGCTTGCATAGGGGAAAGGACTGCAAAGGGTAGAGGGCTAAGCTGTTGGGGACGATGGGACGGATCTGTCCTAACTGGCATGGTAGTTAGGATGTAGCTTATTACCTCAGCAAAGATGGGAGAAACATGTTAGCGTAGTTAATACTCTTGCACCCCACATCTATGCCTGGGGTAAAAGCATGAACTGTAGAATTGGTGTGTCTGTTTAAAGTGGTTTACTGGTCCACTCTTCAGGAGATACTGTCCCCCAGTTTCAGGTTGTCTGTAGTTAAAGTCCAGGTTCGTGGGCCATGCGATAGCCATGGTTGAAGTGAGTGGATATCCTGAGATACCCTGTTAGCAGGGAGCCACCTGGATGTTTTTTGGTCAGAAACTACTTGTAATGAAAAACCCACTGACATCTGATTTCTGATTGTATATCCCAGCATGAAAGGGGAAAGATCAACTCCATCCATCACGGGGATGTTTCTGCCCTCTGAAGCAGGGAAACTGTAGGAAGAAAACCGATATCGGCTACGTTAGGAGAAATGAACCACCAGTTTAGGAACTGAGGCTCCACGGCCAGATCATCTTACACTTGTCCCAGCTGAGGCATTTGAACTGGGGCCGGGCCAGTCGTGGGTACTACCAAAACCTATGTTGGAGAAAACACACCTTCTTAGTGAAAACTGGGAGCCCTAGTATGAAAAGGGAAATTAGATATAATTGATTTCTTGTTCTAGCTTACAGAAGACTGCTAGAGCCCGACACTCATGTATTCCTCTCGAGTTTTATATTTTCACCCGTGATCTTGTTGCAACGTGTACGTTTTTATGATAATCATAGGAGATAAAGTAGGAATTCTCCCTGCCTTATGGGAACATTCAACCTCCAGAGAGATTAATGATATGCCCAAAAGTCACATGCTTAACAAATGGGTTTGGGACAATGAGCGACTTGGATTCCCTAGATCACTTGGTGTTTTGTGTCACTTACCTACTTATCCAAAATGTTGGAGTTTTTGAGTTTTATAAAAAACACGGAAAAACAAAGTTAAAAATCTCAACTATAGAAAATCGTACAAAGTTAGACCTTCCCAGGCTCATCTACCCTTTCTGCCCCAGTCTCCTACTGAAGTAACTAACCACTGTTAATAATTTGGCTTGTGCTGTTCCTGACATTTTCCTTAGTTTGGACAGTCAGCCACACACAGGCTCACGATTTTGGGGCCATACTCTACTTACTGATTCGCAACAACCTTCGATTTCTATTTTACATAGTAGTATGTATTTTACATAGTATTTTACATCATGACACTTCACTCACCATGTCTTATTTTTCTAGGTCAGGACCTGTAGACCCACGTCATTCTATTCCTCTGCTGACCTTTGTTTCCAAATCTGCAAGTACAGTGATCAGTGGACCTCCATATGCCAGCCCCAAAACAGTATTAGCTTAGAGGCCATGAAAACCCAGGCCTAATGGCTGTACAAACATCCACATTTGGTATTTGATAGACGCATTCGGAGAGGCGAGGGGCTACTTAGATAGTTCTTACGTGTGCCTTTTACACCCAAACAGTATCTTATCCCAGTAGGTTACATTCCCAGGTGTAAAGAATGTTAAATTATTACCTTTTAAATAGGAGTAGCCCAACTAGGACCCAGCCGGCCCAGCTGGCCCTCTTGCCCTCAGCAACAAGGGGCTCGTCACATTGGGAAAAGAGCACTGCTTACAATCCTGTGTCTCAGTCTTAGCTGCTATTTGTGCTTGAAGCTTTCTGTAAATACCACTAACGCCAATGCTTGGGTATTGAGTTGGCTTTTTTGGTCCATTTTATCCAAAAGCAGACAGGTGGCCTTAAAGGGACACAACTGCCTTCAGTAAAATATGCCCTTTAAACAGCAGAAGCATTTGACACGTCTGATATCTTCCAGGCTGTGGCTTATTATAAGGAGCTTGGATATATTATTTTTAAAAAGGTAGAGGCTGGCATACATAACGGCACTCAAGGCACCAGTACAGCCCTGGGACAATCTACGAGCAGCTCCCTGACCCAGGTCAGGGCGAGGAGATCCGCCTCCTTGGGTAAAGGTACAGGAACCAAACAGCCAGTCCTTGAGAAGGCAGCTGGGCCACAAGCAAGGCCAAGCCGACCCAGAGCGATGTTAGTTTCTACTACTGCCTGCTTTCTTGTCCAGTCTCCCACCCTCCTCTGACTTCCTAGTAAACAGGATGACGACAGACATTGTAACTCAGCTGTGGGTTGAAGAAATATCTCCAGCAAAGGGTTGGATTGAGTTATGTCTATGGCTAAAGCCCGGTATGTTTCCTCTCCCTCATGGGACTGATGCAGTGTGGTAAGAATACGCTCAAGGCCTCCATTCAAGTCTTTGACTCATCCCTAAGGTTTGGCCTTGACTGTCTCTATTTAAGGAGCATGACGTGATTCTGCATAGAAAACATTTTGAAAAGCCCCCCTCTCCCTGTTTTAGGAGGCACTTGTAAGAGATGACTGCTAGGTGATCCAAGTTGCAGATCTTATCAGCCATACAAAGCAGATCTGACCTTTAAGACAGAAAAGTGAGGATGTTGAGGAAACCTGGTAGCGAAATAAAGTTCCTGCACTCCACAAGTCACAACTTTTTGTCCTGAGGAATGAAAATGTTTCTCTAAAAGAAACACCTGCTTAGGGCCAGCAAGAAACCAGTTGTAAAGGATACAAACCTGGTAACCCCCCACGCTGGCGCTGGAATCGTACAGAGTAAAAGACCAATCAGAGATGGCTGGGAGTAGACCTTTCTCAGCTGTGTTAGGTAGAACATCCAAACAGCGTTTGGGGGGACGACACAAGGTAAGCCAGAGGGAAGGGCGCCCTGTGAGCAAACTGCACTGTAGGGAAGAGAGGGACCCTGTAGGTGAGATGCCTTCGGGAAGACACCAGACATAAACCTGCCTGCAAAGGCCCCTGAGTCTCTAGCTGAGTATCGATCAGCCCGTGCACATGGGGGCAGCACCCATTACAGACACTACCTCTAACCATCCACGGAGAACTGAACCATTCATTCCTGGAGCTCACAGAGGGCAGGTCAGAGCTAGAAAACCCCAGGAATCAAAAGGTTATGCGGAGAAGGGCTAGATGGATTTTGCCTCAGGAGTTGGGGAAAACCAACTCTAGACTAAACGCCACTCCAGTTGTGCCTAATAAAGCTTAAAAACAAGGCCAAAAGAATCTGTTTGCAAGAAATGAACTGCATCCTAGAACAGAGCTTAAGGATATTTATAGTAATACAAAATACCCAGCACCCAACAATGTAAAACTCACAGTGTCTGGCATCCAATCAAAAATTACCAGGCAAGCCAAGAAGCTGGGAAACCTAACCAATAATGAGGAAGGGGGAAAAAAAATCAGAAACTGACAAATGTGCCATAGGTGATAAAATTAATAGGATATTATTGTAACTGTCCTCCATATGTTTAAGATGCTAGAGGAAAGACTGAACAAGTGGAAACACAGAAGGTACAGATTTTCAATTTCTAGAGAAGAAAACTATGAGATAAAGGAATAAGCTGATAATAATACCAATACCTATGGAATAACAGCAGAACTGACGGACTTCATGAAAGTTTCACAAAAATAGCTTCCCAGCCAAGTATTCTTACCAGCACCTAATTAAGATGGCTAACGTGGCCTGTGCATACTTTGCCCCTCCCACAGCACCGCCCACCTGGCTCCCACGTGACCCACGCTGCAGTCTGGAAGCCCGGGAGGCCTCATGGTCTCTAGGCTCACAGACGCAGGTACAGGGCGTGGAGGTAGCACCAGCCGGCACCCTGTCCTGTCCTCAGCAGTTCGAGGCTAGCTTTGTCCAGAGGCATTGACATTCTCCGAACACCTCCACTGGGGAAGAATCTGGCTTGTGCTCCCAGCAAGGGGACCCTGCTGTCGTAGCAGGAAAGAGCAAGGCCAGCAGATGTGTCGAGGGTGTGCATGAAAGAAGCGTCACAGCCGGAACTAGCTGCGCCCTGGCTTTTCTTGTTTGTTTTTGCATGCCATATAGACAGGCGTGGAAAAGGAAAAAGGATTTTTGGCTTCATATAGCTCCGTTGTCTCATGTGGCTATAGTTTTAGGAATTTAACATTCTATTCATGGTCCACATTCAACTCTTCTTTTTCATATGCGTCCTGTAAATAGGCAAGTCTGTACTACAGGTGTGCCCCACTTTAAGAAAACAGTGGACACATGGTGTATCCAAAGTAATCCATTAAAGAGCCTTATGTTTACAGAAATGAAGAACTGCCATATGATTAAAAATGCCATTTATAAACAGCGAACCCCTTGGTGCACTTAAAATTCAAGTTAAAAAAAATCAAGACAGCCTTCAGGAAAACATCTATTCTCTAAAACTGGATACATCTACACCACTTGGTTCTTGTTAGCCTCTTACTAGACAACCAGGGATTCAGGGAGGGAGGGAGGGAGGGTGAGCGAGCACATTTACAGGTCTCTCAAAGAGCCAGACCAAGGTAAAATACTTTTACATCAAGTTCCGCGGGCCTAGGTCAGGGAACCGAACAGAGAAAAGAGGGAAACGGACGGAGGCCCTCGCAACTGTCACCTCTGCTGAAAGCTGAACGAGAATGGGCATGAAACTGTGCAGGCGAGGTCAGGTCCAAGACGGCGGAAGGGGAAGGTGCCCACTGCGGCCTGTTAAATGTTCAAAGGAGGAACGATGGGGGAGACTGGGAAGCCACCTCGGATGTCATCTTCTCTGGAATGGCCCCACATGGATGTAAGGAGATGGACTAAGGGGCTCCCTCACCCTTCCTTCCCGTTCTCGTGATTTGGTTCTGCTCGTCCTTTGCTCTGCCACGGCCACCACCGCTCTTCCTGCACACGGTCGTCAACCCCGGCTTTGGTGTGGCTTCCCCTCGGGAGAGCCGCAGGTGTTTGGGGGACGCGTCTCTGGCAAGCTCCGCCCTCGCCATGGAGTATCATCTCGTATCTGCTTCCCGTCACATCATCTGTTCTGCAAGCCTGGCTCGTGTGCTGCCTCTCCCGGGAGCCCCCCTCGACTTGCTGCAGCCCCCAAGCAGGAACTCGTCTCCCCCTCCTCTCGGGCTCCTACGCCCCTACCCTCCAATTCCCTGAGCCAGAGGCTCCTGTCTCCTGCGAGAGCTCCACAGGGCAGGATTACGTCCATCCGGCTCCGCAGGCCCATGGTGCCCGATGTATTAGGTATTGAAAGTACAAACGGGGGCCTAGCCTTGGCCTTGCCAATAGGAGTGGGAGTTTTCTGCACCATTTCAAATAGCGTATTTGGGATGCATGAAGACACAGCCTATCATCGTAACGATGTGGATATGAAACAGGGTCGTATTCATTTGGCTCTGCAGGGTACTTATTCGTGAAAACCGTGTAGTTACCTTAACTAGCAGCACCGATAGCATTTACCTTTCAACTCACAGTGGCATTGGTCTCCAAATATGGTAAGATTCTTTTCCCCCCAAAATTTTTTTTAATATTTATTTGTTTTTGAGAGACACAGAGAGACAGCATGAGCGGGGGAGGGGCAGAGAGAGAGAGGGAGACCCAGAATCCGAAGCAGGCTCCAGGCTCCGAGCTGTCAGCACAGAGCCCGACGCGGGGCTCGAACTCACAAACCGTGAGATCATGACCTGAGCCGAAGTCGGTCTCTCAACCGACTGAGCCACCCAGGCGCCCCGAAGATTCTTTTTAGTATCAAGGAGTCAGAGGAGGGACTCCTTGCGAGCTTGTGCGCCTACCGCTTCCTGCTAATCACATCTACGGCCGCCGTGACACTCCCCAACATCTGCACATGATTGAACTACGACAGCGACAGAGAATTCTAGAGCCTGCCATTTATTTTTGTCACCTCTTTTCAACTCCGGTCCAATGAACCCTGAAAGGTCTAGCAGGAAAAAAAAAAATCCAAGGGAGCACAACCCTAGCTTTTGAAACATGTAACAAGAAGTCATAAGCAAACCAAAAATGATTTTATTTTAAAAAGAATAAATTTACATACACTACATGAGCAAGACATCTGAAACCTTCCAAAATAGAAACCCGGAGCATATGGCCCCGAAACACCACATGCTTTGATTACACTCAAGAAGCCCAAGTTGCCGACGAGGACTAGAAACTCCCATGTTACCAGTGCGACCATCAGGCCTGTTGTAGAGTGATTTCGGCCACGGCCATTCGCGGGTTTTGAGTTCAAGGTCCCTTCTGTGTTTCCTTCTGCATAATGCTGTGGGGCAGATCTGAGCAAAATCAGCATGGAGTGACGGCTGTTTAGGATGACGGTACAGGTTGGAGGTCCCGGCCTGGAATGGTAGTGGGCTGGGGGCAGGCTGAGGACGGTTAGAAAGGAGACATGTTCTGCTTGCCTCCCAGAGGTGCCAGGAGTCCTGAGGACTCTGGCGTCACGGTTTCCAAAGGCAGGGTTGGCCCGACCACAGGTCCTAAGCCTATGTTGGATACATCACGATGAGCTTGACTTTTAAATTCTTAATCCCCAAGTCGCCTGAAGGAGAGGTGCTCTGGGCCACCGCTGAGGCGATTCCAGCAGGGGGCAGTCTTTCCCCAGAGAGAAAATCCAAATGTCTCCAAGGAGCCATAGGGCCTGCTCTTTGAAGGGGCACGCGTGGGGTGTGTGCGACAGCTGCCTGGGAGGGTGTCAGATGAGTGTCGAAGGCCAGCAAGAGGAGGAAGCAGGTAGTGACTTTTCCAATCCGTTTCTGCCGGATTCCAGGCCACAGAGCAGAAGAACTCAAAAACTAAAATTGTCTTCACCAATATACATACTTTTTAAAAAAAATTTTTTATTCAATGTTTTTAATTTTGAGAGACAGAGAGAGACAGACCATGAGCAGGGGAGAGGCAGAGAGAGAGGGAGACAGAATCGGAAGCAGGCTCCAGGCTCCGAGCTGTCAGCACAGAGCCCGACGTGGGGCTCGAACTCACAGCCCGCGAGATCATGACCTGAGCCGAAGTCGGACGCCCAACCGACTGAGCCACCCAGGCGCCCCAGCATACGTTTTATTCTCCAGCTGCAAAACAAGATACTTCAAAAAGGGACCAACCGTGACAAGCCCTTGGGTCATTATTTAATGGGCTACAGCTACCGTATCCATCCTCAATCCAATTGTGTAAATACAGCCTCAAATGCATTAATACGGCGGATTGCTGTCCTATTGTTGGGACTTAAAAGGACAGCATTAAAAATTACACGTACACACTTGAGTGAAGTGTCAGCACCCACTGCCTCGACAACCATTATGGCCTCTCCTTTCAAAAGATACAAGTGGAAAGACCTGATCCTTTTGCTGACCGGCTCCAGAACAATCAACTAAAATCACTTGGCATAAGTATTATCCAGGGCTGCAGGGACTTGCCTCCTCCACTGCACTGGTGGGGCTGGCCCGTAAGTTGGGGCCTCCCCTTTCCTTTCCCATTTCCCCCCCATCATGGTACCACAAATACTGGTCGGAGTTTGCTGTAAGAACAAACGGCAGGTCATTTTGAACCCCGCCTTCTAACTATGGAAAATGTCAGGAGAATTTCAAAGAGAAGCAAAACGTTTTCCTAAAAAAAGTCCTTCTTAATAGACAGGAGCGCTAAGCCAGACAGCAAAGGTCATCCCAACAGAAAGGCCAGGGGAGATGTTTGCAATCGGGACAAATGGGGCTTGAGGTTTTCGCACTGGGGGCAGAGGTTAAGAGCCTAATGTTCAAGGCAGGCTAACTGTCCCCCAAAGAATGTGTATGGAGATGGCATGTTGGGATCACAAGTCATTGATTTCAGTGGTTTGGGTACCATAGTGAGAAAGATACTTCCTTAGCTATGCATCTATGCTAACTTTTCAGGAAATTGTGCATGCTTGTTCCTTATTCTTTAAAAAAAATTTTTTTTAACGTCGATTTCCTTTTTGAGACAGAGAGAGACAGGGTGTGAGCTGGGAAAGGGGCAGGGAAGGAGGGAGACACAGAATCCAAGGCAGGCTCCAGGCTGTGAGCACAGAGCCCGACACAGGGCTCGAACTCACGAACCACGAGATCGTGACCTGAGCCGAAGTCAGACGCTTAACCGACTGAGCCACCAGGCACCCCTGCTTATTCCTAATTCTTAAGAACTGAAGAGGAGCCTGCAGAGAGAAGCTGCCGGTGTTTGCATAAGATCCCTGCCTAAGTCTAATGAGGACACGCACAGGCTTAAAGGGTGTGTTGCGTTCGGTCATGTTGTTTTCCCAAGAGAGGCCGACCCTGTTCTTGCCTTAACTACCCTTAAAAACTGCCGAGAGACAAGAGGCGGGAAGATGGAGAGGGAGCCCCGATTCTACTTAGTAGGTGAGAAAACAGGTTTACGCAAAGTAGATGAGAAATGGAGGAGTGATGTCCCCGGAGGCCCAGTCCCCCCCTTGTCAGGCCCCAGGGGGGATTAAGTTCATCTGTTCTAGTGATCCACTTTCACAGGCAGCTGACAGGGCCTCCCCAGTTGGTAAGGAAGCCAAAAAAAAAACCACCTACAGATGGGCAGAGTGCTGGTCCCAAGTCCCTGGGAAGCAGGAGAGAGCGGGACACTCTGAGAAGCCCAGATAAAGTGAGGTGGGATCCAGGTTTCCTGGATCCGAAGAGTGTAGAAATGCTACCCGGAATTCTGCAAAACGCACGGACGAGGAGGAGCGATGCTGTTTGAATACGTGCACCCACAGAGAGCGGGACTCAGGAGGAACACAGGCTCTCGCCCACCATCTCCCAGCGTCGCCCCCCGCCTCTTTATCGCTCCACGGGGAGCTCTGCAGCGCCCTTGCCACCCAAGCGGGCACAGTCTAGCGTGATCACAACAGCAAAGTCACCCTGTCCCAGGAATGCGGTCCTACACGGTGACACCCCTTCTCTGGACCAACCAAGTTTGGACCCGAGACTCAGTCATGGGCAAGGTCGTAACTGAAGAGAGACGCCTGACCTCCAGCCTCTCCGATCACGCCTGTCTCTTTCGGATCTCCCAAGCCAGGCCACGATTCCTGCCAGCCCACGACTAGGTCCAGGGTCCCTGGGGTGGGGGGACCCTTAAAGAACGGACCATGGGTTTAGCCTGGCTTCACCCGCAGCATGATGCTTACAGACCACTGGCCCCCAGGAGACTGGATTTCCCTTCGCACAGCAGCAATATTTATCGCAGACGTCAGCAAAAGAAACATGGGACTCGGGATTTTTCTTTTTTTTTTTCTTTTTTTTTTTTTTAAGAAAAACGTATGGTCGAAACTTGCCCACCCAACTACTTTCCTGTTTTGGCTCTCCTGCCCAGTGGGCTACTTCCCAACCATTTGAGGTTCAGAGCAATCCCAAAAACCTGTGCAGCATTGGCACAAAGGTTGTGGCGCAGATGCCCACAGATGTGTAGGTGACGAACTTGTAAGGCACTTCGATCTCTAGTCTCCGCCTGGCCTCCTTGTTCCTGGTGACCACCTTGAACCACGAGTATAGCACTTGCAGCGAGAGATTCTGTACAAGTTGGCGGACCAGAAGGATCAGCACGATTCCCACGACGAATTTGGTCAGACCCAAAACTACCATGTCGGTGGTGAGCGGCGGGATGTTCTGAATGACAGGGAGGGACTCGGCGGGCGCGGACACGAGCTGGAAGAAGTGGTTGATCCAGAACCCTAAGGTCACGCCCGCCCCCGCGGCCAGAATGGTTGTGGTGTCCGCTCGGGTTGGGCTGTAGCAGTCGGACACGGGGTAGTTGTAACACAGGAAGAATGGCACCACGATGACACAGACGGGGAAGAGGGGGCTGGCCGAGTCCAGGCGATCGATAAGGGTCCAGGCGGGGTAGGTGAGGACAATGAGGACCGCGGTGACCAGGATGCCACCCAGCACATCCTGTGGGGAGGAGAGAAAAGAAGGGTGTAAGCCAGCGAGTGCTTCCCTGTGGACAGGTATCACTTGAGTCCAATCGGGTCCCTTTGACGCCGAAAGGACAATTTGCACATTGCTTTCCCTTACACTGCGGTAAAAAATGGGAAGTTGTACAAATTTGACCACAGGAAAAACCACGGCGCTATTCACGTTACGTATTTGCCAGTTTTTCTGTCCTTTGGAAAAAATGCTACGTGTTTTCTTAACGAACAGCCCGGACCGCTTTTTTCCTAGATCTTCTATTATTTGCATTTAATATTCTATCACAAGTATTGCCTTTAACCTCACAGAGGGGGGCGTCCTCCTTTCCTGGCAGCCTGGGGCTGGGGCTGCGGCTGGAGGAGGAAGTCAGGTGCTGGGGAGGCCCCTGCACACAGCAAGCTGCCCTTTGTCACCTCTAAGGTACATTTACGGGGGGTGGTTTGAGAAGAGACTTTGGACGTGCTCCGTCTTCTGAGACGGAATTTCCAACAGCGTGCAGACAACCTTAGCCAGTGGACATTCCATGCTGCTCTTAACCAATCCTTCCTTTTGGGACATATTAGACTGTGGTCTTCTTTCTTTCTTCTGTTCCTCTCTTTCCCCTTCCTTATTTTTTTCCCCCTCTCTCAGTCCCTCCTTTCCTTCCCTCCTTAAATGCTTATTTAAAATAAAGGGGGGCCTGGGTGGCTCAGTCGATTATGCGTCCAACTTCAGCTCAGGTCACGATCTTGCCGTCTGTGAGTTCGACTCTGCTCATGCCTCTCTCTCTCTTTCTCTCAAAAGTGAAATAAAAACATAAAAAAAAAAAATGTTAAATACTTTAACCCCTCAATGTCACCCATCGTCTCCTTCCCTTCGCGT
This sequence comes from Panthera pardus, assembly GCF_024362965.1. NCBI lineage: Eukaryota > Metazoa > Chordata > Mammalia > Carnivora > Felidae > Panthera > Panthera pardus. The sequence continues at coordinate 15,532,468 of NW_026526655.1, forward strand.
TCTCATTGCAAAATTCACCAGAAGGCAAAGTCTTACTGGAATTAACAGAGGCTCACATCAACTCAGAGAGTGAAGAACTTGCCGAGGTTTTGTGACAACGTTTCACAAGGATTTTTTTTTTTTTGGAAGTTTACAGTTGAAAACTCAAAATTTTTCCCTGAGGCATCGGAAAATCTGGAAGGCACCAGAAAGTACTACAGAGGCATTACCGGAAATCTGAAAGCTGCTGAAAAGCAGAAGAACTAAAGATCCCTGTTTCCATCACCTAGAGTCAACCCTGTCTATGTACGGGGCGTGTGGCCTGCCGCTGTCTAGGATTCATTTCGACTTCGAGTTCTCGGGAAGAGACGTTCTTTCTTCTTCTGAAGGCGGTACCCTGTGTTTATTCAGCGGCTCGTTAATGTTCAGCTTTTCTGAATGTTACCCTGCATCACGCTGACTCTTCTGCGACCCCCAAGAAGTCTCTTTTCTCCACATCCTCCTCCTTCCGCATCCGAGACACGGGCATTTCCAGACTCCGTCTTCCAGCCTGATGTGTCTCCTCCCTCGGGGAGTATAACACACTGGCTTCCCCCCTCCAGCCTCCCCGTGGGGATCTCAGATCTGGGGTTTCAGGGGTCTCTCTCCGACGTGAGTCCTGCTTCTCTTGGCCCAATGCTGGACATTTTCACCCAGATGGACAGCCCCGCACACCAACTGGGCTAAAATAGAAACGACCAACAAGCAAAAAGAGACAGGAGCAAAGGAAATGAGTTTACAGAAAAGGAAATAGCGCCTCTTAAGCACACAAAAACATACCTGAACCTATGAGTACGTGGAAATTAAACTGGGCAGAGGAGACATTAAAACTTATGTTCACCGAACAGTCACCACGTGAATGTTTATAGCGGTTCTGTTTATAATCCTCCCCCCCCCCCCCAAAACTGCAAACAACCTCAAAGCCATTCACCGGGTGAACGCGTGCTACATTCATTGGCCAGGATGCTTCCGCGCGATAAAAAGTAACACACTCCTGATGCGTGCAACAGCTTGGAAGCAAATCTCCAGGGAATTCCGATTGGGGAAAAGCCGCTCTCCAAGGGTCACATGCCGCATGGTTCTATTTACGTGACATCCTCTAAAAGATACAACCCTAGTGACAGAGAACAGATCAGCGGCTGCCAGGGGGGAGGGGTGGGGGGAGGGTGTTTGGGGGGATAAAGAAACCGTTCCGTTTTGTGTGCATGGCCAACCCCAATCTGTACAGGTGTTAAAATCCATAGAGCCACATACCGAAAACAAAGGCAACTTTACTGTTACTACAAATCACATTTCAAGCCAAAAATTAAAAGGTGGTGGGTTCCCCCCCCCCCCCCCCCCCCCCCCCCCCGTTGCTTTCACTAAATAACACAGTGGGGCGTCTGTGGCTGTGTGGAAAGCAACGTCTGGACTCCTACAGGTTCCCGGCTTGTCCCTCCCTCCTCCCCCCACCCCCACCCAACCTGTGCTGGGAATGCTCCCCTCACCCCAGAAGTTTGAAAACGTTCTGCTGAGGAAGCAGTAGAAAGGAAAGGGGACTCCTGTCCGTGCGACTGTAGGAGTGCAAAATGGCACAACCCTTGTGGGGGAAGAAAGTTTTAATTTCACCTCTCTGACCCGCAGTCTCATTCTGGGACTTGGCCATAGGGATCCATCTGCCTCTAGCTGCAAAGAGGTGTGTATTTTCTTTCTTTTTTTTTAACATTTTTTTTTTTTTAATTTTTTTTTTTTCAACGTTTTTTTATTTACTTTTGGGACAGAGAGAGACAGAGCATGAACGGGGGAGGGGCAGAGAGAGAGGGAGACACAGAATCGGAAACAGGCTCCAGGCTCCGAGCCATCAGCCCAGAGCCTGACGCGGGGCTCGAACTCACGGACCGCGAGATCGTGACCTGGCTGAAGTCGGACGCTTAACCGACTGCGCCACCCAGGCGCCCCTTTAACATTTTTTTTAATGTTTACTTATTTTGGGGAGACAGAGAGACAGAGTGCCAGCGGGGGAGGGACAGCGAGAGAGGGAGACACAGAATCCGAAACGGGCTCTGAGCTGTCCGCCCAGAGCCCGACGCGGGGCTCGAACCTACAAAGCGCAGGATCGTGACCTGGGCTGGAGTCAGGTGCTTAGCCGGCTGAGCCACCCAGGTGCCCCAAGAGGTGTGTATTTTCAAGTTGTCCAGTGTGGTAGTGTTGGCGATAACAGGAGGCTGGAAAAATGCCAAGTTCCACCTATAGGGACCGGTTAGATCGAACCACGGTCGAGCCACACGACGGAATACTCTGTCTCTATGAAATGGGTGAGGAGGTTCTGACATGGAACTTTTTTTTTTTTTTTTTTTTAAAGTTTATTTATTTATTTATTTTGAGAGAGAGGGTGAGCTTGAGCCGGGGCGGGGTGGAGAGAAGGGGAGAGAAAAAGAATCCCAAGCAGGCTCCGCACCGTCAGCACAGAGCCCGACGTGGGGCTCGAACTCACGAACCTTGAGATCACGACCTGAGCCGAAATCTAGAGGCAGACGCTTGACTGGCTGAGCCACCCAGGAGCCCCTCTGACGCGGAATTTTTAAAAGCACAGGGCAGGCCAGTGTGCCTAACATGCTGCCATTTTCATTTTTAAAAAGATGGGAGAATATACAGCTAAGTTCTTCCCAGAATACGCAAACAGGTCCACTTAAATGGCGGGGGACACGGTGGGCAAGGAGACTTTTCACAGGACACCCTCGTGTGCCTTCTGAATTTTATTACCATGTAAACGTGCTGCCTCCTTAAAAAAATTCAAGTGAAATAATTCAGCGTCTCCTCTTCCAAACAGGATCTGCCTTTCAATTCCCAGATGGAGTGGGGATCCCAGGTGAGCCCAGCTGTGTCCTCCATGGGGATTTGGGCATACGTGGCAAACGGTGGCGGGGGGGGGGGAGGGGGAGATGGCCTGCTAAGATGTCACCTTAGGACTGAGAGCATCTCGTCTGCGAGTCTTAAAGGAACACACAGTTCTGAGGCAAGGAGGAGACCCAGGTCCAATGAACTCAAACACCCCAAACAAGCCTTTACTCTCAGTGGGGAAGAGAAGATTCTACCACTCAAATGATGTCCCGGCCAGCCCCACCAAAGTCCCATCTGCGTTCTGAAGGAGTCGGAGAGAATGAAGAGAGTCATTCTGCCTCAGTGTATAAAACACAGAGCTGAAGAAGGCTGTTTTGAGGTCCCTCTGGCGGAGGGCGCTCCAGTGGGAAGAACACATTCCTCCTCGTACCTGTTGGCCACAGTGCCCTTGGTGAGACCCACCTGGCAGGACGAAGGCAGAGGGCCCGCCTCATTCACTCTGGCCCTTGGATCCATCTTGGGTATAGACCTGCGGAGCCTGGAGGGGCAGCTGAAGAGACGCTGGTGACAGGCAGACCAGCGGGGGAGGGGCCTGGTGGGGCAGGACTCAGCAGCCACAGCATCTCCTAGACGAGCTACGGGGCAGTGACCGCCGGTACCTGCGAGCTGCTGAGCCTGGAAGGCAAGGAGGCAGGACCAACCTGCTGACCTAGGCGGGGAGCAAGGGACACCATACTGTCTCACCCCAAGGAGTCGCTAGGGGGGCTCAGACTGGTTGGAGCGCCCCGGGGAGACTCCCTCTGAAACCCCAGAAATATTTTGTGGGGATATTTCTGTTCGGGGTGGGGATATACACAGGTGTGCAGGGTGTTAGAGGTTTGGAGTGATCTTGTGGGTGTTCGGGGAGATTCGCCCCAGTCTCCCTGGCCCCAGAATCTCAGGGTCCTGTTGGCCACACTGAGCACTCCCTCTCTTCGCTGCCCATAAGCTCCCATTGCCGTGTTCTGCGGAGTCCTCCCCCCGCACAAATCCCTGCTCCGGCTGTCACCACCCCGAGGTCAAACCTTCACGTCACCTCCTGCCTCCCACTCTCCCGACCGCCTTCCTGATGGCTGTTTCTTTTTTTTTTTATTTTTTTTTAAACGTTTATTTATTTTTGAGACAGAGAGAGACAGAGCATGAACGGGGGAGGGGCAGAGAGAGAGAGGGAGACACAGAATCGGAAGCAGGCTCCAGGCTCTGAGCCATCAGCCCAGAGCTCGATGCGGGGCTGGAACTCACGGACTGCGAGATCGTGACCTGAGCTGAATTCGGATGCTTAACCGACTGAGCCACCCAGGCGCCCCCTGATGGCTGTTTCAATAGCAAATGTTCTCCAATGTTCTTGTGGAACATGAACACTTTGGAATCCCTGAGGAAGACTATTACAATACAGACGTCAGGAGCACCTGGGTGGCTCAGTTGGTCGAGGGCCAGACTTCAGCTCCGGGCACGATCTCATGGTTCGTGAGTTCGAGCCCCGGATTGGGCATTGCACTGAAAGTATGGAGCCTGCTTCGGAGCCTCTGTCTCCCTCTCCCTCTGCTCCTTCCCCCGCCGCCCCCCTCCCAGAAATAAATAAACATTAAAAAAAAATTTTTAATGCAGATTTTATCAAATGCAGGGGATGCAAGTGTGGCCCAGGAGCCTGCATTTAACACCCGACACAATGCTGAGGTAAAAACTTGGAGAATTACTAGCCTCCGGACTGAGCGCCAGAGTCTATGTGCCATGGGTTTGATCGGTCTACCATTCTCGGGGGTTCCCTCACTGCTTTCCCATTTGAACTCTCCATTACGGTCAGAGGCGGCTGCTCGCTTTCGCCAAACACGCCCAGTGCAATCTATTCCCTCTAGCTTTTTGCATTCCCTTTATCTACAGCACACTTGAACCACGTCTCTGCAGACCATGTCAGTTCATCTAAGGCTCGGCTCAAAAGCCACTTCCTTTCCCAAATATCTTCGTGTGTCACCACCGTTGGAAATAACCCTCCCTGAATTGAATGTGAAGGCCCTTGCTTCAAATCACTCCCGAAGCCCTTCCTTCATATTGTCTTTGCTGCGGCCATATGTCTGCACACTCTTCCCCTGAGTTGATTAAAAGACGCTGATCAGCAAGCTTCTCTTAGGTCTCCAGACTTCCAGCATAGATCCTGGCCTATAGCACATGCGGGCCCTTCTCTTCTCCTGAATGTCCAAAATCGTTAATACCCCCTGTTGCAACACATAAAAGAAAACGTGCCTGCCTGCCTGCCTTCTGTCTTTTTCTGTAACTGCAGTTACCAAATTCCCAGACATCTGGTTGGAATATTCTTCACAAATGAATTCTGTTCGTCTCCAATGCTTCAGGAAGAGTGGACTCTCTTGGTTCACAGCCCTAGCGTTTGAGGCAACGGTAATCTCAGCCAACGTGGCTGCTGGCATAGAGGTTTCTCCCTGCTAGCCAACACAGTTGGATTTTCTGCCATAAAAGGTGATGTTGTAATAACGACGGTTTGTTATTTTTATAAGGAAAATACTTGAACCATCGCTTATGAGCTTTCTAATTCGGGGCTCTAAATCTTTAGTAATAAAATTATCCTAAACAGCTTCTAAAAATAAGGACTGTAACGCTTGAAAATTCAGGAACAACTTTTTGTGTTAATTTTTCCGAGCTACTCAGTTCGCAGAAACTATAGAAACTGACAAAAATCTCCATTTCAGAATTGGATCTGCTGTTTTGATTCTGGAAAATTCTAAACGAGCAGGTGATTTCTTTGGAACCTCTGCTGTTTGGCACAGCACATGGGGCTAGAGAGAAAACAGTTCCCAGGTCTCTGGAAAGGCGAAGACGGGCTGTGGGCAGGGGTCAGTGCCGAGGGCACAAGGGCAGAGGTGGGGAGCCAGGAGCCAGCTCTGGGACAAAGCTGTCCTGAGCAGGTGGATCTGACAGGCAGGGTAGAGAGAAGAGAGGGAAGGGCGCAGGTGACTTACAGGGAGATGTGACTGGCACGGGAGATCAGGAAAAGAGCTGGTGACAAAGCATGGGAGGGAAGGACATGAGGGCAAAAATGGCAGAATAGACGTTCCTTACTTTGCAAAAAAAAAAAAAAAAAAAAAAAATCCCCACCAAACGTCTTTCCATAGAACATATATAATTAGCCTAGAAACTGCACAACAAATACACAATTCACTGCCTTGCCCCAATTATTCCACTCCTAGGAAGTTATTCTAAAAAAAATCCAAAGAAAATAATAAAGCCGTTCACAAAGATCCACGTATAGGGATGATTCTCATTGGATCGGTTCAATTCACAACCAGTCAAGTCAACTAAGTAACACATGCCCCACCGTGGAACAATCCGAAAATAGAAATAAGCAAACATAGCACAAGGACTGGGGCATACATTGTAACAATAAAGAATTGGGAAAGAGGCAAATCAAGCATGCTGTGTTAAGACAAAAACATGTACTGCTTTCTTATTTAATAACCTAGCATGAACATTTTACATTTGAGAAGATACACTTAGGAGCCGTATTTTTTATGGTTTCAAAGCACCCGTAAGTGAGATAATATCAAGCAGGATACAAACTTTCCATAAAGGATGTCCTAGATTTATATAAATATATACTTGCATGGATGGATAAAACGTCAGAAGGGATCAACTAAAATGTTAAAAGTAGTTTTTTTTTTTTTTTCCTATTTGCATGTCACAGATGATGATTATCTTCTCCACGCTTTGTGGTATTTTGTAAATTTTCTAGTCAACACCTATCATTTTAATATAGTGAAAAAGTAATCCAGGTGAAGAAATCAGGATGTTAAAATGAGAATGTGTCAACACAGCTGAAAAGAAAAAATACTTAACTGATGCTTATAAATTTTCACATCACGCCAAAAAAATGAAACCCCCCATGCGTCTATAGGACACTCAACGTATCATTCCCCCACGACGTAAGTAACATTTAAAATAAAGGCACATAAGCTCCATGGCCAGGATTGTTTGAATCCGAGCACATTGTTTGAAAATATAATAAATCTTTAATTTACCATCCTGGGTTTAAGCAAAACCTTTCAAATTACTTGGGAAAAAAAAAATTACAGGGGACTACCATTTTCCAAAGTTACTATGCAGAAAGATGATTTTTGTCCCTATTCTCATTTTCACTTATAAAACTGAGTATTTAGATAAAAGCTTGAGCTTTATTGTGTCTCATTACAGAAAACGATGATAAAGACAGGCAATCTGGAATGTTCAGGAAAGAATGCTAATCAAGCTAGCCCAAGCATCGGGGCGAACTTCAGTGAGTGCTTATAGAAAACACATAAAAATCGTGTTTTTATTCTTAGCCAAAGGGAAACACGCCTCCTGGTGAACATCTCTAGATATTTCAGCCACAGGCCCCAACCCTGAGAACTGCCAGCGTTTGTGAATTCGGACCCTACATGTCATTCCCATATGCGGCTCACTGGGCCAAATTCACATTCTATCTCCAAACATCTTCGCTGAAGAATGCTATTGAGTAGACCAACACAACACAAGGTTAGCTAACTAGAAAGAAGTGGGGAGAACAAACCCATTCATTCAATTGTTAGGAAAGAATGCATTCAGATCTTGGAACCATTTATGCCGAGGGGTCCGGGATTCTGGCATCTTCCCCTCCGCCAGGTCCCCCGCAGAGAATGTGAAGGGCCCTCTCTGCCCTTGGCCGCCTTCACAGAGCGAGCTGAAGCCAGGCGCAGAGTAAAAGCCAAGACCTATTTCTTTGTACGTGCAGTGAATGCTCTCAATGCGAGCAGACCCTGACATGAAAAACAAACTAGAAAAAAAAAAAAAAATCCCAAGCTCCTACAAATCTTCTAGCAAATAACTTTCAGTGACAGATCAAGGTTTCCTAGTTAACGCCCTCGGAATACTCGCTCGTTGCCCCGCTAGCCCACAGTTAATTCAATTTCTGAGAATAATGTCGATGAGATTCAGTAAAAGCCAAATGGAAAGAGGGAGGCAACACTGTTCATGGATATGAATATGATTACAGAGAGAAACCTGCATGTTATGTGATTAGCATACGTATAGAGGAGAAAGAAGGAATGCGTAAGTTGAAAAATATTAATTTCCTACTGAAACCCACCACTGTTCACAGGGACCAAGCAAAAGCAGATTTACCTTGCCACACGGTGTGAGCAGAAGCAGTAGAATGTCCTGAAATTCACGGCTCTTTGAATGGGGGGGGGGGGGACTCCGTCACTGATGCCCCTCCCTGCCGTGTCATGACTGTTGTCTGCACCACCTGATACCCAAGCACAAATCTAGGACTAAGGATCATGAGGCATGGAAATCTATGGCCATAAAGAGAAAGCCTGGAAAAAGACGTCTTAAGTTTTTTCTCAGTTCGTTTTAAAAGTTTATTTATTTGAGAAAGAAAGAGAGGGCACGGAAGTGGGGTGAGGGCAGAGAGAGAGGGAATCCCAAGCAGCACAGAGCCCAACGACAGGGCTTGAACTCACGAATCGTGAGATCAAGACCTGAGCCGAAATCAAGAGTCAGATGCTCCACCCACTGAGCCACCCGGGGGGCCCCCAGGAGGACTTTTTGAATACTCACTAAGCTCAGGAGTCACTGATGAGGGAGAAGAAAGTATGCCAGCTTTCGCCTTCTGCAATTTAAAAATAAATGCTCACTTTCCAAGTGAGCACATCTAAACCTCCATTAGAAATTATGTTGACATTTTTAACAGAAAATGGTTTTCTGTAAGTGTGTTAAGAAAAGTTACATAAAACTTGGACATGAGGCAAAAAAAATAACCTTTTTTCAGAGAGAGAGAGAGAGAGAGAGAGAGAGAGAGAGAGAGAGAGAGAGAGCACAAGAGAGCGAAGGGCAGAGAGAGAGGGAGAATCCCACAGGGGGCAGAGAGAGAGAGAAGTGGGGCTTACCCAGGGCTCGTGTTTGTTTTTGTTTTTTTTTTTAACCTGAAGCAGGGCTCATGTTCACCCAAAGCGGGACTTGAACTCAAGAACTGTGAGATCATGACCTGAGCCGAAGTCAGATGCTTAATGACTGAGCCACCCAGGCTGCCAAAAATAAACTCACTTCAATGTCATATGGGGGGAAAGGCCATCTAAGGATTACAGAAGAACAGTGCCCCGTTCACTACTGATTAGAGGTCTCAGACTTCACGGAGTGACAGGCGAGTTGACAGATTTTCATTTGGCAGAGGTGCAAAAGATTTCCGTCCAGCGGAAATGATAACCCCAAAGGTTACAGTTTGTTACTCTGTAGGATAGTAACCAGTTTTGTACATAACTCAGCAGTCTCCAAGTAATACTTATTAAATTGTAAGTACTTAGTTCCTTATACCTTGCTGGCTCCATCATTAATTAATCAGTTGAATAAAATCTTTGACTCAGTTTATATGTGGGCAAGACTTATGATTTTCCCATTTAAAAATTATCGTCTAGCAAGTAATTATTTCAATGGTTATTCCTGTGACTAATTATCTTGGATGATTGAATATGTACATTCCATATAACAACAAACAACAATGGTTTTCTTGTTTTACGTTGTATATTCACTGCTTCGCTAAACAAGCGAACAGGGCAGGTGTTAATTTTTTTTTTTTTTAACGTTTATTTATTTTTGGGACAGAGAGAGACAGAGCATGAACAGGGGAGGGGCAGAGAGAGAGGGAGACACAGAATCTGAAACAGGCTCCAGGCTCTGAGCGGTCAGCACAGAGCCCGACGCGGGGCTCGAACTCACGGATCTCACGTGAGATCTCACGTGAGATCATGACCTGAGCCGAAGTCAGACCCTTAACCAACCGAGCCACCCAGGCGCCCCCAGGTGTTAATGTTTCTTAATGTGATGACACTATAAGATACTACTGCATGCTTTTTACAATATCAATATTAACTAGAAATATATTTAGGTATATGTGTCTAAACTTTAGTCCATATACAGCATGAGTTAGGAAATAATCATCTGCTTGTCTTGGCTTCACAGGATCGAACAAGTCCCAACAGTAGACCTTCGTGAAACAGACAGAATTTCCCCACCCATAATTCGCATTAATATGAACAGCTCTAACTATGATGAATCACAAGGCTAGGCGGGTCAACAGGATTATGACATTAGATCAAACAAGCTTCGAGACAGGTTATAACATCATCTTTGACAACTGCTAAGCAGCTTGTAAGAATGAAACTATAGGGAAGGACCATCTGCTTCAAGACACAAAAGGCACTGTCAAACATTTAAGCGATTTTTCTCCAATCTGGGTGGGCAGAGGGGCCTCTGAGCAAGAAGAGAACAGAAGAAAGTCATGTTCAATGCAATAGAATTGAACAGGCCCATGCAGGTTGAAATTTAATTGGCGTTGTCCCCATATTTGCTGGGAGATTGTGTGTAGGGTGTTTCGGTGCTTTTCAAATCGTATCTTGCATTAGAACCTGCTGGGAAGCTTCCTAAAAGTCAGGTTCTGATTCAGTGGGTCCAGGTGGGGCTGGAGAGTCTGCATTTCTTTCTTTCCTTCCTTCCTTTCTTTTTCTTTCTTTCTTTTGCTTTCTTTTTCTTTCTCTTTCTTTCTTTCTCTCTCGTTTATTTGAGAGAGACAGAGAGAACGAACAAGCAGGGGGAGGGGCAGAGAGAGGGGAGGGGCAGAGAGAGGGGGACAGAGGATCCAGAGCGGGCTCTGTGCTGACAGCAGCGAGCCTGATGCGGGGCTCGAACTCATGAACCATGAGATCATGACCTGAGTCAAAATCAAGAGTCAGGTGCCTAACTGACTGAGCCACCCAGGCACCCCGAGAGTCTGCGTTTCTAACAAGCTCCCAGGTGATGCTGAGGCTGCTGGTCAGGGGACTACAATATGAATGCCCAATACCATCTCACCCTGCTAAAAATCCCTGAGGCCAGCATGGGCTTTTCATGGTGAATGTAGCAGGTCAGAGCTTCTGGAGTGTTTTGGAATATGCAGAAGAGTACGATTTCGGAATCATAGGAGTACCACACAAAGGTGAGACTATAGCTTTTGAAAGTCCTAAGGTGATAGTCTGATGTAGAAACTCTTGTGTGTAGAACCAGATACAAGAGAAAGATCTGAAGATTCTTTGTTGACCTAGTGCTCATATTTAGAGGAAAAGTAAATCTGTGCCAGTCCTTTGTCACTGACCTTAGGAAATGCTGGCCTGAACCCTTGAGTCCTGGCTCCCTGTGCAAAATAGAACTTCTGGAGGGCACGGTCTGTGGCCCTTGCATCCCAGTAGGAACTGGAGATTACGAGAGACTTGAAAAATATCGGTCTTGCTTTGCAGACCGTCCTAGTGATGTCAAATACAGTCATGTGGTGTCCTTGATGAGGCTGGACAATCTCAATTACAGGATTATCACTTCTTTGCCACTAAGTGTATGCCAAGTGAGAAGGCGAAACTATGTAGCTTTATTAAATGGAGAAGTGAGATCCAGGATACAATGAGGCATAAGACTGCGGTACACGGGTGATCCTTTGCACAAGTGTGGCGAGAGCTCAGAGGTATGGCATGGAAACCAAATTGTGCCATCAATCAATGCGTATGAAATAATATTGTGGAGGCTTCGGGTTTTTTTTTTTTAAAGAATCAAATAAATTGCAGCACTTACAGGAAGCCTTGTGTGCATTTATGAATATGATACATGAGGGGCACCCAGGTGGCTCTGTCGGTTAAACATCTGACTTCAACTCAGGTCATGATCCCACAGTTCACGGGTTCAAGTCGCGCATCGGGCTCTGTGCTAACAGCTCAGAGCCGGGAGCCTGCTTTGGATTCTGTGTCTCCCTCTCTCTTTGCCCCTCTCCAGCTTGCACTCTATCTCTCAAAAATGAATAAACGTTAAAAAAAAAAAAAAAAAAAAAAGAAATAGGATACATGAAATATTCACTTCCTTTCTGAATTGAGCATGTTTTAAGGAACATTCCCACGGACATACATAAACACAGACCTCAATAGCATTTTGAGATTAAAATTAAATTCTGGACCTTATGTTGACTTTCAGAGCATAGGATTCAAGGCAGCCCCTTTACTCCTGTGCATCTGTCTGCTGTGGCTCTGTTCACGTTCATGTCCCAGAAGGACATACTTTGTTAATAAGACCAGTTCTCAGGCAGTTTGACAGCTGCAATGGATAAACAGTCCTTTGCCCTTTGCGGCCAGTGAAATAAATGCTATTCTTCTCTAAGGGCAACCTGAGCCAGCACAGCTCTAAACTCTTCGAGGTGAGTTTCATCTTCTGAAACAGCACCACAGAGAGGGGATGGATGGATATGAATTCTGCTGAGAACTCAGTTCCCTTTTTCAGTCAGATTTGGGAGGTGGGATTATACCAACTAAGGGGAATTTTTCTAGTCAACGGTTTGCCAATTTAATTGAGGCCCAAACAATAAAAGGACGCAGGAAGTAAGCCCTTTGAAACTCATGTATTGGTTTTATTGCCAAAATTAAGTGTTGTTTCTTAAAAAAAAAAAAAAAAAGGTGGGGGGCAGACAGTGCAAGAAAGAAACACTAAGACATGCAAATTCCCAAAGAAGAGTTAACATTCATGACAATAAAGTCTAAAATCTTCCTTCTGGGAAATCCTCAATCCTCATGTAAATAATAGTAGAGCTCAAATATTTAGTAATTCATCCATCATGATTCAGCAGCCATCATGTGCTTTTATTTTCAACTGACTATTACATACCAAGCAATATATGAGGATAGAGGAAGAGTAAGATACAGTCTCTGTCCATTAAACAGAAATAGCTTTATTGTTTTTCTCAAAAACAAGTCAGGCTCATTATTAAAAATGCATTGCAGGGGACTCTATCCATAACCACCCCCTGACACGCACAATTTCATAACTAATGGCACCATAGACTATAAGCTGTTCTGTAACCTGCATTTTTCATCGACAATATGCCATCCAGATCTTTTCATGATTACAGAACTGCATTACTTTAATGGCTATAGAACATTCCACTCTATGGAAATACTATACTTAACTAGATCTGATTGATGAACATTTAGCATGTTCTTGTTGTGTGCTATTAAATGCATTAATAAACATCCTGGAGGGTTAGGACAGAGTGGTAATTAAAAGCACAGTTTTGAAGTTGGACTGCCTGGTTTTCAATCTCAATCCAATCTCTTATCAACTACAGGGCCTTGGTCAGGTTATTTGACCTCTCTTGCTTCCTCTGTAAGCCTGGGAAAACAATAGCACCCCCCCCCCCCCACCTTGTAGGGTTGCTATGAGATAGTTAATATATGCAAAGCACTTAGAATGGTGCCCAGCAGATCATAAGAGCTTTATAAATGTTTTCTATTATTATCACTATTGTCACTTTTACACATGTGCGATTATACGCTTTAGAGTAAACTAAAATTGGGATAGAAGCCCAGAATACTAAGAATGTGCACTTTAGACAGCCATATATTCTGCAAAATGCCCTCCAAAAGCCTATACCAATGGATTATCCATATCTTAAAAAAATAGTCATCCTGGCTTGACAAATATGAAATCTGGAAACTCACTGTTATCTGATCAAGCTGGTTACACTGACTTAGTACACACTGTCGGCAGGTAGAAATGGCAAAAATCCAGGTCAGGGATACTGAAGGAAAGGACACAAAGAATTCTATACCTAGCGAAAATATCCTCCAAAACCAAAAGTGAAATAAAGCCACTCTCCCCACCCTCCACCTCCCGCCTCCAAAAAAAAGAAAACAAAACTCAAAACCAAGAGAATTCACTGCCAGCATAACCATGCTAAAAGAAACACTGAATAGACTAATTTAGGCAGAAAGAATTGAGATGCCAGATGGAAGAATAGAACTGCAGGAAGGAATGAAGAACGGAAAAGATAAACATGTGGATAAGCCTAAATGTATGTTAATTATAAAACAATAAAAATAAGTTCTTGTGGGCTTTAAATATATGTAGAATTGAATTTCATTTAATGGCTCACTATTCCCAGGGAATGGTAAAGGTACTAATTTGCATTTGACTCACAAATCAAGGCTGCATGTTATAATCTCTTGGGTAAACACTAAATGATCTGTAAAGGCTTTTTTTTTTATTAAACAGTTTTTTTTTTTAATGTTTATTTTGAGAAAAAGAAAGAACATGAGCAGGGGATGGGGCAGAGAGAGAGGAAGACACAGAATCTGAAGAGGGCTCCAGGCTCCGAGCTGTCAGCACAGAGCCTGAAGTAGGGCTCGGACTCACGAACCACGAAATCACCACCTAAGCTGAAGCTGGATGTTTAACCGACTGAGCCACCCAGGCGTCCCATGACTCTTTTTTTTTTTAAACTTTTTAAAAAAATATTTATTTATTTTTGAGAGAGCGAGAGAGAGAAAGAACGAGCAGGGGAGGGGCAGAGACAGAGGGAGACACAGAATCTGAAGCAGGTTCCAGGCTCTGAGCTGTCAGCACAGAGCCCGACGTGGGGAAATCATGACCTGAGCTGAAGTCGGACCTTTAACCGACTGAGCCACCCAGGCGCCCCGGAAAGACTTTCTAACAAGCTAACAGAGGATCAAAAATAGGAGAGTTAAAATACTTGAACATCGGAGGACTTTTACCACCTGACTTCAAGACTTATTACAAAGCTAAAGTAAATAAGGGGGTGGTATTAGCATCAAGACAAATAGACAAGAGAGCGGAGAGTATATACATAGAGAGTATCACAGTCACTTGATTTATGACCAAGTTGATGCTTCAGCGAATGGAAAAAGGATAATCCCTATAAACGGTGCCGAGCATATCTGGTATCCCTACAGAGCAAAGATGAATCCAAATCAATTCCAAGCAGACTGTAGATCTAAATTAGAAAAGCCAAATACTAAATCTTCTCAAACATAAGAGAGTATCTTCATGACCTTACGGTAGGCAAAAGTATCTTAAGCAGGACACAGAAAATTACAAACATAGGTGTGATAATTGGACTAGGTTAAAATTAAGAACCTCTCTTTCCCTAAAGACACCAATAGAGTAAAAAGGCAAGCCATCAGATGGGAAAAGAAATTTGCCATGCTGTACAGATTATCTGACCAGTTGGTCACCAATAGAGACAAGCAACCCAGTAAAAACAACAACAACAACAACAACAGAGGTCAAAAGAAAAACAGGCACTCCACTAAAGAGGATATATAAATGGCCAATAAACATATGAAAAGGGACTGAGTGTGATTATTCATCAGAGAAATCAAAATAAAAGCACAATGGGCTACTGTTAGATACCCACGGGCATAACTACAATGAAAATGGTCGACATCAGGTGGGTGGGCAGAGATGCGGAGAACTGGAAATCTCATATACCACCAGTAGGGGGTGGAAATTGGTATAATTCTTCAGGAGACACAACAGTATATCCTAAAGCTGAACACTCCTTATGACCTAGCAATTTTACTTGTGCGTTCGCACCCAATGTGAAAATGTACGTATTTGCTCTAAAAGCCACGCAAAAGGGAGTTCAGAGTAGCATCATTTACCATAACCTCCAACTGGAAACAATCCAAAATATCCATCCTTAATAGGAGGGATAGAGTGTGATATGGGCATACATTCTAATACTCTACGTCAGTAAACATGAACGGACTAAAGCTCTATATGACAACATGGGTGAATATCACAAAGAAAATGGTGAGTAAAAGAAGCCCAAGGCAGAAGCGTACATAACACAGAATTCCATTTATCGGGTGTTCCGCTAAGGGATGGTGTCAGAGAACTGGGGTGTGGGTACCTTGAGGGAGGTGCGGTGTAGCGGGCCTGGGGGTACCGATGTTAAATGTGTAGGATTCTTCTTTTCTAAGAGGGTACATCTGCCTTCTGGAGAAGGTGAATAGTGTATAAGTTTACTGAACTAAACCGAATGCTCCTTATGATTGAATTTGATTCAGAAATGGCTCCATTCTCGGGTTTCAGTGGTTAGTTGAGAATCACAGCAAATCACTCCACCTCTCCGCCCTGGGACAAACTGGTTACAATTTACAAAGTTGCAAGAGGGATAAGGTGCAAGTTCATGCCAATATTTTCTGGAATGCCAATATTTTGTGGAATATTTTCACAGCTGCAGTGAGCATCATGGTCGAAGTTTGCGCATATATATATATATGCATTTTCCCAAGGGGCCAAAGAAGCTCTTTTAAAAATGTGTAAATACATGGGAAGGTCTGATTCCTTTTCCAAAAGTTGATCGGACAGATTTTGAAGCCAGTGCATTTTCTGTTAAGAGAGGTGTACAATTATAAGCTTACAGAAAAACATCACCCTTCAGTGAAACCGTAACACGCTGTATACTCCAAAAAGCAAGAACTTAATGAAAGAAAGAAACCTCCGGACACTGGGCTTCCATGGAAGGTTCAATCCAATCTCTTATTCTTATGTTACTAGTAACTGGAACTCACCTAAAACACAGTTGCAACCCAGTAGTGCTGGATCTCAAAGCTGTGCTCTGTCCCTGGACGTGGCTGTTTTTATTCACGTAAGCAAAAGTGAATGCATTGTCAATACAATTCTAGACTTCGAGCATTTGCCCGAGTTCCCTCTCTCCACAGTCTGAGAGATATGGGCACTCTGGGGACGTTCTCACTGAGGTAGACTACCTGCTTCCCTCTGGCCACCTTGCCCATCTGACTCCACCGTGAGGGACCATCTCTGTAGCTGCTGGCCTCGTCCACTTGGGCTCGGCTGCCCGGCCATTAGCCTCAGATAGTTCCCTGGCCTTCCTCCCCAGGCAGCCTAATTGCCACTTAATGGTCACATTCCCTCAGGTCTGACCACACACCAGACTAGAACAGTTTCGTAGGCCAACCGGTTTCTACCGCCGCAGGAAGGATACAAGTGGCTTCTGGTCGGAGGCGAACCGGCCCAGTACCGGTCTGTGTCTGCTTCAGTCCTTTAAATTTTGGGGTCCTGCCCTGCAGGACCGCTGGCCTCTGGGTGATGCTAGTGCTTTGACCAACTTCTGCCTTTGCCTAGCTTCTGCGGGCTGCGTTCGAGGCTCAGTCTGGCTCCCCTCCGGGATCCAGAGCCCTCCTGTGGGCCCCCTCAACTCACACTTGCAGAACAGATGGAAAACCGGGCCCCAACTGTGGCTTTTTGGACAGGGTGGAGATATAAAAAATTAATTTGCCTGTGCTGATGGCTAGGAATACCTACCACAAGCAGTTCTTACTGGAAATGCCCTAATTTTAGTTTGATTAATACAAAAACATAACAGTGTCTTCAGTTTCCCATTATATCACCCTAACTAATGGCTGTGTGGACTTCTATAGTGGTTAACTAATAACGATTTAGTCTTTACAAAACCCACAACAGCTTTAAAAACAAGAGAGGATGAATGCTTTACCATGAGTACTTATTACTTTTGAAACCAGAAACAATTCTCTATTTTCATAAAAGGGTAAAAGTACGTCTCTTCAAGGTAAAGAAAACAACAATATGCATAATAACATAGTGCTCCAAAACACAACGAAATTCCCTTTTTATCTCAGTAACGAACTTATCCTACAACAGAAAGTAAGGCTTGGTTGGGTATAATTTATATTATAATTAGCTTTCTTTTCCATATTAAGAAAGGCAGTTTGAAGTACGCTTTTTTTTTTTTTAAACTAGTTTCAAAGAACTTGAAGAAAAAAAAAACAAACCACCAAAAATGCTCTAGTCCAAAGCCAGGATACAGTTTTGTATGCGCTGCAGATAATTTAATATTTGAGAAGCCTTTTCAACCTTCTCCAACTGCAACCAAAACTAAAGCAGTACTTAGAGGAACGAAAGAAATGAGTAAGCAAATAAAACCCAATATCTATATAATTATCCACACATCAAACAATTCAGGGACAATAAAATAGAAGAGCATTTCAGCTCATTCAAGTTCAAAATAACGGAACAACCATTCACGAATCTCACCACAACAACAAACCTTGTGGCTAATTTTACTGTTAACGTATTGGGGATGATCGCCTTATCAGTCAAAAGACTTAAAATCAATTCTGTACAAGTTGATTAATTTCAGGCATCGAAAACGGAGTATGATCGACCTTCTTGATTTGCTCTCATCCTCCTTTCCCCACATAAACAAGTATAATGTCCAGTTTTGAGTCCTTGAAAGAGCAGGAAGATGCAATGGTGTCAATGTAGAAAGGGTACCCCTGGGTACCTCTTCTGAGGACAGATCCATTTCATTTTGGAGAAGTGCCCCTCCTACAGGCCAACCCTAATCCTAACCCTGACCATCACCGTCTATCACAGCCCTTGCTCACACACGCTGGCTCCCCACCCAGCTGGACCAACCACCATCTCTGGAACCCTCCAAAAACATTTAACGCAGCAATGGGCTCATTGTCCGGGCCAGGCCATTAGACACTTTCTGGAAATTCTCCCCACTGCAATCCTTTCAGGAATAAAACAAAGAAGTTAAGCCCAGAGCTCCTTGGGTCTAGCCTCAGAGAGAAGACAGCCCAAGAATATGAACCCACCATGTGAAGAGATGTGCAGAGAAGCTTAGGAAAGCATAGGGAGACTTCCGACAAAGATCTAGACCTCAGGTCCCATCCTCCCAAGGGCTACCTGTACCTCTACCCTTCCTACAGTGTGTTTATAAAAGCCAATACATTTTCAAGGATGCCTGGGTGGCTCAGGTGGTTAATTGTCTGTCTCTTGGTTTTGGTTCAGGCCATGATCTCACAGTCGTGAGATCGAGCCCTGCATCAGGCTCTGCACTGGCAATGGAGCCTGCTTGGGATTCTCTCTCTCCTTCTCTCTCTCTTCCCCTTCCCTGCTCACACTCTCTCCCTCTCTCTCCCTTGCTCTCTCTCCCAAAATAAATAAATAAACTTAAAAGGAAACAACAACGACTTTTCCTTTAAGCTTAAGTGAGTTTGAGTTAGTGTCTATTCTTTGCCCTCAAGGAGTCCTGACTCGCGCAGATGGTAACCACTTGGGTTTGGGCATTCTCAGGAGTGAGAACTTTCTAGCCCCTGTTTTCAGGGCACTGCCTTTGTTAGCCCACAGGGGTGGCTTCTGGGGTCTGGTTTCTACTCTGGGTCCCACTCCCCTCACTGAGGCTCACTGGCCCAAGGGTAGCACCCAGGGCAATCAAGCTTTCATCGCTGGAAATTAAGATTTCTGACGTGAGAGAGAGGTTGTGGGGTTCTTTGAACAGTGGCACTCTAGTGGGGGAGGAAGGCGCTCTCAGACGCCCTGGTTCTATCCTTCTGGAGGCTTAGCTGCTCAACCCTGAGTTTCATGAGCGGAGTTCCATGAGCTGTCCCAGTCCTTCCAACGCATTCTGCCCTCTCTTCCTTTATTTCCCTCCGCAGCTGGCTACAATTGGTTTACTCTTCAAACCAAGAGAATGTGAGATCTCACACACTCACACACACACACACACACACACACACACACACACACACACACACACACACACACACACGTTTCCGTAAATCGTTGGTTAGGACACCTTTCCCTATGGGAAATGTAAGACTTCAATAAAAATCAGCTGGAGCAACGATGAACTTTTTACCTTGACCAAGCCGAGAGGTAGTGTGGCCCCAGAGGCGGTTCATCAGCAGCTCAAGGATGTCATCAAGGCCACCGTGTTCTACCCCCGTGTTTTGCCACGAACAGTACCGACTTCTCTCCGAGGTCGATTCCCCTAGAGCTCACAGATGGCTTCAGCTTACAGCTGCGGCCACCTGTGGCATTATCCCCATCCAGCAGGAGATGGAGACACTTCCCCGTGCACGGGACTGCATAATCAGATACGGAAATAAGATTCTAGCAGTGGTGTGAGTCAGAATTCATTCAGCTTGGTGACCACCCGAGGAGCGTGGGAAGGCAGGAGCCAGGGCGGTGCCCAACTTTCTCACTGAGACATCTTGGCAGATGAGACACCCATCTCTGAGGTGGGACCAGAGCTGGTTTGGCAGGATGGTGACACCACGCGTAGGTTCACTCAGGCCTGCCCAGGAGTCAGCCGGAGCCTGTCCCCGAAGCCTTGACATCAGAGAGCAAACCACTCACCCCCTGACACGCAGTGGTTCCTTCAGGGGCGAGATAAGTACATTTCCGCGCTGCTTGAATTGCTTCCTCTTCGTGCGCAGACGGCCATTTGCATCAAGCCATCAGCTACTTGCCTGACTTACGAGCTGGGCACGTCCCGGTCGCGGGCGATGAGAGCAGTTCACGACGTGGACGTGGCGGGTGCTTGCACAGGCTCTCTCTCCACCTGCCTTCCACCTTCCAGCTCCTTCCGTGCTCACAGCCAGTTCTGGAGGACAGTTAGTCTAATCAATGGCTCTCAACCCTGGCTGCACATTAAAATCAACTGAGGAGCTTTGAAAAAATACCAAAGCTTAGGATCTGTGTGTGTGTGTGTGTGTGTGTGTGTGTGTGTGTTGTCTCCATTCTTTAGGTATTGTGGATAACGCCGCTGCTATGCATGTGGGTGTCCAAATACCCCCCGGGGGAGATTTTAAAAAAGCTTTCCCCGGGATGTGACTATGCAGTCACTGAGAACCATTAGTGCGAGGCAGTCCCCGGTGGCTGCAAGGGGTCCAGGAGGGAGGCCCGGCCCAGCTGCTCCACGCGAAGTACAGTACTTGTCATACCAAGGCGTCAGCAGCTCGCACATCTGTCACCATCAACACGCAGAGACTCGGGAGGGCGAGGTAGGGTTTGTTTCCGTGTGTATCTCGCAGATCTGGCTCCCAGCCCGGCACCTGCAGTCAACTATGCAGCTGCTGCTGAGTGACAAAGACTTGCCAATCCGTAATTTAACTCGATCCTGCGATTAAAAGGAACTGTTCCCTCCTGCTACTAGGAATTACGTACCGTCACACCCTGGCCTGGGCCTGCGTCCGGCTCTAAGATCTTTATGAAATAAAATTCCACGTGTGGGAGAAGTCCCAGGGCGGGGGGGGGGGGGGTGGCAATGGCGCCACGGGGTGGGGGGGGTGAGGGTGGGGACGAAGTTTCTACAGCTTTGCTCCAGTTTCTTCTGGGACGGATGCCCCAAAGAGAGCAGCTGGGCCTGTTCCTTGCAGCTGAATGAGAGGCTTCAACAGTCTTCCCTGCAAATAGCTGCTGCCCCATCCCCATAACCCACTTTAAAAAGCAAAGACAGGCACCGAGCTGTGTCTTTCTTGAGGTGGGTTTTCTGTGCCCTTTACTCATGTCCGCGGTTCCACATTCTCGTGCTGATGCTGGTTTGCATTTCAACCTGAATTCTCGGGATCACTTTTTAGGAAAGCCTGCGGAAATTAAAAAGTAGCCCCAGATGAAAGGAATGCCAAATACCCGCGAGAGCGCTGGCTGGTTCCACATTGAGGTCCACGGCTGTACTTGGAGGGACCGTCCTCCTAATGCGAAGCAGCGGTGTGGCGAATTGAGAATGCTCCCCTCTCCCATCCCCTGTTGGCTCAGAGGCCAGATACGCTGTGTGTGTGACGGGACGGGGACCGCAAGGACGAGTCTCGGGAGGGAGATGAAACGCCTGGTCCCCTAACTGCTCCTCTAGCGTCTTCAAGGTCTGGTGGGGCCGGAATGAGGATGGGGCGGAAGCTGCCGGGTCGTGCAAATTCAGGGTCAGAGCTGGCCTTTATTTAAAATATGGATATCCTGGGGGCGCCTGGGTGGCTCAGTCGGTTAAGCATCCGACTTCGGCTCAGACCATGATCTCACGGTTCGTGGGTTCGAGCCCTGCATCGGGCTCTGTGCTGATGGCTCGTGGAGGCTGGAGCCTGCTTCCGATTCTGCGTCTCCCTCTCTCTCAAAATAAATAAATAAACTTTAAAAGAAAAACGTGGGCATTTTGTTTATCATGGACATTTTTTGCATTAATTTTGCTTTTTTTCTAAGTGTTCCATTAAAATCATTTATCTTGGTCGCGGACTTGTCTGGCGCTCCCTCCATGTGGCACCTGGCCTGCCTCCCCCGAGGCCCAGCCCTGACTCCAGTGGCTTTCGGCTCTTCCTTGCTTTTCTGAGTTAGCCTGTGCTTTAAGGGGAAAGCACGAGGGTCTCTCACCGCATCCCGTGCGGCCATAAGTCCCCTTTCTCTGGGTTTACATCCTCCCAGCCTCTGCCTCTGCTCATTCTCACAAGCTCTCTCAATCCATCTGTTCACCTCTGCTGCTTCTGCCCCCCGCCCTCCCCACCCCCCACCCCCGCTCCCCGCCACCCTTCTTGCGATGACCAACGCCAGACACCAGGAGGACAGGCAGGAGGGTCGCCTTTCCCTCAGAGCCATTTTCTGCTAACACAATTTTTGAGCCTGACACAGAGAGTAACACAATTAGCAAGGGCCCATTCCGTTCTAGAGAAATCTTTCTTGTGCCAATTACGATGATAAATAGTGCCCTGTGGTTAGCCATGGCCAGCCTCGTGCTCTGGAACTCCAAGGCAGCTGGCTGGCACACCCAGAAACAGAGCTCTGAGGTCACTGTAACCGCGCGAACCGCCGCAGCCCGGGAAACATACGCAATTCGGTAAAAGGGTAGGCGAACCTTTAAACGCAGACACGTCTCTCTGTGTCACCACAACCGCCAGCCCAGAGCGGTCTGGAAAGGAAGCAAGGCCTATACTTCTGGGCTCTTTTGACCCGACGGGACCCTTTCCCTGGAGGGGGCAGCTGAGATCCTTACAATCCAGGCCCGTCTCTGTGAGGACGTAAGTGGGAAGCCGTATCCACAAGCTCCCATCCTTGACCCTGGGCGTTGCTCCTGCACCACGGGTAAACCAGCATGAAAAGAAATCAGCTGAGCCTCTGTTGTCATTCTAGCCAATCTTTCGAGTCAGGAGAGCCTAGCCCAGCTCAGCCTCCTCGATATTATCTTTCTTTTTTAATTTTTCTATTAAAATTTTTTTTTAATGTTTTTACTTTTGAGAGAGAGAGAGACAGACAGAATGAAGAGTCGGAGAGGTGCAGAGAGAGAGGGAGATACAGAATCCGAAGCAGGCTCCAGGCTCCGAGCTGCCAGCACAGAGTTTGACACGGGGCTCGAACTCACAAACCGAGAGATCGTGACCTGACCCAAAGTCGATGCTTAATCGACTGAGCCATCCAGGCGCCCCTCCCTGGATATTATCTTAGCGATTCGTTATTATTATTACGCAAGAGTCACAACATCATAATTACTTACCTCACTGGCCTGATGGGAAGTATAAGCACGTGTGCAAATAGCTGTAGAAGTATACAGCGTAAAAAAACACACCGACACACTGGCCGCGGTGTTGTTTGGACAGTCACCCCAAGACCTGCCCACAGGGACTTACCAGGACCGTGTGCATCCCAGTGTAGACTCTGCTGAGACACACCAAGGTGGAAAACACCACAGCCATCAGCAACCCCAGAACAAAGGGATACTGTCGGGGGGAGAAGAGAAAACAAGGCGATTAGACCATGCTCACGTAGTTTGACGCCGTGGGAGGAGAGCATCCTGGCTTAATAGCCACCGGAGTCAATCTCCATTTCCCTAGACCAGCAGTCTGATGGTCTAAAACCATTTGAAAAGTGGGGAAAATGGAGCAAAGGAAAGGGGAGGGCGCCCAGGACCGTAGCGCTGGGAGGAAGTTTCACAACATATAAACTATAAACCTACCAACGAGACTTCATTAGAACTCGGCCTTAAGCCAGTTTTAGCGGAGTAAATCGTTCTTTTATTTCGACCTATTCTTCTCCATAGAGTAACATGTATGAAGTATACAGTGCTGAGCGAGGGGCAAGGTGGATGGGCCGTACCACCACCTGGAAGCCCAACCAGCTCCATCCCCGCCGAGTGCTGTGTGGTCAAGTTTGGCAACAGCTGGCTCCCTAAGGAAGCCCAGGGGCAGTGGGCCCAAGCGAAGAATGGGCACCTTTGCATACGGATGTTAAGGCAAAAATCCAGACTTCGCTAAATCTCAACATTCGCTGGCGGGTAACATGAAGCCAATGATGAATCTCATTGAATCTCAACAATGAATCTCAACATTCGCTGGCGGGTAACATGAGCGGAAGAATCCGGCTCGTGCGGAGTCATATAAGGAACATGCAGATATTCTGCTCATAAACAGAGACGTAGAGATAAAATCCATGTGCTTCAAGCAGTGACGCCTGTGGGGTTTCACGGTGAGAAGGGTAAAGACGACAGAGAGCTGTCGATATTACGGGAGGCTCTGTACAGTCACCTGCTCCGCCAATCGACACACAACTCTGCAAAGTGGGTTCTATCATTAGGTCCATTCCACAAATGAAGACAGCCTTAAACTCGATAACCCTTACATCGCTATTGAACTTTGGCACAAAGATGCCTTCCCATTAATCATCCCATTTGACCCTCACAATAGGAGCTGGGCTCAGAGAGGCAGACTGTGCCCAAGGTCGCACAGCCGGTAAAGGGTAAGAGTCAGAACCGGAAGCCACAATTTCCATCTCCAAGCCCAACGCGTTCTTTTTTGTTCTTTTTTAACGTTTATTTATTTTTGAGAGAGAGAGAGAGTGCTATCGGGGGAGAGGCAGAGAGAGAGGGAGACAGAGAATCCGAAGCAGGCTTTATGCTATCAGCACAAAGCCTGATGGAGGGCTCGAACTCATGAACCGGGAGATCATGACCTAAGCCTAAGTCAGATGCTTAACCAGCTGGGCCACCCAGGTGTTCCCCCAACACATTCTTTCTGATTTAAGATGTGAATACAATCACACATGGTCGTACGTCTTTTCTTAACATTTATCATTAACCGGGTCTCAGATTTTAAGAAAAAGTGTTAAGTAATGAGTTAATGCATTCAGAAGTTAGAGTTTGGGCATTAGCCTGAACACATATAAAGAAACCAGATTCAGAAATGTTACAGCAAAGAACCCAAATAGCTACACATATTTATCATTAAAAATTGACTAGGAAGGGGCACCTCCGTGGTCAGTTGGTTAAGCCTCCAACTTCAGCTCAGGTCATGATCTCACGGTTCGTGAGTTCGAGCCCCACATCGGGCTCTGTGCTGACAGCTTGGAGCCTGGAACCTGCTTCACATTCTGTGTCTCCCTCTTTCTCGGCCCCTCTCCCACCTGTGCTTTGTCCCTCTCTCTCTCAAAAATAAACAAACATTGAAAGAATTTTTTAACTAAAAAAAAAAATTGAGTAGGAAAGAAGTCTGCAACAACTCAGGCTGAAAACTGCTACATCATGGGAGCTGAAAAGCATTTTTAAAGGACCAAGTGGCCTTGAAACGAGTATATAAATGGTTCTTGTTGCTGTTTTCTTGCAGTCCGCTGCTACTTGAGGCTTTTTTCCTGTGCAATGTCAGCATGCTCACAGGCCTCTCTGGATGATGAGGACCAGCCCTGGGCCCACCATGTCCTGCTGGGGCAGGTGTCCTGCGTATCATGGAGCTCAGAAGTCTGCGTTAAGTTAATTCAGACAGGCAGTACTGGACAGCTCAGACATTCTGACCCTGGAGTGACGTCTAAGTTACGGCAGAAGATTATACCTGGTTGGATATATTCCTGGGACCCGTCCCTTTCCCATCCGGGAAACTCAGGTCTGACTCCAGGTGACCAGGTAGAAGACTCCAGAGGCAGAGAGCCAGGATCCAGCGCTAATCCTGTCCTTGTCCAACTACATCAGGCTGACCCCCCCCAGTTCTGCACAACGTAGAACACAGAACGGGCTTCGAGGGTGCAGGGACAAGGCGAAACGACACTGTCGTTTACATACATGACTGCTAGGTTTAACGAAATCTAAATTTTCCAGAGAGTAAAAGGGAAAAATTATTAAATTCAATGCAAACGTGGAGCCAAACTCCTCAGGTAGGCAAAGCAAAACTTGACCGCGGTACTGACGTAACTTTTGAAAGGTCTGACTGTAATCGGCATCTAAGCAGATATTCATGAAGTGAAATTCCTCCGTTTTCAACAGTTATTAATCTCTCGTCATTTAGAGAGGAATCTAGAAAACACGGAGCCATTATTTCTAGTGGTTGAGCCCCAACCAGGGGCAGAGGCATCCTTGGGAGCCAACGGGGGGGCACAGACTCTTTCCTGCCCTGGGCCCCGGGGAGTCTAGCAAGAGGATTTATCGGGTGGAGTCATCTCAGCCCTGGAGGACCATGTACGAGGATCATAAGCTCCTCACGTCTGCCGCAAACAGAAGATGAGAAAACCGATCACGTACTGTCTGGTCGGGAGCTCTGGTGACGGTGCTCTGGAGGGCAGATGCCACACTCTGGATCCCGGGGCAGTCCATGTCATGCTCGTTGTGGGGGGAGGGGGTGTTATTACTGGGGGGTGTGCCTTTCACTCTGAGGCACAGCCTGACTTGGATGCTAACCCATATGTCCCTTTCTCTACGAAGAAACTGTCACTGATGGCTCAATACATTTCAGTCCCCCGAGTCTCGATTTCATAAACCTCAAAGCCCCTCAGAAAAGACAACTCTGAAGCAAAACCTCTCTTTGCCACCTCACGGCATGGGTGGCGGCCTCACCTGGTATCTGTCCATCGTAGAGATGAGGAGGGTGAAGGAAATGGTGGTGGCCGCCATGGCGTGGGTAGATGGCATTCCATACTCAGCAATCACTCTCTTCTCCAGTTTCACGACGGGAGGGGAGAAGGGGCGGGGCCACTTCAGGATGTCCTTGGCCATCTGGCCAATATACATCACCAACTGCAAAACCAAAGGACGGGGGTGAGTCTAACCGAGTAAGTGAAATCCCTCGGTTGTGTGAATTTATTTGGGCGATCCCAGTCTGTTGGCGGAAAATCCCCTTCCTCTCTGACCCAGCTACCTCCTGGGAAAGTCTTGTAGGGTGCATCTTAGTCCATAAAAAGAGAAACAGGCCGTCTGAACTCCAGGAGACCACTGGGCCCCTAAGATAGGACATTAACGCATACCTTAATTTGAATGATATACTCAAAAAGCATTTCCATAGTTCCTATGTGTGCCAGGTACTGTTCTAAGAGCTTTACAGATGTTAATTCACTTAATCCAGTGACACCTACAGAACGCAGGTAGAGAACAAGATTCGAATCCAAGGAGTTTTGCTTCAAAATCTGTGGCTTATGCCACCATGATAATACCTCAAAACCGGGAGAGTTCTCAAATCAGACAGTCTTTGTTCTCAAGTTTTAACCAGAAAAGTGACTGTTCTGGGGCACCTGGGTGGCTCAGTTGGTTGAGCATCCAACTTTAGCTCGGGTCACGATCTTGCGTTCGTGGGCTTGAGACCCATATCGGGCTCTGTGCTGACAGCTCAGAGCCTGGAGCCTGGTTCAGATTCTGTGTCTCCCTCTCTCTCTGCCCCTCCCCTATGTGTGCTCTGTCTCTCTTTCTCTCTCTCTCAAAAATAAACATTAAAAAAGAAAAGAAAAGAAAAGAAAAGAAAAGAAAAGAAAAGAAAAGAAAAGAAAAGAAAAGAAAAGTGATTGTTACAGAGCTTCTGCTTAAGAATTTTTGGGGGGGCACCTGGGTGGCTCAGTCGGTTAAGTGTCCAACTTCAGCTCAGGTCATGATCTCACGGTCTGTGAGTTCGAGCCCCATGTCGGGCTCTGTGCTGACAGCTCAGAGCCTGGAGCCTGGTTCAGATTCTGTGTCTCCCTCTCTCTCTGCCCCTCCCCCATGTGTGCTCTGTCTCTCTTTCTCTCTCTCTCAAAAATAAACATTAAAAAAGAAAAGAAAAGAATAGTGATTGTTACAGAGCTTCTGCTTAAGAATTTTTGGGGGGGCACCTGGGTGGCTCAGTCGGTTAAGCGTCCAACTTCAGCTCAGGTCATGATCTCACGGTCTGTGAGTTCGAGCCCCATGTCGGGCTCTGTGCTGACAGCTCAGAGCCTGGAGCCTGCTTCAGATTCTGTGTCTCCCTCGCTCTCTGCCCCTCCCCTGCTTGTGCTCACTCACCCTCTCTCTCTCTCTCTCAAAAATAAATAAACAAAAATTTTTTCGAATGTTACTCTATTTTTGAATCTTACACTGTTACTCTAAATGCACGTAGGCAACACACTGGATATAATTTAATTTCTTTCAGTAATCAGGAGCATCAGTAAGATACACGGCAGGAGCATTTCCAACCCTCAAATACAGACAACTCAACCTAGAGTTTTCTCAAGTGATTGTTCACGATGACATTAATGAAGAAACGGCTCCCCTCCCTTCTTTCTCTTAAAGCACAAGATACAAACCAGAATTCGACTTCCGTTACCCTTCAGGGACGAACAGGGAGGACTATCAACCACAGACTTCCTTTGGCAGAGAGCTCTCGAGGACACTTTCAGGATCAGGCACAAAGCCGGAAGAGCAGCCCCTCTACTCAAGCCTGCATCTGCCATGCGAAGTGTGGCCTGAAGACGGGCCGTGTGTGCCCCACCCTGGGCCCCGGTCTCAAATGCAGCATCTCAGGCCCCAGCCCGGACCTACGGAATGAGAGCCCGGCTTTCACAAGACTCTCAGGTGGCTCGTGTGCACATGAGAATTCGAGAAGCCCCACGTGACACTGTATTCTCGCACGGGTCCCTTTGTCCCGGGCTTTAATCATAAACCTCCTCATCTTACCACGACCGTATTGATTTTACTAGGCCTCTGTTCAGCTCGTGATGGGTGGAGTCACCTTGCTTTTTGGGACGAGACCGGCCATGAATGCTTTAGGGCCTGGCCACGTTCTGGTGCTTTCTTTTAGCTCGCTTAATTCTGAGCATTATTCCAGCGTAGTCACGTCCCCCAGAAGGCACTGCTTATGTTTTGTGCCCCACTGCCATTTTGCTCTGGGTTAAAAAACCAAGAACCACTGTCTGTGCACAGCAGGCCAAATCCACAGGCTTTAAAGCCTCAGTGACAATCACCGAATTCCAGAGCTGCGATTTCTAATCGGACTTTGAAATTCAACCTCTTTACCGTCCCCTTATTACCGGGAACTACTGTCCTGGAAACCGGCTCGCTCTTTTATGTTTCCGCCTCCCTCCTGTGAACCTGTAAAAACCGCATCAGACTGACAATTATGTGTGGGGACGGAAAACTTGCAGCCATCACCGACGACCAGGAATGTCTCAGAAGCCGCTTGAGATCCATTTCTCAACACTGGCCCTTCCCCACTCACCAACGAAAACAAAATATTGCAGGCACGGTAATTCTAGTTTGCTTAAGAGTACTTAAAATCCGCAGGCAGGAACCCTTGAAATCATTAAGTGAAGACAGCCAGGGGGCCTGCAGACAAATTTTTAAATTTCCTTGGAGTTCACAAGTCCCTCTGACTCCGCTCCTATTTTGCCTGCTATGTTTGAAGGATGTTTTTAAGAATGAGGACAGTTGTTCGTTTCATTTAAAAAAATATTACCGCCGCATATTGTTTCTGACCCATAAATTTCAAATACCAATTACTGTAGTGACAGCTCTCCTTAAACAGAAAATAGAGCCCTATTTTTCAAGTCCTAGGGAAGGAATACCTCTTGTGGGCCGGGGAGTCCTGTCTCTGCCCTCGCATTCATTATAGGGAAGCTACAATGAGCCGAGCCCTGTATGAGGTCCCCGTGACACAAACAGAAGGTCTCATCGTAATGCCAACACGCTTTGAAAAAAATTATCCAACGAATCCTATGGAGACGTATATATGTAGAGACAGAATGAAGAAGCCAGAACAAAAACAAAGAAAAAAGAAGTACATACTGTATAATCTTGTTTTTATAAAATTCTTGAAATGTTAACTTTATAGCACAGAAAGCAGACCAGTGGTTGCCAGGAAGGCGGTAAAGAAATTACAAATGGGATATGCACCTAGGCCAAAATACTCCAACCTGTACAGTTTAAGTATGTGGAAAGTTTGCGAACACACTAATTATAGAATTGGACATTTTCGATGGGTGGGTTGTACAGTGTGTGAATTATATACCTCAATAAAGCTGTTAAAGACGTGTTTATTGTAGGTCAATCACATCTCAACAAGTGGTTGCCTTAGCTTGGGTTGCCATAGCAACTAAACACAGGCTGGTGGCTTATAAACAAGGGAAACTTGTTTCTTATATTCTAGAGGATGGAAAGTCCAAGATCAAGATGCCAGCAGATCTGGTATCTGGTGGGGACCTGCTTCCTGGCTCACAGACAGCCATCTTGTCGCTGGGTCCTCACATGGCGGAAGGAGTGAGGGAGCTCTCTGGGGTGCCCTTTACATGAGCACTCAGCCTATTCATGAAGGTCCACCCTCATGACCAAAGCACTTCCCAAAGGCCCTACCTCCTAATACCATCCCATTGAGTACTAGGTTTCAGCATGTTAACATTCCAAAAGTTCTTCTCAGGTATGAGGAGATGTGCCGGTGGGTCTGGCCATGAGACACTGTATGGAAGGGCATCTGGATGTTCAGCTTACTAGTACGTTTGGGGAAGAGGCATAGCCAGATCTGATCTGTCCTCTGGTGTCCTGGGCAGAGTGGGGGCAAAGACATCAAGACTAAAGGGAAGGAGGCAAGGTAAGAGAATATTGCAAAATCCAGGTGAGAGATAAAGGTGGGATCAAGGTCAGCAAAAGTGGGGCAGCAGACAGAATTTTTAAATGCTTTGGGGCGCCTGGGTAGCTCAGTCGGTTAAACGTCCGACTTTGGCTCCTGTCACGATCTCACAGTTTGTGAGTTTGAGCCCCGCGTCAGGCTCTGTGCTGACAGCTCCGAGCCTGGAGCCTCCTTTGGATTCTGTGTCTCCCTCCCTCCCTCTCCTCCTTCCCCGCTCTCACTCGGTCTCTCTCTCTCTCTCTCAAAAATCAACACTAAATTTAAAATAAAAAGAAGCATTAAAAAAAACTTTTTAAGACAAAAGAATTTCAAACAGGTTTACAAATGTAAGAATGGCAAGTAGAAATTATTTAAATAAAAGAGGAAAAAAAACCCAGAAATGGATGGACTAGGGACCCAGAGGTGATTGTGCACACAGACGTGTTTCAGTTCAGAAGAGCTGAACTACAGGTCCTCACAAGGGACATGCTATCTCCTGGCAGACATTCCTGATTAGCTCGATGATTACGGGCACCAGCAGCATTAAGAGGGGGGAAGGCCAGGGATACGATACGCCATTGAACGCACAAGATGGTCACCCTAGGAAATCGTTCTTTGTGTCCAATATGATTCTTGAGGGCTCTGCCGACACCCTTGTAGGTGAACACCTATCTGTAATCCTCTGAAGGGAGAGCCTAATTCTCTGCTAGAAGGAACCACCAAATATTTTCTTGCGAGGTTTGAACACACACTGAAGTTTCTGAGAACTACCAAGGAAACGGAGGGAAGACTGAAATTTCGGTTGATTTGAAACTTTATCTAGAATGGCTAACCACGTGGGGCAGTCGGGTCACCAATGGAAAGGCTGCTCGATGCGTGAGAGGCTCGCACACCGCATGCTTATTTTTTATTTTTATAAATTTTTTTAAAACGTTTATTTATTTTTGAGACAGAGAGAGACAGAGCGTGAACGGGGGAGGGTCAGAGAGAGAGGAAGACACAGAATCCGAAGCAGGCTCCAGGCTCTGAGCTGTCAGCCCAGAGCCCGACGCGGGGCTCGAACTCACAGACCGCGAGATCATGACCTGAGCCGAAGTTGGACGCTTAACTGACTGAGCCACCCAGGCACCCCTATTTTTTATTTTTAAAGTTTATTTATTTTGAGAGAGAGAAAAAGCACAAGTGGGAGAGGAGCAGAGAGAGGAGAGAGAGGGAATCCCAAACAGGGTCCGCACGGTCAGCGTGGAGCCCCGTGCGGAGCTCGAACATACGAACCGTGGGATCATGACCTGAGCTGAAGTCGGACAGTTAACCAACTGAGCCACCCAGGTGCCCCAGCATTTGCTTATTTTAAAAGTCACCTTATTACAAGGCAGAGTTTTAGAAATTATGTAAGTAGGTCAAATTATCTATGAATAATATGCTTTGAAAGAAAGCAAAGCGGGCACTATAAAACATTTAGAATATAAAAGGAGGTGCTACCATGCTAAGTTTAGGAAGCCAGACACAAAAGACCACATATTGCCTGGTTCCATTTGTATGAAATATCCAGAACAGGCAGATCCATAAAGTCGGACAATAGATTAGTGATTGCCTAGGGCTTGGAGGCCAGATGTCTACAATCGAGGTGTCAGGGGACCGCATTCCTACAGGGTTCTGGGGCAGAGCCCTTTTTTGCCTCTTCCCGTTTCTGGTGGCTGGAGGCCCTCCTAGGCTTGTGGCCACATCCCTGCAATCTCTGCCCCCGTGGTCACTTGCCTCTTCCTCTTCCCTCTGTCTCCTGCCCTTCTGCCCATCTCAACTCTCCCTCTGCCTTTCTCTTACGAGGGTACTGGCCACTGGATTGAAGGCCCACTCAGACATCCAGGAGGATCTCCTCATCTCAAGATCCTTAACTGAATTCATCTGCCATCCTTCTTTTTCTAAAAAAGATAGTGTCCACAGGTCCCGCGTATTAGGATGTAGATGTGTCTTTTTGACGATGACCATCTAATCCACTCTATTCAGCAAATAGTGAGTGCAAGTGAATGACCACGCATTGCTCTGGTTTCAGGATGACCAGAGAGAACAACGCAGATAAGATCTTTGTCCTCATGGAGCATATGAATGGAAACATTAGCAAAAAGTATGCCTAGCTTCTTTGCACTTTATTGGTTCAATAAAACAACATCATCATGCAACAACAACAAAAAAAAAAGGTGCACTAGATCTTATAGAATCAAAAAGTCTAAAATATTAAAAACATTACTGTAGATATGAGCATCACATGTCATTAGGGAATTATGAAATAAAACAATGAGATA
This sequence comes from Panthera pardus, assembly GCF_024362965.1. Classification (NCBI taxonomy): domain Eukaryota; kingdom Metazoa; phylum Chordata; class Mammalia; order Carnivora; family Felidae; genus Panthera; species Panthera pardus. The sequence goes on from NW_026526655.1 coordinate 15,565,091, forward strand.
TCATTACATATTTATCAGAATGGCCCAAATCTATTTTTTTAAATACGAAATTTATTGTCAAACTGGTTTTCATACAACACCCTGTGCTCATTCCAACAGGTGCCCTCCTCAATGCCCATCACCCACCCTCCCCGCCCTCCCACCCCCCATCAACCCTCAGTTTGTTCTCAGTTTTTAAGAGTCTCTTATGCTTTGGCTCTCTCCCTCTCTGACCTCTTTTTTTTTTTTTTTCCCTTCCCCTCCCCCATGGGTTCCTGTTAAGTTTCTCAGGATCCACATAAGAGTGAAAGCATATGGTATCTGTCTTTCTCTGTATGACTTATTTCACTTAGCATCACACTCTCCAGTTCCATCCACGTTGCTATAAAGGGCCAGATTTCATTCTTTCTCATTGCCAAGTAGTACTCTATTGTGTATATAAACCACAATTTCTTTATCCATTCATCAGTTGATGGACATTTAGGTTCTTTCCACAATTTGGCTATTGTTGAAAGTGTTGCTATGAACATTGGGGTACAAGTGCCCCTAGGCATCAGCACTCCTGTATCCCTTGGGTAAATTCCTAGCAGTGCTATTGCTGGGTCATAGGGTAGATCTATTTTTAACTTTTTGAGGAAACTTCACACTGTTTTCCAGAGCGGCTGCACCAGTTTGCATTCCCACCAACAGTGCAAGAGGGTTCCCGTTCCTCCACATCCTCTCCAGCATCTATAGTCTCCTGGTTTGTTCATTTTAGCCACTCTGACCGGCATGAGGTGGTATCTGAGTGCGGTTTTGATTTGTATTTCCCTGATGAGGAGCAACGTTGAGCATCTTTTCATATGCCTGTTGGCCAGAATGGCCCAAATCTAAAACGCTGACAACACTAAATGCTGGTGAGGATGTGGGGCAACAGGAACTCTCATCCATCACTGATGACAACGCCAGATGGCGCGGCCACTTTGGGAGTCAGTTTGGTGGTTTCTGACAAAACGGAACATTCTCTGACCCTAAGATTCAGCACTCGTGCTCCTTGGTATTTAACCCAAATGAATTGGGTGCATTGAACCCGTACACAAGTGTTTATAGCAGCTTTATTCCTAAGTGCCCAGACTCAGATGTGACCAAGATGTCCTTCAGCAGGTGAACGGGTAAATGAACTGTGGTACATCCAGACAAAGGCGTGTTGCTCAGCGCTAAGAGAAGGGAGCTTTCAAGCCATGAGAAGACGTGGAAGAACCTTAAATCCCTACTACTAAGTGAAAAAAAAAAAAATCTGAAAAGGTAACATGCTAGATGCTTCCATCTATAGAATATTCTGGAAAAGGTAAAACTGTGAAGAAGTAAAAAATCAAAGGTTGCCAGACATCGGAGGGGAGGAAGGATAGGTGGAACACTGGAAAACTACTGCGTATGATACCATAATGGTGGATACGTGTCATTACACATTTGTCCAAACCCATTGAATGTACGACACCAAGAGTGAACTGTAAACTGTGAGCTTTGGGTGATTATCATGTGTCAGTTAGGGTCATCAGTTTTCACGAATGTACCGCTCTAGTGTGGGATGTTCATAATGGGGAGGCTGTGCTTGGTTGAGGGCAAGGGAGTATATGGGAAGTCTCCATACTTTTCCTTTGGTTTTGCTATGAGCCTAAAACCGCTCTAAAAAATAAAGTCTATTAAAAAGAGTACTATGGCAGAAGAGAACCATTTCTCCATTTAGTTTGCAGTTAAAGAGTATAATGATTAACTTGACGTGGCTTGCCCTAAATGGAGGGCTTCACTCTGTATTGTTGAAGGGCCCTCCTACCTAAAGGGACCAAATTAAGTTCCATCATCCATCACATTCCTTTGGACTGAGGCCCCAAAGGCCTATGTGTAAAGGAAAAATCCATGAGAGGAGGCAAGGCAGGAAGCAATTATAGATCATTAACGCTTTAGCAAACTGTCTGGGTCCCTTGCACGGTGCTGGGGCCCTGTAGCATTTTGTGATGAGGAATTAGCCTATTTGCTTACTTCTGCCCTGATTACAAGATAAAGGAAATATACAGGTGGGGGAAAAAAAATCCACTTCTCTGGATAGTCTACTGTCGATCCCAAGAGGACAAAAGGCTTTTCTAGTAAATCAATTCTGTCAACACAAAACATGTCTTACCGGCATGGAAGGACTTCTAAGTTGGGGTCTGTTCTTAACATCCGGGCCCATCAGGCGCAGTCACAGAAAACAGTGCGTGTTCTCTTAGTGCGGTAGCCCTGTCTAGCTATTGCAATCCCAACGGCCACCTTCACTGTGTCTTAACACATCTCAGATTAACAATACTTTACTCTTCACGTTAGTATAAATGAAACCTGGATAGTTTTGAAAATAGAGGATCCTTGAAAGAACATTATTACTAGTCAAGCAGCTACTCGTTCTTTTTTATACACTGAGATCGCCTGGTGCCCCCCCCCCCACTTGTCCTCCCCGCTCCGACCCAAAGCATCCCCATTCTCATGGCATAAAGGCTCCACTGTTGTTATAATAAAAGCTAAGTCCTCTGTATGACACAGGGAGCAACAAGAGTCTGTTTTCAAATTACACCCCCAACCCCCCAACCCCCCATCCTCCATCCACAGACGTATTGTTTTTTTTTAATTTTTTTTTAAATGTTTATTTATTTTTGCGACAGAGAGAGACAGAGCATGAACGGGGGAGGGTCAGAGAGAGAGGGAGACACAGAATCTGAAACAGGCTCCAGGCTCTGAGGTGTCAGCACAGAGCCCGACGCGGGGCTCGAACTCACGGACCGTGAGATCGTGACCCGAGCCGAAGTCGGACGCTTAACCGACTGAGCCACCCAGGCGCCCCCCACACACGTATTTTGATAAATGTTAACGTCTGTCTTCCAGCTATCCTCTACCATGGGGGAATGACACTAACAAAAGTATGTCCCTCAGGTCTCAAAATGGAAACATTTCGAGTCATTGGGATTTATAGCCTACCCATGGGTTTATTTTTTAAAAAGTCAGGAATTAGTTATATCATTCCTTAAGTGCTGGAGATTAGAACACTAAGATGTAATCCAAAGACCATAGCTGCTCCATCAGTACATACCCATCTTGTTTCTTAGTCCAACCAAAGGAAGCGCGTTCCCCTTCTTCTCAGGTTACTGATGTGATGATTTGGATAAAGACAGACCAGATACCCAACCGTTCTACTCCTATCATGTACCCACGAGAACTGAAAACATAGGTCCTCACAGAAACTGGCACGTGAATGGTCTTAGGGTCATCCTTCACAATAGCCAAGAAGTTTAAACAACCCAGACGTCCATCCACTGCTGAATGGATAAACAAAATGTAGATCAGTACGATAGAATATTATTCGTCCATAAAAAAATGAGAGACAGATACAGACTGTATACAGGGATGAACCCCGAAAACAGTATGCTGCGTAGCCAGATAAGGACAAATATTGTATGATTCCATTTATATGAAATGTGCAGAACAGGCAAATCCATAGAGACAGAGAGTAGATCAGTGGTTGTCTGGGGCTGGAGGGGAGGGGAACGGGGATAGGAGGTTTCTTACGGGCTGAATTTAGATGGTGGTAATGAATACATGAAGACATGAAAAACCATTGAATCACACTCTTCAAAAAGGCGACTATTATGATATGTGACTGTCATCGCAGTTTAAAAAGAGACACTAGACATCGAAATAGGTCCCCAAACACCTCTTCCTCGTGTCCCTGAAGTCCTTTGTTGCAAAGTGTTATTGACAACACCTTCCAGTATTGATTCCAGATAAGCAGCTATGGAGGCTACAAATAGTCTTTGCTTCAGGAGCTCCGCCCAGCTCTGCCCCCATCCGGTTCTGCAGGGCACTGAGTGGGGGACCGCCCATGGCACAGAGAAAGCTGCTGAAAATCCACCTCCTCCAAACCGGGACCAGGGGACTCATGCTAGAGCAATTTTTAGCTGTGGAGACTGTTCAGATCAACACTTTTACAAAGAGATGGGGCTGTGTTCTTGTTTACTTGGTACACGGTCCTCTCTTCTCCCTGGAAGACAGGGCTCTGTGGCATCAGGGAGTGAATTAAAAGCAGTCCTTTGTTATGGTTACTTCAGAACATTCTAGAGGCCACTGCCTAACAGCCAGTGTGAAAAGTTGTTTTCAGTTGGTGAATGTTTTCTCATGCTTATGGCATTACTTTATTTTCTTTACTTTTTAAAATTCTGAGCCCATTCCAGTGTGTGTCGTGTACTTGTGTGTGTTTGTGTGGGTGGGGTGGTGGTGAGTCACTCAGAGAAGCAACTGTAATTTCAAACTAATAAGATTTCATTCCATGCCTGAAGCACCAAAACAAAGAAATTACAGAGCAAACACCATAAATCACAGAAGACTGTCAGAAAACTGGTGCTTGCATATTCAAAGTCCCGTAGAAATGCAGATATAATAGCTAAAGCACAAACGACAGGTGAGAAAAATAAAATAAGTTACAACATTTGCCGTTCTAATGCTCCATTTTTGCAAGCTCAGAGCTGTTTCTGACCTTTCTGAAGGCAAACACTAAGGGTACAGAGATTAGTAATTAAGTCACAGATGTATGAACATCTTTGGGAAAGTCACTCCAAACCAACTAAGCCTCCTTTTCGTTATTAGAAAGGAGCTGGGTAAAACGATAACCTAATATTCGTGTAGGGAATTCTTTGGGGTATATTTTCATAGACATTATTTAATGTTCGTATCATTCTGATTTTACGGATGAGGAAACTGAGGTTTAGAGAAGGTGAGTGTCTCGCTAAAGTTAACACCATCAGTGCAGCGGAACTGGGCTCGAATTTTGTTTTCTGATTGCAAATCCTATGGTCTTTCCACCATGCTCCAACAGCTAGCATCTGATGAATAACATGTTCAAACAGTATCTTTCCTTAAGGAACCCAAAGTCCATGATCCTAACCCATTGCATCCATGTAGCACTCAATAGAGGTCACTTGACTGCCCTTCAGACTGAGGGAATAAGATGTCACCGCTGCTGAGAAAATTTCCAAATGCTTATCTCTACCATTTCACCAATGAACTGTGCAGCAGAAGGCTGAGACCGGTGTCCTTTACTCGCCACTGGACAGATGTCACATCCAAAATGGTACCCACTGCAGGAATGGGTGTCTTCAATACTAATAATTAAAGAGCATGTACAAAAGCTAAAATCATGCATAAGCCTACCCTCCTTCAACCAATCAACCAACCACGAAAATCTGGAAACAACTCTCAATAGCCATGACAGACTACCAGTTAAAATAAATTATGCAACAGTTCAAAAAGTCTTATGAGATATACTGTTAAATTAAAAAAAAAAAAAAGCCACAGGCTGCAAGAGTATATATCGACCCCATTTGTATTTTTAAAAAATGTATTTACATATAAATGCATGTAGGCACATGGGAAATCGTGGATGATAGAATCACTAGGGGGTAGAACTAAGGTCTGGGGTGGCTACTGTGTGTACTGTTTGAGTTTTTCACACAAAAACAAACAAGGGGTGCCTGGGTGGCTGAGTTGGTTGAGCATCCAACGCTTGATTTTGGCTCAGGTCACGATCCTAGAGTCATGAGATCAAGCCTCGCATCAGGGCTCCGTGCTGAGTATGGAGCCTGCTTGAGATTCTCTCTCTCTCCATCCCCACTCTGCCCCTCTCCCCTGTTCCTATTCCCTCTCTAAACAACGACAACAACAATTTACTTCAGAGAAGAGTGTAACCATTGCAAAGAACGTTCCTTTTCATGACCCTTCTCTCTCACATTTTTAAGTGTTTTCATTGTTAGTCCTGCTGACCACAGGAAAATAAATGGTAAAATAATACCGAAAGATCAAAACCATTATTTTTATAGACCCCCCCAAAAGCAAAAAGGCAGTAGATGTTAGTCACTCACTAAGTTCAACTTTCTTATCTGATTCAAGCCACAGACTGTTCCCATCTCCAAGTATGTGCTAAAAAGCTGTGTAACACAGCCAGCCAGGCTAGGCTACAGCAAAAAAAAAAAAAAAAAAAAAAAAAAAAAAAAAAAAGTCTCAGAATTTAAGCTGGAAGGAAAGTCCATCTCTAGTCTTGGCTGACTATTAACCTAAGACTCTTCTGTTTTTGCCTGCATAGAAAACAGTAAAATCTGCAACGGGACTTTTTCACGGGTTAGAAACCCAACACATTCAGGAAAATCACCCCAAGCCATCTGAGCCAAGAGCCCAAGAGCTGATTCTTTGCCAATGAGCTTCACCAATCAGCCAAGCATCATCCTTGGTCTTTATGGGGCAACAACAGCCTACATGACTGGCTTTTTAGTACTTTCAAGATTAGCATGGCTTTAACCAGAACATGTCTGGACCTCTGGAGGGACCCTGTCTGTGGCTCTCGTACCCAGCTGGGCTTGGGGTCCCCTTCATGCTCCCAGATCAGTCTGCCCAGCTCTCGTTAACACTTTGCAAACTACGGTCAGTCACAAACCTCTGTCTGGATTCTTCCATACCCATGGATGACCCATGCGATTATCTCTTTAATACTGGTCTTCAAGTGGGCTTACTCCCTTCTAGTAAAACATTTGTGAAATCGTGACCTGATTCGTGGCTATATTTTACAACCTAATTAAAACCAAGTTGTACATATTTAAAAAATAGAAACTCACCCCACCTACTAAGCACTCTGGAAATCACAGTTATACAATTAAGCGGCTATCGATCTCCACTCATTTTCATACGATTACTTCTAATCTGGGCTATATGCTTGTTTTATCCCCTGGCTGCAGCAAAAAGCCTGGGTCCTAAATGAATGCATACATGCGGTATGATGCAAACAGGCAGTAAGCATGCACGTATCCCTCACTATCCAAATTCTTGTGTTCTGAAATCGGAAGCTGAAGACATTTAGGTAAATGTTTGGATGAATTTCTTGCCATTAAACCTCATGTCACCTGCCACCTGGAACTCAGGAACCAAACAGATTGAAACAATCATAACCGTTGTTGTTCAACCTTGCTACCTGGACGTGGCCTAAAATGTATTACTTTTTCATGTTCACAACTCATGCCGCTCTCTCGGTTCCCCCTCAACAGAAGTGAGCTCACGTTTTTATGGGGCACCAGCCATATCCTCGTCATGTTGGTAAAAGTTGGTAAGAGCTAAGGGGATACGCCTGTATTAGGGGTCTAGTCACCAGCCTGCTTCCAAAGTGGACGCTGGGATTCCTTCCTTGACCTAGATAACACAGACTACATGTTAAGAAGTGATTCTACCCTTAGTGTGTTCAGGGAACCATCAAGGCTGAGAATGGAAAGCTGATAGGCAATGGAAATTCCATCCCCACTTTCTGGAAGCAAGATCCCACCAACAGCAGATGGGGTGATGTGCTCAATACCTCACAGAGCCCACTGATATCTTCACCATCTTAGACAAGGCCGGTGCTCACTCGAAGGGTAAAGACAAAGGATTATCATCTTGAGCCCTTGTGCTGATGTCACAATGCTCAGTAAGAGAGAGAGCTGTGGCAATGACAACTCCTTTAAGATTGCCAGCAATGCCATCTACAGACTGAGGGGTTGGCCCTCCTGGCTAAGGTTCTCCATGATGACCTTGGCAATGTGGAGGAACCTAAGACCATGGTCCATGCCATCACTGTTCACGGATCATGATGGTTCCGTGGTGGTCACGGATGAGAATGGCAAGCTGTGGTGTAATGTCCATGGCCCTTTTTCCTGAATCTCTAGTCCTGCCAAGGCTGCGTGCAAGGTCATCCCTGAGCTGAATGAGCAGCTCACTAGCCTGGCCTCGGGAGTGGTACCATTTCTAACACTAGCTTCCAAAATGAGCTATCATTTTCCCCAGGGCTCTCGTCTTTAGCAACGGCAAGCTAGAGCTTTTCAGCATAGTGCATTAATAATAAGCTTCTGCTGGCTTTACCTAAATCCTCGCTTGCTTAGATCTACGTCAGCTTGGGAGCCATTTAGATGTTAAAAATCAACATTGCTAACAGCAGCCTATATATGGTGCCTATGATAAAGCAAATACGGGATACGCTCTGGCCGTAATTCGGGAGAACAGTAGTTTCTACCTTCAAAGGACACTGGCAAATCACTCTCTTATTTTTCTCCATAAATATAAGAAGGGGACACCAGTAGGTTATATTTAGTGACCAGTTTTTGATCTTTCAATTTTCCCAAGATGTTTTTGTGTACCTACCCTAATTCCCAGTGATTTTTTTCAAAACTGAATTCACTTCACCTAGGCCAATTTCTGTGTTTCATCCGTGTTTTACAAACGTTCCCACAATTCGATCACTCGTGTTCTAGGAGTGGGCCCAGCAAATGGGAAAACTTAGGAGAGGGACACAATGAATATCTGCCCAGACCCTTCTTAAAACCCTGGTCATTGGCCACCTAGGTAACTTGTGTTTCACCATAAAGCATCCGTCTTAAAAACTGTTGGTCATCAAAACAAATGTTCTTACGTGTCCCCTTTCAGCTCCACCAAACCCCAAACATTTACTAGAACAAAAAGAGCCACGTAGACGAATGTACTTGCGTTTCTGTGATGTGTGTCAATTTCCTGAAGGAAAAATATTCAATTGGAAAAAGCAATTAAAATGGGATTTGATTGGGATTAAAATGGGATTCAGGCTCAGTAGATCTGGAAATCTCTCTAGCTCCAGAGAGTGTAGCCTTGAACTACTCTAAGAGAATGTGATCGCACTGCCCTTGCCTGTCCTTCTACGGCAGTATCTGTGGAGGAGGAAGTCTCTGGAGGTGGTGAGGTCGGGGAGGCCATCACGCTGACCTGACAGACCCTGAGCCTGATTTTAGGCTAAGGGACCGACCCTGGACACCTGGTCTTTCAGGACACCGCAGGCTCTCCTTCCACAGTTGATCGGAATTGGGTCATTTTATGTTGGCTTCCTGTAAAGAGATGGCTCTTGCAGGTTCAGGAGAGCGGGTCACCCAGGGAGTCTGTCAGTCTACATTCTTACACAACTCAGAAAAGATCGGAATGGTGGTCACTCAAGGGAAACACAAAAGATTTTCTTTCTGGAAGGATTAAAGACTCCAAGGAGTCAAGCCACACAACCTCATCCATCCAAATTCTGAGTACAGTCAACCACATCTCAGCGGCTTGCCTCTCACAGGACCAGTTGACCGCACCGCACAGAAAGAAATATGGCTTCTGGTGTAGGCACATGTAATGCCACGGTAACTCCAAGGGATTACAACCATCTTTAATCAGGAAAGCGGTCTTAAGGAAGGATTTGTGCCAATGGTCCTTGTTGGAGGGAATACAAGGGTTAGGGGCCTTCTGCTTGCCTGGATTTGGTTCCCATCGCATATGTCCAAATCTTCCCCTTTCTCTTACTTGGCAAGAAATTTAACACTGAGCTAACTGGTGATAGGAACGGTGGACGGTAGTCCCAGACCTTCAGGCCTGGCTGTTCTCTGCAGTGCGGGCCACATTGCCTCATGCTCAAACGACTGCGCATTCATGGGAGAAGCACTGTTTCATTATGAGGTGCTTTCTTGTGCTATGGTCCCTGAGCAAACAAAATTACCAGTTAAAAGGCTGGGAAGGAAATGGAGGGCTAAGGAAATGCATACGAATAAAAATTCAATATGCAAGCTAACAAAATTATGGAAGCCATAATCATAGGATGTAAGGAAGAAAATTCACTTACGACAATGCAGATGACGTCAGTTTTTGGTGAGGGCGCCCTGGCTACGTATCTATCTACTCAATGTATCGGGGGAGTAGCCAAACATCTATTTCCAATTTTCAGTTTGACATCCCTGGCCGTGCTAATCAACACTGGCCAAGGCCGATTTCATACTCGTTTTTGAACAACTATCAACATGATAGCCAGCTCCGTGTGCCAAGTCAGTTTGGGGTCTACAGACCCAAGCATCCAATCTCCATAATACCCTCAATCGGCTATGTGTTTATCGATACCCTTATATACTCCTCACCTCCCCCCACTTTTCTGGTTATACTTCTCTTCCCTCCAAACTGAAAAGAGGCATTCTCATGAAAATTAGGACCCACACGGTCATTTTTCTACTGCTCCCCTCCCCCACCATCACCAGCCCTGGGAACAGCAACTACACATCCATTTGTAAATGTAATGGGCCCTGGTCTAAGATTTAACCTCTCTCCTGGGAAATGTCTAAACGTTGGACAGTCTTCTGTACAGGAGAGAGTACCCAAGCTCTGACGTTCAGGTAGAGGCTCTCATACCAAAGGCGTAAAGCCAGTCAGCCAGACTGGTTCAGTTCCTTTCTGCCAACCAAAGGGTTCAGACATACTCTGAGCCAGCCCAGCGTGAGACCTTAACATTCTAAGTTCTAACCTGGGGCACTGGAATTCCTGATCCTTCAGCCTCTCTGCCAAGAGACTTCTGGTTCTAGTAAGCTCTATGGAAGGGCTTGCTTGGCTTAAATATAATAACACCAACTTTTAGAGCTCAACCAAAAAAACCCAAAAAACCTGCAACTCACCACTTCCCGAAATGAACATATTCTAAAAACTAACATGATACTGCATTTGACAAGGGGGTGTAGACGTGTAAATATTCTCTAGCCCATCATCTCTGAAAAGCAAGTTTCCTCTTCATTTTGGCTACAGTGATGTCTTTCTTCTGAAAACACGGTCTGCTTTTCCTCTGACGCCCCATCTCTGCTGTTTTCCTCTACATCTCTGGCAGAAGGGTTTCATTGCAAGTTTTCTCCCAGGCGGAGAAGAATGGGCTCTCCTCCCCTGGAGTTAGAGGACTCTCCTGAAGGGCCAGTCTTTGAGTAGGAAGGGCCAGGAATCCCAGAGGGTCCCCTGCCTGACGCCTGCTCTCTGCAGGAGGCAAAGGAAGGAGTCTGGAGGAATATAGGCGACATGGAGAGAGGAGAGCAGGGCGCCACTGATTGTCCAGTTGGCCAGTGAGTGATTAACTCTATTAGGAGGGGCTGTTGATCATGCAGTCAGCAGCCCCCAAATGGGCCTGTGACCGGGGCTATAACCTCCCCGTGACCCTTTGTAATGAGAGAGGCTTGACTTGAGCCTTGCCGGTGTCTGCTTTCTGGGCCAACAGGCACATCCCTGAACCCTTTTCTCTTACTGCCACATGCAGGAAGGCGGAGGCCCGTACGGTGGTGAGCAAAGCCTGTCTTTGTACAAAACTACCGTTCAACAAAATGTCTTATGGATTTGAATCGCAGCACAAGTTTTGTTTCGAAGATGGAAAAGGCCAATTCGAAGGTGGCTTCACGCTCTTAAAAATCTGAGGGCCTTGCCTGATGGGCCATTCAGGCTGCTTGGGAACACCGGTTTCCAAACGAATACAGAAATCAATCAGAAAGACCGCTAAGGTTGCAACATTCTAGATTTGCCATGAACCCATTTACACGTGAGTTGCAAGTGAACTGTCCATCAAGTCCGCCCTATGCCCAAATGCCACCTTCTGAGAAAGGCCTTCCCTGACCTCCTTCCCTAACACAGTTACCTCTCCACACACCTTTCCTTTTTCTCCGTAGAATTTCACGCTGCCTGCATTTAGACTATGTATTTCTGTTTTATTGGCCCTATCCTCGCCTGGAACGGATGCCCTACCCTGTTTGCGACCCAGAGTCTGGAACAGTGCCTGGTGTAGTTTGGAATCTTTGCCCTCGCCACCCGTGTCAGCCTAAAAGTCTCTGCCAGCTTCTCCCTCTGCCTCCTCAGTCTTCAAGCCTTAACTTAAATGAAACAGCCCAAAGCACTCTTTCTTGACCACCTTCTTTCAAGTAGGTCTCTGCTTTCACCGTGGTTGTGGCCCAAACGATACCAACAGTCTTCAATTACTGCATCGTTTTACTTAATACTGTCTGTTTTGCCTACTCCTAAATCCCAGGAAAGCAGGCTGGGGTCGGTCTTGTTCATTGCTTATTCCCCAGCACTTAGCATATAAGTATCATCAGATGTTGGTTAAATGAATGACTAAATTTTAAGCTGTTGCTCAGCAATGACAAGGTAAGAAAGGAGATCTGACAGTCTCGTTAGAAAGCAGATAAAAATCTGGTTTCGTGCTCAAATATTTATCAGTTCAGAAACAAACGGAATTGTTACTTTCACACCGAAAAAACCTGGACGGACTCTCGACCAAATTCGCGCCCTGACTTTCCATCAGGGACACTGAGGAGCCATTGCAGATGGGGGGAAATTCCATTTTAAAAAGATCTCAAGGGTGCTATCTTAGTACTTTGTGGATTTTTCTAGCATATCTGGAGCACCCTGAACAGTTAATTACTTCTTTACAGGACTGTCCCCTGTAGGGGGCCAGCCCTTAAGTCATCTTTGTAGAAACAGCTTTTATTCATTTCACCCAAAGATTTGAGTGGCTATAAGGAACCATCTGGTAGGGAATGAAGATACAAGGTCTAGGCTGTCGTTTTTGTGTTTGTTTTTAGACAATGCCAGTGTTGAGTCTCAGAGGAGGCAGGGGAGGTGGCATCATGACGGGCAGTGGCAATAAGAGGAAAAAAGGGAGAAAACGGAGCACGATACACCTCAAATGCATAGCCAGGGGTGGGAGTGTGGGTCATCAGGAGTTCTGTGATTCCAGAGAATGGGCAGGAGGAAGGGCTAAGGGTCGAGACTGAGGCAGAAATCCAGTTGTAAAAGACCTTACGGGTAGTTTTACGGTGCTTGGATGTTAGCATGCTTTAAAGAGTAGTGTGCTATCCTACTGCATGAGATAGGTCACCCAAACACTGTGGGCAGGACGCATTTGAGGGTCCTAAGAATAGCTGTAAGGAGATTAATTAGAAGGTTAATGTGATAGTGCCAGATAAAGACGACGCAGGCTCGAACTGAGGGAGTGTTGCCAGAGATGTGGGAAACAGGAAGTTACAAGTGCAGGGTATAGAATAAAAATCTCTACTGGATGAATAAATGGATAATCCGTGGCTCCCAGGAGAATGGCTGTGCCCACTGCTTTAGAAAATGTATCAAAATCTCAGGGACACCTGGGTGGCTCAGGGGGGTTAAGCGTCCAACTTCGGCTCAAGTTATGATCTCACAGTTCGTGGGTTGGAGCCCCGCATCCAGCTCTGTGCCGACAGCTCAGAGCCCGCTTGGATCCTCTGTGTGTGTCTCTCTCTGCCCCTCCCCCATTCACACGCCGTCTCTTTCTCTCAAAAACACACACTGAAAGAAATAGAAAATGTATCAATCTGAGAAGTGAAAACCTAGTGGACATGAACTGTTTTAAGATGCTTGTGTTTATTTTTGTAGCTTTTCTGTTTCACAGCTCCCTATGGTAAGGGAGATCATTTAGATGTTTTGATTTAGAAGTCCTGCTTTTTAGGGGCACCTAAGTGGCTCAGTCGGTTAAGTGTCCAACTCTTGGTTTCGGCTCAGGTCATGATCTCACGTTCGTGAGTTCGAGCCCCGCCGCACTGGGCTCCATGCTGAGAGTACAGAGCCTGCCTGGCCTTCTGTCTCTCGCCCTCTCTCTTTCCCTCTCTCTCAAAGGTAAATAAAAAAAAAAAAAAAAAAAAAAAAAAAGTCCTGCTTTTCGAATCTAGCAACCTCATGAAAAAATAAGAGTCAATAAGTCACTTACATTGGTAAATAATTTAGGGTTTATAGCTTGTATCAGTACTCTAGGAGGTAATTGAGAATCTTATGTAACATACTAGGTAATGTCTTCTTCAATACTATGTAACTTCTAGGATCAATTACTGGAGTGAACAAAAGATTGTATGACTGGGGCACCTGCGTGGCTCAGTCGGTTAAGCACCCAACTTCAGCTCTGGTCACGATCTCACAACTAGTAAGTTCGAGCCCTGTGTTGGGCTCTGTGCTGACAGCTCAGAGCCTAGAGCCTGCTTCAGATTCTGTGTCTCCCTCTCTCTCTGCCCCTCTGCCACTCACACTCTCTCTCTCTCTCAAAAAAATGGATAAGCATGAAAAAAAATTTAAAAGAAATTGTATGACTGATTACTACCGACCTGAGCATGCATCTGGTGAGATCAAGGTCCCTGAATTAACCAGTATATAAAGTAAAACACACAGTTGATGTCGTTAATCAATGGCCTACGTGTCCTAATAGAATGAAAATAGTTTCTCCATATATTAAAGTGATACAGCACTTTTTAAAATCCATGTTCTTTGCGAACTATTTATTCAATTACAAACAGTAATAAGACAAGGTAATAGGCTATCTGTGCCCCCCCCCCACCCCCCTGAGAAGGAGGTACTAAATAGCAGGTTCTCAATGGTTCTCATGAATGCTGGGAAAGCCAGCTCTAAAATATATAAAAGGGGAGAATATACACAAATAGCATAATATTTGGTTGTGGAAGATGCTTTTGTAGTTACATTTATATAGAGAGTTGATCCTTGAGCAGCGTGGAGGTTGGGGCCCAGTGGAAAATGTGCAACTTAAAAAAAAACTTTTTTTTTTAAGTAAACTCTTAACTCACGTGGGGCTCAAACTCGTGACCCTGAGATCAAGAGTCACATGCTTTACTGATGGAGCCAGCAAGGTGCCCCTCACGGGTAACTTTGAACTCCCCCTAAACTTAACTACTAAGAGCCCACTGTTGACTACAACCCTTACCGATAACATAAACAGTCAAGTAACACATATTTGGTACGTTATGTGTATTATATACTGTATCCTTACCTTTAAGTTGAAAGGTAAAATCTACGAAAATCCTAAGAGAAAATACATTTACAGTGTTGTGCTATATTTATCAAAAAAAAAAAAATCCACAAATAAGTGAACGTGCATGGTTCAAACCCATGTTGTTCAAGAGTCAACTGTCTCTATTATAACCTCATCAGTTATATCTAATGCTTGTGATTTGACGCTATAAAAATAAAGTCAGGGACCCACTGTGTGTTCCAGCAGCAGTCTTTAGGTCTCTATCTGGTTTCCTCATCTAGTCCCAAGTGTAGGCTAAATACTAACCCTTAAACAAAATGACTCCCCCTCCTCATTTTTTGTTGTTGTTCTTGTTATTTATTTGTTGTCTTGGTTAAAGGAAAAATTCAAAAGCCTTCCTGGAAGGTCTTCTGCGATACAGAAGATTGTATGTTGCATAAGGGGGAGTAAACACAAACTAAAATTTGCCACAAAATTATATTTGAAAGGGAATGATAGGGTAGTCACATAAAGGTATTCTAGGGGGGGATTCTCTATTGTCTCTATCAAACAAATCCCAAATCTGGATATAGGAAAGGATAGGCTTTATTCGAAAGAATTATTTGCAAGAGGGGAAAGGCCTCTAGCAATAGGGTAACCCCTCTGGTCCAGAGTTCTGCAAGTGTTCTAAGACTAGCCAGAGAAGGGCTTTTCTGTGATAGGGAGGAATGAAAATGTTCCCTGGGTATGGGGAGGTGGACAGGACAGTGGATCAGAGATGTTGACCCTGAGCTCAGTTTATTCTCAGGAGGGCCCTTTGGCGGGGGGGGGGGGGGGGGGGGGGTTGTTTGGGGTAAATGTGGGTCAAAGTTCAAGGGCCTAGGGATGGAGAGAAGTTTCAAGCTTGGTCAAGCCAGGTATTGTGCAGATTGGCCAGGGGAGACAGAGTTCAAAGAATCTACAAGACAAAAATGGGAATTGGAAGGTTGAGTCTGGCCATACTCTTGGCTTAGAAGTCAAAGAAAGGGAAGAAGAACTTGGGCACTTTATCTAACCAGGTTTTGATTTGTAGGAGAAAGTGCTTTGGTGAAAGTACCACGAGATCAGCTCTGACGTTGCCAAAATGCTTCAAGACCCTCAAACCACCATCTTAGGTTAAGGGCAAGCCGAAGAAAACTGCCAGAAGCTTTCTGAGAAGCTGATGCTAGGCGAAATCAGAATTCGGGTCACTGTGCAAACAGGTGCAAACTTTCCTTTAAAAGAAAAAAAAAATGACCCAGTCTTTACCAAACATTTAAACGTCTGTAAATCTAAAGCCTGCTTACGTTTATCCAGTATACGTTATAGTGACTCATTCTATGACTGTTCTTCTTGGAACTTTCCTAAAGGGCTGCATTTGCCCATCCACAAATATTCTACGTCGACCACCTACAGCCTAACCTGTCGGGTGCATTCCAAAGACTCTCCCTTTCCTCCCTAGAGGCCCTTTATTTTAGGCTGGACACAGTATGACGGCCTAAGCAAGCAGCCGGATTGAGAAGGATTAGTAACGTCACATCCTTAGTTTTGTCATAGCAAATACAGGTATTAAATATCTTACCAAAATGATGTTAGATTAAGATAGGAATACATTTTCCGGGGTGGGGGAAAAGGAATTCTATCTGGATGTGCTATGCCACCTGTGGAGTTGCAAGCTTCTTTATTTTTAATATTATTTTTAGAAACAATGAAGGACTCATGGAACTTATGTGTGGAACCTACTAACATGCTTCTGACATATTTTCTTATGTTTATTTGTAATTTTTATCTATTTCTTTTAGAGAGCGCGCGCGAGCAGAGGAGGAGCAGAGGGAAAGAGAACCTTAAGCAGGGTCCACACCCCACCCCCATCTGCCATCATGTTTTAGACACAGAAATGTTACCGTGTCTGCTTACGTCCAGCTGTTTTCATGGCAGCTGTGAAATGCTGGCATGAGACCAATTACACTGGAGAACCATCTATCTCCTGGTTCTTCAGAGGCGCGCACATTTTCATCATCTTTTACTTTCTTCCCCCCAGGCTCTGCAGGGGCGCACCTCGGAGTAGTTTATGAACGAGGTGTTGGTAGCAATAGCTAACGCATTGTGTTTAAGGTTGCGAGATCCCCAAACCAAAAACTACAGGTAGAGACTTCGGCCTGATGTGTCCGCAAGAACACAAGATTCAGATGCTTTCAGAAAGGCCTTCAAAACATTACTATTCTTGTCTTCCACTTCGTATCAACGTCTGGTGTTTAAATGCACATGACCTCAGCGTCTCGCGTCGCAAAGGCTGGGAAATGTCCAAAGTGTTGCCCAAAGAGTATTTGCCATTGGGTTTTGATTTGGGTATCCATTCACCTTGGCTTTTCCAGGATAATCTCAATCACCAAGATTTCCGTGCCGTTTTCCAAGGATATTTTCTGAACCAGGATCCAGCTCGTGAATGGCTCTTCATATTTTAATCTTAAAGGGGACACCCTAAAAAGGCTCTAGGTGGTCTTATACTCTTTTATAGATTTTCCTTAAACTATTCTTTATGAAGGTATAAAATTATACAAAATATCCATAGGAGAGCTAGATAACAGATTAGCACACCTTAAACACCCTTTGAGGTTACTGAGATGGTTTTAAATAAAGACAAGCACCTGATTTCCCGAAACTCAGGCTTTTGACAGAGTTTTAGTTATTTAGTCCATTCAGTGTTAAACATACCCTTTTAGTTGTCCCCAGGGAAAATAGTCAAACATTCTTTGTAGATTAGTATTTTTTTTTTTAAGCATAAAATCCAGTCTTCTACGTTGCTTTCTACAGTACAAATTTAGGTTTTCATTTCTGAATCCAGCCCCCACTAGGCAAGAGCCTCAAAGAACATTTAGCTTCTTTGGAATGCTTATCCAAGTGAATGAGCCCCATCTTTTTTTTTTTTTTTTTAATGAATTCTAATTAAACATCCACACTGTGATCCTTGTTGGCTAGAGAAAAATGGAGACTTTCCGTCTGTCCCCTTGTGTCCATTCTTTCTAGCTAAATGTTTTCCCCAATTATGTAGACAGACACTGAAAATTGCTCAACCTTGATTTATTTCAGGAAGCCGTCATTTAAGAAGCCCTGATGGGGGCGTGGTCAGGATGGGCTGGGCTCACTTCCCACGGGCAACCCAGATACCGGTGTGTAATATCAATTGTAGTGTTCGTATTAAACCCAGAGTTTCATTTTCTCCTTTGACTGAACCTTCTGTTATGGCCTCATAAAAGAAATCAGCTCCCTTATTTCCCTCATTTAGCTTTTATTTGTGTAGCAGTGTTCGTTTAAAAAGAAGCGAGTTTACTGCTTCTCATAACTTGCTAATTTCCAAGTTAGTTTTTGGAAAAACCTCCAGGATGTCATTTCCCAGCCTCTAAAGTCAAACTGCTATGTATTTGAAAAACATTTTCAAGTTGAACAAAACATTTTTCCCTTCTGATTTCAGTGCCTGTGAATGCCAGAAGAAATTTAATTTTGAAAGAAACAAAAAACGAACATCTTTTTCTAGTTAAATCTGAGCATATGCAATACAATGAATTTATATGTGTACACACACACACACACACACACACACACGGAAGCTCAGAGGAAGACTCATGGGCTTGATGTTTGCCATTGCACTTGGGCCTGAACTAGGAGGAGTGCTGAATCCTCAGTGCTTCCATCTGGCCCCCTGGCTTGAATTTGCAAGGCCAAATGATTCCTAGCAACTCAGACTTGGGGAGGGTCCAGCTATCTCCTTAAGGACACTTTTCACAGGGAACCACTGTTGCTCTTTATGGTGGACACCAAGAAAAAGTGACATGAGCCAACCCAGTCAAGGTATGGGACGGTGGGGCGGGGGTTGGGTCATTCCAGGGAAATTTTATAGGGCCAGATGCATTGTTGAAGTCAGAACATATGATTAAAGACTGCATATCCTCAAAGACATCACCATCAATATTTTTATAGTTGTAAAACTCTTAAAATAAGACGGGCCCTATGGTCAATCGGTTCAACTCCGTATTTCATAGATGGTCAAACTGAGGACCCAAAAGAAATGTCATTTGGGTAGTTATTAGTAAGCTCTGGACTATGATTGGTTGCACATCTCTGAGTCCATTCTGGCCTTGCCATGCCCCCTAGAAAGGCTTCCACTCCTACCACTGAAACATACACTGTGTTAAATAGAGAGGGAACAAAGTAGACTTGAATTAAAATTCAAGTCTCCTAACTCTTAAGGTTCCCTTCCCCCTTTTTTTTTTTAAATGTTTATTTTTGAGAGAGAGAGAGAGAGAGAGAGAGAGAGAGACAGAGCCTGAGCAAGGGAAGGGCAGAGAGAGAGGGAGACACAGAATCAGAAGCAGGCTCCGGGCTCTGAGCTGTGAGCACAGAGCCCGATGTGGGGCTCGAACCCACGAACTGCAATATCATGACCTGAGCCAAAGTTGGATGCTTAACCAACTGAGTGACCGACGTGCCCCAAACACTTTGGTTCTTTGATTCAGTTATTCCTTTTAGGCTAAAAGTTTCATGAGTCATCTTGACCCTACTTCCCTCTCTTTCTTACGCATTCACTCATGAACTTGGGAGTCCTGTTTAATCTCCTATCACACCATTTATCACAAGGCAGCATAAAAACCGTATACGGTGATCCAATGTTGTGTAGACAGGCCAGGAAATAGATGGAAAAGGCGAACTACCCTCAAATCAATAAATGAGGTAGAATTTAGGGAACTTTTTCTTATTTTCTTGGTTTTTGTATTAATGTGGTTCACTACTCATAAAGTGAAAAATAAAATTAATCGAGCACATTTAAGATGCAAAAAAGCAGGAGTACATTGAACGTAATTCATGAACAGTGGTTCATGGCCAGGATTCTGGGATCAGACAGTCCTAGGTTGAAATCCTGTGTTTCCTATTGCCTACGTCAGCTTGGCTGACCTTCTCAAGCTGCTTCCTTGCCCTTGAGATGAGAATAATAATAGTGCCTATACTGCACTCAGTGATGTTTGTAAAGTCCACTGCTTCCTGTCTAGGAGTCAGGACTCCATAAATGATGGCTATGGCTGCCCTTACAGTTATCATTGTCTTGAAAGCTGGCACGGAGGCCATGCTCACCTGAAGAATCCTCAGGCTGTGCCCGCGTAGCCACACGTGGCCTTGCACTTTTGAATTCTAGGATGTTGTTTGCTCTTAAGCAGTTACACCGTGGCTCCTTGAAAGTGGTGTATTCACTGGCCTCACGGAGGAAATAAGAGCACGTGAGCTAGACCCAGCCCGGCAAGGGCAGTGCTGGAGCTGGGGCTCGGACACCAGCAGGTGGACTGGACCCGGGGGCTGGTACCCCGGGAGTCGGTCGAGCCAGCAAGCCTCAGTTTCCCAGATTAGCCCTTAGATGACCGAGGCTCAACTCCAAGCAGGCCTAGTGCCTCCCGGCTACCATGCGTGCCCACTGAGGCTACCAGAGCAAAAGGCTTGACTAGTGTCGGTGGCAGCGGGGCCTCTGACTAAAGAGGCCTCCCCTGCTGTCTGCCCTGGGGAGAAGAGGCCACAAAAGGCTTCTCTGGGGAAGCCGCCCCTCCCCCACCCCTGTGCTGCACTGGTAAAAGGACAGGGAGGAGGACAGATGACAGCCATTAGGTTAGTAAGACTGGGTTTGTCTAGGAGCTCTCAAGCTTCCAGAAAATTCCAGAGGCCTAAATAAAGGACCTCTTGAGCTGTGAACTGGCAGAGCACTTAACTGCTCAAGGCCTTTCCTTCTCCATTCCCAGCACAGGTGACACTTCCGGATCCTCAAAAGCTACAAGAGACCTACTGAGGAAGTCAGGCTCTTCGTCCTCCTGCGGCAGGGCCGGGTGGGCGGGGATGCAGGGCGGATGTAGGCTCCCAGTGACCAGAAGCCTGGGAAGCAAAGGCCCAGAGACTAGAAAAATGCCTTCCCAGGAGGTTCCATCTCCTCAGGCAAGGACAGTCCCCTTCAGGTCAAATCCCCACCTCCTAATGACACAAAGGCCTCCTCTTTTCCTCGCTCCTCCTTTTCTACTAGGCTGCTTTGCCAAATAGAAGGAGGTGGAGTGGACCGTGGGCCTAGGCATGGCAGGGTTAGCAGGCGGCCATCTTCAGGCATCCAGCCCTGAGACAAAGGTACCAAAGCCCTTCTCCACTGTCCCAGGCTCCTGCCCCCCTGGGCACGTGTAACAAGTCTGGGGCACACAGCTTGACGAGTGAGGGTTACTCACAGGGACCACAGCACAGAGAAGTGAGGGACAAATGTTTAGGAAATCCATGAGGTAGCTGTTGTGCATAGAGGGCTCTTGCACAACAAGAATGAGAATTGGAATGAGACAACTCATTCCAATGAGCTGGAATGAAACATTCCAACTTCACAGGCCACGCACATTTCTGAGGAATTAGATGGCGGGCGGGGGGGGGGGGAGGGGGGTAAAGTGCAGCCATTTTAAGCTAGATGAGAAGGACCCATGAGCGCTGGGCAACAGAATCAGGTGTGATCACTCCCTATGCTACTCGCTGGTTGCCGTCCCCCTGGGTAAGTCCCTTAACGCTTGGGCCTCACTTTTGCCCCCTGTGAAATGGGGTTCTCGAATGTAAAGCATTTGGCATGGAAGGGAGGCTTAGCAAAGCAGACCCATTCAAGCATGCAGCTTTGCAAATGGAATCGATTGGTAGGAAAAAAACACTAGACTTGTGAAGATATTATTTGAAAATTTTATCTAAAAGACCCCCCCCTCCCACCCCCATGGTCTATTGATAAGCTCATTCTCTTTTGTTTTACAAGTGAATGGGAGGGAATCTGGGACAAAGTCCAGTCCAGAAGGGTGGTTTGTAAAGACCCACAGAGACTGAGCGCCCCAGCCCCTCCCAACCCCCCAACCGCCCTCCCCCTGATGGCTGCGGACAGTGGGGGACAGTGGGCCACCACAGCCGCCATCCCCCACAGTGGATTCAGAGAAACTGAATGCCTTACCCTCCTCCCTGCCTGGTTGCTGCCTGTTTCCTGGTCTGGATAGGACTTCACAAATGTTACCTGTTTTTTTTTTTACCATGAGACTTAACAGGCTACCATAAAACCAAAGGGAGAAGACAAGGACTGACTGCACCCCAAACTCTATGAAATCTTTAATATTTTGCATCATTTTAGAAGCTCCATAAAGGTATCCCCCCTGCAGGCCCCTGGGCTTTCAAACAACTTCATAGCTCGCAAAGCTGTAAACCAATTGCACAACCATGAGGAGTTAAGTGATGCATTTAGAAGTGATACTTGGGAGTGGCGCCTGCTCTTTGGGAGGATACAATTCTGCTCAAGCAAAACCAAAGCAAACCTGGGGCGCCTGGGTGGCTCAGTCGGTTAAGCATCTGAATTGGTTTCGGCTCAGTTCGTGATCTCAAGGGTTGGGGGTTTGAGCCCTGAGTCAGGGCTCCAGGGCGGAAGCCTGTTTGGGATTCTCTCTCTCTCCCTGCCCCTCCCCTGCTCATTCTCTCTCTCCCTCTCTCTCTAAATAAACTTAAACAAAGACACAAACAAAAACAAACCAAACCCAAACCCAGCACTGCAGCCTTTAGTGGGGGGCTGGGAGCAGGGACAGTACTGGGGGTGGGGTGGCCAGAGAGGGTCGTGGGCACATTTTCCAGTCGTCATCATACAAGAGAAGGGGAGGATCATCTTTCAGGTAATGGTGGTGACACATGGGAGAGACTGAAGTCTATCTTTTCGACCCTAGGAGTCCAGTTCAAGGCTTTTTTTTTTTTTTTTTGAGCCCAGACTAAAACCAAAATATATCCTTCTTGTCTTTCAAAACCAAACCAATACAGTTTGCATAACAACCCCCTAGAGACATTTACTTAATATTTAACTAAGACTCAATTACAAGATTCTACTTCAGAGAATCGGGGGCACAAACTCTGCCGCCTAATTCTACTTCATTCAGTGCAAGTGAGCGCGGGTTGCAATCCGGCCTGTGTTGGATACTTTTCAAGACTCATTAATCTCGGGCAAGAACCAATTTAACGAGCAGGGCAGTCTTTTGAAGTGAATCGTGGTAGTAGTTTAAACAGAGGATTAGGAGCTAATCACATTTAAAGTCATCTTGTGGCACTAAAATTGACCCCAGACTTGGGGGGTAAATTACAGGGACTGGGAAGGCTTTTCCCTTCTCCTTCTGACTCCCCTGTGGGACAGCCAGACAGCCGCCTGCCCACATCCAGAGACAGCACCCCATTCTGACAGGTAGCTTATCACGAAGTTTGCCTCTTAGCCAATTTACGGGTCAGTTTTATAAAATAATACTCTAGATTCTACAGCCATTGGACACTGTCTAGGTCACAGGCACAGTTTAAGTGTAAATTTGGGGTCTGCTGTGTACTGTAGATATCAGCTAGTTAGATTTCAACAATCAGAATGTAAGCCAGGGGTAATCCATCATTTTAAACTTGAACTCCCCAACGTGAGTTCATCGGACTTGGGAGAGTAGGAACAGAAGGGCCTGGCAATTATAGTCACCAGGCAATTAAGCATTTTCCTTTAAAGTGTTTCTTCAATCACATTGAACACAAATGGCAGGCAATCTATCAATTATTTAGCAGTGGATTGGATATGGATTTCAGTTGTACTGTCTAATATTGAGGGGATTCACCACACAAGGCAAAATTAGTAAAGGCACATTAGCATTCAGTCTGCAAAAGAGAGGGCGTGCCTTCTGTGTGTGTGTGTGTCTTAATGTAATCTGGCCCAACTTTGGTTCCTTTCTTTCTGACTCCATGCCACAGACGAACCTCTTCTAAGTGTCATACAGGGAACAAAGAAGACTCATGACCACATTTCAAACCTCTAGGGATCTTCTGAGTCCTTTCTTGTTAGAGCTGGGATGCTGCAGGCCAAAATCATGAGGTGCCTTGAGTAGGTATCACTGCTTGGATGACACCCAAGCCTTGATATTCCAACCTGGCCCATGGCTCTGTGCCCCAATTAACCGTCTATCCCCAGCCCAAAAAACAAAAGCCACGAATTATTAGGAGAGAGATTAACTGTGCCTGACAACACTCAGAAGCAACAACCAGAAAAGCTGTAAGAACAGTTTGGATACGATAACAAAAACTTTAAAATAATCACACTTAGGGATGCTGGGGCAGCTCAGCATCCGACCCTTGATTTCAGCTCAGGTCATGATCTCACAGTTCCTGGGATCGAGCCCCACGTTGGGCTCTGCACTGACAGCAGGGAGCCTGCTTGGGATTCTCTCTCTGCCCCTCTCCCCACTTGTGTGTGTGCTCTCTCTACCTAAATAAATAAACTTAAAAAAAAAAAATCACGGTTAGGTAAGAATCTTTTAGATGTGATCTTTTGATGTTAGGTAGAAAAGGCAAATGTTTACCGATGAGAAAAAAAACACAAGGAAGAACTCAAGACAAATTTTCACTTCACTGGATTCAGGCAGCACAGCCAGGTTTTCTAGGGACTGGTTGCCCAAAGAGTAAGCTGTTTATGGCCAGAGAAACCATAGGCCAGAAAGATTAGGTGCCTGAAAATCGGAATCTCAAATTCAAATACCTGAAAGGGGCCACAGGGTGGTCACAAAGGGTAAGACAAGAGGGAGTGCTAAAGTCTGTGCCCCAACTGCACACCCAGCACAAAAGCACGGAAATTCAATTTTAAAGGACTTTAAGTCACTGTTAATGATACCATAGAGTTCAACATCATTTCTCAAAGTCCCAAACTTCTAAAAATCTTATAAAGACACACCGCCTCTGATCCATGGAAAATCAATGGTTCAGTATCATTTTATAACTGGTGAAAAAAAAAAAATCAATAAAAAAAAATCAAAGCCCACTTAAAAAATACTCAAGAGGCACCCTAACAAGTCACAGAAGAGTTCATGCAAATGGCTGACAGAAATTTGCAAAATGCTTTCATCTTCACTAAAAATATATGAAAACTAAATGAGAGGCCATTTTTCGTTGGTGAAATTACCAGTGATTAAAAAGTGAGAACACACAGGGGCGCCTGGGTGGCGCAGTCGGTTAAAGCGTCTGACTTCAGCCAGGTCACGATCTCGCGGTCTGTGAGTTCGAGCCCCGCGTCAGGCTCTGGGCTGATGGCTCGGAGCCTGGAGCCTGTTTCCGATTCTGTGTCTCCCTCTCTCTCTGCCCCTCCCCCGTTCATGCTCTGTCTCTCTCTGTCCCAAAAATAAATAAAAAATGTTGAAAAAAAAAGAAATTAAAAAAAAAAAAAAAGTGAGAACACACAAAGTTTATGAGGAAGAGTCAAAATGGGTACTCACACAGGTGTTAGGGGGTACTGATACGAAACAATATTTCTAGGAAAATAATTTAGCCACAGGCATCCCTAAGCTTAATGATTCTATGTGTCAGGAAAAGATTTGCTCCCTTAGGAATAAGCTGATTATTTCCTAGTGGATGTAATTTCATTTCATTTTGGTTTGGTCACGACAAAGTTCAAAGGCCAATCTGTGGCTCAACTTTGAATCAACAGGCTACATTGAACTTCAGACGAGGCCTTAATCTCCTATTCTATCTGTATTTCCCCCTAATTTTGCTTTTCCCATTTTTTTCTTGCAGCTCATTCTGAATTGCCATGAAATAGCTGTGAAAAGAGATATATAAGTAAGTAAAATATCCTAAGAACGAGAAAAAAAAAGCTTTCCAAGGATCAACTGTGGTAACAATATTTGCAATGCTATTCACTAAATGGAGAAAAACTTGCTTTTGCAAAGAAGTGAAATTTTGTCTCCTGTTACAAAGCCGACCACCATGCCGTATCACGGCTTCCAACCTTTTAAAGATGCAGCAATATTATTTTTTTTTTAATGTTTACTTATTTTTGAGAGACAGAGAAACAGAGCATGAGTGGGGGGTGGGGGGGGGGAACGCAGAGAGAGGGAGACACAGACTCCGAAGCAGGCTCCAGGCTCCGAGCTGTCAGCACAGAGCCTGATGCGGGGCTCAGACTCATGAACCATGAGATCATGACCTGAGCTGAAGTCAGACACCTAACAGAGTGAGCCTCCCAGGCGCCCCTGTAATACTATTGTAAAGTTTTTATTTTTTGATGGGACTGCCCCACACCAAAATGGAAGTCGAGACAGGATGATCACTCTGGATGGTGACTCTTTGTAAAGCACGATCTAGCACATCTTAGATAATCCATTCACAGGCTTCTCTGTTCAATGAAATCCAATGCCAGGTCAAAAACCTTGACAAGTGACTAGAAGAGGGAAAGGATGACAGGATTGATATTTTTTCAGCTAAGTGCAAAGGCTTGTCTACATTTTCTGGGATAAAAGATCTTTCACTTGTCAAGAAAGTTCTATCAAAGACACTTAAATAGAATATAGTTAGTAAATGCCATATGGGCACACATGAAGCACAATCCTAGCAAATGTGCAATTGAAGGTAACTGGGCAAGGTGTTTTCATGCTTAAAGCCTCAGCTTTAACATTTCTTAAAAAAAAAAAAAAAAAAGGAGCCTAAGAAGCGACAGCAGTGTCTGCCTCCAGCACAGGAGGAGGCCCTGGGAGCCTGGATCAAACCCACTTAACCCCACACGATCCTGGGTGAGTGATTTAACCTTTGTAGACATCAGTTCCAGATCTGTAAAATGGGCTGGCAGTAACCACATCTCAGGATCGCCGGCAGGATTGAATGAGATAAAAATATGTAAAGCAATATCCCAGTGAGTGGCCACGTACGCTGAGGGTTCAGCATAGGCTAGGGCTAATTGTTATCGGAAGTATTATTATCCCAGCCTATAAAATGATGCAACTGATACTAACCCATTGTTATGAAATCAAATAAGATAATAAACACGGATGCCAATAAAAGCAATAAAGGATGTACAATGTGTGTGTGGGGGGGGGCACAGTGATAATTGTGACGAGGAAGCATGTCATCTAACCACACATCCTGCTCGGCTACCTCTGACAGTATGAGTCACTCCCACTATAACAAATGATTTTTAAATGCAATAAAACCTGTTGAGACTCCATCCCATGACAACTGTCGACGGAGTGGAAAAACCTGACAACCGGTTTGGCCCTCCTGAACGCAGCTGCCTTCCAAAGGATTTGGGGCGAGATCAGATGTTTAAAGCTAGGAGGCTCCAAGCTCCGCCCCTAGGTAATTAACCTCACTTCCTCCAGGCTCCCTGAGACCCGGCCCCTGATTTAGGACATCCCTATGCAGGAGAGGCCCCCTCGGTGGAAGCTCATTATCCAGGAGCACCTCACTGTGCTCCACCCTTCCCTCCCTCCCAACCGCCCCCCCCCCCCCCCCCCCCCCCACTGTGGGGATTCCCCTTCCCTTCCAGACTTCCCCACTGGAGCCAAAACCATCTCATTATTATCTCTGAAGCCAGCACAGAGCTCCCCCTACCACCTTGCAATCTCTTTCAATCTGCGTTTCTCTCAGGGCTTCTGTCTCTCTGTTTCTCTCTCTGTGTCTTTCTCGGTTTCTCTCTCTCTCTCTCTCTCTCTCTCTCTCTCTCTCTCTGGGCCTCTCTGTCTCTGTCTCTTGGTCTCTCTCTGGACCTCTTCTCCTCCCTGGGTCTCTCTCTGGGCCTCTCTCCCCCTCCTCTCCTCCCTCTCCACCCCCTTTCCCTGCTCCCCTGCCCCCAGTTTCTGCCCTTCCCCTTCCATCTCTCTGTCTCCACCTATCTCTCCTGGGATGGGCTCCACTGTCCGCACCAGGAGCTAGGACCTCGCACGCTGCCTTGAGGACCCAGCTGACCACCCAGATATGGAACCCCGAGCACGGGTGCCTTGCATGTGACCATGCACCCATTTCTAAAAGCAAGTGACAGGTCGCCAAAGCCCAGGACAACCTGCTCCTCAAAGGAGCAAAGATTTTATCAGCTCTCTGTCCAGCAAAAGGCTGGTAATTCTATCTCACACAGGAAATCCTTTGAGCACTTGGCAATGAGGTCTCCACAGTGAAAAATCACCAAAATGACAATCAGAGAGTCCCCTAACTACCATCAGGTGTCAAGATCCTCCCGGCCCTTCAGGAAAAGTGGTCTACCCTCAGTGGGGGACGCAGCTGGCCCGGAGTACAATCAGTCCAGTACACTTGAAAAATTATTAGAAGTGATTTTGCATCATTTGCTTCACTCAACCACTATGAATGTTGGAACACTGATAATCATATCCAGAAAATAAATGCACCATGCACCTTTCGTGCATTTCGGGAATTCTCCCTGCCCCCATCAGCTCTCCCCGCCTCCCAGTTGCCCCAGGGTCGCACTGCTCTGCAGGTAGGGAAGGGAGAGGCAGAAAGGGAGATGCACCGTTCCGCTAACGTTCCCCTTTTGCAAGATGCATACATGCCTTTGCAGATTCTCAGATCAGATTCTCATAGAGGAGCTAGATTTCAGACTCAGCTGGTTGGGAGACAGGGATGGGGAAAGGAACCAGTGGCTTGTGTTTTCGACTGTAAAGGAGGGGGGAAAAAAGTCAGGAGGAATTTGGGGCCAAATAATCATAACCATAGCCCTGGAGACCTCAGTGGTTCCTTAGGCTAGAGGCTTCAAACCCAGCCCCGTACGCGTGGACATGAAGGATTCTTTGTTCAGCGGACATACATTGTTTTAAAGATGTAAGCCTACATGTAAGAAAATGGGAGGCTTCCCATGAAAAACAAATCTGGCAACTCCAGCCCCTTTTGCCTCATGGCAGCCACAGGTGGCCCTACGGGCGGCCGCTGCCCCGTGTCCCTCATGACCCTCACTGACACCCACACCACCCTCCCCATTCGGGGTATCACTGTTTCACTTCCCTTTCCCTGCCTTAAAGGATATGTGAGATTATGGCTTCTGACCGAGGCCATTCTCACTTGGTCTACAGAGGAGAAAAATAAAGCCCAGCGTGGTGCAGTCACTTGCTTAAGATCACACAGCTTCTCGGAGCAGAGCCGCACAAGAACCCAGACTCCGTTCACAGAGCCAAGTGCTTCTGAACCTCTGTTTTCAGTGCAGAACCTTGAGTCGGGGGAAACAGCCGCCTGTGCTGGTGACCTTGCCCTGATCCTCCCTCCAGTGAAACCACCTGACCTTCCAACTGATTGATCATTAAGACTCCTTCCCCTTCACGAACTAGTCGCTAAGCGTCACCATGTTCAAGTAGTGACTCACAGAGTCCGCCCACGTGTCAGGCCCCTAGTTCTGGGCACTAGATGGTCTCCTGAGACCCCTTGCAATTATTAGTGAACAGCTTCTAGTTTCCAGTTTGGGGCCAAATTGTACTAAAATTGGCCTCTTGGGAGGTTGCATTTCCTGCCCCTACAAGGGCTCCCAGAAATGTCCTTTCTTCTCTGCACATCACATCATCTCTCTCTTCCCGTTTTATTCCCCCAAACGGGGGTGTATGACAACGTACATGAACCATGGGTTTGCTTGCTGTTTGCAAACAAAACAAGTTGTGTTCATAGCTTTTTAATTTGTCCTGTTACTTTTCCAAAGTAAACCACCTGAAAATTCAACTCTAAGCGATTTTTTTTTTTTTTTTTTTAAAGAACATATACACAACATCCTTGAATGCCAAAGCGGGTCACGGTTGTGGGAGTAGCAGTGGTTAGAAGGTAATAAGGATACTTACAACCCATATGATGACCAGTCTTCTGGATAAATAAGGATCAATATTCCAGTGAGTGAACGGAAGAAAGGTGATGTAGAACACTTCTTGACCCAAAGCGGCTGAGAATCTGAATAGGTAATAGTAGAAATAATTCTTCACAATGTACTTCTGTACAGAAGCCTAGAAGACAAAAGTGAGAAGGCTCTGAGTTCATCCAACAGGTCACCACGAGGCCAGTTTTAAAAACCTCTAGGGGCGCCTGGGTGGCTCAGTCGGTTGAGCGTCCGACTTCGGCTCAGGTCACGGTCTTGCGGTCCGTGGGTTCGAGCCCTGCTTCGGGCTCTGGGCTGACGGCTCAGAGCCTGGAGCCTGCTTCCGATTCTGTGTCTCCCTCTCTCTCTGCCCCACCCCATTCATGCTCTGTCTCTGTCTCAAAAATAAATAAACGTTAAAGAAAAAATTAAAAAAAAAAAAAAAAAACCTCTAAAACTCCCCAGGAATTCAACTGCCAAGGTGCTTCCACTATGAATTGTATGTATTTTGCTCAGCAATTGTAGGTAATCGCTCAGCAATTAGAGGGCCAACGAAAGAGCCAAAAACTGTTTCCTGTGCACAGAAGGTGAACTCTGTATGGAGTTCTGTATATTAGGATATGCTCTGGGGCTAGGACTGTGGGGGCTGGAATAACGTCCCCAACGATTTCCACACCCCAAGGGATCTGTGAATTTGCTGCTTTACACGGCAAAAAAGGACCTTGCAGGTATAAGTAATGATGTTGAGATGGAGAGATTATCTGGTTGGGCTCAGTGTGGTCACAAGGATCCTTACAAAATAGGAGGGGGGAGGCAGGAAGTCAAGGGGAGTGTCATCTGAAGATGGGGCGAGGGACCACGAGTCAGCGCAGGGCACCTTCTGGAAGCTGGAGAAATAAGGGAGCAGGTTCTCCCCTTGAGCTTCCAGAAGCAATGTAGCCCCCGTGACGCCTTGATTTCGTCCGAATAAGAAGCATTTTGGACTTCCGACCTCCACAGCTGTAAGAGAATAACTTTATTTTAAGCCACTAAGCTTGGGGTAACTTGTGGCAGCAGCCGTGGATAACCAATACAGAGACTTTGGAAAAATCACTTGCCAGTGTGTCTTTTTAGTTTACCTTTAATTTTTATTTTTTAAAGTTTATTCATTTATTATTTCAGAGAGAGAGAGAGTGAGCGAGAGAGCGAATGCACAAGCAAGGGGCGGCAGAGAGAAGAGGTTAAACGCAGAATCGGAAGCAGGCTCCAGGCTCTGAGCTGTCAGCACTGAGCCCAAGGTGGGGCTCGAACTCACCACCGAGATGTCATGACCTGAGCCAAAGTCGGACGCTTAACCAGGTGCCCCAGGTTATCTTTAAAATGGAACTAGGACAGTCAACGCAGTACGGGGATGGTTTAAGAAACACATCAAGTGCATGCAGGGGCTGCTAACATGCAATTCTATTTTCGGTCACCCTTTCCCTTCCTCTTATCCCTGCAATAGGCAGGTGGAAAAAAAAAGGACTTAAGGGTAGGTTAAAATAGGAATAGGCAGACAACCTATTTTAAAATATGACGAATGTCCTTAAATTAATATCAGTAACAAGTTAACAAAAACATTGTCACCCTGTTAAATAACCCCCCCCCAAAAAATCAGTTTTAATGCTATTTATAGTTGGCATAGCCTTTATATAAATAAAATCAAAGCAAAATGCCAACACTGAGAAAGGGGGAGAAGGTGGCCCCTTTCTTTGGCTTTGCTTTGTTTTACACAAAGTCTGGGGTCCTCGAGTCCTGGGAGAATTCGGAGAATAAGTGGCACACGTTTATTCTGCAAAGAAATGTGCCTGCGAGGGACCCAGAACCTGTGCTGAGTGCCAAGAATATTTAGAAGAGCCAGGCGTGGTACCTGGCTTCAAGGAGCTCCTGTGGGGGGCGCCAAAGAGTACTGTTCAGGGGAATGAATTTGTAAAGGACCAAACTGTGTTTGAGGCCTTGCAAAAAGCCAAGATTACTTTTACACTTTAGGAATAATAATGATAATAATAATAAAAAGATGACCTTGGAAATTGTGAGAATATTAACTGGACTTGACAATGTTGGCTGCCTGCCAAGTACACACTCCTCTCTCCTAAAAGGTTCCTGATTTAATCCCAGCACCTCTACGTGCCCCCAGGCACAGGACTCAGGGGGAAGTTGACACCTGCTCTCAGCTCCAGTCATGGGAAGTTCAAGCATTCAGCCTCAAGCCAAAAAGTACCCTGCAGTGGCCCTGGAGAAAGTCACCGGTCAGGGGCAAGCACAGGTTGTAAGCTCAAAATTCATCTCTCTTGAGGGACAGGCTTTACTTCTAAATGTAAATTCAAGTCAGAGTGGAAATAGATCCGTCCTAAGTAGGAAAGAGGACAATGCTCAAAACGAATTAAATGAGGAAGAGCATAGTTTCACCTCTCTGCCGAGATATTATGGCTGGATTTGCAAGACAAGGACCAATAAAATAGTGACAAATGACCAAACTTCTCTCGGATGCGAGGATTAATCTCTGCAGCTTCTGTTTTATAAACATCCATCCTGCAGGCCCGCCCTTGAGTCAAAGCCTGTGAAAAGCCCCTTTGTCCATAAAGATTAGTTATGTTAACCCACCAGCTACCAGTATACCCAGCAAGGAGTCCTGCTGGAGGCTTTACAGGGAGAAATTTCCCAAACTCTGAAAAGGGTCAAACTCCTCCCTCGTGTCACTGCACAGTACTCAAATGTTATAGGACATTAGAAACACGCGGCGACAACCATTTCCCTACCCTAGAGATTTACCTGAGACCAAGTTCAAGATCTTAATCCTAGTAAATAATTGAAAGACTGTCAGGGAGGATAGCAAACCACTTTTTAGAGTTGCAGATTACTAATTAATATCTTCAGACTTGCTTTTTACAAGCTCTTGGGAATTCTCTTTTTTTGGAGGAGAGCTAGATATTCTCTAACTCTTCTCAGGGACAGAAGAAGCAAAAGTGAAACTAAAAATATCCGTGTATATATAGGACGCCCAAAGGATTTTTTAGATAACATCTCTGAATATGTAATTAAGTAGCATGAGAGCCAATATCTTCGTCCAAATTCTCGGTAATTATAGGTACCTAAATAAAACAATCGGGTGCTTGTCTTTTCAGAACAAGAATCTACGTTTCCCTTGCAGGAGATCTCAGAGCAGATGACTTCAGTATCTCTTTGGAAATAACAAGAATTCCAGTGTTGGTCCCATCGGGAACAATTAGAGGGAGAAGAAACAGGGGTTAGAAATAGAAATGGTATAGAGCCAGGGGCAGAGAGAGGAGTAAAAGCTGGGAGACAGGCAACCAGGTCCCAGAACTCTGCTTCTATATTTCTGTAGAACCAGCCACACATGGGCGCCGACAGGCCAGGCTGTGGGCAGTGTCTCTGGGGCGTGAACCGAGGAAGCGGGGATTAGCAGCTAAGTTTTTTAGGCAAAAGATCATAAAGGCATTGAACACTTAGGCGGGTGGAGAACCACTTTTGGAAATAAAATACTTCTCAGGGTGCCTATCTGTCGCAAAGCCAGATGAAGAAGTTTCTAGTGAACAGGAACGGTGAGATGGAAATGACCACATACCCGTTATTACTAACTGCAAAATGTCATGGACAGTCTTCTCTGTGTGTTTTATTTGTGGCCTTATTGTCCTGAAAGTTCAAGCAGATACACGACTTCTGGACTCAGCGCCGCCCCGGGAACACCTGAACGGTGTTTTGTTTTCCAAACACGCACGGAGGAGCCCTGAACGCCAAGGAAATATAGCCAGGTCAGCACCACTGAATAGAATCAGGGCTGACCCAGAGGGCAGAGGAGCGAACACTGAACAGACTTGGCAGAGGGCCCGGCTTTTGAGCTTTCAAAGGAGGAGGGATACAAGGAATAGCTTTTAGCCAAACAATAAGTGACCTTGGGGAAGTCAGTGCACCTTTCTGCACCTCAGGGGCCTCCGCTGAAAAGGATGGAGTCTGATTATTTCAGCTGCTTTTTAATACACACACACACACACACACACACACACAAATAGATGGGGAAAGTTATCCCAGCGCCTGTTATATAAAATAAGAAAGTCTGTACTAACTGTTTGAAAGTGAGGGGAGGTCTAGGGAACCCCTATTTTCAGGCCAGCCCACCCTGAAGCCCCAAGCCTTTTTCTGGAATGCCTCCTTGAAATAGGTCGGAAGTCAGTTTGAAAACTACGGACCTTAATTTCTGTCAGACCTCGCGTAGCTTTCTGTAATTAACCTTGGGCCTTGAGTACCGGGGGGCTAGATAGGTATTCCGACCTCGAGGTCTTGAAAGGATTTGATAAACTCTGCACCAATGTCCTTGCAAGGTCGTTTTCCTTATCTCTGTTGGTTTTTTTCAGACCTGAGCTGTAAATGCGTTTTCCAAAGGTCAAGTTTGAGACAGAGCCCACAGGAATTCCCCTCTGGGGCGATGGTGTTCAGCTGTGCACTTTAAATGGCAGCAATAGGAAACTCACCATCTAGGGCTAAGAGGGATCAAATCTACGTGGGGGATGGCACGACCTTCCTTAAAAATAAGTTTAAGGGGCGCCTGGGTGGCTCAGTCGGTTGAGCGTCCGGCTTCGGCTCAGGTCATGATCTCTCAGTTTGTGAGTTCGAGCCCCTGTCTGTGCTGACAGCTCAGAGCCTGGAGCCTGTTTCAGATTCTGTGTCTCCCTCTCTCTCTCTCTGCCCCTCCCCCACTCATGCTCTGTCTGTCTCTCAAAAATGAATAAACGTTAAAAAAAAATTAAAAAAAAAAAGTTTAAGACCCAGGGGCGCCTGCGTGGCTCAGTCTGTTAAGCATCCGACTTCAGCCCACGTCATGATCTCACGGCTCGTAAGTTCGAACCCTGCGTTGGGGTGCCGACAGCTCAGAGCCTGGAGCCTGCTTCGGATTCTGTGTCTCCCTCTCTTTCTACCCCTCCCTAGCTCACGCTTGCACTCTCTCGGTCAAAAATAAATACAGCTAGGGGCACCTGGGTGGCTCAGTCGATTAAGCGTCCGACTTTGGCTCAGGCCATGATCTCTCAGTTTGGGAGTTCGAGCCCCACGTTGGGCTCTGTGCTGACAGCTCCGAGCCTGGAACCTGCTTCAGATTCGGTGCCTCCCTCTCTCTCTGCCCCTCCCCCACTCATGCTCTGTCTCTCCCCTTCAAAAATAAAAACATTAAATAGATAAATGTAAATAAGAAAAGTTTAAGACCCAAAGCTCTTTTATAAAACACACGGAACAGCAGCACTCCCTTCACCATGGCCTTGGTTGAGAGAAGTTTTACAGACTGAGGAGGAAGAAGCCACTGAACGCAGAGCAGATAGCCTGTGACAACAGGCCAGGGAGAGGGAAAGGCCCAATGTCCGCGGGTCACGAACACGGGCTCCGGAGGCAAAGGTCTCCCAGCGAATCCCAGCTGCTCCCCCACACGCTACCTGAATAGTCTCACACCAATGACACGATCTCCCAGGGCCTCAGTTTCCCCTTCTGCAAATGGGAATAATAACAGTATTTACCACTCAGCGACGCCGGCAAGATTAAATAAATCAGTAGCGCTGATGGAGGGTGCAAAGCAGTCCTTGCAGAGCCGGGCGGGAAAACAAAAGAGCTGCCAGCCACGGACGAGGATGTAGCCGTCAAGATTTCTCAGAAACGCATGCAGGTCACCTGGGGCACCTTGTTAAAGTGCAGCTTTTGAAGGATCACCTGGGGGGGTGGGGGGAATGCTGTGCGGGCCACCGATCTCCCAGGTGATCCGTATGTAGCCAAGTTGCCAAGCCTCGGACCACGCTTTGAGTAGAAAGGTCAGCCCCCAGAAGAGCTTTTAAAGCCAAAAGTCAAGGGGTGCCTGGGTGGCTCAGTCGGTTGAGCGTCCGACTTCGGCTCAGGTCATAGATCGAGCCCCGTGTCGGGCTCTAAACTGTCAGCGCAGAGCCCTCTGAGGATCCTCAGTCCCTCCTCCCCCCTCTGTCCCTCCCCTGCTCGAGCTCTCGCAGTCAAGAATAAATAAACATTAAAAAAAAAAAAAAAATCAAGCTCTCAGAGTTAATCCTCCCTGTTAGAGGAAGTCTCAATGGGAGTTTAGGAGCATAGGATAGCGTGATCAAAGCAACAGGTCAAAATGCTGGTGGCAAACCAGAAGGGGACAGTTAGCAAAGTCCATGGACGACCCTCCAGTAGGGTCTGAACACAGGATCTGAGCCCAGACAGGCACCTCGATGGCAGGAAGTACTAAAGGGAAGGCAGGTGTAAGAGACGCCCCACCGAAGTAGCAGCAGGATCAAATAACCACCTGATAATGAGGAAAGAAGGCAGCCATCTTGGGCTCCTTGCCTTTATCGAGAAGGGTTTGCATAAATTCCTGGATGACAAACCTTATTTCCTTAAAGGGAATGTTTGTACCACTGTTAGCACCCTGCGGAATCCCGGCTCGAAAACAAGGTTCTCTGACCTCCGTAGGCAGGGGCGTCTGTCCTTATGTTCTCTGTTGAAAGGGAGGCAGCAGTTTGCTTTATTATTTTTTTAAGGTTTTTATTTTTATTTGTTTTGAGAGAGAGAGAGAGATAAAGAGGGATAGGAACGGAGAGAGAGAGAGAGGAGAGAGAATCCCAAGCAGCTCCGCACTGTCAGCGCAGAGCCTGATGCGGGGCTTGAACTCACAAACCATGAGATCTTGACCCGAGCTGAGATCAAGAGTCCGACCCCCAACCGACTGAGCCACCTGGGCACCCCAGCTTGCTTGCTTGCTTGCTTGCTTGCTTGCTTGCTTTCATTCATTCATTCATTCATTCATTATGAATGAACTTAAGGAAAGGTAAAAACTAAGAAGAAAGTATGCCATATCCCGTTAAGACTGATGGTTTGGGAGGAAGTTCTGATTTTTTTTTAAGCCCAACTGGGGAAATTCTCTGTCACCTCGAGTTACGTCTGCATTCGCGTGCGCGTGTTCAACCTGCACGCTCACCCTCACCCATTTCTGAGGGTTGCCACATTGGGCACAAGCTTGCCCACGATCATTTTTCGAGACATGCGATACCTTTTTGTGCTTGGGATTGTGGGAGAAGAGGGCTATCAGCCTATGGTATCCAGATCATTAGCCATTTATGGAGACCGGGGCCTCCCCGGAAAAGTACCTTCTGTGGTTGGGACAAATGTCCCAAAAGGCAACAGAGTCAGGATGAAAACTCTACCTTGTATCTATTCAGCCAGAATTTCTAATCTAGAGCCCAGAGATTGAGAAGGGCAAATTCCCAGAACTTGGTGTCTCTTCTTTCTTTTTTTTTTTTAATTTTTTATTGTTTATTATTTTTGAGAGAGAGAGACAGAGAGCAAGCAGGGAAGGGGCAGAGAGAGAGGGAGACACAGAATCAGAAGCAGGCTCCAGGCTCTGAGCTCTCAGGACAGAGCCCCGACGCGGGGCTCGAACTCACAGACCTTGAGATCATGACCTGAGCTGTAGTCAGCCGCTCAACTGCCACCCAGGCGCCCCGGTGACTCTTCTTTCAATAGAATCTGTAATTTGCAAGGTTTTGGTCCTGCTACTTCTCTCTGAAAGACTAGGCTTTGGTGGACGTGCCATTGCACACTGCAGGAATATTTATAAAATAAACACTCCCTCAAACTACTTATTTTTTCTAATGTTTATTTATTTTTGAGAGACAGAGACAGAGCACCAGCATGGGAGGGGCAGAGAGAGAGGGAGACACAGAATCCGAAGCAGGTTCCAGGCTCCGAGCTGTCGGCACAGAGCCCGACGCGGGGCTCGAACTCACAAGCCACGAGATCATGAGCTGAGCTGAAGTTGGACGCTCAACCGACTGAGCCACCCAGGCCCCCCAGGCTATTATGAGACACTATCATGTTCATCCACCAAGTGCAAACCAAGCAATGCCCAACCTTTAAAAAGAAAATTGAAGGGGCACCAGGTTATTGCAGGTGGTGGACATTCAACTCTTGATCTCAAGGTTGTAAGTTTGAGCCCCATGCTGGGTAGAGAGATGACTTAAAAATAAAATCAAGGGAAATTGAAAATGGCAAATCTTTTCTAAACAGAGGTCATGTCTGTGTCGATCATTGGTTCATTGTTTGCACTGCAGTGATGGAAGGTTAACAATAAGATTATTTCAGTTAGCAATATGATAAAATTAAAGCCGGATAATGTAATACAAAGGGGGCATGTGTGTGTTGGGGGTTGCTCTTCACGGAACACCCCTTTGAGCTGGACCCCGCCTTGGGAGGTGAGCCGGTTCCTTTAGGGTCTGAGGGTTAGAGACCTCTTAGGGGCACCTGGGTGGCTCAGTCCGTTGAGCGGCTGCCTTTGGCTCAGGTCATGATCTCGCGGTCTATGAGTTCGAGCCCCTCATCGGGCTCTGTCCTGAGAGCTCAGAGCCTGGAGCCTGCTTCAGATCCCGTGTCTCCCTCTCTTTCTGCCCCTCCCCTGCTCATGCTCTGTTTCTCTTTCTCTCAAAAATAAATAAACATTTTTTAAAAAGAGAGAGAGAGAGAGAGACCTCTTAGTAAAAAACCCCAAAGCGCACTGGAACATGACGGTTTGGGATTTAGGGAGGCCCCGACAGTCACTGAAACAGTTTCAGATAAGAGCCTGATGTGATCTACTCCAACAAGACTAGAACAAATCTTGGGTCGGAAACAGTGAGAAGCAGCCCTGCTTTAATTCTTTCATTTTTTGATTTCTTAAACTTCATGAGAAAATACCATTAATTAGCAGCACTGAACTTAAACTGGGGTGGAGTCACGCTGCTCCCACAGTCAGGTAGCCACATGATTTCCTAGAATCACATCTCTTTGCTAATAGGCTCCCAGCCCTTTTAATTAATTGCCCTTATTATTACTATTTTTTTTTAAGTTCAGGGAATCAAGACTTTCCAACCTATAAAGACAATTACATGACGATTACTTAGGAAGCCTGAGAAGGACTGGCCGTGTCCCTTGAAGGCGAAACAGAAGAAACAAGAATGAGCAAGGGTTTCTTCTCTCGTCCTGACATCCAGATAGAATTACAAGTTGGGTGATCTCACGGATGGCTAGTCGGTGTTAGGTGATTAAAATTTCAGGATGGCGACACCGGAAGTCAATAAAATGGAAGGACAACTTCTCTGAATGAAAGAGCTCAAAAGGAGACTGTGTGTGAGCCGTAATCATCTGCTCAGCTGGCATGTGTCAGGGTCCCCCAGTCTGTGTCCCAGAATAAGAGCAGCTCGAGAGGACTGAACACAAGGTGGCCCTTGTTCACAGCGGGGGGTTTAGTGGGGTTTGAGCTTTGTTTTTGGTGCTTTTTGTTTTTGTTTTGTTCTCCTGCCAACCCATCACCTTTCAGCTCATCCTCTGCACATCTGATATCTTGTGTTTCTTTTCCTCAAGAGCTGGCTCTCAGATTGGGCACCGGCAGAAAGGATGGACCAGTAGTTGTCAAAGATAGTGAGACTGTGACAGTGACCCACGGTGGCAACCATGTCCCAACCTGAATCTAGAAACGAGTCCTCCAACTCAACAGAACACGGTCTCATCATTGCTTTCAGAACCCGGTGCCTGACACACACAATTATTTGCTTACGAAGCAAATCTAGGAATGAGAGAGAGAGAGAGAAAGAGAGAGGGTAGGACAGCCCTTTGCAGAGACTAAAGATGGGGCCTCTGCTGGGAGAATTTCCTCCCCAGGCAATAAGAACAGGGCAGGAGTCAACACAAAGAACAGGAATAACCATTCCCGTTTTTAAAGGGGGGTGGGGAGGCATGGGACAACCAGCCGCCCTTTAAATTCTCAAAATGTGTTAAGAACTTAACTGTTTTTCAAAAACATTTTGGATCTGCTAAAACCTGAAACACATTGTACGAAACATTCTTCCCCCTAATTGTTAAGCCCTTGCGTATTCAGGGGGATTTTTGGTGCAGATGTTTCTGATTCGTTTATATTAACTTATCAAAATGACATTTGGAAGAGCTATATGTTCAAGAAGGAGTCTCATAAGCTTGGAGTTCATTAGTTTTAACCCAGGAATTTCACCCACCCCTCCCGCCCCAACGCACACACTCCGCATCCAGAACTTGGAAGGGCTGATTCCGTTCTGTTTTAAAAGCGTGGCGGGAACTTACCCAATTCCTAATTCCCTTCAGAAGACATTTTCTACAGCATGGAGGCACCACCGGAATTTTAGAAAGTTATCTGGGCACATACAAGGTTTTCTTCTTGGTGAGCATTCGCATACACAGATTTAAAAACAAACATTTAAGTGCTACAAAAATGAAATGGAAGTCCGACAGCTTTGTGCCCGAAGTCAAGGGGATTTTTATCCAGAGGCTCTCCTGCTTCTTTCTTGCTCCTCTGGGCAAAAGAGACACAGAATTTTTAACTTGGAGTTTGCTGTTGTTGTTTTAATATGAAATTTATTGTCAAATTGGTTTCCATACAAGACCCAAAACTTGGGAGTTTTCTTTGCTGAAGGCGAGCGTGTTAGTGGGTGTGTGTGGACACGGATGGAGAGGGAGAAAAGCAAATAAACCTTCTCCGTGCTACCTGTGCCCGTTTCTTGAATCCAGCCTTCTACTTCTCTGAGCTCTCCGGGAATCCAAGATGGTAAACATAGTACTTTGGAACCATTTTTCTTTCTCGATCCACCCCCACGCCCTGGGGCACTGTCACTCAACGGCAGTGGGCATCGAAGGGCATCAGATGGGAGAGATCCGGGAAGGACAGGTGGATGGACGGACGGAAGGGAGGGGCTGTTTCCCAAGACCCTCACCCCCTCTGCAATCCCCTTAAACCTCGTCCACATGAAAAAAGCTGGGGAGGTTCCACCAATTTCCATCATGTTCTCAAACTGCAGTTCCCTCCGCAAGGCTCTCTCTGAGCAAGTTTAAAGCCACTCATCACAAAAATAGATGTAGGAAAAGCTTTGAAATAGTGTGTATACACATGAAAGGGCACTAAGAAGGAAACCATGCTGGGTCAGAACAATGGTCCTCCCCACCCAGCCTGTCCCTGGCACACTCTGGTTTCTTTGTGCCTTGTGAATGCCGTTTTTTGTTTTGTTCTGTTTTTTTTTTTTTTTTTCTTTTAATGTTTATTTATTTTTGAGAGAGAGAGAGAGAGAGACAGAGCGACAGCAGGGTAGGGGCAGAGAGAGAGGGAGACAGAGAATCCAAAGCAGGCTCCAGGCTCTGAGCTGTCAGCACAGAGTCTGATGTGGGACCCGAACCCACGAACTGTGAGATCACCACCTGAGCTGAAATCAAGAGTCAGGTGCTTAAGAGACTGAGCCACCCAGGTGCCCTGAACTTTCTCATTTGCGAAGCGCATATGTGTATCTTCACGCACACAGTGGGTATAACACCAGCTCCCTGGCAAGGATGCGTGGAAGAGGAAATGAAGTCACGTATGTGAACCACATTGTGCCACATCAGATACTCGGTACGTGGCTCAATAAATAGTAGTTGTATTTGCATTGTTTTTATTAATAGTCTAAATAATAAGAAAACATCAGAAGTAGCCACTTATAGTGGAACACGAAGAGGGAAAGGAGTCAGAGGATTTGAAAAACAAAGACATCATAGAGGAGGCAAGGAGGCTGGGGAACTGTGACAGAAGGCAAAGGGCGGGGGGGGGGGGCATTCAGCCGAAGGGACAGTGAGTGCAGAGCCACGGAGGCAGCAAGCCGGTGTCCCGGACTTGGGCCACGTCCTGTAAGCTAGAGTGTAAGGTATTTACAAGGAGGTCTGCTGGTGGCAGGGCCGGAAGGGGACCGGAGGCAGACAGAGGAGTACTGAGAACCGTGGGTGATGGGGGGGCGGGGCACTGAGTGTGAGCCAGGAATGACCTGGTCAGAGATGTGCTCTAAATGGCCACCGTGCTCCCAGTCTGTCCTTTCTCACTGAGCTCCCACGTCTTTCAGATGCAGAGCGTCCAAGGGCTGGGCACAGACAAGCTACCACAGGTGCCCCCAACCGCTTCCCACACTGTGCTCATGGAGGGTGTGACAGCCAGTCGGCCCCTGCCGCCCACAGTCCCTCAAACCAACGCGAGCCTCTCTCCGCTCCCATTTCGCCCCCGAGATAAAAGCTGGGCGACTCCGAGAGTCTCCACCGGCCACGCTGGAAGACGAAGAAAGCTTCCTTTCTGTTTTTGGCCTTGGCCGAGTCATGTGGGATCTGATGATACAGTTATTTAGCAAGAAACCACAGAAACAAAAACAAGTTGATGAAACCCAGAGAAGGCGAGTTCTTCCACGGACGGTGACCGAACGCCACAGGGCCACGCGACGACCCACCCTGAACAAACCCGTAGGCTCCAGGTGTCAGCTCAGCTCTGTCACCGGCTGCCACATGCTTCATTCAGATGCCACACAGGGGACCACAGTTCCTAGACCTAAGGACACAGAAGTCACTGGAAATACCAACGTGCGGAAAATGTGGTTCTCATTTCTTTTCACAAAACGCGATTTCCAGAAAGTGCCGTGTGACTAGAACCGATGACCCTGATGCGTCAGAGATGGTCAGAGAAATGTGGGGTTTGCAGCCTCGATGAGCAAGGGAACCAGACCAAGTTCAACAGGCGGTGGCATTCTGCTGCTGAGAGGGACAAGGGTGAATCAGGGAGGACGTGGATGGGCAGGCAGAGGAGAGAAAAAGAAAAGGGTTGGGGGTCCTCCCACCCCAATTTCAGAAGGGTGGACGGAGGCCCATGTATGCAAAGCCCTGTCCACTGGCTCGCGCACACGCGCCCGGGCTCCCTTCCTGCAGCTCTCCAGGCCGCGACGGCGACCGTCCCCGCTAAGACAGTCCTCGACACACTGTCTGAGATGGAGGCTGCTCTGGTGCAAATCATGACTTCAGGGTCACGTGTGTCCTTGTTCGCCGCCCACGCCGGCGACATGGAGACCACTTGTTTGAAATTCAGAATTTCAGGTCTCATCCCAGACCTGCAGGATCACTGGGAATTTTAAGCAGCTCTCCTAGGTGATTTGCATGCATATGAAAAGTTGAGAATATTGGTGTTTGAGAAGCGCTAATCTATATTAGCAAATCTATATAGACAATCTATAGTTTGTCTATACTGAGAAGACAAATACCGTGTGTGAACGTACTGAAACCATACAGTTCTCCCCAGGCCTGCGTAGCACGCAAGGGGAAACGACTGGAAAGGTACGAAATCATTCCGGGAAGCACAAGCAAGTGCGTTGCAACGGAAAGTAGACTGGGGGTCGCCGAGGGTCGGCACCGCGGGGAGAGACCGCTAATGGGGACGGATTTCTTTTTAGGACGATGGAGATGCTTGCAAACTGATCGTGGTGGCGGCCGCCTAACTCTGGGAGTGGACTGAAAACCAAAGCAAGCGGCGAACTGCACGGTATGTGAATTGTACCTCAACAAAGCTTCAAAGTAGACATAAAAAGCCCTGGAGAAGCTTGGGAATCCCAAACTGAAAACTTCCGATTTCTGTACAGAGACCACGTGGGGAACCGGATCTTGAAGGGGAGCTCAGCTAAGAGGCGGTCCCAGTTGGCTGAGGTTGAAGCGGTCGGTTAGGGAGGGGAGTTTCTTTCAACGCAGAGGCATTGAAATGGTCCACTGGCTCTTACAGGATTCAGTGCTGCCCTTAGAGCCAGGCTACCAGGACCTATGCCCTGGACTCTGTGATTCGCGCCCCACATTGACCATCCTTGAACCACGTCCTTTCTCACAGACCAAGGGAAGGTGTTCAGTCTTCTAGATTGTTCTCCAGGCTCTTGGGATCCCAGCATTCTTTGCTCAAATGCCTAAGCCTGCATACAGGGCTTGCACCTTCTCTCCCCCCAAGTCTGTCCTCCCTAGTCTGGACAGGAACACCAGTGTGCACTCCCCAGACCCGAGGGCTAGCCATTGGTGGGGGACGTAGACAGAGCCCAGGCACATGGCCAGTCCATCATGCAGTCCTGGCTGAGTGGGTGACAGGCTGGCTCCCTGTCTTTGCAACGTTCCAGTGTGGAACTCTGGAAGCCTGAGAATTCTAAACACGAACCCGGCTTACCAGGTCGCGGGAAGATACAGATGTCAAAGTAGGAGGTCACAACGTGTCATACTTAATGCTCCGTCAGCTAAATGAACGACTTTAAAATATGTTGACCTATGGGATCTCTGTG
This sequence comes from Panthera pardus, assembly GCF_024362965.1. Classification (NCBI taxonomy): domain Eukaryota; kingdom Metazoa; phylum Chordata; class Mammalia; order Carnivora; family Felidae; genus Panthera; species Panthera pardus. The sequence continues at coordinate 15,608,520 of NW_026526655.1, forward strand.
TGCCGTTGTGCGCTTGTCCTAAAACCCTGCAGGTTTAGAGGTCGATCATTTTTTCTTCTTCTAAGTTTATCAAGCAGTGAGTATTTCTGATCTCCCCAGCATGTCAGATTTTATAGGTAAACGTTAATTATTCATTAAAGGCCACTTTTCATTACTTCATACATAATAAATACCAAGGATTTATTTTTGCTCCAAAACAGTACAGGAAGCTTTAGGATAAGAATCATCTTAAATGTGTTTGTTTTCATGTTTGCCTCGTATTTGCAAAACAAAAGGTGATTAAAACAAAAGGGGGTTGTGTTTGGGGGGAACTCCCTCCCAGGAATTAAAAAGCAATGAGAAAAGGCACTCCTGAGCTACTTTTCTTCTTCTAAAAGATGGAAAAGGACATCGTTGGGGAAAAAAAGAAAGCCGTTGGAAACTGGTTTTTGTTTGTTTTTTGTTTTTTTTTTTGAATAACAGAAACAGCTTAACTAGAACTTTGGGGGGAAAGAAGAAACTTAATGAGTTTAAGCATGAGAGTTTGGACAGTTTCTCCTGGCTGTCCAATTCTTCGTAACTGATGGTTTGGTAACAGAATTCTAGAAGGGGGCGATTTTGTTCTTGGCACACACAACCCAACATCTGAGCAGGAGAAGTAACCTCACTTTTGCGCCCTCCAAACTATTCTGGTTCTGGAATTACTTTCTTTCCTGCTGAGCTGTGAAGCCAAGGCCAAGCTCACAACCTTCCTCTGCCCTCCCGTGAGGGTACAGATGTCACCCATGCCTGATGCCAAGCAAACTGCCTCCCACTCAGATGTATTTGCAGAACAGGCTCCCCTATCCCTTCTGCTTCCCCCCCCCCCCCCCCGCTCCCCACCCCATCATCTGGATTCCTTGTGGGAACTCTGTAGCTCTTTCTTTGTAGTGAGGATTAAATTTAAATACAACAATTTGTATAGCACATGTTTCGAAATTTCAATCATTTTGGAAACCGGGGAGCTAGGGGACATGGGAAAGATGATCTCAGATAAGAATGAATTCGTAAGTTGCCATACGGCTGCTCCATCCAATATGGTAGCCATATGTGGCCATTTACATTTAAATGTAATTAGATTAAAAAATCCAGTTAGTTGTACTAGTCACATTTCCAGCGCTCAACAGCCCCATGTGACTAATGGCTACCAATTTGGACAGCACAGAAAGTTCCAATGCATGTGCTGAATGGGAAGAGAGTTTTCATGTTTTCTTCTATAGTCCCAGTCAAGCCTGCTTTAACTGTGTTGTTGCTACTATGATTTCTTATACGGTCACATTTCTGCAACTTAACGCAATTTATTCTTAAATTCTAAAAGTAGAGCGTGGTGATACATTATCTACATGGCTGCACAGATACTTCACAGCTTGGCTAATGTACTAAAAACCACGGAGTTAGACATTCTAAAAGGCTGAATTGGGTGGTATGTGAGTTATTCGCGGTTTAAAAAGGCCCAACTGGTCAAATATCAAGTGATAATTTCATAAATCCTCCTCGTCAAGTATCATAGAGCAGTCAAAATGACCTTATTCAAATGTAAAGCAGAGGAGGGTCTGGGTGGCTCAGTAGGCTAAGCGTCCAACTTCAGCTGAGGTCATGATCTCATGGTTGGTGAGTTTGACCCCCATCGGGCTCAGTGCTGACAGCTCGGAGCCTGGAGCCTGCTTCAGAGTCTGTGTCTCCCTCTCTCTCTGCCCCTCCCCCACTTGTACTCTTTCTCTCTCTCTCAAAAACAAACATTTAAAAAAATGTAAAGCAGAGAGAACCAATTCATTTCTAAAAACAAACAAAACAAACAGTGGCTCCACCCTCCAACGAACGACTCTCCCTTGCACTTGGGAGTCCAAATGCATGTTCAAGGCTGGAGGTCTGACCACTGCACATCTTTCCTTTCTCTCTAGGGGCCCACCTCCTTTTTTATGCTGCAACCCCTCTGGCCTTCTTTTATTTGTTTTAAATGTATTTATTGTTTAATTTACATCCAAGTTAGTTAGCATATAGGGCAACAATGATTCCAGGGGCAGATTCCTTAATGTCCCTTCCCCATTTAGCCCATGTCCCCTCCCACAGCCCCTCCAGCAACCCTCTGTTTGTTCTCTAAATTGAAGAGTCTCTTATGTTTTGTCCCCCTCCCTGTTTTCATATTCTTCTTGCTTCCCTTCCCTTAGGTTCATCTGTTTACTATCTTAAATTCCTCGTATGAGTGAAGTCGTATGATACTTGTCTTTCTCTAATTTCCCTTAGCATAATGCCCTCCCATTCCATACACGTAGTTGCAAATGGCAAGATTTCATTCTTTTTGATTGCCGAGTAATACTCCATTGTGTGTGTGTGTATCACATGTGTACCACATCTTCTTTATCCATTCATCTGTCCATGGACGTTTGGGCTCTTTCCATACTTTGGCTATTGTCGATAGCGCTGCTATAAACATTGGGGTGCATGTGCCCCTTCAAGACAGCACACCTGTACCCCTAGGGTAAATACCTAGTAGTGCAATTGCTGGGTCGTGGGGTAGTTCTATTTTTAGTTTTTTGAGGAACCTCCATACTGTTTTCCAGAGTGGCTGCACCAGTTTGCCTTCCCACCAGCAGTGCAAAAGAGATCCTCTTTCTCCACATCCTTGCCAACATCTGTCGTTGCCTGAGTTGTTAATGTTAGCCATTCTGACAGGTGTGAGGTGGTAGCTCATTGTGTTTTTGATTCGTATTTCCCTGATGATGAGCGAGGTTGAGCATTTTTTCATGTATCTATTCACCATCTGGAGGTCTTCTTTGGAAAATTGTCTATTCATGTCTTTTGCCCATTTCTTCACTGGATTCTTTGTTTTTTGGGTGTTGAGTTTGATAAGTTCTTTATAGATTTTGGATACTAACACTTTATCTGATATGTCGTTTGCAAATATCTTTTCCCATCCCATCGATTACCTTTTAGTTTTGCTGAATGTTTCCTTCACTGTGCAGAAGCTTTTTATTTTGATGAGGTTCCAATAGTTCATTTTTGCTTTTGTTTCCCTTGCCTCTGGAGACGTGTTGAGTACGAGATTTCTGTGGCCAAGGTCAAAGAGGTTTTTGCCTGCTTTCTCCTCGAGGATTTTGATGGCTTCCTGTCTTACATTGAGGTTTTTCATCAATTTTGAGTTTATTTTTGTGTCTGGTGTAAGAAAAGTTCATTTTTCTTCATGTTGCTGTCCAGTTTTCCCAGCACCACTTGCTGAAGAGACTGTCTTTATTCTATTGGATATCCTTTCCTGCTTTGTCAAAGATTAGTTGGCCATACGTTTGTGGGTCCATTTCTGGGGTTTCTGTTCTGTTCCATTGACCTGAGTGTCTGTTTTTGTGCCAGTACCATACTGTCTTGATGATTACAGCTTTGTAATACATCTTACAGTCTGGGATTGTGATGCCTCCAGCTTCGATTTTCTTTTTCAAGATTGCTTTGGCTATTCGGGGTCTCTTCTGGTTCCATACAAATTGTAAGACTGTTTGTTCAAGCTCTGTGAAGAATGCTGGTGTTATTTTGGTAGGGATTGCATTGAATATGTAGATTGCTTTGGGTCGTATTGACATTTTAACAATGTTTGTTCTTCCTATCCAGGAGCATGGGATATTTTTCCTTTTTCTTTGTGTCTTCTTCAATTTCTTTGATAAGCTTTCTATAGTTTTCAGTGTATAGATTTTTCACCTCTTTGGTTATGTGTATTCCTAGGTATTTTATGGTTTTTGGTGCAACTGTAAATGGGATCGATTCCTTGATTTCTCTTTCTGTTGCTTCATTATTGGTGTATAGGAATGCAACTGATTTCTGTGCACCGATTTTACATCCTGTGACTTTGCTGAACTCATGGATCAGTTCCAGCAGTTTTTTGGTGGAATCTTTTGGGTTTTCCATGTAGAGTATCATGTCATCTGTAAAGGGTGAAAGTTTGACCTTCTCCTGGCCGATTTGGATGCCTTTTATTCCTTTCTGCTGTCTGATGGCTGAGGCGAGGACCTTCCAATACTATGTTGAACAACAGTCCCTCTGGCCTTCTTTTAATACTCGCTCCTTAAGCATGTTCCCGCCTCACTGGCTGGCTCCTCCTTCTCAATTCTGAGATACCAGCCCCTCAAAGCCTCCCCTTGGAGATGCCTTTTCTGGCCACCCTCTCAGTGGCTCCCACTGCACAACCCTATTCTATTCTCTTCACGGTTCTCTTCATGGCTCCCACCTGGGAGTTTCTCACTCTTTTACCTGTTTGTCTACACTGGGCAGCAAGCTCGTTGAAGGCAGTGAGCCTGACCAACGCCTTCCTGTGGAATCCCCAGCATCCAGCACAGTGGCTGCTGTTCTGCTCCCGCATAGCAGGCATCCGATAAACACTTGTTGAACGAACAGACAGAGCAACAAAGGGTGAGCCTGCTGTCAGCATGCAGTTTGGATAGAAGGGGTCTTAGAACGATCTAGAAGTTCTTTTAAGTTTATTTATCTATTTTGAGAAGGAGAGAGAGAAGAGAGAGCATAAGTGGGGAAGGGGCAGAGAGGGGCAGAGAGGGGCAGAGAGGGGCACAGAGAGAGAGAGAGAGAGAGAGAGAGAGAGAGAGAATCTCAAGCAGGATCCACGCTGTCAGCACAGAGTCTGATTTGGAACTCACACTTATGAACCACGACATCATGACCTGAGCGGAAACCAAGATTTGGACGCTTAACCGACTGAGCTGCCCAGGTGCCCCTAGAAGTTCTTAATGGTCACCCAGGGAGTTGTGGAAAACACACACGCCTGACCTCACTAGAGTCAGTCTGATCTATCAGATCAGGAGCGGGGCCCAAACTGGTTTATTTATTTATTTTTTTTAAAGCTCCACTGTTTGGTCCAATTGCCTTATTTTCAGAAGAGCTAACTGAGGCTCAGACTCGGCCGAGTTTCTAGCTAATCAAGCAAAAAAGCCTAGGGATCGAGTCTAAGAAGCACAACTATCCAGGAACAAATCCACATGTATTTTGGGTCCCCCTTACCTATGAAACCTCTGTGGTTCATGGTTAGGAGAAATGTAATTTGCATCAAGGTGAGGACCTTGCATAACAGGCCACTTCAAAGTTTATCACAAAGTAGAGTCATATTAGCCCTGAACTCCTTCCTTTCTCTCCGAGGTTCTCCGGGATCAAGGCTTCCACCGTGGCAGACAGCCGTAGCCAAGTTCACCTTGGCTGCCTTTCTCCAGAGTCTGACGCCCAGAGAAGGATATAAAATGCGGAACCGTGGCAAGAGGAACAGTATCCACTGAGCCAGCGGGGATACATCTTTCCTTATCTCTGTTAGAAAGACAAAAACGCCCCCGCTTCTCCTCCCTCTACCTTCAGACTATTGGCAGGTTTAAGAGAAAAGTCCCCGATTTGCATTGGCAAAAAAAAAAAAAAAGACACAAAGCAGAAGAGGTCTCATTCCTGGAGATCCCAAAGGGACCTTTACAGAAGAAAGTGACGTGATAGAGTCAAAATGTTCACAAAAATGCCTGCACTGTCTTGGAAATTTACCAGATGGCCTCTGGCAGCCTAATCAAAAGAGGCAGTTCGGCCCCCTGGCTGAACACTTGGGTTTCGATCCTCGCTCTGCCATCCACTAGCTGTGTGGCCCTGGCTCCCTGACGAAAGCGTCAGCCTTCCAGAGCTGTGAAAATTAAATGCATCAATGCGCATGAAGTATTTAGAACAGCGCCTGGCATATAGAAAGTGCCGAGTGAACGGAAGCTGTTGACCGTGGTAATGACCCATCACCCCACCAGGCACCCAACAACCACCACTAGGCAATAGGTTCCCATGTACCCTGCTACCACACTCACTGATTATGGGGATACATTTTTTTTAAGTTTATTTTTGAGACAGAGAGACAACACAAGTGGGGGAGGAGTAGAGAGAGAGAAGGGGACACAGAATCCGAAGCAGGCTCCAGCCTCTGAGCTGTCAGCATAGAGCCTGACACGGGGCTCGAACTTCCGAACAGCGAGATCATGACTTGAGCCAAAGTCCCGCACTCAACCAACCGAGCCACCCAGGTGCCCCCACGAAGACTCAGTTTTAAATCAACGTATCACTATTCTTTTCCTTCTCTTCCTTCCTTTCATTCACTTAAGACGTTGGATATCTATCTTCTTTTAGTTTTCGTGCCTTTGTCACGTTATCAGTCTGAAACCTGAACCTCAGAGCTGCTAAGAGACTACAGTCAACGGGAAACCATGGCAAGCCCTGAATTCTTTCCCCTCAGATAAGAGAAGGGGCATTTGTATCGGAGGTGGCTGTGGTTCCCAGAACAGCTCAGGGCTGAGCACTTCAGCCCCTCAGACATCTGTTCCACACTTTCCAAGCCAGCCACGGATAATGCAGAGGATTTAGGCTCTTGGCACATCAAAATAATTTTTTATACACGTATTAGACTAGATAAAGAGGCAGCTGGAGAATGCCATACATCCGTCACAGGTGTCTTCTAAATATTAATATGACTGTCAAAGTATTTGCCATCAATGGGGCGAGAAACGGATTATACTTTTTTTTTTTTTTTCAGATCACACGAAGAAAATACACTAGTCATTTTATAGAGCACTTTTCTCCCTTCAAAACATCCCCCAGATGACTGATTTCATTGGCACTCTGAAAAATTGCTTCTGGAAAGTTTAGAGCGGAGTTGTGTTTTTTTTAAGTCTCTGACTCCAGCTTTTCCTCCCTCTCTTCTCTTCAGTATGGTTTCTATTCATTTTCTGTTTCTTACTCGGAGTGAAGAAACGGCGGGGGTGGGAGGGAGAATTCCATTTAATTATGAGAACAAGAAAGTGTCATCCATTTGGTCAGAATACAGTTTTTTATGCTATGAAGGAGATACACAAAGAGGTTGATATTTATAACTCAGGATAGGGTAAACCTTCAATGGTTAAAAAAAAAAAAAGAGGGAATCTGTTACCCTATTTACCCAGAGGGCTGGTTTGAGTTTGAGTTTTAGGACACACAGGAAGGCAGGAGACAGAAAAGCAGGGTGTTCTCATGTCTCTCTTTCTACTCTCACATGACCAAGGCTCCACACACATGGTCCCCACCTCCAGGAGTCCAGCTGGGACTTCAGGGGAGACATGGTGTCGGAGGTGGGCCCCTTCTGGGTCCCGTGACGAGGTCTGCCAGCCGCTCTCCCACCAGTACACCTTTTAAGGCAACCGCCCCATCAGTAAGCAAGATGATCTCCGCCAGAATCCTTGTGGAATCTGGGATCCTGACCACAGCTGAACTCTTTCTGCTTTGGAGAGGCAATCTCTCTGCCTGCCTGTGGATAACAATTGGTCTATCCTCAGCGATGTCCCTTTAGTCTTAAACGGATCGTATGTGGGGCGCCTGGGTGGCTCAGTGGGTTCAGCCTCCGACTTTGGCTCAGGTCATGATCTCACAGTTTGGGAGTTCGAGCCTCGCATCGGGGTGAGCCCGAGCCCTGCTTGGGGCTCCTTGCTGCCAGTGTGGAGCCTGCATGGGATTCTCTCTCTCTCTCTCTCTCTCTCTCTCTCTCTCTCTCTCTCTCTCTCTCCTACCTCCCTCCCTCTCTCTCTCCCTCTGCCTCTCATTCATTTGCACGCGCAATCTCTCAAAAATAAATAAACTTAAAAAAATAATAAACTGTATTTGTAGAAAATGGCAGCCTATAACTATGTGGAAGATGGGAAGAGAGGAGAAGGATGGTCTCTGAGAAGTTTCCACAAATGCCTTTATGACAGATAAGAGAGCTTCCACAGTGTCTTGGGAAGGGCGGGCTTAATGGGACTTGGACGCTGACCACGTGACTGCTGAGGTCGTCCTCGTCCACCAGGCATGGTTCGCTAGGAAATAACGTGGGGCTCTGGAGCAGTTGGTGAATGTTCTAGTCTCAGGGGAGGCTGAGATTCTTGATTGACAACATTTGATAAGTTTTGAGCTACAAGACAGCAGTTCGTAGGGTCCTAAGCCATGACTACGGAGGTTCTCACTTGGAGGCGGGATCCTGCTGCCTTGAGGCCCTGTTTGAAGTTGGAGACGTGCTCATTTTCCTCCTCTTTGCCAACAGGGCCTGGCATCGAAGGGGCCACAGAAGAGCACCCCGTGCTCTGAATTACGGCCGAGGGATCCACTCACTTTAGCCTACACGTAACTGGCTTTTGAAACATTCGTTGCCAGAATGTTCAGACTCCCTAGATTCTGTCCTTCTTTTAAGGACTGAAGGCCAGCAACAGTGCCCACGGGCCTTGTGAGGAGAATCCGGGATCCTCCTACGGGGCTGTCCTATGTTCTCCGCGTCCAGCCAAGCGCTCAACTGGACCATCTCTGCTTCTCACCTGGCCTGGGTGGGCTTGTCGGTGCAAGGATCACTAACCCCGTTCGTGCTCATGTGTCCTCACCAAGATGGCTCCTTCCCTTCTCTGCCGACCAGCCTCCGCCTCCCTAGCCTTTCCGAGAAGGGTCACTTGGTCACGAGCACCACATGGGTAGAAAGGGAGACACGAGACAGAGGGTGTGGCTGGAAGACCCCACCTGCAGGAATCACACACACAAGAACGTGCTGCACAATCTCCACAGACGGGAATTCCACAACCCTGCTCTCTCATCCAGCCCTAATGTTCGGCAACCTTCGCCGTCAGGAAATTCCGCCATAAATAACCCAAATCCTTCACGCAGCTTAAAGCCATTGCCTCCTACTCTCTACTCACTGGAGATGGGGAACAGCTGGCCACCCTCCTCTGTCCCAAGTTCTTTGTCAACTGGATGATTGGATTCTGGCTCTGGAGCACTGTCATAATTAGGGGTCTGACCAGTTCCATATTGTGCCGTCTGCAAAAGCATGTCGAATGGGAGGATAAAATTTTGAGCATGCTGTGCTTTAGAAATGTGCCATCGGGAGAACACGCTCCCTCCCCGGGCCACCAGGCTGTCTGCAGTTTATACATTTGTGAATGCGAGGCGTCTGCACAGGAAAAAAAAAAAAAAAGAAATGAGGTCTTCCCGAGACTGGCTCTGCATTGTGAGCAGAACATCGAAGGACGCCAAGAGCCTGTAAAAGCCAGCAAAGGTAACAATGCACACTTATTAAGTGCTTACGAAGCACTTGCCGTGTTCCCATCACCTGGACTGTCTTCGGACGCTCTTCCTAGGCAGGCACTCGATTCAGCCGCGCCAAGGCTAACTTGCCCAAGTTTATGCACCTGTCAGTAGTTGTTCAAACCCAAGCGGTGGGGGGGTGGGTTCACAGATCGGGATCTCTGAGCCGTGTCTTCATCCTTCTTCCAAACCTGGTCCCGGTGGGTCCAGGCAGCTCACGGCACGGAAGACAGCGGTTTCGACCACCGTGCTTGGCCGGCGGCGGCCGAGAAGTCACGGCAAAAAGCAGGTTCCCAAGTACGTGCCCTGGAACCCGATCTGGATCGGAGGCCAGGCGCTGCCGAATACCGACCGCCGTGGACACCGGCCTGCCTGCCTCAGTGTCCTCAGCGGTAAGGCGGTGACAGCAGCCGGCTTGCTGCGGGTGGCAGAGGCACGCCGCGCCCCTTTGTCCAGCTGCGTGTGTCCTCGTGGCGCTATTGCCACCCGACGGCAGCTGCTTCTCCGGTTGCTGTTCTGCCACGTTCGCTGGTCTGTAAACCCAACAGTGCACGGGCTTCTGCGCGCCTGATTCACCCCTGGATCCCCAGCGCCCAGCTCGGCACAGGGAAAGACCCTCGGTAATATTTGGAGAAGTAGAGGTTCTCGTTAGGAGGAGGAGATAAGAGCACCGGTATACCATGTAATAAAGGGGCGGGGGAAATAAATACATAAATGTACTGTTCTTCCCACCTGTCACAGTTTGCTCCGTCAAACTGAATAATCTGCCATTCAACTTTGTCCCGTGTGCCTGACTTATCTACCGTGGTTCCTTCTATGGGCATGCGATGGCCCTTCCGTTCCTCTTCCAGGTTCCCTGCTGCCCCCAGCAATACCTCCAAAATGTCCCGGGAACTCAGCTTTTCAAAGCATAGCGATCAGAGACATCGTGAACCGCTTACTAGATGCCGCCCCACGGCCCCCTCTGGCTTGTTAGCAGAGCCCAAACTCAGGTCGAGCCTCGGGCAATGGGGCAAGTCAATCTGGACAATTGTACGGCCTCCTTTCTCTAACGTACTTGCAGTTGGGGGGTGGCCGTGTCACCCCACCCACTCCAGAAAGTGAGAAGTAAGGAGGTAGGGAGGAGCTTCCGGATAAGCTTCGGTTTTCTTTGTAAAAAGGACAGAGACAGCTGTCACTACTCCCACCTCCTTCCTAACTTGAACATGGCTATGATGCCAGGAGCAACGGCAGCCATCTTCACATCACGAGACAACAAGCCAACAAACTAAGGATGGAGAAGCAAAAAGCAGCACCGTGAGTCCTCGATGATATTGTGAAGCGGCTGAACAAATGTCAGCATTCCCCAACCCTAGACTTGTTACATGAGAAAAATAGAAATTTCAAGCCAACTCTTAATAGGGCTTACTGTTACCCATAGCAAAAAAACAAAAACAAAACAAAACCAAGAACAACAACAAAAAAACCTTAACGGATCAACTGTGCCCTTCTTTATAATTGTAATTCTTCCTCTTTCCATATTTTCTCATTTCTGTCAATAACTCCAAATTCTTCAGGCTCAGAATGCTGAGCTATCTTTGGATACAAGAGGCCAAGAAGGGATCTATCTCTAAGTCCTGCGAATCCATTCAAAATGTCTCAGTCAAATCGATAAGAACGCGCACACAGGCATCCATTGTAGGGTTTACACTATCAGGAAAAATGGAAATGATTTTAATTGACTGGCAAAAAACAATGGATAGAAAATGGGATATTATGTAGTCATTAAAATACTGTAAATAAATATTTGTAGATGTGGGACAAAGCTCTAGGTAGGTCAACTGGAAACTCAGGTTGGAAAACAGTATTTTTATTAAAGATGCATATAATACATGCACAGGAAAAGTGTCTAGAAAGTTATACCCCAAAATAGTAACAGGGAGTATCTATGGATGACCTGGGTGCTGAGACTGAGCATTTCATTTCAAACTTTTGGTTATTTACAGCTCCTATAGTAAATACATACTGCTCATGTAATTTAAAAAAAAAAAAAAAGTTCTGTCATTTGGTTTTGGTGCCTCTGATTCATCCCACTGTCTCCCTTCTCCCATCAATACCAGAATCGAGGGAAAACACTTCGGTCACTGACGCTGGCCATTCCCCCACCTCCTGTCTCTCACCATTTCAACCCCAACTGTACCGTGTCCCCAAATTAACCGTCTCATCATCCGCATTCTTCATCCCGTTGCCCTGTTTAAAGTGAACAAGGATCAGGGCACCTGAGCAGCTCAGTTGGTTGAGTGTCTCACTCTTGATTTCGTCTCAGACTCTTGGTTTTGGCTCAGGTCATGATCTCGTGATTCGTGGGTTCGAGCCCTGCGTCGGGCTCTGTGCTGACAGCACGGAGCCTACTTGGGATTCTCTCTCTCTCTCTGCCCCCTCCCCGACTTGCACTTGCTTGCTCGCTCGCTCTCTCTCTCTCTCTCTCCCCCCTACCTCTATCTCAAAATAAAATAAAAGTTAAAAAAAAACCACGGAAGCCACAAATTCTAGAAAGGTCTCACCACCTCTAGAAAGGTAAAACCACATGGGAACAAAGCACGTATGTGGCCAACATTTGGACTGCCAAGGCCCTGCTTTGTGGTTAAGAGGGAGACACCACCCTAGGCAAGGTTACCTCCTGGCTGCGATAGTTAGTTACCACCTTCACCCCACATGGGACGACCATTACCATACCCATGTGGGGACCTGGAGGTGTGGCCTTATTCTCAAAACTCTGCACACAGTCAAAGGAAAAGGGTAAACATAAAGGGCCCCTTTTCCCAGTCACTGCATAGTTAATGCTCTCCTGGGTCGGAGGGCAGGGGTCTTGGCACCTACATGCTCAAAGCATTATCGTCTTCCTCACGCATACAATGACTTTTCCCATTTTTGAATTCTCTTCACTTACAATACTCTAGTCTTAAGCATGAAATCTACACGTCATCTACAATAATAAAACAGAATCTCCACGAATATTTTTCCACATGACATCACATTCCTTGTTTTCTAAAATCGGAGAACGTCAGCTGTCTGAACTGGATATTTGGTAAGTTTCACCTCCTCTGAATGGGTCCATCAGAAATCTTAGAAGCAACTTCTTCCAAAATGTTCACTTAGAGTTTTCTTACGGGGAATGAGGGAGGATCCGAGAAAGGAGGGTCTCGTTCAACTGAACCTTGATGATCTCTCAGAATCTGTCCTTTCTCCCCACTATGTTATGTTCATCTGTTTACCTGTCTCCCTGATGGACTGACAGGCCTTCAACAGCATGGTAAGCAGGGCAGATTCATTGCTGAGCACTCAGAGTGTAATTCAGGAGCCGGCATACTGTTAGGTGCTTGGTATATTTGGCTGACCATTGGTAATATTATCTCAGAGCAAAAAAAACATTCTATAATACATGTTCCATAACTCAGTAAGCTCAGACGAGGGGAAGCAGGACTTGGGCAAGCATTTTTATGGCAAGTGACTGGATACTCCAAACTATCAGAAGGAAGGAATACAAACCCGAATATACTTCAATACAATTTCAAACGTATTTGGCCCCAGTTCTAGGGTGGAAGCCATTCTGAAATGCTACAGGAAGATCTGTACGACCCGGATGGTCCAACACTCCTCCTGCCCCACCGCTCATGCCCCACCATAAAGAGGTGAAAGACCTGTTGGGAAAAATCTGCAGTAGGGGCATTAGGACGAGTAGGAGCTAAAGCAAGGGTGGTGGGCGGACAGCAGAGACAGTGGGGTAGACGGCGTTTGAGGGCTCACTTCATGCCAGACACGATATGGCACTCATTGGCACCCCCAGTGATCTTACTCACATCTCAGAACCCTGGGAGGTTTAGACGATCATTTCCCCCATTTCACAGATGAGAAAAGCAAGGCAGTCAAGCTCAGGTGATATGCCCAAGGTGATGTGGTTCGGAAGTTTAAGAAGAAAAGCACCACTCCTTCCCTCCCTCTAGGCTGGCCCCTCGTAAATCCTTCCCTTCGGTAATAAGCTGAAATTAAAGAAAAGATTCACAGAGGAAAGCCGGGGATACCTGGGCTTCAGGACGCGATACCTTCGACTTCGCGACGCAGTCACCATTCGCATGATATATTGTCAATTTTAATATTGTGACTATTTTTAGGGGAGAAGGCACTGACAATGTCATTTTCTTTTGAAGTGTGGGTGTTTTCTAAAGGTCACCGCGCTCAAATGTGCCGATTCCTTCTGAGGCGTTCCTTGGTGTAATACTGTGATTGAATATTTGGTTACTCTGAGTTCAGGTTTGTTCACTCAAGCCCCACTCTGACTGACCTTGCTGTGCTTGTGGGTGGAGTCTTTGCAGTACTGAGCCCCATAAAACAGTCCTGCTCTGGAGGAAGCTAAGGGCCCCGAGCCAACCCTTTCCAATGCTACCTTATTATATTATAGTGGATCCATAAAGTGCTACACACTTCAGAGTTCAAATAGAAGTTCAGGAACACATTGCAAAAAAAAAACCACTTTTTATCTAAAAAAGAAAAAAATTTTTTAATGTGTATTTTATCTTTGACAGAGAGAGAGACAGACAGAGCATGAGCGGGGGAGGGGCAGAGAGAGAGGGAGACACAGAATCCGAAACAGGCTCCAGGCTCTGAGCTGTCAGCACTCGGCCCGATGTGGGGCTCGAACTCACGGACCGCGAGATCATGACCTGAGCCGAAGTCGGACGCTCAACCGACTGAGCCGACTGAGCCACCCAGGCGCCCCAAGAAACCACTTTTTAAAAAGACATTCTGGATATTCAGCCAAGAGAAACTTGTTTTTCACGTTCAAGGATATTTATGTAATTAAGCAAATTTTACGATACATACGCAATATTCATAGACCCATGAAGATGGCCTGCACAGTTATGTTGTCCAATGCTTATGGGTCACATCACCCAAGAAAGCCAAGAAGGGTGGGAGAAGGGGCTGGAGGAAGATACTTCTAAAATACACTACTTCAGGGACACCTGGGTGGCTCTGTTGGTTGAGCGTCTGACTCTGGATTTCAGCTCAGGTCATGATCCCAGGGCCGTGGGATCGAGCCCCGCTTCAGGCTCTGTGCTGAGGATGGAGCCTGCTTAAGATTCTCTCTGCCCCTCTCTCTCTCTCTCTCTCTCTCTCTCTCTCTCTCTCTCTCTCTCTCCTTCTGCCCCTCTCCCTTGCTCATGCTCTCTCTGTCTAATATTAAAGAAATAAGGGGCGCCTGGGTGGCTCAGTTGGTTGAGCATCCAACTTCGGCTCAGGTCACGATCTCACAGTCTGTGAGTTCGAGCCCCGCGTCGGGCTCTGTGCTGACAGCTCAGAACCTGGAGCCTGCTTAGGATTCTGTGTCTCCCTCTCTCTCTGCCCCTCCCCTGCTCATGCTCTGTCTCTCTCTCTCTCTGTCAAAAAGTAAATAAACATTTAAAAAAATAAAAAATTAAAAAAATTAAAATTAAAATTAAATTAAAATTAAAAAAAAATATATAATAAAGTATATTACTCCAAAAAGTCTACTAAGTAATATTTTTGTCATGTCTGCTATAAGGAGTAAACATTGCTATTGACTCTATCATGACACAGACTGAGTAAATTCCATAAATGGAATGTGGATTCAACAAAGAAAATCTTTTTTAACTCACCTTCTGTAAGATTAAAGGAGCTTTTAAAAAACCCGCATATGGTCCTTTCACTAAATACAGAAAAAATAGCCAATATAATTAAGCCGAAATTCATGAGTACATCTCTTGGAAAACAAGCTTTAAAAGGGAGGGAAATGTAAGAACCATTCCTTTACAATCGAGGACACGGCAAGAAAGTGGGCCATCCCTCCTTCTACTCCATATGATACTGGAGGCCCTATCTATGCAGTGAGGTAGAAAGAAATAAATGAAAGGTAAAGGAATTGAAAAGGAAAACAAAAATCTTCTTTTTGACTGTTTTTCATAGCAAACACAAAGAAATGAGAGCCAGTTTGTTAGAATTAATCAAAGTTTGGCAAGATGGCCAAATCAATACACACAATTCAATTACATGCCAACAGTCCAGCAGGAAACCAATTTCAAAATATTGTTTTAATAATAACAAAAACATAAGGTGTCAAGAAATCAATCTAGCAAAAGCGATGCAAGATTTATGGACAAAACTATAAAACTTTACTGGAAGATACTTAAAAAGAGTTAAATAAACGGCAAGTCCTGACATGTTCGGGGATAAGAAGATTCTGTATCATAAAGATGTGAGTTATCTCCAAATTAACCCACAGACTTAATACAACTCCAATTGACGTTGCGTGAAAATGAATAATATGCAAACATTATTTTACATTTCTTTAGGGAAGTAAGAAATATTCATGTTTTTAAAAGAAAATATCCATTTGGTCTTTGAAATTAGTAATTACGCTTTATCTTACAATAAAAATGGACCAATTCTTATATTATTCAAATAAGAACCACACCAAACAATAGACAAAGGTGGCTGTGATGCCCCTACGCGGCATCCTCCTTCAGGGTACCTTTACTTCAAACACTGTCATCACATTAGGCGAAACTGAGTTCCAACACAAAGCATGCACAGATACTGCCTGAAGGTGACCCAAGAACTAAAACCCGGTCACAACTGTTTGGATCTACAGCAATAAAAAGAAATCTTCCTTGGATGTAAGCGATGAATCATGGGCATCTACCCCCAAAACCAAGAGCACAGAATTATATTAAGAATGATTTTTACAATAGCATCAAAAACATCAAATACCTAGGGGGGAAAATCTCGCATCATATGTGTAAGACTGTAATCAAAACTCAAAAATATTATTTAAAAAAAAGAAAATATCTAAAGAAAGGAAGGGGTCTACCGTGGGGGAGGGGGGTTGGGGAAGAGATCTTCCAAAACAACCTTTAAAGAAACAGCAAACACTACTTGCCAAAAATCGACCGAAGGGTTGGGTGATAACACCCAACATCTTTTTTTCTTAAGACTTTCCTGAACTCTGTAATAATAGTTTTGGCCAAGTAGAGGAGAGATCTTTTTGAGACCAAACTCTTCTCGGTGCATTAAGGAATTCTCATGAGTGTAGAAAAGCATTATGTGTTTTAAGTTCTAGGCATTTCATGCTGTAGTTTGGACCGAGCAGGAAAAGGTGTGCTGCAATTTCACGCGGGGCCTTTCTGCAGAGGCACGGAGGGGGCAGCCATTTTGTTTCATTTAAGAGAGTTTTGGTATACTTCCAACGGTTTAATAACTATCCCCTCAAGGTAGGAACACAAGCAACCCTGCTGATATTTGGTTGCAAAGATGTCCATGGTAATTAAAAAAAAAGTTTTATGTGGAACAATGTCAGTAATCTTAGTAACTAATATTCCTCAAAAGTATAAGACATCCTCAGGGGAAATTTTTTTCAGTCAAATGAAAATGGCTTAATGTTCTCTAAACATAAAACCACTACCCTTTTATTGTAAAAATAAAAAAATGCAGAAAATAAAAGTGTGAAAAAAAATAGAAGCACAAATAAAGAAATATTTAAAGATATTCAGAAAGAACCACTGGCAGCATTTGGTTCATCATTCCAGATCCTTGAAGAATATATATTCAATGTATGCTTGTGTAGTTTTTGAAATTTGGATTATATTATGGATATTTTTCATTTTTAAAATTGCTTTTTTTTGGTGAGTATTTCCATGTCCGGAAGTATATGGAATTTTAATTACTTTCAAGATCTCCTTTGGATGTCATGATTAAGTTTCTCCCTTTGTAGAATATAGTTGAAGAAACCTTTTACAATGAGATATTTGATAAACGCTTCCTGGTGACGAAAACCACCAGTGGGAGAAGGGAATCCATCTACCAAACAGATGCAGTGGGTTTGCCATTCGGGGGAACTGTTATTGTTGACATTGAAACCAGAAAAGGCCGCCATTCAACTCT
This sequence comes from Panthera pardus, assembly GCF_024362965.1. Lineage (NCBI taxonomy): Eukaryota > Metazoa > Chordata > Mammalia > Carnivora > Felidae > Panthera > Panthera pardus. Next base: position 15,625,554 of record NW_026526655.1, read on the forward strand.
GAGTTTGTGCCTCCATTCAGCTTCCCTGGCCATAACTTCAGCCATTGTCATTGGCAGTCCAGTTGAAAGAAAGGGGAAGCTACTTTACTTTTAACGTGTAGGGAATTCTCTTTTACAGTTTTTAATTTAAAATTAGCTGTTCTCAGGGCACCTGGGTGGCTCAGGCAGTGAAGCGCCCGACTTCGGCTCAGGTCATGATCTCATGGTTCGTGGGTTCGAGCCCCGTGTCGGGCTCTGTGCTGACGGCTCGGAGCCTGGAGCCTGCTTCGGATTCTGTGTCGTCCTCTCTCTCTGTGCCTCCCCTGCTGGCCCTCTGTCTCTGTCTCTCAAAAATGAATAAATGTTCTTTTTTTTTTTTTTTTTTAAATTAGCTGTTCTCAGAGCACCTGGGCGGCTCAGTCAGTTGAGCGCCTGACTCTTGATTGCGGCTCAGGAAGAAAGACTGAAGAACTTCCGGATTGGACTGGTTGGACTAAAGAGACATATCAGCTAAGTGCAGTTTATGCTTCTGCATTAGATCCTTGGATAGCCAATTACATTAGGAGAGCAATTCGTGAAAACTGAACAGCTCCACGGCTTGCATACCGTTACCCTGATAACTGCGCTGTGGTTACGCATGATGCTAACGTTAGGAAAACAGCGGTCAAGGGCGCATAGGGATGTTTCTGTACTATTTTTGCAAATTTTCAAAAATCTGAAATTACATCAAACCAAAACGTTAAGAGTAAAAGATATTTAAAGTAATACTTGATGCTTCATAAAAACCCAAATGTCCATAAACGGTCTGTAACGAGGATCCATTGTCATATGTTTGTGCAACGGATGCTCTGTGGCATAGAAAATGTAACCACCACTGGTACGCATCCTGTATGATTCCATTTATGTGACGTTCGAGAGCAGATGAAACTAAGTCCTGGTTGATGGAGGCGAAAGAGTGGTTCCCTGGGAGAGGGTGTTATTGCTCGGTGGGAGCCTGAGGGAGCCTTCTGACTTTCTGGAATTGTTCTCTACCCTCCTCTGGGCAGTAGTCACAGGGAGGGAGACACATAGTCAGACGCACCAAGTCGCACATTTACGATCCGTGTACTTACTATCCCAAGCTTATAATAAAGAACAAGGAAAACAAAAACAAAAGGAAGGTAATACTAAATGCTGACCATGGGCTAGCTGTCTTGGATTGCCGTTTGGAGCGATCATTGAGATACATTTTCCAGAAGGCCATTTGGCAGTAAGTGTGACAACTGAATTCAGCTTCTTCTGTGGTTCTCAGGAAATAATTCACTATTTAGACTCCAGGTGAAGTACAAAGACAAATGCTGAAACAATCCAGATATGTACGTCAGGAATTTTTTTGACCACTGGAAAAAAATTTAAATTCCTATCACCTATTGAATTATAACACAACTCTGAAAAATCGCATAATTGAAGTATGTTCAGTAATGTGGGGAAATGTTCATGATGGTAGTAAAAAAAGCTAATTCCAAAATCGTATGCGTATGTATATCCATAACGTACACATTCTATATTTGCATAGAAATAAAAGGAAGCAAAATTCTAAGGCATTAACATTTTTTTCCCCAGGTTGCAAAATTCATGCAGGATTTTTGTTTTCTTCTTTTTACTTTTTGGTATCTTCTGCTATTGCTAACATAAACGCGAATTGCTTTAAGAGTTGACAATTATAAAGATCAATTTCAAGATATTTGATATCTTCCTAGCCGAAAATCATCAAAAGATCAAAATTCAGAAAGAAGGGGGGAAAAAAAAACCCAACTTCTAACAGAGCCTCTTTTCAATTGTCATGTTTTTAACAAAATCTCTGATGTCTATTTCACGGCCACCTTTTAAGTCACCTTGTAAGAGAGGGTGATTTTTTTTTTTTTTTTTTTAACTGCCAAGAAATGTGTTCTCCACCAATGAGGTCCTGGACTCTCTGTTCCCAACGTTCTACCCCAGGGGGACTTCTATTCACCATAACCCGGTCTTCCTCTCAGCCACAGGAGTCCTTGCTTTGTGGGCTGTTTCCCATACAATTCTATGGCAACAAAGATTTTTGCCACGTGGAAAAATCAAAACATACCTGAAGATTACAGAGAGTGCATTTATTTCTCCTGCCGACACGATCACCAAAATAGATGGCATTAACAAAAGCAAGAATGAATCTGACGGGTAGTTTTTTTGTATTAAACAAATGAGTGTAAAAATGCCAGTGAGCATCTGGGGACTTTGGGGCAATATTCAAAATGGTTCAAGGAAACTGTTACTCCCTTTTCCGCCCCCTCTCAAGATCCCAGGTGGTTATTTCCTTCCCCATCCATCCATCCTGCCCTGCGCGTGAGGAGTTGTTTTCTTCGATTCTTAAAACACTTTGCTGAGGAGTCCATACCGAGTTCGAAGCAGGAGTGAGAAGAGAATGTGCCTCATAGTCGTCACTGGATTTTTCAGTATCTCATTTTCTTCCTATGTGGAATGTATCCCACCAGGCGAGGAGAATAATAAAGACCAGCGGAGGCCCCCGATTTTAGCATTTTCCTAGATTCCTAACACAGAAAGAAGCACTCTACTTGTGTTGCCAGGAAACTGTGACAGTATTTTCTCCCAAGAAAATTCTGTGCCAAATAAAATGCAAAAGTGCCTTTGCTCAAGACGGAATTCTTATCAGGACAGCAGAGGGTTTAATAATTGACAAAAAACTGGAACAACGGAAGTGACAGTGCTTTTGTTAAAAAACTTAAACATGTTGACATCTTCATTATAAGTCAAGAAAATTAGAATTAGACAAGGCCTGCTGTCAACAGCGTTCCAAAACATAGTAATGTAATCACAGTTTTTTAAGCTGACAAGTATTTTTACCATAACCAACGTCATGCAATACCTAAACTCCCCTCGCGGTGTCCAAACAAAGAAAGTAGACCAATTAAAAAGTTGTTCATTAATCAAAACCCTTTATCAGTTTCCTGGATAAAAAGGAAGGACCTGGCACTGAAAAAACAAAACAAAACAAAACCAAACAAAAAAACCCATTATGCTAAAAGAAGACACAGCCAGGTAGTCAGGGATAAAACGAACCCAGTTGTCACAGGAGAGAGCAGGCTACCTCGTTTCTGCCGAGAAAGAGGTTGAGTGTAGCACACCCTTACCTACGTGCTTCATTCGACAGGAAGTACGAAAGCACCCGCCATGTTCCAGGCCCATGTGAGGCCCTGGGGGTGCACAGGAGAAAGAGGGATCTGCCCCTTGCCACCACCCCCCCACACCCAACTACACAAAAAGGATAAAACTAATGATCTAATCGCAGTTATGGGCAAGTTGGCAAAGCAGTAGGGACCAGCACATTCTGCTTGCAAGGGAAGACCCACACCGGCCCCCTCCAGTGAGAGGAGTTTGTTACGTGATCCCTCAGGAAGGAAGGAAAGGCTTCTGGCAGCCACACAGCCAGTCTCTGTCCCTGAGGCCCCCCCTGAGCCCTGCCATCCTGAAGGTCAACAGTCCCTCCAGCACCTGCCCTCAGAAGTGGCGCCCATCACACTCAAGCCTCAGCTTCCTGCTCCACTTGGAGTTTTCTCTTCTGCTTCAACACTTGCTGTGGGCTTTCTGCCCTCCTTGCGACCCTGAACTTCTGCTTTTCCACTGCTTTCTCTGTCTCGAGCCTTCTGCCAATGGCCTCCTCTTTCTCTCTGAAGTCCAGGACCACTCCACCATTTCTGTCCCTGTCTCTGGGTCTTGCATTCAGACTCCCTCAGGGAGCAATGAGATTGGCCCCATCAGTCACTCTCCAGGGTGCAGTATCCCAACTCGGTGAGGTTCTCGCACCAGATCGTGTCATCAGATGCTGACCAGCCTATAGAAAGCTGCCACTGATTGGAGGGCTGCTCCCCAATCCAATCAGTTTGTGGCCATAATGATGGGGTTCCAGGATTAAAACTGTGGTATGAAAATTAGTAAAAGGAAACCTCCTTTGGAAAGAAACCCAGCGGCCAGCAGGGGGAGCCCTCACACCCCACCACTCCTCAGCCAATCGCAGACCCAACAGGAAGAGAAAGAAGTCTACCCCAGGCACAGGAAGAAAGGTTTTCTCCTTGCCCAGCAACAGCCCAGCCAGTGAGAGGCTGTCACAACTCAGCCAATGAAAAGCCATTATCCGACAAACCCCCCATTTATTCCAATGGACTTTTTGTTTGTAACAGCCCTCCCAACTTCCCCCTTCCCTCTACAAAAGAGCGTTCCTCTCCTCTGTTCCCAGGACTTGCCTTGGTTTTGCTGTAGTTTGCTTGTCCCGAATTGCAATTCTTTGCTAATCCTGAATAAACCCATTTTTGTTACAAAATGACTGACGGTTTTATTTTTAAGGTTCCCAACAGCAACCTAGGTCTTAAGAAACCATTAGTGGTCTCTTTCCTCCCGAGGAGGTTGTGGGTGAAGGTGATACTCGAGTTTCATGAAGAACCCCACACAGATACCAAGGCTTGATTTCATGTTAGTGCCATGTCCCCCGTTACCATTTTTTTTACTTAAAAAAATTTTTTTTTAATGTGTATTTTTGAGAGAAAGAGTGAGAGAGACGGAGTGTGAGTGGGAGAAGGGCAGAAAGAGAGAGAGACACAGAGTCCAAAGCAGGCTCCAGGCTCTGAGCTGTCTGGCAGGGGCTCGAACTCACAAACCGCGAGATCGTGACCTGAACTGAAGTCAGACACTTAACCGACTGAGCCACCCAGGTGCCCCGCTGTTCCCCATTTTTTAAATGCTTCAGCACCAGGCCCCCTCGATAACCCCCACAGACATCACCATTCAATCCCCCACTCCTTCCCATTAGGCACAGCGACACCCCAAGAGCCTTTCTTATCACCAGGTCCCAGTCCCCAGTTCTGATTGGGCACATGGCATGAAATCGATTTCCCATCCCCCTCGTCTACAGGATGAAGACCACATTCTGCAGGAAGCCACACTCAGGCTTCAGCCTGAAACTCTGGCTCTGGCCCCAGACGCCAGCTCGAAACACCATACCAATGTCTTCATGCAACCTGGGCTCGACGTTCTCCATCTGTCTTTCCGGGTCCGCTCTCCGCCTCTCTCCAGCGAGGCTGACCTAGGTCGACTGCATCAGGCAGCCTCCCGATCTCCCCGGCTTCTGACTGCATTTGGTCCAAGGGAGACACTGGCAACATACGAGAGGGCACATGGAGAGCGAGTTGGTAACAGATCTCCCCCACTCCTCCTGCCAGCCTGTGGCTATGTTTCTCTACTAACGGTCTTGGCTCCTGTCAGGAGTCTCTCTCTCTGGCAGCTAAGCTCTCACCGGGTCTGAGCTTACCAGGACCTTGTCTTCTCCTCTTGCTTTTTGAGGCTGAAGGCATTTGCTCCGAGATGCTGTCCTCCCCTGTCGGTTTTTTCCCACACTGCCTACACCTTTTGTAAATGATCCCGTCTTTGAACTCCCTTCAATTGCCTTCCCTGTTTTTGAAAAAATTTAAATAGACTTTAGTTTTTAGAGCAGTTTTCAATTTGCAGAAGGTTTCACTGATGCATTAAAAAAATTTTTTTTTAATGTTTACTTATTTTTGAGAGAGAGAGAGAGAGAGAGAGAGAGAGAGTGATGGAGGCGCAGAGAGAGACGGAAACACAGAATCCAAAGCAGGCCCCAGGCTCTGAGCTGTTAGCACAGACCCCACTGCGGGGCTCGGACCCACAAACCGCAAGATCATGACCTGAGGCGAAGTGGACGCTTAACCAACGAAGCCACCCAGGAGCCCCAGATGCCTTTTTATTAACTAAATTCCATACTCTATTCAGACTTCCTTAGTTTTTACCTAACATCCTTTGTTTCTATTCCAGGGTTCCATCCAGGATACCACAATTACATTTAGTTTTCATGTGTTCTCCTGGCTAGGACATTGGTCACGCTTTCCTTGTTATCTACGACCTTGGCAATTTCGAAGAGTGCAGGCCAGCGATTTTGCAGAATGCCCCTCAGCTAGGGTTTGCCTGGTGTCTTTCTCATGATTACACGGAAAGAAGAACACACATGTGGAGTGCCGCTTCCGACATGTATCAAGAGTGTTTCATTTACCTACATGCATCAAAACCACATTCTGTCAACAGGACTTGACCGCTGTTGACGTTAACACTGATTACTGGCCCACGTGGTGTCTGTCAGGTTTCCACTCTGGAAAATTACTCCTTTCCCCCCTTCTTTTTCCCCCGTTGTACCCTGTGCAACTCACACTTAAGGGAAGTTACGTTTTTCCTCCTTGAAGGTGAAGTTGGACTTGTGGTGGGTTGTTTTGTTTTTTTTTTAAGGTCAAATATACGTAACATAAAATTTGCCATTTTAACCATTTTTAAGGGTTTCTTTTTTTTTTTAACGTTTGTTTATTTTTGAGACAGAGAGAGCGACAGAGCATGAACAGGGGAGGGTCAGAGAAAGAGGGAGACACAGAATCTGAAACAGGCTCCAGGCTCTGAGCTGTCAGCACAGAGCCCGACGCGGGGCTCGAACTCACGGACCGTGAGATCATGACCTGAGCCGAAGTCGGACGCTTAACCGACCGAGTCACCCAGGCGCCCCTGGGGTTTTAATCACCCTTTAATCTCTTGCCTGCTGGGAACCCAGGCTGAACGTGTCGCTCTTCACCAAGAATGACAACGTGTCTGAGTGTTTTATCATTTGAGATTTCCAGGTGAAGAAAAGAAATTCTCACCTTTTCAGCTGTTTGATTCCTACTGCACTTTTAGCCCCTATCAAGACTTCATGGGCCTCCCCAGGGATGGTGAGCCACTCCTGCTAGGGTCTCCCTGGCCACATATGAATCCTATTATTATGTTATCATCAGCCTATTATTATTATTATTATCAACTCGTACCCAATTATTATTATTAGCCTACATATTCTATTCTGGTATTTTTTTTTTTTTTTTTTTTGCATCGCACCATTTTCTTTGTGGCTTTCCCAGGGCAGGAACTAGATCTCATTTATCTTTGTATCTTTAAGGCTGAGGACCACCCCAGAGACACAGTAGCTGCTCAAGAAATAAAGGAAGAAAAGATGGGATAGAAGCAGAAGGTGGCCTATTTTCTCCAAAGATTAAAGAGGGTGTTTATACCTGACAGTGGTGAGGGGGTGAGAAAATCCACACTCACCGTTACATATCTTAGAACACCTGTTCTGTGAGACAAGTTGGTGTTGAAAGGCATTATATATGTATTTCCACCCGGCAGTTCCACATGCAGAAATTTAAATTAAGGAAATAATCAAAGACTGAACTCAGTCTTGGCAGTGATGTTTTTTTGGTTTCTTTCGTTTTTGGATTTGACACCAAAAACAAAAGCAACCAAAGCAAAAATAAACTAGTGGCACTACATCAAATTAAAAAGCTTCTGCACAGGGGCGCCTGGGTGGCTCGTGGGTTAAGCGTCTAACTCTTGGTTTCAGCTCAGGTCATGATCTCACAGTTTGTGAGATCGAGCCCTGCACTGGGCCCCACGCTCCAGTGTGGAGCCTGCTTGAGATTCTCTCTCTTCCCCTACCCTGCTCTCCCTCCCCTGCCCTCAAAATATATAAACTAAAAAAACAAAATAAAATTAAAAAAAAAACTTCTGCATAGCAAAGGAAACCATTAACAAAATGAAAAGGCAACCTATCAAATGGGAGAAAACATTTGCAAATCACGTATCTGAGAAGGGGAATTAATATCCAAAATATACAAAGACCTCATACAACTCAATAACGATTGTTTTTCAAATACTGGGCAGAAGATCTGAAAGATCTTCCTCTACAGTCCTCTGCTGTAGCAGCTGAGCTGTCGAAGGGTACTGAAAAGACACTTTGCATTGGAAATGCATTGGAAGGGATGTGGAGCAAAGGGAACCCTTGAGCACTGCTGGTAGGAATGTAAACTGGGGCAGCCACTACAGAAGCAACACGGGTGTTCCTCAAAAAATTAAAAATAGGGGCGCCTGGCTGGCTCAGTCAGTAGAGCATACAACTCTTGATCTCAGGGTTATGAGTTCGAGCCCTTCGCTGGGTGTAGAGACTCTTAAAAATAAAATCTTTAAAAACAATTAAAAACACAAATACAACATGATCTAGCAGTTCTATTTCTAAGTATTTATCTGAGGAAAAAAAAAAAAACACTCACTCCAGGGGCACCCGGGTGACTCAGTCAGTTAAAGCATCCGACTTTGGCTCAGGTCATGATCTCACGGTCTGTGAGTTCGAGCCCCGCGTCAGGCTCTGTGCTGACAGCTCAGAGCCTGGAGCCTGCTGCGGATTCTGTGTCTCCCTCCCTCTCTGCTCATCCCCTGCCGCATGCTGTCTTTCTCAAAAATAAATGAACATTAAAGAAATTAAAAAAAAAAAAGAAAACACTAGCTCCAAAAGATTTCAGCGTTACTTATAACAGCTGAGATTTGGAAATAACTTGAGTGTCCGTTGATGGATGAATGGATAAAGAAAATGTGCCACACACACACACTAAAATATTTGGCCATAAAAAAGGAAATCTTGCCATTTTAGAGAATATGGATGGAATTTGAGGGCATCATCTTAGTAAAATAAGTCAGAGAAAAACAAACACCATATGATCTCATTTACACATGAAATATGAAACAAAAAACTTGAATTTATAGAAAAGAGAACAGATTGATGGTTGCCAGAGGCAGTGGGGGTGGGGTGGGTGAAATGGGCGAAGGTGGTCACAAAATACAAACTTGAAGTCACAAAATAAATAAATCATGGGGATGTAATGGCTCGGTGACTATAGTTAATAATGTATATCTGAAAGTTGCTAAGAGAGTAGATCTTAAAAGTTCTCATCACAAGAAGAAAAACTGCAATTACGCGTGATGATGGATATTAACTAGACCTACTGTGATCATTTCACAATATTCACAAATATTGAGTCATTCTGTTGCGCACCTGTAACTAATATAACATTATGTGTCAATGACATCTCAATTTAAAAAGACAATCAGGGGCACCTGGGTGGCGCAGTCGGTTAAGCGTCCGACTTCAGCCAGGTCACGATCTCGCGGTCCGTGAGTTCGAGCCCCGCGTCAGGCTCTGGGCTGATGGCTCGGAGCCTGGAGCCTGTTTCCGATTCTGTGTCTCCCTCTCTCTCTGCCCCTCCCCCGTTCATGCTCTGTCTCTCTCTGTCCCAAAAATAAATAAAAAACGTTGAAAAAAAAAATTAAAAAAAAAAAAATAAAAAGACAATCAAACAGAGGCACTGGGGCAGCTCAATTGGTTGAGCATCTGACTCTTAATTTTGGCTCAGGTCATGTTCCCAGGGTCTTGGGATCAAACTCACTATCTCTCTCTCTCTCTCTCTCTCTCTCTCTCTCTCCCCTCTCCCATTGCCCTTCTCCCTCCTTTGCTCTCTAAAAATAAAAAAATAAAATTAAATAAAAAAGACAGTCAAGGTATGTGGAAAGGTACTCGTACAAAGATGTTATTTTTAATGCAAAAACCAGACACAGCCTAAAAGCCCAGCAACAGGCTAACTAAATTATACTTTGACCATGCTATGGAGTAACACAGAACGAAAAATGAAGTTGAACATTTACCGAGTGATTATCTTCGGGCAGTGGTATAATGGGCTTGGATTTAACTTCTTGGTATTTTTCCAAGTTTCTCATCTGAACCATGTCTGTAACTAGGAAAAAATGGTCGAAGTTTCCTTTTCAAAGGGGCTTTTACCATTTCAAACTGGAACATCAAAGATCATCAAAAGGTGAAGTTCGACCTGTTGGCCAGTTGAGTTTTAACCCAGCCAAAAGGCGGCAGCAACTTCGACCACTGCCTCCAGCATCACTATCCGCGTCCTGAGCACATTAAGGGTGGTGGGCCCCGGGAGAAGAGAAGTTGGAGCCTCCCGTCTCTGTTTGCCAGTTTCTTCAGCCTCCACCTCTGACCTCGCCCCCGGACATGGGCTTTTTTTGCTTGTTTTTAAAGCTCCTCTAATTGGCGCTAATGGCCAGCCACAGGTGGAAACCCACGGTTCTGTTCCATTGTGCCCATGTGCAGATGCGGCCCAGGGAAGTTCCCTGAGTCACAGAGGCGGAGCCAGATCTAGGTGTCCTGATTCCTAAGATGGTTCTTTGCACGTTCGCAAGCCAGTAAAATCAAGGGTGGGTTTTCGTGGATTGACGCACCTGGAGGGCCCCGAAGGTTTCAAGAAGGAAATAGGAGTACAAAGACTTCCGTAAACAACGGATCTTCGATCCCTGCCTCAACCCAACTGTAAGACGATGTCTGCGCAAATAGTTATCAAAAAGTATTTATTGAGCACGGTACAATTTGGAAAGACCACTCCGGTCTAACAGGGTGACGCGGAACGGCACTGCACCGTCTATCTGAAGGCAACTGAGTTGAGTAAGCAGCGATGATAAAAAAAAAAAAAAAAAAATCAAAATACCGTTATATCCACGCTGGCTTTATCGCAGGAAAAAAAACCCACCAAAAACCCAAAACCAAAAAACCACCACAATTGTAACCAGGCGTTTGCCCTTCTACTCAGTCCCAGGATCCCTGCCTCTTGATCTTGGCTACTACCAAGGAGGTTCTCTTACAGTTACCCTTGCACACTGAGAGCAACGCGTTCTCTTTCCACCCAGCCTCCGCCCTGCTCCCAACCAGCCCCAACACCTCACACCTGCTCAATGAGACAGATAAAATGAAACCCTGGAGTTTTTCCCTGGAAGGTGCATGGTGGAGAGAAGTTTAGACTCGGGAGTCAAAAGGTCTCACTGTGTGGACACCAGGGAAGTCCTCCATAAAGCATTTAACCTTCTAGGAGTCGGAACCTGCCTGTGAAAGTCATGACTACCAGGAAATCTCTGAGGTCCACTCTGACTTAGTCAATGACAGCTTTGTACAAACCCGGCCCAGCCCCGGTTTGTAAAAGATGTAGTTAATCTTTAACTAACCAGTGCTATGGTGTTACAGGAGAATTTGTAAAGGAGGCCCTTAATCATTTCCACATTTGTCCTGTTTTAAGAATTAAAATAAATTCAGCAAATGTGGGAGGTGAGAAAAATTCGATTTGTTGCATTCTAAAGTCACCCAAATGAAAACACTTCTCTACTGTTTGAAGGACCTAAATCGGCGTCCAAGAGCTGCCTGCCTTCTAGGCTTGGTGGGGAAAAAACTGATTTTCAATATTTAGTCTTCAACTAAAAAAATCTTTCATATCTTATCTTGAATTTTTAGCTCTCTCTTCCTTTTTCATCATCTATAGTGCGTGCAGTCGTGTTTGGGATGGGAAGGAGACAACCCCTACCATTCTGTTCGCTGAAGCAAGAAGAGAGGTCTTTGCAAGAAATCTGCTTATCTTGCTTTTAAAAGGCAGGTTTAATTTTGCAGTCTGCACTCACGTATTCACAAAATTCACTGATCTCCCACGTGAAGAAAATAATGAGCACACCAGGCAAGTTTCCTGCATTCTGAGAGCTTATCACGCGCTGGAGACTGGCAATAATCAGCCACACAAAGGCATGTTTGCACAATGTGATACATGCTATAATGAAGAATCACAGGAAACAAAGAGAGCCTATAAGAGGGGGAGTGAGATTGGAAGGTGAGCAAAGGTGTCTCTTGAACTGACCTTTGAAGCTGAGGGATGAGTGGGACTGTTTGGAGAAAGGACAGGCAGCTGAGGCAGACCAGGGGCTGGGTCGAGGCCAAAAGTCCCAGGGGTGGGGGAAGCGAGGAGAGCTGCTGGAGAGAAGTTTTCCAACCACCCCCTTAAGGTCCTATTAATTGCCCAGGGCAGGTGTCAATCATTTTCCTTTGGGAACTCTCCCTGGATTTGCAAAATACTACTCTTCCCAAGTCACCTGAAACAGACTCATCTTTAAAAACGTTCGTTAACTTCTCAAATGCATCAAATGCTCTTGTGGGGTATTTTTCCCCTCAACACAATGACCTCTTACCATGAACTTTTAGCTTCCTCTTAGTATTTCATGATCTATTGTAAGTGAAGTCATGTGTTGGACGGGAAGGGGGACACCCCTACTATGTGGCTGAGTGCTCCGGCTTTCTAAGCAGGTAGAAGACAATTCTTTGTAAGAAATCTGCTTGTTGCACTTAAAGAAAAAAATTTTTTAACGTTTATTCATTCTTTGAGAGACAGAACAGAGCTTGAGCAGGGGAGGGGCAGAGAGAGGAAGACAGAATCTGAAGCAGGCTCCAGGCTCTGAGCTGCCGGCACAGAGCCCGACGCGGGGCTCGAACTCATGGACCATGAGATCATGACCTGAGCTGAAATTGGACCCTCAACCGACAGAGCCACCCAGGCACCCTGCTTATCTGAGTGCTTTTAAAGCATAAGAGGATCCTTGTCCAGAATTTAGTTTCCTCACCAAAGGTAATGTTTCAAACACTTTGAAAAGCACTAGTGGGAAAATGCACACTTCTTCAGCTTCCTGAATTCGAGAAACAGGGGAAGCGTGTGGGGAGAGAACAACAAAAAGCAGTCTGTGCATCCACCTGTGTGTATGTGTGTGTGAATAGAAAAAGCTGTGCCACATTTCCAGTACGTGACGGTTCTTCTCTCCTGACTCTGTCCCGTTTTTAAGACAAGGCAAAAGGAAAGGTGGGTGGGTCTCAAATTTATCTAAAAGTTACTAGATGTTGGGGCGCCTGGGTGGCTCAGTCGGTTAAATGTCTGACTCTTGGTTTCAGCTCAGGTCATGATCTCACGGTGTCGTGAGTTCTAGCCCTGCATTGGGCTCTGGACTGGCAGCACAGAGCCTACCTGGGATCCTTTCTCTCTCCCTCTGCTCCCCCTCCCACTCTGTTTCTGTATCTCTCAAAATAAATAAGCTTAAAAAAAATTAAAAGTTACTAGATGTCATGTGGCACCGAGAAGAAACAAAGAAAAAGAAAATTATAGAGGGTTTTTCTAGAATGGAATACACCCCCACCCTCTCCAATAAATTCTGTAATTCGATGCTCACAATATCCCATCCCACATCGAAGCCAGGTTCTTCTTCAGTTACCAGATCTAGAAATCTACTCATAAATAAATGCCACCTTCCGGTCACCAAACGGCTCCCCGCCCCCAAAAGTAGTTGCAATTGTAAATACATTGCTTCTTTCCTTGGCGCCTTGTACCTCTCCCAGGGAAAGGGCAGCTTCTGTGGGTGCCCAGGGCAGGTCACGGCAGCAGAGAGCCCCCCACCGCCCCCGCATTTGCAGCTTCTGTGGTCCCTCCCGCCCGGAGTCTCTGTGCACTGCGCTGGCTCCCCGAAGCCGCAGTGGGTTGTATAACCACACTCTCCGAAAGCCTGGAGGGGAGCGCGGGGAGCCTTTTTTTCTTGACAGCATCTGTCAAAAGTCCCTGGTGCCAGTTAATAAGAGACCCACTCGGCAGGGCAGGGGTGGCGTCTCGGACCCCCTGTTGGTAGGGGGTGGGAGTTGTGGACCTCTCCAGGAGCGGTATTTAAACCTGAACTTCTGTCCTTCGAGCTGGAAATGCAGGGCAGTGAAGGGCACACGGAGCCCCTTGGGTGTGGACCAGGGAAGGGGGGATGGGAGGAAACTCATGAATCCCTGGGGTGGGGGCTGGGGGGGTTCGCAGAATTTCTCTCCGGAGAAGCCTCTCGTGAAAATGTCAAGGACATCTCCCCTCCTCTTTCCAATTACGTAACTCTTACACGTTTGGGAGGATATTCGCGAACATACATTTCACTTACGAAGGCAGAAAGTCTTTAGACTGCATCTAAAGCTCCTGGTGCATCTGATGTCGGAACAGACCTGGCTGCGACCTGGCCGCCTCAGAGGTGGCATCCTGGTGACCGGAGCCCCCCCTCCCCCCCCATACCCGGCGCCGGGAGCCGGGTCGCCGCCTGGGATGGCGCTCGCGGGTCCCCGCGTCGCGGAGTCTGCAGGCCCAGCACGTCCGCAGGCTGCCCCCTCCCCCACCGCGGAGAACACCTGGCAGCGGTTACCTGCGGGGCCGAGACTCTCCGCAGCCCGTTGGCCGGCCCCCCGCCGCCCTTGCCGTTGGCGTCAGACAGATGCCGGAGCCCCAGCGCCCGCGCCGCGTCCTCCGCGGGGTCCGCGCCGTTCTCCGGGGGGCCTTCCTCCGGCGCCGGGAAGAGCCCGCAGCGGCGCTGGAAGCGAGCGACGAGCTGGGAATCCTGCAGGCTCCGCAGCAGCTCGGCCATGGTGAGCCCGGGGCCGCGCGCCGCCGCCGCCGCCGCCGCCGCCACGCCGATGCCCTCGGCTCGCACTGTCCCCGCCGCTCTCGCTCCAGCCGGGCCGGGCACTCCGGGCGGAGGGCGGGCGGGGCCCGGGGCGCCGGCCAACAGGTGCGCCGCTCGGGTCCTAGCGCCGCCCCGCGCGCGGGCGCCCAGGTGGCTGCCTCCACCTTGCGCGGGGCGCGTCCCGCCCTCCTGTCCCTCCCGGCGGGCTCGGGCGGGCTCGGGCAGTCCCCGGCGTCCGGCCCGGTCGCTACTGGGCGGAGGCGCACAGGTGTCTCAACCGCACCCCTCTTCGCGCCCCCGCACCCCCAATCCCTTTGGGCCGGTGCAGACGTGCCACCTAATGGGAGCGGCCGAGCACAGCGCGGACCTGAGCGGGTCCTTCCTGCCATGCGCGGGCTGATCCCGTAGTGACCCCACTTTCACTATTGAGCCCAAGGTGAGGTCGGACTGCCTTCCAGCTCCCTCACCCAGCCGTCTACTCCTTTCTTTGCCTGCTTCGCGCAAGAATGGGCCCCCTCAGGAAGGTGCCCAAGTTCTTCCCAAACTGATGCAACGTCTCCCCGAAGCCCGACCTCCTCGACCTTGCTCAAGAACGGAGGGAGTTGAAAGCACACCCTGAATCATCCTCCGAGTCCTTGCCCCTGCTCTTGTGATTTGGCAGTCGGTTCATGAACACCTTCAGAGGGGTGTGGAGGAAACGCTGTTCTTTCTCGGTTTTCTGCATTGAGAAAGATGCTGCTGCCTCTCCCTTCTACTTTTTTCTGCTCTGCCTCTAATTACTTTAGGCAAGGGCGCTGGAGAGACGGAAGGAGATCTTTCGTGACCTTTAGACCCTGGGGGATCAAGGTGTAGGGCTGGGAGGAGGATTTGACATCTCCCTGCAGCTGAAGCCAGGCCTGCTTTAAGGATCCCAGCAGGAGAGAAGCAAAGGAAATGTCCTGCAGGTGGCCTTGGTTAGTCTTCCTCTTGCTAGAATCTCCTAGAAGCTCAGAGATTCTCCCCCCCTACCCCACCCCCGCGGCCCGGGCCTCTGCACTTCCTCACATGGAGTGAGGTCAGTTAGGCCTAGCAGCTCAGTCTGCAACAAAAGTACAATCCTAGTCCTGCGTTCCGTTTACAGCCTCAGGCCCCGTGTGTGCCCCCTGGTAGCCATGCAAAGGCTTCTGAGTATTTAGTTGCACAAATGACTATGAACAAACACCTGCCACTTTCCCATTCCTCCAACTGTCCTTTTAGATCAGGAAGCCTTTGGGACGTAGCGTCCAAGGATGATTTGGTCTCCCTCATGCCTTAGTTTCTGCTCTCCTTCCCCAGCCTGATGGAGAGCAAGATCAAGGTGGCAGAGAAAGCAGTGAAATTTGGGCGATACTTAACTTACAGAAGGCGCACAGGGCTGCTGTCACAAGCAGGTGGAGACGTCCGGTCCCGGAAGCAGAAGGCCCCTCTCCCCAACGTTGCTGTCATTTACAGCCACCGGGCCCAAAGCCTATAGTTTAGTTTTAAAGGCTGAAGCTGGAGTCGTCCGTGACCTGTTGTTTTTATGTGTTTAAAGAAACAGGTTTTCCCATGAAGACACTGGAGTGATGGATCTCTGCAATTTAATGCTTCAGTTTTCCTTTCCTCTCACGTATTAAAAAGAAGCCAGGCAAGCTCAACCCATGTAACATAAAGCCAAAGGATTGTACGTTCACACAGTCTCCTTTACCTCCTTGGAGGGCCATGTGCTGACTCTGCCTTCCAGTGACTTGTGATGTCACCGTGTGCCTCAGTCTTTTCCTGTGATAGAAGAATAACCCGCGCCTCCTGTCTTACAAGGCTATTGTGAAAAAGCTTTAGAAGGCGACCGGGTGACGTAGCATTGCATGTGCCAGAAACATTCAATTTAGGCAGGAATCTTCAGGAGGATTTGGCCCCGCATGTCTCGAGTGACACTGAAAAGCTGGTGCCCTCTGGCAGGGATCCGTATGCTTCCCCAGATCCTGTCTTCTAAGCACAGGCTGATGTCCTGACAATAAATTTCCCAACCAATCTAACAAAAATCACCGTCTTCGAGAAGCGAAGCGGTAAACTGAAGGACTGTGCCAACATAACATGTAGTGGAGAAGTTACAGGGTAGCCTGAAGTCATGCGTATAAATAAATAAATTGGATGCAGGAAAAATAACCTGTAGCTTTTTGGACAGTTTAGCACTAGGCATGCCTGGGAGAAAAAATTTTGCTGTTTCTCCCCGCCCCACCCCTGGCCCAGGGCAGAAGTCAAGGTATTTGTACTTTGCTTCGTTGTGTATATAGTAATTGCCAAGTGACATATTGTAAAGGAACGACGATGGATGTATTCATTAGAGCGAAGGTTAAACTGCCGTAAAAAAGAGACCCCAAAATCCAGTGGCTTAAAGAGCACAGCTGTTTGATTTCCCTTTCATGTAACAGTTCCCAGGTGAGAGGTCTGGGTGTGGGAAGTTCTGCTTCATGATGCTACACAGTAACTCAGGTTCTTTTCATCTTATTGCTTCATTACCCGGTGGGACCAAGCCGAAGGTCACTGTTCTCCTCTGCATGATTGCAGCTGGGTTATGGGCACGTCTGAAATCCAGTGAATGTCCTAAACAGCAGTCTATGTTGCATCAGTAAGAACATCGGTACATGGCCCAAGACAGGCTTGGAAATGTCATCTTTAGAGGGCAGCTTATGTCCCGCTTAGACTATATTTCTGTGAAAGAGGAGAGGACAGATTTGTTTGGTGGTTGGAAATCGAACCAATGTTGATTTAAATGTTCCGCAATATAAATCTATGTTATAATTCAACCCATGACCTGCTCGATTTTATCTAGGCAGTCTGTCTTTGATTTGACACATTCTAAATACTCATGGGCAGATAACAATTTTTTTAAAAAAAGAAAACACTAAAAATAAGTAAATTTGAAGGGAAAACTGTCATATCTTTATTGAATCAAAACGAGTGGGGCACCTGGGTGGCTCAGTTGGTTAAGTGTCCGACTACAGCTCAGGTCATGATCTCTTGGTCTGGGAGTTCGAGCCCCGCATCGGGCTCTGTGCTGACAGCTCAGAGCCTGGAGCCTGTTTCGGATTCTGTGTCTCCCTCTCTCTCTGCCCCTTCCCTGCTGTCTCTCTCTTGCTCTAAAACATAATAAACATTAAAAAAAATTAAAAAAAAAAAACAAATTAGAAGAACATGGTGTTACAATGCCTTTTAAATGAAAAACTTTAGTAATGATTGCATTATTGCATTTTAAATTCTTTTAGAGTTCTCTCTCTACAGAGCAGGTCACTTCCAAATGGCAACTAGACCATTCACTTTTCAACTTGGCAGTATTTCTTAGATCAAGACAGGTGGCCAGGGTTGGGATTATGTATTGGTTATCCACAGCTGCATAACAAATTGTCCCACAAATAGTGGCTTCAAACAACAACATTTATTATCATGAAGTTTCTGTGGGTCAGGAATCCAAGGAACATCTTAACTGGGTCCTCTGGCGCTGGGTTTCTCACAAGGTTGCAGTCACCTCAAGGCTCAACCGAAGGTAGATCAGCTTCCAAAATCGCTGAAGTGCTGGCTGGTAGATTTCCATTCTTTGTGGGCTATTGGCCAGGGGCCACCCTCTCTTCCTTGCCATACGGGTCTCTCCAGGGGACAGCTCACAGCCCACCCACCAGCTCCCTTCCTTCCTTCTGAGAGACTCCGAGAAGACAAAGTATCCATCTTCTATAATCAGATATTGGAGGTCGTACACCGATATTCTATCATATTCTACTTATTAGATGCAAGTCACTAGGTCCAGCCCACATTCAAGGAGAGAGAGGATAAGACAAAAGTGTGAATGGTAGGGTGTAGGGATTACCAGGACCTCCATTTTGGAAGCTTCCCACTATAGGTTCTTCACATCTACGTTAATTTTCTAACTTCATACCTGCAATATCAGTCTTTATCATCCCTAACAAATATGATACATAGCCTTGGCCTCAAACGGCGTCCATCTGTTGCAGAAATAAGATACACATACACAGAAAAAATGTGCAATGATAGGAAACTGGTGTAGTGAAAAACATAGGCTATCCGAAGACCGATTACTAGTGAAAAACTACATATACCACAGCTGTAATTCTCAAATCTGGGATTAGAATTACCTCACAAATGTGCCAAAGTTAGAGATGCCTTAAAACAATTGAAAGCAGAGGGGTGCCTGGGTGGCTCAGTCACTTAAGCATCCGACTCTGGATTTCAGCTCAGGTCATGACCTCATAGTTAGTGAGTTCGAGCCCCACATTGTGGGGGGAATTCTCTCTCTCTCTCTCTACCATTCTCTGCCCCAGCCCTGCTCACTCCCTCTCTAAGTAAGTAAACAAACAAAAACAATAAAAAAAAAAAAAAAAGACAACTGAGGAGCGCCTGTGTGGCTCAGTCAGTTAAGCATCTGACACCTGCTTGGGTCATGATCTCACGGTTTGTGGGTTTGAGCCCCGTGTTGGGCTCTGTGCTGACAGCTCAGAGCCTGGAACCTGCTTTGGATTCTGTGTCTCCCTCTCTCTGCCCCTCCCCCACTTATGCTCTCTGTCTCTCTCTCAGAAATAAACAAATGGTAAAAAAAAAAAATTTTAAAGACAATTGAAAGCAGAAATTATTAAGTTAGAAAACAGAAAAACAATGAAACTGATAAATCCAAAAATTGAATCTTTGGAAAAAAAATCAACAAAATTGAAACACCATTAGCATAACAAAGAAAGAATAAAAGGAAAAAACATGAAAGCTCAAAATTAGAAATGCTAAGGAAAAATAATCATTAAAAGCAGAGGAAATTTGGAAAGTCCTTAGAAGGTACTTCACATGGCCCAATGCAAACAAATCTGAAAATGTAGGCGAAATAGACAATTTTTTGACGTTTTTATTTATCTATTTTGACAGAGAGAGACAGAACATGAGTGGGGGAGGGGCAAAGAGAAAGGGAGACACAGAATCCAAAGCAGGCCCCAGGCTCTGAGCTGTCAGCACAGAACCCAATGCAGGGCTCAAACTCATGAACCGTGAGATCATGACCTGAGCCAAAGTCAGACACTTAACTGACTGAGCCACCCAGGCGCCCCTGAAACAGACAATTTTTTTAGAAAGAAACAACTCACTAAAAATTGATCCCGATAAACAACGTCTAACAGAGCAATCATCACAGAACTAGATAAAGGGGTTCAAATTCTCCCGCATAAAAAGCACTTTACCCTAGATAACTTCACAGGGAAATTCTACCCCCACCTTTCAAGAATGTATAATCTCAATACTACTTATTCCAGAAGAGAGAAGTTTTCAATATTCCTTTTATAAAGCCATTATGATACTGATCTCAAAACTGAAAGAGCATTAAAAGGAAAACAACAGAATATTCTCACTTGCCAATAGGGTTCAAAACCTTAAGATGTCAACAGCTAAAATCTAGCAGTACATTTAAAATAGAATGTATTGGGGCGCCTGGGTGGCGCAGTCGGTTAAGCGTCCGACTTCAGCCAGGTCACGATCTCGCGGTCCGTGGGTTCGAGCCCCGCATCGGGCTCTGGGCTGATGGCTCAGAGCCTGGAGCCTGTTTCCGATTCTGTGTCTCCCTCTCTCTCTGCCCCTCCCCCGTTCATGCTCTGTCTCTCTCTGTCCCAAAAATAAATAAAAAACGTTGAAAAAAAAATTAAAAAAAAATAAAATAAAATAGAATGCCTTGGGGCCAAGGGCAATTTGTTCCAGTTGTAACATTAACAGGTATAATTAAATAACAACGACAACAAAAATCCATCAGTATTGTCCATCCTATTAATAGCGCTAAGGAGAAAAGTCATGTGATTTCTTATGTGGGTTGAATTGTGTCTCCCCCAAAAGCTATGTTGAAGTCCTAACACCCGTACCTCAGAATGTGACCTTATTTGGGAAACAGAGTCACTGCAGGTGTAGTTAGTTAAGACGAGGTCCTACTGGAGTAGGTGGGTCCCGATCCATCGGACTCGTGTGCTTCTGAGAAGACCACTGCCTGCAGACAGACACACAGGGAGACCGCCATTGCTGATGAAAGCAGAAACTTGGGGCTCCGCGGCTGGAAGGAAGACGGAAGATCACTGACAACCCACCAGAAACTAGTGAGAGGCAAGGAAGGTCTCCCCAAAGGGGTTTCAGAAGGGGCGTGGTCCTGCTGACACCCAGATCTCAGGCATCCAGCCTCCACAACCGTGAATTAACAAAGCCTACTCCTTTAAGCCACCCAGTTTGGGGCACTTTGTCCCAGCAGCCCTGAGAAACCAACTTAGGCTCATTTCGACACATGCAGAAGAGTCACGTGACAAAATTCAGCACTCATTCGTGTCACAACCCCTCAGTCACATAGAAATGGCTGCCGTGTCCGGGGTCAGTGAGCCCTTGGTGGTGGTTGGAAGGGAGAGTCCCCGGATTGGGTGGTGGAGTCACACGGGAGAGATGAATTGAGTCTGTACGCAGGGGGCCCTGAATGGCAGATTATAAAGTTGGTGGTGTATGTTTGAGGTAATGAGAAGTCACGGAAAAGCAAATGAGGAACCTGAGGAAAGCAGTGTTTCCAGACAATGACTTGGGAGGCTGGCTATCGGATGAATGGTACGCGGAGGCAGGGAGAAGCAGCTAGGGATGTGGAGATTCATTTCAGCGCCATTTTGATAATTCTGATTTTAAAAAAGTGTTTATTTTTTGAGAGAGCACAAGCAGGGGAGGGGCAGAGAGAGAGAGAGAGAGAGAGAGACAGAGAATCCGAAACAGGCTCTGTGCTGATAGCAGTGAGCCCAACGTGGGGCTCGAACTCACGACCCGTGAGATCATGACCTGAGCCCAAGTCATGACTGAGCCACCCAGGCGCCCCAATAATACTCATTTTTTAAGACTTTTTCAAGTGGAATTTTACTTAATAGCATAGACAAGCAAATGTGAATCTATTGTTTGGGTTTTTTTTTTATATACAAATGGTAACATTCTTTACATAATGTTCTCTGTCTTGCTTTTCTCACTTATGATATAATTGGAGAGTGTTCCGTATCATTGGAAGAGACACTACAATTTATCTTACCGGTCATCTACTGCAGAACATTTGGGGTGCTTCCAAACAATGCTATTCCTGATTTGAATGTTATGTTCAGGCAGCTCTGGTCCAGGGTTCAAGGTGTCAGGCAGCTGATTCTGGTCCTAGAGTACCTTTGGAAGCCACAGGACTACCTTGGAGGTAGGTAAAGAGACCAAACCCAGTCTGGAAAACCCATCCAACCCAAGGTGAACCAAGGTGAACTGGGGCAGGGTCGGGGGGGAGGTGTTCTCAGAGCGGTAGAAAATCCTCTCAGTAAAGGAGGTTTTCCTCCATGGCCCTTGGCTTGTAGGAGTGTCACTCCAGTCTCTTCTTCCTCTGTTGTCCCATGGGGCTCTCCCTGTGTGACAGTATGTCCATTTACTAATATCAGGTACTGTTCTAGGCTCGGGGTCACAGAAGTTCGAAAACACCCCAGTGCCCTTGGATCATGGAACCTATATTTTAGGGGGGGGACACAGCCAATAACTATCAAGTAAATACGTAGTTTTAGGGTAAGGAACACGGTGCCGGGAGGGGGGAGACATATTTAGGAAGGGATATTTGTGTAGAGACCTGAAGGAAAGGAAGGAGCGTGCCCTACCCAGATCAGGAGAAAGAGCATTCCAGACAGAGGAAACGGTGGCTGGAAAGGCCTTGAGGCAGGCCCAAGTTCAGCCAGTTGGAGGAACCACCAGAGGCCAGCAAGGTGGGAGAGGCTTGCGGGCAGGGACTGACTGGGGAGGGGTGAGCAGAGGCTGGATCCCGTAGGGCCGTGTAGGCTGTGATAAGGAGTAACACTCCCACTTTACAGATGAGAAAACTGAGGCTCAGAAAGAGGAAACGTGTCCAAAGCCCCCAACTGTAAGTGGCAGGAGGGTTCGGTGCAGGTCTGTGTGACTCCAAAATTTCTTCTATGACTGCATTACGTTCTAGTCCCAGGGTTTGTCTTTTACTCTTTGTGTCTGTATCGGAAAGTATCCCCGACATGAACTAAGCGCTCCATAAATCCTCCTTCAATGACTACTGACCTAGACTAAGAGTAAAATCTCGCCGTTTTTAGAGCTCTGAGAATTTACAACGCATTTTCAAAATTGTTGCACGTAAATTCTACGACCTTGAGAGGCAAGTGGTTTTTACCTCCATTTTACGCGATTTTCCCCCAAATTACAAAATGTATTGGATACTTTTTGCAGGATCTGCCATCGGACGCGGCTCTTCTGGGGGGAATTCCCTTCCCCTCCACAGGCTGGCTCCCCTGCGCAAGAAGGAAGAGGAACGGGAGAGGAGGTTGGCGGTCATGTTGGAGCCCTAGGTCCCCTCCCCCGCTCCCCCACCCCCTCCCTCCCCCCCAAACCAAGCCAGAGTGAGCTGGCCTTGGGCTGGACACTTGACCTAATTTGAGCTCCCCAAATGCTTCCTCTTTGGCAATTGCCAGACCCCAGTCGGCATCTGCTGAACGAAAGAGAAGAAAATTTAGAAACCAGAGCCTACATCGCTTGAGGAAGAAATGTGGCAGATGTGCAGGGAGCAGGCGAGGGGAGCAGACCACCCCCAAGTCGGTTCTATGGTGCCTGCTTCAGTCTTTGGGAGGCTCTTCCCGCGCTACCCCCGAACCCCTGGTCTCAAGTTCCCCATTTCTATTACTTGTGGCCCAAAGAGGCCTAACTCAGATATCCAGGAATTGGCAGAACATGGAAACTGAGGCTCTAGAACTCAGACTTGGGCAGTTTCCCACCTTTCTGTCACCCTCAGGGCACCGCCCAGCCCCCCCTCCCCGCGCCCAGTTCTTGCTGCCATGAAAACCACCAGTTCCCACCCCACCTCCCTAAACCCCCACCTGCCCCAGCCCCATGGAGTGTTGGAGAGCCCTGCAGTCGGGGCTTCCCAAGAGATTCTGGAACTCAGTGAATCTATTGATAGTATTTCACCTCATGATGAATCAGATTGCTTCCTGGGCTCTGCTGAAAATCTCGTCACTTTATACAGGTAACACATTCTGAGACCCAAGCGATCTCTTGGCACACAACCCTTTTAGAATTTGCAAACTACTATAGATGAATTGCATTGCTCGCAGGTTGTTTTTTAATGCACATTTATATCTTTTCATGTATACTATGTAAAGTACCTGAGGAGTAACAAACAGCCTTAGCAGACTGGCGACATATCATTTGTTGGTAAATTGATCAAAGCCCTAGGCTCCACGGACTAACCAGCTCGCGGAAATTTTGAAATGTAAAAGCATAAAACTCCTCTTGCATTGTTCAGGGTGCTACTCGTTGCTTCTAACTAATGGAAACCAGTTTTTTTCTGTTGGGACACTTTCAATAAATCATCAAACATAAATTCTCTTAGGGAGAAAAAAAAAAAACAAACCCTCTCAGGCTGGGAGAAATTTCAGCTTAAAACCTTGCTTTAAAAGAAAACAGTTACAGGTGATGTTCCTGCAAACGGGGCAGAAAGAGGGCAGGCAATAAGAAGAAAGGCTGGGATCTTGGATTCCCCTCCCCACCCCATCCCCCACCCCCAGCAAACATTTGGGGGGGGGGGGGTCCAGTGTGCCTACTCTCATAAGCATGAATATTGGTAAAGAGTTTGATTTCAGCCAGGATTTCTTGGTTTGAATCCAGTTGAATCAAATCACATGACACAAAATACTTTTCTTCCAAAAAATTTTGATGGATTTTGAGCACTTTATGAGGAACACTGTGCAGTCTAGCATGCGATATCTACCTAGAGAACCCGAAGGAAGGGAGAGATCTCTCATGCCCACCAATTTGAAGTCAGTCCTTCCCTCTGGTTTATGCTTTGAGAAAACATCAAAACATGCAATAAAGAAAAGTGAACAATTTCTTCCCATTCCATCAGGCTTGTGCCGGCTGGGTCGAGCTCGTATGCTGAGTGCTCCAATTTAAAACAAACAAAAATATGTCCTTGACTCTTCACAAGTGGTGTATTAGGGATGATCATTTTTATTCCTAAAGAACATTTCCAATGAATATCACTCATTGTTGAGCCACTTCCGATAACCAGTTTCCTGGGCATTTGTAGAATGGATTCCAAGCACAAATTCAGCAAACCTGACACTTTCTGAGACCGTGTTTATTACATAGCCCTGGGTAGAACTGTAGCACTTGGTTATCGCAATTTTAAGGCCTCTAAATAAACTTCCAAATCGAAGGGAAGCAGTTTTAGTTACATTTCATGCATATATTCATGAGTCATCTACAAGCTAAAAGTTGGGTAGAAAACTGCACAGATATCACCTCCAACACACAGCGTCTAGTAAACAAAGCAAGCCCCAGAATAATATGGAACAGGACGTATAGCATTTTGCTATGGGGAAGCTACTAAAATACACAAAATGCGTGTGTGTGTGTGTGTGTGTGTGTGTGCACATGCTTGTGCCTGCGGATGCAAAAAGAAAAAAAAAAGAGACGAAGATCCAGGATAAAAAACACCTGTTTGCTAATGTAGCTGCCTCCCGGCATAGAATAGGAAGAACCCGAACTTTGGGTTTTTACTATATGCACCTGGGATTTGTTGGGAGTTTTTCACAGGCACGTATTTCTCTTGTAATTTGCAAAGGTTTATTTTTCTTTTAAAACCCTTCTCACTGGTCAGGCTTGGCTAGTGAGAAGAGCCAGTTCCTGAAAAAAATGCTTATGAAAAAGAGATCATTGTAATTATACCAAGAGGTGACAGTCATAGAAATGTGGCTAGAAGCCACCAGATATTACAAGCACTTCTTCAACATTAAAACAATATTTTTTAATGCGTATTTATTTTTGAGACAGAGAGAGACAGAGCATGAGCGGAGGAGGGGCAGAGAGCGGGAGACACAGAATCGGAAGCAGGCTCCAGGCTCCGAGCTGTCAGCACAGAGCCCGACGCGGGGCTCGAACTCACAGACCATAATATGATCCTTTAAACGGAAGCACCTATGGTCTAACAGTGTGCAGATGACCAATCTGTAACTGGCCCGAGCACACAGGACCAGCACCCACTCTTTACGAGAGCCCGGACCACCAGGCCTGCCGATACAGGCTCTCAGAATCAGGGCTACAGCATGGCTTCGGCAGAGAGGCTCCACGAGCAAGTCCGAAAACAAAAGTTAGAGCCAACTGACACACGGGAACCAACATCAAGAGGTTTCAGAGTCTGGCCCACACCGGGATCTTAAAAGCAGACTCCATTGCCAACCTTTAAACAATTGTAAACCTAAAAGAATCGGGTGATTTTGTGTACGATATGCATTTCTAGCCTCAGTTTAATAACTGGCAACTGATACCACAGGGCCAAGATTCATTGTGGCAACACTCACCTAAGCTGAATATCCACTGCCCTCTCTAGACGGGGCACCATTCTGGGGTTTTCTAGAGTTCTCCCCACTCTGTATTATTTTCCATCCTTTCCTTCATTTCTCATTTCATTGCTGGCTTGGTCCTTGAAGGACTTGTGTTTACCGTCACTGCATTTATTTATTTATTTATTTACTTATTTGTTGTTTATTTATTTATATAATTTATTGTCCAACTGGCTAACATACAGGGTATACAGTGTGCTCTTGGTTTTTGGTATAGATTCCCGTGGTTCATCGCTTACATACAACACCCAGCGCTCATCCCAACACGTGCCCTCCTCAGTGTACTGCATTTAAAACAAGGAAGGCCAGGGGCACCTGGGTGGCTCAGTCTGTTAGGTGTCCGACTCTTGGTTTCAGCTCAGGTCATGATTTCATGGTTTGCGGGTTCGAGCCCAGCATCGGGCTCTGCGCTGATGGCTCCTTACCTTAAGGAATCTGGAATGCAGTAGAGAAGACAGGACAGGCATCAGTGTCATTAAATCTAGGAATAAATTTGGCCCTCAAACCTTCTTGTCTTCCTTAAGCATAACTAGCAATCAGTAGCTGATCCTGCGTTTGAAATTCCTTGAAAAGGTTAAATTTCATCCAGCTGAACATTTGTGGAACTTCTATTAAGGGTGTGTTTACACATTGGCAATTAAAAAAAAATTTTTTTTTTAACATTTATTCTTGAGAGACAGAGACAGAGCCTGAGTGCGAGCAGGGGAGGGGCAGAGAGAGAGAGAGACACAGACCTGAAGCAGGCTCTAGGCTCTGAGCTGCTAGCACAGAGCCCGATGCAGGGCTCGAACCCATGGACTGTGAGATCACGACCTGAGCTGAAGTCGGATGCTCAAGTGACTGAGCCACCCAGGCACTCCATGGGAGGAGGGAGAGGATCCCAAGCAGTCTCTGTGCTCTCAGCACAGGGTCTGACTCAAGGCTCGATCCCACAAACTGTGAGATCATGACCTGAGCCGAAATCAAGAGCCAGATGCTTAACCAACTCGGCCACCCAGGCGCTCCTACACAAGCGAGCTTTTAATTCATAAGAGACAGGAAGTTGTCCCCTTTTTTGAGTGGGTGCAAAGTCTTCTCCCTCGCCGGGGTTAAATGATCTTCTTTTTCTCGACTTGGTTCACCTTCACTTTGGTGGTTGGTTCTGGGAGAGCAGCATAACAGAATCTGTGCCAGTGTCAGTGACCTGTGAATAGTAAACGTCACCCATGCCTCACGGACTTCCAGGAAGACGTGCCAGTGCCACAGAGCCCACGGGCAGGAGTGCCCGCATCACCTGCCAGGGCCCTCGCAGCTAAAATCGTGAGCTCTTGCTGGCCTTTGCTGTGTGGGAGGAAGGAGGCCAATTTTTTGGTAGCTGAAGTTAATAATATAGTTTTACCTTGTGGATTCATGTCTTTTCTCTGATTTCTTAAAAGATAATACTTCAGAGCTCTCCCTTTTATCACAGGGCTGGAGGCCTAAAAACATTTCCCAAACTCGCTCTTACTGGCGTAGTTCTGGTTTGGAGCCCTCACAGGGAAGATGGTAGTGTGATCGTTGTAGCCGAAGCCATTTTGCTCCTGGAGCACTGGCAGCCTAGTGTGGAAGGTTCCGCAGATGACAGACGTGAGGTTTGGCCAGCAGCTTCTGGGTGCCTTGCTATGAATCACCCGCCTCCTGTGACTCACCACACCATGCTGTGATTCTTTATTTCCTGATCACCTAAATGCCAGTGGCAGATTCCTCATTACAGCTGGAGTCCCAGGAACACCAACGGTATCCTATAGTTCCGGTCTGAGTCTAAAAGCCTAAGAACCGGGGAAGCCCGCCGTGTAAGCTGGCCCTTTACAAACATTATCTCTAATCATTACAGCAACTGAAAAGTTTGGAGAAGTTACTATGACTCGGACGGATGAGAACACCGAGATTTGGAAAGGTTAAGTCATTTGCTATAAAATATAACTTTAATCCATTATTAACTCGCATTATCAATTCACCAGTGGCCTAACCGTTGAAGAACAATGGTTCTTTTTGCTTTAGGGCAAAGCGAGTTTCTTTTCCATTCAGAAGCTGTTGGGGAGAAGTCCCATTTAATCCCCTTTCTCAGCAGCCACCTACAAAGTCACTGGGACAGCCAACATGGTAAATAACTTTCAGCACAGGGTAAGGAAGGCGGGATTGGACTGGTCCATTCTGAAGGGATGTCAGGCTGACAACTAGAGATCCGGGAAGACAGAAGGCACAGCACAGAGCAAAGCTGAAACAGAATAGTGTGGGTGGAAGTCAGGGAGTAACGTGAAGGGTAAAAGTTGGGTCAGTGGTTGAGGGAAGAGATAACAAAATGGCCCCATCATGATCTGCACGGGGCCAGCAAGAGGCTGTGTGTGGATGAAATTACAGGAACCATTTCATTCTAGACAATGATCCAAATAGTTTTATGAAAATAAATTTAATTATGAAGTCAGACTGATAAAATTTTACTAAATGTTAACTTAATAAAAATTATGTAGTTATTCAGTGTTAGCACAGTCATTAAACTACATGTGTTTGTCTTAAAAACATGGAAGCAAAACCAGTTGTCATCTTACGAGCTAGGATAGGTCTCCTTGTAGTGATTACAGATTTTATTTTATTGAAAAAATTTTTAAATGTTTTTATTTATTTATTTATTTATTTATTTATTTATTTTTAATTTTTTTTTTTTTTTTAACGTTTATTTATTTTTGAGACAGAGAGAGACAGAGCATGAACGGGGGAGGGGCAGAGAGAGAGGGAGACACAGAACTGGAAGCAGGCTCCAGGCTCTGAGCCATCAGCCCAGAGCCCGGCGCGGGGCTCGAACTCACGGTCCGTGAGATCGTGACCTGAGCTGAAGTCGGACGCTCAACCGACTGAGCCACCCAGGCGCCCCTTAAATGTTTTTATTTAAACAGTTAAAACATTTAAACATCTATTTAAAATTTTTTAAATGTTTTATTTTTGAGAAAGAGAGATTGCAAGAGGGGGAGGGCAGAGACAGAGGGAGACACAGAATCCGAAGCAGGCTCCAGGCTCTGAGCTGTCAGCACAGAGCTGATGTGGGGCTCGAACTCACAAACTGCGAGATCATGACCTGAGCCGAAGTCGGACGCTCAACCGACTGAGCCACCCAGGTGCCCCGACTTTTTATTTTTAAAAGTTTTTTTTAAGTTTATTTATTTATTTTGAGAGGGAGAGAGTCAGAGAGAGAGAGAGAGCACAGCAGGGAAGAGGCAGAGAGACAGGGAGAGAATCTCAAGCAGGCTCAGCACTGTCAGCGTAGGGCCCGATGCTGGGCTCAAACTCATGAACCGTGAGATCATGACCTGAGCCAAAAGCAAGAGTGAGATGTTTAACCGACTGAACCACCCAGATGCCCCTAAATATTTAAGGAAGAATTCCATTATGTTTAGAAGCCAGTATCCCTGGATGTTTGTCACATAAATGGGGTATTTTTATTTTAACACAAGTAGTTATATGCTTGGTTCACAGGACACCATTAAAATGGATTAGGATCTTTTTTTTTTTCCAGATGATTTGGAATCATCTGGAATATCTTTATTTCAAAATATAAACAAAGAAGAAAAACTTCACTGCAGCAACTTTAATTAGGTTGACAAATATGTTAGTAAATCATCTACTTCAGGCCCGTTATTTGGTAAAACTTGTGTTGCTAAAGGAGAGGGTGGCACCTCTAAAAATGATCAGCAGGGAGAAAACCATGTCTGATGACCAGAGCAGGGCATATATGGCAGCTGGTCAACTAATGGGTCTTATAACCGGCAAAGAGATCGGCTTCTGCAGATAAAGGAAAAAGCACAGTCATGTTGCTAAAAATACACGTCAGTGTTTGGCTCTTAGATATCAAATGGCTGACCCAGTACCAAATGCATGAAGCTAAGAACACCTTGCAAAGTCACTGCAGCGAGGCGCCCAGAATAGGTAAATCGATAAGACACAGACAGTAGATCGGTGGTTGCCTAGGACTGGAGGAGGAGACAAGTCGTGGGTGATGACTGCTAATGGGGTTTCTTTGGGGGATGATGAAAACGTTCCAAAATTAGATGCGCAGTGATGGTTGCAGGAGTCTGTGAATACATTATAAGCCAATGAATTGTATGCTTTAAGTGGGTGAACTTTCTGGTATATAAATTATATCCCAAGAGAAGCGTGTTTAAAAAAAAAAAAAATCCTTTAAAAAAGAGAATCACAAAGACACCAGCCCACAGCCCTGATATTTAGCTGCTGAACCAGTGTGAGCAACAGCGTACCTACACACAGCTTATTGGGCAAAAAATAATCCTGGCTTTTAATAACCACTGTTAGGTTTTCTGTGTCTTGCAGTCAAAAGCATTCCTAATTAACACACCTTAAGTTTTCATTCCATCAATATTTATTTAATGCGTTCTATACGGCAGGTATTGTGCTACATAGTAGAGAAAAATCCACTGCATTCCCATGACGTGCCAGGAGATTTATATACTTTAAAAAAAATTTTTAACGTTTACTTACTTTTGAGAGAGAGACAAGGCGCGAGCAGAGGAGGGGCAGAGAGAGGGAGACCCAGAATCTGAAGCAGGCTCAGGTTCTGAGCTGTTAGCACAGAGCCCGACGTGGGGCTCGAACTCACAAACCGCGAGATCATGACCTGAGCCAGATTTGGACGCTTACCCACTGAGCCACCCAGGTGGCCCATAGGAGATTTATATACTTTGTATCATCAGTGCCTCACGGCAGTCCTGGAAAGAATGGCCTGTCCCTTCCAGGCACACGGTCTAGGGAACTGTTTTGCCCCAGCAGTAGGCCACCCACCTCCTAACTCTCCAACAGTACTGCTTAGAAATGCAAATTCCCAGATTCCCCCTGGACTTGCTGAATCAGATCCACAAGGGATAAACCATTGGCTGATACTCTACAAAGGTGGCCCATAAAACATACCTGTACTTTTAGGAAGCATTCAGCATAAATACGAAATCATTGAAATAAACTAATTTGAACCGAACTTCTGATTGCAGAGGAAAAACATCACAGATCTTGGGGTAGAAAAGATGGGGAGTTAAAAAAATATGTGTAAGGCCCAGTCCCTGCCCTCAAGAAGGTGTGGTATGCAGAGTTCTAAGATAACCCCCAGGATTCCCAGCCCTTGACATACACACACGGTCTCCAAAATATCCAATCAAATGCTAACCTAGATACTGCTCTGAAGGGATCTGCAGATGTCATTCAGGTTGCAAATCAGTTGACCTTAAGATAGGGTGGGCCTGACTTAACCATATGAACCCTTTAAATCAGGGTCTAGAGAGACAGAGGAAGTCAGAGATTTGAAGCATGAGAGGGATTTGACGTGTGAGAAGTTGTCCATGGCTGGCTTAAAGATGACGGGCGCAAGAAATGCGGGTGGCCTCTGGGAGCTGAAAGCAGCTTGCGACCTGGCTTATGACCAACAAGGAAATGGGGACCTCAGTCCCACAACTGCAGGAACTGAATTTTTCTAGAACCAGGTGAGCTGGAATGAAATGTGGCCCAGCTGACATCTTGATTTCTACCTTGTCAAACCCTCAGCAGAAAACCCAGCTCAGCCACGCCCAGAATCCTGACCCACGGGAACTGTGAGATAATAAATTAATGTTGTTTCAGGCTGCTAAGTTTGTGGTAATTTTTATGCAGCAACAGAAAACTAATACAGAAGTGAATTTGGGTAAGACACATTAAAGTCACCAACTAATGGAATACTGAGAATGAGAGAGTGGGAAGAGCCAGAAATGGCTGCCCTATATTGGAGTACTTATATGTCCTTTAATGATATACATTTAAGGGTGGGGGCAGTAAGGAGAGCTTTTGGTTGTAGGTAATGGAATATTCAACTACTGCTATTGACCACGGAGAGCACAAGCAGAGCTGGTGTGGCTACTCTGTGATGTTAGCATAAGTCCTTTCTATCTTTCCAAGTTCCCGCCATTTTTAATTTGTTGGCTCTTTGTTCTCAAGTGCCAATGATGATAAGATGACTCTGGGCACCTCATGTTTTCTAGTCAGGAAAAGGATGGGCAAAGGGTTTTTCCAACTGAGTCTGATCTTTCCTATTGAGAAAGCAAAATGTTTTCTGAAAGCCTACTTAGAAAGCTCATTTACATCTGGATTACATGGCCAACTGTTGAGCGATACTGGCCAAGGGGACTGAGCTTACCTGCTCTCATTGGTTTAGACCAATCACAATTCATCCCCTTGCCTTGGGGTAGAGATACCTGTCACCACCTCAACAAAGCAAGGTTTTCTTCATAAGAAGGGCTGAGATAAGAATGGATATTGAGTAGGCAACAGATAGTGTTTCCCACAGTTGGAAAGGGCATTTCATCATCAATTCAACAAAATCACACCAGCATAATTAACTAGATGGATTTACTGAGTATCTATTAGGGTAAGGCCCAAGGTTTACAAAGATGGTGTGCGTGTATGTGTGTGTGTGTGTGTGTGTGTGTGTGTGTATGCGTGCATGTGCACAGACACGTGGGCGTGTGGGTGTGTAGATGTGTATGTTGGGGAGGGAGGAGGACACGAGCATGTAAACAATAATTATAGCGAGAACTGCTTTAATTGCAAAATGGAAGTCTACTTCTGTACTGACCATAATGTACTCCTTACCATAGATAAATCAGGTGAATCACAAAAACAGCGATAACAGGACCCAAGAAAGCATATATTGATTTGTGTTTTTAAAAAGAGAAAATGTTTTCGCTGGTAGAAAATATATTTAGAGCAAACTTCTAAGAACTATCGAACTAAGGTATGAATCAATACCTTGAGCAAAATCTGGGCAAGGGAAGTGGCCCTCATTTAAAATACACAAGCGATGAACACATAGATGTGTAATACTTTCCCGGCGAAGTGTTGCAATCTGTCTCTTTCATGGGAACTGTAACGCTGGGTTTTAATATAATTTACACAAGATTCCCAGGTGTGCCACCCATTTTTTTTTAAATTTTTTTTTTTAACGTTTATTTATTTTTTTGAGACAGAGAGAGACAGAGCATGAACGGGGAGGGTCAGAGAGAGGGAGACACAGAATCTGAAACAGGCTCCAGGCTCTGAGCCGTCAGCACAGAGCCCGACGCGGGGCTCGAACTCATGGACCGCAAGATCATGACCTGGGCCGAAGTCGGCTGCTCAACGGACTGAGCCACCCAGGCGCCCCTTAATGTACTTTGGATACTTACATATGTTTTCCAAATATTTAGCCTTTGTTTCACCGACTTCATTCTTATGAAATGTCTTTATGGAAACAATAATTGTTTCCAAACCATAATTTGATGATATGAAAGATGACGTTTGAGCTCACTCGTCTTAGAGAAATTCATTCAGTAATTAATTGTTCTGACATAAGCTTCACTTTAATCATTATAACTGGTTCACACTAGCATAATGCACCAGATGTATTTGCTCTGACTTTCTAAGCCCCTACTATTACTAAAGATGTACTTGAAGAGCAATGCCGGTATGCTTTTCTACACCGAAGTACTCTTTAAAGAATTCTGTAAAAAATGAAACTTTTTTTTTTTAATTTTTAAAAATGCTGATTTGTTTTAGAGAGACAGATTGTGAACAGGGGAGGGGCAGAGAGAGGCGGGGAGACACAGAATCCGCAGCAGGCTCCAGGCTCTGAGCTGTCAGCACAGCGCCCGATGCGGGGCTCGAACTCACAAACTGGGAGATCGTGATCTAAGCCACCCAGGCCTTCCTGAAACTCTTTATTAAAACAGCTGCGCAGACGCATTGGGTGGTGCTGTCTATCTAGGTCTTTCTGATTTTCCACCCGAGCTGTCCGCTAACCGCCCCATTTTGCCATCTCTCCCCTGGGCTCAGCACTGCCTTGCTCTCTAAGACAAATCCTGGCTGAGAAGAGAGGAATCGGCATCAATGTCGATTCACCTTTGCTGTTGGTTCACACATCCCCTGGAGAGACGGTTTTCGCATGAACGCACTTCTTGCCTCTGGTGGCCCCATCTGCCATCGGCTGGGCTTCCAGTCCTCCGGCAGCCTATCCCAGCCTGCAACTTCTGGATTCACCAGATGCAGATGCACCCGAGCCCTTGAACTTTCTTTTCTTTTTTTTTTTGTAAAAGTAACAGCTCACTTTTTAGAGCTAAGGGTTTTGTTCCTCAGTGATTCATGCATAGGAAAACAATCCCATCATTTCTATAACCAGTCCACGACTGCTGGGCACTTGGAGCTGTTCCCAGCGTTCGCTCTCAGAAACAGGGACGCGGGGAGGGTTCCACCATAGTCGTGGTGGAGAGCTTCTATTAAGTGAACTTGCTGGGCCAAAGGGTTGTGCGTGTTTCGTTCGGAAAGATATTCCGAAATTGTCCTGAGGAGAGATGTCCCCAATTCCAAGGCCCTCTAAGAGGCTATGAAACGCACTTCCTATTCAGTCGCTGATATTAACCAGTATCAATCGTTTAAATATCTATTTGGTAGGTGAAAAGGTCATTTCATTACTTTAATTGCTTCTTTACAATTAGAAGGTTTACTGCCCTCATGTATCTCCTTTGCTGTGAACTGCCTGATCAATTTTCCCTTGCTCATTTTTCTATTTTTTCCAAATATTTTGTTCTTGTTTGCTTATGGATTCTTTGTACTCTTTGTCCATAGTACTTACGGCAATTTCCCCGTTTTCATTTATCTTTTTACTTTGATGATGCTAGTTTTGCCATGCAGAACTTAAAAATTGTGTACAGTCGTGTTTAGCCATTTTTGGCCTTCCTGGAGTTAGTTTGGGTTTTGTAACATGCTTTAAAGGGTCTTCTATACGCCCATATTATTTTTAAAAAATCCCCCCACATCTCCTTCCAGTATTGTCATTATTTCAGTTTTTAAGTTTAACATGGATTGGTCTGGAATTTATTTTAGTATAGGGAATGAGGTAGGGATTGAGCTCTCCCAATCCAATTTGGATTTACCTCCCATCATTGTCTATTTCTTGCTATGTGTCGAGAGTGGGATGGTTCCTACGCATTAACTACTAAGGGCAGAAGCTGAGATGCCCTGGGATTCAGCTGAATGTATGTATTACATTAGCCATCTCTTCCCCTTTCTGTCTCTATTCCCTTCCCCTCTTCCCTCCTTCTGTTCCTCCTCCCTCTCCCTCTCTGTCCCCTTCCCTTCCCAACCCCCTTCCTCCTCTTCCTCTTCTCATTAGTCACTGTTTGTAAGTGAGAACTGATTTTGCCTTCATACTGCAAACCAATGATTCTCAAACTGCAGTGGGATTGGAGGAAGCCTGTCACCCTAGAGATCCAGGTGGGGCATGACCATATGTAGAATAAAAACAAAGAGCTCTGACCCCCTGATATCCTTTGTCTCAATCAGAAACAAAGGAGGGATAGCAACTTTATGTTTATGAAAAGGTGGATGGCTTTTGGGAGAACTATCACATTCTAAACGACCTACATCACAGTATCTACCTGCATGCTTAATCTGGTTTCGGTGGTATTCATGTGGTCTGAGTGTCTCGTCCTCTTCCCTTGCCTTCATCCTGGAGCTCCCCTTTTCTATCAGCTTCTTTGCTTCCGCCTTTGAGGTTTCTAAGTTCTCCATTCTCTTGAGAAAGTGACATGAAACAAAAGTATGCTGCTGCCTCTCTTGGTATTTTCCGATTTCTTCCATTGTCCAATTTCCCGACTCAATGTCTCTTTATTGCTGCCTTATTGACTCAACCCGCTCTCTCTTTATCCTACACTCTGACTTCAGTATCCACTGCCATATAAAAAGTGTTTTCTTTTCTTGAACATTCTCCTTTACCTCTTTCTTGTTTCTGATCCCCGCCCCCCCCCCCTTTTTTAAAGATTCTGGCGGGGCGGGGGGTTGCTATCTTATACCCAAGTGGTTCTCAACAGAGAGGAGAAAGAGGAGGTGGGATTTTGCCTCCAGGGGACTTTTGGCAATGCCTGGAGATATTTTTGGCTATTACAACTGGGGGAGGGGGTGCTCCTGACCTTGACCAATTAGAGGCCAAGGATGCTTCTAAACATCCTACAGTACAGACGATGGCCCCTGCAACAGAGAACCCTATAGCTCAGAATGTCAATATCGCCAAGGTTGGGGAATCCTGCCATAACCAGCGGTATAGTGTCTCGAGGGGCATTGGAAGATGTGAGGAGCAATGCCATCCCTTTGGTGGTAACGATGACTGAATGACTGGAGCTAAGGATGTCAAACATCCTGAGGAGCTGTGTGCAAAGAGCACACTTGTTTCTGGAAAGGAGCAGTCCCGCTGTACCTCTACTTGCCCTGTTTGCTTTATTGGTTTTCCCCTCTTGCCAATTTGTGTTAGTCAAGGCCTCACTTTCTCTACTTCTGAGAGGTCATCATATCTCTTGACTGGGTGGTCCAGCTTTAACCACCCAGCAATGCCTGTGGTGAGATAGGGCTTCCATGGATGACAGCACCATTTTGGAAGTCAAGACAAAAGCTTGGAGTTATCGTTCAGTGCCTTAAAGATGTCATTTTATTGTGTTCTGGCCTCCACTGTTTCTGGTGATATCATCTATTATTTATATCGTGTCTACTGAATGTAATGTGTCTTTTTCACTGCCTGCCTTGAAGATTTGCCTTCATTTTTGGTTTAATTATGCTGTGCATACACATGGATTTCTTTGTATTTATCCTGCTTTGAGTTTAGGATCTGTGAATTCATATCACTCATCGTTTGGAGTGCTTTTGACATCTTTTCACACATTCCCCCCCCCCCCCCCATTCTATCTGCCCCCTATTCCTGGGAATCAAGTTTCATGTATGTTAAACTGAATGATATTGTCACACAGATCTTGAGATGCTCTGTCCTGTCCTCCCCTGCCAGTTCTTCTGTGTTTTAGTTTGTGATTCAAATACTCATCTCTTCCAGAAACATCTTCACAGGGACATCCAGATATAATGTTTTACCAGCTATCTGGGCATTCCTTAGCCCAGTCAAGTTGATGCATAAATTAAACCATCACATCACTATGTATTAGACCCCGTACAGTGCCTCCAACATCGTCAACTCTGATATCGGATGCTGCCTCTGGAAACTCTGTCTGGTTGTCCCAACTGCCTCCCATTGCCAGAATGGACTCTGCATACTATTCATTTATTCATGTAACAAATATCTCTTGAACATCTACGATATGCCCCTTCTAGGAGCTGTAGAAACAAACCCCAATACGTAACCAAGACTCCTGCCTTTGTAAAGCACATATTCTAGCTGGGTAAACAACTTGTCCAATTTGCCTCAATTTTCCCAGTTTTAGCACTAAGAGTCCCACCTCCCAGGAAACCCTTCAGCTCAATGGATACCTGGAGGAAGAACATTCTAGGCAACGAGAACAGTAATGACCTTGAGGTGAGTGAGGCTCTGTTATTAGAGGAATAATAAAGACCACAGTGTGGCTCTGGTGGACCGAGAGAGAGTTGGGCGAGTTAACGGCATCTCCAAGCTTCTGTTTCTTCACTAGTAATCTGGGAAAAATAGACAACCTTTTGCAGTTCTTCTCCAAGAAGGGTCAAAGCGGCTTTATATTCAATCACACAGAAGGCTCTTTGAAGAGATTTAAGCATATGACTCAGGGACCCTCCCCCCCTTGACCATCTCACCAGAAGCCAGGAATAGATGTGGGATTATTCGGGACAGACTTGTGGAGAACCTCTTGTCTAATGGAGTAAATCTCCATGACAAATGAAGAGACCCACGATTTGTTGGAGAATTGTTACACTGTCACAAACACGGCCAACTTGGATCATGAGGCACAGAGAGAGGACAAGATGAAAGCAGGCTAACACACTTCTCAAATTCCACAGTCAGGAAACTAGCTGATAAAGCTTCGAAGCTACAAATATGGGTTGCCTGTCATGAGAAAGAAAGGGTGACTCTGAGTGCAGAACGGGGAGCCCAAAGGGCAGGATTATATTTTTCAGAACACTCAGGGGAAATGTCCGAGTTGTAACAGCGTTTTAAAAAAATGAAAACAAGATACAAATACAACTTTGAAGGCAGAGAAAACTTTCAGCTGTAACTAGAATAGATATACTTACATTTTATGCCACACGATCTACAAACACAGGTTCTCCATTTTGATACTAGGATAATAAAATATGCTTTGCCTTATTAAAAAAAAAATCTTTTCTCCATAGTTTAATGTGTAAGATCTGCTTGCCAGAGTATAAAAAGCTGTCTAGTTAACATTCTTTTGTCTTTATTTCATGAACAAAATACTTATTTATTCATTAATTAAAAGAGCATGGTTTCAGGTTTCAATGGAGTATTGGTCTCCTGTCATCTTTAGTTTAACCAGATAGGATATGAACCTTGCTTGTAGGAATGAATACTTCCTGAAACTCTATGAAGCTGACCTTAGGACCGAGTGAACTAACAAGAAGTCTTATCTTTGTTCGGTTATGACCTTAGACTGAACGATTTTAAAGTAGCTTTAAAATAACTACTGAAGAATGTTCTGCAGGAGCATTAACCTCAAAGTCTATCAAAGAGAAGCAAGCAAGAAAACTCTAATTTTACATATAACTTTTGGCAGCTGGGTCTTAGTTCAGTTGGCTTTCTTCTAGTCATTCCTGTGGGCCTCAAAGGCCAACCTGCATAAAAGATACTGAGTTAATTTGAAGTGATTCATGTTTATAATGCAAATAGATATGAAGAAACCTAATTGTCTAAGACTGGTAGTAAACTGATAGATTGCTTCTCATCAGAGGAAAAAGAAAACAAACACCCTTGCAAAGAAACTTTTGGAATACCCCTCTTAACTCCTCTACAACAGGAAAGTAGCCAATTGCAGATAAACTTTGAAAAACCTGAAACACTGCACTGCTCTAACTCACAGAATTACCAGCCAAAGGGAAGAGGCTTAGGCCTTATGCTCTACAGAATATATTAACGAGGGAGAGAATTACAAAGCAAATAAAATAAAGAAATCCAAATATGCTTTCCAAGGACTAAAATAGAACCTCTCCAAAAGATGGGAAGGGTTTCGCCATCTCCTGGAAAGGCAGCGGTCTGTGGCCTTGCCCGCTTTGTGGGGTTGAGGAAATAACTCTAGTTTATTTTAATGTACCGTGTAATCTGGCTCATTTCCCATATTGTTCTGTGATCTTAACTGTGCAATTCAAAGGAAACGTTGGGCCAGTGTTTCAAATGTCATCTTGATACAGCCATTCTCGTTTCCAAGCCCACTTCAGTGATCTGCTTTCCTTTTTTCCCCTTTCTTATTGCTCTCATAGAGTTGAGCCAACGATAATAAAAGCAGTAGAAACGGACGATGGTGTAAGAAACAAGTCGCCACAGTACACACAGAGCAGGGGTGAGTAAGAGTTGGAAGGCCGATTTCTGGCCCTTGCAGACATGCTTTCCAGTACGCTGACCGGAGCGGCGTTTTCACTTAGATTATTTCTCGCTGGTAAATGCTTCCCCTTCATTTACTTCTGCTTTTATTCTGTTGCTTCCCTAGAGTGCCCAGACATGCTGTACTCCTTCTATACTCCTTCTATACTCCTGTCTCCCTCCCTCTCCCAGCTCCCACAGTGGCTTCTACTGTGAAGTCTCTGGTATGAAGTTTTTGTCGGCACAGTTCTGGCTCTAACAGAAGGTCATGTTCAACGAGGGAATTCTGAGTTGTGTTTGTGTACAGCAGAGCTCTGCTTAGAAACACGCGAAGTTGACATAATGCCTGCCAGCTGCACGGTGCCCTGTTGGGGTCCAGAAAGCCTTGGCAGGAGCACCCCCCCAAAAGTGACTTCTAGGAACGGAGTCTCCCAACAGCCTGTGACCTCGGCCAGGAAGGGCTGACGTGGTTTCTAAAGCCCTCTACTGGGCTTTCCTGTCCATTTTAGACATAAAGGGATACGCTCAGATGCAAAAATGTCCTACCTCAGACAAAGGAAATGGGGTTTCTAGGATACGAAGATAATGACTGTGCCGAGACCCCCCAAAATCTTTGCGTGACTCCTTGACACAATGAAGTCGAAGCCTTTTCCACATCGGTGATTTGTCTGTCACTGTAATCAGGTGTCTTGAAGGCATATCTCACCTCACTTTCAGTGCTCTAGCAAATAACGTGCTTCTAAGCTCTAAACCAGGAAAGCGCTTTTCTTTGAAAGAAAAGAGCCTGTATCACAGGTCCTGTTTCTTCGTCAACATAAACTGCAGCCCCAAATCATTTCCCATATTCAATTACAAGAGCCAGGACTGGGTCCAGCTCTAATTGGCTCCAGGAACATGTCATTTTTTCATTTAAAAGATAATTTAATTCACCGCCATATGTTCGCTGGAGTCGTTCTCTGGTCTTGGCCCCCAGGACGCCTCTGTCCTCGCTGCCACGCGTGGTTCCAAGGAACCCTGAGGCCCGCTCTTTGCTCTAGGCTACACAGTTTTCACTGCCTGATCTCCTTCTCTCAGCGGCATTTATCCTTCGGTGGGGCTTTTTTTTCCCTTCCCCTAGCGTCTTTCTTTTTTTAAATCATGGACGTAGTCACGCTTGAATTGAAATTGTGAAGTCAGCTTCAAATGCTAGATCACAGTATCAGAAGTCACCATTTCACGGTTCACAAAATAACGGTGTCTGTCAGTACTGTTTAAGAGATTCCAGAATCTTTTGACCCAGATGCAAACTCCATTGGCCTTGAAATAATTTTACTCATATCTGATGACTGAGGAGTCATATTAAGGTTTTGCTTCGAATTTTCCAGGTCAATGACTGTCATCACTGACCTTCCTCCTTCAAGGGGTAGAATGTGGGGGTATCTAAGAGAATACTCACTGGAACCTCAGAAGATTCAGAATTACATTTTCTCGGGGGTGCCTGGATGGCTCAGTCGGCTCAGGGTCTGACTTCGGCTCAGGTC
This sequence comes from Panthera pardus, assembly GCF_024362965.1. Classification (NCBI taxonomy): domain Eukaryota; kingdom Metazoa; phylum Chordata; class Mammalia; order Carnivora; family Felidae; genus Panthera; species Panthera pardus. The sequence continues at coordinate 15,666,074 of NW_026526655.1, forward strand.
ATGAAATCATTTTCGTGAGTTCGAGCCCCACGTTGGGCTCTGTGCTGATAGCTCGGCACCTGGAGCCTGCTTCGGATTCTGTGTCTCCCTCTCTCTCTGCCCCTCCCCTGCTCACGCCCTGTCTCTCTCTCTCTCAAAAAGAAATAAAGATCAAAAAAAAATTTTTGATAATAAAAAAGAATTACATTTCCTGGAGAAATAAAGTGCCCTCATCCAATTTGTGCGTTCATGTAACTCACTTTTGTGCGGAAATAGGTTGACCCTCGGTTAATTTAAGTGTGGGATTCATCTTCCCCACCGTATCAGTCAACTACTATTTGTGTAATAAACTATCCCAAAACTTAATGACTTAAAAAAAAAACCCACCATTCATTAATTCTCTTGAGTCTGTAGGTTGGCTGGCTGGTTCTGCTGATCTGGGCTTACTCATGTGTCTATGGTCAGCTGGCTGGTTGGCTTAGGGCTGGCTGGTCTAGGACCACCTCCATCCTCCAGGATAATGGTTTCCTTACATATTTGCTCATGCTCCTGCAGCAGGCCAGCTTGGCCATGGTATCTAGATGGTGGCCCGAGTGTGAGAAGGAGGTCTCAATTGTGCAAGAGAACAGCAGAAACACGCACATACTTCTCAAGCCTCTGCTTTGTCAAGTTAGGTCTTGCCCTTTTAGCCAAAGAAAGTCACAGGGCCAAGCCCAGAGACAGTGTGGGAGAGTACTGCCAAAGGTCATGGATACAAGAAGGCTACAGTTGGGGCTATCAAAGCGATCAACCTGTCGAACTTACCCAAATATAACTAGAGCACAACAGCTCATGAAGCAAAGAAGGGCCACTTTGTTGGGCTGCTGATGTGTGAGCATGCGCGGAGGCAGGCAACGGAAGCAGACTCCAAGGTTGCCAAATTAAAAACCTGGAAGTCTAAGTCCAAATCAGTTGGTCAAACAAAAGATTAAGGACAAAATTGGGGTGTGCTTCTATAATGAATGGCTCAAAGAGACAGAAAAGCCTAGAATGGGGACAAGGAGTGTAATTAGCCATGAGACATTTTACCCTGCACAGGGGCAGTGTTTTGGAAGAACCTTGATCCAAAACCTTTGTATATTTAAGAGCATAAGGGCATAAACTATATAAAATGGCCATTAAACCTATATTCCGGCCATTAAACCTATATTCCAACACCTATAGGCAATAGAAGTTCTGAAATGTCTTTTTTTTTTTAATGTTTATTTTTGAGAGAGAGAGAAGGAGCATGAGTGGGGGAGGGGATAGAGAGAGAGAGACGCAGACTCTGAAGTAGGCGCTAGTCTCGTAGCTATCAGCACAGAGTCTAAATCAGGGCTCGAACCCATGAGCAGCAAGATTATGACCTGAACCGAAGTTGGATGCCTAAACAATTGAACCACCCAAGCACCCTGAAGTTCTGAAATTTCATGCAAAGGAGTCTTGTTTTTGTTTTGCTCTGAAGAAATAGTTGCTACTATGCCATTTAAAATATATATTCAGACGCGCCTGGGTGGCTCAGTCGGTTAAGAGTCTGACTTCTGCTCAGGTCATGATTTCACGGCTTGTGAGTTTGAGCCCCATGTCAGGCTCTGTGCTGACAGCTCTGAATCTGGAGCCTGCTTCGGATTTTGTGTCTTCCTCTCTCTCTGCCCCTCCCTTGCTCGTGCTCTGTTTCTCTCTCTCTCTCTCTCTCTCTCTCTCAAAAATAAATAAAAAATAAACTTTTTCTTTTCAGTGAAATCCACAGTACGAACCATTCTGCAGGACATTTGACCAGGTTTCTCCAAGAAGTCAATGGCCCAGAACAAACAAATAGAAGTGGGGATAGACCACTCCAGATTAAGGGTCAAGACAGATCTAAGGTTATAAACAGCCAAATACAGCGATTGGACCTTGTTTAGATCTGGGTATGTACCATTTTCTTGACACGTACAATTTTTAAAAGATGTTTTTAGCAAGTGGGGAAGATTTTATCATGGCCAGGGTATTAGATAGCATTAGACATTACTGTTAGAGTTTTATTATGTGTGGCTGTGTAATGTATGTGGTTAAGGAGGAAAATATTCCCTTCCTTTTTTTGAGATTTGCGCCATAGTATTGAGGGCTAAAATAACATGGTGTCTGAAATGTGCATTAAAAACTTGAGAGAGAAGGAGAGACAGAGGAAAGATAAAGGCAATTAGTGTGGGAATTGATGATGGCTTATGGAGAATGTGATGATTTTGTGGGTTTATGATACTCTCTACTTTTGTGAACTTTTTGGGCGTCTATATATTATAATATAAAATTCAGTATAATTTTAAAATATTACATAGAAAATAGTTTAAAAGGACACCAGATTCCCTCTGGTCTTTTAACATTATTACTACATGTACTAGTTTAAAGAAATAGGGTTAGGGTCAGCTATGTGTCCAATAAATTTTATTTTACTCCTGGGTGGGTTCTAGTCAATGACAAACAAATGGAGGGAGTTTGAGAAGAACCCCAAACATTGCATCATTTTAAGTACTGTTGTCTCCCCACCAGAGGAGCTGGAAAGTTTCCAAGAAGAGGCCCAGAACACTGTAGACGATCAATAAAAATGTTTTCTTTTTTCTACTCCTTCTCTTCCTTTTCTTTAACTTTTCACATTCAGTTTCAGCTTCTGATTAAAACAAGGCCATAATTGAGTAACTCCTTTGCTTTGTGGGTGGTGTTGGGTGGAAATGCTCCTTTTACTGTGTAGTAAGTAACCACCTACTTGTTTAAATTGGGGACGAATGGAGTAGTTACCAATTTGGTCAACTTAGGTTATATACCAGCTCGATTCTGTCTGTACAGAAGGGTACCTCCACATCTCTGAAGTTAGGTAGAGCAAAGTAGGGGGCGCCTGGGTGGCTCAGTCGGTTGAGCGTCCGACTTCGGCTCAGGTCATGATCTCACGGTTTGTGAGTTCGAGCCCCGCGTTGGGCTCTGTGCTGATGGCTCAGAGCCTGGGGCCTGCTTCCGATTCTGTGTCTCCCTCTCTCTCTGCCCCTCCCCCACCCATGCTCTGTCTCTCTGTCTCAGAAATAAATAAACATTAAAAAAAAAGTTTAGGTAGAGCAAAGTAGAAATATATCCATCAGTGTTAAACTTTAGACCAATGGCCCTATATGGCTATAATTTGGTAAGACGATTTCCTCCCCACAACAAATGTGGGAGCTACTGTTGGGTGTTGGCCAATCTGAACATGCGGGAAGGACATCGTCACTTGTCACCATTAGTGTCCTATCAAACCTGGTGACTGAAGGGTGCCCTGATGCTAAAATCCAAGGGAGGGGTGCCTGGATGGTTCAGTTGGTTAAATGTCTGACTCTTTGATTTCGTCTCAGGTCATGATCTCAGGGTTCATGAGATCGAACCCTGCATCAGGCTCTGTGCTGACAGTGTGGGACCTGCTTGGAATATTCTCTTTCTCTCTGTCTCTCTGCCCCTCCTCTGCTCAAGCACTTGTGCACACCCTCTCTTTCTCACTCTTCAAAAAAACAAACACCCTAAAATCTAAAGGAGATGTTAAAACCTGAGGGATGGCATGAGCAAGAATCTGTCTTCTTAATCCACATGTAATCGGGTCCGAAAGTTAGCCTCCTATTGACGTTATGGGCTTTCTGACACGATATGATGGAAGTACATGGCATCGTCTATAAAGTTTTCCTGCCCAAACATTTCACCTGAATTTAATCAAGCCTCTGTATCTGCATTAAGTGCTCATGCTGCAGAACACATCACTCTGGATAGAACAATATCCGTTTATTATTTCATACACTTCTTTTTTTTAAGTTTATTTATTTATTTTGAGAGAGACAGAGACAGCGCGAGTGGGACGGGGGCAGAGAGAGAGAGAGAGAGAGAGAGAGAGAGAGAATCCCAAGCAGGCTCTCAACTGTCAGCACAGAGCCCGATGCGGGGCTCGAACTCACAAAACGGTGAGATCACGATCTGTGCCGAAACCGGGAGTTGGACACTTAACCGACTGAGCCATCCAGGCACCCCTCATATTATTCTTTGAACCCGAGAGATGATTCTTCTGGGCTGAGCCAGCTGCGTGGTTGAGGGTGGCCTCCTGTTTGATGGCATCCTGCTGGGCCAGGAGGGTGAAGACGTCATCACACGTTGCTCCTCAGCCAGCAGCCTGGCCCAGTCACAGGGCCCCCAAGGGCAGCAAAGACAGGTTAGCCCTGCTGCACAAGCACATGTCCAGCCTCTCTGCTGGTGTTACACTTGCTAATGCCCCATTGGACAAAGCAAGTCACAGGGCTGGGCCTGGAGTCGAGGGGCTGAGAAATAGAGTCTACCGCTTAAGAGAAAAATGGCGGTCAGTTCTACAGTCTAACCACATCTAACTTCTCATTTATATAAACACAGCCTGGAGAGGCACAAGTTAAATTATATCGTAAGGAAGTAATCAGTCAAATGTAAAATGTGAAACATTCCATAGATAACCTGCCAGTGTTTTCAAAAAGTCAGTGCTATGGGGTTGGGGGGGTGGGGGCGGGGAGATGTGCTGGGTACAAGGCAGGGGGAGAAGTCTAGATTTTAAAAGACAAAAAGGACACGACAGTCAAATTCAAGTATGAGCCTTACTGTATCATTATCCAGGAAAATAAAACAGCCACAAAAAATTCTTTGGATAACTGGGGAAAATCAAACATGGATTAAATACACAGAATATTTTGAATTTTCTCCAATGGGTCGATGGCATTAAGGTTACGTAAGATAACAATTTTATTCTCAAGAGATGCAAAGGATATATTTAGGAGTGAGATGTCACAATAATGTCTGCTTGAAATCCTCATTCCTAGCACCTCAGGAGTGACTTTTATTTTTAAATAAAACAGGCCCTTGCGGCACCTGGGTGGCTCAGTCCGTTAAGCATTCCACTCTTGATCTCGGCTCAGTTCATGAGTTCAAGCCCCACGTCAGGCTCTGCACTGACAGCATGGAACCTGCTTGGGATTCTCTCTCTCTCCCTCTCTGCCCCTCCTCTGCTCGCTTTCTCTCTCTCTCTCTCAAATAAGTAAACATTAAAAAAATAATAAAAATAGGGCCCTTAAAGAGGTGATTAAATTAAAATGAGGGTAGGGTAGGTCTTAATGCAATCTGACTCATGTCCTTACCAGAAGAGATCAGGACACAGACACATCCAGAGGGAGGGCGATGTGAAGATGCCCATCTACAAGCCAAGGAAGGAGGCCTCCGGAGAAACCAACCCTGTCCACACCTTGGTCTTGAACACACTCAACGAAATGCTGTTAATTGTTAAATCTAAGCGGGGGACGTACAGATCTTCATTGGGCTACTTTTTCCCACTTTCCCGCATGTTTGTAAATTTATGTATTAAAAAGTTGGAAGGACAAAACCTTCTAGGACATTGTCTTCAGTCAACTGGCTCTTAACAGAATGTTTTCAATCAATTATAATTGAATTCTGAAACACAGAGGTTTGGCTGCTACATTGCTTGTGGAATAGATGAGTGGTTGGAAGTCTGACAAATTAAATGAGAAAGCCATTTCTCCCCACACCAGCAGTGCCATTGTTTCGGATTTCAGGCCATTACATCTAGAGAGACACTTAGCGACGTGATAGATTTGGAAAATTATTTGGTGCAACAGAAGAAAAGGACAGCACAGCACTTGCCTTGAGTTCCAGCTCCAAGTTCCTCCAGAACAGCAGCAATGGCGGTTGGCAAACCTTGGGACAGGGTGACACGGATAAACGACATCAGTGCTGTCCGTATCCAAGCAGCACATTAACTCTGTCAGTCGGCCAGCAGCTCCAACAAATATTTCCTGATAAAGTTTTATTGCTTCACTAGTAAACAACTTAGAGTCCGGATCATCAGATTTGATTGAAGCAGAAAAGCAGTTCCTTTTGTAGATGAAGCCTGTCTTTTTTTCTTTTTTTCTGCACTTTCCAACAGTTTCCAACCATCGTCCTGGTTATTTCGCTTCTCCTTGGGATCAATGGGACGTAAAAGGAACCGATCACACATTTAGGTGTTACTATTCTCCATGGCTGCTGCCTTTTTACATACATATATATATAATGCTGTTGGTTTTTTTTTTTGAGAGAGAGAGAGAGAGACAGAGACAGAGAGAAAGTGAGAGCAGGGAAGGGGCAGAGAGAGGGAGACAGAATCTGAAGCAGGCTCCAGGCTCTGAGCTGTCAACACAGAGCCCGACGTGGGGCTTGAACTCACAGACTGCGAGATCATGACCTGAGCCAAAGTCAGACGCCCAACCGACTGAGCCACCCAGGTGCCCCCGGTGCTGCCTTTTTTAATGGCGTCAAGATCCTGAGGCAGTGATACCCAACTCTGGCAGCACGCAGAACCACCCGGGAAGATTTAAACAGAACAAAATAGCGAACAAAGACAACGACGCTGATACATACCCCTAAACATTCTGTCTTAATATGTTCTGAGGTAGGACCTCAGTATTGGGATTTTTTTTACAGCTTCCCAGGTGATATCATGTATAACCAGATCAGAACAATTGCCCTAATCTACAGAGAATTCCTAGACACAAGTCTAGGACATGTTGAGGGTCTCTGAAGAGCCTTTGCAGGATTATTTTATTTTATTATTTTTTTTAAAATAGGAAATTTATTGTCAAATTGGTTTCCATACAACACCCAGGGCTCATCCCCACAGGTGCCCGCCTCAATGCCCCTCACCCACCCTCCCCTCCCTCCCACCCCCCATCAACCCTCAGTTTGTTCTCAATTTTTAAGAGTCTCTTATGTTTTGGCTCCCTCCCTAACTTTTTTTTTTTTTTGAGCCTTTGCAGGATTCTTTAAATCGTCTCCAAAGTGATCTTTTTCTTTGGTTTTAAAATTCAGTTTGAAAAAAAAAAAATATGTGACTAAGTATTTTATTAAAGTATCATTTCACTCAAAACAATTTAAAAATTTTTTAAATTATGACTAAGTATTTTATTAAGGTGTCATTTCACTCAAAACATTTTTTTTAATTTTTATTTTTGAGAGGGGGGAGAACGTGTGTGTGTGTGTGTGTGTGTGTGTGTGTGTGTGTGAGCGGGGGAGGGGCAGAGAGAGAGGGGGACAGAGGGTCCAAAGCAGACTCCATGCTGACAGCAGCGAGCCTGATGTGGGGCTCGAATTCACAGTGAGATCATGACCTGAGCCAAAGTCAGACACTCAACCGACTGACCCACCCAGGCACCCCTCACTCAAAACAATTTTAAAGTGTTTGCCAGCATGGGATGCTGTTGTGCATAAAAGGATAAAGTATGATCACTGTGGTTGCCAGGCTATGACATCTAAAATATTTTTCCCCATTGATAACCCCATTAGGTGGACGTCTATAGAGCCCAGACCTTGATTTGTAAATAATATTTTCTCCTAAAGGGAAGCAAGACTTCTTAGAGAAATGAGCCATTTCAGGTCCGGAGCATGGAAAGTGCTTGGTAAGGCGAACATCTGTCTGCCCTAAGGCAAGATAGTGCTCAAAGTCTAATGGGGATGTTTCAAAAGGGTTCAGAAGCCAGAATGAAGGAGCTCACATGGCTAAATTTAGGACAACTGCAGCGTCAGAAGGAATAATGACTATAAAGTGACTGTAACAGTAAATAAATAAAAACCCCTGGTCCATGTGATGCTCAAACAAAAAGAAGAGCAGAAAAAAAAAAAAGAAATCCATTTGCCACTATTGGAGGTGACTATTACAAGGTTTTTCTGAGAGAAGACAAAGGGACAGGAACTCTAACCTTACAGGAGGCATGGCGGCTCATTTGCAGGTGATGGAAGAAAGTTCTTTGTAGAGAGATGCTACCTAAGAAAGAAAAAATGGAGACATTGTCAGCTATGCCTTTGCTTTGGTCTGACCTATCACGGGATCACTCTTTGGTTTTCCTCCTGGTGTTCAATACTACCATCAAAGAATACCTTTTATAATCCCCTTGCGGACATGCAGAGACCACTGATAACCTTAGAACAGAATCTGCAAAGTAAAACTTCCACTAGAAAAAACAATCTGAATATTCTCTGTAGCGACGGAGCTCTGTGGCGCTTAACAGAACATCTATACCCATCGCCAAAGTTGCAATGACGTGTATGTGCTTCACGGCTTCCTACCTAGGCAAGCATAGGCGACACAGGAAGCTGCCAGCTTTCCTGCATTAAGCCTGGTGGCCCATTTTCATGGAAGACATCCACTTCAGAACCTCAAGTCACCACTTTTTGAGGAGTTTGTTTGAAGCGAGAAAGGCAGCAGGAAATAATATACTTCTCCTATGTACAGAAATTTGCTGGCTTTCTAGAAGACAGATCTTGAGCATCTGAATGCCCTTCAGGAAAACAAATATGTTGCAAGTAAAGGAATATTTACGGGGGACAATTGGACATGGATGAGTTTGTTCAAGGCTTACTGGTGGATACTTTTGATCAAATCAATGAGGTCATTCTTTCCATTCAAAGCCTTATACTCTGTCAAGAAAGCTGCTATGCCTTTCTTCCATCCAAACTGCTCCTCTGGAAAAGGAGACAGGAAGAGGGAATCACACTGACTTTTCAATGCTAGAAAAAATATGTTTCTTTAGGCTGAAGGAGAGTGATTTTTTTTCTTCCAGTTTTTCTGCAGGCAAAAGACTGGAGGCACCTGGAACCCTACAGAATTCTTTTGATGGTTATTTCTGCTCCAGGGACCTTGAAATTAAATGTGTGTTCATGATCCTTAACTTGCTCACATCAAGCACAGAGGCAATGCCAAAAATGACCTCACAAAGGAACGGAGGCTGCATGGATTAACCCAAAAGAGTCCTGGAAAAATCTGACTCAAGCCTGCCCTTGTCTCAAAAAGCGTGCGATGGGAGCTCTGATTCTATTACTGTGCTAGTGAACTATGTTTGTGAACAAGACTGTTTCATCACTGGCCGGCCGAATCAAAAGACAGAAACCACTGGATGTCAAAGACGGCCTTTGCGTTTTATGACATAGCACTCCAGAACTTCATCCTCCTATTCAAGTTCAACCACAGCAGCTTGGCTGTTAAATTCACTTCCAGCAGATGAAAGTGTATCTTTTATTTGTCTGTATGGAAACCTCCACATGGTTGCCTATCTTTGTAACAGTTTTGCACATTTTTCAAAAAACGGCCATTAACTTCTGCCCCCAAAATGGGAGTGAGGCACAAGCATAAAGATTGTCTTTACATTCTGCATGAGTGTAAAATATAAATTTCCTTGGGGCACCTGGGTGGCTCAGCTGGTTAAGTGTCCGACTTCGGCTCAGGTCATGATCTCGAGGTCCGTGAGTTCGAGCCCCACGTCGGGCTCTGTGCTGACAGCTCGGAGCCTGGAGCCTCCTTCAGATTCTGTGTCTCCCTCTCTCTCTGCCCTTCCCCTGCTGGCTCACTCTCTTTCTCTCTCTCTCTCAAAAAATAAACATAAAAAATTACAAATAAATAAATAAATAAATTTCCTTTGTCGCCAATGGTGTAAAACATTGTCAGTCAACAGGATTCATAAACTGCCCAGCTCTTTAAAGTAGCCTCAAACCTCAGTATGGGAGTCTCCTCCATCGTCTGTGCCTAAGCTCATTCTTGCACAGTCTACTTCAAGAAGTGAAAATCAGCTGTCATCTTACTCTGAGTTCAAGGAGAGAGAGGCTCTGACCCTATACGTACACACAGCAAACAGTGAGACAGAAACCATCATATGTTTATGTGGAGGGCTAATCATATTTCAGATTGTGTGCTGTATTTTGAAACTAATTTCCTAGGCATATTTTCTTCTTTTAGGACTGGAAAACAAGTCTGCTACTTGAAAATATTTCTGTGATTACAGGGTTGACTCATGACTAGAAATAGGTACAAACACATAGTAGAATCATTCATTATATCATTGGTATTATATTATCATATAGCATCACATCTGTTTTCCTTTGCTGTATGAACCAATGATAAATTAACAGAGATGAGTACAATGGAGAGGTGCAGATCTTCTGAACTTTGTTAAATACTTATTAATTAACAAGGTAGCTCAAAAGCTATGATGAAATATGAAAATCCAAAACCGACAGCAAATGTAATTTTGTTTGTTTCAAATGGAAGCTACAATTTTCTCATTCAATCTCATTTATAGATATCATACTACTATGGTAACTACAATCTACTCATCTTTACCACGTGTTTAATTACAAAGGAATATTTTCCCTCAAGGATACACTTAATCTCTTTTGAATCTGTAAGTTTCAATGTAGATTTCGGAACAAATTAATACATTCCATGCCACTAGCCTAAGTGAAACTGAGCCATTCCTCAAGTGGAAAACGTACTACGAAAATTTTTGTCTACTAGATATAGAACATAAATAGAAAAAAGAACCAAAATCTGTCCAAACAATTTATTTTTTAAAGTACTCTACTCTTTAAGCTCTCTCTTATATATGGCCTTCATAAGATGGGGTTTTAGAAACTATGTAAAGTTTCAAAAATGTTACAAAGATCCTCAACAAATATTTTCTCTATTGACTCATCTGACATCTGGGAATTAATACAAAGGGAACAATCATAAATATTTAAAAGGCTATACTAAAAATGTTCATCGCAATGAAAATTATGATTTTTAAAAGTTTCAAGTTCCTACAATTGTTTAAAGAACTGAAAATAATTTAAGTGTACAAAATAAGAAACATCCAAAATAATAAAGATTAATCAAAAGAAAGCAGGAGATGGGAATTAACTTAAAATTCCTGAAATTAATAAAATAAAGAAAAAATATGGAAAATCAACAGTTGATCATTAAAAAAAGAAAAAAACACAAATGTAATCCCTCGCACAGGTGACTTAGAAATAATATGCTTAAGGGTGCCTGGGTGGCTCAGTTGGTTAAGCATCTGACTTCAGCTCAGGTCAGGATCTCACGGTTTGTGGGTTTGAGGCCCGCATCGGGCTCTGTGGTAACAGCTCGGAGCCTGGAGCCTGCTTCAGATTCTGTGTCTCCCTCTCTCTCTGTCCCTCCCCCACTCATGCTCTGCCTCTCTCTCTCAAAAATAAATAAATATTTTTTAAAAATTAAAAAAAAAAAAAGAAATAGTATGTTTAGCATTAGGAATGAGGGACGCCTGGGTGGCTCAGTCAGTTGAGTGCCTGGCTTTTGATTTTGGCTCAAGTCATGATCTCATTGTTTGTGGGTTCGAGCCCTGCATGGGGCTGTGCACTGATGCTGTCCAGCCTGCTTCAGATGAGCTCTCTCTTCCTCTCGGCCCCTCCCCGACTTGCTCTCCAATGCACGTGCTCTTTCTCTCTCTCAAAATAAATAAATAAAGTTAAAAAAAAAAAAAAACCCAAAGCATTAGGAATGAAAAATACAATCAAATCGTAAAATTATTTTAAATATTCTAAAAATAAGATATGTAAGTTCTGTGGCAATAAATTTTCAGCTATATGAAGATAGTACCATATGAAGAGGAGAAAACTTGAACAAGCCAATGATCTTAAGAAAAATCATAACGATAACCTAAGATAGAGGACTCTTAAAAAAGCTCAGGGCGCCTGGGTGGCTCAGTTGGTTGAGTGCCAGACTCTTGATTTGGGCTCAGGTCATGATCCCAGGGTCATGGGATCAAGCCCCACATCTGGGCTCCGCCCTGAATGTGGAGCCTGCTTGGGTTTCTCTCTCTCCCTCTCCCCTGCTTGTGGGAGGGACACAGCCTCTCTCTCTCTCTCTAAAAAAAAAAGTTTCAAAAAAAGCACCACGAAAGCTGAATAATGGCTAATCTTTAAAGAACAAATAATTCCTATGTATAGTTTAAAAACTAGAGCAAACCATACAAAAATATGGAAATTCCCCCCACTAATCTTTTTTTTTTTTTTTAACGTTTTTTTTTTTTTTTTTGAGACAGGGAGAGACAGAGCATGAACAGGGGAGGGTCAGAGAGAGGGACACACAGAATCGGAAACAGGCTCCAGGCTCTGAGCAGTCAGCACAGAGCCCGACGCGGGGCTCGAACTCACAAACCGTGAGATCGTGACCTGAGCCGAAGTCGGCCGCTTAATCGACTGAGCCACCCAGGCACCCCACCCCCCACTAATCTTATGAAACCAGCACACTATCACGTGCCAATAAAGATGGAACAGAAAGAAAACTATACAGAAAATTCGCCCACAAATTATTTAAATGACTTATCAGTAAACTACATCCACGTATGCATTGATAATAGGAGTTAATGCAGAGGTTTCTCTATGCCAGACCCTGTCCTAAGCCCTTTACACACGTTAACTCATTTCATACTCAAAATAATCCCATGATGTAACTACTTTTGTTACCCCCATTCTACAGGGGAGAACTGGAGGCAGCAAAGTAACTCTCCTGGCACCACACAGGAAGTCTTGGAGTTGGGATCTGAGCCCAGGCGGTCTGGTTCCAACGTCCAGGTTTTGGACCACTAAACACTACCACTGTAACCAACCAGAACTTCTGTAAATGTCATTCAACTTCAAGATACCTATCAAACTGGTTCAGTAGACAACAGAATAAAAGAGCACATTATTATACCAATATCCAATCCTTTTTTTAAAAAAAAATGTTTATCTTTGAGAGAGAGAGAGAGAGAGAGAGACAGCGCCCATGTGTGGGGGAGGGGCAGAGAGAGAGGGAGACAGAAAATTGGAAGCAGGCTCCATCCTGTCAGCGCAGAGCCTGACTCCAGGCTCAAACTCACCAACTGGGAGATCATCACCTGAGCCAAAATCAAGAGTCCAATGCTTAACCGACTGAGCCACCTAGGGACCCCAATCTCCAGTCGTTAGTATAGAAGGAAATATCTTAATATGGTACAGACCACTTAGAAAAATCCCATGTCAAGCACATTAAACAATAATAAATTACAGTTGTTTCCTAAAATTAAGAAGTGCGTTCACAATGATAATTTCCAGTTTTAGCTGAAGCATTAAGAAACAAAGTAACCTTATATATTGACAAAGAGGCAATAATTATCTTATTTTCTTCTAAATATTTTATATATTCAGAAAAGCCAAGAGGCTGATAATTTTTTTTGAAAATAATAAGAGAAATTGGTAATGTGATTAGGTACAAGATAAATATATAAAAAACCCTGAATAATGAGTACAAATGGAAAAAAAATTCCATTGATACTAAACAAACCAAACCAAAGCGAACAAAAGCCCATAACACAAGAAGAGCACAGGACCTATATCTGGAAAACTGTAACTTTTATTTAGGGGTATAAAACAAAACGTGAACTAATAGGGAAACGTTTCCTGATCCTGTATGGGGAGTCTCAATATTAAAAAGTTCAATCATTTCCAAATGGTTACAACAATTTAATGCAAATGCAATCATAATAGCCATGTTTTAAAACAAGGCAAAATGAGTATAAAGTTTATATGGAGAGATAAATACCTGAGAATAGCCAATAATTTTAAAGGAAGACAGGTGAACACGCATATGAGCAGGTCATAGGTACAGTCTTGCCTTGTTAGATATTAGCATTTATTACAAAGCTACTGCAGTAAAATGGTATTCCTGTCCATTAGCCGAAAGCATTTTATATTTTAATGTCTACGGGGCAATACTGAAAGAATTTAAAAACACTATATTCATAGTAAACAAGCTAACATAATTATTTTAAATATTTACTTACTCCAATATAGAACACTACCATGATACATCATGATACAGGTGTTAATAGAACAACTAAATAAAATAGAGGTGACAGGAACAAATCCAAAGACAGGTAGTAGCTTGATATGCAATCAAGCTACATTTCAGTTCGGGGTAACGTATGACTATTTGAGTAAACAGTGTTGGTATAATTTACTTTCCACCTGAAATATACCCGCAGACAATAAAGCTCCATATTTATTTTTTTATCAGGTGAGAAAAGATATTATAAATTAAGTTGCAAAGCAAATAGACGGGAGCAAAATAACTGCACTGTATGTGACAGGGCAAGTGTCATTTCCCCAAACACATAAATTCTTCCTATTAATTCATAAGACAAATAACCCGACAAAAGAATTGGCAAAGACAGGAACAGGGTATTCACACACAAAATGCAATCAGTAACGAACACTTGAAAGTATGCATAACCCTATTAGTAGTATGGAAATGCACTTAAGCAAGACAATTTTTCAACTTTGAATTATTAGGAGCAACAGAATCTGATGTTGTTGAGGGTGAAGCTGAAACTGGTCATTTCATACACAGCTGATGAGAATGCCAATTGCTACAATCTATTATGAAATTAATCTGGAAATATCTACTGAAAATTAAAATATCCATACACTTTAAAGATTCCACTTAGAAGACTATAGCATATAGAAATAAAAAGCAATGTATAAGAATATATGTTTAAGAATCTTTATTACGCCACTAGTTATAATGTAAAAAAATCCACCTATAAACACCCTGAACATACATCATAAGGAACAGGTGAATAAATTGATAACACCATATCATGAATTATGCAGCTATTAGAAAGTGAGTTTGGTGTACATTCTTGCTTGGAGATACTTATGATATATTACTAAGTGAAAAAGGCACTGTGGAAAATGTATGTAGTATAATGCTATTTTTTAAAAAATATTTTTTCTAGCGGCGCCTGGGTGGCGCAGTCGGTTAAGCGTCCGACTTCAGCCAGGTCACGATCTCGCGGTCCGTGAGTTCGAGCCCCGCGTCGGGCTCTGGGCTGATGGCTCGGAGCCTGGAGCCTGTTTCCGATTCTGTGTCTCCCTCTCTCTCTGCCCCTCCCCCGTTCATGCTCTGTCTCTCTCTGTCCCAAAAATAAATAAAAAACGTTGAAAAAAAAAATTAAAAAAAAAAAAATATTTTTTCTAAAAAAAATATTCTTTCTAATGTTTATTTATTTTTGAGAGAGAGAGAGAGAGAGAGAGACAGTGCATGCAGGGGAGGGGCAGAGAGAGAGGGAGATACAAAATCTGAAGCAGGCTCCAGGCTCTGAGCCGTCAGCAGAGAGTCCAATGCGGGGCTCGAACCCACAAGACATGAGATCATGACCTGAGCCGAAGTCAGACGCTTAACCGACTGAGCCACCCAGGCGCTCCTATAATGCTATTTTTAAACAAACTCTGCCTGTGTGTGTGTATGTGTGGGTGTACATATAGATACAAAAATATAAATATAGAAAGTTGCACAGCAAACTGTTACATTTATCTTGGGGGGCAGGAGTAGAGGGCAGGTTATTAAATTTCTTAAATGCTTCTGTATAATTTGACTTGTTAAACCATGTCAGCTTTGTTATTTAAAAAAAAATCTAATAAAGTTGAAGCAATAGGGAAAATGGTCTAAATATTAACACTGAATCACTACCCAGACAGTTCTAGGAGAACCACCTCCAAAAACCAAAACACCATTAGCGTTAGTGACTGAGTCCCTGAGAATATGATGCCTGAGCCTCTAGGAATTCCCAAACTGTGTTAAAACAAACTAGAAATACTCAGAGGAGTAACTCTTTAGCATTTTTCAGTAAGTTCCATCACATCTTAAGTATAAATATCTAAATTTCCTATGAATTAAAAAGATTTGTGGTGAATGACTCTTTAAAATAACTAAGCAGATTTAAACAAGTAAAATACAGATAGCAGGGAGATACCCCTACATTCTAACAAAAACTTACTCTAAAATATTCAAAGAATAAGCATTAAAATTATTTGGAAAGGACTTAAATTTCCACGTACAAATGATAAACGTTATTGGACAATGAAAAGTTGTGTTATTATGAAAAATTACATTTAGGAAGACTTCATGAACATTTGGAAAATGCCAGGGATATAATATTACCCGTAACAAGTATGATACAAAATTCTATATGCTTATGATCACAACCAAGGAAAATGACAGCAACAACACAACTTTTGTATAAAAAAAAAGACCAAAAGGAAATAGACTAACACATCCACAAGTGATAGTCTTTGGGAGTTGTCTAAGATGGGATTTTTGATCTTTTTTTCTATTTCCTAGATTTTCCAAATATTCTGAAGTAATTGTTATTCTAGAGCACTTTATTTTTATAAGTGTATTCTTAGAGCTTAATTTATGTTTATGTATTTATGTATGTATATTTATGTATTTTTTTAATATTAAAAAAAGGTTTAATGTTTATTTTTGAGAGAAAGAGAGAACACATGCATGTGAGCAGGGGAGGGGCAGAGAGAGAGGGAGACAGAGGATCCTAGGAGGGTCTGCCCTGGCAGCAGAGAGCCCAATGCAGGGCTTGGATTCACGAACTGTGAGGTCATGACCTGAGCTCAAGTTGGATGCTTAACCCACAGAGCCATCCAGGCGCCTTCTATTTATTATTATATGTAGCATGCTTTAAACCTAGTAAAATTATTAGTAGTAAATGATTACTAATTGCTAGTTAGTAAATTATTAGTAGTAAATGATTACTAATTGCTAGTACCACTAACACAAAATACTACTATATATTAGTAGTAATTATATAAAATGTCATATAATGCAATGAACAGTGTATATGAAATTTGCAGGTAGATATTTAAATGATCATATAGTAAGTTCTATATGATATGCACAAATAACGACTTCATATTTATGATTACATATAGTACTTTACCCCTTAACAATAGTAATAGTTATTTAGTAAATTATTATTGAGGGATAAATAAGGAACTTAATACGGTAAGGCAATAAGTAATATTTGGACAGTTAATCTTACCTTGTAATTGTATAAAAGATTTACTTCCTAGAGCTCAGCACTGAGACCTCATAGGTAATTTGCTTCAACTCTTAAATATCATGCTTCATCAGCCGTGTGGGATTTTGGCCCCCATTAACTAACCCTTGCAGTTCTGTGCTGACATTCCTGTGCGTTAGTTTAAAGCAGTTTCTGCTGACCATGTTCAATGCTTCTGAAAAAGCCATATTAGTAGCCAAGATGCACGATCATGTTAATCCAGTGACACCCCACCATGATATGTCACAGCAGAGAGGCAAAACGGCGCCCAATAACCGACACAATACAGAAAAAAGTCAGAGGGAAACAGGAATTTGTCTCCTGCAATCTTACGGACCCTTGCTTAGCATCTCGCAGCCTCTGTCAACAGACAGCGTGTCTCTAGGGGATCATGTTATTTAGGGGAATAATGACATGTCAATAAACACTATTCTTATTCCTAGGGTGCCTGGCTGGCTCAGTCAGAGGAGCGTGCAGCTCTTGATCTCAGGGTCATGAGTTCGAGCTCCGTATCAGGTGTAGGGATTACTTAAATAAATAAAACCAAAAAACAAAAACAAAACAAAACAAACACAAAAACCCACAATATTCCTGTTTCTGACTCCTCCCTAGCTGAATGCTGGTGCTGCCCTCACTGTGTCCATTTGCCACGCAGCCAACTTGGCAGCAGTAAGGAAATGGGTGAACTAATGATGCCAAGAATCCAACTCCCATACCAGCACCTCCCCCTAAATGGTCCTTTTGGGAGGATCCTCTAACTCACTAGAATAAGAGACCCTGATATTAGTATTATGTCTTGACTCTCATTAGCTTCCAAGAAAGTTTCCACCCCAACTCAATAGGAAACCCAACAAAGTCACCAAGTCCAAAGGAAACCACTTTTTTTCAGCATCCACTATTCAAACTAGGGAAGGTAAAGTGGCAAGGGAGGTGGGAATAATTCAGGGCATCAGGGAAATCTCCCAGAACTGAAGGGTCATCGGTGTGTATGAATCTGGAAGCAGAATCAGTCCTAATCCAGGCCTTGCCCTCATCTGGCAGGCTTCACTCACCGTCTCTGCCTGAGCCTTGACCCATTTCTCACTCACATGGGCTCTGCTTTCCCACTCTCTCCCTCGACTCCCACCTTCTGCTCCCCGCCCCCCCAATCTCCTGATGGGCCCAATGTAGCTGTCTCAGCCTTGCTCTAAATGACCTTTCAGCATCCCATGGATTATAATTTCCCCTGAGTCTCTTAATTCAGATTCTAGACAAAGGAAGTGTGATCACGGAATCTATGACCCAATATGGTCATGAATGGATCAGTCAGTAAACTAGTAAATCGAGTATTCCTCTCCTTTGAGATAGAACATTTTATTGAAGATAAGCCATTGAACTCACTTACTTGCCCAGAACATCCACAGGTAGGAAAATTTGCAAAGAGGACTCTAAGCATATTGAGCAGTCTATTTCATCATGAAGGAAATTTTTTGTATAATATTTTGATGTTTCTGTTTGAAGTCACCTGCATTTATGCTCCCAAACTGTATCTATTAAAATAGCACCATGTTGGGGCCCCTGGGTGGCTCAGTTGGTTAAGGGTCCGACTTCAGCTCAGGTCATGATCTCACAGTTCCTGAGTTCAAGCCCCACGTGGGGCTCTGTGCTGACAGCTCAGAGCCTGGAGCCCGTTTCAGATTCTGTGTCTCCCTCTCTCTCTGCCCCTCCCCCACTCATGCTCTGTCTCTCTCCCTCTCTTTCTCTCTCTCTCTCTTGAAAATAAATACACATTAAAAAAACAGCATCATGTTGAGAAATTTCCAGTAAAATGTAACAAAACAAAATCTTGTACCTTATAAGTCAGGCACTTGTCAAGTACTTACTTTATTATTTCATTTAATCTTTACAACACCTAAAGAATAGGTACTATCATTAGGCCCCTGAATGAAGACATTTAGGCTCTGAGTGTCTAGAAGTCATTTTCATGCTGCCACAGCAGAGGCAGGATTCCCATAGAGTCTCTCTGCCTGTAGCCATTGCCCTATATAGCCTACTTTGTAATCCGCAGTGAAAAAACACTTTTTAAGCCTTGTGTTCCATAAATCTAGTTAATGCAAACAGTTTGCTAAACTTTCAGCAGTTAAACATTGGGACTAGTCAGCAGTGAACTTGAAAATACAATAGAGTTGGCAAAATGAAAAGCTGGTATTTGTCACCTTTAAAGTTTCTTTAAAGCACTTCGGATTTTTTTAAACACTGGCAATTGATTGAGAACTCTGCCTTTTGCAAGATGTTCCTATCAGCCCCTGTACCAGAACTAGTAGGACAGAGTTGAAGTTGTTCCTTTTTTGCAGTGAAGGTGTCCTGTGGAATTGTTCCTGATTGGCAAAGACGAAAACAGCATTTCTAGAGTCCAACTCTAATTGCCATGCCATTTAAGAACCATCAGCCGCTACTTTAAAATATACATAAATTCAGGATTTAAAAAGCAAAATCCGACATAAAACGCTGAAGGCGTACTATCCTTTGGACTGTGATTATTATATATTTTGGTGCTCTCAATTATCACCAAAACACCCAGCATGTGACGGCATACCCATTTCTATGCTCCTATGTGACATGAGATCATAGCAGTTGTCCCTCAGTGCATCCTGTCTCCATATGGCATTTTATCATCACGGCCCAAAGCTGGCCTTTCCTGTCTTCTAAGTCTCCAACAAAGAAAGAGTTGTCTTCATTATTTACCTAATGGCCTCAATTCTCCCATGCCCTCTGGGTAGGAATGTTGGTCTGAAATGGCATGACGTCATCTGAATCCCGTTGTCTGTCTTCTTCGGTGAGTTGAGCTCCAGCGGCGGTCCAGAGGCAGGTGGCAGGTTCTGTTAAACCACACTTCCGTTCTGTTTTTCTGCCTCGCTAGAGACTTAACTCTAAGGGTCATGAGTTCAGCTCCAGCCTCTCATGTCATCATGGTACCTTACATCACTGAGGTTTTCTTCTGTCTTATAAAGCTGATTTCATTGGCCAATATTATCTGGCATGAATCTGGCTCTAATACCTTCCCCAGGCTTACAGGTTCTTCTACTAACCTTGCTTACATTTCAAGTATACCTTGAGTCTGTAGAGCTATTTCAGAGAGAAATCAGAGGCTTCAATATCTGAATGCAGGGCAGAAGCTTTCGCAAAGTTGTGGCTGGCTTTTCTTCTCCCTCTCTCCCTTCTTTCCTCCCTCCCCCTTTCCCTCCTTCCTTCTTTCCTTCCTTTTATTTTGTTTAACCTTTTGACCCCATTCTCCTTAAAAAAACATATTTGGCAGAACAGAGGTAGAATTCATCTGAACTCATCATTCAAGTCTTTCCATTCTAATCAGCTCCAACAGAAATCTTCTATTTTGAAAAGAATTTCCCTTTCCTTCTTTGCTTTTTTTTTTCTTAATGTTTTTAATGTTTATTCATTTTTGACAGACAGAGACAGACAGAGCGCGAGCGGGGGAGGAGCAGAGAGAGAGGGAGACACAGAATCTGAAGCAGGCTCCAGGCTCTGAGCTGTCAGCACAGAGCCCAACATGGGGCTCGAACTCACTGACCGTGAGCTTATGACCTGAGCTGAAGTCGGATGCTTACCCCACTGAGCCACCCAGGCAGCCTTCCCTTTCCTTCTCTGAATAACACAGGCAAAATAGCAATACTCAACCCATAAAGTGCAAAACGAGAATCTCCTTAAAGTTGTATTGGCTCAGTGGAAAAGATATATGGAGGAAAGTAACACTAGCCGATAACATTTTCCCTAAGGTTAGGTGTTTCTACCAACCTGCTAAGGAGAGAAAGTCAGAGCTGTAGGACAGGTATTCTAAGTTCTTTGTGGAGGTCTCTGTATCTCCTTATTCCTGTGTTTCTAGAGACAGCAATTTCACTTCCAGCGATTAATTAAAACAATAATTGAAATAACAAGACAAGATCTATCCCTTGTTCCTGACTCCCTCGCAAACTGTACTATATGGGGCAGCGGCTCCTAGCTTCTTCCTGAATGTGCCCTGCCTCCCCCACATACATCAGTTATCCTATAAATTGGGAACCAGCCACAGCCATTAAGAGCTACATTGTTATTCCTTATTTTGATTAATTCTCTTCCTCCAGAGCACATGTCTAGATGATGGCATCTGTTCTAAAGAGCTTCCATCTGGAGAGCCACAGTTCTCATTTCTTCCCATCTGCGTATGTAAGATTCATTGTCATGAAATGGGTTTTAAAAATAGTATTAAATATTTGATTTAATTACCCCACAGAAAATGTCTTCTAAAACTTCAAACTGCAGAAAGGAAACAGGAGATTCATACAAGTAAAGCAGTTCCATCTTCTTTTTTTTAAAAAGAAAAGAATCACATCGAATGTTGTCAGTATGGTTTGGATTTGTAGCAATAATTGATTCATACGGCGTGTGCTTACTGCCCTTCCCATAGTAGAATCCTACGTGTGCTGTGGCTGTTCAATAACGCACGTTTTAATTAATGATTTTTTTTTTCCCTGCAACTGAAATGCCAACATGAATGTGGTGCATTTGCTGAGGACAGAGTTTGGCAGAGCCTCTCAGGAACAGGACTAAAATAGGGGCGCCTAGGTGGCTCCATCTGTGAAGTGGCCGACTTCGGCTCAGGTCACGATCTCGCAATCCTTGAGTTTGAGCCCCGTGTCGGGCTCTGTGCTGACAGCTCAGAGCCTGGAGCCTGTTTCGGATTCTGTGTCTCCCTCTCTCTGACCCTCCCCCGTTCATGCTCTGTCTCTCCCTGTCTCAAAAATAAATAAAACATTAAAAAAAATTTTTTTTTTAAAAGAATAGGACTAAAATAAATGACAACGGCCTACTGGGCACAAGAGACTTGTGGGTCAATGAAATCTGCTCCCTCGAAACGTTCCGTCTTAGGCAGAGAGAAAGGTCAAGAGTCCTTTCTCCTCACAAAGAACTTCTGGTCACCTTTGTTGTTGAACACGGACGACAGCTACAATCAGTTGAACGAGATATTTGGGTCTTTACGCTTGGCAGTTGCCTCTGTTGGCATCCTTCATACTTTGGATCAGGGTGTGCCCCCCTCACAGGCAACGTGCAGGCTGGTGTAGGAATCGGATGGAACTAGGTTTCGAAACTGCATTGCCCCTTACTAGCTCTGTGACCTTGTGTAACTTGCTTGACTGAGCCTCAATTTCTCCATCTGTAAAATGAGCATTCGGTGAGACGGGATCTGTCAAGTACTAGGCACAAGAAGCTCTCATTCGTAATGAGAGCTTGATTATTTTATATTCAAACAATGTGGAAGTTTACGCATGTATGGTCCTTTGGGAGAAACGTGTCATAAAGTTCCCAGCTTTTTTATAAGTCTAGGGGTTTTTGAATCGAGAGCAGAATGGAAAATTCTTACTTTCTTTCGATTCGTGATGGGATCTACATGCTGAGCACATATTTTTGATCCTCTTGTCTCTGGAAATCCCATTAAAGTAAGAGTACAGGAATAAAAAAAGGAATAAAAAGCAAAGTTATTCAGAGGGTATCGTCGCAGATGAGAGATCTAAGCAAATTTCTGGAAGACAGTAACAGATAGAAGTTTAATAGCTGAGGAGGTGGCAGTCTAGAATATTCCAGAAGGTGGGTGCAGTGGAAAAGGGAACTAATTTTCTCAACACAGCTCCAGTGTGGTTCTGGGTTCAGGTATGACTGACAAGTAGGCTAGAGGAGCTAAAAATATAAGGATAAAAGGAACATGCTGAGTACGAAGCAGTTAACTCTGCCCGTTCCCACATACAGTAGCTGGGCAGCTACTGTATTTACACCCAGGCGAAAAACCTGAAGGTTCTCTGAAGAAATGGAATGAACTCTCAGCCAAGAACCAGGACCACAAGCAAAGGGGTTCCAGATTTTGTTACTTGGTGGGTCCCCAGGGAAAAGCCACCTCTTAGGCCAACATCCCTCCAGCCAACCAACCACACGTGTATACTCAGGTCTCTCATTCAGCCTTTCAATTAGACTAGAGATTTGATCTTGGAGAAAAGAAATAATTCAGTTAATATGCGACCTTTCAAAAATCTGTTAGTATCTTCAGAGACTCTATAAGACATAGTACTCATAAAAAGTACTTAACTCCATAAAGGGGCTCTCAAGGGAAATAAGAACGAAACTTCAGGTCATAAGATAAGTCCTGGGATGTGATGTTTAGCATGGTGACTAGAGTTCGTAATATCGTATTGTGGTTTTGAAAGTCGCTAACAGTGTAAATCTTAAAACTTCTCACCACAAAATCAAAAATAAAAGAACCTCATCAACATAAAAAAAAAAATTCTCATCACAAGAAAAAAATTCTAACTATGTGGTCATAGATGTTACCTGAACTTACTGGAGTAATCATTTCGCAATACACATACGTATCAAATAATTATGTTGTACACCTTAAACTATACAGCGTTATATATCAATTATTTCTCCACCTAAAAAAAAGAAAACAAGAATGAGATCTTTGAAATAAGAAAAGTTGGTAATAAACAATGTAAAATCAAAGGAATAATTGGAAGATAAAGTCAAAGAATTTCCCTCCTCAAAGGAATAATACAATATTAATAAAAACCCTCAAAGAAATAGATAATAGGAGAAGAAAAGGAGACACAGAGGATCAATCCATTCAACCAATAAAAATTCTAATAAGCAGGACCTTCATGAGCTAAGGAGACTAAATGCAAAAAAGAAAGTCCAATGTCTTATTTCCATTATATTATTCTTTATGCCCCTTCAGATGTCTTATATATGTCCTGATTTTTAAAGACCCAAACTCAGATATGTCACTGTGAAATTTCAGGGTGCTGAGAATAAAAGAATATTCTAAATCTTCCAGAGAGCAACAGCAGGGCACCCACAGGAAATAAAACTCAACAGCATTAACCTTCTCAGCAGCAAATTTCGGAGGAAAAATAAGTTTTAAATCCAGGGTGCCATGCAAAAGCTATCAACTTAGTGTGGAAAATGGTGATTTTTGCTTTATGACACCCGAGAACTCATAGGGTTTAGATTGCACTGTTTCTGAAGAATTCACCTGCAGGTAAACACCAAGACGGAGGTTGATCCAGGACCTAAGAAACCATATCACTAACCAGGAATCTAATAAAAGACTTCAAGGTGTCACTTGAGCAGCTATTCTGAAAAAAAAAAAGAAAAAAATCAGTCCGAGTCAGAATGTGAAATCAGAGACTCTCCAAGAGGCAGAAGAAGGAGAAGAAAAACATTCAATCAGCAGAATCAATGGGATTAGCAAACAACAGTGAAGAAGGCACATTGTTTTTCATTCACCAGCAACGATAACAAGAGAGAAAGCAATCAGAAAGTAGGGGAAAAAAATCAATTAAAAAAATCACCATTCAAATATACAGCAACTAAACTGGAGTGTGGTTCCGAATAACTGATAGAATCTAAGAAGAGAAGACATGTGACCCTGATGCCTAGAACATTTCCCTTTGAGAGGTTCGAGTTTCATGACAACAAAACCACAGAGAGGTATGTTCGAAGCACATGACACGGCTGTGTGATAAATTAAACAGTGAACACTGTTGGGTTTTTTTTTCCCCCTACTTTAACACGTAGAATAAACCTATAGACAAAGCACAGGAGGCTTAATTATGATTACAAAACAGAATATAAATTTATCAAAGGCGTCCGGGTGGCTCAGACGGTTAAGCATCCGACTTTGGCTCGGGTCATGATCTCGTGGTTTGTGAGTTACAGCCCCGCATCCGGCTGCCTGCTCTCAGCACAGAGCCCTCTTTGGATCCTCTGTCTCCCTTTTTCTCTGTCCCTCCCCTGCTTGCATGTACTCTCTCTTTCTCCCTCTCTCAAAAATAAACAAACATAAAAAAAAAAAAAAACAACAGAATAGAAATTTATCAACATTGACAGTATAAAGGTTAGAGAACAGCAAACAAAGGTCAGGACATAAGGGAGGGAAGAAAGGCTAAGGGTGTTAATACACTCAACATAAAAGGAGCAATCATGACAGCCTGTGAAAGCCGATAGAATAAGAAATCGTTTTTAGCATATTATTTACAGTTATAAAGAAACTAAAAATAGAAATACAAAAATACAAATTGGGACAACGAAGGAACTAAATCCTCACCCGTGATAGCAGAAAATCAATTTTTAATATCCAAAGTTGGCGGATCAAGAAGTGGCAATGTAAGCATGTAATTTCGAGATGCATTAGGTAACCACTAACAGAACTTACAACATAAATGATTAACAGTGGCGGCTTCTGGAGAGACAGACTGGAAGAAGCCCTGATAGGGGGATTGGTCTTTTCTCCTTATAAGTTGTTCTGAACTGCTTGGATTTTTTTAGCTGTGTGCTTTATGGCTTGCTTAAAAAAAAAAAAATCTAAATTTTAAAAGTCTAAATTATGACATTTTACTCCATTTACAGAAAACAATTTAACAGAGACTCTGAAAGCTCTAGACCTCTACTAAGTACCTACTCTGCACAGCTGCAGTGAAATAAAACCCAGGTTCAAAATCCTCATGCAGATGTATTCTGAGATATCGACATGCCTTTATGAACGAAAAATAACACCATGTTTCAAACAGATTCAGTGTTGAGTTGAATCTTACTTTAATTTTTAAAAATTTTGATTGAACACATATGATGAAGACAATGACCCCTTTCTACCAAAATATTTAATTAAACTAGAACGTTGTTTTCTCCGCACAACTTCTTGTGAATTTACATGACCCCCCCAAGTCTGACAAAATCAAAGAAAATGTTCCACTCTGATTCTTAAGAGAGGCTAACAGAAAGAACTGAGGGGGGAAATCTGTACTTAAAATTTTTTTATGTAAGAACTACTTAGAATCAACCGCTCTATGTTTCTTATGTTTGATTATTGTGCAAACACAGAGTTTAGATTTTATAATGTGATATCCTTATTTTTAAAAAAATTTTAGGGGTGCCTGGGTGTCTCAGTCAGTTAAGCATCCGACTCTTGATTTCGGCTCGGGTCATGATCTCACGGTTCCTGAGATCGACCCCTCATCAGGCTCTGTCCGTGCTGACAGTGAGGACCCTGCTTGGGATTCTCTCCCTTTCTCTCTGCCTCTCCCCAACCTGAGTGTACTCTATCTCAAAAATAAATAAATAAACATTAGCAAAAAAAAAAATTTTTAATTCCACTATAATTAACATACAGTGTTGTTATATTAGTTTCAGGTGTCACAATTTCTTATGTTTTTAAGGAAAAGAGAAGGAAGCCTAGACCTACGCCTTTGTTTTAGTAATTAAAAAAAATAGTTTGCAAGTTGAAGGTTTCCTCTTACTTGTAATCGGCCCGTTACAATGTAACCTGATGATACTTACCACAGGGTGGGTTTTCCTGATACTGATACACTGATAGGCTGACACTGCAGATACTGAAACAAAGTCTGGGGTTCAAGATGTCTACTAAGGACCAACACTTGCGAAAGCACGTGGAAGAACTGGGCACAGAGAGAAACGGAGCTTCAGGCCTCATGAAGCCCACGGACCGGGTGGGAATCTACAGCAAGTAACGCTTATTAAAGTTGTCCTTCGTTGGACCAAAGTGGCTGGGCCTTTGCACTTTACCTCTAGGGGCGCCTGGGTAGTGCCGTCGGTTAAGCGTCCGACTTCAGCTCAGGTCACGATCTCACGGTTTGTGCGTCTGAACCCCGCATCAGGCTCCCTGCTGTCAGCACAGAGCCCGCTTCAGATCTTCTGTCTCCCTCTCTCTGTGCCTCTCTCTCTCCCTCTCAAAAATAAAAGAACATTTATACTCTACATCTAGAGGCAGGCTGCCTGGGACGGGCACGACCTGAGACGCCGCTGCTCTCTGCAGCCCAGGCAGGCCCTGAAGGAGCCACCAGCTGGGAGCTGTGTGGTGCTCGACCTCCCCACGGCCGAAGTGAACCTCCCTTGAGGGGGATGTGAGTGGCCCATCTCCGGGTCTACCTTGCCACTGACTTGTGATAGTTAAGTGCAAGAAAGCACCTGTCTCATCATGGGGCTACACGTGTGGCCAGCTGAGGGCGTGGTTAGGGGTGCTGTGCCCCGCTGTGGCTACAGGAGGTGGCCTTGCCGGTTGTCTTAGCCATCCCTGCTCCTGCTCAAAAATTACTCTTGCATCCACACCTGCATGTACTTGGAAACATCGTGTCCATCCACTTCTGTTGACTTTGCCTCCTTTGGCTTTGGATCTTGACTCCACCTCTCCACACAGCCTCCCCTGGTTCACAGCTTCGTTTTGGACGATTGCGAAACAGCTTGTGGGAACCTCACCCAAACAGGAAGTGGAGAGCTGCGGATCACCAGACAGGTTCCGGAGCACCTCGCCCCATGCCCCCGATTGTGAGGAGCAGGGTGTCAGACACGCGTGGCACCGAGGCTGGGCAAGTCTGAGAACTTGGCAGAGACAGAGCGAGTCTGCCCTCCGTTGGAAGTGGCTCCAGAGGTCATTGAGCCAACCACCCATTCATCAGTTTGCTCCTGCCTGCAAACTTGGGGGAACAACCACCCCCTTTCTTGGGTCACATGGGTCAGTGAGGCTGACCAACCTTGAGCGCCTGAGGAGGTCTTCTAGCCCATGGTCTGGATATAACAATTGGGTCAGAAATGGACACCTGACCCAGCCAGGGCAATAAAATTCTACTCCAAGACGTATTACTGAAAGGGATGCTTTCTCTCCATGGGAAATTCTCTGTGTAAGGATGTTAAACATTGATTCAGCCATGCCTGACATGGGCCTTTCAGCCACAGGGGCCAATATATTCCTTTCTGTGCCCAAATTCCTTTCTGTGCTTGAAATGGGTTTTTCTATCCTATCACAATCTCCTCACAAAGTGCTGGTCCAGTTGATGGGATGGGGAACTCACTGCTCTTGCTTGCACCAGATCAAAACCCTCTTTGGAAGTTCACCCTGTATTCAGGCCCCATGGAGCTGTAACAGGCACGGGCATTCATCCAAATATTCTGTCTACATCAGTGGTTCTCAAACCTAGCAGCACATCAGAATTAACCAGGAAACGTGAACATGGGAGAGTCCTGGGCCTCACCCTGGGTCTATGGAATCAGAAGCTCTGGGTTTATTGGCCAAGGAATGTGCATTTTTAAAAAGCTATGTAGACAATTTTAACCTGCTGCCAGATTTAAGAGCTACTGATCCCATCATGCAGAGTCATTGTTTTATTGAGTGTACCATTAAATTGGCCAGCTGAAATATGGTCATGTGCATGCCTCCTACATGTTTGCATCCTATTTCCTACAGTTATGGTCCTTAACTTCAATAAGCAAACATGCAGCCTCCCCAAAGAAACAACAGCAGCTCTGGTGGAAGAAAATCTGAGTGGAAGAAAATCAAGAAATGGATTTATCGTGAAACCAATAAAGCTTAGGTTTCATGGCCCCTCATGTGAAGCATCTGTGTTTTCATGGCCATGTGTTCTTGTAAAATTTATATTTTAACCACAAATGGTTGAGGCCACTGTCTCTTTCCTACTTTAGTTTCTCCTCGGTCATACTCCCCTTCCTCAGTCACGTTGGGTTACGAGCCACGGGCATTTTTCGGACCATGACTAAGGAAGTTGATGGGGAAACATATAGTTTTGGTTTCGTGGAATATTTCTGTGCCTCACAGCGCCTTCTGCGTATAGTTTAGTTATTGCTAGCTGCCCCAGTACAAGAACAAGTTTAGTAATGGTCCTAACACCCACTCTACCCATGCGGTCCACCTTGATAAATGAAAGTGCACGGTCTGACATGGCCCTCATAATAGACCACAACATTAGGAACACCAAAGATGAGCTGGTCCAAGAGTGTTATCAGTTCACAAAGTATTTAAGCTTAGTTCCTATAACAACAAACCTCTGAAATGCCTTGAAATCCTGCAAGTCTGTGAAAGACACTTGAGAGAAGTTTTCCTGAAACTGGTAACAGTCCTAAAAAATGTACCAATAATAAGTTGTGAAGCCAAAAGAAACCTTTCCACAGTCTCAATAACAAAAAAAAACAAAAACAAAAAACAACCAAACACATCATTTTGGGGTGCCTGGTTGGCTCAGTCGATTAAGCATCCGACTTCTGGTTTTGGCTCAGGTTATGATCTCGGGGTTCGTGAGTTCGAACCCTGCCTCAGGCTCTGCACTGTCAGCGAAGAGCCTGCTTGGGATTTTACTCTCTCTCCCTCTTTGCCCTTCCTTCAATCTTGCTCTCTTATAACAAACAAACAAACTTAAAAAAAATTTTAAACAAAACAAACAAAAATATCATTTCACCCATGGAAACAAAACATCATTTCATCCACCATGATGATTCGCCATCAATCCATTATTGGATTGATCCAATAAGAGGAATGTCTGATTTCTCCTTCCATTCTCTCAGTGAAAAGTATGACAAAATCACTGTTGCAAGAATAGGCAATCAAAGGGCGTTTGGGTGGCTCTGTCAGTTGAATGGCCAACTCTTGACCAGCTCAGGTCATGATCTCCCGGTATGTGAGTTCATGCCCCCGCATCAGGCTCTGCACTGACGGTATGGAGCCTGCTTGGGATTCTCTCTCTCCCCCTCCCCCACTGGCTCATTCACACACACTCTCTCTCTCTCTCTCAAAATAAATAAAGAAGAAACAATAGGCAATCAAACATATGCAGGCAATAATTTTATTGGGTAGTGTATCAGATAGCCAAATATTAAAAAATGTTATTTTCTGAATTTGGAGATCTTTCCAGAGTTTGTCAGCTTTAAGTATTTTGTTGTTATGGTGGTGGTTTATATTACAATTCTAAGTGAACATTTGATTCTCTATCTAAGAATCTGAATTCCTTTTCTTAAATAGGGCCTCCAAAACTGAGCTTCAGGCCCACAGACATTCCCCTGCTTTGAAGTGAGCATCTCACCCCTGCAGGCCGGTAGTGGGTGTGATCAAGTCTCAAGGATCTGCCCTTTACAGCCTGCCTGAGTCTCCCCAAAACCAAATCTGCTTATCATTAAGTCAGCGAATGCACTGTGGATGGATTTAATGACTCTGTGGGAATGAGTCAGTAATGACTCTGAAGGAATCTGTGTGGCCAGACAGATAAATAATACATCATTTAAAGGTTTTTGAAGTCTTAGTGTTTTGGAAGAAGCCATTCTTTAAAAGAAATTAGGAACGAGAATCTATCATGGCCAGGGACAGAAACAGATAAACAACCAATATGATTAATCATGCTGGATGCAGGGTAATTTAGCCTTTACTTCCCTCTATAGGAAATACTCCAAATCATCGTCATGTGAAGAGACGATTAAGTAGATCTCCTCTAACATCTCATCTGGCCTGGCTCAAAATAACTTCAGAACCCAATGGCTCTTTTTCAGCAAGGGCATTGCTGCAAATAAGACAGTACATGGTTTCATGTAGATGATGGGGCCGCATATGGAAGAAATGGCCCAGGTTCTTTATTACAAACACACCCGAGTCTCCACGCATGCTGAATGGCACCCCCAGCTGTAGCTCCTTAGGGGCATTCCGGGAGAAATCAGTTCCTATGTCGATCGATGCGCTCCCCTGCCCAATGCATCTTATTTCCAGCAACACTCTGCACAAACTCAGTATTTGCAATAAAGCATTTAAAAATCTGTTCATTTAAATTCTCTGCTCTGAGTGTCTTTGTCTTTGGCCACACCTTAGATTCACGGCACATTAATAGGTTTACTACAAACAAAACAAAACACCAAATGGTGGCCATAACAGTTTGGTAAACATTGGTTTATACAATACTGAACTGATTTCTTCGTATATACCTCGGCAGGACTCCTCAGAGTTTTAACAATGAATCTCTAAGTGCAGAGTATAAAAGAATGTAGTTTGCAACGCTTCCCAAATTATTTGATCACAAAACCTTTTTTTGAGGTAACATTCCAGGGACCATAACTTTGGGACATGCCGCTTTGGACTGAAATAAAAGGAGATAAAGGACTGTCCATGCTTTATACAACATAACGGCAGAACAAGCTGTATGATACCATGACAATCACTATTATTATTGTTCTAATTAAGATTTCTATGCTCGGGGCACCTGAGTGGCTCAGTCGGTTAAACATCTGGCTCTTGATCTTAGCTCAGGTCATGATCTCATGGTTCGTGAGTTTGAGCCCCGGGTCAGGCTCTGCACTGCCAGCATGGAACCTATTTGGGATTCTCTGTCTCCCTCTCTCTCTCTGCCCCTCCCCTGTTTGCTTTCTCTCTCTCATAAATAATTAATTAATTAAAAAAATATTTCTATGTTCAAAGGAAACAGCTGATTCCCTCTTCTTTTTCTCCCAGCAACCATTTGATCAGTAGCGATCTGAGAAAAAGACAAAGACAAATACATTTACTTGCATAATTTTCTGCTGTGATCGTTTTATTTTACAAAGAGGTTGAGAAAATTGTACACACTTCTAGTTATCAAGCTTCTGTCTGCTGCCTCAGTAGCTTTCCCTGCTTTTTGAGATTCTCCACTGCATTTAGTAAAGACCAGTGGCTGTCAGGGCAATCGCTGTCAAAATCCCACTGGCATTTTTTGAAGACATAGGAAAATTCATCCTAAAGTTCATATGGAGTCTTAAGAAACTCCAAATAGCCAAAAAATTTTTTTGAAAAATAACAAAATTGGAGGATTCACACTTCCTGGTTTAAAAAAAAAAAATTACAGGGGCACCTGTGTGGCTCAGTTGGTTAAGTGCTGACTTAGGCTGAAGTCATGATCTCACAGTTTGTGGGTTTGAGCCACACATCAGGCTCTGTGCTGACAGCTCAGAGCCTGGAGCCTGCTTTAAATTCTGTGTCCCCCTCTCTCTGCCCTTCCCCCACTCATGCTGTGTCTGTCTCTCTCTCAAAAATAAATAAGCATTAAAATTTTTTTTAAAAAAATTACAAAGCTATAGCGATCAAAGCAGTGTGGTACTGGCATAAACACAGACCAACAGACCAATGGAATTGAATATAGACCTCAGAAAAGAATCCTCACAAATATGGTCAAGTGATCTTCGACAAGGGTACCAAGATCACCCAATGGGGAAAGCTCTTCAGCAAATGGCGTTGAGAAAACTGGATAAGTACAAACAGGAGAATGAAGTTGGACTCTTATTTTGCACTCAATACAAAAATTAAATAAAAATGGATTGAATCCCTAAACATAAGACCTAACACTGTAAAACTCCTGGAAGAAAATGAAGGAGGAATCTTCATGACACTGGATGTGGCAAGGATTTCTTGGATATGACACCAAAAGCACAGACAACAAAAAGCAAAATACACAAATGGGAAACGTGTGCATCAAAGGACACAATCAACAGGGTGAAAAGGCAACCTACAGAATGGGAGGAAGTATTTGTAAATCATATATCTGAAAATGGATCAATATCCAGAGTATATAAAGAACACCCACAACTCAACAACAAAAATCAACCAATTAAAAAAATAGGCAGAAGACCTGAATAGACATTTCTCCAAAGATGGCAGTATAAAAATGGTCAACAAGTATATGAAAAGATGCTCAACATCACTAATCATCAGAGAATGCAAATCAAAACAATAAGATATCATTTCATTCCCATTAGGATGGCTACTGTCAAAGGGGGGAAAAAACCACCAGAAAATAACAAGTGTCATTGAGGATGTGGGGTTATTGGAACTCTTGTGTACTGTTGGGGGATTGTAAAATGGTATAACTACTATGGAACACAGATTAAGTTGCCTCAGAAAATTCAAAAGAGAACTCCCACATGAGCCAGGCATCCCACTTCTGGTTTGTATCTAAAAGAATGGAGGGGTGTCTGGGTGATTTAGTTGGTTAAGCGTTACTGAACACGTAAGAATGGAACACTCAAGATGGCGGGGGGGGGGGGAGGAGGAGGGGGCGCCTGAGTGGCTCAGTCAGCCAAACGTCTGACCCTTGATATTGGCTCAGGTTGTGATCTTGAGATCATGAGATCAAGTTCTGAAATGAGCCTCCAGTCGGGCTCTCTCTCTCTGCCTCTGCCCCTGCTTGCACTCTGTCTGTCTGTCTGTCTGTCTCTCTCTCTCTCTCTCTCTCTCTCTTAAAATGAGTAAATAAACTTTGGGGCCTGGGTGGCTCAGTTGGTTAAGCATCCGACTTAAGTTCAGGTTATGATCTCACAGTCCATGAGTTCGAGCCCCGCATCGGGCTCTGTGCTGACAGCTCAGAGCCTGGAGCCTCCTTCAATTCTGTGTCTCTCTCTCTCTCTTTTTGCCCCAACCCCGCTTGCACTCTATCTCTGTCTCTGTCACTCTCTCTCAAAAATAAACGTTAAAAAATGTTTAAAAAAATAAACTTAAAAAATGGTTAAGATGATAAATTTTATGTTATGTACTTTTTACCACACATACACAAAAGAACAGTGACTGTCCTAGAACTACTCACAGATGAATCGAGGTCATTTACATCTAGACTTTTAGTGATTCTTCTGTTCACCTTTGTCTACCTTTCTTCTAATCAAATGCAGAAATTCCTTTTAAAAATTTCTCTTGGAGCTAAAATACTTAAGAACTTATAAATTGATCATATATGTGTGTAAAACAAGAGAGCTACAGAGTGAGAATTTCAGGGGTGCCTGGGTGGCTCAGTTGGCTAAGCATCTGACTTCAGCTCAGGTCATGAACTCATGGTTCATGAGTTTGAGCCCCACGTCAGGCTGTGTGCTGACAGCTCAGAGCCTGGAGCCTACTTCAGTTCTGTGTCTCCCTCTCTCTCTGCCCCTCTCCTGCTAACACTCTGTCTCTCACTCTAAAATAGATAAACATTAAAAAAAAAAAAAAGTAGGGGTGCCTGGGTGGCTCAGTCGGTTAAGCGTCCGACTTCAGCTCAGGTCACGATCTCGCGGTCCATGAGTTCGAGCCCCGCATCGGGCTCTGGGCTGATGGCTCAGAGCCTGGAACCTGCTTCGGATTCTGTGTCTCCCTCTCTCTCTGCCCCTTCCCCCTTCATGCTCTGTCTCTCTCTGTCTCAAAAATAAATAAAACGTTAAAAAAAAAATTAAAAAAAAAAGTGAAATTTCACAATGGGTCTGAAATGTTTTTTGGTTTTTTTTAAATGTTTATTTTTGAGACAGAGAAAGCGAGTGCACACAAGCAGGAAGGAGCAGAGAGCTTGGGAGACAGAGAATCCCAAACAGATTAGCATCCAATCTCTGCTGTCAGCGCAGAGCCTGATGTGGAGCTCGAACTCACAAACCATGAGATCATGACTCGAGCCAAAATCAAGAATCAGAAGCTTAATCGACTGAACCACGCAGGCGCCCCCGGGTCTGAAATGTTTTTATTTTAAATTCCCTTTCCTTTCAAATTTTGCAGTCGAAGATTAAGCTCATCGAGGAGCTGCCTGGCCCTACAGGGTCTGGGAAGCCTTTCGCTACTCAAGACGTTGCAAAGCATCCCAGAGACAGCAGTCTTGGAGGCTGGGCCACCTCCTCACCACTCGTGGTCCGGGAGCACATGCAATCCCGTTCCTTTCCGTGGAAGGTATGGTTAGATACTACTCACATGGATTTACACCATCTTTGGCTTTTCATCTCTTTCGAGGTCAGGACAATCCCTGGTGTTAGGTCGGAAACGCGAGTGTCTTATAATTCACCACATTTGGGCAGCCTTTAGAGTCTTGGGATTCACTGCAGTGACTGAAGCATCAGAACAAACAAGGGTAAGAAATGCAATCCAGTAACAGCTTCGTTTTCTCATTGTGGCATCCAAGAAGCTGCTTTTCTTTTCATTAAAAATACTGCACTTTAGCCTCCCAAAGAGGAGATTCATCGCTCAAGGAGAAAGAGCCTTTCTAACTGTAAAACATATTCTCTACCTAATTATAATTTTTTAAAAACGTTTTTGATGTTTATTTATTTTTCGAGAGAGAGGAACAGACAGAATCGGAAGCAGGCTCCAGGCTCTGAGCTGTCAGCACAGAGCCTGACGCAGGGCTCGAACCCATAAACCGTGAGATCAGGACCTGAGCTGAAGTCGGCACTCAACCTTCTGAGCCACCCTGGCGCCCCTCTACCTAATTATTTTTATAGCATCTAATTAAAGGGCAGACTTACCAGAAGGAAAAAATTTTTTTTCTATCAACCATACGGATTTGATTACTAGGGCCCGGCTGTGGAAAGGCTGTTTGGAGATATGTATGTTGCACGTCCCATTAATTTTGCCTTTGTCATGCGAAGGATACCAAATGACTGGAGGAGGAGGAAGCCGTATGGAATTGGGGCTGCGGCTGGCTGCCCTGGGAGGCGTGATCTCCAGCAGCTCTCAGAGATTAAGGTGGGGCCATCTGAGCCTCGGAGACTTTCCAAGGCGAGGATGGGCCCCGCCTCCAAGACCCGCATCTCTTTGAATCTTCGAAAAGATCAGAGTAACAAACAGTTTCACTGCACAGGACGGTCCGGTTCATCCATTCTGCTCACATAGCATTCGTTGATAACCTCCTAAACATCCTCTTCCATCTCCCTTGATCCACTCATTCTGAGATTTGGAGCAACGACTCAAGAGATATCTAGAATGCTAAGGGTGGGGCTCCGGGCTCTAATGGCTGAGCAGCAATGCAGGAGAAAAGACCGGAGGAGAGAGAACCTGTATGTCTTGCACTGGGCAGTGAGCTCCGAAAGGCTCGATTTAGCACCTGGGTTCCCTGCCTCCCTTGGTTCTTCCTTTTATTTTATTTTATTTTATTTTATTTTATTCATTTTTTATTTTTTTTAATTTAATCTTATTTTTTTAAATTTACACCAGAGTTAGTTAGCACATAGTGCAACAGTGATTTCAGGAGTAGATTCCTCGATGACCCTTCCCCATTTAGCCCATCCTCCCTCCCACACCCCCTCCAGTAATTCTCTGTTTGTTCTCCATATTTAAGAGTCTCTTCTGTTTTGTCCCCCTCCCTGTTTTTATATTATTTTGTTTCCCTTCCGTTATGTTCATCTGTCTTGTCTCTTAAGGTCCTCATATGAGTGAAGTCATATGATTTTTGTCTTTCTCTGACTAATTTCCCTTAGCATAATACCCTCCAGTTCCATCCACGTAGTTGCAAGATTTCCTTCTTTTTGATTGCCGAGTAACACTCCATTGTATACATCTACCACGTCTTCTTTACCCATTCATCCATCGATGGACATTTGGGCTCTTTCCACACCTTGGCTATTGTTGAGAGTGCTGCTAGAAACATGGGGGTGCGTGTGTCCCTTCGAAACAGCACCCCTGTATCCCGTGGACAAATACCTAGCAGTGCAACTGCTGGGTCGTAGGGTAGTTCTATTTTCAGTTTTTTGAGGAACATCCACACTGTTCTCCAGAGTGACGGCACCAGCTTGCATTCCCGATTCTTTTATTTTATTTTTAAACGTTTATTTATTTGATAGGGAGAGAGAAAGATTAAGTGAGCACGAGCAGGGGAGGGGCACAGAGAGGAGACAGGGGATCTCAAGCAGGGTCTGTGCTGTTAGCGCAGAGCCCACTGTGGGGCTCGATCCCATAAACCATGGGATCATTGACCTGAGCTGACACCAAGCGTCAGAAGCCCAACTGACAGAGCTATCCAGGTGCCCTATTTTAGTTTTTTTTTTTAAATGTTTATTCATTTTTGAGAGAGAGCACATGAGGGAAGAGGGGCAAACAGAGAGGGGGACAGAGGATCCAAAGAGGGCTCTGAGCTCTCAACTGACTGAGCCACCCAGGTGTCCTATTTTTTTTTATTTTAGAGAGAGGGAGAGAGGGCACAAGCAAGGGAGAGGGTCAAAGGGAGAGAGAGAGAGAGACAGAGAGAGAGAGACAGAGAGAGAGACAGAGAGAGAGAGAGAGAGAGAGAGAGAGAGAGAGAGAGAGAGAGAGAGAATCCTAAGTAGGCTCCACGCTTAGCGCTGAGCCTGACGCGGGGCTTGATCCCACGGCCCTGGGATCATGACCTGAGCCGAAATCAAGAGTTGGATGCTCAACTAAGTGAGCCGCCCAGGTGCCCCAGCTCTTCCTTGATTTCTTAGAAACGGCTGAGACAAGAGTCAAGAAAACATTAGGAATAAAAGAGCTGAACTCAAGACGATTTTCTTTAGTCCCTTAAAACCATAGTGCCAGTGAGACCCTCAAAAACGTGAGCATTATCAGTGCTATTTTTGTAAGAATGCTGCCAATTTTGAGTCTAAGATTAACAACTGATAGGAACATCTGCAAATATCACAAGAGAAAGTAGCATAAGGAACACCCGAATTCCTTTCATCCAACTTCAACAATTAAAAAAAAAAATTTTTTTACAGTTTATTTATTTTTGAGAGAGAGAGAGAGAGACAGAGCATGAGTGGGAGAAGGGCGGAGAGAGAGAGAGGGAGACACAGAATCTGAAACAGGCTCCAGCCTCTGAGCTTTCAGCACAGAGCCCAACGCGGGGATGGAACTTGGGAACGGCCAGATCATGACCTCGGCTGAAGTCGGACGCTTAACCAACTGAGCCACCCAGGTGCGCAATTTTTATACTTTTGTGACAATCTTATTTTTTCTGTTCTCCCATGTTTATATGTATTTATCTATGTATTCATTTTTGCTGGGGTGTATTAAAGCAATTCAAGACGTCATACTCTTTCTCCTATAATACTTAGTAGACAGAGAAGATAAGAACTTTTTTCATAATCCCAGTGTTATTATTATAACAAGCAAAATCAGCAATAATCCCTTCATATCACCTAATAACAAGTTCTGGGCTCCATCTCACCTGTCTGGGCTCATTGGCCTAAAGGAGGGAGACAGGACACATTTGTCTGACACTTGAGTCTCCACTCTTCCTTCTCCCTGCAGACCCGTCTCAGGAGAGCCTTCCCTGAGCTCCTCAGGGATCCTCTTTTTCAAAGTGGTACTGATTCTTCCACTTCCTTGGAGCTGTAAGGGCATAGTGACTCAGGGGAACTTTGTGTGTGTGTGTGTGTGTGTGTGTGTGTGTGCGCACATGTGTGTGAAGATTGAAAAATAAATTGGTTTTAGTTTAATATACTTGTGTTATTCCACACTGTCCAATTAACCTGTGCTTTCCTAGGGTTACTTTCATGGGGCCACATGAATGGTAGACCACAGTTAAAACAAACAGGGGGAGGGGCGTCTGGGGGGCTCAGTCGGTTAAGCATTGGTTCAGGTCACAATCTCACGGTTCGTGAGTTCGAGCCCCGTGTCGGGCTCTGTGCTGACAGCTTGGAGCCTGCTTTGGGTTCTGTGTCTCCCTCTCTTTTTTTCTCCTTCCCTGCTCACACTCTGTCTCTCTCTCCTTCAAAAATAAATAAACATTAAACAATTTTAAGACCTTCTCCGACAGCAGGTGCAGTATTATATGCTCCTGATTTATCAGCCTTCCCGCCCCCCCATTTTTTTTTTTAATAACAGTGAAGAACAAAGTTAATGTTGCCAATAACTTGGTCACTTCTTTTCCAGCTTACAAATCACCTTTTTGGGTAACAGGTCAGTCGGTTCCGGACCGTGACCCTCTCTCTCCTTTCAGTCTGGATGGCATCTGGGGTCAAGGAGGGCAGAGGCAGGAGGTGGGGAGGAGCAGGTTGGTCCTTGCTGGCCTCTGTTCAGGTGGCCACCATCCCACCTTGGTCCCTTGTATCCCTAACGCCCTGCTACTGAGACCTCCTGCCTCGGGCCCACCTGCCTCTTCCGTCTCCCAACTATAATCTCCCTCTGGACCATCTCAGACACATCCGCTCCCCTCAGCGCTCAGGAACTTTTGTGTGTGCCCTCCAGGAGTGCTCTGGAGCATCGAGAGACTCGACACTGTGGAACGAGCTGTGTCTGATTCTCCCCACGTGGAACTGCTCCTACCCCATCGCTACACCACTCTGGGCCTGTGGGTGCGGCTTCTCTTAGGGGCTTAGAATTTCCCCAGGATATGTTCTAGAGGCGAGACACAAACATTCATGTCCCGGAACCCCCTACAATATATCTATGGACTACAATTACTCCCTCTCCAGTTTTTACTTCAAGAGGGGCTCAAGCAGAAAAGCTTTTGAAAACGTGTCTGATCATTTAAAAAATTTTTCTTACCATTTATTTATTTTTGGGAGAGGGAGAGAGACCATGAGCAGGGGAGGGGCAGAGAGAGGGGGACAGAAGACGTGAAGCTGGCTCTGCGCCAACAGCAGCGAGCCTGCTGCGGGGCTTGAACTCAAGAACTGTGAGATCGTGGCCTGAGCCAAAGTCAGATACTCAACTGACTGAGCTACCCAGATGGCCCTCAACATTCTTTTTCTGCTCTCCCTTCTTTTCAAAGATTTTCCCCATGTCTTAACTTTTCCCTACATCTTCTTCCAGAAGCAGACCCTGAGAGAAGACGTGATCCCAAAGGAACAGCAAAAGGAGAGTAAGAACAGGAAGCTGGGAAGAGAAGACAGCCACGAAAGGGTACCCTGTCAAGCCAGCTCCCACAGTTCTGCTGGCAGAACGCAGAGAGCAAGGAGAAAGTAGACACCTCAGAATTCACTTGGCTGAGGAGGGAGGAGGGAGCTGGGGTATGTATACACCAGCCTCTCACTAGTCCTTGACTGAGGGCTACTCCGGGGGGCATTGATTCCTCAGTACTCTAGGCAGCAAAGGAGACTGGTTGCAGGAGAAAGTTCTCAGGGATGGAAATTCAGGTGCTGACACTCTTATGACCAAATATCGGCTTTTACGTTATTATATTTTATGTTGAAGTTTCTCACCAGTTGTACTGCAGTCCACCGGTGTGCCGTTAACGGACTGGGAAATACTGCTTCTCTCAGCTCTTTCGCAACTGAGTGGGGTCTGGGGTGGATGTGACCCAAGGACCAGTCACCAGCTGTGACAGCCTGATGGGGCTGCAGAGCTTACATGGTCAAGAAAGGAATGGCACGTAAAGATATCCACATCCTAATCCCACAAACCCATGAATATCTTACTTTACATACGTGCAAAAGGGACTTTGCAGATGTGATTAAGTTAGAGGTTTTGAGACAGGGAGGGTATCCTGGATTATCCAGGAGGGCCCAGTGCAATCATGGGTTCCCTATAAGAGGGAAGCAGGAGGGCCAGAGACAGAGCTAGAGATGATGTGAGCCTGGAGTGATGTGCCATGAGGCAAGGAATGCAGGCGTCCCTCAGAAGGTGGAAAAGGCGAGGAAGCGCATTCTCCCCTACAGCCTTCAGAGAAATACAGCTTGTGATTTTAGCTAAATTTACCCCATGGCCTTGGGTAAGCGATTTGGACCTTCATGGTCTAAATATCAGCACCCCTATTATAAAATGGGAGTAGAAAGACATAGAAATTGTAAAATACTGCTGGGAAGGTCTACAAATTTCAGAGCAGAGAAGTCATTTTTCAAATTTCTTACACAAAAGAAAAAACATTTTAAGACACAAGAGTTACCCAGGTGCCCCAAGAAAAAGAAGAATCTTTTTTTTTTTAATGTTTTTTAACACTTACTCATTTTTGAGAGACAGAGAGAGACAGAGCATGAGCAGGGGAAGGGAGAGACAGAGGGAAATACAGAATTTGAAGCAGGCTCCAAGTTCTGAGCTGTCAGCACAGAGCGTGACGTGGGGTTCAAACCCATGAACTATGAGATCATGACCTGAGCTGAAATTGGACACTTAACCTACCGAGACACCCAGGTACCCTGAAAGCTAAGACTCTTAAAAGCAAATATTAATAGTCCCTGGGGAGCACAACAGATATGTATTGTCTTGCATAAACTACAGTTTAAGCAGAGAAACACACAAGAATGCCAAAGTATCAAAACGCCACGAATCCAGTGAAACAAGACAATATATGAGGAAACAGGATGAATTTATTACGTAAACTACAAAATTTACCTGGTTATTCTTTCTTTTTACCCAAATATTGCTGAAACAAAATTAAAACAAGCAATGGAAAAAGAAATGGTTTTAAGACTTACAATGAAGTTCGCAAAGAGAAAACAAATATTCTTTTCGAAAAAAGCTCTTCCTTCATAAATACTAATACTAACAGAATAAAAGCATTTTCTTGGATGACAAAATGTGTTGCTAAATAACAACTCAAACTGTCAAAGGATAATTAATGCTTACTAAAAAGTAAAGTCATCCAGCCAATAAATTTTGCAAATTGCATTTTTCAAGGACAATGGCCTACAAAAATTCCACTTCTGAGAATCAGTCTTAAAGAATTAATCCAAAATATAGCAAAGGCTATATGATGAAGATTTTAATTGCTTGAGGTGCCTGGCTGGCTCAGACAGTGGAGCGTGTGTCTCTTGATCTCAGTGTTGTAGGATCTCAGTGTTGTAAGTTTGAGCCCACGTTGGGTGCAGAGATTACTTAAAAATATATATATTTAAATAAATAATAAAACTCTCTTTCCTAAATTTTCTTCAAAGTAGTTGAACAATTTCTAGACATTTTTAAAAATTACTATTATCTGTACACTGTAAAAAGTATTAAGATGCCCTAATGCAGTAAATACTAAATCAAATGTTGCCTTGGAAGGTTTTGCAAATCTTGCTTACTGGATTTTAGTGGAAGCGATACAAATGCACAGTGAGCAGATACGTCTTAATCCCAAAGAACGTTAGTGGCCTTGTGATTGCAAATTCCCATGATTA
This sequence comes from Panthera pardus, assembly GCF_024362965.1. Classification (NCBI taxonomy): domain Eukaryota; kingdom Metazoa; phylum Chordata; class Mammalia; order Carnivora; family Felidae; genus Panthera; species Panthera pardus. The sequence goes on from NW_026526655.1 coordinate 15,707,398, forward strand.
ACCACATTAAAAAATCATAATAAACTTTTTATCTTAGAATAGTTTCAGATTTACAGAAAAACTGCAAAGACAGCACAGAGAGTTCCCATATACTCCATACACCTTTTCCCCTATTATTTACATCTTATGTGACTAGGCCACATTTATCACATCTAATGAACCAATCTTGATCTACGATGACACTGAAGTCCATGCTTTATTCAGATCTCCTTAGTTTTTGCCTAATGTCTTTGTTGTTCCAGTATCCTATCCAGGATATCCCACCGTATTTAGCTATCCTATCGCCTTAGGCTCCTTTTGGCTGTGATGTTTCTCAGACTTTCCCTGTTTTTGATGACCTTCACAGTTCTGAGGGGTCCTGGTCGGGTATTCAGTAGCATACCCTTCTATTGGGATTTATCTGATATTCTCCCATGATTAAACTGGGGTTATTGAGAGGTTTTGGAGAGGAGAAGCACAGAAAGTGCCCTTCTCAACCCATCACATCCAGGGTACCTGTGATTAACTTCACTTATCACTATTGACGTTAACTTGGATCACCTGGTCAAGATCGGTTTTTATTCTGAATTATTTTTATTTACTGAAAAGAAATGATAATTTCCCTAGAATAAGCATCTTTTTTTTTTTTTTTTTTTAAATCATTGCAGTTTGGGCCTGGCTAGGTGGCTTCTTTTCTCAACATTTTTATGGCACTTATCACGTACCAGGCACTGTCTGAAGCTGAATAAATATTAACTCATTTTGACCCTGCAACAACCCTAGGAGGTGGATACTACTCTCCCATTTTATAGGAGAGAAGACTGAGGAACAAAAAGGTTAAGTGACCTTTTTTAGGACTATGCAGCTAGTAAGTGCTGGCAGCAGAGAACTTGTTCTTAACTACTAGACCATACCGTCTCTCCACAATGAGAGGAAACTTACACCATAAATGAAATACATTCATTCTTTTAAAAGTTGTATCTTTGCAGTATAGAGCAATGAGATCTAGCACCTCAAGTAACCTCTTAATTGATCCGTGTGTCCCCCTTGAGAGTCAGTTCCAATTCTGGCCCACGTATCACTCTCAAGCTCAAACTCCCACGGGCACTCCTGCTATGTGTTGACCATCAACCAGCCAGTTGTCTGCAGAATTAAGCCCTACCCGGCTGGTTGGAAGCATTCCAGGCTTCCCTTGATGATGCCCTACCCTCTGCACGCTCTCTCTCTGAAGCAGGCCCCCTGCCATGCCCTCCACCTACCCGCTTTCCCTGATGCCGCCATGAATGTCTTCCTGCATTTTTCTAAACCCTCTACAATTCACTCACCATGAGTCTGTGGAAACTTCTTACATCCCCAGAGCACCAACAATTTCTCTCTCCTCTTTATTCCCACCGGACCTCACCCCTGGACTACAAGCGTGCCTCATTCTGCCTCTAAGTTTTGCACACATATTTAATATCCTCTTAGTTTCTGGAGGCCAGGTATCTTATCACATAGCAATAATGCCTGCCAGAATAGGACCTCAATACATGCCTAATTGACGCGATCCTGTTTCTATTTTAAAATGTCAGCTTTTTGATGGACTCCTTTACTACTTGCTTCTGAGTGGCATTATCTGCCTCTACATCTATTCTTCCAATATTACCAATGAGAGATTTCACTTTGTCCTCATATTTCATACAGGGCTTTATTTATTACCACTAATGGATCAATAATACGTGGTTAGATTCCTAGGTCAGGGTTCCTGCTCCTTGTCTTTCTGACCAAGTCGCTTCCTGTATCTCTACCTCTGAAATAATAGAAGACTTGGGTTAGGACCGCTCTGTCATTATTGGCTTATCGCCTTGGGTTGGTTGCACAAGCCTTCTGGGCCTCCCTCATAGGGCATTTGGGAGGATTGTTGAGATCAGGAAAAGAAACCCCTGATAGAAACAATAGCGGGTGTTAACAGGGGTTTGGGGTTATGTGTGTAAGATACTCAATTTTCACAACAGACTTATGTTAACTACTCATCCCACATTTACAGTTTGGAAAACTGAGGCACAGAGAAGCGAACAAGGATATCGAACACTACACAGAGAGGGTGAGGGGAACACCTAGCATTTGGACACAGGACAATGATCCTAAAACCGAAACATCCTCTCTGTTTGGACAGCTGATGAAGGGAATATATCTATATATATAAGAGATTACCCAAGACCATTGGTGTCTTTCATTTACTCAGGTCTTCAAAAAGAACACAAGTCAGACAACACTGATTATCTAATATGTCCAAGGCAGGAGCAGGATTCACGAGCAAAGCCAATGCAAACCCGATGTGAATATTATGTTCCTCGTTTCTGACTTAAGATCCCTTTCAACACAGTTTTCGCCACGAGGAAAGCCTAATTCCTACACGAATGACCAAGCTTTACTATTTACCGCTGTAGGTAACTGTGAGCCCTGGGCCCAAGGGCTCATTAGGGCAAATGCCTGCAGCACTCAAACTCACACCCTTCAGGAATGTCACGGCCCCTCACTGAACTGACGAAGGCTCCCATGGGACACCTTTATGAGAGTCCTAAATAATGAGGGACAGGCCCTGGGGTATAAATAATTGGGAGATGCTGGGTCCCTTTAAAAAGCTATCCAAATTTCCAGAGAGTAAATTCCAGCATCGTTAACCGAATTCTGGCAATCGCTTATGAGCCCGTAGACAGAATGTATTATGGATGAAAAGTGTACCTGGACCTCTCAAAGAGGATGCTATGGTATCTAAGAGACCGTGAGCTGTAGAAGAAATGCTGGGAGCTACTAAATTATTACTTTGCCTACCAACGTGCTCTTTGCTTGCACCAGTTAGAAGCTGGGAAACGTTTCTGCTTTTGGGTTCCCCATAACCAAATCTGTGATGTTGGTGGAGACCTTCCAAGGACCGCCCCCCGCCCCCCCACCCCCGGCCATGTCACCACTGGGGAAAGGGTTGCTCCTGACATCAAGTGGGTAGGGCCCAGGGATGCCACTAAACCTCTGGCAGTGCAGAGAACAACAACAATGAACTGTCCATCTCAGAATGTCAATGGTGCTCAGGCTGGAAGACTTCACTACAGCCCCATGCTCCGTTTCTCCATTCTTCCATCCAGTGCTGAGAACGCAGAATAGAGTGAAAGTTCAAAATCTTCAGTTGTTTGGCCCAAATGCAGACATGTGGACTTTCAGAACTCTTTTTCCACCCCCTTTTGGCATGGAAGTTACACATGTCCCAAGAACTGGGTGGGTGGGAAGGACAAGACATAAACGCACAGGAGCCGTCCTGTTTTTGTGCTTGTTTTTCCCCCCATGACCTGCTTTTAAATGTTTCCCACAACAGCAATATGTCTTTTCTCAGTACAGGGCTAGTCAGGGCTTACATAGAAGGACCCAGTTTAAAACTGCATCCAAAATGCATGATTCCAGGCTCTTCACAATCCTGCAGCTCAAGGAGGGAACGAAAAGGACAGGAAGCTAGTGCCGCCACTCAGAGGCTGGTTGGCATAACTTTGTAATATCCCAAGGCCAGATGAGGGACTTCTCCTGATGTCCCACCACCCTGCCCTCTACTCATCACAGCTCCCCCGTCACAAACTAACATACTGCAAAAAGAAACAGTATTACCCCAAGTCATAGTTATCAAATCTGAAACCAGGAACTAGAAAGCTAAAGTGGTCTCTAGTAAGTTGTCCAAAGACCCCTCACCCTTAAGACATCTATCACATTCACGATTCACAAAGAGTAAACAGTAAATTCCGTTTCAAATATCATAGAAACTTACCAGCTGTTTAGGACAATTCCTGCATTGGTATCTTACTGGTTCCTTTCCGCCATTTTCCTTCAGCTGATTTTCCATTCATCTGTCCTTTCCACAAACATTCTCTGGAGCATCTTACTGCCTTCCGCAGATAACACAGAGAAGAAGTGGAAACATTCCCATCTCATGGGAACCCAGAGTACCCTCCTCTTCACCTTCCTTGTTGTGGTTCTCTCTCTTTTCATGGGGGCAGGTCCAACCTGGAGAAAAAAGGGAAGAACTTTCTGGTTAGGAATATCTGAACAGCACCTTTCAGATGCCCCCCCCCCCCCAAACCACCAATCCTATGTTCTACTGAGTGCTCCTTTCAAGAAACACTGCTTCTTGCTAAGCTGCCCAGTAGAGTTTCTATTAGTTTTAATAAATCAAGAGGATCTCTTCCAGTTACTCAGGGAATTTTTGGCTCTCTACATTCGCATATTAAAAGTTTAAGTGGAAGATGGTGGTGAGTGATGCGGGGGGGGGGGGGGTAGTTTAAGCTAGACTTTGAAATGCGTGAACCTGTTTGAGAACAGCAATCCCCCCCCCCCTCTGAAAACGCCTGCGCACCAACGAAAGAGCTACCTCCTCCCCTGTGGTCAGCGCCAGGAAATCAGCAAGACCTGGCTACGAGTCTCTGTCTTCTTGCCTCCTTCAATCCCAGCAAGCAATATTTCAAGGGGGAAAGAAAGATACCGTTTAGCTCCAAAATTTCCTCCAAACGGTGAAAGGAACATGCCAGCCCTCCGCTTCCACACTGTGAACGCTGCAGGGCTACCTGGGCTTTGCTAATACAAGTGGAAAGTGTATATAAATGGCAGGGTAATTACTGGCTTTCGCCCTTGGACGGAGAAATGAGATCACGATTTTCACGAACAGGAACCGGAGCTGCCGCCGCTGCCCTGGCTGCCGCTTCCCCTCCCTGCGCGGGTCCCGCATTACATCACCGGTGAGCTCTTGCTGGTGGGGGTTGGGGGGGGGGGGGCGAGGAGGCTCCGCCAGGGACTCAGCCCCAAACCAAGGGGAGCAAACATGGAATAACGAGGGTAAACGGGAGGAGGACGAGGGAGAGGAATAAGGAAAAAGCAGGACCAGGTTTCCCACCGCCACCACCACCCCTCGTCTGTTTGCCGGGGAGGGGGAGGGGGTGTGTGCAAGGGCGCCACATCCTGAAGCAGCCGCACCCCAAATTTCGTTCCTGCACCGCCCCCCCCATCCTCCCTCCACTTCCAATTCCAACAAAAACTGACATCCAAAGGGGCCAGGAGAGCGGCCTTGAGAAGCTCAGGGGGGGACTGCGGAGAGACGCCAGGGGATTGGGAGGGACCGAGGCGCCCGCGCCTTGGGGCAGCGTGAGGGAAGGCGGTCGTCGCTGCGCCCCCGCCCGGCCCAGCCAGCGGTGCCTCCCCCGCCAGGCGACAGCAGCCCGAGGGGGGAGGCAGAAGCGCCTCCTCCCTGCCGAGAGCCGAGGCGACGACCGAGGGGGAGGAAGACTCCTCACCTTGCCCCCGATGAGGGGCGGATCATGCCATGGCAGCGCCGGCGAGCGACAGCGGCGGCGGCGGCGGCGGCGAGCGGAGCCCAACCAGCAGCCCCGGGAGCTCGACAGGAGCCGGGGTCGCCGCGGCGGGAGCCCGGGACGGCGGGGACGCGGCCGCTCGGAGCGCCGCCGTGACCGTCCCCGGCCTGCCTCCGCTCGAGGACTACGAGTGCAAAATCTGCTACAACTACTTCGACGCGGACCGGCGCGCGCCCAAGCTGCTGGCGTGCCTGCACACCTTCTGCCAGGAGTGCCTGAGCCAGCTGCAGCTCCGCGCCGCCGCCGCTGCCGCCGCCGCCTCTGCGAGCGCCGCGCCTGAGCGCCCGCTGCGCCCGCCGCCCTGGCACGGCCCGCCCGGCGCCATCGCGTGCCCCGTGTGCCGCCACCGCACGCCGCTGCCCGACAGCCGCGTGCACGGCCTGCCCAACAACACCAAGCTCGCCGAGGCCTTCCCTCTGGCCCTGCGCGCCGCGCACGACCCGCTGCCCCAGGACCGCCTCCCGCCGCTGCCCGCGCGCCGCGCCGCGCCCGCCGCCGCCGCCCTGCCGCCCGCCCCGGCCCCGGCCCCGCCGCCGCCGCCCGCGGAGGACGCCGCTCGCGAGCCCCGCGCCCGCGCCGGCCTGCGCGCCCCGGGCGCCTACGAGAGCTGCCAGAACTGCAAGCGCGCCGCGCTCACCGCCGGCTGCGTGTGCGTCGTCTTCTCCTTCCTCTCCATGGTGGTGCTGCTCTTCACCGGCCTCATCTTCGTCAACCACTACGGCGGCGGCGGCGGCGGCGGCGGGGGGGCACCTCCCGGCGGCGGGGCGCCCCCTGGCGCTGCCCCCGCTGCCGGGTCGCCCTCGCCCGTGGGGCCCATCTGTCTGTCGGTGGCCAGCATCCTGGCGCTCTTCTCGGTCGTCGTCACTTGGGTCATCTGCTGGCTCAAGTACCGGCCCGAGGGCGCGGCCGCTGGCTCGGCGGGGGGCGGCGGGGGGCGGCCCGAGGGCGCGGGCGGCGGCTGGCGGCGGCGCGCGGAGGAGCGACACGTAACGGGGCCTCAAGCCGGGCCTCCGCCAGCACCTCCAGCCCCCGCGCGGCCCGAGAGGAGGGGGGGGGGGGGGACGGGCCTCCGGCTCCGCGCGCTCGAGATGCGCCCCCTCCGTGCGGCACCGGGACGCCCGGCCACCACCGGGCCTCGGCGTCGCGTCTCTCAGGCCTCCCACGCCCCGCCTCCTCCGCGCAGGGTCAGCGACGGACCCCGAGGAGGCGGGGGTGCTGCTGGGGAGTCCCGTCTCTGTGGACTGTGCAAGATCGCCCTCCGCTTCACGCACCACCCAGGTCCTCGCCAGAGTGCACGGCCGTCCCTCCCCCGAGTCCGAGGATTTGCAAAGAGAAGGAGAAGAGGAGTGGGCCCCCCGCCGCCCCGCCCGAGAGCTGATTTTCTGGCTGCCGCGACTGGAGAGTTTCAGGGGAGAGGTGCGCGCGCGCACGTCTGCCGCAGTTGTGAAAGGACTTGAATTGTCCAGAGCAAGGATGAATGAGATGTCCACGTGAAACAAGGGTGTCCCCGCTTCCTGGCTGTCCTGGAAGGCGAGTGAGCCCGGGGCGCTGAGAGTGAAGTCCACTCCCCGGGGACACGGCGCGGGAGAGCGGGGCGGCGGCACACGAGGCCAGCCGCGCGCAGCTGGGCGCCCCCCGCCCTCCCCGGCAGGTGCGCAGCGCGCCTGCGCGCTGGGGCTGCCGCCACTCAGCCGACGGGAGAGGTGGCGGCGCGCGCAGGGCTGCCGGTGCCGCGGCTCCCGGCTCGGCGGAGTCCAGAAGTCCCATCGTGAAAACTTAGGATTGTTTTATTCACAGTGTTACTATACCAGGAAGTCATTTCATCTTCTGTAACTGGACTCAGGGAGCTTAAAGAGCCCGTTCTCTCTTCTCTTCTCAAAACTGACTTACTGTTGCCCCCACCTGGAAGATACTGAAAGCTATTCACGCAGAATATAAGCTGTAGGCTTCCTCTGCCTTTTTTCTTCATTTCGTTTTTAAAATAATTTATTCTAGAATGTATACATCTGGAAATTTTGTGCATTTAAATTTCCAGGGAAGTGTTTGATAAGCAGTAATATTTCTCCCGTACCTCCAGTCCAAATACATTTCAAGATTAGGAGCAGAAAATAAAGGCGTGTTAGTGATTGGTTCAAGATTTTATACCGTGAACAACTACTGACTTTAAATTATCTGATAAAATAGAAAATAGCTCCCAAAGACAAAACTGACAAGTCTTTCTTCCTCTGATTACAAATATATGTCACACTTACCGGGAAAATATTATTTTGAATTTAACTGTTTGATATTGGAAATCACTGAAAGGTTCACATCGGTCATATTAGATGAAAAAGAATACATATCTACCTGATTTTCTAACTAAAAAGATGTATTACGAGTGTATGTTGCAGGTGGATTAGATGCCTTTTTAAAGAAAAAAAACCCCACTGTTTCAAATGTATTTTATATGAAAACATTCTTTATTCCATCTCTTCAAATTTGGAATAAGACAAAGTTTTCATGTCTGAAAATCACAGAAGCTGTTGAGGGTATGCTGTTATTCCTCATGTATTTAATGCAAGCTGTCTGCATGATATCCTGACATTATTCTATTAACTGAACTTGAATGGAGCATTTGTATCTATCATAGAGTGAAGTAATTTATTGGTCACTGATAAGTGATATGGCTGCAATTTAGGAATTGCAATATGGTGTGTTTTATGTCTGCGTTGTCTTAATAAAAACGAGAAGCATTTATAGAAAAAAAAACCTATTTTCATGAAATTTATTTCATGGGGAAATTGCTCCCAGTTATTTATGGCACTCTTCTTGAAATACTCATCCCCATCCAAATCCTAATTTCACATTTTGAATGAGGCTGAGAGAAATAAGTCACACATGGGAGGAATGTACATCGCGAGGGTGGGCATTTTATGGAATTGTTTCTAGGGTTTCACAGGACTTCTGAAGGCCAAGGGAGATCTATCCATTGTATTTTGAAGGGAGAAGCAGCTTACCCATCCACTAGTATAACATCCACTAAAACTAAACTCTGCTGTCAGGTTTGGTTCTCAGTTTCTGCTAAATGTTTTCAGGTTCCTAATGTTTTTATGTTCCTAATACTAAGAGTCACATTTCAGAAACTAGCTTGGATTTGTTTACACCTCAAGCAAGTAACTTGTGTTACTTCTCTGTTCGTTTTTATCTGTTACTCTTTGTTTACTTCCAGTGCTGAGATTCTGTTTGCATTCATAACTGTTTCGTTGCACAAGTAGATCTACACGTGTGTGTGTGTGCGTGCTACCGACAGAAGTTGGCTTTGTGTATGTAATGATGTGTTCACATGTGCACACACACCTGTTTGTTACTTCACACTCTCAAATTGGCAACCTGGAAGTCTGTCTAAAGTTATTTGGGGACCAGCTTGCTTCTTATAGAGTTTATTTACACTCCACAGAGGAAGGTACACCAAGGACATAAACTGAATTATTCCTTGTAAATGAGAAAAATGTCTGAATCGCCTCCGTCACAGTACAAGCCACATTCTGCTTCCTTCTTAGGTTGCACATGTAAATTTCTTATAATGAGAAATTTGAGCTAGAATACTCCTAAATATAGGAGTCAAAATAGACACAGTTAGTAGTTCAGTACCTAAACATGGTGAGATTTATTTTTTCTTGGCTGACTTTGTCTTGCAGCTCATTTCTGACTTCCTTATCAGAAATTAAGCGACAGGACAGAGCAGCGGAAAACGTGTTCAATTTCCAGTTGCTTTCTGTTATTCAAGTAGTCCCCATTTTGCAGGTGTGCTTTAGTCATCCTAAAGCACTTCCTACATCATGCGGGAAGTCCTGGTATGCCAGCTCCTAAGACAAAGCAGTTTAAAAGGTAATTCTTGAAACGGTCCCATGAGTTGTAGAGAGGGCTCCTGATGTCAGTGGGTGCTTTCCTCCCTTCTCATGGAAATTCTCACCTTCTTGGAAGTGCCTGACCCAATTCTGGACACATCTCCACCTCATGAGTGTTAACTGCCAATAAAATCACTGTAAAAAGCCAGCCCTGGGGGCTCCTGGGTGGGTCACTCAGTTAGGACTCTTCGTTTTGGCTCAGGTCATGATCTCACTGTTCCCGAGTTCGAGCCTTACATGAGGCTCTGCGCTGGCAGCATGGAGCTTGCTTGAGATTCTCTCTCTTCCTCTCTCTCTCTCTCTCTCTCTCTCAAAATAAATAAACTTAAAAAGGCAGTCCTTCTCTAGCTTGCACACCTGCTCAAGAACTTATGGTTTCCATGGTCCAGGTTCTGCTTAGGTTCTGGAGCATCAGGTTAGAGTTACCATCATGATTCTGTAAAGCCTACATTTCAAGCAAAAGAAACTCATCTTGCAGGTCATAGATTAAATCCTCAGCCTCTGAATGCAATACGATTTGGTAAACGGTATCCATATCTAGAAAGAACATTGGTGTGGGATCTAAAGGCTAGGAGCAGCACCCAGGAGATGTGAGTCCATACAGGCTCTCCTTTCTTTGAAAGACCTGGTGATTAATTTAACCTCTTTGAGCCTCGGGCTCCCTCTGCTACAAGATGGGAACACCACGTATCAACCCTGCTTACTTTATAAGACTGGCTTAAGGACTTGTATACAACACAAGGGCATATGAGTGAAAATGCTTTGGAAACTGAAGCCCTACCTATTAGGATGAGCATTAGGTGTTGTATGGAAACCAATTTGACAATAAATTTAATATTAAAAAAAAAAAAAAAAGGAAACTGAAGCCCTGTGCGGATCTATGGCCTTGTTTTCACTCAGATTTCCTAGGGTCTAATATCACCTCTCCAGAGAGGTGTGCTGTGATCACTCTATGCCAAGGGAATATCTACCAAAATTTTCTTTTTTTCTCAGCACTTATTACTGTCTCCAGTGGTCTTATTTAATGGTTACATGCTTTATCTAAAACTCCAGGGCAGATCTTGCCCTCAATCTCTAAGGGCAGGATCCTTGTCTGGTCACACACTTTACCCACAAAACCTTAGTCAGCCCTCAGCATACGGTAAGTGGCAGAGTTTTTTAAGTTGGCCGAATGGGACCCCCCTGGACTGAATGTTAAGCAGCTTGATTCCCCTTAATAACTCCTGAGACCCTGGGGGGCTTAGGTAAACAGTTGCTTTTCCTGATTTCATAAGAATTTTTGAAAGGTGAAAAAATATACTGGAAAACCACTTTGATTTTTCAGAGCAATCAGTTCATCGCAGTGAAAATCCTAAGTGTGTTATATTCAGTGACAAGACAGTGGAGAGGCTGAAGGACATTTCACCTCCATTTCCGATCATTTTCTGCATTGTGAGATTTCAAGGTATGCCTCCTTTTGGCTTCCTTCTTTTAGGACCATGACTGCTCAATCTCCTGCAAAGCTAATAGCACCTGCATTGGTGGGACATGTTTACTGGGCAGTGAAATTTCCCCGCAACACTGAATTTAAATTTCTCATCGTTCGTTATGTGCCTTTTTAATTCTTTCATCTTTGCTATTTTAAAAATGTACCCTTCATAGACCGGCTAAATTTATAATCTTAATAGCTGAGTAACCCCCCCCCCCCCATGATTCCGTGACCCAACTCAACCTCTTTAATCATTTATTTCCCATTAGCTAATATTTGTGTTTTACATTTCTGCCATGATACACAGTTGATTAAATTCATGTATTAGGCAATGAATTGCATCCCTGTTATGTATGCATTTACGTTTCTTTCCCTTTGAAACAATATGTTTTTATTGTATGCATTACAGTGTAATTGTGAGAAATATCTAGTATTTACTACAGTAACTATTTCTCAAATAAAGGTTAAAACTGACTGCAGCCAGATCTTAATTTGAAGTTATATGAATGGGGAAAGTGTGAGAGAGATTTTATCTATCTTTTGCTAGATCTCTTTTGATTGTCCATTTAAGAAAAGCTTGGTAATGTATACCATAAACATGTTTGTCTCCGTCAATCAAACTTGAGGCTTCTGTCCTCTTAGGGAAAACTAAAATGTGCTCAAGAGAAGCAAGTTTGTTTCTGTGATACATTTACCATCATTCCTGATTATAAATCAGGAAGAAAGAGTGTTTAATATTTACATTTGGGGAAAGCAAAAGTGTTCCATATTCAATTTCCAAGAATATTCCTAGGAGCTCAAGAAGAATGTGTACACTTCCTTTAGAAAAAAAAATGTCTTTCATGTAAAATTGGATTTTCTTTGGTTTAGAAATACCACATCTCCATGGGGTGGAGTAAGGGAATGTTGAAGACAGAAGAAAGAAGGTAGAAAAGATATGCAAAAAGCTTCTCCCCGCTCCTAATATTTAAAAGACACATTTCAAAATAAAGAGGAGAGAAAGTGTTTAATCACTTCAAGAACAGAACACTAGGTATGATCTTGACCAATTACTATTTTTTAAAAAACCATGGCAATCCAAGGGCGGCTCAATTATCTCCCACCACAATGACAGACTTATCTGCATCGTGTAGAAATAACACATTTATAAGTCTACTGTGTGTGGGTTTAACAATATTTTATTGTCAAACTTGAGTGGTAGAGAACAATTACACCTGACTTGTAGTTTGGGGGAAGAATTGAGTCCAAGTGAGAAATAAACAGTTACTGCCCAGGAAGAATGTTTGGGACCAATCTCTGCACAGCAACTGATTTGTTCATTGAGACCATTTCTTGTTAAATTCACCCGCAGCAAACTTGTCACCAGATGCGAACCTTAGCAGAAGTTCTCAACGCTGACCGCAGGTTAGAATTACCTGGGGCTTTAAAAAAAAAAAAAAAAAAAAAAAAAAAAAAAAAAAAAAGGCACGTGTCTGTCCCCAGAGACATATAGTTAATTGCAGGAGGGGAAGTGCATCAGTATTTTTAAAAAGGCGCCCCAGGTGATTATACTGTGCAGCGAGATTTGAAAGCCATTGTATTTCACAACGTTTTTATTGAAATACGACCTTCTCCTTAATCTCGCTTTAATGAACTAAACGCCACCAGGTCTCTTAGAAACTGGCAGACTGTGGAAAAATGCTTGGATTTTGCAAGTGGTCAAAATTTAGCTAACTGGTTTGGGTGACTATGTAATCGTTGGTTTTGGTCTCTCTCTTTCTCTCCGTCTCACACACACACACACACACACACACACACACACACACACACTCTTGTTAACTTTGTGTTCCCAGGAAAGTTAAGCAAATATTTGCATCTCCATTTGACGTGCTGTGATCTTTCCTAATGCAGGGCGGTGCCGCTGCGACTCCGGGCCCCATAAGACTCCCCTGTTCCTGCAAAATGGGTGAGTGCTCTCCAGGACCCCTGAGTCATCAAAATTCAGTGACAGTGTGAGGATTTGAGGGCGGATTATCTGGATAACCAGGAAAGTCTCGAGGTTAAATTAACAAAACCTTGCCAGTGACAGCTGTGAGTGTCATCGCCAGTGACAGCTGAAGGAATCTGCTGGTCGCCAGTAGGATGGTTGTGGAGCAGATCTAGTGGTGTCATGTTTTAAAACATTCACTAGGAGAACTATTAAATGCTTTGAAAAGACCCTTCGGAGCAGTCATTCAGCGTGCAAATTAATTCCACGCTGTTGGATCCAGGTGTAAAGGGATTTGCTCTGAGACCCAGTTTGCTGCCCGGTGGGTGGGAGGGTGGGGATTACCTCGATTTCTCTACTTTTGGACGCGGACGCCCGTGGTGGCTCCCAGTTGAGCCGAAGGACTCTGAGGCGGGGGAGGGGAAGCAGGGCTTTCCGTTGGAAAGCAGTTGGCTGTCCCTGGTTAATCCCGGGGACCGCCCACCCCGGGGGCCGCCACCTGGACAGGTTCCCTGGGGACAGGTCCTAGGGCGGCAGGGGGAATCCCGCATCCTGGGGCTGGCCTGAGTCCCTCATCTCCAGTAGCCTCCTGGGCTGGAGAGAATCTGAGGCAGCTTGGGGTGACAGGCTGATCCCCACAAGGCTGGGGCCAGCCACTGGAGCCTGTCCCGTTCTCAGTCCCTTGGTCCAATCCTCGGCCTCGCGGACCCGCACGCACTTGTGATCCAGAAGGGCAGACAAGAGAAGCCGGGATGAAAGGCACAAGGACGCTCTCACGTGACCGCTGGTTTCGCGCGGTGCGGTGGTGGTGGTGGTGGTGGGGACCAGTTTGCACTATATCTTGTCAACCCCAGCATCCAAAACCTCCGCTCAGTTTGTTTGTTTGCGTTTGTTTGGAACATGGTCTTCAGCCCAGCCCTAACGCCCTGGATTTTGTGACTGCTCCTCCCGCATTGCGGGGCCGAAGGTCTGTTATTTGTGATCCGATGATGTATTTACCATCCCTGAATGCCCACATGACCTTCCCAGGGCCCTCCTCAAAGCTCTGAGTTCGCACCTGTTCTTAAAAATAGCGGAGAAGCTCAAAATACGGAGATAAAGAAGAAAAGAGACGCAGAGTGGGGTGGCCGTCGCAGCCTGCGAAGGACTTGGAGTGGTGTTAGCTCAGTCCTTCCTTCCTCCTGTGCTTTCTGGGCTGTCCAATACCCCCATTCCCCCACAGCTTTCAAAGACACAAAAGGTGTCCAGACCAACACTGCCTTTGTCCGGGGCAGGCCAGCTTGTCGCGAATGTGAAGGGTGGGGGCTTGGAAGTACCTGAAGAGTCCTTGGGTTTCCTCTAGTCAATTCCTTGGAGTTCCCCCCCCCCCACCACACACACACACACACACACACACACACACACACACACACACACACATGCAGATGCCGCACCAGCTTCCCACCGAGACTTTACAGGACCACCTGTCGGTCCAGCAGAAGGCGACGTTCGCCCCTGGGCTGGGAGCCTAGGAGGACTTCATAAGCCCCAGTGACGACACGTTCCAGATTTATAGCCAGTCTTCAGGGAGTCAGGAAGACTTGGATTCTTTCTGCAAATATTCAGCCCGCCTACCACATGTCTGGCCCGAATTAGAGGCGGGTGGATGATACCAACCTGTCTCAAGTTCTTCTCCGCATGGAATATGGGCTAATAAGTTCTCCCTGGGAGTAAGAAAAAGGGTTGGTTAACATAAGCAAAAATTTTCAGTAGGATTGTATCATTCAGTACGTTTTAAAGGGAGAGTGAGATGGAGTAGATTACCACATTCTCTTCAAGAGAGATAAGATAGGGCGGTGCCTCCCAGAAACATTAAAGGTAACTTTAGTTGAAATTTATTTACAACCAGAACAAAGCAAACAAAGGAGAGGTTAAATATTGGGCAGCCCCCAGATCTCATCCCTTTGGGGTTTAATCAGAGTGGTGAAAACCTACGGCTTTCTTTTTTTTTTTTAGTTAATTTTTTAAATTTTATTTTTTTAAGTAAACTCTCCTCCCAATGTGGAGCTCAAAGTCACCACTACTCCGAAATCAAGAGTAGCATTCTCTACCCACTGAGCCAGCCAGGCAACCCAGAAACCTATGGCTTTCTAACTGATCAGGACTGTCAACAAAATGCCCTGGGTTCAAATTTTAGCTTTGCCACTTCCTAGCTCTGTGGCTAGGGCAAGTTAATTAACCTCTCTGTGCCCCCTTTCCCTCATTTTAACTAGATACAATCTGGTTATTTGGAGAAGTTGTAAAACTCTAAAGTGCTTTGAACAATGCCAGCACCTTCAAAGTGCTCAATACTATTATGTAATACATATATAGCATTATATAACATATAATAGTACTATAATATTATAGTAACATAATAAGCATAAAATAGTAATATAATGTGATTATGTAGTATTACTATTATATATTTATGTGATGTTAATGTATCATTGTCATCGAGGACTGTTGTCACCGCATAACGGACTTATGTTCTCCCAAAATATATTCGAATTCTTCCAAAACAGCTTATTCAAGATTGGGAATCCAAGAAGCTGGTTCAAGATACACTAGGCCTTCCAAGGTCTCATGCTGCCAACCCCAGGCCACTGGTCCTCAGAGAAGTCTCCTGGAAAGTGTGGTCCAAATCCTGGGAGGGAGGCTGAGAGAAGCCAGAGCAGTCTTTGGTGGTAGACAGTGGATGAGGGAATCCCCTTCCTTGGTTCCTCCCTGGCAACTTCTGTAACTGATACTTTAAAAGGGTTTGTTTCAAGGGTTGATTTTATTCATATCCATCCTTTCTCCCATCACCCTGCCCTTCGTCAATGTGTAAGCTGGCAAAACTCCAACCTGCATTTCATTTATTTTTGACATAAATGAATTTGAAAACCTTGGGAGCAAGCCACATGGAATTATTCTTAAGTCAATATTAAGCAAGGGTATATGTGACATGTCTGGCACATAGTAGGGTTACAACTATTGTACTTCCTTTCCTAATGTCCTTTTCTCCGTCTCCCTCCCCTATATCCCGCTATCCCCAATATACAAGTGTGCCCTTCATGCTCACGTATTCTGGAATAGTGAAATGGGGATTCTGGTTACTTCCAGTGCAAATGTGTCCTTCATATCAGAAACAGTCCTTCATCGTTGTCTAGTATGAATCCACCTTGATCGACACCAGTTGGGATTCATTGTATCAGAAATATCTTGGAGCGCCTCTGTAGCTCAGTCGGTTAAGCATTGGACTTTTGATTCCGGCTCAGGTCCTGATCTCACCGTTAGTGAGTTCAGGTTAGTGAGTTCGAGCCTTGCATAGGGCTCCATACTGACACTGCAGAGCTTGCTTGGGATTCTCTCTCCCTCTCTCTCTTTGCCCCTCCCCCCTCTCTCAAACTAAATAAAACTTAAAAAGTGATTTTTTTTAAAAAAAAGCAGTATCTTAGTCATACTGTTTCTTCTGCAGTCATACTCTTTTTCTCCTTCCCTTCCTCTTTCCCTCTTTCCTTTCTCTTTCTCACCTTCCCTCTCTCTGTCCCTTCTTCCTCTCCCCTTTTCTGTTTAAAAAAAATTTAATGTTTATTTACTTGTGACAGAGAGAGTCGGAGCATGAGCAGGGGAGGGGCAGAGAGAGAGGGAGACATAGAATCCCGAAGCCTGATGCAGGGCTCAGGGCTCAGGGCTCAGGGCTCAGGGCTCAGGGCTCAGGGCTCGAACTCACAGGTCTTGAGATTGTGACCATGATGCTCAACCGACTGAGCCACCCAGGTACCCCGCCCCTTTTCTGATTTAAAGCAATCTTCTCCCTTTCCAGGAGTTTCCCCCCCCCCCCCCATCCCAAGCCTTCCATTCTGACGGTACTTCCTTCTTTTTGAGCCCCAAAAGCTTCTTTCATTTCTCCTTCCCAGGGTGACCTGCCACTCTGGTCCTGAATGCCCCAGGGTCTGGCTCCTGCCTTCCTGGGTCACCGCCACCCCCCATGAAACCACACTGTTGGCTCTTTTAAAACTGGGGCTTCCTCACCAATCAGATGAGTAGAGTGCAGCCCCTGCCCCCGCCCCAGGGAAATGTGACCTTGTTCTGAGGGACCTGAAAGTATCATTTCTATTCCAGGGGTGACTCTTACGACCCCATTGTGACAGGGCAGCCTGGGCTTTGTGAGACCCTCTTCAAACAGCTTTGGAGATTGATAACTTAGGTCTGGAGATGCCACAGGGATTCCCTTTCCACTA
The DNA here is from genome assembly GCF_024362965.1 of Panthera pardus. Lineage (NCBI taxonomy): Eukaryota > Metazoa > Chordata > Mammalia > Carnivora > Felidae > Panthera > Panthera pardus. The sequence goes on from NW_026526655.1 coordinate 15,724,326, forward strand.
AGCCTGCTCAGCTCTCTCATAGTTACACAGTTTCTTTTTTTCTCCTCTGCTAGGTAGCTCCAAAGTTTTGTTTCATTAGTAGTTTTTGTGATAAGAACTGCTCCCTCTAGCTGGGCGGTATATCTGCACACTTCTGAGAGAGCTGTGGCCTCTTTTCCGGCCCCTGCTTCAGGGCTCCAGTCTGTTGCCTCCACTTTATCTGTTGGGTCCCTCGGTCCCAAATCTCCGCAGGGAAAAATGTTTTCAAAGCCTTTATTATCAGTAATTTGTGGAGCCTTGTGAAGACACTCTCTCCTGAATGTTCCTGTTTTCCATGTATCTCAGAAGACCACCAGCTGGAGAATGATAACTGGTTCTCTAGGATATTGGGTTTCTCTGGAGATTTCCCTCTCCCATTCCCCAAGAGGTGGGGGCAGCTGCCCAAATCACCCAGGAGACACATACATGTCTGCCCCTACGGTGTGAAACAGGGCACTTCTACCTCTTCCAACATTTCCCCTGCCTGGAAGGAATTTCCTCCTGTTTGGGGATGGGAGTGACAGGTCCTGTGACAGGGAGTCAGCCAGGGGGGGCCTAGACAGGAAGAAGCTGGGCTTTCGTTTTCTTTCAAATAAAAATACAATTTGCAGACAATGGGGGCCAAGCTGAGGGCCCCCAAACCCAGCGTGGATTTTTGAGCCACAACTATGGGCTCAAGCTGTGGGAAGGGAGGAGACCAGGAAGTCCCAGTCTCCGGGACCTCCAAAGGTGACATCTGCCTTCCTCCCGGAGGCAGAGAGAGGGTTGGTCCTAGGAAGCCTCCACCTGTTTGTGAGAAGATTCAATCCTCCCTGTCACTACTTTGGTAGCCTGAAGGAAGTGTCTTCTCAGAAAGAGGACATCTGCAGGTTTGGCTGGCCAGAGCCTGCCCGAGTTTTCCACGGCTTCAGAATGCCCAGTCACTCACTACTGTAGTCAGTGTATATGGTTCCTTCACTCCATCCCTTTGGCCTTATCCTTCCCCAGATGCTCCTTCCTGCCCTCCCTTCTCTTCAGAAAGCTACCTCAGAGGACCTGCTCAGGCTTCTGTGGCTGAAATAACAAGGCCCCCCACCCTACTTCAGCGGTTTATGCCCACCCCCTCCTCCCTCAAGTCCTTCAGCACCTCCAGACTGAGCCACATTCTTGCAACCAATCTCCTGACCTGTGGCATTTTTATTCTTTTTTTTTTAATTTTTTTTAACGTTTATTTATTTTTGAGACAGAGAGAGACAGAGCATGAACGGGGGAGGGTCAGAGAGAGAGGGAGACACAGAATCCGAAGCAGGCTCCAGGCTCTGAGCTGTTAGCACAGAGCCCGACGCGGGGCTCGAACTCACGGACCATAAGATCATGACCTGAGCCGAAGTCGGACGCTCAACCGACTGAGCCACCCAGGCGCCCCTTTATTCTTTTTAGTTATTTTCTGGACGGTCGGCTCTGCCGGGAGAAGGATGACTTTGGTCTGTTTCCAGGAGGAGTGTAGCCCCAGCTCTTGGAACAGCACGCAGTAGAAGCTGAATAGGTATGTGTGGAATGAATGAAAGTTCTTGCGTGCGCCCTGTGATCTGCTCTGAGAGCCCAGCTGACCATTCAGTGGGAGATGAGGGGTAGAATAAAATAATCAAAACCACATCAGGGAAAGGCTTCAAGGGCCAGCTTTGGCACGTGTCTCGGGCCCTGGAGATGACCAGGGAACAAAGGAGCCTGAGCATTTAATGAGAACTTTCTGAGGGGTTCGTGAACGATTGAATGGGAGAATGTCAGACACCAGAGTCTGCCAGGGGAGGGTGTTGTTAGCAGGCCACTGGCTCTCATACCTATTGGCTCCCCCAGTGCGGGCTTCTCTTCAGGCCAGTGGGTCCCAGGGCTGTGAGCCAGGGCTCTGCGGTTCCAGGGACCCTGCTCAGATGACTGCGAGGTGCGACTTTCCACTTCCGGGGAACCCTTCCTTGGGCCAAGATCGCCCAAAGACGCAAGGGCGAGCAGGCCCGTCCTTTGGAGGGCGGAATCGACTGAGGACCCAACCTCTGATGCCAGGCTTGACACAGCATTCACTGGGCGGCAAAACCAAGAAAGGGAACTAGGAATGGACCCAGTGTCCCTCGGGGTCGGATCCTCGCCATCAGAACGCAGAGAGCCCAAGAAGAGAGCTTGCGCAGTTTCTACCTCATCTGTTAAGGCCTCTTCAGAAGTCACTGTCCTGTTAGATTTGTGTCCCCAAATCCTTTTTTAATCCAGCAGAATCTCTTTAAGGGGAAGAATCTCAGCCCCAATGTCCAGGCTCAAGGTACAGAGAGGACAGGACCAGCAAGATGGAGGTGGAAGGATGGGGGTGACAGGGGCTCTGGCTCAAACCAACTCAGGGCCAGGTAGAGAGAGGTGGTTGCACAAGACACCCCTTCCCAGGGCACTCTCCAGGGTGAGCATTGGGTCCTTGCCCTCAGAGTTCAGCAGGGCTGCGGGGAACCTGAATTTGTCGACCTCCATCTCCAGCCAGCTTTCCCACGCGCGACCTGGAGGCTTCGACCTTTCCGGATTTCTCTGCCAAGAAGTGGAGCCTCGATACCCCACCCTCATCCCACCTAACCAAAGCAGGCGTCTTCTGAACCCCTCCGTGCCCAGTACTGGGCCACCTGGGCGGCTTCTAAGATCTTCCCAATTCCATCCTCCGGGCAGCTTTCCGGGCATCCTTGGGGCCTCTGGACTGGGTTTTCTGTCCCCCAGGCCTGTCTCCTCCACCCGGGGGTAAACTGAGCGCCCCCAGGATTGTTGCTGAGCACGGATTTGGGGTCCGCAGAATCGAGTTTTCTCCGGCTCCTCCAACGAGCGTCGGAGGCCGGAGGGTAGGGAACGGTGTGCACCGGGCTAGGGAACGGAGGGTGAGGGAGGAGGAGACGGCCGTGAGTGTGTTGACGCCACTGTGTGTCGGTTTCTGTGAGTGTGCACGAGTGCGTGCCCGGATGGGGGCGGGACAGGAGTGGGGGGACGGTCGGGCAGGTCCGGCCTCGCGCGCAGAGGGCTCTGGGGTGCGAAAAGACCTCCTCGCGACCGCCCCACGGAAGGTGGACGGAAGGCAGGAAACGCCAGCTTCTGGCTCCTTCCCCAAAAGCGCTCTGGGAAGGGATTAGGCGCCCCCTGTACTTTCGCTTTGGGCGTGATTGATGCGAACGGCTCTCCGAGGGCCGCGCAATTAATAAAGATTACGCTCGTTTAGTCGAAACGTCCCTCTTAATTAATGGAGAGAAGGGCGCGAAGGGTGATTTATTTGCATTTGCAACACGCTTTCGGCCTCACGGGATTTGCGGCGAGGGCGGCCGCTGGGGCCCAGGACTAATTGGCTACCACCCGGTTGAGGCCGACTTGTTCCGGACCGAAGTGTCCCCCATCCTGTTCCCCTCATGTCGCCGCCTACGGGACCTACTCCCCGGGCCTTACACCTCCATCCCCCTAACTGCGTCTGAAACCACCCCAGATGCAGGTGGGCTTCCCTCCCTCGAGAGCACTAGCCCGGCCCTGGCGGGCACTCCCTGCCCCGCACACTCCCCGTTGCGCCTCATTACCGCCCCCCCTCAAGGCTCTGGAGGGGATCTCCGGGAGGCCTGATCACCGATCCCCGCCGGGCCCCAGCTTCCGACGGTGCCGTCAGGGAGGGGTTGAGGCATGGAAAGGAGCGCTAGCTTCGAGTCCCCCAGGCCAAAGGGGCTCTGAGAACCTACCCGCTACGTATGAATGTGTGATCGCGTGTCTGAATGTGTGTGGGTGGACGTACGTGCCTGTTATGTCTGTGTTTCTAAGTATCTGAGTGGTGCGTTGTTGCTAAAATACCACTCTCTCTCCCGCCTTGCTGTCCACCTGCTACAGCCCGGGCGGGGGAGGGGAAGTGCAAACTTTCCCCGAAGCGTAGCCGCGTGAAAACACTCTGGCTTTAGCCGGAGACTTTGTGCCCCTGGGTGGGGGGAGCAAGCGCTTCCCACCCAGCAGGGGCGGGGGCGGGGGGGGGGGGGGGGGGCGAGAGTTGGGGGGAGCTGCGTGGCCGCGTGGAGGGCGCAGGAGTCAGGAAGAGGCTTCAAAGGTTTCGGTAACGACTCTTCGGCCTTTATTTGTGCCCCTATTAATACAATATCCATCATGGAGATATCGATCTTTATCCTTTAAACTGATACGCTAGGAATCAATTAGCCATGCAGATTACATTTCCTACATATCCAAATGTTAATCTTTCAGTCTCTGGGCCAGTGATATATATTTTTGCAGCCAGATAGTATTAGATTTCGTTTAGAAATGGGAAGAAGAAAAAAGGCTCTCTGAAGCGCATTTCTCTTGGGGCTACTTGTCTTAACTCTTGGCCCCCACTGGGCCCTGGGGGTCTGGGGGCCAGGATACTTTTTGGAGTTTCCCGGGGCAAAGAAGCAAGACCGCGACGGCGACCAGCGCGCAGGGCCACCGCGGGGACGCGGGACAGCTTTCTGTGACAGGACTCTGGGCAGCCGGTTAGCGTCAGGTCTACACTTCTGGTGGGGGCTCCTTCCAGCTAAACCACCCTGTCTGGCAGGCCCCTTTCGATCGCTTGTGGCGTTCTGGATGGTCAGTTTCCATCTTCTCAGTTTCCCCTCCAGGGTTCTCCCATCTCCAGGCTTCTAAAATCAAAATTATTCTTCTACTCCTCACCCCCCAAACCCAAGGCTAGTTTAAAGGTCCGTCTCCAGAAAGAGAAACCTAATTTAAAACACGAAATCCGTGTTTTCCTGGGGGAAGGGAGATGGAGAGAAACCTTAAGGTCTACGAAGGAACGTAACGGGATTCTTGATGTTTAAGAAATTGGAAGGGTTGAGGCAACCTGTTTAGCTTGTGGTGATTTCTCTTCTCTTCTCTTCTCTTCTCTTCTCTTCTCTTCTCTTCTCTTCTCCTTTCTTTTTTCCCCTTCCTTTTCTTTTTTCCTTTTCATTTCTCTCTTCTTTTCTTTTTCGTTCTTTTTCTCCTCCTCCCTACGAAAGGCTGGTGGAGTCAGGAACGGATGCATCCCGGGGCGGGGGTCCCCTCCTCTGTGCACGGTGAGCTCCCACGGGCCACAAGGAGGCAGGGTGCATGCTGCATGCTTCCTATTATTTTCCTCCAGTCCCTGGCCCCAGCCGGCGTGGCTCTGGGAGCCTCAGCCTCTTCCACCTCCCCCCACCTGTTGCGCTCACTGCTGGGAGTTGGCTGCAGAGTCTTTCTCGCTCCAGGCGAGATTTTAATCCCTGCGGACTGCGGGTCCTGGGTTTACTCACAGCTCTGCTGCCTTAGGCTCCCGTGCCCTCACTATCCAGCGCATCCTGGTTCAGCTAGACACCCAGGTCTGAACATTCTTCTCGAAGATCTCTCTTTTCTTGCTCCTTGCATCCGCTCCGTCCCCACCCCCCTGAAATCCTCGTGGGAGAGAAATTTCCCGCGGGGGCTAAAGATACGCAGGCTGAGGAGCTGTGGCAGATCTGAGTTTTGGCTCAGGCAGTGGGGCCGTATGGAGTCAGACCTGGCCTGATCCCAGTGAAAGGCCTGTTAGCTTTCCCCCACCTCCTCCACTCCCCTCCCTCCTCCCACCTTCGTTTCCCACATCCCATCCCCCCCCACTCCAGGAGTTCCTGGAATGGTCATTTGCCTTGCTGGGTTTTTTTGTTTTGTTTTGTTTTTGTTTTGGCCTCAGGCTCAAAGAAACCCCTACAGACCCTCCCGCCTCCCGCAGCCCTCCTATCAAGTTCTCCAGCTCTACTCCCGCGCCCCCCCCCCCCCCCCCCCCCCGTCAGATCATCTGCCTCTTTCCCTGGGCCCATCGGAAGATGCCCTGCCAAGACCCCTCAGTCCTTACCCCCACGCAAACACCCTGCTTGCTCACAAGCCGAGCAATTGTCGAATTAATCAACCCCCCTCCCTGCGCCGTGGATTCTCACCGAGTTGGTCAGAGCATTTTTGAAGATTAGAGAGGACATATTCTAATTTTTTTACAAGACGCTTCCCCCTCCCCCACCCAGAAATTGGGCTCTGGCATCTTGTCTTCCTTATTTGCATAAAAATAATTTTTGTAGAGCCAAACAAACGTCTGCAGGAGACAATTTGCCGAGAGATTCATTCTCTCCCTCCCTCGCTGCCGTTAAAAATTTTTTTTCCTTTTACATCTCTCTTCTTCCCCTCCTTTCCTTTTCCTTTCCTCGTTCTCCTTCTTGTCTTCCCACAAACCATATGTTCTTTATTGAGAATCCGCTCACACGTTCCCGGCCGCTCCCCCAGCCGCAGCGGCACCGCAGGGGCAAAATCCCTGTGGTTGGCGCACATCACATTTCAGTGCGGCGCCCAGATCCCCATCCAGTCCCTAAATCCGACCTCATCCCGACTGATTTTCCAGTGGGGGAGAAGAGCGGCGCCAAAGTTTTTGACAAACAACTGCGGGGGGCCCAATGATGGTCGCCTCGCCTGGCGCTGCGCGGGACGGCGGGTTTAACCCAAGCATTCACCAACCCCGGATCCTCCCATCCGGCCAAGACGCGCGTGGTCAAGGGCTCAGTGCTTTGCATTTCCCTCGCGTGAACGCGGGGCAGCCTTTCTGCGAAATCGAGGGCTTCGTGGTGTTTGCTCAAACCACAGACTGCAACCCCGGGTGATGCCTGGGACTCGGCGAGCGGACGGGCGCGGCCCCGCGGGGCTACCACGCCAGGCTGCCAGATCCCGCGCCCTCCCGTTGGGGCAAAAAAGGCCTGGGTGGCTGCGTGGCAGACGTCCCCGCCCGGGCCATCAAGAACAGTGTTTTACATAGATCATAATTTTCTTAAGGCCTTTGTCTGGCTAGAAATGAGGTCGCCTCTTAGAGGCCAAGAGAAGTCCGGGGCTCATGAAAGGCTGGGTCCACAAATGCAAGAGCTGCGCGCTGAAGGGCGTCCTGCGGCCCAAAGCAGATGGCACCGGACCGCGACTGGACTGTTGATCCACACATCCAAACCCGGGAGCGGGAGAAGCTTGTTCAAGTGAATGCGGCACGCTCGCCCCAGGCTTGGACAGGCAGCCAGCTGTCTGTTTCACCTGACGTTCCTCTGAAACTCGGGGCAGAGGAGGCATCGGCGAGTTATCCTTCTCCCCCGCCTCCCACCATTATCTTCCTATTGCCCTCAAGGCTTCAGTGGCATTTTGCACGTGCATGGATAGTGCGCGTGGACACCACGTTCGTTCTGGAAACTGTCCTAGAGACTTTCCTGCCTGCTTTCTGGGTAATTTGTCAGCCTGGGGAAATGATGCTGCCTTCCAAACCTGCGTTCAGTGCCGCAGGGGCGAGGGCGCTTGCCTTCCAAGACCCACTTTGGGGCCACTCCTTTGTCAACTGGCGACTGTATCGCGTCCAGAGGCAGCGCGGAGACTCTGGCTCAGAGGCTTGGGAACGGGGACAGGGCCTGGGTGGACACTCCCTTCCTGCTCCGGGGAATGGGGGGGGGGGCGGGGGTAACTTCTGCTTCCGGAGAGACTTCTGAAAGAAGGGAGGCACAAGCTTCGGAGATGGGGAAGGAGTGGCTGAAGTGTAGAACCCGGGTTCGTTCTCGAAACCAATCTGGAAAGCCAGGAACCACCCCACCCTTCCGCGACCTGTTGCGCTCGTCTATGTCCAGGCTCCGGCTCCGGGCCTGGTCTGGTTTGGCTGCGAGTGGGCGCCATGGGCCCCAGAGCCTCAGCCAATGTCGCTGTCCCGGCCTTCCCCGGTCGGAAATCAGGGATACCAAGTTCAAGGAACTTGGACTCCCGAGGTCTTTGGATCCAAAGTGGCCCCGCAGCCCTAATGACCCAGCTGCTGGGAGACTGAGGGTGCCCTCTCACCCACCTCTGAGTCTCCCGGGTCCTCTGACCGCCACCCGCTGGAGAGGGTATGAGTTAATCTGGCTACAGAAGAAGAGCTCTCCCGCAGGGGAAGGCCCGGGAGTAGAGATCCTGGAGCTTGAGGCCCCCAACCCCCCCCCCCCCCCCCCCCCCCCGCCCACACACACACCCTCGTGGCCTCCATTTGTACGTTTTTATAGCAAGTGGTGGTCGGTTTATGGATGCGCATACTGGACTGGCTTCCATGGGTACTTCCAGATCCAGTTCAACCCGCAGTACCTTCGTTCCAGGATGCCCCTGGCCCTGCCGCTCACGGTTGCTGGACGTGCAACCCGGGAGAAGGAGTCTGCAGCCCGCGCACCTTCTCTGATCTGCAAGCTTTGGGGAAGGAGAACATCCAGCCGGAGCGCGCCGGGTCAGCGCCGCGAGGGTTTGGAGACACAGCCCTCGGCTCGGATACAAATGAGACTCAGTCCCGGATGTTCCTGGGTTCCTTTCAGTGGCGAGTTGAGTCCGCATTTGCCCTCTTAAAATACACCTTGGGTACCTCCCTCTTCCAACTACCGCTGACCCTAGAAAGTGCCCTATCGGCTCCACTCAACTTTTTAAAGACGGAAAACTAAAAAAAAAAAAAAAAAAGAATTTCTAGCTCAGGGGTTGCAATCCCTGAGAAGTGGCTTAGGAAGAAACAAGGACACGGATTTTGGTGATCCCCAAAAAGGAAATGAGAACGTTTTCCCCTTGACAAATTGAATCGTTTTATGTAATATCAGGTTAAATAGGGCTTCATTTTAAGCGGTGACTCTCCTTTGTACTATGAATGCACGTCAGCCCCCCCCCCCCCCCTTTGGTGAGTGAGGAGATGTCCAGACTTTTTTCCATGTTTCCAGAGGCCTGTCTCCGCAGCTCGGAAGGTCAGTCAAGCCTTTTAATGTTGAAGCCCAGCCGGCCGAAAGCTGCCTGCTTTTCCCACTTGCGAGTGGATTTTTAAAGAACCAACTCCCAGAAGGTTGAGCAGTTATAAGCTACCCACCCCCCCCACCCCCATCTTCCCTTTTGAGTTTGCCTTAATTAGGGGGTGGGGAAGTGGGGTTGGGGGCCCGCCTTCACGTGAAAACTGTCAAAGGAGTTGGGGGATGGGGGACCTAGAGAGAGGGGTGGGGAACTCCGGCGCAGGAAAAATTCAAAAATCGTAAAAGGAAAAGGGGGAACATGAAGCCCAGAAGTCATTGTTTCCTTTATTTCAAAGGGAAAAACCTGCCCGATTCTCATCCTTTTGATTGATTAAGGCCCTGAATACCTCGCAGCCCCAGAGTGACAGTCCTTGAATAGACTTCAGCGAATAAAGCGCAGGCAGAGCGCGGGGCTGGCACTCGGGGTGTAAAGGAGGCGAGTTCGCTGGCACTTACCAAGTTATAAATAAAGGGCTATGCACAATGGTACCTTCTCTAAGGACAGACAGTCTTTACAACACTCCTGGCGTCATATCCTGCTGGGGACACTTCAGCTCCTAGCCAAGACTTCGCTCCTTTTATTTTTCCAGCAGTTTAGTCTGAATACCATAATAAATTCCTGAGAACAAACGCAGCAGCCGGGCAAAACTTTAACATACAGACACATCTCTGCTGCCGCATTGGGGATCTATACCTCGAGATTTAGAGCTGGGGCTTCCCAGAGTGGGTTTTTCAATCAAGAGGCAGTTTTCTTCTCCCTCCCCACCCCAGACTTCAACTAGCGAGTCCTAGGGCCTCCCCAATGGCTGCCGAAGCTCCTCACCACTCCTGCTCCCAGACCGAGAAGACAAAAGAACTTTATCAGCACACTCTGGACTCCTCCTGGGAGGAACCCCACCGGGAGGACCCCTATAACAAACCTAGGCCAAAGGGGCATTGACCAGAAGAGAGAAAGCTAAACAAGGGAGGGGGGGGCGGGCAGAGGGTCCCAATGCCTTCTTATTGTAATTGCGCCCCTCCAGTGGTTGTAAAACAAACAAACAAACAAACAAAACTAGAAAAAAGAGTCACAGAAAAATAGAGACATAGAGAGACAAGGAGACGGAACGGGAAGAATAGAGTCAGAGACGGAGAAAGCCACACAGAGATACACAGAGGGAGACAGAGACAAAGAGAGCAATAGAAAGTCAAGGAGAGAGGGACACACGTGAAGTGAAAAAAAGAAACAGGGACTCCTCTCCTCTGCGCAGCTGCCACCTCCCTCGGGCTGTCTCTTCCAGGTTCCACGGCTCTGCCCTTCTCTTCCGGGGAAGGGGAGCAGCGTGGGTCCCTCTCCGGGCCGGCCAAGGCCTTGGCACCGCCGGGGATGGGAAGAGAAAGTGGCCGCTGTCGCCCAATCAGCGCGTGTCTCCGCCACCCGGGACGGTCTCCCCGTCGGCCAATCGCAGCTCAGGGCTCCTGACCAAGCTTTGGGTGAAAGAACTAATAAATGCTCCCGAGCCCGGATCCCCGCACTCGGTGTCACGACGGGAGGAGATTCAGGCCGGCCGCGCTCCCACCCCCACCCCCCCCTCCCTGGCTCGTCGCGGCGCTCGCAGCCCCCTCCCCAGCGCCCCCCGCCGCAGGGCCACTCGCTCAGACTCAAACCAAACTTCTCCGCCCTGGGCTCGCGATCCCGGACTCTGGGGCCTCCCTGCCCGCCCCTTTCCCCGGTTCCTTCCCGAGCCGCTCTCTGGACGAGGAGCGGGCAGCCCTCCTGCCCACGTCCCTCCCTCTCTTTCCAGCCTTTTTGGGGAGGGGCTCCCCACGCTCGGGGGCAGTTCCCGAGAGCCGCCAGCACCGCGCTCGCCTTTCTCTTTCGCCTTCACCTGGATATAATTTCCCAGCGAAGCTGCCCCCAGGATGACCACGCTGGCCGGAGCCGTGCCCAGGATGATGCGGCCGGGCCCGGGGCAGAACTACCCGCGCAGCGGCTTCCCTCTGGAAGGTAAGGGTGGGGGGGCGCCTCAGCGCCGCGCGGAGCCCGGGGCCCGAGCCGGGCTGCTCCAGCGTCTCCACAGGCTTCCTCGGCGTGCCCTGGGAGCCCCATTCCCTGGGTGCCCCGACCCCCCCCCCCCCCCCCCCCACCGAGCTAACAGTCGGGGAGAGATCTCCGCTCGATTTTCTCCCTGCAAACAGAGCGCAGCTCTTTCTGCAAACCCTCGCGAAGCTCGGCGGCCAGGCCTGCTCCGGGCCGGTCCACTTTCCTCTGCTGTTTTGCAAGTGCGGCGGCGGCGGGGAAGGGATGGACCGGCTTCTGAGCGCCAGAAAGCACCATCTCCGCATTTTGCCCACCCCAGGGCCTTTCAAAATTGTCGCGGCTGCGCGGACATTTGCTAAGCTCTTGTTAGTTCCGAAAGAATTTTCTCGCCGGCCGCAGAGTGCAGTGGCAGGAGCCGGGTGGCTTCGTGCTTGGAATTTTTAGTATTAACCGATTAATTAATTAGAGTTCCATTCATCTCAAGTGGCATCTCGAAGTTTCCATAAACCCTTTTGGGGGAACTGCCTTGCAGTCATCCAGAAGGGAATCCCAAGGCAGGAAGACTTTGGATAGTTGAAGAGGTTGGGGCAGCAAGAGCGGGGGGGAAGCTGATCCAGAGGCGTCCCCCCTTCAGGCTGGGTCTGGAGTATAATGTCATACCTAGAGCATGGATGGAGGTGAAGGGGGCTGCCTGCAGACCCTGCTGTCCTCTGGGTCCCCAGGTGTAACAGGTGACTCGCTACCACCTGAGGCCTCCTTTGGGGACCCTCTTTGACCTTTGGCTGCTGCACTCTCAGCCAGAAACCCCAAGGGCTGTCAGCTCCTCTGAGTCCCTTAGAAAAGGAGTGGTTCCAATTGAACGGGGTTTTGGGGGAGTGGAGTTCAGGAGGCCAGCGTCTGGGTAACCTTCTCTCTGCCTGGAGGCTGTTTCTCGAGCAAGCTTCAAGATACTGGCCCGAGGGTCTTCCCTTCCAACCCCCACCCCCTGCCAAAGATGCCACTTTCTCCGGGCCCAAAAGGAAGACAGTTTCTCTGGGGCAAGTTAGTTTGCTGTCGTTGCTGCCCCTTCACACAAGATTATGTGCTCCCGAATTGCTTAATACTTTCAACAGATGTGATTGGAAGAGGGGCTGGGGCTGGGAGCCGGCTGTCTTGCATTTTCAGCTGTGGCTGTAACACGCGGGTTGTCCCCAAGCGTCAGGAATTAGGTGGGCTCATCTTCCCGGCTGCTCTCTGTTCTCCAGAAGTGACTTTTCCTTTGCCTCTCTTTTCGCCTTCCGCTCCCAGTGTCCACTCCCCTCGGCCAGGGCCGCGTCAACCAGCTCGGTGGTGTATTTATCAACGGCAGGCCGCTACCCAACCACATCCGCCACAAGATCGTGGAGATGGCCCACCACGGAATCCGGCCCTGCGTCATCTCCCGCCAGTTGCGCGTGTCCCACGGCTGTGTCTCTAAGATCCTGTGCAGGTACCAGGAGACCGGCTCCATCCGTCCCGGTGCCATTGGTGGCAGCAAACCCAAGGTGAGTGCTGGGGCCTGGCCCCAGAGGCCTCCAGGCCTGTGGTCTCCCCGGTTAGGGAGGATCGGGGCAGGGGGCAAGGACGCTCATCTGGGGCTTTCCAAGGAGTTATTTTTCAAGACTAGAAAGAGGTGTGGGGGGGGGGGGGAGGAGAACAAGGTTGCTGCCTGGGCGCTGCTCCTTGATAAACGCTAAGGGAAAACTCCAGCCTTTTTGCAAAGGAGATACAGCATTTTTAAGAATGTCCCGGAACCCTAGAATACTCATCAAATTATTTTAATAGGCAAACACATAAAGCATGCAACTGTGCGTGCCCACCTGTTGCTGGTTTCCCAAGAATCTTCCCAGCTCCGACCCACCGCACCACTTTTGCCAGATCTAAAGAGCCACTTTTGGTTTTCTAAATGGTTTCTCTCCCACCTTCTGTCCCCAATCTCCTCCAGTCCAAATTGTCTTCAGGGAGTCAAAAGCTAGGGTGATTTGTTTCCTTTGTAATGGGCAGATTACTTGGCATTTAAAAAGCAGTTTGGTACTATCCTCAAATTATTTTGGTTCCTTTTAAAAAATGAAGGAGTCACACTGGCTAAGACTCAGTGGGAGGGGATTGCAGTGGGTCTGCCTTTTCTTCTGGATGTGGGGAAAATCCAATATAATTTTCTAGTTGCCACGGGGCAAAATCGAAAGGAGGATTCTGGCAAACCGAAGACTTCCAAACACCCTCCTTCCTCCCACTCCTAGCTCCCTTTCCAACCTCTCCGAGAATCTCTAGAAACAACTTTTATTGAGAGAGAGAGAGAAAAAAAAGACCCAGTGTTTCAAATTATCCGTATTTGTTTATCCACTCTGATTTTTTAAAACCCATATAATCACCTTTTACATTGCATTCTGCTCTTGAGGGTAGCTAAAATCTTGTGCTTATTTTTGGAGAGGTGCGAGTTGTAGCTGTAACTTGATTTTTCTGCTTCTCCTTTAGACATTCCCCTTTTTAGTTTCGTTTTCATGTTTCTGTGTAAGGAGTTGACTTTATTTTCAGGGATCAGAAAGTAAACCCCTCTCCCCCAAGATGTTATAAGTCTTCTTAATTTATCCTAAGTGCCCAAGCTTACCTAGGGAGGAACAGGGTCGACAGGGGTGAGGTGATCTCATTTCTACCCCTTCCTAAAAGTAAATTGCTCCAGAGAACGGGGTCCTTTTGCTAACAAGGGGGACCTTCCCAGGGGATTCAGGAAGGAGCATCCACCGGGCCTGGAGGCGATGGGGCCACCACATTTGGCCCAGAGTCCTGGGGTACCAACGCCTGCCTGCCTGTTCTCTTAAAGCAGGTGACAACGCCTGACGTGGAGAAGAAAATTGAGGAATACAAAAGAGAGAACCCGGGCATGTTCAGCTGGGAAATTCGAGACAAATTACTCAAGGACGCTGTCTGTGATCGAAACACTGTGCCTTCAGGTACGAGGCCATTAACATCTTCCCCAGGCGCGGCCGTCAGTCGCTATTCCCCGGGCGGGTCATCCAAGCCACAATCACCCCTGAGATCGATCCGGGCGATCGGGAGGCAGCCCCTCCCAGGGCCCTGAAATATTCACGAGCCAGACGCGCTCTGGGTGTTTTACCCAGGGAGGGCTGAGCTGCTGGTCCTGGGGTGAGAGACCGCCAACGGCTCCCCAAAGAGGATTTCTGTCGAGGACGAAAGCAGGAAACGCGAGGCGGAGGCCAACTGTTTATTAATATTGATGTTCCCTTTTAAAAGAGAAACAAATGTTTTGGTAACCCCAACCGAAGGGAGATGGGGCCGCGCCAGCCCAGGCTCTGCCTAGTGCGCAAAGGAGGGGAGGCTTCGCAACGGCCCGGCTTTTTCCCGAGAGTCCCAGGGACCATCCGGCGCCCCGGCCGCCGGGGGGGAAGGCGGAGAGAGGGGCGAACGCAGGGCGAGCGCGCGGGCGCGCGGGAGAGTTTGTTTTAATTAAAAGGAAACTCCCTCCCCCCCACCACCACCCCTGCGAGAACGAGATATTTCAGAGTATGGATTTGTTTACCAGACTGGAATCTGGAAAAAATAAATGGGGGAGAGTGCATTTTCTTTTGATTTTTTACAATAGGAAACGATTCTGCAGTTGAAATTTAAACCCTTTATAGCCTCAAAAAAACGTTGAATTGCAGGGGACGGGTCCGCTGTGGTTCTTCCTCCCTTAACGCGAACCGAGGGGGTCCAATACCCAGGTGGTGGTAGGGGTGGTGGGCTGGCCGGAGAGTTCTCTTGGATTGGAGATCCAGAGCCCCGTCTATAGGGTCAAAAAGGGGAATGCTTTCTGCCAAGAGGGACACAGATGGCGGCTCCCGGCCCTAACTTGGGAGGTGAGGGCTTCCCAGGCTTCGGGCTCCCAGTAGCTCCGCGTAGATAGGTGCAGACTGTGTGGTGGGGGGATTGGAGTGGGCGGGTGAATGGGGTGGTAGAACGACGGAGACACAGGCGAGGACACAGGCGAGTTGTGCAAGGCAGCCTCTCTACGGCTCGGGTCGGGGGTTCGGGGCTCCTACGGCCCGGCCTGGCACGGCTCAGTCGTCCGCGCTCCCTCCCTCCCCCCCGCGCCTCCAGTGAGTTCCATCAGCCGCATCCTGAGGAGTAAATTCGGGAAAGGCGAAGAGGAGGAGGCTGACCTGGAGAGGAAGGAAGCAGAGGAGAGCGAGAAGAAGGCGAAACACAGCATCGACGGCATCCTGAGCGAGCGAGGTAAGCGGCGGCGCGCTCGGGCGGCGCACGGAGGCCCGCGCCTCGGCCACGTCCGCTCTCTGACGTCGGCGCCCAGAGCGCCGGCCAGCTCCCGCTGGTGTCAAGGTCTCTCCCTTGGTACCCACTGCACCCGCGTACGGAGCATTCACATGAAGGACCAGAGACGCACTTGAAATTAAAACAAAAATCTCTGGTCTTTTTTTTTTTTTTTTTTTCTACTTTGTAAGCCTTTCTTCTGTACCAGTCTCAGCCCCTTGGAGTCTGGAACCGCGAGCTGCGGTTTGGTGAAGGGCTTCCCACTTGCCCTCAGTATACAGGACCCAGGCGTGGGGGGTTGAGGGGCTGGGGACAGTCTGTGAGTCCCCGGAAGCTGAAGGAACTTTTGCGCCCTCAGGAAAGGCCCAGATTTCCAGAGTTTCCCATTATCAGAGGAAGGGCGGGGAGAGAAGGATTCAAAACTCTTTGGCGCCGCGGGGGGCCCCCCAAATTCCGTGCCTTATACATACATACATGTAAGTTGGCTGTTTTGTGCTTTAAATTGTTTTTCAAATGCGATAGGGTTGGATTTCTGTGTGTGTCTAGAAGTAAAACCAGCCTAAGATGTGGGCTCTTGGGCCCGCCGTTTTGGCACCCTGTCTCCACGGGAAGGCACAGGCCACCTGCTCCCTGTTGGCTGTGACCTGGCATCATCAAGAGAAAGTCTCTCCTTTGGAGCCATAAGTGCGGCTTCCTTCTCGTCTACCTGCAGCACTTGGTCTGGAGAGTCTAAAGGTGTCCCGCCCCCGCCAAGGAAAGGCAGCCCCCCAGGGGAGGTAGAAGTTGAACCAGAAAGGGGTCCCTGCAGCAGTTTTCCCGTGAGCAGTTTTGGCCTTGGGGATGGTTGCACCTCTTCAAAGGCATGGACGGTGGGGAGGCACCTGGAGTCCCAGCCATGCCTAGAGTTCCTGCTTCTGGGCCTGGACTTTGGTGGGTAGAGATGAGTTTTGACTTGCCTTAGAAGGGCAGGCGGCTCTCCAGATGGGCTTGAACACCCACTGTGACTTCCAGAGTCAGGACTGTGGCTTCCAGAGTCAGGACTGCGGGTAGAAAGCTGGTTACTGCTTTTGCCTTTCATTGCCAACCTGGCGGATGGCAGCAGCTTTGCGAACCGATGCCAGCTCTGTACACAACCTTGAAGGGACACTCAGATTTAGATGTTACAAACCCAAACAGCAGATTTCAGGGATACACAGAAGCCTAGATGCTCCGGTACACACGGACAACCAAGAAGAGACACCCCCAACCACGGGCAGGGAGATACACATGCTGTTGTTTCCCTCCCTTTAAAGCAGGGGACTCACAAGGTCTTAGTCTAAGCCTCTCCTCTGGGAGGGGCGATTTGCTGCTGTAGTCTCTGAGGAGACACCCAGCTTTTATTCCAGACCTAGATGGAGCAGAGAGGTACTGGTGAGGGAGGAAGGAGAGGAACCAGCTAATCCCAAACCCAACGGGCCCCCTGCGGGCACAGGGGCAAGAAGCCCAGAGCTATCAGAGAGGCTCAGGAAGGGGGGGGTGGGGGGGCACGGCTTTGCTACTTGTTGCTGGAGGCACCGGCGGCCGAGCGGCCGCTCCCTCACAGCACAGGCAAGCGAGGCCCAGGAGACAAAACGCCCCAAATGAGCTGGTCAAACATTTGTACAACTTTTCCAGCTTTTACAAAGAAGGCCTTCTCTACACAATCTACACTTGGAGATGAACTTGGGAGACAAAGCCTGGAGAGTCCATTGAAACTCACACTTTAGCTCGGCCCAGACAAAGCTCCAGCTCGCAGCAGCTTGATGTGAACAAAGGAAGGCAACCTTTTTATAATTCAAGGAGAAAAGAAGAGAAAACAGCCCCACAAAGGGCTGAGAATAGACATTATGGGCTTGCAATGAGGGATGAATTATTCAATGAGCTCCAATAGCTGCTGCGCCAGGAAGTTTTATGGACTCTCCAGCGTGGAAAAAAGTGGCTATTTCACCTACAAAATGTTTCTAGTCTTTTGGGCCGTCTAGCTGGGCCGGCTGCCATTCAAGGGCAATTGCTACCATTTTTAAAATCAGAGTATTCTCCCCAGCGGGGGCTGTGCCGTTGAAAACACACACACTCCGCGGAGGCTGAAGCTAATTTAATTTGGGGTTGTCAGAGAGGATACAGCGACCGTTTCTTTAGCGGCTCTAGCTCCCTTTCCAGATAAGCCCTGGAGGGCATATGGGGCCCAGAGAAAGGACAAGTGTAGGAGTGAAGTATAGTTTAAAGGGAAATCTAGGAACCTAAAAAAATTACCTCTGTTCTTTGGGCACCAAAAGTTATCGACTGCCCCGCTTGTAAAACGGGATGAATGTTGATAAAGGGGTCTGAGTTCTCTGGGGGAGGGGGAGGAGGCTGGCCTAGAAAGGACCTCTGGGTGCTCTGAGCAGGGGACGCGCTCTCTCTGGAGGTTCCAGCTTCCTTGCGGGGTCGGGAAGGGGGGCGACGGAAGCTGAGACTGGCTTGCCAGGAGACGTCTTTTCCGCTTGTCAGACTCGAGGGCACAGGAAGGACAGGCACCCCGAAAGAGGTCAGAACTGCCTTCGCTTTTCTCCAGCGTTTGGCCTTTCTTCTAGGTGACCCCCTTTACCTTCTCAACTTTCCCTCGTCCCTTGCCCAATCCAAGGGCAGCGCGGCGTGCTGACTCGGCGCGCTCAGGCCCTTGCGCCCTGGAGCGCACTAGACGCTGTGCAGCCCTCCTCCGTCCGTCCTTCCAGCTCCTTTGCCCGGGTGAAAGGAGAGAGCTGGGAGGCCGGGGGACAGCAAACCGCCCCCCATCCCCACCCCCCACCCCGCTTGGTCCCGGCCCTCCGGCCAGCACCGTGATCGGAACAGGCGCAGTCGCAGGAGCCAAGCCCCGGTCGCAGCATCGGGGGCTGTGGGCACAGCCTCCGCCGCGGCCACTCAATGGGCGCCTCTGTTCCTCCCCCAGCGCGGCGGAGCGGGCCCGCGGGCGCCGTCACAATGGGTCGGCCCCCACTCCTGCGCCCTGCGCCAAAGCGCCGCGCCGCGCCGCCCCCTCCCTTGCGCTCCGGCCGGCTCGAAGCTTAGCTCGCCGGGCTGCAGCCGACTCAATTGCCTCCTTTATGTCCTTCTCACTTTCATCTAGACACAGCCCGCCTCCCCCCCTTCTTCTCCTTTTTTTTCCCCCCTCTCTTGCCTGAGGCTCACATTAGTGAAATTTCTGCAGCCTCCCCCCATTTTTTTCTTATTTTAAAGAAAGCCCTTAACACAAAAGCAGTGACTAATCAATAGAAAGTGCTCCTTCATCATCTCCTCCTCCTCCTCCTCCTCCTCCTCCTCCTCCTCCTCCTCCTCCTCCTCCCTGCCTCCCTCCCTCCCCCCTCCTCCTCCTCCAGCAGGGTGACGCTTTTCCTGTTTGTGAGTTTTGGGAAACATTTTTGCTTTGTGCCGTAATGGAATTAGAGGACAGATGAGGACTGTAAATGGACACGCGACGGCAAGACTCTCGCTTAAATATTTAGATGCAACATTACAATTACCGACTTGTTGCAGAGGCTTTGATGTGGCAGTTCGGGAGTGCGGGGGGGGGGGGGGGGGGAGAGGCCAGATTGCCCAATTGATGTTTTGATTGAGGCTGGAGATACACTTTCCTAGGACTTTCCTTTCCCGCTTTAAAAATCACTAGTGAGCGTGGGAGGTTTGCAACAGTTTCAAAGATTGAGCTCAGAGACCGCAAGCATAGGTCGGTTGGGGCTTATACTCCATTCATATCTCTCCTTCCTATTTGACATTTATGAAAAGCAGGTCTGTGTGGTTTTTTTTGTTTTTTGTTTGTTTGTTGTTTGAGAAAGTAAAAGTGACCAAAGTTTTGCTCCTGTTTTGTTTGAAACCTTGCGAGCTTTTCTGAAATAACTAGGACGCTGTCAGTTTTTCCGCGGGGCAGAAGATAAAGCAAGTAAAAACGCACAGAAGTTGTAAAGGCCCTTGAAATATTTCGTTTCCAATGGAATCATGAAAAGAACACTTTATCATTGACGGGGGCGCTACTGAAGTCGAGAGGAACGAAGGCCATTTCTTCCCCCCGACTTAGCAAGGGAAGGACGTTTTGGCGCGAGGCAAAGCAGGGGAGGGGGGGAGGAACTTTCCCACAGACTGAAATCCCGGGGTATAAGATCTTAGGTTTGTGGCATCGGAACCTTTATTAAAGTGGACAGGCCACTCTCCAAGTCCGTTTGTCAGAATCCTAAATTTGACCCCAATGTCGCCTTCTAGTCTTTTGAGTGAAGTTTATGTTTTCTGAAGTCCTTAAAATACGCAACAAGGAAATAGCACCCATGTAAAAGTGTATTGGAATATCAGCACTTGAATTAAATTAAAACACCAGGCTGGGTCCTTTTCAGGGACGTAATGGTAGCGATTTTCCTGTTGGAATGATGAGAGAGAGAGAGAGAGAGAAAGAGAGAGAGAGAGGGAGAGGGAGGGGGAGAGAAAGAAAGAAAGAAAACAAAAGAGGAAAGAAAAAAGAAAACCACCAGAGTTCAGATCTTGCAGGTTTTTCTTTTTTGCTTGTTTGTTTGTTTGGCTGCTGTATGCTTACTTTCTGGCCTTATTGAAAACATGCAGATTTTCTAATTAATGCTTGAAATCGTATGTTTATTTTGGGGCTTGATTTGATTGTTGATAGCACCGGAACGGGGACTAGGGGCTTCAAGTGCGTAATAATTACTGAAGGGTCATTTAAGAGTCCCCAGGGCTTCGCAATAAAACCCACCGGGGCGGTGAGGCGGAACCAGCAAGTGCCCTGCGGTTCAGGAGAGTGGGATATGTGGAAATCAATCAGGTGAATAGGAGTGTTGCCACTGAACTCAATTTCCATGAATAAATATGTTTTCAAGACAAAAAAAAAAAAAATCCCTCCTAACCATAAGGTTAAATATTTAAGCTGCACATAAGTAAATAGCCAATGAAAGTTAAAAGTCGCAACATCAGCCCTAAACAAAGAGTGAGACAAAGTTTGTTCAGGACTGAGGACAGAGAAGGTTCAGTTCGGTGGGGTTCTAGACAGGTAACTTATTTATGTGGGTAAATAAAGATTAAAGAACCATTAAGAATGTACATATATAACTAACAAGACACTAACAGGCAATTAAGCAGTCAGTTTAATGCCTTATCTCACTGGCTGCTCTGGGGTTGTTTTACAACTAGGAATTAAAATCTGAAAAGGAAGTTTTCAGCACCTCTGGCCAAATATTGATTAAGTAGCTGTTTGTTGATAGCATTGTTACGCATTAAAAGGCCGGGATCGCGGCCCCTCAGTGGCCATCTTCTATTGTGAGGGATTCTTAACCACAGAGATCAAAGCGGGATCATTTCAACTTATCTGTCTTGGAAAATCCTCCTTTTCCTCTGAAATCTCTAAGGAGGATTGGCCAAATTCTCTTTAAGAAATAGGAACCCAAACCAGTTACACGTCGTAGGTTTGTAGAGAAGAGACGCATGGGGTGTTTTTAATTATCCTATGGTGATTTCTTGTTTAGAGCTTAGGCTAAGATGGTGAATTTATCATCAAGTAGATTCTCATTTTTGGAGGGTGGCCGGAGGCATGGCACCTATCATTCTCTCATCCCTAAATTTCTAAACGTGGAACTTGCTTTCGCCGAAGTTGCCCTCAAAGCTGGAAGGATGGAAGGAAAGATGTCAGATTTTTATGTAAAACTAGGTGGGGACTAGTTAAATACCCAGGAAACTGGGAGTTACACTAAGTATGTTTCTCTACATGTGCTTCTATGTTTTTTGTTTACATGAGTCTCATGCATATTTTAACCCTCTATAATGTAGGAGTCGATATGTATTTGTGTATAGTTTGTGCATCGTTAGAGTTTATAAGTTGCTCACTATGAATTATGCTGGCAGTAAACCATATCCAGTTGTACAAAGACTTATTTGTCCAATGGATTACACTTTCTAGAGTCATCAGAATTTGAGATAATAGCACAACTCCCAATTCTTATTCAGCCCTTCTGTTTAATGCTAGGAAAAAAATTTCCCTGAATGATTTTATGACTTTTTAGCTGTTGATGTTTAGATGAACTATTAGACTTTTTTTTTTTAAGTTTAAGAATTCAATATATCTAGATAAATTTTTCTTTTATTATGAGAGTTAAAATTCCTGCAAGACCTTTTTTAGAAATACCATCTCTGTGCTTAATTTGCAAATTCCAACAAATCACTCTGAGGTTGTGAAATTTATGCCAGATTCAGGCTTCGGCTATTCAAATATGCATCGTGGATCTGTCTTTCTGAATCTTCTTCTCTGATTGTGTTCATTGAAGTCCTAAATAATGTGCATAGGGCTTTATTTTATTTTATTTTGTTTTTATTCTTTCTTATTCACTCTTGAACAAGATGAGTTTGACGTACAGAATTACTAGTGGATATTTTCTATTCCATTATCATCTCCCAATTAATTAATAACCTACCTGTGCTTAAATGTTCTTTGATATAGTCCCAATCATTCAGTGTAGAGCAACTGTCTGAAAAAGATTAAGCTGGAAGTGTGAGTCAGCTCAGATCTGTTATGGTTACCCTGTCCTGGGTCCAGATGCAGCATTAGGGCGTTCTTTGTTGCATACGTCATATGTACATGTATATGAAATATACATATGGAGCTTAAGTGACTGTTCCCCCTTGGGTATCAGGCTATGTATTCCTATACTGTGAAGGCGGGGGGCAGCAGAATCGAGCTCCAAACTGGGTCTGATCTCAGTACCAAGGCAGAATTCCTGATATGAGAATTGGCTTATGTCAATAATATCTCAATCAAGTTGGGGGGGGGGGGAATACGATTTGATATTATTGTAAAAAAAAAAAAAAAAAGGATGGGTTGCCTTTCACCGAGGAACTATGATCAGAGAAAGTGGAAGGGAATTTCGGAAGTTGTCTTTCTCTTGGAAGATGCACAGCAAATCAGGAACAGAGGACCATCTTCTGCTCTATTGGGAAAGATTTTCTTGCCCTGTACCTGCCAGTCTCTGGTGGAGAGGGTCACAGTGCACCTTTCAGCTCTGCCTTGTGGTGTCGGGCCAAACACTGAGCCTCAAAAGCATGGAACTTTTGCTGGAATCAAGACCTCTGTCTTCTAAGAAATCTTTCTCTCAAGTTATCTGTATTAGGATTATGCTCCCCAAACATATAATTTCCAGTTTGTTACTGGAACACGCACAGTTATCAAAATGCCCATTAACATTAGAAAACATATGTTCAGGGGAGAGGAGTTAGAAACGTCATCATTGTCAGAAGCAGATATGAAAACCATGCAAAGCAGTTGCTGAGGACACTTGAGGAAAGGTTTTATGAATTCGTACCTTCAATGTTGGTTTTCCTTCCTTCCTGATAAAAACTAAGACTAACAGACTTCTGCGATGGAAGTGACCACTTCTCTTTAAGGTAGAAGAAAGTGCCTCATAATAAAGGGTGATGCGAAATTTAGAATTTGATTCAATGCACATTTCTCCTAAGAAGGGCAATCTTGAGAAAGAGTTTTATCCTGCACATTGCATGTAGCAAAGTTTGTAGCATTTTGATTTTTGTTGCAGGATTTTAAGTAAACAACAACAAAGAAACTCTTCTCGTTGGGGTGAAGCAACTTGATCAAAGTAGTCTGAGTTTTTATGTCCTCCTTACTGCAGTGATTGAGGAATCAATCTCCCTCAGTAAAACAAATTAGAAGACATGACAGGCAACGAGAAGCTAGCTGTATATTTGTCTCCTTCACCTATATTTTGGGATTTTGTGACTATATGCACTTTTCTTTGGCCAGATTCAATGCATCTACAACAGTATATTAACATAAAATCTCAGTTCTAGGGGGGTAATCAATGGATTCCATTTAAAAATAGCTGTTCAAAACGCTTTGTGACGAGGATAGGAGAGACTCTTCTTGGCTGAGGGAGAGGAAATACCACTGATTTTCAGCATTAACAAATGTCCAGGGTCATATTGGGAATTCAAATAGTATAGTTTTACGGAGGCTTAAATGTAAATTTTCAGAATTTTTATAATCGGCTGGTAGGCATATTTCTGGAAACTGCCGCAGAATTAAATGTCCTTGCCTTTATGTCGTTAGATGGAAATAATAAGTAAGTTAGGGTAGAATAGTTAAGAAAAGAAAGTTAATTGCTGTGCAATTAAACCAGTGGGATTGGTTTGGTTTTTAATGTACTTTTATAGTAAATATTTACATGGTCACACACAAATTTGCATTTAAAAAAAATTTTTTTTTTTAACGTTTATTTATTTTTGAGACAGAGAGAGACAGAGCATGAACGGGGGAGGGGCAGAAGAGAGGGAGACACAGAATTGGAAACAGGCTCCAGGCTCTGAGCCATCTGCCCAGAGCCTGATGCGGGGCTCGAACTCACGGACCGCGAGATGGTGACCTGAGCCGAAGTCGGACGCTTAACCGACTGAGCCACCCAGGCGCCCCACAAATTTGCATTTTTAATAGAAAGCTTGCATTTGTAGGCTAGTGATTTTATACGTACACCGCAATGCTAATAGTACAGTCAATATATACCCTTCTTATCTCTGTTTTTTGGCAAACCCTAATATAGACATGACTTATCCAGTCGACAGGCACTTGGGCATTGTATGGGGATATTAAAATCTTCCTTATTTTCTTTATAGGGCTTATCTTTTTTAAAAAACATTTTTTAAATGTTTATTTATTTTTGAGAGAGAGAGAGAGAGAGAGAGAGCACAAGCAAGGGAGGGGAAGAGAGAGAGAGAGAGGGAGACACAGAATCTGAAGCAGGCTCCAGGCTCTGAGCTGTTACCGCAGAGCCTGAGGCAAGGCTCAAACCCACAAACTGTGAGATCATGACCTGAGCCAAAGTCAGATGCTTAACCAACTGAGTCACCCAGGCACCCCCAAAAGCATTTTATTTTTAAATAACTGTAGACTTATGGAGTCTGTCTTCAAACATATTAAAGTTTGGCCAGTTTTCAAATATATTACCATGATTAAGAAAATCTTGGCGTGTGTGTGTGTGTGTGTGTGTGTGTGTGTGTGTGTCTCAGTTACCATGGTTGAGCTTAACCTGAACTAAAGAAAATTAATTGGTCCAATTCATTTTGTTATAAGAAAAGCAACAGGTTTCTTCTTTTTGAATTCCTACTTGGCCAGTTTCCTGATTGAGTGTTTCTTGTATATTCTGACTTAATCACACCCAAAGTCTTCTTTCCTGCCTTTGCTTGCATTGTAAGAGCCCAGTACCCAAAGTAAAAGGGGCCTTGCCTCCCTTATTTTACTCTAAAATTGAGACCAACCACACTTCAGGTGTGATCCCCTTGAACTTCGGCTTTGAAGTCTATAAGATGGGGCACATCATACTACTTTCCCAGGGTGATATGAGAAGAAAATGAGAAAATGCAAGTTATGTGCAAATTACACGTATGATAGGAACACTCAAAATCTTGGGGGAGAAAACCTTCTGAACGTGCAGAAAATGACCAGCCTGCTGGCAGATGGGCTCTGCCCAAAGGCAGATAAAAGCTTAATTCAGGGCTTAGGAGCAACAATGAAGAAACACACACACACACACACACACACACACACACACACACACACACAGAGTCCACTTTCACTGAGTCAAAAAGATTGAGTTTGTAAGCAACTATTTAATGTAACAGATTTTATTGTCTTAATAGATAAGAAAAATAACAAAATTCTAAAGCCATTCACTGAGATGTCAAAAGATATTTCTAAATTATGTTTTTCTCCTAGTTCTACAAAGATTACTTTTCTCTCTTAGATTCACTTGGCTCTTTAAGAGCCCTCCATATCAAACTTTTCTTCGATTTTTTTTTTTTGCACAAGTTCTTTTCTCTCCAGAGATTGACAAACAAGTTGTTGTTTGAAAATCGGTCTCATACATGCATTCTTACTTGTGAAATTCTGTTGCAATGCTGCATTTTCCGGAATTGGTCTGGCATCATCTCTCATTCTGTCTGTCCCCTCTTCAGCCCCCTCCGTGTTCTTAAATATCTCCTTAGCTCCGCACGTGAGATTTTGTGCATTCTTCTTTCTTTGTGCATGATTCTTCTTAACCCCTCTCCTATCAAATTCGAGTTCAGAAATATTAAAGAAACTTTCCAAAATAGCATTCGTGAAGTTGGAGGATACATTTCGGTGACCTTTCTATTCGATTTCCCTCCATCCAGTTCCCCGAGCTCGGGAACTTGTGTGTTGTGTTTTCCGGGGTGCCGTTTGGAGAGTTGAAAACAAAGTAGCCTGGCTTGTGAGGCTTGGGGGGAGGGGGCTGGAGAGCTCCTGGCCCGCGTTTCCCCTGCTGGAGCGCCTTGCTGGTGCAGCCACTGCAGAAAAGGAAGGTTGTTTTCTTATCCCCGCATGCACTGGTCTGACCTGTCTCTGAAATAGGTCAGGCTGGGGCACAGCCAGTTTATGCAGCTGTTGGGGCTTAGGCGTCCCGGCAGGCGGCCCCCAGTGAACTGATAAAAATTCGCTGTCGAGCCATTGGGCCTTCCTTCTGGACTGTGCTGCACCCCTGCGCCCTCTCCCCCCCCCCCCCCCCCCAAGGCTTTTAGATGCAAGAGGACTCCTGGATTATGGGGGCCAACTCTCAGCCTCAAAAGGGAAGCGTTCTTTTATTCCGGGGATTGTACTCTTGTTGATGCAAACGTTCAAAAGAAATATATACTTTGTCAGATTTCATTTTTAAATCGTCCCATTTACTTTGACTGAGTAAAGCATTCACTCTGCGCTTAATTCCAAAGATACAGAAGGATTTACAGGAACAGGTGTTAATAGGTTTTCTTCCCATCTATGTCCCTCAGTATCTTGGTCACCCCTCTAGTCTACACATAAATAATTACATTGCTCTCTCTCTTTAAAAAATATTCTCCCTCCTTTTGCACAAATGGTAGCTCACTTTAGAAACTATTCTGTGCCTTGCTTTTTTTTTTTCTTTCCATTTGAGACTATATCTCAGCAATTACTCCACATCAGGGTCTGATGGTCTCCACAGCCTTTTGTATAGCTGTATAATATTCCCTTGCGATGGCAAAAGGTGATTTATTTAGCATTAGATAGTGTCCAATCTAACGTGTGTGAGTTTATTTATAAAATAATTCCTCCATGGTAGGGACAAAGAGAAAGTGTTTGCAACTTTGGTGGCTTTGGTGGAATTTTAGTACTGTGTCGAGAACAAATCATGGGATACTTAGCATGGAGCAGGAGCATGCTGGTTACGTGCACGAGAGAAATGAAACAGTTTTCTCTACCGCTGTGTGTTTATAGGAGCCGAGATTTTGAAATTTCTGCTTAGGAAGTTGGTCTTCCAATAGTGACTACACTCTGGAAATTTCCTCTACTCTCTTTTTGTTCCAAATGGAGAAATCTCTAAATCCCAGGAAAGCTTTTTTCTTTGACTTTTTGGTTCCTCTTTTTTTTCTTTTTTAAAAAAAATTTTTTTTTAATGTTTATTTACTTTTGAGACAGAGACAGAGCATGAACAGGGGAGGGTCAGAGAGAGAGAGGGAGACACTGAATCTGAAACAGGCTCCCAGCTCTGAGCTGTCAGCACAGAGCCCGACACGGGACTCGAACTCACGGACTGTGAGATCGTGGCCTGAGCCGAAGTCAGATGCTTAACTGACTGAGCCACCCAGGCGCCCCTCCTCTTTTTTTCTTATCTACTGTTCGCTTCACTCCCCACCCCCATCATTTATTAACATATTTATGTTAAGCCTTCTTAGTTATTTTTCCTTCTGGGCTGGAAAAACTATGGCTAATTTTATAACAATTTAGTGGCAACTTATCCTGATGGTTTAGTTACGAAAGAGAAGTTGTCTTTCAGGGTCACCAAATTCGGTTTGAACTAGTAAGAGAGCAGGTCATGAATAGTAAAACACGTCTTGTATTTCTGATTCTTGAGACGGGCTGGCCCGGTGCTCTCGGGGGTTTCTCGAGTTTGGGAAAGGCTGATTTTTAATTTTGCAAACTCTTAAGGGGCATGTATCCATTCCCTCCTATGCACAAAGGACTTTTTATGTTTTTGCACATACCTCGCCTCCCTCAAATCATTTCAGCCTATTTTCCCTTCAGTCTGATGCCCAGGAATTCAGTTGTTGATGCTGTTAAGTACCTGGCTTACCTAAGCTGGAAGTCCGAGTCTGTGAAATGAGCCAGAGAGAGCTGTGTTCCAACCCTATGAGAAAAACAACCCGCTGCAAACCCTCTTGGGAAAACTGAAGATGTGAACGCCAATAAATGTTATGAAGTCAATGTTTCGAGTCATTCCTTTTTAGGAATGGGCCTTGCAGAAATGGGAGAATAAGCTAGGAGCTAGGATTTGCTTTTGAGAATCAAAATCTTGATTTGGTTAAAAAAACAAAAATTACCGAGAAACAGAACCCGTCTTCTTTCTTGACCGTTCTTGCCGCCCGTCCCCGGAGCACGGTTGTGCCAGGCAGTGGCAGGAAGGTGAGTTCTTCTGCTAGAACTTTTGTGTGTGCTTCGACAGAACGCAGCTAGGTGGATCCTCTCGGTCCTCTCCCTGCTTCCTCTCTGACTTGCTTATGGAAATCTAAAGGAGTCAGTTTGAACATGCAAACAGGCCTGGTGTCCAGAGCATTGTGAAGAGCTGAGAAGCATCAGAAGCAGCTTTTTTTCCCCTGCCCTCTCCCAGCTCGGTGCGTAATTTGGATTGAATCAGGCCCATAATTTGTGACCTCTGATTACTCCCGGCAAAAGTAGGCAACTCTCCACATAGGATGGGTGGTGGGGGTGGGGGTGGCTAGGGAGGGGTTAAGTTTGAAGAAACGTTGATTTGTTTGTCAGACTGCTGTGACGTTCCCAACAGAAATTTAGACCCTGGGAAAGATGCGGTTTTCAGAGCTGTGTCGGCAGAGTAACCGAACTTGAGATACTTGACGCGTCTTTACACGGTTCTCATCTGCACAGGTACCGGGAGAACATTCTCCAGCGGGCCGGCTCAGGGTCAGCGAGCAGGGATTTTGGTGGGAGAGCAGCTCCCTCTTCTGATTTGTACATTTGCCGTGTTTTTTTTTTTTTTCTTCCCAATAAAAAGGGACCCATGAATTCGTTAGGGGAAATACTTCAACTTTCCATTTCGTGATTCCCAAGTCAATGGGACCTCAGGGTCCGGAATCATTGGTTCAATTTGAAAAATGTTGGAACTTCTAACATCTTCTCAGACCATTTCTAAAAGGGGCTGGGGGTCCATTTCAGGAAGTCCAGCAAATAAATGGGGTCTCCTCACGGTGCCTCCGGCAGACTAGCAACATGCCAGAGAGGAATATGATTTGGGAAGCCATCCAGTGTGGAAACTTTCCAGGCGGTGGGCTTGCTTGGCTTTTGTGCAGACAGGGCACATCCGGGGTTTGTGTGCGCACGGCACACGTTTGTCAGAGGGCGGCAGAAAGGCAACTTCTATGGTTTCTTCCTGGAAGCCAATGTCTGCTTGTGGTCGCTGGCCCTGCCAAGCTCTGAATACTTGCTGAATTTTTGTCTGAAAAAAAGATGGCAAACGGAAGACTGGGATCTCAGCATCAGGTCAGACACTACAAAGAGCCAGGCTGAAGAGTCCAGGGCTTAGGGGGGATGCTGGGTATTGGCACCGCCCCCCTCCCCCCCCCCACACACACTGGGGGTTGGGTTCCAAGATGGAGGCCAGGCTGGAAAGTCAACTGGCCTATTTGGGATTTAGCTTCTGGGCTCTTCTCGGGGAACTTTCTGGGCCCTGAATCCTCAGTGTCTTTTTCTTCCCTGTGGAAAATTGTCAGCTGGTGTGTCTCAGGCCATTCCTGAGCCGAAAGCCAGTTGGTGGCTGGGAAGGCCGCCTCACCTTGTGTCCCTCAGAGGCTCACGTGGTGGTCAGTAGAGAGTGGGGACATACAACTCTTGTGCAGGTGGGAGCAAGTCCTCATTACCTGGTGCACCTGTGTCATGGGGTCTGTCCTTTTTTAGGGAAATTGAAACTAAGTTCTTGAACGGGCTTTTCTTTCTTTTCTTTTCATGTTTATTTATTTTTGACAGAGACAGAGCATGAGTGGGGGAGGGGCAGAGAGAGAGGGAGACACAGAATCTGAACCAGGCTCCAGGCTCCGAGCTGGCAGCACAGAGCCTGATGCGGGGCTCGAACCCAAGAACCATGAGATCATGACCTGAGCCGAAGTCGGACGCTCAACCGACTGAGCCACCCAGGCACCCCTAACGGGCTTTTATTTCTAATGGGGTATTAGCATATACCTTGGGCAGATAAGGAGAGGAACAATTTCCCTATTACAAAATACAAATGACACAGAGCACCAAATTTGGTCTGAATTTGGTTTGCTGTCTAACTTTATCATTTTATTGAATTACTATAATTTAATGTTACTAGTTTAACAATTTTCCCCCGGAAATGAATCCTTTTTATTTTTTCCTTTAGTTGAAGACCCAAATTAAATTCATTAGGAAGGACAATGACAATCTTTCACGTTGCAATTCCTGGTACTTGGAAAATCCTTTTGGAAAAGCTTCAGGAAAAATACAACTGTCACTCAAACTGTAGTGTATAGGAAACGATATTACCGGAACAAGTCTGGGCCTTCTACAGGGATGTTTGAAAATCTCCCTACCCCAATGCTCTGCCTTTCAAATCTTTTGAAAATGTTTCCCCCCATTTTCCTTTCACAAAGGGCTCTCTGGGCTGACCTGGGGTAAAAAGAGGGAGGTCGGTCTTGGATGTCGTCTCCTCTCCTTCCCTGTGTCCCCCACCCCTTGTCCTATTTCCACCAACTCTTCCTCGTTCACGTCGAGACTCAACCCATTACCTCTTCCTGGGATGTTGGCAGTTTCCAGAAGGACGCTGGGAGCTCATAACCTACCGTGGAAGAAAGAATCTCCAGTGGTAGAATTCCGGGTGTCCATGTAGGAAGGACATTTTTGTGGGGGGTGGGGGCAAGGGATGGGTTTCTGGTGCCCCTCAATCACACCCCTGTGGATCCTCTCTTCACTGTGAGTGGTGAGACTCGTTCTGAAATGAGGGAGCTTCTTGCTGGTGAGTATGGCCTGCCCGGGTGTGGTACACCACTGAGCTATCCAGGAGGAGGCAGGTCCAGGTAGGGCCGAGAGCATTCTCCATCGCAGGTAGATTTTCCACACTTCCTGGGTGCCAGGGAAGGGCCTTGGCTTGTGTCCTTTGGACTTCCTGAAGAACAGAAAGGGTCTGTTCTGGCCTACAGCCACAGGCGTGGAGGGCACTGAGGGGCCTATCTTGCCTCAGAGCTCAAAACCCTCCTAAGGAACAGACATCTGATCTGAGCTCTTATGCTTTTAGTGCCACCTGGGCAGATGGCAGAGGTCAGAAGAAGTGAGGCTCCCTCCTCTAGAGGACTAGGGCCCAAGGGGCAGCCATGATGGATCCACTGGCTGGGAAAGCTTCTGGCAAGTGCACTGAAGCACTTCTAGGAATCTTCTGGATGGCCAGAGACTCCTAGACTCTCAGTACTGGAGTCCTGGAGAGCCTCAGCAACACGATGCTTTGGAGAATGTATGCCACGAGCGCCCCAGGGGAACAGCTGGGATTTATTGCATCCATGATATATGGGGTTCAGAAATAGCCTGTCATGTTGGTGGGCTATTAACTGACGACCCTGGATTCCTGCTGAGCCCCCAAAGTGGGGGCTTGATCACTCAGACTTGATCGACCTTTTATAAGTGTTAGGTAATGACAGCAGGCACAAGCATGTAGAAACAGTCTACATCTCCCCCAGGCCTCCTCAGGTGGAGGATAAAAGACGAGTCCTTGTCAGAGAGGTGAGCGTATCGTACAGTGAATGAACCTTGAGTTCCGGGGCTCCTCACCTGCATGGGCCCTTCCAGGCTCTGGAAGAGTACCTACAGCGTCTTCATGCCATTAGGTTTTTGGCAAATGGTGCCAAATTAAGGTCTGTTCGTATTTACTGCTCAGAAGGGGCTCCCTCAACTATAAAAGCTTCAGGTCCCTCAAAGCTGTGTTTATCCTTGTCCTTGCTTAGTTTCGGGTAGGAAAGGTAGAAGTGAGCAGAGATGGTCCCTGAGCATGGAGACGGCCTGGTACACCTGTGTGAGAGCAAAATAGTAGTAGTAATAATAATAATAATAATAATAATACTCAATTTCCCTCCACTGTGTCTTAGGCCTTAGAGTTGGCCAGGATGCTTCCTCATTTCTCATGCCTTATCCTGTTTACTTAGGGGACCAAAGTCTGAGCTACTGAGAGTTTACCCATGTGGCCCTGATATCGGACAGCATCTTAGGTCCTTGCAGGGAGCCCCTTAGAGGGATCCTGGACAGATTCCTTACCAGAAGATGAGGAACATCCACTCCCTGGACACAGGGAGGTGGGCAAGAGCCCTAATTTTGGGTGGGAGGGGGGGAGGCTTTGATTTCCTCAGCTGTAGAAGTTGGATTGGGCAGTTTTTAGATGTTTCTTGTAGGTCTCCAAAACCATTGCTATGACCAGGTCGCTTTCCCTCTCTGGGCCTCATTCTCCTTTCCTCCGAGAACAGAGGCATTGGCGAGGTGAAGGGTATGGTCTGCCCCAGCTCTGGCAGGACGTGGTGGCTCCGGCCACGTGTCGCGTCTGTTCTCAGCAGACTCAGCCGGGAGCCCCAGGCAGCTGTTTGAAGAAACAGTGGGGCCTCTGGGCAGCCGGAGAATCAGGGCAAGGATGTCTTAGAAGGAACTCCTATCTGTCTCGTCTGTGGAAAGAAGGATTCCAGGTGCTGGAACGGTGAGGGTGGGAACAGAAGCTTGCTGTACTGTTGAACAGGTGGACCCACTGGCTCTTCCCCGTCCACGTGGGGCAGTGCACGGTTTCTTGTACCTCCTGTCAAAACCGTGGCTTCCAGAAGCGTCTGGAAACCCCTGGGGATATTATTTGGAGAGCTTCCCCTTAAGCTAGAGTTGCTGAAGCAGGACAGTAACATTCCCTCTTTCAAATCATCTGTGTCTGGACATATTTCCCTGTGACCGGAGAGGGACACATGAGATTTCTGGTAGCTGACCAAGTCAGAGCTGGAAGCTGGGCTTGAGGAGAGAGAATCAGACAATGGTGTGTTCACTTCATCTGATTCTGCTGTCGTATTAAACATAAATTAACTTCCCCATCAGTAGTTGTCAAAAACTAAATCAGATAAAGTGGCTTTTTTTTTTTTCTTTTGCCTTGGGTTAAAAGACACGCATAGACACTCGTGAATTAAAAACAAATCACATTTGAATCAATTAAATTTTTTCATGCATAGTAGAGTTTGAGAGAAAACTCAAAGATTAAACAGTATATAATTTCAAATCCGAAAACTTTTGTTGTTTTTGCAAGGCCTTTGCAATTAAGCGTTTTAGAAATTTGAAAAGAATGTAAGAAATAATTTTCTTGCATTGAAAACAATTCAAGGCAAGATGTCATAGCCTATCGAGACGAGATTTGAATTTTTTTTTTCTCTTCAATGTTTTATTCTTTTCTTTTTGCGGAAGAAAATTATTTGAGGAGTCAACATCTCCATATTGACTTTTTAGGTCTATATTCTGAAAATAGACGATGAATCATTCAAAGATGGTGAACCTTCACTGCAGAGGCAAAATGACGAAGCTAACAATGTAAAATGCATTGTGAAAATTTATTTTTTGAAGAATTTTTAGAGCATGAAACTATCCAGACTAATCTCTGCATGCATAATTTTTCTTACGTATCTGATAATCTATGGCTCAAGGTTTGTTGAGGCTTTCCTTATCTTAAACAAATGGGTTTGTGGAAACACGTGTGAGCAAATATTGCTACAAAATATCAACTAATCTTCTGAAATAGAAGCTGAACATTATAAAACGAGAACATCAGGAAGGGGAACTCTACCCCTTTATACGTTCAGAATAATAAGAACTACTGTTTACCATACGAAAGAGTTTGTTTCTGTTTTTCTTAGTCATTAGCCTGTAGTCAGATCCAATGTATTGCGATTTTGAACTTTGAATCGCAAATGAAAATTTTTATGTGATAAGAGAGAAAGTCACCACTTGACCTGCAGATTAAAGAAGAAATCTGATCTTAGCTACTCTTAGCCAACATTAGAATTTTTGTTGAGTAACTCCATACAAATCAAAACAATTCAGGTTGTCGACTCCCCTTTCCGTATCCATAAGCCAACCTCTGACTTACGCTGCCCACGAACTGCACTCCCAGCAGGTTTGAACAAGTTGATTTGGTGAGTTATGGCATATATTTGTTTAATATAGTTTGAATAGTAAGATAACCACATAACTTTTAGAACGGCAGGCATTTATAATGCGTTGCCAAGTTTGGGGTGGTGAGCAGTGCTCGATCTAGTATTTGATTTCCTCCACTTACTTTTCTTTCATGTTTTCTTAGGGAAGTGCTAGCAAGATTCGAGATTCGGAGAAGAGTTGCCATTCTATTTAACTGTATGAAAACATTAAAGCGTTTTAGGGAATGCAGGAATACATATGCTTCAGGTTAAAATATTGAGACATCTTGGATATTTTGATAATATTTCCACTATAAAGTAGCAAGAGCAGACTTATTTTTCAACTTCCTTTAGACAGGAGGTTACATTCGTTGATTAAAGTAATTTGAACACTTTGGAAGAACACTTCAACTTTCTTGTGGTGAGGCATTTGCTGTTTTCTGCTATGCTATTAAAAGAGGTGTGTTTTTTTTTTTTGTTTGTTTGTTTGTTTGTTTCTCAGTAGAGTGCTATTATGGTTGTTTTGTGATTGCTCAGAGGGATTTTAAAGTCAGTGTGAATACAGATTGATATTCACTGAAGAAATGAAATCAAATGCTACAGCTAACCGTAGAGTGACAGTCTATGACATACAAGGTTGGGATGCATTTCGCTGAAATTATTTATGTTAACGAGGCTGAAAGACTTTGTTGTACGGTTCATTTTGGGTGCTTGAGATTAAAAATATCCGTTTAGGATTCGGAGAAAATGAAAGTGTTGCTGTGTGCAAGGAGAGGGGCTAGCTGAGCAGAAAACGTTCTAGAGAGAACTTATTCTGAACGTTCTTCAAACGCTGCGGATACCGTCTATTTCATTTCTCAAGGTCCTTTGTGAAGTTGATTTCTCACATTAGGATTAAAAAAGTAATTTCCCTAGAAAGCAAATAAACGCCAAAGTCCAAATTCGCTAGCAGGGCAGATTACGATTTAGGCTCGCTTTTATTCAAACGATGGGAATTTTCTAACAAAGGGAATGAGTTGACGAACAAATTGAAGAAATTATAGCACCTACTTTGTCATATTGTGGTTGAACTTTTATTCTCTTATAGTCCCAAGGGCTGCCAGATTACCTAAAAAGAACAATGAGTTTCTCAACAGAAAATTTAAAAAAAGAAAGAAAGAAAAAGAAATTACCGAGGGATGCTGTAACCTACAAAACAATTGTTCTTGCTAAGCTTTGTGCAGCTTTAAATACAATTGAATATTAATTCTATCAGACCCAGTTGACTTAAAAGCTACGATGGATCAGGAGCTGATTTTTGGCATTCCTTCATTTTTCCACTCTTTTGTTCACTTGACACACAGCTTTTATACACTGGCTTTGCGGGAACCACTGGCGTGATCTCCGAACAATCTGTTCGAGGAGGAAAGGGCTCGTCCAACCAGCAGCCAGAGTTTTAATTAAATACTGTTCATCCTGTCTATCTCAAACAGCTGAAGAAATAGCTGTTGGCATAAAGGTATCAATGAACTTATGTTCTCTGGTGTTAATGGGGCAAAGAACCTTCTTGGCGCTTAAAAAGCAAAACAAAACAAAACGCATACAACGCACACACCCCAAAATCGTGTCATTATTATTTTTTAAGTTAAGAAGAATCACATCGAAGCAACAGTCCCGTTCTGTGGCGCTAGACTCTGTATCATGTTGTAAGGGACGCGCAGGTTGAAGAAATTATTTTGTTTATTAATTCAGGTTACACGTCCTGCCAGGCTGGCTGGACGAGAAAGGCAAGAGAGGTGTAACTTTCAGCACACACTGATTTGTTCTAATTACATCACAAAAGTCTATTTCTTTATCATGTTATCATTCAGTTAATAAAAATTAGCTACAATAACAGCATCAACTTAAAAACCCCTCAAAGTCCGGGGGATTTTCTTTCACAATGAACATGAATACTGTTCAGAAATACAAACAGTCAAAGGATAACTTTAGGTCTGAAAGGGAAACCTGGCAAGGGTAATTGAATAAGCCTGGGTCCCTTGACTTTGTCATGGTGAGGGCAGTCAACATGTCATAATTAGGTTTATTGAGGGCCATTCCAACAATCTGCTTCTTTTCTTCCTGCCTTATTGTCCACAGCTAGGCAAATAGCCAAGGGACAAAAGGAATCAAGTGCTGACAAAACATGAAAGAGGAAAAAGATTTAGCTGCTTTTATCAAAGAAACTGAGAAGGACTTTGTGTAAATAAAATAAGCGACTGGCCATCCTGCATTTAGGCAATGCCGTTTTCATTAGAATTAATTCTTGACATATTGGAAGAGTTCCAAGGGAAGGATTTCTACTTCTGACAAGTTTAATTTGTAAATTAAAAACAGTTGGTTAAACATGAGCCTCCATCAACAAAACTTAACCAAAGCCATACACGGCAAAGGCCTAAGCAGGTGAAAAAGAAGATGACTTTGAAAACAGTCTTCCCCCAAATTATGCAAATTCTTATTACTTCATGACAACTGTTTCCCATTGAAGGCCTACAGCAGGATGTCTGCTCCTAGAGGTTTGTTTGGATCACATTTTCTTCCCCTCTAAGCCCCTTTAGTTGACATAACACTCACTCCGGGCTGGTTCTTGGGAGAAGTGGCGAGAGCGGAAGAGGTAGACTTCACGTGTGTTAAGAAGCCGAGCGAATGCAACTTTTCGAAGTCTGCAAATTGCAGGACAGGCTGCTCTGTTTTTTCTTCCCTGAAGGTGAGAGTTTCTTGCGAGCACGCTTCTGATTCCTAACGGGGGATAAAGGGTAGGAGCTGTGGCTGCTGTGTCTTCGGCACTAAATATTCATCAGACCCCCCGGGCCAGGTTGTCTGTGTGGAGGGTGGTGCGCAAAGTCAGCAGCTCAGCTCTGTGGTCACGAGTTGGTGAGAGAGGCAAAGTGCGAACCTTCAGGACGGAGGTCCAGCTGGCCTCTGGACAAGACTCCCATTTACGTTTAGGAGAGCCCTTTAATAAAAACAGCTCTCTGTGACGTTGGGTACGTTCCTGTTCCCGTTTTGGCACGTTGCAGGTTAAGCTTCAGAGAGGGGTGGCTCCCCCGGACCTGAGTCTCGGAAACTTCTTTTGCCAGCTGTGAATGGAAAGGTGGCTAGAGAAGAGAAGGCGAGCATGAACGATCTGTCCCTTGGGAACATCGATTCTGCTGGAGTATCAAATGCCCCTGAGTTTGATCGAGAGTCACAGAGGAAATAAGAAACCTGTTACTCGGGCAGCTTTAAGGAGATGACTGTTTAGATGTGAAAACTTCCCGATGCTTTACTTCACCTGACACCAGGGCATATTCGAGATTCACACTGCTTCGTTCCTAGGCACTTGACATGAAAGTGAAAAAATATTTTTCCCCCCATCTGAAAAAATAGAATGACATCAGGTAGTGGGTGTGAAAACACTTGTAACTGTAAAGCCCTGGACGCATGTGAAGTATAATCATTACTATTGGCGCTGCTATTATTGCTTCGTTTGAATGGAGCTAATCAATGGTTGCATCTGTATGAGGAAATTGAAATACGTGGTCCAAACATTTCTCTTGTGGCCCATTAAGCTGGATTTGCAGTGTGTTGAAGTTTATTCCACTTGTGGCTGTCGGTAAAGAAACCAGAGCACGTTGGGCTGCCAAAATCTATTTCTGCAACAGATGTAACTGTGATTTCACGAAAGACTTCGGAGTTCAATGACTTCACTTTCCGAGCCGGTCTACTGTCTTTACTAGCGGTGTGATCGAGGGAAACTCGCTCGCCACCCTGAGCTGGATTCTTCTGAGGTGGGACTGATGATATTTGCTCCACCAGCCCCAAGCGTGGTAGTGAGGTATTAACGCCCTGAACACACGGGGAGTTCTGAACAGATATGAAGCATTATTTCCTCCTAATCTGCTCCTTGCTTTTGTGCTTATTGAAACAAGATTTGGGAGCTGATTGAGTTGCCTTAATGCTTTCTGAGTACGGTCTAATAAGAATTAAGTGGATCTTCCTGTGGTCAGTCCAAAACAGAATTCCTTCCGTATGCGGGACAGAAGGGACCTAGTTGTTGAGATCACACTGCTTTACTGCAGAGCAGCACCCTGGTGCATTTCTGGTTGAAAAGCAGGATGGGGGAAAGTGCTGTTAGGGGTTTGGATCTGGGCAAAATAAGGCTTTTGATTTCCACATTGTTCTGATGCCTGTTGGCTCATGTCACAAGATTAGAAGGCCCAGCAGGCCAGGAAGGAGTTTCTCTGGAAGGAGTTGGAGATTTATGCAGATTGACTGCCTCTCTGACATTTATTTGCTGCCCTTTTCTCCCTCTGTTCTGGCAACTATGAACCAGATGGACGAGCTCATGGAAAATAAGGCCAGTGAAGAGAAGGTGCTTTTGATTTCTTCAAAGATAAGCTCTCTCTCTTGACCTAGCAGTGGCAATTTTCTAAATTTTTTTAAATGTTTTTATTTATTTCTGAGACAGAGAGAGACAGAGCACAAGTGGGGGAGGGGCAGAGAGAGAGAGGGAGACACGGAATCCAAAGCAGGCTCCAGGCTCCGGAGCAGTCAGCACAGAGCCCGACGCGGGGCTCGAACTCACAGACTGTGAGATCATGACCTGACCCGAAGTCAGACGCTCAACCGACTGAGCCACCCCGGCGCCCCCGCAGCGGCAATTTTCTGCGCACGAATTCAAAATTGGCATCTCACTTTCAGAGGCCGTTTGAACCACTTGAACAAGGACCTTCCTTGTTACGTCATGGAGAGTAAACTGAACTCTGTTTATCAGGCATCCGCCGGGGGGAGGAAAGTCCAGGGGATGGTCCGAATGTTGCGTCTACCAGAGGCCAGCCATCCATCCACTTGGTAGCCGGGCACCAAGGATGTTGTCTGAGCTTTAGTTAAGATGATAATTCACTGAGACTGAAACCCTTCCTTCAATCACCAGCCTCTCCAAAAGAAGAATGATGGAGAGGAGAAGCAAGGCTTACTCTTTCACTGTGGTCACTTACGATTTGAGCAGTATTTTACCTTCTGTTGACCTCCAGTGCTGCTGATAGACTTAGTCTATTGTTGCAGCTACAGTATCACAAGGGGACAAATGAAGGCACCACCAAATAGTGATTTCCCTGGGACAGATCTCGTCTACATCTAGAGATGACTGATAAAAGTGTTTTACTATTTTAGACTCAAACTAAATTCTCTGCACTGGAAGGGTTAGTGAAGCATCAATCATTTCAACACAAATGTTCACATCCAAAGTAATTATGTCCGGAGCACTGGGACTTTTTTTTTTTTTTTTTGCGAAGGGTACATGTTTTCCCCCTACGTTTTAAAGTCTTAACATTTTACCTCGGTGTTACCAATGGCACAAAGCGAAAATACTTTATCTCCGGCCTGTTGTTAAGTCCCGCCCTTGGAATTTCAGTGTTGAAATATGGGATTAAAAATGGTGAATGGATTTGCTAACTACATGCAGGGTTTTTTTTTTGTTGTTGTTTTTTTTTAACGGATGTTTGGGAGGGGATGTGCGGCTCACGAATTTAGCCTTATTATTTATTTCATGTTGTCGCTGTTTGTAGACTTTTTTTTTTTTATTTGTTTACTCTTGTTTGTTTGAACTAATCACTACTTAAGGTCTTTTCCTCCCCTTCCCCAAGCCTTTAGCTGCGGTGACCATTCAGGCATAAAAACGTGCTTATCTGCAAATGAATGGCAGCTCTTCGCTTCATTAAAGCCCCTTTCTCTTTTGGCACTCGCATTGTGACCCTTTGATATTAATTCAAAGGGCAATTAAAGAATGCGGCCCATCTTTGAAGTAAGGCATTCAGGGCAAGGGTAGGGATGAACCTGGGCCTCTGATGGACTGTGTGTATTCAACAGGCCTTTTCAAGGCAGTTTGAAGTGAGTCAAAGAAAATGGGCAGGAGAAGGTCAAAGAGAAAAAAGGGGCTAAAGAAACAGTCTGTATTTGTTCGGAGTATTAGCCAAGCAAACTGCAAATAGCAACAAAATGAAACAGTTAATAGAGCAGCCAGACAGAGCCATGTCAATCACTTAACTTGGACAGCATTAGGCCTACGGAGGCTCCCTCCGCTGTGTTACCTAATTATCTTGGGAAAGGCAGTAACTGGAAGTAATGGTATTGTATTTCTTTCTGCTTACTGCCCAGAAAAGGTGATAAATACTCACTGCTCCATAATTATGCAACATATATACATAAAGGAGGAGGAGGGGGTAGGAGGAGGCTGGAGGGGGGGGGCGGGGGCTGCATTGAAGTCGAGTTCCTAGTAAAAAGTCCGAATATGGCACAAATATGGGATTTTCAAACATTAGCATGCTGAAGAGTCACTTAACTCGATTCATATGGAGCTGGCTGAAATATGCAGGATTTCTTCTTTAACAACCCTTAAAGACAAACATGTTTACCCATCTAGGAAAGTTCTTTAGGAAAAAAAAAAATTAGCCAGCAAAAGCTGTGCTTAAATAATGTGAAGGATTTGGCTAACACTCCACTCTGCCCCCGTGGAGAAGAGGAGATTCGGAGCGAAGTGGGATTCCTGTCTTAGCTTTCCCCATCGTGGCTGGCTGTTGACACACCCTTGGGGGGAAGCGGCTGGAAAGCCTTCCTTGGTAAGCGCCGAGCTGGGGGTTTGTAGACGTCACCTAGAGGGGTGAGGTGGGGTGGCAGGGCTGGGGGGTCTGATTGGAGGCTCGATCGGTTTCTATTAGTGTGTTGAGCAGGGATAGTTTTGGATTCCACTTTTTATGGGTCATTTTGAAAGACAAAAAACCTTAACCAAGCACTTCTTTGCAAGTGTGAGCAAACTGATTTTAAAAAAAGATTTCCAGGCTTCCCCAGGGGTGGATAGGTAAGAGAGGGAGAAAACCCCAAACACCTGTATAAATGTCTGCAGCTAGGTCGAACCAAAGGTGTCTCTGAATTACAAAACACCGAGGCTGGCTTGTAAAGAGGTCCCTGAGGACGCTGTTCGGATTTTTTGAAACATGGGCTGTTGCACATTGTCGTTTGATGTCGCGTTTTGGGCATAATGGATTTTGTTTGGAGGGACAGTAATAGATCTGAAGGATCTGTTATGCAGCTTTTTGACATACTGTTCCAGAATGTAGCTATTAATGTAAATGTTTCTGCCTTTGTTAAAAAGTCCATTATTGAAATAAATACTGCATCACTCTGCCTTTTAACGCACCAATCATACCCTGGTGCTTGAAAACTTTCCTTGTTTAAAAAAAAAAAAACCCTGATTTGGGGGGTCACCAATGATGATCGGTATACAAAACTAGAAAAACAAATTATATGGTTAATTTTTGAATCTAGTAATGACTTTAGCTATATAGTAGAGTCAACCTACACATTCTCCCTCCTTGTCCTGTTTAAGGCTACGACAGAACAATGTTTGAGGGGGTAAGAGGTGTTTTCTACCACAGAAACAGTCAACAGAACAGTAGCAGCTTAACTAGCAGGAATCAACTATGTGATTTTGTAAATGCCCTTAGGTGTCTCGGGAGGAAAGTACCGCCAAATACTCCAAATAATAAAAAAACCTAAGTAAACAATAATTGTAAAATAAGGAAAAACACAGGCAATAATAGAAGTAGAATAAATGAGCTAGGACATTTCACCAGTAGTAACCACGGAAACTTTTCTACTTCTAGAAGGAGGGCGTTTCTTTTATCAAAGGACTCCTTTGGATGTCCTTTTTCAGGGTGATTAAAAATCATAGTATCTGGAGCTATTAGGAAATGTCCATGATCCTAGAATACTGAAAATGCTGGTGTACCTTTCAGATCAAAGTCAGCTCTCGTGGGAAAACTGGGGGTCTTTGCTGTCACCATGCTCTCCCCACTTCTGGGTGATTTACAAATTTCCACCAACTTTTACCCTTCTAGCCTCTGTTTTCTTACTCCTTTTCCCACACGAACCCCCAGTTTCTGTTTCAGTAAGTGAAGGCTGGGGACCCGTGAAGAGCAATTTATGATCCTGTTTTCCTCCCATTTTAAATTTGCCCACCGGCCTGAACTATCAGAATCACATGCCCCTTTGGGTGAGACTGTGGTTCTGGAAGTCCAGATAGATTATTTCATGGGCTCCGCCTACCCCGTGGTGCATTTCAGATTGAAAGGGCTGAATGTAGCTTACAGAGCAAGGTTATAGTGATTACACTTGTAGGTCCTGCTGTAAACAGCTTCGATGCCATACGCTTTCTCAGGTTTACGATGCTACCCACCTAGTTCTGTCCTTCCAGAGCTGCATCCTAGAAGCACATAGGGAATTCCTGGAATCTGGATGATCTTTGGGATCTGTTGGTGTTAATGGTTCCCCCCAGTTAGAATTTATCCTTGAATTCACAGTCGGCCCTTTAGGGGCCAGACAGATAACAACAAAGCAATAATGAGAATGTACGTCCTATCTGATAGCTAAGGATGCGAAAGTTTAGAGAGGTTGGGTAATGCATCTTGTCGAGGTGGTTCTGGGCTCAGAGTCCAGGTCTGCCTGACTCCAGAACTTGTATCCCAACTGGCACGCTGCTTAACTGGGTCGTGGCTTCTGGGAGACAAGCCGCACTGAGCGAGTATTGAAGAGCAGGTCTGTTTTCAGGGAGTGTACT
Source organism: Panthera pardus (assembly GCF_024362965.1). Lineage (NCBI taxonomy): Eukaryota > Metazoa > Chordata > Mammalia > Carnivora > Felidae > Panthera > Panthera pardus. The sequence continues at coordinate 15,766,294 of NW_026526655.1, forward strand.
TAAGTGCTTCTGCAGCTGGTAGGTTTATGAAACCTACTAATGGTAGGTTGCCGTATAGAATCGTGATTGAAAATTATATGAGAGAGTACACAGGGACACTTTGTGCCCCGCAGTAAGCACCAGACTCTATCTTTGTTCATCTTATTCGTGGGGTGTGGCTCAGAGGCGGGATTCCCAGGAACTTACTTGAACCCCTGAGCATGCTGGCTGTTTGCTGGGTGTTGTAAGGTGTTCTAGGTGGGGAGGGGAAGTCAGGATGCAGTCACGAATTGTTTCTGTGTCGTCGTTCCTAGCAAATCGCCTGGACAGAGACGCACCAGAGGGAGCCCCTAACTTATGGTGATTTTTCTCCCCATTCTAAGGATTTTGTATTTGTAAATCTATTTTATTTTATTTTTATTTTATTTTATTTTTATTCTATTCTATTCTATTCCATTCCATTCTATTCTATTTTATTTTTTTTATTTTAAGTTTTTAAAATCCCTGCAGTTAACACAGAATAACGTTAGTTTCAGGTGTAGTGCCTAGTGATTCACCACTTACACACAACGCCTGGTGCTCATCACAAGTGTTCTCCTTAAGACCCACCACCCATTTAACCTGTCCCCTTGCCCACCTCTCCTCCAGTAACCCTCAGTTCTCTGTAGTTAAGAGTCTGTTTTCTGGTTTCATCTCTCTCTCTCTCTCTCTCTTTTTTTCCCCTTCTGTTCATGTTTTGTTTCTTAAATTCCACATATGAGTGAAATCACATGGTATTTGTCTTTCTCTGACTGATTAATTTTACTTAGCGTAATACTCTCTAGTTCCATCCCTGTTGTGGCAAATGGCAAAATTTCATTCTTTTTTATGGACGAGTGATAGTCTATTATATATATATATACCGCATATCCTCTATCCATTCATCTGTCAATGGATATTTGGGCTCTCTCCATAACTTGGCTATTTTTGATACGCTGCTATAAACATCAGGGTGCATGTATCCCTTTAAATCAGTAATTTTGGTATCCTTTGGATAAATATCTCATAGTGCAATTGCTGGATAATAGGGTAGTTCTGTTTTTAACTTTCTGAGGACCCTCCATACTGTTTTCCAGGGTGGCTGCACCAGTTTGCATTCCTACCAATAGTGTAAGAGGGTTTCCCTTTCTCTGCATCCTTGCCAACACCTGTTGCTTCCTGTGTTTGTAAATCTATTTAAAAAAGAGAGTCTTTCGAAGAGGCGTCTGGGTGGCTCAGTCGATTGAGTGTCTGATTCTTTTTAAAATTTTTTTTTTTTAACGTTTATTTATTTTTGAGACAGAGAGAGAGAGCATGAACAGGGGAGGGGCAGAGAGAGAGGGAGACACAGAATCTGAAACAGGCTCCAGTCTCTGAGCAGTCAGCACAGAGCCCGATGCGGGGCTCGAACTCATGGACCGCGAGATTGTGACCTGAGCCGAAGTCGGACGCCCAACTGACTGAGCCACCCAGGCGCCCCGTGAGTGTCTGATTCTTGATTTTGGCTCAGGTCATGATCCCAGGGTCATGGGATCGAGCCCTACGTCGGGCTCTGCACTGAGCATGGAGCCTGCTTGAGACTCTCTCCCTCTCTCTGCCCCCCCCCCCCCCCACCGCTTGTGCATGTGCTCTCTCTCTAAAAAATAAAATTTTAAGAAGAAAAAAAAGAGAGTCCTTCAAAACCTAGGTTAGCTACTGGATACTTCTGGCACTGTTGTGTTTGTCCTGCTTTTAAACCCTTGGAGAGAAACCCTCTGTAGGCACGAGGAGCCAGGTGATGGCAGGAGGTAGGAGATGGCTTACTTTCCTGATTTGTTGGTTAAGAGTTTGATTCATTCACAGGCATTAACTGAGAATTCTAGCTGTGCTGTTGGATTCTATGCATGTGTACATGAGCTAAAGAAGTCAAAACCATCATCCTGTTCTGGAATTGTTTGAAGTCTGGCTTGCCAAATGTTCTAACTTCTGGTATTCTGAAAGAGAAGAAAAACCTTGTTCCAGATATTAGAAGTCCACACGAAACTAACTTAGAACCACTGGGAAAATATAGAACCTGGAGAATCAGAATTGATCACAAAGCAAGAGTAACAACCTGTGTGAATGAGGAGAGACTAGAACTTATTCAGACACCAATCCAGATTGTTTTATGAGAAACATACAACAATCCACACAAACCAACCACACTTATCGAATGTCTACTCTACAGTAGTTACTGGAAAGAATAATGATGAGCAAAGTATGCCCTCTCCTCTTGAGAAGCCTATCGCCTGGGGGAAAGATGGTCACGTGAGCAGATCACTGCCAATCCCTCGTTGAAGGGCTTGTAAAGCCCAGGGCACTGTGGGAATGCAGGGGGAAATTGTTTGGCCATCCCCAGCCTCAGGGATGCTTCCTGGACAAGATCTCAGAGCTGAGTTTTAGAAGATGACTAGGAGTTGGCCGGAGCCAAAAGCACTGAAGAGGAAAGGTATTAAAGGCAGAGGGCACAGCATGGGCAAAGACACGGAGCGGCCAAAACACAGTGTAGGTGGGAATTGGCAAGCAGCTGAACACAAAAAGGGGTCCTGTCACCAGAATTCCTCAGTCTTAAAAGGCAAAATAAGGGGCGTCTGGGTGGCTCGATCGGTTAAGCGTCCAACTTCAGCTCCGGTCATGATCTCGCTGTCAGTGAGCTCGAGTCTCGCATCGGGCTCTGTGCCGACCGCTCAGAGCCTGGAATGTGCTTTAGATTCTGTGTCTCCCTCTCTCTCTTCCCCTCCCCTGCTCATGCTCTGTCTCTCTCACTCTCAAAAATAAATAAACATTAAAAAAAAAAAGCAAAATAAACTTCCCCCTTTTCATCTCTCTTCTGTTAAAAATTAACAGGCAGTATGCTCTCAACACAGCCACATTTTCCAAAGGCTAAGTGGGTCGCTTCCCCCCCCCCCCCCAGCTTTATTAAGATATAATTGACAGATAACACTGTGTGAGTTTTAAGTATCTACCGTGATGGTTTGATACACATTTATGTATTGCAAAATGATTACCACCGTAGCTGAGCTAACACCTGCATCACGTCTCATAGTCACTATTTCTCGTCCCTTCCCTCATCCTCCAGCCCCTAGTAACCACCATTTGGTCTCTGTTTCTATGAATTTGACTTTTTTAGATCCAACGTAAAAGTGAGATCATCAGGTATTTGTCTTTGTCTGACTTAGTTCACTCAAGATAATGCCTTCAAGGTCCATCTATGTTGTCCCCATAGGTAGGTCAGTTTAACATGGTTATTAAGGAAGTGTTTGAAAAGAAAATGAATTTCAGACAGCTGAGGCTTTTTTTTTTTTTAATTGGGCAAAACATTCTCCTCCTATGAGTGACCGTCTTGCAGGAGCAGTTTCAGGAAGACCGGAGCCTAATGGACACAAACGGGAAGTCTTCTAGAATGTAACATCTTTACTTTTATGCTCTGTTCAAGGAGGTAATTGGAGCCTGGAGTTATCGACTCATTGCATTTTTATAATTTTCTTTTTTTTTTTTTACTTTAAATTTATTGTTACAAAATTGTCCCAAATAGACTTTCTTGGATTTCTTGTATTTGTGAATTTCAAAAAAAAAAACACGGAACAATTCAGTGGCGTTTAGTACATCCGTGATGTAGTGCAACCATCAGATCTGTCTACGTCTAAAACATTTCCATCACCCCAAAAGGAAAGCCTGCACCTTTAAGGAAATGCTCCCTAATCCCAAGTAACCACTAATCTGTGTTCTGTCTCAATGTCCTTAACTCTTCTGGGATAGTTTTTCTTTTATATAAGTGGAATCATAGGATATTTTATATAAATGGAATCATAGGATATATGATGTGTGGTTGGCTTTTTTCATTTAGCATAATGTTTTAAAGGTTCGTCCATGTTGTAGTATATATCAGTACCTCATTCTTCTTTATGGCTGAATAATACTCCATTGTGTGCAAATACCACAATTTGTTTACCCATTCTTCCATTGGTGGACACTTGGACTGTTTCCACCTTTTGACTCTTTTAAAAAAAAATTTTTTTTAACGTTTATTTATTTTTGAGACAGAGAGAGACAGAGCATGAACGGGGGAGGGGCAGAGAGAGAGGGAGACACAGAATCGGAAGCAGGCTCCAGGCTCTGAGCCATCAGCCCAGAGCCCGACGCGGGGCTCGAACTCCCGGATCGTGAGATCGTGACCTGAGCCGAAGTCGGACGCCTAACCGACTGAGCCACCCAGGCACCCCCACCTTTTGACTCTTATGGATGGTGCAGCTATGAACGTGCGTGCTTGTTCTTTTTTGGAATTTTAACACATATATAAATTCGTGTAACTGCCTCACAATCAGGACAGGGAATAGTTCTGTCACCCCAAAACTCTCTCTGCTGTCCCATTCAAATCATACCCTCCTCCCACCCCTAACTCCTGGAAACCACTGATCTGTTGTCCATCAGTGTCGTTTTGTTCTTTTAAGAATATCCTATAAATTGGGCTGCCTGGGTGACACAGTCAGTTGAACATTGGACTCCTGATTTTGGCTCACCGTCATGATGCCAGGATTGTGGGATCGAGCCCTGCATTGGGCTCTGCACTGAATGAGGAGCCTGCTTGGGATTTTCTCTCCCTCCCTTTCCCTCTCCCTCCACCGTTCCTCCTGCTTGTATGTGCACCTGCTGTCTCTCTCAAATTAAAAAAATAAAAAAGAATATCCTATAAATCGAACCATATAATATGTAGCTTTTTAAGATTGGCTTTTTTCACTTAGTATAATTATTTTGAGATTCCCTCAAGTCATTGCATGTGTCAACATTTTATTCCTTTTTATTGCTGAATAATATTCAATTGAATGGATGTGTCATAGTTTGTTGATCCATTCACCTGTTGAACATTTCAGTTACTTCCAGTTTTTGTTCATTGTGAATAGAATTGCTATAAACATTTGTGTAAAGATATTGTGTGAACACAAGTTTCATTTATCTTTACCCCAGGTTGTGGAATTGTCAGGTCACATGTTAAGTGTATGTTTAACTTTCTAACTTTGTAAGAAACTGCCCAACTGTTTTCCACAGTAGCTATATCAGTCTGCCAGCAACACTTGAACATTTTTTTTTTTAATTTTTTAATCTTTATTTTTGAGAGAGAGAGAGAGAGAGAGAGAGAGAGAGTGAGCGGGGGAGGAACAGAGAGAGAGGGAGACACAGAATCCGAAGCAGGCTCCAGGCACTGAGCTGTCAGCACAGTCCCGACACGGGGCTCGAATTCACCAACCATGAGATCATGACCTGAGCCGAAGTCGGATGCTCAACCGACTGAGCCCCCCAGGCGCCCCACAACACATGAACATTCTAGGTGCCAGGTACATCTGTGCCAGGCCTTCGTATTATCAGTATTTTTTTCTTTTTTAAATTTTAGCTATTCTAACAGATGTGCAGTGAAACCTAATCATGGTTTTAATTCACATTTTCCTAATGGCTAATGATAAAGAACATCTTTTCATACGCTTTTTTTGCCACCCATATATCCTCTTTGGTGAGTGTCTATTCAACTCTTTTGCTCATTTCTAAATTGCTATTTTGTTTTCTCATTGTTAAGTTCTGAGAGTTCTTTTTATATTCTGGATACAAGTCCTTTGTCAAATATATGATTTGCTAATGTTTTCTCTCTGTCTCTAGCTTGGTTTTTGTTTGTTTGTTTGTTTGTTTGTTTCGAATTCTTCCAAGTGTCTTTTGCAGCACAAAAGTTTTGCTTTCAATGTAGTTCAGTTTGTCAATTTTTAATTTTATGGTTGTGCTTTTTAGCATCACATCTAAGAACTTTTTGCCTAGCCTCTGGTCATGAAGATTTTCTCGTATTCAATACAGATTTAGGTCTGTAGTCCATTTTCAGTCAATTCTTGCCTGTGGTTTTATGTGTAGGGCAAGGTTTGTTTGTTTATTTTTTTCATTTGTCCAATTGTTGCCACACCGTTTGTTGAAAAGACTGCCCTTTCTTCACCAAATTGCATTTGCTTCGTTGTCAAAATCAACTGGCCATATTTGTATAGGTCTCTTTCTGTACTTTATTCTGTTCCATTGATTTATGTGGCTTTCCTTTTACTAACACCACAATGTCTTGACCACTATAGTTTTGTAGTAATTCTTAAGATCCACTAATGTGATTCCTTCAACCTTTTCTTCCTTTTCAAAATTGTTTGTATCCATTTTGTTGCTTTTCCATGTACATTTGTCTGTATCTACTAACAATTTCTGCTGGGAAGAATTCATTTATTGAAAGCTATTTTGTTTTGGTCTTTAAACATTTTAACAATCAGAGGGTGATAATAAAATGAATCTGTTTCTATTCCATGTAAAATTAATAACGTTATCTACCAAATGGGGGATGTCGTTCTATTACCAATTCTTCCTCTGTGTAAGCGCTTGATTTTAGTGAAATGTTTGGCTGTAATTCAGAGAGGTTGAGGAAAGTCATGTCTACCCCAGAGATGAACTTTGAATCACCATGCGTTTCACCTGCTTCCTGCATTTGTCATGCAACATTTAAAATCGATCTCGGAGAACAAGGAAGGTATTTGATGTATGTTCATGAAGACCAGGTCAATCTACCCGTGGCTTTTTTTTTTTTTAATTTTTTTATTTATTAAATTTATATGGTTTGAAGTCTTTGGGTCCTTTCAAAAACATTTGTAAATGTGCAATATTATAGGGTTTCCAGGTCAATGATCTAGCCCATGAGTTAAGTGCTAAGATATCAGAAACTCAGGGAGGGAAGTAGACGGCAGGAGGCTTTGCTTTTTTTTTTTTTTTTCTTTTCTTTTTTTTAACGTTTATTCATTTTTTGAGAGACAGAGAGAGAGAGTGTGTGAGCAGGGGAGGGGCAGAGAGAGAGAGGGAGACACAGAATCCCAGGCAGGCTCCAGGCTCTGAGCTGTCAGCACAGAGCCCGACGCGGGGCTCGAACCCACGGTTGTGAGATCATGACCTGAGCCAAAGTCGGCCGCTTAACCCACTGAGCCACCCAGGCACCCCCTTTTTTTCTTTCTTGTTTTGAGTGAAGAAAGAAAACCACCCCTGCTCTGCTTCAGAAAGGAATAATGAGAGAGGTTATAATCTTGGTATCCTTTCCTCCGCGTCTAGAATTTCTTTGCCAAATTCCAGTGAACTTTGAATGCTCTGTCCTAATGTTTTATAGAAATTGACACATATGCCAGGTATTTAACATGTTTTTTTTTCCTCCCCACTTTCTAACATTTAGAACAGAATTCACAGTTAACACTTAACCAATGATTCAACACGTGAATCTCAAATGTAATCAAGGATTCAACATGTGGCTCTCAGATTGGCAGAGATGGCTGTAACACTCCTGGATTTTCTAGGGAGGTTGTTAAAACCGATCATCCTGGACAACTTGGCAGCTTGTCATGGGCACTCCAGGTCTGCCAGAATAGTTCAGTGTGTCGACCTGATTTTGGAAACTTTGGACTAGATAAGTCCGCTGAATTCAGGTTACTCCGTAAAAACCGTGCGTTGAAATGAATATCCAAGGTTAATCAGTTAAGTAGTTTTAGGAATTTTGCCTTGAGACTGGGCTGCACTGAAGGATTCGGTGCTCCATGTTTGTGACTACTTGAGTTCATTTCCGTGATTTATACAAAGTCTAGGTGATTCTTCAGTGATTCTAAGCATTACTCTTAAATTTTACGTTGCCAGAAATACTTTTAGTTTTGTTCCTCAACTAAGACCATATGGTGTTGAAATATAGCCACACGTAAATGAAAAGTAGTTATTTCATTTCTGAGTTAAAGAAAAAAAATAGAAATCTAGCTCAGTAAAACTGTCACAATCCAGCCATGATAATTATAATGTGTCATTTGGCTATAGTTCTTTTACATGTAGTTTTAAAAAAAAATTTTTTTTTTAGCATTTATTTATTTTTGAGAGACAGAGACAAAGCATGAGTGGGGGAGGAGCAGAGAGAGACAGGGAGACACAGAATCTGAAGCACATTCCAGGCTCTGAGCGGTCGGCACAGAGCCCAATGCGGGGCTCGAACTCATGGACCGTGAGATTGTGACCCGAGCCGAAGTCGGACGCTTAACCGACTGAGCCACCCAGGCACCCTTACCTGTAGTTTTTATTAGCCATTTCAGTGTTGTGATGGCTGTAAAAAGGCATTTTGTTGCCCACCGCAGAGATGAAGAAAGCAAGGCTCAGAGAAGTTAAGTGACTGATCCAAGGCCACTGATAAACTTCTGATTCGAAGGCACAAGCTATGAGATTCCCCTCTCTTCCCTCCCCCACCCCCCCCCCCCCCCCCATTAAAACAAAAAGGAAAAAGGCAAAAGTGTTGAATTCTGTGGCACCAGCTCTGGCTTGGAACTATTTAAACAATATGGGCACTTGCATTTTCTTTCTCTAAACACAGTGTTATTTCCCAGTGTCATTTCTCTGTTTGGACTCGGAGTTATAAATCCCTTTCATTTTGATGTTCTTAATAGATGTTGATTGGTAGAATGCCATGCCTAGTCTTTATGTTCGATATATCATGTATTACCTGCAAAGTGCTTCTTTGCTTCGTACAATCTTTTGGTTTTACCTTTTGATCTAGAGATAAAACAGGCAGAAGCAATGTGATTCCTGTCTTTAATGTAATAGGATTCCAGACATTAGGAATTTCCACTTCAGAATGCAGCCGGAAGTGGGGAATGGGTTCATTCAACAATGATGTTTTGTTGGGTGAATTGTGTTGGTTGCTTACAAGGATGTGTGTGTTCACTTAGAAGCAGTAAGAGCAGGTTTTTGCTTTCCAACAAATCATTCTTGGAAAGTGGTTCTCAGCTGCTGTAGATAAGGTAAAATATAGAATACATTTGGTTTAGGAAAAGTTTACATTTTAATTTTTTTTTTTTTTTCTTTTGAGGAAGCCATGGAACTTCCAATCTGCGGGGAAAAAGTTTCCTCATTCCAGTTTTTTTGTCGAGGTCAGTTTAGCGGCTCACTTATGCCTCAGGGGTTGAGATTTTTATAGTGTGTGTTAAATCAGTGCCATGATTTGACCCAAGAGAATAAGACTTAGGGAAAAAGAAAAGAAAAGAAAGGAAAAGAAAAGAAAAGAAAAGAAAAAAATCTCAGCATTGCCAGTAAGAGACTTTTTTTTTTAAGAACCGAATTTCAGATCCACACTTTAGAAAGATATAGTCAGCAACCCAATGAAATTTAGGATGAGGCAAATTCTCCGTCTGCCCCCGAATATTCTCTCACTGCAAACAATACACAAGGTTTAGGAATCAAGCCTAAAGGTTAAAGGTTCTTGCTGTCAAGCCAAAAAGGGAGGAAAGAGGTATACTGAAGCATGTCAGTTTCCAGATTCTGGGGCCAAGCTGCTGTTCTTGAAAGGAACAAGGCATCTTCAGAAAAATGTGGTTATCAAACAAGGGGTCAAAGTTTATCTCTAGGTCAATGAAAGGGGGGGGGGAGGGCCATCCTTCAGGCTCTGAATATAAGCTTTGTATTTAAATAAATTTGTGGCGAAATATTCAGTTCTTAAAAAATTACCCTATAAGGATTATTAAAGGTTAGTTACTAATGGAATAAAAATTGTTCTCACTTATAATTCATATGGAGTAATAATACTAATAATAGGTGTAGGAAAATAAATCTTCACATACGTAGTTTAATCGTCAAAACAATGCCGTGAGGGACATACGCCCACTCTGTGGATGAAATACTCGAGGCTTAGATGCATGAGCATCTCTTCTAAGGTTATAGATAGGGGCACATAAATACACTGTTCCTTCCACCCCTCTTCCTCCAAAAACAAACAAAAAAAGGATGGTGGCGATGTGAATTAGTCCTCATTTGATTTAACATAAAATACAAATGTGCCCCAGAGCGTTCCAGAAAACCAAGTGGGTTTTAGGATGGAAGGACGTCTCTCGAATATTCCTCTTCCTTGAAGCGGTCTTTTTTTTTCTCCCCTTTCCCCCAGAAGGGTCTGCGGTTCTGTCCCCGCCTGGGTTCCCACAGCCCTCCGGTGTGGGAACGCCTCGAGGCCAGGCGGCGCAGGCGACCCCCGCGGGCCCCAAAGCCCCAGAGCGCAAGGTCCCTGCGCTGCCGGGAGCCTTCCAGCCCCGGAGGCCCTGGGCTCCGCGCGGCTCTCAGATGCCAAGGGCCCCAGAGTCCCCAGGACTCCTCATTGTTTCCTGGAAAAATATCCCAGTGGGACTTTTGGATCGGTGGCCACGGGCATGCACGTCCCTGGGCCTTCTAAACAGACCAATGAGCAGGTAGTTCATTTGGTGACCTTTCCTACACATAATCATGAGTGACTTTGCAACAATGTCTGGAAAATAGGCAGTGAGTTGCTTCGTGGAGATCACGGGCAACAGGAGTCTCCAGAACGAGCGTGATAAAGCCTCCAAGAATTATTTAAAAGTTCACTGGTGATGCAGGTTTTGACTTCTCTGGTAGCTGTTGGGGCAGAAAAATAATTGTCCTAGGCTTGTACGAGTGCTCAAAACATGTAAGTGAAGTATTAATTGGCCCTTTATGTTTGGCTGCATGAGTTAAAAGCGAAGGAAAACAAAATCCATCTTGAATTACGATGATGTGCAAAATTCCAATAGGCAGACAAAGAGGGTGAAGAGTTAGAAATTCTGAAGGTCTGAACATGCCGAGCCATTTATTGAAGAAATATTGATTGGGTCCCTGTTGGGAGAAGGCACCCGGAGACATTTAAACGAAGTGTAGACAGTTTAAAGTGTATATCTATGTGGAACCTGCTCCCCCCCCCCCCCCATTTAGTACTGTTTTTCCTCACCAAAAAAAATGGCCTGTGGACTGTTGCCCCTGTTGTGTGCTCACTCTGTGAATATTTTCCAGATTTTACTAGCGGGTTATACAACCTGTTGTGACTATTACTAGTTGTATTTCACTGTCTCCAACGTGCCTTATTAAACAAAAGTTATCTCACAGCTCCGGGAGTCACTTCAGTGCTGCAGTTTGAGCTTTAGGGTTTAGGGTCGGGTGGCCGCATCTGTGCTTTGAGGGAGAGTCGGTCTAGGGACAGTGTACAATTTCAAAATGGAGAGCCAGTTCATCAAATTCAATGCCGGCTTTCTGGGATGGAGTCAGGTTACTTTCCCCAACACAAGTTGTGTCCTGGGAGCATCGCATTAAAAGTACCGTATTGGCACTCACGTCCTGAGTTTCAGGAAAAGGAAACGTGAAAGACTGTCCGTACATCGCTGTTAGATACAGTATTTTGTTTTTGTATTTATGAGAAATTGAGACTTCCAGGCTACTAGGGAAGAAAAGTTAATTCCTTGCAGTAGAGAAATCAAAGAGCAGTTTCCGAGTCTCCCCCGGGCTGAGCCTGGAGGAGGTTAGGGGGTCTTTGTGCCTGGGGGATTGTCTCAGTGGGAGTGGAGAGGGGGAGCGGGAGGGATCAGGAAGTGCCTTCCTCGGTGTGAGCCCAGGGATCAAGGAGGGATGGGGGAGGAGAGGGGGGAGCGGGCTGAGAGGGAGGGGTGGCGGGGATCAGGGAATCTTCCAGGGATGGTGAGCACAGTCCTTGTGGCTGGTTGGAGGGAAGAATGGTTTTCTGTGAGCAGAAAAAGTCCCTCGTGGGAACTGTGAAAACACTCAAGAGGATGTGCCTGTCGGGCCAGTTTGCCCCCTTGGAATGTGATTGGACCTAGTACAGCCCCAATCCCAGAAGGAAGAAAAGAGTCCGTGGGCTCTGATGCTTCCAATGACAGGACCTGGCACAAGCCATAGGGAGGTGATAGCTCATCTTCAAGGAGGCTCTTGAACTGTGGGTAAGGAATATGACTGGGCATGTATATCATCACTGCCCAGTTAGGGACGTTTTCTCAAATGCACCTGAGCTCTCGTGGTAGGAAAGTGTGCGCCTCTGTCAGTTCACAGAGGAGTCTTGGAGCACATCTCTTTTGAGCTTAATATGTAGCTGAAATGCTATCCTCCCCCCCCCCTCCAAGAAAAGGAAAAAAAGAAAAGAAAGGCCATCGTCACAACACCATGCAAATTAGGAATGATCACCCTTGTTTTACACATGAGTTCCTTGGGGTTGGAGGAGATCAGGTAGCCTTTTGAGGGCCATAGTGGCAGAAAAATGACAGATCCAGGATTTGACTCTCCACATGTTAGGCGAAAACCTAGCCCAGTGGTACGCCGACTTCACGGAATCTACCAGTCGCACATAAGAGAACCTGAGTTAGTGTATGTAAGGTGCTCAGAGCATTGACTGACACGGTAAACGCCAGACAAATGTTATCAGTATTACACTTAATTTCTGGGTTCCTTGCTTAAAAGACCATTTCTAGGATCAATTTCAGGTGATTTGGATTTTGCAGAACAGGGGTCGGGCTTAGATACCATCATTTTCCTCAAACACCTCAGGTGATTCTGATGCAGATGTTGGTAGATGATTTGCACAATATTCCCATGTAATAGTGATGCTGAGATTTTATCACCCAATGAGGACGCTCCAGCAAGAAGGATACCCCTTTCCCATCTCCTTGAGGCTTTGACCACATTTAGGCAGGGCAGACATTTCCTACCATCACCTACCATACGCCTGACTCATTCTCAGTATTAAAATCAGATCCCATGGCTCACGGTTTTGAAGACTATATACATTCCCTTTTTCTCCAGTGAAATCTGTAAATGTGTTTGGCTATTGAGCCAGACAAAATCTCTATTTCTATTGATATTGCAACGTGCTCAACCGAATTGAGAATAGAACGTTTAATTGTAAGCCTTAAGCATAGGACACTCTGTGATACATGCGTTTTGACATTAACTGAGGTGTTTGATATCCTCATACCCTAGAGCGATAGGAAAATACTATGAAAAGAAGATCTCGAAGAGATCTTTGGGCGTTCTCAGCCAGCCACGATACTCTCTTGCATCCTAAGTAATCATGGCATTGATGTCTCCATCAGTGGAGGGGCAGACCCAGAGGTGGGTCTCAGAGGTGCCTTTGTGGTAAAATAATACTCAGAGACTCTGGGAAACCTAGATTTCCAAAGGTCTTTCTGGACATGGAAGAGTCCTTGAATTTCAGACCTCCAGGGTAACCTTGTATGTTTAAAGCATCGATGGTTCTTATTGTAGGAGGAAGCATGTCAGAACAGACCAGCATACTTGGATCCAACAAACCCAATCTAAATGTAAGGGTGGGACAAGACTGTGACGGCCACCCCCTCGCCTCCCCTGGCAAAGAATGTATCTACCGAACACATATTGGGATTGGGAGTCCAACTGTCTTGTGAATAAATGAATGCAAACTTAGAGAAAAATGTTGTGACGAAGTTATTAAAAACTTTGACCTTTTTTTTTTTTCCCTCCCTGGGAAAGAGAGCATGTGTCTCAACGTATTTATCTTTGACAACTTGTTTTATTGCCGTTTCTGGTGGTGCACCATCTAGATTGATTGGTATCGACATCCGGAGTCTTCCTTAGCATGAAGTGTTGAATCCTTGAATCACACCCCAACGTGTCTTCAGTGTTCGAGAAAGTTAGCACACTAATGTCAAACCAGGATATACGTTTTATACTTCAACACCGTGGCTTACCTTTAGGTTGCCTTTCTGTAGTACTCTGCATTTTTCAGGGACTCTTCATACCCCTGTGAATTGGTTCCTCATAATCGCCTGTGGCTTGTTATTACTCCTTTACAAATGGGGAATGTGAGAGCGATACAGTTTAGGCAACGTGCCCAACAGACCATCTGGGTTGAGAACAGGATCCTGGGAATAGAATATGTCTCTCTTCTGTGCTGCTTCTAGCTTCCTTGTTTAGCGGATTGGTAAATTTGCTGCCCTGGTGGTGGCAATTTGGATAAACAGGGTGAGAGTGGTGTATAGGGCATCAGGGCATAGGACTAGGGAGTGAGGTGACAACTGCGTTTCTACCGTTTCTGTGGGTGTAACCGGTGGCTCATGGCAGAGGTCATCGAGTGTATCACATAGAGATCCAAGATAATCCAAGAGTCCGAAGTCAAAGCAAGCGTCGACATGAAACTTAAGTGACCGCAACAGCAAGACTCACATCCCCCGGAAAACTGTTGTCCAATCAGAAGAGTTTCCTCATTCTCTGTCTTCTTGTGAGCTGAGCAATAGCGTGGTTCTTGGGTGTAATTAGCCCATGAATTACATGTGGCACCGGCTGTATGAAGTTGAGTAACAACACAGAGACCTGGATTCTTGTGGGAAAAAGTCCCCCACAATTCTGGCTTCATTCATGCCTGGACATGAGGGAATGACAGCAGCAGGAGATGGGGCCAGGCATCCCCTCCTACACACCACAGGAGGATTGGGACTTGAGACATGCTAGGGAAAAGTGAGAGTTTGGGCTCTGTATTTTGCGTGCCCTCGGATGGCGGTAGTGATGGTGGGCTTTGGGGATGAAGCTTGGCCCAGAATCAATAAACATGAATCTCCGTATACATTACATCAGACCCACCCCTCCACGCCATACTAGCCACCCGACTGTTTCTGTGCCTCAGCATTTCATCTGCAAAACAAGGGATGAACACAGTGTTCATTTGGTTTAGATGAATGAAAGCAAGTAAAGGTGTTTGACATGGTACCTGGTGCAAATTGAGTCCCCATAAAATGTTGGTCGTTGTATAGGCCAGGCCATTTTTTTTTTTTTTTCCTGCAAAGGGCTATAGAGTGAGTGTTTTTGGTTTTGCAGACCATTGGTCTCTGTCAGCTTGCCTTTGTAGCACGTGATCACAAAAGATATAGAAGTGTGTGGCTATGTCCTAATAATCTGTATTTATGGACGCGGAGATTTCCTTTAGTCTTTCTGTGCTGATGTTATTCTTAACAATTTTTAAATGTTTTTATTTATTTTTGAGAGAGAGAGAGCAAGCAGGAGAGGGGCAGAGAGAGAGAGAGAGGGAGATACAGAATCCGAAGCAGGCTCCAGGCTCTGAGCTGTCAGCACAGAGCCTGATGCGGGATTCGAACTCATGAACTGCAAGATCATGACCTGAGCTGAAGTCAGACACTTAACGGGCTGAGCCAGCCAGTTGCTCTTGATGTTCTGCTTCCTTTGGATTTTTCCCCCAACCATTTAAAAGTGTAAAAACCATCCTTAGACCACAGGACATGCAGATACCGACAGTGGCTTGTGTTTGGCTGGTCCCTGGTGTAGACCTTCACGTCTTTAATTTGGAAGAAATTATGTGATTTCCTAGCACCACATCTTTGTTTGTGGTGATTCTCATGCTTAGGGTTCTTTCTGTTGGCATCTTCTGGTTATGCAGCAAAGCACCTGACAGTGGGAGGGGTGGGGGGGGGGTGGGGAGGGGGGTTGACAGTCCTCCTCACTCACCCCAAATTGGCTATCCAAATGGAACACTTCGAGAAGACCATTGAAGTAATAGGGTAGATGGTCCATAAGTGCAAATGTACATTTTTAATTTTGTGGAGTCTTAGCAAGTTCGGCTCAAAATTTCATGTGTAATAAATCTTTCTCACATGATGCGGTAGAACTGCTCTGAGATAAGTGGAAAGTAGTGTCTGATGTATTTACAAGTGCAAGGAAATGTAAAGGAATCTAGTCCCCAGTGAGTCATTTGGGGTAAAGCTATGTGACATCCTATACCCTATTCAGGATTTAAGAAATCTCAGATGAGAATAAAGCCACATCTTCAGATGCAAGTAAAGAAATGCAGGGGAGCCTGGGTGGCTCAGTTGGCTAAGCGTCTGACTTCTGCTCATGGTTTGTGGGTTTGAGCCCCGTGTGGGGCTCTGCGCTGACGGCTCAGAGCCTGCTTGTTGGGATTCTTTGTCTACTTCTCTCTCTGCTCCTCCCCTGCTCTCTCTCTCTCTTTCTCAAAAATAAATAGATAAACATTAAAAAAAAAAAGAAGAAGAAATGGAAGGTAGTATTTCACTGAGTGAAACTCTAATATCCTTGCGCTTGAAATAGTCAAACACTTGAAGCAAAGGCATTATTTTTCTCTATAACATTGTGATGGCCCCATTTCTTCTACTTCAGTTTCTAGAGTATCATATCTGGCCTACGTCTGGTGCAAGTCTCATTTTTCACGATATTTCTTTCCAAGTCTCTGTGCTGTGAATGTTTCCTAGGCAAGGTGTTACAAAGTCAGTTAACACGCGCAACCTTTTTGTGGTGTTTGTGATTAATTACTCTGCTATTTTTTCAAGTTTGGGAGGGTGCGGGTGGCGTCATCTTGTAGGTACAAAAAGACCTCACGTCCTGGCTAAAACGCTGAACTGATTCACGAGGTTGCTTGCAACTTCTCGTAAGAAGACCCAGGCTTTTTTGAGGGTACTTCTCAACACTGGAACTGTTTCCATTATTATAAAAGCCATACGTATTTATTGCAGAAAACATCTTAAAGTAGACTTTCCCCAAAC
Source organism: Panthera pardus (assembly GCF_024362965.1). NCBI lineage: Eukaryota > Metazoa > Chordata > Mammalia > Carnivora > Felidae > Panthera > Panthera pardus. The sequence goes on from NW_026526655.1 coordinate 15,782,700, forward strand.
ATTTCAATTGCATTCCGTTTGAGGCCCTAATGGGTATAAGCAACATGCACGTGGAAGGCACCACACCCGTGGTAGTGATTTCGCGAGGGTGTCACCAGGCTCATGAGATCCCTACCTAGGATATGTTCCAGGTTCCAAGATACTTCCTGAAGGTTAGAAGACAAAGCAAAATGGCTTCCCATATTTATCATGAAATTCTCTGAACGATCTGTGAAGGGCGTGTCTCCACTGTTATAGTTTATAGGATAAGCTTTACTCACAGGCTGTGGAAGTGGCTACGTCCAAGAGTTGATTTCAGCAGAATTGGGCAAGAAACGCCATGCCCCTGTGAAAGATTCTAGGTGGCTTATAATTATGATTACTGGTTGACTTGTCTGTCCCTGCTACTTGTGGTAGGATGGGTTGTCATTGCCACTGTTGATGGGTGTTTAGACCTTTCGTGGAGGGACGTGTGGATGTAGAAAGCGAGCGTCTTTCTCTTGTGCGTTGCATTTAGGGGCTTTCTGGCTTTAGCAGTGATTCATGAGCGGTAGTGGGTTTACAACAAAGCAAACTTCGGAACCTTCACTGATAAGGATGCCTTTCAAATTCCTGCAAAGGCCTCAACAGTGTGTCCCATGGTCATGTAATTTTGTAAAACATGCCAAATTAAGCTAGTTTTATGTCATTTAAAAATATTTATGTATTTGTTACTTATTTATTTTTGAGAAAGAGTGTGCACACGCACAAGCGAGTGGGGGAGGGGCAGAGGGAGGGTGGGGAGAGAGAGAGAGAATTTTAAGCAGGCTCCCCACCCAATGTGGAGCCCAACGTAGGGCTCAGTTTCACGACCCTGAGATCATGACCTGAGCTGAAATCAAGAGTTGGACGCTTAACCGACTGAACCACCCAGGTGCCCCTGTTCTTTGTTTAAAAGCAGCATTCCCAGCCACCAAACTGTAGAAACTTTAGGCTCCACAAAACATCGATCTGCTTCTGGCTCTATATTTTCAGGGTGGGACTTACTCAAACCTTTTTGGAAGGGAAGAAGAACGTCTTTGTTGAAAGATAAGTAGGATCCTGGAAGTTGAGGGTTCATCTTCCATAAGGCCTACAGTTGAAGAAGAAATTGCGAAAGGGAAAGATCTTCTCTGGGAAAGAAGCACGTAGACGCTGTTGGTGTCCTCCTGTATTCAAAGAAATTTGAGAAGTTTGGGAAAAAGAGGGGCACGTGTCTTCAGCTGATCAAAGAAGAACCTCTTATACACTCATCTTTTTCTTTTCTAGAGAAAGTGAAAGCCTTAATGCAATGCCATTTTAATTTGACATTGGCTAATACATTTTGTATAATTGGTGCTGCATCATCTCCTACAATAATAATGACAATATGGCGGTGATGGTGATGAGAAAAACATGCATGTTATGCGACTGTTACAGTTTACTGAGCACTTTGCCGTATTTTTTTCCTCATTGGCAATAACTGAAACCAAGAGAAAGTCTCTTTACCTATGGCCTGTGGATGCCTTTCAAATTAACTGGAGTCCTATGAAAGATTGAGGTAGAATGGGGTCTCTGTGCTTCTTTCAATATTCTTTCCTTATTTTGTGATGGAGCCGTGACACCATCAGTCAGCTTCTCTTTTGCAAATTCTTCAGCATCATGGCAGTCAAAATAACCATTGAACTTTGACACACAAAGCCAGCGCTCTTAGAATGGCCTCTAAGTTTTTGCTTGCAAAACTACTCATCTGGCAAGCACAGAACCAAGATCCCTCAAAACCTGCTCTCGGTGGTGTTTGCACTCATTAGATTTGTCTGTATGGACTTACTAGTTGCTCTGCTGACCTCTGACTGTTTGACCCATTAAATGAAAAAGCACTATTGGGACACACAACTAAATTTATAGTAATTCAAGGAAGTGGTCAGTCAGAGAAATGTATGGTTGCAAAAGAGCTGACCTCAAAGTTTAGTCAATAGTTCAGTTAAGAAGCACAAGTGCTGAATGTATGGAAAGTATGAAGTGCCCTTGCAGTCCAGAGAAAGGAGGGGTATTGATGGGTGGGGGGTTCCTGGGAAGTTTGGGGACCTATGAGGACATCATGTTAAGATGGGCAGAAAGGGCACGCCAGGTTCAGTTAGTTAGGGTGGGAAAATCAAGATAGGACCAGCCCTTGGTCCCTTTTGGCAAGCTCATGGGATTCTGGAAGAGTATGTTTGTTCCAGTCCAGTGAAAATAGTTCCATACAGTGAACCCTTAGCAGATTTTTGCATATGTGTTCAACTTTGCGTTAATCATTAGTGTTCAGGATGCCTGGGTGGCTCAGCTGGTTAAGCATCTGACTTTGGCTCAGGTCAGGATCTCACGGTTCATAGGTTTGAGCCCTGCTTCTGGCTCTGTGCTGACAGCTCAGAGCCTGGAGCCTGCTTCGGATTCTGTGTCTCCCTCATTCTCTGCCCCTTCCCGGCTTACGCTCTCTCTGTCTCTTTCAAAAATACATAAACATTAAAAAATTAAAAAAATTAATAGGTTTCTACATTTTAAAGCTGATTTACTCAGAAATACACTAATCATTATTTCTTATAAAAATGGTTATTAGTCATCTATATTTGAATATATATGTTACTTGAGCAAAGAAATTTGCTAATGGTACTAAGATGATAGAAATTATTTTCATGCATTTTAAGAGAGAAGGCCTGATGATTATATTCTCAACACTTATTTGGCTAATGCCTAGCTGGCTTGTTGAGACTTTGGGCAAATCCTTTTAAACACTCTGAGTGTCAACTTTATTTTTTTAAAAAGGATAATACTGTCTAACTCACAGAATTGTTAAAAAGATATAATAAAGAGTGTTAAAAGTCAGGAGCAAAAACAGCATCATTTAATGGTTAGATGTACATGGAATGGTTGAGAGGCTACATGTTTACTTTTTCCCCCCCAAGGCCCAATTTGAGTCCAAAGTCCATCTCATTTTGTTCATATTTATTTAAAAATTTTTGTTTGTTTGTTTGTTTCAAATAAGCTGTACACTCAACGTGGGGCTTGAACTCACAACCTCAAGATCAAGAATTGCCAGCCAGGTGCCCCTGATTCATCTTTATTTTTTTTATTTATTTAAAAAAAAATTTTTTTTTTAACGTTTATTTATTTTTGAGACAGAGAGAGACACAGAGTGTGAACAGGGGAGGGGCAGAGAGAGAGGGAGACACAGAATCTGAAACAGGCTCCAGGCTCTGAGCTGTCAGCACAGAGCCCGACGCAGGGCTCGAACTCACGGACCGTGAGATCATGACCTGAGCCAAAGTCGGACGCTTAACCGACTGAGCCACCCAGGCGCCCCCCCTGATTCATCTTTAGATTCAGTGGTTCTGGGAGGGGGACTGTAGCTACCAGAGCTGACTAGAAAATAGAAGTCAATTCAGCCACAGATCCACAGAAAATTATGCGCTGACACTGTGATAAAAAGGAAAGAACCAAAATTTAGAATTCAAAGATGTAAGTTTGAGATTTAACTCTGCCACTAACAAGCCAGGTGATGATAGAAGTATCATTTCATCTGTTTGAAACTCAGTCTTGTTTTGTTTTGAAGCTGTAAGGTAAAGTACAGTCTGATGATCTTTGAAATGATTTCTAGCTTTTAAAGTTCTAATGCTAAGCAGCACGTTTAACATAAAGCATGACCACTAGCAAGTAGTCGTAAAAAAGATTTTAAACAGTGATGTATTCATATCCCCGCCCCGCCCACCCCCCCGTAATTTACGTTGTTATTTACCTGGATGTCATCTTGCTGTGCTTCTGCTGGGTTTCTTCTCTAGCCGGCGTCCTGTTCTGTGTACATACTGATCCTACTCTGGCTTCTATCAGGGAGAAGGAAGCATTTTAGGGGCCCCCTCTTACTTAGTGATAGCCTAGTTAGAAATGGGGATAAGGATTGGGAGGAATGGTCAGTAAAGACAGCCACCTTGGATGCTTCAGGCCTTTGAGAAGCTTTTAAACAAGACTGGCTTATTTATAGTGAGATGTACGGGAACAGCTTCTGTGCTTGTTGGAGTGAATTATATGCTGGTGTCCTGTGAATGCAGTGCGAGCACATGTCATTTATCTTGGTCCCTATATAGAGAGATGGGCACATGCTTATATTTGCACATTCAAATGTATCTGCAGGTGTATATGAGTAAACAGGAAGGAGTAGTGCTACAGAATCTCAGAACTCAAGTTAAATTTGCACATAACAATACTATCAACCAAATTTGTTGTTATTACCAAAACGACAAAGATAAATTCATTTGAATGTTTGCTGGAGGGAAGAGTTTTATTTACCCTTTTAAGGTGTAATTAATCAAGAAAGAGGTTTTAAAAACTTACATTTTGTTAATGATATACACAGAACAAAAGAATGGAAAGAAACAAGTAAAGAAGTTTGGTCAATCTATATCTAACTCTTGTTCTGTCCATCCATTCATCCAACCAGCCAGCCAGCCAGCCAGCCAAACGTCCATTTATAGAATCTAACTCCTTAATTTAAAATCAATAGTGATTGTTTTGGATTCTGGGGTTATCTTTTTTTTTTTTTTTGCACTGCCCAAATTTTATTTTTTACTGTAATGTACATTTACCGTGTGAAAACACAAGTGCCCCCAAAATAGAAAATATATTTTGTCGACGAAACTCTTCTTAGGAATAAACTTATCGTTGGGTAGTGAAGAGTAGGACTTGAGTTTGAATTGGATTAAATATTAGCACTATCCTGACATGCTGATGGGGTGATTCCCAGTTAAAATCACTGGCTGGCGTGAGTGGAAAACATGAGTAGGACTATCTTTGGTTTCCATCCAAGAGGGTCTGTAATTTATTCAAAGCTGCCAAGGATCAGGACATGTTTTCAGACCCTCACTCTCCCACTCTCGTCCCTCAGAGCAGGCTTTCCCAACTCAAAAGGACTTGTCATCAGTCTTTTGGGAAAGGAGTGCCTGGGGTCAACCCACTGACTCTAAAATCACTTACTGCATTATTACTCGTCTTTGCTAGGATGGACAGCTCACCCTCTTCTCTTCTTTCTTCTCTCCTCTCCATTGCTCCCTTCTACCCAGCATTTCCTTATTAATTTCCCTTCAGTTCTGAAAGATTATTCCTGAAAAGGCAACGTAGAGGGGCAAGGCAGTTGTCTAGTAATTCACATAGAAGCCGGCTACCGAAGACATCCTTGTATTTTTTTTTTTTTTCTTCTTCTGAGACTGGGTGCCTGAGCTGTTCACACTGGCTGGGAACACTAATCAACACGATCAGAGAGTGAATTGGTTAAAACTATATTTCAATTTTGTTTTTTAGACGTGTATCAGTAGACATAAAAGCAGATGCGAATTTGCCTCCGAGCAAACATATTCAAAGCTCTTTCCCATGGAAACCAAAATGAATGTTGGCATAGAGGGGAGGCCAAGTATATTTAATTTCTTTTAGGCTAGTTGCCTGATTTTTGATCCATCAGCCTTCTTGTTCAGGCCCTGAGGTACTTGGGAGCACAGAATTTATTTACTTTCAGAGCTACCTTAAACATTGACACACAGCACAGACACGTGTCCTGGGTCAGCAAGAGTAGAGTACCCTGGCCAACATTTTGGATTTCTAAGGGAATTAGATATGCAGCAAGAGTTGAATATCCTTTTTAATTGGATACATGTATACCGGCTGATTATAGACAGGATCTTTGGAAGAGGTAGCAGATGAGACATTGGACGAGGCTCTTGTTTCACGAATTTGGGAATTTCTACAAGGCTTCAGTGGCCACTTTTCCCTCAGTCTTAACCTAGAGAGAGAATTTTCCTCATGCTAGTCCTTTATGCCTAGTGAGCTTGGACAATATGGTGGTGAAGGGAGGCAGAGGGGGGCCATATTTGCTGAGGATATATTGCTCGTCGGGAACTGTTCTGTGCTTTACAAACGCTCGCCTTTCCTTTAAATCAGCCTTTGAGGCAGGTGTGTTGAGCCACACTTACTAATGAAAGAACCGGTTTCAAGGGTTAAGCAGCTTTCCCCATATCAGAGAGGAAGTGGCCCATTGGGCATTTGGAGCTGACTGGCCTGTCTCCAGGACTGGAGGTCTTCTGCCAGGACGGCCAGCTTTGTGTGCCCAGACCTCTGGAATCACTTCTGAGTTCAATGGTGACTGTTGCTCAGACGCAAAGAGAAGAAAACAACATTTCAAAAAGCGGGGAGGTTGATAAATCGTTCATATCCTCTACTTAGTCATCTCGACCGGTTGGCCAACTTCCCAGACCTGAGCCTCATACCTCTGCAGGCCGAAGGGGTGAAATCACTGTCTCTTCCTCGTTTTCCCTTCCCTCCCAGCCTCGACTGAAGTTTCTTGCGCAGTAGGTATTCCGTGAATGATTTTTGATGGTGACCTTGATGTTGCCACTAATTCCTGTGCCAGCGAGAATTAAGCTCAGCCTCCTCTCTTGCCTCCAGGAAAAGTTTCCTCTTTCGCTTATGTTCAGTTATTACCTCTTTCTCTCTTCCAAGAAGCCATAATTGGCCCAGGTAAGATTTGGATTTTCAAAACCAGCTTCCTGTGCTGCCCCTTTTCTGAAATCCTCACGGAATCCCGTAGGAGACAAAAAGCAAAGAAACAATCTTGAAATGCCATATGGGAGGTGTCAGTGAAAGCATCTATGTATGAATTTGATCTCTATATTAAAGATCACAGGCTCACAGAATCTATGGCTCCGTTATTTGGTAAATAATGTATCTAGGTGTTTCAGCCTTGAGAGGCCGTTTAATCCCCCTGTTGCTGCAGGACACGGCTGGGTTATCATCTTCTGTGTGTACCCAGGCTTGGCCTCCGTGGAGAGAGCACTGCGGTGGGAGCCAGGTGATGCGACTTTTGCTTTCTGGCTTTAAGTCCACACATTATTCATTTTTGCATCCTCGGTGCCGAGGACAACATCAGCCGCTGTTTCCTGAAGCATGTGTGTGAATCTGGACAACCCTGCTTGCTCTTTGGGCTTCAGCTCTGAGATGAAGGGACTGGCCTAGGGTTTCTGATGTTTCAGCAATTGTAGGAATGCTTTCCCCTGGTCTGTCCAGGCTGTCAGGCCTCTATCTCTTTATGTAGGTTTCTGGCACAAAAGGTGTCGTATTTAACTTCCTTCTTAAATCTGCCTTTCTTGTGTTTGGTTTCCCCCCCCCGCCCCGAATATCTCCCACCATGCTAATCCTGACAAAATTTAGTTGTCGGTAAAACAGCGTGGGTCGCGTGTGTCTTTGCTAGTCCTGTCTCAATAAGGGTGGCAAAAGCGTTCTTTTGTTTTTCTACCCCCTGAAAGGCTCTTTGTGCAACTTGTTATCTCTTTTTTGTATTCTGCTTTGGATTTATTTGTCGACGTGAAAGTGACTGATGCACACAATGGCAAAAATATCCAGTCGTGGGAAATAAAGGTGAAGGCAGGGTGGTTCTTTGTCTTTGTCCACTGTGTCGCGAATCAGGTGGTGTCTTATTTTAAAGCTCTGTATACATAGCTAGGGTTTCCGTTTCATAGCCAGCGATCTCTGTTAGTAACTGTGCATAACATAATTTTCACACACACCAACCACCACTGAGAATACCACTCACCTTTTATAGTCGTGTTTTCACAACTGATTTGCAGAGTTGACTGTGACATCTGAGTCCTGGCAGTGTAGACCAGGAAGAAAAAAAATGTGATGATATTGGCTACAGTTTTTCTTCCAGCCCACATCAATCTTCCTCCTCAAATGGCAATGCTAATTAGATCTTATATTTGATACATACGATCTTATATTTGGATAACCTCTCTGCGTTCTCATGGATCAGGTAGGTTACATTACTCCCCAGACCTCATTTTTTCCCCCCTCTCATCTTTAAGATGGGGGTGACAACACTTCTCCAATAGGGTTTTGGGAAAAATGAAAGAACGTGTACATGAAGGAGGAAGGAAGCAGGAGTTGACTATAACAGGCAGTCAGTGAGTCAGAATAGCAGCCTTTCATATATCACTGTTGCTACCGTTGACTTAATTTTGCCCAGAATGTTGAAGGAATCATCACAAGAGGGATTTTGAGGGACCCATGTTCTGTCTCTGGGTAACCAGTTTACAAAGACATGATTTCAGAGGTAAGCTGTCCTGCATGGCAGTGGATGAACCACACTTGGACCGGGGTGGGGGAAAAAAATGTGGTTTCAATTCAGATGCAGTAACAAAAACAGTAGCCAAATCTCAGACAGCAAGTCTTTTGCAACATGGTGTCCCCCACCCCCCACCATAGTAAAGAGATATGGAAGAAAGATACCTAATTACCACATGGAACATCATCTTGTGGTCCATTTCACAGGTTTCCCCCCCCCCCCCATTTGTAACATCTTAGAAATGCAGACTTAATCGTGAGAGATTAAAAATGCCTATTGTTCTTTCAAAGGGTTTGCAGTGTTCGGATTCCTCCCCCGGCCCCAACTCCCTTCTGTTGAAAATCTAGGAGTTGTCCCATTTTTAGCAAGTAATAACTGTGTCAAGCTGTGCCGGCAAAAATGTCCCAACACAACTGTTAATAAGCATTGTCATTTTAAGCATGAAACAGTTTAGCTAATGATTTATCTCTTATAATGTAGCACTCGGGGCAGCTGTATGATTGGTCTCTTTAGCAAGTCAAGTAATTTCTTTAACAAAATGTTAAGCACAGATGGGCCAGAAGCTGTCAGTTAACTATTATTGTGTCTACATCTGCTTGCTTTCAATGCACTGTTTTATGTATTCAGTCAGTAACTTAGCCGCAGCTCCGTGAAAAGGCGAACCTACTCTGATTGGCAAATAAAATGTTCATTTGTCTCTTCTTCCTATTGTTTTGTTTTGGTAACACATGTCAGCAGCTCAATTACCCAGTTCATTAACAGCTCCCAAAGGACATGATGGCCAGCCCGTGATAAGAGGGCCATTGTGGCACATATGGTCAATAATGGCCTCTCTCTTGGCAATTGTAAATAAAAGTCACTTGGCTCTTTTCCTTTCACGAGAACTACCGTTTTCCTGTTCCCCTTCAGTGTGCAAATTACCTTTCTTTGCTCCATGCAGCCCAATCCCCGGGAAACCAGAACCTAGCTTCCCTGCTTTTAGGGCCATGGGGACTTAACACGGAGAGAGCGAGCTCTGGTTCTTAATTTTAATTATGACTGACTTTTAAGCTCTTGAGGGGGGAAATTCTTATCATGGGAGACTATTCTTAGAAAGCTGTTAACTGATTAATTAGTCAACTAATCAGTTTTCCTAATTGAATAGCAACACATTTTCTTGGGGCTTTCCTCTGTTTCTCTTTGAAATGCTCCAGTGGCAGTGACCACGGCGTTTTTAAAAAGCCGTTAAACAACTTTAAATAAAAATCGTTTGCAGGGGTGGGGTAGGGAGGTGTCACTTCATCTTTTCCCTCGGTGAGAGAGATTCATGTTGTTGAGAGCAATTCTTGTCACGCGCACCTCCAGGTCGTAAACCAGAGGGTTCAAGAAGCCACCGAGGTAATCTGGGGTTCAAGAAGCCACCGAGGTAATCTGGGTCAGCGTCAGGGTCTCTAAGCAAGTAAGGATGCGTCCTGCACTTGAAGCCTGGGGAGGGAGGTGCTGAAACGCTTTGGTCACGATTCTGCGGCTCCCCCAGACGAGATGCTGCTGTAATCGCGGAAGAAAAAGGGCCCAGGCAGGTTTTTCCTTAAATGTATCAAGTGCATATGGCTGTTACAGGCCATTTACTGGCGGGGCTGTGACGAACAAGGAAGCATAAGCCTTTCTTTCTGGCTTTGTTGTTACAAGGGAGGCCTTTGCGGTGACCGATGATCAGGCGACGGCCGCCGGCCGGCCGTTGGGACGAACTCCACTCGGAGTTAAGGTGTCTCAGCGTAACCTAGCTGCAGGTGCGGTGCGCACCTGACATTGCGCCGAGATCGGGACCTTAGGCTCTGGGGGGTCTTTGGGGCCGTGCTGCTCATCGCCTGGGAGGCAGCTTGGCCGCTCTGGCGGCTCCATAGCTCTTATCTTAAGTAAACACCCAACGGTCCATGTCGTGCACTTGCGAGAACTCCGGGGCGGGTGTGCAGCACGCGCGGCCGGCCGGATTCATAACCAATCTGTACTCTCCTCCCGGGGCGGCAGGCACTCGGGGAGTTGTTGAGTGTCAGGGTTTATTTGTGCTATTTTGATTAGCACCAACCTGGCAGGAGCTTATTTTCCTTCTAATGACCCCGTGCTGCGAGAAGGCGGCTTCCGAGGGAAGGACCTGGGGGCGGGGGGAGGGGAATAGCGTTACATCTCTGCAGCCCCCAAATGGGGACTGCGGGGCAGGGGCCGCAGTGGGGAAGTGGCTGCGGGTCTTAATTAGATGGAGTGTTCTGAAAAGAACCTTTCTTGGAGAAAGCCCAGAATATTCTTGCCACAGATCGTCCTACCTCCTTTTATTTTATTCTTATTCTTTTTTTTTTCTGGGGGGGGGGTACTTGTTAAAGATTCTTGGCTGGCACCTTCGGAGAAGTTGTAGAGGCGACAAAAAGCAAAACAGGACCCCCTCCCCTCCACATGGACCACCGATGAGGTGACGGGCCATTTCTCCCTGTTTATCCACCAGCAAAGTAACAGCTCCTCAAATTGTCCCTGAGTCAGGAACTCTGGGAAGTTCTCTTGAATGCTTGATCGTTTGTTAGGTCACTCGCGCACTTTCTACATCCACCTTTGGATTTGGTCGTCAGTCTTCCCGTGTGTTCCTTTCAGGCGGGTATCTCTTTTCCTTTCTGTATCTCTTTTCTTTTCTTGACCTAGATAGGATTTAAACACACTTAAAAAAAATAATGTCGCCGATTACTTCTCAGCTTGTGAATTAATGTGGAAGAGAAGGTTCCAGGTGCTGAAGTCTCTAGACTGGCTTGGATTAACCCCTACTGTGCATCCATTTCAACCCCCCCCCCCCCCCCCCCCCCCCGCCCCTGGAAGAAAAAAAAAAAAAAAAACCAACCTCCCCTTTCTCATCCACTCCCGGCTTTCTTTGTGTCTGCTGCTCCCTGCCAGGCAGGTGTCAGACCCCTGAATGAGGGTAAAATGCCCCGTTGATGGATTCCACAGATGGAGCGTGGAAATCGGTAGAATAGGCCTCAGCCACAGGCCATTTCTTGGGATCCAACAAAAGCCTCCAAATAAGTCAACAAAAATCCCAAAGATCACAAAGGGAAAATGTCATTTGTCATTTACTCTGGGTCTGTGAGGGAATATCAGTCTTGCCTCACTCGTCCTGGCTTTCACCCGAGTAAACACGAGAGAGGTCATTCACATCTCTCTCAGTGGAGAAGGGCCACCTCACATCAGAAAACAGTTAGCTGTCCCATCGTCCCCTTCATGCTGGATGGCAAAACTCACAAACGCAGGAGACATTCTGCAGTTAGCCGAGTGGGTGCCTCAAACTTCGAGCTGACCCGTCAAAGACCTTGTGGAATATACCTGCCAGGTCCCCTAAGACCTTCAGATATGGGAGGAAGTGGTCTCAGGGAGCTCTCAGGCACGATTCTTACTTTAATTTGTGTTGTATTATTGTTATTTTTTAATCAGCAAGACACAGCTTTGAGTACAAATGCTGATAGGTCGAGCTTGCAAAGATTAGTACAGACGAAAAGACCGTCCGATTTGGTCTGGGGCCATCTTAGAGTGAATGACTGATGATGACGTTCAGCCTCAGAGCCCGCAGAGAGAGATCCCCCCCACCTCCTCTGTGTCTGTAAATTGCATCGTATTCTATCTGGGACAAACATAGAGTTTAAATGGTTGTCATGTTTTGATTCTTTAATTATTCAAATGAAAGGTCTTGCTGAGAAGAAAGACAGTGTGCCAAATTCATGCTTGTGAATTATTTTGTTTCTCCATTTTTTGCCTGTCTCCCATCTCTGAATTATATTGGTCTGGAAACCAATAATTATAGAAGTCCACATGACTAAATCCCTATAAAATTGAGGTAAGATCTCATGTATAATAGCGTTAACTAGGATGAAATATTTCTTCAGGCTACAGAAGAGGTCACAAGGGGTTAACGGACAAAGACATACTCTCTAATTCTGTAATTCCTTCTTTAATTAAACTTCATGGTTGGTCCGCTGGTGGTAAATACTTCTGCCTTCTCCTCCCAGTTTGATTTGTTTCCGAAGGAAGAATTTGTAATCCTGTGGGGGTAATGATTGTTGCCTATGCTTGACCTCTTTCTCTCTCTCTCTCTCTCTCTTTTTTTTTTTAAACTGATGATGTCCACATTCCCAAGGTTAATCTTGGGAGTTAATGTGAAATCATTGGGGTCACTAAAAATTTGGCTCCTGAGACCTAAAATTAGCTTGAGAGGGAAAAGGAAGAAATAACCTTTCATACAAAGCACGGAACTGAAACACTGAGGCACCTGGGGAGAGGTGACTGTTTCCCCCGGATCACTCTGGGGCGTGTACTGAATAACTTGTGAATACCCCAACAGATTTCAAGTTATTTATTCCTGCACTTTTGTCTGAAAACAGTTTGAGGTTACTTTACAGGGCTTGAGATCCTTTCACTAAGATGTTTTTAATAGCAAAAAAGAAGGATTTTGTAAAGCTGTAAAATGAGTGATCAGTTCAACTGCTTGTGACCAATAGTATCTTCTAGATTGACGCTGGATCTTATGACCAGGGCTCTGCGATGATTCTTAAGGGAGACTTCAAATGGTCAGACTATTTTGTTTTCTTAAATAAATTCATTCAGCATCTTGGCAAATGGATTAGTTTCTTAGGGCTTTACCCTTGTTTAACGACTACACTTGAATATACAAAGAATTCAATAAATGTTCATTGAATGGAATTAAATTCGATCAGGAAATTGATTTGGTGTCTAATATTAAACGGTTGTGTTTTCATAAATTTCCTTTGATTCTAGGAAGTTTTTGAAAACCTGGGACAAATGAGTCATTGGTGGCAATCAGCTAAATAACTTGTATTAGAATTCCTGTTTGGATTTGTTTCTGGTATTTCTCTTCAAAAGGACCGTGTGTGTGTGTGTGTGTGTGTGTGCGCGCGCGCGTGTGCATGTGTGCACACACACGTGAGAGAGAGAGAGAGAGAGAAGAAGGAACTGAGCACCTATTTAGAACATACCAGGCTAGAAGAAAGAAAGTATGTCCTCCGAAGCCCCATACACCTGGATCAAATCCTAGCTTCCTTAGTCACGTGATCTGAATAATGTTGTCTCTGAGTCTCAGTTTCCTTTTTTTGTACAAAGGGGTATTTATTTCACAGGGTTTTTGTGTACTTACATTGGTAAGAGAGAGGTTTGCTCCAGGCTCATTGGAGACATTGAATTACACTCACGTATAAGTCAGAAAATGGATTGTGAGGGGGTTTTGAAAATAGAGTCAAAACTTTCAAGGTCTGATAAGAATATGGATTGGGGTAAAATTGGAGAATTATGCAATTTAGAGCAATAGAATCTCCACTCAGAAAGTCATGTATCATATGTTGGTGTGGGTTTCTTAGGAGAGCTGTTCTGGAATTTCAAGTTGGGGAACAATATCTCTATTTAATGAATAATAAAGCAAACTTTGTGAAGGCGTGTGTAGAATATGACTGAGTAACTTAAATGCCATTGAAAATCCCCTCTTAATATTAAGGCTAGACAGAAGAAGTAATCCAAAGAGATTATATTACTGAAGAGATTATATTTAATCTAGTTGTTATATCCTGGCAGTCTATTTTAGAGAACTGGCTTGCGGGGTCCAACTCACAGCATTAGAAAAACTGTAATTTCTTTGTGTTGAGCTGTCTGAAAAAAAAAAAAAAGCCTTGTTTTTACTTTGCTGTAATATTTAGGAGGATTAGGTATTTTGTATCTAGTATCTAGAGGAAAGTTGAATATGTGAAATAGATGAACTTCAAAATACTTTTTCTTGTGCTGTTAAAATGTAAGTGTCAGACTTGTTTTTGGTAAAAACGGAATGATTCAAATTCATGACATTATTGTGATTCGTGTTCTGCACAGATAATGCATCTTATTTCTATTGGGTGATACAAGGCACAGTAGTGTTTCCGTCTTTAGAAGTAGCTCGTATCTCCTAGCTGGTAGATTAGTCTTGGGTGGCTGACTTAACATATCTTCAAGCCCACATCCTTTTGGGCTGTACAGATGGGGACAAGTTAGAATTAACTGGTACAACTGTGGCTTCATGTTGCCAGAAACGATCCATTGGTTCAGATAATTTTCCCGCAGAGAAATCAGGCAAGTCATTTCCTCAGTGTCTTTTGAAATGGTGCTTTATGGAGGTTTTCCTAGTTAGGCACAACCATTGGACTGCTCTTGAATAAGCAGTCTAGAAATACAAGTAGCGACTTATTAGCTTGTCAAAGAAAATTTCATTTTTAGTGGCAAAGCCTGTATTATTGAACTCCTAGACGTTCTGAGTCTTTTTAATTTTTTTTAATGCTTATTTATTTTTGAGAGAGAGAGACACAGTGTGAGTGGGTGAGGGGCAGAGAGAGAGAGGGAGAGAAAGAATCTAAAGCAGTCTCCACGCTCTGAGCTGTCAGCACAGAGCCCGAAGCGGGGCTCGAACTTGGTGAACCGTGAGGTCATGACCTGAGCTGAAGTTCGACGCTTAACCAACTGAGTCACTCAGGCGCCCCGTTCTGAGTCTTTTTAATTACTAGCTGTTGGTGATCAACTTGCTTTTTTAAAAAAAATCACAATCCTCAGAAAAAATTGATAATTATTTCCCCGAAAAATACAGTTACGCAAATACTTGCCAAAACTTCCAAATAATGTTTGAGGATTTGTGGACTCCTGAACCTCATTTCAGTACATGCTGGGAGACTCAGAAGGGCAGCATTTCCATTTCAAGGTGCAAAATAGTGGCAGAGAAATCAGTGTTGGTCCAAAACTTAAATTCTACCTGGTGTTTCCATTCAGTCATCGTGTGTTTATTGAGCACCTACGGTGTTCCAAGGCTTCCAACAGTGAACAAGATGGAGAGAGGCTCGCAAAGCTTATATTCAGGGGGATGTGGATCGTTCAGGTGAAACACGGTGGCCTTGACCCTCAGAATTAACTCCCACTGGTACTCGCAAATGTAAGCAGCCCCCTTTCTTCAGAAACTAGAGGTGATGTTGATTAATCGACCTGACAGTGCATGGCACATCATATTTACTTGGGAGGATTTAATAACCCTAGAGACTCCCAGAGGAAACATGAAAATTTCCACATACTATTATCCTAACGGGATCATAGTCAGAGAAAGGGGAAGCAAAGATTTAAGGTTCTCACAGGCAGAGGAAGCTGTTGGTCAGCCCTTAAACGCTGTTGGGGTTTGCACCTGAATTTACAGAAGACAGAAAAGTCAGGGCAACAGAAACCGGAAGCAGGGAAGGGAAACATTTTATGGTACGCAATGGTCTCAGGAGAACGACTCATCCATTTCTTGAAAAGTGTATTATGTATGTGGAAGTGTTGCTTTGATAAATTACAGCAGGAAAAATATTATATACTGGGGAATTTGGGGAGAGAAAATGAGAGTCTGGAATATTCTGTAGAGGTGGTTCTCAAAGTATCGTTCAGGATCAGTAAAGTTGGCATACCACCTGTGAAAGCAGAAAACTCTGGAACGGGGTGGGGGCAGCAATCTGTGTTTTCACCAGCGTTTCAAGTGATTCTGAAGCCCCAACAGCTCAAGATCCACTGCCCTACAATGACGCACAAATTACCGCTCTTTTCATCGGACTCACGTTTATCAAACACGTACACACATAAGTTGTATTGGGAGCGTTTGAAGTTTATAATGCAACGTACGGCACATTTCTTAGCGTGTTACTGCTCCTTTAAAACATTCCCACACTTAAAGAAAGTCTGGTTTTATTTCCTAAGTAGCCTAAAACAAGATTTGTATCAAATTAGACCATTTTAGGGGCGCCTGGGTGGCTCAGTCGGTTGAGCATCCAACTCTTGATCTCGGCTCATTTCATGATCTTCTGGCTCGTGAGTTCGAGCTCTATTGGGCTCTGTGCTGACAGTGTGGAGCCTGATTGGGATTCTCTCTCTCTGTCTCTCTCTCAAAATAAATAAAATAAACTAAGAAAATGAGACCACTTTATGTTAAATTAGACAACATAATTGAAAAACCAAGCCTCATGGCTAACATATAGCAGATGCATTATATACGATGCTTCCATTTTGCTTTTACGTACAGGTACTTGTTTTTCTTTAATTTGTCATATAGATTATTAATTCGCTCTCTTAATTTTCAAGTTTGAGTGTGAGTAAATTACAAAAGTATTAAATATTAAAAAATTAAAATTATATTTATGGGTTATGTTGGACGTGTACCCCTTTTGGGCAGCTTATAATTGGTACTGAAGTAGAATGAAATTTTTGATTTCTGTAGGGCAGAGTTGTTGGAGTTTAAGATAAATGAGAATTGGTACTTTTTTGCATTTTGTCATCGCTTCTGGCACCACCTGTGTTTCCTCGGGTCCTACAGCCGGGGTGTGCAAAGGAGTTACCTTGACAATGACATTAATGATCTACAATTCCTTCCTCATTTGCAGACAGCACACTTCAGCCCCTTCCCCAGAGGATCCCTCAGCTATTTGGGGAGTTTTCAGAGTGCATTTGGATATGCTCAGGAGCAAGGCCCTTGGGTGTCCTGAGCTCTGCTCAGAGTGTGTGGCCTGAGAGCCCTCTGATGGCCCCCTGCTACTGCCCTGATGTCCAGGGCCTCCGGGAGATGGCTGCGCTCCTGCCCAGAGCCCTGTGTCTGCTGTGCCCACAAACCTCAGAACACTCTCCAGGCTGACAGTTATTGTGTTATTGCCAGAACTCACGGATGCCGTATTGCATCATTAATGCAAATTCCTATCTAATTTCCCGGTTCCTTCCTCTCTTTTGGAGATGCTCATACACTAACTATGGAAAATCTCCTTCCCTGATGTCTGCTAACACAGACAAACTCAAACTTGCTGGGAAGGGGCCTGCAATGGGCCTGGCTTCAGGGACATGTGACCTATGCAGTCGCCCACTCATGGCCCCATGCTCAGAAGGGCTCTGTGTTTGCTTTTTATGCTCTGTTGTGGCCATCTCACAATTGCGATAATTTTTGAACACAGGCACTCGTATTTTAATTTTTTACCGTGTTCCTCAAACGAGGCGACAGCCTCTGGGCGGCTGCTTGCCATTCAGCAGAGACCCAGGCTTTGAACTTTTGGTGTAGGGACAGGTCACTAGACTATGCCTGCTTTTTCTGGAGTCAGTTCAGGAGGTTTACATCAACAGTATCTAAACTCTTCTTAAATATTTCTCAGTATCTGGTAATAAGATACTAACTATAAGTATGATTTCTTCCGTAGGAGCAGTAGAGTCTATAAATTTGTTGGGATCCTGTAACAGTTCACTATTATTGGCTTTTTAGATACTACATTAGTTTTGGAATTTTTTTCTTTTCTTAAATTTTTTTTTTAAACGTTTATTTTTGAGACAGAGAGAGAGCATGAACGGGGGAGGGGCAGAGAGAGAGGGAGACACAGAATCGGAAGCAGGCTCCAGGCTCTGAGCCATCAGCCCAGAGCCCGACGCGGGGCTCGAACTCACGGACCGCGAGATCGTGACCTGAGCTGAAGTCGGACACTTAACCGACTGAGCCACCCAGGCACCCCTGGAATTTTTTTTCTAAAGAACCACCGTTTTAAACAGATTTCCTCATGTCAAAGTTGGAGAGAGTTAATTTGGAACCAAATTAAATGATTCATTCATCAAACACAGATGGAGTACCCATTAAGTGTTAAGGACAAGGGCCCTAAAAGTGAAAGAATGCCTGTCCCTGTTTGCTAAGATCTCATAATGGACCACGACTGACAGATGCAGAGAACAATGATTTCTGCCTGGGGGGCCTGGAGACAAAATAGGGGAGGAGGTATCATTTAATAATATAATATTGCAGAGAGGGGCTTGGTGTCCCAGGGAAGACATTGGGAATGGACGTTAGGATTTGAATCTTTAAGGCTTGGTCACCCTTGTTTTTTGACCCCCATTTTATCACCTTCTCTCTCTTGTGCCTTTAGCCTCAGCACCCCAATCAGATGAAGGCTCCGACATTGACTCCGAACCAGATTTGCCCCTGAAGAGAAAACAACGCAGGAGCCGAACCACCTTCACAGCAGAACAGCTTGAAGAACTGGAAAGAGCTTTCGAGAGAACCCACTACCCTGACATTTATACCAGGGAGGAGCTGGCACAGAGGGCGAAGCTCACGGAGGCCCGAGTGCAGGTACTGACTCCGGACAGCCACGTCCTGATTAAATCCGGACAGGAAACAAAAAAGTGTCCTTTCATCTAAAGCAGATTTGAAACCAAGAAAATAAATATGTTAGCGAAGGCACTTCATTGTGAACTGTAGCCTTTAGTAGTATAAAGGTCCCACCTTTCTCTCTAGCACCTTTTTAAAAAAGTTTTTATTTATTTTGAGAGAGAGAGAGAGAGAGCAGGGAAGGGGCAGAGAGAGAGGGAGAGAGAGAATCGCAAGTAGGCTCTGTGCGGTCAGCAGAGAGCCCAATGAGGGGCTTGAACTCACAAACCGTGAGACCACGACCTGAGCCAAAACCGAGAGCCAGATGCTTAACCGACCGAGCCACCCAGGCACCCCTCTCTCTGGTTAAGTTGCCTCATCTGGAAACGCTGTGTTCTTCCTGGCAACTTGACTTTCATAGTCAAAATGAGGTTGGAGACTCAGCAGTGAACTGGTCAGTCGATCTGGTCTCTAGATTGATCAATGCATCTCATATGCAGCTGATTACCTCTCCTGTTACAGACTTGTTCAGAAATAGCCTCTTCCAGGCTACAAAGCCTCGTCAGAAGAACTGTCTCATTCAACTTGGCTTTCCGTGTATCATAGTGCTAACAAAGTGAAGGAACGCTAAGAGGGATTAAGAGAAATCGCTCAAGGAGCTGCAGTCTAATATGGTTAATGAAGTCAGCACAAATAATAATAATAATAATAAACCAGATATAGTAAGTACCCTAAGACAGAAACAGAGTGCAGTGAGAGTTAAGAAGAGGAAAGAATGAGATCTTGCTGGAGTAACAGGAGAGGCTCACGAAGAAGGCCGATTTAAGATGAACTTTCGAAGCTACAGAGAAATTCACTGGTCAGGGAGGGTGGGGCGAGTACAACGTGAGTCAACACACGAGTTACAGACCTGGTGACATTTCATTTCCATTCATGTTGAAGGCACAGTGAGTTGTTCAATGTGGCTGGAGGCTAGGGAGAGGTAAGAGGGGGCAGGGAGGAATATAGTTGGACATCTAGGCTGAGGACATCCTGTGGAGGGCTTGGGTTTCAGGGGAAGGCTCTCACAGTTGATGTGCTAGGCAGTGGAAGCCGTGGGCATGAAACGGGTCAGTGGCCATGGGAGTGGAAGGGAAAGGACGGTGGCCAAAGGTATCCAGAGCTGGAATGTAGGCACCCGATTGTGTAAGCAGGACGTGGATGGAAGGGTGAGTGAAGAGAAGGGCCACAGATTTGGGGAGGTGTTACGGTGCAAATGTTTTACAGCTGGAACTATTGAATCTCTCTACCTGTTACATTGGGATACAGTGTTCCTCTCCAGAAATGACCACCACTAACCACAAATTATGATAATATGTGTACATAAATACTGTATTATATATGTAGTGTATGCATTCTGATATTACATATAACAGTGTTACAAATATGATATACCTCAAATCTAATTGTTTTATTATAGTTCTGTGATGACCTGATTTAAATCTGAAGTCAGATCCATTCCTATCTCTATTCTTCCAGCAAACTTTTATTGAGTGCCCACTAGATTCCAGGATTTGGTCCCTATACTCCCTGTTGGTCAAGCCCACATCCCGAGTCTGTCCTTTTTAGACAGACAGAAGACAGCTCTGAACTCGGAGTCAAAAAATAAGCACGGATTTTAAAGAAATCAAACAAAGAGAGTGACGGGAAACTAAAAGAATGTTCAGTGTTGTTGTACCTCGTTCCTGCCTTTGCCAAAAACAAGGACGGGGGACAGAATGAATCTCAAGCCCTTGCAATTTGCGCAGTGCCCTGCATTCACATCTGGCTCAGTGAATGTCAGAGGAGAATGAGAAAGGCCCATTAACTTGCAGAGGACATGGGATCAAACCAATAAAGAGTGGTTCATATTTTTCTATACAGTGACCTCCTCTCCAAAGCAGGGCCCTCATTAACCTAACAGCTGTCCTAATGTGGCTTTAACCCGGTGACTCTTTACATTCCTTATAGCTTCATTAGTTCCCTTGAGACACATCATGTCTTGCACCACAGCTATGATCTACAGCCTAACAAATTCCCTACAACACCCGGCATATGGATCTTTTACTTAACACAGCAGGAAAAAGAAGGGAGTAGTTAATCACTGATTAAAATGCCAGAACAAAATCCTTTAGTTTTTAGAAGGATCTGGGAAAGCAGTAGCAAAGTCAACTCAGTTTGAGTGATAGCCAGAAAGTGTGAGTTAGTTTAATTTGGGGCACCTGGGAAAACCAAACACCAAACGAACCCCCCCCTCCCCACCTCCAAACAAGTCTACATTCTATTTTTTTCCCCTGAGTAAAATATTTCTAAAGTCTTCTGGGTACAGATGGCATTAACGTATAATAACTTAGGCGTTTGTCAGTATTTCATAAAAATTTGTTTAGACGGTAGCTATGTTGTGTTTATCACAACTGAATCTGAGTACACAATCTAAGAATTACTGTACACCAAAGACTGATTTGCCCAATTCCCCTCCTGGGTATCATTATGCAAATAATGGGAAGCATTCGTTTTGTGGGGAAGAATGCAAATATTTATGATGTGCAAAAGTTTTGGTAAATATTCCATCTGAGAACTCCACAAAGCAGAGAAGTATCACTTTTCCCACCAGGATAATGGAAGACAGCAAAGGAAGCTGTTGGAGGAAACAGCATTTAATTAGGAGTCACAAGATGTGGGTTTTGGTCTCAGCTTGCCAAACGTGTTTTGTTGAGGAAGTCACTTGATTCTGCTGTAATCCTGCTGGCTTCAGTTTTTTGTTGTCGTCGTCGTGGTTGTTGTTTTGTTTTGTTTTAAAATATGGGATAGGTTAGATCAGATGATCTCAGTTTGGGTCCACAGATGACCAGGATAATCATGGAAGAACTTCAAGAAATCTAGGGGACTTGAGATTTGCACACACAATTTTGTGCCTTTGCCTCTGCCTCTGTGTGTGTGTGTGTGTGTGTGTGTGTGCGTATACACAAGCGTTAACCAGAGAGGGGTCCCTGACTTTGTCATATTCTCAAATGTCATCTTCCCCTCTCCCATCCCCCGATTAAAAATAACTAAGGGGCACCCGAGTGGCTCAGTTAATTGAGCATCCAACTTGATTTGGGCTCAGTTCATGATCCTGGGATCGTGGGATCAAGCCCTGTGTTGGACTCCACACTGTGCATGAAGCCTGCTTTAGATTCACTCTCTTGTCTCCCTCTGCCCCTCTCCCCTGCCCTCTCTTGCTCTCCTTCTAAAATAAAATAAGTAAATAACTAAATATCTAGGATGCATGATTTCTCATCAGTAATTTGAGATTCTCAGGGAAATCTAATAGGCACTGAGTGACTGATTGATTGATTTTAATTTCAGTATAGTTAGCACACAATGATGTATTAGTTTCAGGTGTACAATATAGTGAAATTCAACATTTTTATACGTTATTCAGTGCTCATCACAATAAGTGTCCTCATAATCCCTTTCACCTATTTCATCCATCCGCCACTCACCTCCCCTCTGGTAACCATCAGTTTGTTCTCTATAGTTAAGAGTCTGGTGTTTGGTTCATCTCTTTTTTCTTTATTTTATTTCTCAGTTTTCACATGAGTGAAATCATATGGTATTTGTCTTTCTCTGACTGATTTCACTTAGCATTATAACTTCTAGATCCATCCATGTTGTTGCAAATGGAAAGATTTCATTTGTTTTTATGGCTGAGTCCATTGTATGTATGTATGTATGTATGTATATATGTATATGTATATGTATATGTATATGTATATGTATCTATCTATATATATATATCACATCTTCTTTATCCATTCATCTATCGATGGCCATGTAGGCTGCTTCCATAATTTGGCTATGGTAAATAATGCTGCAGTAAACATAAAGGTGAATATAGCTTTTTTTTTATTTTCTTCTTTTTTTTTTTTTTTCCAGTATATGAAATTTATTGTCAAATTGGTTTCCATACAACACCCAGTGCTCATCCCAAAAGGTGCCCTCCTCAATACCCATCACCCACCCTGCCCTCCCTCCCACCCCCCATCAACCCTCAGTTTGTTCTCAGTTTTTAAGAGTCTCTTATGCTTTGGCTCTCTCCCACTCTAACCTCTTTTTTTTTTTTTTTTTCCTTCCCCTCCCCCATGGGCTTCTGTTAAGTTTCTCAGGATCCACATAAGAGTGAAACCATATGGTATCTGTCTTTCTCTGTATGGCTCATTTCACTTAGCATCACACTCTCCAGTTCCATCCACGTTGCTACAAAAGGCCATATTTCATTCTTTCTCATTGCCACGTAGTATTCCATTGTGTATATAAACCACAATTTCTTTATCCATTCATCAGTTGATGGACGTTTAGGCTCTTTCCACAATTTGGCTATTGTTGAGAGTGCTGCTATAAACACTGGGGTACAAGTGCCCCTATGCATCAGTACTCCTGTATCCCTTGGGTAAATTCCTAGCAGTATATAGCTTTTTGAATTAGTGTTTTCATATTCTTTGGGTAAATATCCAGTAGTAGAATTACTGGATCATATGATAGTTTTATTTTTAAGTTTTCACGGAATCTCCATAGTGTTTTCCACAGTGGCCGTACCAGTTTGCATTCCCACCAATAGTGCATGAGGGCTCCTTTTTCTCTACATTCTCGCCAAACACGTGTTTTCTTGTATTTTTGATCCAATGGGAATTTGAAGCCACCCAGCAAATCTGTGTCGTTCAGAAGTTACGATAGGTATGGAACATTTGGGCCTGAATTCCGTAATGATGCAAAAATATCATCACCCTGAAATTCTCAGCAGGAGTTTGCTCTTGGGGTGAATGAAGATGCATGCAGTTGAATTTGCCTTTCTGTGTGTTCACGGTCCTCTGACATTCCTCAGAGCCTGGAGCTTCTCCTTGTCAACCTTACCCATTCTTCCCCCCGCCCCCAACCTGTTCTCTGTACAGTGGTCACAGCTGGAAAGCAGCACTGGGAGAGTGGGATGTGGAAAGAGAGGGGGTGTGGAGTGAATGAGAAGGTCCAGGGATATTGCATCTTATCCTGAATTTACCTACTTGGAAAGTACTATGTTGGCATTGTCACATTACACATCGCTGAATGTTGTGTTTAATCAAGCATTTTAAATGTTGTGAATTCCCTTTCTAAGCATTAAGTATTATATCCTCTCCCCATTTTTCCAATTACATTTGAAATAACCCATCTGGAATAATGTAGGTTAGCTTGCCTTTGAGAACCACACCAAAAATCTGAACCAGTAATTTCTTGATGGGCAAAATTAGACTTACACCATGGGATAATTAGCACTAATCCATGAAACTTGGAAGCAAATTTAACCCAAGTCTCCATTCAAGCCAAACTGGCTTTCAATTATTTGAGGTGTTATTTGGGCACTTTCCTGTTTGCTCATGGGCACAAAAGGCTTTGGCTGTAGACCACAGAGCTGGGAAGACAAAGCAAGGGTTTAATTCTTGGGTGTCTAAGATAGTGACGGCAATGTGATGTTTATACTTCATAGCTAACTTTTTTATTATTATTATTATTTTTTACATTTGTTTCTTTTTGAGAGACAGAGAGAGACAGAGCATGAGCAGGGGAGGGGCAGAGAGAGAGGGAGACACAGAATCAGAAGCAGGCTCCAGGCTCTGAGCTGTCAGCACAGAGCCCAATATGGGGCTCGAACTCACGAACCGTGAGATCATGACCTGAGCCGAAGTCGGACGCTTAACCGACTGAGCCACCCAGGCGCCCCAATAGCTAACTTTTATTAAACACTAAATACTTCCTAGGTGTTCTTTCAAGGGCTTTAATTGTAGTGTCTTATTTAATTGTCACAACAATCTTGTGAAGTAGCTTTTTGTTTCTCCCACTTAGAAGATGAGAAAGCAGAGGCCCACAGATAGTCAACAATTTGTTCAGGGTCACAGAGGTAGCAAGGTGGGGGGCATGGGATTCAATTTTTGCCCGGTCTGCATTGAACCTGGGCGAATAAAAGGTATTATTGTATCTTTTAAAACACAAAGCTTTCTTCAACTTGTATTGTTGAAAGTCTAGACAAATTGGTTACTTATGTGACCCAAGAAGAGAAAAGTTTAAGAAAACCCTATTCTCTTTTTGTGGATCATTATCTTTTTTTCCCATAGTTATCATGATGTGATGAGGATCTTTCAATCAATTTAAATTTTGCTTCAAAAATTCATTGGATATTACAGTACCTCAGAAATGGGTCTGAGGATCATTTCCAAAGGCAGAAATACAGCTTTGTGGAAGGGGTCTGTAGAGGGACCAGTAGGGAAAGATCCGGGGGCAGATGAAAACGAACCAGGTGGCAGTTCATCAGATGAATTAAAAACTTGCTTTGAGGGAGGGTTTTGATGCCCTGTGGTATTATACGGGTTAATTATCAGCATTTAGCTGTAGCTAATATCGTTATCACCCAACGTACGCCTCCTGCCCCACTTCCTTACCATGTTATGTGGAAGGCCAGGTAATGTGTGGGGAGGGTGAGATTACATTGAATTATAGATCATAGACTTACATTTAACACGTAGGTAGCCAACTTTGTAAAACTTGCTCTTTCTGCCCTACTGGCTAAGAAATTGATGCAAGACCCATATTCTCCTTTGGAACATCAGAGGCCAGTTTGTTTCTGTTGCCCATGCTATTCTTTTCAGAACAAAGAGCAGTTTCTAGTAATTGTAACAACTGAGTCATAAATGCATTCCACCCGTTTCAGATGAAGTTATTCAGTGTTGTGCACTCACCCAGTTCATTTAGTAGATGAATCATTGATGTTTAGGAATTAGTGATACAATATTGAATACAATGTTAGTGATACAACATAAAACCTCTGAACGCTAAGAGAATGTCTTTCAGTCAAAGATGGGGTCATAACAGTACCCCAGGATCCCTGTGCTTGGTCAGTTTAGATATTGAAAATGAAGGTTATTTCAAGGACACTTTTTTCCTATTAAAAACAGTAGGTACGTCTTTTATGAGTTTCAAAGTAGAAAGAAGGCAAGGACTACTTTCTGATATATATATGTAATTATATAATTATATATAAAATATATTATATATAAAATTATATATATTATTAATATATATATTAATGTTTCTTTTGGCAGATACAGCTGGTTCTAGGAAATGCAGAAGGCTGGCAATGGCAAGATAATAAAAAATCTGGTTAAATGGCTAGAGACAGGAAGGACAGTCCTTAGTAATCTCTGGTTCTCTCAGGAATAGCCCTCTGGATTTATTTAGCCTAAATTTAAACATCATTTAAATTCCTTCCACTGGCAAACTCTTGAACCTCCTGTCGAAGGTTTGTTTTGCAGTAAAGATTTGCTTCCCCAAATGATTTCTCGTCATCTTTTGTTGTAGGTATAATAGATATCGCATTGTAAATACTTTAAGAACTTTTAAATACAACTCCTGGTAGGTTTACTCAGTGTGTCTTCAGTATTTGTATCATTTTGGAAAAATGAAAAGAAAACCCCCAAAAACCATACATCCCTAGTCTTTTGGATGCCTGAAGATATTTGTAGGAAGTCATGATGTTTCTTATTATTTCTTGTTTGAGCAAAGACATTTTTCATGTAAAAAAAAAGTGGGTTATGGAGGAGTTAAAGTGATCTTGGATCAAAAGTAGGTTGAGATTGAAGGAGTGATCAGGCATCACCACCCACTGGATAAATCAAACTTGGTTTACTTATCTAAAGGTTACAGAAGGAAGTTGGCACAGAGAGGTCGGGAGCATGTTCTGATAACAATGGAAGTACGGACTCAGTTCTTCATAAACGATCTCAACAGAAGAAGGGAGGATAGCTAGTCCGAATGAGTGAACTTTTGAAAATTCAGTTCTCTTCCCAGCCTACAGTGCACATAGGTGTCAGAGATCACTTCACCTGGGCTGAGTGTGACTCATTAATCTGAAGGGTTTATAATATAAAATACGACCACCGTGTGTGGTATAGTACAATACACTCAGGCTTGAATACAGCCCACATTCCTTACTCTCAGCCTCCTTCAGCCCCAAACAGCTTGTTCTAAGCACTTCTGGGAGTCATGATAACAGATGCTTAGCTTTGCGGAGAGAAAACACAGTTGATGCAAACCTGAAATTGCTTGCTGTTCATGGTTCTATTATCCCAGGTGGCAATTTATTAAGTTAAGTAAAACTCTAATTCAATTATGTATCAACATGGGAAAATATTGACTTACCTTCTTTTCCTGTTGGAAACTTAAGGAGTATTAAATGCTAGTATTTTGCGGAAGTTCAAACAGCTTTCCTTACCAGTGTCTTACAACATGCCAGGAGAAGACCAGACTCCTTTCCAGGCAAATACTTGGGTGAATCACAAAAGTTTAAGCAGATACCTTGGCAAGGTATTTGTTAAACTGGGTTTTCTTGCTCCAAGATGGAGAAATTCTTCCCCCCACTCTTAAAAGTTTCCATAACTTAAAAAAAAAAAACAAAAAACAATTAAGTTGTCTAATTGTTAGCTTTGCTCTGTAAGGAAATCAGGTCTTACCTTTTCTTGGACACTCTGGTCTCCTGTATTATCACCTCCATCAGGAGTGACCTTTTGTTAAAATCATATCCATATTCTAAAACGAATTCAAATTCCGTCTCCACTCCAAACTCTCCCTGATTCTCTGCATTTCCAAATATGGAGCTTCTGCTTCCAGGGAGCGATTATTTTGGTTTCCTTAAGGGCTCTGTGCATTCCAGAGGACAAGTCTGAAAGCTGCTGGAGTGCAGGGAATTCTGGCTTATCCTGACATTTTATTCATCCCTTTTTCCCTCTGACCCCCAAGCACAGTACTTTATCCATGTGAAGTTTTCAACGAACTTCTGATATAGGACTTAGACTATCTTTAGTTGGTAGAAATACTCTCTAATTTTTTTTTTAATTTTTTTAAGTTTATTCATTTATTTTCAGAGAGACAGAGACAGTAAGAGTGGGGGAGGGGCAGAGAGAGAGGGAGAGAGAGAGAATCCCAAGCAGGCTCCGCACTGGTAGCGCAGAGCCCGATGCGGGGCTCGAACCCATGAATCCGGGAGATCACAACCCGAGCCGAAACCAAGAGTCGGCTGCTTAACTGACTGAGCCACTCCGGTGCCCCAAAATACTCTCTAATTTTAAGGGAACGTCACATACACACTGTCTCAAATCATCCAAAGTTCCACATTTAAGGGGTGCCTGGTTGGCGCAGTTGGTTAAGCGACTTCAGCTCCGGTCATGATCTCATGGTTCGTGAGTTGGAACCCTGTGTCAGGTCCGTGCTGAGAGCGCAGAGCCTGCTTGGGATTTTCTCTCTCCTTCTCTCTCGGCCCCTTCCTGCCCTCAAAAATAAATACACTTTAAAAAAAGGTTCCACTTTGAAGCTGCAGCTGTAAGAATTGAGCAAGATGATGGGTCCCATTAAAAGCCTTGTATCACAGTTGCTTAACATTTGGGTATATGGTTACATTTCTCACCCCTATGGTTGCCATTTCTCCGGCTACTTACTTTGAATTCTTTCAAGGCATTTTACTATATTATACCAAAGTTTTTCTGAGTATATGTGGTTATCATAGTGCTTGGCATAGCGTAGTATAGGTGTTTTAAGCTGTTGTTGAGAGAAATAATAAACTAATTATTTAAGGGATCTTCTTAGATAAAATGCTTTCATTTCTTGAAATACTTACCTCTTTGGCATGTATTTCCATTAAGACCAGAACCATGTGTCAGCTTTGAAAGAGATGGTAAGATGGCTTCATTTAATCAATTATCACGAGCTATGCTTATAACATAGAAACGCTAAGTCAGACTGATGAAAATATTAAATACAAAGTTAGCGTGATAGGCAAGCCCTAATTAGGATATATGTCACGTACGGGTCCGAGAGGTGCTTGTGTCCTCGCTTCGATGTGGAAAGAGATCGAGGTGGGTAGGTGTTGCTGATGGGGACAGTGGAGAGCTCCTGTGGTTCCCAGTCATGCTCGGCCATCCCTGCCCATGGTCGCCATGGGGCTTGTGGGGGCTCCGCGGGCCCATGGTCGGTCCTGGAAACCCCTCTCCCGACCCCTGACATTGAACTCTCCTTTCTCCCCTGACAATACAACACAGAAGGTAGAGGGCTCTTGCGTCTATTTGCCCCGTCCGTAAGGGGCCTTTCATCTGTTTTAGCATGAAAAATTCTTTAAGAATGTACTATTATTTCATCAGTGAAATCCTCAAATTTTAAATTAAATCCATAGGTTTGGTTTAGCAACCGCCGTGCAAGATGGAGGAAGCAAGCTGGGGCCAATCAACTGATGGCCTTCAACCATCTCATTCCGGGGGGGTTCCCTCCCACCGCCATGCCGACTCTGCCAACATACCAGCTGTCGGAGACATCTTACCAGCCCACAGCTATTCCGCAAGGTATGGAGGAAGGGGGAGTCCGGGGGTTGAAGCGTAACTCCCAAGGCTTTCTCTGCTGCTTGTTTTACACAGCCAGGGGAACCCGGGGCGATGCTGACGTTGTTGCTACTTGTAGGTTAATTGCATGGTATCAGGTGATCCTACATGTACCTGTCACATTTCAGAAACATAGTTGGCTCTATGACATTATTTGGATCTCTCTGGATGAACCGTGCTATAATGTAATACTATTTCATTATTTTAAAACAAAAACAATGAGACCAAACAAAACAGTTCTCCTAAATCAATATGGGATTAGCTTTGGCTTTATTAAAGTTTTACTTCGTTTGTACAAACTTTACTTCGTTTGTCTGCAGTTAACTAAAGTCCTATGATGGTTACTAACAATAGTAATCGAGCGAAGGTAAGCTTTGATAAAGTCACTGCTGGATGGCATACAGAGGTAAATGGGATAAGTGATAAATTACTTGGGATTAAGAAAGATAGAACTGCAGACGTTCCACACGAATATTTAGGTGCTTTGAAAGTACATTTGACCGGGGGCACCTGGGTGGCTCGGTCGGTAAGCGTCTGACTCTTGAACTTGGCTCACCGTTGGTGAGTTCGAGCCCTGCGTTGGGCTCCAGGCTGGTAGCAAAGACCTTGCTTGGGATGCTCTCTCTCTCCCTCTCTCTCTGCCCCTCCCCTGCTGGTCCTCTCTCTCTTTCTCTCTCTCTCAAAAATAAATAAACATAAAAAAAAAAAAGGAAGAATATTTGACAAGAAATGTGAGCCTTACGATTCTGACACTGGTTAATCCTTACCCTGATTAATAACATTCGCTACCAAAATAGGCTCGTTATCATTGTTAATGTGATTTCTGCTCTCGTTTTCTGGGTGAGTATGCCAGGAAAGTATGGACGTCAGTTACGTACTTGCGCGTAAGTGCGGAGATGTGGCTGTGGCTGTTATGAGTGGCTCTATACGCATGTTGTGGAATGCAGTTTGAAATTACTGTTTGGTCTGAGCGGTAGATACCGCTGGTGGCTCGGTGATGTGACCGTCTTCTGCTGGCCTGCACCGGTGCCTCCGAGCTGACAGTCTTCTCCCTTGCAGCCGTGTCGGATCCCAGCAGCACCGTTCACAGACCTCAGCCTCTTCCTCCGAGCACAGTACACCAAAGCACTCTTCCTTCGAACCCAGACGGCAACACTGCCTACTGCCTCCCCAGCACCAGGCATGGATTTTCCAGCTATACAGACAGCTTTGTGCCTCCGTCTGGGCCCTCCAACCCCATGAACCCCGCCATTGGCAATGGCCTTTCACCTCAGGTCAGTCCCGTGTTTCCAGACAGACGATTTGCTGTATACTAGAACCGAACAGTCAATTCCCCGAGGCGGTCGTATAATGAATTGCCAAATTTAAACCATAATGTACTCTTTCTACAAGCCACATGATTTCAGTTTTCTGGTTTCCTTTCTCTCCACCCTTCCTACGGGCCCGTATCAAAAGTTGGAGCTTGGACTTAAAACCCAAGTGATTTTTAAGGTCATCGTGGATATTCTGTGTTTACACCGAGTTGTCAAGGCAGTGGTTGGCTCCACCCCTAGGTCTGAGCTTTGGGTCAGAAGCTCACACACATTTGTTGTTGCTGTTGTTGTTTTCCAAAAGGTACGTGATCAGCTGATACGGTTGTGAACAAAAGCACCCAATATGAAAACACCAAAGCTTTTATAAAGCGATCGGAGGGGAAGCAAACAAATTGCGTGGGGAGAGATCAGCTGATGACTACAGAACTCTGGGATAAATGAGTTATAAACGCACAGATTAGGAGAATTACTGCGACTTTGGGAATATATAGATATTTGAATGTTGTAATTGTTTTTCTAATTTGCATTGGACTGTGAGCCTTTCTTCAGAGATCATATTAATAAATTGCCTTGGTAATTGCATGTTGGAGGGTTGGATAAATTTCCTACATGTGGCATCTGTGTGAGGTTGACATTATTAGCAGTAGTTTAAATACAGATCGCTTGATTTTATTAGGAGAGCTCTTGGCCCAGGTGGCAAAGATAGCTGCCCACTAAATTTGGAGAAATGTCACAAAGGGGTTGCAATCTATAATTGCAATCGAGAATCTCTTCAGGGCGGAGAGTGAGAGTTTTAACAGCTTTATCTTTTCTTCACCCCCTTTTTCCTCTTGGTGGTGAGAAAAACAGAGAGAAGCTCAGAATGACAGAAATGAAAAGTGAAAAGACAATTATACTCAATTACACACTAATCACCGACTATCACCGCTGCCTAAGCACCAAGAGGGCATTCTAATAGGCAGAAAATGAGATTTTAATGGCACAAAGGGTGGCCAAAATAACGACTCATATATCTTCGCCTTCTTCGTTTTCTTCAACTTGTGGTTTGTGTGTTGGGAGTGCAGTTCCTGGGCTCTGCACGAGGGTGATAACTCTGAGCAGCTGAAAAGTTCAAAGCCGTCGGAGTTGAAAAGAATGAATAGCAAAGGCAATGAAATAAACATTTCTGCCTAAAGGCAAAAGTTCATAAATCCTTTTTTGTAACAGTCAATGTAATTAAGTTTCATAGATTCCTATAGCACATCCTGGGATAAGAAATAAGAGGTGGCTTTAAACCTCGGCTGAAAAATAACAACATGAAAACAATGAACGTGCTTCCTACAGGACTCTAATACATTGAATTTCCAAGTGCTGGCATTTGTAAATGTGCTTTTGCATGAAAATCATAGACTTCCATTAGTAGATTCCTCTTTAAAATGCCCAGATTTAGAGGGTATAAGCTTCTTCCACAGTTGAGAAGTTACATCAGAAGTAGTTATCTCTGCGGTTTTTAGCATCAGTAGTCTGGGGCCATAGCAGAGCTGTTTTGAACACGGTTTGGTTGAATGTTTTGATAAAAGTAACCCTCAATAACCCTAACTGCTTCTGTAAGGTGAGACCCAGCACTCCCTTGGCATTTCTTTCCTGTTCAGCGGCAACAGGAAGAATGACACAAATCTGTATTCTAGAAGTGAAACTCCTGACTTCGTGTTAAGCGTATGAGCTTGTATATTATAATCAGTATAGTATATTTTTTATATTATATAATTGGCGCTATTAGCACTTAGTCTTGAAACTGTTAATCTTTCATTGTATGATTCCAGAGTTGACAGTAGAGTGGGAATCATTCCAATATCAAGCAATGGAAAATTCCACAGGCAACTCCTCCAGTATTCCTTTTCTACGCTCTTCCGTATTCTGTTAATTTTCTCACCTATTACTTCATACATATTCAGGATAGTTTGCATTTCAACCAGACATTTCCCCCTCAAACTACCACGAGAATCCATGTTGTTTTAGTCCTTACAACATCCCCAGTGAGTTGGAAAAGGGACAAATAATACATGATGAAATTCCTCCTTATTTCTTCAGGCAGAGTTGGGGAGTAAAAGATGGTGAGTGGATCAGAATCATGCCAAACATTTAAAAAACAACAGAGGAGGAGAATTGGAAATTAGAACTTGGATTTCTATAGCTTTGGGATTCATCACTTCTCGGGATCGCCTCTATTTAAGCAAGGGGGGAGGACCAAGCCTTGGTTGTTTGGCTTTGTTAGGAATATTGTGAAGAAAACTTGAAGACGAGGCCACTTTGAACAGCCCGGATTACCTATTAACCAAAGAAGAGAGTAAAGAAAGGGTCTTTAGGGGCACCTGGTTGGCTCAGTCAGTTAGGCATCTGACTCTTGGTTTTAGTTCAGGTCACGATCTCATGGTTCATGAATTCGAACCCTGCGTCAGGCTCTACGCCGACAGCGTGGAGCCCGCTTGGGGTTCTCTCTCCCCCCCCCCCCCACCTCTCTGCCCCTCCCCTGCTCACTCTGTCTGTCTCTCTTTCAAAAATAAACAAATAAACAAAGAGAAAGGGTCTTTAGCCTTCTGAGTTATTATATAGAAGTGCTTATTAACATGTTAGATCATATGATATTCAAAATGGAACTAATCCTTCCATGTCTCCTCTTCCTCTCCTACTCCTCCATTTCCCCTGCTTCTCTCTGGACCATCTGATATGCAGACAAATCAGCCGAGGCTCAGAGAGCTTGCTTGAGGCCTGCTGAAGACCACCAGATAGAGAGATTTGAGGTTGGAAGCTGGGAGGCTTGGCCCGTAGTAGGATCTCCCCCATGAGAGTACACAGTTGGGCAAAGAGGAAACAGGTTTCATGAAAAACAGTGGCGGGGGGGGGGGGGGGGGCTTCCGCCATATTTTAAAATCATTTAGTAGAGACAAATTTTCTAAACTTTTGGTTCAGGTTAACTGATACTCTTGCTAGTACATTTTGTACATGGTTTTTCAGCTTCACTCAGTTTGTCTACCAATCTTTTAACTTCCCCCAATAATAAAGGTACTACATGGTTATTGTAGAAAATGGAAAACATTTTTTTAAGAGTATCTTCAGAGTGGAAAAAAAAAACTCCCCTGGGCAACACTGTTAATATTTTTGCATATTGCCTTCCAGCTTTTTTGAGTCTTACGCCTTTAAAGAAACATATAACTGGGGGCACCTGGGTGGCTCAGTCAGTTGCACATCTGACTTCGGCTCAGGGCATGATCCCGCGGTTGGGGAGTTCGAGCCCTGCGTTGGGCTCTGTGCTGTCAGCGCGGAGCGCGCTTTGGATCCTCTCTCCCCCTCGCTCTGCTCCTCCCCTGCTTACACTCTCTCGGAAATAAATAAACTTTGGAAAAAAATATATATATATATAACTGAGATACTAGTGTATATAGCTTTCTTCTTTCTACCGCTACGTTTCATCAGAGGCCTTTCCCTACCTACTAACTTAAATGGAATTGGGCCTAATGGTTTTGGAGTTATTACGGTCAGTTCATTGTAGATCTTTCCAGTGGAGGCTGGTTGACATGTTGAAAATAATTTGCCCATTTTATTTGACTCTTTCTCTAGTGGTGTTGGCCATTCACACTTGGAACTCACGAACTAGGATGTGTGCGAACTGTGATGGCATGGGCTTTCTAGTTTCCTGTCAAGAACTTAATAGACACCACCATAAAGAAGGGCAGGTTGTTTCTCCGTGTGTGTGTGTGTGTGTTTCTTTTGGAGCCTCCGACACGTCTGCTCCCTCAAGCAAAGATTCCTCTGCAGCTTGGAATCGGAGCCATTAGCCAAATGGTATTTCTTAAATGTCCTCAGTGCTTTTCTCGGGGAGGGTCTCAGCCTCATGAGGGACAGGTGTGAAGCAGCAACTCGGGAAGGTCACACTTGTCCAGCTGGCCCGATTTGAGCAGCAGTGGACTCACACGTATCTGAACAAAATATCAGAATATTGACAGAAACTTTTAGGAACTTCGGGCATAGCCTTCCTCGAGTTGCCGAAAGGGTCTGCGCAGCGCCTAATCGTTGGCAAGTTTATCTTGTTCTGAGGAAATCAGTAACTATAGCTGAGGAACACGGCCATTTTTCTTATGGAAAAACTGAGGCCAGGGCAACGCGGTCATCTAAATGACAGGGTGAGTTACCGGCGGACTTAAGAGCCAAATCTCTCTCTCTTCCAATTGTTATTCTTGTATAAACACAAAGTACACACATTTCGCCTGCTGAAGAAGCGTCATAGCCTAGCAAGTTTTCCATAGGCTCTGGCACTGACGATATTTGACCCGATTTCCCTGCAGGCGTGGTCAAAAGCTTCACAGATGGAGGGTTTGCCTTCATATTCCCCTAAAGACTGGATCTGTCAGGGGGACCTGAGGCAAGAGTCTCAGTGATGGGTGACAGAGGGGGTAGGCTATGGCCCGAACCTTTTCTGCTGTCTCTGAATTGCATTTTGTTTGAGCTACCTAACGCCTTTAGGAGATGGGGCTTATATCATGAATGACAAACAGCCCCGGAGAAGAAAACCGTTTGAGTCACTCTAGCGAGGGCTTTCCCCCCCGCCGTGGTAGCAGCCTTCTTTCGAAAAGTTGTGTTCTCTTGGTGTGGGGACAGTGCAGACAGAACGCAGGGAAACAGAGACCACGCGTTTCCCCCTGCAGACCCGGATGGCATGTTACCAGCACCTTGCTGCACATGCAGGAGAGAAAAAGGAATGTCGACTTGGAGTATGAAGTGCTGAGGAAATACTACCAGATGCTTAAGACATGAGACTAATTAACATTTGGCCCATGTTCTTCCAATTAACTTTCCTTTGCAAGAAACACTCCCCTCACTGCCCCCCCCCCGGAACACACATAGCCAAACCCCAAAAACAAGGCCAATTAATTTCACAAACTTCTATCATTTCGTGCCCCACCCCCATCCCACGTCTACAGTCACCGCAGTTTTTTGGTCACAGCTTCTAATGATTTCTTGCGTAAAATACAGTATCGGTGGGGTTACATGGTTTCTAGAAAGCTCTCTCTCTCTCTCTTTTTTTTTTTTTTTTTTTTTTTTACTGTTATGTTGTATACAAAAATGGGCCAACTTGGCTGCATTTAGGGTTCATCAACCATTGCAAATGATTCTTCAAATGTTTTGGGTTTGGTAAAACCTAAAACACATTTTGCCAAGCACTTTTCCTCCTTAATTTTTCAAACTGTGTATTTTAGGGAAAATTTGATCCATATGGTTTTGATTCATTTACTCTTATATCATGGGCCTTTTTTTTTTTTTTCCTATGGAGCCATTTGATATCCAAGAAGCTTTCTGAGCCTTTCCTATGTTCATTTAAAAAATTTTCCTCCTTAAAAAAGAGGAAATCCTCTTTGCAACCTCAGAGGCCATAAAGTTTTAGTGCTCTCTCGATTCAGCAATACTTAAAAATACATTTGGTATAAATCTGGATTATTATGAACACATTTTATGTGTAGAGCAGATGGGCAGATTTTCGTTTCTGGTTTATGAGTGAAACCAACGACAAAATAAGAAAATAGGCTTAAATTACAAAAAAAAAAAAAAGTTTTGTGTTAAGCAACCTATAACTGTTATTAATAAGTCCCCACGGTAAGAGCTATGCTCGGAGGCCTCATCTCAAATTTTCGTCCCGGTCTTGGATAAGATGTAATTGAGTAACCAGTACACCTGTCCTATTTCATGGATAATCTGCTGAGGAAAGAAAAAAATTCTCCTGCAGACTCGTTGTGTTCAAGGCTTAAAAATGCTCGAATGTTTGCTCGCCGCTCGTCACCTAAGGAACAAAGCACAGGTCTGCACGTCTCATCAAGGCTGTCGACCATTCATCTGTGAAGTCTGGTTGTATCCTCGCAGCTCGGAGGGGATGGGGCAGACCCAAGAAAGAGCGAATAGCTCCTCACAGTAATGAGATCATGGTTAACGGCAGAGGACCACCAGGATCAACTTTTGTTCTTATTCGCATTTTACAAAAGAAAACCTTTAGCTCCGCCACCCATCCAGTCGCTTTTAAAGAATAATATTAAAATTGAGATTATTAGTGTGTAATGTATGTAAATTGCATATTTGGTGGCAGCCGTGCCTGTTAGCGAGTGTCCTCATTTCATGCATATATGTATTAGACCGTCGTGGTTCCATTTCAAATTAGACTTCAATTGCTCAGCGCAGTTTCTTTTGACAAACATTTGTTAATCCCGAAACTTATTAGGGAGAAGCATTTGAGTGTTAATATGTGTACACAAAACTCAAGACTGCTTTTGATTTTGCTTGTCACTTTTTTTTTTTTTTGCACCACGGTGTTCGCATTATTTCAGATTCCTTAGCTGCAAGGCCAGTTGATGGTTCTTTGTCCAGCGAAGGAATAAGGGCTAGCTTACCGCGGATCAGTTTGTTACGTGGATGAGGTGTAGTCATTAAGAACGGTCGCGAGGGGTGCTTTTCTGTTTCACGCAAGGAGCAATCTTCTTCACTGTGGCGTGGTAATTCCTTGACCTTTTCTTGTACCGTTGATCCATGGAAAAGCGGTAAGATTTACCCTGGTGGCGGGGCCGGCTCCTGTTTCAGGAGAGCGATTTTTCTGGATGTTTTCGGGCGTACACGCAGAAGCCGCTTCATGCCAGGCCATTTGTTTTGGGTTTCAGGATCTGTGCCCTCCGCCCTCCTTTATCATTGCAAAGAGCCAGCCCAGCAGCCCATGTCCCAAAGAGGCGCTTCCCTCTGTTTACACTTTCCAGAAAGTCACCTGTGGAGCAAAGAGGAGTGATTTTGATTTAAAGAGATTGGTGGGGTGTCAAACAAAGCTGGGACGGACGGAG
This sequence comes from Panthera pardus, assembly GCF_024362965.1. Taxonomy (NCBI): domain Eukaryota; kingdom Metazoa; phylum Chordata; class Mammalia; order Carnivora; family Felidae; genus Panthera; species Panthera pardus. The sequence continues at coordinate 15,819,602 of NW_026526655.1, forward strand.
AGACAGACATGCCATGCAAAAGCAGCAGCCCTTCCGAGGCTCGAGCCTCATTGTTTCATTTCTGAAGCAGGCCGTGAGCTCAAATCCAAGCTGCCAAAGCCTCCCGTGTTGAGGAAGGCTCCAGGATGTTTATGACCATAAATGAGCCCATTTCAGCCACACCAGGATCACTGTTGACCGTGTGCATGTTTCTGTTCCCCCGCCTAGGTTTTCAGATGTTCTCCGTGGTGAAAACATTGTTGCTAATCCATCTGTTGAATTCAGTGCAGTCTGTAATTGACCTGGTGCCTTTGGTTTTTCTCCGAAGGCTGTGGTTGCTACCCTTACAGAATATGAGGAAAGCCCTGGTTTGTGTCAGCTCTGGCCACAGCCTCTTGTGTTAGTTACAGATTGGGAGAATTTTGAAAGAAACAGCTACTTGGCCGAAATCTCCTTTTGAAAGAAGGGCGGGAGCAGCATCAATGACTGAATCTTACATCATCTCACTGAAATGAGCCACAAGCAAACCTTTCTCGCTGAATTAAATTTTTTGTGTGTCTGCTGAGTTGATTTAAATAGAAACTCCATCAGCTGCTTTCTCCTGTACATTGCACAAATCAAAGGCAACACGCCCATGGTTTTTTAGGCCCATTCCGATTTTTTTTAGCTGTGGGGGAGAAAAAAATTGTGTGTGGTTGCTGGGTCTATAAGGAAGCTACTAGAATAAAAAGTTTTTCTTTGTCGTTGGTAAAACACAGGAAGACCGTGCTGGATCCTAGTGTGAGGCCACTGGTCTGAATCAACCCTTTATATGTGGTTGGAATGCAATGTAAAGCTTTTAATTTATTACTGCATTTGCAAAATGGCAATATCTACAGAAATCTGAATACTTGCATATTTATTCAATTAGGGGCTGAATGTGTGCTTTGTAGTGCAGACGCAGAAGACTGGATTTAGTCATTAGTTGTGTACTATTTTTTGTTTTCTTTTTTTCTAAAGAAATCTGTTTTTGCGAAACAGTCTGGGTTTCATCAGAGGTGTGTATTTTTCAATGTACTGTATGCTATTTAAAAATTACTCTTGACATTTAGCTGGAGTTCGGTAAACCAGAGTTGCTGAGATGAGCGACAGCACTGTTCCTGCTGATTGTTCCTATGAGAACGATGGGAGATTGTGAGACAGTGCATTTTGTAGACTCACAGGGTAGTGTTTCCACCTGGAAGGGGGTATTTCCTCCTGGTGAGAGAACCTCAACCCTGAACAATGAAGGAAGCAGGCGTTCTTGAAAGAAGTATCTTTTTCTCTTACAGCAAAACAAAACAAAACTGATGTCTCATTTTGGACAGTTTGCATTAAAAAAATTTAACTAAACTTCTGATTTAAGAACGCTCCGTAGTGGTGAGCCTCTATTTATGTGTGACTCCATTGGAAAATTTCTAGTTCAGTGTCAACCCGTCCATGACTCTCGCAGGCAGAATTTTTTCTTTCAGCCTCTGTGGACGTACATCGTTGTGTTTGCACCTTGTTAAAACACGTACCAGGCTGTGTTACATAACAATGCACCCGTTCCCCCTTTTACTGTGAGCTTCTGAAGGAGTGGTACTGGGTCATAATCGTCTTTGAACACCCAGAAACCAAACAGTGCCTCGTAATCCAGGCTCATTCCCCATAGTGGGCTCCCTGAAACAGTGGTTTGGGGAAAAGGGATTCGGAGTCAACAATTTGATAAGTGTTATCTTTCAAAATCCCAGGGCCCATGAGACTACTAAAGGCTCTGACAAGGCTTGCAGTATGGAAGCATGTTTGTCTAACTCAGCGTTTTCTAATTCAACTGTGGAGCCCTTTTGTTGAGTATTAAACTACCAGGTTTTGTGGAACACTTCCTAGGAAGTGCTAAATGAGAGAAAACATGGGTGGAGATCTGCTCACGAGTTGTCCATTTCTAAAACGCTTCCCTTGGGTTTTTTTCGCAAGTGAATTTTCTTTCTATATAATGTCTGATGTTATCTTTCACTTGGACACATTGTCCGCCCCATCCCCACCACCCGTATAATAATAACGTAGCATGCAAAAGAGTAATTTTAAGGAAGAAGCTATTAACTGCTTAATAATGTTTAGATAAGGCAGAGAAGGGTGTAAAGAGAGGCAAGAGAATTCTAGTGAGTAGATTGCAGTGTGGATGTAACTCACTGATCTCAAGAAGGAGGCCTCAAGGTCAAAAGCAACTAGATTCCAAAACTGATCAGCTGTGTGTCTTCAGGCACGTTGCTTAAACTGTCTTCACTTCTGTTCCATCTTCTTGTTAAACTGGTACAGAAGTAAGGACTCCTTTTTGGTGTCTGCTTAGAATGCAGTGATTGTCATGTGCCTGAGACAGGAGAGTCCCCAGAAATACAATGTACAACACTTAGTTTTGTTTGAGAGATTCAGATCACCGGGTGCCTGGGTGCCTCAGTCAGTTAAGCGTCTGACTCTTGATCTCAGCTCAGGTCCTGATCTTACCCTTTGTGAGTTTGAGCCCCATGTCAGAGCTGTCAGTGCAGAGCCTGCTTGGGATTCTCTCTCGCCCTCTCTCTGCTCCTTCCCTGCTTGCTCTCTCTCTCTCAAAAATAGATAAACTTTTTTTTAAAGAGAAATTCAGATCACAAGAATGTAAGAACACTCACTCCAGCAAGAATAAGGGCCACGATCCGTCATTCCCTGGGCCTTAGAGTGGGGAGGGGCAGGGTTATCCTAATGGTTCCTTTGCTCATTCTCATTTTGATTTATTGAAATACAATATTGACATGAACACGTTTTGAAAAATCTACGGTTCAACTCCTATGGGACTGGAAAGATAAGCGAATCTGATGAACGCTATGCTTCTCTCTCATCAGTAGAAGATAAAGGTAGCTAAAGTAACAGGTACAGTGGAAGGATCTTCGAAAGTAAGGGACAATCTGAGTAGTTGAGTTACTAATTGGGGAATAGTCTTTTAGTCAGTAAATTACAAAGACTCTCTTTAGTCAAGATCGGGAGGTGCAGGTTTAGTTTCTGTAGCTCAGAGAACCATGTAAGTGGTTTCACTGTGGGCCCCATATGTTCCCAGCATCTATCAAGTTGCCCGTGCAATAGGAGACATAGCCACTGTCCAATTTATGATCAAGGACACAAGTACATTTTCAGGTAGATGAGCAACACAACATCTTTGTGTTGGCTCGGTGTCCCTGGAGTTGGGTAAGAAAGAGAATTAAGGTACATAGGATTTTAGCTTAGTGGGGTAGTAGCTTCTGGTTCTTGGAAGACTGTCTTCTCAGACGTCCCATATTGATGGCCTTGCTGCAAGTGTCCATGCATCTCGGAAATCCTGCGAAATAGGCCGGAACACATTTCTTAAAAGGTATATTCTTTGACGTTTGCAAGGCTGCCTTCTGCTTTCCCATGGTTAATAGAAATCGCCTTCCTGAGATCTACTCATTAAATTAGTATGACTTGGTCTTTTCAGTTGGCTCTTTTCTCTACCCTGAGAACACACCTTCTTTCACTTGAAGAGAAGGGTAGGGAAGCTTGTCTTCTGTAATTTTAGGCATTTAGTAGACGGAGCCTTAGGACTCCATCTTAGGACTTGGGCAGCCATAGAAATATTTGCCTACGTCACACATGGTCTAGAAGGAAGAAGAGATTTCCTTGTTGAGATGGGCCACTGTTTTTCTCCCTTGGTAGGCTGGAATGTCTGTCCTCCATGTTGTTAGAGCACCGGGGGGAAGGGAAAATCTCGGGGGAAAGAGAATACAGTGTAGCCCAACATCCTTGGTTTCAGAGGGGCAGAGTTGAAGCCCTTCTTTCTAAAAGCCAATGTGGACTTCAAGTTTATTGTAAGTTTGTGTGTGTGTGTGTGTGTGTGTGTGTGTGTGTGTGTGTGAACCTTAGAGCTGGGCAGTTAAGGTGCAGCAAGATTGGCATTTATGAATGGTTATGAAGGTGAATCAGCCCTCCAGTTCCTGGAATGCAGGTTTAGTTTATGGGCAATTAGAGATGAAGTTTTAATCCCTGAAGTATTGTGGGATGCCCAAGTGTAGAGCTTTTCGCTTTCGTGATTTGGAATCCTAGATCCCAAAGGGTCAGTGAATATTTAGCAAACATGTCCTGAAGTGGTCATGAAATTAAACCCAGATATATGTTTGATTTTCTACAGTCATGTGCTCAGGCAGGTTTTTGAAGCGGTGATGGGTTTGAGTACTTACCTTGGAGAGGACTGTGGTGGTGATGGGAAGAGTTAACAGCAGGTAATGCCATTCCTTCCAGAGAGAGTTTGAGACTCTCTGTGGTAAGTGATGAATGAGGGTATCTGACCCACATCTGTTTTCCATTAGAATGGAACATTGCCCTGACATCGTTAGGAGCATTTGTCAAGATTCCCTGGACAGAGCTTCTGTAAATTACATGCTGCAAATGTGTCAGGGTCAGATAAGAGGATATCATTAACTCCCTCAAGTTTACTCAGGGCTCTGTCAGTCCCTCTTAATATGCTAACAGCCAACGATTTTCCTTGAGCCGTTTTGTTATATTTTTCATTCATAGAAGAAAAAAAGTCTGTGCTATACTCTCCCCCCCCCCCAATATTGCACATGTTCTTTTCCCATAAATCATATTAATTGTAGACATGGTCACAAAGCATATTAAATGCAGGCATGCGTAAATGAATTAAAACATATGAGAATTTTATTATGACCCATGGTGGGTCTAACATAGTCAAATACCAACTGTATTAACTGGCATACTTTTTCATTTAGGTGGCATAAGCGTTCTCTTAATGGGCTTTATTTTGTTGGTACTAGATGGACGTGCTCATCATTGGCCAGAAGTAAACACTGTATACGTGCATGTGTGTATGTGTGTGTGAATGCGTGTGTACATACACGTCATTACCGCAAACCATTTCTGTGCTGAGGCTTTGCCTGGTTTTAAGTGTTAGTCGGCAGGGCCGAAAGAGTATTGCTATCAATTTAACAGCTTAGCTCTATTGAGAAATAGGTACCCTGGAGAACTGATGAAACAAAAGTTATCCTGTGATTGGCCAGAGGGCTGGAGATGAAAGGGCATCTAGAACTTAGGGTTTATCCGAGACAATACTTGCTGTGCTCTTTTCAAATAAATCTTAGAAATCCGCGCAGCGTATGAACCACACTTGTCCGGCACTCATACTTTTGAATCATGCATTAAACATAGCTCCTTGCAAAATGTAAGCTAAGGATTAAAATTAAAAATAAGGATGTGGTAGCTGTTTTATAAGCACTGGTGTTCTATCTGGTTAGGTAAAGGTCGGCCATGCCCTTCCCATAACTGTGGGTGTGGGTGAGAAGGTCACCATACTTACCTTAAAGAAACTCTGCCCTCAGGCTACTTCCCTCTTACAGCTTTTAAACCGACAGGGCCAAAAATCTAATTATTTCGATACTAATCAACTGCAGGATAATTCCTAAGGCATTTGAATCTGAAGGCAATGTTCTGGTTCTCCCTTGTCCAAATTTAGGCTTTTCAAGCCTCAAAGGTACAGTCACTGAAATATAACCATCAGATGACTCCCAGAGCAGCTGTGTTAGCAAAACACACATACACACACACACACACACACACTCTTAAACGTTCGAGTATTTTTGTTTCATTTTGAAAATAAATTAGAGCCAAATTCAATATATATACAATCAGTATATAGAGTTTGGGAGGGGAGGGTAGAAGCTAAAAAAAAAAAAAAAACCAAACTAAAAAAACCCCTTTATATCCTACATAGCTATATTTCACGACAGTTTTCTAAAATGTAAATAAATGTGCATCATTAAATGTGAAATCACAAGAACATCTGATTAGTTCGGCACAAACAAGAAAACAAAGACACGAACCAGGATTCCCACTGAGGAAAAAAGATGCACCGAGATATACACCATAATTTGCTAAATCATTTGAGATTTTTGATGAGCTCTGAGCCCTTTCAGCTGATGGCAAAAACCGTAACCCGCGAAGACAAATATTTTCCAGACACGTTGTTTTCAATGTAAATCTTCATTTGGCCCATAGTTTTTATCTTTTATATTTCATCTTGCAATAGGAAAATTAATTCAAGAGAAAGATGTCGTGGAACAATTGTCGAGAGTTAGTTTTTCCTGAACCGTATAATCTTCCAATCAAGATATGAACACCCTGTTCGGAATTCTGAACCTGGAGAATGACTTTAAGGAGATCTTCAGAAAATGTCTCTGATCATTCGAATAACTGGAGAATCAGCATTAGCGTCGGCACATGATTCTAAGGCTTTGAATTTTTTTTTTAAAAAGCTTATCCTTAAAACAATCTAGAAACAGTGTCTGGGAAGTGTTTTTGGAGGTAACAGTTTAGAAATATACTTAATAGGCCTTTTCAGACTCCTCACCTGGGAGCTGTACTCAGACTCAAAGGAGTTGTATGTCCCAGGGGGACACGACAGCGATCTTGGTCATTGTATCTTCTGGGCTTCTGTGGCATTTAGTAAGAATGTGGTCAGTGTTCCGTAGACAGAACTGAATAGTTCCAAGTGCACTTATTTTCCTTTGAAATTGTTTGTGAAAACTGGGCAATTATTCTTCCCTTGACTCCAAATTAAAAACAAAAAAAAATTAGCAAAAATGCCAGTCCTGTAGTAGAAATAGCTCACTAATGGTTTATGAGGGGGGGAAATACCCCACTTTGCAACAAATGGAGATTTTATTTTAGGCTTCAAATGACAAATGGCTGTAGGAAAAACATGTATAAAAGAAATCGTGACAATATTCTTAGAAAGAAAATATGGCTAGAAGACATTCCATAGCCATATTGGGGGAGCTCTAAGAAGTTCGTTTACCAACTTCTTTGTGGAGCAAAAAAAGAAATTTCCATAGCTTCTCTTGAACCACATGAAATACAAAATAGCTTTTAAAGAAATGTACATGAAAGTGTAATGGGACCCTTCCATAGAGATTTGAGGTTTTAAATTATGTTAGGGGAAAGTAATGCATGTTGCCTTGATATATTCACTGTTTTACTTCCCGACGCAGATATCCTCTTCAGTTTTCAAATGAGAAGTTATTTGAAAAGATGTACATTTCTCAAGTTTTCTCCATGTGAAATCCTGAAATCAATCATGTTAGTTTATAATTATTTGTTAGTGTCCCTTTTGGGCCAGTGCCTCTTGCCCATCCTTAAATAATTCTGGAGAAAGAAATGATGGCAATATGTGACCATCCCAGTGGAAAGAACTGGTAGGAAAATGTGTGTCTCTTAGGCTCTATCAGGGAAGACCAAAGTTGGGCTCTGGTCCTTTTAAGTGTTTCACATTGGCCACTACAAGTCCTGGACTGCTGAGCGAAGGGCTCTTGCTCAAGCAGAAGCTGTCACTTGCTTTCTGTGTGTGACATTGGCAATACTGATAGGAAGACCCAGTGTGGATTCCTTCCTGTTCCATTTACGCAGCAGCCATCCCTCCTGACCGGGTCGTGCTCTGCAACGTCTTAAGGACGCTGTGCCCTGGAACCTTAAGGAACTATCTTTCCAATGGCCCTGGAAAACGGCTCTGGCAGATACGGCTGTATCTTCTCCATCCTCCTGCAGATATACTTCTAGGTCTTAGATTTAAGTCTTGTCCTAAAGTATTTCATAAATTCAGAACTGCAAAAAGTTTCTCCCTGAACAACGTAAGCTGAATTTTGCTTACAGGAAGGACTCATTTCTTCTCTTTTCGGATCTTCAAGGTTTTCTCCAATGGACAAAATTATTACCGCTTTCAAAGTTATGCAGACTAAGAAATATATGGCAGAGGATGAAAAAAAAGTTTATCACAAAAATGTACAGGATACCTCATGGGCGAGTGTGCGTGTTTTGAATAACATTTCGCTCTCACTCCTCAACCTTCATTGTGTATAGAGTACTCCTTTTCTCCCTTGAAGTGACATAATATTAACTATTTATTAATATTAATATATTATAATTACATAACATATAATTATAATATACTATAATTACATAACATAATTATAATATACTAATATATATTTTATAACATAGTAATATATAATATATATTATATTTGTAATTATAATAATATAATATAATATTATAATATTAACTACAAGTAAGTATTTTCACAAGGGGTGCTATTTTAGTTTAAAATGTATTTCCTTTTTACCCAGTGCCATTGGCCATTTTTCTTCTCTGGATTCATGTAATTACAAAATGGCTTTTTCTAAGTACTTGTTTTTACTCACACAGCTTATTTGCAGTAAAGTATTTGTGCCCTGTGTCCTTACCCCCCTTTCATTGAAATAGTTACATTTTTCATATTGTTATTTTCCCCATCCAGATACCCATGATTTGAAGGGATGTGCTTGGCACTGAAAGACTTCCGTTTTAGATCCTTTTCTTCTAAGAGACACGAATGGATAATTTGGGCTGAAACAAAATACTTAATAAACTAGACTGTCAATAGCATTTTTATGAATGTTCCAAACATATACTGTAAAATCATCTGCACAAACTCAAAGGCAAAAAAAAGAAAAAAAAAAAAAACCCATGCAGGTGGAAGAACATTCAGGAAATAACTCAAATGCATTCTGGGTTATGTTCATAGTTTTTAGAAGGAGAAAATGAAGCAATCAACTGACGGTAAACGGCGTCAGGTAGGGCCCATGAGAACCCCATGTTCTAGAGACCTCTATCGTACTGCAGCTCTGAATCAGACTGATTCTTTATTTTGTGACTTTCGTTTTCTCCAAATGCCCAGTAAAATAAAACTATACTCTGTCACATATGATTATTTTTTAAAATATATGTAGTTTTTAAAGCTTTTTAAAAAGCTATTCTGCCACATAACTCAAGGAAACTTAGAGCCCCTGGAACATCTTTAAAAATTTGGGTATTGCTGTGTCCCTTTCTGCACACTGGCCCCCCCTTTCTCACATGCTCACACACACAAGTCAAATGAAAGGCAGACAAGGAAACAGAGAATAGCTCTTAAGGGAAAAGGTGAGGGAAATCGGTGCCTTGTTAAAATACAGGAAGAAAGGGTAATCCATAGAAGGTTTGTAAGCAGACCCCCCCTTTTGTCTCATGGGGCTAATTGAAGATAGATCTGTTTAAAGCTGCATTTCAAGAAGATTTTGTTTGGCTATGAGGATTATGCAGACCTCTCCCAGAGGGGATTGTGGCATCCTCGGTTTTGAAATCTAATTTAGGATGCCTTTTCTGGGATGCAAGAGTAGTCCCTTGCTGGAACTCCTACATCCAGGATTTTGTGGTCTGAATTACCTCGGGGGACAGCACGAGGCCGGAGATGGGGCTTGGGGTTCATTGCTACTCTCTCCTCCTGCCCTTATTTGTACTTTTAATTTCTTCCTCAGATACAACAGGAATATTTTTTAAATAATTTTTTTAAAGCGTTTTTATTTATTTGAGAGAGAGAGAGAGAGAGAGAGAGCGCAAGCATGAGCGGGGGAGGGGCAGAGAGAGGGAGACAGAATCTGAAGCAGGATCCAGGCTCTGAGCAGAGCACAGAGCCCAATGAGGGGCTCGAACTCATGGACAGCGAGATCATGACCTGGGCCGAAGTCAGATGCTCAACTGACTGAACCACCCGGGCACCCCGATATAACAGGACTATAATGGCATTGCCTGCAGTTGTGGGCTCCTGCACTAAAATACTTGGGAAACAGGTAATATTTGGCAGGGGGGGTGCTCTACACACAGTACCGGATTTCTTCTGCAACTGCTTCTTGACCCCGGCTGCTAGATCAGAGCAGCGGAGAAAAATCCCTCCCTCTCTCGGGTGGCAGTTTTCCAGCTGCCAAATTAATTAGCCACTTAACTTCCATCACAAGGGGCTGTAAGGGTCAGCGAGCTTGAGTTTGCGAAACCCTTCCCCATGCGCATCTGAAAGTCATTCTGTTACCACAAGGTGGTTTTTCTTTCTTTTCTTTTTAAACTTCTCTTGCTCTCCAGGGTTATTTACAACACCGAATGGACTTTTTAGAACATGTTTGCATTTCCACCTTTTCTTTCCTTTTAACACTTCTTATATATGAAATGTTTAGAGAAGAAGTGAAAAGGCAGGTAATGGAGGCAGTTGGTTACTACTCCCTTCCTTCCTTCCATTCATCCATCCTTCCCTGCCTCCCTCCTTCCCTGCCTCCCTCCTTCCCTGCCTCCCTCCTTCCCTCAGTACCTAATATGTGACAAGTACCAAGTTAGGTTCTAGGACTATAAAGGTAAGTAGGTTATTAGCCTCAAAACTCTCATAATTCAAAGTAGGTGAGCAAAGTCATGATCGTGTAGTGGGAGGGATGAATAAAACGCTTGGGAACATCGGGGAGGGAGTAATTATTTCTGATTACTGAAAGATGGCCGCGTTAGGGAGAGGAACCTTCTGGAGAGGGAACGCTATGAAAGCAGACCTAGACATCTGAAAATACACAACGAGGATTTCATTTGACTCCACTGAGCTTTTTAAAAAACATAAGCAAACGTGTGTTTAAAAATCACATGTGAAACTTCCAGATGTAATCTATGATTAGCCAGCGCTCTACATGAACAGATATAATGTCTCCCTCTGTCCTTCTGTCCCTCCTTCCTTTCCCCTTCTTTGAAATTCTAGTCCGATTTTATCATGAGAGGCATGGTGAGTCTCTCTTTCCACCTCTTTTTCTTTTCCCTCCCCGCTCCCCCCTACACCTTCCTCCCCCCCCTTCCTTTTTTCTGAAACTGCAGTCAGATGTTATCGCTGCGCACGAGGCGGTGTCCACGCCCCTTTGCCTTGCAGTCATCGTCTTCTGGAAGGCCCTGTAACAGCAGATTTCCGAAGAAATAAAAAGGGGACCTTTCCGGTGATTCTTTCAGCTCTCGGCTCTGATCTGGTCCGCCCTGCATTCTTACTTCCTCCCAATCTGCCCGTCTACTTTAGGTAATGGGACTCCTGACCAACCACGGTGGTGTGCCCCATCAGCCCCAGACCGATTATGCTCTCTCCCCTCTCACCGGGGGCCTGGAACCTACCACCACGGTGTCGGCCAGCTGCAGTCAGAGACTAGACCATATGAAGAGCTTGGACAGTCTGCCAACGTCTCAGTCCTACTGTCCACCCACCTACAGCACCACGGGCTACAGTATGGACCCCGTCACCAGCTACCAATATGGGCAGTATGGACAAAGTGAGCCTTGGTCTTTCTGGTGGGGGGAATTCACCCCTGAAAGGGCGAAAAGTCCCCACCCTTCCTTAAGAAAGGGGCGGGGGGCGCAGAGGCACCATTAGGCCTTACATCCCAGTATCAATGTTGCGGCAAAGCCAGCCGATTGTCCCGGCAAGGGCTCCCTTGTCTAATTATTTTCTTAACTGATGTCAACGACATCTTGCGATTATTAATTGCCGGAGATGTGAAACCTGATTGCCACTAGGTAAAACACGAGGGTTGGCCAAAATGAAATAACCCCTGGCATTAGAAACACATGTTCTTAATGAGGTCAGCTCAAGGATCACATGGGGTATAATCCCAAGGACACAGACTTGTGTCAAACTTGTCCCGGGAATAAAAATATTGGTCTCGATCCTTTGATACCGTGGTATGAAATATGACATCGTCAGCCTGTAGCTGATTTTGCCTCTTGCTGTGAATTGTCCCAACGTGACCTAAAGAGCTGTGTGTGTTTCCTTACAGGTGCCTTTCATTATCTCAAGCCTGATATCGCGTAAGTGAACTGTCCACTTGCAGCTCGAACTGGCCTTGTTTCCGGTCTCCCCAGCCTACACGTGAAGAATCTCCTCAGAAAACAAAAATCAGCTTTTTGGGGGGCGGTCTCGACAGGAGACCAAGAAGAGTGGTTTTTTTCTTTTTCTCCCCCCTCCGGTAGTTGGTCTCAAATTCTTTTGAACATGTTGGACAAACGCGATGGAAGAAAGGAAGGCCGGGAACCGTAAAAAGACAAACACAACATTTGAAGGCAATGATTTAACGTGGCTACATATCAAATACCCCAACTCTTCCGTGCTGATGATCAAGGAGCTAAAACATTCCATTTGTGTGTGCGTGTGTGTGTGTGTGTGTGTATGTGTGCGTGAGATTTATCTGGACTGGTTCAGGCAAGCAGAATGTTTCTAAAGTCAAGTCAGAAAGTACTCTAAAGTATGACATGTTTGATGTTTCAATGCTGACACTTCTACGATCTTAAAACTGCTCACGTAACGAAGCAGGAACGGAGGAATCCTTGACCTTTACACACTGGAAATCGATATAAAAATAAGTGACACCATTTTTAGGAAGCTAGACTAGATGTAAAGGACCTCCCAAATAAATTATTTGTGATCTCACCCTCCTTTGTAACCCAGTTGTCAATAAATAATGTCCCGGGCGGGCAGCCTTGCTAACAGGATATGGGATAACAGGAAGAAAAGCTTGTTTTTTTTCTCGGTGTGGGGAGAGGTATGTGACATTTTCCCAGTTCGTTTTCATTTGGAAGCCGACCTGGCCAACCTGGGGGGAGGGCGCGGTGGAGAAGAAGTGACGTGCGTTCCCACAGCTGCTTATCGGTGTGCAATACTGTGTACCTCACGGATGCTCTGGCAGTGGCCAGGGCCGTAGAAACAGAATCAGAACTCTATTTTTGCAGGTGCTTTATTTTCGCAGCCCATGATTCATGGCGGTAGAATGCATGATGTTCGCCATTTAATGGACAACCAACACCCGGCTTGCTCCTTTTGACTAGAGACCGTGTTCGAGAATAATGCTTTTAACGTGACGACGTTTACATTCTTCTCTTTTCTATGAAAGGCAGGGCAAGAACAGAAATGTCCACGTGGCTCTCATGTACTTTTAAATTATACAAGGGTATCCAACATTAAAAGACCAGAGGAACTGAGGTTTACATACGTTTGTGTGGTGACATTTTAGAATGTCAATAAATTTGTTTTTCGAGATGTTACGAGGAACGAGAAGGTGGAAGGCAGTGTTATTTATTTCTTTCTATTCTTGGAACCATGAGCGAGGTAGGCACAGATACATTCCCTTTAGAGTTAAGGATGATGACGTAGTCGGTTAGTGAGATTAGGCGTAGTTCCAGAGTAGTTCATACGTTGGTCCTAGAAGGCGATGGGCTTTGTGTCGCAGCCTCAACCAACAACGATGTGTTGTAAAAATGTCTTTCATGTAAAAAGTGCAGTAAATATTTACTATTTATAATGAATAAACAGTTATGAAAACTTGCCCAATACTGCTTTTTTGGGGAATTGGTGACTATAGGGTTAATAAAAATGCGGGTGTGGGAAGTCCACAGAACACACACTTCACTGACAACGGTGACTTTTGGATTAGACTATACCATGGACAGATAGGGTCACATACCTGACGATTGTATTGCCTTGAACAAGCTTGGTTGAGCACACTTTTTAAATGACGGAAGGTTTTTTGTTTTTTTTTTTAATGTTTATTTATTTATTTTGAGAGAGAGGGAGAGGGAGAATCCCAAGCAGGCTTCTTGCTGTCAGTGCAGAGCCCAATACGGGGCTCGAGCTCATGACGCATGAGATCGTGATCCGAGTGGAGATCAAGAGTCGGATGCATAACCTCCTGAGCCCCCCAGGCGCCCCTGAAGGTTTTATTTTTGTATATGTGGTGTTTAAGTAGACCCCTTTGCCCTCTTTTCTCTCTCTGTGGTTCTCCAAGCGATCGAATTCCTCAACTACCACTTGGGAGTGCGTCTTCCTCCAGAAGTACATTCTCTGTCTTCATCTTCAGTGGTCACCCTGCTGAAATTTTTATTGAGAGCTTTCATATTGTGTCATTTATTTTATTTTAGAAGTTGTCTTCACTCTTCATGAAAAACCTTACTGCCTACTTCATTCACTCTTCTGTCCTCCTTCATCCCCCCCCGCCGCCTTTCGAGAGAGACAGAGAGAGACAGAGAGAGAGAGAAAGAGATTCCTAAGCAGGTTCCATGCTGTCAGTACAGAGCCTGACCTGGGGCTTGATCTCACAAACTGTGAGACTATGACCTGAGCCCAAATCAGGAGTTGGACGCTCAACCACCTGAGCCACCCAGGTGCCCCATGAGCACTGTTACTATCGAGTAAATGGGTCATAATACCCTTGGAGACTCTTACTTACATTAATCTATTTATTCCTCCCAATACCTTATATGAGGCAGGCATCATTAGCATTGCTCTTTCACAGTTGCGGAAACTGAGGCATAAGGCACTTTTGTGAGATTCCCCCAGTGGCAGAGCTGGGATTTGATTCCAGGCACACTGCTTCCAGAGCCTGTGTGCTTCAAGTCGCTCTTCTGGCTCCTCAGGTCCAGTGTGAGAGAAAGTTCTAGAAGAATCTAAAGGAGCGCTAATTCCATAAGCAGCTAGCCACGTGTGACTGTCATTTGTAATAGAAGTAAATAAAACTAAAAAGTCCCTCAGTTGCACTAGCTACGTCCCGAGTGTACAATAGCCACATGTGGGTAGAAGCCACTATATCAGGCAGTGTAGACATGGAACATTTCCATCACTGCAGAAGGTTCTGTTGGTCAGCTCTGCTCTAAGGCATGTCTTTTTAAAACCCCCAGGACTTGAAGTGCAGGAGGTAAAACTTCCAAATTCTTTAAATGTGTCAGGTGTTCTTAGCTCACTTGTTTCCAGTCAAGTATGTTGCTCTTTTTTTTTTGACAGTTGTCTTTTCCAGGGGCACCTGGGTGGCTCAGTCAGCTGAGCATCTGACCCTTGATTTTGGCTCAGGTCATGATCTCAGGGTTTGTGAGAGCTGCGCTGATGGTGTGGAGCCTGCTTAGGATTCTCTCTCTCTCTCTCTCTCTCTCTCTCTCTCTCTGCCCCTCCCCCACTCGCCTACACATTCTCTCCCTCTCACTGTCTCAAAAAAATAAACCTTAGAGAAAAAGAGACAATGATCTATTGCAAAATTATTTTTCAATGTTTATTTATTTATTAAAAAAATTTTTTTAATGTTTATTTATTTTTGAGACAGAGAAAGACAGAGCATGAACGAGGGAGGGTCAGAGAAAGGGAGACACAGAATCCGAAGCAGGCTCCAGGCTCCGAGCCGTCAGCACGGAGCCCGACGCGGGGCTCGAACTCATGGACCGTGAGATCACGGCCTGAGCCGAAGTCGGATGCTTAACCGACTGAGCCACCCAGGCGCCCCTATTTATTTTTGAGAGAGAAAGAGAGCAGGGGAGGGGCAGAGAGAGGGGGAGACAGAGAATCCCAAGCAGGCTCCTCACCGTCAGTGCAGAGCCCCATGCGGAGCTCGAACTCACGAACCGTGAGACCATGACCTGAGCCGGAACCAAGAGTCAGACGCTTAACCAGTTGAGCCACCCAGCATCCCCCCCCCGGCCCCCAAATGTTTCAAGAACAGGGTAGGAAGGTCATCTTTACCACTTTTTTTATCCTGTTTAATCTTCATGCAATCCCGTGAGGTGGGCATCATTAGCCCCAAATTATAAATAAAACTGAGGCCCAGAGCTGTTTATTAGGTGGGCCAAGGTCATACACAGTCAGAAGTAGTAGGCTTTGACTTCTGCTCAGCCTGGTGGCAGAACCCGTCTTCATTTTACCTTCCCCAATCCTGCTCGCAGTCCTCACTTCCTTACGTCAACCTACCCTCGGGCCAAACTCAAGCCGAAAGCAGGTATTAAAAAAAGTAATAATAATTCACTCCCAGGACATGAGAGCGGAAGTTCCAGGAGGTGGGATTGCACGACAGAACCTGATCGTCCACATCACTTTCCCTTCCCTCCCAATCTCAGAACTTGGCGTGTGTGGCTCACGTCTCTTGCCGATACGCTTCTTGACGCCCTTATTTCTGCGTGTCTCTGAGATCTCTTGCTCGGCTCATGTTCCTCATGTTGAAAGTCTCTGTGAAGTCATTTTTTCCCCTGACGTATTTATGTATTTTTGTTTGTACCCAATCAGTCTCCAGAGGAGCAAGGACTTGACTCCCCTTGGTCCTGACCACTCGTTGGAGTCCCTGCTCCTGTAGTTCGTATAGTTATACAGTTTAGCTTGAAAACTCACAAGGAAAAACTGAACATTAGAACCTCAAATTATTAAATAATGGGTGTAGTAATGTCAGTTGCTGAGTCATTCCTTCCTTGGCAGCAATTTTCCGAGGAATAGCTATCATATTTCACATCAGCGATGGGAACGAACTTAATTGTTTTAGTCCCGTTTGGAAAGGGGTTTTCACACGCACTGGGTATTTGGGGGAACATCCTATGTTCGGAGGGATCTTCTCAGTCCTGGCAATAGAGCCAGTGGAAGGGACAAGGTCACTAGCTCGTGGGTGTGAGTTTAGAAAGAGTCTGAAATGGGGGGAGGGGATAGATTTATTGATGCCCTTTGTGCAGACATACGATGGACGACTCAATCCTCAAAATACAGAATTACTCTATGGAGCTAGAACCAAGATGTCTACGGAAAGGAAATCTACTTGACGCAGGCTTGGGCCTCATTCTGAGTAAATGATTTTTGGTGTTTAATTATTTATGGATAAGGAGAGCTGGTGTCGAATACCGAGGAGCAGAGCAAGTGACAAGGAGCAGGGTTTAGGCAAAGAGATCCACAAGGCCGACCTCAGCCCCAGGCAAGCACTCATGGGTCTGGAATCAGTGTTGGATAATATGTGAGAGAGAAGAAAGAAACAGAACTAGGCTCAGGCTTCTTGTCAATGCCGGTGATACAAACTAGTCTCTTTCTCATAGATCCACTCTTTGGTATCACCGGCCGTTGAATCCCAAGAGCCTAGCACCATGTCTGGCCCATAATGAGTACTCAGTACCTGCCGGTTGAGTAAATGAATAAATGAATGAATGAAGAGCGACTCTCTTGTACTGTACTCCTGACATGATCTGAAGAAGAAGCTCAATCTTGAGGGTGTGTGAAGCGGGGTGAACAAGTCTGATGTTGCAATAATCCTTGGGGCGGGACCAGCTAGGCGGTTAATGTAAGACCAAAAAGGCACACAGATTATCTTGGATTGGATTAGTAGAAAAGCTTAGGGAAGGAGCGGGAGTCAGGGGTCTAACAAGTCACTCGAGAGTCATCTTTCCGGTGTTTCTGACCGAGGCAGATGGCACAAGGCAGTGAAAGAGCCAGTTGGTTGGTCGCTGATGGCACTGGATCTCACACCTACCTGTATCATAACCTAATTATTAAAAAGACACTATTGCTGGGTCTACCCAGCCTTGTGACTCAGAATCCATGGAGATGGGCAGAGAGAGGGTCGATGAAGCAAGAGCTCAGAGAGAAGCCTTTGGCTGGATTGAAGTCTTGGCCACACTTGACCAGGGAACTGGCTGATGGGCTTTCTGGGGCTCAGAGCTACGGTCAGGGTCATTCTTCACAGCACAGCCGAGGGAGGTCACCTTAGCCTTATATTCCCCCCTGTTCTTGAACCAGAGGGAAAAATGTAGAGAGGCGGCAATCGGGTGACATAAATGAGGGTGAAACGTGTGGAATCACTGTTTGATTGGCATTGTGTTATGACCCCATCACCTCTCCAGCTGGACATCACCACACAACAATCGGTAGTGGTGGGGCTTTTCCCCAAGTGGTGCATTGACATCTTGTGCCCCAGGCTCTTGTGATCCTGTGGCATTCAGGAGAGTTTGAATCATGGGACCGAAAACATGACTGTCGTTTGGTCCCGCTCATCTGGGTCCACCCACTCAATGACGCTGAGCTCCTGAGCATTGAACAGAAACCCACAAATGCCGGTTCTTTTCAGTACTTGTAGAGTGACGGAGGGAGGTAGTGTTTTTTATTTCCTAATTAAATAATTTGTTGGATACTTACCGAGCTCCTCCTGTATGCTGGGCAGTGGGGTTTGAATGGAAAGTAAGACAGTCCCTGCTTCCAGAGGACCCCAGCTCCGAATTAGCTGGCTCAGTAAATAACGTGTTGGGACACAAAGCGATACGTAAGGGAAAGTGAGTGTGGGAACACCAGGAGACAGGGCATCGCTCCGCCTGGCATTGTATACTTTTCAGAGGAAGGGACCCTGGGGCAGAATATCTAAGGAGAAATAGGAAGTTACTGGGCAGATGCAGTGCCAAAGGGCGTGTCAGTTCCATTTATTTTTATTTTTTTAATGTTTATTTATTTTTGAGAGAGAGAAAGAGAGAGAGAGAGAGAGAATGAGTGGGGGGGAGAGGCAGAGAGGGAGGGAGACACAGAACCTGAAACAGGCTCCAGGGTCTGAGCTGTTAGCACAGAACCCGACACGGGGCTCAAACTCACGAACTGTGAGAACATGACCTGAGCCAAAGTCAGATACCTAACTGACTGAGCCACCCAGGCACCCCTAGTTTCATTTTTGTATGATGTTAGCTGTGGGGGCTCCAGACAAAAGAAGCCAGAGCCTTCTGGGAGTCCCTAGTTTATAGAGTTCAAAGGATAGGAGATTAGGTTAAATGAGCAATTACTTTTTTCCTTAATAATGGATTGAGAGACTTTCTACCTAGGGGGCCTGATAAGAAACTTGGGGGAGAAGGAACACATATATGATCATTGCCTTTTTTTTTTTTTTTTTTTTTTTTTTTTTTTTTTTTAAGTAGGCTTCACGTCCAACACGCAATCCAACACAGGGCTTGACCTCACAACCCTGAGATCAAGACCTGAGCTGAGATCAAGAGTTAGATGCTTAACCGACTGAGCCACCCAGGCACCCCCCGATTATTGCCTTTCTAAACAGATCCTCGAAAGCTTGGGAGGGGTGTAATGCCAACTCTTGTGGTCCGGCTGCATTTTCATCAGTGGAAAGTTCTTTGTCGCAGGTCTGGAACCTGCAGTACCTTTCATTACAGGCTGACTGGGACGATCCACTGTGACTAATTATCCAAATGTGTGTAATGGGGTGCTCCGCTGAGTTTGGGCCCCAAGATCTCTTTGCTCAACCTTGATGGGCAAAGATGGGAAGCAATACTTTTCTTCTTTTTTAAGCTCCACGTTTAAATTCTCTTTTTGGACAAATTGTACCCATTCCCGCTTCCCAAATGCACCCTATTGGGTTTCTTGGTCACATAGAAGGGAGCAAATATCCTCTCTGGGATGGGGAATAAAGAACATATAGGTGGAGGTACAGATGACGGGAAACTAGGCAGCTTTGCGTATTATATTTACTTGTAGGGGACCAGTTATTTCTTTCTGGGCTTACAGCAGCAGAGGCCTGCTTGAGAGAAGTCAACTGTTCCCAAAAGCACAGTGGCACGCTGAGAGTCCTTCTGGAAACGTTTGGGTCTTGGGTGGTGGGGAGGGGGCTGTGCTCTCAGGCAACCATGGTTTTGTCTCAGTCAACAGAAACAGATGCCACACTTGAATTTGGAAATTTAGAGAAGGATTTCTAATAAGGAGATTATCTATAAAGTTGGAGGGTGTAGGGCAATCACAAGGGATTATGTGGAAACCTGGGGAGAGGAGGAGAGCTGCTATGGGACGGGAAGGGAGAACTTACTGGAACCTGGAAAGAGAGCGTCACATAGAACAGTGGGCTCTGAGAGCGATGGCTCTTGAAAGGACACAGACATCCAGAGGCAACTGTGAGGGAGAAGGAGCCAAGGGAAAAATATCCTGGCTTCATTTTCCGCCTCTCTCCCAACTCCTCCTGGGGGTCCCATTGGCCGAACCCAGTTAGAAGCCAGAGGGTGCAGGAGCCACGCATGTGGGCCCGGATAGCAGCCTGCTACGTGGAGAGCAGGGTGGGAAGGACGGAGAGGGATCTGGGAGGGTCCACAAATTGCACCTAGGTTTGAGTGCTCTGTTTTGCCGTCTTTTCCCGTTGTTCCCAGCTCTCCACAGAAGTCAGGCCTTAGCTGTCATCCTAAGGAATTAAGGGAAGGGTCCATGCCCAAGTTGGGGCTAAGGGTACACGCAAGCAAATACTGTTTGCTGATATGGGGAGGGTAAGGGGCGTCATGCACAGCACCTTCCCAAAGTCAGAGGGTTGACTGAGGTGGCAGGTCAGATTTACAGGAGAGGTAGTCATCTGCCAAGAATTCCAGGGGACACACGGGTGAGAGGAATCTAGTCACAGGATCGACTTCTTGGGGTTAAGCAGGATGGTCGTGTTCACTCTAAAAAGCTGGACATAAAAAAGAAAGGGACCGTGTTCCTTTACAGTTATCATAGCAAGAAACCTGGAGTATAAGCCTTGCCCATATAATTTTATAACTGCTTTAAACTTGTCTATCTCCTCCACAATTTAAGTTTCTGGAAGACAAGGCCAGCGGCTCGGTTATTTTTGCGTTTCCAGCTTTATTTTGTTCGCTGTCAGCTTGCTTGACACGTTTATTGAACGGAACCAAATCGTCACTTACTATTTATGCTTGGTTGTTATGAAGCATTCGAACAGTTTTTACACCTTGAATACAAGAGATTCACTTGTTTTCAGCTGTAATTGAGTCCAGCACTAAATTCTACAGCATTTTATAGATTTTTATGTAGTATTTTAGTGTTTATAGTTTGCTGATAATATAACGTGGACGGGGTCTTACACGTGGAAAAATAGTGAGAGTGTGTAGGGCTTCAGGGAATTCACCGAATCTACTCTAGTTCCCAGGACTGGGGAGCTTGAAAAGACAAAACAAACCATGATTCCTGCTTAAAGAAGCTCATAAATACATCTATGGATGAATTTATGATGTAGTTTGTAAGACTATTTGATGAAAGCTAAGTTTTAGTATACCTTTGTGTTAAAACTGAAGAAAGCATTTGCAAAAAAAAAAAAAAATTATGGTGTAAATATGATTATACCGATGTAATCAGCCTCCTTAAAAAGCTCAGGTCTTGGAGATCATAGCAGGAATCATTAAAGAAAGAACAGAGTTAAGGGCGTCTGAGTGGCTCAGTCGGTTAAGTGTCCGACTTCGGCTCAGGTCATGATCTCGAGGTTTGTGAGCTCGAGCCCCGCATCGGGCTCTGTGCTGACAGCTCAGAGCCTGGAACCTGCTTCAGATTCTGTGTCTCCCTGTCTCTCTGCCCCTCCCCTGCTCACGCCCTGTCTCTCAATAATAAATAAACATTAAAAAAAAAAAAAAGAATGAACAAAGTTATATGGTAGTTATTATTCAGAGGAACGTGTCTTTTGTTTTTAAAAGACTGATAGAAATTTATACCTGGCAACATTTTATTTGTTGGTTAATTGAAGTTACTACACATATTTGACAGTAATAAAACTGTTCTATAATAAAACAAGTTCTATCAGTTCAATTTGGTTCCAATTCTGAAACAATAAAGACCATAGTCCAACTCTGGAGAACGTTTGACAAGTACGTTGTTCCACCAACATAAGAGACCTTTTCAGCTTTGCATCTACTTTTCAGTCTTTTTTTTTTTTTTTTTAATGTTTTCTTTTTGAGAGAAGGAGCACGAGCAGGGGAGGGGTGGAGACAGAGAGGGAGAGAGGATCCCAAGCAGGGAAGCAGGCTCTGCGCTGAGCAGCAGCAAACCCGATTCAGGGCTCAAACTCACAAACTGTGAGATCATGACCTGAGCCGAAGTCGGATGCTCAACCGACTGAGCCACCCAGGTGCCCCTGTCTTCAGTCTTTAACTAAGTGTACCAATATATTTTCATGATCATTCAATTACACTGAGAGTGAGTTTGAGCCGCTACAACAGAACAGCAAAGACTGGGCATCTTATAAACAACAACCATGTACTTCTCACAGGTCTGGAGTCTGGAAAGTTCAAGATCAAGGCACTGGCAGGTTCCGTGTCTGGTGATGGCTCGCTTCCTGGTTCGTAGGTGGCTGTCTTCTGGCTGTGTCCTGACCTGGCAGAAGAGGGAAGGGATCCTCTGGTGCCTTTTTCACAAGATCACTAATCCCATTTATGAGGGCTTCACCCTCATGACCCAATCACCTCCAAAAGGCCCCAAGGCCCCACCTTCTAATACCATCACATTGGGGGATTAGATGTCATCATCTAAGTGTTGAGAGGACACATTCAGTCTACGGCAACATTTAAAACTATTGTTTCAATTTTTTTTTAATGTTTATTTATTTTCGAAGGAGAGAGAGAGAGCATGAGCAGGGGAGGGGCGGAGAGAGAGGGAGACGCAGAATCCGAAGCGGGCTCCAGGCTCCGAGCCGTGGCTCGAACTCACAAGCTGTGAGATCATGACCTAAGCTGAAGTCAGACGCCCAACCGAGTGACCCAGCCAGGGGCCCCAAAAACTGTTCTTTAAAAAACAGTAAAATGGAATCATAGAAAGAAAAATAAATCATTTATATCAATCTCTACATCATAGTTCTCTCTCCATGTATGCACTGTAATTTTCAAGAAATGTAGTTACCCTCATGATTTAGTCTGATACAGGGCTTTTTATGAGTTCTGTTTCTTTTTTGTGTTCAGACTTCTGCTCTACCTACAGTGTACAATAAAGAAAATATAAATAAAAAAATAAATTCCTTAAATCTGTTTTTTTCCCCCCCAAAATCCAAAAACTTTGGGTTCTGTTTGTTTGGGCTTCTTACCTGACTTCAGTTCTTTTCCTTTCTCCTTTGTCTTTACTTTCAAATTTAACACTGGAAAAAGACATCACCTTGAGAACTGATTGTAAGAAAACGTCTCCATATGTACTTGCAGACTTTCTCTTTCATAATAAATATCAAAGAGTTTGAGGAGTAGTATTTATGTACCCTCAATGGTCTGGATGACACTTGAGAAATTCAAGGAAGGTTCACACACATCATATTGATCTTCCCAGTATCTTCATGAAGAAGGCAGGTCAGGAATACAATCCTCAGTCTCTGGCGAGAATGTTAAGCAACAGGATGGTGAAATGATCATCCACAGTTTCACACTCAGCCATTAATGGTAGAGTTAGGAATACAATTCGGATGTTCTGATTCTCAGCTTGTGATTCTCTACAAGACCATGCATCCAGCAGAGCATGTCCTCAGTGGGTTCTCAAACACACGCTCAACATTGTTGTCTGTCTCTGCTTACATGATTTAAACTTATAAGAGAAAGTAGCTTTCTGAGTTTAATGAGGCAGTAGGAATCATTGCTTGTTCCTATACTATAATACAGAGCCAGATATTGCCAGCTGGCTGATACAAAGAGGAATGAATGTAGTCACTCAACTTTACAATATTCACGGCTCCAGAATTGCTGTGTAAAAGCAGGTTGAGTTTCTCAAGATTCCGTATGAGTGAAAACATAGGATATGTCTTTCTAAGACCAATGGGGAAGGGAAAGGGGAAAAAAAAATAGTTACAAACAGAGGGGGAGGGAGGCAAATCATAATAGACTCTTAAATACAGAGAACAAACTGAGGGTTAATGGAGGGGGCGAGAGGGGAAAATGGGTGATGGGCATTGAGGAGGGCACTTGTTGGGATGAGCACTGGGTGTTGTATGGAGGTGATGAGCCATGGGAATCTACCCTAGGACCAAGAGCACACTTTATACACTGTATATTAGCCAATTTGACAATAAATTATATTCAAAAAATAATAAATGCAGGTTGAGGGGGAGTGGGAGAGAAGAGCAAGGAGAATGGGACAAAGAGATCTAAGCTGCCTTTGAGACTTAATGATAAATATAACATCCGTTGTCCATATGACAGAATGATGAGCTTGGAGAGGTGGTCTGGGTCCAGTCCAGAATGCCTTATAGCATACCATGTTCATGGATTTGTATTTTATTTTATTTCCTGTGATGACTTTTTTTAAATATTTATTTTTGACAGACAGGGGAGACAGAGCATGAGCAGGAGAGGGGCAGAGAGAGAGAGAGAGGGAGACACAGAATCCAAAGCAGGCTCCAGGCTCCGAGCTGTCAGCACAGAGCCCCATGTGGAGCTCGAACTTACTGACCGTGAGATCATGACCTGAGCCGAAGTCAGACGCCCAACCAACTGAGCCACCCAGGTGCCCTAAGGATTTGTATTTGATTTTAAAAGTGAAGGAGAGGGGGGCACTTGGGCGGCTCAGTCAGTTGAGCATCTGACTCTTTGATTTCGGCTCAGGTCATGATCCCAGCGTCGTGGGATTGAGCTCCGTGTCAGGCTCTGCACTGAGTGTGAAGCCTGTTTAGGATTCTCGCTCTCTCTGTCTCTCTCTCTCTCAGCCCCTCCCCCACTCACTCTCTCTCAAAATAAATAAACTTTAAAAAGTGCAAAAAAAAAAAGTGAAGGGATGCCATTGAAGAACTCTTAACTGGAAGACTGACAACATAGATTCGTGACTTAGGAAATTACTCTCTAATTACAATAGTTGTATTTTATTGAGCTTTTGCAGAAATGTATTGTCTAAAAACCTTCACAGCAACCCAACAATGTGGTAACATGATCTGATACTCAGAAAGCGGAAGCACCTTTTTTAAAGCCACATGGTAAGCTTTGTTGCCCAGTGAGAGACTGGAGGTGTAAAAAAAGGAGGTGAGTGACGGTCAATGAGGGAAGCAAGTAGGCCCGGCAAAGTAGGAAGGGATTGAGCGAGATGCAGTGCAGTTTTAGACAGACTGGCTTTATCCTGGATAGAGAGCATCATTTTAAACCTTTCCTGCTTAAGTAAGGGCAGTAGGGAAGGACACAGACGTGTGTGCCGGCCGAGAGGGAGGCCGTGGAATTGCGGGAGTTCACTTGTGCTGCCTGTTGTCTCCGAGGCTAAGGGCGGCGGGGAGGGCACAAGCATCTCCAGTGGCCTCAGTGGAGCGGTGCAGGCTCTGTCTTGGGACTCGGAGGTCGTGGAACAGCCCTGAGGCCCCGGGTGAGGGTGGAGTGCTTTTCTTTAGCTGTGCTTTGTGGCTCAGATATAAGGGACTGAGTGGCCTGGAGACCAGATTGGCTCTTTGAGGGGGATTTGCAGGATAGTGAGCAAGGTGTGAGTGGCAGAAATGTCATCGGAGGAGGTGGCAGGGGCCTGGGTCTTGCTGGGCCTTTGAGGGCCATTGAGGCCATTGGAAGGTTTGCTCCTTAGTACATGTGAGGCTGCTATGCTATGGTTTGAAAGCAGAGAGAAACCACCTGCAATACATTGTTGGAAAGATCACAAGAGAGCTGCTTTTGGGGACAATATAACCAAGATGGGCTCCATGGCATGCCAGAGAAGAGACGAACTCATGTCTCGCTATGGATCCCCCAGATACCTCAAGAGGCTGGACTTGATAAGGTTCCAGAGCATCCGAGACAACCCTACCTCTTTAAATCTTCTAAGTCCTTAAAAATGGCGCGCCATCGTAAAGATAGTAGAGGACTGTGTAGCCTAATGCTTACAGACCTCTGGGGACTCAAAACCTTGGTTTGAAATTCTGGATTGGCAACTCAAACATTTGTACTAGCTGTGTGATTTTGGATACGTTATCTGATTTCTTTTACACTAATTTCAAATTCTGTAAGGGGTGCCTGGGTGGCTCAGTCAGTTGAGCGTCCAACTTTCGCTCAGGCCGTGATCTCACGGTTCATGAGTCCAAGCCCAGCACCAGGCTTCCTGCTGTCAACGCAGAGGCCGCTCTGGGTCTCCTGTCCCCTTCTCTCTCTGCCTCTCTCCCTCTCTCTCTCAAAAAAGAATAAAACATAAACAAATATTCTCTAAGAAAAGAAAAATGATGGTTTCTTTAATGGGTTCTGTTGAGGGTCAAATGTTACCTTGCATATGCCTGACTGATGGTGAGCTACTGGTGAGTGTTAGCAATGAATAGTGTTACTTTTTTTTTTTTAACGTTTATTTATTTTTGAGACAGAGAGAGAGCATGAACAGGGGAGGGTCAGAGAAAGAGGGAGACACAGAATCTGAAACAGGCTCCAGGCTCTGAGCTGTCAGCACAGAGCCCGACGCGGGGCTTGAACTCACGGACTGCGAGATCATGACCTGAGCCGAAGTTGGACGCTTAACCGACTGAGCCACCCAGGGGCCCCAATAGTGTTACTTAATCACATTAATTATGCTATGCAGATTGTACATGTTCCTGGGCTCTTAAACTTACTCATTGGCTTATCTAAGTTACTAAAATAACGGAGAGATTATTTTTAATGACCGTGAATGGAAAAGTCACAAAAAAATGGCTTTTATGTGAATATAATTTATTGAGAAGATGTATTCATAGTTTCTTCTTCTTTTTTTTTTCCATGTGTGGTCATAATTTTTAAATGACTCTCTCTAACCACTGAGAGTTCCCAAAGTAATGGGACTGAA
Source organism: Panthera pardus (assembly GCF_024362965.1). Classification (NCBI taxonomy): domain Eukaryota; kingdom Metazoa; phylum Chordata; class Mammalia; order Carnivora; family Felidae; genus Panthera; species Panthera pardus. The sequence goes on from NW_026526655.1 coordinate 15,845,751, forward strand.
GATACAAAGAAGAAAATAATGAGCTGACCTCTGCTCCAAAGAATCTTTGCCAATGGTGGCTTATTTACCATTGCAACTTTAGTCATGAAAACAGGTATGTGTCTAAGACCCAGTGAAAGAACAGCAAGGATCAGTCTGAAGCTATAGTCTTCAGGGTTTCTCACCCCCTGGGCTTATACACTGGGGACTGTCCCACTGCAAGACCGATTTCTAACAGTGAGGGTGGCACTGGGGCAACAGTTCTGGGGGGACGTCGGGAATCTCTTGGAGGGATGGCTCTTTTTTGGTTTGGATTTTACAGAATTCTGTCTTTGGCAGTGGGTGGGGGGCAGGGGGAAAGGTGAGTAGATTTTACAGGCACAAGTCTGTGGGCAGGAGGTGGTCATTCCATCTGTTTTCTTCTTTGCTGAAAGAGCCCCAACTTTGTCCAGTTGCCTGGCAGGTGGATGCTCAGGTCAGATGGACCTACTGGAATCCAGGGCAAGGGTTGGCGGTAAGGAAGGATTGTGTTCCGATAATTCCACTGACACGCTCTTGTAGACGAGAGGAAGGCAAATGTGATTGATGACACAGTGGGACCCAGGCAGGCCAAATGACCTGGAAGTGAAGTAGAATGTGAACTGGGAGTCACCGGGACTTAAGCCTTTTATGCGTTTATTTGGCAAATACTTTGTGAGAATCTGCTGTCAGCCGGGAATCACTTAATGGCTCTGATGTTTTGGTCAATATGGTTCCTGGCAGATTCTGAACGTCACATAGGGAAGACAGACAAAAACGAGTAAAGAAGCGAACCTCTAATTAGGCATCGTGCTGAGTGTGGGGAAGGAAAAGAGGATCGAAAGGGTGAAACATGGGGCCTTCTTACACCAAATCGTCAGGGAGGGCCTGGCAGGTATGATGAGCCTGGGGAAGTGAGCAGAGAGGTTTTCTAAACAGAGGGAGCAGGATGTGATGAGGTGGTCTGAATCTGAGAAAGAGCTTTGCCTGTTTGAGGTACCGAAATTAGGTCCTTATGTCTGGTATGCAGGGGGGGAGTGCGGCATGGGATGAGGCCAGCCTGGGCTGGGCCAGGGCAGCCACAATAAGGAGCTTGGATTTAATTCCATTTGCAATGGGAAGTGACTGGCGGCCTCCAAGCAGAGGAGGAACATTAGCTAATGCCCCTCCTCCATGGAGGATGTATTGGAAGGAGGCAGGATGGAAATACTGTACTGGTAGCATGACGGACGAGGATGGCCTGCGTGTGTCGTACCGGAGAGGGTATTGGCTGCGAAATCGGTCACGCGGGGGCTTGAATCCTGATTTGTTCTCCTGTTGCCCGTTTACTAATGTCCTTAAGGTAGTAGTTTCTCTGAGCTGCCACTTTCCAGATCACATGAGTAGATACTTACAGCTCCCAAGATGGCGAGATTAACTGGGTGAATTTTATGCGTCTTATTTCAGTTCCCGTGCGCACGGGCAACTACTAAGAAATGCTAATTTTCTTTTCCTCCCTACCGGGTGTAGATAAAGAACATTATCTACTTTTTGTTTTGTTTGTTTGTTTTAAGTTTATTTATTTATTTTGAGAGACAGAGAGAGAAAGAGAGAGAGAGAGCACGCGAGCAAAGGAGGAGTAGAGAAAAAGGGAGAGAGAGAATCCCAAGCTGACAGCAGGGAGCCTTACGTGGGGATCAATCTCAGGAACCCATGAGACCGTGACCTGAACTGAAATCAAGAGTCGGACGCTCAATCGACTGAGCCACCCAGGTGCCCCAAGAATGTTATGTACTTAATGAAGAAGAGGGTGCAGCCTAGAGGGCCCTGGGCTGGTGATAGTAACACAGAGAAAAGACTTGAATCCTTGCCTTACAGGGTCTATTGTAGGGATGGCAGGGTTTGTTTGCATTTGCCTCACAACATTAAAAATTTGTTGTAAAGGAGCACCTGGGTGGCTCAGTCGGTTAAGCATCTCACTCAGCTCAGGTCACGATCTCACCGCTGGTGGGTTCGAGCCCTGCGTCGGGCCCTGTGCTGACAGCTCAGAGCCTGGAGCCTGCTTCCGATTCTGTGTCCCCTCCTCTCTCTCTTCCCCTCCTCCACTTGTGCTCTGTCTCTGTCTCTCTCTCGAAAAGTAAATAAATATTGAAAACAACTAAAAAATGTGTTGTAAAATGATAAAGGCCCATTAAAGAACAATAGAAAACGCAGCCAAGCAGAGGGATGCAAACAACCCTCATCTGAGGAGCCACAACTCAAACAGAAGCACTGATAACATTTAGTGTGGTTTCCTTTGCCTCTCCGCTTCGGGGGTAACAACCCCAGATAGGTGCCTACTTGGTAGGGGTGCCGAAAGCAAAATGACATAATATTTGTGAGAAGTTTTGAAAGTTCTGGACAGAAGATAACAACGATGGAACACCAATATAGCACACTGCAGTCTTGCTGTCACTTTCAAAATGGTCATAACGGTGAAGCAATGACAAATGTGAGTCCCGGGGCCCTCTCGGATGGGTCAGGCTTTCAGAGCCTCGAGCCTTGCCCCATCCTTTGGGAAGAGAAGGCTTCTTCACTAAGAGAACTTTGTATCTCATGGATTATTCTGCGAGCCGCGGAACGGATTTTCAATCTTTTGAATGCTTTATTTGATTTAAGAAAAAGTGTTGACGTTGGCCCCCTGGGAGGTCACACCTTGTCGCTGTAGGTGTGAATGGGGAACTAGTCGCTTTTCCTAAAGATAAGCAGGTAAACTGTGTTTCTGACAGCTGCTGAGCGGAAGATTCTCAGGCACCGGAAAAGGAATTGGCTGAGCTGGGTACATATGCTGCGTCGTATAAAACCCCATTGTCTAAATGACTAATATCACGTGACAGGAAGTCAGCGCTCAGGCGTAAATGTCTTCCAGTCTTCGGAAATACAGTGTATATTATCCAGTTACTCAGTCTGTGTCATGAAATATGAAAATAGTCTAGGAAAGACACATCCCACTTGACCTTTGCAGAATGATTTAATAAAGTTCGCTTGATACAAACATATGAAAGAGTAATTGCTGATAAAAGAGGAATTGTGGCTTCCTTCTCTCACTTCCTCCTTTCTTTGGAAACACTTCACAGGCTTTATTAACTCTTTAATGTTTTTGTAATTGGTGGCGTTTGTCCCTGAGGCCATGTTCCCAGCCCTGGTTGGGTTCCATTAAGGCAGAGATTGCACATCTTCGAGGTTCTCAGCCCCTTTCAACACTCATCCTGATATCTTTGTCTGTATAATTAGGCAAGTATGTTTCCAATTGTTTTTATGTGTGTACACATTTCACCCCTTTTACTGCTATCTTGATGGATGTTTTATGGGATACATTTTCAATTCGTGGCCTCCTCCGCTGAGAGAGGCGCCAACGTTTGCTTCTGTATCCACTTACGACTATCGCTTCCATCTGTAGGTGTAACTGAATATGTTCTTCACTTTCCGGGGTTTTCTAAGTAAAGACTCCCTTACTCCCTCATTTTATCCACTGTTATCTGTTTATTTTATGGTGTTATTCTGGTTTAAAATGAAATATAGACCTACTCGAGAAACTTTGGAGACTACAGAGAGATTGAAAGAAACTTCTTTGTGGTTTTAGAACTCTCATCATAATTGCAACCATCAGCTGAAGAGATCGCTTCCCAGCGGTCTCTCTGACCTCCCGAGCCAGTCACCGGGTCCCTCCCCAAAGCTTCAGGCGGCTTTATTTTCATTGGAGCACACCTGATGTGTGATGGGTATCACGTGACCCGATAGCTTCTTGGTCATTTATTTGTTTGTGTTAATTGTGGACGTGAGGATCCTGTCGGTCTTATTTGATGGCGCGTCCCTGTGCCTCGGACATATTTGGTCCTCGATAAATATTTACTTAACTAACGAACGACCCAACTTATTATTTTAACACAAATCTTTCCCCTTACCATTTAAAAACCTGAAAATGCTCCGGGACGCCTGGGTGGCTCAGTCGGTTAAGCGTCCAACTCTCGATTTCGGCTCAGCTCACGATCTCATGTTTCTCGAGACGGAGCCCCGAGTTGGGCTCTGCACTGACAGTATGGAGCCTGCTTGGGATTCTCTCTCTCCCTCTCTCTCTGCCCCTCCCCCCCCCCATAGAGAAATAAACTTAAAAAAAATACGGAGAAGTTCTAATGTAATTGCCAGGGTTATGTTTTTCTATACACGAGCCTTTCTTTTCTATGTCGTATCATCCAGGAGAGGCTGGAGGAGTGCTCCCCTCATCCCAGGCACTCAGGGACCCTGGCTCATGAAGGGTTTGTTTCTGCTTTCTCCTTTCAGTGTGGCTAGGATGACAGAAGGGGACGGATGCATTGGGCGCTGGCTCTTAGGACTTCTGTCTAGATGTGACACCCTTTATAGTTGCCCACATTTTATTGGCCAAAGCATGACACACGGCCTAGTCTCAAAAAGGGTGGGGGAAATGCCTTCCCACTGTGTGCCTGGAAACAGATTTGGAATTATTTTAACTCTAGTGCTCATGATGACCATGTAGGTTAATAACGCACTTGGTTACCAATACAAAGTAATTTAATTTCTTACTCTGGACCCCCCTGTCCTTCTCTCCAGTAGTAGCCCCTATTAACAGGCTCTGATATATCTTATATCTTATATCTTATATATATATATATTAACAGGCTCTGATATATCTTGCTCCAAATAGTCTCTTCATATGCAAACGTATGTGGTGTGTATTTGCATATATGTATATATCCCCTTTTTGGTACTCAAATAAGAATATATTTAATAAATACTATTTAATTTTAATTTTATTTATTAGATTTTTTTAAATATTTATTTTTCAACGTTTTTTATTTATTTTTGGGACAGAGAGAGACAGAGCATGAACGGGGGAGGGGCAGAGAGAGAGGGAGACACAGAATCGGAAACAGGCTCCAGGCTCCGAGCCATCAGCCCAGAGCCTGACGCGGGGCTCGAACTCACGGACCGCGAGATCGTGACCTGGCTGAAGTCGGACGCTCAACCGACTGCGCCACCCAGGCGCCCCTAAATATTTATTTTTGAGAGAGAGAGAGAGAGAGAGCATGAGCAGGGAGGGGCAGAGAGAGAGGGAGACACAGAACCTGAAGCAGGCTCCAGGCTCTGAGCTGTCAGCACAGAGCCCGGCGTGGGGCTCGAACTCATGAACTGTGAGATCATGACCTGAGCCGAAGTCGGATGCCCAACCGACTGAGCCACCTAGGCGCCCCTATTTAATTTTAATTTTAATAAACGCTATTCTGTCTTTTTCTTCCACCTTGGTTGTCACATGGTTTTTTTCCTACATAATTTATGTTGAAAACCTTTCTCCATATAGTTTTTCCTCCATTACGTTCATCGTCAAATATACCATAATTCACCACTCCCTTTTTGGTGGACAAGTAGGGTGTTTCTAACCTCTTCTTTCGACAACAGTGCTAACAGCACACCTAGATAAAGCTGCTGTGGTGTCGCGTGACAAGAACCAACTTGGCTTGGCTTCAGAAAGACCTGGTTTCTAATCCCAAATCCCACTTACTCACTGAACAGGCAACTCCTTAAACCTCAGGAGTCCTGGTTTTCTCGGTGATCGAATAGAGATATTAGCTCATCTCTCACCGGGTTGTCATAAGAAATACACAAGATAGTTTTCCCGCAACCTAACGGCTGTTCCATAAATCTCTGCGAGCAACTGTGTGCACACCATCAAGATTCTCCCATCCTTTTCTCTATTCTTAAGTAGAAACCCTGAATTAAAAAAAAATTTTTTAATGTTTATTTATTTTTGAGAGGAGGAAGACAGACAGAGAACGAGCAGGGAAGGGACAGAGAGAGAGAGAGAGACACAGACTCTGAAGCAGGCTCCGGGCTCTAGGCACAGAGCCTGATGCTGGGCTCGAACTCACAAACTGCGAGCTCATGACCTGAGCCGAAGTCGGAGGCTTAACGCTGCAACCCTGAACTTTAAAGATGAGAAAGGAGGGGCACCTGGGTGGCGCAGTCGGTTAAGCGTCCGACTTCAGCCAGGTCACGATCTCGCGGTCCGTGAGTTCGAGCCCCGCGTCAGGCTCTGGGCTGATGGCTCGGAGCCTGGAGCCTGTTTCCGATTCTGTGTCTCCCTCTCTCTCTGCCCCTCCCCCGTTCATGCTATGTCTCTCACTGTCCCAAAAATAAAAAAAAAAAAAAAAAAAAAGATGAGAAAGGAAACTGGGATTTATTAATTTTATGATCTTTCACTTCCAAGGCACACACGTTTGAGTAGAGGCTTGGACGTGGATGGGTAAAATGACACCATCATCAAGATCCTTGCGTACACGCAGAAATAACCGTGGGAGGGGTGGTCATGACTGGGCCCTTCAGTCCTTTTAATATTATGTATCCCATATGAGTTATAAATGGCTGTAAAGAAAAAGAACAAGGCAACAAAGGGTCAGTGGGAGAAGAGTTGGCATTAGGTTGTGGCCCGGGGGTTTTCTCCACCGACTTACTTTCACGTCCTGTGTCCTAACTAAAAATGAGTACGACGTTAACTATCCTGTTGTGGTAAACCATCACCTACTGGCAAGTTAAATGAGATGCATTTGGGCCAAATCTACAGTAGTGTTTGTCGATCCACGGATTCGTGACATCACCCTCACTAACTGCCTTTCACACAGCTCCCCAGAGTGGCCGCGGTGTTTGTCAAGGACACATGCGGGACTTTTCACGTTTTCTATTTTACTCTATTCAATACGGTCAGATTCTTTTCTTTCCTTTTTATTTTATTTTTTTTTTAATTTTTTTTAACGTGTATTTATTTTTAAGACAGAGAGAGACAGAGCATGAACAGGGGAGGGGCAGAGAGAGAGGGAGACACAGAATCTGAAACGGGCTCCAGGCTCTGAGCTGTCAGCACAGAGCCCGACACGGGGCTCGAACTCACAGACCGTGAGATCATGACCTGAGCCGAAGTCGGACGCTTAACCAACTGAGCCACCCAGGCACCCCTTTTTCTTTCCTTTTTTCTAAAAAAAAATTTTTTTATGCTTATTTATTTTTGAAAGAGAGAGAGAGACAGAGCATCAGTGGGGGAGGAGCAGAGAGAGAGAGAGGGAGACACAGAATCTGAAGCAGGCTCCAGGCTCCGAGCCGTCAACACTGAGCCTGACGCGGGGCTCGAACCCACAAACCGTGAGATCATGATCTGAGCCCAAGTCAGACACTCAACTGACTGAGCCACCCAGGCGCCCCAGTCAGATTCCTTTCTACTCAGTTTTATCTAATCCAATATCATTAATTTCATTTTGGTAAAAGACTCCTGGTCACAGCCCCTATATTCATTTCATGACTCTTCATTTCATGGCCAAGCCGCACAGTTTGAAAACTCCCGCCCTCAAAGATTTCCTTTTGTTCTGTGGCTTTGCTAGCCGGCCATCTAGTGAGGTCACCCAGATTTATGTCTTCGCCAGGCTGGCGCACTTCACTACTGCCCATGTGCCATCAGCCAAAGCAGGCACGTGGTCATGTTGACTTCGAATTTATGTATCCGGAGCAGATTGCAGTACTCCCCCTCCGTCACCATCTCATTCTGTCCTGTTGCTCTTTATTTAAGTCAACGACGTCACCATTCACCCAGTCGGTCATGCCTGGAAATGGGGTGTCGTTCTGAGCCTTCTTTTTCTTCCCTGCTGCACATCCAAACGGTCACGCCTTCTGGAGTAGCTTTGCATTAGAAATATATCCTAAATTCAAAACCTCTTATGACTTCTGCTGCTAACGGTCTAGTGTCCTCGTCATCCTTTCTTACCTAGACCACTACCGCAACACCCCCCAAATGGAATCTTTGCTCCCACTCTTGCCGCGTGGCCCCCAAGTCTGTTTTCCACACAGCAGCCGCAGTGATTCTTTTCGATGTGGCTCACATCTTCTAGTGACTTTTTCTCACCCTTAGAATACAATCCGATCGGTGGTTTTCAAACTGTTGTTTGTGATCCCTATGTCTAGTCGTGCCTGCATGCGTGCACGCACACACACACACACACACACACACGTTTTATAATCTGTCCCCTGGATCTCTTTAAAAGCTCTTTTGTTCCAATCTTGTTTATTCAGCCCTAACCACACTGGCCCTGCTATTTCTTAATGCTCCAAACATCAGCTACCTCAGGGCCTTTGCACTTGATGTTTATTCTTCCTGAAAGCTTCATTCTCCAGGTATTTGCAACTTCTGTTTCTTTTACCTGCTTAGAAATCCTCCCCTCGTTCTTCTTTGCCATCTTCAGAGGCCTAAAGGTTGGTTCAAACAATTAGATTCTATAACAAAGATTCCTACCCCCAGGAAAGATTCCTATCCCCCAGATAGCGGACAAAACTTATGTATTTTAAAATGATTCTTTATTTGAATATGTATGTAAAATTGAAATCACACTTTATGTAACCATACCAGAGAGGCACATAAATAAAAAGCTGAAAGTGTGACTTATCTTTCTCTAGTCTCCCCAAATTAATAGTATTCTTTCACTAATTCTTTATGCTCATATAAACAAATACAACCTTCATTTGCACACGCGGAGTTGTTTTTTTGTTTCGTTTTGTCTTTAGTACCCTCTGCTTTATTTTTTAACCTCACAGATGCTATCACGGACATCTGCTACGTAATACTGCGGGGGGTGGGGATCAGTCATAATTCATGACACCATTTCCTGATGGATAGATGGATGGACATTCAGATTTTTTTCTGCCAGTAAATATACTGTGGTAAACTTTCTCTCCTTCTCTCTCTCTCTCTCATGTAGATAGATGGATAGATAGATAGATAGATAGAAAGAATGGAGATATCAATATAGATATAGATGATATAGATATCTAATTCCATGTTGGCACTTTTGTTTCTATAAGATGGATTCCAGAAGCAGGCTTGCTGTGGTAAGGGCTCTATTTTCAATTTCCCACCCCTTCAGTAACCTGTCATCCTTCTGGCTCGAGCTGGGGTCACAGTTCCCACCCCCAACCCTCTCACCAAAGTGCGCACAAGATGGCGACAGCGGGAGGTAAAGTAACTTCTGTGGCTCCTGACCTAAGTTGTTTGTTTATAGTGACACGCCTCAGAAGCGACAGTCTGTTCCTTTTGACCACTGACAAAGGGAGCAATTAATATAAAATTCATTCACTTTTCTGGATTGTTGTCTGTGCGATTTACCCTTAAGGGTATTTGAAGAAAACTAAAAGCACGGGGACTTAGGTAAAATTTACATAGTTTACCTGTGAGAGAGACTATATTAAATATACTATTAGAATACCTGAATGCCAAAAACATTTTTTATACAGTTCCACCACATAATTTAGAATTTAAATCTGTATTTTTATTAGAATTCATTTGATATTAGTGTCACATAACTATGTTTTGATTTCTCCCCTTTCATTTGTGCTTCTCTTTCATGATTTACTGTTTGTCTGCTGTATCTTTTGGAGCACGGAAGTTATCTGAGTTTCTTATTTTTGAAGCAATTAATATTTGGCAATTAAACAGTTCTGTGGTTAAAAAAAAAAAAAACCACCACAACAAAACTGAACATCTTAAAAGCCAAACCCAAAAGGAAGTATGTGGACCAGAAAAAGTGTAATGAGAAAACTGCTATGAATTCACCAGGAATAAAATAAATTAAATGGTCTCACACACACACACACACACACACACACACATCCAACGATGAAGTGTATACTCTAAGATGTACAAGATCAATTTCACCAAATTGATTAATATAAACAACCCAAACACTTTCTGTATTTTAAGGCAAACTTAAATGATTAATTCTTGATATCAAAAGGATAGGAAAGAGAAGCCGAAGAGGACCAGTATGCAAAAAGCATTGTTAAGTGACGGCGACACAGCAATGTTGGCTGCCTCATTTTACTCTACCCGAGATCTAAACTCAGAGCTAGGGCACTGATCAAATAAAAATCAAGAAATGAAAGGGAATTTCGTGACCTCATTATTGTTGACTACGTTGTCTTAGCCTGAGGTTTTTTTTTTTTTTTTTTTCCAGGAGAGAAGTTTGATTCTAGAAAGTGGTGGGGGTGTTGCACAAAACATGTAACTACAGTCCTATCGCTTCTATTCTGATCTTGCTCAAGTTCATCAGAGAAAATTAACCTTGGCAGCTTATTCAGTGACTAAATCTTGATATTTTTCTGGCTTAATTCATAACATAACTGTAAGCTATTGCTCTGTGTTTATAGTTCCCATCCATTTCTCACATTTCCAAAGCATGCTGATATGTGATCCGGGCAGTTTAGCTACCATAATTGGCATTTTTCTTGGGCCAAAAGGAAACAAATTCCTTATCCTCCATACTTTTTTAATTTCTGAAAAACAACAAGTAACATGGTTAATCCTCTTTTTGATCTTTTTTCCTTTTGAATTTTCCTTATATTCTTTCCCTCTTTTAATCTTTTACTTTCTTTTTAATCTTCTCATTTTGCCCCACCCCTTTTATGTGACTTCTCGTTATGTATTTCTTTAAAAGAGTTGGTCCAGTCTATGGAAATGGGTCTTCAGAGTCTGTTCAAAGAGCCATTATCCACATTTTGAGGCCCCACTATTTCTTTCAAGAATCTTGTGGCAGCATTTGCCAAGATGTCCCAACAGACTATCTTTCACGGTATTAATAGCACACAAATCTTGTAGACAAAAATGACGCTTCATGCAATTGTCTCTTGTGATGAAAAAGTTCCAAAAAAGTTAGATTTTTCATCCTCGGCACGTATGCGTAAGACAAAACATTGTCACTCAGCAAGATCAGTCGTTGACCTGACCAGCCACTTTTTCAATCAGAAACGTCCATGGACACTCTTTTCTTTAATTTCTGTTAGACTACTTTGGTGACATTAATGGTGGCAAAACAGGTCTGTTTCAGAAGCAGGGGCGATTGAAGAGCTCATCTTTACTTTCTTCTGCAGTTTGAAACTCACACAGCGGTGAGTTTGTTCCTGCATAAGGTTGGCTTTTACCAGCAGCCCATAGTTTGGACAGAAAGGAATAAAAGTAACGTCAAAAATAAAAACATATAGGCCTTCCGTATAACTTGAAAGACTTACTTAAGACGAGTTGCCTATTTCTCTTAAACTCACATTTTCAAAACACACTCATAAGATGTTTGGCTGCTGGTCTAATATTACACCTTTCTTTTTCATCTCCTTTTTTACTGCAAACCCTTAATGACAAACGCAGGCAGGCCAGTGATACTGATACACCGCAGCTTAGCATGTGAATTAGTCATCAGACAATCAGTTCAGGGGTCAGGCTTAGAGAAACAGTGCAAAGTTTGCGAAATGCAGGTCGACAGAGGTGCTCTACACTTCAAAGGGGGCGTGCTTGGCCGCGAGAATCCGGATCCCGGGCAGAAAGCAGCTGGGATTGTCGTTTGTCCCGAGGTGGAAGGTTTGTGTGTGTTTGAGCATGTTTGTAGCTGAGGTAGGGTTACACTACTTTGTAGGACAACAGTTTACTTTAGAGGCCTGTGCTGGTAAAACACCATAGGAAGTTAGAGCACCCAGCAGCCCAGGTCATTGACACCAAGCGAGGAGACCTGATCCGGGACCAAGTCCCCCAAAAAGGACATCTGAAATTTCCCCATGCCGTTGCCTTGCGCAGGACGTTAAGGATTTCATTTTCTGAGAAATTTGTGAAAGCATTTTCTATTCTTGGGAGTGAAGTGAGAACATGGTTTTGTTTGGGACCTGAAATGAAAACCTACGTTTTGAGTCTGTTTTGGGGGGTGTCAGGGTATGCCTTTTCTAGCTCTTATTTTTTCAAGGACAAATACATGAAGTGAAAGGTAGGATTCCGATGTGTGTTTGAAAATAATACATACGAAACCAATGTATCCTTTTCCCCTTTCGTTTATTTTTCCTGGGGAGGCGGCGGGGGGGGAAGAAGTCAAGCCTGCAGGTTACTCTAAGATTAAAACTTGTTTGGGTTAAAGTTGGAATGAATTTATATTTGTATTCACGGTGTAAGTGCATTTCAGTTTGTTTTAAAAATGAGTTTACTTCTCAGGGTACATAGGGTTTGGGGACGAATCGTCCGTGATCAAGTTGCCAGAATTGAGCAAGTGGGGAAGTCAACCGCTTAGCAAGGAGGAAATGAACAGGACACTGGTCTCAGGCTGAAGCTACCCGTTTGTGTTCTCGAGAAGGGCTACGGCATGAATCAGGAGAACGGGAGTGTCGCATCTCTCAGGGTTTTTCAACTAGTGGAAAGAAAACTGGAAAGCGAAGTAAAAAATGTTACAGAGGAGAAAAAAATCCAAAATCCAAACCATATGACAATGCCTATTTCTTCTTTCCTGTGTCCTGTTGTTTTACTCTTTCCTGGCATTAACTGTCTTTTTGGGTTATAGTTCTTCCAAGAAAGCCATTTCAAAGAAAGATCTTTACCGGGGAGTTCAATGAGAGTAAGCATTGGAACAAGGATGTGACCCGTCCGTGGCAGAAAAGTATTACTTTGAAGACGAAATCATCCTTTGAACACTAAAACAAGGGTACAGTGCTAAATGCTTATAGAAGGCTCCTATCTCGGGGAGGGGGGAACAAGACACCTTATTCAGCCAAGTCCAGCTCGATAAGCCAAAATGGTTGTCTAAAGGCAGATGACGTCTGAAGCAGAAGAAAAAAGACCAACTTTCTGAAAACGTGATTTATTTGCAAAAGAACTTTCGCACAACAGCATAACTTACAACGATTTTTTTCTTCCTTTATAAGTTGGTACTAAACACACCACTGATTTATCGTGGCACATCAGAAATGGAATTTTTTGGATTGTGTTCTTTTAAATCATGGGCAGAGGAAGAAGAAAACCGTTAAAATCGGGAATGGTGAATCGTTTGAAGGAATTTGTCACTTACGATATTATCTGGCCCTAAGGACCACGGGTTTTCCTTTCATGGCGAAATTAACTCTGGGAGTAAATGCAGTATAGCAGGACATGTTTTATCCTTCCTTATGAACTAATACCACCGAATATGGAAATATATCAATTCCCTCCTCACACCCCCTCCACTGGATTGAGTTCATATGCAATGGGAAAATTATTAGCACAACATCTGCAGAACATAATTACGGTGCTGTTTTATATCCTTTTACTGGAAAGCTAGGAGTTGAAAGCTGACATTTTCCTTTCCATGACTTGAAAACATTCATAAATCTCATAACGCGAGTGTTTGTCTGATTTTCATTGGTGGCCGTTAATGGTCATTTATGTCCACAAATGATTGCTATGAATGTAGTAAAAAAGTGTATTTTTAATACTGCTGAAGTCAACCCAAAGGCGCAGTATATTTAATGTGTATTTATTTACAATGTATCAGATTGTCTATCTCTTTTTGTCAACCGTTTCTTTGACATTATAGACTAGTTTAGAGACCGTCTGTGTTTGTTTTGAATATGAGAATTTTCTCTCTTTTTTAAAAATAGTTTATTTATTTGGGGGTGGGGAGAGCACGAGTGGGGATGGTCAGAGAGAGAGAGAGGGAGAGAGAGAGAATCCCAAGCAAGGTCCGCACTGTCGGTGCAAAGCCTGATACAGGGCTCGAACCCATGAATCGTGAGGTCATGACCTGAGCTGAAATCAAGAGTCCGATGCTTACCAGACTGAGCCACCCAGGTGTCCCTTGAATATCAGAATTTTCAGTGGCACTCTCAAAGTGGCTTTAAGAACAATAACACCATCTACATTAGCAAACTTCACTCTGCAAAACTGAGTAGTAAATAAGAATGGTTCCCACTGTCTATGAAAGCATCACAATTATTGTGCTGTGGCCAACTTTCATCGCTATGCTACATATTCATTAACGGGATGTCTAGTTTATGACAGACACACCTCCAAAATGTATAGATCTGTGCGGTGCCTGGGTGGCTCAGTTGGTTGAACGTCCAACTTTGGCTCAGGTCATGATCTCGGGGTTCGTGAGTTCGAGCCCCACACGGGGCTCGCTGCTGTCAGCCTGTCAGTGCAGAGCATACTTCGGATCCTCTGTGCCCCTCCCTCTCTGCACTCTCTTTTAAAAAATAAATAAAACATTAAAAAAAAATAAAAAATAAAATGTACGGATGTGCAAAACAAATTGCTTACCTTCAGGGATCTTAAATCCAGATGGAGGAAACAGACCATAAATAAATGCCAGGCCAACTTGTAATGGCAAGGAGAAAACCAAAGCAGGGTAAAAGGTTTGATTTGGGGGTGCTGTTTTAGGGCGGGGCTTAAACCCAGTATGTCCAGGCAGGTGATATTTGAGCAGACTTGAATGATAGGAGTTAGTTACATGATGATCTGGGGGAAGAAGATGCTGGGCAGAGAGATCAGAAAGCGTGTAGGCAGTGTGGAAGGAAGAGTCTGGCATATTGGAGGAATAATTCCTCTTTGGTAGGGGGGTGGTGGAGGGGAGGGAGTGGTGAGCACAAGTCCGGGAGAGTGGGAAAGGTCCAGATCGCACAAGGCCTCACTGGTCACATTAAGCATGTTGGATTTTATTTTAAGCATGAAGGGAAGGCACTGGAGGGTTTTGGCTTTTGTTTTTAAAAGATCGCTCCGGCTGCTGTCTGAAAAATAGACTCTGGGGAAGCAAGAGTGGAGTCAGGGAGATCAGCCAGGAAGCTACTGAAATGGTCCAGGTGAGAAATGACGTGTCTGGGACCCATGGCTGCTCATACAGCTGTGCAAGTTGTGCACAAGGTAGAATTCTCCAACGCAGCTCTGCTCGGTCCTTCCTCTGTGGACCGGTTCTATTCACGCTCCACGGCGCGGTTTTGTTTAATCTTAGTGCAGACTTGAGCTGTATGTGATCAAGACGTTGCAATCATCCACATCAGTAAGAGGTGTTATTTTAGATCATGAAATTGTCATTCATTCTTTTAGTGCAATAGCGGTAAATGGGTTGGATCTCTGGTATGTTGTAATTTAAATATTCAGCTTTCAGGGGCGCTTGGGTGACTCAGTCGGTTAAGCGTCCGACTTTGGCTCAGGTTGTGATCTTGCAGTTCGTGAGTTCTAGCCCTGCGTCGGGCTCTGTGCTGAGGGCTCAGAGCCTGGAGCCTGCTTCTGATTCTGTGTCTCCCCCCTCTCTCTCTGCCCTCCCTCACTCGTGCTCTGTCTTTCTCTCTCAAAAGTAAATAAAAACATTAAAAAAATATTCAGCTTTAAGATGTGCTGAACTCATTTAGGGGAGGGAGAAATAAAATAGAAGGATAAAACTAGGATAGGTAGTGATAGCAAAAATAGCCAAGTGCTAATTTAGGAGAAAAGTCCCCAATAAATTCCTTAAATCATTGCTATTGCAGAAAGAGAAAAAAAAAAAAAAAATCCCCAGAACATCAGACAGCAGTGTGTAGATGGGTGCTTCCACTTTGAAATTACAGCATAATGATTTTATTAGCACAAATCAAATTCCCAGAGCAAAGTGACAATGAAAGCTAACTTTTATCAAATGTTTCCTTTGTGCTGGGCATTAAGTTAGCAGTGCACTGGCATTATTTTATTTAACCAGCACCAGGATTTAGGAGGGAGATATTACCCTACCCAACTTTACTGAGTCAAAGAGAGATTAAGAAATTTGTCAACTGTCACACTGATGGTAAGTCAAGGTGAACTTGAGTTTGAATCCATATTTGTTTGAATCACAAGCTCATTTTTTTTTTTTTCCTTACTGTTAGTTACAGGGCCTTAGGCCTAGCTCATTAGGACTTTCTGGAGACAGGAAGCTTAGCATGGGTCCAGAGAAGGGCTGATGAATGACCAGGATAACTAAACTCCACCTTTGGCATTGTGGTCCCTACATTTGCTCCTGCTACTGGGGACATGTTCCAGAGGCTGTGGCAATGATACGGCGGTGACCCACAAGTGGGTGTAGGAAAACTGTATGGACAGGGACCTTATAGGGAGTTGGTAAAACACGTAATTAATTTTTTTTTTACGTGTGTTTTAAGCTTGACATTGTACCACTTGTTTAGCCTATTGAGAATGAACAAACAAGAAAGGGAGAATGCTCGTGTATTTACGGCATGATCTTCTTTTTTTTAAATTTTTTTAAATTTTTAAATTTTTTAATTTTTTTCAATATATGAAATTTATTGTCAAATTGGTTTCCATACAACACCCAGTGCTCATCCCAAAATGTACAGCACGATCTTCTAAATCTTTTTCTTTTTAGACTTCAAGTTTCTGTATGTAAGGAAACCACAAGGTTCTGTGGTCAATAATTGCGTGTTTTAAGAAGCCAGGCTCACAGGTGGATGAATTATCTGTGTGGTGCACTTGCTGGTTGCATTGTTAGTTACCTTGTTAATGGACCCCACAGCACCATTTCCTCCTTCTTCCTTTCTGGCAGAAAACTTTGATATTACTCAGGTATTGGGTCGACCCCGTGCTGCTGTGTATCTGGGGGGAGGCTGCCCCAGCCCAGGGTGGGCGTGACTGGTCTAAGGGGAAATCACATTCCTCTCGATCAGGATTTGTTTAAAATTGGGCACGTGACTTAATGCGGGGACGTCTACAAGCTGGTTTCCGGGAAAAGTTTGCCTCCAAAAAAAGTCAAAAGAAAAGACAGACGCTGTCTTTTTCTCCTGATATTGTTTCATCATGTGATGTTTGGTTTTCACGTGCCCATTTGGAGCCAACCCGGGGAGCATCTGATGTGAGCAGAAGGCGGCAGAGAACCTGGGTGCCTCTTGACACGGTTGGTCTACGGAATAACCAACGCTGAAGGTTTATTCAGCTCAGACTTGCTGTGATGTGAGACATTACAGATCCTTTTCGCTTAAGCCACTTTGAGTTTGCTTCTGTTGCTTTGAACCAAATAACATTCCCAATGATATAACCTGCTCTTAGTACCGCTGAACCAAAGAAGTTTTGATACAGCTTTATTTCATCACCCATATGGCTGCTTGGGTAATATTAGAAAGTACCCACTTTTTTTTTTTTTTTTTTTTTTGACCTCAATTACTCCAAATGAAAAAGGGTTTCTTAGCTGGAAATGCTATCACTGGAGATTACTTTTTTCAACTTGCCTCTGCTGGGAATATACTGTTTGGAATTGGAAGAAGCCTGTTCATTCTTTCTCGTCCACATATCCTTTATTGAAATTGCCCACTTGATAGGGCCCTACTAAAAGGGGTGGACTTGCCTGGCCATGTTTTTATAGATGACCTTGTTGTGCTTTCTAGCTGCAACTTAATTGAAGAGACTGGACAATTGCCTCAGTGGGACTAATCATATTTCTATCCTGGGATTTTTCTTAAGCTTTAAACTTCAAGATAAAATACAGATATAAAAGAAATACAAAACAAATGCATAGCTTAGTGAATAATAATAATAAGGGAAACCCCTTCCCTCCACCAGATCAAGTAACAGAACTTTGTCGGCCAACTGGGAAGCCCCATTTACTCAGCCCCAACAGAGGTCATGACATTTATAATTATCACTTCATTGAGTCTCTTTCTTATATTATCACTAAACCGTCCAGTTTTAATATTTAGTTTTTTTAAGTTTGTTTGAGAAACAGAGAGAGAGCACATGAGCAGGGAGGGGCAGGGAGAGAGGGAGAGAGAGAATCAGAAGCAGGCTCCTAGCTGTCAGCATGGAGCCTAATGTGGGGCTTGAACTCCCATAACTGTGAGATCATGACCTGAGCCGAAACCTGTCCCTAAACTGTCTAGTTTTAGACAATATGGTTTAGTCTTGCCCATTTTTAATAAGCTGTAGAGGTCTCGCGGATCTGTAAGTGCCTTCTATCATACAGGGTGCTATTTAGAGTGGAGACTGTGGGGTCCCCCCAGTTGCCCCTCAGGACTGAGGCTCTCATACATCCATCCGCCAGGGGGACCGTGGAGGACACTCATAGGCTGGCCCTTTCTCTTTGTGTCCATACCTTTGTATAATCCTCTTCCACTGAATGCAGAGAGGACTTATGACTTGCTTCTAACCAGTAAAATATGGTGACAGTGATGGAATGTCTCTTCTGGGATTGCTACATTATGTAAGGCTGTGTATCGTCAGCAGCCCACTCACGGCAGAGCATCTTACTGCTGGTTTCATGAAGTCAGGGACCATTCCGGGGAAGCCCACATGGCAAGGAACTGTGGGTGGCTTCTCGGTCATTTACTCCTTTCCTGGGGACAGTCTGATTCCGATGACTGGTTGAGCAGAGCCTGATTCAGCCTTCCTCTGTCAGTTTGAATACGTGGGAGAGGGCACCCAGCTCCCTTACTTTCCTGTGTGATCAGCTAACCAAGTGGTAGCTCAGTCGCCCCTCTGCCCAGTCCTGCTTCTCTCTCTTTCTCACAGATGTTGTTCCTCAGTTCACTCCTCAAGAAATCTTCTGCATGCAAATCTGTCCCAGAGTCTGTTTCCAGGGAATCTCTTAAACCCTGTCTTTTCCTTGCAGTTTGTCTTTTGTACACTCCAGGCTGTGTGACCTGTAAAGTCTCTCTCCGTGTGGATTTTGCTGATTGAAACTCCTGGTACAGTTCAGTGTGTTCCTCTGTCCTTTGTTTTTCCTGTGAATTACTAGCTGGAGGCAGGGGATGGATCAGACTCGGGGGATGGGATCATCGGTTCAGTAATGGAAGTGGGCCTGGAGGGGGCATCAACCATGCCTGCTATAATCCCTACCTGGCTTCACATGCGTCTATATGTATACAGACACATGTATTATGTGTTTGTGCATATATATATATATATATATATATATATATATGTATATATTTGTGTGTATGTGTGCATGCATGTATATATGTGTATATATGTGTATATACACATGTGTGTATATAGTGTATGTATATATTATATATATGTGTATATATGTGTGTATACACGTGTATATATATGTATGCATATATGTGTGTACATATATGTGTGCACATATGTGTGTATGTGTATGTATATATGTGTGTATATATGTATGTGTATACATGTGTGTATATGTGTGTGTAGATATACATGTGTGTATATGTGTGTGTATATATCTGTGTGTGTATATGTGTATGTGTGTGTATATATATAATATGTGTATGTATAGATGTGTGTATATGTGTGTGTACATATACATGTGTATATATGTGTGTGTGTACATATACGTGTGTGTATATGTGTGTGTATATGTGTGTGTATATATGTGTGCACATATACATGTGTATATATGTGTGTGTATGTGTATGTATATATATGCGTATGTGTGGGTATATATATGTGTATATGTGTGTATAGATGTATGTGTGTGTATATATATGTATGTGTGTATATATATATGTGTGTATATATGTGTATGTGTATATATATGTATGTGTATATATATATGCATGTGTATATATGCATGTATATATATGTGTGTATGTGTATGTGTGTATATATATACATATATTTATCTCTACCTTCTATGTACATGGAACACACATACAGGTTTGCAGGTATTTCTATGCATCCATGTACATATATATATTTACAATGCATGTACATTATGCATTAGTATATTTTATGTTTATAAATATATGCCTTTTAATTTTGGTGCTTTCCCATCCCACTTTTGGTCTATTTAGACAAAGCTGGGCAATAGGTGGGCGTCAGGTACAGACTTGAAGAAGGAAGAAGGCCGAGGTTTGACTGCAGGGAGCAGGGTCTGGAGACTCCAGTGACTTCTCCTAGGAAGATGCTCCTGTAAGAACTGGTACTTTTCTGGCTGGGAGTGGATTGTGGGTGGGGGTTTTCCCAAGAGAGATGAGGGGACAGAGTGGTTCCTTAGGAAGGTATAGCCCCTCTACCAGTGATTCTGGAACCAAGTGGGCATGAAGTGGTCATTTATACTCATAGGTCACTTGTAAGTCAAGTTTTCTTTAAAAGGCAATTGCTTGTTTTGGAAATTTGTGGCATCTCATATTTTGAGGCTTAAAATGAAAGATATTCTTTGGGTTGTGGTGTGGGGTAAATGTGAGGGCAGCAGGAGCAGCTGAGTGATGGAGTAATTAATGTCTCAAGGTCAATTTCATCTTTAAGATTTGTGGTTCTGTGGTTTTCTCTTTGATTTTTTTCTTTCTGTAGTAAAACTTGTTAAAGAAGTGATGGAGATATATGGACCCTTTTATGAGGACTTCAAGTCAATGAAAAGCACCATTGAGTCTTTTGATGGTTTACATTATTCAGTTCAAATGTGTATTTTAAGTTTTTGTGGTGAGAAATTATACTTATTTGCCTTTTTAAAGAGATGTTTATGGATGCTTGTGACATCTTAAGCCCCCTACAGCTGTTTTACCATTTGGGTATATTAATAAATTATCTATAACTTACTGTATATGGAATTTGATGTTCCCTATCCAAATGGGTGAAAAGAAAAAAAAAAAACAGGCAAAGGCATTGCTTTTTTCATTTTCTACTTTTAAGAATTGTCAAAACCTCTTTGTTTCCTTTCCCTGAGTGGACCCTGCAGGCAGGCAGTGTAGGGTAATTTTAGAACTGGGTGATACATAGGAGGCCCAAACTGGGGAGGTCATGACCTATGGCTTCTATAAGTAAAGAGTTTCTATTTTGGGAGAGCACTGTTTGTGATGTTCCCTGATTATCTGCAGATCTGACAGCGCTGGGTGTTGCAATTGGCCTCCAGCCTCATTTTCCTACTGGGTTCCTCGAGATAAAAGACCCAAGCACGGTGCATCTGACACTGCTTTTCTCTTTTTGTACTTGTGCATTCTTGTTTCTCCCATATTCTGACGTGTCTTAGGATATTTTGTTAATATGCATATGTATATTCCCTTTTCACTCCAGAAAATTTTTCTTTTCTTTCTTTCTTCCTTCCTTCCTTCCTTCCTTCCTTCCTTCCTTCCTTCCTTCCTTCATTTCTTTTCTTTCTTTCCTTCTTTCTTCCTTCCTTCCTTTTCTTCTTTCTTTCTTCCTTCCTTCATCTTTCTTCCTTCCTTCCTTCCTTCCTTCCTTCCTTTTCTTCTTTCTTTCCTTCTTCCTTCCTTCTTTTCTTCTTTCTTTCTCTCCTTCTTTCCTCTTTCCCTTCCTTCCTCCCTCCCTTCCTTCCTCCCTCCCTCCTTCCCTCCCTTTTCTTTCTTTCTTTCTTTCTTTCTTTCTTTTCCTTCCTTTCTTCTTCTTCTTTCTTTCTTTCTTTCTTTCTTTCTTTCTTTCTTTCTTTCTTCTTCTTTTGCCATTTGACGCAGACCTGACTTTTGCATTTCCGGAGAGAACGTTGTTTGAATCACAAGAATCTGAATAAAGGGCATGGTCTCTGTAATTTCTTTTCCTGTACGGGTTCCTTAGCTCTGGAGTTTTAACGTTTGAAGCTGCTGGGCAAGAGCAGAAGTCAGTAGACCTTTAATGTTTGAAACTAGTTGAAATTATTAACTTCCGTCATTTAAGAAACGTTAACAGCCAGAATGCTTTAATCCAGCATGAAATAGGTAGAGTGTGCACTTTTAAGGGCTCTTGGAAAGAGGTGACATTTTAAACAAGTGAACTAGCTTAGAAGATGGTAGCTTCCAGAATCTCAGGAGAGGTTCCAAGAAGTTAACTTTTAATCATGTGATATGAAATAACTTCTTCCCAAAGAATGGGTCCATTTAGGCAACAGGATGGCCCTCTTTCCCACGACCAGAAAACACTACACAATGTTTCTGATCACATGGCTTTATAAATACATTTCACAGTTAAGAGTGTGGGACTGGGATTGGGTGAGTAACATTTTCTTGTTTAAAACTGTCAAGGCAAAGAACTCTTTTTCCCCTGTGGTTTAAGACGTGTTCTGAGACACCAATATATTCCCTCTTCTCAAATCGAATGTGCTCATCAGGGAAGCACTTGGAGTTCATAGGAACCAGCTGTTGGGACTAAAAAGCCACAAGTTAGAATCTCTAATGCAGGGGTTGGCAAACATTTTTATGTAAAAGGCCAGAGAATAATATTTATTATTTAAATTTACTTTCTGTAGGTTAAGAGGCAATATTGAAGATACTATGTAGGTACTTACACAACAAGAGAGAAAATACTTTTCACAATGTTTTTATTGACAAAGTTAAAAAAATAATAATAATGATCACTGTGTACAATTTTTGTAATGCAGGTCTAAGGAGAAGAATGTTTTTGGGGGAGGGATAATGTTGCACTTAATTTGGATTCAAAGTTACTTGTCTGTCATCAAAGCAATCGTGAATGTGCATCTGAAAAGCCACTCTTAGCTGGTGGGCTGTAGGCAAACAGGTGGCAGAGGGGATTTGACTTGCAGTCCATGTGCTAGCAGAACTCATACTTTTTCTTTTCCTTTTCAAATGTTTATTTAAATTTTAAAGTTAGTTAATGTCAAGTGCAATATGGTTTCAAGAGTAGAGTTCAGTGACTCAGTTCTTAACATGTGACACCCAGTGCTCATCACAATAAGTGCCCTCCTTAATACCCATCACCCGTCTAGCCCACCCCCTACCCACCTCCCTCCATCAACCCCCCAGTGTTTTCTCTGTTGGTAAGGGTCTCTTATGGTTTGTTTCCCCCTCTCTTTTTCCTTTGTTTCCTCCCCCTCATATGTTCGTTTGTTTTGTTCTCAAATTCCACATATGAGTGAAATCATAGGACATTTGTTTTTCTCTGACTTATTTCACTTAGCATAATACACTCTAGCTCCACCCATGTCACTGCAAATGGCAAGATTTCATTCTTTTTGATGGCCCGGTAATATCCCATGGTATATATACACCACACATCCTCTATCGATTCATTAGTCAGTGGACATTTGGGCTATTTCCATAATTTGGCTATTATAGATAGTGTTGCTAAGAACATTAGGGTGAACGTACCCCTTTGAATCTATATTTTTGCGTCCTTTGGGTAAATACCTAGTGGTACCATTGCTGGATGCTAAGGCAGTTCTATTTTAACTTTTTGAGGAACCTCCATCCTGTTTTCCAGAGTGGCTGCACCAGTTTGCATTCCCACCAACAGTGCAAGAGGGTTGCCCTCTCTAGGAGAACCCATACTAACCACTGCTCTCTGGGTGCTGTGTCTGGGTTTATTTCTGCTGCCTGAGGGGACATAACAAAAGGAGAGAAATATGCATGTTCAAGGATGTGTATGTATAAAGCAAAATAGCACTTTATCTCCCACATGTTTTAAGTTTATGTATTTGTTTTGAGAGAGGGAGAGAGAGAGCACATGCCCATGCGGGGGAGGGGAAGAGAGAGAGAGAGAGAGAAAATCCCAAGCAGGCTCCCCATTGTCAGTTCAGAGCCTGACGAGGGGCTCGATCTCACGAACTGTGAGATCAAAACCAAGAGTCGACTGCTTAAGGCTGCTTAACACACTGAGCTACCCAGGTGCCCCTCCCACTTTTTTTTTTTTTTTTTTTTTTTTTTTAATTTAAGAAGTATGGCTCTCTCTGCATGTACTCACAGTGGTAGATTCTAGCTTCCTTTCTTTTCCAATGAGTGGGTCAGTCCCAGGATGCCATTCTGCTAGGTGTGGCCTCTGGCTATCGCTAATTCTAAGTATGTTTCTTAATGTTTTAAACTGGCTGCCACATGTCAGGTGGTGGGGAGGGAGTGGGGAGGAGGGGTTACCGGTCCCACAGTTGGGAACTTGCATTTGAATGGACTGCTAACATTTGCTGGGCATTTGCCAGTGAGCCATGACCAGGCTGAGCACTCCAGGCTTATCAGCCAATTTAGTTCCCACACTAACCCCTTGATATTCTATTTTTGTCCTCATTTTATTTATTTTTTATTTGAAAGAATTTTTTTTAATGTTTATTTATGTTTGAGAGAGACAGACAGAGCATGAGCAGGAGAGGGGCAGAGAGAGGGGGAGACACAGAATCCGAAACAGGCTCCAGGCTCTGAGCTGTCAGCACAGGGCCCGACGCGGGGCTCCAACTCACGAACCGCGAGATCGTGACCTGAGCTGAAGTCAGACACTTAACCGACTGAGCCACCCAGGCGCCCCTATCCTCATTTTATATATTGGAAGTAGAATTCTAGATAATAGCAGAAGATAGCTGGGTCCTTACTATGTGCAAGAGTCGGTTCTCAGTGTTTTACAGGAATCGTCTCATTTAACTGTAACCTAACGCAGTGGTACCATTGTCCTCACTTTATAGATGTGAAAACTGAGGCATAAAGACGTAAACAGCTGCCCGGAGTTGCTCAGTTGGTAAGAGGCAGAATGGGGCTTCAAACCCAGGCAGCTTCGGGACACAGGCACGTAACGTTACGCTGTTTTTGAGAAAGTATGTATTACTTACCCGAGATTTGGCCCAACTGAGATTTGAATTTCAGGTGTCTGACTCCAGGACGTCTCTCAATCACTGTCTTACCCAACAGTCCCCCATCTTCTGCTTTGTTACTGGGATTGATCCCTCATTCGTGAACGAGGTGGTTCCAGGAGCAAGGCTGTGGGGCCCATTCATCCGGCGATCAAAGCAACAGGCAGGGGGACAGAGCCCTGTTTTCACACTGGTTCCCAATCCACAGAGGGGAGGGAGTCGCACAGGATGGGTGTGCTCTGTGGGTCAGGACTTTGAATGAGGGAGGCCGGCTGATCTGCTTATTTCCTCCTTGATCCGGGGCAACTCACTTATCTTTTTTTAATCCTCAATTTCCTTATCTGTAAAACACAGCTAATACAACTTCCCTGGAAGGGAATTGAACGAGAAGAGGCCTTAAAATGTTCTTGCCTTCTGTGACATGTAGTTTTCTGTATCAGCCTGGCCAGGCTACGGCACCCAGTGATCTAATCAAACATTAATCGAGGTGGTGACGTTTTCTAGATACGGTTAATATCTACAATCGGTTGACTCTCCAGAAAGGAACTCATCCTTGCTGATGCGGGTGGGCTTCTTCCAATCTGTTGAAGGCCATAAGAGCAAAACCTGAGATTCCCCAAAGAAGGAATTCTACCTCAAGACTGCAGTCTAGAGATCCTGCCAGTGTCCAGCTTGCCCATGTGGCCTGCAGAGAAGGTTCTGGAGGACTCTGATCCTTTCTCAGATAGGCAACTTCACCCATGGTCACCAAATAGTTGTAGCTATTGTGTCCTCCGCCCCATAGGAAAATCTTTGGATCTTGGTGATACGAATAATTGAGGCAGCCACCTTTTACTTTCATTTGGTTTACACACTCGAGGCCCTGCAAACTCAAAGCACGTCTACCTCTGAATCTCATTCCAATTGCAAAATGTATTCGCAACACAATCTTCTCTGAGCGGCGCTGCTGTGGGAAAAGTACAGATACGGTTCCATCATCATAAAGCCTGGCTGATGCACTGATTAAAGGAAAATGGCATGGTGAATTGAAAGATGTTTTAACTACTATATCTAATTACAAAGAAGAACATGTTACCAAAATGTGAATGCGTCCTATAATAAAAAAAACAAGAGCAATTAAGAATCAAACAGGCAACTGCTTTCTTGACAGACAGATGACACAGAGCAGGACTAACGAAAATGCAGGAAGGTTTTGCTTGACGAGGAAAGCTGAGATGTTCCTTCAAATTGTAAGGTAAGACCCAAGGAGCCTAAGACTTGGTGATTATAAGGCCAGGGAGGGACTCAGGCAGCACTGAAATGGCTGCTCTTGGTTCTGTATTACTGAAGCAAAGTCCTATTTATTTTCAGAATGGGGGGCCAACTTGTATTTTACCAGTTGGCAGAAATCTGGATGCAAAAGACGCTCGTTTTCCTGCGTGGGATTTTACTCGGAGATAAAGGAGTACTTATCTTTTTAAAATGCCCACTTAGATATTTGTATTTCTTTACTGTACTATCCTTTAGATATTTTGTTTTATAGTCAGAATGTCCTAGTCTGACCTCCTGCCTATCCCATAGGGATCTGTGTGGTTGACGAAGTTAACATCCGTAAATTACCATGAGCTCCAAGGATGAAAAGTCCTGGAGAAGTGAAGAATTTCCTAATCAACCCAATTCTTTCCTCTTTCGGGGGGGGGAGTGTGTAAGGCGTTCTCTTTCTCTTGGCCATGCAGCTGTTATTGTCTCCAACATTATTCTCAATAAGTCTGAGAATGGGCTACTGGGCTGATCATGACCAACCAAGGGGATGGGTCCTTGATACTCAGTCTTTGGTCTCAGGGCACAGAATGTGCATCTGATGGCTCAGAGTCAGGCATGAATTTCTTGGCTGGAGGCCCTGGTCTGCAAACAATGGCATGCCTAAGAATCACCTCAAGAGCTTGCTAAAGGTGCAAAAACCTGGGCTGCACCTCCAGAGATGCTGAAATAGTAGTTCTGGGGTGAAATTCAGAAATTTTCATTTCTAACAAGCATTTTTAACAGGCAGGCAGTTCATAAACCACATTAAAAAATGGTTCTTTATTTTTGAGAGAGAAAGAGAGAGAGAGAAAGTAGGGGAGGGGCTGAGAGAGAGGGAGACACAGAATTTGAAGCAGGGTTCAGGCTCTGAGCTGTCAGCACAGAGCCCATCACAGGTTCGAACTCATAAATCGCGAGATCGTGACCTGAGCTGAAGTCAGACGCTTAACTGACTGAGGCACCCAGGTGCCCCTCATAAGCCACATTTTAAGAAATACGCCTCTACGGCAGAGTGATCTACCTCTCCTTTTTAAAAAATAAAATAAAACAAGAAAACAGGGCGCCTGGGTGGCTCAGTCAGTCAAGCGTTTGACTCTTGATTTGGGCTCAGGTCATGATCTCTCGGTTCGTGGATTTGAGCCCCGCATCGGGCTCTGCCCTGGTGGCGTGGAACCAGCCTGAGATTCTCTCTTTCTCTCTCTGCCCCTCTCCCGCATGCTCTCTCTCTCAAAAATAAATAAATAAACATTTAACAACAAACAAAAATTACCCCCCCAAACCCCTCGTAGTAAACGTATGCACATCTAGCTGTAACATTTATTTATAAATAGATTTATTTATAAACGATCTACTGCTCTATTTTTTTTTTTTTTTTTGCATACGCACATTCTGCACATTGTAAAACATAGGAGAATGGAAGTTAAACATTTCAGGATGCTCTCAAGAAGAAACATAATATTTTATAAATTTTAGAACTTTATTCATCCTTGTGTATACTCTTTGCTCTCACTAGAACATTATTAACATATTTAACTCTTAGCTATCACTAGTTATATTTTAATAAGAGCAGTGTGATCAAACATGCTCCATTATTTTGAAAATATGGGTTAAATATATTATGAAGCAGGTATTTGACAATCTGTCTCAAAATTCAGTTTAGTTTGATCCTTGGTTATAACACATTTCATAGCTGAAAAAAATGCCTTTCAGAGATGCATAAGTTCAAATGAAAGATGCACATCCATGGTGGGGCCTTCTAAACTGTGATACTTAAAAATTCTGTCAATCATTCATTTTTATTGAAATTTGGTAAATTTCCAGTCTCTGATGTTATTTAGTTATTTTCCCAAGTTAATCAGGATATGCTGGATTTTTATGCTTCTTTTAAAAAAAATTTTTAAATTATGTTTATTTATTTTGAGAGAGAGAGAGAGAGAGAGAGCACGATTAGGGGAGGGGCAGAGAGAGAGGGAGACACAGAATCGGAAGCAGACTCCAGGCTCTGAGCTGTCAGCACTAAGCCCGATGTGGGGCTCGAACCCACAAACCGTGAGATCATGACCTGAGCTGAAGTCAGACGCTTAACCAACTGAGCCACCCAGGTGCCTGTGATTTTTTTAAGTCCTGAAATTCCTCATTTAGATGTTTTGAAAACAGGTTGGAAAGTTCTTTTCCAGGTTTGAGTGCACAGATCTGAATTTTTATAGTCACATACATTCTTTTTCTTCCACAAGATCGTGCAACAATGACAATATTTCTAAGCTTTTATTTTCAGATGCCTGAAATTCATAGCTTGAACCATTTTCTAAAAACAATATTATTTTTCGGTTATTATTAAACTATCACCTCAATTTTGAGGGGATAAGTGAAATTTAAATATATAGGCAGAGATAAAGAGACGTAAATACAGATACGTAGAGATATCTGAAATAGATCTGCTACATGGCATACCACTGAGAACGACCAGTCCTTACAGAAAATGTTCCAACTTGGAACACGTGTGTTGTAGTAGAAGAAAAATATGTCACTCTTTTTTTACGTTGAGAAACTTTCAAGATTATAAGTGATGGCCGGGGAACCTCCGTGTTACAAAAGCTTTTCCTGATCACTCCATCTGATGACAAAGCATGATGAACATTTTGTTACAGGAAAGTCTTATTTTTTGGAAAACTAAGGACTTCAATGGCCTCCTGAAGAAATCTGCGCACTTCTGGCTTTTTCTCTTCTTTGTTGCAATAGCTCTGAGCCGGGTAGGAGTTTCAAGTGCAAGGGTATCTCTGTAATCTTAGCCCAGAATTGTTTGTGCCAGACAAATACTTTTTGGCTCTCGTTATTATGCAAGAAACCTCCTAAGTGACTTCAAAACATTTTCCATTAAGGTTCAGAGAAATTTTGTAAAGCCCTGACTGTTCTGTGGCTTTAAAAATTGCTGAAAAAAAAAAAAAAAATCACAGTTTGGATTTCATGTTCTTGATGCTTATAAGGTTTTAAATGCCTGGCTTATCATGATGACTTAAAACCCTTCCTTGTATAATATCTCAGGACACATCATACACACTTAGGGCGAGGTCATTGTCGGGTATAGTGGATAAAAACCCGTGCTTCCAATCTCATTTTTCCGGTCATCTTTTTGTCAGATATGATGAGATTGTCATTGTTTTTACTACTGTGACACCAAAGAGCATGCATTAGGGACAGGAGAAGTCTCAGCTTTGCCTTAAAAAAAAAAAAAGTTGTTCTGTTGTACCTCCGTTATTTGTATTATCTTCAAAGCATGGTTTCCCTGCCGGACTCTTTTTTTTTTTTTTTTTTAAGTGTATTTATTTATTTATTTATTTATTTTTGAGAGAGAGAGAGAGAGAGAGAGAGAGAGAGAGGAGAAGAGGGAACAGAAAGATGGAGAGAGAGAAACCCAAGCAGGCTCTGCCCTGTCAGTGCAGAACCGGGCGCGGGACTGGAACTCATGAACCGTGAGATCATGACCCGACCCGAAACTGAGAGTCGGACACCCATCTGACCGAGCCCCCCGGGCGCCCCATTGCCACACGCTTTCTAATTCACTTGTTCATTTTGTTATTTGTTTTAGTTAACATCAGGTAACACCACTCTTAAAACAGGTTAGCCTGGCACATGTAAACTGCAGGATTTTCCAGGATGCAATGCTAGAAAGCTGTGACTGTCAATCAGGCTCTTCCCTTAGGTCACGCCGGGGACTAAGGAGCACGCCAGGGACAGTCGGAGTGAGGGCACAGGGGCCAACCCATACCTTAAATATGAAGAAAGTGTAACCTGTCTTCTTTATTGTTACAAAATACTAGTAGAATGTCTGAAATTGTCTTCCTCCGCCCCCAAATCACTTCGAGCATCCCCTGGGGTGTGTGCTACGCCCCTTTAGAGACAGTTGCAGGGTAGCCAGGAAACGTGCTCACACATACAGGACAGATGGAGGCAGCAAATCCAACCCTCACCCTCTAGATCCATCCCCGGGGCCGTGAGGCCATACTGAGGCACATAGTACAAAGCACTATCCTCACTCCACATCTGCCCTGAGAGTTTATATTTACATTGATTTAACTGTGATTTCAAGACAACGTATCAAAAACGAGGACGAAATGGCTGTTAAAGCTTCAATACAGATGGCACTTTACATGCCCTTCATCTTTCTCGAACATACAGACCAAGAATGCGGAATCGCATGTCTTGGCCACCGCACCGTCCCACGGCTCAGAGCCAGCGCCAGCAGGCATCAGGTAAATATGTGTTGATTGAACTCACGGATGAATAAATAAGCCGCACACTTCTGGCCTCACGTTATTTTCTTACTGTTGGTTTTCCTTTGCCCTGTTAACTTGCGTTTCTATTTCCTCTGGCGTTTTATTTCCTTTGCACTGTTAACTTGTGTATTTCATGCGTATTTGTAAGCTGCTTTGAATCGAGTAGTACTAAGATGATTTATGTTATTATAATTACAGGTGTTCTTTATTGAGTGCTTATGTGCTACGGGGTGCTATTTGTTTTTGCTAAGTACTCCACAGACACCTACTTAATTCTCACATAACCCCACAACGTAGGAACGACTACTTCCACTCCAGCACCAATGAGTTACTTGGAAAAGTTAAGTGACTTGCATAAAGTCACCCTGCGATGAGGTGGAAATTCTGCGATTTTAATTCTGATTTACCTTTTCCCAGAATTTGTGTTCTTTGTGCTTATAGCTGATTACTGAAACATTGTGGGGTATGCAGAAAAAAGAGGAAGACTTTTTTTTATGGCTTTGCAGATGTATTTTATGGTTTGCTAATTGTATAAGTTTTCTTGGATTCATGATTCTGAAATGTCCTTGAAGATTTTACCTGCACTGGGGCCAAGTTGCAAGGGCCACATCTTACATAGGCTACCTAGATGATATTTGGCCTGATATTGTCACTTGAAATTTTATGCATCTGTGAAAACAAATCATTCAGTTTTTTGAAAGGAAATACTTCAAAATCAGTCCTGGTTACATCGTTAGTATCTTCACCATGTGGGAAAACAAAAATTTGTCCTTAATTTGTGAATCAAATGGTGACTCCATAGACCTAACAGGAAGCAATCAGAAAGCTGGGCCCTTCAGAAGAATGTAATCTACTATTGGGGCACCTGGGTGGCTCAGTAGGTTGAGCATCTGACTTTAGCTTAGGTCATGATCTCATAGTTCATGGGTTCAAGCCCCACATCGGGCTCGCTGCTGTCCTCGTCTTGCTCTGTCCCCATCTTGCTTGCTCTAGATGCTCTGTCCCTGTCTCTCTCTGCCCCACCCCCACTCATGCTCGCTCTCTCTCTCTCTCTCTCTCTCCCAAAAATGAATATTTTATTTTTTATTTTTTTAATGTTTATTATTTTTGAGAGAGAGAGCACAAGTGGGGAAGGAGCAGAGAGAGAGGGGGACACAGCAGGCTCCAGGCTCTGATGGGTCTGCATAGAACCCATGAACCGTGAGGTCATGACCTGAGCTGAAGTCCGATGCTTAACTGACTGAGCCACCCAGATGCCCAATGAATAAACGTTAAAAAAAAAAAAAAAAAAAGAACGTAATATAGTATTTTGTCTGGGGGGTCTCTATATCAGACACGCTTAGTTGGATATTCCAGATTTGAGCGTGAACAATATTTTTCAGCTTCTGAGCATGACATTTTATTAATGGGATCGTTTTCAGTGCGACAAGAGCTTCATGCAAAGGATTCGTCTTTTTCTCTCGCAAGCACCTGCCATTCATCCCAATGTTCCTCAGTATAGATAACTTCCTTCTCGTTTTGGAAAAAAGAGCCTTAGGTCTCTTCTTTACCCTTCCCCACCTCCTCAAAATGTGAAATCATCTATAAGCTTTAAGAGTCATTGTGGAAATTACTCACCCTTGCAGAATTTCATGGTAATGAGTACAGCCACATTCTGGCTACATTAAGTGTGCGTGAATGACCACAACCCCACTGCTCCACTCATTGGGCACCTTCCAGTACTGCCGTGTGTCATTAGCACATCAGCCGTCACAATCTTCCTTAATCTTCTCCATCCAGGCCCAGGTGACTTCAAGGCATTACTCTGCTTTTGGTTTTTAGGTAAAACACTAAAGACAACTTTGTAATCTCTCTGATAGGTTCTGTAGGGTTTAAAAATGAAAACGAAGTGGTTTTTGATTGTGTACGAGTGTTTACAAACATGTAGGGGACTCCAAGGGCGGTATCATGGATGCAGCTTGAAAACTGAAGTTGTTTAACTTGTCCCTCGTTTCCGTACTGGATTTCTTGTTGAGGTGCATGG
Organism: Panthera pardus; assembly: GCF_024362965.1. NCBI lineage: Eukaryota > Metazoa > Chordata > Mammalia > Carnivora > Felidae > Panthera > Panthera pardus. Next base: position 15,877,592 of record NW_026526655.1, read on the forward strand.
GATCCCCAAACCTGTAAATTGAGGCAAAGTTGAAAAAGAAATAAAGTTACCTAATGCTTGATACAAAACAGTGGGAGTGGTAAGAAGGAGCAAGTGTTCTAGGAACATGTCCTCTGTGAAATTTGCTTGAGGCTGAAACCATTCTCACTTGCTTTAAAGAGTTAAGGACTTGAAATAGCACTGTTTCCCTATGTTAAGATTCATGTGACTTATCACATGAAAAGAAGAAAGGAGAGAGATGCATTTTGTTGGGGAACCCCCGTTTCTCTCATTGTTCCTTAAAAAACATTTTCAGATGACTAGAGGGGCAAAGGGACATACACAGAAATGGTTAAATTCTGACTTGGAATTCCGTGGGAATTAGCAGTCTGTCGACCAAGGCCCTGGCCTAAAATGTCATGGTTGGCCCATGACTTCCTATGGGGCTGCTATTGATGGCCAGTTTCTTGTTTTTCTTTCTTCGATGCGTACATATGCCCAGAGGCTATTTGTAATGGGAGAATTTTAAGAAATTCATAAATTTGAAACACCCCACACATACAAAATTCTTTCTGGATGTGTCAGCTTAATGTTCTTTTCCCAAATTCACATAAAATAAAGCAACATAATAGCCATGTCTTTGTAATAGTCTATCTTAACATTTAATTTTTATTGATCTTTAACTACAATGCTAGGTAACATGAAGAGAGCAATATAAATCAGCCGTCTGAGTTTAAATGGCCGAAAGTTATCTTTTGATGTTCGTGTCTTTGAAATAAACGCACCTCACGTTTAATTTCAAAACAAACAAACATAGTCTAAAAAATAATACAAATTTGTCTGCCTTGACATGTACATTTTACAAAGTGTTTATACAGTATGAATTAACTTGCTTTGTATATAGAAGAAATGCAGATTCTTCAAAGGGCAAGCATCTGATCTTTAGGAACGGAGTTCATTGAGGTTAAATTGTGCTCAGGGAGTTTAAGGTAAAACAGAAAGAAAAAGGAGATTATACCTCTCCTTATGGCAGGAAGAAGCTCATTTCCAGGGTAGAAACTTCTGAAACCCATAAAATACGTTCCAGATTCAAGACTTGATGAGTTCATGCATCATATCTGGACACTTCACTCCTGCTACAGACAAAGTCTTGGGACCAGTTCCCTTTCACTTACTGAGAGGGATAAAAATGCCCAAAGTGTATGCGAGAGACAAAATTTAAAAATTGAAGTAACTGTAATTCTGTTTTGTTTAACACTAATGCTCTCCTTTATGCACCCGATGGTTCAAACATCGAGACCCCAAAACTCAAATGTGTGACAAAACCAGAAACAGAGCACCGATGAATATCAGTTAAGACCTAAGAAAGTATTCATTAAAATTTAAGAAGAAGGTAAAAATACCTGAACCAGAGGTTCCTAAGCTTTTTTGTGTCGTGGACCCTTGGGCACTCTGGTAAATGGACCCTGTCTCAGAATACTGTTTCTACATGCAAAAGAGCAAAATACATAGGATTTCAAAAAACCCCAATTATATTGAAATATAATGTTGATCAAAATATGTGAAAAAAATACCACCCATCCAAATTTGTGAAATCATAATACCTGTGTCTATTAATGCATCAAATAACAAGAGTTAGTAAGAGGTTTAATAACTGTCACGTTGAAGTAGGAATGAGCATAAGTGATACTTTAAGATCTTTACAAAGTTATAATGTGATATGAAAATATTTACGATTTCTACTGCTGGCAAGGTCACAGAAACTGCTAAGAATACTATAGTTTGTTGAAGGAAACATGAGATTTCAGTTAGACATTAGTGAAAATGAATGTATAATTCCTTTCCATTCAACTTCACGGACCTCCCTGAGATCTATTGGAAGAGTCCCTTAAGGATCTGTGGACCCCGGGTTACAAAGCCTTGCTCCGAATATAAGACATATGCCCTTGACCACGAATGTATTGTTTCATGGGCTTGGCTTTGGTCAAGATTTAGCTTAATATTTTGGTCATCTTAGCAAACGTGGAGAGTTCATCATCACATAAGCATTTATTCCAAGGACGTAAAAAACAAAAAAACCAACAACTGCCAAATGGTTTATTTGTTTGGCTTGAGGTTGTTTCTTTAGATGTGCAGGGACGTCTGTCCTTTTTAAAGGCCCAGACCCCATTTAAAGTTTATTCCATTTTGCCCATAATTACATTCTGTCAAAGAACACCATTTCATTTTTCTTCTATTTTTAACTTTTAATGTGAATGCGTCTGTTCAAGTAAGTTGTTGCAAACTCTTCAAGGGAAGGAATATATCTTTTTTTTTTTGTATTTAGAAAATTCTTAGCAGATATGCACAAAGCAGAAAATTACTATTTGCAGATTGAAAGAAATGACAGGCTCTGAAATACCAGTATTCATACCGCACCATTTGAAAAATCTTTCCCTTGAGAAGTTGGAAGTTCTTTGGATTTTTTCTTCTTCATCCTTCTATTCGCTTGAGAAATAAAGAAGAGAAAGAGAAAGATGACAAATGGGATGGGTATGAATAAATTATTCCATCGAGAATCTGAGAGCGTCATGAAACCTTATCACTGTAGATTAAGAATAGGTTATTTGGCCGAGCTACTGATCAGATTAATGCCACATCTTCACTATATGGCCACCCAGTATCTAATTGAAAGCCCCTATGACAGGGATATCCTTCCTAAAATAGTTAATTCATTTTCTCAGTAATTATCTCATCGTTAGGAAAATTCCTCAGAATGAGGGATATTTGTCTTTCCTTTGCGCTTAAGAAATTTTCCTGAGAGAATGGGTTGCAGAGCTCCAGGAGGCAAGAATTTTGCCCTGAAGGGCTTTGTTTGAATACTGGAGAAAAAAGACATTGATTCTCACTGTAGCCACAACTAAAACGATGGCAACAAAATAACTTTTAATGTGCCCATGTGACTAAGACATCATCTTTTGAAAAAGACTTGTGGAATCTATCATGTGACATGTGTGGTGTGATAGATACACAGCCCAGTGTTCACTTCATAAACTGGTGTAAGTTGCTAAGCTTTGTAAACCTTAAGTCCTCTTCTGAAAAATGGCAATAGTAATATTGGTCTCATAGGATTTCCGATGAAAAGAAGTCAGACAATGCAAGAATATCATCACTTCAGTGCTTAGCATATTAGCAAGAAGGTTTTCAGCTACAGGTAACAGGAAGATCCCAGTCAAAAGAGCTCACACGATGTGGAGCAGGGAGGGGGGGGTGTTGTTATCCCACGTATAAGAGGTTTGGAAGCTGGGATATTTTAGGGTTTGACTTATGTCATCAGAGATCTAGGGTTTTTTGTTTTCGTTTTTAGTCTTCCCACTTAGACTTCTTCATTGTGTTACTTTTATCCTCACACTTGTCAATATCGCCAAGAGGCTTCAAGCCTCATGTTCTTACAGCATAAGCCCCACCACGTATCTTCTCTTGCATCTGGTTGGTCAAGAGGCAACACTTGCCCATTTCGTGAGGGTTTCGATGACTATAATTGGCTTAAATTAATAAGGTATTATTTCCTGGGCCTGGGGAGGCTCACTCCCACTCCTTTCCGGAGGATGGCTACCTGATCACTGAGCAAAACTCATGATCTATTAACAAGGAAAAAGTGGAGGAGTGGATGCTTGGAGATAACCAACAATGTTTGCCATATTACCCTTCACATACTATGTTATATACAATCAAGGAAGACAAAAAATTGTGGTGCAGTGAATATAACTCCACCAATTCCTTACTGTATATGGTCTTAGACAAGGTCATGTAGCCTTTCAAGAATCAGTTTTTACATCTGCAAAATGGAGGTGAATAATTATGCCTATTCCTCAGGGTCATAAAAATATAATGTATGTGGGGGCACCTGGGCGGCTCAGTTGGTTAAGTAAGCATTGGACTCTTGATTTCAACTCAGGTCATGATCCCAAGGTCATGGGATAGAGCCCGGCCTTGGACTCTGTGCTGAGTGTGGGGCCTGCTTAAGAGCCTCTCTTTTTCTCCCTGTGCCCCTTCTTTGCTTGTGTGTGCTCTCTCTCTCTCTTAAATAGGGAAAGAAAGAAAGAAAAAAAGAAAGAACATGGAAGCCATTTATCCGGAGAGATCTCTACAATATTTATTTAAACTTGAAAACAGATAATAAATTATGATAACTCCTTTTTTTATGATGAAGAATATAATCATTCAGCTTTTCAGTTTCAAAGCTGGCAACTGAACCTAGCTCTCTTGTGGTTTCTCATCTGATCTTAAAAAAAAAAAACCTTTTATAATTGTGTACAACAATAAATACACAGAAAAATGCATAAAATATAAAGAAAAAACTTAAGTTGATGTAAATTGAATACTGTTGTAGTTCCTATCCAGGTCAAGAAATAACACTATCAGTGTCCCAGAAGCCCCATGTCTTCATAGAACTTGTAAATATATATATATTTTAGCATCATCGACACAATTTGTTTCCAGTAGCTTGGAATACCTGTGTCATACCTATGTCACGCTATTTTATGTTTTTTTATTAATCATTATTTTCTCTATTCTCCCACAGTAATCACTACTCCTGCACAAACATTAATTGTGTATGTGTTGGGCACCATGCCAGGCATGGTTCTGTCTTTTCATGAAGACATTCTTCCCATGATGGGAAGATCAGACTTCCGTTAACATCATCATTTCTTTTGCTAAACTCCAAGGGTCAGGATTTCAGATTATTGTGAACTTGAGCAAGTCTTTCACACAATTTGCAGAATTATCTACCTCTATGTTTGTTGGTCTTTCTTTCTTTGCAAAGATTTGTCAATTGTTAACAAAAAAGTTTTTTAGGAGATTCAATTTTTTTCAGTATCCTTTATTCATTTTTCTTTCTTTTTGTTTTTCTCATAGAAATCACCTCCAAATTCTGCATTATGCCTTGACATGTGCTGCTGTATAAATAATTAAGCAGTTTAGTCATGATTGGATTTGAGAATTTCCACTTCCAATCAAGATGGAACCATAGGGATTGGATTCATTTTTCCACCTAAAACAACCAAAAAACTGGACAATAAAATGGCAACAGTCAAGATATTGGATATTGGGCAACCAAAGCCAGTAATCCCTAACAGATAAGAAACAATTGAGGAGAGCTTTAGTGTTGTCCTTTATTTCCTTTAGGAAGGTTATTTCCTTTAGGAAGTTTCCAGACTGCAGTACACAAAGTGGAACACAGGAAGATGTGCACAGTCTCAGAATTGAGGAAATATCTGGGGAGGACAAGGCAGCTGGAGTAGGCAGGGCAAAGCACCCAAAAGGAGAGAGCTGTACAGAGATAGAATGCCAGAAATTTGCAGAAAGTCTCTCCTAAACATTCATTTGAGCTGATTAACACATGTGTACGGGGAAAGTCCTTGAGGCTGGAAAAGAACCACTCAAGAGGATTAGAGAGAAGGGTGCCTGAAGGTCATCACACGGGCCAGGAGTAGTGCTTGTTTCCAAAAGCCACAGTGGAAAATCTCATAATTCATGGGGTATCAGTTAGAGTACTAAGAGTTGTCTTTCGTCAGTTTCAGGGAAGGTAAAACCTAGACTACACACTGCCCTGGTTCTGCCCAACTAAACAAGATCTGGAACGCTCAAACCATTTTCAAGTGATTTAACTGTGTCACAGAATAAAGTTCAAGAATATTTATAGGAATACACACATAACTGGCACCCAACAAGGTGAAGTTCAAAATGTTTGGCACCCAATAAATAATTACCAGGCAGGCAAAGAAGCAAGCAAATACTATCAATAATGGAGAGAAAAACAATCGAAACTGACCCAGAAATGACACAGATAATCGAATTACTAGACAAGGACATCATAATAACTATTTGTTATTATTGCTGCACTTCGTATATTCAAGAAGGTAGAAGAAAGATTGAATTTGTTACGTAGAGACATGAAACACATACAAATGACTCAAATCAATTTTTTAGAGATAAACACCATAGCATCTGAGATAAAAAAAAAATACATGAGGTGGGATTAACTGTAGATTAGATATTGCAGGAGAAAAGATTAATGAATGTGAAGACTGCAATATTAACTCCTCAAAATGACAGAGAAAAAAGACTGCAGACAGAAAGGACAGAACTTAAGTGAGATGGGGGGAAATTTCAAATGGATGAATATACATGAAATATACATATACATGAAATTGTCATGTCCATAGGAGAGGATACGGGATATTTGAGGAAATGATAACTGGAAATTTTCCGAATTTGATAAAAACTATAAATTCACAGGTATGAAAAGATCAACAAATCTCAGGCACAAGAAACATGAAGCAAATTACATCAAAACACATTATAATCAATTTGCTCACAACCAGTGATAAAGAGATAAACATTAAAAATAGATACAATAAAAGGGATGACTGTGCTTGAAACTTTTCTGTTTTCCCCATCTCATACCACACAAGCACACCTCTCTCTCTCTTTCTCTCTGTCACATACGCACACGAACACACACACACACTTCAATTATTTGAGTGAGTTCTTTCGTTCCCCAGCATTCGGTTTGATTAAAACTAAGCATTTGCTTTGTGTAACTACAGGAGGACCATTTTTACTTTAAAAGTTAATTCATTTGATCTGATTTAGAAATAGCATATCCTCTTAACCATAGGAACTTAAACTCTCAAGTGAAACAGCTGTTTCCATATTCTTGCCTGGGAACCACGCCGCCAGTAAATGTTTCACATGCACATACAACGCCTTTAAGCTCTTGATGATTATCGACAGCAATTAGGATGCTATGACATCTGGTGTCTCCTTGATTACATCTTTCATGAAAGTTCTAAGTGTTAAGAAATAAAATGGTGAGGATGAGCAGCCTCTTTCATGGAACAAAGGACCCTTCTTTAGATCAGACAACCATTTGGAAGTAGGACGGTCATTTTCCACCATGGATGATATGGGGCAGCACTGTAGAATCACGAATGGTTCCTAGAGATCAGCCTCCTTCCCCCTCTACAATTACAGAAGAATAACAGACGCCCCGGGGGTATTTGATGACTAGCTTTGTTTCCAGATTAGAAATCATCGACTCCTAGACATTCTGATGTAATGAAATTCCAATTGGACCAAATAATCTGATCATCGCCTTGATATTGGTTGCAGTGGAGCTTGCTTCAAAAGTTATTGCCGGGCTGGATATTTCAGCAGTTGCCCTTGATCATCTGAAGCCCCAAGTCCCCAACAACGGCCCAACTAATCAATTCTGAGATTTTCAGACCACTTTTATAACTTTGATTATTCCCCAGTCCCCCTTCTCTCTATATTCTTTTGTAAGTGATCTTTCCATTTGTTCTCCCTTTGTGTCTACACTTTAGCACTATCTCTTTTCATAAAGCCAAATAACATTCTACAAGTTCCTTATAATGTGAAAATGCCATCTTACCATTGAACAATTCACAAGCCTTTCATAGTTTTGTTGCTTCAAAGTTTCTCTGAGGCTACATATCTGCCGGGTAGCTTGCTTGGGTGCCAGCATTTCAACCCGGCAAGATAACCCACCAGGCAAGAATGCCGTACAGCTTACGCTCACATCGAATGGTATAAAATTGAATGAAAATTAGAATGAGATACCAGAATATCTATAATATGCGAAATCACAGCTAAACATGTCTGCTATTTGGGATCCTTAATTACAAAAGCACCATTTACATGCATCTCATCCAAAGAAAGAAGATTCTCACTATCCTAGAAATGTTAATATTCAGTTGTCTTCCAAACTTTTTGATTTTTATTGGAATATTCTTAAACTAATAAATCATTATCAGAGCATATGTGAATGTATTATATTCTCAAAAGTAAAAAAAAGAATCTCTTAAGAGCATGTTTATGTAAAAGAAAACAAATTAAAGAAACTTGTGTGTGAAGTTGCAAGTGGTATTTTTCTTTCTTTCTTTCTTTCTTTCTTTTTTTAGTGTTTCTTTATTTTTGAGAGAGAGACAGAGTGCAAGTGGGGGAGGGGCAGAGAGAGAAGGAGACACAGAATCGCAGGCTTCACGCTCCGCAGTGTCAGCACAGAGCCCCACGTGGGGCTCGAACTTACAAGCCTTGAGATCATGACCTGAGCCGAAGTCGGACGCTTAACCGACTGAGCCACCCAGGGGGCCCTGCGAGTGGTATTTTTCAAAGACGAAAATTATACATCTGCCTATGAGAAACGTCCTCTATTAACTTTTACTTTGCACTTTACTTTGAATAAATTCTGTCCTCTTTTATTGCATTTGCATGAACCTCTTAGAATCACCAAGCAGAGGGTATCCCCATGAGACGTTGTGTTGGGTGCCCCCTCAGAGGCGTGGGGATTCCTCCAGCTTTTCTCTCTTTTGATCTGCTTCTCTACTCCTCGCTAAGGGCAGCCATGGGTTCTGGTGTTGGCTTCAGCTTTTGGCTCTGCTTTCTACTTAGCAACCTTGGACTTGAATCATTTGGCCTTAGCTTGCGTGTGAATCATTTGGCCTTAGCTTGCGTGCGCATGCACATGTGTGTGCAAGATGGTGATCGTGGAGTCGATTTGCTCCGTGTACTATAATCCTATGTAAGAAGTGGCCCATCTTCTCTTCTATCCAGTTTTTGCCAATCTTACCTGTTACTAATTCCCTGCCGGAGAGGGCTGCTCAGGTCTGTCATAGTGAAATGCTTCAGAATACCTGGAAATTATCCACACTTCTTACAAACTATCTCAATTGTCTACAAATGTTGTTAAGAACAATGGTTGATACGGAATATGTCAAATGCAGATACACAAAACAAAACAGTTTTGCATTCTGTAGGCTTTGGCGAGCCAATATTTATTCAATCCCTCCGATACAAATTCATTCAGTCATTCACTGAAGCATTGGAAAACATCTCGAACATGCTTGAGGCGCTGTGCTCGCTGCCATGTGATTGTACCTCTTCTATAGCACTTATCACGATGCTATTTGTGCAGTGGTCACCTCTGCTAGTATCTGGGATTGTCCAAAGGGTTGGGATTGTCCAAAGATGAGTGATACAGATTTCCTGAGTTAATAATCCGCTAGCTAGTGTGATGTCTTCTCGAGGTTGCCTTAACATCGTGGGGAATTAATTACCATGATCTTTAACGCCTTCGGTTTTATCAAAGTAAAATGTCTAGACACCCACAGTTTTCCTTCAGTGAGAGAATACACCATGTATCCTGCACTGTTTCTGCCAAAGCATTCAATCCAGATTGCACACGCACTGAGATGTGGACATATAGCTGGGGCTTCTCGACTGCTTTATGCATCTGTCTTTCCTCATGGTCTCCCCAGATAAGCTCCAGGTCTTAACTTCCCTGTGTTTGATGCCCGCCGTTCTCCCAGTTACCCTGGAGTAAAGACTCAACATCATGTCTGCTCTTTCCTCTTGAGTCAATCCAGCCCAAATAACTGTCGGTTTTCTTCCACATTGTTCCCTCTAGTTATGCCCTTCCTGTCCGTTATCTCCTTAGCTCACTGATTCATTGGTTAGTTCATTCATATTTACTCACTTTTCCTGAAAACCCTCACAGAGTGTGTGATTTGCCGGGTAATCTTGCCACTGAAATGTAAAGATAATGGCGATGTAATTTTCATTCCTTAGGAGTTTAGAGACTGGCGAGGGTGACCGTGTATAAAGAGCTATACTAAGAATCCAGTGGGAGATAGAGGCCAAATGGCAAGAGGGTTGTGGAAATTCAGACTGATGTCCCCCCCCCCCCCCCCGCCATGAAGTTTCCACAGTGTTTGCACAATTGAGTTGCACAAATTCCTCTCCCAGGCATCTCAACCCTTCAATAGATGGCATCACCCTAACTTTCCAAGTTCATGTCCCCTTCTCCTGGGTTTGTGGTCCCCTACGTTCTGGTCAAATTTTCTCTCTCTGATCCCTGAAAATACCTTCAAGTATTCTTCTCTCTTTCTCTTCTGTGACAGCAGATGTGCTGTCAGCGGCATGTCAGCACCAAAGAAGTTCATGAGGATTTCTAGGGAAAGTTAGAAAATACGTTCAGTACAAAAAAAAATATACATTTCGTAGCTTCTAACTAAGTCTATAATTCAAGCCCTTTGAACACGCAGGAGCTGTCACGTAGATCCTGAAAGCTTTTCCCAAATAAATTTTTATACCAGAACATCTGCAACCGGTTCTTGAATTTGCACATCGCTTTAGATATCAGGTTCTTTCTCCAAGTCCAGATCACTTCTCGTTTTATTGAAATAACATAAATGAGTGATCCTGCCTTCTTGCAGGGTGTGTCTTCCAACCTGGAATATTCCATCGCTACCAGACTTTTCAGTTTTCTAAGATCTGCCATCAGTATTGTTATCACCGGGTTTCCAGATTTCTCTGCTACTTCTTTCCATTCCAGTAATTTTTTTTTTTTTTTTTGGCAAGGATTTAAGGGTTTTTGTTCATTTTGTTTTGTTTGAGGTAGCTGTTTTTCAAAAAAAGCCAATTTTTCCATACCACCTTCAAGAAGCCTTCCCCTCCGTCTCACCTAACCATGGTTTCTTAGGTATCGTTAAGATGAAAACGCAACACGGGAATTAAGAGGCAAGGCACTGGTGTGTGTTGAGTAGCCACTTATGGACGAGGCACCATGCCAGACAATGTACATAAATAATTGTACACAATCCTCACAACAGCCCTGCCAAGGGAGTGCTATTATTCCCACTTTACGGATGAGAAATTTGGGATTCAGAAGGATTAAGAGGCTCTCCCCGGGGCATGTCTGGATTCCAATGCTGCTTCGTCCTTCGGTGATTCCAAAGCCAGATTCTTCTTTGCCATGGTGCCATGCCTCCCCAGTGTTGTTTAATCCCAGAGATATTTCTTGAAGGGCTATTTAAACTCCAGTCTATAGTAAGTTTGCTGGTGGTAATGGTGAGGTTCTCTACTTTTTTATCCTCCCAGGTCCTTAGTACAGGGCTCTTGAATACCAAAGACTCATTGAGTTAATGTTGCATAAAGTGTGTCAAGGGAAGTTTTTCAGCCTTATAAACTTGGCTGTGTTACCTTAAGCATTTTCCTAGTGTTGCCCATTTCCTTGATCGATTCTTACAGACTAATAACCTGTTCCTAAGTTTTTCTAGAATGAGTTACAACGAGTTAGCGTATTCACTGCTTCCTTAGCCTTGTGATCATGTGCTGATGGTTGCCGAAGGCCATCAAGGAGAGGCCCAAGTTCATGTGCTTTTCTGTGATGTACAGGAAAAGCACTTAAAAATTTCTGAAACATCTTGTAGACACCTGTTCTTTTAGTACAGCATTTCTCAACCGTGGCACCTTGGCCTTCTTCACTCTTTGTTATTGGGGGCTGTCCTGCGTATAGCAGGATCCCTGGCCTCTACCTGCAAGACGCCAATGGCACCCTCCCCACGTGTGACAACCAAAAATATCTCTAGGCATCGCCAGGTATCCCCTAGGGAGCAGAATCACCCCAGTGGATAACTACTATTTTAGGATGTTACAAATATGTAGTAACTGAGAGAGAAAAGAGAACAAAGACTTCCGTCTCCACAACACAACCCAGGCTTCAATGAAAAAGCATCTTTTAAAGATGCCTGAATATGTCAATGATTAAGAAAGGGTTTCATTTGATTAACTTTGAACTATGAAATTAGGTCAATAGCCATCTTTCCCTTAACTTTATATATTATTCACTGGATTGCAAGTCAGGTAAATTTTTCTCCACCTTAAGCACTTATATTCGAGTGACCTGTTCTGTGGCAAAGAAGAAAACCTGAGAGTTTTTGGTTTTGCCTTCTCCCCTCGGTTGTGTATTTCAGTCTTATTAGGAAGACTTGAGAATATGGTTGTTACTGACAGAGAGTCAGGGGTGCCTCGGTCAAAGTGACTGTGTTTTCTAAGTTGATTCGCCTTTTCCTGAGTCAATTTAACTTCTAAAAAATTCATTACCCCATTTTATTTTTCAGTTGGAAGCCCTTTTTTACTTGACATTTAAAAGGTACTTTACCAAATGGAATGGTTAATTACCAAAGGGGAAACAGCCTACCCATGCTGAAATCTAGAATGCAAGACAATTAGTATCGATGTTTTCACTAAGCTGTCAAAAAAAAAATCTATTCTTCCATCATAAATTTGGCAAACTCTTGATTTTCTGGTGACGTGTGCTTTCCAACCGTGTGCAGTTAACCGTGGTTTCAGAGCAATAATCCTACCCCTTCACTGTGGTCCTTCCCGATGTTTACATGCTCTGCCAGTAAGACTGTCTTAACAATTAAAGGATTATTCAGTTACCCTGCATTTCTCATTCTTCAAACATTCACCAAACTTTAAATACAGATAACACATCTTCAGGTAATATTTTAAACTTTGGGTAGCACTATCTTATCCTGTCTTCACAACAGGTCTTATGGGATAGATATTTTTATTGTCATGTCAAAGAGTAAAAATAAAAAGAGATTTTGCAAGTTTAAAGGATGGGCCCAAGAAGCCACAGCATGTATGTAATTTAAGACGTATTGGCCGCCAAAGTTCATCAGGCAGAAGTCTAGGCCAATGGTGCCAAATAGAACTAGAATATAAGCAGTATTAAAAATTTTCCAGTGGCCATGTCAAAAAACAACAACAGAGAAATCCTTCAACAAATGGTGTTGGGAAAACTAGACAGCTACTTGCAAAATGGTGAACCTAGACCACTTTCTCACACCATATACAACAATAAGCTCAAAATGAATGAAAGACCTAAATGTGAGACCCGAAACCATAAAACTCCTAGAAGAAAACACAGGCAATAATTTCCTTGACATGGGCCAAAGAAACATTTTTTCTAGAGATGTCTCCTCGGGGGAGAAAAACAAAAGCAAAATTAAACTATCGGGATTACATCTACACAGCAAAGGAAACCATCAACACAGCAACAAGGCATCTTCTGCTGAACGGGAGAAGACGTTTGCAAATGATAAGGAGTTAATACCCCAAATATATAAAGAACTTCTATGAATCAACACCAACCCCCTCCCCACCAAATAATGTGATTTTTAAAAGTCGAGAAACAGGGGCAACTGGGTGGCTCGGTGAGTTAAACGTCCGACTCTCATTCAGGTCGTGATCCCAGGATTGTGGGGCCAGGCTCCTCACTGAGTATAGACCCTGCTTAAGATTCTCTCTCTCCTTTTGCTCCTCTCCCCCACTTGTGTGCATGCTCTCTCTCTCTCTCTCTCTCTCTCTCTAAAATAAAAAAAAAAGTAGAGAAAAAAGTGAAATTAATTTAAGTAATATTTTATTAAACACATATATTGGAAAGAATATCATTGCAATAAGTAATCAATATAAAAATTATCCACGAGATACATTTCATTCATTTCTTCCTTCAAAGGCTTCACGGTTCAGTTTCACAGATGATAACACATTCCAGTTCGAGGAGTCACTTTTTGAGTGCTCAATTCAGCTGTGTGTGGCTTGTGGTTGTGGCTGTGGGCACACGCCTCTAGGCATCGCGACATGTCAGGTATCTAAGACAGTTTTTCTCCTGATATAAAACTCACCTTCCAGGGCAAGAGTCCGATAATAAATAATAACATGTAGGGAATAGAAGTAAAGCCATGTCTTCTGACTCAAGCTCACGAACATTTTTGGGGGGGACGCTTGATGAGTTGCCCAGGTTTTCAGACAGCGAGCATCAGGGCCGGGGTTGTCCTGGGAAAGTCATCTGCGGAGAAGAGGCAGTGGAAAGCTGCGGTGAGCTGGGGCAGGTCCCAGGGCATGAGTGGGGCAGGCTGGGGTTTGGTGAGGAGGCTGTTCAAGCCTGAGACTTCCAGGAGGTGACAGGTGGAAACAGGAACGGACGGTCACGTGCAGAACATGCTGTGGAAGGCAGAGGACAAGAGGTCCTGAGGCCTGGAGCGTGGGGGCGTCAGGGCCGGAGAGGAGAGAGCCACCATGAATGGACACTACCCTGGAGATCTGGCAGAGAGTTTTGGGCTCCCCCCGAGGTCCAGACATCTGCCCACCAGACCACCTGCTCTCTGCGGCCGCTCTGTTGTTCACGATCTCAGTCAAGGGCTTTTGAAAGGCAGAGCAAAGGCTGCTGAAGGTGTGGCTTCCTGTTTCGTTCAATGCTTTAAAAAGGCTCTTTCACTGTATCTGAAGGCCGAGAGGCTGAAACAGTGAACAAGTGAGGATCCAGCACATTTTTTTGTGTAGACCTTTAGGAATGCTCAGCCCTCTGTACCATATCCCTTTCCTGCAGTGGCTGGTTTGTTAGTTTTCTCCCTTTCACTGGGAACAGCCCTGCTGGCTGGCGTCTCCTCTGGTGCTCTGTCTGCTGTCGGCATGGACCCACTCCCCACAATGCCCACCTCACCTCACTGCCCCTGCCTCATCCGTGCAGGGACCCCACTGCTCCCTCAAGCGCCCGGGGGGCGGGGTGGGTCTCAGCCAACCTCAGGGACTCGTGTTGCCGTCCTGGTCCTTTACGTGGTGGATCTGCCCCCTCCGGCTCAGGCAAGGACTCATACCTGTTCGGTTCCCAGCAAAGCTTGGGCGGAGGACACGAAAATATACTTAATACCTGACGGATAGGCCATTCCAACGGAAATGAAGAAACTTGGAATAAAAGATTCAGGCTGGGTGGCAGATGGGGGGACAGAAGAGGCCTTGCTAAGCCTCCCTCTTCTCTCCTCGTACTGAGTGTGTAGTTGAGACGTGCTTTGAACTCACTCTGAAATAGTCGCTGTGGTATAGCCCAAGAGGTGCACTTTTTACCAGGCCGTGTGCAGCCCACATCTTTTGGGGGGAGATCGTCAACGTCTCCAAAGTGGGGTCGTTAGCACACTCCTGGCACGCACCAAGTCACTCCTCATGGGCTGGGGAGTCGTGCCAGGGCCGGGGGCCGGACAGACAGCAAGCAGCTCAGTGTCTCGGCCGCGGCAGCAGGCCTGCTCCCCGGTTCCTGCAGTGGGGAGGGGGGGAGGCGCGCCTGGCTGGTCAGGCTCCTCCCGGGAACGCTTACAAGGAAGCTTCCCCTCAGGCACACCTGTGTCCAATTAGGAGCAGGCCTCCTTCCAAGTTCAGGAAGGTGCCAGCGTTTTCTAAGGGTCTTCATGTTGGTCCTCTAACTTGTTTGCACTGTTAGCTGACCAGTCTGCAGTGTTTTCAAGGGCGCAGAGAAGAGCCATTGCACGGAAAAACAGAGCTTGCTTTTATAAATGCCGCAGGGGCTGCTCAGTCCCAGGTAGAGTGCTGGTGTGTGTGTGCTTTGCATGTGCCTTAGAAGGTTATGTCTGTGCTAGCGGGTCACCCGGATTCCACCACCATGGACTCCCTTTCTTTTTGTTTTCCGTATCAAGTTCTCGTTTAGAAAGGCTTACCGAACAACAACAAAACCACTTGCGTTTATTAAGGAATTAAAAGAAAAATGACAACACGGTTGGTGCTCACTGTCCAAATCGAAGCCATATGCAAGTTTAGAGTAGAAGAGGAAAGACCCTATTTACTCGTACCCACCTTTTCCCCTTCCTGGAAGGTAAGGCTGTTACCGGTTCAGATGACCTCTCCCCATTTCTTTCCCTCTGAATGCACTAGAAGGTACGTAGAGAATACGCCCTTGTCTATCCATATACCCATATTACCGTCCGTGTTTTCTTTTCTTTTTAATTTTTTTTTTAACGTTTTATTTATTTTTGAGACAGGGAGAGACAGAGCATGAACAGGGGAGGAGCAGAGAGAGAGGGAGACACAGAATCTGAAGCAGGCTCCAGGCTCTGAGCTGTCAACACAGAGCCCGATGCGGGGCTCGAACTCACGGACCGCAAGATCATGACCTGAGCCCAAGTCGGTCGCTTAACCGGCTGAGCCACCCAGGCGCCCCCCGTCCGTGTTTTCTTAACCTGGGTGAAAGCAGCAGGCCTATAGTATCCGTGTAAAAAATGTTGTTATGTGACCTGCTTATTTGATTCTATAACATAACTTGAAATGATGCCCGCCCTTTTTATAGTTACATAGTAGTCTGTTGCAGGCGTAAGCTATTGTTTATTTAGTTACACCTTCATTGTTGAGCGTCTGTTTCACTCCCTTTGCTACCTGAACTGCAATACTGCAAAAAGTATAAACACTTTGGCACGGATACCTTTATGACATTAAGTGATCATTATATTTTTTTTTTTCCGAAAATTTTTTTTTATTAACCAAAGACACATGCAACTCCCAATCAGTCTTTCCGATCAGTATGAGATCACTGTAGTAGTATTCTTGCATTGAGCTGAAGTAATTCTGGTCAAAAGCTTAGGAATGTGATTATTTAATTAGCCTGTTCAGCCTAATCTGGGAGACATATTTGATATCTGTTAGACTCTTTGAAATGCTGAAAATAGTCTTCAGACCTTCCCCCGACCCCGTGCCACCTCATTACATTACTACCTTTGAGAACATGAAAGATCTGACCTTGATTGTGAATGTATTTGACACACTCATGCAACTCAGAGAGAAATGAAAAATTCAACCGGTTGTAGTTTTGGTTTGCAAAATTTGAAATGAAAAGCATAAGCAGTTTGGCTGACTTTCTTAATGGAAGTGTCTAATTTGCCTGACTGAGTTGACTTATTAAATAAGCTTAATCAACTTCTTTGGCACTTTGTAAATACTAACTCTGGGGGCTTAACCACATATAGCAAATATACTACTGATTTTATTACTTTTAATCGTAAGTTTCATGAGAACCTGGTAATCTTTATCTTTCAGAACGTTTCTGGAAGTGCTTTGTAAATTCTAATTTTATTGGAAATTCTTTGTAATTCTGACATGGTCGAAATAACTCTATACTTTGATCTTATAAGCAGACATGGGTTTGAATTCAGCGTACATCACGATTAGTTGTATGGTCTTGGGAAAGTCCCTCGATATCTTTGAATCTCCTGTTCTTTTCATATAATAAGTGGATAAGTAATGATACCTACTTTAACCACAAAGATTGTGAGGATTAAATCAGATAATGTTTCTAAAAGTACCCAGTTTATTGCTTGACATATTAGAGGCTTGATGTTATTATTAAGCTATTATTATTATTAGCCGATAAAAAGACCACGTGTTTATATTTCTTGAAAAGATATGACTGAAATCAGAAGATGCTTCGATTGGTATAATAAGGCTTCCTGTGAGAGTCTGGAACTCTTTTTAAAGTTTCCTTGAGAGAATAAAGTGGTTATTATTTTTTAATGTTTATTTATTTCTGAGAGAGAGAGAGAGAGAGAGAGAGAGAGAGATTGCATGATCAAGGGAGGGACAGGCAGAGAGGGCGACAGAAGATCTGAAGCGGGCTCTGTGTTGACACAAGAACTCCCAAGAACTGTGAGATCATGACCTGAGCCAAAGTTGGATGCTCAACCGACTGAGCCACCCAGGCACCCCTGAAGTGATTATTATTATAGTCATGTTTTACACTGGAAAACTGAAACACTGGGATTAAACAAGCTCTCCTGGTGATGTAGAATGTCAAGTGTGGGACCAGACCTGCCATACCAGTGGGGGTGACCTCGATACTTGGCGATTAGGCACATTTTAAAGGACAGTTCCCCTTTAAGACCTCCTTTAAAATATTGGAATGGGGAGGCAAGTTTGATGGCCATGTGATACCTGGATGCAATCACTATTAGAGACAGTATACGTAAAAGGATATGGTTTGCCCAACAGTGCATCTGAATCTTTCTTTTTTCAAAAAATTTTTAAAAGTGTTTATTTTTGAGACAGAGAGAGATAGAGACAGACAGACAGGCAGAATGCAAGAGGCAGAGGGGCAGAGAGAGAGAGAGAGAGAGCAAAACACAGAATCTGAAGCAGACTCCAGGCTCTGAGCTGTCAGCACGGAGCCTGATGTGGGGCTCAAACTCACAGACCATGAGATCATGACCTGAGCCAAAGTCAGATACTTAACCGACTGAGCCACCCAAGCGCCCCGGAGTCTTAACCGACTGAACCACCCAAGCGCCCCGGAGTCTTTCAGATCCCTAGCTGCACTCTGACTATGGGCTCTGATTTATTTCAGAAGTGTTTTAAGAAGAATGTAATTTTTATTATTCAAGGCAACCATTTTAATCCACATTTTTGATCGTTCACATTGCATCTTGCTAACGTCTCTCCAATGATTCAAATCAAACTTATCGTTTGCTTCTAAAAAAGCAGATTTTAGCATTAAGTTCGTGAACAGCAGCGATCAAGGAACCACACACGCACATGCACCAGCTCTTGTGTGTCAATTCCTCAAGCTTAAGGTCTAGACCCATGTTTTACAAATGATAGGTCCTACAAGGCAGGTGTACTGAAAGAGGGAGGTGTGCAAGACTCCACTGGGACAAGGCCTTCTGTATGCAACATCCTGGGACTCAATCTCTTTAAGGCAGTTATGAGGGTTGGCTCCCTGGGTTCTAAGGTTTGCAATGAGCATGGGGTGAGTATATCTGGAGGA
The DNA here is from genome assembly GCF_024362965.1 of Panthera pardus. Classification (NCBI taxonomy): domain Eukaryota; kingdom Metazoa; phylum Chordata; class Mammalia; order Carnivora; family Felidae; genus Panthera; species Panthera pardus. Next base: position 15,896,025 of record NW_026526655.1, read on the forward strand.
AGAACAGCCCAAACTCTGTGGATCCGGACCCCCTTAGGGCAGACAGACAATTGTAGACACATCATTTGTTCAAAATTTTTGTTTTCTTTCTCATTTTGGACTCTGAAACACACCTCATTGGCTAAAGGCGTCTTATCAACGTCCCCAGAATGCTCCACATTAGAAATACCCACGTATAAGAGCTTAACGAGATGTTTTTCTGAACCGCTTTTCAAGATTTTATTAAGTGGTACCCAAGACGACCGTTCCAGTGTAAACAGTGTGCTGGTTTCCAGGATCCCTGATCAGCGTGTTTCAAGGTGAGTGAAGACAGCATCCCAATAAAAATGGAGCATCCTCTTAACTCCCACTTTACTTGTTTGGGTTGGCTGCAGATGGGGATATTTTTAGGACCAGAACAAATATGTCACCTTCCTTGTGGGAGTAGATTGTATCTTCAGAAAAGTCTATAATTATTACTTTAAACTTAGAGCAGGACATATTTCCCAAAGCTAGTCAGTAAACAGAACACTATCATCTAACTGTTCCTGTGTTTGTATAAATTAAAGAAACATCGGTCATATATTACTTAGAATTTTAGGGATTTGGGCACCACCCAAATGCATAACAGATTAATTTCATGGTTTCTATATGCATTTGCACAAATTAAAATATAAGCCCTCACTGGGTTGTTTTGAACCTCTTTCTTCAATTAATTCTATTTGCAGAGCTGGTCAGACGGTGGTTTTCAGGAACAGCCCAGGTTCTTCCATATGTCGTTACTATACGCTTGAATCCCTTTATGTTGTGTGTGTAGAAGTGACAGGACTGATGTCTGAATGATAAGTTAACCAAGCTGTGTCAGTTTCCTCCCAGCGATAGGTCTTGTATACTGAAAGCTGCAAAATCTTTCCATAGGAATCTTTTTATACTATTGACAAGCGAGCATAAACTTTCCATGGACCTTGGTAGATTTCCCATCCAAACATCGAAGAAACGATTCTTACCTTTAATACTTTTTAAAGGAAAGCCAATTCTTGGTTAGAACATTTTTAATTGTTAATTTTAACAACCTTTAAATAAGTTACTGATCTCACAAAGCTTTTCAACAGCTAAATAATGAACCCAAGATCAACTCCAGTGGTCTCGGTTTTTAGTGAAGAATTAAAGCTTTTGGATCTTTCTCCTGTCAATTACCTGTTTCTGGACTGTAGTTCACCGACCCATATCTGGTGATACCCGATATATATAGGACAGCTCTAAAGCTTTGGCTTGTGCTAAGTCAGGGACCTGGAAGCAATAGTGGGCTTCTGGTCTAAAGTCAGATTCACGGGCAATTTTCTGTGTAGTTTTGCCAAGGGTGATTTGATAGAGCACTTCCCTCATCAATGAGTACAAAAGCAGGGAATAAACTGTGCCTGGGTATCTTTCCTCTCTACCTCTTTCCTCTTTCTCCTTTCTGTCCTCTCCCCACCACCCCTTTCCCATTCTTCTTTTCATCCTTTAGAAAACATGCACAGGGAAGCTCATAAGACATAAACATTCTGCTTAATAATTATAAAACAAATAATCATGCATTCTTCACCCAGGATGCAAGATAGTATGTTGCTAGCACTCCAAAGACCTTGGCAAGTCCCTTCTGTAAGTAACCGCCCCCTCCCCACCCCGCTTCCTTGCTAGAGATAACTGCTATCCTATTATGGTATCCTATTATGGGATTATGCTTCCCACACACCTATTATAGCATTTATTTCCTTGCTTTTAGTTTTAGTTTTATTACCTAATTATACATGCTTAAAGAATATAGTTTAATTTGTTGTTGTTGTTGGCAATAAAGTTTAATTTTGCCTGGTTTGGAGCTTTATACAAATGGAATCACATAAGATGTATTCTGTTCAATCTGTCATATGTGATCAATCGTATATCATTACATTTTTAAATTTGAAAACAATTTAAAATAAAAAAATTGCAAAAATAAAATAGTGCAAAGAACTCCCGTTTATTTACATGCCATCCAGAGTTACCTATTTTTTACATTTTTCTTTATTTGCTTCGTTATGTATGTGTGCTCTCTGTCCCGCATGTATGTAATGTTTCTGAACCACTTGGGAGTAAGTTATATATCATGGCACTTTTTGCATAAATACTTTTGTGTGTATTTCCTAAGAATGAGGCGTTCTCGTACGTAACCACAGTATAGGGATCAGCTTTAGAAATTTACATTGATACAATAGAGTCTACTGTCCATAATCCAATTTTGTTAGTTGACCAATAACCTTTTATAACATCTTCCCCCTTCCAGTGAACATTTTTCTCTCTAGTATAGGACCCAGTTTAGGGTCACTTGTTAGATTTAATTGTCATGTCTTCTTTAACTTCCCTTAATCTGGAATATTTCCTCACCCTTTCTTCTTTTTTATGTGATAACGACTTTTGTAATACATACATTTCCCTACTCCCTTTTAAACAGAGTATTCCTAATTTTGTGTTTGTGTGATTCAACCTTATTTCTTAAGATTCATCCATATTGTATTTCTTGTATTTTTTTTTTCATTTTTGTTGCTAAGTCATGTGTGTAACATTGTCAACATATGGATGCGAATGTAGCAGTTAATAATTTTTTCATATGTGCTTCTAACTTTTATTAAAGAGAGAAATTAACCAAGCTATTTTGATATTGCATCATTGATTTTTGAGAAAAGCCCCGTCAGTCCATCTATCAAATTGCACCTAAATTTACCTGGTGTGGCCACCTGATGCCTGAATAATGGCACGAGGAGACGTAAACAGCCTCTAAAGGGTCAGGATTGCAAACTCGAACCCACAAAATGATTGTAATCACTATCCTAAGACTTCAGCTTTAAATATCTGTTCTGAAAAGAAACAAAATGATCAGTCACCGAAGCCATTGAACTAGGATCAGGGGGTATTAGGATGTACAGTTAATTGGAAAATGACTAGTGATGGATAAACCTCAGAAACTTTAATATTCAGGGATGCTTATGTGAGACTTTTAAAAATACTTTTAATCAAATGAACTCAAATCCTTTTGGTTAAACCCTTTTCCTCAATTACTAGTTCTCTTTCTACTCAAACCAACCAGAATTCATATGTTATTTGCTTTGCTTCCATCAAGATATTCTTTCTCCTGTTTAAGAGTGATCGTCTTTGTGATACTTCACTTTGAAGTCAGTACAGGGTTGCAGTACATGACGACTTTTACGATAATAACCCTACATTTGAGCCAAAGGAATTCCAAGAACTAAGTTTGTTCCAGGAAGTGGTTTTAACCTTCATTCTTCCATGTTCCAGTTCTGTATTTATCGTAACTTGCTTCAAAAAAGGTAGATGCTTACCCATTTAATATGCACATTTCCAACTTTGGAACCTAGCCACCTTCCTAGTTATTTTCAATTGATTCAAATATTGGGATCATAGACAATATTTCCTTCTTTCTAGACTAGATTTGTCTCCGGAAAAAAAGTGATCACTGATGGCTGCAAAGATTGGCCATGTGCTAGGTAATTCTGGTCTGATCCTTCTAACAAAGGGGCATGGGGGTAGAATTTCGATTACCTTTAGAGATTTGAAATTGCTGGAAAGAAATAATAATACATATACACATTTTTTTCGCAGTAGGGTGGAGGGAGAACTAAAAAAAAAAGTCATATTTGAAGGTAGCAGGCAAGTGGGCAAAAGGGTTTCCGTGTTGACAGATGACTCACTTCGAGAATAATAAGATGTAGGTTCGAACAATGCAGCTGTACAAAGGTATCGGATTTCAAGAGAGTAAATTTTGGGGAATTAAGAAATCTAATGAAGAAGGTGCAATAAGAGGAAGTATAAAATTCGCGAGCATGAAAGCAGCTGAAGAATCTTTTAAGACACCATAATTAAAGCTCAAAGAACTGCAGTCTTTCTGAAAAGAAGAATGCGGGACTTAACAAAAATAGCATGTGCGTAACACGCTGAAGAGTGCACGCAGAGCTGTGTGAAGATCTTAGAGAGAGAAAAACAAATCATTGCAGAGCGATTGTCCGGCTTTCTAAATGGAGCTGGAGGGGGCTGCACAGAAAATGAATACAGAGAGTTATCTGAGGCACTGGCTAAGAAAAATAAATAAATGGACAGAAACAATCAAAATTGGTTATTTTTAGTCATTGGCGATGATAGAACAATTTTTATCTGAAACAAAAAAGCAATGACCAAAGCCAAAAACAAAACGATATGCTTGAGAGAATACAAGCCGGAAATAGACGAACTGATTGATTTTGAACAACCAGGTTAGCTCTTTAAAGGGGAAAGTATATGGACAACTGGGAACAATTAAATTGTAGTTTAATAAATACATCGTGAGCTTTCGAGATTCAGTTAGAATGGATGATCCAAGTGAAAGGCCGTGAAGCGGAGGGTATTTGGAGAGAAGTTCAGGAAGATTATTTTGGGCCGGAGAAACAAATGGTTTGGGTCTAAACGAAACCCAGAGATAAGAATCAGCATGGAGAAGCCCATATGAAAGGAAGCAGGAAATGGGGTATTTTCCCTTATTGAAAAAAATAAATGGTGGTTTGGGGGAATATCTATCGGTAAAGAGGGAGACACATCAGTGGAATATCAGATCTTTTTTTTTTTTTTTTTTTGATGATGAGGCTAATCTCACTCTTAACATGTGTTGTGCTCTCACCTCTGGTTAGATGCTACCCATCTAAAAGCTCTCCGGTGCTGGCCTTCAGAGGTACAGCCAGCTGTCAGAGGAAGAAGTGAGACAGCAGGTGGTGGCCCTGAGGACTGGAAGGAATCTGAAACAATATTGAGTCCAACCCTGTCATGTACAGATGATGAAACAGACCAGGAAAAGAAGAGATCTACCGAAGATCGATAATTGGTGAGTGTCCGCCATGAAACCTCTCCTTCTACATGGACCTTCCCCACCTCATCATTTGCCAGAACTCCCTTCTTGTGGATAATTTTTCTGGAAGGAAAATTTTCTGTGGCACCAGAGCCAAAGGAGACAAATAACCTGGGCTTGGCCAACTAGTTGCTCGGAAGTTTGGCTTCGAGGGAGGGATACAGAGAGATGTGGGAGGCTTAGGAGTCATTGTCACAACAGTGGGACGTTGTATAAACCAGGCAGTTCTTGTTGCAAGGTTTTTGTTGTGGGTTCAGTTGCCAGGTCGTTAGATTTCCCTAGTGTTCATCCATTTTCTAAGTTAGGTGTTCTGGACTATTGATGAATTTGCATCCTTAATATCCTTTCAGTGATATTCTGTTTTGCTTACCATAACCAGAGTCTGTTGCAACCATGAGCCATGTTTGGTATACAAAGTTCAAGTAAATGGAGTAAATAAGTTGGGTAAATAACAAACTGCCTCTTAGTTCATTTTGCTCCCCATGATTTCCCTTCCCTTCCCTTCCTTTCCCTTCCTTTCCCTTCCATTTCCTTTCTTTTCCTTTCCTTTCCTCTCCTCTCCTTTCCTTTCCTTTCCTTTCCCCTTTCCTTTCCATTCCTTTCTGTTCCTTCCTCTTCTTTCCTTCCTTCCTTCCTTCCTTCCTTCCTTCCTTCCTCTTCTTTCTTTCTTTCTTTCTTTCTTTCTTTCTTTCTTTCTTTCTTTCTTTCAAGTTAGTTAACATACTGTGTAGTATTGGTTTTAGGAGTAAAACCCAGTGATTCACCCCAACAAATGCCCTCCTTAATGCCCATCACCCATTTAGTCTATCCCCCTTCCCCACCTGCAACCCTCAGTTTGTTCTCTGTATGTAAGAGTCTCTTATGGTTTGCCTACCCCTCTGTTGTTTTTTTTTTCCTCAATGTTTAGTTTTGAGAGAGAAAAAGTGCAAGTGGGGGAGGGGCAGAGAGAGAGGGAGATAGGATCCGTACGTAGTAGGCTTTGCTTTGGATTTTCTCTCTGAAAACAGGGAGGCCGATGTGGGGCTCCAACTCAGGAACTGCGGGATCATGACCTGAGCTGAAGTAGGACGCTTAACTGACTGAGCCATCCAGGTGCCTCTCCCTTTCTGTTTTTATCTTATTTTTTTCTTCCCTTCACCTATGTTCATCTGTCTTGATTCTTAACTTCCACGTATTATTGAAATCCTATGGTATTCGTCTTTCTCTGGCCAACTTATTTCACTTAGCACAGTACACTCATTTTGTTGCAAATGGCAAGATTTTATTCTTTTTCTTTTTTAATTTGCATCCAAATTAACATATAGTACAGCAATGATTTCAGTAGATTCTTTAGTGCCTCTTCCCCATTTAGCCCATCCCCCCTCCCACACCCCTTCCAGTAACCCTCAGTTTGTGCTCCATATTTATGAGTCTCTTCTGTTTTGTCCCCCTCCCTGGTTTTATATTATTTTTGTCTCCCTTCCCTTATGTTCATCTGTTTTGTCTCTTAAAGCCCTCATGTGAGTGAAGTCATATGATTTTTGTCCTTCTCTGACTAATTTCACTTAGCATCATACCCTCCAGTTCCATCCACGTAGTTGCAAATGGCAAGATTTCATTCTTTTTGATTGCCGAGTAATACTCCATTGTGTGTGTGTGTGTGTGTGTGTGTGTGTGTATATACCACTTCTTCTTTATCCATTCATCCACTGATGGACATTTGGACTCTTTCCATACTTTGGCTATTATTGATAGTGCTGCTATAAACATGGGGGTGCATGTGTCCCTTCGAAACAGCACACCTATATCCCGTGGATAAATGCCTAGTAGTGCAATTGCTGGGTCGTAGGGTAGTTCTGTTTTTAGTTTTTTGAGGAACCTCCATCCTGTTTTCCAGAGTGGCTGCACCAGCTTGCATTCCCACCAACAATGCAAAAGAGATCCTCTTTCTCCGCATCCTCGCCAACATCTGTTGTTGCCTGAGTTGTTAATGTTAGCCATTCTGACAGGTGTAAGGTGGTATCTCATTGTGGTTTTGATTTGTATTTCCCCGATGATGAGTGATGTTGAGCAGTTTTTCGTGTGTCGGTTGGCCATCTGGAGGTCTTCTTTGGAGAAGTGTCTATTCATGTCTTTTGCCCATTTCTTCACTGGATTCTTTGTTTTTTGGGTGTTGAGTTTGATAAGTTCTTTATAGATTTTGGATACTAACCCTTTATCTGATATGTCGTTTGCAAATATCTTCTCCCATTCTGTCGGTTGCCTTTTAGTTTTGCTGATTGTTTCCTTTGCTGTGCAGAAGCTTTTTATTTTGACAAGTTCCCAGTAGTTCATTTTTGCTTTTGTTTTCCTTGCCTCCAGAGATGTGTTGAGTAAGAAGTTGCTGCGGCCAAGATTGAAGAGGTTTTTGCCTGCTTTCTCCTCAAGGATTTTGATGGCTTCCTGTCTTACATTGAGGTCTTTCATCCATTTTGAGTTTGTTTTTGTGTATGGTGTAAGAAAGTGGTCCAGGTTCATTCTTCTGCATGTTGCTGTCCAGTTTTCCCAGCACCACTTGCTGAAGAGACTGTCTTTATTCCACTGGATATTCCTTCCTGCTTTGTCAAAGATTAGTTGGCCATACATTTGTGGGTCCATTTCTGGGTTCTCTGTTCTGTTCCATTGATCTGAGTGTCTGTTCTTGTGCCAGTACCATACTGTCTTGTTGATTACAGCTTTGTAGTATAGCTTGAAGTCTGGGATTGTGATGCCTCCTGCTTTGGTTTTCTTTTTCAAGATTGCTTTGGCTATTCGGGGTCTTTTCTGGTTCCATACAAATTTTAGGATTATTTGTTCTAGCTCTGTGAATAATGCTGGTGTTACTTTGATAGGGATTGCATTGAATATGTAGATTGCTTTGGGTAGTATTGACATTTTAACAATATTTGTTTTTCCTATCCAGGAGCATGGGATCTTTTTCCATTTTCTTGCGTCTTCTTCAATTTATTTCATAAGCTTTCTACAGTTTTCAGCATATAGATTTTTCACCTCTTTGGTTAGATTTATTCCTAGGTATTTTATGGTTTTTGGTGTAACTGTAAATGGGATTGATTCCTTGGTTTCTCTTTCTGTTGCTTCATCGTTGGTGTATAGGAATGCAACCGATTTCTGTGCGTTGATTTTATATCCTGCAACTTTGCTGAATTCATGAATCAATTCTAGCAGTTTTTTGGTGGAATCTTTTAGGTTTTCCATACAGAGTATCATGTCATCTGTGAAGAGTGAAAGTTTGACCTCCTCCTGGCTGATTTGGATGCCTTTTATTTCTTTGTGTTGTCTGATTGCAGAGGTTAAGACTTCCAATACTATGTTGAATAACAGTGGTGAGAGTGGACATCCCTGTCTTGTTCCTGCCCTTAGGGGGAAGGCTCTCAGTTTTTCCCCATTGTGGATGATATTAGCATTGGGGTTGTTCATATATGGCTTTTATGATCTCGAGGTATGCTCCTTCTATCCCTACTTTCTTGAGGGTTTTTATCAAGAAAGGATGCTGTATTTTGTCAAATGCTTTCTCAGCATCTATTGAGAGGATCATAGGGTTCTTGTCCTTTCTTTTATTGAAGCGATGAATCACATTAATTGTTTTGTGGATATTGAACCAGCCCTGCATCCCAGGTATAAATCCTGCTTGGTCGTGGTGAATAATTTTTTTAATGTATTGTTGGATCCGGTTGGCTAATATCTTGTTCAGGATTTTTGCATTCATGTTCATCAGGGAAATTGGTCTATAGTTCTCCTTTTTAGTGGGGACTCAGTCTGGTTTTGGAATCAAGGTAATGCTGGCTTCATAGAAAGAGTTTGGAAGTTTTCCTTCCATTTCTATTTTCTGGAACAGCTTCAAGATAATAGGTGTTAACTCTTCCTTACATGTTTGGTAGAATTCCCCTGGAAAGCCATCTGGCCCTGGACTCTTATTTTTTGGCAGATTTTTGATTACTAATCTGATTTCCTTACCAGTTATGGGTCTGTTCAAATTTTCTATTTCTTTCTGTTTCAGTTTTGGTAGTGTATATGTTTCTAGGAATTTGTCCATTTCTTCCAGATTGCCCATTTCATTGCATATAATTGCTCATCATATTCTCTTATTATTGTTTTTATTTCTGCTGTGTTGGTTGTGATCTCTCCTCTTTCATTCTTGATTTTATTTATTTGATTTCTTTCCTTTTTCTTCTTGATCAAACTGGCTAGTCGTTTATCAATTTTGTTAATTATTTCAAAGAACCAGCTTCTGGTTTCATTGATCTGTTCTACTGTTTTGTTTTTTTTTTTAATTTTGATAGCATTAATTTCTGCTCTAATCTTTATTATTTCCTGTCTTCTGCTGGTTTTGGGTTTTGTTTGGTGTTCTTTTTCCAGCTCCTTAAGGCGTAAGGTTGGGTTGTGTATCTGAGACCTTTCTTCCTTCTTCAGGAAGGCCTGGATTGCTATATACTTTCCTCTTATGACCGCCTTTGCTGCGTCCCAGAGGTTTTGGGCTGTGGTGTGATCATTTTCATTGGCTTCCGTGTACTTTTTAATTTCCTCTTTAACTGCTTGGTTAGCCCATTCATTCTTCAGTAGGATGTTCTTCAGTCTCCAAGTATTTGTTACCTTTCCAAATTTTTTCTTGTGGTTGATTTCAAGTTTCATGGCATTGTGGTCTGAAAATATGCACGGTATGATCTTGATCTTTTTGTACTTACTTAGGGTTGTTTGTGTCCCAGTGTATGGTCTATTCTGGAGAACGTTCCATGTGCACTGGAGAAGAATGTATATTCTGCTGCTTTAGGATGAAATGTTCTGAATATATCTGTTAAGTCCATCTGGTCCAGTGTGTCATTCAAAGCCATTGTTTCCTTGTTGATTTTTTGATTAGATGATCTGTCCATTGCTGTGAGTGGGGTGTTGAAGTCTCCTATTATTATGGTATTACTATTGATGAGTTTCTTTATGTTTGCGGTGAATTGATTTATATATATTTGGGTGCTGCCACATTTGGCACATAAATATTTAAACTGTTAGGTCTTCTTAGTGGATAGACCCCTTGATTATGATACAATTCCCTTCTGCATCTCTTGATACAGTCTTTATTTTAAAGTCTAGATTGTCTGATATAAGTATGGCTATTCCAGCTTTCTTTTGTTGACCATTAGCATGATAGATGGTTCTCCATCCCCTTGTTTTCAATCTGAAGATGTCTTTAGGTCTAAAGTGGGTCTCTTGTAAACAGGATATAGATGGATCTTGTTTTCTTCTCCATTCTGTTACCCTATGTCTTTTGATTGGAGCATTGAGTCCATCGACTTTTAGAGTGAGAGAGTGAGTACTGAAAGATATGAATTTATTGCCATTATGATGCTTGTAGAGTTGGAGTTGGAGTTTCTGGTGGTGTTCTCTGGTCCTTTCTAATCTTTGTTGCTTTTGATATATATATATATATATATATATATATATATATGTATATATATAAATTTTTTTTTTTCATCTTTTCTCCCCTCAGAGAGTCCTCCTTAAAATTTCTTGCAGGGCTGGTTTAGTGGTCACAAACTCCTTTAATTTTTGTTTGTCTGGGAAGCTTTTTATCTCTCCTTCTATTCTGAATGACAGCCTTGCTGGATAAAGAATTCTTGGCTGCATATTTTTCTGATTCAGCACATTGAATATATCCTGCCACTCCTTTCTGGCCTGCCAAATTTCTGTGGATAGGTCTGCTGCAAACCCGATCTGTCTTCCCTTGTAGGTGAAGGACTTTTTTTCCCTTGCTGCTTTCATGATTCTCTCCTTGCCTGAGTCTTTTGTGAATTTGACTATGATATGCCTTGTTGATGGTTGGTTTTGGTTGAATCTAATGGGAGCCCTCTGTGCTTCCTGGGTTTTGATGTCTGTGTCTTTCCCCAAGTTAGGAAAGTTTTCCGCTATGACTTGCTCACATAACCCTTCTACTCCCATTTCTCTCTCTTCCTCTTCTGGGACCCCTGTGATTCTGATGTTGTGTCTTTTTTTTTTTTTTAATTTTTTTTTTTTAACGTTTATTTAGTTTTGAGACAGAGAGAGACAGAGCATGAACGGGGGAGGGGCAGAGAGAGAGGGAGACACAGAATCGGAAGCAGGCTTCAGGCTCCGAGCCATCAGCCCAGAGCCCGACGCGGGTCTCGAACTCACGGACCGTGAGATCGTGACCTGAGCTGAAGTCGGACGCTCAACCGACTGAGCCACCCAGGCGCCCCGATGTTGTGCCTTTTTAATGAGTCACTGATTTCTCTAATTCTCAAATCATGCTCTTTTGCCTTAATCTCCCTCTTTTTTTCTGTTTCGTTATTCTTTATAAGTTTGTCCTCTATATCGCTGATTCTCTGTTCTGCTTCATTCATCCTTGCCACCGCTGAATCCATCCGTGATTGCAGCTCAGTTATAGCATTTTTTAATTTCATTCTGGCTATTTTTTACTTCTTTTATCTCTGCAGAAAGGGATTCTAATCTATTTTCTACTCCAGCTAGTATTCTTATCATCGTGATTCTAAATTCTGGTTTAGACATCTTTCTTGCATCTTAGTTAAATCCCTGGCTGTCGTTTCTTCATGCTCTTTCTTTTGGGGTGAATTCTTTTATTTTGTCATTTGAAGGGAGAGAAGGAATTAATGAGGTAAAAAAATTGAAATTAAAAAAAATAAAATTAAAAAATATTAAAATTGAAAATTAAACACACACACACACAAATCGAATAGATGATGCTAGATCTTAGGTGTGTTTTGGTCTGGGTGTTGAAAGTGGTTTGACAGATTAGAGAAAAAAGGTGGGGGGGGAAGAAGAAAAAAAGGAAATCGTTTGAGAATTTGAAAAAATGAATACACTGAAGTAGACTAAAATGAAATTATGGGGGTAAAATAGAATTTGAAAAAATGTACACAAAAGTAAAGAATATAGTAGAAAAAATTAAAGAAAAATATTTTTAATAAAAATTAAAAATAAATATGAATTTTTTTCTTTTTCTGTATTCAAGAAAAAAGAAAAGAAAAAGAGAAAAAGATAAAAAAAGAAAAAGAAACAAATCATTTGAAAAATTGAAAAAGTGAGTACACTGTAGTAGACTAAAATAAAATGATGGAAGTAAAATAGAACTTGAAAAAATTTACATAAAAGTAAAAAATATAGTAAAAAATTAAATAAAAATATTTTTAATAGAAATTGAAAGTAAAAATGAAGATTTTCCCCTTCTTCATTCAAGAAAAAGAAAAGAAATGAAAAAGAGAAAAAAAAGAAAAAGAAAGAAAAAAAGGAATTGTTTGAAAATTTGAAAAGGTGAATACACTGAAGTAGACTAAAATAAAATGATGGAAGTAAAATAGAATTTGAAAAAGTTTACACAAAAGTAAAAAAAAAATATAGTAATAAAAATTAAAGAAAAATATTTTTAATAAAAATTGAAAATAAAAATGAATTTTTTCTCTTTCTGTGTTCAAGTAAAAGAAAAGAAGTGTAAAAGAGAAAGAGAAAAAAAGAAAAAAAAGAAAGTTGAATAGATGAACCCGCTACCCGATTGAAGTAGGACTGCAATTGCTTCGTTTTCCCCTAGAGGTCAGTCTATGTAGCTCTTTATAGTCCATAAACTAAGCCGGCGGTGAGACTTGTGTTCTTGAAGAGCGAAGTTGGCCCAGTTGGGCGGGGCTCAGCGCAACGGCTCCGCTCTCCACTAGATGGCGCTGCTAGCCTACTGGGGTGGATTGTTGCGGTGTCATAGGTGCCTACGCGCATGCGCGGGAGCGGTGAAAATGCGCCACCCAGCTACCCGGTCTGTTCTCCCTGATCACCAATCGCGCACCCGCCCTCTGTCTTCAGCTTTCGACCACTCCCCGCTTTTCCACTCTCCGTGACCAGGCCCCAGGCAGCACGTCTCTCCCGAGTTTTGTCTCAGCTGCGGCTGTTTTCCCCAGCCCCTTACTTCCGAAGGACTGTGGCCTTGACCCGCTCCGCCCCTCTGCGGGAGGGTCTCACCGAGCAATGGCCGAATGAGCAATGGCCGAATGTTAGATGCACCAGGAACACTTGCCGGACCCTGCTGCTGCCGGTGCCCCGAGACTGCGGCCAGGTGCCAGCCCGTCCCAGAAAAAGTTCGCGAGACAGTGTAGCAGCAGCATTTCAGGGATTATGGAAAATCACCACACACTTCTGGTACCAGGCTTCACCCTTAACGACCTTGTTCACGCACCAGCGAATGTGGCCGTTTTCTGGGGTCTGCTGGGACCAGGTGGCTTCAACAGTCTCCAAATGTCCTTCCAGCAGTGGAACCGCTTTTCCCCGTGTGGCCCGAGAACCTCCCGGACCTCACTCTGCTCCTGGGGATTCGCCCTTCTCGCCAGAGCACCGCCAGGTAGGGAGCTGCAGAGTTGCAGCCGTTGCGCTCCCCTTGTTTACAGTCTTAATGGAATTTAAACCCTCTCCTTTCCCTTTCTCCCTTTTTAGTTTGGTCCCTGCGGCTGTTTCCCATTTTCCACTTTCTCTCCAGCTGCTTTTGGGGAGGGCTGCTTTTCCCGTATTCTCCCCCGCCCTAGTCTCCATCCTCTCTCCGCCTGCAAAGGCGGCTCCCTGCCCGCCGCTGGCTTCTCTCTCCCCAAGTTCACCTCTGCGCGCCTCGTACCTGCTGAATTCTGTGGTTCCGGTTGTGCAGATGGTTGTGTTAATCCTCCACTCAGTTTTCTAGGTGTGTAGGATGGTTTAGTGTTGGTCTGGCTGTACTTCAGGGACACGAGACACAAAAAATTTCTATGCTGTTCTGCCATCTTGGCTCCTCTGGCAAGATTTTATTCTTTTTGATTGCTGGGTAATATTCCATTTTATACCTATACCACATCTTCTTTATGCATCCCATGACTTACTTCTTTTCAGCAACGTCAGTATGTATCTCCACCCTGTCCGCCATCACCATTGGAGGGGGGTTGCTGAAGGAGAAGCAGAGCTGTGATGTAATGAGCAAAGCTACATACATGGGGATGGATGAGCTCATGGAAAAGTGAACAACTCCTGTTTTTGCTGTTGTATCATTGTGAACAAAGGAGAGATATTCCCGGGGCGCCTGGGTGGTTCAGTTGATTAAGCGACCGATTTTGGCTCAGGTCATGATCTCGAAGTTTGTGACTTCGAGCCCCGCATCGGGCTCTGTGCTGACAGCTCACAGCCTACTTTGGAGCCTACTTTGGATTCTACGTCTCCCCCTCTCTCTACCCCTCCCCTGCTCACGCTCTGTGTCTCTCTGTCTCTCTTTATAATAAATAAATGTTTAAAAAAAATTAAAAAAATTAAAAAAAAGATGTTCCCTCTTTTTCACTGTTAAGAAGGTAGCCATGGCTTTGTCAGATGGAAGGTATTTTTTTGCCCCAAGAGAGAATAGAAATTTGCATTTGGATTATTCAAGAAAGAGAGGGGACCAAAGGGCAAAGGAGAGGCTGGTAGGTTCCCTAAAGGTAGGCACCTGAGTCCTGCTCTAACACTGCACTCTACAAGTGGCAGTGCCTTTGGTGAGACCCCCCCTGAGGCTGAGCAGCAGAATACCACGTAAGTACTTAAGCTTTAACTTCAGCAACCCTAGATCAGGGAAAGTTGTGACATATACCTGAATGTTGGGAGACAAATTCATACTTGTTACCTGTTTCATAATGCTAGGCATCCATATAAAAACCATCCGGAGACATAGTCAAAGAGTCTGTAAGGTGTGGAATATGTGAATATTGGAATCCAGAGTGGGCAGAATTTGCCGCTTTTATTTTGGAAGTTTGATGCGGTGTGGTGTGGCTAGTGTCTGGCCCCGACCCTTGCTGAGAAAACCAGGTGGCTTCCTTTAGTTTAGAGAACAGACGACAGAGGGAAGTTGGTAAATGCTGAGCAGGGACTCGGAGTGGATTAAGGGCAGTTGCTATTAGGAAACCTCATTTCACACAAGGATATCAGAAGGCCTTATTTTAGTATCATTGTGGAGTATTTACAACATTTCATTCCCTCATTTATGTCACTAATGTCTTCTTCGATTCCCCCAAACGTTACTAAACAAGGCACCCTGACGGGCACTCTTCAGATCATTTTCTTATTGGAGCCTCACGATGAAGGCCCCTTGAGTATGGCGGCCATTTTAGCCTCATCTTGAATTGAGCAGGATAAAGTGGTAACAGTCGCAAGAGTTGTGCGCTTTCGTCAGCTAGTAAACGGCAGAGCTGGTGACACCCAAATCTTCAGACGCCATGTCCAATGCTTACCAACCGTCGCTGCCACCCACCAAGTTGTCACTCTGACTCAGTAGCTGTGAGATTCCCAAAGCAGGTTTAGGCAACTGAGGCAGATTTGGAAATCCAGCCAAAGGGCACTGAAGCAAAGGCGTGGAGATATGGAAAGGGTCCAACCGCAGATGGTACAGTTTGTGATGGGAATAATGGGACAAAAACGATAATAATGATACTTAACATTGATTGAGAAATGGGTTTAGCTGTTTACCTGAAATGTCTTATTTAAGCCTTATAACAAACCCAGCTTCCCCACTTTTTAGATGAGAAAACTGTGGCTGAGAGGGGTTGGGTGACTAGTCCTAGCTCCCATAGCTAGCAAATGCCAGAGTCAGGATCCTATCCTTGTTCTGCTTGGCCCCAGTGCACCTGCTCTTTGTCATGGGAAGAAGATATGGTGTATTGATTGGAAAAGAATGTTTAGGGGTCCCTGGGTGGCCAGTCAGTTAAGCGTCTGACTCTTGATTTTGGCTCAGGTCATGATCTCGTGGTTCATGAGATTGAGCGTTGCCTTGGGCTCTGCACTGACAGCAAGGAGCCTGCTTGGGATTCTGTCTCTCTCTCTCTCTCTCTCTCTCTTTCTTTCTCACTCTCTCTGCCCCTGCTGGTGCTCTCCAAACAAACAAACAAACAAACAAACATTTTTTTAAAAAAATCAAGAAAAACATTTAAATCACCGAATGAGACTAATCTTATTGGCTCAAACTAAAATAGAATTTCTTCACTAACCAGACTGATTGAGGTTAATGAGGAAGACTGATCAGAGATATAAAGGAATCATGCCATCTCTGCTCATCTGAGTTGGTGAGCAGGTCTCAGATGCTGCTGTTCTGGGAGCTGTTTGCAACAGTCTTGAAACACAAGGTGTCATTGGAAAATGGCATTTGAGTAAGGACATGCCTGCCCACCTTCACAAGACTAGAATGCTGGGAGGGACCTCCAAGATCATCAAGCCCATTTCTTTGATTGTCCAGATGAGGCTGGTTTGTTTTAGTGGTTGGCTGTAGGTCTCGCTGACAGCTGGAGGCAAGGCTGAGACTAGAGACAGGCCTTTCAGACTTCTAGAATCATGTGTTCCGCCCTCCCATGCTGCATCTGCACCCTAATTTGACTTCTCACCGTGTCCTGTACACCAAAACTTGAGGCCATGGACTTGGTTATGCTTTCCCTTGGCATTATTTCCCAGTATGTGAAGTATGCTAACTGTGCATTTGAAATAAACTAGCTACTAAGATCTGCTGACAATGTGCACCCAAAATAGACTCGAGCAATGAAATTAATGCCGTACAAAATCCTTGGTCTGTTCAAGAATGTTTCTCTACCAACTCTTTGGAAAATAATCCTCCTAAAAAAATTCGATTCAGTCGTCACCATTCCAGTTTGGAAGATTCTTTATCTATTTGTGTTTTCTTCAGGGCATAAATTAAAAATGCATGTAACAGCAGTTATTATTTTCCCATGCCATTGAATGGGAAATTAAGAGTCTAGGATTGAAATATTGATGTAACATGATATAGATCTACTGTTCCTTTTTTCTTTTTTGAGAGAGAGAGAGAGAGAGAGAGAGAGGAGGGGCAGAGGGAGAGAGACAATCTTAGCAGGTGCCACGCTCAGTGCAAAGCCTGACCTGAGGCTTGATCTCCCCACCCTGGGATCATGACCTGAGCTGAAATCAAGAGTCAGATTTTCAGCCGAGTCACCCAGGTGCCCCTAAACCTACTTTTTCAAGGAATGAATATAGCAACTCCGATAAAATACTGTGTTTAGAAATTCATTAATTCATACATCAGTGAATCTTCATTTACTTACGTAGACAAGAAAGAACACTCTTCCTAAAAATATTAGGAGGACTTTGTGGGGTGAGGGAAATGGGATGGGAGAAAAAAAAAGAATGAAAAATGAGTAACCAGTTAGCACAAAGACAATAATTCACGTTTGCAGAAGTTTCTCTGGTCTGTCTACCTTTCAGAGGCTGGTATTTCAAAATGATTTTGCTAAAGAGTAATTGTATCTGGTGACCAGCCATCTTTGTGGTTCTGTGGCTCTGTGCAGGCCTGGCAAGTTTCTGCCTAAGATGGCTGTTAATATCACCCACTATGTCTTCTGTACTGCCAAGCTCTAAGTTACTGCAGGAGGCTTCCTGCCTGATCATGACAGTAGCTGTTGGAGCCTCTGAAGCTTAATGAGCGACACTGACACATGGAGTCTTCATGGCCCTACAAAGAGCTGATCACAATGGAAATGAGCTTTATAAAGGGACCACTGGAAAGACAACCTGTGTAAATGACAAAGATGTCCCATTGGTCAATGAGTGGGAAGGACAAAAGGGTGGGGAGAATTTCTAGCCATTCTTCCCTCATCTCTGGACCCATGGAATGACAGACTTACCTAGAAAAGCTAAGGAAAGCTTTCTTTTTCTCCAAGTTTGCCAAATGTGAAAGGAAAACAAAGTCACTTAAATGGAGGGAACCTCGTAATCCTCTTAACTGTTTCTTGCCTATTCTTCCAGAAGGCTTGTGCAAACACAAGTGAATATAAACAACTATATCTATGCATATAATTAAATTTCCTTTATACTTGTTCTTTTCTGCTTACATAAATGAGATTATAGAATATATATTTATTGTGCCTTAATCTTCGGAGATTCTTCTAAGGCAATGTAGATACACCTAATCCATTTTCTTTTAACAGATAATCAATATTCTATGGAGTTATCATAATTTCTTAATGCAAGTTACTATTGTTTCTAGTTTTGTGTTATACATACATCTATTTATTTAGGAGACCATAGCCATTGCATTTGTTGTATGAGATGTGTGCATATTTAAGATTTTGATAGATATTGCCAAACTGTCCTCCAAAAAATGCCGCCCTACTTTACATGCTCACCAACAGTCCATGAAAATGCGATTCTGCAACACCATCAGACATATCAGATTTTAATTAAACTTTTAAATACTTGAAAATTTTCAATTTTATAGTTGAGAACATGAGTCCCTTTATTTATTTATTTATCTATTTATTTAGTTATCTATTTATTTATTTATTTTTGAGAGAGATAGAGAGAGAGAGAGAGGCAGAGAGAGAGGGAGACAGAGAATCTCAAGCAGGCTCCACACCATCAGTGCAGAGACTGATGCAGGGCTCGAAATCATAAACTATGAGATCATGACCTGAGCCGAAGTCAGGAGTCAGATGCTTAACTGACTGAGCCACCCAGGCACCCTGAGTCCCCTTATTTTTGATTTGCATATGTTTAACTATGTGTGACATTAAGCATCTTTTCATATACTTATTAGCTATTTGTATATCATTTTCTGTAAAGTACCCACTGATGCTATTTACTAATTATTTTTCTATTGGCTGTTCATTCTTCCTTATTGATTCATTAAAGCCCTATATATATGATGGAAATCTTGTCTTTTTCTGTTTATCTTTGGGTTTTTTTTCCTCTCTCTCTCTACACACATACACACACATGTATATATATATTTTTTTTCTATAGACGTCTTAATCTTTTTCTTTATGTCCTCCAGGTTTTGTGGAATGCTAGAAAGTTTTTAAGATTAGGGAATTTTAAAATTGGATTTAAATACAGTTCAATTTTATTGGATATCTTTGAACTTTCCTTAAAATGAAGGGTCTGTGAGCTTCTCTAACCAATGCCAATTTTATTTTATTTTCCTATGATAGTGTTCTGGAAGTAAATCACTATAGAGGTACAGGATGAAAATACACATCTCATCTGGGAATGATAATTAAGTTCAGTAAGGAAGGGCGGCTTCCCCTTCTACAAAAGAGAATTCCTCTGTGCTGGGGAGAAAAGACTTGAGCTTAAAGGTTAACGTGCTTACCCCTTACAAAGGAGGGGTCAACGAAGCACAATCTAAACTTGAGCAAATCTTCACTGTTCTCTGAAGGAAGGATGGCTTGCACATGGAGAAGGGCCAGAGGGGGACAACACCATTATTCAGGATGAAGGGGGTCTCTGTCATACCTGAAGTTTACATTCCAGGAAAATATAGCCTATACTGAGTCCACCTATACAGTGGACCCCCATTGTGATGTATACATCACACCGCAATTATTTCTACATCTACATCTAGATATTGGCACTCAAGGAGAGGTTGAAGATGGTTGTGGCATAAAAGTCCTTGCTCTGTGTTCTCTTCCATCTTCTTGGAGAGCTTAAGCAGGGTTTCTGCAATAAATCCTACTGTTGAAAACCCCATATATGCTTTCCCTTCCAAGCCAGAACTATTGTGATCCTTACCAAAAGGCAGTAGCTCACTGCAAAATTTGTCTTATGCAATTCAACGGTGTGGGTACAGATCAACTGGCGGGAGGTTGTTTCTAAATGGCAGGTCAGAGGAAGTGTCTTTTTTTACACCTAGGTTGTAGTGTAGGCATTCCGACTATCACTTTCCCAAAGAGTTGGGTTCATTTCTATAGCAGAGACATCTTCCAAGGCGGTTGTGATGGAAAAGGAACCCCTGTCAGGGCTGCCAATAAAGAGCCCAGACCTCCGAGGAGCATGGGAGCTGGGTAAAGCCTGGGGGACATATGGGGTCCAGCAGAGCCAAATGGATGAGGGGGCTACAACCGGCTGGAGGGGGGAGGTGAAGGAGAAGGACAAGTGACTTGAAATGGTCAGGACTAATTTTAGAGGTACGTATGCCAGTATTGTTGACTGGCACTGTGGTAAGGAAGGGCAACAAGAAGGGAAGTTCCAGTAGTTCTGCACTGAAGAGATCTTGTTTTGCTCATTCAACAAGGAAGATGGAAGCCAAGGTACTAAAACAGAAGCCAGAGGGACAATTCGTGAGGGAGGAGAGTGACGTTGCAGGGATTAGAAGTTCTATGTGTGGGATTTGCTGGCCCCTCTCTTTCTCTTGCTCTTTCTCTTTTTGTCTCTCTTCCTGGGGTTTTCCAGATCTTTCCCTCTTGCTAACCCTTTGGTTTTTTCATGTCCTCTGAGTATACCTAGTTTTTTCTCCCCACATTCATTACTTAATGGCACTCTTACGGCATAAAATCATAGCTATTTTGCTGAATATCGGCTCAATTTTGATTTTTCTTTATTTTTTTTTCTAAAAATAAGAAAACTCACTAAAATTCTAAGTTGCTTTTTGTCATATCCTGGTTGTTTGCCCCGCTTTTACCCATGTCTATAGGAGAGACTTCTTAACCCAAACTTCCAGCTCGGTCCCAGTCTTCAGTGCTTGTCTTAGAGGGCTGGTTAGTGTCTCCCTGTTGTCTCTACCCAGGTGAATCAGCAACCAGGAATCCCTGCTGTACCTCTGGGATACTGGGCTTGCTGGGCTAGTATGTGTTTTATTCTTGAATCCTGCCATGAGGCCCCAGGCATGTATCTGGGTTCTTGTCGCGTTCCCTATGCCCAGTTCCTATTTGTAATACTAGGCCTCGTGGGATCAGACCCTTACCTTGTTTTTTTGCCAGAATTAAAGAAGTATGATCCCAGCAGGATTTGGTAGTAGACTGGTTATCTGTTATCCACTTTAAAGACCGTGTTGCTGGCCTGGGTGTGCGCCCCCTCCCCACCTCCGTTGTCTAGTTCCAGCTCCTAGGGCCCCTTGCTCTCCCTCAACCCTTTGCTGCTAATCCATTTGTTACAGGTCATGTCACAAGACCCCACAATGTTGACTTATATGTGGCCTTCAGGTAATTTTTTTCTTCCTTTTGGACTAGTAGCCTGCAAAAGAAGAATTCCTCTCACTGCGTCTAACATCTTTAAAACATGAGTGAATCAAAGCATTTTCCTTTTCATTCAAAAATGACCGATTTGCCACAGGCTGGCTTTACACACTTGACTTTAAGGTACACACACGGCACATAGGGTGAGCTGGTCATTTTCATGAGGGTGGAAGATTTGGGGAGAGGGAGGGTGGGAGTCTGGGGGAGTGAGGGAGCTGGTTTGTTGAGTGCCAAACCCAAGGCCTCAAGGTTTCTCAAGGTCACTTGCTGGCAAAGTGGCTACTTTATAAAATTAGCCCTTTTATATGGGTATCCCTTCCCTGTTGTAATCCAAAAGTGCAAGATCCATCTTTATTTGACAGAAGGCAAGCAATTCCACGAAGCACAGTGAGGCATCTTTATTCATGGCTGAGGCATCCCACTGATTCGTGGTAATGAAAAAATGGAATCCCCTCTTCCAACGGTGGCTTAAAAGGATCCTCCAGAGTTGGCCATGTGTAGGAATCTTTGATAAATGAAGCCAGCCAAATACAAGTTAGCTGCGTTGGAGAGTGCATAATCTACTATTCTACTGAAAATACCGTTGAAGAAAACATTTCCAATTAACTCATCAATACAAAATTGTGGCTTTTTATATTTAATTAATAGAACGTAGGAACAAGGAACAGACCTCTTAATTTTTCTAGCACAGTGCCTTCATGTTCCAGAAAAGGGAAGTGGATTCCAAAGAGATTGCATGCATTGTTGAAGGTTACTCGGCTTGTCATATAGTTGGGTCCAGAATCCAATCTTCTGGTGCTCCTTCTGTTGTCACACTCTTTCTGATTCATCCCAGGTTAACAGAGGGCAATATCCCAAAGTATATGAGTTGTTCTCAAGGCTGGCTACACATTTAGAACCATCAGAGAAGCTTTTACAAAATACAGATGTCTGGGCCCTACATTCACTGATGCTAACTTTCACTTGGCCTCCGGTGAGCCTTGCCAAGGAAAAGTTTTTTATAAAAACTACCCCCTTGTGATGGCAATTTATAGCTGAGGTCAAAACTCACTGGCATTAGGGAACAGATGATTGAGAAATTCTGTTTCTCTCCTAAACTTTGTGATTCATGCTAGTAGAGACCACAGACACTGTTAAACTTTGTACCATACAGGGGCACCTGGGTGGCTTAGTTGGTTGAGTGTCCAACTCTTGATCCCAGGGTCATGGGATTGAACCCCATGTCCAGCTCCACGTTGGGTGTGGAAACTGCTTAAGATTCTCTCTTTCACTCTCTCTCTCTCCCTCTCCCTCTCCCTCTCTCCCTCTCCCCCTCTCCCTCTCTCCCTCTCCCTCTCTCCCTCTCCCTCTTTCCCTCTCTCCCTCTCCCTCTTTCCCTCTCTCCCTCTCTCCCCCTCAGCCCCTCTCCCTGCTGCTTGTGCTTTCTCTCTCTCTAAAGTAAAAACAACAAACAAACAAACAAACAAACAAACAAAAAACCCCAAAACGTTGTACCATGTAATCTCCCATTAACCTTATTTTATTTTTAATAAAATTTTCTTTAAAAATTTTAAGTACATAGAAAAACAAAGGGAATAACAATTTATGAAAACATCTGTTTGCACCATCCAGCCTTGACACTTGGTAACATTTAATCAAATTTGCTGAGTCTTTTTTCATGACTAATAACTGAAATGAAACCCTGCAGACAAAGTTGAAGTATACCCGTTGGGGCTCTCATTTTATTTCCAGGTTTTTCTCTGTTATGATTAAGGTCAAAGAACAGACAAACAATCTACTGCCTCCTTTCTGCCCTTCTGCCCCCTGAGAACCCAGAGGGTAGGCCTACTGGCAATAAGGAAAATGCCCACTGAGCTATCAAAGAGCATTAGGACCCTCACAATAAGTGATGATATTGTTATCGCCATGGAGCGCAGCTGAGTCAGGATAGTAAATACCTCATCTGTATCTTGGAAGGAGGAAAGTGGCTTAGGGAGATGTTTATGGAGGTCAGTTTTCATGCTCACAAAAGGACTTGAGAATCACAGACCACAGACACGTATTTAGGAATGCAAAAATCTAATAGCTGAAGATACGCAGAGCTATTCTTTTTCTTGGCTGAGACTGATAATTTTCCTCTTTTCCCCATAAATTAGGGTTTAAAAATGTTGTTGCTACCACTTATTTCTCTTGGCATGTTAAATGACTGAGTTCCTTTGTTCCCTCTGCCTTTTCTGTGGCCCCTCTTGAGCTCCTGCTCTTGAGTAAATAATCTAGTTTTTCTGTGGCTTGTGTAGGAGCTTAGCACTCCTTTGGTAACTTTTTTCCTCTGGCGATGGGCTCCATTGACCACGTTCAGAGTATAATATGCTCTCCTTTTTTAGTTTCTAAAATTAAGGGCATTTTGTTTTATTGTTCTCCAGTGGACAACTGTCCCTTCCCTCTTTGCTCTTCTGGAAGCACCTTGACCTAGACTTCTGTTCTGATTTCGCACTCTGTCCATTTATAGTCAGCCAGTGATTCAGCCAAAGGCAGCGATTCCCCTGGTACACTCTGTGTGGGGTATGTTTCTGCTGAATGGCATCATGTCTATGCTCTAATTTTTTTTTTTTTATTGTTAAGAAAACAGAAGAGAAAGAAGACAGGTGAAGGCTTCAATCCTTAACATATTTCGGTTGTCTCTAGTTTTCATTTCTAGTCTAAGATCACCCTGTCTCTCCTCCAGCCTTCTCTCTCTCAACATCTTGTCTTTCATCATTATGTTCCATACCACACCAAATGAACTTGGGCTAAAGCTCATTGTTTCCCCTTTCTAAGTTTTTCTGCTCAGCCCTTGCTGCATACTCCATAGTTGTCAAATCAAATTTTGGCCAAGAAAGAACAGACCTGGGAGATTCAAGGAACTCCCACAAGCAGATGCATGCATTTCTATAGGTTAATGTGCTTCTTCCAAACCATTTGCTTCTTCCAAACCATTTGCTTCTTCCAAACCATTTGCTTCTTCCAAACCATTGGAAGAAGAGGAAGGAGACCATGGCTGTGCAGTCCCTTGAAATACCACATCCACCCATTTAAGAAATTGTACTGAAAACACAGTGAGTGCCTGCCATTCTGTTCAGAGAAGTAATTTGCTCTCTTCTCAAAGCCTTTTGACTTTTAAAGTGAGAGCTGCTCTCACTGTCTTACAGCTTGAAGATAGTGGCCACATAAACATGGGAAGAAAACAAGACTTGAAGCTTAAGAGTGAGCTGTTTCCCTGATGGTTGGGAAGCATTTACTCTCCAGGGAGGTTCAGGGAGGCTGAGCGCTTTGTCCACCAAGGCTGCTTCCTTCCTCTCTCCACCTGGAACATGCCTGTGATAAGAAGTTATGAGGCGTTAGGTCTCCGCATACGTCTCTGATGTGCCTCTCAGGAACATATCTCAGGCCGCTAAACTGGGTTTATCCTTTCTTCGATTAAGCCAGGCTGGTTCTGGTAGAGGGTCTTGATGGGTGGGGGTGGTGGATGATGCCCACATTTGCTTTATGTTGTTCAATCTTATTTTGAATTCCAACCTTTAAAATAGCTTACAAATGGCTTATAGTCATTGACGTTGTTTTCCTCTTAAAAAGTTCCATTGCGTACTAATGAGAAGTTTAATGCTAACAGAAGCTACATTGCCATGCAGGCTGAAGTTTGCCATATGCTTAACTCCTGTTTCACACAAGCATTAGGTTTGCAGAACGCAGAGTTGCCACAAATATCCAAGTGCAGAATTAGGTCCCATGTACAAGTATGTGAGTGAGGAATTTGGCTCATGCATATACCCTTGGAAAAAATTTTCCCATAGTTTTCTTTTCTCTAAGGTATTGAATGGGCCAACACTTGCGTCCTCATGTTTCAAACATTTCGGCCCCCCTGAAACATTTTGATTGCCTCTTACATTGACTAGAATTGCACAATACTGTGTTCCAAATGATATCTTTTTCACTGGCTTCACATAATTTCAGAAGAAACCCTCTGCTTCATACCCTATGCCCTTATGTATATGGCTTCTATTTTTACTTTGCTTCTTCCTCTGTTTTCCTTCTACCATTTCATCCAACATGTTTCATATTTGTGTAGTTGCTTATATTTGAGGCAATCATACTTGAAACTAACAATACTTACTTTATTTAAAAAATATTTGTCTTGATGCAATTCCCAATTGCAAGCCTTGGGAAGAAGGAATAAACCCATGATGTAATCGGCAGAGTTGATGTGTTGATTCCACCCTTGTGGGACTTGAATCTTTATTTTATTATCTTCAAAAGTCAACAATAATAGAAACTGAAGAGTAGTCTTTCAACAGTAAAAGCTAATTGTTTTTTATGTGAATGAGACGATTTGAGAATAAACACCAGTGGTTGTTTTATTCCTTGTTCTTTTCATTTCACAAGATCATCAGATATGTGCCGAGGTAACTTAAGATATGAGGGGTGTGTGTGTGTGTGTGTGTGTGTGTGTGTGTGTTTGCATTTTAAAGTATTCGATGTTTACTGGTAAGTTAACAGTGTGCCTTACTCAGGAAACCAGAAGACCTAGATACTAGATCAATGCCTTAGACAGAGAAGTCACCATGCTCTACGGGGTAGAGAGATGCCCATGAAGCTTGACTTCTTCTCATTGACAAAGTAAATTCAGATGCCTAGTTTCTCTGGGGCAACTTGACTTTCAGGGGAAAATCCAGTCTCATGACTCTGCTTTCAGCTAAGACTCTACTGTAATCTCCTGGAAGGGTCATTAGTTTATGACGTGTAGACTTTAAGCCTGTCTCTTAAGTCTATTAGCTATTATCTAAATTAGCTTTTGCCTCTGACTTTTTCCTGCCTGGCTCACGTGCTCAGAACTGGCCTTCAACTTTGTTTGACAAACCTTCTTCTGCAATCATTTCATATCCCTCCGTCTTGATCCTTGATCACCTGATTAAGTGGCAGGAAAGTCCGTCTCTCTCACCCACTGGTGCCGGTATCTGATTTTGGCCAGATTCATGCCTGAACATTTGCTGCCAATGGTCAGTTTTTCCTGTTTTAACTCGGTATCTAGGCTTCTGGAACAGACCTCTTCTTCCACTCCCCACCCCCCATCTTGAATTCTGATACTTCTGTAATCAAATGGAGTTTTATCTTTGCTCTTTGCTTATCTTGAATTGCCCCATGGCAAATCTCAGGCAAAGATTTGGGTATAAAAGTTAAGTGGGGAGATGATCTTAGGAAGCACAGAGAGGGAGTTAGGAAGTGAGACAGGGAGGAGAGGGGAAAGCAAAAAAGAGCACATTAATTATTGGGGCCACTGCTGTGGGAAGATTCAGTCCTTGGGTGGGGGTCAAGGGGTAGGGGGACCCTCTGAGAGACTGTGGGAGAAACTGCCTCAGGATTATCCAACTAATGAGGTGCAAAAATTGAGGTATTTATCCACTCACCATCCCTCATGGTTTGAGGTTTACACTTAACTAGGTGTTAACTCCTGACATTTCCAGCCTGCCCTGTGCTCCATCCTCTGGTCAGATAAAGTGCGCTGACAGATGGAAACAGGTGCTTGCGGTAAGATCCTGGCAGCATAATCAAGAAGGGTCTACCAAGCTGCTGTGACCTCTAGGGTGGACTGCATCAGACATGGGTAGGGTACTGGCAGCATCCAGGACACTAAGTCTCAATATTTCGTGCTTAAAAGAACCCATTAGAAGGAACTGTTGCTAGGAATCAGGAAGTGCTAGGGATGGAGAATTTCTTTCCTTGGAGGAGAGGGGATTGTCTTTCTGGATGGTCCTTTCCCATCAAAGCAACATCTGAGGTTCCTCAGAGGTAACAAAATAGCCTTTTCCCGTGTGGGTGAGAGATAAGGAACATAAGAAAGGGGAAGGAAAGTAAGAGTATAGAAAGGGTGTTGCAAAATGAGTAGCATTAGTTGTGCCTCCGTCCTACCCGTAAAGTTCTGGCTATTCTGAATTATTCTGTAATTTGGTCTATGAGAATTCCTTCTGTTTTCTAAATTAAGTGTTGTACAAATGCCTCCAGCCAGACATTTTTATAAAGGATGGGTCAGGTCCACTTTATTGCTGTTTGCGCTTCTCTTAACTCACATATATGTTAACTGGCTTGATGAAAGAAATCTTTTGCTTACGTCTTAAGCACAAAGACCAGCTCAGGGACTGAACCTGACATTCAGCTGAGCTGGACTCCTGTGCAGACAGCAGAAAAATGAACAAAGACTCCTATCAACTCTGTTTCTAATTCCGCGTTGGGGGAAGTATGGGTAATCTAAATGAAACTCACATATGCATAGTTTATTTGTAGATATGGTTGTATGAGAGATTTGTAATGAGTTGTATATGCTTAATTTGAATGCTTGGTAAATTTTGGTTATACGCTTATGCATATGGTATGTGCATTAAGCCATTCCAAGGGTTTGCCTTTGGTTACAAAGTCTCAGCTTAAGAACTCTGGCAGGACAGACCCTGCTACACATCTGGTTGTTTCTTTGTTCCCAGGCAGTGACTAATTTTGATCAGATCTACTTGCACCTCCTACCTTCCAAGTAAACAGAAGATAGACTCCAGAATATAAATCCCAACACTGTTTTTTATAGAGTGAAATTTAAAATTCCCCTACAGGTCATAGGTTCTCAGCATTCTGTGCTGGAAATGAACTTTCAAAAGATTAAGAAATAGAGGCTCATGGAGGAAGAGTGATTTAGCAGAGGTCATAGAGAAAATGGCTTATCTTTAACTTGTATACAATTTTGGTGATACAGTTGCTTTGTTGATAATAGACTATCACAGGTTTGAGTAATGCTAGTGTCTGGCCTCATGTAAAGTTAAGA
Source organism: Panthera pardus (assembly GCF_024362965.1). Taxonomy (NCBI): domain Eukaryota; kingdom Metazoa; phylum Chordata; class Mammalia; order Carnivora; family Felidae; genus Panthera; species Panthera pardus. The sequence continues at coordinate 15,923,713 of NW_026526655.1, forward strand.
CTCATTTATGGATTCCTTTCAACACAGTAAAAGCTATTGCAGTCATAAATTTCCTCAACGGTGACAGCTGCTGTGCAAGACAGTAGTAAAAATTCTAACATCAATCTCTCTCTTTTTTTCTGAAGATCTCAGTACTTTATGGACTTTTAAACCATCCTTTACAAGTTGAACTGAGGCCATATGGCAGTAGCTTTTGCTAGAAAGCAGCCAGTGACAAGAAGAGCCTTGATCGATGCACATTAAGGAAAAATGCTGGAAGAAATGGAAGATTAAGAGCTGTTAACTTGGGGAAGGGGTATTTATACGAAGCTTTCAATCCTGGCCAGGAGATGCCGTGAAGGAATGACTCCGTTGGCAATTGGCAAAAAGAAATATGAGGCTAAAAGTCATAGTAAACACTCTTTCTTTGTTTCTCCCTGAAGAGTGCCAACACATTTTTAATTCTCAACAGATACATTATACCTAGAGCTAAACAAGGCACAGATTTATCTTTCTGGGAATAAGTATGTATTAACTCTGTAACAGTCTGGAGAAGGATTGAATCATTTATTCCATGGTCAGTAATAAACAAAAACACACAAAGGGAAAATTATTCCCCTGCACACCATAGACCTCTCACTGTCTGCTTTTGTTTAATAACTATTAACGTTCATAACTATCAAAGTTTTCTGACTTCTTGTCAGAAAAGATCACGGCATCATAGTTACAATGTATCCAAACAAATATGACAGATTTCTTTGATGCAATGGTAATGTGTTTCAGAAACGGATTCCTTAATGGATTATAGGCTTCTCTTTTCCTTTGTCACATTCGAAAGGCTGAACAAAGTATTTAAAATACAACACGCTAATGACAAACACCACATCCATAAGGTAAGCAGGAAAACAAAGGATCTCATATTAAGGCACAAAAAATGTGTTGATGACTTTAGTTCAACAAAGGAAGATACAATAAATATAGAGCTGTAACTGATGATTTAATCTAATTCATCTTTAAAATCCATGCAATAGTCAAGAGTTAAAGACACCTGCCACCGGGATGCTGAAATCTGAGAAAATGTTACTTGCCCTTGATGGCAATTGGAGCTAATTTAATTGCAATTACTGCACAAGATTTGTTGAATGACAGTCTAATAAACTCTGCTGAGGTAAATATCATATTATTACAAATATAATTTCTGATTTTCCCTGCTTGAAGTAGATGAATGACAGAATTAAATGCCATTTCCTAAACACTTAACCAGCAGCCATCATCACAGCTGTTTATAAGGTCTTTAGTCTGTTTTCTGATTGGTGACTCAGAAGTCAGAAAGCCATAGACCTGTGTCTATTTACATGCCTGAAAAAGTCATTTCTCTCCCCTGGAGGAAGGAGGAAGGAAGGAAGGAAGCACATTTTCCCGAGCTCTTCGACTATGAGATCAATGGCATCAGAAGATGATCAGAATGGAAGTGATATGGTTTAGACTAATATGGATGTTTATGTTCAAGGTTGAATCTAAATGTTGGTGCACAAGTGTGAGGTTGAGAGCCAAACTAAGCGATGAAACTGAACTTCATCTTCCATCTTCCAGTTCCTTTCAGTCAAAGAATATTTCCTGGATAACGGAACAATAAATGGGTACCCATTTTATGGATACTGACATAGTTAAAATTTATTTGAATTTACTTGAGTCTTCAATCACAAGGAGACTTGGAGTTGAATTTTTTGGAAATCACACCTAGCTGTATTTCCAGAGAGGAGAAGTAGCGAAAGAGCAGGAAGTAAATGGGAGAGCATGGTTGGTTTCCTACCTTGATCAAATTAGCCTGGTGACCCTAGAAGACACCCCTGTGAGCACAGAAGTCGGCTTGTCTCTAGGAAGTATTTACTCTGGGATAATATGGGATTTCTGTCTATAGAAATCTGCACCATTAGATCATTGTTTTGGCTAAAAGAGAATGGGTGGTGTATTAGTTTGCTAAGGCTGCATAACAAAGTACCATAGACTGGGTGGCTTAAATAACATATCTATCGTCTCACTCTCCTGGAGGCTAGAAATCCAAGATCAAGGTACCAGCAGGATTATTTCTTTTGAGGCCTCTTTCCTTTGTCTTACAGGTCTATCTTTTCACTGTGTCTTGACATAGTCTTACCTCTGTGTCTATCTGTGTTCTCTACTCTCCTCTTCTTAAAAGTACCAGTCATATTGGAGTAGAGACCATCCAAAGACCTCCTTTTAGCTTAATTATCTCTCTAAAGACTCTATTTCCAAATATAGTCACATTCTGTGGTACTGGATGTTCAGCATATGAATATTTGGGGGCACAATTCAGACCACAGGTGTTGGGTTATGGAAGTTTTATTGAGGCAACTTGGTTGCCTGAATAATGATACTTTGTGTTGTGGGGATATTGAGAAAGGTAAGTGGAGAGTTAAGATAAAAATTTAATTAATTAAAAGATTTTCTATTGAGGGAAATGGTTACTTTAACCCTTGTCCCTAGATTTCCTCCCTAACACACAGCCCTGTCCTTTGAGTGCCTCCAGATAGAGGAAGTAGCATAACAGAGTTGTCATGGACCCCTGTGCCACCTATGGAATAAATATGTCATCAGTACCATGGGAAGTCATGTCTTGTCATGGTTGTCACGATGGGGAAAATTTTTATTACTTCCCTGATTATGAGTTTCTAAGAAGGGAAGGTGGCCAGCGCTCCTAGTGTAGTTCTGGTTTTCCACGTCTAGCCGGCTGCTAAGCCATCAGCCCTTGGGTTGATGCTTGGAAAGTTTCTTTATTAACTAAAGCACATGTGTTTTAGGAGAGAGCTCTCCCTTGACCCTGCTTGCCTCCCAGTAACTGTGTTACCAGACCAAAGTGGATCCCCTCCTCCGTGAGCTATAAATAGAGACCACACCAGGTGGAGATGCCTCACAAAGTTGTACAAATAATGAGACCACCAGGAATAATTTCCCAAGCCATGACTCTCTGAACAGGGTTGAGCAGGCTCCTTTTATTGAGGCTTGGGATGAATATTCAGAGGGGGATTTTAACATTATAATGCAGCCGAGGTAACTGCTTGCCACTTTCTGATTCATCTGCAGGGGTCCTCCTCAAATATTTCTTGTCTTGGTCCAGCAAGCCGTTAGGTAGTTTCTAAAAGAGGAAATTGACAGTTAGGCAGAAGCTTCTAGGAGTTTCCTGAGTTCAGGGGGTCAATCCTGAGTTTAGAAGGTCAAGTTGTCTCTCCAGTGACAATTGTTTCATCAAGTCATTTGTATTGGATTAGATAATTCTTTTATTAGATAAAATAAATAAAATAAAATTCTTTTATTAGATAAATTGTGCGTTTATCCATAGAGATTTCCACTCAAATCTGTAGTTTGCAAACAAGACTGGCTTAAATAGTCTGATAAGTAGGTTATTTTAGTAATAACTTTCTCATAGTTTTCCATTCCTTAACTCTTTAAAAATTTTTTTTTTTAAGTTTATTTATTTATTCTGAGAGAGAGAGAATGAGCAGCGGAGGGACAGAGAGAGAGAATCCCAAGAAGGCCCCTCACTGAGAGTGCATAGCCCGATGCAGGGCTTGAACCCACGGTTTGTGAGATCATGACCTGAGCCAAGATCAAGTGTAGGACGCTTCACCGATGGAGCTATCCAGGCGCCCCTCTGTCCCTTAAGTCTTAAAATCGAATGGGATTTCTAGCTCTGGGCCATGCTGTCAGGACTCTACAAAGCAATGTTTCCAGGTGCTTATTTTAGGATTTACATTAAGGGTGACTTTTAGGTCACCTATATAATATACTTAAAATACTTCTTCCCATAATGAAGGTTAGCAGTAATACAGATGTGGGAAATGTTAAGGTTATCCAATCTGAATATGTTTGACTTACCTTGCATAACTTGAACTTGAATAGCTCTTCACCGTGTATAGGACTTAGGGTTGGTAAAGAACATTTGCATTACTTGTTTGGAGACTCATAGCATCCATAGGGGTGGGATGAAGAATTTTGCAGATGAAGGCATTTTGCTTCAGAAGTCAGATGATTTATCCAAAGCAATCTGTCTATTATTGAGTGGAGGTACCATGAACTTGGTACCATGGCTCCACGTTCAGTGGTCTTTCTATTTCCTTGTGTTTGCAGAAAACTACGTCAGTCATTGAAACCTGATTTACTGTGTAGGAGAGCATTTTTCTTTGACTAATCACAGTAATTGACACAATGTGTTAAAGAAGACTGACTTAACCTAAGTTCCTCATAATATAGTGAAAAGAATCATCCCAGGCCTTTCATCTTCATTTGTAAACTTTAAAGATAATTTCTGTGCCTATTTCTCAGAGTACCTGTAAAAGAATGATATAAGGATACTCAAGTCTTAAAATTAAAACTATTTTCCTTTATTTTTGTTTGGGTATACCTTTTTTAATAGTTAATATGGTTGGGAATAAATAATCATATTCCAAAGGAAAAAAAAAGCCTAATATTTTACGGGGAGCAGGGGAAGGCTCAGAGAACCCTGGAGGAAGAAAAATGAATTGGAAAGATGACTCCATTGGAAGTAATAACTTCTCAGAATTTATAGAATGGTTTGTCAAAATCACTTATTATTCACTCGTTTAATAATTTCCTTGCCCTATTTCTTTTTTTCTTCACAAACTTTCCTTCCCAGATTTTCTGTAGCTCTTTCTCAGAAGCACCCTACACTTTGTACTATGGTTTATTTTCAGTAGTTTGACCTAGGTGCATGTGATAGGACTCGGCCCTGACCTGAGATGAGAACCCATATTCTACTACAGGGTCCAGGCTCTATCCAGAATATCTGGATGTTCCTGATTTAGATGTTCACTTATATCTGACATTTTCCTGATTCTAATATTATTTTCCTCCTGTGTGAACAATTTTCTGAGATTTTTAGTCACATGTACAGTATCTTTGAAGGCATCCTAAGAGGCATCAGGTACCAAGCTCTCTCAATGTTTTATGTGTTCCCCTCTTCATTTTTTTTTTTTTTTTTTTGGTTGCATGATATTTAAAAGTTGGTGTATTCAGGTTGTTTAGGTTGAAGTGTACAGAAGCCCAATTCAAAATAACTTAGGCAAAAATAAGAACTTGTTAGTTCATGAAGCTAGGATGCCTGAGATCAGGTGGGTCTTACTTTGCGCAAGGTTGAAGTTGGGGTTTCAGATGAAGGTGAAGGTGAACTGAAGTTCATTCACTCTCTTTTTTCCTCCTGAATCAGTTGTGTTTACCTCGGTTTGGCTTCCGTTCTAATTACTATTGCCACAAAACAAAATACCTCAAGCTCTCCACTACATGGCTGGTATTCTGTGGGTCACAAATCAGAAAGGGCACAGCAGGGATGACTTTTCTCTGCTGTATAATGTCTGGGGACTCAACTGGAGAGAACCTGGTGTTCTGAGGGCTGGAATCATCTGCAGGCACATTCACTCACATGAATGGCAATCGGTGCCAGTGGTTGCTGGGAAATCAGCTGGAGCTGTCAGCCAGAACACTAACACGGATCCTTTCCCTGTGGCTGCTTGGCTGGGTTCCATGAGCAAAAGCATCCCAAGAGAACCAGGTAAACCTGATTTGCCTTTTACCTCCTCGTCTCTGAGGTCACACAGTGCTGCTTCTATTTTCCATATTCAAGAGAAGGGAACGTAGACTCCGTTGCTTCATAGGAGGCATAGTCATAGAGGAGCATGTGATGAGAGACATTTTTGTGATCATCTCTGAAAAAATATGATCAACCATGGCTTCATTCTCAGCCTGGTTCTGCCCACATGCGGTAAGGAAGGTCCACAGGAGCTCTGGCCATACATGGTCCTAATGCTGGAAATCTCTGAAGGATAAAGACTCTCTCTATCTTCCAGTATTATTGTCAAGCCCCCCCCCCCCAAAATAAGGGGCTCTCATTGGCCAGCCTGGGTAACATGTCTCTGGCTGAGAAGTGGGGCCACTGACATTAGATGCTGAGAAGGCTACAGTGAGCCAGGGGTAGTCAATTCCCAAAAGGAAAACAGTTCTTTTGACACCAGAAGAAGGCCTACTGGCAGACAATAACAACCAATGTTCACTACAATTGGTTTCCTTAATCACTAAATATTATACGCTGTTCCCTCTTTCTTAGGCTGAGTCGACTTGTGTGTGTCACCACTGGACCCCCGCCCAGACCTACTAATTCACAAACTTTGGGGACTGGGGTACGCAGCGCTGTCTTTTTTTTTTTTTTTTTAAGTTCTTATTTATTTTGAGAGAGAGAGACATTGAGAGCGGGGGAGGGACAGAGACAGGGAGAGAGAGAGAATCCCAAGCAGACTCCGCACTGTCAACGCAGAGCCCAACATGGGGCTCTATCCCATGAACCACAAGACCGTGACCTGAGCCGAAACTGAGAGTCGGGAGCTCAACCGACTGAGCCACCCAGGTTCCCCAGCCCTCTGTTCTTTTAACATGGTCTTCAGGTGATCCTGAAGCAGGCTAAAGCTTGAGAACCACTGCTCTAGATGCTCCAAAGAGTTCGTTGAGTGTTGAACGGGCAAAATGTATCTCCCAGAACTTTCTGTAAAGATGTCCTTTGGCCAGATGTTTGGATTGCCTGGGCATTGGACATTTGTCTAGTTAAAAGAGAACACTCTGTCAGGGATGATAGTTGCTACCGGCAGAACTGGAGCCAGGACCGGACATGGACGCCCTGCCCCCCTAATCCACTGTGAATGGAGGCGGGGTCTTCCAGGGGCGGGCAGGGAGAGGGGGCAGACAGGACTCTTCTCCTGGTTATGGATAGGACCTGCAACTGTGTTTAGACCAGCTATGCCAGGAGCCAGCAGCACTAAAAGCAATGGAAGGAAATGTTGCTTGTCCTTAAATTTACATTTTCTTTTCATCATGTTGACATGAACGCAGTATGGCAAAAAGATAACTCATTCCAAATAGCACAAGATGTTTCCTCTATGCACCCCAGCCCCTGTGCCTGTATTTGTGAAGAGACACATGGACACAAAAGCACATGGGGCCAAATTATCTCCTGTTTCCACATGTACAACTACTAATGATTTCAATGGGAGTGGCCCATAATAACCAAGGGTAGGATTTGGCCCATGCGATTTAAATTGAACTAAAGCCCAATTTGTAATACTTTAGTTGAAAACCAGCAGTGATTATAAGACTAGCATGTGATTAAAGCTTCACCTTCAAAATCTGCTGGCCAGAAATAAAAAAAAGTTTAAAAAACCATTATGCATTTTTTTTCAACTTGTAGTAAAGGATGAATTGTTAAAACTTCCAGCCTAAGAAAAGAATGAAAGTATTGGGGGAAATTGGATATTCAGGGTGACTGTTTTTCATTACTCTGCAGCTAATGAAAAAACGTGAGACTTCAAATAGGATTGTGCTTTCATTGTTTCTATTTCCCCAAAAGGACCTTCGCCACGATTTCTGAGACAATATCTACAATTCTTTTTCTGAAGTCAGTCTAATCCTAGAAAGCATTTTATGAATTTTCAAATTCTTCAGTTTTAATGATTACGATTTTTCATTATTATTGTGCCATAAGTGATCCAGCAGTCAGTAGCTTAGAACAGCCATTCATTTTGCTTCTGATTTTGTGGGGTAGAAATTCACGGAAGGCTCACTTGGCCATTTTTTTCCTGCTCCACCGGGCATTCGCTGGGATGTGGGGCTGAAGGGTCCACTTCCAAGATGGCTTCTTCACTCCCTGTGATGCCCCTCCCTCCCTACATGGCCTCTCCACATGGCTTGGGCTTCACACGGCATGGGGATCTCAGGGAACTCTCTCTTCCTTCCCACTGGCTGTTTTGCAAAAGACATGCTAGTTAATGCTTTGCCTAAAACTGGGACATCACTTCTGTCATATTTATTGGACAAAGCAGTCACAGGATCCACCCGGGCTCACAGGGAGGGACACCAGATTCTGCCTACTGATGGGAGAATGACAAGGTCCCAGTGTAAATGCATGTGGGGGATGGGAGATACCATTGTGTCCATCTTTGATACACATTCTCAATACCCGAATTAGCTTAATATGTCTTTCTTTTGACAGCCATTACACACTTTTGTACCCTGTTTGTGATTCCAGGTTCTGTGATCAGAAAAACCAAATAGCATATCATTTCCTATTGTTAAACATACCAAAACCAATCATTCTCTATGCAAAGGAAAAGCTGTAGCCATATTTAGGTGTTCACTGAAAATTACTAGATTATGAAAGTATAGATTACTCTTTTCATATGCTAATTGGAAATGTGAACAAAAATAAGTAGGCTGACTTTGGAATCATGAAAGTTGTTCTGCCCAGTTACCCTGTTTTATAGATAAGATGATCTGATGAGATTGCCTAAGCACACACAGCTAGTTTATCTTAGTTTGGGTCTCTCCTAAGGCAGACTCTAAGATGGGAACTTGGTTATAAGTTGATTTGGGAAGTGATCACAGACAGCAGGTGTGAGAAAATGGGGAAAGGGACTGGGGAGGAGGAAATCCAATAAAAGCAAGTCCATTAGTGGGTTACTCAGGTGGGCAACTGAGGCTTTATCACACTGGGGACCCCCCGCCCCCCCAAAAAAAGACCGCATGAACACACCTCAGCAATGTGCTGCCGGAGGATGGAGAGCCTGTTTGTTTATCCACTTGCCTTGGTGGATGCTTGCCTCTGACTGAGACTTTAGCTCCTGCTTATAGTTGAGCAAGTCTTTGTGATGCCAGATAAATCTTTTAGAAAGAGAAGAGGGACCCTGGTCCTTGTGTGGAGAAGTTGATTGTACTGGAAACTGTCCAACAGACCAGCTGGTGAAGTCAGGTGTGTCAAGGGGGTGTGGGAAAGGGCATAAATGGCATCTGCTACATGGTTGAAACTGGACCAATTGGTAGAATGGATTTTGAAGTGTTATAATCACTATCATGCTGGGGGCACTGACTATATTCCAGGTGCTTTACATGTATTTAATTGAAACATCATAACCATCCTATGGAATAAATAGTATATTACCCCTTTTTGATAGATATGGAAACTAGGATTCACAGATGTTTACTAAGTCTCCAATGGCTTTGGAGAACCACTGATCTGCTTTCTGTCTCTATGATTTTGCTTTGCTAGAAATTTCCTACAAATGAAATCTTACTACATGTGGTATTTTATGTCTGGTTTCTTTCACTGGGCTAAATGTTTCCAGGTTCATCCATGCTGTTGCATGTATCAGTAGTTTGTTCCTTTTTGTTTTAGGCATAAACCACATTTATTTATCCATTGACCAGTTGATGGGCATTTATATTGTTTCCAGAGTTTATCTAGCTATTATAAATGATGCTGTACGAAAATTTGAGTAAAAGTTTTTACTTTTCACTCCTCTTGAGTAAACACCTAGTAGGAGAATTGCTGGGTAAATGCTAAGTATATGTTTAACTTTTTCAGAACCTGTTTTCCAAAATAGCTGTATCATTTTATATTCACGTGAGCAACCTGGGTGTTGGAGTTTCTCCACATCTTTACCAACACTTGGTATTGTTGGTAACTATTTCAAGGGGCGTGTAGTGGTGTTTCCTTGTTGCTTTAATTTTCATTTCCCTAATGACTAGTGATATGGAGCATCTTTTCATATACTTGTTAGTTATTTGTATATCTTCTTTGGTGAAATGTCTCTTCAAACCCATTTTTTACTTGGTTGTTTGTCTTCTTCTTCTTAAGGCTTAAGGGACCGTAATATTTCTAATGCTCTTCTGTTTGTGGCTTTTCTTTACCATTGCATAGGATTGTCCCTTGAGTGATAGTGTCATGGTCAGACAATGTTAATACCTTAAGTGGCCTTGGAGATCATTTTTAGTACTTCCTAAAGTGGTGTTCCAGGGAAGAAGGTTCTAGGAGCTGTTAAAAAGTTTCTTTGGTTAAAGAAATATGGAGAGACGTGCTTATATTATCCCTCACCCAAGAGGGTCATAATATATGTCCCTATATTAAAGGCCCTGAGAAGTTCTGCAATAAAAATGTATTAGCTCCTTGAGCCCAAATCTTTTAAACTTACCTGAGCACAGATCACATCAACAATTGATTAAGATTAGTGATATTAGCATATATTTGTAAAGTAGAGTTTGTCCGAGCTGTGTTCTATGGATCTAGTTAATAGATGAACAATGGAAAGAGGAGGTCCAGAGGGTGTAAATGATTTGCTCAAGTTAGTGGCAAAGTTGCTGGGGAAGAACATAGTTTTCTTGATACCCATCTTGGACCTCTTTCTGCAGTGTCCCCTTGGGTTGCCACTAGCTACTGCCAAGACTAAAAGAAAAGTCAACAAGTGAGGCTGAAATGTATATGATCAATTCCAGCCAGTGGTTTGGCATGGGGTGACTGAAGCTTCTTTAATAGAACTGATTCTAACACAGGAAAAACTTGGGCCTTCCTCTGCTTCCTCTTTTTCTTGCAAGATTCTTTAGTATATTATTTCAGTAATTGCTTATTTATATCAGGTATGTAACAGGCAATGCCTTAGGGACTAGGGGTACAGGAGTGAAGGAAGCATAGTCTCTGTGTTCATGTGGTCAGTTTGAGGATAAACGTGTTCAAGAAGTAAATGGATAGATAATGTCAGGCCACATAGTGTTACGTGCTATGAGGAAAAATAAAACAGGGTGGGGGAAAAGGTATAATAAAGAGGGAGTGATTTTAGTAGAGTCTTGGATGAAAGGAGGGAGATAGTTATGTGACCATCTCTGGGAAGGAAGCTGAAAGCATGCTAATGGGAAATGGGAAATCCCAAGCCTGGAGTGGGGTTGGTGTGTTTGCATGGGGCTAAGTGGAGTGACAGGAAGAAGGGAGGAAATGAGTGAGGTTGGGTGGGTCACTAGAACCACAGTGGGGGATTCGAAGAATTGTAAGATGCAACCATTGGCCCCCAGGAGTTTATAATTACGGCAGTTTAAAAATATGAAAACAAACTCTAGAATTGAATTCAATTCAGAAATGTCTTTTTCTACATAAGGTTTTCATGGAACTGATTCATAGTGTTTCCAAAAACAGGTGGCATGGGAAGGAAATTTTTAGATACTTTGGGGAACCACATACGATACGCTTATCTTGGAGATTCTCAATGTACGTGCATGTGCACATGGTTCTGAGAGGTTCAACCATGAAGAAATACCTTGGCTTTGTTTAACTCAACATACACCAAAATATTTTATTGTGGAGATCTTGTGTTTCGTAAAAAATGGTTACCGGTATTCTGAGTGACAGTAGTATGAGGCCATCTATTTGTAAATTGGTGACCTCCTCTTTGATGATCAGACTTCTCAGGAATTAGTTTCTCCAGTTTCCTATAAACATATTCTTGTTCTCTTCACAGAAGTTGTCAAATGCAGCACACTCGATGTGCACTCAGTTCATGGCAACAGGAGAGTGTGTTAGGAGTTTAGAAAGTTTTATCTTTATTTAAAATGATTCAACTGACACTTTTTACTTTGAAGTATTCCCCACGGTTTTATCATGTCAGCTGCAAAGATCGAACTTAATAAAGATGAGAAATGTATAGCCTTACTAGATCCCGGCTCAGCTGTTTGGGTAGGTCTTCTGAAAGTCTAGTCTTCTGATTTATGATTCGTCTGAAACGTAATAGTTTTAGAGTCCATCATAACAACATTGTTAAAATGCTAGATAAATTCCACCATGGGTATCAGAGGAGAAATGTATCCTCTATAAATAATATACTTCAAGACACACACAAAAGATGGAATTCACATGAAATTTTATGTGCTTCAGAATGAAATAATCCCTGATTCGTGTAGCAAGACCATAAACAATACTGTATGCATATTTATGGAACAAAGCTGTGAGACTTGGCGCACTGCCCCCAGCAGTGGTGCCTCTTCTGAAAATGGCAATAAAGTCCACCTGTTCTGACTCCGCTAGACCTTCTGCAAAAGTAAGGTGGGCCAATGAAGCCCTGAGGCTGCCTTTAACATGTAGCCTTCAGAAATTGCTCTCGTTACCTTGTACCCACATCACAGAAAACCCAGCAGCTCCAAACAGATTTATCCGGGGTAAGAAGACAAATGAGTAAGAAGCTAGTCAGCCAAGTCAACATCCTGCTTCCCTTCACAGATACTTCTTCCTTAGCAGATGGTAATGGGTCACTGTGTGGTCTCTGCCTGGGATATTCTGGAAACGATGGTTATAAAGCATTGGGCTTTCCTGCCTGGGGCCTCACGGAGGGGTGTGTCTTCAGAAAGGTGGCCACGTGGAGCATCTTCTGAACTCATGCAGCTGAAAGAGCACGGCCTCAAGAAAGCAGAGACTTGGATCTCCGGTAAGACACTGGATTAAGGAGTTGTGTGATATCGGGATAGGCCACACCTTCTCTCCAGACTTCAATTTCCTTTTCTGAAGGGAACTTCTGAGTTCTGAAAGCTCTGTGATTCTCCTTTTTTTTTTTTTTTTTAATATTTTAGTGTTTATTTATTTTTGAGAGAGAAGGGAGAGTGGGGGAGGGGCAAAGAGGGAGACACAGAATCCGAAGCGGGCTCCAGGCTCTGAGCTGTCAGCACAGAGCCTGATGTGGGGCTCGAACTCACGAACCGTGAGATCATGACCTGAGCCGAAGTCGGACGCTCAACCGACTGAGCCACCCAGGCGCCTCTGTGATTCTACATTTTTTAATGCCAAAATTATTTTCAGGTTATTGTTACTTTAAATGGTTTAAAGGCTAAGTAAATACAAATGATTAAGAAATTCTGTTTTGGCAAATGTTTCATGTTTCTATATTCAATATTGCACATTTTTGAACCAGAAATCAAAAGCGCCAAATCATTATTGCACTATATCACCCTTTGTATTTATAAGCCTTATGGGAATTTAAAAGTGCCTACTCATAGATATATATCAGTCTCCTCGAGATTTTTGGATAGCCTGTTCTTCCAGCTCTCAGTGGGACGTGGAGATAGTTTACTTTTCCCATTTCTTCCAAATTGGGGCCACATGGCCTTCTCTCTCAGTTCCTGTTGGAAGAAAACAGGATTTTAATCTATGAGAGTTAATTGCCATCAAGGTTGGTCTGTTCTGCTGAAACGAGTCCACTTTTCTCAGTCTCAGCTTTTCCAAAAGGCCAGTCTCGTCTAATTAGCCTTGTAGAGGGAAGGGCCTGTGGGCCTAAAATGCCTGTGTTCCCAGACTTATCTGTTACCTCCCGACATCCTCTTGGTTGCTTTCATGTCTATCCCTATTCTCAACAGGTAATCTATGTTTTTACATCGTGTGTGTGTGTGTGTGTGTGTGTGAGAGAGAGAGAGAGAGAGAGAGAGAGAGAGAGGGAGAGAAGGGAGAGAGAGAAGAGGGAGAGCGCACAACCTGGCACCAGCATCCTCTGAGCCGTGTCTGCCCTCCGGGGTCAGCTTCATGACCTTCTTACCTGAGACACTGAGGTTATCCAGGTGGAGACTGACCATGATGGAAGGTTAGATGATTAAACCACTTTATAGTGAACATCTTCGAGCCCTTTGGCTGCTTTGTAAAATGTTTTACTGTTCCTTGACCTCATCTTCTGTTGGCATAGCTCTGTTTTATTGGAAATTGCTGAGGAAGTACACTGCCCGTCTTGGTGCCATTTTGGTTGAATTCACGTCCTTGGGCAAGGAAGGTCTCTGGTCATATTGATGAACTTGTCCATGTTAGGATGAGCACCTCTTTTTGTCCTGCCTCATGCTTACGGGATGCAGGAGACGTGGGTAAGACCGAAGCTCCTGTTGCTCGCTGGCCCACTTCCATTTGTCTCCAGGGGGTGAAGAGGGGCTATCTGATGGGTTAGTTTGGGAGAAGGAACATGCTGCAGGCCCTTCTTTCTTTTTCTCTGTTTTTCTGTCTCTCTCCCTACTTTTTTTTGTGTCTATTGCCCGGCAGCGACAGTGCATTCTGATCTCTTGCTGGCCAGAGGTTTGTACTCGCTCAGCTCCAGGGACCAAAGAAATGGAAAAGCCTGTTAAATTCAAAGGGAGAAAAGTAAATTCAAAGGTGAAGAAGTCTCAACACTTTCAGTCATAACTTTAAAGCCACATCCTCTCATCTAGCCTTGCTGCCTTCCTCGCTTTCTAAGCTAATATTGATCTCCAGATATCTGATTCCTATGTCTTTCTTTTTTCTCTGAACTCTGGAGAAGTGGGATCATTGGCACTTGGTCCCTTTGACTGAGTCTCAGTTTGGAGACATAAGGGATTTTCTGCTCCTAAGTTTCCCATTTTTTGGAATGTTTCATAAAACAGAAAGAAACTTCCAGAAACTTTTTACAAACGCAAAGTAGATTAGCTTTCAGAACCAATTAAGACAAATAACAATGACACTAGGAAAGTTTACTTAGCAACACAACAATCCTCAGAATGGAATGATTTAATCATGTCCACAGAAGATGGAAATGGGAATAATGACCCAGCCTCACAGAAACGTCTAACGTGCATAAACATATGTCCTTTTGGCCTGTAGTTTTCCAGTAATCAGTTTCTGGTTCTTACCCACCTGTGCAACAGTAGGGATTAGTGGAAAACTTTCAATTACACATCATACCACACGCATGCCATGTGGGAAATGTAGCATATAAAAAAACAATTTCTAGCTTTCAAAACAAACATACAAAGGGATATTATACAGGGTAATTATGGGAAATGGAAGAGAGACCATAATGGTTATGGATGTCTGGGGAAATGTGATGTTAAACTGAACAGAGAGAGAACCGGCATTGGACAAGGGAGGTCATCCTTAAGTGGCCAACTAGTTGAGTTAAGGACTCTAATACTCTTCAGGATCACCTGTAATATGCACAGGTTTTTTATTTTGAATATTTCAGAGGCAAAAATATTTCACATACAATATTATGCTTCAGTGATGTTTTGATTGTTTGACCCCTCGAGAAAATGTCAGCTAGTGAAGGTTTCTTGTTGTAGATTGTTTCTATGGAACTTTAAGTTGACCTAAAAAAGTCTAATCTTTATTAAGCTGGGACCGTTTTGGAAATGGAAGTGTAGTGTTTTCAAAAATTTCACTTGTTTTTCAAATGCGGTAACATTTCTTACAATTATAAAGATATGTATGAATGGAAAGAGTTCCAAAAGTTTTGAGTTTTCTCATAAATATTTTACATGGCTACAGATAGAATATTTTTCTTTCTCTGGTGATCCTGGCATAACTTTTCAGTCCCTGGAAAATAAAGAGGAGACTAAAAGCATTGGGGGTGGGGGTGGTGAATATCTTCTCTGGTTGTGTAGATCAAGAAGGCTTTATCCAGGCTGTTTCTGATAGCAGGTCCCAGGTGAGTGTCTTTTTAGTTGGAGAGTGAATTTTTGTCCCTTGATCTGGCACCTCCTAGTCTGCTGGCTGAAACTCTTTCCTGTGCACCTGCAAGAAAGCCCAAGAAAGTAATTCACAGTTGTTCTTGGACTTCTTGGAAAATTCACAACAGCTTGATTTTAAAAACATGGCTGCTGGAGTGCAGCCTGATTGTGAAGTGTTTTTAAGGTGCTATGATATGCTTTGCAAGCCCCTCACGTTAGGCACAAACATAAGTAAAAAGTTCAAAACAGAGCTGTGCATAGGTAGAAAGCAAATATTTGAAAAACAGTAATAAAAAGCTAAAAGTAATTGGGTGTGTGGGGAATTGTGTCTGGGACTGCCTTCCCTTACTATTCGCAAAAAAATTTTACCAGACTTAAGAAGAAAGTAGAGTTCATGTGCCTTTACTGATGTTTCCCTAGCAGATTCCTTTACAGTCAACTCAAATGAGTCATGCGTGTTTGAATGCAAAATACAATCTGTACATCAGGAAACTTGTGTTCTTCAAGGGAGCATGTATCTTTGGGAGAGGTGCATGTTGAAGAGAGAAGCAAGAAGGTGGTGTTTACTTGCACTGAGATGGTCATTGGTGTGAAAGGCATTGCTGATTTGCTCCCCAACTTCCACTTCACCTTTCCCAACTGAATGGCCGTAGTTGGTGTAGGACTGGTTCCCCCCCACCGCCCCCAACTTCTTGGGTGAACCCTGAAGGGCCTGGACTGAGAGTAATTCTTCCACATGGGTTGCTATAGTTGAGTGGTTCACATTTGGGTATGTGACTAGTAGAGTGAACTCAGGGCTTTCGTTTAACAGTAGCCAGAGTAGAAGGGCTCTCTCTTCTAAACAAGTGGGTCTATGGATGAGAGGCCTGGAATCGCCATTGCCATTTTGTTACCATAGGAGGGGAAGCCAGCTTGAATATAACCCAACTAGGATTAAGCCAGACAATGCATATTATTTTCTTGGCCATTGGAATTAGTTCAGAGGTGGATTCATTATTAGAGTTGGTCCTTAATGGAGAAGCTAGTGGACTTTTGTTCCATGGTTTCAAGGACGTAAGTTCTCACTTCCTCTGGGTGATATGGTATGAGAATCTGAAGCCATTTTGCTGCAACCTGAGGAAGCTTCCATGAGCCAGCACGTGGGGGAGGCAGAGTCTGAACAACTGTAGAGAAATGGGGCTGAAATCTTGACCGAACTTCTCCTGAAATTTTTCACTTTCCTTAACTTGGAATTTTGTGCGTCAATATTTTCTGTTACAGATAAATTAATTGGTTGAGTTGGAAACACAAGCTGATTTCAATACACTTGGATCCATGATATTCCCCAAAGAAGAGTCGATATGCTATATGGTTAATGCTATCATACACACAAAAATTAATTTTTTAAAGTGTCCTAAGAGCAGCATTCACATGTAGAAGACAAAGTACAAGAAAACATGCAAATTTAAATCTACACCTTCACTATGTAGGTCAAATGTCACAGTCACTTAGTTTCAACTGATTTCCTGGAGAAAACACAAAAGCATATAATAAGAATCAGATGTATTGCAAGTTGCATACAACTAATTGGATTCAACAAAATCTTGGAGATGTTTCTGCTTGTTTTTTGAGCAATCCAACAATTTAGTCAAAATAGAAACTGTCTTCTTTCAATTCAGAGCAACAAATGAAAAATATACAGTACAACATAAGAAAACAATGCAATTTTGTTCAGTTGAAAGATACGCACACATACCAAGAAAAACTCCACACATATATACACAAACACACAGAAAAAAATTATACAATGACACACACACACAAATAATTTACCCAAACACAAAACTAAACTGTCTCACATGCTAAAATCCATGGGTACCAATATACAAAAGCAGGGTATCTGCCCTATCTCAGCAATTATAGTTTGCTCTAAAGTGACAATCCAAATAATTGAAATATCCAATGGTTATTAAATGTATGATAAATACTTTAATATTTGCATGCTTTTCCTTCTTAAAAAAACAGCAAAAAATCAAAGGACAAAGCCATTGTATAAAATTGTTCTTCTTGAACAAATCAAACCCTAATGTAAAACTAATGGAATTAGAAAGTGCCTTGAGCTTTATTTTTTTAATTAAAAAAAAAAATATCTAAGACCACAAGGCAGGAAGAACAAAGTAGGAGGAAGAAGAAAAAAGAGGGCTGGGTGGGAAGGAATAAAGAAAAAGGAAAAGGAAGGCAATGAGAACTAGAATTATGTAGCAAATGACTAGTGGCTAAATTAGAGTGTCAGAGGGAAATGTAAGCACTATTTTTTTAGGATCTTTATGACTGACTATTGACATCATTATTATCAACCAATCCATCAGTTTAGCTATGATCATGCTTATATCAAAAAGACATTTGAGTTAGTCAAATCAGTTATCTTGATAAAAAACTCCAGAGTTTTTGGGATTACAAAAGCAAAACCAAAAATTGTCCTGAGGATGTCACTTGTTAATGCCTGTTTTACCCACAGCATGGTCTAAGGGGAAAACGCCCTGCCCACAGTGCGTGTTTCATTGGCTCTCGTGTTTAATACCTTGTTTATCTAGGCCCTGTGCTCACAGATTAGTAAACCAGATGCAAGCATCTGATTCCAGGGCAGCAAAGCCATTCGCTCTCCAGTGGATTTGAGCATGACCTGGTCCCAGGAGACAGACTGGACCAATCAGATTTTCCACCTCAAGGACTGAAGTAAGAAAGACAAAGGAATCTGCCAGTTGGCAATAAAGTAGAAGCTAAAAAGTTGCCTTGAGGTGAATCTGAGGCATCATAAGCCAAAGCCATGTGCAGCCAAATGTATGAAGAAGCAGATACTTGGAGAAGGGACAGAAGGAAGCTAGGACTGGGGAGGACTCTTCCTGAAGAGTCATAAAGCTTAGTCATACTGAAGACAGAACATAAAGAGCCACAAACTTCTGCTTGCTGGCATTCCTGGAGATACTGTGATCTCCCAGTGCTTTCTGAGGTGGGGATCTATTACAACACCTGTTGGGGGAGGGAGCTGGGTCCCCCAGTGATGCCAAGTGTATCTTTGCAAGAAACTTCCCTATTACTTGAGCTAACTTGAGCGTCTCTATTCTTGCAAAGCAAGGGAATTGGCTGAAATAATTCTCATCTCATTTTGGGCATTTCTGCCTCTACGCCTTCAATTACATACAAAAATTAGCTGGGGAGCTTGTTAGAAATGCAATTTCCTTGGACAGAACTCTGAAGGTTCTGAATCCGTGGGTATGGAGAAGGCCCGAGAGTCTTGTGTTTTTTTCTGAGGTAGCTGTCCAGGAACTGGTATTTGGGAACCACTGCCTCAGTTCATGTGGTCCTTTTACTGGGAAGCCTCTAGTTCTGTGGTCCTCAAACTTTTTGCTCTCAGGATCTCTTCTCACTTTTAAAAATTAATGAGGACTCAAAGAGCTTTTGCTTATACGCTCTATGTCTCCCGGTATTTGTCATATTGGAAATAAAAATTGTGAAAATAAAAAATATTTTTATAAATTCATTAGAAATAATAAACTGATCACATGTTGTATTAGTTTCCTAGATGCTGCCATAACAAATGAGTAGCTTAACATCTTTATTCATTGTCTCACAGTATCGTAGACTAGTAGTCCGACCGAAATCATGGTGTAGGCAAAGTTGATTTCTTCTGAGGGCTGTGAGGAAGAATCTGTTCCATGTCTCTCTCTAACTCTTGGGAGCCTGAAGTGTTTCTTGGCTTCCAGATGACATTCTCGCTGTGTCTTCGTACCATCTTCCTACTGCGTACGTCTGTCTCTGTGCTCAAATTTCTCTTTATAAGGACACCAGTCATATTGGATTAGGGCCCACCCTAATGATTTCATCTTAACTTGATCATCTGCAAAGATTCCATTTTCCAGTAAGGTCACTGTCATAGGCATTGGGGGTTAGAACTTCAACATTGTTTAGGAGACATAATTCAACATACAACCCATGTTGATACAACATATTTTGTGAAAATAACCATATTTTCCAACATAAAAACATTGAGTGAGAAGATGGACATTGTTTTACATTTTTATAAATCTCTTTAACATCTGGCTTAATAGAAGACAGCTAAATTCAACTTCCCAATTTTCTGGGATATGTTGTTTTGCTGAAGTATATGGAGAAAATCTGATCTCATGCATAAATATAGTTGGAAAGGGAGAGGTATTTTAAAAGAGCTGCCAGATAGTTGTGGATAATTTTCTATGATACTGTACCAAATCTTGACAAATCATAGTTTCATAAAGGTTATTATTATGTGGAATTTGAAATCATGCTGAGAAATTTTCATGTTTTTGCTTCAAAATTCAATGGTATCTCTTGCAATTTGAAGAGGTCTTTTATCCATACATGATTTTGTAACACCATGAAATTGTCATGTAAAAATTATCAGTTCTCTGAATTTTGCAGATTTCCCAATAGTGGAGTTTTCCACTGTAACTTTATAAGAGAATGAGAAAGAAAAGGGGAACATACTTCTTAGCATTTCTATGAAATAATTTTTACTTCTTGGATCAACTGAAAGGGTCTCAGGAATCCCTGTAGATCCCTGGGCTATAGATTGAGAATTTCTGTTCTAATACATCTTTGCTTGAGGAAATCTTAGCAACATTTCAAGTACCCTCTTAAATTGTCTCTTCTCCATGGCATCTCAACTGTTCCCCATGTAGATGGAGAGACCTCTTCCTCTGTGCATACTTGCTATGTGGTCTTCTGGAGGACTACAGGGACTGGATTTTGTTCACATTTTTCTCACCATAGGTAGAGAACACAGGGGAACTCTAATTCTAGCTGGAACTGGATTACATTGGTTATCTTACTTTTATGCAGAATAGCTTTTCATAATCAAGGAACCCAGATTGTAATTAACTGTTGCTATCACTAATGTTTATCATGATGTAGTCTCCATCAACTAAAATTTTTTCCTCTAACTTCCCTAACCTGGGAAAGTAAATAGTCTGTAAAACTAAGTAAGTCACGTATGCTTTCTTGAAATTCTCAGCTTTTATAAGGGCTTATTAGTACCTTAAGCTTTTATAAAGGCTGTTCCCTCTGTTTAGATTGCTGTCGGCCTGGCAAACTTCTACTCATCCTTCATGACACCAGTCAAGCCACCTTCCTTGACATCATGAGACAGTGCTCATCTCATAAAGTCATTTAATTATTCTCTATTGTGCTCTAAAGTCCTTTTATCATTTTTCTCTTGTAGGAGTCTCACAAAGATGTCTGAGCGGTTCAGAGAGGGAGAAATCTGTTTCTCACTTCTGTTGTGCGGTTGCTAAGGGCAGGAGTGCGGTCCTCTGTTACTTGTATCTACATGAGTAGAAGAGAGCGCTGCCCATTGGATGGGGTTGTCTTGATCATTTCAACAAGTTGATGGGTTATGGTTTCAGTCAGACACCATTGGTTTCCAGAGACAGAACTTCAACTCCAACTCAAGTAAAATGGGGAATTCATGAGTGGATGTTGGTTGGGTGGAAGGTCATAGAATTCAAGAGCAGCCTCAGACATACAGGGACCAGAGCTGCTCAGGGAATTCGGAGACTGGAATTAGGATGGCAATGCTTTCAGGAATCCATTTTTCACCTTTGTTTCTCTCTGTTGACCAGCTTTCTCCATGAAGCTGGAACTGTGGCTCGGCTACCAATAGCTCCTGGGATCATATCTTATCAGCATTGCCGTCCACAGGAAGGGACTTTTCTCCCAGCATTAGCTGAACCATCAGATGGCCTTGTTTTGGATTACCTGCCCAATTCCTGGACACATGGCCTTGGACGGGAGAGTGGTGAGCTAGACTTGGCTCAGGTTGGGTCATAGGCCCACCTGAGGGACAATTAATTGCTGTGTCCAGGGTGGGGAGCCATGAAAGAAGATGGCAGAATCCTTTGAGCCTAATTATTAGAAAGGGGGAATACGGAGTGGGGAAAAACAGTTTATCGAAAGAAGGCAAGCTCTGTTTTCAAGAAAGAGGAGGGTCCTAGATAGGCTGATCATTAATTGTCTACCACAATAACTGCCTGGTCTGTCTTTACAAAATCTTTTGTGAAGACATTTGAAAACACCATGTTAGCCAGCCATGGCCAATTTAATCTTGTTGTATGCTTTGGAGTAGTGACATCAATTAATGTCTGTGGCTGAATGAACTTAGTTATTTAATAATTGCATTTTAATATTTCAGGTTACATGCTTTCCTAGTATTGCAAATCAGCACTTCACAGGGAACTGTTTGTTATTATTTTCCTATGGTGAATAATGTGATGAAATTACACGGGTACTACTGGATTTTACACAGAATTGGCATTCACATTAGTTTCCACCAGTTTCCCCAGGATTAGTCTGGGCCATAGAATATGGCCTTCCTAGGGGAGCTATTGACCTGTAAAGATCGTCATAAGGTCTGGATGGGTGACTCAGAGCTACTGTGCAATTTAGAGGACTTGTCCCTTTCAGTCTATCTTTGGAAACCAAGCACAAGACTTGGCACAAGGAATATAGGTTGAAAGATAACTTCAGAGCAAACCTAGTGTCTAATTTCTTCATCCGCAATAATCCAATGTCATGAATAAATTCATACTCCATTTTCACCTTACTCCTTTCTTATTTATCAGTTATCTCAATTTTTGATTGCCTATCATTTGTCGACAGCCTGGTTTAATGCTGTGCATATAGAAGGTTCTCAAATATTTCTGCCCTCATCATTCTATTATATCTGCTTTAGCTAAAATCACCAATGTTGCTCTCTAGTTAAGTGGCAGAGGGTTTAGGTGGTTCTGTTGTGCAATGGATAGCGCATTGGACTTCTCTAAATGGCAGAGGGTTT
Organism: Panthera pardus; assembly: GCF_024362965.1. Taxonomy (NCBI): domain Eukaryota; kingdom Metazoa; phylum Chordata; class Mammalia; order Carnivora; family Felidae; genus Panthera; species Panthera pardus. The sequence goes on from NW_026526655.1 coordinate 15,945,863, forward strand.
TCTTAGGTTTCAATCTACATTAATTTCCTCTGTTAAACTATTTATCTTTCCCTTTTTTCTTTCATAGGACTTAATATAATCTATAATTATATAATTCTATTTTTATTTGATTAATATCTTCTAACTACCACCTCATGAACACAAGTACCGTATTTTTGTTCATTTTGGGGGTAACCTCCATCTAACACAGGACTTGACATATTAGGTACTCAAAAAAATATTTGCCCCATGACTGAATGAATAAAACAGAAAGGACATTTTGAATCATATTCCTCCAGGAAATAAAACCTGCCTCATATGCAACAGGTAATTCTAAGTAATGGAGGAGGGCCGGATGAAGAAGAAATGGCAGGCAGCCAAAATACGAAAGCAACATAGGTTTGATTTTTTAAATATTGTCTCCTAAAATGGCTTATGCCCTGTGATGCTCTTGAACACGGTCTGTGAATATAAAGTCCATATGTTTTATATTTGAATACATGGAAGCAGGAAGCATCTGGCTCCCCACTGTGAGCACTCATAGGATGGGTGGTAGTGACTAAATGCTGATCCCCATGAATTTGGTTTACTTCTTCCCTTTTCAGACCAAAGAGATTGACCAACGGAGGCCAATGGTGTGACCATCTTCTGGGACTGGTGCCCAAGGCCTTTCCTCCATATACTTCATCTGAGGGCAAGCGGGAGGAATACACTGAGGAAAGAATCATCTGTACTGAAAACCTCTTGTTTTGAACTCGAGCATGTGTTTTTCAGTTAAATTGAAATCTTTTTTTTCAAAGGAAACAGGAAAGCTATATTTGTTTTCCAACACTTCATCAACATCAAAGTATTTACCAAGTTCTCATCTGTGTGTAGCACTTTGCTACTTGTACTCTAGTTCCAGCTCTGCCGCTAATTAGCTGTGTAACTTGGGCATGTCATTTTGTTTCATTTCATTGTTTTACTCTAACTTCCTTATTTGTGAAAAATCCAAAAGGTCAGAATAAGGTCTTTCCAGGTCTAACAATCAAGGAAGAGAAATAGGCATAGTCTCTCTCTCTCTCTCTCTCTCTCTCTCTTTTAAAATTTTTTGTAATGTTTATTTATATTTGAGAGATGGAGAGACAGAGCACAAGCAGGGGAGGGGCAGAGGGAGAGAGGGAGACACAGAATCTGAAGCAGGCTCCAGGCTCTGAGCTGTCAGTACAGAGCCCAACATGGGGCTCGAACTCAAACCGTGAGATCACAACCCGAGTCGAAGTGGGACACTTAACTGACTGAGCCACCCAGGCACCCCTGGGCATCGTATCTCTTATTTGTAAGTTTATTCTATATAATAAAGCAACCGTTGCTCAAGGAAACTAGAACATTTATTTATTTATTCATTCTTCAGTCCTGTCTAGACCTATAGTGTAGTGAGTAAGAGCATTTTCACTGGAGCCTAAAGCTTAAATTCTGGCTTTGCTGCTTCCCTGATTCTGAGCAAGTCTTTTTGTGCCCCATCACCTCAGATATAAAGAGTGAATAATGGCACTGGTATTTAAAGGATTGTTGGGAGAACTAAGTGGGAAAAAATGTGTAAGGTGCTTACAATATATAATAGATATTCCTTAAATGTTAGCAATTATTATTTTTTGAGAACCGACTCGGTGCCAGGCACACTGTTAAGCACTGGGATATAAGACTAAGTAATGGAGAAGTTAGATTTTACGAAATCCAATAAAACCTCTAAGTCAGTGGCCCTTAAGTCAGGCTGCACATTAGGATGAAGCTGAAAAGCTTGCAACATTCCTTCTTTGCATCACTCTGTGGGAAGTGAGGCTCAAGAAGGAGCACAAATGCTGATACTCCGGCTACGGTTATTGTTGTAATAACTGTCCTTTGTTTTTGACCCAGGAGTCTCATGTCTTCTGTCAGTGTCCATGGGACTGAGGCAGACTGATTTGTTAGCTTGCAAGAAGGATAAAACTTCAGACCCTTCACAGTCCTTGACATCATCTAGATCTAATCATGAGTTTATAGTAAATACAAGGGAAAGAGAACAAATGAACAACACTAAGAGGATATAATCAGCCAAACTCAAAATGTGGGACTTCGACAGGAGAAATAATCCAGTTTCTTCAACAAATAAATACCATGGAAATAAAGGCTGGAGAACAGCTATTTGTTAAAGAGACATAAGAGACCAACATCAACTGAATGAAATGCATGAACCTTGTCGGACCATTGTTCAAGTAGAATTTACCGTTAATTCATTCAATAATTCATTTAATTGGTCTAGGAGCTGGAGATACAAAGACGTAAGACATAGTTTCTCAAGACATGATGCCCACAGGTAATATAGGAGCTATGATGGAAGTAGGTACTGGGAGCAGTGGAGGAGGAAGTGGCCATTAATCCAAGGGGACTAGAGAAAAACAACAACAACAAAAAATAATTCATGCTGGGGCTGAATTATTTTTGAGCTTCATTTTTGAAACATAACTTATTTGGGGCATTTTAAGTAATCACATGATTCACTCATTTCAAGCATACAATTCAAAGTTTTTAAGTAAATTTATCAAATTGTGCAACAATCACCATACCTCAGTTTACAAACATTTCTTTTGAGTTGAATTTTGAAAGGTGAGACAAGGGAGGAGAAAGGTATTCCGGGAAGAGTAGAAAGGAAGAGCAAACAACTACAATATTAACTAATATTAATAGAAGTTTTCATTATGTGTCAAGCTAAAAGCTTCATGTAGATGTTTCTTTTATTCTTCATAACAACACAATGAGGTAGGTAGTATTATTATAACCTTCATCTTATAGATGGGGGGAGCTAAGGCACAGTGAGTATGTTGCCTTAGGTCACAACATTAAGTGGTGGGATGGAACTGGAATGTAAACCCAGGTGGTCTGACTGTAATGACTGTTCTTCTGCATTCTGCTTTTCTGCTTGGAAGGTCCTGGTCTAAAACCAGAGTAGTCTGAAGGAGTTTGAAATGCTTGAGTGCAGAGGAAGTAAGAGTGGGCAGGAGAAGTGGGCTTGCTGAGGCAGTGATCCAGCTTCTCGGGTCTGATTGATGGGTTGATTATGGAGATGAAAAAAAAAAAAAACAGGAGGAGCAGGTGATACTGAATCTGAGTTTCCCATGGATCATTCAGGTGGAAGCATCTGGAAAGTGCATACACACAACTGGGACTACAATAAAGAGACAACCCTCACTTACATGTAAATGGTAGCTGAAGCCAGGAATGTAAATGAGACCATCCAGGAATGGCATAAGGAATGAAAAAAGGAGGCATAGAACTGACTGTGGACAACGTGAACTTACGAAGATAGAACAAAGGAAGATGTTATAGACTGAATTGTCCATAAAACAAATTTCACCTGTTGACTCACTAACCCCCCATATGACTGTTTTGGGGAAATGGGGTTTTTAGGAGATAATTAAGGTTAAGGGAAGTCATAAGGTTGGGAGTCCCAATCCAATAGTCCTGGTGGCCTTAGAAGAAGAGAAGAGAGAGAGAGATTTCTCTCCATGCACACACACCAAGGGAAAGCTTTCTGAGGACACAGCAAGAAATACGCCATCTGCAAGTGAGGAAAAGACCTCTCATGAGAAACTGATCCTACTGGATCTTGATCTGGGACCTCCAGCTCCAGAACTGTAAGAAATAAATCTTTGTTGTTTAAGTCCCCCAACCTGTGGTATTTTGTTACGGCAGCCTAAGCAGACTAAGATAAACGTGGAGTTGGTTGTGCAACCTAAAAATGGGTGATCAGGGAAGGAAAAAAGTACCAAGTGTAGTGTCATGGAAGTCAAGGGAGAAGTTTCACAAAGAGAATAGTAAACTGTATATGCCTCCAAAAGGCCATAGTGTTTGACACACATTCATTAGATTTGACAAATTGCCAGGGTGTGGAGGTGGTGGGGTAGAAGCCAGATTATAGTGGATTGAAGAATAAATGTGAGTCGAAGAAGTGGATTGTCTAGAGACCCTTTCCACTGGCTTCACCCGTCAACTTGTCAGAAGTTCAGACTCTGCTACCCCACTAGACCTACTGAATCGTAATCTCATTTGCTAGACCAATCCTTCTAGGGAAATACTTGGGAATAAAAGGAGAGAGGATTAGAATAGCTAGGGGGAAGCAGAAATGACTTTCAAAATGTTAGGTACTTGAATCTATTGACAGTCTGTAAGGAAGAAATCAGTTGAAAGGGAAAGACTGAAAATAAAGGAGAAAGAAAGCATAACCAATGGAGTTTTCAGGTGGAGAAAATAGCCTTGTTTGAGAGTAGGACCACTTCTCCCCCTGGCCTGGGAAAGAGGCAATGTTGGTTATGTAGACAGAGATTTAGGAAGGGGTTAGGAGTTGGGGGGGGGGGGGGCGGGTACGTGTCCAACAACCTCATATATATAGTTTTTCTCTCTGAAGTTGGAGTCATAAACACCTGCTTATGGAGGGGAGAGGACTGACCAAAATGAAAATGGTTAAAATGAGGGTCTGTGGGGTGTGGGCTGTACAGGCAAATTTGTCTCCATGAATGTCTGGAGCAATGAGATGAAGGAGAAGGCTGAGAAGCTAGCGTGTCTGCTGAGAGTCATGAGGTCAAGGGCATGTGGTTACGGATTGGTATATTGGAGTCAAGCATGCAGGGGTGAAGTAGTTCTGGACAATGTCAACATCTTGGGGGCAGCCAAGGGAGTGGCCAGAAGATTGCTGGAATCACGAAGAGTAGAGAACTTTGAGCAGAGCACGTCCACTAGATTGTCCCTGCGGATGCTGAGGTCATGATTGTGATGATCGGATGCAGACAAAAGACTGAAAAATGCACTTGGCCCTCGAAGATCTCCAAGGGAGGTTCACCGGGACTGCCAGGAGAAAGGTGTAGAGGAAGCAACAGGAAGATGGGTTGAATCTCCACAAAGAGAAGGTTTTGTGTGATGGTTTGAAAGTAGCAATGGTGAGCGAGTAGAATGAGGACAGGGATTCTCAGTCCTGCCTGTGATACGGAATGGAGGTCCCAGGAGGGGAATAGCACAGTGTGTCCCATGCTGCTCCCAGTTTACCAGTTCCTGTGTGAGCTCTTGTCTTGCCGTCTGCAAATCACCCTGCTTGTCCTTACCACCCTGTTGGTTCCTTCGACTGTCACCGGTAGTCACTGGACTGAGTTGCTCTTCATCTGCAGCCTCCAGTAAACCCCATACAGGGAGAATGTTGGTTTCAACTGTCCTACCTCAAGACCTAGGGTATATAATGGGCCCCTTGTTGGCCCATGGGGACTCTAGCGCACGAGGGATGTTCTGTGAATGGTGATCCTCTTTCTTCACTCATCCTTTTTCTCTTTGTAAGTTTTGTAGACTTGGAAGTGGAATTTGTGTGGATGGAGAGACGTGGGGGTCAGGAGGGTTTGAGGAAGAATCTGCTGGGAGAAGAGTCTAGAGAGATTGGTCAGAGAGACCTATAGAGGTGACATTTGGCTGCCAGGCTTTACAAAATGAAGGAAGCATTAGAGGCTTTGAACTTGAGGTGTGACAGGATCCATTTTGTATTTAGGGGAAATAATTCTAAAGCCAGCTATTAAGATGGATGGGTGGATTGGCAGGCAAGAGATTAGGAACCAGGTCATGAGTTAATACGTGATTCTCAGGACCAATTGGAGCAGAGTGAGTTCTGGATCAGAGAAGTAGTTAGAAGGTAGTGTCGAGTTATATGGTCTCATGGGGTTAAGGATGTAAATCAGTGTTGGGGCACCTGGGTGGCTCAGTCGGTTAAGCATCCAACTTCGGTTCAGGTCATGATCTCGAGGTTCGTGAGTTCAAGCCCTGCGTCGGGCTCTGTGCTGACAGCTTGGAGCCTGGAGCCTGCTTCAGATTCTGTGTCGTCTCCTCTCTCTGCCCCTCCCCCACTTGTGCTCTGTCTCTCTCTATCAAAAATAAATAAATGTAAAAAAAAAAAAAAGAATGTAAATCAGTGTAGCTCAGCAGTGGGAAAGAAAAGGAAAGAAGGTATGAAGGTTAGTTCTCCTTGAAAATATGGAATCCAAATTGGGTTATAATTACCTTATGACCTCATTACTTTATTTTGCAATTATTCTTCTTTGGATTTTATTTTATTTTTTTTTAGCATGAGACAGCGTGAGTGGGGGAGAAAGGTAGAGGGGAGAGAGAGAAGGAATCTCAAACAGGCTCCACATTCAGTGCAGAACCTGATGCAGGGCTAGATCCCACAACCCTGGGATCATGACCTGAGCCAAAATCAAGAGTCGGGTGCTCAAACGCCTGAGCCTCCCAGGCACCCGTGGATTCTTTCCATTGTTTTTGTTTTTATGGTCCTAATAAAGTAGAGCAGAAAGTTCCACTAAAGTTTTGTACCAGTTGTTATGTCATAACCCAAGAACTAAAGCACTTTGATTTGTGAAGTAAACATAAAGCTATGAGGAATATTTTTGACTGTTGAATACATCTTACATTCTTGTATTTTTCAGCTATCCATTTCTTAGACATATCCCAGACACTATTTTAGGGAGGATTTCTGAACTGGTCTAAAACTATACGAATACAAATCTGTCAATATTAATATTTTGGCAACTGAAACAGGGAGGCAGGGGTGAGACGGGGAGAGCAGCACTGTGTGAGTTATAACCGAGAGTTTGCTAAGACCCAACAGTCTGGATTTCCTTATCGTGTCTCTGCTTCTTGGTGAAACGTCACTGCGTGATACAATTTTATTCTCTAGACCTTTGGTTTTCAAAAAGTAAATCATTAACAAGATGGAAGTTCTTGTAGTAGAGGCACATGGTTCTGTAAGTAAAGCCACTTGGTTAAACACCCAAGCCTGCTTTACTTGTTGGTAAAAATTGGCCCGGGGGTGGGGATCTCTCCCTCTAGGTAATTCTCATGTGATGCCGGAACAAGCGGGTGCAGAGGATTGATAGAGCCAGGGTCAGATGGCCTGGGTTTGGGTTCTAGCTTCCTGCTTCCTTAAACCAGTGATTTGCCTTTAAAAAAAATTTTTTTTAATGTTTATTTAGTTTTTGAGAGAGAGAGAGAGAGAGAGCATGCGAGTGAGCGCACAAGTGGGGGAGGGGCAGGCAGAGAGAGAGAGGGAGACAGAGAATCCCAAGCAATCTCTGAGCTGTCAGCACAGAGCCCAATGTGGGGCTCGAACTCACGAACTGTGAGATCATGACCTGAGATGCTCAATGGACTGAGTCCCCCAGGCACCCCCCCCCACCCCCGCCCAGTGATTTGTCTCTTTAAGCTTCATTAGCTTCATCTGTAAAATGAAATGTGCACCACCAGAACCCACCTCTGAGAGCAGTCAGAGGTGAATGTGATCATCTCCACCAATGTGATGGATGTGATGAATGTGATCAGCCTCACCCCAGTGCCTGGCTCCCAGAATCAGTTCAGCATTGTTAGTGACCTTGGTGCCCCTTTTCACAGAGAGCTGCCGAGTTTTCAGCCAGGAAAATTCTTTTTCTATTCAGCCCAACGGTGCTGTAACTAGGAAGCCTGGAAGAATTGAGGGGAAGAGCTGAGATGAAGATATTTCTAGATACAAGAGTGAGAAGGTTATTTCAGGGAAAGGGAAAAAGGATGAATGAACAATATTGACAGTGATCAGGGTGCTGGAAAGAGAGAAATAAATAGAAGTCTCGAGCCCTGGGATACAGTGGGGCAAACAGTCAGCAAATTGAGTTTCAAGATCACTGAAGTGGCCTCAGCAAGTTCCTGGCTCTTTCTGGGCCCCAGTGTTATTATAAGTAGAGTAGGAACCATATTTCCTGGCTGCCTGACCCAGAAGATGAGTGGGAACATCTAAGGAGAAAGTGCTTTGCAAATATAAAGGGAGGGGTGTTGCCCCCCCCCGCCTGAATGCAGGTGTTTAAGAAATGAAAAACACGGCATGTTTTTAAAAAAAAACCCTACAAATTACTCACCTTCTCTTATTCAAGGATCATTTTTGGGGGCGCCTGGGTGGCGCAGTCGGTTAAGCGTCCGACTTCAGCCAGGTCACGATCTCGCGGTCCGTGAGTTCGAGCCCCGCGTCAGGCTCTGTGCTGACTGCTCAGAGCCTGGAGCCCGTTTCAGATTCTGTGTCTCCCTCTCTCTCTGACCCTCCCCCGTTCATGCTCTGTCTCTCTCTGTCCCAAAAAAATAAATAAAAAAAACGTTGAAAAAAAAATGTTTAAAAAAAAAAGGATCATTTTTGGACTTCCAATCTACCAGCACAATTTGAGAGGGATGACCAACGTGGGAACCAATCAACTAATCTGGGAGTTCAGATTATTTGGTGATGTTCCCTGAAGGCAAAGAGTCTGTCACGGGGGAGGCCTGCATTCAGGAGTCCGTTGTTCGGTCTGGATTCTGTCCTTCAATTTCCTGGATGTGTGACTCTGGACTGGAGACTGCACCCCTCTGGGTCTTCTTCCTTAGCTATAAAATGAGAAGCCCAGCTGCTCTTTTCACCTCCCTGGGTCATTTCGAAGACCGCGCACGTTGAGAAAGAGCCAACAGAAATGTCTTAAACCAACAGTCCACTGATTAACTCATTTGAATGGTAGATGTTATAAAAACTAGGTAAGGCACAGGGTAAAAACTTATGGCCCTGTCCCCGGGATGGAATATTATGCCCGTTGTGTTTATGAAGGAATTTGATGACGTGGGAGAACGTTCATAAAATAACACGAAGTGGGTAAAAAGACATGTGTGTGCACCCACGCATGAGGAAACCTCAAAACCCGAGCAGTATACCAAAACATCAACGGCGATCGCTTTTCTGAGCATGAGCAGCTTAAGTGATTTATCCGCTTATTGTGCTTCTTCCAGTCTTCCCGCATTTTTCGATTTTTCTCTTTATCAGAAGCGCGTACGGCTACTTCACAGGAAAGGAAAAATTGTCTGACAAAATGAGATGACGTGTGTCGAAGGTCTGCAGAGTGCCAGGCACACAGGGTTGGGATTTCATAGATGTCAGTCGAATCTGAAAGAAGTCTTAAAGAAAGAGACCTTGGAAGGAGGGCATTTGTCCAAGGCTCTGCCAGCAGATGACGCCGTTCAGAGGCAAGAGACGGAAAGACAGGACCCACCAGACAGGCCACCACTATGATGCCTGGACAGGAGCCTTCCAGTGGATGTTAGGAAAAACTTTGACCCCTAAGCCCTGAAGGGGTATTGTGACTACTTCTACTTCCTTCAAGACAAACAATTCACATTTCAGCTGCTCTTGTTCTGGGTTCAATCAGAACCACGTGAAGGACTTAAAATATCCCCGGGATTAGACGTTACAGAGCAGCTGGCTGGCTGGAGGGGTCCCATAAATGTCACAAGGAAACTCATACCAATAGGGAAGGCAGGAGACAAAAATAATAGCAATAATTCCTTGCATTCACATGGCATCTTTCATCTGAAGAGCTCAAAGTATCGTACAGATGTTATATCCATTAAAACTTATGTGGCAAGCATTATTCTCCCCGGATTACAGATGGGGAGGGGACTGTAATCCTGTCATTCAGACTAAAAGTGGAATAAACATGTAATTATCTTTGAGAGGAAATCTTTCTAATGTAACCCTTTCCTCCTGCAGCCTTCTGTTGCTTCTGAGTGAATAGGACAGGTCACAATCTTGGGTCTGGAATATCTACTGCAGGTATCCAAACACTGAAATGAGATCACCTCTCAATCTTTTTTCCCAGACGAAACATATTTAAGTTTTCAAGTCTCTCTTCAGAAGTCCAAGCTTCCCCTTTTCTCATTTCCCTGCAACCTGGAGGTGGTTTTCAAGTTGTGTAGGGGCGCCTGGGTGGGTCAGTCGGTTAAGCGTCTGACTTCGGCTCAGGTCATGATCTCGCGGTCCATGAGTTCGAGCCCCATGTCGGGGCTCTGTGCTGACAGCTTAGAGCCTGGAGCCTATTTCAGATTCTGTGTCTCCCTCTCTCTCTGACTCTCCCCCGTTCATGCTCTGTCTCTCTCTGTCTCAAAAATAAATAAATGTTAAAAAAAAAAAATCAAGTTGTATAACTAGAGCCAGTGTCTGACGCTTCAGCCCGAGTCGGGCAGTGACTTTACCTGAATAAACTCACAATCTTGAGGTTAGCTTTGTGTTTTTGCAGCTGTGCCTTCCACGAAGATACATTATTTTTGGTTTTGGCCATTTTTCTGATGAGGCAATGACTTCTATTTCTGATGTCCAAAATCTCCCCCAGCCCCTTTTGATTTGGGAATTAAATTTCTTCTACAAAGGCAAAGTATCCCACTTTCCTAACCTAGCAACTATTATCGTTTTTGTACATTCTGTTTCGTCTCTATTCATAGTAATCTTTTGACGCGGCTAAAGTAATTAATCATTTTGCATTCTTTAAATTGTATTCTGCTTTTTAAGATTCACATTATATTATAAGCATCTTTCTCCATTGCTTCTTGGAAAGTAAGGACAGTGCTGACCATATAATCAGGATTATAAGGTTGTAATAAAAGTTGTTCAGTTATACTATTAGAAGATATTACAATTGCCTCCAGTTTTTTGTTACTATATATTTTTCTTTGTTGAACATCTTGCGCTTAAAGCTTCTTTTATGTTTTAGGTTATTTTGTTGGGAACTTGGTATACATATTTTCAAATGGTTTCCTCCAATGACTGAAGCTAATTACAGTGTCCCCAATAATGCTCGACAATACTATTTTCACTATACTCTTGTTAGAACTAAATTTTATTATTTTTTGAATTGGTGAAAATATTTACCTTGTTTTGCAATCGAAGTTGCATTTCCTTTCTTTTTCTTTTCTTTTTAATATTTATTTATTTTTGAGAGAGAGAGAGAGAGACAGAGAGAGAGAGATCATGAGCAGAGGAGGGTCAGAGAGAGGGAGACACAGAAATCAAAGCAGGCTCCATACTCCAAACTGTCGGCAGAGAGCCTGACAACAGGGGGGCTCAAACTCACAAACTGTGAGATCATGACCAGAGCCAAAGGTGGATGCTTAACCGATTGAGCCACCCAGGTGCCCCTTTTCTCCCTCTTTCTTTCTTTCTTTCTTTCTTTCTTTCTTTCTTTCTTTCTTTCTTTCTTTCTTTTAAAGCAGACTAAATAAATGTATTGCTTCTTTTTTAAGAGTTACACATTGCATGAAGGATGTGGTATAAACAAAGGGTGTTAAAAAATCTCGATATGAAAATAGCAATAATAAAATTTGATATGAAAGCAGTAGTAATAATGAAATCTTACAGCATAAGATCCTTTTCTCTCTGGAGCTCCAGCGTGCTGTCTTATGCTTCCAAGTGCTTCTGCAAGGTAAATGAGGAGTGCTAGGAATCAGCTTTTTGAAGATGAGGAAAGTAACAAGAATGGCACTTGGGGCCATGACTTAGAGAAATTGCTCTCTGGCAGCGAGTGGCACTGATCACATTTTCTCACCGTATTCTCAAAGCAACAGGATGTCAGGCTCTGGCTAAGCCTTATTCAAACTCTTCAGGCATTAGCACTTTTCCCTTTGTGTTTTAAATATACATATGATTATTTGTCCTATGCCCTGATAGAGGAGGAAAAAAAAAAAAAATCAGTTGAGCCAGTTTGGCCAATATGTGGGGGTTGGGAAAGGCACTTGTGAATTTAATCTGTTCTTAGAACTAAAAAGATTTTCATACCCATCAAAAAGCCAAACAAGTTTGTGCATGTAGACACCAGCTCAGACAGACTGATCGTTGTTAGTGATATATTTAATATTTGGACCTAACTCGGATCCCTGTGAAACCTTATTGATGATTTAGCTGTGTGAAAAATCCTGGCCAGAAAACAGGGATCTGAAATTCTTTGACAGTCTGAGGATCAGCCTTTCCAGAACAGTGTTTTCTCATTATCTCTGTGTGAAGTTGTCTTGGCTCATAAATTCAGATGGTTTCTCTCGTTGGCTATCACGGGAACATGTATATTTGTAAACCGGCACCTGTGTAAAATCGGCTTCCTCCAGAGGCTCACGGGCATATGTTGTTTGTCTTTAAAGTCTGAGCACGGAATTGTATTCTTCAACCATCAATAGCCCTGGATCCTTTGTCAGGGTAGGACTCTCTTCCATTACACCGCTGGGAGAGAACTGATTTTTAATAGCATGCTGCGCAGTGAAATTTTGGGAATTTAACGAAGTAGCTGAGAAAATAGCCAAGTATCTAAACAAAGAGAACTGGCTGCGTTATTTATTTCTCTACGGTACCTCTCTCCCATAACTGTGCCTTGTTCAAGTTTATGTGAAGCAGAATGAGGACAGAAAGTGACGCTAGGACATACTGCTCTTAGAGCTCAAAGATGTGGACCGGATTCATTTGTTGAAATGCTGCAGATCATTAAATAATGAAACCTTTTCAAATGAGAGATAAAGTAATAAGACGTGGCAGGGGAGAGAGAAGAATGCAGAAAGCAAAACAGCAGAGAGAGGCTCTGATAAGATCTGAGGGAGTCTGAGACCAATCGGATCCAGGCTCGCGATGCCCTCTACCTAGTGCCTCGGTGCCTTGTTCAGCCTCTGCCTGTGACTTGGTCCTGGCACTTTCTGGTAACTTCTGTCGTGAAAGACACCTGGCTCAGTTCCTTCCCTTATGGTTCATGTACCTTCTCCTCCAGGGGGGCTCTGAGCCCGCCTACCTGTTCCTGGCAGCCTTGGGTTGCTGTGAGGCTAAGACCCTGCTGTCTCTGTTTCTGCCTTGACCACCTGAGAGCAATTACACAGCCTCTCCTACCTAGAGCTGAACCGACTGGTTCCAAGATTATATTTTCCTGGAACGTCTTGTTGAACTGGAATGCTTTGGCAGTTAAGAAACCCCTGCTCACACCTGAACAAATCAGCCTGTTTTTCCTGAAATGTAGTACATGTTCACCCGCCTGGCACACGCTAAGGTAACTGGCGGATCCAGTTGTCTGGCTGACGCGGTGAGATCATTATATCATCATAGAGCCCAAAGTTAAAGATTGCAGAAAATCAGGAGTTATATTGATTGATTTGTAGTCTAGTCATGCAAGCAGGTCAGATGAAAAAAAAAAAAAAATCAGAGCAAGGAAAGACTAGTGAGCATGTCCAAAAATAGTGGAAAAGGTGAGTCTACCTCCAACACGGTCGATTTTCCAAAGAAATAAGATTCCTGAGATATAAAATAATTCTTATGTGGCGTGTAACACCTGCAAGCACACGCACATACACACGGAGCTTCTGTTGCCCACACCCTAACTCTTTGGTTGGAAAACAAGTAAACTCTTTCAAGATTCAAAGTTCTGTTCTGTATTTGTCTTACCATTATTACTATTGGCCTTATCATTGTTACCATTTGCCACTTCTTTTTCTCTGGGCAAAAGGCAGTAATTCCATGCTAATTTGTAGGAAAATCAGAGGAAAAAGAGTGTGGCCAACTTAAGTCAAAACAAAGCTTAAAAAGCGCTTAACTAAATGAACCTTTGAATGTGGTTCACCCATCTCCACACCTGAAGATAAATAATTTTGAAAAAAAGAAAAAGAAAAAGCAAACAAATTGGAAGACTTTAGAGGACAAGTGTATTAGAACTTAAATGCATAGTTTCCCCCCTTAATATTGCATTTCCAGGGATTGAGTTGGTTCCATACTTTCTTCTCACTGTAGGGGAAACTGCTCTTTAACTGTCTCAAAGAACCACTGAGGTTAAACACTAAATACATTCTGGGATTGGCCCCCTCTCTGTCTCCCTGTCCCGGAGAGAAGTCCTCCTTGTAGCCCATAGAGTGATACTGGAGAATCCTGGGGTCACTGCTTGCAACCAGTGTGTTAATTTCGGTACCCTGGGACTTGGCATACTGGTAGGGTACATTAGACATGGCAGCCGAATGCTTTTCAAATGCCACATGGAAATAGATAGTCCTTCTCAAGTAAACAAATAAATTCAGCTAAAGAAAACCCAGAGCTGAAGCACATTCCTTTTGTGATCCAGTCTTATTTCATTCTATCAAGCATTTGGGGTTTTGGGGAATGTCAGCCCATCCCTTCTCAGCCTGCCTCTCCTTGCATGGATCCAAAAGTATTTGGCCCAAAGCAGTGGAGTGGTAACAAACATTTAGAATCACCTCCTGAACTTTGAGAGTTTATTTCCTTTTTTCATTTTCTTTTTCTTGCTGGTAAAAGAAAATCCCTGTCCTTGTATTTGTGACAATCTTAACTTTAGGAGATGTAATAAACATCTGGAAGATTGATTGATCCTGGATGAAATTTTAGATTTGGGGAAGCTAAACACAAGTTGGGCTTTGGATGGTAAATGGGGGTATACATATTTAGAATAAACAATCAGATTCTACACACTCATACCTAGGGCTGTTAATCATGGCTCTAAGAGTGATTCCTTTCACAGGCTGAGAGGATGGGGCTACCACATCCTCAATGATAACCAGTCACATTCCTTCCTTTTGATCCAACTGATAAATACAGTAGCTGGCACTCACTGATTTATTTTATGTAAGCTTACATGCAATAATCAAAGCTACGAAAAACTAACAGCAATAATACGTTTCACGCCAAGGGTATACAACAGGAGGACTTCAGTAATGCTCGGAATATATCTTGGTTGTGTTTCTTGCTGATATGTTACTTCAGTTGCTAATATAATGAATGGACTTGTTTCAAGAGACAGTTTTAAACCACAGTTACATTTTATTACTCTCTTAAAAATATTTCTCACGAATCCCATATCACTGAAGAGTGTGTTGGTTCAACCTTTTATTGAATAGAGCCCTTGTCCTATTTAATGACCCACAACTGATGCATTGGTCCCAAAATGTGATTTCTCTGAAGCTCTGCAGGACAAGCATCTGAGCTCCTGTGGCAGGAAGGCACTTTTCACAGAATCGTTTTACTGCTCTAACAATACTCCTGTTGCCAGCATCCCAGATAGGAAGTAAAGCTTCTCATGGCTTATGCTTCTGCAGGAAAAGCACAGAATGTTTTAGAGAATGTAGTTCTAATGGGTGTGAAACATCTCGAGTTGCTAAAGTTCTAATGGACTTGAAAAAGCCTCTGGAGAATCAAAGGAACAAAATGATGTAATGGTCTTTAAAAGATAAAATACAAATAGAATGAAAAAAGCTTTAATTCACTTCAGAAAGAGATGTCAACTCAGTGTTTGTGGATAAAGTTGCCAGATAAGCTTTCACATTTCAAAATCAATTTTGGGGGCGGGGATGGGGTTGGGGGTAGGAGGGGGGCAGAAATCCTGGAGCCGCAAGAAGGATAGCAGACAGCCAGTGCCATCTAGTGGTTGTAGAGGATAAAGACAGACTTTCAGCAAAGGGAGAGCTGGCTTTTGGAAACGTACTGCCTGAGAAATGTACAATCAGGCCAAACCATAGATTCTAGAGAAGACTGGCTTGAATTTTTACCTCCATTTTCTCACTAAGTAACGGACATCAAATGATGTGGCAGCTGTTTTAAATAGTTTCGATGAAGCCTAAACAGAAAAGAGCTAAGCCCTTCAAGTCACATAGAGCAAATTGGCCCTTCCACATATTTTAAATACGTGAACTTTGCTGTGTTTCAACTACATCAGAGTTAAAACTATCGAATGATATTTAAGAAGGAAAAGTTGCATCTATTTCAAAATACCGTGTTACTGAGAATTTTGTGAACACTAAGCAAATGCTAACGGTAGACTACTGTCCTTCCTCAAGGTCTGTTCAAGAGGAACAGAATAGAATCAAAGGCTCCACAAATTTGGATAGGAAAAAATGATGTCTTTACTTTCAACATCCTAAGTCTGAAAGTTAGCATTTCCCTTAATTAAGAAAGTAGGCTAGAAACCATAGCAGTGTTAGCAATAGCTGGGATTTTGACACCAAAAGAAATCAGGTATTTTACCGTTGTACATGCCCTTCACCATTTATGAAGGATAGTAGTTGTTAGACCTGACACTTGATATTGTTCTTCAGTGGGTAATAAGTAAGCAAATCCATTTTTTGTCATAAATTTAGTTTTAAAAACATTTAAGGGGTGCCTGGGTGGCTCAGTTAAGCACCAGACTCTTGATTTCAGCACAGGTCATGATCTCACAGTTGGTAAGTTTGAGCCCTACATCTGGCTCTGTGCTGACAGCAGGGAGCCTGCTTGGGATGCTCTCTGCCTCTGTCTCTTCCCCTCCCCCCCTCAAAAAATAATAAATTAACATTAAAAAATGAAACATTTAACTGCTTTCAATATAACTTATTCTCTTTGTACTGCTATGTATTTTATTTAAGGCATTTTCAAACTTCACTCTGAGAGGGGATCCATACATTTATTAGACCGCCAAAGGGATCAATGGCTCAGAAAGGTAAAGAACTCTGATCTGTAGGGATGGCTAAATCATGAAGTTGAAACACACATAACTTAGTAGTTAAGAGTCAAGGCTTCTGATTCAACTACTTGGATTCAACTCCCCACTCTCTGGGGTCTTTTACTTAGCTTCTCTGTGCCTTGGTTTGCCTATCTATGCCACCAATCTCCTAGGAGAGGTGTGCACCAATCTCCTAGGTGACGTGCTGATGTGAGCACCTGACCCAGAAGACATTCTCAGGGAATGTTAGTGCTTGGCATTGCACAATGTTGTTACCAACTCTAGAAACTGCTAGTCAAAAATGACTCGAATTTATAATCTAAACTACCAGCAGTTTTGATTAACAAGATGCCTTGAGAAACAATTATCTAGGAAGTAAATAGTTCAACTATTTAATAAGAAGTAAAAGCATACATTTCATAGATTCTCTTAACTAATACTTGTTATAACCCTTAAAAGGGTAATGGTATCTCCCTTCTCAGAACCTCGGCTAGTTAAGTGCCTGATTCAAAGTCATAAGTCAAAGACTAGAACACAGATTAAAATATTTGGGGAATTGTTTTTCACCCACCTAATCTTCAGAATCCAAAGGCTTTAGGAGTTCTCAAAATGTACTTAAAAGATAAGACTCAAAAGTTGAAAGAGGGTCTATAGCTATATGTGTAAACAGAACTCGTTTAGAAGGTCAAACTAGCCTAATCTTAGGGTTTATTCCACACCAGAATGGGAAGAAGAAAGAGTAAGTGGAGGGCTTTCACACTATGAACTTATTTGAACTTATCTGATCTATGGATCATGGATGTTTCTACAAAAGTATTGAAGTGCATACCATGTTTTAGACATTTGGGTAAGAAGAGTGAACAAGATAAAGTCCTTGTCCTCATGGAGTTTCATTTCTAAAGGTGAGGGTGAGAAACAGCTAAATATGCCCATTTGGCTGATGGGAAATGGGAGTCAAGGGATAAATACCGAATTCACGTAAGTTCATAGAGCTACTGAGATGCAGCAGAGGATTGGAATCGAGTTCTTGCTGGTTGTGTGGCTGTGACAGTTTCTGGGAAAAGCCCTGTGAAAGTAAAGATTCCTGGGGTGCCTGGGTGGCTCGGTTGGTTAAGCGTCCGACTTCGGCTCAGGTCATGATCTCACGGTCCGTGGGTTCGAGCCCCGTGTCGGGCTCTGGGCTGACCGCTCAGAACCTGGAGCCTGTTTCAGATTCTGTGTCTCCCTCTCTCTGTGACCCTCCCCTGTTCATGCTCTGTCTCTCTCTGTCTCAAAAATAAATAAACGTTAAAAAAAAATTAAAAAAAAAAAAAGAAAGTAAAGATTCCTTTGGACACTGACATTTTGTAAATAGACTGTTCTGCCACACTGTGACCGTGAATATGACCTTCCTACTTTTGGTTTGAGACACAACTGAATTTTAATGGCAAAGCATTGAGACTGCGATCAGGAGATCTGGGTTAGACTCTCGGCTTTGCCACTTGTCTGTAGTGTGGCTGAGTTCTCGCTTTCTCACATCATGGGAAAAATTAGAGTTGTCTCACAACGATTTTGTAAGTGAACTATGTTCACGAACATCTGGAACATCTGAGGCGGGTCCACAATAGGTATGCGATAACTCTGCAGTGGATATGGCACGATCAGTTATTATGAACTTGTGGAATTAACCAGGGAGGCAGTGGGTCCCATGAGGGAAATAGCTCTACCTACCTGTGCGGAATCTTACCTTCATCTCTAATGTAGGTAGCAAGTCAAACTGGGCAGTGGTTAAAGTATTAGCCATAGACCATAAAACACCTAGCAGAGTTTCTGGCACAAACAGTCATGAAATCGTACTTATTGTGATTATTACTGCATATGAGTCTGATGAAGCATATATTAAGGAGGCACTTTGTAAAATGTGTTACAAATTTGGATTGAAATTCTGTTGAAGTGTTTAGTACAAAGACTTTGGCTCAAAAGCCTAAGAAATAAGAGAAAACACAAAAACAGGTAGAAATGTTTAAAGGAAAATATAAGAATAACAACTAAGTATCGGTAGCCTTTTCTTTGTTAATTAGGAGTTTGTAATGTCTTCTTAAAATTTTTTTTTAATGTTTATTTATTTTTGAGAGACAGAGGGAGAGAGGCAGAGTGTGAGTGGGAGAGGGGCAGAGAGAGACAGGGAGACACAGAATCTGAGACATGCTCCAGGCTCTGAGCTGTCAGCACAGAGCCCGATGCGGGGCTTGAACTCGGGGCTTGAACTCGGGGCTTGAACTCAGAATGTCGAGATCATGACCTAGGCCGAAGTAGGACGCTTAACCAATTGCGCCACCCAGGTGCCCCAGAGTTCTTAATGTCTTAATGAGCATCCCTCCAAAAGCCTGTCTTCAGATTTTGATTTTTTTTTTCTGGCTTCATGCATAAATGAGAAATTGTGTATATACCATGCATGAGGTGTTGGCTATTTCTAGAAGAAAGAGCATGTTTGTGAGGGACCAGATTTTCCCACTGACCTCACAATTACCTGTTAAGTGTGGATGTATTAATAGCACAGCAGGACTGAATATCTAAAATTAAAGTTTTGGGGGCGCCTGGGTCCACACTTGGTTAAGTCTCTGACTTTGGCTCAGGTCATAATCTCACAGTTCCAGAGTATGAGCCCTGCGTCAGGCTCCATGCAGACAGCTCAGAGCCTGGAGCTTGTTTCGGATTCTGTGTCTCCCTCTATCTCTAACCCTCCCCTGCTCGCGCTATCTCTCTCTATCTCTCAAAAATAAACATTAAAAAAATTAAAAACAAATAATATTGAGAAAAGTTTGGCCCAGTAGGCACAGACACAAAGTTGGGGGGGGGGCCTGGGGGAGGGAGGGAGTTAAGTGGGTGGGGAGTTTTATTTTTACACAGTATTTGGAAAACCAGAATTCAAATGTAAATACCTGGCCTCAGGGCATCTTTACAAAGGTAGTGTCCTGGAACCAATCCTTAGGGCTGGGTCTGGATTTCATCCTGAAGGCAAAAAGCGTCTTCCAACAAAGAAGATAGGTAATAATGAACACTTTATGGCCGTCAAGCTTTTAGGCTTTCTGTTTGGTTGAACGGTGATTTCCTCCTCCCTACACACGTTCTGTCTCTTTGTCTCTGTCTCTGTCCCCCAAATCCCATGGGATCTCCTTACTGTGGGGTAGTTGGCCAATCAGGATCTCAACCTTCACCGTATTCCTCTGGGAGAAGCAAGGCACTTCCCTGGCAAGAAGGCGGGAGGGAGATAATGGCCACGGGCTGCACTATTCTTTCAAGTGACATTGAGTTCTACAGCTGTTTGCAGGCCTTCCTGGAAGCCAAGCCTGGAGGCTAACCTTGGGACGTCCAGAACACCTAGTTTCAGAGTGCGATCAGACCCTCTCTGCCTCCTCCCTACAGCCTGCAGGAACTTCTCTCTTCTGGGATCGTAGGCGATTCCAGCTCCTTCTGGACTGCTCCCTCAGGGCGCTCAGCTTCCCTACCAGGCCCAACAGCCTGGCGGTGCAATAGTGATGTTGTTTGCTTACCTCTGCCCCGGGGGAGGTGCTGTGGCCAGCAGCCTTCTCCTGTTCTGCTGCCCTTCACTGCCCCCTACTGGCCAAAGCGGTTCAAC
The DNA here is from genome assembly GCF_024362965.1 of Panthera pardus. Lineage (NCBI taxonomy): Eukaryota > Metazoa > Chordata > Mammalia > Carnivora > Felidae > Panthera > Panthera pardus. The sequence goes on from NW_026526655.1 coordinate 15,965,768, forward strand.
TGTCGTTAGTCTTTGAGGTTCAAACTTTATCCCAGAGAAAACAGAATTACAGCTTTCAGATGTGTATACAGTCAGGCTTCCAAGCGCATAGGTTAGAAAGAGAAAGAGAGAGAGAGAGATTGATTGTAGAGGCTGAAATAATGTTATTTCTAGTTGAATCTTAAACATAGGCAATTCTATTGGAAAAGGTACTACTCAGGTAATCTGGTTTCACTGGATTAAGCAAACACAAATGGTTTATTCCATTAGAGTAGCATCTCTTCATCCTGCTCTAGTTAATTGCACAACTTTGCATTTTACATAGTTTGGAGGGTCTCACACACTAATCAGAGTTTCGGACACATACTCACAAGCACCGGAGAACCAGTTTTTCCTTATACCTGGGTGTACCTGGGCTGTAACTTGGGTGCCTTGGAGAGTTGTGTAATCTCTCTTGCCCAAAACAACAGCTAACCGCCAATCACAAGGGTTTGAGTTATGTTAATTCTAGTACATATGTTGTTACATGGTCTATATTTCAACACGGTCAGATGAATCTCGCAGGCTTTAGCCATCCATGGCACACTCAGGTGATTTCTGGTGGAGGCAGGTATTTGCAGGCCACCGGGTCCTTGGGAACATGCTAGAAGGTGAATATGTCTTTGTTGCCTTCTCCCATTTTCTGCAGTGCCTCCCACCCACGTCTTTGAGGACGTCTAGGAACCCGAACCCTCTCTTGCCTGAATCAGTCACGTTTGCCTTTTTAGAACTGCCGAGCCTCTCAGGAGTCACCGTGCGTGTGAGTCACCCGGGGATCTGGGCAAGCTGCAGAGTCTGCTTCAGGGGTTTAGAATGGACCCCAGAGTCTGCATTTCTCATAAAATTCCAGGTGATGCCTATGCTGCTGGTCTTTTGTGGACCGCACAGAGTAGCAAGGCAATCAAATCATCTGATTAAAGGGATTCCTTCTAATTAAAGTGTAAATGATTGTTAGGTCCAACACAGCTGGTGTTTGCATTTTAATAGGAGTTGTGTTCTTCCCAGCAACCCTTGGAGATTTCAGAAAGAACAGTGGTGTGTAACCTGTACTCTCCCTGTTAAGCCCCCTTTTCTGAAGAGACGGGGTGAGGGTAGGGCTAATTGTAGGAAATTTGCAAAGGCAAGTCTTTGGCTTTCCATCTCTTTTCTGTGTCTCTTCCATTCAAGGCTCATCTTTTCCCCCACGCCCCTTTTCTACTTTGTGGCTCAAGGACATGACAAAGCTGCAAGTTTTAATAATATCATCTAATATTTAAATTTTCTTTTGCATGGTTAAAACATTTATGCATTATTGGTAATGGATGGGTTCTTATTGCAAATTTGCCATAGAATTGGAGTGCATATATGATATCTCTTGACTGAGTGCTTAAGTAGCCAATATTAGCTTCCAAGAACTAGTCAATCTTCAATAATCTTAGAGATAAAAGACCAGTAAAGAAACAAAGTCCAAAGTTTGTGCTATTATGAATTAACCAACATCCATTTAATAAGGATGTTGCTCTAGAAGAAAGAATACTGGAGTGAGGCTAAGAGAATTTGGTCCTGTTCCAACTCTGTGCTGGCTGGCTGAGTGATCCCTGAGCGATAGCCACAGAAACTGGGCCTCGATTTTCCCATCTGTCAGACCTATTCATTAGTCGAACAAATATTTATTGAGTACTTACCATGAAGTCATTAGACATCCAGTCATTACTCAATAGTAAAATATTGATCAAGTTCTTAATGTGTATTTAAATCACAGGGTTTTTGACGTTGGATTTATTTGCTCCCAGGAAGGGATTGAGGCATATAGGAATAAAGACTCTCCTTTTCGCCGTATACTCCTTGATGTGAGAGGAGGCAACCCTCCCCTGTTTCCTGTTGCTTTCCTGAACCTGAGAGTATGTCTGGAAGTCCTGAAGACTCAGCAGGTGGTTCTTGTAGCAACTTTCCCTTTTGGGCGATGGCCAGGGAAGGTGTCCAGTTGCATATGAATAAACTGTGTCTGGTGAGCTGGGGCTGTTATAACCTGGGTGGGCTCAGCTGTGAGGGATGCTGGCACTGGCCGAGAGGAAGTGTTGGAGAAACCCAGGACCAGATGGGACCGGGACTGGGGAACTTCCTCAGCTGAAGCGCCCTCTCCAGAGCCAATGGTACAATTTGCAGTGTCAGAAAGGTCAGCCACGTCACGGCTCCTGAGGACAAGCACATTTGGAATGGTGCCGCTGCCAGCGACTGGGAATAGACACAGCAAACTACAACTTCCAGGGGAGGGACAAGGGCGAGGACTCTGCAAGGTATTGGATCCTTGCCCAATGGGCTATGATGGTTCTAGGCAACACTCCAGACCCAGCAGTGGACTGGAATACTAAGCAGGAAATTGAGAGCTACAGCCCGGTGCTTGGGGCTGTGACGGCAAGATGAATTCCAGGCTCCACACACTGGTGTTAATCCCTGTCCTGGTCAGGGCTGATTGACTCAGAGTCTAGGCAGGACCGTGTCTGTAACTGGCCAGGAGTGGGAAGGCAGGGGTTGTGCGGGAGGAATCACAGTGGGATGTCTGGTTGATATCCCCAGGCCCCATGTTGCTACCTTCTCTCCGCCGTTTCCCGGCATGTTGTGCTAATGCCGGTGGGGAATCACCTCTTTGTCTCAGGAAGGTTTTTAAGCAAGAGCAACTTTGTCAAGTGTTAATACTTCTGAGAGATGTAACATCTTAAGCCCTGCGTCCCTTTTCCTGTACCGAAAACGCTGGGGCAGATGTACGTTCTAGGTCCCCCAGGCGAAGACCATCAGAGACACACCTGTAGGCAAACAAGTTGAGCAGATCATTACAAGGAGAAAGACGTAGACCGTGAGGATTTGTGGGATGTCTTGGTGAGAAGGTATCAGAAGGGACTTTCCATAGACTCTGGACTTCGGTTGGATGACTTTAGGGGAGGGTCGAGGGAAGCAGGGGTTTGGTCTGGAGTGGCTTTTGTCAGAAAGCGGGGACAAGTCTATGATTAGGCATCTGGATAATATAGTCTTATCCACAGGGAGGAGAGTGAGAGCAAGGATGAAGCTGTAATTGGCAAAGAAATGGCAGTCAATCCAATTAGCCAGGAGCAACCGGAATAGTCGGTATTTTGTAGATTGCAGAATGACCTTTTTTTTTTTTTTTCTGTACTTAGATGCAATTATGATGTGCTCTTGTTCTGTCTCACTTTATCACGGCCTCAGAGTGACTGTGTCTGAGATCAGTGTTCTGTGAATATCTTCGATGCCCAACAGGAAACACCATGCTCGCGAGCTGTGAGCATCAGGCCAGCCCCTAACAGTACCCAAGCCTCACTGGAAGTGGCAGACCAGTTCTCAGGATGCCAGTATACTCTGGTCCATCCATTCCTAGCAGGTTGGAAGAAATGGGGTCTAACGTGTATAGTTTTGATAGTAAACCATCGGGGTCACAGAGAAACTCACGTTCTCATGCTAGTATTTTGCCATCAGTTCTCATGCTTGGCTTGGCAGTCAGGAAATATAGTATATTCCATAACATTTTATTAACCCCACTCAGATGTCAGTGTTCACATTTTACAAAAGGAGAAGTGGAATATAGAAAGTATAGAAAGTTAGGAAAGTTATCACAAATCGTGCGCAAAGTGAATCAGGCACAACAAGGAAGGACACAGGTTAAACTTCTTTCCTTTATACACCAGTGGTTGGTCACCAAAGTCATGGGAAGGCTGCCTTTTGGTAATAGTTGCATCCGAAGTGGCTTCGTAGGGGAGCATGGTGTGTGCAGATGATGAAGAACATGGTGATAGTCTTCAGAGTTAGGAATGCATCCTACCTGACTTTTCTTGAACATTGATATATTCATTCTTTAACACGATATAACTCGTATCGTTATCTATAAACATTTTTGAGCCAACTTATACTAGCGGCCAGTTTTGTCTCTTTGGACAGTACATCCCTTGAGTTTAGTGCCTATTCATTTAAGGAGTGTATTCCTATCCCATTTATTTACATTTTTATTTAATTCACTGATTGTGTGTCACTTGAAGGCAAGGACAGTATCTTCATGAGCTACTAGAGTGGAATACTGAATAAATGACTATAGATGAATGATACTTATTTCTTGTCCAAGTGACTATATCATTGCAGTACCGAGATTTTATGACACACTCAAAATTTCATCACCGCCGTGACTACAATTATGGTTTCCAAATTTCCTTGAGCTTAAAGAAATCCCTCTCCATTGAATGAAAACAAATATCCACAAAAGACTCGGACATGAATGTTTCTAGCAGAGTTATTCCTCAAAGATCTAAGTGCAACGACCCTTTGAATGTCCATCAATAGATGGATGGATAAACAAATTGTGGTATATCCATACTATGGAATGCCACACAGCAATAGAAAGGAGGTAAGTACTGATTCATGCATCAACACAGATAATTCCCAGAAACACTAAGCGAAGCAAAGTAAGCTGGCCACAAAAGGTGACATCCTATAATTCCATTTATGTAAAACTCTCAGAAGACAAGTTTCATTTCGAGTAACATAAAGCAGATAAATGGTTTCCTGGGTCTGGGGGTAAGAGGTTGAATGGTAGAAAAGGGCACAAAATGTTCTACATCTTAATGATGGTGGTGATTGCTTAGGTATATACATTTGTCAAAACTCACTGAACTGAACACCTGAAATTGGTGAGTTTTATTGTATGTATATCCCACCTCAATGAAGTTGGTTTTTAAAAAGTTTCTTTTCATGGGGGAGGGGAAGGAAAAAAAAGAAAAAAAAAGAGGTTAGAGTGGGAGAGAGAGCCAAAGCATAAGAGACTCTTAAAAACTGAGAACAAACTGAGGGTTGATGGGGGGTGAGAGGGAGGGGCGGGTGGGTGATGTGTATTGAGGACGGCATCTTTTGGGATGAGCACTGGGTGTTGTATGGAAACTAATTTGACAATAAATTTCATATAATAAAAAAAAAATAAAAAGTTTCTCTTGACTCCACACCCCTCTTCAGCTACCACCCCTTTCTTTGCTCCCCATTTAGTGAAACTTCTCAAAAGAAGTGGTCTATATCCATTTGAATCCCTTTCCTCTTAATCTCTTAAGAAAAGACTCTTGCTAAAGTCATCAATGACCTCAGTGTCGCTACTCAAAGGGTCAATTCCAAGTCCCCATCTCAGTCAACCTTGATAGAGCTGCCCACTCCCTCCTCCTGGACACACTGTCATCAGCTCTCAGATAGTTACCATGTCCTGGGCAGCTCTTTTTTGGGCTCTTTCTCCACTTCCCCCTCATTGCTTAGACCATTAAATTTTGGCAGCTTACCCATCCCTCCATTGATTTCATCCAGTCTCAGGGTATATGAAATGCTGCTATCTCTCTGCTCATTATTCGAGTGCAGAGCTGTCTCCTGGACTCTAGATTCATATAACCAACTATTTACTCATCTTGCCCACTGGGATGTCTAATTTATACTCAACACGTCCCATTCTGAACTACTAAATTCCAGGGTGCCTGGCAACTAGGCTTCTTACACTGTGCTCCTTACCTTGGTACAGGGCAATTCTGTTCTATTTCCTTATGTCAAAGCTTCGGAGTCCTCCTTGGTTTCTTTCATATCCCACACTTATTCCATTGAGATCCTGTTGACTCTACCTCAAAAATGTAGCTAGAATCCAACAACATTCACCGATCTTATTTTAATATAAGCCATGGTTGTTTTGTACCTGGATTATTGCAACGGTAGCTACTTGATGTCCTTTGATGAGTAAGCAATTGACTTTGTGCTCCTCTGTAGTCTCATCCCCATACAGAAACTACCATGAACCTTCTAAAATGCAAGTCTGATCATGCATGCTGCTGACAACAAATGTTCTAAACTCTGATGTTCTAAGTCTAATGCTTTAACCCCACATACCTATAATGACCTAAAAGGCCCAACAAAATCTGGCCTCTGTCGTCTCCTCTTTGCTCACTCTGCTCCAGCTACACTGGCCAGCCACCTTGCCACTTCTGGAATGTACCAGGCATCCTTGTATCTCAGGACCTTTGCGTTTCTTTTCCCATCTGCATCCTTCTGGAATGCTCTCCCCCAGATATCCACATTGCTTACTCTCTTACTCTTTCAGGACTTTGCTCAAATGTCACCTTCTCAGGAGACATCTCAGGCAGCCCTCTTGAAAACTGTAATCATTTTCATGTCCTTCTTCACTGGGATTTTCCACTTTCTTTCCTGTTTTGTTTTCAAAGAACTTGCCACTATTTGACACACTATATGTCTTTGTTCATGTACATTTTTCTCCACTTGAACGTAAGCTTTCGGAAGCAGGGTTTTTTTTTTTCCCCCATTTCTTTAGGCATTTTATCTGCTGAGCCTAGACAACAGTTTGGTACATACAAGACTCAACTAATATACTATTAATTAATGAGTGGAGGGATACTGAGGCATGGGGGGATTAAGCAAGTTGATAAACATCATCTAAAAGAGATAGAATTGCTTTTAAGAAAATTCGGTACCCTGGATTTGGACCTGCTTCTTACACTATAGAATCACACTAAAATTCATTTTTTTGTAAACCTCACAAGTATGTATAATAAACTTCCCCACAATGGTAAGCTGGTTCTAGAAATTACTTACCATTTCTAAGTTGATTGACTTGAACAAAACGTTTTGAAAATTTCTCAGGTGTGATCATTGACCAGTCAATGACTTGATCAATGACTAGTCAAATTCTCCATTGTCAAGAGGTTTATGATCACTGATGAAAAAATATTGCCATGCTCCACCAGCCTTGGAAATAACTATATTTGCAGGTAGTTCTGTATTATATATGTGTAAAAAAAGCTGACAGGATGCTCAGTGATGGAAACACTGGTGTGAAATTTCAGCCCGATTTCTTCAAACAGGACCACTTGGTGATGAGGTCAAGGATTCCCAGGCTTGGGTCTCCTTGGGTGGAGTGGTCCCTTGTTGGGGGGTTGTAAATCTGGACCACAATCTCATGGGTATGTTCCTGAGCTAAACTTATAGGTAAAAAACACTTTTGAGATCCACACTACCCTAAATAAGAAAGAGTGAGCTGGTCCCTACAATGTGGTTTTGGAGAAGTGGTTTAAGCCTGCACACAAATAAAGCAAGAATTCTGACATATTCTTGTGATTAAAGATAATAGTTTTTTAGTGACTGTAAGCTTACTCAGGTGTGCTGTTTGTTCAGTATGTCGTAATGCACCCCTTAGGTCTGGAGACCAGGCAGGTTTGCTCAGTAATTACCTTACCGAAAACCAGATTACTTATTGTTTAGATGTCAGCTACCTGAGAGTGTGCCAAATAGCTCTCAGACAACTGGGAATTACCAACAATACTGGCCCGATGAAGGCGCCTGCATTTTTCACGTCATGTGTCTTGCCAGGGTGGGCAGACTGGTTCAAGGGAATGAATGAACTTCATTCCATGCTGCAGTAGGCCTTCACTGACCCTCCTCCACCCCGGCTAGGGAAATATCAAGACAGTCATTTTCTCTGATGAGCTGGTGCTCTCTGAGACAGCTCCTGAGCCTTCAGCCAAGAACAAATGATCTGACATTTGTCCCTCTGGCAATCTCCTTTGCTTGGGAACTTCTAAAGTGCTGTTGACATACGACATCAGAAAATTTGATATTCTAGAAATTAGATCTGCTTTGAAAACTTGAAAGTAAACAGAAGGTACATACATACGAATATATATATATATATATATATATATTATGTATTATATACACATACCAGTATAAACACAAGTCTTAGAGATGTTTGTCTGCTTTCTGTAGTGAAGGACTATTAAAAGTCAAGAGTTAGCTTGCCGGATTGAAGCCTCCTTCAAACTTCTACTTGTTACTTAATCTCTCTAAACTCATCTTCTTCTCCTTAAAATGGGGATAAAATAGTTATTCGCCATAGGATTTTTTTTAGGACAAAATGAGGAAAAATATATGTAGAAATATCTGAAAAAGAGCAGCCGAGTTCCAGCAGAGATCCAAATGCAGGTAGATTGGGGTTTCGGTTGACAGGACTCTTTTCAGATCCCCTAATCTCACTAATACTGTTTCTTCATTTGCAGTCTGTGACTATTACTGTTGCTTTATGCTCTGACGTTTAGGAGGCAAAATCATCCAACTGATAAATGATTATGCTAAGTATTTGTTAAATGCTTACTAAGTACTTACTGAGTGCTTGTTAAGTACTGGGGTAAGAGTGAGGGAAGGAGAAGGACTTAAAATATGAAACTCGCAGTTTAATTGGTGAGATTGACTTATACGTATTTATACACACCTGGGTATAAGTCCTGGTTTTTAAGAAAGAACATGAGGTATGGAGTTAAGAGACTTCCATTCATGTTCTGTTCTGGTCTACCACTTATCAAGTGGATCCTTGAACAATCCAGTTGATTCTGACCACTAGACGCCTCCATCTGTGAAATGACCATAACAGAAAACAGGTTTGTGGTCAGGATAAAATGAGACCATGTACATACAACTCTTTCCTAAAGGGTATCTTCATATTCGTTATCGTCATCAGGAGGTTAGAAATTGACATCTTCTATAACAAGCGTCTAATTAGGCAGAAGTAAAAAGTATGCAGAGAACAGGGAGATCACTGTGGGTAGAAAAATCTCAGTTCCATGGAGAAAATGGACCTCAAACTAAGCATCAGAGGAAGGATATGGCTTAGGAAACAGACAAATAGGCAGACAGATACGGGGAAGTAAATTTTTCAGGAGGAAGGCAGTGTTAGCAAAGGCCTGGAAAGAGAAATGCAAGAAATATGGCTAGCACCTATAAATACATCAGTCTGGCTGGAATATAGAATTCAAATAGGGAAATATTGGCTGTCAGGGTAACATGGTTGCTGTAGACTATGGTGGTCAGAAATGACATAGTAAGAAGGCAGATGGCCCAGGGGTTGATTCTGGGCTCTGCTGTTTCCAAACTGTGTAGTCTTGGGCAAGTCAAATTTTCTTCCTGGAAATGATGGCTAACTCTCAGGATTGTTGTAAATATTAAATGGGTCAATACATATAAAGCATAAAGCTCTGTGTCTGGTATTTAGGAATCACTTAGAAAATGCTAGAAATTGAATCATTCTGACCCTTTCACATTGATCTTTATTCATTTTTCTCAAACAACCAAAAGCAGGACATATTTAATTACTCAGGGCATGAATCACAGTCATTAAAAAACACCTACAATTCCATCAGCCAAACAGATCAGTTTATTTTTTCAGATGCCCTTTTGATCACTTATTTTTCAATATATTTTTCATTGTGTTAAAAATAATTTGAGGGTAAATGTTGTGTTTTTTCCCAATTACACATTCAAATGCCATATATATATATGTACTCTCTCTCTCTATATATATATAGAGTACATATATATATATAATGTATATATATATATTTTTTCCCCTAATCTTGAGTCTACTGGAATTTTGGCAACCCCAAAACTTGAAGATACCTTTGAAGTTTCAGACCACTTCTATCTTTGCAAGGGAGATTTTGTGTCTTAAATTTGTTTATTGTATTTCTTTATCTGTATCCCTCATCTGACTCTCTGGGAATACTACAGCATGGCAAAAGACCTACAGGAGTGGTTCTCGACCATGGCAATTCCACCCTCCCACCCCAGGTAATATTTGGCCATGTCTGGAGACCTTTTTTGGTGACAAAACTGGGAGGTGGTGGGGAGGATGATGCTATTGGCATCTAGTGAGTAGAAGCCAGGGACGCTGCTAACCATCCTATAATGCATGAGACAATCCCTCCACTCCTAATAAAGATTCATCTAGTCCTAAATGTCAGCAGTGTTGTGGTGAGAAACTCCGACTTGGGTAATTTCTCTCATCCTCATTTTCTTGAGTTAGATGTTATGACATGGTCAAAGGTACACGAAATAGGGAATAAGCCGTAGATGATATAATGTGGCAATTTTGTTCCTTTACTCCTTTGTGTCTGTGTTAACCACCCTGAGCCTATTGTCATTGGCCACAGAAGAATAGGAGCTACTGGAAAACCCTGCTTCCCAACCAGCAGACACAGTCACTATGTTTGTGTTTAATTAGGTATGACAAAAAGCATCATCACTATTCAGTGTTTGTAAGTTGCAGATTGAAACATTCAATTGGAACCTATCCAACTGCCCACAAACATCATCTAACAGAGGTGTACTGGATGCAAGGTGCTGTTGTAGATGCTGATCGTACTCTTAATATTTTGGTTCCTTTCTAATGAGATATTTTGGCAAATTTAATAAGCCTTTAATTCTAAGATGCACATTGTTCCTTTCCCAGTAGTGTGCATTCCATTGAGAAAGAGCAAAAATGCTTCCAATTTTAATTGTAAGATGCCATGTATGGTAAGATACATGCCAATTTAATGTGGAAAAAGCATGCATCCTAAAGTTTATAAAGCATGGTCCTTATTGCCCATATTATTGAAAGGGCACAGTAAACTTATTTTCCTTTAAAAATATCATATCTTTTCAATATTTGGATTTTACTTCTGGGTAACCTCAGCATTTCAAAACCGTAGTGCTCTAAAATGTGACCACAGTAAATATGAGTAAAAAATCAACCATAGTAGATTGCCTTTCTGGGTGGAGGGGCACATACCCAGAAATTCCTGTATCTTGAAGAATATGAGTGAGAAAATGTTTTGAAACCCCTGGAAAAATTATATGACACTATGATGTGTGTGTGTATGTGTGTGTGTGTGTATTTTTCTTTCTGTTTCTGTTCATTAGCATGTATTCTATCAGATTTTAGATCATGTTTCCTCTCTCACTCATTTTGATTTTCAGAATTCTATCCAATTTTTTGGTTACAATTCTTCAATCTTCCACAATAATATTGATCTATTCCTACAAGTTTCTCAGTCTCTACTCAATAGCCTTGGTTTAGAGCCACGGCTAATTTTCGCTACAATGAGAAGAGCTGATTGAATCCTTTTGGCTCCATGGAATTTACTTGTTCTTTGCAGCTATTGGAAAAGTCACGGAGAGGCAGAAATGTCAGGGGACGTAACAAGTAACGATCGAAAACCAAGGCCAAGTCCACTAATGTGTAACCTTCGCCAGACATTGAAGGGAAGAAAGCATGTGTTGTTTGTGACGGAGTCCTAGGTTAAATCTGGAAATCTGAAAATGATGATCCTTATGAAACAGCCAAGTTCCTTAATAGGTCATTGAAGAGGCTTGCCAGAATCTGGGCCCATCAGCCCTGTAGCCTTGGCAATTCATACATAGTGAGAGTTTAGTTTGGACTATCTACTTTCAGACTCACTAGGAGAACGTAATTTTTTTTAAAAAATGTTGCCATTTGAGTGAAAACATGCAAAACTCCTTTCTGTGGAGACATTTGCTGTGTTCAAGATTGCTTTCCTCAAGTCTTCTCCTTAAAGTGAACAAAAATACTTTTTATTGTGAAAAACAGTTAAGTGAGAGTATAGCTTACACTCAAAATGGCTGACAAAACCTCTCATTTCCTGTAGAACAACAGCCTCCAGAGGAATCAATCCAAGGTGCTTACATCTCTATACAAAGAAATGCTGAAAGATAGAAAAGGAATCATTTTCATATATTTACACCTAATAAACAAGAAAGAAAAAGAGTTGTAGTTTTTGAATATTATGCAAATAAACATTTGTAGCTGTTCAGCTCGAAATGTGGAATCAGAAGATAAAAATGATTCTTATGAGAAAGAAACAAATCATGGCAAAGCTGTTCAGTAGAATGGCTCAAAAATCAGTTTGGATGAAATAGCTACTAACTTAACTGGGGATCTAGAACATCGAGACTGGTAATTTTCTAGTTTATTGTAAAAACACCTTCTTCTTGGGGTGCCTGGGTGGCTCAGTCAGTTAAGTGACTGATTCTTCATTTCGGCTCAGGTCATGGTCTCACATTTCATGGGATCGAGCCCCATGTGGGGCTTGGTGCTAACAGCACAGAGCCTGCTTGGGATTCTCTCTCTCCCTCTCTCTCTCTGCTCCCACTCCTCAATAAATAAACATTAAAAAAAAAACCCAGCTTCTTCTTGACAAGGACAAAACTAAGCATGGAGCCCTGTATTCAGCCCGCTTGTGATAAATACAGATTATGATAGGATAATTGAAAAAATTGTATATAAGACATTTTTCATAGAAACAGAATTTTCTCTGATATGTAATTTCTGAGGATGTTTACTTAAAAAAATCACAATAGGTGTTTGTAATTGCAAAGCAGAATGTAAATGTCTTAGATTTTGGAGTGTAAAAAAAACACCCCAAAAACCTGTTGAAAAATCCCTTTTTTGCCTCCTACCAGCTACTTCCAGGTCCCTCAGACAAGGCTCTCAACCCACAGAAACCTGTTTACAAAGCGTTTGGGATATGGGGGGGGGGGGGGGGGGTACTTGCTTGACAAACTCAACAAGGCCATCTGGAGGATCAAATGAAATAATTCACACAGAAGCATTTTTAAGCTGTAAAGTGTCACAAAGGCAATGTATTATTCAACTAGCAAACGAAAAGTGACCAGTTACACACCCTTAAACTCATCAGAGACACTGACTGGAGGTGGAGAATGTTTAGGACACCCTTCTAATCTCCAGAACCTTTCAATTCTGAAATATCTCCATTTTAAAGTAAACTATTTTTCGTTGCATTTCTTTTCCTCTTTTAATTTTTTAAATTCCTCTGATTTCCTTTCAACGTTTTATTGGCTTTAACAATATTTATCTTTCATATCGTGTAACATGTTTGCTGTTCCTCGTGGTGATCATATCACTTCTGGTCTCACCTTAAATCATCATTTATAGAGTCCCTGGTCTCTTTGTAACTGAGTGCCGACGTGACAATTGTTGTTCTGTGTTCCGGAAACACAGAGGTAAAAAGGCAGTGATCCCCCCTCATGGGGAGACATACACTTATCTCTCTCTGTCTCTCTCTGTCTCTCTCTGTCTCTCTCTCTCTCTCTCTCTCTCTCTCTCTCTCTCTCACACACACACACACACACACACACACACACACACACACACAATGCTAGGTAGCATTAAATACTATGAAGAAAGAGAAAGCGTTGGCTCAAAAATGATGGGGGTAAGGTGGAGGAAAAATTATTCCAGGCTGAGGGAAGAGCAAGGTGGCCAGTGTTGGTGTGTGAGGGTTGCAGAGACCGGGAAGGAGTTGAAGAGAGGCCAGTACCAATCACGAATACTTAGTCTCCCATGGATAGGAGTCTGCTTTATTCCGAGTGGATGGAAATCACTGAGGGGAATATAGGATAACGATACAATCTCATTCATACCTGCTCAGTTCACGTGACTGCCAGCCATAGGCCATCAGACTGTGAGCGCTGAAACGGGAAGTTGCAGTTTCTTTACCCAGTTCTCAAAATCAAAGCCAATTGATAGACTGGGAGCCCACTGGCAGAAGGGGAGGTCAGTTCGCCTTGAAGAACTGCCATGGATTGTGTCTTGAATGGATGGATTGAATGGACGGTTTGTGTCCCCTCAAAATTCATGTGTCAAAATCCCAGTGCCCAATGCGATGCTATTAGGAGGTGGGGTTTTGGGGAGCTCAGATTATGAGGGTGGAGCCTCCCTGAATGGGATTGTGCTTTTATGAAAGACACCCCACAGAGCTTCCTACCATGTGAGGACATAGTGAGAAGTTGACAATGTGCAACCCAGAAGAGGCCCTTCATCAGAACCTGAGAATCTTGTACTTCCAGCCTCCAGGACTCTGAGAAGTAAATGTGTCTGTTGTTTATAAGCTGCCCATTCTGTGGTGTTCTTCTGTAGCAGCCCAAACGGATTAAGTCAAGAATGTTCCAGTTTATATGTTAAATATTCTCCTGAACTTTCCCAGAAGAGGCCAGTGGTCCTCTCGCAGGTAACAGGCTCCTGGGGACAAGGGATGCCCAGACTTTCCAACATCCAAGGCTGTCTGAGCTCTCAGAAATACAAGGAGAACCAAGATAGTATCATGGCCCTGTAGGTAGAGTGGGGCTTTTGGAGACCAGGTGATACATAGAGGTCTTGTCCAAGGCTGTCCCCTGGTGGGGCCAACACTAGGAATGATCATTCTTGGGGACATCCATGTGGCTGCTGAAGTCACTAAACTTGAGAGCAGGTAATAGCAACCACGAGAAAACTATGGAAACCCATCAGAGGACAAGGGGTAATAGCCAGGTGGTGGCCAGACTATTGCTATGGGGGACGGTAGCAATGGGACTGGTCTGATGATGTGGGCTTCAACAGCACTGGGATTCCTGAGGGAGTAGAAATGTTCCGGAGGCACGCGGCAAGAGGGCATTTACCTCACTCCAGACCCACTCTGGGAAAAAAAAATAGCCATCACTTTATGAAAGTATGAACGGATACATGGCACGGTGAGATGGTGACTGTGAAGTATCCTTCCCAGAAACACGTGTTTTGCCTCACAGGTCACTTAACCCTTTTGTCTGACAGCTTCCCAGACGGTTTTAGTGAAACACCAGTAACCACTAGGGCTCAGAAACAGAATGGAGACTGTCCACTCATTGCTGTTCAGCTTGAAGTCTAAAGAAAATGCTTTTCTGCCCCCAACCCCTGCCCCTGGTACCTCCTGGTAATTGAGAACATTAATGAGATAATGTTCATAGGGCTCTAAGCTCATTGGAAGGAAAGCGGTCCATAACCACAAGGTATCATTGCCTCTCTTGCCCAGGTGATTCTGCACAGGTGTTCCCTTCCTCAGCTTCGCTTTCATGATGCTTTGTCACACCCACAATGGGTGTCACAGCCGGATGGGAAGAGTCCTGGGTGAGGGGAATCTGTACCGTGTGTTCCTTACTTGTCTCCTGTTCCCGGAGCACATCTTGACTCCGGGTCTCAAGCAGGTGTGATGTGCCACTTGTCAACGACATCCCTGGCAAAGAGTTTGCAGAGACGACAAGAGGACTAGCCAGGCCAAACGGAAACCAGTCTATGGAATGACTTTCCGTTCAGTTTATGCTGCATCAACACAAAGATGCACACACAAACACAAATCTATTGGACGTTTATTTGTTCTCTCTCTCTCTCTCAATCGCTTCTCGGCCTTTTGGCTAAGATCAAGTGTATTTGTTCTCTCTCCATATGTAAACAGGTACATATGTATACACAGCAAACGACACCAAACCCTGCAAAAGGTCTAAGGCTGGTATTAACTCCCCACTCAAGTGCTGGTGAACCTTTCCGCCAGGAAGACCTAAGAGATAGATGTGTCTGCTTTTCTGTTCAGACCACTTTTGGCTGCTCACTTTTGATCTGTTTTGGTGTCTCTTGCTGCTTCATACGCCATCCTGATCCATGAGGATAATTTAACCTCTTGGCAACGCTCAACGTTGAGACTTCAAGGGATAGAGTTCTGCCGTGTTCTTTTTCCGTTAGCTTCTGTGTAGGTCATAGCAGTGCTGGAATGTCAAAAGGTGTGTGTGTCCTCTGACGCACACTGAAAAATTCCAAGCAGTGCTGCTCTCCAGACAGCCCCCAGATGGCCTGTCTCCTGTCTGCCTGCAGAGGTGGAAAGGACTGTCGTCCTCTGTGGCCTTGCGGGCGGGTGTTTCGCTTGGCAGGCTGGATGCTGCCTGAGAAGGTCAGTCTCTCCCCAGACTGGCGTGAACTGAGGGCACAGCGTGGGCTAGACCCTGGGTTCAGGCTGGTTGAAAGGCCACCTTCTTTTATGTGCTCTTTTTCTGTTGCACCCCACATCGTCCTCCTTAACCTCCGACCAAAATTGTGGTTGAAACTTTGTCGTTGCCTCCCTTGGGTTTCCCAGTTTCCCTGTCAGCTTCACTACATGTAGCTGATGGTTTATGCATTTCCCAGTATTTCCTAGAGCGAAGTTGTAAGAGTCAAATGCAGAGTATTCTAGCCTTAGAAGAAAGTAAATTCTATGCACTCCTGTACTCTTTGTAGATCTGAGCTGAGCAGCTGACTGATCATTTGAGGGGGGACCCTGAGTACCTGGTGAGGCTTAAGCTGGGGCACTAGAGTCTGTCTTGTCTCTCTTCCGACAGTGGCTTACACTTTCAGTACGTCCTGTCGTCTCTGTTCTCTCGGCCCGGCTTAATCTATGGGGGTTGCTCAGGATGTTCTCTAGAATGTTCTATCATGGCATCTCCAAAACATTTAGTCTCTCAGTGGCCAGTACTTGGGATTTCCATCTTCTTTCAAAAAAATTTTTTTTAACTTTTATTTATTATTGAGAGACAGAGAAAGACAGCATGTGCAGGGGAGGGGCAGAGAGAGAGGCAGACACAGAATCCAAAGCAGGCTCCAGGCTCTGAGCTGTCAGCACAGAGCCCGATGTGGGGCTCAAACTCACCAACTGTAAGATCATGACCTGAGCCGAAGTCAGACGCTTAACCCACTGAGCCACCCCGGCGCCCCGGGATTTCCGTCTTAAATGTGGTCTGCCTTGGGGCGCCGGGGTGGCTCAGTCGGTTGAACATCCAACACTTGATTTCGGCTTGGGTTATCATCTCGCAGTTGGTGAGTTCAAGCCCTGCATTGGTTTCTGTGCTGGCAGTGTGGAGCCTGCTTGGGATTCTCAGTCTCCCTCTCTCTCTGCCCCACCCCGTTCGCTCTCTATCACTCTCTCAACACAAATAAACATTAAAAAAAAATGTGGTCTGCCTTGTCTACAAATCCCAGGGTGGGGAGACATTTTGGGTGTGTAGGGCAGCCAGACTTCTCCATAGCGTTGAGGGCGGTGATGCCGAAGCAACAGCAACAACAGCAGCAACGACGACAAGAGCAGGGTTGGCAAACGTGCGAAGGGCCTGGCGTGGCTGGCAGAGGCGTTTGTGGAAGAGCTTAGTTCTTCCTCCCCCAGCAGCCACCCACGTGGGAGGAGAAGGGCCTCCGTTCTCAGGCTTTCCCGCCAGCCTCCGCTGACCAGGAAAGCTGGGTG
This sequence comes from Panthera pardus, assembly GCF_024362965.1. Classification (NCBI taxonomy): domain Eukaryota; kingdom Metazoa; phylum Chordata; class Mammalia; order Carnivora; family Felidae; genus Panthera; species Panthera pardus. Next base: position 15,982,708 of record NW_026526655.1, read on the forward strand.
ACAAAGGGACTCCAGATGTGCCGATGCTTCTCCAGCTTGGAAAGCAGCCCCAGTGGTGACCTGGGAAGTCACTTTGGCCACCAGTACCGCCAGATAGGCCTTTGATTTGATTCGTCCAAAATGTGTGATGACACTAAGATCCCCAGATTCTGTGCTAGGCACAGGATTCCTGAAGATAAAGATGGTCCAATTTGGCAGAATTTGGTGCTCCATTGGACTTGGGATGTGGAGCAAGGGTGGGGTAGAGGAAGACTCCAAGGTGTCTGGCTTAGGCGATTGGGAGGCAGGTGATGATGTTAGTGAACAAAGGGACCATAAGAGGAGCAGGTTTGAGTGAAGCGCGGCTGGGAAGGAGTGGGGAGCCATATGTTTGTTTGGGTAGGTGTTGGCTGGAGCACGCCATAAGGCCGCCAAGCGGAGATTCCAGGAAGTGGTGGAAGCAGAAGTCCAGGGTTTAAGAGAGAGAGCTCAGAATCAGAAACTTGATCTGGGAGTCATCCATGTAGGTAGAGCCAGCTACTAAAGTTGCTTTGACTTTACACTTCCTAATATGGAGTAAGGGAATACATATCTGCTGTGCAGGAACACAAATGTGTGTCAGTTTTGGACTCTGGTTCCTTGCACAGAGCTCCTAAAAGCATTGAAATTTCCTAGCTGATAAGAAGGGCACCAGGAACATCTTCTGTTCGAATATCTGTTCCTTGATTCGGTTCCTGACGCCAATCTCCTAAATCCCTTGGAATTCCCTAGGTGATAGGAGGGTCTTTTGTTCTATCCAGGCGATTCCTGGTGGGCTATTCAATGGCTTCAGGATAGGGGCTTGTCAGCAGAAAGACCCAGCCATGATTAGAAACTTGGAACTATCCACTCCACTCTCCACACTCCAGGAAGGGGAGAAGGGCTGGGGCTGAGTTAATGATCAATTATGCCTATGTAAGAAAGCATCCATCAAAATCCCCAAAGTACTGGGGTTGGAGAGCTTCTGGGTTGGTGAACATATCTCCATGCTGGGATTGGACAGGAGCTCCTGGTAAGTAGTGTCAGAATTCAGATAAATTGCAGGACACTCAGCTGGTATAAAAGAATTGCTTGATGTGTGGAAAACCCACACATCTGGGGTCAGAAGTACTGTGTGTGAGAAAAGCAGAACCACAGGAGTGTTTTTCCTTTACGTCTTCCCTGACAAATTCATGGGGTCACTGAAATAATCAAATGACATAATTTACATGAAAGTATTTTTAGCATGCGAAAGAATGCAATTATATGATATAAATAGTATTGTTTGATCACTGTGTTTATAATATGACAGTTTGGAATGTGAAGTGACAGAAGATGAAACCCTTCTGTCAAAGAGCTTGCAATTAATGAAGCGTCTGGAAAAAAAATCCCCATGCCTTCAAAACAATGAGGAAGTTTCTAGGATTTAGATTCTTCTAAAATTTGGGAAGAGAGGGGTACAACGTGGGGAATAATTCCTGGTGGGGAAGTGATAGTAATTGAGCTCCACTTCATGATCAAAAGTCCGTTTCCAGGGTTGTACAAGTGTTGGAAGAAGACTTTGTTTGAACTGAATGACTTTTTGAGGCTCCCTTCCATTGCGCAGGCAATTTATAGGATACCTCCTGTATTTGGAAGATGGTCACTTGTGAAAAACCTTGAAACACCCAGTCAGTGCCTTCTCCACAGGGATTGATAGTATCTGTTGGCAAAGCATAAAAGCCATAGCCAGGACTGCCTACACAATTTGTGAGGCTCAGTGCAAAATGAAAACATGAGCCTCTTGTTTACAAATATTTGGGAATTTCAAAATGGTGACAGAGCGTGAGGCCCTGTGCTACTGTAGAGGATGCCTACACATGAAGCTGTCTATAGTGTTTCTGGAATCTACTACGGGGATGTCACCTGGTTCACAATTTGAATTGAGGGGAAGGTCTCGAGTCTCCATGCACTCAAGGAGAAGCTGTTAAACCCTTGCATCAAGCGTCTCTTCTGTGTTGGGCCAGCCCAGGTGCGGGCACAGAGAACAGGAGAATAGATAAACTCTCTTCTCTTGAGGAGTGCATTTGCTTGCTTAGTAAAAACAAAACAAAACAAAACACACATATATAAATATATATCATTTGTAATATATATTTATAATTAAATACATATAAATATATAGATATTATTGTTTGGTCTCTGTGTTTATATGACACCTAGCATGGAATGTAAGTGAGAGAAGATGAAATCCTTCCCTCAAAGAGCTCGCAATTAAAGAAGGCTTTAGAAAAAATACCTGTGCCTTCAAAAGAATGAGGAAGTTTCTAGGATTTGGATTCTACTAAGATTTGGGTGGAAGAGAGGAGTATATGTTATACACACACACACACACACACACACACACGTGTGTGTGTGTGTGTGTGTGTGTGTGTGTGTGTGTGTGTGTAGACACAATGTATACTCTTGTCCGGGAGGCCTTTCCATTAGCAAGACTTCCCCAGCAGCACATGCCATGATGCAGTCATGGTAATGAAATACTGGTTCCCTGGCGGGCAGCCAGGTGGGGCCATGACAGTTGAAGCCCCGCCTGGTCCCTCTGGCTAGGAGCACTGTATTTTCTATGCATGCCACTGTCTGGGCCATGTCAGGGAGCCCTGTGCTCCAGTGCAATCTTCTCTGGCACCAATGTTGCTCAACCACTAGAACTCTCCCACCCATAGTCATGTCCGCCCTTCCTCCAGGGACTTCTTGTGGTATCTTATCTCTTTTCGTTGTCTTTATATTATGGCATCTTGGGGCTCGCAACGAGGCCGGGACACAGGAACCATGGTCAGTGGGCCAGGCCACAGCCTCACAGAGCATATTTCTATAGCTCTTTCATCTTTTTAAATTTAGGCAAGCATTTGAAATCTAGAAGGGATTTGGCCAGTCTTTTTTTCTTTTCCTTCCAGAAGAGAGAGACAATGTTAGGACCAGCCTGAGGAAGGTGATGACTGTTAGACCAGGTCCTTTCTCTGCTTCCTTTCACCTCCCTCTGCATCTGGAAGACGTGATTCTGCCCTGCGCATCCGCTCCCTTCCTTCTTTCCTCTCTCCTTCCTCCTATCCACACCCTCTCTCCCCACATGGCATTGTCTAACCTCTACATGGCTTTGTCCCTCATGGGACCCCTTTCCTCAGGCTGAGCTTTGCCATCGGACCATTAGTCTACTTTGAGAGAATTTAAAGGCCACAGACCCCCAAAACCTAGCGCTGAATTTATTGTTAGGGGTGGTGTTGGCTTCAAGTTGAGAACTGGGAGAAGAGACTTCTCAGAGGCATCGATGCCCCAAGAACTTGGGCCTCTGTCTCTTTTTCTTTTTTTAAAATTAAGAAAAATTTTTAATGTTTGTTTATTTTGAGACAAGAGAGAGCACGCTTGCAAGCGTGAGCAGGGGAGGGGCAGAGAGAGAGAGAGAAAATCCCAAGCAGGATCTGCATTATTAGCACAAAGCCGCACTGGACCTCACAGAACTATTACATCATGACCTGAGCTGAAATCAAGAGTCTGATGCCTAACCTAGGTGGTGGGTTGTATGCATGTATGTATGTATGTATATATGTTGCAACTGGGCCTCTCTTGAAGAGTTTGATTTTTAATCTGATGTAAATTGTGTAACTGTTTCCCCTTCTGAATGGCTTGCTGAGAACCAAATCTGCCTGTGATTGTACAAGCTTGCCTGGTATTCAGAAATATTTTCTAGAAATAATTTGACCGAACTCTACCAAAATGTATAGGGCTTTTTCATCGCATGCAATTGGAATACTAATCTTTTCCTTAATTTCCCCTATGAATTTCTATTTCTCTATTGATGTGGTATTTGTAAATGTCTTCAGAGAGGTAACATAATAAATAAATATATTCATGACCTAATGCATAAATAGAAAGTAAATGAATTTCTAACCTGTCTTCAAAAACCTTCCCCCTTTTCTTTTGTTGTGTGCCCCCCCTCCCCCATTCTCTTCCCATTGCACCTGTTCCACAAACCCGCCCCAAAGACGGGAAACGCGAAGAAAAAAAAAAAAAAGCCCTATAGGTTCCTGAGTATTTGCTGGAGAATAACCGAAGAACACGTGACTAAATCATCCAATCACAACAGTCGTTGCCCCGTGTCTCGTGGGTGGCTGGCTGGTGTTTTGCAGGAGGAGGCAACAGGTGCACAGGGGGGGAACGAAAACCCCACGAAGGGGGAGAAGGAGGGTTGTCTTTGATCAACCCCAGGCATCTCCCCGTTCTGGCCACAGGTAGAACGTGCTGCTGAGGAGGCAGGTGGGGCTTCTGTAGGAGGCTGTGGAAATTTCTGACAACTGTGAACAACAGGATAGACAACTCTGATTTTAAGATAACTTAGTCCCGAGTCTGTGATCAGGAGCTGGGAGAGGAATGTGATGAACCTTTAGAACGATGTCAGCCTCACAATTTATGTGCTGGGGGTGGAGCCACACTCAGCTGTAGATGATATCCCGTGTGGCCTGTCCCATAAATTTAAATCTTGCTGCTGATACAACGTACAGGGCAGGTGCCTCGCAACTTTGTGCAACAGCTCCGTTTCTGGGCATTTCCATGTAAATTGAGCCCTTGTGCAGTAAATGGTGTCATTTAACATACAGCTGGGCAGCTCTTAGTTCAAAAGAACCTCGGAGTGAATCCTTTTGGAAGTCACGATTCCTCTGTGACTTAAGTCTTCACGTTTGAATTTATATTTTCTCTTAATTTGGGTTATAACTTAGGATTTCCTTTATAAATTTTCACTTAGTGTAAGTAAATAAATTAGTGCCTATCCTATAATATTTTCCCCAGGGGCAAAATGGTCATAGCTGTGTCATATTTGTAATAATATTTTAAGTGAACGATTTAATCATAGCCTTAGGAGAGATAAGGATGTTGTGAAAGGTTTCTTCTCATTAGCACTTATAAAACAGAGACAGCCAGAGTCTAGTTTGTTCATCTAAGAAGGGCTCGCCTGGCTATCGCTCTGGGCTGTGGTGACTTCTTTGACGAAAGCCCACAGAGGACTGTGGGAGATGCCACAAGAAGAAATTGTACCTTGATTCAGTCACTTCTCTTAAAATCACTGGTCTCTTAAAATCACTGAGTTTCAATTTCCTCAGCTTAAGAATGGGCTAAAATATTACATAGGATCTCTGTGAAAATATAGAAGGACAATTTTCATAACACTTTATGAAGAGCCAAGTACAAAGCATGTATTAGTCATTGATCGACAACAGGGTGGTTTTGTTTGTTTGTTTTCGTTTTTCTTTTTCTTTTTTTTTAAATTGACCCCTGCTTTTTGAACAGTGGTTTCCTAGAAGACTCTGATTCAGGCTTTTGTAACTGAGCCTACCCGGCTGTTCTGCAGGTTCCCTGGAAGCGAGCAATGGTCCTTAGAAAATACGACCTTTGAAAGCGCGTCCAGTAGAAAGATTTGTAGAGAAGAGAAAGTTCGCCCTCTAGTGTGGCCCTTGAGAAAGACAGAATGTGAATCTATGAACTAGTCTCAATGTGCTTTTTAAAGAGATTGCTCTCCGAATTAGTATTTTAGTCTGCCCTTGGAATTGAAACCCTCACTTCCTCACTAACTTAGCTTGGCCACCAGATAGTCACTCGATTGTTCCTCAAATGATCTATTTATGTTTTATAATAGTGAATATTCTGCTGACTTTTAAAGCCGTTGAAGACAAGTAACATTTTCAGAATTAGTTCCCTTTTATCCTACCAGGTGGTATTTTTATAGTCAGAGTTGAAATGTGAATGCTAAACAGAATCCTGCCTTGCCTTATTTTGCTTTGATTTAATTTTTTTTTTTAATTTTTTTTTTTAACGTTTATTTATTTTTTGAGACAGAGAGAGACAGAGCATGAACAGGGGAGGGGCAGAGAGAGAGGGAGACACAGGATCAGAAGCAGGCTCCAGGCTCTGAGCTGTCAGCACAGAGCCCAACGCGGGGCTCGAACTCACGGACCGTGAGATCATGACCTGGGCTGAAGTCGGACACATAACCCACCAAGCCACCCAGGCGCCCCTGCTTTGATTTAATTTCAAGTTAAATAACCTCAGTCAAGATTATGAACTATAGTGGCTGACGCTGTGTGTTGTAAAGGACCCTGCTCCTGGTGGGCAGACAAATGGCAGGGAAATGAACGCTGTCATAATTTCAGAGTAACGATAGGCATTTAATCACATTAGCATACAATACACTGACACGTGACATTTTTTTTTTCTGTGGCATTACTGGCCGCTCATACTGTTTTAAATTGACCTGGGTGCATTTTCTCCAAGCTTTGAACTTTATGCCAACATCTTCCATTCCCTTTTTGGAACACCTCAATAAAGAAAACATAGCAATGTAAGTTTCATAAGGTTAAATGTACAAATATTTCACTATTTTTCTTTTTTTTAGAATTAAAAAAAAATGTATATCATTTGAGAGAGACAGTGTGAGTGGGGTAGGGGCAGAGAGAGAGGGAGAGAGAGAAAATCCCAAGTAGGCTGTGTACAATCAGCACGGAGCCTGATGTGGGGCTTTGTTATGATGTGGGGCTTTGTTATCTCACGATGGATTACTGCTGGGCCCTTATTAGGACTTGGTGGGTCTGATAAGTCTCAGCTCATAATGAGTCATTCTGGTGAAATGGTTACTTGTGGTCCCATCTCTAGCAGGGTGAAGCAGCCTGATGGAGATGTATTTATTTATTTTTTAAATGTTTGTTTATTTTTGAGAGAGAGAGAGAGAGAGAGACCGACCAAGTGTGAGCAGGGAGGGGCAGAAAGAGAAGGAGACACAGAATCTGAAGCAGGATCCAGGCGCTGAGCTATCCTCATAGAGCCGCATAGAGCTGTCAGCACAGAGCCCGACACAGGGCTCGAACTCACCGACCATGAGATCTTGACCTGAGCTGAAGTCGGATCCTTAGTAGACTGAGCCACCCCCAGCTGCCCCAGTGAAATATACATATTTTTACATGCTTAAGGAGATGTGAGCTCCTAAAACATGGGAATTTACTCTGTGATGAGAGTGACCAAGGTACTTTTTGACTTTTGGGCTTTTGGACTCCATCTCAGGATGGGTACTGGTTGTTAGTGGAGCCAACCAACCCTTAGAGGTTTGGAACTTTCAGTCCCACACACCTGACCTCCTGGGAGGAGGGGAGGTGCTAGAGATTGAGTCGAATCACAACAGCCAGTGACTTAATCAATGCAATATAGCCACCATCAAAACTCAAAAGGGTGGGATTTGGAGAGCTGCTGGGTTGGTAAGCACATGGAGTTTTGGGAGTGGCACACAGAGAAGCATGGGAGCTCTATGCCCTTTCCCTATACCTTGCCCTGTGCACTTTTTCTTCCATCTGGCCATTCCTGAGTTATATCCATAATAAACTGGTAATCTAGTAAGTAAAATGTTTCTCTAAGTTCTGTGAGCTGCTCTAGCAAATGGACTGAACCCAAGGAATGGGGTTGTGGGAGCCTCTGACCTATAGTTGGTTTTTCAGAGGCACAGGTGACAAGTTGAGCTGGTGACTGGCATTTGACCTGCAGGAGGAGTGGGCAGTCTCATGGGACTGAGCCCTCGACTTGTGGAGTTGATGCAATCTCTGGGTGGTGTTGGGGATTGAGGTGAATTGTAGGACACCCGGCTGGTTGGAAACCACATCTTAGCCAACACATTGGATTTAGGTTTTGGAGCCTATAGCACATCTTTCGCATCTGCCACCCTCCAGGGGGTACAGCATTGCTTTGGATTTATTTTCTTGGCCAGAGGGAACTTGTGTTCCCCTCTTTGGTAGCCCTTATCCCTCAGAACAAAGTAAAGACTGCCAAGCATGTTGATCTCATTTATACATTTTGGGATGGGAGAAATGGCACAGAGAAGGTCTGTAGACCCATTGTGACCGCCCGTATGCCAAATGTGGTCAGAATTCTATTTATTACATGGCTTCTACATGGCCCAACTCTAACAGGGAAGAAGCCTGGGATGCCTCAAGGGTCTGGGTCTTAATTTCTGATCTTGTGTTCAATAATTCTTTTTTTGTTTTATTTATTTTGAGAGAGAGAGAGAGAGAGAGAGAGAGAGCGGGGGAGGAGGACAGAGACAATCCCAAGCAGGCTTCGCGCTGTCAGTGCAGAGCCTGACTTGGGGCTCGAAACCATGAACCGTGAGATCGTGACCTGAGCCGAAACCAGGAGGTGGACGCTTAACCGACTGAGCCACCCAGGTGCCCCAGTGTCCAGTCATTCTTGAGGTGTCCGGTTGTCCAGTCTCTCCAGTATGCAGTAACGCATAAGTGGCTGTGGATCCCTTTGCAGAAGGAGTGGGAGAATCATCAGAGTGTGTACTTGGTGGGACGTTGCAGGGTCCTTCCTTCTGGGAACCTGGTCATCAGTCAGAGGGTTCAAGGGCAGACAACCGGCTCAGGTCTGGAAACTGGGAATGGGATTGAGACTGTGTATGGGGGTGGCTGCCCTCCACCTGCTGGTCATCCCCCCTAGTTTTCTTCTGCTGGTACAGACTGAGTAGCATCTTTGTCACTTGTCCACTTATTTCCACCCAGGGCCACTTTATTCTCTTAACCATCTCCCTAACTAGTGCAGCTGGGACCCCATTGGCCGCCACTGCAATTTTGCCAGCCGTCCTGAGACCTTCCAGACTTCCGGCACCGAAGACGTACTGACAGATCTCCGTTGTCTTGGCATCCTACCATTGCATTGCTGTCAGGGCACCAAGTTCTGTAACAGCATCTCCTACTATCAGCCTGCAGAGGACAGCCACCACCGAGCTTCCTAGTGATGCTGGTGCCCTCTCACTGGCACGTTCCTATGGCCTTGGTGTGTGTTGTGTCCTCGGGTCCCTCCCCTGGAACTGACCATATGCAATATGTCCATTCCTGCGTATCCACTTCCCTGAGCCTTTTAATCCTTTCCTCCACCATCTGCCACCACGATCCTGGTCTTCGGGCATTGGCTCTTGCTTTTTCATGCCTCCGGGAGCAACGCTAGTAACGACTTAGCGCTCTCTCCTGGGATCATTGCCAGGGTGTTAAATCCTATCTCCTGGGACAGACCGATGGGATTCACTTGAGTCAACAATTTTATGTCCTGCCTCCCTTAATCAAGCATTCTCTGAATTCAACCCCAGGCATGTTTCTCCTGCTAGTGTAGTCTTTTTAGTCTTACCACTCCTTTGGGATATAGTCCTTTCCACCCTTATCAGCTCAACACATTCCCCAGCTGGGTCATGCTATGACTTAACCCTCATTATAAACTCGGTGGCCAGGATCCCGAGAGGGCACCTACCAGTTTTGTTTTTTTTTCTTTTTTCTTTTTTTTCAATATATGAAGTTTATTGTCAAATTGGTTTCCATACAACACCCAGTGCTCATCCCAAAAGGTGCCCTCCTCAATACCCATCCCCCACCCTCCCCTCCCTCCCACCCCCCCTCAACCCTCAGTTTGTTCTCAGTTTTTAACAGTCTCTTATGCTTTGGCTCTCTCCCACTCTAACCTCTTTTTTTTTTTTTTTTTCCTTCCCCTCCCCCATGGGTTTCTGTTAAGTTTCTCAGGATCCACATAAGAGTGAAAGCATATGGTATCTGTCTTTCTCTGTATGGCTTATTTCACTTAGCATCACACTCTCCAGTTCCATCCACGTTGCTACAAAAGGCCATATTTCATTCTTTCTCATTGCCACGTAGTATTCCATTGTGTATATAAACCACAATTTCTTTATCCATTCATCAGTTGATGGTCATTTAGGCTCTTTCCATAATTTGCAGTTTTGTTTCTAATACAATCTCTACAGAGCTTTCCCTGGATTCTAGACTCCTGGCTCTCCCTTTCCACAGGACTTCGCCTCAACTCTTGGGACACTTGTTGCATTACACAGGTTTTCCCCACTAGACTGTAACCACCGTGAGATGGGCAGGAGCAACCTTTGCTTTCTTCACTGATGTCTTCTCTCTGCCAAGGTCTCTGCCTGATATTTACCTATTTCGTGATTTGATTTTATTTTTATTTATTTTTTTAGTTTTAAGGCTATTTTAAGAGAGAAAGAGAGAGCGTATGCACATGCGCATGCACAAACGGGGGCGGGGGGGGGGGCAGAGAGAATCCCAAGCATGTCCACGCCGTCAGTGCGGAACCCGACTCGGGGCTCAATCTCACGAACAGTGAGATCATGACCTGAGCCGAGATCAAGAGTCAGACGCTTAACCGACTGAGCCACCCAGGAGCTCCGGACATAGATACTTAATGTGTGGCTTCACTAGAACAACAGGTACTGAGTGTTCACCACGGATGAGGCTCTGTTTAAGCTCTTCCATGTGCATTAGCTTATTTGACCTCCACCTTAATCCTCTGAGATAGGAACTACCATTGGTTCCTATTTTGCAGAGAAGGCTGTTAGCTTGCCCTCTCCTGTGTCCTCACAGCATCCTATACATTCCACCGTCATAGACAGTAATCGCTGCATCATGTACCTTGAGTTATTTTCTATCTTAGACTATGAGCAACATGTGTGTATGGAATCACAGAAATTCAATGAACTTTTGTATGTGTGTATTTGTGATGGAATGAGGGAACAAATTAAGTCACGGAAATTAACCAGAGGGATTTAAGCATTTTATAATTTCACTCTTTTTGGTACAGGCGTATCGCATTATACATTGTTCTGAATTCACGTGTGCTGTTAAAGAAAGGTCACAACTTTTAATTTGAGGTTCATTAAAGCCAGTATTACACTCACCTTTACAATCATCTGTGACTAGTAAACAAGCCGTATGTTTTATGGACCAGGATATGCAAAACTTTATTACACACGAGGAACATGCTTCTTTTATGCGTGCCTTCCTCTTGCAAATGCAAATCAATTTTTTATGTCTGTCAAATACCAGCACACATTCCAGTGATTAACAGCCCAGTGTTAATGTGATGAAAGAAATTAATTTTAGATGTGTTTGGAGTTTAAAGTAATTTGTGTAAAAATAAGATCCTGCTGTGATTCAACCATTTCCTACCAATCTGAAATACGCTGTCCTGGAAAACCCGTTATTGGCACATTCATCATAGATCACAGCTCATTATTTCAAGGGCTGACAAGTGTCTCATTGCTCGTTTATTAGGGAACTGAGCCTTAATCATATCTGTGGTTTTAAGAGTTTCTGTCCTATTAGATTTGTGACTTTTTTTTTACAGAAGAATTTTAAAAGGGAAAAATCTCCCAGACCTAGAAATGAAAAGATGATAATTTTATAGAGTATTAAAAAAGAGTTATAAGGACTCACCTACATAGAAAGGATGGGTCCTATTTTATTTTTATATTCTGATGAGCAAACTCATTTTTTTATTCCATTCAGTCACTGTAAGCACAGTTATATTCTGAGTTTGTAAAACTTCCTGCCTTCTAAAAATTTCACAACACTTGCTTTTCCTTTTTTTTTTTTTTTCTTTCTGGATTTTGTTAAGGATCAAATAGGCAAAATAATAAGTTAGAAACACAAAATCGAGAATGGATCTACACTACCCAAAACAGTACTTTCACAGCGTTGCTAAAACTTTTTTGTTTAATTATTTCAACAAATATATGAGCCTCTGCCATGTAATCTGTCACTATTCTGAGTGCCTTACCCATATCAGTGAAGAAAATGGCCACAATTGTGTGCCTAGGGGGAGTCTTACATTCTATTAAGACTAGACATTAAACAATAAGCATGATAAATAATAAAATTATAAACTGTGTTCGAAGGTGCTAAATGCTATGGGGGAAATATAGTAAGACAAGTAGGAACAGGAGTGTTGGGGAAGGTTGGCAATTTTAAATGGTATCACTCTTAACGAGATGCTGACATTTGAGCAAAGACTTAGAGTGGGAGTAGGCCTTGGAGCTATCTGGAGAACGTTCTAGATATAAGGAACAATGAGATCCAAAGCCCTTGTTTGGGTCCGTGTCTGGAATGTTGAAGGAACTGCCAAGAGGCCAGTATGGGGGGAGAAGAGTCATCAAGGAGGAAAGTCATCAGACATGAGCTCAGAGAGGGACCCAAGGAGTGAGACCAGAGAGGGTCTTGTGGGACATGATAAGGACTTTGAATTCGACTCTGAGGGAAATGAGGGAACCAGTAGGTCTAAGAAGAGGAATGACACTATCAGTCATGAGAATGACACTGCTGGGTTAAGAATGGACTGTGAGTACAGGGGTTGATACAGGGAGACGGGTTAGGAAATTTGCAACAATCTAGGTGCAAGATAATGGTGGCTCAGATCAACGAAATGATGGTGTAAGTGGTTAGAAGTGACTGGACTTTGGATATAACTTAAATGTAAGAACAACAGATTTTCCAAAAGATTTCGTATGGGATGCGATAAAAAGGAAGAAACGAAGGAAAGACCCAAGCATTCTGGCCTGAGCTAGTAGCAGGATGGGGCTGTCAGTAACTGAGATGGGTGAGACCGTGGCTTCCGGGTGGTGATGGTCATGGTGGGGGAGGGCTGAGGCTCAGTTTTGAATCCATTCAATTAGCCACACCTATGACACATTCAAGTGAAGAAGAGCTTGAGGAGTGATCCAGATAGGAGATCTGTCTTTGTAAACTATCATTATATAGATGGTAATTTAAGCCATGAGATTGGTTGAGATCACCTATAGAGGGAATGCAGATTAAAATGAGCAGAAGTTTAAGGACCTCTTTCATTCTGTATTTATATTTTATAGCTGACATGATCATTAGCTAGCGTAATGCAACAACAAGTACGACTGGCATAAGCAGCTTTAGAAACAAATGCACTGACTCCTGGGAAGGGGGAGACTCACCTGTTGAGAGCAGAATTGAGTGGGAGGCTGCTGGGTGGCAGGCAGGATGTTGTATAGAGGGGACGAAGAGAGTTGGTTAATCTGGTAAGGTGGTTAAGAGGAGATTATTTCAGAGGATTAAAAACATTTTTTTTTTAAGTTTACTTATTTTGAGAGACAGGCAGTGCGGAGGAGGGGCAGAGAGAGAGGGGGAGAGAGAGAATCCCAGGCAGGCTCTGTGCTGTCAGCACGGAGCCTGACTGGGGGCTCCAACTCACGAACTCTGAGATCATGACCTGAGTCAAAACCAAGAGTTGGACGCTTAACCAGCTGAGACCCCCAGGCACCCCCTAGGATTTTTACTTTATTGATGTAAATAAGCCAAGAAAGAGAATAACTTCTTCAACTTCTTCATTGGACCGCTTCTTTCAGTCTCTACTCCACGACAGACCCAGGCACAACCAGGGCGTGTGCTGATTTTCATCTCTTTGGCCTTCTATTCTCTGTCGCTCTGTAACTTCCAGAATGCATGGCTCACACACCCTTGCATTCTGGCTTCCGGGTGGGTTCTTCTAAGGGGAGGCACCTGTGGGAGACTGAGGGTGGGAGGACGAAGTCTGAAGACTACCTTGCCAAGACTGAGGAGGGAAGCCTGTCCCCCATCTTTGTTGCAATTCATTCAGTGTCTATGTCTTTCCACGACCACAGCTTCTGTCGAGTGGGGACTTCAACGCTCAACTGGGTTTCTGTCACCTGTTGTATAACGTTTCCTCCCCCTGCCCCTTCAGACCTAGGGGGCTGGTATTCGCTTCCTGTTGTTGATAGTCCTTTGGGGGGCTCACCACCCATTGTCCACAGCCTGTAAAAGTTCCTTCCTTAAGCTTTCCTCAGCTAAACTCTGAGAATGCCATCTGTCTTTTTTTTTGGTGGGGGGCGGTGCTGGCATCCTGGCTAATACAGGGGAATGGCTCAATAGAGTTGCTTTTAGCTATATAGTATTATAAGCTAATAAATATAAACTCCCGCTTCTTCCTCCTCTTCCTTTTTCCTAATATTTCTCCACTGGTTCATCTCGCAAGAGATCAAGGAGAAGTCACTGAGGAATTGCACATTAACCTAAGAAAAAAGAGTTCACAAAAATAGGATTCTTCTTATTATACGGGAAGATATAAAGACTGTCTATAAATAATATTTATTATTTGAGTTTGGACAATAAATGTCACCGAGTTATTCATCTCAGGAAAAGGTATTTGTTAAAAATGAGGCTCCAAAATGCCATCCCCGCTTGCAAATTTATGAGGAAGAAATTCTAGAATGTTGTTCTGCTGCATTACTCCACAAAATAGTTCTACGTACGGAGTCTGCAATAATCGACAACCACCATTCTTTAATTCGTTCAATAAACTTTTATTGAATATCTTTTATATGCCAGCCACAAAGATAAATAGAACATAATTACTGCCTCAAGGATTTTACGGTCTTGAAAGAGAGCCATATTGACAGATAGTTGTGATACAATGTGATAACTGCTTTGATTGAGGAGAATACAGGGTATGATGACACAGAGCGCCATTGAACAGAGGAAATCGGGAAGGGCTTCCCAACAGAGGTGGCACTTGAAGTGACTGCTGCAGGATGAGTAGGAGTTAGTTAAGGAGGGGGGCTAGAGGACAGGAGCTTTGGAAGGACGCTTGGTTTTGCAATCTATGATGTATAAATAAACAGATATGAATAAAGCCAAGGATGTGGATGGGATCTTCCATGGAAGGGGTTAAGAACAGAACCAGGGAGGGCTACAATACTGGTAGATTGGGACTATAAAGAGAAGCCAACAAGGGAAAAAGCTGAACAAAGGAAGAGGTTAGCAGAGAGGCTGGAGACAACCAGAAGAGAGCGGTGTCACAGATGCTGAGGGAAGGGTTCAAGGAATGAGCAAAGTCAGGTATGACTGTAAGATCAGGGAGACTGACCTAGGGATAGTTTGGATGGTGCGAAGTCGAGGAGTGGGATCCAGTGCGTGTACGTCAATGTTTTGGAGGGATTAACCGTGAAGGGAGTGAGAGAGATAAGGCCTAGCTTAAAGAGACACCAGGTAATTCAAGAATTTTCTCTGTGTTCAGAAAGATATAAATATGTCCAAATACTGTGAGAAAAAAAAGACAATAGAGCGGGATAGAGTAAGAATACAGAATAAAGGGAGAGCTACTATGAAATAAAATATATTCCCGCCCCGACGGAGAAAGAAGGGAATATTATCACATGCATGGACAGAGGAACTATCTCAACTATAAGGCACAAAAAGCCGACTCAATCTCCCTTGATCATAAGGAGAAAGTCCTAGGTTTACCTAACTGGGCAATCTTAGGACAGGGTCTAGGAGTTTATTGAATACTGTTCTTTCTTATCGCTCAGTTCAATTTTACTTAATTGTCATATATGCTGTTTCCATATGGAAGAAAGCTGGCACGAATAGAGCAAAGACTAAATTACCCTTACAGGGCTTTTTCTTTGCACATGAAAATTTATGTTTCTGGCTTACTCCATCAATGTTCTTCGGAGGTAATGCAGTTGGCCCAGGTTGGGTCACTTCATAACCTTGAACTAATGACTGTGACCAGGAGAGAGAATACTCTCATTTGCCGGGTCAGAGTCAGGTGCCGGCACTGAGAACCAGGTGAAGGTAAAGGTGGGATCGGCCTCCACTGAACCACATTTAAAAAAAATTTTTTTTTTAATATTTATTTATTTCTGAGACAGAGACAGAGCATGAGTGGGGGAGGGGCAGAGAGAGAGGAAGATGCAGAATCGGAAGCAGGCTTCAGGCTCCGAGCTGTCAGCACAGAGCCCGACGCGGGGCTCGAACTCACGAACCATGAGATGACGACCTGAGCTGAAGTCGGATGCTTAACCGACTGAGCCACCCAGGAGCCCCTGAACTAACTAGAATTTAAATAAAAATTTGAAAAAAAAAAAAAAAGGAGTAACTAGATAGGTTCTGACCAGGGACATGGGAAGGTATTGCTGAATTGTACCTAGAGCCCCCACAATTTAGTTGTGTGGGGGTGGCAAAGTTAGGTTGTACTAACACTCGCACTTACTTGTACTGACCCACATATTTAGCATTTCAGATGCTTTTTATTCCTTTTTGAAGATCCGGGTTTCCATCTGCAATTATTAGCTTTCTGCCTCCAGAACGTCCTTTAACACTCCTTGTGGTGGCGGTCTGCCTGATGACACATCCTTTAACTGAAGGTGTGGTTTTTGGCCTTCGTTTTAGGGGGATAGTTTCACTGCACGTGGGATTCTTGCTTCACAGTTTTGGTTTTTTTCTTCTAGCACGTTAAGGGTGGTGTTCCTTGTGTTTGGCTTTCCATTTGTTTCTATTGAAAAGTCGGTCGTCTATTATATTATTTGTCTCTGGTGTATATGTGTTGTTTTCCTCTGGCAGTTCCAAGATTTTCCTTTTTTATCCTGTGAGTGGGGTGTGTGTGTGTGTGTGTGTGTGTGTGTGTATACTTATCCTGATTAGAGTTTGCTAAACTTCTAGAATCTGTAATTCAATCTTGTTCATCAAATTATGGAACTTTTTATCTATTATTTTTCAATGGATTTTCAGGCTCCAATTCTATCATTTGATATTATCAACCAGATCCTTGAGACCTTGCTCATTTTTCCTTTCTCTGTTCTTATATTGCATGATTATCTCTTGACCCGTCTGCCTGTTCGCCGACTCTTCTGCTGCTATCTCTCATTGCTGTTAAGTCCATCTATGAGTTGTGCATTTCATCCATTGTACTTTTAGTTCTAGGATTTCTATGTTTTATACTATCCACTTCTTTAAAAAAACCTTTTTTTTAAATGTTTAAACATTTATTTATTATTAAGAGACAGAGAGAGACAGAGCAGGAGCAGGGGAGGGGCAGAGAGAGGGGGAGACACAGAATCCGAAACAGGCTCCAGGCTCTGAGCTGTCAGCATGGAGCCCGATGCGGGGCTCGAACTCACAAACCGAGAGATCATGACCTGAGCCGAAATCGGACACTTAACCGACTGAGCCACCCAGGAGCCCCTTTAAAAAAACTTTTTAAAATGTTTATTTCTGAGGGAGAGAGAGACAGAGTGCGAACCTGGGAGGGGCAGAGAGAGAGACACAGAATCCCAAACAGGCTCCAGGCTCCGAGCTGTCAGCACAGAGCAGAGCCTGACACAGGGTTTGAACTCACAAACTGCAGGAACATGACTTGGGCCAAAGTCGGATGCTTAACCAACTGAGCCACCCAGGCGCTCCTCCACTATCTGTTTCTTTGATGAGATTTACTACACACAAAAACTGCTCTTGAGGGCACCAGCTGTGCACATTGTATTCAGAAACTGGCTCTTTGCTGAGATCCCAGCCATTCTATTGTCAGATTTGGTCTATCTCTGGACTTCCTGTTAGGATAAAAAAACAAAAAACAAAAAAATAAGACCCAGTTAATTATTAGAGACATTGTAACTTGAGTTTTTATTATGCCGACCTTCTTGCTCTTATATAACTTTCAGATACAGACTATTCATTTCTGAGGTCCAGCATATCATAATATCTACCCTGTTAAGCACTGTGGAGTTCAGAGGCAGGACATAAGAAATCCCAGAAGCCCCTAGTTCTACTCCTAGGCTTAGCTATGGTCCCCTCTCCAGCATCTCACCCAAGAGCTTTAGTCTCTATTTGAATAGCTCCAGGAACGGGAAGTACGATGCTTTGATAAATCTTTTTTATTTTTGGACGACTCCAGAGGTTAGAAAGGTCTTTCTTAGATTAGGCTGAAATATGCTTTCCTGCCTTTTTTTCTCCATTTTTTTCTTAGGACCCATACTCTGCAGCAGTGGCTTTGGAGTCCTGGCTTTTTCCTTCTCTGGGTTTAGCACATTCTCTCACTTGGCACTGCTGTGTATGTGACACTGAGCAGACCCTTCTTGATGTATAGTGTTTAGAATTGAACACAGCACTCCCTGTGTGATCTGAGAAGCCCAATCTAGAGCCAACCCTGCTCTCTCAGGCTGTGACCTCTGTCTGCCATTGCTTGTTTTCAACAGTGTATTCATTGAATCCCACCTTGTCCTTCTTTCCTGCCTCAGATCTTTGGCTTGGGAAGTTTAGAAGTTTATACAAACCGAGGAGTTTACTATCTCAGATTTTCTTATGCCAATCCCTTTCCTCATTTCAAATTGTTTTTATGCCAAGTGCTGCTATTATTTCTATGCAGAATTTTTGACACTGAATTCTTAGAAACAATAGATCAACGGCCTGGTTAGAACTGATTTTGTGGAGGCCTTAAAACTGAGGACTGGGAAAAAAGAAAACACTACCTTTTCTATACTCTGAAGCATAACAAACTCAGAAATATTTTTGTTACCTTGTTAAAAAGTCTCTGCTTTTGGATAAAAGGTTCGGCCCTAAGCATTGAAGGATTCTTGCAGATGAATAGTTCTGTTGAAAGACTATGGCATGCATCAGAGTATTTGCCACATTCATTTATGTCCAGAAGAAGTCATAGTAATGTAAAAAAAAATTAAATATGCAAAACCGAAAAGCTACGAAGGAAATAGCGAATTTAACCTGCAAAAGAATGCAGGTGGTGAGCGGCTGGATGGTTATTTGCTTTGCCTATGTCTTCCGGGAGAAATATATTAAATGGGGTAGAGAACCTGCTCAAAGAGTAGACGCTGTTGAATTTGCCCTGGATTGACTCTCCCTATATTTGGTTAAGATTATGTATTTATCTGTTTCAGCCATCCCTCTTAGTCCATTATTGTTCAGGTCCTTCAGGAAATGAGATCTTCCCAAGGAAGGATCTAATGACCACATTCAGTAAAGGGAAAGTAATAGAATTTTTGCTGACTGTTTTTTTTTCCCCCTTTCACCATTAATGCTTCCTTATGATCGTAATGAAAACCCTGAAATATTAACTCGATTAAATGTTTTATAGTGAGAAGGAATTACCATTTTATAGAAGTTGAATTTCTGGCCCAACAGGGTTTTAGTGGGTTGGCGAACGTAAGAGAGGTGGTAAAAGAATCAATGAACGAAACACAAATCTCAAGGCGAGGACATTGGAGGGATTTTTAACAGTCATATTTTGTTCTGATTAACTCTCTTCTTCCCAGAAGCAAAAAGGATGTCCTTTGCTGGGGCAGTGCAGCGAGGACAATCTGTCATCTTTAATAATGCCACTTTTAATAAGAAAGCCATTTTCAGGCTCTTTTGTTTTAATTAGATGTTGGGTAGCTATCATCATATCTCATTCTATTCTTCCTTCAAGAGCTCGTATATTACAGCTTTTGTGGAAGTAGAAGTCTTATTTCATAGACAACTGTCTAAAGTCATTCTGGCTAAAGCATGTAACTTTTATATATTATTCATTAAAGGAAGAATTTTTTTATTTTTATTTTTTTTGTGGTATGAGTGAGCCTGCCCACCAGAGCAGATCAGGGGTGTGACTAGACCTGTATTGACCTGGCCAGTCATAAGCATTTTGGATTTATTTTGGTAGACATCAGAAGCCTTCACTAGTTGGAGGAAGGGAAAGGCTATAGGTTTCCTCCCCGACAGCCTTGCAACCATGTGGTGTCATAACTTCATACTCAAGTCTTTCCCTCAGGCAAGCAATTGTCCGCAGGCAGCCAGAAACCGACCACTGGCTCTCCCTGCTCTTGCGGTAGTGAGGTCCCATTCTCTGTCCTTCGGTCTCTGCCTTTCATGGTGGCAGACCCCCCCTGGTAGCAAGTTCTCTGTGCGAAACGTTCTCTGGAGGCAGATTCAAAGCTACTCCAACAGCAGGATTCAGCTACTCCTCACGTTGGAATAAGGTGACGGAATCCTTCCCGCAGCTGTGGAATTCAGGACGGACTTGGAGGCCAAGGACACCGCTGGGAGAGATGTCAGGCTGCTGGGCTGGCCAGATTCCTATAGCTAATCCGCTGCAGTTGAATAGCACTCATTTCACCCATGAAATATTATGTCTTTATTTTTTAAGCTTATTTTGTCTTCTGTGAGAGAGGGAGGGAGCAGGGGAGGGGCAGAGAGAAGGGGAGAGAGAGAGAGAATCCCGTGTAGGCTCATCACTGACAGCACGGAGTCTGATGCAGAGCCCAAACCCATGAACCGTGAGATCATGACCTGAGCTGAAACCAGGAGGTGGATGCTTAACCGACTGAGCCTCTCAGGTGTCCCCATGAAATATGGTTTCTGATATTCCTTATGCAGATATGTAAGCCTATAGGGCTGGCCTAGATAAAGATAGTTCAAGTGTTTGTGGTTCAAATGCTAGGTAACCATCGTGGGTTATTTATGAATCGGGCCGCTTAAATATTAGCCAGTTTTCAATCTATCTGTCTGTTTATCATGTATCTATCCTCATTTATCCTCTGTCATTATCAAAAACATAATCGTCATGATCAGGATCATCAAATCTATCCATCTATCTATAACTCACACTGTGTATAGACTAAATTATAGGTAATATAACATTAAGATCCATAAGGTATTAAATCACCATGAAGCTTCTACTTCCCTCTTGTTTTCATTGCTTTTCCACCCTCCCTCCCTTCCACTTCCTCCTCCTTTCCTCTCTCCCTTTTTCCTTCCTTCCATTTTTCCCTCTTTTCTTTCTCCAAATCTCTCTCTCTTTCGACAAGTGTTCATTGAACGAATTCTTGGAGAGTCAGAAGACCTGGGTTGGAAACCAACCATTATTTCTTTATTAGTATTAGGGTGACCATTGGTCCTGATTTGCCTGTGGTTGAGGGGTTCTCCAGGACCTGAAACTTCCTGTATTAAAATGAGAACAGTCCCAGGCAATCTGGGATGGATGGTTACCCTACTTCTAACCCTGCATTATTTCACTTCTATAGCTCAGGTCTCTTACCTTTAAAACAGGATGTGATAATACCTACCTAATAATGCTGTGACGAGAAACTAGTAAGCGTTTATATAAAGTGTGTGGAACATGATGTCACAATGTAGAGGACACTCACTGCATTTCCTTGGCATCAGCTTTTCCCCAAGGAAAAGGCCTGCTGGTTGGATGAATAACTTGATAGGCACTTAAAGTAGAGATAAAACAACCTGGAGGCATGTGCGAGGGGAAAAAGATGACACGTGAACCGTTCCCTAAGGGGGATTGGGTGGGGTGGCCACCTGGCTTTGTCTTGCTGGGTGAACTTCATGCTAGGGGTCTGGATAAGAGGACAATTTCTGGAGGCTCTATGCATGAAGAGCCTCATGTCACGAGAACTGAGATGCCTCGTGTGGAAGTGGATGAAGCCTTACGTGACGCGTGATGTATTTTTCTATCTTCCCTGTGAAAGTCTTCCTAAAGAACATGCATCGCGCCCTCGTGTGTTTGCGGTTACACCTTACTTTGGTGGTGATGGAGAACTGAGTGTCGCATCAAGAGAGACACAAGCCCAGAGGCTGCCCTCTGAAGGATGACAGCAGTGCCTACCTCGCAGGTCCATTGTGAGGATCACATGACCTTTTGTGCATGTGACACGCTGGCTAGAGAAAACCCGCTAAAACAGTACCTGGTACATTTTGAATACTCTGTAAGTGTTATTATTATTTTTTGTTTCATTATTAATTAATTAATTAATTATTATTATTAAATAGCCTGCTCTCAATGAACACTAACTTCCTTTTCCCTCCTCTTGGGCCTTGCTCCCACCCTCTGCACATCCCTGTTTTTAATTCTCTCTCAATATGGGATTAAAATCTAGATGCTGTTTTTGCAGGAACCTCAAAAATCCTGGGGAATGTTACCCTTGTCTGTGTTGGAGACACTGCCTCTCCTTGGCTCAGCAGGGTCCTGACAAAGTCTTTCTCCCGTGGGGACCAAGCTGATTATTTTCAGAGGCCCCATTTTCACTTCTTCAGAATTCCCCAGGCTTGGTCTCAGACATGGTGGAATCTCCTATATTTTTATAACTGCTTGGTTCTTTTTTTTTCCCTCTAAATTGGAGGAGAGGAAGTAAAAATAAATTTGGTAAAGACATTCCAGCCGACATGTAGAGCAGGAAAAATAAGTAATTTTTGGTAGTTATTGGCGTCCTGGATAGAAGCTAAGTCTTTTGACCTCCAAGATCTCATAGGTCAAGCATCCACATTCAGAGCCTCATGAATAATTGAAGTAATTACAGAGATAGTTCTGTTCGAAATCCCACTTGATTTATTCAGCTTCTGGTTGTCTCACTTCTGGGTTATTCATTCAGAACTACTTCTAGATAAAAATGACAGCTTCAATTACCCAAACCCCAGATCTGTGTATTGATGCTTATAAATTTGAGTAATTTAGAGGGTGGCTCTTTCAGTCAAACCCAGAATATATTGTGATCACATAGGAATCTCAAATGTTTTTATATCCTACCCCAAACTCCCCTTGTATAATGGCTAAGTTGTCACTAGACAGATCCAGGATGCTACCATTAAAAGCTTAAATGATGGTGAGTGAATCATACCCAATCAACAATGCAAGGTCAAGCTAGACTTTATATGGGACCTTTATTAGCCTTGGTAGAAAGGACCTCCAGGGACAGAAGGCACAAACATTATTTGGAAAAAAAATTAACTTTTCTTAGAAAAGGAATCTATCTGAACAATGACAACTACTGGGTACTTTTGTTTTTAAATAGCTATGTAGCACAATAGCTAAAGAATTCTTGCATAGGATTGGATGAGGTTATCTATCCATTCATGTTTTTCAGTGTTTAATGTAGATGAACTATTTTGGAGGTAATAAAAATGCTCTTTAAATATTAAACCTAATTCAGCAGTCAGAATAGTTTTCTTCTGCTGTGTTGAAAATCAACCTGGCCATTCATGCATGCCTAAAGTCAGAATTTGTGACATCCCAGAGAAATACGGAAACACGGAAGGATCTGTTAAGTGCTTCCTTATGCTTGTATACAACAATAACAGAAATAAGCATTTTTATACTTTTAGTTATATAAAGTTATATGCAAAATGGGGCTCATCTTCACGTATAGAAAAGGATCTATACTCAAAATATTTGTTATTCTCAACCACTTTCTTTTTTAAAAAAAATTTTAATGTTTATTTATTTTTGGAGAAAGAGTACAAACAGGGGAGGGGCAGAGAGAGAGGGAGACGCAGAATCCGAACCAGGCTCCAGGCTCCAGGCTCCTAGCTGCCAGCACAGAGTCTGATGTGGGGCTTGAACCCACGAAGCATGAGATCATGACCTGAATCCCTTAATGGACTGAGCCACCCAGGCGCCCCTCAACCACTTTCTAATAAAGTCATCCTAGCAGGTTTGACTTACACAATCGTTCTAATGCTTCTCTCTCTCTCTTTTTGTTTATTTTTAATTAACTATTTAATTTTATACTTTAGTTAACATATAGTGCAATATTGGTTCAGGAGTAGAATTCAGTGATAGTGATTCATCACCTACATACAACACCCAGTGTTCACCACAAGTGGCCTCCTTAATGCTCATCGCCCATCTAGCCCATCCCCCACCCATCTTCCTCCATCAACCTTCAGTTTGTTCTCTATCATTAAGAGTAGTCTCTGGTGGTTTGTTTCCTTCTCTTCCTCCCCCCTTCCCATACGTTCATCTGATTTGTTTCTTAAATTCTACGTATGAGTGAAATCATATGGTATTTGTCTTTCTCTGATTGACTTATTTTGCTCAGCATAGTATACTCTAGCTCCATGCACATCGTTGCAATCTCTCTCTTTTTAAATTATTACTTTATGTCTTAGAGAAGTTTTAGGTTCACAGCAAAACGGGGGCAAAAGTCCAGAGAGTTTCTACAAACCGCTGCGTGTATATCTGCATAGCTTCTCTTATTACCAGAATTTCCCACCACAGTGACACATTTATTACAATTGATGAGCCTACAGTGACACATCTTAATCACCCAAAGTCCATAGTTTACATTAGAGTTCACTCTTAATGTTGTGAATTCTCTGGGTTTGGACCAATGTATAATGACACGTACTCACTATTAAAGTATACATAATTTTTTCACTGCTCTAGAAATCACCTGTGCTCAGCCTATTCAACCCTCCCCATACCCCAGCAAGAAGTTTTGCCTTTTCCAGAATGTCATACAGTAGTTTAAGTCATATGGTGTATAGACTTTTCAGATTGACTTCTTTCACTTAGTAATATGCACTTAGTGTTTCTCCATGTCTTTTTATGGCATGATAGCTCATTTGTTTTTAGCAATGGATAATATTTCATTGTCTGGACATACCACAGTTTATCTATTCACCCATCGATAGGCATCTTGGTTGCTTCCACGTTTTGACAATTATGAATAAAGCTGGTATAAACAGCTGTGCGCAGGTTTTGGTGTAAACATAAGTTTCCAACTCCTCTGGGTAAATAGCAAGGAGCACAATCACTGGATTGTATGGTGGGGGTATATTTAGCTTTGTAAGAAACTGCCAAGCTGTCTTCCACAGTGGTTGTACCATTTTGCATTTCTACCAGCGATGAATGAAAGTTCCTGTCGATCTGCATTCTCAGCAGTATTTGGTGTTGTCCGTGCCATTTTAATAAGTGTGGAGTAGTACCTCGTTGTTTTAAGTTACATTTCCCTGAGGACTTACGATGTGGAGCATCTTTCCATACATTTGTTTGTCATCTGTCTGTCTTCTTCGGGGGAAGTCTTTTGCCCATTTTCAAATGGGATTTTTGTTTTCTTTTCTTTCCTTTTTTTTTTTTTTTTTTTTTTTTTAGTTTTTATTTTTTAAATGTTTATTTTTGAGAAAGCAGTTTTTAAATTTAAGCAGTTTTAACTTCAATCAGTTACAAAGTCCAGCTTAATAGTTACTTCTTTCAGAGATCAACCTTTGACGTTGTATCTAGAAAGTTATTCCCTTACCCAAGATTATCGATACTATCTTCTGGTAATTAGGTAGTTTTACATTTGACATTTGAGTTTGGGATCCATTTTGAGTTACTTTTTGTAAAAGGTCTATGTCTAGATTCATTTTGTTCCATGTGACTGTCCAGTTGTCCCACTTGTTGAAAAGATGATTTTTGCCCCATTATGTTGCTTTTGCCCCTTTGTCAAAGATCAGTTGACTGTATTTATGTGGCT
This sequence comes from Panthera pardus, assembly GCF_024362965.1. Taxonomy (NCBI): domain Eukaryota; kingdom Metazoa; phylum Chordata; class Mammalia; order Carnivora; family Felidae; genus Panthera; species Panthera pardus. The sequence continues at coordinate 16,007,621 of NW_026526655.1, forward strand.
TTATTTATAGGCTTCATATTCTGTTCCGTTGATCTGTTTGCCTCTTTCTTTTGCCAATAGTGTCTCTTTTTTTGTTGTTAAAAACACATTTTGGTTTGATACACCTCCTCCTAAAAAGGCAAACAATTTGTGAGTGATGAAATTTTACTTGCTATGGAAAACTAAAGATCTATTAAAAAAACTGGAAGACAAAAATGTGTTTGGGGGACTATCTTTCATGTCTGTAAGGAATGTGATTTTATCAAGGGCTCCATAATCAATATTAATACAAATGAAATACAACAGATTGATTTCCCTGACAATTCAGTCTGAGAATTATATAAATATTTCTATTTTTATCAGGAATCTGCTTAACATGTTGGGGAATACTAAAAGCTATAAGCATCAAGAGAATGAGAAGACAAGCCATAGACTGGGAGATAATATTTACAAAAGGCACATCTGATAAAGGACTAGTATCCAAAACATACAAAGAACTCTTAGAACTTAACAATAAGAAAATAAACCGCCTGAGTAGAAAAATAACAAAAGACCGAATAGACATTCCTCACCAGAAAAGATATACAGATAACACACCAACATGTTAAAAGATGCTCAACATCATATGTCATCAAGGAATTGCAAATTAAAATGAGATACCACTCCATTCTGATCAGAATGACTAAAACGCCGAACACTGACAACACCGAACGCTGGCAAAGATGTGGGGCAACAGGAATGCTCATTCCTTGCTGGTGAGAATGCAAAATGGTGCAGCCACTTTGGAAGACAGTTTGGCAGTTTCTTACAGAACTAAACACATGCTTCCCATGTAATCTAGCAATCGCCCTCTTTGCTATTTACCCAAAGTTGTAGGAAACCAACGGCCACACCAAAACTGTGCATGGTTGTTTACGGCAGCTTTATTAAAAATTGTCAAGATTTAGAAGCAACCGAGGTGTCTTTCGGTAGGTAAAAGGATAAATAAACTGTGATGCATCTAGACAATGGAATATTGCTCAGCGCTAAAAAGAAATGAGCTATTAAACCATGAAAAGATATGGAGGAAACTTCAATGCATATTCTTAAGTGAAAGAATTCAATCTGAAAAGGCTCCATACTATATGGTTCCAACTAAATGATGCTTTGGAAAAGACAAAGCTATAGACAGAGTAAAAAGATCCATGGGGACGGTAAAAATGCCAGCGGTACCAGGGGTTAGAGAGAAAGATGAATAGGCAGAGCACAGAAGACTTTTAGGACAAGGCGATTATGCTGTATGATAGTATAATGGTCGATACCTGTCATTATATATTTGTCCAAACTCAAAGAATGTACGACATCAAGAATGAACACTAATAATGTAAACTGTGTTGGTGACAACGGTATGTCAGCGTAGGTTCACAGACTATAAGAAACGTACCACTGTGGTATGGGATGTTGATAGTGGAGGAAATTGTAGACGCGTGGGGACAGGGGGTATGTGGGAACTCTGTACTTATCCCTCACTTTTGCTGTGTACCTAAAACTGCTCTAAAACAATAAAGTTTACTAATTAGAAAAAGAAAACAACTACTAAGCATAAATTTATTCTAAAATCTTCTTGAGAAAAAAAGAATATATATAGCAAGGGTGTAAATATGTCATAAATTCTATTCATAAGTAAAAACAACATTCTCTTTAGTGAGCTATATTTTGGCTGGCATTATACTGTAAACTTAGGATATTTAATTAATGCTAATTATAACAATATATTGAAAGGAATTTATAAGCGACAAATTATGTCTTATGTCTATATTTCCTCTTTCCCATTCTATTCCTTTTTTCTTCTTTCCTTCTTCTTCCACTTTCTCTTATCCTCATCCTTCTTTCATAATAAAGCTAAACTTTCAGTGTTTTAAAAATGGGAACATGCATGTTTGCATTTTCTAATAAGAAATGAACCCATCCAGGGGCACCTGGGTGGCTCAGTCAGTTGGGCGTCTGACTTTGGCTCAGGCCATAATCTCGCAGTTGGTGGGTTCGAGCCCCGCGTCGGGCTCTGTGCTGACAGCTCAGAGCCTGGAGCTTCCTTCAAATTCTGTGTCTCCTCCTCTCTCTGCCTCTCCCATGCTCATGCTCTGTCTTGCTCTGTCTCTCAATAATAAATAATAAAAACGTAAAAAAAAAAAAAAAAACAAAACAAAAAAAGAAATGAACCCATCCAAAATCTCAGGAGAAAGATCTTGTTGAAGACTTCTCAACCAGAAGTCCATGTAAATATGCATACTTTTCAGAAGGCTCATGCTTTGTGGTTTTTTTGTGTTCTTAAAATAAAATGACATGTTGGGAATTGGATACAAATAGCTCATCTAATGAGCAACTCTGTCCTCTCTTGAGTACCATGAGGATAATCAGGGAAGTGACCAATTATCTTGGATTAATGATATCCACTGTAAAAAAACGGGTAGTTTTTCAGTGCATATGTGCGCATGTTTGTTGGAAGAGGAGACTATATGTGACCTGACCCAACTTTTCTTATACTTATGAATCTATGCTTTAGACTTTTCAATAGTGTTTTATAAACTGTAAGTTTTGACGTATTAATGGGTCATAAAATCAACTGAGTAGATTGCAACCAGTGCTTTTTTTTTTAAAGATTGAATAGAAATTATCAGAATATATGGCCCTTAGGAAGGGTGAGTAATAAACCATGAAACTTTAGTTTCAGGGCTAGTTATTGAGTTAAGGTACACATGATATATATATATATATATATATATATATATATATATATATACACACACATATATACACACATATATATATATGTATATATATATGGCTTGCAAGTAACATAGATTGAGAACCCCTATTTTAGATCTCACTCATGCTGCCCTTTATCCACTAAGAATAAAAAGTAATAACAATGCCATTACCTTGAATGTACCCAGTTACTCTTTCCTCCTACGGACACCTGGTACTTCATGAATGATATGATATCCTGTCTAGTGACGGTAGTCTTATAGGCAATGCAGAGAGCAGCTGCCACAGACTGCTGGGAAATGGAAACCCACGAAAGACTCATATGAGGGTGGTGAGTGAGCTTGACCAAAAAGCCTTTAAGTCACCCCACCTTCTCCTTAATTGCATGTAGCCCTTTTCACCACCTGTCCAAAGTATGTGCTCCATGTTTTAAATAAATCTGGTACAAGGGAGAAATAGCTAAACCCAGCTAGAAGTCATAAGGAAGCCTGGAGATTCAAGTGTACGTAAATATTCTGCTCCAGTAGTTCTCGGGTTTTATTTGTGAAACCTCTAAGGGTGATCATTAATGCTTAAGTGGGTGTTATCTTCGTGAAAGGTTAATTTAGCAAGAGAAGAGAAAGACAATTGTGTGACATTCATCAGGCACTGGATTAGAGTGTCCCACAGAGGCTCATCCTGCTCAGCAAAAACCGAGAGATGCTTCAGACAAAGCCGATGTCCCCACCCACAATGATGACTGCTTCCCAACTGTTTCAGTAACTCACCACCCAGCATCAAGCTCTTCTGTGAATATTGGTGTTGACCCCCCAGATGAATGAATGGTTTGCTCCTTAAGAGTTCATGACTTATATTTCATGTGTAGCAGTCCCTAATCAGCAAGCTCTGGCACATCTTTAAATAAGTTGCTGGTGGTCACTGGTGAAAGAACACCTTAGGATCAATAAACAATTGGGACTCCATGGTAAGTGCTGAACAGAAGAGAGAGGCAAAGCAAGGGAGTAGTGATACAACCAGCGGACATTCGTTTAGTGTTTGTTACATTCCAGCCACTTGACATGCTAAGAGGTCTGAGCACTTAATTCCACCCTGGCTAGGGGCAGGGGTGGTCGTGTTTCCCTGTACCACCAAGCCGTGCTTTGATGCCAGCTGGGTTTCTTACAATTCAACATTCAACTCAATTCAACATTCAACTCAATGCTGACACTATCTACCCAGATGTAGCGTCAGATTCCAAAGGGTAAAGGCTCAGTCCCACAAAATTACCCTGCTCCCTCCCTGCTCGGACAGAAGTTGCGTGCCTAGGTTATCACCTGTGCTTCTGGTTGTACATTGGAGGTCCCAAAGACTCTCTCCTTGGGTTAAATTAGTTTGCTAGAGTGAATCACAGAACTCAGAGAAACATTTTGCTCACTAGGTTACTGGTTTACAGGATATACTCAGAAATAGCCTGATGGAAGAGACACATAGGGCAACATATGGGGAGGGCTCAGAGTTCCATGTCTTGTCCAGGCATGCCACTCTTCCCAAATCTCCAAGTGTTCAGCAACATGGAACCTTTCTGAACCTAGTCCTTTGGGTTTTTATGGAGGCTTCATTACATAGACATGGTTGATTAACTCACTGACCATTGGTGTTGATTCAACTTCTAGCCCCTCTCCCCCCTCTGAAGGTCTAATCACATGTTTGGCTCTCTGGCAACCAGCCCCCATCCTTAGGTAATGTAGGGGGCATTCCAAAGTCACTTGATCCTTTTCACCACTTGGGGAATTCCAAAGGTTTTAGAAACTCTTTAGAATGGGGATGAAGACCAAATATGTATTTCTTATTATAAATTACAATATCACACATGCATTGTCTCCACCCAACCCTTTCGAGTTGCAATCACCACACATGCAATGATCTCTACTTTACAGAGAAGAAAATTGAGACTCAGAGGAGTGAAGTAATTCACTCAAGGTCACCCACTGGCATAGCGGCTAAACTGAGATTCTGGGTGTGCCGTGCTCCAGAGCTGAGCAATTGACTCTTTGTGTAAATCAGGCCAGTGACCATGTTCTGTTTGCTGAGGCAGGTGGCATCAGGTCCTGCCAGGAGATCCACTGTTTATCAACATGTGATCTGGGGCAGTGTGCTTCTCTTTTTGAGCCCTGGTCTCTTCTGCTAAAGGAAGATAATGATACCTCCGTCACTGATTTGTGAGACTTCATTTGAGCGAGGGAAGTGGCAGGAAGTATTGAGTCCGTGTCTGGCACACAGACAAGCCGGTAGGTTGGTTTCTCCCTAGAGCCAGTGTTTCTTAACCTGAAGTCTGTCAGTCGGTAGTTACAGACTGCAGACCGTGTCCAGGCTCATCCAGAGACTTGCTGGGTGGAGATGTATATTGCGTGATGCACTAGCTTATCCACTGGCAGCAGTAGACCCTTGGGGGTGGGCTGTGGACCCAATGCACCTCTCACTTTGCTGCTGAGGACTCCCAAGCCTGAGTGCACAGCTTATAGACACGGGCCCGACTCGGGGAAGCCCTCCTTTCACAGCTGCTATTTTCCTGCTGTGATCGTTCAATGTCCCCTCCCCTACATCTTCAGAGAGTAAGGGAAGTGGGGACTTAGCTCTAACGCACTATGAGTAAAAAAACACCCCTCTGTTGCCTCCTGTCGACTGTATAGCAACACTCACCATCTGTTTTATGATGCTCCAGCCAGGTATGATTTCCTCTGTTCCGTGAATACCCCGGGTTCTCTCCTTCTAGCATTTACGCCTTGGTCTTCCTTCCCTAAGAAGCTCTTTTCTTTTCCTGGCTTTTTACATTCTTGGCTCTTCTCATCCTATAGATCCCACCGGGACACCTTCCTGACAGCTTCTTCTATGGGGGCAGGGTCTCTCAAGTGTTACTCCCTGGGAACTCCCTTTTTTATCTCTTTATTTACTTCTTTAAAAGTAAAGTATTTATTGATTCAGTTTTGAGAGGGTGGGGAAGGGGCAGAGAGAGAGGGAGAGAGAGAAAATCCCAAACAGTTTCCGCCCTGTTGGCACAGAGACAGAGCCCGATGCAGGGCTCAGACTCACAAACCACGAAATCATGACCTGAGCCAAAAACAAGAGTAGGATGCTTAACTGACTGAGCCACCCAGGTGCTCCTTTCTTTCTTTACTTTTAATAATATTTGAAGTTGTAACATAGACCCTATGAGGCTATTTTGGTTTTGTTTGCATGTTTGTTTGGTTTTTTTGTTTTCTGTTTTGCTCACAGTCTCTAGTGCTGAGGACAGAATTTGATAGTTGGTATTTGTTGAGTGAGTAAATGAATGCATACATTGGGTCACTAGACATTACTTATCTTCTTTTGTTGGAGTGTAAGCTCCTTAAAAGCAGGACCTCATCTGTCCAGTTTGCCGCTGACCCCCAGGGTCTAAAAAAGTACCTAGCATGACACAGGGACATAATAAGACATATTAACATTAAGTTAATATATTTATTATTATATTATATATAATATATATTATATATATATAATATTATTATGTCGGTGGGGGTAGGGGTGGCTCCAGGCTCTGAGCGGGCACGATAGTGCACTCTCTATGCTAGGCCGATGGGGCAGAGCTGGAAGAGGGCAGAACAAGACCATCCGGAGTTCATGGCCTTGATCCCCAGGCAGGAGTGGATGTGAAGACAGGGAATGAGCTGATCCGAATGTAAGCAGGCACAGACAATGGAAGGGCAGGAAGAAAGAGAAGAGTTATCTGGAACAGGTGTATGGATCACTTGGGGGCCGTGCCAGTCTCCCTGGATGGTGTGATCCCTGCCTCCTGCTGGAAGACACTTGGGAGGGAAGCTCATGCTTGGAAGCAGACAGAGGCAGGATGGCACGGTTGGGCCCAGAGCACAGTTCCACTGATGCCCTCCAAATCAAACCAAATAGGTTAATCCTGCTGGTGAATCTGCTTTATTTCTCAGTAAAATAAAACTGACGTGAACAAGTGTTTTCGCAATGGCGTTCAGCGAAAACTTGAGTGGGAAAAGCCCACGTCCAGAATAACCTGGGCTATTAAATGTAACACCAAGAAGAAATGCCCTTAAATGAACTCATGGAGGCGCATATGACCTTTGAGCTTATTCAGGACACTTTGTCAGACAGCTGAATTCCATGAAGGAGTTTCCGTCTTTGAGCGCCTTCCCAGCGCAAACACATGTTGAGCCCTGGGGCCCCAAAGACGCACAGTTTAGGAGCCCAGCCCTTGAGGAACGTGCCGATTTTGAGATGATCAAAATGAAGGTGTGTTGCATGCTTTTTTAGACACGTGCTCGCAGCCTGTGCTATTTATTAATTATTTTATAAGTAAAATCTTGAAAACATTTTCCTTGGCCCCCTAAAAGCTTTTCAGTGAAAATGAACAGGTGGGAGATTTCATTAAAAGAAATAATTGTACTCTTTAAATCAAAATTCTACCAATGCAAATATTGAGCCTCTTTCGTTTTCATTAATTTGACTGAAAGGGTCTTAAAAAATGCATTACGGTTCCACAGTGCTTCACTCTAATTGTAATTTATGTTTCTTTTCTCTTCTCACCTTTATCGTTCAGGCTCTCTTTTTCACTCTTTATTTCCATTTTACCTCTGAGCAGTGTACATATCATCACCTTTCTCAGTAACAGGGGTTGCGATAGTCAATAATTATGTGATTTTAAAAAATGATAAGTTCTTCTAATTGCTTTGGCTAATAAAATGACATAGAGCTGATAAGCCTGAGACAGGCTACTTAATTGCCTTTGCTAAAGATAGAGCTGGCTGGCATTGCTTATAGTCTTTTAGCTTTGAGGAGGCAATCCAAGTGTTGGAGAAAATGACTCCGAAATCTTGAGGAAAAATGGCTCTTAGGTTGTCTTCTTGTTGGTAGGAGAAAGATATAAGAGTGTCTTAAATACAACTCTGTTGAATAATCCCATAGTTTCATAAAAATCGTTCTTTCTAAAAGATAGTAAAATAGAGCCACAGAAGAAAAAGAAATCATGGGGTGCCTGGGCGGCTTAGTTGGTTGGGCGTCCAACTTTGGCTGAGGTCGTGATCTCCCCGTTCATGGGTTCGAGCCCCATGTCTGGCTCTGGGCTGACAGCTCAGAGCCTGGAGCCTGCTTGGGATTCTGTGTCTCCCTCTCTCTCTGACCCTCTCCCGCTCACACTCTGTCTCTCTCTCTCTCTCTCTCAAAAATAAACAAACATTAAAAAAATTAAAAAGAGATAAATCAGATATGATGAAAAATTTAAAAAAAATTAAGAACACACCATCCAGAAAGTGAAAAGGCAACCCACAGAATGGGAGAAAATGCTGGTGAAGCATATAACTGGTAAGGGACTTGTACCTAGAATCCATAAATGAGTCTTTAACTCGACAATAAAAAGACAACTAGTCACATTTTAAAACAGGCACAGGAGACAGGCGTTTCTCCAAATGGAGGAATAAATATTTCTCCAAAGCAGATGTGCAAGTGGACTGTTAGTGCTTGAAAAGATACTCGGTATCCGTAGCCACCAGGGAAACACAAATCAGAACCACAACGAGATACCAGTTCACACCCACCGGGAGAGCTGGAATCCAAAGGACGGACAGTAACAGGAGTTGATGAGGATGTGGGAAGATCAGTCTATGCTTACACACAGCTGAAGACAATGAAAACGGGGCAGCTGCTTTGGGAAACAGCTGGGCAGTTCCTCAGTGATTAAATAGAGGATTTAAGGTGTCCAGGTATATTGCCAAGAGAAATGCAGATGTATGTTCCCTCAACTTGTACACGAATGTTCATACCAGCATCGTTCATAATAGCCAAAAAAAGTGGAAACCACGCTGATGTCGATCAATGGATGAATGGAGAAACAAAATGTCGTTTATTCTTGCAAGGGAACATTGCCTGATGTTAGAAAGGAATGGAGTACGGATACATGTGTCAACACGGATGGGCTTCGAAAACATTATGCTAAGAGAAAGAAGCTAGTCACAGACGGTCACGTATTGTATGATTCTGATTATATGAAATGTCCAGAATAGGTAGTAAAGATTAGTGTTTGTCTAGGGCTGAGGTGGTTGGGAAGAAATTAACAGTGACTAGTCATGGGTAATGGGTTTCTTTTTGGAGTATGAAAATGTTCTAGAATTAGATACTGGTGATGAGATACACAACTCAGTGAAAATACAAAAAAAAAAAAAAACGTTAAATGCATGAAGTTTTGTAAATGAAATGGACTAATTGTATGGTATGTAGAGTATATCTCAAAAAGCTATAAGGGGCACCTGGGTGGCTCACTCATTGGAGCTGGCTTCTATTGATTTCCATTTAGGTCATGATCCCAGGGTCCTGGGATTGAGCCCTGTGTCCAGCTCTGAGCTGAACATGGAACCTGCTTGAGATTCTCTCTCTCTCCCTCTGTCCCTCTTCCCTGCTTGCTCTCTCTCTCTCTCTCTCAAAGAAAAAAAAATGTTATAAAATAAGATAATGATTGTCTCTTAAAATTTGGTTAACTTTTATTTTTGTGTTTCAGAGCCTCCTTGGAGCTTTCTAAGGTAACAAATGCTCTTTTAACAAGCTAGCTTGAAAGAGATAGTTTTACTGTTTCTACTATATTATACATGTATAATTTCATCCTTTGCTTTTCTCCTCAATAGTAAAATTTAACCAAATCCATTTTATGATAAGCTGTCTAGAGCAACCATAATTTTAAGGGGATGCCTTTTTTAGTTTTTTAATGCTACCTGAGTATTTAATGGGAGTACTTAATCCGTTTGGTTCTTAGGAGTTCTAGGAAGAATTTAAATTTGAATCTACCCAAATTCTCCCATGTGCTTTGTCCCTCCCCTGTCCAAGCTCCCTGTATTTGTTTCCCGTTCAGATTAGCCCCCTAAAAGGCCTCCCCACATCCTGGCCTCAGTCCTGTCTACCCTTCACACTGAAGCTAGACATTTCTGAAAATGCAAATAGAATCAGGTCGCTCCCCAGTCATAAAACTCTTCCATGCCTCTCGGCTGTTCTCGAGCTAAAGATGAGATCGTGGTCCAGCAGGCTGTGCAGGGTGTGGCCTTGCCTACCTTTGCCAGACCATCGCCAACTCTCCTCGCCCACTCCAGCCAGGAGCCTCCCTGTTCCCAGGAAACACACACTTGTGCCCCGGAGGCCCTGTCACTTGTGGCTCCTACCCCCGCACCTCCAGGCTGCTGGCTGTCTCCCACCGTGTGTCAGATCTCAGCACTGTCTATGTTTGGCTTCCTTATCTTAATTTACAAGTGCACATTCATTACTGAAGGGAAAGCAGGTGTTATGAGTCAGGTGTTGGACTCCAACCATCGCATCGCACTATCCGCCAAGTACATCACGGGACTTCCAGCACAGTAGAAGACTACAGGGAAGGCCATGACTGGCTCGGTGTCGGGGGGAAGGGAAGGTCTCCCTCAATGGGGATGACATTCTGACAGGGTTCAGGAGGGTAGGTTTAGCCAGCAACGTCTGGAGTTGGGTGATCATATGCCAAGACACAAAGGCATAAAAATCTTGTGTTTAGGGAAAAGCAGGACTTCAATGTGGCTGCCACATGGACGCTGAGACAAGTGGCGAGTGCTGGGTGAGACAGGAAACAGGGCAGGGATGCCTCTGGAAGGTCAGGCTGGTCCCATGTTGCAAACAGCCGTGGGGGCAATGGAAAGTCCCTGAGGATTTCTAACAGGAAAATGGTTTCAGTAGGCTTTTGTGCTAGGAGGATGACCTTGGGAGAAAGGTAAAGGACAGGACAAAGGAAAGAGCCCTAAAGCAGGGAGACTGATCCAACAGGAGAACAGTCCAGAAGCAGGTGGCCGTGTTCTGAGGCCCCAGAGCGGCTTACTGGGAGGCCAGGCAGTCAGGGCTCGGCAATCCAACAGCCAAGTGATTCCAGCTTCAGAGAGCAAGCCAGACCTCTGGGCAGGTATCCAAGTGCCTTTTAGTCATCCTATGAATAAAAGAAGGGAAAATGTCTCCTGTTCTTGTTAGGTTTTGAGAAATGTCTATCTTGCTTCTAAGAGGGTTCTACTTGCAGACAAGGGTTAAATTCTGATTCGATTCCCCTCGTCATCTTATCTCTTTCCAAGAACACTATAAACAAAGTGACAGAATTAATCAGTATTAAAACTATACAGATGTTCTTTCATAGCATCCTTGTTGGTCATTAAAATAATGACTTAAAAAACACAAATGTGTATATAGATATATTCATATATGTATATAATTAGTTCAAAAGAGTCCAAACCACAAGGTGAAGCATGAAATATTTTCTCTGCCCCTAATAATTGCCTCTGCTAGGTTTTGTAAAATCCACCCTTTCTCACTGGGTAGAAGGTACCTCTAAGTTCAAATTAGTATGATTCGATATGTCTAATCCTATTCAGTTATTAAAAGTCTGTTCTCAGATATTAAAACTTACTTCTAGTCAACCTACAACACTTTCCCCTGCTTTAGCAGCGAAGGCCAGCTTTGTGGTTACAGTAGCCAGCCTGGGAGTGAAGATGGTGAGTGGTCTCTTGTTTCTTGCCCCCCCTGCCCCTTCTTTTTCTTCTCTGGTGTTGGGGAGGAGAGAAGGGAAGGGGATGGTGATCGCTGCTAATATGACTCATGCTTATGAGTCCATAGGCTCATGGTGGATTTGTGCAGGTCCTGAGAGATTCATGGAAGAGAAACTCAGCTTCTAGCAGTTTCTCTGGGTTTTGGTGGTTGCTCGTCAAGCTCAGCCTATCTTTCCTCTGAAGCCTGTGTTGGCCGCCCTCTCTGGTTCACTTGAGTCTTTGGCCCAGGTTGTGGTGGTTCTCATCAAGGGTACCCCATTTGTCCAGTTCTGGAGATTAGGGCTGTCACCTGTGAATTGGGCTTTGACAAACTGATCCCAGATCCCTCGTACGCCAACACCATCTTGCCCCGTGCTCTTCCCCTCTCTTCCATAGTACCAGGACTGGAGATCTAAGCCTGGTGTTGAGTAAATGTCCAATCAAGTAGAAAAATGCTAAGTCCTCTTCTTGCAGATACACGTGAGAATGAGTAATGATGTTTGTGGGTACTCCCTTCCCTGGCACTGGGGAGGGAAGTATCCTCACCCACTTGAGGGGGAAAGGAAGTCTTGCTTCATGAATTGCTGTCTTTTGCCAGATTTGTGGGATTTGTCTGCTAGCTTTCATGGTAAAACTGTCAGCTGGGTCAGCATCCCTCACTCCATGGCAGGTGGGAATCTCAAGCAGAGATGGGGGCCTCCTTTGAACTAGATTCTGCAGACTTTACTAACTTTATTTATAGTGGGTAGCCTTTCTGCTGCAGTCCTCCTATGTTCAGTGACTCAAGGGAGCAGACAGAGGTCCCGATCAGTGTCTCACCCTCTATGTAAGTCTCCCCACTCTCACCTCTTTCTTTAGAGATGCCATTTCTCATAACTGATGGTAATCTCTCCAAATTGCTCTTTTGAGCATGTAGATTCCTGTATCTTCCGGGACTAGAGCAGAGGTCTCATTTTGTCTGTTCCATCTGCTTACCCGTCCTTCCTTTTGTATTTTCAACTGCCATTTTTTCCTAGAGTTTGTAAGTATGCTCAACTCACGTTCAGCTTAAAAAGAAGACAAAAGAGGGGCACTTGGGAGGCTTAGTCAGTTAAGCCTCCGACTCTTGATTTCTGGTCAGGTCATGATCTCATGGTTTGTGAGATCTAGCCCTGCATCAGGCTCTGTGCTGACAGCATGGAGCCTGCTTGGGATTCTCTCTCTCTTCCGCTTGCCCTCTGGCCCACCCCCACTCTCTCTCTCGCAAATAAGCAAATAAGTAAACAAATAATAATTAAAAATGAAGACAAAAGGAAAAAGTCCCTTTCTGGACCCCACATCACCCAGTACTGGCTTCATTATTTCGTTTCTTCCCCCACACAGCAAGGTTCCTAGAAAGGGTAGATTATACTTTCTTCCCATTTGCCTGTCGTTTACTCTTCCATGCATTTTCCCAGTTATGTCAGAAATCTATTTTCACTGATGAATTTTGGTAAGTACAAAAGAGCATTAAAAAGAAAATGAAAATTCCCCAGCATCCTATCACCACAGATAATCACGTTTACTGTTGTGAGATGTTTCCTTTTCGTCCTTGTGCAGCCATCATCCAAGAGCCACCCTCCTCAGGAAGTCTTCCTCTTTAATCACTCCTTCTGTGTGGATTTCACCTGCACACGTACTGGAACCATCTAGACCCTTCTCCATATCTCCTAGTAGTTTGTAAACTTGTTGAGGGGAGAAACGGTGTTTACCTCATCTCTGTATCTCCAGCATTTAACCCAATATCTGAGACACAATAAATGCCTCGATTTTCAAGATGTCTAGGATATGACTATGTACGAAACAAATTCAAAACGTTGTTTGTTCCGATGTGCCAAGGCAGGAAGGGTAAATAGCATCATCTTGAGGGCCAATCCTGATCCATTTGTGATGACTTTCTGTGCCAGTTGTGTTGACAACCATTTGTGCCAGTCCCCGAAAGAGATCAGCAGTCCCTAGGCCCAGGAGAGGGAGATCCCAAATGGTATCAGAGAGTATCTGAAAACTGTTGTTAAAGATAGGCAATTTTATCAATTTTGAGTGAATACCGTCACTGTAGATAGGCCACGTGCAGTCCAGTTGAGGACCTACTTCAATAATTAGACGAGCTCCTGGCATTTAGCATCTAAGCAGTGTTGGTCTCTGCATAGATGGTGACTGGAACGTATAGTGGTGTTTGTGTGTTTTCCAGTCCTGAAGCACTCCCTTGGGAACCCTATGTCTGCTATCACTTCACAGATACTTCTTTTGCACACAGTGAAAAGGTCAGTGCTAGCCCAGCTCTCCCTTGAACTACGGCAAGCTCTAAATGGATGAATCAGAATTAATGAGGTTTATTGTAATGCCACTCGTTTGCAGAGTTTTGTGTCCTTGTATTTGTTGAGCAGCTGTCTCTGTGCTTGGTGTTGATTTTTTTGTGTGAACGCCTTTGTTAGTGTTGCCTGTTTTGGAATGAAAACTGTGAGGGGTCGCAGACATCATCAGTTTCGCTTCATCAAGAGTGGAGATTAAACATGTGGGCTCTGGAGTGACGTTACCGGACGTGAAACTCTGCTCCACCGTTTTACCACTTTGGGCAAGTCTTTTGGCCTGAGCGTCTTCGTCTGTGAAAAAGGGTTAAAAAGGATGATTAAACAAGATCAGATATATAAGGTGCTTTGTGTTTTCTTTTTTAAAAATCACAGTGCTTAGCACGTGGTAAACGTTAGCTGTATTTGCAGTGGTAGCATTGGCCCCACCCATTAGAATAATGTGCACGTAAGCACTTGATAAGCGTAACATGATATTACGCAATACCAGTACAATAACAGTTCTTAAGCGGGGTTGTTTTTACTGCCAGGGGACATTTGGTAATATGGGGAAGTTTTGGTTGTCATAAGTGGGGAGGAGGTACTTCTGCATCTTTTGGGTAGAGGCCAGGGATGCCGTTAAACATCCTACAGTGGTACAGGATGGCCCCCAACCACACAGAATTATCCTGCCCCAGATGTCAACGGCGCCAAGGTCAAGAAACTCTGTGGTAAAGGTGTGAGTTCACTTACAGGAGGCACTATAACAATCCTGAAATACACAAAGAACAACGAAAACGAAGGTGTCTCATTTTTCTCGACTAATATAAAAAGCGAACAGAGTTTTACTTCCTTTTTGTAGCTATTTCTTGCTAGTAGGTGATACTTGACGTATTGTTCCAATGGCTCAGAACAGTGTTGTCCAATGGCTTTATAAGTATGAAATGTGCTTCTTAGCTATTTTGCTGAACTCACCCACATGGAGTAAAATTTTAAAAGTAAATTATTGGGCGTGGAAGGTCTATCTGACTTTGTGTTATTTATATTTGTTATGATTTTTTTTTTTTTTTGATAATTACCAAATTGCCCACTTCCAGTGGAACCAAAGAAGAGAAGTCGTTTATTTGCGTATTCTTTTCCTTGACCAGGGCCAGGTCACAGAAAAAAAGAGGATTGTGATTCACTTCTCTTCTAAAGAGAAGTATGATCCAAAGACTCTCTGCTCAGAATCACCGAACATTCCAGTGCCACGAGAGTCCCCGTGTTGCACCCAAGATGTGCCGAGTCAGCATCTTTGGAGGGTAGGACCAGGGAATCTGTATTTTCCAAAAGATTCCAAGTGGCTCAAAGCATCCTCATGTTTGAGAAGCTCTGGAATACCATACAAGAGGTGTGAAAGAGCTGCGGTCCTGTGGTCTTAGTTTTTGTATCAGACAGTCTGCGAACCTGGGGTAGAACGTACAGATCCCTAGAGGTCGCTAGTTTAGCATTTTCTTTTACTTTTGCCTGGAAAAGGCCTTTAAACTATTCTGCACCTGAAGATATTCGTTCCATTCTTAATAAAGGAACCTGCTGTTTGAGTCCTTGGTGAAGCTGTTAGAAGAGAAAAGCTGTGGACAAAGACAAGCTGCTTCTATATTTAGAATGTTCCGTGGGGCCAAGTCTGTGACGAATTCATTCTTGATCCTCTTAGAACTGCCTGGTTTGTAAAGCAGAGAATAGTTTACTATATTCTAGCCCTTCAAGCCGGGTAAAACTTAGGGTGATTTACGTGTCCCTTAGGAAGGATGAGAAATGTATAGGCCCATTTCTCTTCCTTCTTCATACATCCATTCTTAAGTTAAAATAACATCACACCTCTGGTTCTTATTTTATGAGTTGGTACCCCTTTCCAAGTGCCAGTGTAAAGTCTACTGATGCCAATTGCTAATAGAAATTAGATGTTTTGAGGGTAGAGTGGGAGGGGGGAGCACATTAATTCAAACCTAATTTGCATTCCCTTGCCCAGTTTGAATTGGGACCAATTTGCAAACTGAATTATCTCTCTCGCCTTGATAGAGTTTATAATAATGCCGAAAGTTTCTTAAGTCATGGCAGTGCCTTTTTAATAAAGACACGTTCACAGCTGCAGTCTTGGTGCCTTGTAACATATTGCTAATAATTGGGCTAATAAGATCTTAAAGTTAATTAAAAGGAAGGAAAAACCCATAAAGTCTGATGCAGCTCAAACTGGTTGGTGTGTGATAGGCTGACCAAGCAAAACTGCAAAGAGAGAAAAAGAATAAAACTTGTTCACTAGTCATTTGCCAATGATCGTCCTTTTTTTGTTGTTGTTGTTAAAAGTTACCACTTTCGCAGTTCTCTTAAAACAACAGATGACCATTTAACAGAATTACTCAGTGCCTATTATCTTGTTTCTTTCTATAGAATTTCACCAAGGGGACACGTAGGTAACTTACCACTTTGTAAAACTGATGTTCCGTGAGAGTCTGGGTCATGTGCCCCTTCACTTCATAGGTCAGAGGGAACTTGAATGATCCAGCCTAGCTTTTATGGTCCAGTGCTCACAGGACCCCTTCATAAAAGGATTCCAGGACCAACATGGTGACCAGTAATATGGTTTCTGTCTGATTTTCCAAAGGCCCTTCAAGCGTCTCCATTACAAGCCTGCCCTCTTGCACTCCCTGTGTGTCCTTTTTCAAAGTCTGCAGCTTTGCCCAGAGTGATAATCCTGGTTCCCCTGTGCTAAGGTGCTGGTGTTCCATAACATAAGGAGGGGTAGAATCCTTGCAATGTGTGCCGATTTCAGTATGGGATCCAGGCGTAGCATGACAGAAGGGACAGATACAAACTATGGTACCATCTATCCATTTGTAGATGGTAAGGTTCTGGGGTCCCTGCCTGGTTTGTGAGCTGACTTGAATGCCTCTGAGTCTTCAAGTCCCTCAGAATATTATCCTCTGGCCCAGTAGAACCCCAGTATATGACTTACAGTTCTGAAGTTTTGTTTTGTTTCTTCTTTTTTGGAGGCTCTAGATAATTCTGCTAGCACTGTACCCAGCTTATCTTCCCGTAAGTCACACGGGACTCTCTTCTGATCATTCCTAGTTTTGATATCCTTCTTTAGTGACTGACTTCATCAAAAGAAGCATGTACGTGACATTCCAATATGAGCTTAAATTAAATTTAGGTCATCGACATTTTGAAATCCTACGTCACTCCCCGCCCCCGCCCCCACCTCCCCATCCTGTGACTGTGAAATTGTTAGTGGGTCAATAATAGGTAAATAGGCATTTGCACAATAATTGTACCTATCCTATCTTCTAGCCTCAGATTCAAATCTGAGCAGCTTTTGGTGACATATCGGTTCTGGCAGAGGTAGCCAGGTGTCCCTCAATGTCCATTCTCCCATTCTGTAGAAATGATATAACCTCTACCTTGGAGCTTGGCCTCTGCTGCTTCCCTTCCAGCTAAGGACTGCCAGGGGACTAAATTCCAGTCAATGATGTGTATACTGAAACAGGTTGTTGAACTTCTGGAAAGTGCCCTTACAGGGAGGCAACGTTTCTTTCTCCTCTGATTTTGTCCATTCTGCCAGCTGGAATGTGGATATGATAGCTGGAGCTATGGCAACCATCTTACACAGAGGTGATCTAGGGAATGGAACCACGGACTGAGGGGCAACAAGAGAGAAGGAAACTGGATCCCTGGCGCTACCGAATGCCAAAGCCGCCTGGGCCACCCACCCAGTGCCAACTTTCGTGAGAGAAAGATACAAATATTATCTGGTTTATTTTGGCTTTTCTGTTATTGCCGGTCAAAATGAATACTAAGTAATTCATTAGTGTTCTTCAGTTCTCAAAAAATTCCTTTACGAATCTGCTTCTTTATGTTTGGAATTCATTCAAAAAGGCCTAAGGCCCATCATCTCAGAGTTAAAAAAAAATTGAACATGGGACCCTGAGGTGTTATAAACATTGACTTAAATATTCATTAAAGGGTGGGGGGCACGTGGGTGGCTCAGTCGGTTGAGCGTCTGAGCAGACTTCGGCTCAGGTCGTGATCTCATGGTTCATGAGTTCAAGCCCTGCATTGGGCTCTGTGCTGAAAGCTCGGAGTCTGGAGCCTGCTTCGGATTCTGTGTCTCCCTATCTCTCTCTGCCTCTCCCTTCCTCTCAAAAATAAACATTAAAAAATTTTTAAAAATATTCATTAAAGGGTGATTTACTAACACATGATTTGTCTTAGAGACCATGGTCCATATAGGGCCTCTCATATTGAAATCTTCCTTCTGAAGCCTGAGGCTGGGAGGCAAATGGGTCATAAACTTGTCTAGTCCTGGCTCTTTTTTATGGGTACTATATTGGTGTCTTCACATGAAGGAGGGGGAAGACGAGAACAAAAGTGTTGAAATCCTTTTCAATTTTCGTTGAAGTATGCTATAGCATAAGAGTATGCTCTTGACCAACAGTTTCTAGATAGTTATTAAGTATCTCTGTTATTCAAGAGTCCATGCCAGGTTGTGTACAGGGCAATAAGACAGGGGACCTGTTTCTAAGAAGTGAAAATCTAGTCAGGGAATGTCTTAGCTTAGGTTCTCCAAAAAGCAGATCCTCAGATAAGGATTTAGATACTAGTAGTTTGTTTGTGAGGGGATCCCAGGAAACATGAGGAGGAAAGGAAGGGTGGTCACCAAACAGATTTATCCCTAGGGCACCATCATGTTAAGAATCTTCTGAGGAACTATGTAGAACATGCCTCAGGATCCTCCCACCAAGAGCGAAGAAGCTGGGGTATTGACTCACCAACTCTCATCCTTCACTGATTGAGGGCTGCCCCTGAGGGTTTTAACTCATTGGCATTTCTGGCCCATTGTGTCCGTGGGCTGGGAACACAGCTGGGGGCAGGCAGGGATTCAGGTTCTGGGCATCAGAAACCGTTAGCATATATGAGAACTCTTCATCAAGCTAAAAGTGACCTCTAGGGTCGTTCAAGGAGCTCTGAGTAAGGCTCCAGCAGCATCTGAAGAAGTCTATCTGTTGCATTGTTTGGGAAACACATTTAGCCTACTGTGTCCCATCATGAAGAGACAGCTGCTGATATAAGGCTATATAATAAATGCTTGATAGTATAATCTTAGAATAGCTAAGAAAGGACAAATCACTTTAGGGTTATAATGCTGAAGGAGGGGGTTATGTATCAAATGAAAGTCACTTTAGCTTAAGGCTGGTTAAGATTGAAATAAGAGGAGGGAAGAGGGGGAAATGGATACCAGGAGTGAAGTATATTATGGGCTAGGGCTTGGATGTAAAAATGCGAAAGGTACAATGTGGGAGTTGGTGGCTGAAATCAAAGGCCTAGAGTGGGAGGTAAAGTTGGAAAAGTATTAAGGAATGTTTTTTTCAGGGACCTTATAGTTAGGACTAAGTGTTCTGGCTTGACTTCCTGCCAAGATATTCTTTTCTATTTTAATGGGACTAAATTTATATATAATTAAAAATTTTAGTCCCAATTTAATGGAAAATATTATATGCTCTTACAGGGGCAATTTTAAAGCAACTGTTCTCAACCTTTTTTTTTTTTTTTTTTCTATCGTGGTAGACATAAAAAAATGATGTTAGCCTACAGCACATACATTAGAGAGGATATTTCTAATTTCTTCTGTATGTTAACTCCACCCTTTTACCTCCAGTTCAAAGGCCTCTAGGGATGCAAGTACATAACAATACAAGCGTCAGCACAAATGGAACAACCAAATTCATTAAAAAGAAATAATTAGCAAATGTTAGAATAACAAGGTTATTTATGACGCATTTCAACACTGGTTGGGATATAACAGTGTTTCTTTTCCTTTTTTTTCTAAATGGTTATTTTAGAGAGAGAGAGAGAGAGAGAGAGAGAGAGCACACGTGTAAGTGGGAGAGGGTCAGAGAGAAAGGGAGACGCAAAATCTGAAGCAGGCTCCAGGCTCTGAGCTGTCAGCACAGAGCCCAAAGTCAGATCATGACCTGACCCACCCAGTTGCCCTGACATAATGGTGTTTCTAACGCAATGGTGAACACCTAATGCTTTAAAGTCAAGGTTGCAAATGGGTGACCCACTGGCAGAAGCCCCAGGCAGACCTTTCGTGATTATCCCATAGTGTTGGCCTCAAAGGGATGGGGAGGCGGCCCTCCTTTAACACTAAGGCCACGACAGCAAGCTCACTCCAGAAAACCAGGAGTCAAAAGGACAGTCAAGACCCAGGGAGTTTTGTCACCTGTGCTTCAAATATCCTCACAGGTCCAATGTTCCCACTTGGAACCGCACCGGAGCAAGGAACACAGTGGCCTCTCTGGATGGGGCTTGTACCCTCCAGTTTATCCCTCTGGCCTCCTCCATCTCTTGCTTTGCCTGAATAGTCTGTAGGCATTTGAGTGTGAAATGTCACCTTTGGAGCATAAAAGGAACACCAGGTTTCTATAGGTTCCCAAAGCCAGTTAGTACTTGGCCTTGGAGTCTGAGAGCTCATGTTCTCCCTTCACTCTTAGACAATTGCTAGGTAGTCTCCATCAGGGTATCTCTAACGATCGATCGTAGCCTTTGTACCTTAGTGGAGACTATTTTCTATTTGTATAATCCTATCAAATGTATTTTCTATCTCTTATATTTGTAGCTGGAACCAACTTGTTCCCCTCTACAAGGATATAATGAGGATCTCCAGGGCCCCATCAATTTGTGAATCCTAGCTGAGGTCACCGGAATGATTTGTTAAGATAGGATCAGTTTTGTTGATTGATTAACAGCTGGATCAATAGCTTCCATCCGTGCAACACACGGCTACGCTCTGCAAAACTTCTGTTGACCCGACTCAGTCTTAGGTGCGGAGGATACAGCAATAACCTCCACAGAATTATTTGTCCTTAGTGAGCTTCTAGTTGAAGAAGTACCATCCATCACAAAAAAACAGAGGGAGGCAAACCATAAGAGACTCTGAAATACACAGAACAAACTGAGGGTTGCTAGAAGGGTGTTGGGTGGGGCGATGGGCTAAACGGGCGATGACCATTAAGGATGGCACCTGTTGGGATGAGCACTGGGTGTTGTGTGTAAGTGATGAATTATTAAATTCTACTCCTGAAATCACCACTGCACGGTATGTTAACTAACTTGGGTTTAGAGAAAAATTAAAAAGAATTAGCCTTGAAAAGAGAAAACCAAAGAAGAATCATTCATCACAGACAAGTGGATATTTAAGGTATCAAATGGTGAAGGTACTAGGAAGAAAAAAAAAAGGGGAAGAGGAAGATGGGAGGTGCGTTGTTGTGTAGAGAATGGGGCAAGGCCTTTCTGATGGGGTGATATCCTATAACCTTGAAGGGTCCTAGGACAAAGGTATGCAGAGATTTGAAAGAAAAGTATCTCAGGCATGAGAACTGTAAATTCTGAATTGGGGGTGTGCTTGGCTTTTTTTTTTTTTTGAAATTAGCAAGGAGGCCAGCATGGGTGGGTCTTGGTGAAAAGTTAATAGGAGACCAGATAGGAAAAGATGTTGGGGGGCAGGGCATGAAGCATTTGCAGGCAAGGATAGGGACTTTGGGTTGTATTCTGAATGATTGGTCTGACCAGAGAAGAGGCATGATTTGAATTATTATTCAAATGGATTCCTCAGGCTGCCGTGGGGGGAAACGGTCTGTAGGAGGGTGACGGTGAGAGCGGACATAGGGAGACAGTTGCAATATGGCAGCTTGGGGGCGAGTGCAAGTGGGAAGTTTCCAGATAGCGGTAGAACTGAGAGGTTTGATTCGAGGTGTGATGTGAAAATAAGCCTCAAGAAGAACTTCAGGTTTTTGGCTGAGCATCTGCACAGTAGACTCTGGGGCAGGGAATACTGCAGGAGCAGTAGTTTGGGGCAAGTGTAGCTGTGAATCAGGTTCTTTTCTCCTTCACGCATAAGGTCTCCAAGAATATGGCCCCAAGCCTAGAGTTTGGTCTGGGACACGTTCACTTTGAGATGTTCAGTCAAGCGGAGATGTGGATAGGCATTTTGATATATGAATGTGATGTTCAGGGGAGATTTGGGGGGGGGGGCTGCTGAATTAACTGAGCAGCCACCGGGGCACCTGGGTGGCTCAGTTGGTAAAGCGGCCGACTTTGGCTCATGATCTCGCGGTTTGTGGGTTCGAGCCCCGCGTCGGGCTCTGTGCTGACAGCTCTGTGCTGCTTCGAGTTCTGTGCCTCCCTCTCTTTCTCTCTCTCTCTGCCTCTCCCCTGCTCACACTCCGTCTCTCTCTCTCTCCAAAGTAAATAAACATGAAAAAAATAAAATAAATTGAGGAGGCACCAGCCTATTCAAAGCCCGTGGGACTGAATGAGGTTATTCTTAAGGCGAACACACATAGGGAAGGGGTCTAAACACTGTGCCCTGGAGTGAGCACCGAGAATGGGTGGGTGGGTTTGACAAGAGCGGTGTCAGCGAATGAGGAGGAGAGCCTGACTGAAGAAGAGAAGGGAGAGCGGAGAACGGGAGGGGAGGACATGGAGGCAGTGACTGTGGGCCATTCCGTAAGGAGAGGGAGACATGGCCATATGCTCCGTGAAAGAACTTCAGGTCTTTCCTTTCCTTGTATTCTCTTGAGGTCCCTAAGATGTGATTAGGGAAAGATGGCAAGTTTCATGTAGGGCACATCTTCTTCCATCCTTCCCTTTTTTTCTGCCTGCAGCTAGTCTTGTCCTACTAAATCCAGACCCTCGTCCCTGTTCTCTATTCACTGCGTTGGTGCTGCCCACTGTGACACTCACATGCCAGCACTGGCCCACAGTGACCAGTGACACCTCTTGAGCATCCGTTTCTGTCTGTCTCCCCATCATTACTACCTGGAGCTTATCCTCAGTCGGTCCTTGCATTGCACACGCCTATTGTGTTCTTTGGCTGTAGGAAAATGAGTCTTTCGTCTGCCGTTGTGTGTCTTATGTCCAATATTTCATGATGTGCTATGGGGCAGTGAGAGAGGAAGAGAGAGAAGGAGAGAGAGAGAGAGGAAGGGGATGATAGATTAAATTAGAAAATGTGGTTGGATACAGGTGGGGGTGTTGTCTACTGGCATCTGGCTGGCATATTAAGTCTTGGCTCTATCAGAGCTGTTAAAGCTAATTTACTTATTAGCCTTTGCAAATTTCGCAAATCAAATCAATTTAAAAATATCAGTTAAAATTTTTGTGTTTTGAGGCAAACAATTTTGTCTCTTGTGGCAAACAATTTTGTCTCTTGTTTGATTCTTCTGGGGCCGTGAGTCCTTTTCGTATAGTTGTGGAAGTCTTTAACTTTCTGAGAAGGAGAAAACGTGCATATGTATGAAACAATCTTGGACTTGACCAAGGTAATCCTTGCTTGTCTGGGTAATTCCTCACTAGTTTTTAACTCCTTCTGTTCTGGGAAATCGAGTCCTGTAAGCAAGGATTACAGAAAAGCTTAACTCAGATGGTGAATTTTTCCCCATTCTCTTCCATTTCTTTCCTCTCTAGAGAACATTCTTAGTTGATAGTTCCAAGTCTCAGGCAGAAAACAGGGAGGATTTTCCCTTTGCTCATGCTGATCAGATCCACAGGAATAATTTAGTTGTAAAGTGGATGCGTCTCCAACAACAGAAGATCAAGTGAGCACTTTTGTAAAGGCAGAATTTCAGACTCTTACGGGCACTGGGAAAACTCTTCCCTATGGCTCTTGCTCATTGAGAAACCCATGGAGCCCTGAATTTGAAGGTGGGGGAAGTTCTACCTGTTCCCCTCATAATGTGATTTATAAACCGTTTCCTAGGTCTTCTTGCTTCGAAGTTTGTCCGTTTTTGACGGTGGCAGGGTGCGGGGCGGATCTTAGTTGTAATTTCGCTCTACTTGATCCAAGGGTGCTCTGAGGAGTTAGGAGACTTGTAGCTTATTATCAGTTAAAATTTGAAGACTTTAAATAATTTTTGTAAATGGCAATTTTGATTGTACCCTTTGGGAAAAGAGCATAATACAAGGAATCAGATAATCTGAATTCTTCTTGGACTGTAGATTAAATTGTAAATTAGCTAATATTTGCAAGTTATGTTTGTCCTTTTGGGGCCCGCTACCTAGGAAGGCGGTAGTTTAGTCTAATCATCAAAACAAACACACACAAAAAATTTACAAAGTGGTCACTGTGTTATACAAGCAAAGCCGCAATTTTGTGCTCTTTAGAAACACCAATTCAACCTTTCTCTCCCTTTAGGGGAACCACTTTTCCTTGCTCTGTAATGACCATCCTTCATGTTATTAGACAGCTATGCAATGTTCCTCTTTCAAGTGTGAAATGTGCAAATGAAAATGTAACTTTCCCCTTCCTTCCTGGTAGTCAGTAGCTTAAATTTAAAACCTGGCGTGGCCAAGGGAAAAATACACATCAAGTATGCATACTACAAAGACAAATGAGCCAACCTAGAACAGACGCCCCAGGTCACTGCAGGGGGTGCAAGTGTAGCTGTGAATCAGGTTCTTTTCTCCTTCATGCATAAGGTCTCCAAGAATACTGCCCCAAGCCTAGTAGAAGACAGTCATTCGTGCTGCTCAGGGCAAACACCAAACCAAAACAAACCCTGCTATTTAAGATGCTTCTGAGGTTTTTTAATAAGCAATACAACTTAATAAATGGATGATAACCAGAGAAAAGGGCACCACTCTCATTTCAGACTTGAAGAAACTTGAACCAGTCCGGCCAGTTTCTAATTATAATGTGTGTTGTAATTAGATGAGTGATTGATCCGAACTTCACCTAATCCGAGTTTCGGTTCAGAGGCTTAGAAGGGAAATTTTTCTAGTCTTTGGATGACTAACTTCATTTTCTTTGCTGAATTTCATTTGAGTTTCTGGGTCCAGATGGAAATAATAATGTTTCTATTCTCTCCTTTCCAGGTAAGTGATTAGTAAGGGAAATGCTACATCTGACTTCGATAGAAATCAAACCCATTGGAAAGGAAGGTCGTGTGGCTCAATTTATTTCCCTGACTTTTGCTCAGTTTTGGGCCTTTGTGATCTGTGGATAGGTGGAGAATTCAGACTCACCCTACATCTCACTTTCAGTGACTACTTTGATTGAATAGTCATGACAATTTTCTATTTCCTTTTTTTAATATAAAGGTATTTTCTATTTAGTATCATGAGAGCATGTGAGTATTTTATGCTAAATGCCACCTCGAAGACAGAAAAGAAGATGGAAAACCATAATAAAGTTAGATAATTGGTGTAGGAAGAGTATTTAATCTAAAGCTTGAAACTTTTTCCAGCTTGTATTGTGTCTATGATATGAATGATTACTTTGTGTGATTCTTGAGGGCATTTCCAGGCATTTTATCAAGGTTGGTGAATTGATTAGTCAGCCCTCTCAGCAGATTTGAGATGTGGGCAGCACACAGTCTGTAAGAATGGGCAGGAAGTTTCTGTAACACAGGACTGGGACTTTCAAATCTCACTAACATGATCATAAAATCAGAACCCTTAAAATAAAGACTTCCTACCCCAGCATCATTAAGATTAGCCCAATTTTCAAATTAAAAAAAAAATAAGAGGATCTTATTAAAAAACCAAAGTGGAAGCTAGGAGCTCATGTGTCCTAAATTAAGTTAATGCTAACTGAATCTTACTGTAGTAAGAATGTAACATAGAATCTCTACACATGGCTCTACATGCAAATTTCATTCCACAATAAGAGATTATTTCAGGGTAATCTCAACGAGACTATATAATAATATTAAAATGTAAAATACAACTGGAAATGGATATGATTAAATTATGGGAATTAAATAACACACATTTACCCAATTATAATGGGAAAGCATATGCCAGCTTGCTATAGGACCCACCCAAAGTCCAATCACTGGAGAGACTTCTTGTGAAGAGATTTGCCCAGATCATTTTTTCTAAGCTTTCTCTGTAACTCTCTTGGTGCGTTTTTCTTTTCACGTAGAATTAATGCATTCACCAGCCTACAGCCAAACTCTGAAAACTACCAAAAAAGTATAAAGCACAGACTCTGCTCTCCTACAGTTTATATCCTAGTTGGAGATACAAGACCTCTGCACAAGAAACATTTGAAGTGAGTATGTGATTGGATATCTGAATCGATTCTGTAGGGACTAGGAGATCAGAGGGGCAATGTGATTGGAATGTTAAGAGAAGGTTGGATTTGATGGACGGATAAGATCTGAAAAGGTGGAGAGAAGGTAGATAGACTGTGTATATGACAATCTAAAAATGAGAATAAAGGAATGAATTCAGAATGTATTCATTCAGTAATTATTTATTAAGTGCCTACTAGAACAATATGATGATGGATATGATGAGGTCTTGTCTCTCATGAAGGTCCCATTCCAAATGTGATGAGGTAGACAATAAAAAAAAAAATAGAAACAAACAAGCTATTTATAGATTGTGAATGTGCAATTAAGGAAACAAACAGGCAAAGTGATAAAGACAGGAAGGTGGGGGTGGCGGTATATTCAGTGTTTCTCAAACTTTAACGTGGGTATGAATCTCCCACAGATCTTACTAAAATTTAGGTTCTCATTCAGAAAGTCTAGGAAGGGCCCAAGAGTCCGTATTTTCAAAAAGATCCCAGGTCTTGCTAATGCTACTGGTTCACAAACCGGTTTGAGTAGCTGGGCTTTAGATGGAATGATCTGAGATTTGGGGGGAAACACGGCTAGTTGGAACACAGAAATCCTGGTGGACTAGGCTGGGGAGAAAGCATGAAAGATGGTTTAGAGGAGGATTTGGACTATCTGGAGGTGGGATGTCAAGACTGGCAGCTAGGATCCTCGTACCAAGGCCAGTGTTGGAAACGTCTAATGCGTCAGACACACGGAAGATGGAGTCCAGCAGGGCTTACCGCCTCATCGTGTTGAGGCACGCGTAGAAAATGATGCTGTCGCTTTGCAGTGGGGGAAAAGGAGGCTTCCGCTTCTGGGACGATGTGGGTTAAAAGCACAAAAGACTAAAGACATAGGATTATAATGATCCAAGCATGCCGTGACGAGCCCCTTGCGGATGGAAAGGAAGGAGTGAGTAGGAAAAACAGGAATCTGTGAGTGTTGTATCATTCATGGTGAAGAAGGAGGATGGTCGTAGGGATGGTGGGACGGCACAAATTCCAGAAGGCACCCGGACACACACGAATGGTCATTCAAGTGAAAGTTCTGCCCCGGAGTTAAAGATTTTTTTTAAATCAAACCCTGAGAGTTTAAGATGTGTAAATAAGTAATTCCTTCCAGGGCAAGAGTATGAAAAAAGGAGAGCAGTTGACTTGCTTGAGGTGGGGGTGGGGATATTTACAGCCTATGGAAGGAAGAAGAGAACATAGAGAAGACAGGAAGGGGCTGGTGAGAAATTCAGCTAGATCAGAAAGCAGTCAGGAGTAGGGCACGTCCAATGTGGGCACTGTATACTGTGTGATGTTAAGACTTTGACCACTGTCACTGTCATTACAGACAGGCTGATTGTGAAAACAGGTCTTTAATTCTCATACCACTTTACTCTCACCCCCCTGCCCCCCAACCCCCTCACCAAGCCAGGTGGTCAAGCATTTCTATCTGAGAAGTGCCCCCCAGTTCTGGGGCGGGTGGGAGGGCAGGAAGACAAGATCATGACAAGGAAGAGGCCAAGCTTGAGACCAATGCCAAATCTGACCTTACCCAACTAACTGCAGTCCCAGAAGCCCACAGTTTTCCCCAGGATGCACTAATATGCCCCCTCCAGAGAAGGGTGAGAGAGAGGAGAGCTTTCCTTTGGCTTTGCCCACATTTTCTAGAAGGGTTCAGTCCCAAAGAGGCTCAGTGGATTCTCAAAGAAAATTACATGTTAGCTTAGAGTGAGAACTCAAGCTTTTTTCACTCTCAGAACAGCGATCTTTTTATTGCAATTAAAGTAAATGGAGACAAATGTTAAATATAGAGGGTATATATAGCAATACCTCGTCCCTGAGTCGATGGGAGGCTTAGTTTTCGCATTCATTGACATTAGTTTCTAGCCTTTCTGGATTCAGGACATAAGGTGACATTTTGTGTTTACTGTCTTCAGCATGTGATGAATATGAGAAAACCTTCCGTGAATGTTTTGGGCAGCTCCGCTTTGAAACACTAGGTGGCAGTGTAACACTACCTTTGGTATTTAGAACTTCGGCGTGGTTCTCAAAATGGCATTTTAACGGAAATTTTTTAGAGATATTTTAAAAAGGATAACTTCAAGAGAGAGCTTTACAGAAACAAATAAGTGATGTATGATACATTTGTAAATTACCCTTCCCCAAACCATATTTTTAATTACTAAATAAACATGCAATTGAATGACATACTAAAAACTTAAGACTTAACCAAAAAAGAAACAAAGGACATTAAATAGATATTTCACAGGAGGAAAAATACATATGGTCAATTAACATATGCAGGACACCTAATCTCTCTTAATAAAGAAAATTCAAATTAAGTGGGGACGTTTTTATTTCTTCCGAATTTGACGGAATTATTTTCGAAAGTTCTATCTTGGAGAAGAATTAGAGATGTGGTCAAAGATTTATGTGCAAGCATCTTCCTTGATGTTTTATTTATGATAAGCTAAAGACATTAACGCTTAGAAGATGAGATTTCTTAAAAATGAAATATTATGCATTCTTAATTTACAACACTTTGTATTTTAGTTAGCCCCTAACAAAATTATATTCATTATGGCCAATCAGTGTAAACATGTAGCCACATGAGGTTTGAAAGAATGCAGAGAGGAAGGGTAGGTTTCCGTCCCTCGTTGGACGGAAAGGGTTTCTTGTGCAGATTTGGGGTCTTTGGAGCGGTGATCGGATCGAAATAGGTATAACTAGGTGGATGCCTGGGTTGATGGTGAAGGAGTGAAATCATAACCAAATGGATGGCTGGCGGCTGCATTCAGCTGCAGTTGGTTAACTCACCTGCAGGAAAGAAAACATGGAAATCTACGTCCCTTCCTTCAAACACTTTTCTGGAATCAAATGAGTTGAGTGCACGTGTGGGGCCTTAATGCCACCTCAGGGCTGTCTTCAGCTCATAGATTTCCCGGTAGCAACTAAGAAAGGAGGACTTTGGTAAATTAGAAACCAACCCAAATTTCCTTCCTCGGTGATTATTATATTGTCATTCATAAATATTTTGCCATGATAATGAAAGTATTAATCTGCCTTTAGTTTCTTTCTTAACCCAGTCTTTCTTATGTATTTATTTTTCTGGCCCAAACCAAGAGATTACAATTGCTTGGTTTGCTGTTTGCTTTATGTAATAGTATAGAATAAATAAGACTAAGGAAAAGTCAATAGAATTGTCTGGCCCAAAATGTTGCTTGTGGCATTCTGTAAGAAATTTATGAATGGGGTGATCAACTTATTTATTCACTTAATTTATTGATCCAACTACTCATTGCCTTTATTGTGGAAATAGTAGATAGAAATGAAGGAAACCTTTGGCAAATGGTTTGACACCTTGGAAATTGTAAAGTATATGGAATATATAGAATCTAATCTTGGAATCCAGGACTCAAGAAGAAGTTTTTTTTTAAGCCCTTAATTTTTGGATGAACATATTTTAAAAATAAGAGCCACATATGGTCCCAAATGAAAAACATAATCATAATCTAAACATAATCAAAATTCTGGTGCTTCCATTTCACATGCCTGAAATACATAACTTGTTGAAAACCTGGTTGGGAGGTAACTTCCGTAATGACTCTGGTGTCAGTTATTTGTGACTTTTTTTTTTTCTGTGACTAACAGAAAAGTTCATTAATAGCATTTTTTCTTGATTCTGCCCTTTGACAAGGAAACAGACTGTGAGAGCTATAAGTTCTTAAAATTATGGCGTGATTAGAAAAACACATGATTAAGCCTGTGAAAATTTTTCTGTAACCCTGCCCTGTTTAGGCACATCCTATTTCCAGGCATCCAGCCTGCCAATGAGGTCCTACCCTTTTTGTTGTAAAACAGCAATGCTGCTGACCTATTATGATCATTTCCATGGAGAATCATAGAACATTCCATGGGGGAGGAGACAGTGGCGATTGTCCCCCTGAGTCCTCTCATACCACAGATGAGCTTGCACATTTGAGTGGTTTTCCCAGTGTAGTTCAAAACCTGCTCTAATGAGACCACTAAAACAACAGATTTTATTACAGTGGAACATAAAGGAAGCTTATAATATTCTTCACTATTTTAAAAATTTGCACATTGAAACAAATGTTTAGTCTGCCTCTTGTTTGTACAATTGGTAAGTTCAGGGAGGGGGAGAAGGAAATAAATCTCAGCAAATGCAAAGTTTGAGGGTATCTGGAACACTGGGAAGGGTAGATGTTTGTATCTCTTTGACGATAACACCTCAGTGCAACTTGAGGTCATCTTGATAAAAATGATCGTGTTTGGTAAGGGTTACAGAACCTCTCTTTTAGTTGTTTGAATTTACTTATGTAATATTTATGTCAAGGGTTCCTATAGCATAAGGGCCTGGGTTATCTGTTGTTTGGTGTTATTTCTTGCCTATGATTCTGCTTTTTCAGAAACATCAGAAATGAGCCCCATTTGACTTTCTGGAGTCTCATGAAATTCTGAGGCTGCGAGATCCTAAATAGACCCTTGATCCACCCCTCTCCTTTTTTTTTTTTAGGTTAAAAAAATGTTTATTTATTTATTTTGAGAGAGAGAGAGCGAGCGAGCAGGGGAGGAGTGGGGGGAGAGAGAGAGAGAGATTGAGAATCTCAAGCAGATTCTCAGCTGTCAGTGCAGAACCCGAAGCTGGGCTTGAACTCACAACCATGAGATCATAACCTGAGTTGAAATCAAGAGTCAGATGCTTAACAGACTGAGGGACCCAGACGCCCCAACCCTCTCCTTTTATAGGTGAGAAAAAAAAGCCTGGGATGTGTTTGTCTGAGGTCAGTGGCAGAGTTGAAACGAGGACCAGGGTCTCTCGCCTGCCCAAAGTGGGGAAATTTTCCTACTACATCATTCTTGCCTTGCGGGTCCTTCTTTTTCTCAGCAATGTAATGACTATGGTAACCACATTTCTCCCAGAGACTGGCTCGCATGCTGGAGGTTTTCCTCGGACTATAGTTTCACTGTGAGCTCTCACTGTCCCTTACCAGGGTGACTGAAACCTTACCCCAATCCATTTGTCCTTCCTACCTCCTTCCAACAGGTGGTAACAAGGTATTCTCACCTCTCGCTGGGCATTAAGAACTACGGAACTTGCCAGCAGTGAGTGTTAGTGGTAGTTCCTGTTCACCAACCTTTCCTCTGGAAGAGCTCGTCTAGAGGCTCCCCAAACTACCTACCCAGGGGATCCAGATGGAAACAGTGCTCCTTCGGTGCATGAAGTGTGGATACAAGGAAGCGGGGAGCACAAGGCTCAGGATGCTTGTTTCAAATTTTGGCTTTGCCACTTGGGCAAGATACTTACCTCTGTGTCTCAGTTTCCTTGTGTATAAAATGAGGTTGAGAGGAGTATCTCCTTAATAGGATTGTTATGAAGATTCAATGATTTAATACATATAAAATATTTGTATTTATTACAATTTTTAAAAAAGAGAGAGAGACAGAGAGCGACTGGGGGAGGAACACGGAGAGAGGGAGACACGGGATCTGAAGCAGGCTCCAGGCTCTCAGCTGTCAGCACAGAGCCCGACACGGGACTCAAACTCACAAATCGTGAGATCATGATCTGAGCTGAAGTCGAGTGCTTAACCAACTGAACCACCCAGGCGCCCCGCATATAAAATATTTAAAATAGTGACTAGTATATAGTAAGTGTTCAATTAATGGTAGCCAATATTATTAGTATGGGTTTTCATGTATAAACAGAATCATATTTATTTTTGGTCAAGATAACAGCCCAAGGAATGACACAGTTATTTCTGAATATGATTTTCTGTATTCCAGCTCTAGTGGCTTTCTTCCAATTCACAAAACAAGCTTTTTTTCTTTTTTTTAAGTTAAAAAATATTTTTTTAATGTTTTTTATTTGTTTTTGAGAGAGAGAGACAGAGCATGAGAAGGGGAGGGGCAGAGAGAGAGGAAGGCACAGAATCCAAAGCAGGCTCCAGGTTCTGAGCTGTCAGCACAGAGCTTGATGGGGGGGCTTGAACTCGTGAACCACGAGATCATGACCTGAGCTGAAGTTGAATGCTTAACCAACTGAGCCACCCAGGTGCCCAAATAAGCTTTTTTTTGACCTAGTCCAGGTACGTTTGTACAAATCATTCCCTTTGACTACAGGGCTTTTTTTTCTTTACATCTTTAAAATAGATATTTAAAATTGTTTTTAATGTTTATTCGTTTTTGAGAGAGAGAGACAGAGAGACAGAGAGACAGAGCATGAGTGGGGGAGGGGCAGAGAGAGGGAGACACAGAATCCGAAGCAGGCTCAAGGTTCTGAGCTGTCAGCACAGAGCCCCCGACGTGGGGCTCGATCTCACGGATTGTAAGATCATAACCTGAGCCGAAGTCGGATGTTTCACTGGCTGAGCCACCCAGGTACCCCTATAATATATTTTTTAATGTTTATTTATTTTGAGAGAGAAGAGGCAGAGTGTGTGTGGGAGGGGCAGGCAGAGAGAGGGAGAGAGAGAGAGAGAGAGAGAGAGAGAGAGAGAATCCCAGGCAGGTGCCACGCCACCAGAGCAGAGCTCGATGCAGGACTTGATCCCATGAACCGTAAGATCTTGTCCTGACCTATAACCAAGAGTTGGACGCCTAACTGACTGAGCCACCCAGGAGCCCCTCTTTCTTCACTTTCATCATCTAGTTAGATTCTACTTGTCCTTAAGAATTTAAAATCAGCATTACGTCTTCAGGGGAACCTCCCATGACCCCCTAATACTTCACTCTTCATCCTCATTGAACTTCTCTGATAGGACTGTATTTGTAGCACTTATAATAACATAATTTGGCGTGTCTATGAATGAAGATTGGATCAAAGCCTATCTTCCCCACTAGACTGGAGACTGCATTAAGTAGCATAGGGATTTTGTCTGCTTTTACTGGCCATTGGCTCCTGAGTGCCTACACGGTGTGGTACACATGGAAGGTGTTCCATGGCTCTTTTTAAAATGGATGAGCGAAGATGGGTCCCACAGACTCCTCATCCTGAGGTCAAATTGGGTGACCCTCAGGAGGTGTATAGCTCAAGTAGGTGGATGCCATGAGACGAACACCATCACCATGTTTTGTATAATCTGCCGTGAGAAATCAGGCTCCGAAGACAAGTAGGTCTGGAAACCCACAGAGCCAGAAGTCATTCCCCCTTTTTGTAAAACGGAAAAATTAACTTCATAATTTTATAATATTGACTAACTCACGCGCAAGCAAACGCACGGTTTTAAGCGCACATTTCAGTAAGTTCTGGTAAGTATATAACCCCACGACTGCCTAAGCTACTTCTGTCTATACCTACTGCCGTTGTCTCAGTCAGGTCGGTGCTATTCCTCTATCGGTCTTCCCACTTGCACTCTGTTCTGCTCTGATCCATTCTCCTCCCGAAGCTATCCACATCCTAATCCCCAGAAACCGCGACTTTGTTACCTCACGTGGCAAAAGGCGCTGTGCAGATGCGCTTAAGTTCAGGCGATCGCGATGGGACCGTTCACCTGGGGGATCTGGGTGGCCCCAGTGTACTCAGTGACGAATCAGTGAAAGAGGGAGGCAAGAGGGTTCAGAGTCAGGGAAGGAAACGTGAGGATAGAGGGGAAGGTGATGTGATGCTGGGCCACACGCCCAGGAATGCAGGCACGGCCTCTGGAAGCTGGCAGAGGTCAGGGATGGATTTTCCCTTGAGCCTCCAGAAGGAACGCAGCCCTGCCATCGTCTTATTTTTAGCCCCCCACGTAAGACTCATCTCAGGCTTCTGAGCTCCAGAACTGTGAGATAATCACTTTGCGTGGTTTTAAGCCTCCTAAGTTTGCGGTTATTTCTTTTTTTTTTTTTTTTTAATTTTTTTTTAACGTTTATTTATTTTTGAGACAGAGAGAGACAGAGCGTGAACAGGGGAGGGGCAGAGAGAGAGGGAGACACAGAATCTGAAACAGGTTCCAGGCTCTGAGCTATTAGCACAGAGCCCGACGCGGGGCTCGAACTCACAGACCGTGAGATCATGACCTGAGCCGAAGTTGGACGCTTAACCGACTGAGCCACCCAGGCGCTCCAAGTTTGCGGTTATTTCTTACAGCAGCAGTAGGACACGGATACAAGGTCTCTGCTTAAAATGCCATCTTCACGGGGTCACCTTTTCCCAACAATCCTGCCTATGATAGAGCTCCTTGCTGCTCCCACCTCCCCACTTTCCATCCTGTTCCTACCTCCTTGTCTCTACTTTGGTCTTTTGATTTTTTTATAAGAAAACTCACCCCTGGTAATCTTCCTTTTACTTATTCTTTGCCATCTCTGCTAGGATGTGTAGAATGTGTGCTCTTTGAGGGCAGGGATAATATCTCATCCACCATCGGATATTCAGGAACTAGTACAGCACCTGCGACTTTGCACGTATGTGCTTATAAATATGTAGAAATGATCCAGGTGTGTGCTGCCCGATACAGTTGCCACGGGTCACATGTGAGATGGGCTACAAGTACAAAACCCAAATTTCCAGGTCGTCAAATGAAGCAATAATGCAGAATATCTTTATGTCTTAAAATTAATATCTTAAATATATATTTAGATATATTAAAAACTTTAATTAAATGTTGAAATGAGGATATTTGGGATTGTACTGGGGAGAATAAGTAATTTAACTTAATATTACATTATTAAGAGAGCGTTACCTATTTGTTTTTCTCTTTTCTTAATATGTCTACCAGAACATTTAAAATGATATATGTGGCTTACATTATATTTCTATTGGAATATAGCCCTTATTGGATTGTGGATTTCTTAAAAGCGAAACGCCGTATTTCACTCCTCTTTGTATGAACTCAAATAATTTGCCTCTCGTAACTCCTCAATAATAGTTGCTGCATGAATACTTGTTAAGTGTCATTTTATAAAAATAGGTATGTATTGTTGCACCAATGCAGAAAATTGGGCCAAAAGGAATTTTCATTCAACAATTTCTACCAACTGTATTTGTGGCTATACGTGATATTTTCCACCTGATAGATTTTCTAGTTGCTTTAAAATTAACACTCTTTTTTTTTTTTTTTTTTTTACACTCTTAGTATGTGTTACAAATCAGCCACTGTTTGGGTGGGGGGCACCTGGGTGGCTCAGTCGGTTGGGCATCTGACTTCGGCTCAGGTCATGATTCACGAGTTTGTGAGTTCGAGCCCCGCGTCAGGCTCTGTGCTGACAGCTCAGAGCCTGGAGCCTGCTTCAGATTCTGTGTCTCCCTCTCTCTCTGCCCTTCCCCCCCTCCAAAATAAATAAACATAAAAAAATTAAACAAACAAACAAAAAAGAAACCCAACCGAATCAGCAGCTGGGCATAGAACAAGATGGCAAAATGGTACATTTGACCCTCTTGTGCTATTTGGCACAATGGGACTGTACCTTGAGGGACACGGTCTTTTTCCTAAGAACACGCACTTTCCCGTGAAACGTCCAAAGCCATATCTGAGGACATCCATTAGGCAGTGCTTCTCGATCATTATCATTGTCCACAACTTATTCTGAAGGCCCCAAAGAGAGAAAGTGTACTCATGGTTGGGAAATGGAGCAGTTAGGACCTAACTGCACGTTCTGCCCAATTCTGCCCTCTCCCAGCTTGCTTGAATTTTCTTTAACATCCACCATTTTATCTTACAAATTTGACACCATTTGTCTGTATTTGTTCCAGTGTAGAAGTATCGCTCTGTCGTCCAAATCCTCCAGGAAAATAGATATTCCACACCTTCGGTCTCAGGACGCTCGTGCCCTTGACATACTGATGCACCCAGGGACCCTGGCACTACCTTCTCTGAGTAGCATGGAATTAGGACTGATGTCCCAAGCCCTGAATGGAGATCAGTTTGAGGCTTGTGTGTATCACCAAGGCAAATTGCTGGATCTGTCTTGTCTCTGGCCACTCTTCGTTTCCTGGGTTCAGGCTGCCTTTTGAGATTGTATGTGTGTGCACGTATGTGTTTTGTGTGTGTGTGTGTGTGTGTGTGTGTGTGTGTGTGTGTATGTGTATACGCTCACCCTCACCTTTGTATATATGGGTTGCTTTAAAGCAACCGTTGGGATCCATTTACCTATATAAAAATTGGGGAGGGGGGCGCCTGGGAGGCTCAGTCGGTTGAGCGTCCGACTTCGGCTCAGGTCACGATCTCACGGTCTGTGAGCTCGAGCCCCATGTCAGGCTCTGTGCTGACAGCTCAGGGCCTGGAACCTGCTTCCGATTCTGTGTCTCCCTCTCTCTCTCTGCCCCTCCCCTGCTCATGCTCTGTCCCTCTCTGTCAAAAATAAATAAACATTAAAAAAAAGTTGAAAACGTTGGGGGGAAGGGAAAAACAGAGTGTCATTTTTCTAGAGCGTTTTCTCCCTAGCCTAAATCTATTTGGAGATAGGCTGGCTCATCCTCCTTATTTTGGTAACCGGCAATTTCCATTCACTGTATTTTTAAATCCCATTTCAACCCTGTAAGGTAGAGGTTGGTTATTACCATTTGAAAGACAGGCAAACTGAGTCTCAAAGAGGTTATGACGTTGGCCCAGAGTCTCTTCAGCCTGTAAGTGGCAGTGAGGATTAAGAGACTCTGGCTCTGTGCTATTCCCGGCACACTTTTCTGCCTCTCCAGCAGGTTTAGAGGCCATTTCCACTGGATGCTACAATTTCTTTTGAGTCCCTACGTCCCAGGGACCAGGCTTATGAATAAAGACATGTTCCCTGCTGGCTCCCAGGCCAGAAACTTTCCCCTTCCACGACTCTCCGAGCAGCATGTAAGAAGGATAGTAACTATTAAATTACTTTCTCGGGGCAATTCATTGCGACTAGCCCACAGTTAAACATTTCTTCTTTAACATTAGCAGATGGTGAATGAGGTAACAATGTCTGCGCTGGAAACAAAACAAAAGTAATAAAAAGAATTGGCACTTGAATAGAAAAGACGAACCACCATTTCTGCGCGTCCTTTGTCTCAATCATTCAGGAGAACGGAAAAAAAAAATCACTTCATAAATCAGTCAAAGCTGGTCTCATTCTGCCATCCACAGAACATGGGATTACTTGCTGAGACTGATAAATGGATGTCTTTGCCACAGCACTGTCACCGAGGCTTATATAACTTACGGTGCAATTATTACTTATGTCCTAGGAAGGACTTATTTATTTTAGCTTATATCGTCTTTTCATTCTTGAAACATGTTTTTTATGTGTTTGCTTGTGAAAACTGGAGTAGATGCCAGTAGGAAAAGAGGCTTTTCTATTACTGTAACTGAACTATAATTTTGCAAGGCAGTGATATGAAACAATGTGTTGATTCTTTGCATTTTATCACCAGAGACCAGAGCCAGAGGAAAGTACCAACTGCATTTTTGTAAAATTAAGGCTAATCTGAAATTATGGTTGGATCCCGAGACGTTCTCAAACCAGGGTGGGTGGAGTGGATAAGACCTAAATTTGTTAGTGCCCAACAGATTGATTCACTACATCTGAGTTGTTCAGATCCAGAGGATAGACACAATCTATCTACTTGGAAGAACACACACATACATACAATATATCTATGCATGCATATACATAGAAACTTGCTCAAAAAACCCCCCAAATTCTATTTTAATCCTTTAAAATAAGTAAAAGGCAGAGTCTGATTTTTGCTCTGTATCCTGTGATCTCAATATTCCTGGGGAAGCGAGCTGAACTGAAGCAAATACGTAAACTGTTAACTGGGCACATCTTTCAGTCACCTTCTGAGATTCCCAAGAGTTTTGGTGAATGTTGAAAATTAATCTCTAAACCATTTTTCCCATTCATCTTTATATTTTTAACATGTGTTATAAATCTTTCTCTCCTTCTCCCTAGATTATGGCATATCTACGTTGAGAATGAACTCAGAACTGTAACTTTGCCTTGGGTGATGGCTCTACTTTTGATACCCAGTCTGAGATTGCCCAGTGCCCGTCTGATTCTCAGCCTAAATGAAAACCGAGTAGTAGCACCCATCTGGCTTGTAGCCAAGTTGGCAGATCTGCAACAATTTGAAACTGGAAGACTTTTTTGATGTTTTTGCACATAGTGCGTCCTATATGTTCCTGCAGAAACCACTGTGTGTTTCTTTTTTTTTTTTAATTAATATTTATTATTTGAGAAAGAGATAGAGAGCAAGCAGGGGAGGGGCAGAAAGAGAGGGAGACACAGAATTGGAAGCAGGCTCCAGGCTCTGAGCCATTAGCACAGAGCCCAACGCGGGGCTCGAACCCACAGACCGCGAGATCATGCCTTGAGCTGAAGTTGGCCGCCTAACTGACTGAGCCACCCAGGCACCCCCAGAAACCACTGTGTATGTTTCTTTTCTGAATAATAAATAACTACAATTCTTCAGTAAAATCCAGGATTTACCCCTTCCTCCCCTATTTTTAATTACATTTTGGTTTAGAGAGTCATATTTATAGTTATTTTCCCCATATTTGTAAGAACTACACTTCTACGTCTTGCCCCACGTCCCCACCTAGCCACCAGCCAAAACAGGATTGCTTAATTTAGTTGTTCACTTACCTTTCTTCTGTTGTTACTTTTTTAGAAGAAGGTTTCTACTTGATCATTTTGATGGATTTTAGGTAGCAGCTCAAAGAACAGAAAGGGGAAGTGTCTGTTGATTTTTATCTGTAACCCAAGCTCACCTACTTCACATACATTTTGCAGGTGCGTAGGAAACGACATTACCTCGTGTCCTTTGGCCAGCTCTCCTCTTATTTTCTTGCCATCCTTCTTATTTATGCCAAATGGAATATTATGGAAATGGCAACTGAAGAAGAGCGGGTCAGAGCCAAAATCAAGAGCATTGGGTGATTTTTTTTTTTTTTTATTATACATTCTATGTAGTTTGAATTTTTTGGTTTCAATTTTTTAAAAGTCCAGCAGTAATAAAACATCTTTTCTGTCATTTTTCAAACTCTCTTACTTCATGGCTGCTCTTAAGACCTTTTTCTTCAAACCTACACTTTACCTTCCTCCCTAGCCTAGTTCCGGGAGACCTTCCCCCTCCTTCCCTTCTCCCTTTCCTCACCCCAGTCTGATTCTGTGTCTTGCTCTAATTATTTGACCTGCTATGCATGATGAAAGCCTAGAATAAAAAGAAATTACTACGTGGGATGGGGAATGGAGAGATGAAACTGAATGGCAAAGATAAAATGTGTTCTTGCGTGGGGTAGAAACATACAGAAAGTTTGGGAACCCCCACACTTTAATTTTGTTCCAATTATGCCTAAATTGAGACATCTAACTTTCCTTTGTCCTACAGACATTTCTTTCCCCACTCCCAAACTTACTTATTTCAAATTCTGGAATCAAAAACTAGGGCTTCCAATCTCCTAAAAGGAATTCGTCTATAGCATTTGAATAGAAACACTGTATATACTTACATATACTATGTATCTGTTCCAATTCTTCCCATTATTATGGGCCATGGAGTGAGGCAAATCCCCAACAGGGAGTGGCTACACCCAAGCTGTGGACATAGCTTGAAAGGTAAACTCCTTAGAAAGCAAAGATTTTCTTGATATTCTATGTAGCAGTTCTAGTATATGACGGTATCCTGTAAAAATTACATAAAATGAAATATTCTGTTAATATTACAAAACATAAATCCATAGTGTTTGATACCCTGTTCAGGCCTAAATGAAATATTTTCTTCTAAACATAGGATTAAAGATCTTCCAAAAGTAAGGCTAATGTCTCCTTTTTAGGATTCTTATAAAATTATTAACTTATTAAAAATTTTTTTTTTGTTAACGTTTATTTACTTTTAATAGAGAGAGCGTGAGCAGAGGAGGGGCAGAGAGAGAGGGAGACAGAATCTGACGTAGGCTCCAGGCCCCATGCTGTCAGCACAGAGCCCGACGCAGGGCTCAAAGTCATGATCCATGAGATCGTGACCTGAGCCAAAGTCTGACACTTAACCTACTGAGCCACCCAGGCGCCCCTACTTAATTTATTTTTTATTGAGGTATTCTCTTTTAGGATTTAGGCATTTCTGAAGCTACACTTGGAGAAAATATAGCTACACACAAAGAAATGAAAATACAACTTGGATACATTTTTTAAACCTATGGAAAATTCAGTTTTATGAAATTTGAGACACAGGTGAAAACTATCATTATCTTATATCACACACACCTACACACGTACACAAAACTAAGATGTGCTTACTAGTTACGAATTTATTTTCACCTTTGCAAGATTTCTTTGAGACTTAATTAGAAATGTATTTTTTTTTTTAAATCATACTTCAGTCTTCCGTACACATCGAAAGGGAAATAAAGTAAAAATGGTTAAGGCGTTCCTAACCTGTTCACATCCTGCCACTGTGGCTCAGGGCTGCTGGTGTCTGTGGTTTTTCTTTCTCCTTGTCCTGTCTTCCCTTTTTGAAACGAGACGAGACGAAACGAAACAAAACGAAATGAAACGAAACAAAAACCCCGGAGAATTAAAAACACTGTAGCTCTGATGAGTCTACTGTTGTCTCCATCCAACGGTCTCCTGCCTCTGTATGGGGGTGAACGTGACCTCCAGCTCACTCTTCACGAAAAGAAGCTTTGTTCTCGCACCTGTTGGTTCTATTGTGTCCTTGCCACTCCCCGGAGAGATAGATAGAGATAGAAATAGAGACCGAGACAGAGACAGAGATAGAGATAGAAAAGACAGAGTTCCCAGATGGTCCCAGTCTCTAGCTCCCTTCAGGAGCACAAAGGGGCTCATGGGGAAGGGTCTTCCTTGTAGTTCTTAGAGAAAAGCAAGTCCTAGAGCCTGGTGGTGGGGACACTAGGTCTCCATGGTTTGTCACTCTCCGGAAAGGCCTGTTGTGCTGTTTGGTTCCAGGTTCCCCATGTCGCCCGTCTCTAATCCCTGCACATGTGACTTTCTTGCCAAACCTGGACAATTCCCTCAGAGCGCGTCCGTCTCCTTACGCTTTTGGGTAGTGCTGTAGATGTTTTTCATGGGAAGTCTTTCTCCTAGCCCGTACAGGAGCTCCTTGGCCAGAGCTGGAACAGGCTGGTTTGTAGTGATCAGAACAGTCATACAATCACATAGTCCTTTCTGGGTTGGTTGAGAAGTAAGGACTTGGATGTAGTTCCTAACCAGGAATCTGTTAAAAACGTTAACTTCTGCTCTTAGTCTCTGTAGTTAGTTCAGGGGTGTTTGGCTGGCCCAGCAGGTGGAGCCTCTGTCTCTTGATCTCAGGGTTTGAGTTTGGACCCCATGTTGAGGGTAGAGATTAGGTAAAAAAAAAAAAAAAAAAATACACTGGCTACCCGGAGGAAAAGCTCTTGTGCCCTTCTTTGATTTGGGGTCTGTGATTTTTTTTTTTTTGACTCCCGCCATCCGCTGGGCCAGCTGGCCTGTTAATGATGAAGGATTTCTTGAAAGGGTGCTCCAATATTGTGTCTAGGATTTTCTTCAAGGCAGCTGCTCCTTATTTGCGAGTTTTGAGGCCTGTTCTTGATTGTACCAGAAGGTATCAGCAGGATATTTTCAGACAATAACTAGGACCTGTGTTGCTTCTTCAGCTGGACCTTGCATAGTTTGTTGACTGCACCATTAAGGGGTTATGACTGTCCCGTTGGGTCACTAGGAAGAACAACTGACTTCCTACCTGCACAGGTAATGATAACTACTTTGCACTTCTCGCCAGCTGATGACAATTGTAAGATGTACTCTGTGATAGATGTAAAATATGAAAAATGTTCACTTCAGAATCGATGAGAAATGATGGACATTTTATTAGATGCCAGATATTATATTTGATTGATTATTCTACAGAAAGGAATCGCTAATCTAATCACTCATTTTACCATTATGTATCATTAAACATGGCCTCATTCTAAAGTTTAATGAGCTTGATATCTTCACTTATCTTATTTTCCTGTTGATTCCAGCTCTTACAGAAATTATGGGATATTGAAATATTTTGTGGTAAGATTTCAGGTCTGCTTCTCAAGTAACAGTAGACTGAAGCACCCAATAATGGAAAATGTTCAGGTCCATTCCCTGGGAGCCAATTCTTAACTTTGGGGTCCGTGCAAATTGTATCGGGGCAATGGCAGAGAATTTGAAGACCGACGGTCTTGGGTCCAAATTTGGCTCAGAAAACAGTAACTGGAAGATCTTGAGACAGTCTCTCAATTTCTCTTCCTTTTCTACCTAAAGAGGCATGTTAATATTTATTTGTAGTATTACTTTAAAGATTGGAATTGTTGAAACCTGGTGGGTTTAACAAAGGGTTAGCTGTTATTTTTTTTTTAATTTTTAGTGGTTATTTATTTTTGAGAGAGAGAGAGAGAGAGAGAGAGAGAGAGAGAGAGAGAGAGAGAGAAGGGCAGAGAGAAAGAGGGAGACACAGAATCTGAAGCAGGCTCCAGGCTTTGAGCTATCAGCAGAGAGCCCGGTGCGGGGCTCGAACCCACGAACCGTGAGATCATGACCTGAGCCAAAGTCAGACACTTAACCGACTAAGCCACCCAGATGCCCCAAGGGTTAGCTGTTATTATATATGGTCTGCCCCTATTGGGTATCAGGATGATGACTTCAACTGTCATTTGGGTGTATTTAATTCCATTATCTTTGTTTATCTTTTACTCAAAGTGATATTTAACTTGTGATTTTACAAAGACTAAAACTTAAGCAGAATGAAGTAAGCCGTGCAAAGTTTGGAAAATGACTTGTACTCAAATATACACATATGTATGAACTTCAGATGCTGTTATAGATCAATTATGACATAGTTTTGGCACTTACTCCCAGGTCCCCCTCATCAGACTGGGTTGGTTGAGCTTTTAACTAAGAATGACAATGGCCGTATTTCATGTCTGTTCCTGCCACGAATTCCCTTCACTCAGTAT
Source organism: Panthera pardus (assembly GCF_024362965.1). Lineage (NCBI taxonomy): Eukaryota > Metazoa > Chordata > Mammalia > Carnivora > Felidae > Panthera > Panthera pardus. The sequence goes on from NW_026526655.1 coordinate 16,050,234, forward strand.
GTGACTGTGCAGGAGCTTTTTCTCCAGTTGTAGTGACTCTGCGTGGATCCCTAGCAATCTCAGACGGACTGGTTGTTATCCTCTATCATTGGTTGTCTACCAGGAGCTGAGAGTTTTCATTCTGTGGTGTGCAAAGCAAGGGTCTTGAACTTGTCAAGATTTATCAACTGTATTTATTTTGTGCTAGCTAATGCTCTTGGCTCTACCCATTATTGAATCGTTTCTTCAAACACATACAGAGTCTAGCCACCTCCCCATTGGAATGAAAGTCGCAAATGGCCTTCTGTTACTAAGTGATAGGGGTTTCCAGAAGGTTATCGTCTTTCATAGCTTTTCGCTCAGACATCTTTTCTTCTATGTCTGCTTCCGTCTTCAGGCTCTTTGAAGTCCCCATTGGCTACGGCAGCTCGAGGCAAAACCAGCTTGTCTCCTTGGGTTTTCTCTTACGATTTACTTGCACTTGGGTTACATTTATACAGAGGTTCTCTTTGACAAGTGACACATTGCTGAAATAGTTTTCTCCACCCATCCCAGGGAACAGGATAGTGTCCATTAACTATTAATTCAGTTACCTCTAATTGTGAGCATAAGTGCATAATGAAGGAGCATGGGGATTGGACGTAGGGAAACTGGGTTTAAATTTTTACTCTGCCACTTGCTAGGGGTGTGACCTTGGCGATTCAACATAATAGCTCTACACCTGAGTCTTCTCATTTGTAAAAGAGAGATCTTACCTCTCCAGGCTAATGTGACTATTAGATAAGATGGTATTTGTAGAGTACTCGACACAGGAAAAGCCCCCAGTAAATAGTTGTAATTATGAAATGTGCCATCATCTTGCATTCAGTGAACAAGTTGGTATTGAGACCTCCCCTTTGGAATTTATTTCACTGCCCTTATACTGATGGGCTTTCTGGATTCACCTTGAACTACCTCATTCCTCAAAGGATTGCCTTTAATAGTATAAATGGTGCACCCATGCTACATATATATATATTTTAAAAAGTGAAGCCCTATTAAATTTAACAACTCACTTTCTTCTGTTGCTTGAAAGGAAGTTTTTGCATTTAGTGAGGAAGACGCTTGTAAAACAGTGGCTTGTCGGGATGTTGAAACATTCCGATATTGAATACTGAAATGTTGGAAATACTGGTTTGAATCTCTTATCTGTGTTCCATGAAGACCAGCATTTTACCACTATGGGTGTCAGATTCCCTGTTATCACTAGAGCTAGATGTTTCAATAGACCCTTAATTTTCATCGTCTCTGTTTAAAGGACAGCATCCCGCCTAACACACAGGCTTCTGAACAATTCGCTTGTGCTTGAGGTTTCCATCATGGAGGGAGCTTTCATTCACAGAACTGCCAAAAAGCTTAACAGGAATGGGCAAATATTTCTATTTTCTCATACTTTCATAGAGATGGAAGAAACATGTCAGGGACAAAGCTTGCCTTTAAAGGATAAAACATTATATCAGATACGTGAAAATGTGAGTACATCATTTAGGAATTAATATTATATTACAATTCCCACCAAGCCTTATTCAAGCAACTGTTTATTCTGTCAAGCAGGCATGACATGGACCCCTTTCCATCACAACCTGTGAAGACCTTGGCAATAACAGCGGGCTTACGGTGCCAGGAGCTTCAACTTTTAGAACTAAGTTTGTTCAGACATAAAATCGCTGGTATAAATGTTGGCAGTTCCTTAACCAAAGTTGTGATAACAAGTGTTGATGTAAGGAAAGCAAATGAGATTAATGATCTTTTCCAGGTTTTTATCTGGCAGTGTCTTGCGAGATTGAAATTCCTTTTGCTTTGCCTCAGCCGTGGTTACTCCTCCCGCCCCCCTCCCCGTCTCCAGTCGAAATGAAGTAATACAGAATTTATCTTTTGGGTGTTCTTTAGAATATACACATGGTCTCACGCATACCATAGTATGTATTCATGTTGAGAGGAACTGTACAAATAGAAAGTAGTCTCAAAAGGAAAAAAAGCTTACAAATTCAACGGGGGAGAAAAACGGCATAGAGTTCCTCTTGTAAAATTGAGCATCATTTAATGCAAATAATAAATTAGCAAATAAATTAATCTTTCTCTAAATATAGCATATATCATAGCCAGAATAATTCAGGTTTTAATGTCAAAGCATAAAGTTATTTTAGAAATGTATTTTGACTGACAAGTCTTTTTTTTTTTTTTTGCAGTAATATAGAGGATATAGATGATAAAATGACAGTATACAGCTGATGTCATAGCTTAATTAAATAATTGCACTTTGGATATTACACTGTTGCTTATTTGCAGTAATTCATGCATTACTGCAGCTAATTCACGTATTAGACATTAGATTCCAAACTAAACAGTAGAATTTGCCTGTCTAAAAGATTTATTTAACCAAAGTTTTTATTAAATAATGGAGAGATCATACATAATGACGGTATTTTCTCCTGTGCTAAGAAATGGTACAATCCATAGGTTTCTTCCAGGAGTGTATCATGAGATTACACAAATTTTCATTACTGCATTCGAGAACAATATTGTTGAGTAAATATTTGTACTAGTACGTTGCCATTTTAGGCTTTCCTGAGGTGTACAGAGTCTCAAAAGATAAATAATTAAAGGATCTTCCTTCCTGGGTAGCACCAAGCAGGGCTTGATATAGGTTTGATTATTTCACTTGTCTCTTTGATAATCCGTAACTGTCTTCTCAATTATTTTCATCATCCAGCCGAGCAAAGATAAAAGATGGAACACGCTTCCTTTGCCTACTCCCAAGGAAACTCCATTATCCTTGAAAGGCCATGTGACTGCATAAAGCCCAATGTGGGTCGAAAGAAGCAATCCACAAGGACAAGCTTAGTGTGAGCCGAAAATGAAGTTGTTACCAGACAGCAAAATGCAGTCCTCACTTCTTATGAATATTTGAATGAGTAACTAAAAACAGCTCAGTAAACTCTAAGCAACTATGACAGCTGAAACTGTCTGGAAACCAGGAGTCTGCCAGGACCGTGATGAAAAGATCACCAGCTACCTTGTGCCTCTTCTTCCTGTGGGTCTTCAGAGGGATGGTATCAGATCTATTTTACTCAAATATAAGTTATGAAAAATCTGATTTATCTCTGCACATTCAGAAGCTAAACAGCCCCCAAATCTCTTGCGTTATTTTGAATTCATTAAAATGCAATGATTTCTAACAATCTTTTCAAGGCAAGAGAATGCCATGTTTCTGCAGACCCTGAAATATTGATGTTGTTGTTGTTTTTGCCCATAGAAAATTGGCCCTAGTCAATCTTCCGTGAGTATCTTTCAGATTTTTCCATGTGGGAAGAAAGACAATGAGAACAGAGTCCCTAAAGCCAAAGTTCTCTGAATAATTCTTCCAAAAGCTCTAATAAAAAGAGTTACCAGGTACATAGCCTGACTTATTTATTCCCACATAGGTTGTTGCTTTCCCGTAAAAAAAACAAACAAACAGATAAATTGCTATTTTTATTGAAGCAGAAAATTCAAAACAGATTTTGTCACATGGAGGGAGTTCTAGAAAATATTTGTAGAAGTTAAATTTATTTATTTTTACTTGACTTCCTTGGATATGTAGACAAAACAGGACTACCTTAATTTTCATGTCCAGGGTGCTGAGGAAGTCGTGTACAATTTTCAAAGTGATGCCTTTAAGTGGAGAGAGAGAGCCAGTTAGTCAGTTTCTCTAAGTGTTATAGCCAATCCTACTTAAACCCACTTAGTTTTGTGCATGTTGATGAGCCGTGTAAATAAAATAAAGCCCTCTCATAGTCCATGAATTCCTGGTAAAGAAAGAAACAATGCAGGTTGAATATCTAATGCAGGCAGTGCTGCAATTCAAACCTAGTAACTAACTGAAGATAAAATCACACTGACGGGACCCTGAGGACGATGCCATTCATTCGGTGGTTGTTTATACAATCCTTATGAAACATGAAGTTTCCCTGAGAAAGCCCATTTAGAAAGGTCCAGAAAATATCGGTCATTGCTTTAACTGCGAAGAGTTTGAGAATATTTTCAACGACACTGGGGTCCACAGTGCCTGTCCAAGAGGCCACTGCTGGGACTCCTCTGCTCATCACTGGAAATGACAGTCATATTTCCATCTTGATTGTTAAAATACAATTCCAGCTCCTTGGTGTATCTGGACAATGGCAGACATTCCATGGCTGTTGGCCGTGTCCTTTCTCTTTAGCCATGTGTGGATTTAAGATTAGATATTACCAGGTTTTCAGTTTTTCAGTAAAAGTGGTAAGGAGCATGCAAAATGCCATTCTAGCTTGTGCTCATCCAGTGGAGGGAGAGAAGGAAGGAACTAGACTGAATTTGCTCACCCCCACATCAGAAGCCCAGCCCCTCAAGATGGACAGGAACAGTCACTCTGAAGCAGTGTGAAGAGAAAGAGATCCATCTGAATATTCAGAGTTAGTCGGATTTCATGCCAGTTGCAAAAGCTCACTAACCTCAGCAGGGCTGTGGAAAGAATGTTGAATCAGCGGTCAGAAGTGTAGCTAGCAATGTGGCCTTCGGAAAGTCACTCACACGCCTTGGACTCTTCTCTCAGCTGTGCAGGGTGGTGTGACTAGATTGACAATTACGGAGGCAGTTCTGGGAATGGAATGAGCACAGCTTTTAGGTTCAGAAGACCCGGGATTGCCTTCCCTATCCATCACTTACCCATTGTGGCAGCTTCCGGAACAATCTAGGTTTCCATTTAGGAGGCTCAGACGGCTCCCCTCTGGCAGGGTGGCTTGAGAAAAATGAAAGATACGATGGACGGAGAGAGCCCCACACATGCAGGTGCTGTGATAAATGTTAGTTTTTTCTCTTTCCTCATGCTAAAGTTTTTTTTTTTTTTCTTCCAATTTTAAATCCTGCAAAGAATTCGTTGAACCAGATAAAGTCTTTTCTGCGGTGTATTTGAACAGAAGTGCTGTCTTGGTATCTCTTACCCATGGCACAGGTGAAAGATTGAAAATTTAGTGGTTGGGATGCCCGGGAAATATCAAGAAACGAATAGATGGTGAAGAAGGACAGAGTCACTTGAAATCACTAAATATGATAATTTTGATACTTTCCAACTCTTTCGTCTTGTGGTCTATGATACAAAATTGTTGTATATCAAATGTAAATTTTAATTTCAAAGGTCACAACTAGGTCAGTTTAAAATGGAAGTGTCTCCAAAGACTTACACAATAAATATGTATTTGGGTGATAAATATGCATTAACATGTACTCGTTTTTCTCGCATTACATTGGTTTTCAAAATTAATGGGAAAAAAGGCAACCTTATAATCAAGTGATCTTAAAAGTGGCGTCAGAAGACAAGAGAATAGTGCAATCAGATCCAGCAGTAGTGAATTCTTAAAAGTTTTACTTTAGGGCACCTGGGTGGCTCTGTCAGTTAAGTGTCTCCCTCTTGATTTCACTTTAGATCATGTCTCATGGTTCATAAGATTGAGCCCCATGTCGGGCTCTGCCCTGACAGTGTGGAGTGTGCTTGGAATCCTCTCTCTCCTTCTTGTTCTGCCCCTCCCTTGCTCACACAGCGCTCCCTCTCTTTCTCAAAATAAATTAAAAAAAAAAAAAACTTAAAAAAAGTTTTACTTCAATGCACGGGAAAAATTTCCTCCCAAAAAAGCCACCTGTTTTAAGTCCTGTTAAAATAATTCTAAGACCTGGTAATCCCACTTTTTGATATTTGGCCTGAAGAAATACCATTATAATAAAAGCAGCGGAATTTACATGGTTAGGGCAGCATTTTCTCTAAGAGTAACTAATTGGAAATGCCCTACTTTTCTCTCATAGGAGAATAAATAATAATACATATGTACCATGAAACGTGATGTCGTTATTAAAAAGAATGAAGCAGATCTATGCATGCGGCTAAGAGAAGATGTCTATGATTTGTTGTTAGGTGAAAAAAGAAAATGACTGACCAGTATGCTTAGTATGTACCCATTTTGAAACAAAAAATACATATATGCATTATATAAATGTGTGTGTGTGTGTGTGTGTGTGTGTGTACCAGGCTAACAAAGAAAAATACTTGATATACAGGTGTCACTGTTTACAGTGACTATCTTGGGTTCGAATTTTTAAAAAAATTTTTTTTTAAGTTTATTTATTTTTAACAGGGACAGAGAGCGAGCATGAGCTGGGGAGGGGCAGAGAGAGAGGGAGACACAGGATCCGAAACAGGCTCCAAGCTGTCAGCACAGAGCCTGACGCGGGGCTCGAACCCACAAACCGTGAGATCATGACCTGGGCCGAAGTCGGATGCTTAGCCAACTGAGCCACCCAGACGCCCCCGGGTTCAAATTTTTTTTTTTTTAAATGCAATCCTGTTGTGGTGTAACATGCTACCACAAGTGTAATACTTTTACAATTAAAAATTAAATTTAAATATGAGTCTAGGTATTAAAATGACTTGGAAAATCAACACATTTCTTCTGACATTTTTTTCTCCTAGCAATTTAACAGTGATGTGCTTTAAAAACTCAAGGTCCATATGTGAAATGAATTAGTGGGTGTTGGCGCTGTGTTTTTCTGCCCTGAATCTAATATTGACTCTTCCATTAGCTTTCTTTGACTCTCAGAAAAACTGGTTCATTCTCAGCTTCCTCATCAAGAAAACAAAAAGATTTGAAATAAACGAAGGGATTGGGCAGAGAAATTCCCTTCCAGCTCTGAGATTTGGTGTTTCTGTTGAAATTAACTAATTTCATGGTCCTTCGTGGTGTAATGCTTTTGTTCAATATGCTTCATCTTTTACTGTAAATAGCCAATTACTTCAATGGAGAAATGACCAACAATACTCTATCTGGTCGTGATTTTTTTGTTCTGAATAACCTGAATGTCAATTTGTGGATCAGGAAGGTCTTCAGACCTTCACAGTCCTCACATAAGGATAGTTCACAGGTCTGACCTTCCATTTGGGGAATGGCGGTCAGGTGCATCCCGTGTTTGAAGTGACACGGATTGAGGGCACACTGTTCTTCCTCAAAGTCTTCTGGGATGCTTGGATTTCTGGGATTCTGGGATTGCAGTCTTTTTCCTCCCCCCTGGAGGGCGGCGGTAGGCAGATTTTGTAGATCCCTGTGTCATGAGCCTTGTTGATCTCATTGTTCATCTGGTCCCTGGCATGTATTTGTAGCAAGCCGGCCTTTCAAGAGAATGCATTCTGAATAAAGGCCACCACAATTTGTCTGACACCATTAAAGTTATTTTGTTTTCTCTGGCCACAGTGAGATCATGAATTATTCTCCTTCTCTGAAAAACCGAGTAAACATGGCTCTAAAGATCATCCGCTGTGTGCAGGAGAATGAGAAGCACAGAAGACATTGTGCCTGCCCTTGGAAGTTTAAATTGTACTGAGGGAGACAGAATGAAAACAAAATAAATCCACAAAAGTAGAACACAATGTGCTATTAAAAAAAAAAAAAGCACCAAAGATAAGTGTTCTGAACAAAGAGATAAGGAACTAGGTTTCAAGGAAATACTGAAGTGGCCTCTTGAGAGCTTGATAGCACTTTCCCTGGAAACATATAAGGGAGAAAAGTCAGAGATTTTTATTATATCACTATTACAAAGGGATTTCTGGGACAATTTTTTATAAATATAGCTGAGGCCACATTGGATGGATTTGAACGTAGCAAGCTCAAATCAGATGATCGCTTTTGTATTGCGAGTGGATTAGTGGTAGATAGGAGCTCAGACAGACAGAAATCTCAGACAGACAGAAACCGAACAGGTTCCCTCCGTGGCACGTGTCCTCAGGTGGGGTCTGAACAAGACCATCTATTGGAATAAAGAAAGGAAATACTTGATCTTTATAAATTCATCCTTAAGTTTATCCTTCAAAATACTCCACCTTCGTTATTTGTTTTGTAATGCGACATGCTGGTAAGTATTGCAAGAATATAATTTATAAATAAATATTCCTGGTTGGGGCTGCATACTTAGACATTTTATTTCTTGAAATACATATTTGTTCAACTCTACCTTAATTCAGTCATTTTGCACATTTTGGCAAATAGTTTAAGTGACATTTATCGGACTGCATTAGCCAAAAAAATCTGGAAATCAATGCTTTTGAGAAAAATAACTCCTGATTTAGTTTGTATTATAAATTGTAGATTTTTTTTTTTTATAAGGAAATGTACTGAAAACAACTCTAGTGTTTCTTCTGAATTTCTTACATACCAGTGAAATTTTTCAGGCTGACAAAGTTGGTAGGAACATCAGTGATTCATGGATGGATAGCTCTCCCTCCTTTCAGGTACCTCTGGCTTTTGAGCTAAGCCATTAGGGATTTTCATGTGGGTAAAGAGTGCCCAAGGTAAGAGGTTTGTGTTTTATCTTTAAGGTTTGAAGGCAATGCCTTCGGGGGTTTCTGTGATTTACTGGCAGTACAGTAACTGTGGTAAGCTAAGGCACTTGGTGCTTCCTTGTCATTATGCTGGCAGGAACACGGTGGAAACTGGTGGAATCTGCTCTGAGTCCTGTGCCCTTCCCCCTCACCATGTAGACTGTGATCAGTGTCACCAGCTTTGTCTCTCTATTCTGTCAGATCCCCAGCCTCATCCTGTGCAGGTGGGTTACTCTTGTTGATTTTCCACCTAATTATGTGACATTTCTTGAGCACCAATTGGACGTTTGGTTTTGATCAAGGGATTATTTACTGATCCTGTGGCTCATGAAAGGTGGGGCGGGGCATTTCTATCTTCTTTCAAGAGTGTCCATAAACAAGAAAGGGTCAGCAGGTGTTTGGAAAAACCACTGCAGTTATAAACTGGCATAACCTTTGATTTATAAAATGACTTTTCTCCATTAAATAAAAAGTGAGAGTAGATTTTTATCAATAAAATAAGCATGGTGCAGGATATTCTTCATATCTGTATAAGTGTTCTCTAGAGAAACAAAACCAATAGAAGATATCTATATATTGATGAAGATATAGGTATATCAGTCTTTTTTCTATTAAGATCCTCAATCGATTAGATGAAGCTCGCCCCGCATTATGGGGGTAATCTGCTTTACTCAGGGTCTACTGATTTACGTGTTAATTTCATCCAAAAAATATACACTCACAGAAATATCCAGAATCGTGTTTAATACAAATATCTGTGTACAGCAGCCTAGCCAAGTTGAGACATAAAGTTAACCATTACAATATGCTCGCAAAGTCTTGGACTACTTAATGAATTACTGCTCTGCCATACATAGTTGACAAAATGCCTCTTGTTGTACTCCTGCATGCTAGAAATAATTCTAGTTCAGTGATGTCACTTTCAACAAAAGCTCTCTAGTTATTTCCTTTTCAGAGCAGTTAGAAATAGGCTTTGATTACTGAAGGCATGAACTCACTATCTACAACTCAATTATTAATCAGGTTCTGTCTAAAGAGTCAAAAAGAGTGTGTGATGTGGATTAAAATGTTGGATGCCCCCTCCTGTGTGGTGCCAAGGAAGGGACAGCAGGTGATATAAGGGAGTGGGAGTCTCCCCTCAGCGTGTCCCCAGTGAACAAAGTCGTCATTTTTACTTTTGCTAGACCCATGCATTCTCAAAGCAATGCACTTTTGTCAATGTTAGTCCCTTTGATATTTAGCTATTTATTCATTTATTTATAAAATAATCTCTGTCCAACAGGGGGCTCCAACTCACGACCCCCAGATGAAGGGTCGCACACTCTCCCGACTGAGCCAGCCAGGCACCCCAATGTTAGTCCCCTTTAAGTTGGAAAACACTCGACTTACTGTGAGAAATTAATATCATTACAAGTCGTAGCTAGCACTTACTTCTAAAATACCTTCAAGAGTTCAACTCCAAAACTGCATCTCCCAAAGGGCTCACATTTCTTTTCCTGACCTGGATATGCCTTAGGTAAAAATGTAGAGAAAGAATAGTTCTTGCCTTTTATTTAACATTACCAGGATACAATGTCCTTGCCTCCAAGCTGTTTTGCTGGCATACCCGAAGTGCCAAATGCTGTTCTATTCTTCTGCAGGAGTAAGTCAGGCGTCCACACTGCGAGCTCCCTTCAGGAGTCACCTCCATGGGTACATATTGGACAATGCAGCAGCTGGACTCTTGTCTCTCCTGAGTCATCTGGTAGCTGCTCATCCACACCTCATCCACTATCTCATGGCTCCTAGCTCTGTAGGGGATACTGCTTAATTCGGTTCACTAGTTTTAGCTCATCACTCCTGGTGGTGTCCACTGGGGAGGGCTGCTTCCTTCCTGGGCCCAGCAGAGTGGGGAATTGGGGGTAGAACCCACTTCTCTTTACTGCCTTGTTTCCTTGTCCTCTATGGTGCACTGCCCCCAGATGGTTCCTTGGCTCTCTCATTGGCTTTTTGGTGGAGCAGGGGAAGTCAAAAGGAATAAGAACACAGGTGGGGAAAACAGTGAGGGCAACTGAGCCCCTACCAAAACAAAGCCAGTATTCCTTTCTTCCTCTGCGCTAAGGTGTTTTCCTCTGGAAGGCGGCTTCCCTCAGTTTCATCCATCTTTTGGAAATGCTTCTCCTAACCAACGAGTGATCTCTCTCCAGGATTTCTTCCCTCATCTGTCTTTTCCTCGAGTGAGAGCTAAATCAGTCTAAAATACTGCCCTGGAGGCTCCGCTAGGACTGGATTGATGATCTTTGATGCGCTGGGTCTCATGCCACAGTAGAGGTGGGTGTGAACATTTACGTTTCGTCTCTTTGAGAGCTTCCTCCGGTGTGAGCAGCAGAAAGGGTTCCTAGTTCTTCTGGCATCAAGTGGGTATCCGCTGGCAGGTGTGTGCACACATATTCATACTCGTATCAAGGGTAAACTGAATCTCACAGAGAGTGAAATCTAAATATATATGGAAGTGACATTTTTCTAGCCGGCTCATACCAAGGCTCTGCTCGGAAAAGATGCCAGTTTTTTGTTTTTTGTTTTTTTTAATATATATTTCGCCGAACAGACACACTTACTCTTTATTTTCAATTTCACACCGTGTCCCTAGGCTTCCTGAGCCCAGGCACTGGCTAAAAGATTGTGGCCAGAGCTGAGTCATTTGTTTGTTGAGAATGCCTCTTAGCACAGGAAGCCCAGCTTTGAAATTGCCCTTGGTTTTGAGCTGGGCCAAACCAAATCTTGGCAAAAATGCATTGGCATTCCATTTTCTTTGGTTAGCTGAAGAAATATGGTAGGATAATACCGGACTGTCCATTACTAAAATGCCATAATGGTGCTCCTGGTGGTGTAGGTTCATCATGCTTTTCTACCTGTGCAGAAACAACGAGGGAATACACTGAGGTGCTCACAATTTTGTCTGAAAGAGCTTAGTTTTTCAGAGTTTCTTTACATAGGGAAGTTACTAACATAGTTTCCTGACTGGTGATTTCTTTCCTTCAAGGGAAGGATTGTATTTGGAGAAATAAATGCCTTGATAAAGTGATTGGAAGTGGAAGGTTGGGTTTTCGGGAAGAGATTGGACGGAGGCAATAGAAACACAGCTAAACTTCAAAGAAAGGAGTTGATGGAGGGAGTGGGTCACGGATAGCTAATCAGCTATTATGGGGTAGGAAGGGAAACTATGGGCTACTGGGCCAATTTTGTGAAAATTTGAACCCCAAGTTGACAGTCATTATTACAGAACTAGTTAAAGGATAGAAAAAAAGAAATACCCAATTTTAAATTGTCTGCTGAACCTTTCTGTTGCATTATTTCTTCTTCCCCAGTAAGTTTCTGTCTCCAGGGGCCATCTTTTATGAGTAGGATAGAGTGTGTTTGTATTGAGAGGAGAGGAGTGCAGTAAAGAGAAGCCCCCTTGAAAAGGAAAAAGGTACAGTCCTAGACACAAAGTACGGAGAGGGAAATGGACGCAAGTTGGACACTGGAATCAGAGGTGACTAAGGAGTAATGCGATTTCTATAATTTTGAAATATTCCCCGTGAGAACTTTGGACTTCCCACAGGATGTGAGTTGGTAGTTGAAAATCATCTTATAAAGATTTTAAATGGCAGGGTGACCCCATGACACCTTGGTTACACTGAGCAAGTACTGAATTTTTGTCACTTAGAAGGAATAATTCAGGAGCACTCGTTAAAAAAAAAAGCAAAGTCTCACAAACACAATAGGACAAAATAGGTGGTTTGAAGCGATGACTTGGGTGTACGTTTTGTCTTAGGTTCATTTGATTGAACGGAACGAAGGTGTACTCAAGAAATCATCAGTCGGTGTTTCCCCAAATCCTCATCAAATTACTGTTAATTACAGCGGAGAGTAAATGTTCTCCCTCAGGAATCTGGAACTCAGCCTCCTGTAGACCGTCACTGTCCCTTCTCCTCTCCAAGTCTTTGAAGGCGCATGTTTTATCCTAAACAGTCGTTAGATATTTGTATAATACTATATAATACTGCCTTTAGTTTTCATACAAAAATTCCCCACCCTCGCACACAGTATTTATGGTAAAACCAACACGCTAAGAAAATTTCCCATCCCTGGGTGGGAAGCTTTCTCCCCCTTTCCAACTTTAAAAATGTGTTTTTTTTTTAACCTAGTTATTTATTGACTGTCTCCTTAGGTAGAATGCAAGGTCTGGGAGAACAAGGAATCTTTGTTTTCTTTATTTGTGTATCCAGATCAGAAGTTTAATACACATTTATTGAACATATGGATAATGTGGCATACCTACCCCAGCCTTACTTTGCTTTATATCCCCAGGGATGTACGTAAACGAGGTAGAGAAGTCTTAGGAAAGGGGGTTTATTGAGAAGAATCTCAACCCTTCGGTTCTAATTCTAAGCCATTCTGTAGTCTCTCCTAGGCTATAGTTGGTATATAACGAGGCTTGGTGCAAATTATATAAAGGTGCTGTCACAAAACAGGTGGATTTTTAAAGGTCTCTCTATCTGGGTTGACAGGATTGCTGCTAGGGCTCGCGGCTTGGCAGACTGAGCTAGGTCTGCAGGGGCACTGAACAGTCTGGGCTCTCTCTGAACCTCTCAAGGTGTCCTGATGGTCTCTGCCTCCTATCTCCCACCTCCTCAAGCAAGGAGGAATCTGATTGGTCCCCTCAGCCACCACGTGATGTGATACTGCTTTATTGGCCTGTCCCTGGCTCACGCTCCTATCCTTGGTCCTATCAATGCAGGCGCCTTGGTAGGATGGCCTGGTTTTCGCAGAAAAGGACCAGAGAGGAGTCTGCGTAATTTACAGGATGGATCCACTGTGGCTTTCACGATGGATACAGCTTTTTAACACCAAAGCCATGTCAATAGGTGAGAGAAGGAACCATAGGTACCATCAAATTTTGCTAGTGATGAGAAAACAAATTGTCATGGAGTTAATATCCAAAAGAGGCTGGCAGCTTACTTTGGATTGTTTTGGTATGAACTGTCTTCAACTGCCTCTTCCATTTCTTCTCACAAACACTGTGCGCATTACCCCTGTTTGATGGCTGAGGACACTGAGGCCCAGAGAGTATCAGTGCACCTAAAGTCACACAACCATCAAATAGACTCGACAGTCAGACCCAGATGTCTTGTCTTCTCATTTCCGTCTGTTATTGTATTTAACATAGTGCTTTCATTTCAAGAACAGCCCACAGGGTGAAGGTGCTGGAGATGGTGACTTAAATGATAGGGTTTTCTCGTATCTACGAAAGGTGTTGTATTTTAATTTTAATTTTTTTTTAACGTTTATTTTTGAGACAGAGAGAGACAGAGCGTGAACAGGGGAGGGGCAGAGAGAGAGAGAGGGAGACACAGAATCTGAAACAGGCTCCAGGCTCTGAGCTGTCAGCACAGAGCCCGACGCGGGGCTCGAACTCACCGACGGTGAGATCATGACCTGAGCCGAAGTCGGACGCTTAACCGACCGAGCCACCCAGGTGCCCCAAGGTGTTGTATTTTTAAAACGCCTGATCAACTGCCTGAAATGACTTAATGCCACATGCATACTTTACATTCAAATACTCATTTATTTTTATTCTTTAATATTTCCTGAATTCCTTCATTGTAGTGGGTCACCCTTGCAAAGACTTTTCCAAAAACCATTAGCTTTGTTAACAAGAGAAAGAGAGACAGAGAGAATGTTCTGGAAAAAATAGCATTTTAAACCCTGATGACATTTATTTATTCTGTCACTCTGCCACCTTTTCTTCCTTTTCTGCTCCTAATATCAGAGCAACAACTAAATAGAAATACTCTCTAAGGTCTTCCTTAATCTTAGTTCTCAAGAAGACAAGCGAAGTAAGTATGACTGATAGATGCTTTGAAGATCTGCTCATACATTCTCAGTAGCACTATAGGAATATCTTGATATCTTGGGCACAAAAGTCTAGCTCTTCATGGGGAACAATTTTCTATGCGGCACAGAATAAAATGGTCGCAGGAAATGCTTCCAGCCCTATAGCTTTTAGCGCCGCAGATCACATGATATGCATATCAATTCACAATAGGCACATCACGTTTCTTTTTGGCTTTGTTTACTTTTATTTATTAATTTGCTTATTCATAATTTGTTCATCAGCTGCTTCATATTGTCATGTTGACCACTTTCCAACCTAAAAAAAAAAGTGTCCTTTTGTTCCAGGGATTCAACATAATGGAAGGAGCACCCCATTGAGACCGCCAACCGCATTCTCCTTCAGGTTTACATGGTCAAGTTTTTCTTTTTTTTTTTTTTTCAATATATGAAATTTATTGTCAAATTGGTTTCTATACAACACTCAGTGTTCATCCCAAAAGATGCCCTCCTCAATACCCATCCCCCACCCTCCCCGCCCTCCCACCCCCCATCAACCCTCAGTTTGTTCTCAGTTTTTAACAGTCTCTTATGCTTTGGCTCTCTCCCACTCTAACCTCTTATTTTTTTTTCTTTCCCCTCCCCCATGGTCTTCTGTTAAGTTTCTCAGGATCCACAAAAGAGTGAAAATATATGGTATCTGTCTTTCTCTGTATGGCTTATTTCACTTAGCATCACACTCTCCAGTTCCATCCACGTGGCTACAAAGGGCCATATTTTGTTCTTTCTCATTGCCACGTAGTACTCCATTGTGTATATAAACCACAATTTCTTTATCCATTCATCAGTTGATGGACATTTAGGCTCTTTCCATAATTTGGCTATTGTTGAGAGTGCTGCTATAAACATTGGGGTACAAGTGCCCCTATGCATCAGTACTCCTGTATCCCTTGGGTAAATTCCTAGCAGTGCTATTGCTGGGTCATAGGATAGATCTATTTTTGATTTTCTGAGGAACCTCCACACTGTTTTCCAGAGTGGCTGCACCAATTTGCATTCCCACCAACAGTGCAAGAGGGTTCCCATTTCTCCACATCCTCTCCAGCATCTATAGTCTCCTGATTTGTTCATTTTGGTCACTCTGGCGTGAGGTGATATCTGAGTGTGGTTTTGATTTGTATTTCCCTGATGAGGAGCAACATTAAGCATCTTTTCATGGGCCTGTTGGCCATCCAGATGTCTTCTTTAGAGAAGTGTCTATTCATGTTTTCTGCCCATTTCTTCACTGGGTTATTTGTTTTTTGGGTGTGGAGTTTGGTGAGCTCTTTATAGATTTTAGATACTAGCCCTTTGTCCGATATGTCATTTGCAAATATCTTTTCCCATTCCGTTGGTTGCCTTTTAGTTTTGTTGGTTGTTTCCTTTGCTGTGCAGAAGCTTTTTATCTTCATAAGGTCCCAGTAGTTCATTTTTGCTTTTAATTCCCTTGCCTTCGGGGATGTGTCAAGTAAGAAATTGCCACGGCTGAGGTCAGAGAGGTCTTTTCCTGCTTTCTCCTCTAGGGTTTTAATGGTTTCCTGTCTCACATTCAGATCCTTTATCCATTTTGAGTTTATTTTTGTGAATGGTGTGAGAAAGTGGTCTAGTTTCAGTCTTCTGCATGTTGCTGTCCAGTTCTCCCAGCACCATTTGTTAAAGAGACTGTCTTTTTTCCATTGGATGTTCTTTCCTGCTTTGTCAAAGATGAGTTGGCCATACGTTTGTGGGTCTAGTTCTGGGGTTTCTATTCTATTCCATTGGTCTATGTGTCTGTTTTTGTGCCTGTACCATGCTGTCTTGATGATTACAGCTTTGTAGTAGAGGCTAAAGTCTGGGATTGTGATGCCTCCTGCTTTGGTCTTCTTCTTCAAAATTACTTTGGCTATTCGGGGCCTTTTGTGGTTCCATATGAATTTTAGGATTGCTTGTTCTAGTTTCGAGAAGAATGCTGGTGCAATTTTGATTGGGATTGCACTGAATGTGTAGATAGCTTTGGGTAGTATTGACATTTTGACAACATTTATTCTTCGAATCCATGAGCACGGAATGTTTTTCCATTTCTTTATATCTTCTTCAATTTCCTTCATAAGCTTTCTATAGTTTTCAGCATACAGATCTTGTACACCTTTGGTTAGATTTATCCCTAGGTATTTTATGCTTCTTGGTGCAATTGTGAATGGGATCAGTTTCTTCATTTGTCTTTCTGCTGCTTCATTATTAGTGTATAAGAATGTAACTGATTTCTGTACATTGATTTTGTATCCTGCAACTTTGCTAAATGTATCAGTTCTAGCAGTCTTGGTGGAGTCTATCAGATTTTCCATGTATAATATCATGTCATCTGCAAAAAGTGAAAGCTTAACTTCATCTTTGCCAATTTTGATGCCTTTGATTTCCTTTTGTTGTCTGATTGCTGATGCTAGAACTTCCAACACTATGTTAAACAACAGCGGTGAGAGTGGACATTCCTGTCGTGTTCCTGATCTCCGGGAAAAAGCTCTCAGTTTTTCCCCATTGAGGATGACGTTAGCTGTGGGCTTTTCATAAATGGCTTTTATGATCTTTAAGTATGTTCCTTCTATCCCGACTTTCTCGAGGGTTTTTATTAAGAAAGGGTGCTGGATTTTGTCAAAGGCCTTTTCTGCATCGATTGACAGGATCATATGGTTCTTATCTTTTCTTTTATTAATGTGATGTATCACGTTGATTGATTTGCGAATGTTGAACAAGTCCTGCATCCCAGGAATGAATCCCACTTGATCATGGTGAATAATTCTTTTTATATGCTGTTGAATTCAATTTGCTAGTATCTTATTGAGAATTTTTGCATCCATATTCATCAGGGTTATTGACCTGTAGTTCTCTTTTTTTACTGGGTCTCTGTCTGGTTTAGGAATCAAAGTAATACTGGCTTCATAGAATGAGTCTGGAAGTTTTCCTTCCCTTTCTATTTCTTGGAATAGCTTGAGAAGGATAGGTATTATCTCTGCTTTAAACGTCTGGTAGAACTCCCCTGGGAAGCCATCTGGTCCTGGACTCTTATTTTTTGGGAGATTTTTGATGACTGATTCAATTTCTTCGCTGGTTATGGGTCTGTTCAAGCTTTCTATTTCCTCCTGATTGAGTTTTGGAAGCGTGTGGGTGTTTAGGAATTTGTCCATTTCTTCCAGGTTGCCCAGTTTGTTGGCATATAATTTTTCATAGTATTCCCTGATAATTGCTTGTATCTCTGAGGGATTGGTTGTAATAATTCCATTGTCGTTCATGATTTTATCTATTTGGGTCATCTCCCTTTTCTTTTTGAGAAGCCTGGCCAGAGGTTTATCAATTTTGTTTATTTTTTCAAAAAACCACTCTTGGTTTCGTTGATCTGCTCTACAGTTTTTTTAGATTCTATGTTGTTTATTTCTGCTCTGATCTTTATTATTTCTCTTCTTCTGCTGGGTTTAGGCTGCCTTTGCTGTTCTGCTTCTATTTCCTTTAGGTGTGCTGTTAGATTTTGTATTTGGGATTTTTCTTGTTTCTTGAGATAGGCCTGGATTGCAATGTATTTTCCTCTCAGGACTGCCTTCGCTGCATCCCAAAGCGTTTGGATTGTTGTATTTTCATTTTTGTTTGTTTCCATATATTTTTTAATTTCTTCTCTAATTGCCTGGTTGACCCACTCATTCTTTAGTAGGGTGTTCTTTAACCTCCATGCTTTTGGTGGTTTTCCAGACGTTTTCCTGTGGTTGATTTCAAGCTTCATAGCATTGTGGTCTGAAAGTATGCATGGTATGATCTCAATTCTTGTTTACTTATGAAGGGCTGTTTTGTGACCCAGTATGTGATCTATCTTGGAGAAGGTTCCATGTGCACTCGAGAAGAAAGTATATTCTGCTGCTTTGGGATGCAGAGTTCTAAATATCTGTCAAGTTTTTCTGTCCTCCACTTGACTGGCAGGGAAGTTGTCAAGATAAAGGAGACAGTGTTCCTAAGGTGCTTTTAGATTTTCTGAAGAAAGAGTGGTGAGACACACATTGACAACAATGATGATAATGGTGATGATGATGTGTGTTAACGATTATATTGAAAAAGGGAGAAGGTGGTTTTAAAAAATAAGTTAATAACCTTACATAACACTGACGGACAAAAAGAAAGTACTGTATTCTTATGAAACTGCAATATGGTATTTCCTCACAGTTGCTAAACACTGAGTCTCCCTTTTCAGGAAGTCAAGGTAGTTCCCGTTTGTGAAGGGACCACCATTTTAGAAAATATTTAGTTTAGGTGGCTCAATACAGCCGATCGATAGATCCACCAATGCATCCTGTTTCCCATCCGCTGATGTTTGCAGTTCAGGGTCCTCCAGGGAAGATCGAATGGAAATGAATTCAGAGTCTGGGATGGTAAGGAAATTTGGGTTTGTTGAGAGTCTGGGTTATAGACTGAATGTTTGTGTCCCCTCAGAATTCATGTTGAAGCTCTGACCCCCCTTGTAGCTCTATTTGGGGATGTAGCCTCTAAAGGTTAATTGAGGCCAGAAGGGTGGAGTCCTGATCCAACAGAATGAGTATCCTTTTTTTTTTAATTTGTTTTTAATGTTTATTTGTTTTTGAGAGACAGAAAGAGAGCGGGAGTGGAGGACGGGCAGGGAGAGAGGGAGACGCAGAATCTGAAGCAGGCTCCGGGCTCTGAGCTGTCAGCACAGAGCCTGATGCAGGGCTCGAACCCACGAACCACGAGATCATGACCTGAGCCAAAGCCAGACGCTTAACTGACTGAGCCACCAGGTGCCCCTAGAAAGAGTGTCCTTGTAAGAAGAGACACCAGAGAGCTTTCTGTCTCTCTCCTGTGTGCACAGAGGAAAGGCCATGTGGGGACACAGTGAGAAGGAGACTGTCTAAAAATCAGGAAGAGAGACTCACCAGAAACTGAGCCTTTATGGAAACTGGTCTTAGACTTTCTAGCTTCCAGAGCCGTGAGAAAATAAATTTCTGTCTTTAAGCCACCTCGTCTGGAATTTTGTTAAGGCCGTCCAAGCTGACCACTGCAGTCCGCTATTGTTGATACTTGAAAACAAAAGCAAGGTGTCCTCAAGAACTCAGAGATGATGGAAACAAGACCGTGCCTGTGGCTTCAAGGCCACCAACACTGGACTGACACAATGTCAGCAACATCAGGGACACAACTATTCCATTTAACACCCACTAGATGCTAGGCACGAGCACTGGCACTTTACAAGTATTAAATCATTTAATCACTCCAAATGTCTGTTAATAAGTCTCTCTTTTAATGTGCAACTTTTAAATGTGGTCAGAGAGTCTCAGAGTGATTAGGTCACACTCAAGGTCACTCAGAGATAAAAGGATTCAAGCCTGGGCTGTCTAATCCCCAACACCAAGGGCTTCGCGTTGTCCACACTGCAACTCAACTAGATGCATTTAATACTTAAGGAAGGAGTGTGGCTATCAGAAGAGTAGTTCGTTAGCAGCAAAGCACAGGAAATGAAAATTATAGATACAAAGCTGGCATAATTCATCTTGGCACATCTGAGATCTCTGTCATCTCAAATGAGCTTCCAAAACTGTGAAAACCAAGCTTGGGCTTATAATTAACAAAAGTGCCCTCTGTTCTGTGTTACTCACATTCATTTTGTGCCTTCTACTAGCTAATGAGCTCTATGAGACCTGGAACTAGGATTTGATTTAAACTTCTTCAGGATTGTCCTTAGCTGGAAGCAATGATGGGTAAGTAGCAAGTGCTCAATAGATGTTGATTGAATCTTATTCATCTGACAGCTCACAACATCAGGTCTACTGTAGAGATTCATGGATTTTGCCTCGGTTACTGTTCGTTGCTCTTCAAGCCCCTCCTCCCTGGTCTGTAGCTCAGCCCAGTAATGTCAACACTTACTATTCCAGGCTGAATATTTCCTGGGTTTCTGCAGGCGTACTGCAGACAAGAAACAAGCAATTTTTGTCCCTGAGGGCTTTCGAAAACAAAGGCGTCTCCTATGTGCCATTTCTTTGTAGCATCAGAATATCACAAACTTCTCAAAACTACAATAAATAAATTATACATTTAAAAAATGTCTGTATTCACAAAGATGTCTTTTGACCTCCTATTTTTATCCCCTGTTTTATCAGCCCGTACCTTCTAAATGATCCTTCCTCCTCGTGTCCTCACTCGGAGCCAGAATACAGGGTCACACAGGTATGGCCTCGTTCGGGCTTTCCATTTTCAAAGGTCAAATGTATCTATTTCTTTTATTCATTAGGCTTTTAAGTAAATATGCCCCTGACTTGATTCTGGTAAGTGAAGTGAGTCTTTGAAAGATATGCCAGAAATATGCAAAGCAATCTCAAAAGTGGGAGGTTTACTATGTTAAGAAAATTTGAGGATGACACATACTCATCTTCATGAAAGCTTGGTAGTGTGGATGCGAAGGGAGATTATCCGTTACTTGCAGATTGGAGTTTAGTCTAGAATGTTAATATCGCAATGCTTATTTGCCATCACCTTATAGATTTGGAGTTTATGAGGCAAATATTTGAACACACTTTATCTCCTAGAGATTGGGTCTGCCAGTTTAGTATGCTGCCATTGTGGATGGAAGTTCCCAGTGCAAACAGTGGGTTTTTTATTGGCAAAACTAATAGGGTAGAAGAGATTGTACACAGATTTTTTCTTTATTGACTATATTCCCTATGCTGTTCTTTTCATTTCCGTGACTTATTTGTTTTATAACTGAAAGTTTGTACCTCTGAATCCCCTTCACCTTTTTCACTCCTCTCCCCCACGCCCATCCCCACTTTCTCTCTGGCAGTCACCAGTTTATGCTCTGTATTTAAAAGTCGATTTGTTTTTTCCTTTGTTTGTTTGTTCCTTTATTTTAGTTTTAGATTCCACATATCAGTGAAATCATATGGTATGTATCTTTCTCTGTCTGACCTACTTCACTTAGCATATACACAGATTTTTGATGAATGTTTTCTCTAACAGTTGTTAAATGTCTGTCCATATCCTCCTGGCCGATTTCTAAGTTTATTTGTAGCTGTGGTGGGCAGTTTCTGTACATACTGTTTTCTGCTGGAGGCTCTCTCCAGTGTGATAGGAGCTGCCCATTTCTCATGCAGGCAATGCCGTCTAGAGGGAGAGGGGTCAGTGTTCCTCAGTGGGAGAATTCTGCAGTGTGAATTGCATGATAGCTCAGATCCCATGACACTGAGCCTCGGTTTCCTGCAGCTATAACCCACTCATTAATATACCCTCCTTTGGGTTTTCTCTCTTGAAGATTAGATAAAGCAACGGAGGTAACGCATGTCTGATTTAAATCTTCGGTCTGGTTTCTAAAGGAAATTTTTGTCAATGTCTCTTAACCAACGCAACCCCTTTGTTCTTTGTTGCTATTATTCCTTGTGTTCTTCTTTAGTAAACTAAACACACTTCTTTAAGACCACCCATGGGGAGGGGCGCCTGGGTGGCTCAGTCGGTTAAGCGTCCCGCTTCGGTGCAGGTCATGATCTCGCGGTTTGTGAGTTCGAGCCCCGCGTCAGGCCCTGTGCTGACAGTTCAGAGCTTAGAGAAAATGACTGCCCACAGGGGGCCAGAGCCATGGTTGTTTTGTTTGTATCTGTATCTCCAGCTGGTAACAAAAATTTAGCACATGGCAGGCCCTTAATAAGTATGCTCCAAGTGGAAATTTATGTGTATAGATGTGCATGGATTTATTTATTGCAAAATTCAGCGGGTTTTATTATATTCACAAATTGTGCAACCATTGACTAATTCTAGAAGATTTCCACCACCTCCCCCCCCAAAAAAAACCTGTACCACCAAATTCCTCCCTTCCCTAATCCTCTGGCAACCACTAACCTACTTTCTGTCTCAATGGATTTGTCTACTGTGCACATTTAATACAAATAGAATCATATAATTGGGGTGCCTGGCTGGCTCAGTTAACCATCTGACTTCGGCTCAGGTCATGATCTCATGGTTTGTGAGTTCGAGCCCTGTATCAGGCTCTGTGCTAACAGCTCGGAGCCTGGAGCCTGCTTCAGATTCTGTGTCTCCTTCTCTCTTTGCCCCTCCCCCACTCACATTCTGTCTTTCTTTCTCTCTCAAAAATAAACATTAAAAGAAGTAGCATAGGATTTTCAAGGTTCGTTCATGTTGTGGCACGGACCAGTGCTTCTTTCCTTTTTATAGCTGAATAATGGTCCCTTGCATGTATATACCATATTTGTTTATCCATTAGTCAGTTAATGGACATTTGGGTGGTTTCTACTTTTTGGTTATTATGAATAATACTGCTATGGATATTCGTGCAAAAGCAGCTGTACCATTTTAGGTTTCCATCAGCAATGCACAAATGTGCAGGCCTTCTGCATCTTCACACCTTGTTATTGTTTTCATTTTTATTATAGCCTTCCCAGTGCCAGGTTGAATTTGATTTGAGAAGAATGGTCTTTGGAGGACATCTTAGCATTCTTTTTTATCTAGCAACTTGCTTTCTTGGAGACCTCTTGCATTTTGCAGCCCTACTGGAAAAATCTCCATGACGTAACCAATATTGTTGACTTATAAGAAGGCCGTGATGGTCCTTCAGCATTCAACGTTTTCCCTGGTGCCCCTTTTCAAATCTAATCAAATCAGAGGTAGTTCAGCATACAGTTCTGAGCTTATCAGATTGTGTGACCATGGGAAAGCCCCTTTTTCTCTCTGGACCTCAGGTATTTTACATGTATAGTGAGTAAGACATGTTCAATGTCTTACTGGAAGGTTGGAATAAACCCTCTCAAAGCTTACTTTTAAAGTTCAATGCAAGGCAGTAATCGATGTCTGCTTTCCAGTCTCCTCCCTGATCTGTCTCCTTTCTTTTTGGGAATTGGTCCTCATTTCTGGCAACTGATTCTTACGGGAACCTTCGAAGCAGCATCCCTCACTCCAGAAATGGACCTAATTAAAGTACTTCTTCTGCCTGGACAGAGCGATCAGTTCAGAGATAGGTATATGGCACAAGCGAGGGAAATTGGAGTCTTTCGTGGGATTGTGAACCTAAGCTATTAGGGAGGGTGTCCTCTGCTGCTGGGACTCGGTAGCTAAAGGAATGTGTCTCCTGTGGTGCTGGTGGCCATCGTGCTCTCCATGGAAAGTAGAAATGATGAGACACGTTGTGTTGTTCGAGATCCTTGAACCTGGGCCTGCAGTTAAATCCGCCCCTACATTTTTTCTGTTCTTCCTTCTGTGCGTGTGTGCATAACTTATCTTAGTTGAATTTCAGTCCCTTCTCTTAATCAGAAAGTGTCTGACTAATATATACGGAAACATTTATTGAGTGTCCATGGTGGATACTTTGGAGTCAACAAAGAAATGTAAGTCCACAGTCTCAAGGAGCTTACAGGCTAGGTTAATGGCCAAGCCGCAGAAATAAGAAAGCCCGCTGTGCAGTCAACCTTGTCTGTATGAGGAAAGGTGCTTTGACTGTCCAATTTACTGATCAGTATTTTAACTAATGTACCATTTCAGAGACTGCAGTTTCATGGCGCAGAGTCTCACATAGTTTTCATATCTGATGGCACTGAATGGTCTACCACATATTAGCTGCATGACTTTGGACATGGTGTTTTAATGTTCAGAGCCTCATTTTCTTTTGGTCATCCATAAAATAGGGATACTATTATTTAGTTCATGGGTTGTTTTGAAGATGAAATAAGACAATTCAGACAACGTGGTTCCTAATACCTAATTCGTCTTCATAACTTTGCTCCCTTTCTCTGTCCAGAGCCCCCTCCAGTCTTGAAAAATCAAACTAATTCAGAATCTGCCTGTAAAAAAAAAAAAAAAAAAATACCTGTAAACAGGAGAAAGCTTTTTTTGAGACAGCGATATAAAATAGTTCTTCATCTAAATCTTAAAATAGTAACCGTTTATTTGGGATAATGAATTCCCAAACATATTTAAACAACATAATTTAGTGGTTTGCCCAGGTGTTGGCACAGTTTAGGAAAGCTAGCAGGCAGAGATAGATATTCATTGAATGTAATTATTCCTCATACAGAATGAATAGGATTACTAGAAATTAACAACCAAAATGTGTTTATTAAGAATTCTTTTGCCTGAAAGCATGGGTGTTTTGATTCCGTGTTGTAACTCTAACAGTCTTTGTATGACATCGGTAATGTAACCAACACACCTATTTGTCATTGACTCTAGGACTTGTTGACACATAAATAAGAAATGAAAATAATGTAGTAACCCAAAGGGCATCCTGGTGAATCACCCCCATATTGTTGTTATTGTTTAATGAGCACGCATGATAAATTAATGTTATGCTAATGGATAATCAGTTTATATTCTGCTGGCTCAGGGCATATATAACATGTTCACTTGACTTTTAGTTGCATTTCTAGTTTTTCCAAACATCAGTTACTCTTTTTCAAACCTTAGTTGCCCTTGTCTTTATGAACCTGACCCTACCTACAGGGTGACCAAAATTTGTTGAAGTAGTGAAGAAACAATTAAAATATGTAAAGAGATTTCCTGAAAATAAGTATTCATTAGTGTACATGTATAAGGTACAAATATGAAATGGCATGAGGGTTGCTCTTACCGTCTAAAACAATGGCAAGTTTGTTTATAGAACAATCATCCTTTGAATCAATTATTTTTCTGATTAGATTACCCTCATAAGGAAATGAATACAGTGCCCTTTAGAAATGCAATATAGTTATGAAAAAAAAAAAAAAAAAGCCCACCCTCTCCCTGTACATTTTAATGATTAGCAAAGCTATCTCATGGTTTGGATGGAGGCCCAGGAAATGATCCAAATGGGATTATATTTTCTTAATCTATTAGGATAATGTACAACTTGCTTCCACTCTCCACCCTACCCCATCTAACTTGGCAAGTATTGTTAGCAGACTCTGAAATAGTTATAGTCCAGAGACAGACTCACATACAGTTTATCATCTCCAGACGCTGTGTCTGTCATAGCCTGAAACCTTAAGAAGAAAGTATTGCTGACTAGAAGAGAATTCATGTGTTTTAGAATTTGATTGATTATGGGCACCCAGTTAACAGTCAGTGTGATCAGCATTATGCAAACAGATAAGGGTCATGGCCTCTGTTTGCTAAAAGTGTTCGCCTTCCACATGCACCCCTTAAAAAGTTACAGCGAGTATTGAGTTTCAAATTTGTAATCAAAATTCAGGAAAATCTAAAGTGATCATTGTTTCTTAGCACCTGCTCTTAATCTGCCTGCATAGCCCAATGCAAGTGTAAGCGCTGGGGAGGAGAGAGGTGCTGTTTTTACAGTGATCAGGCGGCTTAAGGTAGGCAGTCATCTGAACCGCTTTCAGAATTAAAGAGCTCTGGATGGGTGAGCCCTGCTTGGGGAAGACACCAAGACTTGGCCCTCTGCTAAGATGATTTTGCCCAGACGCGATCGTGATCGTGATCATTGAGAGACTCAGAGATTAGAGCAAAAGTTGCCAGTCACGCCAGAGGAAGGGGCACTGCTCTTTCTTCTCCCTACAGATACTTATTCCCAAGGGACATCGCAGGGCCCTGGGTTTTGGGAGATGATACCATGGACTTGGAAGAAACCTTTATTTGGTGTCTTTTTGGAACCAGCTGCTGAGAAGACCATGCCGACTACCTGGAGAAAGAACTCCATCAGCAGATCCTCCACACCTATAGGACTTGGGGAGCTACTCTGACTGCCAGAGAGGCAAGGAATCCAGGAGGGGGGAGATCCTTCAGTCACTCTTGTGCCATTTTGAACCTTTGCGGGTTCTTTGAGAGACAACGGTATTACGGGTAATTAACGTGTACCATTGGGTTGTTGACTGTGTTTTATCCTAGTTTAAAACTCTCATAGAATATTTTGGTCAGGGAATTGACCAACACAAACATGTCCGGCGGGCATTCACTACCTGTTTTCCGAGTGGGAATTTAAGTGAAGGAGCATCTGATACCCCCTGCTCCCCCTCACCAAATAACCGTGTCTTAAAAAAAAAAAAAAGAATCCACAATTTTTTCTACCCTCTCTTTTTATTAGAGGTTTAGTTCAACTGATTAGTGTTTAGTGTTTATAATATCCAACTTCTCCCTCGGGGGGTGGCGTGGGGTGGGCTGAGAGCAAAACCAAAATACCCTAAAAAGAAAGCAGGCCCGTTTCTTTGCCCTTTCTAGAAACTTGACCTTTAAAACAGATCGCTTCTCTGCAAATACCTTTCCTATTTCACAAAAAAATGTACCCCCCTCCAAAAGTCCTGGCCTTCCCAACCTCCTAAATGATGAAATAGAATATACCCCCCAAGCTCCCGCCACTGTGGGTAGGAGAAGGTAGGAGTAACATTCTCCACCCTGCGCCAACAAGGAGTTCATTCATCACAACGAGGCACCTTTCCTCAAGAAGAAAGCAGGAGACATGGAAGCTTTCCCCCGAGTTGGCTAGCAGGGCTTGCAAGAGGAGGGATGCATGCAGGGTTTGAGATCCTACTGTCTTTAAATATAAAGAGTCCGATCACCAAGTGTAGAGGCGGAATGCATAGGTGGAGGTGAGTGGGGAGGACGCTTGCTGGCTAGGGGGTGGGTTGCACTGGAGAAGCACCCAGTCAGGAGCTGTCATGCAGGTTTCAAGGGAATGGAAGGGACCATTTGGGCAGAGGAGGGGAAGGTCCATTCTCCTCCTGAGGCACAGGACCAAGCCAGGCTTCCCCTGAGAATGGGTGGCAGAGGCGAGGCTCTACGGGCAGCTGGGTTTGTTTTGCTGGGATACGTTCTCTGAAAGTCTTTATATTCTTCTGGAGCAGGAAAGTCTTCCACTAGATGGGAAGAATACTTTGAATCAAAATCATCCAAGAAAGAACGACAGTGGCAATAGAATCGCTGTGGCCATTCCTCAGTGGTGGCGGCGGCGGAGGAGGCGGGGCTGGCCCAGCTGGCGTCCTCGAGGGAGGCGTGGTGGGGACTTGCCTCGGCTCAGGGGTTCTGACCCATGCATTCGGCATGGCAGTGGGGAAGGCGGAGCATCTCTGGAACCATTTAGGATCATGGGTGTGGGGGTGGGCGTGGTACTCCCTGACCGCGAGAGTCCTGGACTGCGGGAGGTAGCCGATTACTCTATAGCGAGGGAGAGGCCCTAGGTGGCCTCTGTGGCAGCTCAGGGACCGACCCCTTCCTTGGTGGGACTGGAGGGTCCACTGGGGACCCCAGGAGGCTGGCAGCAAGATGGGGGAGGAGAAGCCACACATTGGCCACGTGGTCCCATTCTGATATTCACAGGGGACAGAGGTGGTTTTGACAGGGTTGGAGCAGGAGGTCCCTCTCGACCAGGGTGCAGCCTGCGTCCGGGTGTGGGCGGCATGGGTTTCTCTCTGTCCTAAGACTGGGGCTTTGTTGCGGTGCATGGGGAGAGGTGGAACAAGAGGAGCCCAAGAGCTGTGCTTCCTGCCTGCACTGCTGGTGGTATTAAGCTGAGAGAGGTCTAGTAATGAGGGTCCCTGCCTCCCGGACAATTCTGGGAGGGAGGCTCGGCTGCTGTCTGTATCATCTTGAACACATCCATTGGCTTGTGGACACCGGTGACCTTTGGGCAGCAGCTTGCGAACCGGGGACTTTAGGGCCAGCTCACCAGCCAGGTTCTCTGAAAGGTCCTTGGCTCCCGCAGGCCAGAGGTGCGGCACTCCTCCTAGAAAGACACCTCCCTCGGGCTTCAGGGCAACTGCTCCAGAGGCAGAACCACCACTGTTTCCTTTGAGTTTCTCAAGGAAGGAGAAGGGTTGGGAGTGAGCACTCTGATAGTTAATGTCGGTCACCTTCTTCAGCCGTGTGTTTTATTTCAAGAAAGTTGTAGTTGAATTATGCTCACATGGAATCCTACGGTGGCTGTTCATTTTTGTGTGTATAAAAGTAGCTTCAAAGAATAGGCTACAGGTGTGGTTGAAGAGAACACCTTCCCTTTGATGTTAAACACCTCTGTCTTTATTTATTTAAAACAAGCCAACCTTAGGGGCGCCTGGGTGGCTCATTCAGTTAAGCGCTGGACTCCAGCTCCAGTCTTGATCTCATGGTTCATGGGTTCGAGCCCCGCATAGGGCTCCGTCCTGACCCTTAAAGCCTGAAGCCTGCTTAGGTTTCTGTGTCTCCTTCTCTCTCTACCCTTCCCCCACTTGTGCTCTGTCTCTCTCTCTCTCTCTCTCTCAAAAAAATAAATAAAATGTTAAAAAAAATCAAATAAAACAATCCAGCATTAGCTTGGATTAAGATTTTAGAATTAAGACACAGAGGAAAATTAGCTCCACTGTGCAATTGAGAGGTTTTTTTCCTCCCACGCATAGATAGAGCAGCTGCATGTGAGGTGGAGAAGTCTGCTAGGGTAGATCTTTGAGGCCTGGCCTCACGAAAATAGGTTAAATTTATTGAGCCTACAGAATTTCATACAGAGGAATTATTTGGGGTGGGCTGAAGCAGGGTAGCTTGGAGTCAGTTTGCCACTCACTCATTTATTTGTTGAATAAACATTTGTAGAGCACCCAATTTGTACTCGGTCCTGGGTTGGCTACGGGTTCTAATGGAGAACAAGATATAGTTCCTACTCACACGTAGCTTACAATCAACAGATCAGCGTGTGTGAATTGAGATATCTCATGTGCAAAGCAGCGGGATGCTCTGGGTGAGGTGTGCAGATGAACCGCAACTGTCTTAGCTTCAACGAATCCACGGTTTAATGGTGAAGTTGGATCTACACATTAATTGTCACTCCAAGCCGTGTGTGATTAGGGCCGTATTAAAGGACTAGAGTGCCTAAAGTTCTTCTAATCCTTTCTTTGTCGCAACTTTTTATTTCTGTAGGGCTTTCCTCTGGGACACATTGGTTTTATAAATATTAATTCCATCAGAAAAGAGCCATAGAAAGCAATGGAAAGAACACTTTGGCTTTAGCCTCTGTGTTGATCGAGGCACAGCTCCACTGTGCTCATGTAATACTTCCCGGTGAATAGGATTCCTGAAGTTTCCTTTTGTCTATGAACATACAAATGGAGCCTTTTTATTCACGGTGCTGGCTTTGCACGAGCCAGCGACTGTAGACTGCTGAGACCCTCTGAATGGATGCTGGGACGACAAGCCAATGCGACAGCTCATTGAGCTTTAAGGCTCTTGCACTGCCTCCAGGACTCGTGGTCTGAAGCCATTGCTTATGAGCTAACTCTTCTTGTCCTGCCCACTACCCACAAGGCTATGACCAAGTTATCCAACAATTCTTAGAATGTCACTGGCATGACATTTCTGGAATCCACTCATTTCTCTATTGGATGTCTGTAGTGCAGAGAAGCAGGTGAATAGCTAGTCTTGGGGCACTGTACAGAATAAAGAAAGCTCTAATGGAGCTAAAAGTTTCTAAAATCTCTACCAGTTACATTTTTCATCATTGTCCCATTGAATATTTCAATATTTCCGGGAATATATGTAGCAACTAAGCCAGCTATTTAGGAGTATAGAGGTGGGGTTGCCTAAATTATTATTCTATAAGAGCTGATTTGTGCTTTCAAGTATGTGTTTGTCTTTAGATCCTTAACCTTTACCCAATTCCATGTTTGTCATGATTTATTTTCTGTATATGTTTTTGACCTTCTCTTGGCAGATGACTCCAACATTATCTTCGTTGAGAATGATTCTGACACTGGCTGGAGAGATACAATTGTGTTCTGTTTATGCAATATAGAAAGCCAGAGCACTTTTTCTAAGCTGTCGTCATACATCACTGTCAGTATTTTGAACCACTAAATTGTTATTAAAAATTCAGGGACAATAATCCATTTTGAGAATACCATGAGAAAAGCAAATACTGTAATGACTGATTGACATTTCAAGAATAACATCATTCAAGACATGCTAATTTTTCTGCAGCCCATTTTCTTGGATAAGTGTCTATTGTATAAATAAGTTTGGTTTCCAACCCCTTCCCAGCATTTGCTTTTGACGAGGGAGTCTTTATATTAAAAAAGAAAATCATCTGAAATGAAATTTGCTTATGTTCTCCATGGCTTTACAGGGGGGGAAAAGAAGCCTACTTCATGGCTAGAATAAATGACTTTCTTTACCAACAAGGGTTTTATATCACATGGTTTCCACTATGTTTCAAGAAAAAACCTGCTATAATAAGCACCTAAATTGGCTTGTGTACTTGTTCAGGAGTAATGAGCTATGATGAGAAAAATACTGGATAGAGAACCAGGAGATGGGAGGGTTCTGGTTCCGACTCTGCTCTGACAAAGCTGCGCTCATAACCTTGAACACAGGATTTAATATCTCATGGCTGTAGTTGACTTTGGGGTTTTGCTTCTTTTCTTTTCTTTTTTCTTTTCTTTTCTTTTCTTTTCTTTTCTTTTCTTTTCTTTTCTTTCTCTCCCTTTCTTTCTTTCTTTCTTTCTTTCTTTCTTTCTTTCTTTTCTTCTTTTAATTAGCATGTTTGGGTGTTTTCTGGCTCTGGTAGGCTATGATAGGATGCCTAGATAAAAATGCAAGAGAATGTTTCACTGATACCCTTTCTCATATTTTTTCATGTTTATTATTTTTTTGAGAGAGAGACAGAGCATGCGTGGAGGAGGGGCAGAGAGAGAGAAAGAAACACTGAATCCAAAGCAGGTTCCAGGCTCTGAGCTGTCAGCACAGAGCCTGATGTAGGGCTCGAACTCATGAACCGTGAGATCATGACTTGAGCCGAAGCCAGATGCTTAACTGACTGAGCCTCCCAGGTGCCCCTCTCATGTTCTGTATGGAAGAATTTTTTTTTTCAGTCAAGAGTGAGAAATTGACCTTCCAATACTATTGTTTTCAAATACTTTTATCCATTTTGGCAGGTCAAAAGGGTCATGGACAATTTATCCTATAACTTTCACTTGTCACTACAACAGAAAATAAAAAATAAGCAGGTTTATTAATAGCAAATATGTTGTTTGTTTCAATCAGATGCTAATGAGAATGAGCATAAGAAAACTTAATGCTTTTTTTGTGCCAGAAAGTACAGATTCCAGTATCATAAGAGAATTGATAGCAATAATTTGCATTTATGTAGTGTCCAAGTTTACAAAACACTTGCATTAAAAAAAATCTCATTTGACCCTCACAAAATAGAATGTTATCCTTTCTGCTTGATAGATGGGAAAATTGAAGCTGGGTTATGAGGGGTAGAGCCAGATCAAAATCCCTGTCTTCCATTTCTTAATTCGGTTTGTTTTGCATTATACCATGCGTCCCCCAGAATCTTGTAGCAGGGCAATATAAACCATGAATTATTGAGTGCCTCCAACATTACTTTGGGATACCGGATGACACATTCTTCATGATAAAGTGTGCATTTGAAAAAAACCATCAGGAGAGAAAAATATTAGTACTGGAGGGATAATTGGGATAATAAAAAGCCTCTAATATTTGTATAGAAATACAGTTTACTGAACCCTGATTTTAGGGGCTCCTTGAACCAAAAATCTGACACGAGCTCTGTTATCCTTTGGCTATAGATGTGGAAATCTGTGATGTGAGGCTGAGTGCATGGTTTACACAACGGCATGTGGCAGGTCCGGGTCTGTCTGTCTGGTGTGTTTCCAATGATACTACATAGGTTTAGACACCACTGGGGAACCCAGTTTGGCTGTTCTTACTGACTGGAACTTTTCAAAGCACAACACAATGAGCTCTTTACCAGTAATCATTCTTTCATGGAGGAGAGGGGGGATGCATAAGAAGCAGGCAGTGTAGAATACTGGTTAAAGATATGGGCTCTGGAGTGAGATAAAATTCTACATCTTGCTGACCTATTAATATCAGGATAATAGATACTATTACCCACTTGTACCCTTTGAGGGCTCCTTTAAGGTGGAAATGCCTCCCTAGAATGGGCTTCCTTTCTTGTGTCCTACTCAGTTGCAAGGGCATTAAGGTCTGATCCTAGGACTCGAAATACTCCCTCCCCTTCCAATGAAACGGATTTCCCCTTTTTAAGTTGTCAAAACAAAAGTGACCATATGTCACTTAAGCAAGCATCCTTTTATCCCCCCCTTTTAACATCTGGAATACATTAACATCAGAAATGATAAAGTGGGGGCCTGACCCCTTCTCAGACATGATAATTGTGTCTCAGTCAAGAATAGTCCAGAATCTGATGTCCAGAGTGAGTTACAAGGGGGCTGGAGGACTAGGACTATGATGGGTTGAATTGACATCGATAGATTCTGAAGACTCTAACCTCTTCCAATATGAATGTATCCTTTTTATGTACACTGCATGATTAAAAGACTCCCATTCAAAATGGAAAATGGATTAATGATTGATCATTCAGAGCAGATGACAATCATGTTCCTTCTATTGGCAGCAAGTAACAAGAGAGATGTGTAGACATGAGGGAAGGTCTGGAATTGGCCACTCCATGGCCAATATTGGTTGGCGTCATGAAAGAATAAAGCAAGAGGGAAGTTAAGATGTATCCAAAAGGACAGACTGGGTTGAGAAGAATGATACATGCTTCTTATTTGTCGCTTTCTAAGGCATTCCTTGGTATCCCTTGGCTGAAATACAAAATCACTTTCCAGCTTTAAACACCAACTTATAATAAAGTTGAAGGGCAGGAAGTTAATGACATAGACCTAGTTTTTGTGTGGATAGACATGTATGCGCTTGCAATACATTGAAAATGCATTAGTAGACAACTACATACATCCACAGGGTGTGTGACAATTAAATGAGACATCACCTCTAAAGCGCTAAATATTACATGCATTGCCAGACACTGCTTCTTCTTGTAATGATGATAACAGTAAGAGCGTAACAAGAATAATTATTGTTCAGATATTGAGGCTCACAGGGCAGAGCCAGGAAAATGCAATGCCTGGGGGTAGAATAAAGAAAAGAGAGGAAAAGGAACCTTGCACTGTCTACTTTGAATTCTGGTCCCAATTAGGTCTGAGGTGTGGGTTCTTTCATTGACTGCCACCATTAGGCTTTATGATTTAATGCTTGTTTCATGGCCTCACATGAACAATATTCTCCTCCCACTAAATGCCCGGAGGATGTTTTGAATGAGATATGGGCAGTGAGGTCCGGAGCTGGAGTTCAGCAATACAGATTGGGGTTGCTGGCATTATGAAGGCTAAAAATGCAGAATTGAAGATCAGATATTTCTGGGGGATGGGAATCAAAGGCAATAGCCTTACCATTGACTTCCATGACCTCTTCAGCCAGAGCATCAATGTTTCATATCAGTGGTCTAGAGACAGACATCCTGGGAACCAATGGTCCTTCTCTAATGGGCCATCAATACAAAGAAATGCCTGTCATTTGGGGTCTGCAGTGAAGGTTCACTGATAAATGCTTGTTAGTATTCTACAGGAGAGTTACAGAAATGGAAAGTACTCGTGAAAACATCTTCCTTCTCTCAAATACGGTCCCTGCCCCCAACTCATTTGTCTTAGGTACAGTAGATCATGAGCTTCCTATTCAATTAATTTAGGTAAGAGCAGAATCCATTCTTTGCAACCTTTTTTCTGCCCCCAGGGAAAAAT
Organism: Panthera pardus; assembly: GCF_024362965.1. Lineage (NCBI taxonomy): Eukaryota > Metazoa > Chordata > Mammalia > Carnivora > Felidae > Panthera > Panthera pardus. The sequence goes on from NW_026526655.1 coordinate 16,084,071, forward strand.
GCTTTTGAAATTGCCATCTGCTCCCTGGCATCTCTTTGCCTTGCTTCTCTTCTGTGTGATTTCAGCCAAACCCAACAGGAGGGCAGAGGACTCAGAGGTAGGTAGGTGTCTGACAAGTGTCACAGAGTGTCACAGAACCACGACAATGAAGGTGCTGTCCAACGTTCGGAGCCAACATGTTCCCCAGTTCATTGTGCATCATTTGTAAAGATAGCATTGGTCCCCTTTAGCTCAGGGAGTCCAAGGATGTATCTCTGAAAGATGATTTTTCTTGCCAAAAAATATAAGCATGTTCCGGATAGAAACTCTTTTTCTTCCTTTTCTCCTAAATACAACTTAATGATTGGGGTGATTTCAGAACTGCCTAGGAAAACAAATCAATTCTTTTTGGTTTTTAAAAACTAACAAGAAATGCTGAGTGAGTCAAAGGCAATGAGGCGGTGTTCAGTAAATGCACCCGCATCAGGAAGGAGGTCAAGTTAAAATTGTGTTTGACTGTTGGAGTTTACTAAAAAAATTTAAGTACCATTACTGGAGATAAAATATTGTACGTGTGCATTAGCTCTTGGCTAGATAGCCAGTACTCATGTACATGGTACAATTTTTATATATAAATGGATGCACTACAAATCAATGTTCTCTAATCTCAGCTGCACCCTCAATGACGCTTAGAAACGCTGTTATTCATCTGATTTCTTATCACACTCCCCCTCGGGGCCAGTACAAGCCTTTTGTAACTTCAGCTGGCTCCACTCCCCAACACACTCTAGCTGATGGCTCGTTCTCCAGAGGCTCCTGTGATTTTCCTCCTCCTCCAAGCAAGACCCTTTATGTGCAGCCTAGGTTTTATCCCCTTCCATCCTTTTGGTGTTTGGGGATCTAAAATCTTGTTGTTCAAGTCCTCCAGCACTGTTTTAGAGCTTTGCAAGGTTCTTGCTCTCTCTTGCTTCTCTTTGCAGGAATTTAGCCTAGCTAAAGCTTAGACGTCCTTGAAAGTAGGACCACTGGTTTTAATGACCCCCCATGGTAGCACCTGACCACACCTCGGGCAAGAGTATATCCTAGGTCCTTGCTTCTCTCTCATGCACCATCAGTGAATCTTATTTATGGAATTCTCCTATGACAAAAACACCTTCTCTCAAAGCTGATATGCCTTCTGGCTACTGACCGCCTCTCTCCTTGCACTACTAAACTTCTGACAAAGGAATTTTTATACCAATTGCTTTTGCTCTCTTCCCTGTCACATCTCAAGCCCTGACACACTGGCAATAAAAAGAAAAAAAAAAAGATCTTACTTTGACCTTTGGGTTACTACATTTTTCTGGTTTTTCTTTCTTTATAGTGGATCCTTCTCATGGTCCTCATTTTTCTCCCATTCTCCCATTCCATGTGATTCAATGTGAGGAAAGCTTAGATACCTAATTATTTCCGTATTTTAACTAATTGCCTTATGACAGTCATCCCCGAATCTACATCCCTGCCCTTTCTCTCTCCAGAGCTCCGACTTCCTGTTCTCAACTCCATTGGTAACTTCCACTCTTATGTCCATTGATACTCTTTCAATTTTTTTTTTAACTCTGCCCAATTATCTCCTCTTCAAAAACTCCTTCTCCTCTTATCTTTCCTAATTCTGTTAATAATGTCATAACAAAAAAAAATCACCATTGAAATCTTAGTATTATCTTCATTTTCTCCTCCTTTCTCTTGCACCTTGAATTGATCACCACGCTCTAAACAATCTCCTTCCTGGGGTGCACCTGGGTGGCTCCCTCGGTTAAGCATCCAGCTTCGGCTCATGTCATGATCTCGTGGTTTATGAGTTCGAGCCCCATGTTGGGCTCTGTGCTAACAGCTCAGAGCCTGGAGCCTGCTTTGGATTCTGTGTCTCCCCTTCTCTCTGCCCCTCCCCGGCTTATGCTCTGTCTCTGTCTCTGTCTCTCTCAAAAATAAATACATATTAAAAAAAAAAAGAATCTCCTTCCCTCCTGTCTATTCCTGCTTCTCTATTTCCTATTCCTGCTGCCTTTGTCCAGACCCTCCCCTTCTCTTCCTTTACCACCAGAGTTCTCCTCACTGGTTTCTCTGACTACACTCCATCCCCCAGACTGCCCTTGGAGATTTCCTTCTCAAACCCAGCTATTACCACACCAAGTCTCCATGTTTAAGAATGTTCTGCACTCTTCTGCCTGAAGAGTTGAATTCAAAACATGTTTCATGTAATTTCAAGTTTCCTACCTGGCCCCACTCTCTTTCCCCTTTACTTATCCTCCCATCAGCCTCTTTCCCCTGCCATTTCTATATGTTGAAGTTGAACCCGTATTTCAAGGATTAGACCAAGACTCAAAAGACCCTTGTACAGACCTTCTCCGAACACCCTATTAATAGCAGCTTATTCCTTATAACTTCTTCTGCCGAGTCTTCCACAGCCCTTTCCTCTGCCTTGCATTCCTGGCAGGTGAAGAACTCCAGAGTCTATGTTTATCTTGACCTCTCAAAGTACCCAGCACCTGGAGGAGGCACTCACCGCTTCATGGATCAAACTGAGTTGAGGCTTGACAATGATGGAAACAAGAACCTGATGCTTATGATTTTGAAATCATTTAAAAAGGTGAACTCTCTCAAAGATTTTATTCAGCAATGTTCAAATAAGGGAACTGCTTCTTTTTCACGGTTTGTAATTTATTCTGTCAGACAGGTGTAAAATGGCTGTGGAAAGGCACAGATGCAAATTAATTATCTATTTAACCTCTGACAAAAGAAAATAATCTGACTCCTCTTTAAGAGTCTCTCCCCACCCTGCCCGCCCCCCCCCACCCCAGCCCCGTCTCAGTCAGGATAATCATGTAAAATTTTACTGGTATCTTTCAAGGACAGTGTCACGTTTATGGCCCCTTGTCACACAGTCTCCTGCAACTGAGCAGACTGTGGGTAGGTGATAAGGCTGGGTAAACAGAGTTCTTCTGAGAGGGGAGGGATACATATATGTGGTACATGGTGATTAAGGAAAAAGCTGGGTTATACCTGGTGGGACCCACACGTGCATTCACAAAAAAAGAGGAGGGCAGGGTTAATGATTATGTCTGAGGAGAATGAGTAAACATAGATTAGGATTGTATTTCTGGAAACCACAGTATAAAATTAACCGAAGCAGCACTCTACCGTCTGATCCTGATGCCAAAGAATTTCCTTGCTGAATTACAGAAGTTGCCACTGGGGGGATTAATACACAGAGAACTTTGAAGGGTTTTCCTTCCTAGGTTCTTAGTTTCTTTGCTAAGGAAAACCATTCAGCATAAGCCATTCCTTTTTAAGACTGCTTTAACAATATTTACCACAGAGCATCATCTACTCCCTATCAAGGAAACATTTCTCTGGGTATTGTTATTATTATTATTATTATTTTGGAGAAAGAGAAAAGGGGTTTGTATCTCAAGTGGGTTTTTGAAGCATTATAAAAACATGGCATAGTCAACTATCTGTATGAAAATGCAATCACCTTAAAAACCGAGAGTGAGTGACTCCAAGGTCAGCATCTTGAGAAATTATTCCTTAAATGGAGTGGCTTTAAATCTAAATTAACTTTTTACAGAGTCATTTATTCAGCAGGAAAGCATTGGTGGCTTTCCTTTTCTTATTTTTATCTTTCCAAAAAAACAACCAATATGTAAGTCAGCTACTTTGTATGGTACTGATTAGAGAGTTTTTTAAAAAAGTTTATTTAGGGGCGCCTGGGTGGCTCAGTCGGTTGAGTGTCCAACTTCGGCTCGGGTCATGATCTCGCAGTTTGTGGCTTCGAGCCCCGCGTCGGGCTCTATGATGACAGCTCAGAGCCTGGAGCCTGCTTCGGGTTCTATGTCTCCCTCTCTCTCTCTGCCCCTCTCCTGCTCATGCTCTGTCTCTCTCTCGCTCTCAAAAATAGATAAACCATTCAAAAAAATTTTTTTAAAAAGTTTATTTATTCATTTTGAGAGAGAGAGAGAGAGAGAGAGAGAGGGCACACATGAGCAGGGAAGGGGCAGAGAGAGAGGGAGAGAGAATCCCAAGCAGGCTCTGTGCTCTCAGCACAGAGCCCAATGAGGGGCTGGATCCCACAAACTGTGAGATCATGACCTGAGCTGAGATCAAGAGTTGGGCACTTAACCGACTGAGCCATCCAGGCGCCTCTGATTAGATCATTTTAAAAATCAAAGTCCTGCTCTATTTTTCTACTGAGCACGCACCAGCTCATGGGAAATCAGAACATCTGTAAGTGTCCTGATTTCAAACAAAATTAAAATGAACCATAAGCAAACACAGGTACAAAAGGAGAGGATGCGGGAGGTGGAAGGCTGGCTGAGGTGTGGCCCTTGTCACATTCCTGTACGGCCCTGGTCTTCCCAAACAACCACCGTTACCAGCAGGGCTTTCAGAAGAAAAATGAAAATATGAGGACCCACTGCTCTACAAGAGAAATGGTCCCGTTCCCCAGACCCACCCCAGAAAGGACTCTGGGGGAGTCCCAATGTCCGGGTGACATCAGCCCTGGCTGCCAGGTGTGAAGCTATACCCCTCTCTCCGCAGCCTTCCGTGCTATCCTGTGAAAATGCCATTCCGTTGTTTCCTTCCACTGCTCTGTTTTGGAGGGAGTTGCCTTTACTTACTGCTCACATTTCCTCATCTCCAGCTTGAAATCTTTGACCTTCACCTATGTACGGCGACTACATTTCAGATCTTCCCCAGCGGGCTCCGGGTCACCCATGCTCACTCTACTCTGGCTCCCTGCCGTGTTGGACAAGAGTGGATTTATGGCTATGTTTCTGTTCTGGCTTCCCCCCAGTGATAAAAAGATAGGATTGTTCATTCCACAAGCAGGCCCTCCTCTCTGTATATTTTTAAATTAAAAAAAAAAATAAAGCTATTTTATGTATTGTAATATCATATACTATATATAAAATACATATAGGTATATAGAAATACATATATAGGTATACATAAATTGTATAGAGATATATGAAGATCCACACATAGATATATGAAATAACAGAAAATATAGTTATACAAAAAGTATGAAAAATAGCCCATATTTGTCCTCACCTACCACTGTTTTAAACACCTTGGTGTATAATACCTCCTGACTGTTCAAAATGAATGTGAATATATACACATAGAAACAACCTGTTCCGTGTTCTATAACTTTTTAAATCCTTAATATAAATGAATATCTGTCCATGATAACATGTATATACTTGCTGTGCCTGCTCTTTTCCTGTGAGCTCTCAGGTCTTTTTTCCCCTGTTCCCCAGCCATGCCTTCCTTCTTGGGACCGATCTCTCCAAACTGTACCTCAGTTTCCCCAAGAGCGTCCATTTAAGTTAGGCTAATGGGAGACTGAAGAGAGGGGGAGAAATGGGACCACCTGGGTATATTATCTTAGTCTCCCTCTGCTTTGGGCAGAGTCCCTGGAGATTATGGGGCCCAGTGCAACGTGAAAATCAGATCTCTTGTTCCAAAACAGATCTCTTGTTCCAAAGTTATTAAAAATTTCAAGATGGCGGCAGAGAATCGCACCAGGTACACCCTGGGGGCCCTCCTGAGTGCAGTGTTCTGTGTGGCTGCACAGATTTCACACTGACAAGCTGGCTCTGATCTCTGGAGGGGGCTCCGTCTCTTCTGTGACTCTGCTTCTGCGGCCTCGGGCAAACAGCTCATTGGGTAACGGTTTGGACAGCTCCCGTCCAGTGGTCTGCTAGCCCTGGGGGTGGCAGTGCTTGGAAATCTTTGGGTTGTTCCTTTTCCCCTGGTTCCTCTTGCGGTTCTTTCAGTGCCTCTGTGACTAGCTCTCCCTCTTAAATTCCTTCTAGGGAACTACCTGTCTTAACCCTAATAGCTACGTTAGGAATGGTAAGAACCAGGCCATTGTACCGCCACTCTCTTTATTCTACTCTTCCTCGTCAGTCATGGGGAATAGCTTGCTTTCTTCAGGAGGAAATTCAGTCTCGGGGGTTGCCTGGGTGACTCAGTTGGTGAAGCTTCCAACTTCGGCTCAGGTCATGACCTCGCAGCTCGTGAGTTGGAACCCAGTGTCGAGCTCTGTACATGGAGCCTGCTTCGGATTCTGTGTGTGTGTGTCTCTCTCTGCCCCCCCCCCCCACTTCTCTCCAAAATAAATAGACATTAAAACAATTAAAAATAAAGAAATTCAGCCTCAGGATCCTTAACACCATGTCTGACTGCAGTTAACACATGGCCTAAAATCCGTGTGGCCTCCCAGCTCTACATCATCCTTTTAAACAATCTCATGGTTTCTACTATGGCTGCAGTATTTTTTATTTAACTTATCCCTAACTGGTGACAATGAGTCTGTCTTAGTTTTCCTCTACTTCGGTGATGAATCGTGTTCCATAGGTATTTTTGTTTACTCCTCCTTTTATCTGCAGGATGATGTCTTTGAAGGGGAATGACTTCAACGGACAGAGGGTATGCACATTTTACATTTTGCTACGTATTTCCATCTCCGAAGGGTCGTATAAATATTAAAATGTTTGGGGCGCCTGGGTGGCGCAGTCGGTTAAGCGTCCGACTTCAGCCAGGTCACGATCTCGCGGTCCGTGAGTTCGAGCCCCGCGTCGGGCTCTGGGCTGATGGCTCGGAGCCTGGAGCCTGTTTCCGATTCTGTGTCTCCCTCTCTCTCTGCCCCTCCCCCGTTCATGCTCTGTCTCTCTCTGTCCCAAAAATAAATTAAAAAAAAAAAAAAAAACGTTGAAAAAAAATATTAGAATGTTTAAGTATGAAATGTCTAACTACACAAAGACCGATCTTTTCTCCTTTCGAAGTAGTTGGGAGTCATTACACTTATTGCAACAAATCATTTTCGTGATTCGTCTTGAAAATTGTCTCCAGATCCAATTTCGAAGGTGCTTAGAAGTCACCCCTTTGTGTCCAACTTACAACTTATTTTTAAGGAAAAGCAGTATTACTGAGCTTCACCACCTCTCAGTCTCCAGACTTCCTTCCAATGGACTTTTGATTACTTTTCAAAAATGAAAATCTATTTTCATGTGTTGACGTTCCCTTATTTTTGAGGATAGTCAAAACGATAGACTGCTCTCCCTGAAGGCTGAAGCAGAAAAGTCAGAAACTCTTTCAAGAAATTGCTGCAGCCTTATTGAAAGCTTATAGCTTCGTAAGGTAACCCCTTTGGGAGAGGGAAGCGATATTTATTGAAATGTGTTAAGGTTGGTGTATTTGTTTTAAAACTCAGTTGCTTTATGTTGTTGAAGACCCTCATCTTCATTAGCGGCGGGTTGTCTCTACCTGTAATTCCTTTAATCAAAGCATTTTGTCAAAAGGGCTGTAAAATATTTATTTGGCTTGCTTTCATCAATAGAGCTATGGAACTATCTCATCTATAAGTACCTCATCTTTCACCTGGAATTGTTCTGACTGAAAACAGTGTGTCTTCTAAGTACACAGTAAATCATGCTGCTTGATTTAAAAAGATAGGCCACCCTTCAAAGAGCTTTGGGTCATTCCATTTTGCACACTCTGTCCAAGATAATTTCTAATTTGCCTTTCTCAAGGAGAGCGTGGAAAAATGCTCTCGGAAGATTTAATGTTTTCTCTTTCTTTTCTTCCCAAGAATGTCACGCAACTTTCAAATCATCACAAGGCAAACAAAAAACACCCTCCCGCCTCCCCTCTGGTTAAAATCTGTCGGTTTAAAGGCAATGTCTGGTTTCAGTAATATGAAATTCTTTGTTAGCCTTAGAAATGGGAGATCAATGACTTATTCTTGTAATCCCTTAACTCTTAAACAGTCTACCAGAAAGCTGGTTTCAAGAAATAAGGCCAGGCTTTGCATTCAGATAGAGACTCAAGTGAGTCTCTGGGAATGTGTGAGTTCCTTTTGGTACTGTGTTTTCTTCCCGTCAGACCAATAAATTCCTACAGGTCTCAGCTCTGTAATTCCCTTTAGGGAGGACTGGGATAAAGAATATCAGCCCATTCTAAAAAATCCTGCTGTTTTTATGACACACAGAAATAGCTACAAGAAATACCTTCATCATTTTTACTTGCAGGGTCATGTAACATTTTTTTTCCCCCTCCAAAGTTAATGATCACTAAGGGCCCGCACACATGCACACAGAACCCTGGCCCTTGGGTCTACCTAAGTCACCTTTATGGTACAGCCCCAAAATAAAACTTTGCTTCGTTCTCTGAATTTGCGCTCCTGCTATCCACTTCAGGGTTTATAGGCTTCCATTTCATTTCCTCTGCTAGCCATGTTGCAGCTATAATATTTCAGTTCCTGAGCAAGGTACTTAGCAGGGCCAGACTAATCCAGCTTAAATTTGCACTCATGGTGTAAAATTGACTGAGGCCTGTCTCCATTCATTGGAGTCTTCTAGAGAGTTTGGACCCCTCATTCTCACATCGGTACTTCTGTAAAGTCTTGTCCCTGGAATGATCTTCTTGTTCCAGTGCATTTAATGATACTCGTTCTTCTATTAGCCCTCAGACAAGTCTCACTTCCTCCCAGGAGCTTTCTCCAGCGTTTTAAAGGATAAGAGCTTTATAATTCTCTTTCTTCTGAGAAACCCTATAATGCAAAATATAATGTTTTCAACTTATTATTATTGGTAATTTGGTAATTATTTTCTGAAAGGGACTACCTACCATATCTGGGCTGAGGGCACTGTGTCTCTCCCGGCAGCCCCCTTCTCCAACACTTCTCAACACAGGGCAGGTGCCGAACCAGGGTCCTCACACATTCTCATTATCTTGTTCAGTGGTTCAGCCTTCATGCAGGAAAAGATGTAAAAACGCAGGGATTTTATCTGAGTTACAAACAGAGGGCTTGATGACAGTAACACTTTTGCACGTTTTCATTGTTTGGATGAGTAATTATATCAAACGTGCAATATCCTACTCGTGAATTTTATGTGCATTATATGTAACACAAGCCTACCCTTTTTCATTGTTTCTAGTTTTTAAAAATGTAAGCCAGCCACCTCTTGGGAAAATTTCCATTTCTGTTTTTCTTTTCAGCGATGTATTTTTTTCTAAGCTCTTTTCCGAGATTCTATTTTATATTTTCCGTTTCTATCATGTTTAATCTCAATTTGTACTCCTGCTCAAGAATCCAAAGGATTCAAAAAAGAACATGTATATTAAATATATACCTAAAATATATATAAAAAGAGAACATGTATGTGTATACTCAAAGCTTACAAAACTTGAAAATACTTTCATCAGTGAGGTAAATTCGAGTAAAAGTGACATTTTTAGCAATTGAAATTATTAGTTTAACTTTTCCAAGCAGTACATTTTTCTCTAAATTATTTGTAATTATCTACAAGGTTAACAGGGAAACAGGGAAATAAATATCAATATTCTAAATAAAATTAAGTTAAAGTGAATCACAAAATTTAAAAATATTTTTCTTTGTTTTCTTGAAAACTTTTTATTATAGAGAAGTGCAAACATACAAAAGTAGCTGGAATAGTATAATGAACTCCCATAGACTTATGACCTAGCTTCAAATAATTGCTCTGCTGGCGACCAATCTTAACTCATTTCACCTTCCGGTTTCACCCCTCCCCCATTACACTGAAGTAAATCCCACGTGCCATCTAATCTGATTTGTAAATATGTCAGCAGTGTTTCTAAAAGATGAGATTTTTAACACAACCCCAGTATCATTATCATGCCTTAAAGTTAATAATTCCTTAATATCAGCAAGTGTCACATACATATTTATTGTATAGTTGGGATCAAAATCCCAATCAAACTCATACACTCCAATTTGTTGAGACACGCTTTTTAAAATTTATTTATCATTATTATTTTCATTTTGGAGAGAGAGAACACAAGCTGTGGAGAGGGACAGAGGAAGAGAAGAGAGAGAATCCACGCTCACTACAGAGCCCAGTGTGGGGCTCTATCCCATGATCCTGGGATCATGACTTGAGCCGAAATCAAAAGTCAGATGCTCAACCAACTGAGCTACCCAGGTGCCCCTTGTTGAAATACCTCTTCAGTCCCTTTTAATCTTTTAATTTTCTTCTTTTTTTCTTTTTCTGTCTCTGTTTCTCTTTGCCTCTGTCTCTCTTTTTCATTTAGTTTGTTGAAAGAACCGCCTTATTTGTCCTATAGAATTTTCCATAGTCTGAGTTCAGTTGATTGCATCTCTTTTGTGTTATTTAACATTTTTTATACTAATATTAATTGCAGCATTATTTACAATAGCCAAGATTTGGAAGCAACTTAAGCATCCATCAATAGATGAATGGATAAAGAAGATGTGGCATGCACACACACACACACACACACACACACACACACACACACTGGAATACTACTCAGCCATAAAAAAGAATGAGATCTTGCCATCAGCAACAATATGGGTGGACCCAGATGGTAATATGTGAAATAAATCAGACAGAGAAAACAAATACTATATGATTTTACTAATATGTGGAATCTGAAAAAACAAAACAAATGAACAAACGAGACAAAACAAAACAGAAACAGACTCATAGATACAGAGAACAAACTGGAGGTTACCAGAAGGCAGTGTGGTTGAAGGAACCAACAAAACAGGTGAAGGCTATTAAGAGGGACAAACTTGTGGGGTGCCTGGGCGGCTCAGTCGGTTAAGCCTCCAACTTCAGCTCAGGTCATGATCTCACAGTGGGTGGGTTTGAGCCCTGCATCGGGCTCTGTGCTGACAGCTTACAGCCTGGAGCCTGCTTCGAATTCTGTGTCTCCCACTCTCTCTGCCCCTCCCCCGCTCATGCTCTGTCTCCAAAAAATAAATAAATGTTAAAAAAATTTTTTTAAAAGGGGGGAAAACTTTCAGTGGTAAAATAAACAAGTCACAGAGAAACAAAGTATGATGTAAAGAATATAGTCAATAAATATTGTAATAACTTTGTATAGTGACAGCAGATAACTGGACCTATTGAGATGATCATTTCACAATGTATAAAAATATCGACTCACTGTGTGATATGCCTGAAACTAATATCATACTGTATGTCAACCATAATTTAATAAAAATATTTAAGTAAACTTTATGCAACACTTTGTAAAATTACAGGTGTTGCAGTGTTAGGATCCAACACCCAGTTAGTTGCCGACGCAAAAAATTCGTGTGTGTGTACTTTTCACTTAACACTACAAGTTCACTTTGTACTCCCCCGGATCACAAATAGGAATCTGACATAACTACAAAACCATGCTTCATTATGTAGGAAGCTATTATATTTATGTTGAGAGGAAGATCTCACAAACTATTTGATTTGTCTCTTACCTGAGCGGCCCCCATCCCATTCTATTCCCATCATCCTTCTCTGCTTTCAGGACCAGCACAACACATCTAGCCCCACCGCCATCAGGTTTGGTTTCACAGGCCATCAGGGGAGAAATAGGTGAAAACATTTCCCTGGAGCCTGACTGGTGTTAGCCACGAGAGAGCAGATGTTTAGATTTAGCAGATTGGACTGGGCTGGCATTGAGTGAGGAGCTTGGCAAACATTTGAAAATAAGACTAAGTGGGTCTCCCATCAACCATCAGATAAGTGAGCTACAGGACTGCAAGAAATCTAACAGAGCCGTCCCGAAAGAGAGACGTGGCTTCTGTCCAGCATGTTTCTGTGCTGATTTTATGGGAAGCCGAAGGCTTTCGGACAGTGACTAAAGGCTGGGTTAGGAAAACGATCCAATCCATAGATTGTCCTGTGTGATGGGAAGTGTTTCAGTGCCACAAAGATTATCCAGGAGACTAGTCAAGTCCTCAGAGATATGCCTATCATCACTCATTTTACCATCTCTTCAGGAGAAACACACAGACCTCTGGTGCTAATTAGATCTCCATGATACCAAGCAAGCGATTAAACGTTTTGGCCTGCAGGTTCCTGGGTTGTAAACTGAGGACGCCAAACCACATGATCTGGAGGATACATTCTAGAAGTTTTGCATCCTGAATTAGTCCCAGAGGTGTGAACAAAACTCAGTTCGGCTGTGACCCAGTCTTGCACGTGGTTCCACTTGTGCTAATTCATAGCCAGCCTATGGAAAGGTGTAGGAATGAGAAGTCCCTGCAACAGTGCCTAGCACATTGCCGTTTCTAATACTTATTTATGGATTGAATAAATGTTTCCTGGGTTCCATTAATCAAGATCACTCCTGTGAGTTCTAAAACACATCCCGTACCTGCAGTCCTGTGGTCTTTATATTTTTCCAATTCTCTCTCCATTCTGTTGCCATTTTGAGGCAACATTTTGAGGTACATACTGGCTTAGCCAAGGGAAAAAGGAAGCAGCACGTCTTGTGTGGGGACGCACTTTATAAAGATATTAAAGTAACAGAGGCATCAATTATTATGCAAAGCAGTATGCAAATTCAGTAAAAGGGAGCATCATAATGGAAGTTTTCTAAGCTTTGACTTGTGTCAGCCTGGAAGAAGTTGAGAAGTGCTGTGTTAAGCTAATACCGGTCTGCGCAAGCTTTTTCAGAATAAAAATACATCGCTATTAACCCATCAAAGCATCGTTTATGAAAATAAATAAAGCAGCAGCATCACCTGCTTCTCATTAATAATAGAGGTTTAATAATTATAGAAATATCTTGGTAAAATTATTTGAGTCTTTATGTCAAAATAAGTATATTTTATCCTCTTTATATTTCACTACATTCCACAAAGCCATTATTCTCTTGGGCTTTTGTTCTCTGGATTTATATGGTATCTATTCCTGGGAATACCATTGTCAGGCTATACCAGTTTCTTGTTTTTTTAAAATAACTTGTTTTTTATGAAGTGCTGCATGCATGCATACACTCAGGGTACAAATCATGGTGTACAGCTCAGCGAATTTTTACAAAGTGAACACGCATGTAGCCACCACTCAGATCATTATGCGTAAGTCACAAGAGTCTACCAAGCTCCCCTTCCCAGTCATTTGGCCCTGCTCAAAGGTGATCATTATTCTGACATCTGCTGTCGTGACTTACTTTTGACTGTTTTTGAGCTTTTTATACATAGAATCATTCAGTAAGGGCTTTTCTTTTTTGTCTAGGTCTCTTGCCTAATGTTATATTTGTAAGATCTTTCAGGTTATATTTTGTGATAGGTTGTCTATCTGTAATGGCTTACAGTGTTCCATTGTATGGCAGCCATGGGGGTGTGATGTCGGCCTGAGGAACACAGGTAGCCAACCTCCTCCAGCTATGGTGCTTTGGCCCCACTGCTGCATGCAAACCTCTAGGACATGCTCTCTGGGAGCAGTATCCAGCCAGTGACTGAGAATGGCCTCAGGGTGCTGGTCTCGACTCCTCCATGGGCACTATTTGCATGGGGATGCCCCACTGGACTGGCTAGACCTTCTCAGGGCCACCCTGTGTCTAAGCTCCTCCCCTAATCTTCCTTCCTTCCCTCTTTCTTTTCCAGGTGTTAGGTCTTCACCGCCTTCTGAAGAGTTACTCTGCTTACTCCTGCTTCATCCATCAGTAAATGTCTTGCACTCCTAACCGTATCTGATCGTGTGCTTCCCAGAGGATGCGAACTGACACACATTATACAACTATAGCACAATGTATTTATCCATTCTACTTCAGATAAACATTTTCTTTATTTCTACGCTTGAAGAGCTGTGAACAGTGATGCTCTAAACATTCCCGTACGCGTGCTTTGGTGCACTTTTGCATGCAAAGCAGTTGAATCACTGTGGCATTGTGGGTCATAGGTTACGTGTAGATTTAGCTTTAGTAGATCCTGTCAAGAGCTTAACCAAAGGATTGTGTCAGTCTACATTGCCACCGATAGGATATGAAAGTTCTGGTTGCTCCACATACTTACCCCACACTCAGGATTGTCAGTGTTAACACTTTTCAATACTTTGATTCTCTCATGTCTAATGGTGTTGAGCACATTTTTGATACATTTTTAAACGTTTATTTATTTATTTTGAGACAGAGAGAGAGAGAGAGCGAGCAGGGGAGGGACAGAGAGAGAGGAGAAAGAGGATCCCGAGCAGGCTTCGCACTATCAGTGTAGAGCCTGACACAGGGCTGGATCCCGTGAACCGTGAGATCATGACCTGAGCTGAAACCAAGAGTTGGATGCTTAACCGGTGGGGCCACCCAGGTGCCCTGAGCACGTTTTAATATATTTTTATTGGTCATTTATTCTTTTATGTGCATGAGACTATTTTTGTATTACTTATCCATATTTTTCGTATTGACTTATAAGAGTTCTTTACATATTCTGGGTATTACTCCTGAATATCTTTCCCCACTTTGCGCCATGCTTTCTTTCTTTTTTTTTTTAATGTTCATTTATTTATTTTGAGAGAGAGAGAGACAGAGACAGAGAGAAAGAGAATGAGTGGGGGAGAGGCAGAGAAAGAGGGAGAGAGAGAATCCCAAGAAGGCTTCCAGCTGTCAGTGCAGAGCCCAACTCAGGGCTCGAACCCATGAATTGTGAAATCATGACCTGAGCTGAATCAAGAATCAGATGCTTAACTGACTGAGCCATCCAGGTACCCTATAGGCCATGCTTTCTTAATGATGATTTTCTTATCTTTTCTTAATGATAATTTTGATGCATTGAACTTCTTAATCTTAATATAGCATAATTTATCAATCTTTGCTCCTTTTTAAAACCTTTTTTCACTGACTACGTCAAATTTATTTTTTAAAAGTCATGAAGATAGTTGCCAGTATTTTCTTCTAGAAACTTTTCCCTTCCACATTTATTTCTATTTTATTCATTTTAGGTCTAAAATGGAGTTAATTTTTGTGTATGACATGTAGTAGGGATCATTATTCATTTTAGGTCTAAAATCTACCTGGAGTTAATTTTTGTGTATAACGTGTAGTAGGGATCATGATTAATTTTTTTAATATATGGATAACCATTTGACTCAGCATTATGTATTAAAAAAAAATCCTCTCTTCACTTCATAGTGCTGCCATTTTTGCCATAAATCATGTCATCTATTCCTTTACTTTCTCTTTTGTTCCATTGATCTATTTGTATATCTTTGAAGTAATGCTATATTCCCCTAATAACTTAACTTTATGATAATTCTGACTATCTAGTGATTAATTATTTCAGTTTTCTCCTTTACCTTAAGATTGTCTTGGCTATTCTGGCATTTTCATATGAAGTTTATAATCAGATTTTCAAGTCATGCAAATATGCTGTTGGAATTAGAAAATTTTTTTTAATATTTATTTATTTTGGGGAGACAGAGAGACAGAGTGCAAGCAGGGGAGGGGCAGTGAGAGAGAGAGAGAGATACAGAATCTGAAGCAGGCTCCAGGCTCCGAGCTGTCAGCACAGAGCCCAATACGGGGCTTGAACCCATGAAGTGTAGGATCATGACCTGGGCTGAAGTCAGGCGCTTGACCAACTGAGCCACCCTGGTGCCCGGTTGTTGGAATTTTGATTGAGGTTTATTCACCCATAGATTAATGTGAAGAAGCTGACCACATTGAATCATCCAATGCAAGAACATGGTATATCCCTCCGTTAGTTCAGCTCCTCTTTAATTAGTCTCAGTAATATTTTCTGATTTATAGGTAGACAAGTTTCACAGGGTTCATTTGATTTATTCCTAAATAGATGATTATTTTTAGTAGTATTATGAAGTTTTATTTTCAAATTTTATATCCTAATTATTTGTTTCCAGTGTACAGAGATGAACTTGACCTGCTCGGTAACAACTTTCACTTATTGTTTATTGGTTCTTTATCATTTTCTATGCACACATTTATATTTTCTACAAATAATGAGTTTTATTGTTTTCTTTAAAATCTTTACACTTTTTTTTCTTGTTATATTGCATTGGCTACAACAGTGTTGTATAAAATTGTGATGTCAGATATGCTTGTTTCATTCTTGATCTTGCAAATGGCAAGGGATATGCGTTTAATGTTTCACCATTAGCTCTTGTTTTGGGAAAAGATGTTCTTTGTTAGACTGAAAACAATTTCTTATTCCTGGTTTACCAAAAGTTTTGTTTTTATCATAAATGCATATTGAATTTTATCAAATGCTTCTCTGCATCTATTGAGAGGTGTTTCCCTTTTATTTTGTTAATTGGTGAATTACGTTGATTTATTTTAAAATATTAACTCATCTTTAAAGAAAAATTTTGTTAACATTTATTTATTATTGAGAGACAGAGAGACACAGAGCATGAGCAGGGGAGGGGTAGAGAGATGGGGAAACACAGGATCTGAAGCAGGCTCCAGGCTCTGAGCTGTCAGGACAGAGCCTGATGCAGGGCTCGAACTCATGAACTGTGAGATCATGACCTGAGCCGAAGTCAGTTGCCTAACTAACTGAGCCACCCAGGTGCCCCTTAACTCATCTTTTTAAAAAAAAAATCTGTAATAAATCCTGCTTAGCAATGATGTATTATCCTAATTATATTTTTACTGAGTACATTAGCTAAAATTTGTTGAAAACTGCATCATTTCCTCTTTAGATACTTGGGATATTTCACCAGTGAAACCACCTAGGCCTGTATTTTTCTTTATTGGATGAGTTTTGAAATTACCAAATAAATTTCTTTAGGATAGCCTATTCATATTTTTGATTTTTGTGTTAATTTTGTTAATAAATTTTAATTTGTGTTAACTTTTGTTAAATAAAACTTTTCAAGGATGCTTACATTTTATTTAAGACTTCAAATTTACTGGCATAAAGTTGTGCATAATACCTTTTTACTGTTCTTTAAATTTCTGTAGGATCTGTAATGCTGTTTCCTTTTACTGTCCTCATCTTCTTTTGTTTTCTTGTTCTGTATAGCTAATGATTTATCACTTTTATTAACATTTTTGAAAAATCTCTTTTTTTTTCCTATTATATGTTTACCTTCTATTTAACTAATTGCTGCCCTTGTCCTCCTGTCTTTTTTGAGATTAATTATACCCCTTTCCTTGAGAGGGAGACTTGGATAATTGTTTTTCAAATTTACATATATATGTGTATATATATATATATATATATATATACACACACATATATATATATATATATATATATATGTATGTATATATTGAGATACTTTGAGACTGAAATGTGTATATATACATATATACACACACACACACACACACACACACACACACACACAAGTGAGAAAGAGAGAGGGACTTTGAGACTGAAATTGAAGTTTCGCAAAGGGTTGTCTATATTCAATTTTCTCTAATTCCTAGGATGTTACTATTCAGGAATCTTAACTAAAAACCTGGAATGTTAATCAGAGCTCCTTCTGCTTGGTAGGTCCTGAATGCCAATTTTTTTTTTTTTTCTCCCTAGCTCAGTGGTACAGTTAAAAGCTCTTCTGAGGTTTTTTTTTTTTTTTTTTTTTTTTGTAAATAGCTTTTTACAGAAGTTTTAAGTTCATAGCAAAGTAGAGTGGAAAACACAGAGCATTCTCACATACTCCATGCCCCCCACCACCACATTGACCTTCCCTACCATCAACATGCTGTGCCATGGGGCACATTGGTTATAACTGAGACATCACTGTCACTGACACATCATTATCACCCCATAGTCAGTGCATAGTTTACATTGGGGCTCACTCTTGGCCTTGGGTAGTCTGTAGGTTTTAAAAATCTATAAGAACACGTATCCACCATTGCAGTAACGTACAGAATACTTTCACTGACCTTAAAGTCCTCTGTGCCTTACCTATTCTTTGTAGCCACTTTGAAGTTGAACATTCTTCTTAATTTATTGGCCCCTTTCTTCTAACATATTAGGATTTATCAAATGCAGAACAGTTAGAAGCTCAATAAGCTCCATTTTATGTTAGGCTCCCTCCCTTCTCTGAGAGTCTCTTTTTCTTTGATATTCCTGCTCTTAAGTCTTAGAAATTTTGGTTGTTTTGCAAAGCCTTAAGTAGCTGCTGTTTTGTTTGGTTTAGTTACGTTGTATATTGTATGCAGCATTTGTTTGTTTATTTATTTATTTATTTTTATTTAAAAAAAAAATTTTTTTAACGTTTATTTATTTTTGAGACAGAGAGAGACAGAGCATGAACGGGGGAGGGACAGAGAGAGAGGGAGACACAGAATCGGAAGCAGGCTCCAGGCTCTGAGCCGTCAGCCCAGAGCCCGACGCGGGGCTCGAACTCACGGACTGTGAGATCGTGACCTGAGCTGAAGTCGGACGCTTAACCGACTGAGCCACCCAGGCGCCCCTGTTTATTTATTTATTTAGGGACAGGTTTTATCTAACAGAAGCTAGTCCTTCCACCATGTCAACTTTGTAGAACTACTAATATAATTGTTTTCATCTGAGCTAATTATTTTGTTGACGTATAAAGACTACAAAGGTGTCAGAATAGAGGAAAAATTATTCTTGGTGAATGCCTATTTTTCCCCCAGTAGAACCCACCTACTCATTAATTCCACTTATTTATTCATTCCTCAGCGAATAAATATTTACTGAGCATACCTGATGTGCTTCTAACAAATGTAAAATATGTGAGTCTCTGGAGAATAGGGCAGTAAATTTATCAATGGTTACTGGATTTGAGGGGCTTTCTGCCTAGTAGATTACATGAGTGGAAAGATTAGGGGGAGGAAGATATTGAATTTTGGACTCAGATGGACTAAGATTATTTATTAGTTGTGACCTTGAACAAGTTTGTCAGCTATTTCCCAGCTTCAGCTGGGCAAAATATTGAGTGTTATAAGATTAGACAAAAAGTATGTGATATGCCTATCACTATGCCTGCAACATAGTAAGATATAAATAATTTGTATTTCTTATTATTATTCCAGTTGGAGAGACACATAAAGTGTAAAGTCCCTGGGAGTGTTTGTGGAAGACAAGGGAAGATTTCATAGAGGTTAAAATATAAAAGAAATATAGGAGATCACCATCCAAAGTAGGTGGTGATGGTAGGCCTAGGGTGTACGTGTGTGTGTGTGTGTGTGTGTGTGTGAGAGAGAGAGAGAGAGAGAGAGAGAGTGGGGGAAACAAAATAGGTTTGAAAGTTGGGAAGAAGGAAGTCCTTGATACGGAGGGAATCAGACAGGCCTCTATTTTTTTTTACATACCAAAATGGGCATTTGTAATGTGTTTGGCATAGAGTTCTATGAGGATATAATTGTGAATAAGATAAACATAGTAGATTGACCTATTTTAGAAAGTTTACTGATAATCAAGGATATAGACATACAAGTAAGTAGGCAGTTACAAATAGTATGGTACTTTGCATCTTTTGGGATGATAGCTCATCACATAGCCATTGCTCTCTTCTCTAAAATGGGCCCTCAGTTAGATGCTTAACTTAAATAGAGCCAGTAAAATTATGGCAGAGGGATGCCCGCGTGGCTCAGTTGATTAAGCATCAGACTCCTGACTTCGGCTCAGGTTGTGATCTCACGGTTCGTGGGTTTAAGTCCCTCATTGGACTCTGCACTGAGAGCAGAGCCTGCTTGAGGTTCTCCCTCTCTCTCTGCCCCTCCTCTGCTCTCGTTCTCTCTGCCTCTCTCAAAAGAAAAAAGAAAAAGAAAAAAACAAAAGAAAACAACAAAAACCCCCTAAGAATATGACAGAAATTTGAGGTTGTCGTTCAGAGACATTTAGTTTTCTGCATGTGCCTACAGCCATGCCTGCCATAGTCTCCCATATGGCTAGAGAGAAAGCTGGTTTACAAAAACCAATAGAAAGGAAATAGATATTCAGAAATTAGCAAAAACATGAGGGAGAAAGAGTCCTATCACCTTTTAATTTATGGTGCTAATCCTTCCTTAAGACCCGGATGGTGAAAGATAACACCACATCTGTATATTGCTCATAGTCCCTCAAAGACTGATTTCCACATCTTGCAACCAAAAGTCTTAACAAATAAATTTATGATAAATGTTAAGACAGAAGACCTATACTTTGCCAGAAAATTAGATATGAAGGACACATAATGCTACTGAGTTGGTAGGTCAGGGAAGGACCTGGTTGGAAGAGATGTCTAAACCGAGATTAAAAGGATGAGCAGATGTTACAAGGAAAGGGACAAGATTGCTCCGAGGAGAGGGAAAGAAATGTGTGAACTGGAAGGGTAACTACAGAGGGTGGGTCTGTCGCGGGCACAGTGTTGGGAGCCTGGGAAGGAGAGAGCAGGAAGGCATTAAGTTGGAGAGGTGACCAGCTTCAAGTCATACGGCCTCCTTGCTAGGACGAGGACCCCCATCCTCCCAAGCCCATGTGGACACATCTCCCTACACTCAGTCCCCATCCATTACTGACTTCTCTGCCGAGGAAAACGAAGGTATCTGGAGGGCGAGTAATGGCCGTGACTCCACGTATCTTGATAGAGTGAGTTCTAGAGTAAGAGCTGGGTGTTCCGTCTCATTCCATCCCTCTCTGCCTTCCTTTCTCACTTACTCTTCAGGAAATACAATTTGTGCCAGTACGACGGTGGGTGACGCTTCCCCTGATGGCTGATGAAGGGAGAGTCAGAGACTCCGTTCATGACATGGGCAACCTAAACATAGCACCTTGGTTAGGACTTCGGTAAAAGATTCTGTAGGTCCTCTGAGGACATCTAGCATTGATTTATTCTAGAGACTGCTAGGCCAAATCAGATAAGTGAGTGAAAAGTTAGCAGGAAAACACTTGGGTTTTATTAAAGTGTTCTCTTTGGTGTTTTTTAGCCTGTTTATGAACAACTTGAGTTATTTGGAGAAACATGTTAAATGAATACGCAGTTACTAACTACTTCAGTTTTGTAATTGACGCTTCTCTTAGGTTGCTATGAAAGAGTGTGACTGTTATTTTTGTAATTTTGGATGTGGGAGAAAGCAGAATTGCACCGTACGTTGCTGTTTCCCCCAGGCTCCACAGCAAGTCTTTCTGGAACAGGACTGCAATGCCAAGGAGTGGTAGAGACCATGTCCGCATTCCTTCCTCCGAACAGGAGGCACCATATTTCTCCATCAGTTAGAGACCTTCCCCTTCGGGCTGCTTAATCAGAGACAGGAAAAGCCTGGATCTGGTGTGTTTCCACTTTATCTTGGAACTCTGTGTGACCGACCGGACTCAAACCCAGACGACTCATCAGTCATTACAGATGGCCTTGATTGTGTATCCCAGGCTAATACTAGTTTATCAGGAGCGGCTACTTTCTCTCCAGTCAACATTTAATATCAAATGACAGCTAGCTTGAGAAGGATTTGGAGGATGTTGAGTTAAATGGAAAAATCAAGGAAGACAGGGAGTAAGGAATCTCTGTAATCGATGCAGGTGCATGGCAGTGCTGAGAGGTATATCCAGTACATTCCAAACATGTGAAAAAAGCAGGAGCTAAATGGAAACCTATGCATTTAGGGGTGGTGGTGGTGGTCATGCCTGGCTGCCTTTAACACACAAAATAATGACAGATGCCATTTTTGAAGTGCTTACAATTTGGTAAGCGTTGGGCTAAGCACGTCGCGTGGATCGTCTTAATACAGGCAACTTTACGAGCTAGATGCTACCCCTTGCTCCGCGTAATAGAGAAGTAACTCAGGTGCCTGGGTGGCTCAGTCAGTGAAGCGTCCGACTCTTGATCTCAGCTCAGGCCTTGATCTCAGGGTTGTGAGTTCGAGCCCCCGCATTGGGCTCCACGTGACAGCACTCCCAGGCTGTCCCCAAGGTCAGCTCTCTCTCCCTGCCCCCTTGTGACTTCTTCTCACCCCTCGGTGGAGCCTTAGCAATGCCACCCTGCCCCTCCCAGGGGCCCTGCCGTGGGCGGGAGCGAGGAGGGGCTGTGACCACTGGGCTAGCTGTCGGTCCTTTGTCCGTGCCTCTGCTCACCATTTCAACACACTTGCTGAAATGGAATTGGAATGCTCAAAAGGTTTAAAGAACATTTCTCGAACCCACAACTTCCCAGCAGCTTGAAAGCCTCTTAAAACATTACCTTCAACCTGCCGCTCGTGATGAGTGGATGTCGAGGGCTCAGGAGCCCGGTGTCCTGCTGGTCCGTCGTGAGCTGCCCTCCGTGGCTCCCTCGGCTCAGCCACAAGCCAGCACGCACACCAACCAGGCTCCCTTTAGTTTCTTGGAAGAACAAACCACTTCTCAGAAAGCTGATTGCCATGGAGTCTCAGCAGAGGAATCGTTCCCTCCAAGTATAAGGGAGGCTCATCTAAATAAGGAAATGGAAAGCTGGATGGGAGGGTGCAAGGTCACAGGCAGGAATTGCAGCCGCCGCAGAGAGAGGGCATTTCTCTTGCCCCGCTGCCTCCCCTGGGCTACCCCCGGGGTTGATGCCTCGTTAGGACCTATCTCTGGCAACACGGTCATTTTTATTTAGGGTGAATGAGGCCTAAGAGGGACGACCATGGTCAATTTCTGCATTAAAGGACCATGAAAATAAAGTGTTACTGTAAGAAGCTGTCTCTGCTAGACATTTCTCAGAAGAGCTTTGTGCCTTCTCCGAGGGCTGTTTGCTGCTTCTTTCCATTTTCGGGAGGGGGCAAAAATGCCCCTAAGGAAACGGAGCCTTTTTAATTGATGGTAAAAACAGAAGAGAACACAGCAGCGGGAATTGTTGGCGATGCGTTTACAGCAAGTGGCGAACCACTGCATATTCATTTGTTTCTCATTGGCCAAGATGAATCCTCTTTTGGTATCAAAGCAAATGTGCTGTGAAGGTGCAGAGGACAGGGTTTAACAACGTTTCCTGGCTGGAGGCCTGGGTGGTTTTTTTTGGGGGGGGGGTTGGTGGGAGGGCCAGGAAGTGGTGGGGGTGGGAAGCTGAGCCGGGGTTGGGGGGTGGGGGGAGTGGCGTGGAGGAGGGTTTTAGGGAAGGCAGGAGCTGTGGAGTGCTGAGGGAGTCTCTGAAAGAATGGTTTCATCTGTGTGGGTGTAAGTGGGGAGAGTGGGATTACAGTGTGGTAACTAGGGCGGCCATGCTTGGCATATAACATGATTATTTCGGGAGTCCAGAAAATAAGAGTGAGTTGGAGTCTGTTATGGCAGAAGAGAGGAAGTAGTTCACCCAGGCTCTGTTCCTTTTCACTGTGGACTATCTGGTTCTCAGGCACTTGGAAGGGAACCTGACTACGTCTTGTATGAACTGAGATGCAGATTCTGTTTCCTCCCCCTGTCTTAGCGCCCTCGGTACCCGTCTGTGATCGTCTTTCTGTTCCATCTCACTGTCTTCACCTCTCAGTGTTCGCTTTCTGCTCCAGCCAATCTGGACCCGCACGGACAATTCAGTTTCTTAAAGGGGTCAGTTTCTTCCTGTCTCAGGACCTTTGCACATGCTATTTCTTCTACCTGAACTGTTCTTTTCCAATACCCTGCTCCTTCCCGTATGGCCAGCCTGGCTCCTAGTTATCCTTTCAGCCATAACTTGACACTTCCTCCTCAAGGAAGCCTTCCATGGACACCGTGACCAGAATGAGTCCCCTTGCGAGGGTGCCTTTCACACTATACTTTTTCTTTAGAGCAAGAGCTATAACTTTAATTGAATGATAACTTGCCGACCTAGCATAATGTGCATATTTCTGGCAGATTTAATACTTATCAATAAAAAAATTCACACGCCGTTTGCCTTCATTTATACATTTCATCATGAAAAGTGATCAACACTTTGGGTCTCAGGTGATCAACACTTAGTGATCTCAGGAAGCAATCCTTGAGACAATGGCATGGAATTATCCCTGCCCGATTCTGGGAAGAATTAGAAAATTTGGTTAGTCGTCTGTTTTTGTAACCAATCCAGGGGCCAATAACTTTCCTTCCTGAGTTACATGAAGTTCCAAATAGGTGATGCGTGTTGAATGGCACCTGTGGTAAATATTTTAAGAAAACTTTCTAAAGGTTTAAATGAGTGTGCACTTAAAACATTAGGCAATTTTTATAATTAGTTTGTCACTTGTTACTTATAAACCTGTAAGCAAACTTCCCCCCAATTAGTGAATGCCTCATTCTTTGGATGGGGTGGCTGGAGAAAAACCGTATGCAGTTGAACCTCAGAATTTTGTACAATAAACTCTTCATACTCAGAAGAAGCACTTTCCTCTGAATCATCTTGGATTAGTAGTTGGGTAAAGCAGTGAACGGTGGTAGGGGTGGGGATGAGACATGTATTTAAATATTCCATTTTAAGTTCAAACAGAAATCTGCATCCATTTTCCAATCTTACGATGTAGAACCAGGACTTTTGCTTCCATTTGGGTCTATTGACTAGAGTTTTCCATCACCTTTCTTGTATCAATCACACACAAAATGCAATGTCTACATTTTCTAGTTGTTTTTTTTTTTTTAAAGAGAACTAAAAGACGTTTTAGAGGCCATATGAAACCAGAATCCCTTGTATTTTGTATTTTTCTCCCCAGTCTTTTACAGTTGCCTCACCCACACTTCACGTAATAAACTCTTTCAGTAGCATGTCTTGATTGGAGCTTTCTATAGCTTTCATGTAGTTTTCATAGAAACAACTCCTTTCACACTCTGGTTTCATGGATTTGTATAATATGTATCTAAGTTATTTAATGACAATAAATTATACAAGTGGCATCAATGGTTTGGGAACCAACACAGCTGAGTCTTGGAAAGCATAGACCCTAATCAGTGGGATCAGCGGAGCTGAGCTTTCTGGCAAAGGGTGGTCCACAGGCTGAGAGCATCACCCGGAAGTTTCATAGAGCGAGCGGAGAGTGTTGGTTAATCCCTCAAACTGTTAGGTAGTTAAAAGAATTTCTTCGATGTCTAAATGGTTTACTATTTATTAGGGTCAGTCTCCCATAAAGGCAAGAACAGTTCCTGCGTATAGTAGGGACTCAGTCATAACTCACTGAATGAATGAATGGAAAAACTTACTCTCCAGTCCATGCTTTGGCTGACGGTTTCCTTCAGGGCACTTCCTATCCCTAACACGTTTTGTGAAATCAACTTTATGGTTTAATTGATTGATTGCTACACTGATAAGACTGAGAGCCAAGGAGCAACTTATAGTAGCCTTAAGTTAAGGCAAGACATTTTAATTTTCTTTTTTCAACCAAAGAATAGCAGAGAAAGGATTGCTTGCCAACTCAGAGATTTTCATTTTTTAAAAAGTTTCAAAATATGCCTCGTACTCACAACTAGATCATAAATAAATTGGGACAAATAAAAAAAATGTCATCACAATTGAAACCACAAAATTACTGGCCCAAGAGGCGGATATTGACATGCGTAGAAATACCTGAATCAAAACCAAAGAAAGTTAGTAAGGTTTGATTATCTCTAAGTTCTTCTGCAGCTCTAAATACTAATATCAGAGAAGTGACTCATGCTGCGTATCTCTGAAAGTGGAGCAGACATTTCATGAGAACCTACAGCTTGCCAAATGCCTGGACTGTGTCGGGAGCCCTGATGGCTACAAGTGACTAAGGTATGGCCTCTGTTCCTGTGAAAACTACCAGCCAGTGGACCAGACTGGTTGGAAGATAATCATTGTACAAGGCAGCGTAAAAAACTGCTGTGATGAAGAAGCGTGGAGGAATGAGAGACTGTATCCAACTGAAAGACTGAAAAAGAGATATCTGAAGCTACCCAATGATTGGCAACAGAAAAAAAAAAAAAAATCAACATTTGACCTGCTTGGGAGTATTACCAAAAGATGTGGGTTTCTGGGAAACAGAGAACAGAGAAACTGATCACCTGGAGGCCTGGGTCCAGCTGTCATCCCTACCCTTTGTCAGGACCAGAATCGAATTTCTCTTAGTGAAGAATAACACTAACGTCAAGACAGTCACTCTCCACGCACAAGGTCAAGAGTTTCTACTGACTAGTAGTAGAGGCTGAAATGTGGACAGATGGGTGGTGGGAGACTTCCATGCAGAAACAGCAAATGAAAAACCAGAGGCTTCCAAATCTGCCACAACTTCAAGTGTACAATCGCTAGTCGAGGCTTTTCCAGGCCATCTGTGGGAGTGATGTTCACTGTGTCTCCTTCCCTATGGTCTGAGGTCGTGCGCTGAAGACAGATAGTACCAGGTTCCCCCCTTGGGTGAGGTGACAAGCATATTCATGAGAAATGTCGAAGATGTACGTGATAGAATTAAACGAACATAACAAGAGGTTTTATTGACAAGAAAAAAAGACTTTATGCGAGCAGGCAAATAATAAAAGAATCTTAACTCCAGAATGAACACTGGTGGTGATAGAAATTTGGCTTGTGTAATTACCACCAGCAGCCTGGTGTCCTATGATGTTGATTTTGATCTATGATTATCACCAAGTGTCTTCCAGATTGCTCTCCAAAGATTTCCTGAGTATAGTAAGGAGACAAATTAAGACACACTCCATTAACTGTTTCCACTCTCTTTTTGGTTATATGCTACTTTGTTTCCTACAAAGTTTTGTTGGTGCACAGAATGAACAACTTCACTTTTAGGGAGAAGAAGCTTAAAAACATTTTTTTTTTTTACAAGTTGCTGACAGCCTATCTTTGGTTATCAGAATTTCTTCCTTTTTAAAGAGAATCTTCTAGAATCATGGAGGAATCTTCAAGAAGGTAAGGGATGTAGAACACGAAGTGAAAAGGAGTCTATTACGCTGATAGGTCTCCTAGGATTGTGCTGCTTGGGTAGCAGTAGTTAACTTTCTTGGGTCCCCAGATACTGGCCAAACACCAACCTTGGAATGGATAAATCTATCAATATTCTTCAAATGAAGTTTCCATAGGTTGGTAAGTTGCCAGAGTCCAGACACATTTACCTTCAGTTTTAAGGGAGATCCAATTTTTATGAAACACCAAGGGGAAAATTTCAAGGAACCACAAACCTCAAGTTTATTAATATTTCAGTTCTAGAAAACTCTGCCTCTACTTCTGATTAACTAATGGCCATGCCATGGTCAGTGAAAAAAACCCTAAAGAAATAGCATCTTTGTGATGAATAGCCCAACAAATTATCCATGTATTTTATTTTATTTTATTTTATTTTATTTTATTTTATTTTATTTTATTTTTTTATCCATGTATTTTTTTTTTAATTTTTTAACGTTTATTTATTTTTGAGACAGAGAGAGACAGAGCATGAACGGGGGAGGGTCAGAGAGAGAGGGAGACACAGAATCGGAAGTAGGCTCCAGGCTCCGAGCCATCAGCCCAGAGCCCGACGCGGGACTCGAACTCACGGACCGCGAGATCGTGACCTGAGTCGAAGTCGGGCGCTTAACCGACTGAGCCACCCAGGAGCCCCATATCCATGTATTTTAAATATGTTGCAATATTATGAAGCAGCTAAGAATACTCTTACGTGCTTCATTTCCCCCCCCCCCCCCCACATTTTCTTTCTTTCTAGTATGGCACCCGCTTTATCTTCTTCAGGCATTCGGAATTCTCAAGACAAGTAATCTCTGTTCCCTCTACCTTTACTTCCTCCTCTCACAGACTGTTCTTATGAAAGGGTCTAATCTTCTGCGCATCCTGATGCAAATTTAACTGGGTCTGTTACCAGGCACTCAGGGAAAAGGAAATAAGGAAGGGGGTGGGGGAGTGTTTCACATTTTAAACAATTGCAGAATGAGGTTGTATTTTTAGTTTAAATTTTGAATAGGTAATACATTCATATAATTTACAGACCTTATTTCTTTGGTATGGTTCCAGAATTTGTATGCATGAGAGAGGAAAAAAAAATAAATATAAATATAATAATTTCTGATCTCTTTTTCCTTAAAAGGTCCTATATTATTTACACTGTTCACATTTTACCTTATTTACTTCATCCATCTTGAAGATCTTTATCAATACACGGGAAGCATGCTCATTCTTTGTTTTATTTTTGCACTCGCACAGAATTCCGTTTTACGATATGCCATGAACTACTTAATCAGTTTGCTTTTTAGGAACACTTGAGTTGTTTCAATCTTTTGCTGTTAAAAACAAGGCTGCAGTGAGGAGCTCCTTCATAAGCCATTTTGAAACACGTACAAATATGTCTTTAGGAAAACTTCCCAGAAATGGAATCTCCGGGTCCAAGGGTATACGCATTTGTAATTTGAACAGACAGAGCCAAATCACCCTCGGTTGGATGTGTACCCATTCACACTCCCACGGGTAATGTTCGAGAGCGCCTGTTTCCCCACAGCCTCAACAATAAAGCGTGCTATAATGAAAGGTTTTTAATCCTTATTAAACAAATTTCCAGGATTAGAGAGCTTTTGAAGAGCGAAAGGAAATTTGCTTTATACCTAAAAACCTTCTCAATCTTCTAAAACCACTTCCCTTGGGCAGAAACAAGAAAGCAATACTTGCTTTGCTCCAGGCACTGAGCCAATGATTAGGAAAACAAAGGTAAATGTGTTTGGTTTTACGCTCCCTTTTCCTTCCCCTCCCAGGTCCCTTCAAAGTTGCCAAGCCTGTTGATTTTTTTGTTTCAAAGTAGAAGGTTTATTCATTAAACTTACCTTCTCTCCATCCTTATGTGTGCGATTATAATAGCTTCTTAACTGCTCACTCTCTGTCCCTCCCAGCTCTAGTCTACTGTCTCTCTTTCCCTGAAGCATCCTTCTAAAACACGAATTGAACCTTGTCCCTCTTGCTCATCCCTGTATAGCTTGACTTTTGGGACAAGGTCTAAGTTTCTTAGTCCAGTATCTGTAGTCTCTCAAGATCTCCCAAGAAGCTGTCTCTTCAGCCGATCTTCAGAGCTCAACTCTGATGGGCCATGTGATTTCCTTCTGTAATTCTCTTCCTTTTCTTCTTTGCCTAGAGAATTTTCTCTCAGCTTCTAACTTTCATTTTTAAGCACCATCTCCTTTTTGGGGAGGGGGGATTCCCCAGAACTCTGCTCCAAAATCTGCCATGCTGTTTAAAATTATCACTCCTTCTTTGGATATCTGTAATATTGTTCTGTATGTTTGTTTCCCCTACACAACTGTGAGGTCATTGAGGACTGAGGCCCCTTCTTTTTCATCTTTAAGTAACGAGTGCTCAGACTGTGGTCAGAAAGCCTCTATAACTCGGATTAATTATTTAATAATAGTTGGTTGATAAATGTTCTGAACCAGTTCCAACATCATATTTTAAAGACAAATTGTTTCAGTCTTATGGGTGGTGGAAATAGAAACGAATAACCTTGAATTCAATGAACTTTTCTCTGCATCTGTTTTATCACAAACCTGGGTTGAATTTATAAGTTCAGATTCATGAATCTACCCAACATCCGGGTAAGACATAGATAATAAAGCAACTTTGCACACGGTGGCAGAGAATGGTTAGACGCTCACCCAATCCACCCCTTTTCTTTGGACACACAGCTGATGGCCGTTCCAGCTGCCCTTGAAGTTAGGTGAGGCCATGGACTGATGCAGTAGGTCTTAGTGGAAAACTCGGAGGCCTTAGAAAATGGTGGTGTTGTGTATATTAGAATCATGGATATTAGTGAATATTAATGGATGGTATACATTAGAACTACACAGAAGGGCACTCATCAAATATCCAATTGGATTATGATAAAATTTAAAAAAAGAAACCTTTTATTGTACTCAGCTGCTAAGGTACTAAGGTTGTTTGTTACAGGATTTAGCTGATTCCGAAAACACAATTGGAAAGGCATACATATTCATGTTATTTAATCTACATATTCATGTTATTTAATCTACATATTCATGTTATTTAATCTACTGGCCACTCAGATCCTTCACCCAGAGGAGAAAGGTGGAACATACAAGGGCAAATAGAAACAGGTCAGAGCGGAGACATCATCTATTCTCCTCCAGAGGGAGCTCTAGAAAGAAGTCCCTGTCAGGCATCTTGGCGTTTGAATCTTGACTAAGCACTGTCACAGTGGGTGACAGTGGGTGACAGTGCTTAGTCAAGATTCAAACGCCAAGATGCCTGACAGTGACGGATGGTGTCATTTTAATAAATGCCTTCTCTTCCCACCTGTAATGGTTGCTTTTTATGTGCAGACACTACTTTGATCGTCCTTTGCACACAGACACTGTGGTTCCACGTAAATATCTTTGCGTAACTTCTTTTTAGGCTGTCCTAATTTGCCAGTGAAAACTCATTACTCTGAATCCATAAACCCTGCTTGCCAGCTTCGGAATATTGAAGAGAAGAGGGTTCACCACGGTATTTTTCAGCATAACGTTTGCCTGCCTTTTTTAACGTGAGGTTTATCAGCACAAGTTGGCCTAGACATCATTTCTAGAATCTGCATTCTTTTTCACTAAACATCATGTCCATAGGTTTCCTCCTTCTTCTGTAATACTCATTCCCTGGGTATGCAGTCTTATGACTAAAATGATCTATGGGCTGGTGACTCTCAAATAGACACCACAAGCCGTTTTCCCCAAACTTCAGAAGCTTATCTCCAACTGCTTACTAGATATCCTCACTTTGAATGAGTAATAGGCATCTCTAACTTCAAACTGAGTTTCTGGTCTTTCCCCTTCTCTCAGCCTTCCCATCTCAGTTGATGGCAATTTCCTCCTTCTGTTTGCACGGAAGAAAAACCTCCGTTTCTCTTCTCAGAGACAGAATTCCAGCATACTTGGAATTCACCTATTTCTTACTACCTTCACTGCCATAGACCTTGCCCAACCACCACTGTTGCCATCTGGACCAGTGCAGTGGACTCCTACCTCATGCCTCTCCCTCTCCAGTACCCCCAACCCCTAACCTCCTACACTGTTCTTCACATGGCAGCCGGAGTCACCTTGTTAAATGTAAGGTAGATAATGTCAGTCCTCTCTTCAAAACCCTCCTAATAGCACCACATGGGACATAAAGTAGCAAAGCTTTATTTTTCGTTCAGGTGAAGTCAGAGGTGGGTCAGATGGTTGTTACTGTTTGCATTTGGAACATTTGAAGGGAAAGGTCATGGTAGTTGAACAGAGAGCTACAAAGGAAGGGTAATGCCTCCTCATTACCTTGACTCAGAAGTGACACACAGCACTTCCGCTCAGAGCTAGGTGCATGGCGTGACCCCCGCTACAAGGGACACTGGGGTATGTACAAGGGCATGCGGTCATTCTGTGAGTACTGACTCTGGTCACACCATTTCGTTCAGAGGACGAACCAAAGTCTTTGCCATGAACTACAAGGCCTTATAGGATCTCCCCCTTCTGGCGTTTATCCACTCCTACCCTGTGAATCTCCGACTCCAACCCTACTGCTGTCTTCAACATTTCCACTATCCCAGCCTCACTGGCTTGCTATTCTTTGCACATGTCAGGTACTCCCCTGCTACAGACCCGCCGTTCACTCCACCTGGAATGCTTTTCCCCCAAGACATCTGTATGCTTCACTCCCTCACTTTAGATTCTAATTCAGAATTCGTCTTTCAGCACCTGCCCTGACATTTTATATCCCCTATCCTTACAGTATTTTTCATCTTAGTATAGTGTTATCCAACATATATATTTTTCCTAACTATTGGTTATCTCATCCATCAAAATATAAGCTCTGTGGGGTCAGACATGTTTGTTCCAACATCTAGAAGGAGCCTGGCGGATAATCAACATGCAAATAATTGTTTAATGAATGAATTAATCATTCCTTTTCTAGACTCTCTTATCCTTTCTCTCACTCGGAAATGATATAATCCTAGACTTCTAACTTTAGCTACCTTCAGGCCAGACTTAAGCAAACAACCTACAACATATGTCTGTGACAAAAAAAGATAAGAAAATCAATTCAGAGGATGTGGCTTGTTAATGATAGAAGTAATGATATACGGTATACAGACCACAACATATTTCACTATTTCTAGCTATCTGTTTACCTATCTCTGTTGAAATGTAAATACTTCCGGCAATGGTCTTTCCATCACGTATTTCACCCACACCTGATTTAAATGTTTTTCTACTTCGCTCCCCTGCAGAATGGCACCGCTCTCTAAACCGTGGTCTAAATGTTTGAAGAGGAAGAAACTCTTCAACCCCGCGGCTCTGCATCAGGTTACACAACTTCTCTGATCTTCCTCATAGGTGCAATTTCATATCCTTAAAATTATTTTTAATCACTTCTGCTGCTTGTATTGGGGAACAAAAGCATACATGTGGACAGAGCCAGTTGGAGGTAGGAAGTAAAATCATGGTCTAGATTCTTCCACAAAAAGAATTATTCTGCTGGGAGCTGCCCTCATTTAGTGAGGGATGGTTAGCACCTCCTGTTGGTTTCCTAGCAACCCAGACTTTTCTTGCAGCTAGGACAGAGGGTCATTTTTGCATCTTCCCTACAAGTCTCTTGGAAATTAGCCTGGAAAATTGCTGCCACATAGGATGTACTGAAAAGGTGTGGGGGGGGGGGGAGTCACGGGGGTGGGGAAATGGCCATGCATCTGGAGGGAAAGATGAGGAGGAGAGGAGGGGAAGAAGAATGACGGGAAAGTTCGGAGAAAAAAGTCTTAATGGGAATGTCAGAAGGGTCAGAAGAATTTTTGGAGTCTCTATATTCTCATTGTAGCTCAAATAACTGGTATTCTAACAGAGGCCGAGACAAACGATGCTTCCTCACCAAAGCTTCCTTTGTGGGATGGATACATTGAGCAAGTAGGCACGTTAGACCTCTGCTTCCCTTTCCTTTTCTGTGCCAAAGCCACGGATTTTTCTTTCCCTGTCTCATTTCTGTAGGTCTTTCCCACAAGAGCTATGTTTGAAGGTGGTTTCCCGATTGCCTCTGTTCCCCTCCAAGAGAACCTGCATTTTGAACAAAATACATCAGTTTTGAGGCCCCGGGTAGGTCCGGCTTCATCCTCTGATATCCACCTGTTAGTTATGTGATGTTGACTAAATATTTATCTCTGAAATATCAGTCTCCTCATCTGAAAATTGGAATAATAAGAGCTGCATGGGCAGGCACTCCTAGTCACTTTAGCACTAGCCATTTACCCTTTCTCTTTATCAACCTGGCCCTGCTTTGGTTTGGAGCAACGGTGTGTCTGACTCTGAAAGGAAAGATAGTCCAGTTCAGTTTTCCAGGGTTGCTTGTGGGACTGCTCTGGCCAATTAGATATAAGCAGATATGAGCAGAAGAAGAGCTTCCAGGAAAGACACTATTTTCCTGATTAAAAAAAAAGAAGAACTGACCCAGTTGGCATGAATCTTCTACCCGTCTCAACCTCCTTCAGTCCCGGAGCTCAAACAAGGCACTGGAGGTGGCAGTGCTGAGTGATCATGATCATGAAAACCATTCACTGAGGCTGGCACAGCATGAAGATTGCAAGATCCCAAATCCTTATAGACTTCCTTCTATCCTTATAGATTTCCCTCTGTGCCTGGACCTGCTGTCTACCTCCAGATGGATTTTCACAGGATAAAAACAAACCTCTATTTTTAAGCCACTCTTTGCCGTTTTCCTGTTTGTTGGGTCTTCCATGGGCCATGAAACTGATACGCTGCATCAAACTGATACAATTACAGAGTGATTGTAAAGATTGACTCAAGATGATAATTAGTCACGCTGCTTACCACTAAGAGGTCCCTGTCTGTAATGTCTCTTATTCTGCATTATAGATCAATTATCTTGTTTTTAAAAATATTTTGAGTCAACATTAAAATGAAACCAGATGCCTTTCATTCCTTACAACTTTTGCCATTGTATGTGTAGCTCACCTGATATAATTCGATGATTAATCATAACCTTCCCTCATCCTTCTATTATTTCCTAAATAATGCCTGGGAAGTGGAGGAAATTCTGATTTTACTGTTCTAGTTCTGTCACTGGCTTGCTTTTTGGTTTTACATAAATTTCTCTCACAAAGTCTCTTTCTTCACTTTTGCTAAGAGGAAACCAAACTAGGTCAGCAATTCCCAAACTGTATTCCAGGAAATGTTCATAGATGTTGCAAGAAGAAAGAGTTTGATGATGAAATAATCCTGTGAAATGTTCTCTGATTTCCCCATTCTTTTTCTGGAGTGCTATATTCTTTTTATATGCCCCTCTTGGAGGCAGACTGTGTGTGTTAGCACTTTAAGGGCTGACCGAAGTGTAACAGAACATAGGTGTGGTTTTAGTTTATTTAGCCAACACTTCCAAAATTTATTTGATTTCTTGGCCTTTGTATCAGCAAGTATTACATAATATCTGTCAACCTAAGATTTTCATGATCACAATTTCAGGAAGCTAAGACCAATTAATCCCTAAATTTCATCTCATTACCAGCATGCCGCATTTATCTAGGTTTTTAATTTTCTGGTACTTTTGGGATTTCCCACCAACCTTTCTGATTTTCACCTCCATTTACTCTAAAACACCAAGTTACTTGGAGTTACACATCAATGGGTTGCAAATTTTATTGGACTCAAAGTATGCAATATGTCTACTTTTATTCAGTAATTCTGTAATGCTTAAAACGGAAGATTGCCTTAGGCAATCCTTATTAGAGAATTGGAAAGGGATAATTGAACATCAGCTGAGGGTGGTGAGCACAAATTTTCCTTTTTTTCTTTCTTTTTCCTTTTCTTTTTTTCTTTTCTTTTTTAAAGATCTGCAACTCTGTTGGTTCTTTAAAAAGAAAGGATCGACTTGGGTCCTAAGTCATTACTTCTGTCAACCCAAAGATTGAAAACATACTCGTGGATGGCACACAGAAGCCATCGGCCCACAGGAAAGAGGCAGGGCCGGGCAACCGTGCAGAAGTGTGGATCGGGGGTTCCACCTCTCGTCTGAAGTGGCAAGCAGTCGTTACAGTTCTTAACTTTTGTTCTTTCCCAGGAAGGTAAAGCACTGCAGGCTTTAACATGTATTTGTTCAGGGATTAAACTGGAATAGAAGAGGGAAAAGTGAGTAGATCAGATTTATTCCGATGTAAGTGGATGTTTCTATGCACGTGTGTGCAGAAAACATACCAGTGGTGCAGCCTATGAGTAGACAAGGTGGATAAACCCAGGTGATTATTCCAGCCTGGGATTTACAAATGGATTTCTGCTTTAGTCTTGCTGGTGTTCATGGTTTAAACTTGTTTATTCTAGGGCAATACTCAACTTTTGCCCTTTATCTTATTACTGGTCGGATCTTGGGAAATTATTGATTTTCACCAAAACCTTAAGAATCTGATATAAACGCAAAATATCAGCTTATTCATTAATACTGTAAGATAGACTTGACCTAACAAAAAGATCAGTTTTGGGGGATTACCTTCACTCAGAAAACTCAACTGTAAATTGGATACTTTCGTGGTAAGCAAAGATTGATCCCTCAGGAAAATTAGATTTAGCTAGGAGACAATTCTAACAAAGAATTTATTCCTGTATGAGGACTCTTTAGGGGTGTCAGTTCATTTGTTCATTAGTAATTCACACTAATCGATCAACTATTTATTGAGTGTCTCCCAGATATAGTCCAAGAATCTTTCACGTAGAATCATAATATCGATATCTACCAACCAGTGCTTGAGATGTTTAGTATCCCAGTCCTTTTTATTCTGTTCTTTAATTTTTGAAAAAAATGTTTATTTATTTTTGAGAGAGAGAGAGAGAGAGAGAGAACAGGGGAGAGGAAGAGAAAGAGGGAGACACAGAATCCAAAGCAGGCTCCAGGCTCCGAGCTGTCAGCATAGAGCCCGACACAGAGCTTGAACCCACAAGCACACAAACCGTGAGATCATGACCTGAGCTGAAGTTGGATGCTTAGCCAACTGAGCTACTCAGGTGCCCCATTGTCTCTGTTCTTAATTCAATATAAAAATTTCATATTCTGGCAATAAAAATCTTATGATTTATTAACATATCCAAGGTTTGGGCTCATTTTACACTATTTACAGTTTAGAGAGATTCTTTTTTTTTTGTAAATGTTTTATTTATTTTTGAGAGAGCACAAGCAGGGGAGGGGCAGAGAGAGAGGGAGACACAGAAGCCGAAGCAGACTCCAGGCTCCAACACAGAGCCCCATGCAGGACTTGAACTCATGAACTGTGAGATAATGACCTGAGCTTAAGTCAGACGCCTAACTGACTAAGCCACCTAGGCACCCATAGACAGATTCTTTTAAATTATGAGCAATAAAAGTAGGGAAGAATATTTACTTTAAAAATTGTCAGTGTCTATTCCTTCACTTGATTATTTGTTTTTTGGGTGTTGAGTTTGATAAGTTCTTTATAGATTTTGGATACTAACCCTTTATCCGATATGTCATTTGCAAATATCTTTTCCCATTCCATCGGTTGCCTTTTAGTTCTCTTGATTGTTTCCTTCACTGTGAAGATTTTTATCTTGATGAGGTCCCAATAGTTCATTTTTGCTTTTGTTTCTCTTGCTTCTGGAGACATGTTTAGTAAAAAGTGGGCAAAAGACATGAGCAGACACTTTTTCAAAGAAGACATACAGATGGCAAGCTGACACATGAAAACATGCTCAACATCACTCATCATCAGGGAAACACAAATCAAAACCGCAATGAGATACCACCTTACACCTATCAGAATGGCTAAAATTAACAACTCCTGAAACACCAGATGTTGGTGCGGATGCAGAGAAAGGGGAACACTTTTGCTCTGTTGGTGGGAATGCAAACTGGTGCAGCCACTCTGAAGAACAGAATGGAGGTTACTCAAAAAATTAAAAGTAGAACTACCCTACAACCCAGCAGTTGCACTATTAGGTATTTATCCGAAGGATACAAAAATGTTGATTCAAAGGGGCACATGCGCCCCAATATTTATAGCAGCACTATCAGCAATAGTCAAATTATGAAAAGAGACAAATGTCCATTGACTGATCAGTGGATAAAGGAGACATAGAATATATATGTATACACACACACACACACACACACACACACACACACACACACACAATGGAATATTACTTGGTGATCAAAAAGAATGAAATCTTGCCATTTGAAACAACATGGATGGAACTAGAATGTATTATGCTAAATAAGCGAAATAAGTCAGTTAGAGAAAGACAAATACCATATAATTTCATTCATATGTGGAATTTAAGAAACAAAGAAACAAAAGAAACAAAACAGATGAACATGGGGGAAGGGAAGAAAAAATAAGACAAAAACAGAGAGGGAAGCAAACCATAAGAGACTCTTAAATACAGAGAACAAACTGAGGGTTGCTGGAGGGGTGTTGGGTAAGGGGGTGGGCTAAATGGGTGATGGGCATTAAGGAGGGCACTTGTTGGGATGAGCACTGGGTGTTATATGTAAGTGATGAATCACTAAATTCTACTCCTGAAACCATTATTACACTATGTGTGTTAACTAACTTAGATTTAAATAAACAAAAAAATAAAACATTTTACAAGTAAGGAAAAATAAAAATAAAAATAGTCAGTGTCCAAATGACAATTCAAACGTAATTATAACTAACTCTATTTATTATCATTAATACTAATTTCAGTGTTGGAGAATGATTTTTTTCTGATGATCTTTTTCCTAGATTCTGGATCTGAAACTCATCTGGTTCCTACAGCTTATTACTCACATAGTACAGATATGCCTTTGAAAAGACTTTTTTAAGAAAAATATTGAATTATGTTTTTCAGTTCTCTTACAACATCAATATAAGGATGCTGTTTTTTTAAAATCTCTTATTATTCTATTCATCAACTGTTAAAAGATTTTAATTCCTTGGTTTTGTCTTTTTCCAGAACTCCTAAACCACATCACCTCTACTTTCAATATTATAATAGGAGGTTATAGGTAAACAAAGCAAAAGAAAACAAACAACTATGATGGTTTCTTTTAAACAGGTAGGAATCTTTTGCAGCACAAATACTGTATCAATTTAGTAAAATCTTACTTGATTATTGGGTTTTTTTTTTTTAAGATGTTCAAGTCTACATTTAGTTATTTGAAAAACATCTTGTTAAAGCTCATTTTTAATGCTTTTTTTTTTAAAAAAAAAAAAGAAATTAGAAGCCAGGGGGGTTGAATTGTTATGTTTCCAACATGTTTTATTTTTGAAAAACATTCAGGACTTTTTTTTTTGTTTTTTTTTTTTTACAAATGTATTCCCACTCACTTATTTAAAGTTGCCTGAATGCTGGGTTTTCATTGAAAACCTCTTTGGTGTTTGACTATCTTCCTCCCTTAAGCCCACATTAAAACAAATAATAATTTATGATAGCCAGAAGTTTCTATAAGATTCAGGGAAACAGACCTCATGGAAGAATGGTCTAGGGGAAGATATCTTGGGGCCTGTAGAAAGAGCACCTTCTCAGCTCAGTGCATTTTGTTCTGTTCATCCTTCACTGCTTTTCTTTTACAGCTTGAAGGCCCTGTTGAAAAAAATTTCAATCATATTCCTGTATTTATGCCTGATAGCTTATTTTGAAAATTATTTACTTTTTATCAAAAAAAAAAAATTCTCAGGAGCTTGGGTGGCTCAGTAGGTTGAGCGCCCAACTCTTTATTTCAGCTCAAGTCATGATCTCACTATTGGTGGGATTGAGCCCTTGCACTGACAGCATGGAGCCTGCTTGGGATTCTCTCTATCCTCTCTTTCTGCCCCTACCTTCTCTCAATCTCTCAAAATAATAAATAGGCATTAGAAAAAATTACGTCTCTAGTAATGCTATTTTAGTGCTTTATTACATTCTTTTTTTTTTTTGGTTTCTATTTAATTCTGTTGATGTCACATTCACGTGAGTATCTCTTGTCATTAAGTCAAAGTTAGAAAATTGGACTCATATAAAATTGTTATGTCTGTTTTCTGACGTCACTCCTGACACAAAATGTGTGGTGTTTGCCGACACTAACCAATGCTCCAATTTTCTAACTCTGATGCCAACTGGATATCCTACATTTCAATTCAGTTTTGACACTAACCGCCTGGTGTCAGCAAAGTCTCCACAGGTCAAGGGCTTGGCCCCTCAGGATGCCAGCTGTCAGTGAGGTGCCCAGACTGCTCCCACTTCTACTTGGCTTACTACATAGTCAAACATCTCCTGGCCCCTTGTGTACGTTTGGTAATTCATTAGACAACTCACAGAACTCCGGAAAACACTTCATGCTAACCTGTTTGTTATAAAGGATCCAACTAGGAACAGCCAAATGGAAGCAATACAGAGAGCAGAGGGGTGGTAAAGGGGACAGTGGAGACACCTGTCCAGCACTTTCAAGTGTTCACCAACCTGAAAGTGCCACCGACTCTGTCGAGAGATTTTCTGGAGGTTCCATAATGTAGGCATGGCTGATGAAATCATAGGCCATTGGCGATTAGATCTCTAGTCCCCCTCTCCCCAGAGGTTGGGTGTGGGGCTAAAAGTTCCAACTCCCTAATCATGGCTTGGTCTTTCTGATGACCTACTTCCGTCCTGAAGTTTTCTGGGGTGTCCGGCTCCCAGTCAGCTCCTAAGCAATTGTTATCGTCCCAGAAACTCCAAGTGTTTTAGAAGACAAACACCAAATATGTATTTCTTAGTATAATGCAAAATATATTAATCATGCAAGCGTTTATTAATTTCTTGCTCAATTCAGCTGTGAACATTTTTCTTAGTCTGAAGAGTTAAATACTATTATTTTGTGTTCTGATCTCAGCCACACATAATCTATCTGTTAAGTAGACTCTCATGACACTTGGCAACTCATTGCCTGCACACATTCTCCCTGTCATCATTATCTGAATATCTTCCTTTCCTTCCTAAACCGTAAGTTTTCTAGAGTGTAAGATCATATATTCTTTTTATTCAGGCCTTACTCAGTCTAAATATTCCAGATTCCCCATGGAACAGTAGCATGAGGGTAGAAAGACACAGGCGTTTGCCCCCCAAAACGCCATTCTAACGGGCAGTACTCGCTTCAGATCATTCTGTGCTTGGTCGAGAACCTTCTGGGCTTGAGTCGTAGTTCAGCATCTCCCTTTGCCCAGTCTTGCTTCCTCCTACTTCCTTTCACAGGTATCGATCTCCAATAAACACCTTGCACCTCTAAATGCGTCTGCTTCTGGTGAACCCAGCATCTAATGTGGTCCCTCACACGGACGATGAATAGGTTGATAAAACACCCACGCCCATCTTCATCAATCTGGTTGAACAACTTCAACCAGAGTTGGCTTGAGAGGGGGGGTAGCTTTAGGCACTGACCTCAGGGTCAGAGGGTTGAAGATGTGGCTGAAGAGTCTTGTAATTGTGGTGATGATGAGATTGAGGAAGGTGATGGTAGCAGCTCTTACACTTGTGGTAGGTACACTTCTATGACGGTACTGTGAGAGAGGTACTGTTACATTCTCAGTTTACAAATGAGAAAATTGGGGGGCGCCTGGGTGGCTCACTCGGTTGAGCGTCTGACTTCGGCTCAGGTCACGATGTCACAGTCCGTGAGTTGGAGCCCCACGTCGGGCTCTGGGCTGACAGCTCGGAGCCTGGAGCCTGTTTCGGATTCTGGGTCTCCCCCTCTCTCTGCCCCTCCCCTGCTCATGCTCTGTCTCTGTCTCAAAAATAAATAAAAACATTCAAACATAAAAATAAATAAAAATGAGAAAATTGAACCGTGCAGAGATTCAGAAACATAACCTTCACCTCGTAAGTGATAGAGCCAAGATTTGGGCCCATTTCTTAGTTGTTACTTACTTTGCATATCTAATAATGAATACTCCATAAAGGCAGGGATTTCTGTCACCCGCGTTCATTACTGAACCATTCAGAACTGCAACAGTGCCTGGTATATATAGTAGGAGCTCAGGAAATATTTGTTGAAAGGAGTAAATTCGTGACTGTCGATTAAGACTTCCAGGTAAATTTCAGAAAGCATTTGCTTTGATGGCAGGAATCAGTTCTTTTTCTCTTTTTAATAGACCTATATTATAGAACATATTGTTTTGTGCATAGTGTGAGTACTGTTGTGTTTGCTGAATTTAATCAAGTAAAAATAGATCTTTCTATTGACGGACATGCTAATTTTGTACTTGCTAACAGTCTTTGTAAATTATTTTTTTTGAATTTTTGTTAATGTTGACTTATTTTTGAGAGAGAGTGGGAGACAGAGCGCGAGCAGGGGGGGCAGAGGGAGACAGAGACAAGGAATCTGAAGCAGGCTCCAGGCTCCAAGCTGTCAGCACAGAGCCCGACGCAGGGCTCAAACCCTCAAACCGGGAGATCATGACCTGAGCTGAAAAGTCAGACGCTGAACCAGCTGAGCCACCCCGGCGCCCTTGGTGTTTGTAAATTAAACTTGAAGTGTCTTCTGGACCGTCATCCTTCTGCAGAGCCTCAGAAGATTCACTGGTGCTGTTCTTGGGGCCTGTATCTATGAGATACCCCTTAGGAAAGTACAGCAACTTTCCTTTCTCAGGGCATAATTCCCAGTATTCAAGGTTTGACTCTTGGTAGTTAGGTGTGCATTCAGGGACCCTCCTGAGCCAAATGAGGAAACCTGGGGTAACCTCCTAATGAACTAACGAGGTATTCCTTCCTGAGAATCCAGCCATGGAACAAAGAGACACGAGATCTGAAAGTCTTTAAATTTGAACCCTACTAAGTATAGAAAGGTGACTAGAGTGTCCATGAATTCGTGCGCCTGGAGCCTCCCTGGTTCCTGCCTTACCTGAGGTTTGATTGTGACTGGGAGATACCTCAATGACGTCCTAACAAACCTGCTCTTTAGCCGAAACACCGGTGTTGGTTTCTGTGACTGGCGACAGAAAGAAACCACACGACCACCTTGTGGCTCGGGAGGTATCTGTGCTCATTGAGTGGTAGGACGTAGCATAGAGGACCAAATACATGCACCTGATCCGGTAAAATGGGAAGTGCCTGATTTTAGATTTTATAGGATACGGAGTAGAGGTGGGATAATAGGTGTGGATGTTTGGGGTCTCTTATTTATAACTTCAACTGGCCCGTTCCAATTCCTGTGGGCGAATAGCTCAGACAATAGTCGGAAGGATTGTTGCTTGAAGTTTTGGATTCAGAAAAGAGCCAGGTTTCTTATGTTACCATAGGCTTGTAGGGTTTGCTTAAAAGTATTTTTAAAGTCCCACTGATTTTTGTTTGTTTTTCTTGTTTTTGTTTTCTACTCAAAAAAGATCATTAAAGTGAGCTCTCTCTCTCATGCCATGTTGGCATTCCCAAGGAAGATTCATGATTGGATT
Source organism: Panthera pardus (assembly GCF_024362965.1). Classification (NCBI taxonomy): domain Eukaryota; kingdom Metazoa; phylum Chordata; class Mammalia; order Carnivora; family Felidae; genus Panthera; species Panthera pardus. Next base: position 16,126,050 of record NW_026526655.1, read on the forward strand.
CTATTTCTGAGCAGTATAAATCAAACTTGGTGGCAGGGATATGTTGATGGCTTGAAGTAAGTGAAAAATAAATTAGAAAGGGAGAAGGCCTGGGGTAGCAAAGACATAAATTTAAAATTTAAATCTCAAAAGATGAAAACCTATGAAAAGCCATTTTGAAAACCTGGCTTAGATGCTTCTAAATGAGTGAAAAGGGGAGCGAGGGGAATAAGTTAGGAGCACGTGAATGAGTCTGGTTTACATATAAGTCCTTATAACTCTGAAGAAGACAGTTTACGTGTTTAAGCAATACCAGAAGGTCCTTTCAAAAGGTATTAGAACCTCAAGAGAAATCACTTAGAATGTTTTAAAAACATTGAAACATTAGAATAGATTACTTTTGGCATTTGAAAAGAGAACATTATATTGAAGGTATGCAGTCATCAGACTAGGCAATGCTACTATGATGAATTTATTATATGCATTCTCTTATATTATGCTCCTTTTTCTCAGAAAGCTAAATGCTCATGATTCAGAATTTACATTAGTTCTTGGAATTAAGGAAAGTAAATACCCTTAAGAATGGCAAAAAAGAAAGAGGTTGAAGGCTTTGGACTCTGATGGACCTTGAATTTGAGCCTGTCTCCTAAGTGGCTGTATGATCTTGGGCAAGTCACTTGGCCTCTGAACCTCGGTGTTCTCAACTCAGAGGTTTTGCCAAAAATAAAGTGAGATACCTGCCTAAACCAAATATCACAGTGCCAGCTTACAGTAGATACATAATAATTGTAGATTATTAATAGATCCCTTGTTCCTTCCCTCTGAAACTTGAAACTTAACAAAGCAAGATTTTAATTTATGTAAATTTGTCCTAGTTTAGAGAGAAACAGCTCCCTTGTGGCAGAGATAAGGAGGATGATTATAAAGTTCCACTAAATTAATAAAAAGTGTGCATTTCTAATCTACAGAGGGTTCATCCTGCTAAAACTTATTCAAAGTTTCCATATCTAATGGTTTACACACCCAGTATGCACACCTGTTACTTTTCTGCACATGCCTTTTCCAGGGGGTAAGGTCAGGTTGTATATTATTTAAATCACAATTGGAGGTGAATTACACCCACAGTTCTTCAGATTTAGGAAGTTTGAATACACTGCAAATGAGTGCTTTTTAAAAAAATGAAATATTTGACTATCCAAACTTCCTCTCTAGCTCCCTTTCATCTTCTTTTCTTCCTCAAACCATGATATGAAGATTAGAATGTTTCCTTTACAGCGCTGTAGATATGTGAATCATGTCTTATAAGAAACGAATGGCATAATGACAAAAGTGGCTCTTGAATGCTTGATTTTCACCATCGGGGGGGATGGGTGTGTCTAGCCAATCAGTAAAGATGATTTGGGTGGAGGTGGGGTGGTAAGAAGAATTTGATTTAGTTTACTTTACTTTACATACAAGTTTTTCTTTTCTTTAAAAGGACAGATGTCTATTTCAAGTAATTCTGTAAGTTTTTTTCTGAAACATGTTGGTGCTGATGTGCACTCTTTCATATTTCTGTCCTCTGCCAAGATCATTCTAGCATTCACTAGGGGGCTCCTCTGTGTGGGCCACTATTTAGTAAAGTATGAAGCCATGGGACATCCCTACCCTGGGTCAGGAGCAGCTGGAAGTGATTTCAAGTCTGCTGTACCTTATAGATAAAGTGATAAAAGGACTTAGTTTTAAGTTGGGGGGGGGGGGACAGTTTAAATAAGCTTATATTTCTTTTGTAATGTGCATGTTTATTCTAGAAAAAAATAGAAAAATTAAAAATTAGAAGGAAGAATACCAATTCCCCGTAAGTCTAACACCCAAGGAGAGCCACTATCCAGTAAATGTCTTTCCAGAACACTTCCCAGGTGTCCCAGCAATGGTGGAATGAGGAGCCCTGAGCTATTGAAAGCTCATTCTCTTAATCAGGTTATGTGGGAATGATAATCTCTGATGGGTGAGGAGGTCACATGACGATGTCAGGATGATGAGTCGTGGGTTGCAAGGACTTAGCTCATTTCCTTCTGCATTATCCTGGATCCAACTGATTTGTCATTTTGGCTTAGAGTGATGAGTAATGCTCACCTCCTTCCCTCTTACCTTATGGTTCTAGTCTCTTGAACACATGTGCATCCTGCTTGTCAGCTGGTTCCTGTCAGCTTTGCATATAGTTGCGGGGGTTTGCCAGTCCCCTTAGGGCTTGCTAGCTCACACATGGTCTGCATGAATTCTTGGAGAAGTCTCCAGAGGAAGGGTGTAATGGAGCAGGACAGAGCATTAGGAGTGCCAGTGCTCCAGAAAACATTTGCCAAAACTTTCGTTCAGAAAGGCTGAACTGAGATTTCTCTAGGACATGAGAACTTCTTAAGCAGCCAGTCATGGTTCCATGACAGCTGAGATTTGACAGGGGACGTTTCTTTCTCTTTATGCCAGGGAGGGCACGGAGCCTGTTCCTTACCATTATGGGAAAGTTAAACCACTGGAATTTACTGAAAGGGTTGTGGCTAATGGCATAGACTTTTAAGTAAACAATGCATGCTGGGCTGGGGGGCATGGAAAGATCTTCAAAGCACGCTTTCCCTCTAAACTCTTGGTATGGAAAAATCTGAATCTGGGCAGAGAGAAAATAAACATACAAACAAATTGTAAGAAACTTGTGAACAAAAACCTTACAGCCTTCATATCCTTCTTCCATACATCAGAACTCTTTCTAGTGACAAGCTCAGGAAAAAAAAATATTTGGAAGTAGGAACATGCTGTGAATAAACAATCTGTGCATCGCTTTTCTTCTCCCTGAATTGGAATGCTCAAAACTGAGATTCTTTGGGATCACAGACGCTCCACTACAAGGATATAGTGACGGATAATACCCTGTTAGCGAGTCTAAGTAAGCCACAAAAATGAAGGAGAAGCCTGTGGGATGACTGGAAAGTAAGGGGGAGGGTAACCAGATAGAGAGTGAATGAGCTCAAAGCGTGACCTGTTCAAAGACCTTCACTTCCCTAGAATCCACTGTCGTTTACACGTCCTTAACATCCAGGTGAATGGCCGTTTTGACAATCTGGACCCTCAAGTTTTGGAATTTTTTCCAGTTGACCACTCTCTCCAATTATCTTCATACTTCCACACTTACGACAAAAATGTGCCCCTTGTGGTCTTTTCAAAGGGTTCCACATGTGAGACCCTGTACAAAAAGACCTACCGTCTGACCACCATTTATTTTCCTAAAAGCTCTCTGTTAGTTATTCTCACGGTCCCTGCTGTCAGATCCCACGGAGACCTCCAAAACCCCACGTCCCTCGTTACTGCTTACTACCAACCACCTCTGCTTGTCCCTCCTTCCCTGCTCAGTGTCTAGGCTTCGTCACTGTAATCCTTCTCTTACCATTCATCTCACACCCTTACCCTCTTATTTTTTTTCCAATACATCTGCCTGTTAAAAACCCAAATCTAGAGTTCCATATTAAAGTGCCCATACCTGGACTGAGGCGCAGTGGAGAGAGAAAATCCATACAACTGCAAAGATAGGCCATAAACTCAACTCAAGAGTAACTCAACGAACGTGTGGTGGTTAAGGGCGTGACCTCTGGGATCACGCTGACTAGATTCATACCCCTGCTCATCACTTCCTAGACGTGAGATCTGGGCCAAGTTACTCAACATTCTTTTTTTTTCTATGACTACCTTTCTTATCTGTATCGTGGGAATCTAAAAGAAATTGCCTCACGATCTCTTGTGATCATGAGCTCTCGTGTGCAGGGAGCAGTACCTGACGTGAACCTCAAACCCGTCACCATCTACTTCACTTTCACAAATGGCACTTCCGCTTTGTAACAAAAACAGAAGCCATGAAATGAGAGACACTCATCATTGGTTCATAAATTTAAGGAGTTGTTATTGTCTTTAATTTGCAGGGTTTGTTTGAATATTCTAGGAAGGACATGCAGAAGATAATCTCGGTATTGTTCGTCTGTCCATGCCCAGAGGGGGAAATAGAGTATCTTATAGACGATGGAGTTGGCATTTCCGTCATTTCAAATTATAATATTAATCTAACAAATATGTATTGAGTAGATGTTTGATTGCAGACACACGGTTAGGTAAAATGAGGGATACATGGGTAAGTGATGGGTATTAGCAAGTGGAATCGGATTTTTCTTAAATGTCTCAATCTGGTCAGCTCCGACTTGATAAATCACCTCATTTGCTTTTTAAAAATCTTATCTCTTCCTTTTCTTTTCTCGTTCTATCTTGAAAAAAAAAATATCCCCCATGTTTATAACTCCATTTGAGCGGTCTGCTACTGCAGCATTCAGTTTAAAACAAAGCAAAACAAAACAAAACAAATCACACGTGTGTGGGTATACAATGGAAACGGACTGTGTGTGTTAAATTGAACCATAGCTTCTTGCTCTCTTTTCAAAATTCAGGGATTCGAACAATAAATATGCAGTCCATGAAACTAGAAAATTTCAACCTGGGGGCAAATCAATCGATGCACTTGTGTATGCTTTTGTCCTGCAGTACCTGCCTCTATAACACCTGCAAACTTTACCACCATCCAAATGACTTACAACCATGCAAACCGTCAACTATAAGCGATATGACAAAATACCAAAATTAGATGTTACTCACTGCTTCACGAGCTACACTGTTTACAAAAATAGTTTTTTGGTGGATTCTTCTCTCGACCGCAGCTGTTTTTGTGGTGTAAAAGAGGATGGTCTAGGTAACATCAGTAAAAAATGGTAGATAGGCGACCCCATGTCCCCTTTCTCCCACAAAAGCAGTGAATAAACTGACAAAGACTGTTGGAATCAACTTTATCAGAACTCTGGGAACTAGCCAAAGTTTTACCGCATCCAGACAAACATTTGATCAAGCAAAAGGTGGCTGAATCTCAGTGCGAGAGCTTTGGGGTATTTTAGCTTACCTTGGTCCCAACCTCCCTCCCCAGCTCAGGAAGGGTCTTGAAGATGGCATCCTGCATTCCTGGTTTGGGTTTCCAGTGCTGGCTCATGCAGAGAAGATCTGCCCTCAAAGAATTATGCTTATGGGTTTTGGCCCATCTGGTGGTTCCCTGAATAAGGCAATAAAGGGTTTGCCTTTATTCAACCTAGCTCTCCTAAGGTGAGCTCTCCTAAGGTGGAGAGATGACCACATGGGGACATTCGTCAGAAACAGTTAAGGCAACCTTATTAGCTGCTGCCACTTGGGGCGAGGGATAACAGTTGGAACAAATAATAGATACACTGAAAAGCATATCTACAAGGCCAGAGGCACATAGGGCGGGATGCATACTCAGAAAATATACTCAGAAAAGCTCTAAACTCTCATCCTGCTTGGCCTTCTGAATCAGTGCAGACAGAAAGTGAAGGTTAAAGCAGACTTGTAAGTTGTCCAGCAGAGTATTGAAGGTTTACCCTGGAAAGTTTATTAGTAAAAACCGTGAGGTGTTTTTGTTTTGTTTGTTTGTTTTTAATTTTTTAATGTTTATTTTTGAGAGAAAGAGAGACAGACAGACAGACAGAGCATGAGCAGGTGAGCGACAGAGAGAGGGGGAGAAACAGAATCCGAAGCAAGCTCCAGGCTCTGAGCTGTCAGTACAGAGCCCGACGTGGGGCTCAAACTCACAAACTATGAGATCATGATTCGAGCCAAAGTCAGACACTTAACTGACTGAGCCACCCAGGGGCCCCTGTTTATTTCTTTTTTGAGGTGGGGGGGATTTCTAGATGTTTAAGAAAATCTCTGCCAAATCACTAGCTGACCACTAAGGTAACCTAATACAGACAGCAGTGACTACATATAACAAAAAAATACTGATTTTACAAAATTGGTTCAGAAAACAAACAAACAAATGCAGCCACAATCAGTGGCCATAACAAACTCTGGGAAAGGAAAAGAATCTGACTATAAGAGTTGCCACATTGTAATAGTCAAAATGTACTCCAAAAGCCTAGCTTTCAAAAAATGTTATAAGGTATTCAAAGAAACAAGAATGTATAGTCCATATACTGGAAAGATAAAAATGCATACACACTGTATCTGAGGAAGCCTAGGTATTGTACTTAGTAGATAAAGACTAACTCAGGTACCTAAATATGCTCAAATGCTAAAGAAAACAATGTATGAAGAATTAAGGGAGAGGTAAGAATGATGTCTCACCAAATAGAGGATATCAACAAAAAGAAGTTATGAAAAGTAACCAGATAGAAATTCTGGAATTGAGAAAATTACAATAACTGAAATAAAAAATTCACTAGAGGGATTAATAACAGATTTGAGCAGGCAGAAGAAAGAATCAGCAAACTTGAACATAGGTCATTTAAGATTAGCCAGTATGAGGAGAAGAAAGAAAAAAGAATGAAGAAACATGAACAAAGCCTAAAATACCTGTGGGACACTATCAAGTATGCTAACATAAGCCTAATACCTCTCCCATAGAAGAGAAAGGGTTAGAAATAATATATGAAATATATTAGTTATTATATTAATAGAATAGTTGAAAACTTCTGAAATTTAATGAAACACGAAAAATCACACATCTAAGAAGTGCAATGAACCCCAAATAAGATCAACTCAAAAGAGATCCACAGGGAAACACATTCTAATCAAACTGCTGAGCGCCAAAGGCAAAGAGAGAGAACACTGAAAACAGGAAGAGAGAAGTGATTCGCTATGTGCAAGTGATCCCTAATAAGATTAATAACCGATTCCTCATCAAAAATCATGGAAGCCAGAAGGCAGTCAGATGCCATATTCAAAGTGCGGAAAGAAAATAAAGACACAAGAAACTTAAGCAAAAATTCTGTATCTGGCAAAAGGGTCCATTAAAAATGAAGGAGAAATTAAGACATTCTCTGAAGAATAAAAAGAGAGGTTTTTTGTTTGTTTGTTTGTTTGTTTTTCCAGTAGATCTGCTGTACAATAAACGCTAAAGGAAGTCCCTCAGGTTGAAATGATAGGGCACTAGAGAGTAATCAAATCTGCATGAGGAAATAAAGAACACCAATAAAGGTCTATAAAGTCAGTATTAATGTGTTTCTGGTTAGTAACTGATATGTTTTTTCCTAAATTATTGAAAAAACGACTACATAAAACAATAATTATAAATCTATGTTGCTGTACACACAGGTATAAAGATGAGATTTGTGACAATAATAACATAAAATGTGGGGGACAGAGCTCCATAGGAGCAAATGTTTTATATAGTATTGAAACTAAGTTGCTACTAATTCAAGCTAAATTGTTACAAATGAAGATATTAACTGTAGTCCCCAGAGCAACAACTAAGAAACTAACTAAAAACATATATGATAAAGGAAATGAGAAAGGAATCAAAATGGTATATTAGGAAATGTTTACCTAACACAAAAGTAGATATTAATGGATGAATTCAGGAAATAAAAGATATAAGACATATTGAAAACAGCAAAATGGCAGAAGTCCTTTTTTATCAGTAATTATATTAGATGTAAATAGATTAAACTTTCCAGTGGAAAGGTAGAGATGGGCAGATGGATTTAAAAAAATGAATCCATCTATATGTTGACCACAAGACACCCACTTTGGAATCAAAGACACAAAGAAGTTGAAAGCAAAAGGATGAAAATAATTATTCCATGCAAGCAGTAATCAGAAGAGAGCTAGTATGACTATTAGATAAGATAGACCTTAAAACACAAATTGTTATAAAAGATGAAGAATATTATAAAACAACAAAAAAAGCGTCAATCCCTTTAGAAGCTATATCAACTATAAGTATATATGCACCTAACAACAGAGTTTCCAAATTTATGAAGTACAAACTGACAGAATTCAAGGGCAAAATAGGTCAATAATAATAGTTGGTGACTTCAACACCCCACTTTCAAGAATAGCATAACTAAACAAAAGATGAAGAAGGAAATAGAAGACTAGAAAAATATAAACTCACTAGCACTAACAGGACATATATAGAACACTCCAACTAATAATAGCAGAATACATATTCCTTTTTTGGTACATGAGACATTCTCTAGGATAGACCATATCTTAGGCCACATATGATTATAAATAAATTTTAAAAGATTGAAATTGGAATGAAATGAGAAATCAATAACAGAAGGAAATTCGGAAATAAAGTTAATTGATGATGATTTAGATAATCATCTGACCGAGAGAGAGAGAGAGAGTCTTAAATTACTAAAATCAGGAATAAAACAGGAGACATTATTACTGACCATAGAGAAACACAAAACATTATAAGACAATACTATGAACAGTTGTATGCCACTAAATTAGATAATCCAGCAAAATGGACAAATTCCTTAATAGAAAATATGAATAGACCTATATAATAAGAGATTGAATCGTAATCAGAAACCTCTAACAAAAGAAAGCCTGGAACCAGATATTTTCACTGTTGAATTCTATTAAATGTGTAAAAAAGAATTATCATCACTCCTTCCCAAACTTTCTAAGAAGTTGAGGGAGGAGAGGACATTTCTTAACTCATTCCGAGGCCAGCGTTACCCTGATACCAATGCCAGACAAAGACATCACAAGAAAATAAAATTGCAGACCAATATCCCTTATTAATATACATGCAAAAATTCTCAACAAAGTAGTAGCAAACTGAATCCAGCAACATATTCATAAGATTATACACCATTACTAAGTACTATTTATCTTAGGAATGTAGGGTGGGTTCAACACAGAAAAATCAATCAGTGTAATAGAATAAAGGGTAAAAAAAAAAAAACAAAAACACAAAAAAACAAAAACAAAAACAAATAATCCAGTGAAGAAATGGGCAGAAAACATGAATAGACACTTCTCTAAAGAAGACATCCGGATGGCCAACAGGCACATGAAAAGATGCTCAGTGTCACTCCTCATCAGGGAAATACAAATCAAACCACACTGAGATACCACCTCACACCAGAGTGGCTAAAATGAACAAATCAGGAGACTATAGATACTGGAGAGGATGTGGAGAAACGGGAACCCTCTTGCACTGTTGGTGGGAAAGAAAACTGGTGCAGCCGCTCTGGAAAACAGTGTGGAGGTTCCTCAAAAAATTAGAAATAGATCTACCCTATGACCCAGCAACAGCACTGCTAGGAATCTACCCAAGGGAGACAGGAGTGCTGATGCACAGGGGCACTTGTACCCCAATGTTTATAGCAGCACTCTCAACAATAGCCAAATTATGGAAAGAGCCTAAATGTCCATCAACTGATGAATGGATGAAGAAGATGTGATTTATATATACAATGGAATACTACTTGGCAATGAGAAAGAATGAAATCTGGCCTTTTGTAGCAACGTGGATGGAACTGGAGAGTGTTATGCTGAGTGAAATAAGTCAGGCAGAGAAAGACAGATACCAGATGTTTTCCCTCCTATGTGGATCCTGAGAAACTTAGCAGAAGATAATGGGGGAGGGGAATGGGGAAAAAGTTACAGAGAGGGAAGGAGGTAAACTATAAGAGACTCTTAAAAACTGAGAATAAACTGAGGGTTGATGGGGGTGGGAGGGTGGGGAGAGTGGGTGATGGGCATTGAGGAGGACACCTGTTGGGATGAGCCCTGGGTGTTGTATGGAAACCAATTTGACAATAAATTTCATATTAAAAAAAAGAAAGTTACTTAATTTACAATAGTATCAAAATGAATATAATACTTAGGATTAAATTTAACCTAACAGGTGTAAGATTTGTACACTGAAAACTTAAAACACAATGTCGAAAGAAATTAAAGAAAGTCCAAATAAATGGAAAGACATGCCATGTTTGTAGATTGGAAGACTTAACATTTTTAGGATGGCCAAACTACCCAAAAGAATCTATAGCTTTGATGTAACCTTTACCCAAATCCCAGTGCTCTTTTCTACAAAAATGGAAAAGTTAACCCTGAAATTCAAATGACATTGCAAGTGACCCATAATAACCAAAATAATCTTTAAAAAGAATAAAGTTGGAAAACATACACTTCTTTTTTTTTAATGTATAATTTATTGTCAAATTGGTTTCCATACAACATCCAGGGCTCATCCCAACAGGTGCCCTCCTCAATGCCCATCACCCACTTTCCCCTCTCCCCCGCCCCCCATCAACCCTGTTTGTTCTCAGTATTTAAGAGTCTCTTATGGTTTGCCTCCTTCCCTCTCTGTAACTTTTTCTCCCCCCTCCCCCTTCCCCCTGGTCTTCTGTTAAGTTTCTCAGGATCCACATAGGAGGGAAAACATCTGGTATCTGTCTTTCTCTGCCTGACTTATTTCACTCAGCATAACACTCTCCAGTTCCATCTACGTTGCTACAAAAGGCCATATTTCATTCTTTCTCATTGCCAAGTAGTATTCCATTGTATATATAAACCACATCTTCTTCATCCATTCATCAGTTGATGGACATTTAGACTCTTTCCACAATTTGGCTATTGTTGAGAGTGCTGCTCTAAACATTGGGGTACAAATGCCCCTGTGCATCAGCACTCCTGTCTCCCTTGGGTAGATTCCTAGCAGTGCTATTGCTGGGTCATAGGGTAGATCTATTTTTAATTTTTTGAGGAACCTCCACACTCTGGAAAACATACACTTCTTGACTCTAAAATTTACTATAAGCTAGAGTAATCAATGTGGTACTGCCATAGATATATCAATGGAATAAAATCAAAAGTTCAGAAATAACACTTTATATCCATGGTTGACTTTTGACAAAGGCACCAAGATGATTCCGTGGGGGAAAGACAATCTCTTCAATGGATGATTCTAGGACAATTTGATATACACATGGAAAAGAATGAAGCTAGACCCTTACTTAGTTCACACCACATACAAAAATTATCTCAAAATGGATCAAAGATCTAAATGTAAGAGATAAATATATAAACCTTTAGAAGACAGCATAGATGTAAATGGTCATGAGCTTGGATTTGGCAACAGTTTCCTATCCATGACAACCAAAGAAAAAGCAACAACAGCAAACAAATAAATTGGACCTTACGACAATGAAAAACTCTTATGCATCAAAGGACATTACCAATAATGTGAAAAGATGACCCACAGAATGGAAGAAAATATAAATCATAAAGCTGATAAGGGTCTAGACTATATAAATACCTTGTGAACAACAAAAACACCCCTCTCCCCCAACACAACTAAACAACGGGCAGAGGACGTGGATAGATATTTCTCGAGAAAAAGATATACAAAGGGACAATAATCACATAAAAAGATGCTCAACATCACTAGTCACACATTGCGGATGGGAATGCGAAATGGCATAGCCACTGTGGAAGACAGCTTGGTGATTTCCCAAATTGTTAAACAGATAGCATATGACCAGCAATTCTACTCTTAGGTACGTGCCAAAGAGAATTGAAAACATTGTTCAGGCAAACACTTGTCCATGAATGTTCATGGCAGCATAATTCATAATAGCCAGAAAGTGGAAACAACCCAAATGTCTATCAACTGAAGAATGGATAAATAAATGTTTTACGTCCCTGCTATGAAATATTATTCAGCCATAAGCGAAGGTAAAGTACTGATACATGCTACAACATGAGTTGTATCCATGAAAATAGTATTGAAAAGGAAAGAAGACAGACACAAAAAGCTACATATCATATGATGCCACTTATGGGGAATGACTGCTTGGTGGTAATATTACCTTTTCGGGGTGATGGAAATATTCTGGAATTCGATACTGGTGATGGTTGCACAACATTGAGAATGTACCGGAAGCTACTGACTTGTACATTTCAAGTGAATTTTATGCCATGTGGATTTTACCTCAATTAAAAAAAAAAGCAATCAGGGACACACTAAAAAAGCAATGCTTCAAATGAACACAAATAAAATAATGGTTAAAAAATGGCCCCAAATCATCTCGACTCTTTCTTCTTGAGTCATAGTCATTTCCTCAGTTAACGCAGCCTTTGCAGTAGAAGCATGTATCAGGCTGCTGTAATTAACACAATTTCTTTGTGAAATTACATTTGCAAGACTATAGATGTGTTTTCAGTTGTCTTTTATTCATTCCAGATAGCACACCATCATCGTGAATTATGCCAGGGACTGCAATAATTTAATCAATATTATAATTAAACAGTCCCCAGTATAAGTATATATTTATATACTATGGCGTTGACAACTGGCTTTTAAAAGAGTCTAGAGTTTAATAGTTTTGCGCATCATTTACAGTTCCCTTGCACCACTGACATGATTGATTAGCACCACAATAAGAAATTATGTCTTCTGCAGAATCCATCCTGTATTGGGAGAATTGATTATATTTCCCTGGGGAGGTCAGGTCTCATAATGCAAATGTTAATTAATTTTTTTGTATTAAAAGCTAAATACAAAGCTTGAATCACTTTTATTAGGAACTTCTTTTAATGAATTCACTGCCCTTTGAACCCAAACAGTTTATCTTTTGGCACATGCATCCTATTAAAGAGCAAAAACAATTGATTGTGCAATCATCCACATGGAGTGTCCCAACTAGGTTACAGACATGCTGTGGGAGCCTCTCAGGAGCTGTTAAATTTAATCGTAGACTGTTAGCAGGTTTCCTTCCATCCATTTTTTTCTTTCTCTCTTTTTTCCCCCTCCCTCTGTGAAAAAAAAATACTTCGAAGAATAGCTTAGGAAGTTAAAACAAATAGCATCATTTTAACTTTTAATGTGAGGGTATAGAATGGAATGGAATTACATATACTGTTTATTTCAAATATATTATACTAGAAAAACATCATGTGAAAGAGCATTATGGTTATGTAGATGGTGGAACAGTCTGTAATTAAACTAGATTGCTGCTAGGTTATATTTCATCGGCTTTTCTGGGTAATGAAAGTTCATGACTTTAATGGAGACCACCTCAAATGTATTTTACTAGAAATTTCACTGGAAATTTACATTCAAATGTAGCAAGGGTGGTTTGCAGTTGACTGGTCTTTGTAATGACCAGGTCTATCTGCCAGGCGTGCAGGGTTTTGAAACTCTGTTACAATCTAGCATTTCTGTATTGAAACTCTTTTTTAATTAATTTGATGAAACATACTTTGGTTCCCATCCTATTTAAATTCAGATTTCTGGAACCAAAGGTATCTTATTCAATTCTTCCCAGCATGGGGTCATTGGCATGGTTTATTTTCTTAATGTTGTTTCTGTCTTCTTTTGAAAACTTTTGTAAGCCTGCAATTAGTTTGAAAAATCTCATTAGGTATCAAATGAGAAAATCGTTAAATGTGCTCACTGCCGAAAGCATGCCCCACTTGGAAATCAACATTGCTTGGAGTGTTTCACTTCAGAGCCCTGTGCTAACCAAACCATTAGAGGAGCCTTCATCAAGGGGTACATCTCTCATTTCTGAATATATGTGATTCATCGATGTATACTGATGGTGATAAATAGATTAGACCCCCAATTTTGGATTAATTATGCCAAGGCAGTTTTCATTGATTGTATTAATTACTGATGGCTCATAGAACTTGTTCTCTGATACCTCTGTGCAAGGTCTACTAAAGCAAATGACACTTGGGTGGACTAAGTGCGATTCTGTCTATCTACTATCCTCTCTACTGGTAAAAATAGGGATACGTTTTCCTGACTTCCTATCTCTGTTGCTGTCCCGCTCCTATAGTTCTTCAAGATAATGTCTTACTTGGACACAGTAGCTGGTTTAGAGGGCACCAGAAGGTCTGCACCCGGCACCATCTTCCAGAGCCCCCACAAGGGGACAAATCATAGCTTTCCAGAGCCGACAGTGCATGAAGCCTAACTCATAAATTATGAAATGGTAACTGCATATTTTTCAACAACCAAGGTGACAATAATAGCAATATTTTAAGGTTATTTATTTTGAGGGGTGGGGGAAGGGCAGAGAGAGCGAGGGATAGAGAGAGAATCCCAAGCAGGCTCTGCACTGTGAGCTCAAAGCCCGAGGCAGGGCTGGAACTCACCAACCACGAGATCATGACCTGAGCTGAGGTCGGACACTTAACTGATCGAGCCACCCACGTGCTCCAATAATAGAGATTTTTAATAACGTATCATTACATTATAAATATTCAATTTCTTACCCATTCTCTTACTCTAAGGAAGTAATAGTGCCTGCTGAGTCAGTCCTGATGTTGGAGGAACTGGGGAATGGGTGAATAGCAGCCAGAGATCTCAGATAAATTTATCTACATAATAAAAAGCTGAAGCAGGGAGGTGGGGGGTAAGAGACAAGAACTGGGTCTGTGAGTGGGGGAGTCTGGAGTTGGGGGTTGGGGTCAATGGGAGCAGTTGTTGCCATGTGAGTGAAATGGAGAGTGAGAGAGTGGGGCGTAAGGGCCCTTAAGTTTTGTTTTACAATAACAAAGCGCTTTTCCTTGGATCGCTTAAAATATCCAAAAAGCTACCGGCGTCGGTTAAATGCTTTTAAGCTATTTTGGACGCGGAACTGATGTGTCTTTGAATGGCACTCAAAGCAGAGCTGGGACCACAGAGGATTCAGTTTTACAGGGGACACAACGATGACTATGAGCGCCCTCCGGTGGGCATCTCGACTACTACCTGCCTGGGCAAGTTTTTTTGTTTTTGTTTGTTGGTTTGTGTGTTTTTAATATATTTTTAGTTTTTGTGTAATCTCTACACCCATTGTGAGGCTTGAATTTACAATCCCGAGATTAAGAGTCGTGTGCTCTACCCGCTGAGCCAGCCAGGCCCCCGACTGGGCAATTTTTAGTACATGCCTCAGCCTTACAAACGCGTTGACTCTTCCTGTGAGTTTCAAACCTTTCTTCTTGATCAAAGCTCTCTTTCAGGGCGCCTGGGTGGTTCCGCCAGTGAAGCATCCAACTTCGGCTCAGGTTTGTGAGTTTGAGCCCAGCATTGGGCTCTGCGCTGACAGCTTGGAGCCTGCTTCAGATTTTGTATCTCCCCCTCTCTCTCTGCCCCTCTCGCACTCTCTCTCTCTCTCTCAAAAATAAATAAATGTTAAAAAAATTACTTCTCTTTTGACCGGTTTTCTTGAGAGTCTGCTCTTTGCTGCCTACCTATTGGGTTCACCTGGACTAATGATTCTAATTAAGGTGACAAATTTTCCACCTGCTATGAATTTCTTAAAAATATGACTTGACTCGGGATAGTTTCCAATTGTGGAGATTCTAGCCCTCATGATTTACCAATGACACATTTTTTTCCTGGCCATCAAAATATATCAGATAGGAAACTACTATGTTGTGTACTTCCCACTTGTTTTCCTTATTCTTTCTTCAAAGAGATTTGTCCCCCTCTGTTTTCAGTCATATGAGAGGCTATTCAATGAACGATAAGTCAGACTAGGGTGCCAGTTGAATGTCTGAGTCTTGATTTCAGCTTAGGTCATGATCCTAGGGTCGTGGGATCAAGTCCCTCGTTGGCCTCTGCACTGAGCATAAAGCCTGCTTAAGGTTCTCTTCCTCTCTCTCTGTCTCCCTCTGCCCCTCTCCCCTGCTCACGCTCTCTCTCTCTCTCTTTCTCTAAAAAAAGTCAGACTGTGAATCAAATATGTGGCCAAATACTTACTGAATGTGGCATTTGGCTAAGTCCTGGGGTAATGGTGGAATGCAAAAAGACAAGATTCTTACCCTCAAAGAATTAATAATCCAATGAGAATAACAAATAGTAAGAAAGGTATATCCATGAACTATGTTAAGTGCTCCGGGAGAAAGATAGGATGCTATGAGGTCATGTAACAGGGGACCCGTCCTAGTGTGGGCTCAAAGAAGGCTTCTCTGAGGAAGTAACAATAAAGTCAAGATCATATTTGCAGTTATTAATTAGGCAAAGGGGATGAAGGAAGAATGGTCAGGTCAGTCATAGAGAACAGGATGTGCAAAAGCCCTGAGGCAGATTAAAGTGTGAAATATTTGTTCAAGAAAGAGGGAAGTCAGTGTGACTGAAGAACTGGAAAGAGGTTAGAGAGAATGAACTATGAGCCTGAAGAGACAAGAGGGGAAAATCCTGCTGGCTACATTAAAGACTTTTTTTTTTTGTCCTAAGAGCTGTGGAAAGCCATAGATGTGTTCTAAGCAGAAAAGTAGCATGATCAGATTTGCTCTGAGAACACTAGGCGAAGAAAGAGGGAAGTTGGAAGATGAGGTGAAGATCGTGGCCGTGGTGTGGATGAGTTGTGGTAGCAATTTGGTCTAGCTTGGCAATCAGGGTGACAGAATTCAGGGGACGGGTTGAAGGGTGTATACACGATAAAAATGTGTAAGACTGAACAATGCACTGAACGTGGAGGTAAGGGAGAAGAAGGAACGACGGGCACCTCCCAGTTTCTACCTCTTGCACTGAACAGAGAGTGGGGTCCTTCACAAAGGTCGGAAAACATGAACGACTAGACTGGGGAGGACACAGGTCATGATGAGGCACCATCATAAACCGACTCCATTGAGTTGTGCTGAAAGTTGAATCGACTTTAAGTCACCTAAGTTGAGACGGTATCGTCTTCTCTAAAGTGAACCGACTAACACTTGTCTTACCAGGTGGTTCTGTGTTTTACAGGAGAGAGTGGATGTAAAGCACAGTTCCTGTCACTTAAAAAGCCCCCGGTAGAGGTGAGGAGATTGCTTGAGAACGACATCGTGTGTACGTGTACGTATGAAGTTTGGGTGCCTGTATGTAAGTAATCAAATTAAAGCTCCCCGTTTATATTTAAATTCAGTCAACATAAAGCTACTATTATATAGAAGAGAGTTCTTGTGTTTCTTATTAGCCTCTGAACTCCAGAGTAATAACTTAATTCCAAATACAAGATAGACAAGATAATATATAGCCAACTTGTGTTATTGCTATTTCATCTCTGCATTCATTGGAGCCTATGAGTTCACGAAGTCAGTTAAAAAATGGCATCCTGGTTCTAAATAATTACAGTATTTTAACTTTAATTTAATTACAGTGCATTCAACAGTAGACCTTTCAGACTGTGTGGTGATTTGCTCCCGTGAGTTAGACTAATCGGTCCACCTCATTACACTCAATGCATAAAAGGATGTATGTCTCCCACTTTCTAACACATTCCTTTAATGCGCTCCTACAATGCTATCAACACTGGTGCCCGAGCTTCTGCAGAGCATGTATTTTTCCTTAAAACGCAACAAAACGAAACAAAACTCAAATGCAAGATTTTGCAAAGCAGAGCTCTGGAACAAGAAGATAGGTGAACTGAGAAGCAAGCTCTGTCCTGACAGCATTTGACTCTGAAGGAACCGCACGGCAGTGGGGACTTAATTTTGTTTCTGACAGGTGACATAAAGATGATCTATAGAGTCATCATTATCTATACGTGGGTGGAAAAAGAATACCAGGGAATCCCAAGTGCAAATAACATTGCAGTGGACATTCCTGGGATGCTGTCTGCATTTCTACGTCAAAGATTGCCGTGTGAACGAGTGTTAGATGTACCTGCTGTGAAAAACCCGGGGCTAAGTTAGTTTTATGGGAAGATTGATAAAGCTTTAATCAGCTAACATTAAGTGAAGATTTGTTTTTTTAAATAGAAGTTGACTCGGGGCGCCTGGGTGGCTCAGTCGGTTGGGCGGCCACTTTGGCTTGGGTCATGATCTCGCAGTCCGTGAGTTCGAGCCCGGCGTCGGGCTCTGTGCTGACAGCTCAGAGCCTGGAGCCTGTTTTGGATTCTGTGTCTCCCTCTCTCTGACCCTCCCCCGTTCATGCTCTGTCTCTCTCTGTCTCAAAAATAAATAAACGTTAAAAAAATTAAAAAAAAAATAAATAGAAGTTGACTCGAAAGGAAAACAGTTACCAAGAATCAACACAGGTTTTGAGCTGGTCCTTAAATTCTCCATTTACGGAATTGACTAATTGGAGAAATGCCCGGAGCGGGGGATGGGATGGGCAGAGAGGCAAAAGAGAAGGACCCAAGTTTGTAATTGAAAGAGAATAAATTGGGTGAAGTGATTGGACAGTGAGAACGACTGGCCAGATGATTTTCATCTTTATTGACTTGACTTATTAAACAGTGCTGTGGCTTTATTTATTTACTGATGAATTGCAGGAGATAGTCTGGCAGCTGGGGTTTGGATAAAAATACACCATTTCCTTTTCTTATCCCGCTTCTAATATCCCCACATCCATCAGATTTTGGTTTGGGTTTGCAGGAGCGGGAGCCATCCAAAGTTTCTATCCTGGAAGGAAAGAAAATATTCCGCCCCTAAAGCTGCAGAGGTGGAGTGGTGATGAAACAGGCCACGCCCAGACCACGCCCACAGGGAAGGCCCCCAGTTTTCTGATGCTGCGTGTTTCATACAGTCACCCCTCGAGGATTCAGGTGACTTTTCCTCCCCAAGGCAGGTATTGGAAACATTTTTCAGAATTACGAGAATTTGGAACTGAATTTGACCTCTTCTCTTCTACTTTTTCCTGGCCTCCCACAAGCCTAGTCGCTTTTCAGAATAACACCCACAGTTAAAGAGGGCTTAGTGGGAAGAACCAAAATTTTCCAGGATTTGGAAAAGTTAGGGCACCTCTGTGAATATATTTCAGGTGTATATTTTAGTGTGGGTGGCCATTTGTCGATTCAACTTAATTTCCGGTATTTCCCGTGTATCACCTACTGACTTGGACCTAGCTATGTCTTCAACCCAGGCAGAAAATGTCTCCACAATCTTGTCTCTGTCTTCTAGCTCTTATTGTCTTTCAACTGTCTTGGGTATGTCTTTCCATTCTTCCGGTCAGGACCAAAACCAATTCCTTTCTATGTGGGATGTCCAGTATTTTCTCTCAGTTCAGCCTGTATTATCCTTTAAGTAGTGTTCTAACTTTCCACGGGATCATATTCTCCTATAAGAGTACACATTTCCCCAAATGTCTGGCATTCTTTGGACATTTTCTGTCTGCCTGGACCATCTTCCTCTATTTAATCCTTTCCTAGCTGACTCTTGTAACTCTAGTGACCAAGTTAATAGGCTCCTTCTGGTTGTTCTTGCACACTTCCAGATTAGATCAGGTTTTATTTCTGTTTCCGCAATTTTCCTTTTGCACTCAGCCCCCACCACCAACCCTTCCCTCTGTCTCTCTGTCTCTGTTTATCTCTCTCTCTCTCTCTCTCTCACACACACACACACACACACACACACACGCACACCAGCTGGAATGCAGCCTGCCCTCACCTGACACTTTTGAATTATTACATGAAGGCTTTCATTCCTTGGTTCCATTGCCCTTTTTTTTCTGTCCTGGCATTTCTAAAACTATTTGGCATTTGGAAATTTCTTACATGTACGATGGAACAAAAGGCAAGGGTGAGTGACAGGGGTGAATCCCACTGCCACTGACCTGGTATGATTTGCCACCTGTCCTGGAAAGCCTGGCTGGAGAGTTTAGAACACGTGCTATTCATATCAGGTGCAGCTAGCCACCTAGACCGCACATGCGCGAGATTTCAATCACAGTATCGGGCACCTGTCAGTGATAGAAAGGTTGCAACAACACGGTGTCTTGATTTTTATGATTATTTTGAATTTTTCGTGGCTGCCTCCATCAAGCCAGGGTAGCAATGACTTCTTAACACTGTGTGGATATATGGCTAGTTAAGGAAGCTAAAACGAAATTTGTCATCCTGCATAGATATGACACTCTCATACCAGAATGGTGACTGGTTTTACACACACACACACACACACACACACACACACACACACACACACACAAATAGGGAAGTCATTTTCTCTGTTATGTTTTCTATTCCTTACCTTAAAAATGTTCTGGTTTATGTGACACAGAGAGAGTTATCCCTATTCCACATTTATAAATTGAGGTGTGGAGGATAAGTTTATGTAACAGGAAAATGAATTCTCCTTTTTCAACTTCTGCTAAGGAAATAATTCTTTTTTTTTTTCCTCCAACATAAAAACATTTGAACATCGTTTAGTTGTGTTTTGTGCTTTCAGTGTTCACTCTGGTAGGATATTTTATTTTTTATTCTAAGTACAGAATGTGTTCTTTTTTAACGTGTCCAGTGTTGATACAGACACATTAATTTTTTTAAATGTTTTTTCAGTTTTTTGAGAGACAGAGTGAGACAGAGCACAAGCGGGGGAGGGGCAGTGAGAGAGAGAGGGAGACACAGAATCCGAAACAGGCTCCAGGCTCTGAGTTGTCGGCACAGAGCCTGACGCAGGATTCGAACCTGTGAACCGCGAGATCATGACCTGAGCGAAGTCGTTTGCTGAACAGACTGAGCCACCCACGCATCCCAATACAGGCACATTCAATTAAAACAACAAAAAATGGTATTTTCAAAACCAAGGCAAATATCTTTTTTGAAAACACGGGCTCTGATCTCTGTGCCCCAAGAACCGAAGAGCTGTCCCCAGTGGGGTATGACTTCCTCTATGCTCTTTGGGAGCAGCACATAGGGGCTGAGGGAGAGGAGAGGAGCCTTGAGCTGGGTGCGGCTTCAGGGTCAGGGGTCAGGAAAGAGGATGACCAGCTTCCAAAATGGTACTTCCTCAAAGATACAGTGTATCTTAGTAAGTGGATCCCTGCCCCTCAACCACTGAGCACCACCTGGTCAGAGCCCTCTTGAGAAAGATCGTAGCCCTGTTACTTGATTGTAAACACAGAGCCCAAAGGAGTGTCCACAACCCCTGCCCCCATCTAGTCTGTGGTCACTCCAAACAGAACTGGCCTCACTCTGAGGGCCCTTGAAGTCCCCTTGCATCTCCATTTCTCTTCTGATTTTCTTTTCTACTTCTCGGTCTCCCTCTCTCCACTCTTTCTACCCACTGCCACCAGCATCCTTGATCTAATCTTCCAGAATATTCCACATGGATAGATCAAGAGAAACTATTTTTCAGTCTACCCCCTCAGTTTTTCTTCCGGCTTTATTGAGTTATAACGGGCATGCAGAAAAACTGCATCTAATTAATGTATACAATTTGGGGAGTTTGGACGTATATACTTGTAATACCATTGCCAAGATCTAGGTAATAAACACCTCCATCACCTCCAAATGCTTCCCCGTGTCTCTCGGTTTTGTTTATTTTTGTGGTAAAAACACTTAACATGAGATCTACCCTTTGAACAAATCCTTAAGTACACAATACCTTGTTGGAACTATAGGCACTATATTCTGGCAGAACTCTGGAACTTAGTCCTCTTGTATAACTATAACTTTATACCCACTGAACAACACCCCATATACCCCACCCCATCCCCAGTAACTACCGTTCCATTGTGTACTTCTATACCTTTGACTCTTTTCAATGCCCGACGTAAGAGGAATTGTGTAGCACTTGTCCTTCTGTGACTGACATAGTTCCCTTAGCATAATGTCTTCCGGGTCCATCCATGATGTCGCAATTATCCACCACACCCCCAATTTTAATGTGGGGTGACCATGATCGGTGACTCCTAGCATCCATTAGACTGACACACTAATCTTCAATAGTCTTGATTTCCTTGCGTGGTATAACTTAAAGGCTAAAAGCTCCCCTTCGCACCAGGCAGGAGAATAGGAAGGAAATGAGGGACGGAGGGAAGAGAGAAACCACATTGTCACCTTGGGCATTCACTTGTAGTTCAATGGCCATGCGTTGGGACTATTATTTTTAGAATTTAAGTAGTAATAAATTAATCTATCTGGGCATTCTTGGAATCTTGGTCTCATAGGAAGGGTCTTCGGTGAGTCCATTTTATTTTTACTTTTTGACATCTGCTTTTTCACCAGAAAAATGACATCTCTTCCTTTGCTCATAAGGAAAGAGAAGGCAGAGTTAAAAAGAGGCTAAGTCATTTGTTAAAATCCCTCTCATGAGTGATTTGCAGAACAGGGGTTAGAATCCAGAATCCCTGGTGTGAAGGAGACATTAGCCCAGGTAACCCTAATTTCAGACAGATCCCTTCAAGTACAGCTAAATTTTATGCAAATTCTCATGGCGTCTATTTTACGCACAACTCAGGAATGTGAGGAAAAGTCTTTGACCCACTTTACAAGCCAAAGTAGCTGATGCAAGTCGGGCTGATGCCCCGTGCTCTTGTGAAGGACTGAACATTTCTAGGCAAGTGACAACATTCCACTGAATGTGGTGTCATCACTATCACTCAAAAGAGCCGATCTGATTCAGTGCCTCAACACCTGACTTTGGGCAAGATGGGCACCAGTGCCTTCTCCTGGGGAGAAGGACTCCTGGGGAGTCTCGTTGGGTAGAACGAGTGCGTCTGGGAGCGTGGGGTGTTGGTTCCCGAGACTTCAGCTGTCCCGTGGTCTGCAGGCAGCTTGACAGTTTCAGAGGAAAGGCAGAGAAATGATTTATTCACAGCCATTGCTGAATTTGAAAGGTGCGATTAATGATTATATTCTGAGAGACTCTGCTTCTTCTACAAGCACCGTAGTAGCTCTTTCTCCCAGCCAGTTCGCTCGGGAAACAGGGTGTCCTTGATCTCCACTAACTCATTCTCGCCTCGTTTACGTATTTTTGTTTACATTGGTTCCATTTGCCCAGTTTTAGCCTTTCTTTTCTCAGGTGTTACATTCTCGACTCACAGAAGTGGATCAGGGACTTGAAAGTTGTGAACGGAAGCATGAAAGTAGTGAGGAAAACAGGAAAGCAAATACCACAACTCTGAATAACGTCGTCAATATAAATAGCGAGCAGGGCTTAGATACGAATATGGAATGGGACTCTGCATGTGCTGAGATAACCGAGTTTCTAAATGGGATGCGTTTTCACAAGCTGTAAAAGCAAAGTGCAAACAGGAACAATGGAAGTCTGAAAATCTGATTTTGTGAGACCAAACTTCCGTTCTACCTTCCTTAAGAGTTCACTGCTCCGTCTGATGTGAAACTTTGTCGAATAGTGCCAGGGAGCCACCAAATTTTCAAATCAACCCGAAGTATAGTCACCACGCTAGGAAGTTTGTCAATATTTTCGTCAGAACGATGATAAAATAATGCTTTCCACCCTTCAGTGGACAAATTTTATTTCTGAAGGCCAAGAAAAGGCCATTCAGAATTTCCCTCCTTGTAGGGAAAACAAAACAAAACAAAACAAAACAAAACAAAACAAAACAAAACCCTACGCCAGTCATAATACGGTCGACAAGCTTATAAAATTTGATGACAGATATTATGCTTGGAGAGAAAGTAGGATAAGCTACTGGAAGAACCCTTTTATCAAAGGTTGCTGTTGGATGTCATATCAACGGCAGAGTATCAGATATTTTGCTTCAGAGTTGACGAGGTCACTGACGTGCAGAGTGTGTGAATCAGCTCTTGCCAAGTCGGAAAAGATATTCAAGAACACAGAGCAAATATTTACTGAGAACTTTCTGTGTGCTCTTTGCTTGAGGTGTTCTATCTCATTTAATCCACCCCCAGGTCCTCAAAAGTACAAATTTGTGTTGGAAAGGGCTTAATCGCTAACAGTTTGTCTCTTTTCTAATACTTTTTTTTTTTTCTTTTTTTTTTTTTTCTTTTTTTATTTTTGGGACAGAGAGAGACAGAGCATGAACGGGGGAGGGGCAGAGAGAGAGGGAGACACAGAATCGGAAACAGGCTCCAGGCTCCCAGCCATCAGCCCAGAGCCTGACGCGGGGCTCGAACTCACAGACCGCGAGATCGTGACCTGGCTGAAGTCGGATGCTTAACCGACTGCGCCACCCAGGCGCCCCACTTTTTTTTTTTTTTTTAACTCAGTGCCAAAACACTCAGTGAGGAACAACTGGGCACATGGGAAACACACACACACACACACACACACACACACACACACACACAAATTTCCATGTATACAGCAATAGGACGTAGAAAATGCAACAGAAAGAGAATTCAAAATTCATTTGTCATTATTTCCCAACTTGAAATATCTGACCTTCCAGTTTTCGAGAAGAATGTACTTTGGTGAAGAGTTGACTATGGTCAAAACAAAGCAGAGCAAAAAACAGAAACAAAAACAAAAACCTCTCTGTAGTTTCTGGATTTATGTTCCATCTGAATACATGTAACTGTTGGACATCTTAAACAGCCCATGATGGTGAATGTGGATTGTCTGGGTTGGTAAAAGTAAAGTGTAAGGAAAGAAGCTGAATGACAATGTAAAAGCAGCACGAGGGCTCAAGGTCTCTGTCATTAGACTGAATGCACACAAAGTGGAAGAATTGTGGGAGTCTTGGTTTCTTCACTGCTGAGAAATGATTATCGCCACATTCTTCATGTTTCAATATTTTACATTTAATTTCCTAATTGTGAAAAACATTTTATTTATTTATTTTTTTGATTTAAAAAATTTTTAAAAACATCTATTTATTTTTGAGAGACAGATAGAGACAGAGCATGAGCAGGGGAGGAATGGAGAGAGAGGGAGGCACGGAATCCGAAGCAGGCTCCAGGCTCCGAGCTGTCAGCCCAGAGCCCGGCGCGGGACTCGAACTCATGAACCGTGAGATCATGACCTGAGCCGAAACTGAGTCGGACGCTTAACCGACTGAGCCACCCAGGCGCCTCAAGAAAAACATTTTAAAAGTGTCCTTAAAAAGAGTGGCTTACCTAATGTGCCAAATGCTAATCGGGGGATCCACAAGTACAGAATCACTGAGAAGCACAGTGTAACAGAAAGCAGATCCGCTGCTGGGTCCCAATTCTGACTGCAAGACAGCACAGCTTTGTGACTTAGGTTGATTATTTACCTCCCCAAGTCTAGGTACTTTCATCTTTAAGACAAAAAGAGTGGGGTGTCTGGGTGGCTCAGTCCGTTAGGCGACCGACTTCAGCTCGGGTTATGATCTCACGGTGTGTGAGTTCAAGCCCCACATCAGGCTGTGTGCTGACAGCTCAGAGCCTGGAGGCTGCTTTGGATTCTGTGTCTCCCTCTCCCTCTGCCCCTTCCCCACTCGTGCTCTGTGTCTCGTTATCTCTCAAAAAGAAACATTAAAAAAATTAAAATAAAAAGATTATTTTTTTTAATTTAAAAATAAAGTCAAAGGGTTTATTTACATCAGTGTTTCTCAACTTCAGCAACATTGACATTTAGGGCCAGATAATTCTTTCTTGGGGAAGGAAGCTTTCCTGTGCCATTGTGGGATGTTTGGCAGCATTCCTGGTCTCTACCTTCCAGAAGTCAGTAGCACCTACTCCTCCTTTCCCTACATTATGAGGACCAGCGATGTGTTTAGGCAGACATATATTGAGGGGGCACAAAGTGGTCTCCAGTTGAGAATCACTAATTTAGTTTTTCTCCAAGGCTACGTCAACTTTAAATTTCTATTAATGTTGTGAACTCTCTCTGACATGTAATAGTTGGTGACTTTAGGAAACAGGACTTGATGATTCAGGAAGTTCTCAATCTTTCCAGATGGCAGATAATGCTAAAATTAAGAGATTGTTTTTGAAAGCATGGCACGAGTCAAAACCAAGGATGTGACTGTAGAGCATTTCGCGGAAACTTTTTACTGAAACTCTGAAAGATCAAAAGGTTAGAGTTCTCAGTAGCAGGAGATTAAGGGTCACAGATCTTCTCAATCAAACCAGGGGGCCCTAGTTGAAGGGCATTGCCTTTCAGCCATCTCAGCAGAAGCTAAACATAGCGAAGAGATTATCCACAGACGATCTGTGGACGAACCTTTTTATCTAATGGAGTGAACATCCGTCAAATCCATGCCCACGAGGTTCTTGAGAATTTTCTGTCAGCAGAAACACTGCCAGGTTGGGCTGCAAGGCATCGAGAGATTGCAAGGGCTCTCAGACCCAACAGTCTCCTGATAGGACGTAGGCAGATAAAACTTCTTAGCTGAAATTTCATTGCTACCATTTTCACAAAAATGAAAGCAAGAGAGGGAGGGCAGAACCAGGGGCACAGACAGAGAAGCCCACAGAGCCCAGGGGTCAGAGCTGAGAGCCACAGAAATGTTGACACCTAAAGAAATTTGACCAGCGAGGTTTCACAACTGCTTGTAGCGGTGACTGGTTTTTATTTTCCATTTTACTTCTTTTTTTTTTTTTTTTTTTTTTTGCGTCTGAACATCCATAACTGTTATCCTATGCCTGCCCCACCACTGTACGTTAGGAGCAGATAATTCATTTCTTTATTTCCATAGATCGACAGGTAGAAATTGCCGTCAGGAGCTTCGCCTGTAGTGATTTAGATGATCGAGCTCTTGAGATTTTGGACTCTTAAGGTGATAAGATTGTGGACTTTGAATTATCCAGTAGGATGAGACCCTGGGCAATTTTCAGAGGGCGTGAATGTGTTTTGCATTTGGGAGCCATGTGAACCACTGGGGACTGGAACATGAATGGCAGTTGGCAGAATTTCTAAAATGCCCTGCCTCCCAAATATGTCCTGCTCTAATCATTGGAACCTGTGAATATGATGAGCTATCACTCCCATGATGATGTTCTACGACACAGTTGGCTTGAAGATAGGGAGATTTACAAGTGGTCCTGATTTAATCGCATGAGCCCTTAGACATGGAAGAGGGAATCAGAGAGATCCAAAGCATGAGGGAGAATTCACCAGGTCATTGTTCACTTAAAGGTGGATAGGGGATACATGAAAAGAATATGGGTGGCCTTAAAAATCTGTGTGAGCCTCCCCTCCCCCTGGGGCCAACAGTCAGCAGAGAAATGGGGACCTCAGTCCTACAACTGCAAGGAACTGGATTCTGCCAGCTTGAATGAGCTTGGAAGTGGATTCTTTCTTAGAACCTCCAGGTAAGGACCCAGCCTGACTGCCGATGACGCCTTGATTCCAGTCTTGTCATACCCTTAGCATTGAAGTCTATTGAGCCCTCCCAGATTTCTGAGTTATGGAACTGTCCGTTAATATATGGGTATTGTTTTAAGCTAAGTTCGAGATAATTTGTTAAGCAGCAGTAGAAAATAAATGTATAGGCTACATGTAAAAGGGCTACTGAAAGATACAATTTGAACAAAAAAAAATAGCAATAGCATAGTAGAAGAGAGCAATGCGGCACACACAAGAGAAATCTTTCTGGAGCTTAAAAGCATGAATTCCCCCAAAATATTCAATGATGCACTGCGTTGGAGGATGGTTGTTGTTCAAATGTAAAATAGTGATTTATAACGTCAAAAGGAATAAATGTCCTCAAGGAAATATAAATGAATGGAAAGAGTGACAGAAATGCAAACAAAACAGGCTGACAGAAAAAAATCTAGAAAATATAAAACACAACATAAACGACAAGAGAACAAAATTATGAAACCAGCAGAGATGAGAGAGAGAAAGAAGGGATACAAGGAAGATAAAATCATGACAGATTGTGTGTTACTCTACTAAAATAAATTTGAAAACCCGGGGTGGAAAGAATAACTTTACGGGAAAATATAATCTACCCCAAATGACCCCAGTACAATAGAAAGTATAAACAAAACAGAAAAAAAAAGAAAAAAAAAAGTGCAATACTATAAAAGAGCTCCATCATAAAAACAAAAAAAAAACAAAAAAAACAAAAACCAAAAAAAACCCCACCAGCCCCAGAAAAATTCTACCAAATCTTTATCAAAGAGGTCATCTCCGTGCTACTTAAAATGGTGTTGAAAAAAAATGAAATCTTGCCATTTGCAACAATGTGGATGGAACTAGAATGTATTATGGTAAGCAAAATAAGTCAGAGAAAGACAAATATCATATGATTTTACTCATATGTGGAATTTAAGAAACAAAACAGATGAGAGAGAAGGAAAGAGAAGGAAAAATAAGATGAAAACAGAGAGGGAGGCAAATTCTAAGAGACTCTGAAATACAGAGAACAAACTGAGGGTTGCTAGAAAGGTGTTGGGTGGGGGGATGGGCTAAATGGGGGATGGGCATTAAGAAGGGCACTTGCTGGGAGGAACACTGGGTGTTATATGTAAATAATGAATCACTAAATTCTGTTCCTGAAACATTATTACACTATATGTTAACTAACTTGGATTTAAATCAAAAATAAGTAAAATAAAATGTTGAAGATATAGAAAAAAGGTCAACTTCTAAATTTTTTTAAAGACAAATATCTATCAACACTTATACAGATTATACAAAAAGGAAAACCAAAAATTGATATCACATATGGGTATTCAGGCAAAATTCTTTTAAAAACATGAATACATAGGGGCGCCTGGGTGGCTCAGTCAGTTAAGCATCTGACTTCAGCTCAGGTCATGATCTCACAGTTTGTGAGTTCGAGCCCCACGTCGGGCTCTGTGTTGACAGCTCAGAGCCTGGAGCCTGATTCAGTTTCTCTGTCTCCCCCTCTCTCTGCCCCTCCCCTGCTCATGCTCTGTCTCTCTCTGTTTCTCAATAATAAATAAACGTTAAAAAAAATTTTTTTAAACATGAATAAATAGATTCCCACACACATTAAAAAATAATATATCACATTTGCAACTACTTGGATGGAACTGGAGGGTATTATGCTAAGCGAAATTAGTCAGTCAGAGAAAGACAAATATCATGACTCCACTCGTATGAGGACTTTAAGACACAGAACAGATGAACATAAGGGAAGGAAAACAAAAATAATATAAAAACAGGGAGCGGGACAAAACAGAAGAGACTCTTAAATATGGAGAGCACACAGAGGGTTGCTGGAGGGGGTGTGGGAGGGGGAATGGGCTAAATGGGGAAGGGGCATTAAGGAATCTACTCCTGAAATCATTGTTGCACTATATGCTAACTAATTTGGATGTAAATTAAAAAAATAAAATTAAACAAAAATTTAAAAAGATAATATATCACTACAAAGTGGAGTTTATTCCAAAAATGTAAGAATGCTTCAATATTAGAAAATCTGTAAATAATATAGAAATATAACATTAAAAATCTAAACAATATGTATTAACATATCAAAGAAAAAATCAGGATTGTTTCTGTAGGTGCCTAAAAGGCACTTCACAAAATTTAACACCTATTCCTGATAAAACCAATCAATAGAATAGGAATCATAGATACTTCTGTAGTATAATTACACGTACATGTGTATAATCTCTGAAACCTGCTTCTTGATGGGAAAACAGCAGGGGCATTTCCGCTAAAGGGAGGGAAAAGATCAGGATGCCCAACATAACAAATACAATTTAACTTGGTTTTAGTATGAGCCAAAAAAAATTCGATGAGAAGGAATTTAGATGCATCAGAATTAGGAAGAATGAAGGCAAACTTTTGAAACTGAATATCCGGAAAAGTCAGAAAAATGGGAAAACTAATACAGGCAAATGAATGTAGTAAAACAACAGGATCTCAAATAAATACCTAGAAATCAATAGAGCTCTGTGTATATAAAGGTTAGATGACTTAATGAAAGAGAAGCCCCCACTAAAATCACAGCAAAGAAAATGAGACACCTTGTTATAAACTTAACAAGAAACGTAATATTAACTGAGGACAATTTTTAAATATCCCTGAAATACCCCAAATTAGATTTGCATAAGTGGAAAAACTTACAATGTTAGCTAAGAATACTCAGTATCAGAAAATATCAATTCTTCTTTATTTATTTTATAAATTTAACCCAATCCCAGTAAAAATACTGACATTTTTTTATGCAGCTACCCAAATTTTGAACTTCCTAGACAAGTAAGCAAGCAAAGATAGACAAAAAAAAAAAAAAAAAAAAAAAAAAAAAAGACACCTTGAAAACTCAGTGTTGGGGATGGTGACATGGAGACATGCTGTGTCAGATGGCCTGACATTTGATAAACCCTCTATGTGAGTATTACATCAATGCGTGAATAGACAAACAGATTATAATGAAGAATTGACCCCACTGCACATGGAAATTGGGAGATAACAAAAATGGTGTTTCGTATCTTTAGAGAAAAGTTGACTTTTCTTTCTTTTTTTAACGTTTATTCATTCTTTGAGAGACAGAGAGACAAAGCATGAGTGGGGGAGAGGCAGAGAGAGACAGAGGGAGACATAGAATCCGAAGCGGACTCCAGGCTCTGAGCTGTCAGCACAGCGCCTGACATAAGGCTGGAACCATGAACCGTGAGATCGTGACCTAAGCCGAAGTCGGATGCTTAACCAACTGAGCCACCCAGGCACCCCGAAAAGTTGAACTTTTAAATTAACGGTGTTGAGACATTTGGAAAAGGATACAATTAGACCTGTACCTCATTCCGTATACCAGGATAAACTCAAACTTCATCAGAGACCTGAATGTAGAAATCTAAAGCATTCAACTCCTGAAAGCAAGCACAGATGGATCCTTAACGAACTGGAAGTAGGGATACCTACCAACTGCAACTCAAAGTCAATAAGCAATTAGGATAATTAGGTTCAATTTCATAAAAAAAAGTAATTAAAAAAACTTGACACGATTAAAATCACCATAAGCAAAGTAAAAAAATAAATAAGTTGCAATTTACACAAAAGGTTATCATCACTAAAATATAAACAGCTACTAAAATTGACGGGGGAAAGATTAATAACCCAGTAGAAAAATGGGAAAAATATATGACAAGTAATTCACAGACAGAATAATTGTAAATGGCCTTTAAACATATGAAAAATCATCAATCTCAGTGTAAATAAGAGAAGTACAAATTAAATTATATCGCCGTTTCTTATGGGTCAATTTGATGAAAATTTAGAAGTGTAGGAATGGAAAATTTTGGTGAGGCTCTGGGGTAACTCATACATTTTGGGGAAACGCAGTGTCATGCAACCCAAAATGCAGGGGCATTTCGTAATATCTAGAAAAATTATATATGCATATATCCTTTCTCAGCAACCTCACTTCTAGGAGTCTAGCCTAAAAATACAGTGCAAAAATATGAGATGACTTATACTCAAGATGATTCACTGTGGCATTTTTTATAGTAGCAAAAGATTGAAATCAACCCCAGTGTTCATCAGTTGGAGATCAGTTGAATATACCGGGATGCATATATACAATGTAATTCTGTGGAGCTATAAAAAAAAAAATAGTGAAAGTCTTCATAGACTCACGTGGCTTGAGAACCAGAATATGTTTTCAAGGGAAAATAGTTCAGTACAGAAAAAAATATATAGGACATGCTACCTTTTGTGTATGGAAAGGGGTTAAATGTATAAATGCAAATGTAAATCAGTATATTTGAAAATACTTACTAGAGAATTAACTAACAATGAATAAAAATTATTGCTCCTAAGAGAAGGAAGCAATATGTTGGAAGCAGTATGATGGGGACAGTGACAGAAAAGTGGCTTCTTTCAATGAAATTGGTTATATGGTTTTGTCTTTGGAATCGTGTAATAATGTTTTACATATCCAAAATTTAAATACAGTCAAAAGAAAAGAAAAGAAAAGAAAAGAAAAGAAAAGAAAAGAAAAGAAAGAAGCAATTCCTAAAGATTGAAAAAACTATAAACATCTGTTACTGACAGGGACACAGAAAGAGTATTTTCTCACACATTGGTGGTGTGAATTAA
Organism: Panthera pardus; assembly: GCF_024362965.1. Taxonomy (NCBI): domain Eukaryota; kingdom Metazoa; phylum Chordata; class Mammalia; order Carnivora; family Felidae; genus Panthera; species Panthera pardus. The sequence continues at coordinate 16,157,457 of NW_026526655.1, forward strand.
AATATTATTTTGAAAACTACCTGCCTAGCAATATCTATTATAATAATGTGTGTGTGTGTGTGTGTGTGTTCACCTAACAACTCCACTCCTGGAAACCCTTACCAGAGAAGTAACACATGTATATTGGCATTTATGGTAGCAAAAGTCTGGGGGTGATGTCTTATTTTTATGGGAATGATAGACAAAATCGTCATGGATCTACACCATGGAATATTATACAGTATTCAAAAGAATGAATCAGAACTGAGAATGACAGGATACAGAAAAGTGTGAATAACATAATCTTATTTTTATAAAGTAAGCAATGAAGAAAAACCCTATAGATGAGAGAGAGAGAGAGAGAGAGAGAGAGAGAGAGAGAGAGAGACAGAGAGAGATTATATGATTATGAGAAAGATAGGTAAGACTGCAGAGAAATGGAAATTACCTGTATGGTTGGGGCAAATTCCTGAAAGAATGGGAGCACCAAGCAAAAAAATGGGGGCAACGGACTGCTTTAAAATGGGTGACAAAATACAAAGTTTGTTTGCATTTGCACACTTTGATTGCATTTTGTTTTTTTATGAAATTATATACATGTTTGTATGTGATAAAGTAGGCCCACATTTAAGAAAAGGAATGCAGTTATAAGCTTAGATATGGTATGCATAATTAATATTGACCCAAGCCTTTGAAAAGAAGTACAAAGTATGAGGGAAAAGCAAAAAAGAAAAAGGGATCAGGACTGGAAGACTGTGGAGGAAAAAGAGCCCAGGAAGAGCATGCAAGGTAAGGCTCGTGGAACAAATGCATCAGAGGCCAAATAGGAGCCTCAGGTTACAGGGCATGGCCTGGAGAGACTATTGCTAGCATTCTGCTCAGTGGTATCTTCTTCAGCAAAGACTTTCCTCTTTACTCAAGCAGAAATGGTTGCATTCTTCCTAATAACGCCTGTGATCTAGTGTGTTTCTGCAAACATCTCAGTGTTGTAATTATGTGGGCTTTCTCTCCTTTGATCTCCTTGTTGGCCTCCATGCCAATGCCTGGCACAAGGAAGGTATTATACCAGTATTTACCCAATGAATTGTTTAAGTCAAATGGATAAGGTTAGAACCTAGATCTTCTTTCTTTCTCTGTGGTTATTCTGCTGCCCTGAAAGTAATTTATGTCACAAAGTGGAGGTTCTATCTGAAGTTTCTGAAGTACGTATTTGCAGTAGCCCAAAAGAGCAAGGGTTCTGTCCTGGGAAGTAAAGAATGGAAATAAGCAGGAAAGAGAAAAGTGTGAGACCAGCTTCCTTTCCAGTTCTTCAGTCTGTGTGGCTGGAAAGCTCTGTATATAAATAAACAGAGAATGGTTTAGTAGAATAACTAAACGGTCTCCTCCAATTTGGGCAGCTAAGCCTGGGAAAAGGCCTAGGATGTATTCTCTTTGGTCGTGGCATTTGCAAGCTCAGAAAGGGCAAGTTTACGGAACTGGGACAAAGGTGGTCTCTTCCACCCTAGCGTCCTGGGAAGTGACCTGTGCTGGGGATCACCTTGACCTCTGCTGGGGATCACCTCCACTCTGTGGAGAGAAAGACCTGGGCTCTGGGGAGCTGAAAGCTCCTTTCTGCTCCCCATCTTTTCCCTTTGCTTTCTTCCCCCGTTCTCTGGGTAAATCACACTTCCATGCTCCACAGCCTAAGAACACACGCCTAGCACCGAGCAAAGCGTTTCCATCGCCACAGTATTATTCTCCTCATTCCTTGTTGAAACCACAAGCTTTGGGGCTTGAATTGCCTACGTGTGGTCTTAATTCATTCTAAAAATACTAAATCTATGGAACACTTTGAGTTGTAGGAGCAGCGTGATAAAATGTGTGCCTTTCCATTTCAGGGGTCTATGTGCATAAATATCTCTTAAGCAATAAAATATTATAGCTTCGTACTTTTCAAATGGTAAGTTCCCTACGTGAAGTTGAAAGCCGAAGAAAAACGTTATGTTTTAACAATACCGTATTACTTACTTAACCATTCTAATTACTCCATCCACATATGATTGCAGTGTATGGATTTCTTGCCTGCATATTTCTTTTCTTATGCATGTAGTTTTGAAAACAGTTAGACATCTCTGACCCTCAAAGTAGAATATTGATGACGGTAGCCCTATGGAAGAACCATCTCAGAATAAACCATATGTAGAGAAACAGAAACAATAAGATGTATATAAATCATCAGGATTTTGATTATGATTATATCTGTTTATCTATAGAGAGATTTTGTACATATATGTATTCACACACACAGACACACACACACACACACACACACACACACACACACACACAGAAGGAGGAGGGGCAGGAGCAGGAGAAGAAGGAGAAGAAGGAGTTATCTCACATGGTTATGGAAGCTGAAAAGTCCCGAGATCTGCCATGCACATACTGGAGATATAGGGGAGCCAGGGCTGTGGTTCCAGTCTGGGTCCAAAGGCCTGAGAACTTTGAGAGCTGTTGATGTAAGTTATGGTAACTTGAAGGCAGGAGAAGAATGATGTCCCAGCTCAATTATTCAGGCAGACAAAATTCCCTCTTATGCAGTCTTTTCTTTCCATTCGGGCCCTCACCTGACTGGGTGATACCCATCAACACTGGAGAGGACATCTGCTTTGTTCAGCCTACCAACTGAAATGTTAATCTCACCCAGAAACAGACTCATAGACATACTCAGAATATATATTTATTTATTTTGAGTAGGGGGACGAGCTGGGGAGGGGCAGAAAGAGAGGGGGACAGAGAATCTGAAGCAGGCTCTGCACTGACAGCAGAGGTCCTGACGCGGGGCTCGAACTCACAAACCGTAAGATCATGACCTGAGCCAAAGTCAGACGCTTAACCAACTGAGCCACCCAGGTGCCCAGACACACCCAGAATAATACATGATCAAATGTCTGGACACCCTGTGGCCCAGTCGAGTTAACACATAAAATTAACCATCACACCATATGAACCACAGCACACTCTTGAAAAATATCCCTTGCAGGCACAGTTACAGCATTAAAGGTATTTGACTTTCCTTGAATAACACTCATATAGTACATTACATCTTGCAGATATGGGCCAAAAAGCCACTCTTATGACTTGAGAATGCCATGAACAACCAATTGTGCATTATAGGTACAATTTATTTCGTCTGTTGTTGAAGTTGTAGCTCAACATAAATCTTAATTTGGCACATTTTGGTGATGTTCTAGTTCCTATTATTAGATAGATCAGTTGCCCTTATTTAGAAATGTTTTATGTAATAATTTTCTAAAATAGTTTTTAATAAATTATCTGTCTGACAGTTTTTTTTCTCACCAAGATAATTAATTTTATATTTTCTCCCCATCATTAAGTATTTTAAATACGCAAGTCTGTTGGCATTTAGTACTGTCTATTACAGAGGTGCCAAAAAAGCCTGCAGAATCTTGTTTTCAGAGATTTTGTTCACAAGCTTCCTTAATAGGGTATAATTTGCATAAAATAAGCTTAAATTGATTACATATTTCTGATAAGATTTGCTATTTCACAAGACTGGAGTTGAGAGAAGGCATATGTGTGTCACCACTGGCTGGTTTTCCTCCCTCTGGGAAGATGGCTGTCTGCCACTCTGAGCCCAAAACAATGTCCTGAAGTCACGAAATAGTGTTTCCACGTCCTTTTTAACTGTGGTGATGCATTCCATGACTCTTCAACGTGTACATACCTGATTAGCAAGCTTCAACCAAATAAAGATAAGCAAAAGGAAAACAGAGAAAAGAAAAGGAAAAACCTTTTATAAATGGCTCTCCACACCCTGAGCTTCTCCATAGTGGCACTAGAAGGGCACAAGATATGAGCTTGAGGAATATTCGTTTGGAACCTGGGGGGCAAGTCACAATGGAAGTTGTTCATTCAGCACCCGAGAGTCAGTTCAAAGTTCTAAAGCCCATAAAAGCTTAAATGTATTTCCCCTGCCTGCTCAGAAAAGCATAAACATTCCCTCCTTCGCAACAATGATCATTCGACAAATATTTATTAGACTCTTGACTTACAGAGGTAAAAGGAAAAAAAAAAAAAAACCCTGCTTCTGCACTCTTGGAGAATGCGGTATAATAAGGAAGACACACATTAACTAAATAATCACGCAGTGAATGTAAGATTACAAACTGAGGCAGCCTGGGAAAAGAAAGAGTTACGAACTGGCCGAAGCCCACTTGATAGTTTGCAATGATATGGTTATTTTACAGCAGATCAAGGTAGGCTCTGAAAATTACGTGGAATTCTGCCACATCAGTGGCGATCGGTAAGCTGGCATCCAAAGAGAACAAAATTAAAGCATTTTGACAAACTGGTCTGTAAGCTTGATACAGTTCCAGCCTTCAGCCCTCAAATGTCGGTGCCTGGAAGTCTTGTTGAGATCCAGAAGGCCTGGGGTCTGCAAGTCTGCATTTCCAACCAGCTCTTGGGTGGGGCTGATGATGTTGTCCCCAGATGGCACACTGAGCAGCAAGGCTTTAGGTGTGCTAATTTAAACCTTCGCTCGGGGACGCCTGGGTGGCTCAGTCCATTGAGTGTCTGACTCTTGATTTCGGCTCAGCTCCTGATCTCGAGGGTTTGTGAGTTCGAGCCCCCCACTGAGCTCTGAGCTGACAGTGCAGAGCCTGCTTGAGATTCTCTCTCTCTCTCTCTCTCTCTCTCTCTTTCTCTCTCAACATAAGTAAATAAAACTTTAAAAAACATTAAAACTTCACTTCAGATTAATGTGACAACACTCCAGCAGCAAGATTCAGGCATCACCGTGCTCTGTTGAACCCAAACCCAGATGGCCCCTTAAAACTAAGTCACCCTTCTGAAGGGTTTATGCCCCTACACTTGCTCAATTCTTTGCCCTTTTGCTGCAGAGGCAAGAGACGGTGCAGAAGATTTCTAGCCAATCCACATTTTTGAAATGCCAGTCATCAAGTCAATGAAAATTATTTTTTTTTTTATTTTTATTTTTAAAAATTTTTTTTTTTTTAACGTTTATTTATTTTTGAGACAGAGAGAGACAGAGCATGAACGGGGGAGGGGCAGAGAGAGAGGGAGACACAGAACTGGAAGCAGGCTCCAGGCTCTGAGCCATCAGCCCAGAGCCTGACGCGGGGCTCAAACTCACGGACCGCGAGATCGTGACCTGGCTGAAGTCGGACGCTTAACCGACTGCGCCACCCAGGCGCCCCGAAAATTATTTTTAAAGATGCAATTTACTCAGTGTTAAACCATCTTGTGGACTAAGAGACACTTGAAGTCTTTGTGTAGCTGTCCCTGGAGTATATAGATTTTGTTGTTCTTGTTGTTGTTCTTGTTGGAGCTTTTAGATGCTAACGAACCAAACCGGAGTGTGCATTTTAGATTAAAGTCCTTCAACTATGAATTAAACACCCTCAAGATAGAGATCAAGACGCACACAGTGTATGCGGAAGCACTTATAAGTAATTTATGGGCAACATAAATGCTCTATAATCTGGGTTCTATGCATGCCTAGATTAAAGAAGCATGGCCCAGCTAGGGCTGGCTTCTCTGGGGAAGGGCTGAAATGTACAGGATGAGGAGGGGCTACTTTGGAGGGGGGAGCACTCCAGGCCAAGGAAACAGCAGCATGCAAAGCTCCCTCCCATGACAAGAGAGAGGCCATGTCTTACAGCGTCCTGCCATCAGATGACTAGACAGGTCACAGCGAGTGTCCTCAGGTGGACAAAGGAACACGCCTTCGGTTCTTTCTCCCCTTGGGGCGTAGTCTTAGTCTTAGAGTAGTACTTGACAGCGACTGAGTCAAAATTCCTTCTGTGACGAAGCTGTAACACTGACCTTCCCCAAAACTCAGTCTTGTCTTCTGCCTAAACTGAGCGTGCCCCAGTTAGCACCTGAAAGGAGAATCCAGGCTTCTCCCGCTGCTACGGAAATGCCTGAGGCTTCCAGAAGGGAAATTCCATGAGTCAGCTAGGAAAACCAAGCTCTGTTCAAGGAGAAGCATCTGTTAGCAATACAGAACTTTGCATGTGGTTCCAGGCATGCTTTCATACCTCATTCAAAGTCACATGACTCCAGACTAAACCTGATGATAGATGACAGTTATTTTGATGTAGTCACAAAAACAATGCTGCATAATGGCACGAGCAGAGACTCAGGTTACAGTGAATGAATTTCTGATTTGGAGAAATGTGTAGTATATAAAATTTGTCCTTAAAGAGAGACTTGATTAGAATTCGATATTTTGCTTTTTCTAAGGGACATGATTCAAGTTAATACACAGTGTCATTACATAGAATGCACGTCTGTCCTTCATGCACGATGTCCCTCAGAATTCATGGTCAATATGGTGTGCTCTTTGAATTTTTTTTTTTTTTCTTGGACTCAGAGTTTTTTCCTCCCTTATCCCATCCTACTAGAGATGAGCACATGATGTATCCAGAAAAGGAAGGGGCAGGAACAAGGACACAGATCAGCTTTGGTGGAGGAGTTAGAGATTTTGTTTGCTGGTAAAACTAATGAGCTTGTTTGGGGATGGAGATTCATCATCCTCAGAATTCTATTTTAACCTCAAAAGGCAACGCCACACAGCAGGTATGTCCAATTTTGCCGTGACTGTGTGCGGATGTATTGGTTTAGGCGATAGGCTCGTTAGTAATAAAGAGAAAATTCTGCTAGTTCACCTGCTACTTCAACTGCTCGGCTTTGGATTCCGTTTGTATCTCGTGGCGTAAAATCCATGCAGGTGTAATTTATTACCTGTCCCATCACCTTCTGATTCCACTTCGATACCTCCATGGTCTCTCCCGGGCTCTTTCAGAACTGGCACAGGCTAGAAATAGAAGTGGCTTCAAAAAACGTGTAGATAAACTCACGGATGGGCCGTGTAATTAATTATTAAGGGAGGCTGCATGGTGTGTGTTACCTCCCTGGCCTTTTTATGGTTGGGATCGGAGGCAGTAAACACGTTCTCCTGCCTAATTCCTAGCAGGGACAAAAAGGAGAACTGCGTGGACTGACCTGACGGATGAACATTTTGATGACCTTTTCAATCGCCTTCTGTTTTTACGAAAGGGAGCAAACGCATAATATCTCGGGTAGATTTGCTTAAACCGTTCAGACCAAGTCTGCCAGGAGGACTGGCCTATAATAACTGAGCGAGGCAGGATCTGATCTTGAAAGGCAGGGCTTGCCCACGCTGAAGTGCAAATATGGCTTGAGTCAAAATGTAATTGTGCAGTATTGAAATGATTTGCTAGTTATGCAACTCTTTTTACCGTCATAAACTTAAAAAGTAATTGTGAGGCTGTCTGATGGGTGCACGGGAGTTCATTATCCCCCTCTACTTTTATATATGTTTGACATTTTCCATAATAAAAATTTTAAAGTAATTGTTAGTGATGTCATGATTGAATAAAGGAGCTATAAACGTGCATGTTTGGCCTGGACAATTTGTAGCTAATCCGGTATCATTTAGCCATGTTTAGCACTTGACCGCTCAGTGGGCCACGGGCCAACATAGATTTGGAATGCAGGCATTTCAGTTTCCGGGGCTATCCTTCACCAGGATAGGGCGGCATGGGGCAGTTTCCCCAGGCAGCCCAGAATGGGTTACTGCCTCGCTCAGGGAAAACTTGAGAGGCAGGCTGTGTCGTTGGGCCACCCAGGGTGGGCACAGCCAAATCTCTGCTAGGGCTCAGTTTGGAAGTGATGAGCCTGGGTGGCATTAAGGAGAAATAGGAGAGAAAGGGCTGAGAATGAGCAGACAGGTGAGAGATTAGGTCAAAGTAAACAAAGACCACAGGCTGATCCCCGACTCTCCCTCCCATACTGGAGCTTAGTACCGCATTGTACTGAAATTTCTCATCCTGTGGGAGGCACTTCGTGAAATCAAGACCTACCTGCTCAACTCCACTGAGTCCTAAAGGAATCTGCTCCCTTTAGAATCTCAGATTTGGAGAGACGTCAATCATTCTTCTGGCCTGATCATCACTGAGGACTTCACAGAGGTGGTCAGTGAGAAAATTAAAAAAATAAAAGTTTTTTTGTAATGTTTATTCTTGAGAGAGAGAGACAGTGCCCGAGCAGGGGAGGGCAGAGAGAGGGGGAGACACAGAATCTGAAGCAGGCTCCGGGGTCTGAGCTGTCAGCACAGAGCCAGACATGGGGCTTGAACTCACAAACTAGGAGATCATGACCTGAGCCGAAGTCGAATGCTTAACTGACTGAGCCACCCAGGCATCCCTTTTGAATGAATAAGTAAATTATCTTTTTTAAAAGTTTATTCATTTATTTTGAGAGAGAGAGAGTGACAGAGCAGGGGCGGGGAGAGAGAGAGAGAGAGAGAGAGAGAGAGAGAGAGAGAATCCCAAGCAGGCTCCTTGCTCTCAGCATGGAGCCCTATGTGGGGCTTGATCTCACGAACCATGAGATCATGACCTGAGCCGAAATCAACAGTCAGACGCTTAACTGATGGGGCCACCCAGGTTCCCCTGAATGAATAAGTAAATAGAACCTAGTTCTTCTGAAAGCTCAGCACAAATCCAAGACATTAGATGCAAAAGAAGAGTTCTTACTTTTGATTATTGTTCTCCCTCCAATGCTCGATGTTAGCCTGTCTCTCTCGTGTCAGAAATGGAGATTTATTTCAGGTTTTGGCAGGTCATACTGACAAGCGCTGAAAAATGCCTGCTTCTGATATTTCTGAAGGCTCTTTAGAACTTGACTCTTTGATCATACGTATGTTTATCATCCCAGTTTCCAGTCTCCATTTACTATTTCGTGGTTGTAGGCAAAGTAATAAGCCCGGGAGATATAATTTTTTTTAATGTTTGTTTATTTCTGAGACAGAGGGAGACAGGGCGCAAGTGGGGGAAGGGCAGAGAGAGAGGGAGACACAGAATCCCAAGCGGGCTCCAGGCTCTGAGCTGTCAGCATAGAGCCTGACTCAGGGCTCGAACCCATGAACCGTGAGATGATGACCTGAGCCGAAGTCGGACGCTCAACTGACAGAGCCACCCGGGCACCCCAAGTTTTCATAACTTAATCTGGGTGAAACCAGAGAGGATACAAACTCATCTGCGTGGAACGGCGTGATGCCCCGAAGCGAGGAAAGAAGCCTCACACACATCTCCAGACTGTCCGTATCTTCCTGGGCCTTCCTGGATTTTCTGGTCCCAGAAATATCACAATGGGGCTGTGTACAATTTCTGCATTCCATTGGTTTAAATTTTCTGCGCCTTTCTTATACAATTTCCTTCTAGAGTGAGTTGTATCCTTCCAAACCAGAAACATGTTTGGCAAGCTGCAAATTCAGGCAGACAATTTTGTCTGGAGTACTGGATCTATTCCTACAGTGGTATTTATCCAGAATCGTCTCTGTACTTGCACTGCCAATCTTTTCCAGCTGTAACAGCCAGAGCAGTTGCCTCGTCTTCAGCAAAGAGACCCTGTTGTTAAATCATTAGATGTTAGGTTTGGAAGGCTAGAACCATTCATTGGGGCAATTTTCCTCATTAAGGCAATTTTACTGGCTTCCCTTTCAAGCAAGGACCAGAAATAGGAATGCTATCCACTCTAATTTGATAAAGCCACTCACTTTCACTTTCTTGGGCAGTGAGTTTTGGGTGCTTTTCAGTGTTCCCCCTTTTTAGTAACCTCATCATCTTCCTCAGTTTGGCTTTCAGTAAATTCTTGGATTTGGAGGAAAGGGCATTCAGCTGATACAAGAAAATAACAAACACCTTTGTATTTTTTGGATCTTAGCTTTGAAGCAACAATAAAGGCAGGTGTTTTCAGTTCACAGTCACAGCAATTGGTCGCAGCTGGTGACCCTAGCTTCCTTCTGGCCTTGATAATCATCTCTTTGTAGTCACCTGGAGCACCAGGCGATAGAAATAATACTAATAATTGCAACCATTTACTTATTTCATACTGCAAGCCAGGAAGCATGGGAGGCACTTTACATATATTCTTTTTCTCAATTCTTGCCGTCAAATTGGAGAGTATTATCATGACTTTACACACCAGGAAACTGAGGCACAGAGAAATTAAGAAAATTGCTCAAGGTCATATAGCTTCACTTTGTCTCATGCATCTAAGGTATATAGATATCATGTATACAGGTGGTACTCAATACCTATTTGTTCAGAGACAGCTTCTGCAGCTTTGAGCCCCTCTGTAGGGACAGAGTCAATACAGTTGGGGGTGGACTAAGCCCATGGGAGAGAATTAACGGGGATACGAAGTGGAAAGAACAAGACCAAGACGAGAAGTTCAGATGCTTTTCGGGTCCCAGCTCTTGCCATTCCTAGGGCTGTATTCACCCGATTCCCTTTTACTTCTTGAGGTTCATCCTACTGTAAGTTAAAAAAAAAAACCCTGCTTTTCACTTCCTTCCTTCCCTCAGAAATTTGCGGTTTTTCCATTTAGTCCAGGATATAACTGAAAATACATGACGCTGAGGATTTACTTCAAAATAATATTAGGATGGTGTAGTGGATGAGGATGTGGGTAGGGTGGGACTGGCCATGAGTCGATGTGTTTTTGAGGATGTGTGATGGGTACATGAGGGTTTATTATACTATCTTGTTTAGTTTTGCGTGTTCTAAATTCTTCATAATAGAAGTTTAAACAAACTGCAGCAGCACTAACAATAAAAACCACAGACTTACGGTCCCCAAAAGATGGATATGACCTAACATTTCCTAACCAATGGAAAGCCTTTCTCCATTGCTTGGAAGCTTGGAAGAGGAGCCAGCAAGCGAGGAGGGCTCGAAAGAACTCGGTTGATGATAGCCTGGTTCCCTTTCTGGGTTGAAATCTGGAAAGAGTAGAGAATGTGAACGGAAGCCTTTCAAAGTGAGCATTTGGTGCTTTTCCATTTTTCCCTTCACACATACCCCCTCAATGGGGTCTTGAGCAGTGCAGTAATGCGGCTTTGGGAGGCACCTTCTCATTCATTAATTCATCCATCCATTCATTCACTCATTCAGGTAATGTGATCTGATTCAGGAAACAGAAAAGCCTTGCTAATGCAATGTCTGGCATATAGGTGGTACTCAATAAATATTTGTTGAGTTAATGAATGGATGAAGGGAGATGCTATAAAGAAACACCTTTAATTATGGAACTCTTTTGACATTACATCAATATTCAATCTTCTGCATTTAGAAACTGCCAGAGCCTGCTACAAATTCTATTTTGAAGGCCGCAATAACTTGGCCAGGAAAACATTTCTGCTGAAATTTTGCATAGACATCCACAGCTTGAGATTTGTTCGAAGTGACAAGAGTTTGAAACCCCTAAATCAAGTTTTCTGGCTTTGAGTGACAAGGATGTCAAAAAGATGGAAATTAATCTTTCAAAATATGGTTTTTGCTTGTTGAACTGAAAACCTTCTATTTTCTTCTGGGTAGAGAAGCTCTTTCAATACGATGAATTCGTGATGTAGATTTAATTGCCGTAGTAATTTCAATAGCGTTTAATTTTTAAAGGCAGTAACAAGCTTCTGTTATATTTAATTGATGAGAATCTAGATTGACTAGTATATATATATTTTTGAGATTAGATATGGAGACTACCCAATGTTTATCAATGTCTCCATTTATAGTGTTCATTCAAACCACAGCTATTTATTGAGTACAAGGTACTGTGTGCTGCATAAAAGAATGAGAAGGTATGGCTTATACCTTCAAGGAATTAATAAGCTAATAGGGGAGAGAAGCTGTATAATTTTGGGCTTTTTTATAGGCAAGTTGGTTGCTTTAAAAATAAAGAAAGAAATTGTCATAAATTATGTGCTGCCGTCTGGCATGAACCATGCTGTTCCAGCACATTCTATCCACCAAGCAGCATTCCTGCAGGGCAATGCATGATGATAATTCTTCATCCCACTGCTTTTATTTGTCTTCAAACATGTGAAAGTAAACATAACTGGAGCTAAGAAAAACTGAGAAGTCTGAAAAGTTTGCGTAACTTTGGTGGCCCAGACACGTCTAGTGGTCAGAAAACACTCTTCCCTTTTTTTTTTTAATAGACTATTTTGAGAACAGTTTTAAATTTACAGAAAAATTGCTGTGGCTATATAACATGTTTATGTAATTAATGAACCAATAGCGATCATTAGCTAACATCCATACTTTATTCAGATTTCCTTAGTTCTAGCATGGTCTCCTTTTCGCCTAATAAGGATAACCTGAAACTGAGAGACAACAGAAGGAAATAATACGGAAAAAAAATAAGATTTTACTGGCTACTGTGTAACTAGAATCCATAGACCAACACCTTTCATGGGGACAGCTATGGGATCATTTTGCCTGTGGTTTCTGCACCTGCCTCCATTTTGAGAGGGCCATTTGACTCCTTTCCAAGCCTTAGCCTGAAATGATCAGAAGGGCTCATTAAGATAGTTTCCCTAAAATAGGGAGTAATTTGTCATCAAAGTTGAATTCAAGTCTACTCTTCAAGAGAAACAGAAACATCATCGTAAAATGATTTCACTGACTTAGCGCACACTTAGCCATCAGATTAAAACCAATATGGATATAGATTACATTTACCTTTATTATTCCGGGCCCCTCTTTGATGTCTTTCCCCTCTGTGTGCTGACTCAGTTGGGACATTTCAGGGTTCTGAAACTCCCTCCCAACCCAAGAACATAAGAAATGTACGAGAAAGTGAAAATGACCTTCATGGGACACACCCTCCACACTAGGTATCGACTCTGCCTTGGCCGCACCAAGTTATGTTGGCCCTGTTAGAATCCTGTGTTGGCTAGAGATTGCTTTCTCCACTTTTGTGGTAAAACCGTGTAGAGATGAAAGGTATCCGCTGGGGGAAACCAGAATTGGCCCCTGAGCAAACTAACACGAAAACACCAATTCCATCTTCCTGTGAATGCCTTAGAGTGCTTTGTAAGTAGTTACTTGTCTTTGGGCCCCTCGTGGATCTTTGTCTGAACTTTGAATCATTTTTCTTGGTCAGAAGATCTATGGATCCCAAGTTAGGACCTTTTTGTTAAGCCTGTCCTGAACCCATGTGTGATTTCTATTCTAATTTTTTTTTTTTTTTTTTTTTTTGCCCTGAGACACTTAGAAGCGTTTATGGCTTGCTGGATCATTTGTTCTTATTTCAATTAGAATTTATTCATATGCTACTCATTTTCTGACATCTCATTTTGACATCACCCGAATTATGTTTAAATCTGAAAATGGACTTTCAGACCAGACTGGGTTCTACTGATACAAAAGAGTCTATTGAAAACAGGGGAGAAAATATCACTGTGGACTGGAATTCGTCAGGAAAAATTTTTTTTTATTTAAAAAAAAAAAAATTTTTTTAACGTTTATTTATTTTTGAGACAGAGAGAGACAGAGCATGAACAGGGGAGGGGCAGAGAGAGAGGGAGACACAGAATCTGAAGCAGGCTCCAGGCTCCGAGCTGTCAGCACAGAGCCCGACGCGGGGCTCGAACTCACGGACCGTGAGATCATGACCTGAGCCGAAGTTGGACGCCTAACCGACCAAGCCACCCAGGCACCCCCATCAGGAAAATTTTAATGGGAGAGGCTTGAATAGGCCTTAGAAGCAGGGAAGGCAGGTCAGAGTCAGGGTAGCAAGGACACCAAAGTCATAGGTAGTGTGTGATATGGCAAATATTCTACTTGAAGCAACGGCGATATGGAGGGCAGAGGTGAGATGAAGTTCACAGAAGTAAAGTGGGACCGCTTACCTGAAGGTTGTTGGTTCTAGACTAGAGAGGATTGGACCTCATGCCCGGTCTAACACCTGAGTCTGACAAAGCGTTCTACATCTGAGAACTTGTCTTAATCCAACCAGGCTCATAGCAACTGCTTCGGGCTAGGTTGAGCTTGTTTTGTACCCCTGACTTCCATCTGAGAGGCAGGTGGAAACGTGGTGATTTTCCAGAACAGTTAGGTGACGGTGGGGAATGGGCAGAAATGTATAAATAAACCTGTGAGGATGGCTGAGCTGAGCCAGGGCCAAGTGGAATCCTCCCTCCCTGCAGAGGTGTCATCATTAGCAGCTCTGTGGCCTCGTGGGGACTTGGAAGTCCACATCAGTGCAGGGGAATGTGAGGTGTCATCTCCGTTTCTGTGTGACCTTCCCTGTATGTTTCCATATCTTTTGCCTTTCAAGAAATGTTATGGCGAACAAACTGTTGATTGCCAGGGGGGAGGTGGGTGGAGGCTAGGCAAAGTAGGGGAAGGGGATTAAGAGGTTCAGACTTTCAGTTCTAAAACAATTAAGTCAGGGAGGTGAAAAGTACAACATAGGGAATACAGTCAATAATTTTCTAATAATGTATGGTGACAGATGGTTACTACACTTACTGTGGTGAGCATTGAGTATAGAATTGCCAAATCAATATGTTGTACACTTGCAACTGCTATAACATCGTATGTTAATTACGCTCCGATAAAAATAATGGGAAATAAAAGAAATTTTATGTCCATCAGCACTGCTGAGTCAAAGTGCAGAGAAAACTAACACATGCTGACCATGTACCGGGTGCCTCACTCCATTATTTATTCTCATTTCTCACAATCAGTATAGTAGGGAAAGTGAGACATGGAGAGAAGGTAACATTTGAAACCAGTCTTACATGGTTCCCGGGCTCCTACTCCTTCTCACACCGTTTCTTACAATGAGCTTAAATATTCTCAACAGCAGGACATCATCATGAAGGGGATATTTCTGGAAGATTAATCTGGTAGCCAGCCGGGAGTGGACTGGAAAAGGGGGAGACTGGAAGGAAAGAGATTAGGTTAACATTTTATTTCAATAACATATGGGCTGTGTGAAAATGTTCTTCCATAGAAAGAGTAGTTTTTATAGACTTTTTTTTTTTAGAAATTGACAAGCTGATTCTAAAATTCATATGAAACACAAAAAATCTAAAATAACCAAAACAATTTTGAAACACAAAGTCAGAAGACTCACACCATATGAATTCTAGACTTACTATGAAACTATAGTAATTAAGACGTTGGCCTAAGTATAGACATATAGATGAAAAGAACAAAATGGAGTCTGGAAATGGCCAATTTACTCCTGACAAAGATGCCAAGGAAATTCAGTGACAAGAGTAGTCTTTTCCACAAATGATGAATGAAGCAATGATAACAATAATAAACCGAGGCCCTTAACTCACACCATATGCAAAAATTTACACAAAATGGATCATAGACCTAAAGGTAAAAACTGAAATGATACAATTTATGGAAAATGCATAGGAATAAAATCTTTGTGCCTTGGATTAGACAAATTTCCCTAGGACACAAAAAGCAAGAACTATAATGTTTATTTATTTTTGACAGAGAGAGAGAGAGAGACAGAGAGAGACAGAGAGAGACAGAGAGAGAGAGCATGAGTGGGGGAGGGGCAGAGAGAGGGAGACACAGAATCTGAAGCAGGCTCTAGGCTCTGAGCTGTCATCACAGAGCCCTATGCGGGGCTTGAACTCATGGACCGTGAGATCATGACCTGAGCGGAAGTCGGAGGCTTAACTGAGCCACCCAGGCTCCCCAAGCAAGAACTATAAAAAAAAAAAAAAATTGACAAGTTGTACTTTATCAAAATTTAAATTCTTTATTCTTCAAAAGACATGGTTAATGAAATGAAAAGTCAAGCCACAGACTAGGAGAAAACACTTGCAAAACACATATCTGAATGGAATCCAGAATATATGTAGCTTATAGAGTATATAGAAATCTTACAAGTTTTAAAATAAAAAGGCAGGAACTTGATAAAAAGTGTGCAAAAACTTAAGCAGTTTGCCAAAGATATATAAACATATGAAAAGACTCTCAATATAATTAGTCATTAGGAAAATTCAAATTAAAACCACAAATAGATATTGCTACACACCCACTAGAATAGCTGAAATTAAAAAAAAATCTGACAATACCAAGCATATAGCAGGGATACAGAGCAATTCCTAGATACTTACCCAAGATAAATGAAAGCATATGTCCACACATATGTCATATAAGGCTTTTTGCTAATAGCAAAAATTGGAAAAGATATATATCAGCTAATGAATGGATGAACAACTGTGATTCACTCCTATATAATATTCAACACTATTACATTCAGGGAAAGAAACCAGACATAAAAGAGTATATGTTGTATGATTCCATTTATATGAAATTACAGAAAATGTAAAAATAAAGTGACAGAAGGCAAAGCATTTTCTAGGCCAAGAACTAGGGGAGGAGATTGACGGTAAAGGGGCAGAGGCAACTTTTTGGAGTGGTAGCGGTTACATACGTGATTATACACATTTGTCAAAGTGTATAAAGTGCCTTTAAATAGGCACATTTATTATATGCAAATAATACATCAATAAATCTGATTTAAAAATAGTTTCATGCCTTAAAGAATTGGTAGATTTTTAAAATCTAAATAATAAACAATTATGTTGAGCAACTTACGTTCGAGTTGGCATTGGCCTTGGCTTGAGAAAGTTTATAGCTGAATCTAACACCCAATCAGAGTAACCACGAATGCCCTTTGGATTAACAATGCACTTTCTCTGGGTATAGTTGACATTTTCGATTTCCTTTTAATAAACCTACCTTTTGCATGTCTTTTACTATCGGACATTTAAGAGCCTTCTTAGAAACAGGCAGAGCATAAAATAAAATCTGAAACATGCATAGAGTCAAAAGGAGATGGGGACAAATTGAGATCAGCAATTGAGAGGATAGGACAAAACCGTATGCCCTTGACTAGATAGATAGATAGATAGATAGATAGATGTGCATAACTGGGCTTGTTTCTGATTCAGTTTGCCTCTTTGCTGATGGACAGGTCCAAGGTAGAACAAGCCAGTGTTGTGACAAGGCAACAGAAGGTCAGACCACTCATAACTGATTCCAACAGTAACTTCTTTATATGAAGGAAAACTGCTTAACTGTGTGTAATCTGGAAATTATAACTTAATAAAGACCGTCTTAACAAAAGTGCTTTATAAGGTCAGGCATTTCAAATGGGCTAAGATATATTTTTACCGTGTTGAGTGATATTATTCCTTTCACTATGTAAAGAGGTAGCTCCCCTACCGAGAAAGGTTCTTCAGAGGAACAGTACCTACAAAGTTTGCCTACTCTGGGAACTAGAATGTTCTCTGTATCCATCAAGGAGGATTTACCTGAGGTCCCTAATATGTATTGATATCTGGAAGGTTCTTTCTTTGGGAACTTGATAACCAAAGGATTTATTGAGAATGACCTGAGTCTACACTATGGAAGGAGAAAACAAGATTCAGTAACAAGTAAAAAAAAATTATTGCAAGAATTATGAAGGATATAAAAGAGGCTCTGAAATCAATTTCTAGTTCCTTCTCATTGTCGAACAAGTGATAATTTTAGCCAGTACGTTCTGGTCTTGAACAAAGACCTCTCCTCCCAGATTCCAAAGTTCTCCTTTTACAGCCAGCTTGTCCTTGTCCGATGCAGTCTGGGATGAACTGATATCATCTCATTATTAGCACTCTCTCATGGTTTTCAGATTATTCTATATCTCTGTTTACTTGATTGTGCAAAGCTTAAAAAAGACATTGCCACATGCCTTTGGAGGAGGCTTTTCTTGGGCTAATATGCTCGGTAAAATGCGGCTGCCCCTTTCCTGGGTTACTTAGCTAATGTACCTGTCTGTCTCTCTATTCTCAAAATTTCTCTTCTGCCACTTTACCTGCCATTCTGCTGCAGTGGGAAGGGTTATCATCTCTTCCAGGGCTGGGGAGATTGTCAGTCTTTCATTGGGCCCATCTCACATACCGATCGTTGCCATTAGTCATTGCCACGACACCTGCAAACACACCAATACATCCCAGCAGCAGGAGCTCAGGGGACTTACCACTTTCATCCCAGCATCCTAGAGACAATGTGGGAACAGCCCTCAACAGGAGGGTAGCAATTTTGCAAAGACCCTTCGGGCAGAAACTAACAAGCGTTGGAAAACCAAAAGGTGACCCTGCGGAGCAGACCATCCCGGCACTGCTTTCTCTCTAGATCTGAGATCATTCTTAGAGAAGTCACTGACCTGGGTAAGGCAAGACATACACCTTTGTCTTCGAAGCAGAACTATAACTACAGGGGGGAAGATCCTGCCAGTTTACGCCTACATCAAATAGTTCTTGGTCCAAGACAGTAGTTCTTGAGTTTTAGTATTCATCAGAGTCATCTGTATCATTTGCTAAAATACAGATGGTCCTGTATTGCTCTTATAAATTCAGATTCAGTAGGTGTTAAAGCCCGGGAATCTGATGTTTAATCATGTCCCCAAGGAAATTCTAAAGCAGGTCCTTTAGCCAATCCATTGAGAACCATGGAGTTCTTTAAGAGAAGAAGTGGGTCTGATAATAGTCAATGAAACTGAGAATCCTAGAAGACCAAAAGTCAAATCACAGGCTTCAGTTCTTGGTATATGAATTTATTGGTATAGGGTAATATCAACATCCAAGGTGTTAATTTAAAAAAATACACATTGCTGGACTCCATCCAGACCTCCTGGAAGCAGGACTTAGGAACCTGCTTTCAAATAAACATTCCCAGGGTTCTTAGGCATGTTGAGGTTTGAAGCTTCAGAAAGAGAGATCTTGCATTAACTAGTTTCACACTCATTTACGAGGAGTACCCACTGAAAGCAGGCTGATTAGAAAACACCATAGTATGGAAGCTTCTAGCAAATGTGGTAGTAGGCAGCAATGGCCTAATTAAAATTCATATCTCATCTCTTACTCCTAAAATTCAATTCCACTGCAACGGCAAAGAATTACCTCTGCATAATGAGAGGAACGGATGAGACTAACTTGAGTTTGAGATTTGCCTTGTGTGTGTGTGTGTGTGTGTGTGTGTGTGTGTGTGTGTGTGTTTCCCCTTTACCCTTTTGAGCGGAGTAAATAATGGCCATGTAGTAACCTCAATAGTTGCTCTTTTGGTAACAGCCCAGAGCCAAGAATGCACTGTTTTCTTTTTCTGCTTTGATATCTTAATGGAATGAATGTGATATTATTTATCAACTGTAAGCTTGATGGAATATATCATATAAATCATCTCAAATGTTATTTGCCACCTGCCTGCCTGGTCTGAAATGCATGCTGGCTTAATTAATCTAATTAGTCAATGCACAGATCAGGAGCACATTTACAGCTTCTCTGTCATCATAAATAAACTAGTTTTTGTTTTCATAGGCTAAATAATTCATTTTAAAGATGGATACTAGGAAGAATCGGGGAGAGCTGACCTCTATTAGAGTAGAACATGGAATAACGATGACAGGGTTTTCTTTCTGTTCTGTGTGCCCTCCATTAACCTTCTATTAAAATACTCCTTTGTGGGGGAGGCTAGGAGGAAGGAGGTGGCACGTGGCAGAGATGTCATGCCCTCCCACCTTGAGAGGCATACCTGCCATTTGCTAAGAATGAGCTGACCCATTTTAAGCCTCCTGATTGAAAGACGCATGGATTCTCAAGCACACGCATATGCACTGGAGAGCTGAGGACCACAGATGCTGTAAACCCAGGAGCCCACGCTGCTGGTTGAGGACAAATCCAAAAGGAGAGAAGGGAGTAGCAGGTGAGAAATGAGGGAAGCACAGTTAACAGGTTGGATGTTGCACAAGATCAATTGTTTCTTTTTACAGCCATAGCCACCTGGTACAGCCAGGTGCAGTCCCCGCGTTCAGGACACACTCTTACCTGAAGACAATGGAGTCACGCAACATGGAAGCTCTGAAAGAGACAGTACACGAGAGACAGTAGTGTAACGGTTAACCCCCCACGTCCATAGTTAAATCAATCTGAACTTGTAGTCTATCCTCTACTATTTCTATGCTACGTACCTTGAGACAATCTACTTAACTTTCCTGTGTTCTATTCGTCCTCAGTATAATGTAGATACCTGACAGGATTGTTTGACATACTAAGTGAGATCATTTGAGCACTTAGCACATGATCTGCTTCTAATATATTCGTGGGGCTCAGGGCAAGAGTATTGATCTCCTTCATCCCCAGAGCACTTCTTGTACTGCCCTCCTCCTCATTGCCACCCGGCCAACAGCCTCCCCTTGGCTTTCCCTTGGTCTCAGGAGGAAGAATATAGGGAAGAGGCCCATGTTGGAGCTGGAAGCAGGTTTAGCTCATTTGGGCAGAGAATTCCTACATCAAAGGGTGAGCAAGAAAGAAGGGGTGTGGTTATGTAGAGCTGAGCAGTGGGTTCTCCAGCTCCTCTCTTGGGTTAGCTCATTTTAGAAGCTTGGATCTGTCTAAAGGAAAAAAAAAAGAGTTGTCACAAAGCAATAGAACTGCAAATCACGAAGAGTGAGCATTAATATATGCAAACTAAAAAAAAAAAAAGTACCACCACCACCAACCAGAATCGTGTGCCGACTGTGACACATGAATCTCATGTTATTACAAATGCATGACAACTTTCCAGAAGAGGGTGGAGGGTAAAGGAGCTGACCTAACTAACTCTGGAAAACAGTATTTTGACTGGGAGCTGTCAGGAATCACACTGGTTGTTAGCTGGCAAGTGTGTTTCTTCTGGTGGTACAGATGAGCAATTCTAGAAATGTTCTACATGTGGACTGGGGTTGAACACATGAGTGAATGGATGATGATGGGTCGGGGGGAGCTGAGGTTTCTCAGTGTTGGAAAGGGAGGTTACAGATGTAGTTCTGAGATTAGAGACCAGCACATCAGCTTTTACTCAGGTTTCACTTAATATATACACAGATGGATAGATGCAGAAACAATTATAGGTGTGTGTGTGTGTGTGTGTGTGTGTGTGTGTGTGTGTGTGTTGCTAGACACACACATATTACCTGGTTCTATTACTTAAGAAGGCTTGGAAGCAACAGCACCTGGTAGCAATAGGCACATAGAGCATCAAGATCTTAATTCCAAAATTCTGTTCTCCAATAAATGGAACCAAATTTCTTTGGAGAAATGGTGATTCTAGGGCTGGGGCAAGGGAAACGTACAATGAACATGGAACACGCTGTAGTACCAAAAACTAAGGAAGTACTCACAAAATTAAAGAATGCGGTCATATTAAAGGGACACAGGAACCACTCGAAAGAGCTCCCATTGGCCAAAGCTGGACTTTGAACAACAAAATATATAACACAGTATTGGATTATAACCCAATGTACAAAATAAATATCCGTGAGTAAAAATACCAAGCCGTGTATAAATACACAAGTCCATAGTGCAATAGATAGATGATAGATGATAGACAGATAAATAGATAGTTAATAGATTAATAATAGAAAATAAATAATAGATGATTGGTAGATAGATGATAGATAGGTAGATAGATAGATAGATAGATAGATAGATAGATAGAATAAAGGAGAAAAGACAATTCTTCCTTATAGAAGAATTCAAGACAATGTATCTAGATGGTCCCCACTCTAATATGCCTAGAGGTGTAGTTAGCCAACCGCCCCCAGCCCCTCACTTTGAACTGGAGCAGGGAAATATGAGGGCCGTGACAGACCAGAGGAGATTTAAGAGACCTGGCCAATATATGAAATGGAATATCCCGGGTAGGAGCCTGGCACAGAAAAATAAAAGGGACACTAATGGAAAATCCAAATAAATCTGGAGTCTAGTTAATAGCAATAAATAAATAGTGTTGTTTCTTTTGACAGATGTACCATGGTGATGTAAAATGAACTGAAGGGTGTATAGGAACTCCATTACCTTTGCAGCTTTTCTGGAAACAAGCAGTTTTTTGAAAATAAGAAGCGTTTATACAAGGGGCACTCTTTCGTGCAGCATGCCTACTCCAGTTATATTCCATACATCGCTGAAGCAGATGGGAACCTAGCTAAGGAATGATTCGAGAACCCTGAATTAAATGTTAAGGTCGGCCCAGATTGCATTACTCTCTTCTCACACCTGTCCCCAACCAGGCCTTTCCTTTTTGCACGGGAAAAAGATTGCCCGAGAGCTTGAGGTTCAATCCGATATTGTAAATGGTAGACTGGCCTAACACCCTCTGAGCTCATTGTCTTCTAGCATTCACCGCAGCAGCCACACTTAGATAGTCTGGCAGAAGTTATTCAGCTTTCCTTGCAGCAAGAGAATCATCATTAACTATGGCACAGAATACAGATGTCTGGCTTCTAGAGAGTTGTTGAGTTTTTCATAGTGGGACTGTCCCAGAAAATCTGCCAACATTATTGCAGCTAGATGGTAGTCACGTTTCTCACAGCTAACCCCCAAATAAATAGAGATGATAGGCTTTGTACAAAATGTTTAAATACGATTCTTGAACTTTGTTACATTAACCTTTGTCAAGTGGCCACTGACTTCGCTACTCAGGACTCTGATGACTTCTTACTGTGTGACACAAGTCATCTAGGTTTTAGGCAGGGAAGTTTCTAGAAATCTAATCTCAACAAAAAGACAATGTGCGGAGTTTCTAGACCTCTCCCTCCTATGTCCTGAGGTAATTCTGTGTCGGCAAGGTTCACAGGCCCTGTGCCTCTTCTGATATACAAACCGTGGGCAATAAATTAGAATATTTCACTCAGTAATTAATCTGGGGCTTGGCTATTTCGTTCCAATTGGCATCTTTCATTTGACTTCCAGTCAGCGCAATGACATATTTACATTTTGTGTTAAGCAAAGAATAAACTCTGGGGGGGGGGGCACCGCTAAGAAACAACTTTTTGCCATCCCAGTACGCAGATTTACAACAGAGCTGTCTGCCGAATTAAGGTTGAGGTAGAGACAAACTGTTTAATTGGCACGTTGGAGTCACAGGAGCCATTTATTGTGAATGGCTTTGGAGACAACAGGAGTCCTCTGGTTATGTTCCAAGGATTCCGGCTGTATTTAAACACTTCCCTTGTAGAGCAACACTGATAATTCTGTATGCTACATTTATTTTCAGTTTATCCTGTTTCTTACCCTCAATGATTTACAAGGACCCTCACAGAATCCTGAAATCAACCTTCCCCTTGCCCCACACTGCTGCCATGGTCTGTTCCATAGCATGCTCTGGATTTCATCCGGTGATAATAATCACAGAGAGGCTCCTCTTGGTTTCCTTGTTTGTACAGCAATCCCAATGGCGAGGCCAGCGAGAAGGTTAAATTAAAAAACAGATTTACAGCAGCCTGGCAGCTGGCCACCCGCCCTGGTGGCACTGAGTGAGAGCTGGGGGGCCCGCGTTGCTTTGAGGCGCTTCGAGGCAGCCGAGTTGGGAAAGCAGAACGCCTCCTGTCAATCTCTGTCAGTGTCTCCTGGTGGTCTTCTCTGGCAGCTTTGTCTCCTTCTCGGTGATTCCAGCAAACAATTGAGTTATCCAACTAGGATAGATTTTCTTTCTTGACTCCTTTGCCCCAGTGATCCGGGCAATGTTCAGTAGCCTGGGGGCAAAATGCATATTCTTTTATTCATTTGGTTCTCTATTCCCTCACCTAATCAAGATGCGAGTTTTGTATTTACCTGAAATCGAGGAAAGACGTTGAGTCTCGAGTGAGACAGATTTGGGTTTGGGGCAGGGCTCCACCAGATTCTGACTGTGGTGCTTTGGCCGAGTTACTTCTCCTCGAGCAATCTCAGTTTTCCCCTCTGTCAAATGGACACTCCACCACTCAGAAGATCGTTAAGGATTTGTGAAAAGATCTCAATCTGAAAGGCAACTGGAAGGCATTAAATGGAAAATCGAACGCTTGCGCCCTCAGAACAGAAGTGAAGCACAGAGAGACTGATTTCCTGTAGTGCCTGATTTACATAAGATCAAGACATATCTCCCGACCGAGGAACACTTGCCAAGAATCTCTCCCCATTCTCAAGCAAATGAGTTTACAGAGTGGACTCTGGCCAGACCTTCCCCTAGTAGCTATGGCGCGTGTTTGCAAATTGCCATTTCCTCTGCTGTTCCGGAATTAACTCAATTTCAGGTAATATGAGTTTGCCTCGGTTTACCTCTTTATTTAGATGGACAGATTAAATAAGTGATTGACTTCCGATGACGAATACAGTGCCAAGCCTTTGTGCCAGGTACTGAGGACACGGAATTATCATCCGACTCTAATCAGAAGTGGGTTGAATAGAATGTGAAGGTGTCTTTTCCCATCCTGTAGGAATTGAAATATTTAAGAAGAAGCAAAAGATACAGAAACCAGTGAGTCTCCATTGTGATTGTCCCTTGAGGGGAGAAATAAAGCATGATGATGTGAAAATGATTTATTTTGACCATGTAGGTAAAACAACAACAACAAAAACCTGATTGGTTTGACAACGAGAGGCCAGAGTGATTATGCTAATGTTCCAACAATAAAAGGAAATCTTTAGCTTGTTAACAAATTATTTTTCTTATGTACTCTGAATGCCTGAGTCCCAATGATTAAGTAGTTGTGGAATCTTAGACAAATCCCTGGTATCCATGATGGAACACCATTTCTTCATAATAAATTTCTTCTGTTTCATGGTGGAAACAGGTCACCTATTCGGTCTTCTCTAGTGTTAACACTCTAGCTTTAGGATTTCAACTTTCCTTATCGATGGAAGCTGTAAGAACAATGATAACATAATAGCCCAGCAACAAACGTGACATCTAAAT
This sequence comes from Panthera pardus, assembly GCF_024362965.1. Lineage (NCBI taxonomy): Eukaryota > Metazoa > Chordata > Mammalia > Carnivora > Felidae > Panthera > Panthera pardus. The sequence continues at coordinate 16,182,059 of NW_026526655.1, forward strand.
GCTTCCTTACAGGAGCACCTGTGTGGCTCAGTCGGTCAAGCATCTGACTCTTCATTTAATCTCAGATCATGATCTCAGGTTCATGGGATCGAGCCCAGCATTGGGCTCTGTGCTGACAGCATGGAGCCTGCTTGGGATTCTCCCTCTCTCCCTCTCTCTGTCTCTCCCTCCGTCTCTCTCCCCCTCCCCTTCTTATGTGTACCCTGTCTCCCAAAATAAATAAATAAATTTAAAAACAATAAATGCTTCCTAACATACTGATATTTCTTCCCCTTCAGGTCAAGCCCTGAATTACTACTGTGGTAACATTAATCTCAAAATCAATTAAGATAAAATGAAATTTTGAGATAAATAGGCTTATATCGACTGAAATGACAGCTGTAGCAAAAATGAGACAGTGGGAAACACTTTGATTCTGTGGGCGTCATAAGTGCACAGAATACTAAATCAAAAGTATTTGAAATTTCACTTCTCTCTTTTATGTAATTAGTAATCACAGTTACTAGCGACGTTTTTTCAAATGTCAAATAAAAAATGGTACGAAGTTGGACCAAGTTGCAAAAGATCAATTAAAAAGGGAAGCAGGACGAAATGTCTAGTCAAAATGTTGGGAAATTGCAGTTCAAAATGAGCAGTTTTTCTTCTCCCCTTTTTTTCTCCCTCTCTTCTTATCTCCTTTCTTCTATTTTTTCCCCCATCCTCCTTCCCCCCTCCCTTCTCCTCTTTTTGTCTCTACAGTACAAAATACTCGCACTTTGCTTATCTACCTGGTGTTGAGGACTGATTCACTGCTTCCTCATTTTGGCAATTTAGACAAGCTGATTCATCTCTCTCAATCTTATTATTACCATCTGTAAAATGGCACAATCAATAAGAATATCTGCCATAAGGTTTCTGCATGAATAAGATGAGATAAATAAAGTACATACATGTGTTTTATAAACCACAGAACACTTGCATGCGTTAATATCACTCTGTCTGGCCTGTGGAGAGAGACATTTCCCTACCCTTCACCCTTCCCTCCATCATCCATGCCTACCCATTTCTTTTCCCTCTTATTTTGCCTGCCCTATCACAAAGCACACACCAATCTGGGTAAACTAGAGAAATCTCCCCTCTTTCTTATTTTGGGAGACTTATTTTGTTATGCAATAAGGATAAATGTTTCAGAAACCACGTAAGAATAGAGGGTCAAAGATGTTGATCCCACCATACCAAAATCATCCTACCATTTTCCTGGGGGAAGAGGAAAGGTAATGATTTTCAGTCCTGTTGAGTACATCGCATCCCTGGTACCAATGATTCAAATTACCTTTAGAGGACTGGTACGTACAGGCTTGTTGTTCTGCTCACCTGTATACTGTTTTCACTGACGGTTGGGCCAAACTACTCATAACCAATTGCCTGATAATTGTAGTTCCCCACATCCATGGGAGGAGGAGGGATAGGTGTCTGTGCTCCTCTTTGGCCCCATATAAACTACAGTTGACAAAGCATGTTTACATCTCTCCCCACCCTCTTGCTGGCAGTTATGTTCATCATAAAGACCCCAGTTTAGTCCCTAATAGTCCAAGGCAATGTTTCTCAGACCTTAATGTGTGTACATATGAATCATCTAGGGTGCTTACCAAAATAAAGACTCTGATCCAGTAGCTTTGGGTGGAGCGCAAGATTCTGCGGTTCTCATAAACTCTTCAGTGATGCCCATGATTCTTGTCTGCACATCACACCTGGGGTAGCAGAGCTTAAGGGGGATGAGGAACAGGAACGAGGCAGCCCGAAAGCATTTTGCTTCTGGCTCAGCTGATAGGTGAGCACGAACTGTGAGAGGATGTATGATATTTCCCAACATCAGGTCTGGGTCCATTGAGACTGAACTGGTGCCCCCAGAGCCCCATGGGAAATGCCCAATGGACCCGCCCATGAAAATGCATGCTCACCAGCTCCTGTTGGTATGTTTTTGAGCAGCATGCCTAAAAACATCAAGACATTTGTGTCTTAAAATCATCATCTTTTCATTCTTGCAGCCATTCAGAAGGAAGTGAAAGATATTGATCTTGCCTTCTAGCTCTAGAGTCAACCAAACTTTCCTTAGACACAAGGAGCGAAACTCTCTGTAGCTCCTAGGGCCATTGCTATGTTCCATCTTTGTTCTGGCAAGTAAGAGTTCTTTGTGGAAGGATGTATCCACTGAAGAAGGGCAAAGCACAAGGTTAGCCGATTTGTGGAAGACTGTCTCAGTCTCACTGGGCTCCTCCTTTCTGACCACTCCTCTTCTCCTCAAAGTGACACCCTCACCCCACCAAACGGCCACAGTGTGCATCTGTGTGATTGAGGGATGGAGGTGTGACTTAATGGCTTATTTTTCTTTGTGGTTGTTTTTTGGGAAGGGGAGAGGAAGGAAGGCTGTAAAGGAAGATGTGAGGGAAAATCAATGTCAGAGGCCTCTTGCCCAAGTTGATGGTCCCTGCTTCTGCCAGTGAGGCGTAGAGTCAGGTGCTACATTTCATATCTTCAGTCTTCATGCATTCGAAGAACACTGCAGAGAAGCTTATCCCTTCCTATTAAACAAGTAATGAGATTTCTTTTTCCCTCTGTATGTAATTCCCGTTCTTTTTCAACCCACTATATAAAGCACGGGTTTATTTCAAACCTTATGTTCTCTGAGCCTGGTTTCCACATCCCTAATACAGGGGTAAAAATATGTTGGGTCATCATTTGAATTAAACTACATTAAATGAGATCGTGTATGTAAAGAGGTGAGTACGTGCATCGCACATTTTAAGTACTCGATCTATTTTACTCTCATTATTCTAAGTAACTTTATTTTTTCTAGTTAAAAAAAATTTTTTTAATGTTTATTTATGTTGAGAAAGAGAGATAGAGAGCAAGTGGGAGAGGGGCAGAAAGAGAGGGAGAGAGAGAATCCCAAGCGGCCTCCTCTGTCAGCACAGAGCCCAGCACAAGGCTGAATCCCACAAACCGTGAGATCATGACCTGAGGCGAAATCAAGTCAGACGCCTAACTGACAGAGCCACCCAGGGGCTCCCTAACTAATTTTATTTTTTTAATCAACACGGGTGTCCAAGTACTAAGCATTCTTCAGACCACTTGAGAAGTTGCTTGCCTGTTGGTATTTTTGTGTGTGGAAGACTCTGATGGCTGAGCCGGTTGTTTCCGGCACTGTAAGGCTCAGTACGAGTGTGTGTGCGCTGTTCCCATAAGCCCTCTCTGTTCCATCTGTGTTTAGAATTAATCCAGGGGCTCCTGGGTGGCTTCGTCGGTTGAGCATCTGACGTCGGCTCAGGTCATGATCTCACAGTTGACGAGCTCGAGCCCCGCGTCGGGCTCTGTGCTGACAGCTCAGAGCCTGGAGCCTGCTTCAGATTCTGTGTCTCCCTCTCTCTCTGCCCCTCCTCTGTTCATGCTCTGTCTCTCTCTGTCTCAAAAATAAATAAACATTTAAAAAATTAAAAAAAAAAAAAGAATTAATCCAGAGTGTGACTCTTGCTTACTTTGGGAGAGTATTGGATTTTGATTCTGTCTTTGTTGGACTTTTTTTGGATTTTTACCAATTATACTGATGATGATAATAGTGGCAATTGTAGTAACAACTAAGACTTACACGATGCTAACCGTATGCCTGGTACGTTACTAAACCCCATACATGTATTAATTCTTACGACAACTTTGTGAGGTAGGTCCTATTATCCTCCTCATTCTTTGGAGGAGGAAACTGAGTCCCAAGTGTCACCAAAGGCACTTGGGCTAATCATGTGCCTTTTGATTACTCTTAGATCTACTGTGGTGGCAATAAGCACAAATTTTGTTTATTTTCTCCCATCTACACACAATGACTATCGTTTCCTTTGAGCCAGAGTCATGACCTACTTATCCACTCTGTTTATGTATTCTTCTAACAAGAGAAAACACTCTTTGTTTATCAAATTTGAAAATAAGTGTAAAATCCAAGAGTAAGGCCTGCCGGCACTCCCTCCTGAATGGTTCTAGACTCCAACCAGTTCTGATGAATTTCAGTGAATTTCCTGAAACCATTAAACATGCCATCATCTCTTGCCTGGATGTTTGCAGTAGCCACCTCTCTGGTCTCCCTGCTTTCATGCTTCCCTCCTTCAATCCATCCTTCACCCAGCACCCTGAGGGAGCCAAGTGTAAATCAGAGATTAACATCTGCCTATTAAAATCCCGTGAATGCTTACCCAGTAGGTTTAAAATACAGATCCACAAACATATCCGAAAAGCCCCACCCGGCACAGTCCTTGTCAGGCCTTCCACCTCATTTTCATTATCCCTTTCTGTGTGAGTCAGGTGCTCCAGAGAAACAGAACTGATAGGATGTGTATCTATGCAGAAGGAGATTTATTATATGCAATTAGCTCACATTGACTATGGAGGATAACAAATTCAAAATATGCAGCGTGGGTCATCAGGTTGGAGACCAAGGAGAAATAATGTTCCACTTCAAGTCCGAATTCTGTTTGCCGTGGAACCGAAAGTAGCTGATGTTGCTGGAGAATTCTCTCTTGCCCAGAGGAGGCCAGTCTTTCGTTCTGTTCAAGTCTTCAGTTGATTAGATGAGGCCTACCCACATTATGGAGGGCAATGTGCTTTACTCAAAGTCTACCTATTTAAACCTTAGTCTTATCCCAAAGCACCCTCATAGAAACACCCAGAATAATATTTGACGAAAATTTATGCAATGCCATGACCTAGTCATGTTGACACATAAAATTAACCATAACGTGCTCCCTATTCATTAAACTTAAACTTAATTAAAATTCATTTGATTAATTAATTAATTAATTAATTAAATCTACTCAAAGGAGATAGTACTCCTGGACCCAAAACCCTGAGTGGTCACCTGTGTTGCGTGATATTGGAAGCTCAGTGACGTTCAGTCTTTCTCAAAATGTCTCCCTCCTGAACCATTGTAGCAATATCCTTGTCTGCTGACCCAAATCTACACTCTTCAAATCACCCCTAGTTAGATACCCCTGGTACATTGTGTCCCAATGGTCTCTGCTAAGTGTATGTTGCCTGAAGCCTTCTCTTCCATTTCTGTCACGTAATTGTATCAACTCAGATTAACTTGTTGGGGGATCCCTTGGGCTGCCATCTTGAAAGGTCTTGAGATGCTGACCTTGATGGAACGATAATTCAGAAAATGTCAGAGGTAGAAGGGACCCTCATAATCACCACATCCTCCTCTTCTTTTTGCACATGAAAACAATGAGGCCCACGGAGGGGAAATGCTTTGTGCAAAGCCAACCAATTAATGAAAGGGCTCAGTCCAGAAGTTAAATCTCTTTAGTTTAAGGACCTACTTAACAGAACAAATTTTGGTGGAAGAAATTTTGTACCCACCAGTACTGAGTGACAGATCTGAGGAAAACAATGTTTGCTTGTTTTTAATTTTTTTAATGTTCATTCATTTTTGAAAGACAGAGACAGAGCGTGAGCATAGGTGGGGCAGAGAGGCAGGGGGTGGGGGTGGACACAGAATCTGAAGCAGGCTCCAGGCTCTGAGCTGTAAGCACAGAGCCCGACACGGGGCTTGAACTCATGAACCGTGAGATCATGATCTGAGCCGAAGTCGGATGCTCAACCGACTGAGCCACCAAGGTGCCCTGAAAACAGTAAGGTTCTGGCAAAGGGGAATGTGTGTATGAGTATGAATGTGTATATGCAGGTGAGGAAACCACTGGGGTTTGGGAAGGCAAAAAGTAATGTCCTTTCATCCTCTCAGGTCCAAAACAATTCACAAATAAATGATAAAATCCAGCGACGAAGATTAAAAAAACACATGTGCTTTATTACTGATAACACTGATTGGAAAATATTATTTCTTATGTGCAGCCACAAGGCCTGCTTCAACTGTGGACCTCAAGAAAAAGGAGAATTTTAGCCAGAGACCAGAAATAAATATCCAAGATCACTGCTCACTACTGGTCCAGATCAGGCCTGGGACAAAGAGAACAAATCTCCACTGCTTATAGCCTTTGGATAAATTAACTCCACCCAGCCCCCATATGTGGACAGATGTTTGCCAGAGTCTGACTTCTCACCATTCCAATGAGTTGCTTTTCCTCCGTGGGAAGGAAAAAGGAGCCGTGGGAACTGGCAAGAGTGAATCTTGCACCTCGCCGAATCTTTCCAAGAAGAGGGAGGCAGGTAGGAGGACCCGCATAGAGACAGGACGCCAATGCTAAGCTGAAGAGAGCAGGGTTACAGGATGCAGTGTTGGGAAGGACTTGGGCTTTCCTTCCCTAGGAGAATTCTTTCCAGACCGAGTTTATTTCCTGAGTGATCCAGACACCATTCTCCTGCTAGATCCTCCCCTACTTTATTGCATAAGCCTTAAAGGCAAGGGCTTGTCTTCTTATTTATTTATTTATTTTTTTGACTCCTTGGAACGTTCACATGCTCCAATTTAATGTGTATAGAGAAGCTACGGACTAAAACTTTGAGGAAAGTGATGGTCTCAGTTGCTCACGTTTTCTCTGTCCTTTCTCCTTTCAGTAATTTCCTAACCGAGAGGCACTTCAGCATAAGGTGTGGGTTCTAAATCCGTAAGTCCACTTACTATGTGTGTTTGGTGACCTTAGACCATTATCTCTCCCCAATAAGTCTCAACGTTCTTCTTCACAAAATTCAAATGATAATATTGCCTGGAGAATTAAGTGAGAAAATGAAAGTTAGACAGTTTACCCAGTGCCTGGAATATTGAAGGCACTCAACAAATGGTTAGTTACATACGGGGGCTAGCTTCATAGGTGTGCAGCTCATGAACACACAAGGGCCCCACTCTTGGTTTAGTGCTTCATTGCTGCCATCTTGAAATTCTTAATCATTTTTTTAACAAGGGGCCCTGCATTTTCATTTTGCACGGAGTACTACAAATTACATATCTGGTCATGATTATATAGTTATTCTAGAAGGATTTGGGTATAAGTTACAAGGAAAGAGGGAGGATCACAGAGGGGAGCTGAGAAAAAAGAAACAGTGGGGGGGGGGGGAGGGATGCACTATTAGTATCTATCATCCAATTTTCCCTAGCAAATTAAAATACTAAAACTAAAAATAACCCCCCCCCCTTTTCCCAGTAGGAATTTTTTCCATGAAAATTGGGATAGGATGGCAGGAAAAGATAAGTTAATATGCAGGTCAAAGACGAACGGGCTTCCAAAGGAAAATTTTAGCCTATTTCACTATTTTTAAGGACTGACCAGAAAAAGTGGCAGAATATGTTAGCTAACTTGACAATAAATTATAGTTGAATTAATTAATTAATTAAAAAAAGAAATTCTTTTGAATAGGCAAATCGAGAACATAATACCAGGAAAATCAAAGTAATACTATAGATGTCCCTCATTGAAATATTTATATTACTTTTTGTTTTAATGGAGAGTAACGTATAAATTATCCATGCAAGTGAAAAAGCAATCTTTATGACATAGGGTGTTTCGTTTTTCAGAACTTCAGAGAGACTAATGTAAAATAAACTCATATCTCATTTAAGAGATAGGCCATCTAAAATCTTGAGATGAGATTAGACTTGTTATAAATGATGGTTGATTAGTTCATTAACCCTTCCCTCCAGATGAAGGGATCCTTGAATAAAGCCCACACCTGCTGGGGAGTAACTTCCTTCTGCTGTTCCATGTTTTACCTGTGCAACAACACAGAACAGCCCAGACCTTCAGGCCAGTCCCCCCACCCCTCATCCAGGATAGTTCTCCTTCATCCCTAAGTCATTTGTCCTCAGGTTAAACCTCCTCTGCCCTGGTCACTTGACATAGTTTCTACATCCTGCATTACCCTAACCCTGTCTCCTACCTAGGTTCTATTTTCTGAATATGCATCTGAAAATATGGTCACCGACCTTCAAACAGTTGCCTAAAAAGTGTGGGCAGATGAGATCAGAATACAGTGAGTGACAAATTCTTACCTTTATGCCCTCAGATCACAGCTTATCTGATGGCTATGCTGCAATATTGGCAAATTGTAGCCTCGCCATCAAATAACAGCTGGAAATGGGGAGGTTCTCATGGAACTCAATCAGAGGTAGGCTTCATAGGGTCTGTGAGCTGTGGCTTTGTGGATATGTGCTCTCCAGGGAAAGCAGAGATCCACACCTCTCACTAGATTCTCAAAGGGTTTCTGGGGGGCCCTAATAATAGAGGCTTTCAAAGAAGAACGACAGTAGAAGCTTTCTGGTGCAAAAAAAAAAATTTTTTTTAAGTTGATTTAAGAGCGAAATTGTAAGAAACAAAAGAAAGATAAATACTTTAAACATTTTGTTTGACTTAAAACACCCACATTTGTAAATTTTACCTTTTTCTTTGTTTTAATGAAGAGTCAAGTCCTTTCTTTCGGTTTGGGAAAATTTGCTGGAATTCTGTGTTTGTCTTATAAAAAACACACCACCGAGAACATTATACACATGCTCCAGAAGTAATATGAACGAAGAATCCCGGATTTTTAGAAGTCTTTTTTTTTTAAGTTTATTTATTTATTTTGAGAGAGACAGACAGGATGAGTGGAGGAGGGACAGAGAGAGGGAGAGAGAGAGAATCCCAAGCAGGCTCTGCACTGACAGCGACAGTCCTGATGCAGGGCTCCAACTAACGAATTGTGAGATCATGACCGCAGGCAGAAACAGAGTCAGAGGCTTAACTGACGAAGACACCCAGGCACCAGATTTTTACAAGTTTTAACAAGCTTGTACAGTTACGCTCCCATTTAAATCAACAGGGTTTAGTAAACGACTTGCCTTTGTCAAGTCTTTCCAGAGTATTCAACGTAGTCGAAACAAGTCTAACCATATTTCATCAATTTAAATAATATTGGATTAAATAATGTAATTAAAATTATTGGGGTCTACAAAAGGGTCTCAATAATTAGCACCCTTCTTTCCTACCCTGAACGAATGAAAAATAAACAAGGAACAAATATTGAGGTCAGAATATCACTGTCGTAATGCTAGAAGCCAGGTTGAAGGACTGGACTTTAGATTTGTTAGCCAAGCTGGCAGTGCGACGAGGAATTAGGTCAAGACTTAACCGCCTGGTCCCAAGAAACACTGGACTTGGGCTGGCCTTCCCTCACAGTGACCAAGGTTCTGGGTGAGCAGAACTGGATGTGTTTTTCTAAGACAGAAAAGCACAGTTAAGGCAACTTTCCCATTTTTTCTTCCCACTCTATTCTGTAAACCACTCCACCTGCCTCGGGGCAGAATGAATGAAGGAGACAGAGGTTTGGAGAGTGCTTGGGGAAAATCCCTCCTTAAGGAATCAAAGAGCGGGGGAGGGGCAGGGACAAAAAAGAATTCCCCTCTAACAGTAATACCAAGTAATACCAAGGGTAACTGGCTTCAGTAGGGTTCAAAAGCAAACCTCTCTGTCACTGGGTAGGACTAACTTATGAGAACAGAGGTGCATGGCTCCCCTGGAGAAGGCCTCCAGGCTAGATGTGTTTGGTCCACGTGCTTTTCAGAGGCGATGTGCTTTTCAGAAGTCAGTTAAAAGTTTCTATTATCTGTTGAGTCATGCCTGCCCCATCCTGTCCAGGAAGAGTTTATGCAGGACTTGAGTGTTTAATCTTCTACATTAAACCTCATGTGCTTCGAGATGTAATTTTAGGATATCACTCAACTCAGAGGCACATTAGGCAATAACTTTCCTGCAGGCAAAACAGAAAACTTAACTTTGCTAAAAACTCTAGGACTCTCAGGATGCTTTATGACAAAGCAAACATATTTTATAGTTAATCAAGTTTTAAGAAGAGTAGTACAAAGGTATTAGTACAAAGTTTATACCCACTGAGCTCTACAGTCCGGTGATGATAATTATATTTTTTCAGGATTAAAAACTAAGAAAATACGTGGATCCAGTACTCTTTGACAAAACTTTATCTCAAACAAACTTAATGAAATATAGGTATTTGCTTAAAATATTTTTCCCCACATGGAGCAGCTAGAAGGTTTTAAATACGACCTGGGTGTGCAACAGCATAAAAAAAGATCTAATTATCTCTGCAAAAATCTTAATAGGGAGGTAAGTAATTATTTTAAAAAAGGTAGTTCTTATTTTAAACATTTCAACCTTTGAGATAGAAAACATGCATATGCATCACAAAATTTTCATTAAACGTGTTCTGATTCTTACCTGAGGTGAGCAAATTGGGAGTATTCTCTGAACTCTATTCCTTTCCAAGACAGAGGAAAATCACTCGTAGTCTTCTCTGGAACAAGGGGATCGTTTCTTGGCTGAACTGAAATCTTCCAATCAAAATATCCAGCTCTCCTTCCCTCCTTGCCACCTTCCACAACCCTGCAAAATACTTGTGATTGGATATTGCTTCTATGCTTTTATAAGACAGGAAGTTTCAGGAAGCAATTTTTCTACTACCGGGATGAATGGTTTTTAAAACACATTTCTAGAAAAGGTCCGGGAGACTGAAGTGGAGACAATGCTGAATAGAATTCGTATTTAACTTTATACTTACATATGTAAGTGTTACTCTCTTGGCTTTGCAAAGTTAAATCTAGCTCATTGGATATTTAAGAATAGATATAGAAAAGATTATTCTTCTTGGTTGCGGGAGAATATGCCCTGGTGGCCATATTCTTCATTCCAATATAACTGCATCATGATTTAATGCAGTTGTCTTCAAATTATTGGTCACCGGACACTATTTCTGTGGGAAATCAATTTAGTGGATGTCAACTAAAATTTTAAAAATAAGTAGAGCAAAGTGTAAAAGAAAGAATGACAGAATGCACTGCACATGGTAACAATAGATATTATTCCATGAAGATTTGATTTATATATTACGTGCATGCTGGGTTGCCATATGAAATGTATTTTGTATTGTAGGATCTCGACGTCCCCTGCCAAAAATAAGGAACAGGGATCACTGACCTCTGAACTGCCAAATACGACTTTCATGTTTATTATTATCATGTTTGACCGTGGTGGGGCATTTGACACTATTGACCACAACCTCAACCCTCTGTTTGAAAGTCGACCCTCCCTTAACTTCTGTAATGTTTTCTTCACTATCTCCCCACCTTCCTGGTCACTCATTATTAGCTTCCTCTTACCCCTTCTGTTTAATATTCCTTCAGTATCAAGTACACATTCCTCAGCTGAGACAAATGCCCTTTGTCATTGTCTCTCTCCTGTTCTTCTGGCTTCAGGTCTCAGTCTTCCAGCTCGGGCACCCTATCCTGTAGCCACAGCAAATCGCTCACAATTCTCCACGCTGTTGGGCCATCCCATCCTCCCTGCCTTCGTCCAAACTGCTCCCTCTTTCCCAATCAAACACCAGGTTTCCTTCTTGAGAAATGCTGTTCACAAGTTTTTGGTTATTACTAATGTTGCTCTCTATTACAATCATATAACATACTTATATGCATAATATATACTCATATGGTAGAAATAAAAGCTTAGAGAAAGAAGACTTACACTTCCCACCTTAGATGCATTCGTACATTCCCCTTCCCTTCCCTTTCTTTTCACTTTAGAGAATGTCAACACTGAGAAGTGAACAGAAAGTCCTCCCTTTAGCTAAGTCTCCCTGCTTTGTGTGTCTTTTTCTGAGCTCTTGTACCTTATCAAACATTCCCTTTATTGTGCCTCCAGAATCAACTACTTGAAGTTAAGTGCTTCTCCCTTACTAGCTGCTTAACTTGGGCAGGTTCATTCAATGCCACAAATATTTGTTAGTGTCAATTGTCAGAAACACTGTGTTGGGCACTGGAGATACTGACCCCAGGTGAGGTAGACACACTCTGTCTCTGGCCTCACAGAGCTTGGAATCTCATCAGTCTTTTGAAATGGAGACCCTCCTGTTTAGTCCAGTTAAAGTTAACTTTGGTAAGTTTAGCTCATTATTACAACCTATTGGGATCTTTTTGCAATTCAATTCTGCTATGATTTCCAAATGAAAAATCAAGTCTTATTTCAAAACTGAATGTCCCCAGAAATATGAAGACCTTTTGTGGTATAGTTATCTGCAAGTGATCGGTATGTTCTCAAGGGGTGGTAGGAGTCACAGGTAGAAGTCAGTGCCCAGACAAAGCCAAAATTGGAGTCTATTCCATAGTTCCTTACATACCTCTGGTTAAGATGTGCACACACACTCCACACGCACCAAGTAAACAGTAATCTCTTTTACGGGAGACAGGGCTGTATCTTTTATTTTTGTGTGTTGTCCACAACTTGAAGATCATGGGTCTTCAGGGAATATTTTAGTGATCATTTGGTTGATGGATAATTAATAACATATGTTCCACATTTAAAAAAGTGCATCTGGAAAACACAGGAGAAGCAATTGTCAGGCACCTAGAACACGTAGGAAGTTCCTGTACACATGACTTTAACTCCCAATTTCAGTCTGAAGCATGATGGCAGTGTTAATGGTTAACAATTTCACCATGTTCACCTCTGTTTAAATAATATACTTGAAACTGGCAAAACCCACTATTGCCTTTTGAGATTGCCTTTATCAGCATTCAATACCCATCCTATTATAAGATAATTACATGAGATAGTAACAGCTAATTAACATTGTTCCTTAAATAAAGATTAAGTGGAAAGAATTTATCAGTGACTTTAAAATCAGATCATTTTCTCAGCTGGGTGACTCCTGGGCAGATTCCTGATGTCTTTCTGAGTCACTGGCACTGCCTTCTCCTCCCCTGAGCTGCCTTCAGCTTGCATTGACTTGATGTCTCCTACTATATGGATTGTAAAGCTCTTCGTCATAGTCTTGAGCGTAGTGACAAAACAGAACACCCGGCTGGCACTGTCCCCCCTACAGGGCCTTCACATTGCTGTGGTGCCCAGCCATGCTGGGGAAAGAGAAGAAAAGAATCTGGGGGTGACCTCAGTGGAGTCTGCCCACTCAGCGTCTGGGTGGTTATAACGCAGAAGGTTATAAGGGATCCTGAGGGCTGAGTGAGTCTTTTGCCTCATTCCTCCCAACCCCCCAGCAAGACTAGGCCAGACAAAGGGATTGTTCTCATGGAATCCAACATGCAAATTTTGCCCCTTTCAGGGCTAACATTGTAATTCAAACTTCCGGCACTGGAAGTTAATAGTTTACCACTCATTGTAACCTACGCTGACAGAGATTCAGAGAACAGAGATCTGGGAGAGGGCAGGCAGGTGACTGATAACATGACACAATCCAAGGGAGAAAGCATGTGTAATCACACAGCACTGAAAAATGCATACTTTTGAGCTTTTTATTTTACTAATGTTAAAACCACAGAAGTCTGTTCACTTATTCAGCAAGTGTTACATTATCCCCAAATAGGGTTTCTCAAAAGTTCCCAGAAATTTCTCAAACACACACACACACACACACACACACACACACACACACACACACACACAGATATGGTGTCTACCCCTTTGTGAAGCAGCTGGAAACTCTAGTTTTATCCACATAACTGGTTCATCTGAAACAACTGTGTGTAGAAACCAACCTGACAATATGTCATTTTTTTCCTTAGGGAAAAAAGCAGTTCATGATAAGAGATGTCTAGTTAGTCTTCTCTCTCCTTCTTTCATTCTCTCTCTCTCTCTCTCTTTTTCATTTAAGTATGTAGATAGAACCACCATAAGATATTTAACTTTTATTGAAAAATAAGGGAGAAAAGGGGAAGGGTAGCCAGGTATAGTAGAAGAAACATGCTTTGGACACAGCACATTACCACACCCAGAGTAGGCACTGAATTCATTCTTATTGAACAAAAGCAAAAACAAACCAGATAGATCTTGATGTCAATCCTAACTCCGACCCTCACTTGCTGTATGATCTGCCCAAGCTACTTGGTATCTCTGAGCCTCACTGATCTCATGCCCACTGTCATAGAGACACGGTGAAGATTCAGTCCAATGAGACTATGTATGTGAAGTGCCAGGTCCTTACACAAGACCTGGCCAACTCAACAAACAGCTGTTCTTGTTTTGCTATCCTGTTTCTTGGCTTTGCTATGGAGGCTTCTCTGTGAGCTACATGAAGCCAAACTTTGTCTACTTCATTTACCTCTGGATACAGAGACGTGCCCAATTAATGCTCTTCCGGACGACATTTCCCATTGTCTTGCCTTCTTTTACCACAAGGAGGACAAGGTTGATGACCCATCAGTTGCCTCATGGGCTTAGCTCCTCAGTGACTGAGTGAGCGGGGTGGTTAGGAGTGGTAGGTATCCATAGCAATAATGGTGCTCTACCTTGGGAGATCTGCAGCTCAGGGATTCTGTGCTCTGGACCCAGGTGCTAGAAGCTTCTTTCCCACCTCTGATGTGCACAGTTGAGTTTGTAGCTCTATGGACTCTTATGAAGCCACTAGAAAGAATAAATGGAAGCTATACCAGATAATTTGGAAGGCTATCTGCCAAGTGCGTGGAAAAAAGTAGATGTAAGAAAAGCATGAATAATATAATCCCATCTTCAGAAAACAAATAACGACAGAGACCACCCTAAACTGATGTCTTCTCTACTCCCCCGCACATCCATTCCCTGCCTTCTCCACTCTGACCTGCACCCACTCTGCTCTACAGCCTTATGGATCAAACCAGTGGGTTCTCTGAAACCAATGATTTCCTGTCAGGCTTGGCCAGTCAGAAGCACTGGCAGGAGAGGGAGGTCAGGCTGAGTCACTGAACGTCCTAGTTTTTCTCAAGACAACCCCTTCTCTAGGCCTTTCCTTCTGTTTCTGGCAACTGCCTCCTCCCCTTCTTCTGGTAGTCTTGTGGATGTTCATAGCCCTGGGGTACAGCTCCCGCCCTTCCGGTTTTTGATACCCTATCTGCACTTTTGTAAACAATCCCATCATTAGATTCTCTTTGAATAATCTTTTTTTTCAACGTTTTTTTTTTTTTTTTTTTTTTTGTTTATTTTTGGGACAGAGAGAGACAGAGCATGAACGGGGGAGGGGCAGAGAGAGAGGGAGACACAGAATCGGAAACAGGCTCCAGGCTCCGAGCCATCAGCCCAGAGCCCGACGCGGGGCTCGAACTCACGGACCGCGAGATCGTGACCTGGCTGAAGTCGGACGCTCAACCGACTGCGCCACCCAGGCGCCCCTGAACAATCTTAATTGGAAGTTGCCATCTGTTTCCTGCTGAGACCCTGGCTAATCCAACCTCTCTCCCTGCATGTTTATACATATACCTTCACATTTGTATACAATTACATAAACATGGGGAAATGTAGAAGGATCTATACTATGTGGTTACAATGAGGTAGGGGGGTTGGGTAGAGGGGAATAGTGTGGTGGGAACAATTGTGGGTAGAACGGGAGACAGGGGAGCTGAGAACAAGGAAGAGAACATAAATTAACCCAAACCAAAAAAATACAAAAAAAATTATACACGATATCACATTTAACATATCTATATATGTATATAGACATACATACATACATCTAATTTTAAAAAATCCAGTGGGCAATATGGCAAAAGGGACTTAACAACCCAGATTTCCTGGCTCCTGGGGTAATGGGGGAAGCAGAGTGAGATGCTGAACATCTGGTGTATAATGCCGAATGAAATACTCCTAATAAGAAGCAGGGTGTCCCAGTGGAAGATGAGGTTCTTAAGCAAATTGATGGGCTTATAAAGAGTAAAAATTCTTTTCTTAGTGATTGAATATGTTCAGAGGGAATAAGGAGCCACACATCTCAAAAATTCTCTTTTTAGAAACTTCCTTAACTATAGGGAAGTGAGAAGACACAAAATTATAGTTGAGAAAACTGGCCCAGTCTCATGTTGGAAGAGGTTTGTATTTGGAGGACAGAACAAAGAACACACTCAGAGCTGGTCAAGTAGCCCTGCACTTTATTCAGTGATAAAAGGAAGACATGATGAGATGGGACTCCCAGGGTTTAAGAGAATGGTTCACTTGGCATGAGACCAATTTTATTAGCCAAGAATGACAAGACATATTGAATAGAGGTGTCAGAGCTGTGAGAAGTGTATAAAGCAGAAGTCCAGAGCAGAGAGGGCAGCCAAACTAATGAAGGCAGTGGCTCGTGCTCTAGAAGAATGCTCATGCTCTTAGTTTCTGTCCCTGGAACCAGACTCCTTGAAAATCAGAGACACTTCACACTAATAAGACAAACTAATCACATCACATTGAGCAGCAAAGAGGCTACCATATTATGGAACCATTGTGTAAGCCATTATAGGTTTTGCTAAAGATCTCCAATAAACAGAGGGTTAACTTTGAATTTGAATTAACCAGGCAAATAAAGGAGAGGATTGAATTCTAGAAAGATATTGGCCCATTCCAGGGAAAGCTTTGGGGAGAGATCCAGTCATGCACTGTGCAATGAACATGTAATAATCTCCAGGTGAATGAACATGTACAGATTGGAAAAAGGAGTGAGCCCCCTAATCCATGAGTTTAGTTTCCTTTTTTTTATATTTTACACACACACACACATACACACACACACACACACGCACGCACACACACACACACACACACACACACATATAGAGACAGACAGAAAGAGAGACAGAGAACACAAGCTGGGGAGAGGGGCAGAGGGAGAGAGAGAGAAAATCTTAAGCAGGCTGTATACTCAGCGTGGAGCCTGATGTGCATCTCTATCCCATGACCCTTGGATCATGACCTGATTGGAAATCAAGAGTCAAATGTTCAACTGACTGAGTCACCCACGTGCCCCTAGTCTCCTTTTAACAGAAGAGTTACCTTTTCCTTATGCTTGATCAGCAACCTTTACTACCCATTCATTGGTTGTTTACATCCTTGCCAGGAAAAGAGGTCAGAAAACAAGTAACTGCTAAGAGTATGATACATCCTTTCTTTCTTCCCCTAGAGAGTGTGATTTAGTCCCTGGATGTCAAATGTATTGCAAATGAAGGCATTTATAACACATCAACAAGTAATTATTGACCATCTCAAATTCTAGAACTGTAATGCTAGAGGAGACCATGGAGATGATTTGTCTCAAATCCGTTATTTCACAGATGAAGCAACTGAGAGACAAGAGGGGATATTTGTCCCAGAAGTTTTATAAGCAACATACTCTCAAAATGGACCCACAGCTAATATGTGTAAGGGAATCGATAGAGTTATAAATAGAATAGCACAGTTACCAGTTCAAAGCATTTATTAATTAAAAAATCTACCCAGCCTCTTTTACACACACACACACACACACACACACACACACACACACACACACACAAATGCACACACGACATTCATCATCCTAACAGCCCATGGAGGCATATCCACCCTGCATTTGTAACCAGGGCAATGGCCTTGTTTCTCAAACTAAAGAGATGATAGGGATATGTGCCAGGACATGATTAAAACAGGAAGACATTGTTCTCGAGGTCTCTCTTCATTTTCTATGATCTTAATGCACTGCCTCACATGTCAGTTCATGGTGCCAACTGATGTCACAAGTGCAGAAACCCATCCCAGAGAGTCCTTGCTGCCAGAAGTCCAGCCAAGAGCAACTTCACTGTTCCTGCCTCACTTGCTAACAATTGTGTCACAAGCTTGGACTGACCACTGAAAGAATGATCAGTCGGAGTGACAACCTTTCAGTTCTGCAGAAAATAAAACCGACTCAAACAAAGAAACAGATGGGAGTTCTTAGAGTCAGAAACATGGATCCGTTCACTCTCTGACATTCCATCTTGGCTTGATCCTGGTGGAGAGATAAGACCGTTAGTGACAGTGCAGCAATGGCATGACAAGATGAGTGTTTGGAGAGATCCTGATAGTCAGGCAAGGGCGCCCGATTGGAGGCTGATCTTTGCTGATGTAGTGGCATTCTCGTTTGAGCTAGTTAACTCAGTATATTCACTATAAATCCTCTTGTCAAGGTGAGAAGGGTTGGGGTTGCTAATAATGTTTTTTTGGCAAACCCAGTAGAGAACAGTTATCCAAAATAGGCTGTTGTGAATGAATCTGATCATATATTAAGATCTGGACCTCATCCATGAGTAGCTAGGTGGGTCCTCTAACCAAACTGAATGTGTTCATTCAGAGAAGACCATAGACCGCAAATGATATTAACAGTCTCATGTACAAGTCTTAGCCCCTGGAAGCATCTTCTTTTCCTGGAGTTTCCATCATTCTTTATATCTTTTCATCTTCATTTCTTGTTGTTACATGGTTCCATCTCATCGAGCCCGGGTGCTCAAACAGGTAAACTGAATACATTTAGAGGCATACATAAGTTATATAACGTCTCTGTACCTTAGATTCCTCCTCTTTAAAAGGAGGAAAGTAGTAATCCTATCTCATAGGACTTGGGTAAGGAGTAACTAATATATGGTGAATAATGCCTGGCATATAGTAAGAGCTATTTAAATACTTATTATTATTTAGAAGGGATTTAAAAGACCTCAAATATTGCATGTCCCCACATTTGCCTGTGCCTTTAAGGATTTTAAGATTCCTGCCAGCTGTGTGCTCATTCATTGATTTGACCAAGATTCCAAAATCTCTTTCTCTCTCTCTCTCTCTCTGAGTCATGAGTTTTCATTGTGCATTATAATATATATTCATTATTCTCACATTTCACAGTTATATTAGTTCCAGAGGCTTCGTAAGGGAGGTCTCCACTGAGATCACCTACATGCCAGGTATTGGGGAAGGTGCTAGGGATATAACGAAAAATAAGACATAAACCTGCCTTCAAGAAACTGATGACCTAATTAGCAAGTGGGTACGCTGACAAGTAATTGCCAAATGTCGTGATGGGTCCTGTGATAAAGCACCGAGATGCCATCGAGCCCCAGAAGAGGTGCCACTAAGGCAGGGAGGTATTGGGGAATGGCTTCCTGAAGTGGGAACAGGAGTTCAGGAAGCAAATGAAGCAGGAGAAGGTGAGTTTCTGTAGGTGGAGGGACCGGCATATACAAAGAAGAAAGGTGTATAAGGTCATCGCATATTTAGAGCACTGTAAATCAGTACTCTACAGAGGGGACAATAAATTATATCTGTTAGAAGGATCAAAGGGTAAGAAATGACAGGAAAGGTGTCAGGAAATGAGGATAAAAAGGGGCCTGGTGGCCACGTCCAGAAAGGTCACTGATGGATCTCGGTCATGATCAACAAGTGAAGGTGAAGGTCCAGGGAAGGATTTTTAAAGAGGCACAGCAGATTCACATCGGAGAAAAGCCACACTGACTGCAGAGGGGAAGAAGGATTGGGAGAAGGTGGCTGAAGAAAGAGCCATGCGGGTGGCTGTTCACGGGTGTCTCAGCAGTGACGTCATTGCTTTCCTCCTTTCCCCTACCTTCTCTGCGCACCCGCGAATGTAAGGCACGAGACCAGACATTTGGCTCCACCGGCCCAGTGGGTGGGCATATGACCAAACTAGCCGGAGGTCTCTAGCTTCCCATTGTCACATGGCTTTCTCAGCCGTAGCCCCTGGCAGGCGGGACAAGAATTAAGTGAACTCTAGATTAGCTGAATCCAATCAAGTGATGTAGCAGTCTAGGTAAGAGACTAGCAAATCCCTGAATCCAAATCTGGTGAAACGGGTGAAGGAAGTTATAAATGAATTAGGTAAGCATTTAGCTCTCCTCAGGGGACTCAGTTCATCCAAAAGAACCCCATTTGTGGGTCACGGGCGCAGCACCCCCTGACGGCTGTTTGAAGACGCGGTTACGGAGCTGGTTGTGTGGTCATTCGTGGATTTAACTAAGGTTCCAAAATTCTCAAAATGGTCCGGCCAGCTTCTCTAGCTTCTGAGCTCGCGTCTGGGCCTATATCTCGGGATAATGAGAAACACCATCCAGTGAGAAGGTAGCTCCAATTTGCTGGGAATTATAAAACTGTCCCTTTATCGGGTAAATGTTTTCCAACCTTGGAAGTTTTTAGAATTAACTACAGAAAGGACAAATTAAACAAAACCCACACTTTTAACATTTTTGTGTTGAATTTAAGGCAACCTCTATGTGCCTGCTAGTGAAATTGTAATGTTTGTGAAGTGTTTTTAATGTTTAAGAGATCCTGGCATAGATGACCTTGTAATTTGCCATGTGATTCTAGTTTAAATGACTAATTAAGTGGTTGATTACAGACTAAAGCTTTAAAGTTGAAAGTTCTGAGAGAGGTTGGCTAAGTTTGTAAACAGCATTGAAAGATTTAAGAGAACTTTAGGGTCATGATATTTAAAAGCTTAATTTATTAGATTTATAAGAACTGCTTAGGTACTTGGGAAAGTTTTGCTTGTTAGTAAGCATTTGAAGTACTTAAAAAGAAAATCGTATATATTACATTCATAAATGCGGTTTAGACTGTTTAAGGGAACTTAATTGCCAAAATTGTAAAGTACCCCTTAAAAATTTATTAGATTTGTAGATAGAATAATAAGATTTGTAGTTTGAACTTAAGAGCTTAAAGGGGAAAAAAAAAAAAACCTTCATTACTTCAGTCTCCTGAATATTTATCTTAGAAACCAAGTAGCTGCAAACAGACTTTTATGTGCATAAAGCCCGGCCTCAAGGACCCCAGACAACCCCCGCTGACTTCTTCCCGGGATTTGTTTGAACGGAGGCAGGGTGTGAGACGAGCTGAGAAGCCGGTGGCTGTGTGTGAAGCAGCCTTACTGCTCGGAGAGAATGAGGTGGGCGGGTATTGTGGTCCCAGACTCCCATCAGTCCAAACACCAGCTCTGCTCCCACCTTGTGGGCTGCTTAGGGGAACCAAAACATTTCCCTTACTGGTTTTAGCCGGTTGGAGTTGAGTCTCTACTGCTTCTAGCTAAAGAGACCTATCACTGGGGAAATGAAGAAAGGGGGCCATATTCATGGTCCTGTGGGTAGAATTCAGCTGTGTCATTTGAAAAATACCAAAAAACAAAAAAACCCAAAAAAACAAAAACAAACAAAACAAAACAAAGCAAACAAAACAAAACAAAAAAACACCCCAAAACCACAACATATATTTAATATCTTGGTTCTCACATCTCCTTCCTGAGAGGAGGTTTCTGACCATCTTCCTGACTTGTGACGGTCTGGAAGCTTCCCCCTGACCTCTCCTCTCTGGAGACCCCTCCCTTCACCAGAGCCAAGGAGGGGGGCGGCCCCAGTAGGAGCCAGAGCGCCAGGGTGCAGATCCTTCTTTTCCTCTCTTTTGTCCTTGGATCAGAAGATATGGGACCTGGAGGAGGCAGAGTGATGTGAGAGAACCACTAGTCCCCGACTGTTGTTGTTGTTTTTTTTTTCTCTCAGTTCATTATGTGACTAGTTTCCAGATTTAGAAAGAAAACACTCTGGAAGAGTTATGAGTCTCTAATTAGGACTTGGAAACTCAACAGAGTACAGTTAGAAAAAGACACCTGTGTCCTGACTTCAACAGTTAAGGGACGAGGGTGCCATTAATTGAAATTAGGAACTCAGGGGAGCAGATTTGGGGGGCGGGGAAGAGGGGTTGGGTTTGGTTTAAGGGGTTGGAGGTGCTGTGTGAAATCTTTTTGGGAGTGCCCTTTAGGCAGGGGAGTGCGTGGGTCTAGAAATTCAGGGAGTCAACAGGCATGCGGGTAGCAGGAAGTGGCATAAGTACTATTGAGTCGTCTCGCCTTTTCACTCTGCCTGGCTGTTGAGACGGGTCTCTGCTAAGCAGTACGCAGGGCATCGTATCCATCCAGGAGTAAGCTTGGCTCGAGTAACACAAAACCAGCATGGAATGGTTCAAATAGCTAGGGATCCTTTCTTTTTTCTTTTCTTTTCTTTTCTTTTCTTTTCTTTTCTTTTCTTTTCTTTTCTTTTCTCTTTTCTTTTCTTTTCTCTTTTCCTTCCCTTCCCTTCCCTTCCCTTCTCTTTTCCTTTCCTTTCCTTTCCTTTCCTTTCCTTTCCTTTCCTTTCCTTTTCTTTTTTTCAACATATGTTTCAATGAAAACAATTTACTGAGATATAACTGACATCTAGCATTTCAGGTGTAGAACATAAGGATTTATAGATCTATATATAGTGAAACGATTATTTTAATTAGATTTCGTTAGCACCCATCACCACACGTAGGTACAGGTTTTCTGTTGTTGTTCCTTTCCTTTTAATGAAAAGGGCTTCTTTTCATTATTACCTAGTAAAGTACCCGGAAGGGGGCAGCTGCCGGCATGGCTCAATGACGTGAACGCTGGGGTGTCGGCCACTGTCTGGCCATTTCTCCCCTGGTCTCTAGGTGGTTGCCGCATCTTCTAGGCACAGAACCTGCATCCACGCCAAAGGCAGGAGGCACATGCAAGTTCTAGTGTTTCCTTTTACGAAGAAAGAAAAATTTTCCAGACCTTCTTATTCTGCCCATGGGCCTTCTGCTTATGTTCCACGGCATAGCGCTGCATCACGTGGCTGCCTCTAGTTGTGAGAAGAGGCGGCAAATGTAAAGGGAATTCAGGCTTATAGGGGCTTCAGCCCATGAACTATAGTTCCCGCCCTTAGGAGTTTACAGTTTCATGACTGAACTAGGAATCCAGAGCCCGGGCCCTTGGCCGTGGCGAACGCCTCTATTAGGCTGTTGACTTCACAATCTGCTTGACCTCCTGTGATTTATTTTCTTCCTCTCTCGAAACTTTCTCTGTAATCGGGAACTCATTTTCCAACGTCTACATTAAAGAAAAAAAACAAAGATACCGTTAATACTGCCAATGTCGGATCTTCCCAAATACATAGTCTGATAGTCACAAAAGTCTCCAAACTATCCCTGCAGAATCTAAAAGTGGGAACTTTGACCTGACGGAGAAACTTTGCAAAGGGGAGTCCCTGTGGCTTTTACTAGGACTCTGGTAAACCCTGGTTGTGAAAGTCGTTTGGGGGACTATTTCAGGGAATTTGTAAGTAGGTAGGACACCTGGCCATGGGAGGCTTGTCTGGGCAAGGAGATGTTTGAGACTGGAACACTGTGCAATTTTGAATTCACCAGAAAGTTCCAGGTTCTGTCTTGTGCTACTCGGGCCAATGAGGTATCCTTCTTAAAACAATTGCCGGGCACCTGGGTGGCTCAGTCAGTTAAGTGTTTGACTTTGGCTTGGGTCATGATCTCAGGGTTTGTGAGCCCAAGCCCCATGTTGGGCTCTGTGCTGACAGCTCAGAGCCTGGAGCCTGCTTCAGATTCTGTGTCTCCCTCACTCTCTGCCCCTCTCCCGCTCATACTCTGTCTCTGTCTGTCTGTCTCTCTCTCAAAAACAAATAAACATTAAAATGAGTTTTTTAAAAAATGGCAACATTGCAGCAATTAGGTGTCTTAGCACAGTTAGAAAAGAATAAAAGAAAAGCCTCACAAGAAAAGGAAGAAACACTTCTGTGGTTTCTTCAGTGCTCAGGATTGCTATTTTTAACATAAATAGGTCAATGCAGGACACTGGGGTGTAAAAGTTAAGTCCACATTGATGTTTGAGGGACACATAAAATCAGAACCTCTGTCAGAAGAGCTTCGGTCTAGTGTTCAAATCTCTCTCTTGGTTTGACAGCTTCAGGGGGGCCTTGCTTTATAAAGAGCTGGGCTCCTAGAAAGAGACTTGATTCCACCAAGTTCTGAGCTCGAAGGTGAGTGCCATTCATATTGCCTACTGTCCATCAGATACCATAAAGAAATGCTATCGTTACATGTAAACTTTATCAGTTATTACTTGGCTTCCAATTCGATTTTCTGTTTTGTTCGGTATAATCAATAACACCATTGACTTCCTGGTAGGAAGCTTACATATACATTCAGTTTTAAATCTATGTTCCTTTAAGCTGCAATGAATGTTCTCCCCCAGATTTGCTTCCTGTATCAGACATTTAGACACCAATACTTTTCCACGGATTTTCCTTGTGTTTTTAGAAAGGCTTTCTTTTAATGGTCGATTGATGTTGAATTGGCAAAGGCTCTTAATGTTCTGAGCATAAGATATCCTCAGCCTGTAACTTCTGTGGCATGTCGTTAATATTTCATAGGATCTGAACATGCTCTAGGAGCTTATTAACCCCATAATGAGATGGAGAATTTTATTCACTAAAATTCCAGGGTCTGTTCTCTATGAGATTAATAGCAGTCACAAGACTTTTCCTGGGGCTCTGCGTGAAGTGGGGGGTCATGAATTGGGAGAAGAGTCTGTGAGTGGAACCACCGGGTGGGAAAGAAGGAGGGGCAGTCGGCATGGTGATGTAAAAAGAGAAAGTCAGACACACAGAAATACACACAGAGAGAAACACACACAAAGAGAATGCGTGTGGGAGAGCCAATACTGTGGTCTTTTGGCAGGAGGATGCGTCCTTAGAAATTTTAGGATGTTTCACTGTGTAATGTGCTATTTATACTTGTGCACAACTCTTTCAAGAAAACCAAATATAAAGATTTAGATAATGTATCACGACTTCTGAGGTCAGATGTGTGTCATTCTGGGTGATGCATCCACGGACCCAGACTGACCTCGAGGCCACCCAGACCTATTTGGGTTTCATCCATGATTTCAGCCTCTTCGCCTCATGACCACCCCTTCCTGTCTGTTCTCTAGTTGCTGGGAAAAATTATTTCCTTAAAGTGGGGCATCCCCCAGCTGAATTGTGATTTGTCCTAGACAGCATGTGTATCTTGGGAAGGGGACCTTGAACTTGGAATCAGAAGTCCTAGTTTCCAATCCCAGCTGTGCCATTTACTAACTTCTCACCTGAGTTTTCTTACCTATAAATGAGGCTACGGGACAAGATTGTGAGAATTAAGTAAAATAATGTCTTTAAACGTTCCTTCCACCCATGTCTGGCACATAATGAGTTTAATGGATCTCGCACGTGGATCAGTGGAGAATACCTAAATTATACCACCAGACTATTTTTACCCCAATCTTCCCATATGGGGTAGAAGTGAAGAGTCATTTCTATTACGAATATGATTTTCTAATCAAGGGCCATCTCTGGGGTCATCAATAAAAAAAAAATTCCAAATTAGTATCAACAGACTCATTATCCTCCCCCCCACCCCCTTAAACGCAAAACCAGTTAAATGTTGCTGAGTTTTGTACCAGAAGGAAAGGTACGGGGGAAAGATTGGGGGGACGATGTATCTGGTACTTTTGGCTCTGTGTGTATCTCCAGCCGGCCCACTGTGAATTTTTGCTCCCCCATCATTAGGGCCAAGGGAAACCTTCCTCCCTGAGCCATGAGGGCTCTGTTGGCAAGATGCTCAGTGCACATTATATACCGAGCAGTTGTAGTGAACAGCAGGTGGCTTCTGCCCGAGAGACTGAGCACATGGAGAAAGAGAGATGAAAAGGACCCATTATAGCATCTTGGGCTCGATTCGCAGAGCAAGGCATGCACATGCATGGCGTTCACAACCAAGGATCACTGTGAAAACAGCGGTTGCTGAGGAGACCCCCTCACCTCACTGCCCATGGACTCTTCAGCTCAGCACTGCTACCTTGTCTAAGGAATGTCAGGGATGGCATCCCCGTGCAGTCCCCGCAGCGAATGCCAAAAGGATACCCCAAAGGCTATCCCTTGGTCTCCATCCAAAACAATGACATCTCACTGATAATTAAAGCTGCATAACATTCTAAGGTTCCCATCAGGGAGAGAAGCAGCCGAAGGCTTCTCCACTATCATTTCTTAAATTGATGGTGATTCCAGAAATAACCTTGGACACTGAAAAAAAAAAAACAACCCACGGTTGGGTACGAGTGTACAGAAGGAACTCAGAGGTAGCTGGGAAGGACGCTTTTCTTCTAACCCCCACAACGTCAGCCCACGGATCTTAAACAGGGCATCGTCCTTCTTTGTTGACTGAGCCAGACGAACACAGCCCCTTAGTTCCGCGGCACCTGAGTTCTGCCCTTGCCTTTTATATGATCAGGACCCTGAGGCCCAATGACTTGACTGAAGCCACATCAGATCAAGGTCAAGTGAAGGTCTCCCAGTTTTATACTACTGTTTTTTGTTTTTTGTTTTTGTTTTTGTTTTTTTGTCCCATTTAATGGAAATATGTGAGCCTTTGTAGGGACAAAGGCGAAGAAAGAAAACACTTTTGACTAAAGCTTTCTAAAACATTTTTTTTTAAGGAAAAGGTATGGATATTGCAATGCTGAGCACTTAGAGCTTCTAAAAAACTTCTGAGAACGGGCCACCTGGATACCTGATTTAAAAGGGGACCGCAGACTGGATGCTGCTACGTTTCAAACCTTGCTTTGGAATCAGAGACCGCTGATCGGCCCACTTGAGCTTTAACACAATGTCCTTTCTCCTCCCTGGTCTCAGTGAGGAGGGCTTGTTGCCAGTGGTACCCCCTTTCCTACAAAGCCCAGTTGATTTTTGTATATCTGTCAAATAAGAGGTGCAGTCTAGCAAATACTATACCGTTCGCATTTCTCTTTAATGATGTATGTGGCTTGCATTAATATGGAAATAGATGCAGCCCTGAGGCACTTTTGAAGTTGTCAGGGCTGTTCTCATGTGACAAAGTTTTCATGTCTCCGATCGTTGTACAGGGCTCCCTTGATTTTAAAATCCATGCTTACCTGATGTATTGTAATTATGGGATCAAAAATGACAGGGTGATGCTATTCCAAAGTTAAAATGATGATAATAATACCTTAGGTTAATATAGTGTCTTTCTTCTGGAAAAGTGAAAGAGTTTTTGCATATATTATCTCATGTGAGGTATTATTAGCCCCATTTTACAGATGGAGGGCCAGAAGCAGGTAGGTTACCTGACTTATCCAAGGTCAGCCAGGCGCTCTGGCCACTGAACCACCATAGCAGGAAGCATGAAAGGCCCATTTTCACTGCTGAGCTGCCTTAGTATTTAACATATGTCATTCAGAGCACATGTCACTATGCCCGTCTCTTTGTGAATGACACTGTGGTGTCTAATCTTTTCTCCTTGGTCTTTGATAATCACCTCTATTCTTTCTTTCCTTCCTCCTTCCCAACCCCACCTTCCTTCCTTTCCTCCGTAAACATTACCCACTAGCTTGGCATTCTGTTAGATTCTACAAAGTTAAGGAGGGCTGTGTTGTTCTTCCTGCCCTCCAGGAGCTCAAGGACTGGTAAGACAGCCAGAGAAACAAGCAGGCAAAATTATCACACGATGACATTAGTGTGCTTAGGGTGTCTCCCAAGGCAGGAGGCTTTTAACGATGACTTGGGGGGACAGAGGACCCACCCACGAACACTTTTAAAGACAAGGACCCTATATTCTTCCAATTTGTAAGTTTCCCACACCTACCTAGTGACATGCATATGCAGTGAAATATGAAAATTTATATTCTAAATCAGGCTCACGAGCTGTTAAGAAAATTAATTCTGTCTCGTACCTTGGCAAATAGACCCTTATAATAATCTGGAAGGCTGACTCCTTAGAGTTCGAAGCTGGCAGCATGGAGGGAGTAAGCCCTGCCCCAGCCCGTAACACTTAGCCTCCTTCCTTTCCCTTTTCTTCTCATCCCAGGATCTGGCTGCACCTGGACGGGCTCACGGCCACCTGTGTGGAGACCCACGTCCACATGTATAAGCTCCATCCAAACAGCTTGCAAACATCAACCAGTGGCTGAGAGGGGCACATCTGAGGGGATGGTGTGCCTTAGGAGGGTGGACCCTGAGAAGAAACCCACTTTCAGAACTGAAAGTAGGTTTAGGGCAGTTGGGCAGGGAATTCTGGAGTTCAGATTACCTGGCACATATTTTAGAAGAAGGGTGGAGTCTGAATGGGCACATCCCCTTGGTCTCACGGACTCCCCGCCCCACGTGAAGGGGTGTCACTCTAGGAGGACCAGAGCAGAGCCTCAGGCAGGTACACCCCTGCCAGAGTCTAAGAACAGTGCTATTGAATGGGCGCTTCATAAGGCAAGCCATGTGTCTTGCCACAGGCTCAAAATGCCTTTGAAGTCTTATAGCTTCATTTTAAGAAGTCACACAAAATTTACTTCTCCCTAACCCATCTTCCTAATGGCAGGGGTGCCTGGGTGGCTCCGTCGGTTAAGCGTCCGACTTCGGCTCAGGTCATGATCTCACACTTTGTGAGTTGGAGCCCCACAACAGGGTCTGTGCTGACAGCTCGGAGCCTGGAGCCTGCTTCAGATTCTGTGTCTCCCTCTCTCTCTGCCCCTCCCCTGCTCACGCTCTGTCTCTCTCTCAAAAATGAATAAACATTAAAAAAATTAAAAATACTTAAAAAAATAATAATAACGTCAGATCCACGTTTTCGATTGCTTAGATCAAGACCTTTGCAGTCATCCTTGACCTTTTCCCTAATACCCCACTTCCATGGGCAAATATTGGCACACACATCTGGATGCTTACCTTTTCTCACCACCCTCACTCCTACTGAAGTAGTCTAAGCTACCTTCATCCCTTGTCTAGACTCCTAATTGATTTTCCTACCTCCACCCTTGTCCCCATCCTTGCACCTCTTACAGTCGGGGGAAGCCTCTTAGAATTCAAGGAAGATCAAGCCTATCTTCTGCTTACTATCCCAATGGATTTCCAGCCCATTCAGCATAAAAGCCGAACTCTGCACTTCTCACCTCCCGTATTACCTCCTACTGTTCCCCCCACCCCCCAGTCACCCAGCTTCTGCCACATTGGCCTCCTTATTGTTCCGGGAACCCATGAATCGCACCACCACCTCAGGGAGCTCTTTCTCGCTGCGCCCCCTGTTTAGAATACTCTTCTCCGAGATATTCAGTCGCCTTCTCTCTCATTTCCTTCAGGTCTCATCTTGAATTCACTTTTCTAGGCAATCATATACCTAACCTGCACCACGATCACATTCCCCACATCCTACTTCATTGCTTCCACTGTGCTCATCACAGAAAGCAGATGTCATAGACATGTCTTTGTTTTTATGTACATCTCACCACGTGCACATACCAGAATATAAGCCTCATGAGGACAGACACTTTGATCCGTCGAAGACTAGAACCACGTAAGCACATGGTGGCCACTCAATACAATCTTATTGTATGAATGAATTCATTCCAGAATTCAGTTCTGAAATGTATCCACTATTGTTTTAAGATTAATTTTTTTTTACTTCCTTAAATTAAAATGGAAGTGTTAGGGAAATGAGACTGTGATATTGATACTGGCAGGCATATTACCTCAAATCTCTAGATTGAAAGCAATGAAAGCTGGTGCTTAGGAAATGTTTGTTTTATCGAGGAGAGAATTATATTCACATTAGTGTTAATCTTGACGTATTGTCTATAAATCTGAACGTACCCATGTCCCATCTTCCATTCTCTTGGGTGTTGTGTTAAGTTAGCTGAAGTCAATTTGCCCTCTTATGATTGATTTACGTGGTCGGTGAACTTCCTCATGGTCACCTATGGCTTTCCTGATTGTCTTCCTCACTCTTGTCTGTGCTATATTCACATGTCCTTGCTTGTTATTTGGAAATGCTATCTAGTTTTGCCCTCCTCATATAACTACTTTCCATAAACCACCCATAAAACCCTAATCATTACTGTAGTCAAATCTTGTCTCTACAAATTGTAACCTCCTCAAGGTCAAGGGCTGATCATGTTTTCTTTTTTGTTCTCACCTCACATGTCCTACATCAATCCTCCTCCCACCATAGTATCAAACGAATCATAGGTATGTGAATTGTTGCTCAATAAGTTAAAGTCGCAAAAAAAGGAAAGGAAACTACCTTTGTAACTTGAAACTTCCGGGAAGGCTGCGCTCTGACACAAGTGGTCAATGGTGTCATCATATGGTTGTTGGTACCTTAAGCATGGTTCTTCTAAGATCCTACTGTTAATCCTCTTCATTATTTTTATAGACATCATGGGTTGCTAAACTTAGATCACTTAAAGCAGAGGAATGCAGACTATCCACACTTTTACTAATTTTTTTCTAAATGGATATATATTTATTATGGAGAATTTTTACAACATAAACAGGTGAAAGGAGAAAACAAAAGCCTTCATGGTCCACTCCCTAGGAATTGCCACGGCCAGCATGGTATCTGTGTCCTTCCTGTCTTTGCTTGATCATAATGTGCGTATCGCTTTGTTCCCGATCTTAAATTTTTTAAATTATTTACATGAGCAATAAGTCAGCCTCACTTTAGAAAATATAAATGCACAGACTCAAAAAGAAGGGGAGAATCACTTATAATCTCACCATTTAGAGATTTCCACTGTTAATATTTTAGTAATTATCCCTTCACAATTGTACCTATGCATGTTATGTTTCTACCAAAATACTAACATATGACGTTACAGTACTCTACAAACCTGTCATTGCTTAATAAATCGTGTCACTAAATGTTTTTTGTCATTATCATGATTTTGTAACTACATATTATCCTATCATATAGATGTACCAAAACTTGGTTTTTCATCTCCTAGTATTGAGCATATCTGTTTCTTCTTCTCCTTTTTCTTCTTCTTCTTCTTCTTCTTCTTCTTCTTCTTCTTCTTCTTTCTTCTTCTCCTTCTCCTTCTCCTTCTCCTTCTTTCTCCTTCTCCTTCTCCTTCTTTCTCCTTCTCCTTCTCCTTCTCCTTCTCCTTCTCCTTCTCCTTCTTCTTCTCCTTCTCCTTCTCCTTCTTTCTCCTCCTCCTCCTTCTTCTTCTTCTTCTTCTTCTTCTTCTTCTTCTTCTTCTTCTTCTTCTTCTTCTTCTTCTCTGAAGTGAACATCCATGTAAGAAAGCATTTGTGGACAGTCATGAATTTGTGATTGTGAAATAGCAGACACGAGAAACATCAATATTACTGGAGCTTTGTTTCAAAGTAGAATCTTCTCTGGACTTCTCTTTAACTTTTTCATGTTTTCTTGATCATGTTTCCACACAGAACGTGGGTCTCCCCTATTGAATCTTTTCCCTTATAGAATATTCACCACATACAGCACACTCACACCTGATTGGTCCCTGCTATGTATAAGGCAGACAGAACATCATCTTGAACATGGATCCAATTTTGATGCATGTTTTGGTTGTTGAACACACGAGAGCAATCTTGCTAAATCAAACGACGTCACCAACTTCCCCCATTCCGGTTCTCTGACGTGTACTCCTGTGAACTCTAAGACTGGAAATTAAACTGAATATGTTAAACTCATGAAAAGTACTTTTTGCTGGTCTTCAGTGCTACAGGTTTTCTCCCATCAACATTAGTTCGACACTACAACCAATATGACCAGGAGATTGCAGCTAGCTCCTAGTATAGCGAATTTGCCAAGTCTCACACATGCATAAATAAACACTTATTGTAATTCTGACGTTTCATCCATGTTCACTCCTGGGGACAAGCCAACCAGAGTCTCAAGCAAAGAAACCAAGAACAACAGGGTTCCTTCCAAACTTGTTAGGAAAAAAGGACAGAAATCAGTAAGAGCCCACGCTGTCTTGTACCTGGGTGCAGGTGAGATGTGTTTAGATTGATATACGTGGTGTCATTTTCTGGACCATTAAAAATCCTGTCACCTCCGGAATGAAATGCTGCAGTGATTTACCAGCAGATGACATAACATCGCACTATCATTTAGCAAGAGAAATGAGAAGCACAAGTATTGAACCGAACATATTTTTAAGTTTATCGCCTTAAAAAATAAAGATATTCTGTGCAGGAGAAAACCTGTAAATTTATTCTCACCGATCAAGTTCTTCATCTAAATCATTTTGATTTAAATGACAAACTAAGCTTTGGGGGGATAAACAAGTGAATGAGAGAAAAGCTTTTACCAACAGGGCCAAGAGAATGCCTGGTAACAAATTGCAAGCTCTTTGATGTAGGTTTTCAAGGCCATTTAAGCGATTTAATTTTTTTTTTCCTGTTCTTAAGACTTCATTCACCTTTAGACTGAGCCAGAGGAAGAGGACGCCAGAACAATCAATTTTGTTTTTCTATTTCACATAAGCTTCTCTACGTGGCTGTAGAGGTAGCAAAGCCTCAGAAATAGCAGGAACTATCTGTGGCCCACCCAAACAAGTTAAAGCAAGCTGAACGTCCTGAGTCTTTCTCTTGTGACCTTGATGTGGTGATATACATGTAGCCTAAGCAAGAGAGAAGAGAATAGACTTTGAAGACTTTTTCTTAACATAAAAGGGATCCTTTATATTTTTGTCATAACGAATCTAGTATTCAGTATTTAAAAAAAAAAAGATGGATGCAAAATTTTGTAATAAAGATCATCCAGAAATGTGTACAAATGGAGTCTGTCTCCATCCAGAAACATTTGCAGAATCTGAAGCTTTTCACGATTAGTAAACATAGTCAAATATAATTTCTCATAACTACAGATGCTCCATTTAGGGTTAAAACTCGTTTTTAAAGTTTATATTAATTCTTTCTGCAGCACTGGCAAGTTTGGGAATAACTAGCAGAAAATAGGTTGTATGAAACATACTTGAAGTCCCTAGATCTAAGAACACCTAGAAGGAATACATTAGTTGAAGATGAAAGAAGGAGTGAATTTATTTTGTGTTGTTCCAGAAAAAAAGTGCATGGGCCAGAATTCTTCAGGGGACTTTATTTTTTTTTTTATTTTTATTTTTTTTAGTAAGCTTCATACCCAGTGTAGAGCCCAATGTGGGGCTTGAACTCACAACCCTGAGATCAAGAGTCGGATGCTTAACCACCTGAGCCACCCAGGGGCCCTGGGGACTTTACTTTCTTTAGCATAAACGCTGAAAATGTGATTTTAAGGCACTGTTAAGTCCTTACTGTGTAAATGCTCCTTCTGTCATAGGCCTTTAGACCAGAGACCTATACCTACTGAATGATACTAACTTGGTGGCTGTGTATGCATAAGAAGACCCCATTCTCTTGGTTCCAACTAATTGTGCCAGGGGCCACATGTCTCAGATCCCCTTTCTCAAAGACCCAAAGCAAGGAACCTTACAGATGGCTGGGGACAGGGGAACTGGCTATAAGATCGGAATCAGCCTAATGGTAAGTCAGTGTTCCTGGAGCCTGTCAGATGAATCCAGTCTGTGAAATAAGAAAGAAGTGGATGTTTAGGGCGAAAAACTGATAAGAGCCTAAAAGCCCAGAGAAAGTGATGGAGGAAAAAATAACCGGTGACATTCCAGATTCTGAAAGTACAGAATTAGGTTAGCCAGGGTGATTCTTTCATGACCCCTGCTCACCCCCATTCTCTTTGTAAACTATTTTCAGTGGGTTTTCTATCACATGAAGTCAAAAATCCCCAAAAAAACCTAGTGACTCAGACTCCTCCTCATTTCTTTCCCCTGTCCTCTAGATGCTAAAACTAGGACAAATAAGAATAAGTTATAGAGCAATGGATCTCATTTAATGATTCAACCTGTCCAGACTCAGAATTGCTGTCACGGAAAGTGTTGAGGCAGGCTTTGTAATCTTTGTTGCTTGTGTTTGTTCAATGTTGTTCAATTTATAATCTTTGCTTATAGTCAGAACAGTAGCTAAGTTTGGAAAACAAAAGTAATTCCCTAACTTTGTCTGCATGTGACTGTAGCAGGTATGTTGGGGATATAACTCTTTATGTAAAAGCTGTTTGACCCTGGGGAGTTTTCTAAACCCCTCAAAGCCCCGATTTTGTCGCTTATGAGTTGGTTCCACAATCCCTTCTCTAAAACGATTGGATCAGAAATGTTTCAGGTTTCAGAATCTTAAGATCTAGATAGTTCATGTGGTTTATACACTGTATTTTATGTAGAGGCCTCACTGAGGTTGTGCCAGTGCTTGATAATTATGCCATATCTACAATGAAATATTTACCTATTTACACCAACAGGCATAAAACCTGTAAGTAGGCCTCATATCAATTCAGATCAGATCTGGCCTTCAAGTGCGTTTGCCATAGACCCAATAAAACTTTTTTGTGTTTCAGAACTTTCTGGATTCCAGGGTTATGGGTGGGGCTTGTGACCTGCTGTATTTACCTCTTAGGGATGTTTTAAGGGTGGGATGTGACCATGCCTGTGCAGCAGTGGGATCAGGTTCTTATCTGTTTTCCCACCCACTCCTGCTTTGGATTAGATTTAACGTTGACCCCAGGACCCAGCCTGTGTATCTATGGCCACCATTTGGCTCTCGTAGTTTATTTCTGTCCCCTCTTCCCTCCCCACCTTGAGGAACAATTCTGCTCCAGCCAAGCCCAAACTGACTATGGAAGAAGCTTCAATGACAGTCCCAAAACAGCTGAACTGTTTTAGAAAGGTACTGGGCACATAAGAAGTGTCCCGTGTCAACTGCCATCACAACTATTTCCACTACTATTGGTGACATCATTATTGTCTTTCTACCCCAGATGCCAGTGCCCGGCATCGTTCCATTTTTAAGGAGAATTCGCATCCTGAGTGACTTTCTACTGTCGACACAAAAGCATAAAAAATGAAAGCTCTGGGAACAGTAAACAAATAACTTCCTTTACAAGTGAGAGTAGAGGTAAAAAAGAAATGAACATACAAATTTGCTTTCATGGTCATCCTTATCTTGGCTGTCATTGCACCATCACAATCTAATGATTACAGAAAGAGCACTGGACACTGGCCATTGGGTCATCATCTTTGACTCTGAAACAGAACCACACACATGCATCCTCTTACAAGAGCTCTTGGAGCATTTTTAAACCTCTTAAAACATCTCAAGCTTTTCATGAAGGACAATCAAAACTTTAGCAGTGAGGGTCTTTCCTTTCTTTCTTACCCTAGTAGTTTCTTATACGTGGGAAATGAGGCACTGAAAAGCCCCAAACTCTTCTGCAGCCAAAGGAAGAACAAAGTGATGTCAGCTTTGAAGCCAATGCAGCTTCTATCTTTCTATCTCTGTTAGGTAACCTGGAAGGTCTGTGTGCTGCCCTTTCAACCATTTGAAATTGGAATTCTGATGAAAATTTCATTTTTCTACCTGTCCCCTCTCCTGGAACTAATTGCTAACTCCTCTTTTTTTTTTTTTTTTTTTTTTTGGCCATCACAACTGAACCAAAATCTAAAGCTTATAAGCATAGGATAGACCAGAAAAGGATAGTTAGGGAATTAACAAAAAGGAGAAACAGAGAGTTCAAAATGCTTCATCAACACTAACAAGATTGACTGAGGGCACTCAAGATTGGTAGAAAATTTTAAGAGCACAGTCACAAATGACAGTCTATGTAGGTGAGGCCAAACCTTCCTGTGCCAAAAAAAAAAAAGGTCTAATGTGTTGCATACCAACAAGAAAAGTATCTAAAAGCCAATTGATTTCATTTCATTAATGGTTAACAACCCCCCAAAGCATTGACGTGATAAGTTTTCCACAAATTTGCTTCTAAATAAAAAGAAGAATAATCAAATTTAGAAAGAAACAAATTGCCTTAGCCTGCCATTTTAAAACAGCACAAGTAATCTAATTAGCTAAATTTATTAGGAGTAAATGTGAATGAACTCAGAAATTGAATCTGGGGTCTAGCACTGGTACAGCCTTTGCATTCACACATCAGAGAGCAAAGCTAGATAAAAACTCTTTTTCTGCCCAAAGCCTGAACATACATTAAATTTTTTTTTTAACTTTTATTCACTTTTAAAAGATAGAGAGAGATAAAGCATGAGCAGGGAAGGGGCAGAGAGAGGGAGACACAGAATCTGAAGCAGGCTCCAGGCTCTGAGCTGCCAGCACAGAGCCCGATGCGGGGCTTGAACTCACAAACTGCGAGATCATGACCTGAGCCGAAGTCGGACGCTCAACCGACTGAGCCACCCAAGCACCCCTAAAGCCTGAACATACATTAAACAAAACAGAGGATGATGTACAAATAAAAGAAACTGCTCTTGTTCCCATAACATCTCACACCAGAGTCAATAATATCTATTGGAAATAGCAAACCCATTTTTAGTGGGCTTAAGTTTCTACTTATGTCCTACAATTACTCATGGAATTAGGCCTACATAGATCTTACTAGTGTTTGGTAAGCATTTTGAAGTTCTCTAACTTGCCACTGTTGGTTCAGCCTTATGGTTTAAATCTTGGCTCAGTCGTGATTGTCCAGGATAAGAAGTTAGCTTTTTGCTATAAGAGAGGGTCAAGAAGAAGAAGGAAAATGATATTTCCGAGGCTGGATGGGCAGAAGTCTCTCTGCTCCTTTCATGTTTATAAGATAACTCTTCTTTGATTACTGGCTTTGTCCCATGTGCCCACACCACTGTCATTTAGGTGACAGGAAAAAGGAACTGACTTTAGTCCAGATTCTTTCTCTCTTCCTTCCTTCCTTCCCTTCTTCCTTCGTTCCTTCGTTCCTTCCTTTCTTTCTTTTCCTCTTTCTTTCTTTCGTTCTTTCTTTCTCTCTTTTGAGAGTGTGTGCTTGTGCATGTGTGTGGTTGAGGGGCAGAGGGAGAGAGAGAATCTTAAGCACACTCCATGCTCTGCATGGACCCTGATGAGGGGCTGATCCTATGACCCCGGGATCATGATCTGAGCCAAAATCAAGAGTCAGATGCTCAACTGACTGAGCAACCCAGGTGCCTCTAGGCCAGTTTCTTTTTTTTTTTTTTAAATTTTTTTTTAACATTTATTTATTTTTGAGACAGAGAGAGACAGAGCATGAACGGGGGAGGGGCAGAGAGAGAGGGAGACACAGAATCGGAAGCAGGCTCCGGGCTCCGAGCCATCAACCCAGAGCCCGACTCGGGGCTCAAACTCACGGACCGTGAGATCGTGACCTGAGCTGAAGTCGGACGCTTAACCAACTGAGCCACCCAGGCGCCGTAGGCCGGTTTCTTGATACACGAACTTCTTCCAACCCCCACAGCCTGGTGGGGTCACTATTATTGCCCCACTTTACAGATGAGGAAGCAGAGGCCTAGAGAATCCAGGTTAGTTAACCCAGTGTCATTCAGCTGGTTAATGATTGAATTAAGAGTCATAGTCTTATTTGTCTAAGTTCAAAGACTGTTCTTAAAAGCTGTTTAACAAATACTTATTGGAATGGGTTACAGTCCATTTTTTACTTCCAATAACAACATCCGTAACCATTGGCTTTCTACTTTCAAATCCAGTTTTGCTCTCTACACTTCGTTTATCTTCAGTACTGTCTTGGGTGTTGGTAGTAAGATCGTCATCTCTCTCACTTTCCGCACTAAGACCCAGAGACACAGTGAATGTAAGCAGCATATTTAAAATCAACCACACATTTATAAGTAAACACAGATCTCGAACCCAGATGTGGGAGCTCAAATCACAAGCTTTGCACTACCCTCCACAGCCTCCTGTATCTCAGGAAAACGAGACTTGACTAAAGAGCCAAAGTCTATTTTCTGGCCTCTGACATCTCACTATGACCAGGTCTCTGACGCTGTGGCTATTGGAGAAGAAAAGTAACTATGTGGCAAGTGGCTGATTACTCAATTCAAATGAATAAGAGCCGGTCAGTCATTTGATGGCCTAATTGTTGATTTAGACAAAAAGTAGATTATAATTTGGGCAGCACAATGGCCATTTTTGCAGAACACGTGGGTATAATCATCCTAGCATGGAACAAAATTGCTACTGTAAATTTTCCTTTTGGTTTATTCTGTATCGCCTCTGGGTTACAATTTAATCCCACCTTTGCTCGGCCCCTCAGGGACACGGGGTCACTCTGCTGATTTACAGGGAAAGCGTTAAACCTCATTTTTCTTAAACTGAAAGACGAAAGCAGTCAGAGCAGAGACAACAGGGATGTGACAAGGCCACGAGGCAATTATGCGTCCCTCTCCGGGCGTACCTGCCTGAATGCTTATGTGAAATCCGGAAAGGACACTATGCCCTTCTTCTTGTGAAGTCTCTACTGATCACAGAAGCAGATTCAAATAATCTTTCCCGTTTTGCTCCTCTGGGCTGCTTGGCTTTGTAAACTGTCAGCAAAGCCGTCAAAGTGGGAAGCCAGATATTGCCATCTCTTAGGCGGATGCCGCCCAAATCTTGTCTGCGTGATGGCAGGCACAGAGGCCGGAGCAAACAGGAACAAACCGTGTTGCTGCAATATTCCTGAATTCCCCAGGCTAATTAGGCCTTCACATTCTTTTATAACAGTGAAGCAAAAAACATCTACTTGGAGATTCCGTTAGAAGCCGTACACTTTCAAGACACGTGAAATTGCCCAGGTATCGCTGCGGGTAAAATGAAACCTTCCTCTCTGGATTTGAGATCATTAGCTTTCTGTTTTACAGCAAATCATCTGCTGTTCTTGCCTCCAACCAGAGATGCAGGGGAACCCGTCTCATCAGCCCCTGGGACAGCATTGCCTGCCACAATTGCTGACCACGCCGCATCACGGACGTGAGGGCTTGCAGGGCGGGGAGGAGGAGGGAGAAGCAGAAACACTGGCCGCTTCGTGGGGAGTCGTTACCCTGCGCCTGGCCCGGGAAGAAAGAGCCAGATGCTCGGTTTTACTCTATCTTTCCAACAACCCTGTGGAACAGGTTGGACGGTGAAGCCCCATTTTACAGATGGAGGAAACTGAGCCCTGCCCAACATCAGAGTGAGCGGTGAAACATCTTTTGAATGTTGTATGCAGAGTAAGGTAAAAAGGTACCCAGCGGGTACAGATTTTCCTATTATTGATTGTGAAGGCTCGCTGGTTGAAGTGTAAATTGCCTCCCATGGAAACCACATGCTCTGAATTTCACAGTATTTTAGGTGGGATCATTTCATTTCCTGCCTTTGCCTTCGTTTCTCTTAAAATTCATATGCAGTAGAACAAATACAATGTAAAACTAAGAAATGATTTAAAAGCTTGCACGGATTACCCTGACTGGTATGACGCCATAACCCAACACATAACAGGCCAACGTGGTCAGAAAATATCATCTCCATAGGCAAATGTCATTCAGCAAGTATTTGAGTGACTACTTAAATGCCAGACTTGAGTTAGACGGTAGAGATTCACTGAGAAAGAGGTAGCATTCTCTTTTTGCAACGGACTTTATAGAGAAAACATACATTGGAAAGTATAGCACTACATATAAATAATTTTGTGTTTCTGAAGCTGAGATATGAAATGAAAAGACCCTAAGGGTCCATTTTTGCCTTATATTCTTCCATTTAAAAGGGTGCAAAATATGAAATGCACAAAAAAAATTGCATAAGAACAATTTTAGAGGAATAAGAAATGGCCATCACAACCCTTAAGAAGTAGTTATTAAAGGGGGACCTGGGTGGCTCAGTTGGGTAAGCATCCAGCTCTTGGTTTTGGCTCAGGTCATGATCTCACAGTTCATGGGATCGAGCCCCTTGTCGGGCTCTGCGCTGACAGAGTGAAGACCGCTTGGGATTCTCTCTCTCTTTCTCTCTCTCTCTCTCTCCCCCCCCCTC
Organism: Panthera pardus; assembly: GCF_024362965.1. NCBI lineage: Eukaryota > Metazoa > Chordata > Mammalia > Carnivora > Felidae > Panthera > Panthera pardus. The sequence continues at coordinate 16,221,321 of NW_026526655.1, forward strand.
TGTTCCTCCCTCCCTCTAAATAAATAAATAAATGTAAAAAAAGTAACTATTAAAAAGAAGTAATGAACAAATGAATAATAAGAAAAATAAGCTATAATATGATTAGCACCGATAAATAACAGCCATATGTCAGACTCTTCATTCTCAGCTTGATAGAATCCGTAACAGGATTCACAATAAGCAGCAACATTTTGTCGTGCATATACTGAGTGCACACTTGACTATCTCCGTAGAAAATACCTTTTACCAAGTGATGTTTTTTCTGGTACAACGTGGGTTCTGCTGTGAAGAACAGAGTTCAGTTATTGCCTCTTTTGGAAGGGAAAGAGTTAGGAAAAAGAGATAGAAGATAAGTGATTTCTGTTACCCACTGAGATAAACCCAAAGCATGGACCCATGCTCTTCAACTGCTTCGTGGATTTTTAAATCATTTTACAAGACTTCACGGAGCACACCTCAATTTAGAAGAAGAGCCATGAGACCTCCAATTAGAAATGTAATTAAATGTCATTTGGGGACTAATAACCAAAGCTCGAAACATTATCTGGGTTGATGATAGCAGGGAAGGGTTGAGGTTGCCCTGTTCAGCTTCTGGTCAGAAATGCCAGCTGGTCATTAGACTCCAGTAAATTTCACGCACCAATGTATTTATTGCTGCTATAAACTGAAAATATGAAAGGAAGAAAAGGTAGGGAGCTATTGATTGCATGATAGGCCTTGGAGGTTCAGTTTGCTAGCCATTATTCCTTGATAACAAATGTGCCTCTTGGTTTTACCGGATCAAACTGGTTTCACTGACTGCCAATCTTTTGTGAAGATGGGCATAACATAAAAATACACATACAAAAAAAGGGTATATCTGTTTATAAAGGTATGACTTTTTGCCCTGGGGCAGGGGTCAGACCCCCCAAACCTCGCTCCTAGTAAAGACCTGAGGGCATTTAGAACTTGGGATCTGGATCTTGGGAAATTTGGGTATTTTTGCTGTCCTGATTTCCCTGCAAAAGATGGGAATTCTAGACGAGCTCTTGAGCTAACAAACGCTTTAGCTGCAGTAGGTCTAGAAATGGTGCTCTCTGGGGGCAGATTTTTGAGAGAGATTTGTAACTTCTTTGTTTTACTTTTAGATTTTAGAAACACACAGGGAAATTACAACTTGCCTCTGGTAGATTTCCCTCTTAGGCTAGTGTCTTTTTTGCGCTCATGCTGGGCTCTAGTGCTTAAGCCCGAGCCGAGAATATACTGCTTCTCCACTGGTCTGCTCAGAAATCAGGAGCGAGAATGCATGGCAGGAGAATGATTACAGAAATCGGCGTAACTTGAGGTTCGAGTAGCATTGAAGAATATCATGTAAAAGAAACAAAAACAAAAACAAAAATATGACACTTATTTATAAATAAATGAAGCAAGCAAGCGCGGATTTAGGCGGCTGTGAGGCCAGGGAAGAATGTGGCTTTTGCATAAATAGGAAGAAGCAGAAGAAGTTAGAAGATAAAGGAAGTGAGAGGAATTGAGCAGGTCAGCAGCTGTCTCACGGTTTTGCAGGGCCTATTTTGGCAAATCTGGCATATGCAGTCATGCGTCAAGCTGGACTTTGTGGGGAGTCCTATATTTACCAGGTAAATGACCAGATGTCTTTGCCAATGTGTAATAATTTCTGACGAAGGGATTTAAAATTCAGCCATGCCACCCAAAATAGGAAACTGGTTCTTCTTGCTTTAAAGGAAATTTATGGATAATTCAAGATAAGCCATCTGTGCACTAAGAAATACACATCCTACAGATGGTGAGAATTATAGGATACATAATACTGTTAATAATAGCATCATGTTCTGATGTATTGTATGAGAAATATATGTATATGTGTTCATCAGGTCCATTAAGGTGACATTTTATATTTATACACTGTAATTAGACTCCATCTCTGGAACAGGGCTGGGCACACAGTAGGCTATCAAAGAGTCTGGAGGGAAGGCAGGTTGGCGGGGGGATGAAGGGAAGGAAGGAAGGAAGGAAGGAAGGAAGGAAGGGAGGAAGGGAGGGAATGGAAGGGAAGGGAAGGGAGGGAAGGAAGGGAGGGAGGGAGGGAGGGAAAGAGGGAGGGAGGGAGGGGAAGGGAAGGGAAGGAAAGGGTAGGGGAGGGGAGGGGAGGGGAAGGGAGGGGAGGGAAGGGAAGGGAAGGGAAGGGAAGGGAAGGGAAGGGAAGAGAAGGGAAGGGAAAGGAAGGGAGGGAAGGAAGGAAGGAAGGAAGGAAGGAAGGAAGGAAGGATGGACTAAGCTCTAGGGTTATGTTGTGGAGTATCTGTTATGTATATTGATTGAAATTAAATACCCTAGACCATGTAACTGAGTGAATTTGGGGCTGACTGTGATTTGATAGAAGGCAGGAAATCGAGGTAGATGTTTTTTGTAGCCAGGTCCTCTCCTCCCTTCATAATGTAACTCTGATATTTACCTATGTTCTTGTACCTCAGGGTCAAACGTGGGCAGAGATGAGGTTGTAGATGCAGACCCTTCCAGGGTGGGTATGGGCAGGAACCAAGAGCTCTCATGCATCCTGAACTTGCAGTTACCTGAACTTATTTTGAAAAGAGGAGCCAATTCCTTCTTCCCATTGTGGCTGCCTCAGTATATATATGGTAATTTTGATTTAAGTTTTTTTTTTAAATTTCTGTTTATTTTTGAGAGAGAGAGAGAGAGAGAGAGGGAATGAGAGCAGAGGAGGGGCAGAGAGAGGAGACACAGAATCTGGAGCAGGCTCCAGGCTCTGAGCTGTCAGCACAGAGCCCAAGGCGGGGCTTGAACTCAAAAACCATGAGATCATGACCTGAGCCGAAGTCGGATGCTTAACCGACTGAGCCACCCAAGCACCCCTGATTTATTTTATATCATATTTTGACTAATTTTGTTTTAAATCCATGTGGCGTGCTGGAGCCAGCTGTGTGGCTACTTCTTAATTTTTCAGGAAATCTGTGAACCAGTTGTTGAACACAGCAATTATTAAAAATTAACTTACATAAACTTGCAATTAAACAAATTATATCTAAAAACAAAAGTAATGAACATTCAAACTCATTACCTCCAATTCCTAAATTCTACTATGCTCTGTGCCCTTGAGGTTATGTACTTCTCTCATATCTGTGTCGAGAAAACACTGTAAAATGGTAGACAACTGTGTTTATCTTCCCAACTCTTCATTCGTTCCGTGATGTCACATGGGCAGTTTGAAATTTGCCACGGTCGCAGTATTCACTTTACAGAAACCAGCAAATGCTCCACCTCGGGGTGGGGTGGAGGGTTTGGTGAGAGAGGTTGAACTTCTATCAGCACCCTACTGAGTAGACATCTTGTTTTTCATTGGGTCAGTATCTGTCGCTTCCTATCTGTGGAACTGCTTCCTGCTTCTAGTAGATAACCACCCTTTTCCTCTTTAGGTAGTTTTAGGGAGGCTTCCAATTATACTACCCCATTCCTTGATCACAGATAAAAGAACATGACCTAGGTTTGGCAAGTCAAAATTACCCTGACCATAGTGATAAGAGATGAGCATGTGATCTAGGCCAAACCAGTCAGTACTTCCCTGAGGATTTTCTAGATGGATTCTGGGAAAACCAAGGTTTCTCCTTTTGTTGCGGAGGAGTTAAGCTGGGATGATGTAACCCTAAGGCTGCCTGTGGCCATGTTTCCCCCAATATCTGCATCACACATAAGAACCCAGTCCCCATTATGAGGGCCTGAAGCCAGCCACAGAGGACAGCAAAATCCCAAGGCAGAGGACCAGCTGGTGATAACATTGGGGTCCTTGGGACAAGACAGGCCTTTCATCCATATTATTTCCACTTAGGAAGGTCAACAAATTCCTGTTTTTGCTTAAGCTCCTTTGAGTCGGGTTTCTGTCACTTGCAGCTGAAAAGTCTGACGAATACAGTTGATTTGAGATTATCCACTTCTCTCTTGTTGCCTCTCTGGTTTTTTTAGTTCATCAATTATACATATGTATGGATTGTATGTTGATACTGTAAAATTGATCTATAGAAAAAAAAGTCAATCTAGAAAACCAGATGCAGTCTTTCAGGAAATCCATAAATCTCTTTTAACCAGTACTTCCAAGGTTTTGCTGCCACCATGGGGATTGGGGTAATAAAATGCACAGGTTTATCACCTTTAAACTCAAAGTCTGCCAAGAAGAAACAAGATTCCAAGACTACAATTCATTAGTGTTGCTCTAGCAGAAGAGCTGTGTGATGGCGGGAATATCCCTTGAAATGAAATCCTCATGAAACTGGTTGGTTCGCTGTCTTGATTAAGTTACAGAAGCTGAAGCCTGCCACATTACTTCCCAGCAGACCTGAGTAAGTAATTGGTACAGAAAAGAAATAAAATAGAATAAAGAAAAATTAAAAAAAAAAAAAAACTGAGGGAAAAGAAAAATGGGGTTGGAAAAGACCAGAAACTAGTTTAACTCCTTGTGCCTTAGTCCTGTCCTATTGGACAGGAATAGTGCCACACTGGGACCCAGGGTTGGCTCCTTCTGTTGGTATGTTGGGCACTTAGTAGGGGGAGTAGGCATGTCAGCCTTGGGGAAATAAAAAAAAGTTAAATGGTCAAGATGCCCCATGTTATGATGGTATGAAGTCTCTTTGCCCAGCCACCCTGATGCTTCTTGAATGGGTGATATGACATGGCTTTGATGGCCATGATAGGAATTGTGTGTAGGCTCAATCACAGAGACCTCTAACAGAAGCATCCTGTGCCCAGTGCCCGTGGTGTTACTAGTTTCTAACAGTGACTCCTCCCACCTAAGGGGAACAGCAGAGTTGTCTCCACCAGACTCACTTACCACCATGATTTTAGTTATTAGACTTCACTACATTCTATTGAGGCTTTCAGACTTCCTAGAGATTCAGGGAACTAGTCATGAGACCCTTAATTTTTTATTTCCCCACTGAAACCAGCCACTTATTTCTGTCACTTACACTTAAGCTTCTTGACCGACTCACTGAGACAACACAGCACCAAGGTCATGGTCAGGAAGGCAGTGATAAACATGAAGGCCAATGTGAGGAGTGGGGTTCAGAATGAAAGAGTAGGGAAATCATCAAAAATGAAGGTGTGATGTGTGTGTGTGGACTGTTTGGGTATGCAGCTCAAGCAGAAAGCCCTGGGCAGCCTACTGAAATCCTACCTGCTTTAAAGAGTGGGTCCAATGGCTCAAAACTCCAGGCTACACTAAAATGCAGGAGGCTCAGACCTTTCCAGACAATAGAAATTAGAAAGTGGGAAGGTTTCGTAATGAATATGGTAATTTTTCCCAGAACTGGTATTTTAGTTGGAAATATGTAATTGTAGTAATACATCTGTTGAACTTCAAATGAGGCAGATAATAGGGTATAAAAGGTCATATTACTCATCATATACAATCTCTGTTCCAAAACACACTGCTCAGAGCAAAACTGTTCTAGAAGATATTATTCTATGTTTCCTATCTTAGAACATAAAAATATAAACAATTTGCATTTTGTTAAATGAACATTTTCTTGGACAGCATCCATTCATCACCATCTCTCCTTGGATTATTTAAATTTGAGTGAATCACCATCATAAAATAGAAATCACTTACTTATTTTTTTCTTATTAATATTTGACGCCTAATAGCACTTTTTCATCAGATAATGCTTTTTCCAAACGTTTATTCCTAATTAATTTCTTCAGTTTACCATATTCTTGCATCGGTTTACTCTCAATCTTTTTTTTATTATTACGTTCTTTTTGAAAATGATCATCTGGAGGCACCACTATTTCATCACCAGTTAGAGGATTTTTCTGCTCACCATTAATGGACTGTGGTCGTCTTTTTGAATTTTGCAGAGCAGGAGATAATGAAGGTGATGTAAATGGAACTGAGTCATCAGGCTTTGGGTGCCATGAGAGACCACATGGTCTGATGGGGAGTCATTTTCTCCAGGAAAGGGAGTGGCTCTTTGCCCTGATGACTTCCGTTCTGTCCTTGGATTGTAGGAAAGTATATGGGCTGGAAAGATTAAGTCACAAATAAGGTACAGCAACTTTTGGACAAGTAAGATCCTGTGTGGTTGACTGATCTGCTTTTGTCATCTGGGACCCTGGTCTCTTCTGGCTCCTTCCTTATCAGGACCACAAGTTTAAGAACAGTAAAACTCTCCCTGACTCCAGAATACCTACAGTTCAAAATCCGCCTGAGAAAAAAAATGATTCAGGGTGCTGGTGGTTAAGGACAAGAATGTTAATGGAGAGGAATCCAGGCATTCTTTGAGAATAATCAGGGAAAGCAAATTATTTAGTAAGATTTCTTCGATTTAAAGAAAAGTTTTTTATGTGTTTATTTATTTTGAGAGAGAGAGAGAGCATGAGCAGGGGAGTGGCAGAGAGAGAGGGAGAGAGAGAATCCCAGCAGGCTCCGTGTTGCCAGTACAAAGCCTCAAGTGGGTCTCAAGCTCATGAACCATGCTGTCATGACCAAGATTCCAACGTGTAACTGACTGAACCACCCAGGTGCCCCAAGGTTTCTTTGATTTTCTCCTCCTCCTCATTCTGCCTTTCTGTTATACTACTTATGTGTTTTTCCGAACTTTGGAGTGCCAAGTGCCAAAACAACGGGCTCGCTGTGCTGTGGTTCTCCTGATTAAAACTCCAGTCTTAAAAGTCCCATGTTTCACCCTGTGGGTCCCATCAAGACCCCCACATTTGTGGTGATGTACAAAATATCACTTTCAACAATCAACTCATGGTGAAGTTATAAACCAAGCGTTTGTTCCCGAACACTAGCATTCAAATGAGGTTGACCATAATGAAATATTGTCAGATGTATGAGCTCAAGGATTTTCTTTCCTACTTCTCATGTTCCAGGTCTATTAAATAATTGATGTTCACAACTGAATGCACAGAGAACCCATGGATATTTATGTGGTTGAACCGAAAAGCTGAATATAGACCTTCCAAACATATGACAATGTATAATTTGGGGCCATCCAACATGAACTTAATACTGGAAAAGCAACTGATGTTTTGCTAAGAACATAGACTTCAAATATGCTAGTATACTTCTAAATCAGAAGCAGAGTATTGAAATAGCCTTGGATCTATGCTCTCTGTGATTGCATTTACAACACCATTTACTGTAGAATCTATTGCAAAGGCCACCATTCTGAAATCGATTCCCAGCTTTAAGACAAAGAATTAGGTATCTCATAGCTGGGACAGTAGTAAAGGGTTGAAGTAAACACTGAAGAGGTTATTTTTCAGTCCTAATGTTACATATGTGAATGGAAAAAAAAAGCCTGTGCGTTTACTCATTTGCTTATTTATGTTATACTACCAGATACTCTCAGGAAAAGAGAGAGAAAGATGAATTATGAATTGTCTCTCAAAAGTAGGTAGGTAGGTAGATACACAGTCAGGTGGATGAGACAGACAAGGGCAATCATTGACCTCCATGTGGTCATTGAGATATGTGTTGGCTACTATAAAGACAGTATAGCATAGTGGCTCATGGTCTAGATTTGGGCTCAAATTCTGACTTTTCCCCTTACCAACCGTGGTAGCTTGAGGCAACTTCCCTGAGCACTCTGGGAATTAATTTCTTCATCTGCGAAAGAGGAATCCTAGTAGGTTTCATCTTAACGAGTCTTTTTGAGGATGATGTTAGAACAGCTCTTCGCAGAGTGTGGTCTTCTTGAAGTGTGGTCCGGGGCCTCCAGAAGCCCTTGAGATCCTTTCAAGGGTTCTGCAAGAGCAAGACTATTTTCATAATAATGTGAAGACATATTTGCTTTTTTCACTCTCTTTTTCTAATAATACTAAGAGTTTACATGCCTTTTCCTTCTTTTTCTTTCATGAGTGTACAATGGAGTTTTCAAGAGGCCATCTCAGGTGATAGCTCAACAGACTGAATGCAGAAGATACAAGAATCCAGATTTCTTCTATGAAACTAGACAGTAAAGAGATTTACAGATGTGTAAACAAAATCACTTCTCACATTTTCTTGTTTTGAAACATGCACTATTTTTTCATTAGAAAGTATTTGCTAACATTTTACCATAATTTTCATCTGAAACTGATGATTTACCTCAGTCGTTATTTTTAAATGAATTAATGACTGTTTTGGGTATTTTCTCAGCTTTAATTTCTAGTGCTACAAATATTGATAGATATGACCTACATAAACAGAAGCCCTTTGGTGTCCTCAAGGGAGAATGTAAATGGGGCCAAACACTGAAAAGTTTGGGAATAACTAAATGAAATCATTGTCGGATACATAGAACGACCAGTGTGAGACCTAAAAGCTAGATTGTTTGTGATGGGATTCTGTTGATGACTCAGTGGAAAAACAGTGGTCAAGGAAGCCAAAGGATTGAAACCTAAGATGAGTTTAGAATAGCTGGTCTAATCTGCATCTCTAGATTTAAGAGGTGGTGAGTAAATTAACCTGAATATTGGTCATATTTGCCAAATTGTATTTATCATGATAGGGTTACAAATGGAGGTGGGAGATTGTGCTGGCATGGAAGTAGCTGAACGTCGACTTGGAATGACAAAACTTTTACATAGATAACTCATTGTCTAGGATTACAAAATAAGGGCTTGTATCAGTGGAGGAAGGAAGGGGTATTTGTGATGGGGTGTGATAAAAGTCAAAAAAGACCAGGAGGTGTGGGAAGAGTCATAGGAGGTTATCTTTGAAGGGACATGTGGTTATCCTTTGTAGCAAACATTTTATTTTTATGTTTTAAAATTATACAAAGATTGGGGCGCCTGGGTGGCTCAGTCGGTTAAGCGTCCGACTTCAGCTCAGGTCACGATCTCGCGGTATGTGAGTTCGAGCCCCGCGTCGGGCTCTGTGCTGACTGCTCAGAGCCTGGAGCCTGTTTCAGATTCTGTGTCTCCCTCTCTCTCTGACCCTCCCCCGTTCGTGCTCTGTCTCTCTCTGTCTCAAAAATAAATAAACGTTAAAAAAAAATTATACAAAGATTGCGTGAATAGGTTTTGTACTTAATTATTCTCACTGTCCTAAGTGGGAATTTTTTGTGGGGAGGGAGCTTGGGCAGTGAAGTAGAACCTTTAGCCCTCTACTCAATCATCCTCTTCTATCCTGAGATGATTTTCATAAACAGTTTGGTAAATATCTTTCCAGGCCTTTTTTAAAATTCATTAAAGAGAGAATAATAAAATCAAAACTTACAGCCCTTTCCAAATGCCAAGCGTAATTCTTTCCAGACCATACAATCTTTATACAACTCATAGAATCTTCACAGATCCCATAAAGCATTTATCATTATTGTTCCTCTTTACCAGTGGCGGTGAGGGGAGAATCTGAGGCACAGAGGCTAAGCACATTGCACGAGGTCACAGAACAAACTTCATTTAAACGGATAGACGTATATAGTTAGGAAGGTATATGGAAACACGGTGGATTTGTAAGTGTGTTTTTATATAAATGGGATCGTGTCATGCATGCCGCTGTATTATTTGCGTCTTTCACCTAAAATGGAACCTCACTGTATTTGACTTAAAAGTTCCAAAGTCTTTGAAATGGGTGATCACACGATCAGCTTCGTGAACATTTTTGGCCGCTGGGTTATAAGCATGAAGGTGTTCAATATTTCTCCATCCAAAGCCAATCTAATCTCCCTCTCAAGCCTTTTAATGGCATCTAGGCTTGATCTCTCGGTGATTCAGACAAGAACACACTCATTTAGTCCAACTTAAAAGTCCCATCTCCCTTCCTCACGTCCCCGTTGTGGGCCTGTACTGCCGAGGCTCCTGTCTCTGCCAGTTAGGACTGGGGTGGCGGACAGAGGTGCTGGTGGTGGTCCAAAGGGGCAAATGTCACTTCACTTGCCTGGGAGCAGAGCCAGAACCAGTTGGTGTTTGGCCTCCTGTGTGGCAGCAACCGGACACTGACTTCATTAGGAGACATGCATGAGTTCTTCTGGGCCCTCAGGACCTCTGTGAGGGGCAGGTGGCTGCATCTGAGTGCTTTTCACTAAGCTAGAATCCTTAAAGCCCTCCTAGTATGGGAAGGAAAGAACTGTACCGTCTTTTGTGAGCTTTCTGTGGAGGAGAAAAGGTCTCCAGTGAGAAACTGAAACCCCATGGGGTGCCTGGGTGGCTCAGTTGGTTAAGCATCGAACTCTTGATTTTGGATCAGCTCATGATCTCACAGTTCATTGGTTTGAGCCCTGCGTTGGGCTCTGTGCTGATGGGGTGAAACCTGGTTGGGATTCTCTCTCTCCCTCTCTCTCTTCCCCTCCCCTGCTTGTGCTCTCTCTCTTTCTCTCTCTCTCAAAATAAATAAACTTAAAAAAAAAAGAAACCCCTAGTCCATGCAGGTTCTTGGCATGTGACTTTACATGTGTAATGGGATTCCCAAACAAGAAATAATTAATATATATAGGAACCTAGAACGCTTGGAGGTCCAGAAGCGACAAGTTCAAAAACGCTCTGTAGGTCTGTTCTCACAAGCCAGGGCACAATGTTGCCAAAGATGAGCTCATACTCAAAAATTACAAACCACAAGAAGAAAAGCACCGTGAGAGTACAAGTATGTCTGTATGTGCAACACGCAAGAGAATGAGCCCCCAGAGAACTAAAACTACTACAACAATATGAAAGAGATGATGATATAAACCTTTAAGTGATTAAAATGGGAAAAAAAACAATCAAAGAGTAAGAAAAATTAAAATGTAACTATATTTTTCTTTATCTTTTATGGAATTATTTTATATGTTTAGCTTCTTAATATACCTATACTTTATTTATTCAGAAGATATTTATTCAGAAAAGGGATCTGGCTTATTTTTGCCAATGGGTATATCTCTTCCCCAAATCAGTTTTTGAATAGTTTCCCTTTTATTCACTGATTTTGAAATGCCAAGACGGTCATAATAAGTTCTTAAATATTTCATATAGATGCGAATCTATTTTAAGATGCTTCTCCATTGTCTATTGCTATACCAACACACTCTTAATTAATGTAATTTTTTAGCATGTTTTGATGTTACTTGGGAAAAGTGATCTTTCACATTTCCTGCTCTGCATTTTTTCCAAATTAGTTTCTACCTTTTAAATTCTAGATCATGCATTCTCAATGGAAGCAATATCACCTTCAAGAAAGTGGGAATTAGGTGTTGGAGGGTGAGAGATCTTACTCTTTCTATGGTTAAGCACTTGATAGATAAACATATAGTACTTAGGTATGCTCTATGTGTATGGTATTGAAATTTCATGGGGGTGATTAGGAAAAAAAATGTTAAAATGTCTCTTAAAGTGCTGATAATAATAACAACAATGATAATACAAAGATTATAAGGCACATTGCTAGGTGAACTTTGGAATTAGGTTGTCAATTTCTCCTGCTGATTTTTGCAAAAAAATTAACAAAAAAAAAGGTCTTGGAGACCAGAGAGATGACATGATTTGACCTAGGTCACATTGCAAATTAGGAGCAGATCTGGGATGAACACCCACTCTTGACTTTTACTCCTAGATTCTCTTCACTGTACAACCTATTCTGATTTATCTTGGCACCTTGAATATGAACTCTTTTCCAGGCCTTTGAGCAGGTTCTGTGCATCAGACAGCCCTCAGCATGTTGCCCATAACCCTTTGTCCTTAGTCCAGGGAGGATGCTTCTGCATATGCCAGTGGATGTCCATCGTCTGGCCCATTCCATTCTTTCCTCAATTCCATTTCCTTTCTTAGAGCCTGGCCGGTCAATAATGGCATCAGTTGGGACCCTCCAGTTAAGAGCAGAAATAAGTATGCCACCATGAAACCCTAGAGTTTGGGTTCCAGGCTCTACTAAAGTAGAAGCTCAGAGGAGTGGAAGATCTGCAGGCTATGTTGATCAGGAAAGGCTAAGAGATCGTAGGGGAGGAGAGAAGATGAAAACAACAAGGGAAAGAGAGCATGTCCATAAAAGAGAGGAAGCAAAACGTTGACAATTGCTGAAGCTTGTTATCTCAAACCTTTCTCTACTTTTGCATAATAAGAAGTAAACAAAACAAAACAATTATTTCTCATCATGTCCAAGTGCTGTATTTTTTCACCAGCTCACACCTCAACTCTATTTCTGCTGATCAGTGAAGCAAGGGGCATTATCCGTATTTTTTTTTCTTTGATCCATTTATCTCTACTACTTCTGATGCCTTCAGGGAAGGGAATAGCAGGACAAAACACTTAAGGAGAAAAAAAAGCTCCTGTACTTAGCAGGTGGCATCTGTAATTCTCTCTGGCTATTGATTACAGTAATCCCTGATGGCTAGAGAGCACTCTCCAGCTGGTCTCTTACAATTCCAGCTAGGATCCCCAGCCAGATGTGACCAATGAGCTCTGCGTCCTAGTATTCTCCCTTGTGTAGTCCCCTCCCACATTGTATCAGGCCTGGCACTGAATATGAGAGAAATGATAGTATCTTGCTTCGAAGATTAGGTTCTAAAACACACTGCGGCTTCCATCTCGGGCTCTCCTTGTCTCTCATTACTTGCTCCAAGGCAAGTTAGCCCTCATGTTGTAAGAACCCTGTGAAGAGGCCAACATACTGAGGAACTGAAGCTGCTTTCTCACAGCCATGTGAGTGAGCTTGAATACGGAGCCTACAGCCCAGTCGAGCTTTCAGATGACTATAGCTTCAGCCTGCAGCTTGGATACAACCTCATAAGAAACCTGAGCTGGAATCACCCAGCCAAGCTGCTCTCATGACTGTTAGAAATTGTGTGAAATATTAAATATTTGTTGTTTTACAGTGCTAAGTTTTGGGATAATTTGTTACACGGCCATAGATAACTAATACACTTCCTCTGTGCTGGCCCTAGCAGTACATACTTGGGGGTGCTTTATCCCTGAAAGCAGTCCTGTTGGGAATAGTCTTTTCATTATGTGTCTAACAGGATCCCGTAAATGTCCACTGTCCAAAGAGAACCATGCATCCTTGCCCCGCCCTCTGGGAAAGTGTAGCTGACTTTGACCGTAGATTCCTCTCCTCACCTTGAAGTTACAAGGGGGCAGGCACCAGGCTCTGTAGCTTCAAACTTCAAGGAACAATAATCTTCCAAGAATTCTTTTGTGCTCTATTTTAGGATGGGCCTGTGTATTTGTTATTAGGGCTGTTGTAATAAATATCCACAAACTTAATGGCTTAAAATAACAGAAACTTATTGTCTTACATTTCTGAAGGCAGAAGACTAAAACCAAGTGTCCACAGGGCCACAATTCCTCCAAAGACTCTAGAGGAGGATCTTTTCTTTCTTCTTCCAGCTTCCGGTAGCTTCAGGAATTCCTTGGCTTATGGCTGCATAACTCAAATTTTTGCCTCCATGTTTACATTAATTCTCCTTTGTCAGAGTCTTTTCCTCTTCTATCTCTTATAAGAACACTCGTCATTAGATCTGAGGCCCACCTGGCTTATCCAGGATGAACCTTAATTATATCTGCAAACATGCTTTTTTCCAAATAAGGTCACATCCACCAGTTTTGAGGGGGAAGACAAATGTATCTTTTTAGGGGCTGCTATTCAACTATAGTCTGTGAGTTCCTTTATCTCAGTAGATACCAAGTGGCAAGGAATTAGTAATTACTCTTGGATTCCCTCTCATTTAGCTTGTTAATGACACTTCTCTCTTTCTCTCTCATTTTGGCTCAAGATGGATGTTGGGCTGAAGATAAAGTGACTGGGTAAGCTGGTTTACACCTCTTGACCCATGCAATTATTAAGAGCCACGCTTTCACTTTCAAAATGTCCCAGTTGGGATAAGTTACTTGAGCACCCACGTAAGGTTTTGGCCAACTTTTAGTAATTCTTGCAGATAGATGTCTAGAACCTTTCTTTAGAAACTTTGGACACTCGATACCAAATAATCTAAGAAATAACAAAAAAGTTTTATTTAACATCCAATTACAGTTATTATTATTATTATTATTATTATTAATATTCATTTCCTGAATAGGAAAAATCCCCAGAGGTTTGGGGGTAATATAATCATATAGCATGTGTCGTGAGGAAGAAGAAAAGGGACAGAGAGTGAATATTTCCGTGGTCGCATTTTTACAAAGCAAGGCTGAAGAGACCTGGTCTGGAAATGTCATGAAGCATGGACAGAGTTCTCACCCTAGAGGTCTTCTAGAATTGGGGGCTATTAAAATAGTATTTATCAGTGTCTGATTCTACAAGGAAAGGATAGGATATTTGGCCCTTACTCCCAGATCCCTTACTCCAAATTACAGTGGGTTAAGAGCAGGCTCACATTGGGCACCTGGGTGGCTCAGTCGGTTAGACGTCTGACTTCAGCTCGGGTCGCAGTCTCGCAGCTCGTGAGTTCAAGTCCCACGTTGGGCTCTGTGCCGACAGCTCAGACCCTGGAGCCTGTTTCGGAATCTGTGTCTCCCTCTCTCTACCCCTCCCCGCCTCATGCTCCATCTCTCTCTCTCTCTGAAAAAAATAAATGAACATTAAAAAAAGAGAGAGAGAGCAGGCTCACATGTAGGGGGCAGGGACAAAATCCCAACAGGTAAAGAACGAGGCTAGGTCAGCCAAAGCCACCATCTATGGTCAAACTGGCCTCATTGGGTTGATTAATTAATTCCCCTCATGATGTTGGGCATTGTATACCCAACTGCCAACATGGGTGGGGAAGCCCAGGTGAAAGGAAAATGAGCCTTGTCAATGTTCCCCAAAAGAGGGTTCTTTGCTTTCATTATTTGTTTACCCATTTGTATTTGTATACCAAACTTTTCATGCTCTGCTCTATTCTAGTGACTTAGGAAAGATTTGCTGGGCGGTACGTTCTCAGTTTCTTCCTATGTAAAGTGAAAGTACTACCTATCTTCTATGCTTCTTAACCATTTGGGAGGATAATCACCTCTTCAACTGGCCAATTACTACTCACCCTCCAGATAGTAACTTAAATGTCAGTTCTTCTAATACTCTGTTCTGAAGATGACCTCACCCCACGCCTCCCAGGTTAGGATAGGTACTCAATTTATGTGTTTCTTTTGCCACAGGATAACCATACTTTATTAGAATTGCCTGTTTAATTGTGTAGCTGCTCTTCAGGAGAAGAGAATGGTCTCTATTTTGTTTGCTTGTTAATTTTTACCCATAGAATCTGACATGCAGCCAGTATCCGATTAATATTCGTTGAATGATTGGAAAAACTTGATGTATCGGTGGTTCTTACCCACTTTGGGACACTTGAATAATGAATGAAATCTATGGACCTTTTTCTCAGAAAATTTCAAGGGATTCACAATTACCATCCAGTCTCAGTCATGGATTCTGGGTTAATAACCCGCAGGCTCATTGACTTGTCATCAAGTCTCTACCAGCCCTGACATTCTAAGATTCTATAAAATCAGAAGCCTCCAAACCTCCCAGAATATGGCCCTCAGGGACCATATGGCCCTCAGGGACCATCCCATGATGCAAGGGATGAAACAGAGTTCAACACAGCCACAGTGAACTATCACAAGGCTCTAATTATTAATGCCTGCATATAATAAAAGGTATTTTAGGAAAGGGAAGTGCAGAAGCATCAAGTCATGGGGGTTTTGAATTCGGAAGGACCTTACAGATCATCCAGCCAATCCCCTGTTCAAAGCAAGAATCCTTGCTATTCCAGGCCTGAGGAGAAAACACCCACCCTCCTCCTTGAATGCAACCAGATAAAAGGAACTCTCAACTTTTAAGCAAGATTTGAAAACTGGTGGCCCACAGCTTGTATTTAGCTTAGAACCCTCTCTCCCCGCCCCGACAATAATGTTTTAAAATTCAGAGAATTTCGTGTTAAAAAATCCGTATGTCTAGATTTCCCTATGAAACTGTAAGATTGAAAAACACTGGCTGCCCTTTGCCCCGTGGAAATATGGCTAGAGCTGAAGAGATCCCTAGTACTTGCCTCTCCAGATCACTACTATCTATCTGGACTACTCCTTCTACTTAGGTACTCCCTGGTCTGATTCGGTCTGTACCTTCCTCTGCCCTGCAGGCCAGGATAGGCTGGAGGCGGAGCGGAGAGCCCTGGTTTGGAGCGTTTGCCAATTTCCATAGTGTATTACTCCCACCATGGTCAATTTCAAGCTAGCAGTCTGAGGTCAGTCCGCTAGATTTCTTAAAATTTAACAATTCTCTTTCATGAATCTGTACATGTTGGCAGAGTGACCTTAAAATGTTAGAAAAACCAAGGTCACTTAAGTTGAACCAAACTTCACTTCCTGTAATTCCCACCTGCATTCTCACATCTTCTCTCTGCGTTAGTACAGAACACACTTCAAGCTTTATCATAAGGCACCCTTGCAATTATCTTTAAAGGAGGAACTATTACTCTTTACTATCAAAGCTGCAAAATCTGTCTCTTAATTTTGATAATTAAAGGAGATCATAAAAAAAACTGATAGGACATTAGAAAAACAAGGAAAAGGAAAACCCAAACGTGATAAGCGTAGTAATCTCAGAGCAGTAGGATTATATGTGATTTTATTTTATTCCGTGTACTCTTGAGTATTTTCCAATGTTTCTACAATCAATATATATTGCTTATATCAATGTGCCTCCATCAGACGCTAAAGAAAAGTTGATCATCTCCATCTTACTATGTGTTTCGTATAGCCTGAAATAAACTACACTTTGTCAGATGGGAAGTGAAATGATCTTCAGATCACCAGTGTTTACTTAGGACGGCACATTGGTGAATGATTTGGTATAAGTTAACCATGTTAGCTAAATGTTTCTGTGAAGTAAGAAATATGAAAGATTGAAAATGAGGCTAGACACACGAGGAGAGTACCCTGGTATAGGACAAAAAGAACTAAAGTAGTTGGAAGAAGATAGTAAGTTGCATTTTTAAAGAGTCACTTTCTATTTATCATATATTTTTCCTGATGAAAGAGTGGTACAGGAAGTAGCTTATTCCCTCTATTTTGTCAACAACCTCTCAGTAGTAATAAGGTAAATTTCACCACACTGGCGAGGGTAACATTCAGGAAGTTTCAGTTATTTGGCCTTGGGTTCATAATATCTCCTAAGTGTCTAGAGCTGTTTTGCAAGTCAAACACATATACTCATTGGAGTCACACACACACACACACACACACACACACACACACACACAATCGTTTCTGATTCTCTCCTAGCACTTCCTTTAAAATAATAATGTCTGCATAAATTCCTCAATAAGAAGAAAAGAAAATCTTTTCTTGTGTGATAGGCTGATGATGTCTGATTTATATAGCACTTGACAAATATTAATTCAATTAACAAATTCTCTGAATAGTTTTTTAAAAAAATCCCCAAAAGAAGTCAATTCTACCCACAATGAATATCTAGAAAACTGACTAATAAAAGTAGATTTTTTTTACAAATAGAATAAATATACTTTTATAGCTAAAATAAATGGAATAGAATCAGTAGACCTGATTGTGATATTAAAGATAAGCTTGGTTTAAGTCAAATATGCAAGAAGTGGTGACCTAAAAGAAATCAAGCATAATGTTTATAAAATTTTTCTCCTTTTAGAAAATGCCTGTGTAATTACCCTGATGGGTTGAAATACACAAAATAAACTAACATCATCGAGTTCATTATGATTCTCAAAAGCACTAAAGCTCATTAGTCATATTCAGAGAGTTTTCAGGAACCACTTTACTTTTCTGAGAATTGGTCACGAAAGAGGAAGAATAAATTCTGTGCAATCTGTAGCTCGGGGTATTCAAACAGTCATGGAAAGAAAGTTCTTTATAAATTTTAGTTAAGAAACACATAAGGAATAATACAATTAAAATACCACCATTTGGCAGCCCCGAATGAAATAATAGGTTAGGTGAAGACTGGCAACAGCTATGAAAACAGACAACCAGACATGACGAGCTCTCCATGCGACGCAAAATGAATTCATGAATAGGACAGAAGTATTACTACCTGAAAATGAAACCCAAACCTAGCTGAAACCTTAGATCAAAGTGCCAGTTTATGGGAAGTCAAAGGGGAGAGGAACATGGTAAGTAACACCATGAGGATGTGACCAGCCAAATCCAGAGTGTGGGAATTTTAAAGGGCAAATGACTTCGTTTCTTTTTTTTAAAGTTTATTTATTTATTTTGAGAGAGAGAACTGCAAGATCATGACCCTAGCCAAAACCGAGAGTCAGATGCTTAACTGACTGAGGAACCAGGCACCCCATGACTTAGTTTTTTTAACAAATACATGACAAAGAAAAAAGCTGGTGGGGGGGGAGACTTACAGATTTAAAACAAGCATTGCAGACAAGTCAAAGATGCGGACACTGATTCAAACGCTTCAAGTGTAAAACACTCGAGAGACGAGCAACAAAAATTATAATTCTCTGTGTATTTGATTATATTAGCAGCTCACTGTTATTTTTGATGTGATAATGGTATTGTGGTTATATATATTTTTAAAAGAATATCTTTTTCAGATACAGACTGAAGTATTATGGGTGAAAGCATGTGCCCGGCATTTGATTCAAAATACTCTATGTGGACATGACGAGTATATGTCAAACACGATGGGCCACGTGTTGATGGATGTTGAAGCTGGCTGACTGACATGTGTAGATGTGTTATATTTCTTTTCCTGTACGCTCTCCCCCTCCCCAGTCTCCATCCTCTCTCCACCCACAAAAGGGATTCCATTCCCTACCTTTCGCGGCTACTTGCTCCCCAAGTTCAGCTCTCCGCACCGCCTACCTGCTGAATTCTGTGGTTCAGGTTGTGCGGATTGTTGTGTTACCCCTCCAATCGGTGTTCTAGGTGTGTAGGATGGTGTAGTATTGGTCTGGCTGCATTTCATGGACGCGAGACACACAAAAAGCTTCCATGCTGTTCCGCCATCTTGGTTCCTCTCCTAGGTGTGTTATATTTCTATCTCGATTAAGAATATGTTAGCAATTATAACAATGCTTCCTAACAAACAACTAGATGTGTCAGTAGCCTATAGCGATGAATATATATTGCTTATGGTTTTGAAATCAACTGTGAATTGTCTAAGTGGTACAGTTTCTTTGGGTCAGGCTCATTCATGTGTCTGGTATTGGCTGGCTGTCAGCTGACCTAGGATGGCCATGGTTGGAGCACTGAGGTGACAGCTTTGTTTCACAAATCTCTCATTCCTCGGCAGGATAGACAGCCATGGTTTTATTGCACGGACAGAGCTGCAACAGGGCAAGTTAAACATGAAAAGCCTCTTGGGGCACCTGGCTGACTCAGTCAGTTAAGCATCTGACTCTTGAGCTCGGTTCAGGTCATGATCTCATGGTTCCTGAGATTGAGCCCTGCATTGGACTCTGTTCTGATGGTCTGGAGCCTACTTAGGATTCTTTTTCTCCCTCTCTCTCTGATCCTCTCTCTGCCCCTGCCCTGCTCTCACATACTCTGTCTCTCTGTCTCCCTCAAAATAAGTAAATAAATGTAAAAAACAAACAAACATGTAAGGCTTCTTGTGACCTAGGCTTGAAACTAGCTTCATTCTATTGGCCTCATCAAGTCACATGGCAAAGGGGAAGGGTACAACACAGTTATGTGTCAAAGGATCTGGACATAAGAAAAGGTAGAGAACTGAGACGAGTATATGCTTGGAACTTTCCATAATTAAAAGTTTGTGGTTTTTTTTTTAATTTTTAAAAAATATTCAGGGGCGCCTGGGTGGCTCAGTCAGTTAAGCGACTGACCTCAGCACAGGTCATGATCTCACGGTTCATGGGTTCAAGCCCCGTGTTGGGCTCTCTGCTGAGAGAGAGCTCAGAGCCTGGAACCTACTTTGTGCCTGTGTCTCCCTCTCTCTGCCCCTCACCCACTCGTACTCTGTCTCTCTGTGTCTCTCGAAAATAAATAAATGTTAAAAAAATGAAAAATAAAAATTAAAACATTCATTTATTTTTGAAAGAGAGATGCAAGCTAGGGAGGTGCAGAGAGAGAGGGAGACAGAGGATCCAAAACAGCCTCCACACTGTCGGTGCAGAGCTTGATGCGGGGCTCAAATTCACAGAGTATGAGGTCATGACCTGAGCCAAACGAAGTCAGTCGCTCTACTGACTGAGCCACCCAGGTGCCCCTAAAAGTTTGTTTTAGTGGCTGTGTGCAAAATAGACAAGAGCAACAACTGAATAAATAAAAACAGTATTTTGATATGAAAACAGTTTATGTGATGAATTCAGATGATTTTGCTCATTTTTTAACACACATCTTTGATAGGAAAATAATACCTACTTCTGATCTTTGAAGAGATCATGGTTGTGAGAACACCTATAATTTTACTCTCAGATCAAATAAATTATTTGATTATGTGTGCTGTATCTCATTTAAAAAATAATGCAAGGTAAGTTACTATGAATGTGTTATCAGATAAACTGTCAGAATATTTTCGCAGCATTGCATGTGAAAGCAAAATACAAACCAACAGAAAGCTTGGAAACAATCTAAATGTGTAATTTATGCTATATACATAAAAGGATGCCTTGCATTCGTTGACAATAAAGTTGTAGAAGTATACTTGATCATGATAATGTAGGCTCATTTTGTAAAACCATACGTAATTGTTTAGATTCACAGATTGTACAGACACCTAAATGTTAACAGTGCTTTTCCTTAAGGGCCAAGATTTTTTTTTTCTTTTCACATTGTTTATAATAAATTTCTTTAAGCAAGACCATCTTCATGAAATCTAGGGTCTTTGACATACTGTTTGAGGAAATACGCGATGGAATCCAAGAATCATTGTTGTAAACGAAGCCATTAGCTATATCCACATGGGCATAATTAATTTACATGTTAAATTCTTAGTCTTGGTAATGATTGCTCAGTTGCTGACTGTTTATGCTACCTTGTTAGGAGATCCATGGAGTGAAAATAGTCAAATCAATTGCACATCGCCATGGCTTCATACCATGAGGTTTGCTAAAATGAGGAAAACCTGGACTTTCTCCAAAAACATGTTCCCCTAAGGCAAGACGGGATACAGACCTTGACTAGAACTATGTAGAGGTATCCATAGTGGAGAAGCCTTTGCCAGTATCAGGTCCAATCAAGGAGGCAAAAGGGAAAGACTCAAAAAATGAGTTGGATATGTTTTTTTTTTTTAATTTGACTAGCCAAAGTCCATACCTCGTGTGGCCTTAAGGGGAACAAGGGTCAATAAACGTTCAAAGTTCAAATAGTTGAACCTATTAAACATGGAATGATTTTTGTCGACCATTTTGAAGACAATAAAAATGACAACTCCTTATTTTTGTCCGTTGGCCATGTGTAGACAATTTGGGCTAAATATTCCAAGGCCTTCCTGTACCTATGGGCAGGAGGCTTGCCATTGGGCACTTCTATGACTGAAATACTGTGGGATGTTTGAAGAAGGGAATGACCAACTTGCTCACGTGTCGAGTAAGCACCCGGAACTGGGTTTAATTGTTTGAGACGCAACTCATCACTGGGCTCTCCCTGAGATTACTAAGATTGTGTAATATAATGATGGGAAATATTCTGTTTTATATAACTTAGGTAAATGTGGTTTGCATGTCAAGCACACTATTAGTGTAGTGTCTCAATTTTTAGCAATCGTGTAAGTAATGAGCTGCACGGTAACTATAACGGCAACAGGTGCCTATGTTTCAATTGCTGAAAGTCCTTTTGATAAGGTAAGTTAACAAAAAAAATGTTGAAATGGGATTCGGTTTTTTATTTGCATATATTGCAAAGAGGCAAGAGAATGTTCACTTTGCTTAGAAGAAAAAGAAAGGTAAGTGCTTTTGAAAACTAATAAGGCAAATTTACTAATTATTCTTACAAAAAAGTAACTGAAATATTGTGTGACTGCTTCTCCATTGATCATCTATGTTGTGTATTTTCAGCCGGAAGAAAGTGGTGGGAAGATAAATCCAGGGGATAGAAATCAAATCATTGAATTCTAACTTTGGTTTTAACTTTTATATACCCTGGCTTGTTCGAAAGTAGGGACCAACCTAGACCTTAGTTTTCCTGCTTACAAGAAAAAGACAATATGTATTTAGAATATATTTTTCAGTTGGCGACAAGAAAGTCATTGCAGATATACACACAAAGAAGATATTACTTGTAGTATTGCACCATTAAATACTTTTTTCTGTGCAAATTAAGAACATTTGGTTTCTAAGATATATCTTGTGAAATTGAATTATTTTTCACAGCTCTGGAGCCAAGATTTACCTAAGTTTCTCTCCATTTTTCCCCCACTTCATATTTCTGTTGTTCTGAGGGACACCTACCATCTGCCTGGTTTTGTTCTTGGCAGTGGAGATCAAAGATGAATGAGCAAGACGAGGTCACTGCTCAGTGGGATGGACGGACATCCTAAATGGAGACACAAGGAATGAGCAAACTCTTGAGTTAATTTCAAGTAGTCATAAGTCTATGAAGAAAAATCAGAGAGGGGAATGAATGAGTGTCGTCACACTCTTGAATATGGAGTGGTCAGAAAAGGCATCTCTGCAGAAGAGACGTGGGAACTGAACTATGAAGAGAAACCAATCACACGAGAGCTGCTGAAGAGTTTGTCAGGCAGCGGGAAGGAGTCAATGCTAGATCTAGAAGACCTGAAGTAGCCTGGTAGAATGTCATGAAGTAGACCATGATAGGCAAGACCCAGTTGGTAGGGAGAGTTGGAATGGAATGGTAGGTATAGAATTAGAGGGCTGGAGGTCGGCTTTCTGAGCGCAATAGAAGACAACTGAATGATGTTTAACTAACAGGGATCAAGGATCAGATGGGCCCCATGAAACAATTTGCACAATGGATAATTTTCCATGTATTTCAGAAAAAAATATATGTGAAGAGATGTTTTTTCCCATCATTTGGTAATATCAAGTAGCTGGAATAGCATTTGTGAACGAATTAATCTCTAAAACATTACTCAAATAGTCTCAACATAGTCTAGAAAATTTCCATCCCTTAAAAATCTCTCCACATTCCAGAAAATCATGCTTGCGCTTGTTAAAATGTACTTTATGATCTCAAAATGCTGGGTTAAAGCGTTTCTTTAAATGAGCTGCCATAAATTAGACTATCTGAATACTGCAGATTACTCCATAATTTGTTTTCTGCCAAATAGATAATGCATTCAGCACATCATATTTATTAGGGCTGCTAAACTTCTACCCTTTGCTCCCTAATTAGGCTTTTCTTGTTACTGTGTATTTCAGAAAATATGACTGTTCCATTCCTTAAACCTAATGAGCCCCAGCTGGGGCAGGATTAGAGTTGCATCGGGCAGGAGTGGGCTTACCCTTTGTTCACTTGTGTTCATTCAGATTATTCAGCCTTGGGGATCTGCAGCTGAATGGGAGGATCCTGCCAAGATGGGCATGGCCACCTTTGTGTCACATGCCTGCCATTCACTTAATTATGCCCTATTTGCCATGGCAGCAGAAGGACGTCTCAGTCAGCAACATCTGGAAGCTACTTGAGAAATGCCCTGTGAGTCAGTTATTCATCGTGAGATACATTCAGGGGTGGTTAAGCAGAGACCGACTTGGTTATGGGCAAGGCTTTCTGTCTTTTAAGACACAATTGGATTTTTCCTCTGTCGATGCCTGAAGCCACTTCTAATTTAAAACACGAAACTTCCAGGGATACCATCGTTGGGTTCTTCCTTATAGTTATAGTTCTTTTTTTCTTCATATAATAAAAGGTCATCAAATGGGCTTCATTGGGTTCAGATTGAGAAGAACACAAGGAAAGATTCTGGGAACCAGTTATATTCCATTTTTTGACCCAGGAAGGAGTTCAATTGAGTTCACTTTATATTTATTCATCAGGTCATACATATATGTTTTGTATACTTTTAGGTATATAGATTTATTTCACATTTTTAAAAAATGTGCTTTATTTGTACATGCAAATGTAGAATGCATCTCTGTTAAGACAAAGAACATATAAGAGATGTCCTCTTTTCCCCAGACTCAGGTCAAGGCTGATCCCCTTTAAATCTGCCGGTCACTTCATCCCCCAGTGACCCCATCATCTCAGACAGTTGGAGTATGGACCATACACTCTCCTTTTCCCTATTAATTCTATTCATTCTTGTTCTGTTTGTTATTATTTTATGTGGACTCTTTTCTTCTTCCAAGTGAAGATTGGAAACTTCTTAAGGCACAGATCATCTCTTACGCTTTTTATCTTTGCTGAACACATTCTAGGTGTTCAAGAAATGCTTATTGATTAAACCTAGCAGATTTTAAATCGTTCTGTTGTCTTTTCTCAGTAATGGGACCTAAAGGTAACAAATAAGATCGAGATGCTTGTTCTGGTTTTGTTGCCAAGAAAAAAGGAGCAATATTGAGTAGCAGTCAATAATGTGGCCCCAGAGCCAGATAGGCCTGAATTTAGAATCCTATTCCAATGCTTGATAATTGTACATCTTTAGGATGTACATCCTTGGGAGGATGAAGGTTGAGATTCTTACCTTAAAATGAAAAAAAAAAAAAAAAAAAGAGTACCTAGTTGATATTTTGTAAGGACGAAGCAAAGGTAATGCACACCTTGCACATTGTAAGCATTCTACAAATTTAAGTTATTATTACTGGCACAATCATTATTGCTGCTAGAACCCAAATAACTTTAGCATTAACCTATAATCCAATATTTATCTCCACCACGTAAACTTTGGCTCTAAAATTTGGAAGATCTCCAGTGCTGTTTAAAGTTTTAACCTGTCCGGTTCTGGCACATACTGAAAAAGGAAATAGAATCAAATGTATAGCCATGTATTTACCCACTTGAATGGCATTTTTTAAATTGAGGGACACCATGAACATCCAGTGTACTCACAGATGACCGCTTAGCACATGGAATTCTGTGTCATGTGGTCTGAATGGACCTCATCCAAGAGGACTTAGTTACCAAATCCACCAGAAGGATCTCATTATGTTACAGTTTCACCTATAACAAAATCTGTGTCCCTGATTCCAAGGGCAGCAAAACATCAAGGCTCCAAGGCAGTGATTTGTGTTGACGTCTCTTTCCTCTTCGCGTGCCATATGAGATTAATTATACCCATCTATTTGCATTATGTATACTGTTTTACCACTTATACATTATAAGACAGAGCACTTTCAGTAATAAAAGCTACCACTTACTGAATCAGGGAGGAAGGTGGGGTAACACAGCCAAGCCCCAGGAATTTTACTCTAGGAAAGTAAATTTCAGCGGTCTGCCCCATCTGCCAGCATCCGCCACATGGACCATCCACTGCTCCAACATTCCGGCAAGAAACTGGGATTTCTCATCGCAACTCTTGATCCTTTTCCAGATGCTGAACTCTGACCATTCAGCAATTTTCTGCTTCTTACCACTTATGTGCGCCATCAGCCAACTTCTCGGTGTCCTGTTTCCTTTGTTATCCAGCTTCACACCTTCGTGTCTACACGTATTATTTCTTCCCAGCTTAGACCCTCACCTTCTCTAATTAGCCTTTTCTTTGCGACCTACTCTATGGTGTACAGGCCAGCTTGGATGCAAGCTGAATTCCCTGCCGGGATCCGGCTCTATTTCTGGGAGACCTGAGGGGAAATTTGGTCCTTGCTGAAATTTATTTATATAAAGAATTCATCCTAAGGAATGGGAAAGTCAGCACCTAGACATTCTCGGCCATCAAAAGGAAGGAATAATCCTAAATCAAAGCACATTATTATTCATTCACACACTCATTCATTCAGAAGTTAGAGTGACCTTTGGGCATACCTCATCTAATAGCCTCGAAAGCATCCTTTTAGGTGTTAAAGTGGCCATCTAACTTCTGCTTAAACACCTTCCAGGTTAAACAACTAACTACTTAAGTATGTATCACTGTGGTTTCCACTCCCATTGTTTTATTAGTAGTAGAGGAAGTGTGTGGTGCAGAGAAAGGTGGATTTAGTGGCTGTTAGTGAAAAGAAGCAAGACCTCTCAAGTAGGTCACCGTGTCCCAGGGTCTAGCCTGCCTTGAAAGCTGTTTGTCATAAGGCTGTAGGAATCTCTTGACAGTGAAGTCTCAATGTGCTGTGGAAACAAAGCTAACTAACCTCAATGCTCCTGAATCTCGGGCAGAAGCCAGAACAACAATGTGTTCATCTGCAGTGACATATTCAAAAGGGACAAGAAACAAAACATCTATTTGCATCACGCTCTCTCTCTGTTGTCATTTTTATGCAAAGGCAGATCCTAATCAGAAGTTACTTTATTAGTGAACCACAAGAAACCACCATTAGAAATCAGAAACATCACAAAGTTCACATGACCCGTGCATACTGCCTCTGTAGGCAGACCCCCATGGGAAGCCAAATTATAATCAGAAGTTGGGCACGGATTCAGAAGAGGGGATGGGAGGTGGATTGAAAGTCTGATGGTTGAAGCTAAGGTTTAATAGCAGAGGATAAGAGGGCTGGCTCTTCACGGCAGTGAGAATCCTGCCAGGGGAGCCCTGCAGATGTCGCCATGTCAGTGATGGCTTTGCAGACACCCAAAGTCTTGAGACTGAGATTCTCCCTTCGTGCTTCTTCGTGTCTGTGATTCCTTGGCTGAGTGCGCTGCTCTTCGTTTGTTAGATATGTTAATGTTTTCAATCAGGTTATAGTCATTTCTGCAGGTCTCAGAGACATGGGGTCTCTTCATCAGGAAACTTCCCCGATATCAACCTAAATGTAGTTCTTTATTACACTGTCATAGCAGCTTGCACATTTCCTTTGAGAGCAAGTTTCCCAATTTGCAATAGCACCTTTACTTGTGTTCTTATTGTTCTGCTGCCTGTCTTCCACTGCAGCTTCTTAATTTGCCTATCTGCGATACCATGCCTTATGTGTTGATCTTAAAGTTTAACTATCAGAAGGCAGTGTTTCCGAATTCCCAAGCTGAGTATCGGTCAGGGTGACAACGGTGAGCTCATCGACGTTGTCCCGAAGTACCTGCAATACTGGTGTTCACTATTGTTGCTGGGTTTTTTTTTCAACCTTCCTGAAAATCTGTTTATTTATTACCATTCCTTGCTGGAACTCTTTGTCTGGCATCTATGACTCTATGCTATGATGGTTTTCTTTATAACGGTCTGTTCATTCTTTCTTCCTCCCAACCACCTTCAAAGCCAGGTATCCCTGAAGGTTTTAGCACTGCTATTCTTAGGTCTAGAAAAAATGATATTGTATGTATTGATTCGTGTTATTCCCGTTAGTTCATTGAATACATGGTTTTTGTCTATATACTACTATATAGTTTTATATTCTATATCGTTTATATATACTACAATATAGTGACAATAAACTATGTATACTACTATATAGATTTGCCTATATACTTTTATATGCCAAACACTGAATTATAGGCTGCCTTCTAAAAACAGTGTGACAAGTGCCTGCCACCAAGTTGCTCACAATCCTATTGGTGAAAATAGCCACTCTGTTTTAAAATGCAATGCATTGAGAGATGAGGTTTTTTGGGGTGATAGTGGGGTTCGTGGGGTCTGGAGCCGATGGCCAAGAAAGAATCCTTGAAGACGTGCAAAAAGGTGATTTTTATGTATTTATTTAAAAAACAGTTTTTAATGTTTGTGTATTTTTGAGACAGAGAGAGACAGAACATGAACTGGGGAGGGTCGGAGAGAGGGAGACACAGAATCTGAAGCAGGCTATAGGTTCTGAGCTGTCAGCACAGAACCCGACGTGGGGTTCGAACTCACAGACTGTGAGATCATGACCTGAGCCGAAATCGGATGCTTAACCAACTGAGCCACCCAGGCGCCCCAGAAAGGTGATTTTTATTAAAGCACGGGGACAGGACCCATGGGCAGGAAGAGCTGCCCCAGGGACCATGAGGAGAGACTGGTTACATACTACAGGGTTGGGGGTGGTAAAGTCCAAGGGAAGTTTCCAGTGAGATTTTCACGTGGTAAGAAGAATCACAGGCTACTGGAGGCCTACTTATTGTCAAGCGAAGGTTGTTTTTCCCTCTGGCAAAGCATTAGCATTGAGACAGTAGGGAGTTCCTGGAGAAATGTTTTAGTTTGGCAGCCCCAAGTATTTGTCAATGGGCTGCAGGAACTAAGGAAATTTAGTTCTATCTGCCTTGTTTTCCCACGTCACTATGGAGGAGTCATGGAGACTGGCGCCCTGCAGGACCATGAGCTCTATTAGTTCACCATTTGTTTTTCCCCTGTGCTTTGTTCTTGGGCATCCAGGGGTGCCTGAGGAATATCACATATATCCCACCTGGGGGTGGGGGTGGGGTGTTTGCCACCTGTCAGCTTGCCTTATGCTCCCTCATCATTGAGGGGCACCTGAGTGGCTCAGTAGGTTAAGTATCCAACTTTGGCTCAGGTCATGATCTTGTGGTTCAAGGGTTCAAGCCCCTCATCGGGCTCTGTGCTGACAGCTCAGAGCCTGGAGCCTGCTTCAGATTCTGTGTCTCTTCTCTCTCTGCCCCCCCCCCACTCATGCTCTGTCTCTCTCTCTCTCTCTCTCTCACTCAAGAATAAATAAACATTAAAAAAGTAAAATATAGTATATTGGTACACTGTATGTTAGCTACCTTGGATTTAAATAAAACTTAAAAACTAAAACATTAAAACATTAATTAATTAATTATGGCATATTTGGGCACCTGGGTGGCTCAGTTGGTTAAACGTCCCACTCTTGATTTGGGCCCAGGTCATAGTCTCACGGTTCACGAGACTGAGGCCCGTGTGGGGGTCCCCACAATAAGTGTGGAGCCTGCTTGGGATTCTCTCTCCCTCTCTCTCTCTGCCCCTCCTCCACTAGTGCTCTCTTGTTCTCTCTAAATAAATAAATAAACGTCAAAAAATAAAATAAAATATGGCGTATCAATAGACAATTTGAGGTACCGTAAGAATAACAGATGAGAATAAAATTGCCCTTCAAAGATAGGTTGGTACTCACAGTTCCTAAGAGAAGAAGGCAGTCCACTCCATGAAGGAATGGGGGGAGCTGTGGATAACAGCCTTTATTGTGCTTTCTTTGAGAAAAAAACTGGTGGAGTATGGTAAGCAGGGTAGTCTGAATAAATCCAGTGTGCTCTGGGATATATAGCCTGTCCTTGTTGTTCAGTACATGGCCCTGGGGTGCCTGGGGCTGGTGGAATGCAGCCCAGAGTATGCGATGTAAGAAGGAAGGTGATGGGGATGTGGGTTCTAGATGGGTTAGTTTGTGTTTGAAAAGTGTGCACACAGGTGAGTTGTTTATATCTTTAGGAATCTGTTAACCCTAGAAGGGATAGACTCTCCAAGGTTAGCAAGGTACCAGATGTCAAAGCATCAGAATATAGAAAATTAAAAGTGTGGCTAACACACTGTAAAAGTCAGAAAAGGCTAGGTTATGCTGCAGTAACACATGAGTACCAAAAAAAAAAAAAAAAAAAGCCCACTGTGGGTGTGGTTAACTCTCTATGACCGCTGGCCCCCATGTTGTAGCTAAATGATCCATATTGCTTCCCATCATGACACTCTGCTGCCTTGATGTAAGGTCTCCATGCTCATGGCAGAGAAGAGGGATTCTAGAGCACTACATGGCCTAAGCCCCAAAAGGAGCACATTACACTTTGGCTCACAGTCTATTCTCTAGAAGCCATCATATGTCAGTGCCGGTGTACATGGGGGTCTTGGGTGGGATGCTGTTGCAGAGCTGGCCAGTAGGAAGTCAGGAATGGAGACTGGACTAAGCCTAAAAACATCAGGAGCAGCCTCAAGCACCTTTGAGTCAAGACCACATCAGAACGAGCCATGAGCCATGAGCCACAACAGACACTGACCCTAGGGCATCGGTAACAGAAGCTGTCGCCTCAAGGCCGGGTTAAGTGAGGTGCACCTCACCTGGAGGTCAGTGGGAGCCAGACGGAACTGAACGACAGCTCTAGAACGAAGAACCCTCTGGACCTTCTCCTGTGGCCAAGGTGCCAGGTAGGGAGAAAAAGGGGCAGGGAAAGGGACACAAAGGGAAAGCAACTGACAAAACTGAGAATTTACCCTGAAGAGATTAAGCTAGCCCAGAAGAGACCAGGTATCAAGTCAGAAGTTAACCTACCCTGAAAGGGTATTTGTTTTTCCACTGCCAAGGTGAAATATGGGTTCTGAAACTAAGCTGGGTTCTTTGATTAAAAAATGAAAGAATGTTATATTTAGCACCCCCCAATTTATGACGGTCACATTGTAAAGCCCCTGTATGTCTCTAATTTTTTTTTTAGCATTTATTCATTTTCGAAAGGCAGAGAGAGACAGAGCACGAATGGGGGAAGGGCAGAGAGAGAGGGAGGCACAGAATCCGAATTGGGCTCCAGGCTCTGAGCCATCAGCCCAGAGCCCGACGCGGGGCTCGAACTCACGGACCGCGAGATCATAACCTGAGCCTAAGTCAGCCGCTCAACCGGCAGAGCCACCCAGACGCCCCTTAATTTTTATGTATTATGGATGAAGTGGCCATTTTTGCCCAGAACCAAAATTAGACTGTGAGTGGGGGTCCCCTATGTTTGTGTATATTAACCCTACCGTGCAGCCATTCACAAGCACTTGCCATTTTCATCTGGCAAACATATACTGACCATCAATTAAGCTTTAAGATCCGAAGGATATGATAGTGAACGGGATAGACATGTTCCCCGCAATTATAAAGCTTATGGTTTGCAAAGGGACATTTAAAAAAAAAATTGCTCAAGTAATAAATTAATTGCAGTTGCTATAAATGCTAGGGAGAAGGTCAGCAGGCTATAAGGTGATTAGCAAAGGAGTCGGTTACACATTTCTGCTTCTGACCTCTTTCTCCTGCCCTCTGTCTAGCAGGTCTTTGCCTTATTTCTGCTACTGAAATCCCCAGGAAGCCTCCCACTCCAACTCAAATGTCCCTCTTGCTTGCCATTTCCCCCCCTCATCTCAATGAGAAGCACTCTTCCTTCTTTTTGCATCCAGTGATAACCTTGGTTACTATTTTCCTCATCCCACATTGAACTTAAGGGCTTATGTGAGAGGGTTTCAAAATATTTGTCTATGTGGCCCAATCCCTGAGGACAGGGACTGGACTCTTGCATACCTGTAGAAACGTCCTTATTCCTAGTGTCTCTGAAATAAAGATTCAAAATAAATATTTGCTGAATAAACCAATCATGTTCCTATCCAAATTAGACAATTCTGTGTCTTACGTATCAAAGATCCATTTCAGCAATGTTAATATTGTTTGTTGTTGAACTAATAGTATATGCCCAACATGGGCTATTCAAATAAAATGTGAGAAAATAAAAGGCAACTTCTTATGTCTCGAAAAACACTAATAGTCGATGTATGTATAACACTGTAAAATTAAGATTTTTTTTTGTTTTTTTTCATGTTGTGTATTTTTTTAATTACAATTTTTTTTTTTAATGTTGATTTATTTTTGAGAGAGACAGAGACAGAGTGCAAGGGGGACTATGCAAAATCTGAAGCAGCTCCAGGCACTGAGCTGTTAGCACAGAGCCTGATGCAGGGCTCGAACCCGCAAGCCATGAGATCATGACCTGAGCCAAAGTCAGATGTTTAACCGACTGAGCCACCCAGTCGCCACTCATGTTGTGTATTTTAAAAGTTACATATACGTAAAGAATGTCAACAGACAGGATATAAAAAGATAAGCAGAGTCCTTCATTCCCTAGGCCCTCGTTCAATTTCTCTTCATCCAAAGGATCTAACTGAATTCTTAGAAACACCTTGTGAGTGGACATTAGTGCTGTCTTAATATTATGGGTAAGGGGCCCGCGTGGCTTTTAGACCCTTCCTTTGTCCCAGTTCGCTCCTTGCACTAGTGCACTAGAGGTGATCTGACTGGTTTTGAAAGGAGGAATTTTTATTCATTCGGCCACGTCTCTGTGAACCAGATACCGTGCTGGATATCGGGTCTGCGGTGATGAGCCCAAGGCAGTTGCTGTCCCCAGTCCGTGATTATGAC
Source organism: Panthera pardus (assembly GCF_024362965.1). Lineage (NCBI taxonomy): Eukaryota > Metazoa > Chordata > Mammalia > Carnivora > Felidae > Panthera > Panthera pardus. The sequence goes on from NW_026526655.1 coordinate 16,253,285, forward strand.
AGCTTAGCTTTGTGTTTTGGGGGTGTGTGTGAAATACCTAATGAGCATCCAAATGAGCACAGGCAAAGGCTGTCTGTACAGAACTTGCTGTGGCTGGGGGGCGGTCAGCCACGATTGCTCGAGTTTTGTCAAAGTCTCAAAGGCAGGCGGAGGCGAGCGTAGGCTTTAGAGTGAAGAAAAAGGAGGGCTCCAGATGTGCCCCAAGTGGAGGCTGCTGCCATGGGAAGCTAGGCTAGAAGCAGGCTGACTAGAAGCGGACATCCTATGTGGCTGGTAAGGGTACGTATTTGATTTTCTCCATTTGGTCCTAAGTTAGAAGCTGGGGCAAAAATTAGAGACGCTGTTACTTACTAATCAATGCCTGGCTGTTTGGGGATGATTTCTACAGCCATTATTATTTGCCTTCTGGAACACTCCCTTCAGATAGTAGTTGACTTCTTGGATTGGTCACGGTAGATAGGCTTTCTTCTTGAGCTGGCTCCTGTAGACTGCTACAGACTTTCATTTATATATATATAACCTGGCCGTTGTCTGTCTGTATGTTCATTCTTTCAAGTGTATTTGAACAGTTTTTCTACTCCTCAGCCCAAAATAGGTGGTTTCTATAAGTACATTTCTAAGTGGTGAATGGGGCTTCCACACACGTCTTTCCCAAAGAGCCAATGACCGGTAACTGCCCGTAATGGTCATCAGTATCTGATGGATGTAGCCTGTCACTCGATCCTCACTATGACCCTACAAGGTAGATGCTGTTAATGTTCCCATTTTATAGATGAGAAGACTGTGATGCAGAGGAGTTAAGAAACTTGCCCAAAGTCCTCTAAACTGGAAATGCAGGAGGAGGGATTTTTCCTAAGTCAGTCTGACTCTAAACCTTCTGGTTTTAAGCAATGTATTTGTGTCTCTGCACTACTTTTCGCCTGATGACAGGAAATAACTGTGCCTTTCTCATAAAGTCAGAGTATGGTCATGGTCACCCACACTATCGCAGGGGTGAAGAACAGGGCCAAGACGGAGTATGAATGTCAAGTACGAACATGAAGGAGTTTTGCACAGCCACTCTGCGAAACAGATCCTATTTAAGCTCAGCTATTCATGGTCAAGGACACTTTTTTTTTTTAAATCCCTGACATTTCTGTGGTCTGAATGAGAGCATGTGTGTGTCAGTTCTAGGTGCCACATACATGTCAGCAGCACGGCATGGACCTTCCTTCCATCCCTGCCTTCCCTGTGCCCCCGTCCTCTGCTGCACCATGGCTCACAGAGTGTGCCCTGTATACTGGTACTTACTGTCATTTTGTACCTTTTTTGTTCATAATTATTTCTTTGCTTTCCAGGCATGGGAAGGGGTTGCCCGAGCACAAAACTTTGCACACAGTGGGTGTTCAGTACATTTGGCTGGTGTACTAAGGGGGGGAAAAAAAAGAAAAACATTGCCAGAAAGGCAACTCCCTGGAGTCCGGGGGGAACTAAATTATAACCTAAGTCAATAATTTGCCCTTACAGGGCATTTTTTTATCCATTTGTAGCATGAGGAATACAATAATAAAAAAAAAATCTCTTCAGATATAATGTATAATATTGTTTCCAAATGATTTGCTCTTTTCTTTTTCTTACAATGAAAATTCTAACACTGTTGAGATGGTATAAATGTGTTGGTTTCTTAAGAGTAATCTCAAAAATGCCCAAGAAATTTTCTCAAGAATTTTTTCGTTCTTTATTTATCTTAAAGCAGTGCTAATAAAGAAGCATAACTATTATCAGGGCGTGATTATATAGTAGGGTTTTGATGTCCTTGTTACGTTACAGTCTTACCCTTCCATTTATAAGAAAGGACAGGCAGGTTTATGACTCCAGTGTGACTAGGCAAAGCACTGGGGAATCTTCATTAAGTCTTACAAGGCAATGGTATCCTCCTTTAGTAAATGACTGCTTCTGTGTGCTGAGTAGTGTGATCCTTAAAGTTCCCACTGGAACCCAATTCTTAGCTCCGTTCTGGAAATACCACTAACTGACTGGGAAATCCTGATATGAAACGAGTGGATTGGTTAGATTTGGGGTGTTTCTCTGAACAACACCTTAATCTACAATTTTGTGGTATGTCTGGACTGGAAGCGGAGCCAGTCCGTGGTGAGAAGGTAGCAAGAGTGTTTTCCCCAATATGCGAATCGGCATTGTGACCCATCTGCGGTGGGTGATGGGGTCTCTCTCACTCACTTACCTGTGCTTTTACTCATCCTCTTATGACCGAGGATCAACTTTGTATGGCAATTTCCCAAGGATCAGCCTACAGAGAAGTGCTCATTTGCCACTCAAGACATTACTTCCGAGCCCGGCTGAGGCAATCGTCATGAACACAAGTACCTAAGCTTATTCTTCATGCTGGACGGTGTGTTGGCTGTTCCACTCCAGGGCGTCCAAGCTGGCTCGGGCCACCTGCACACCAGACACCTGGTCCATTCTCATTTTAATCCCAATCCAGACAGGGCCAGCTTTTTGGTTCTGTTTCTCAACCCATTCTCAATTCCTGGCTCTTTCTCGAAATTTGGCATTGAGACTTTCTCCAACAGACTTTGGCTGTTTCTCTCGCTCGCATTGTGCTAGAAAATATAATAGAAAACCCATATTTAATGCTGCAACCATAGAAACCAGTCCTCATGCTCGCCATTTAAGAGCTGTGTCAACAGAAGCAGCCCCAAAAGTGTGGGGGAGGAGAGTATGCAGAGCTGGTGGGTCAAATTGAAGTATAAAGGTCAAAAAGAGTATTGAATTTCGATGGACAGCTCACTGTGGAAAATTAAAATATAATAATAAGGGTTGGATACTTATTTCCTTTAATGTTAAATTGCAGCTGTGAAATTTTAAAACCTGTAACTAGCATTTTAATCAATGTGAGAAATTGGATGTAACCATTTCTAGACTCATCTGAAAATCCCCTAGTTTTAGAAAGGATACTTAGTCCGCCACAAGAAGTCTTTTTGCAAACGCTCTCAGAACCGACGTGTTACAAAATGGCACCTAAGCCTGGCATCTCTATCCAATGACAAGTGAAGTTTCATGTTGATAAAAGGTGGAAGAACTCATTTCCGATTGTTGACTCAGCACTTTGGGAATATAACACCAGTTCATTAATACACAATTAGCACAATCAGTCTCCATTCCATCGCTTAAACCTACTGCCTGTGGAAGATGACTGTGTCATTAGACCGACACTGTTGAGCCAAGGGACTCCAGGCTACTTTGAGCAATGCCAATCCTTCCTTCTCCTTCCCCCACTCGTGCCCTACTTCTTGAGAACTGAATTTTCACCTTAATAGAGAGAGCAAGCATTCAGAAGAATTTTCTCTAGAATGGGTAATATTCAGGGATTACACTGGCTGTCTTAACCCCGAGAGAACTTTTCATTTAAAGGGTCAAGATCTCCAAAGGATTAAATGGAGGAAAGAATACAAAAATGCTTTACTAAGTACTGATTTTATATGAAGAGAGAATGAATGCACATGTTCAGTCTGGACATCACTGTTAATGAAATCTTGCTGGGATCCCAAGGTATTGCTCAAGTCTTCCACCTAGAAGAAGCTTACAATGGGTCCCGGCTCTTCTCTCCTTTCCGCTGACCTACAGAACCATGATTTGATATTTCACACGCATAGACTGGCACATGGCATGATTATTTTCTCTCAAACCCCTGTGGGCTGTTACCATGTGTCTTCACAAAATAGGCCCCTGATGTGTGTAAATTAAGGGATCATGAAGAGACACATTTGTTGGGACAGCAAATGTCTAGACAGTCACCTCTGATGCATTCACGTTCCTCCAGCCCACCTCATTTCTGCCTTTGACTCAGTGACACCAACATCCCAGGGCAGTTGTGAGCATCACATTATAGATAGTGTATGTAGAAATTTATTGTGAACACTAAACAGCAAACTGACTGCAAATAATTAATGTGGCAGGGTAACAACGAAAAGTCCCGAACAGAATATGCCTGTATGTTAAATTTAGATGAAACATCAAACATCAGTTAGGTTGAGTAGGAAGGTACATTTTCTGGGATTCAGAAAATCTGGGGTCAGCTTCTCGATTTGCCATTGGCTTTGTGTCTAGTCTGAGCTTGATGCTTTTTCTCTTGTGAGATTAGGTAGTTGGACAGATTGACTTCTAAATTCTCTTCTGATTCTATAAGTAAACAAAATGTTGTAAGATTGGGCTTGCGATCATTTCATTTGCATAAAGGGTGGCAGAACAAACAAGAAGAGTATCTTGTAGGAAATCCATCATTTTCTTCAGTTCTGTTACGTTGGAAAAGAGAAGCAATTCATTAATGTGATCACTCTGATTCCAGTCTTGTTTCAGAAGGTTTCCATGAATAAACCACCACAATAAAATAAAAGTATATATGTGATAAAAAGATGCCAACTTCTCAAATTGAAATATAATCTTTGATTATGAAATTCTTGTGATATTGGATTCCATCTATTGACATAAATTATTCCAAAATTATTTTTTATCAGAACCCTTGCTGGGTGTGTGCCTCCAAGGGAGATTCTTGGCAATAGAACAGGAATTAAGATTTTAGTGCACGGAATCTCTGTTAAATCTAAGGAGATATTTCATGAGTAAACTATGCAAAATCTCCTTGGTCTAGGAGCTTAGGGGAACGATAACATTTCAGACTGGGATGCTCAGAAGAAGCTTTACAGAAGAGTTTGATATAAGTTAGGATGTATTAAAGAATGTAAAACGTGCATTGAGTACCGGATGCCAAGAATAATAGTGCAAAGGTGAAAACATACAAAGGATGTTTTTCTGACAGTTAGCAAAGCAGGCAGAATGCAGAAGGTCAGACATGGTGGTGGTGGAAGATAAGGCTTGAAAAACAGGTTAGCCCTAACTGGGGATGGCATTGAGTGACATTGAATGGGTGAACTTCAAAGAATTGTATCCTTTAGGCAAGAAAGAGTACATTCAAAACTTTTTACAAAGACATTAATGGGATGAAGGCTTTTATTTGAAAAATATTTCTATCATTCATCAGAATGGGTTTAAAGAGGAGAAAGTGACAAGCAGAAAAATTAACACATTATTCCCAAGGTCCAAGTCTTCCCTGACACAATCCTCAACTTGGTGGGTGGCAGTAGGAAATGGAAAAAAAGAAGAGAAGCAAAATATTGGAAGGATAAGATTGCAGGGAGAAGCAATAACTGAGGGGAAAAAGCAAATGCCTGTGAGGTTTTAGGTCTGGGAAACTGAGCAAATTAGCGGTACTTTTATAAAGAAGAGAAGGTACAGGAAAGCAAACATATTTTGAGACAGTGCATTTGGGTAGTGGAAATAGAGTTCAGGCAGAGTTAAGTTCAGGTAAAAGTGCCAGGAGGGGGGTTCTCTGAGAGTAGGTAGCACGGTGAGGACCTTATGGGGGGGTTGAGAGCTAAGCACACCTGCTTTGCATTCTCTAATGTGTCGACCTGGCCCTGGAGCAGCAGGCTTGGATTTTGGGGTCAGACCCCTCCAGGCTTTATCTACCAGCCCCACCACTTGCTGGCTATGTACGTGACCTTAGGCAACATACTTAACCACCTGTGCCACAGTTTCCCTCCTGTAAAGATAGACATTAATAGTGCCCTTCTGTTAGGATTGAGCAAACAAACCTATGTAAAGTGTTTGGGATGCTCTAAGCACTTTTAAATGAACTTTCTTTCGACTTGATTTCTTCCTGTGTATATTTAGGATTGTAATAGTATTTATAGACTTATTGTCAGAATTAAATAGGAAAAAAAAAGTACCCCAAACTGTCAACAAAACGACTAGTTGATGGTAAGGGCTCCCTTTTGAATAATCACTGAGTTCAATTATCCAATAAATGTCTATCATGTACCTACTACCCACCAGGCACTTTCCTGGTAACAGGGGACGTGACAGTGGAGGAAATAGTGAAGACACTTTCATCCCACTGAGATGAGGTCAGCGATCTGATGTCATGTGAGAAAAGGAAAGCAGATTCAGGGCATTGAAAAGGATGTGAGTGGGCTTAGACAGAGTGGTAAGGAAAGACGTCCCCGGAAAGGTGACATTTGAGTAGAGTATTAACTGAATGCAAGGAGGTGAAAGCGAAGCAGTGATCTACATGGGGTGTGGATGGGGGCGGGGAGAGGTCAGCGGAAGAGTTTTCCGGCAGAGCCAACCACGCATGTGATGCATACCTTGGCATGGAGGACCTTGTAGCCCAGAGAACCCCTGGGCTTCCTGAGACCAGGACACTGAGGAGGGAGTAGAGGGAAGTGAGATCTGGGGAGGGCAGTTCCTGGAGAACAGTGGGTCCAACAGAAGTAAAATGTCAGCTGTGTTTCTAATGCTATTAACGTTTCTAGTAGCTACATTTTTTTTTTGCCAGAAACAGGTGCAATTAACTCAATGTATCTCACACACCATGTCAACACATAATCACTATAAAAAATACTAACCAGAAATGTGGGCTCTTTTTTCTTTCTTTCCTTCTTTGTCCTAAATCTTTCAGACCTGGTGGGCATTTTCCACTCACAGCACATGTGCGTTCAGACCAGCCACGTTTCAAGTGGTCAATTGTCAGATGTGGCCTGTGGCCTACCATCCTGGGTGGAACAAATGTAGTGCAGGGAGCGTTGAAGTTCATGGAAAGGAATCTGGGTTTCATTCTATAAGGAATAGGAACCCACTGAAGAGCTAGAGAGCTGGGGACAGTGTGTGTGTGTGTGTGTGTGTGTGTGTGTGGTCCAAGATAGGGGACAGGGGGATCATGATTTGATTTCATGTTTAGATTGTCACCCCATAGATGTTTCACCAGGTATAAATCTTACTTCACACACTTGGTTAAACAAGAAGCATCTCCTAGACGTCCTTCTTGGAAATCACATTGAGCCCAGCTCCAAACTCTTTTTGTTAGGTGGACAAGAAACTTACTTCCCCCAATTTTTGTGATGCCACTTCCTTTTTCTTCCTTCTTTTAATCTTTCTAGCTCACGACTTCGGTGTGGGTGGGGTGGTTGGAGGAGGCTAGGGAGTGCCGTGCCGAAGCCTGGAGTCCATCCCAAGCACCAGTCTACTCTGGTTGTTGCTGAGAGGCCCATTTCCAGAACCCAGGTATTCCCAGAAGTCTGTGGCTTCCATGCCACCTCTGGCACAGGTACCTGGCAGAGCGGGAGCCCGGTATCTCGTGCCCTGCCTGCTTAATGCACCTTGTGGTGTCCTGTCACGCTTTCCAAGTCGTTTTTAAGTTTATGAGACACGCTGATTTTCCTCTCCTTTCCAGGCCCAGTGACAAGTTTTTCCCATTGCTCTTTCTTTCTCCCCTCCCCAAAGAATACCTAGTCTGATCTTTTCAATCGCTCAGATTTCAAGAGAGACAGAAAGAAGGGTTGTCATCCTCAGCTCTTGCTCTCCCACCCCCTGCCTCTTGAGTCTCTGAAGCCGAGCGTATGAATGGGGTTGACTACCTGTTCGGAACAAATGGATGAGAAATAAAGGAAACAAATGCAAATTAACACCTCGGTGAATTACCTGCTCTTGCCGTTGCACAGAAGACCTTTAACCGGTGCTTGAACATTTCTGAAATCTCTACACTGGATAGATTCACATCAACCAGAAGTGTGATCTATGTGTGGCTCTGCAATGGCATAAAAAGCAAAGAAATGATTGCTGAATAAATGATTCATGTCTGATTTTCTCCATGTCTAAAATCTTGCTCCTTGAACCAGTATCAGTGGTTCTTCTCTGCGAGTTAGAAATGCGGCCTCCCAGGCTCCACCACATCTCTTGGACTCAGAAGCCACATTTTAACAAGGTCTCCGGGTGAGCGATGTGCACATTCAAGTGTGAGAAGCCCGGGTCTAAGACGCAGTGGTTCTAATTTGGAGCGTGGATTTGTAGTCAGCCAGTGGCTGGCTCTTCCTGATACATTAAGCCATCAAAGGTGATAACCAGGTGCCTGTAATGTGTAAGGTGCTGAGCTTAGGGACTGCAGGGATGCATCACCGTGTAAGACAGCCCTTGCCTTCAAGTTGGAAAGATAAGGTACAAACGCATGAAAAGCAAATGAGTATCTAGCAGAGTACAGACAACAGCACGGTCAACAGGAATTTATAAGAGTCGGGCGTTTAGGGGATAGAGAGGATTTCAGCCAAGTTTGAAAGATGGGAAGGATTTATTGTTCCAAATTATAGAACTTTATTCTCTTTGTATTTAAGGTCACAGGGAGAAAAAAAAAAAATCTCCCCTACTGAAGCATTACAAGCCAGAGGCAGACCACACTTCTGAGAAAAAAGCAATCAAGAGTCTCTCTCTCTACACAAACCCAAGCATCCCATTAGAAAGACTCCATAAGTTGACAGTTTGCTGCCAGCTTTCTCTTTTCCTTGAGGCATGTTTGGTGGCAGAGTGTTGAAAAGAAATAACCTACAACACATTCCTATAAGTAGCAGCTTTCTGCCCTTGCAAATGAGAGGCACATCTCAAATGTCAGACCACGCCCATTGTTCCCAGCCAATGTGGGCGGTTTTCAGAGGTGCAAAATTGAAAATTCCATAAATACACGTATCATATTCTTTGCAAGCTGAAGTCTTCTACTTGCTTCAACAGAAAAATCCGAGAGGAATGCGTGGCCCTGTTCTTCCTGATGAGACTGTTAGATGTGCGAGGGGTAAGAGGTATTGGGTGATCACAGTGAGGGCCCCAAGGTTGGAAACACACAGCAGATCAGAGAAACATGCTATGGTTTGTCCCCATCTACGCTCCCTGTTCGTCTTCAGCATTAATAAAACTTAATGGAAAGCCCTACCTTTCGTTGAACTCATAATCTCATTTTAGCATTTTAATGATTATTCTTCATGATTTGTAGGGGCCACATTGCCCATAATGCACAATTAGAGGTAGCATGTCCTTTCCAGGGTCAATGGCTTTATGCAACTTTTGTAAATATGACCGGTGTGTTATACTTTTATTATTTGATTAGCTTTGGCAATCAGGAATTTAAGATATAATTGAATCATGTCAAGTACATTTACATTGCACATGTATCCAGGAAAAAAATGTGATGAGTACACCATAGGTTTAATTCAGGGTTATCTAATTGTTTTATCCTAAAATACAACTCCTCTCATCTCGCTGAACCCACACACTAAATTAGGGACTTCTGGCTGCCAGAATTCATTTGTGTTCTTGGATTTTCACTTTGAAAACTTCCAAAGGAGACCGGGAATCCTGCTGATAGCAGAGTAAGCCTCAGCTATGAAAGTCAAACTGGTGATAAATATGAAGAAAACCTTAATCAGTTTTAATGAATACAAATAGCATAATGCCTGGATCAGGGGAGTCCAGGGAAATGTTCAGCATGGTTCGTGGGTGGAATTCAACAATTTTTTAAACAGGGAGACGGTTGCAGAAAAGGGCCTCTGGTTGTGGTAAACAGTAATGGTGGAGAATTTATTCATGCTTACAGAATACGTCTTTCAAGGCATAGGCTTTAAAAAAACAACGACTTTCCTTATTCAAGGCAGCATGAACTTCCATTGAGCTGCGGAGTGGGAAACTGTCATTTGGAAAGAATGGCCAACCGAGCTCTGTCCCAGAAGGTAGTCCAAGCAAATGAGAGAAGCCGAGTGCACCCTGGTTAGGCAGGTTCTTGATCCAGACTCCCTGGGTGTGGATCCTGGTTTTTCCAATTTGTTCCAACACTAGAAGAAAGCCTCACTGTGTTGGATTTACTGAAAAGCAGTTATGTGTGTTTTCTTTAATTCTACCGGGCAAGTTACTCTGTCTCTCTGTGACCCTCTGTTCTCCTCTGTAAGAGGAGAATGTAATAACAATTCTGTACATTATTAGAAGAGTCTCTATATAATGTATGTAAATAAACATATATGCATATGTGTATATATATATATTTATTACATATAAATATAAATATCTTAGAAGAAGGCCTAGCATATAAACTACAAGCATCCGTGTTTGTTCTTATTGATGTGGTTGTAATTATAATAATAATTGTTATTGATGTTGAGTTGCAAATGTACTGGCATTACAGGAAAACAAATCAACAGCACGGCGCCACGGAACACAACTGTTTCTAAGTCTCTCACTTTCCTTAGAGTGTTAAAAACGTGGAGTGATTGCTTTTGGACTTTGAACTGCCAGCCATGGGTTAGAAATGCACAGGCTTAGCCGGTGGGAGAAATGGCAGTGCTGTAGATATTTGAGGAAGTTCCTTGAGAAGATGATGTCTCAACCAAGCTCTTAAGGAGGAAAGAAAGTTAGTTAAGCAAAGGCGGAGACAGAGGGCATGTGCAAAAGTCCAGAGGCAAGGGAAAGTATTGCTTTTTTACAGAGTACCAGTAGTTGAATTTCACTGGAAGTGGCAGCAGGGTGGTGGGAGAAGAGGCATGCAGAAAGCAGAGAGAAGGCTCTCAAGGGCTCCTAGGTCACGCCAAGGACTTTCCACTCATCCCCAGGACAATGGGAAGCAGGTGAGTGACTTTACAGAGGGAAGTAACAGCTAGCCATGATCAAATCTGTGTTCTTGAGCTATCATTCTGGCCACAATAGGAAATGGTTTGATGAAAATTAATACCGGAGGATTAGGGTCTCTTTAGAAGACCTTCATTGTAACTCAGACAAAAGATGTTGGTACCTTTAAATCAGCACAGTGGAGTGTCGCCGTAGGTTTACTTGAACTCAGCTATAGGCTTGAAGTGACAAAGTGAGAGGTGGGAATTGGAGAAAGCAGAAGACGTAGAGAAATAGCCTATTAAGTAACGCCAGCCATTCCATTCTGCCATTTGTCCCAGAGAGAGCCCAGACATCTCATCAAGTGAAATGTCCATCTAGGGTTCAAATATAAGTGCATTTTCATCCAATATGGCCCCCAAATGCAAACCAATGTCTTCATCTAGGGCTTAGCTGAAGAAACAACCATTTGTTCTGACACTAGAAAGAAAACTGTGTTAGATTTGCTGAGAAGCATATGTCTATCTCCACTGAGGCACCTTCCTGAGGAATTCTCAAGGGTAATCATAACTATACATGACTCACAGCCAGCCTCAACTGTTTAGAGCCTAATCCTTCCACGAGGTGTGACTTCCCTGCAGTGACAATGAGAACAGAAAAAAGGAGGAAGACTGGACAGATATTTAGTGGGTGGAAATGACAATACCTGTGGTAGCTTGAATGTGTACAAGGGGTCAGAAGGGGTCGAGATGGATGCCCAAGGTTCCTACTTGACAATAGGGTCCAATCCTCACCTTTCATTCCCTACTATTGCAAAAAAAAAAGTAAGGAATTATCCCTCTACACTCGTGAACTCTGGACTTTATAGGGACAAGCTGGGTTCACCCTTGAAGAATAATATCGGAAAAATCATGCTGTGGACTCACATCCTCTCTCCTTATGTGTGTACAGTGATAGGTTCGGATTTGAAGAAATAAGAAAGACAGACAAAATTGAAAAGCCGTGATCAGATTTCTCCAATGGTTAAGTCTGCGGAATTCCCAGAAATTAAGCTACCCAGACCCTGTAATCTACCCAGTAGATTCAAAGCATGTAAACTCCCTGGAGCTAAAAGAAATATAGTTGCCATCTGACAGGTGAATAAGCAGAGTGGCGATGAAAGGGAGAAAACGAGGGATTAGTCTAAACTCTAGGGAGGTAAATAATTTCCAGGGTTGACAGACAGTCAAAGGCAATCCAGGAAGATAGATGAGCCAAGTCCAGTAAATTGTAGTGTAATCCTTGTGCCAGAGGCTGCTCTGACATGAATGACTGGTATATATTCTAGGAATTTATCACATTTCTTTGGCTAGAGCCTCCATCCAGAAATCTGCCTAAATGCACCCATGCTAACTCCTAGAGAGGATGAGTGGGAGAGGATATTGGAAGGGTGATTTGGGGGATTTATTTGTCTGGGTTCTCTAGAGAAACAGAAACAATATGATAAGGGATTTATTATAAGGAATTAGTTAGGGTAGGGGGGCTGAGAAGTCCCAGGATCTGCAGTCGGCAAGCTGGAGGCCCAGGAGACCACTGGTACAGTTGCCGTCCGAGTCTGAGTCTGAAGGCAGGAGAAGAAAACCTTGCCTTCACGTTGAAGACCATCTGGCAGGAAGACAAAATTCTCTCTTACTCCTCCATTTTGGTTCTATTTAGACTTTCAATAGGTTAGATGAGGTTCACCTCACTAAGTCTACAGATTCAAATGTGCATCTCATCCAGGACCACCTTTACAGACGATAATGTTTAACTAAGTATCTGGGCACTCTGTTGTCAAGTTGATACACAAAATTAGCCATCACAGGGCTTCAGGGCTCCACACTCTCGATTTAAATCGAATAAGTCTGATTGGACCCTCCCGGCGGGATATGACTTGAAGACAGGGCACTGCTTTTAAAGGAAAGTTTTCTAGAGACTTCTAGAAGAGACTTCCTTTGAGACTTCTAGAGCTCAAGTCGCCAAAGCACTTACACTATTTGCTGACAAGAGTCCACCTCCCGCTTGCTTGTTTTCTCAATCAGCTAGATGCACCTGCCGGTGGCGATCTCGTTCTCTTGTACAATGCCAATGCCGCGCAGTGCATTCAGTTGGACAAGGCTCGCCTTGCGTATTCCTTTGGGTTTCTCAGGTCCTGCAGGGCATCTTTCCTCCATGACCTGAGGCTTCTCCCCAGAGGTGTCAGTCCATCTCTTGGAACGAGTTTTTTTTTTGTTGCAGAATTCACCCTTCAGTTCGCACTGTATTATGACACCATTACTTCTAATGATCCCATCACAACTAGAATCAAGGGCTTGTCTGCGGAAGGCTTGGGGTTGCCCTAAGAAGAATGCCAGCTCCTTCCTAGGTCTTCCTCTAGGGCTCCTACTAGAGGCAATGAGAGGAAGACAGAATGGGAGTCCAAGTCAAAAGACTTGCAGAGAAATCTTGGCCAGATTCTAATTTTTGCACCTCTTTGATTCCCATTTAGCATTGGGGCAACTCTTTAAATACCTAGATATTTAGGAACAGCAAGCATATACTCCACTAGGATAGTGTTTCACTTGGGTGAAAGTGAATGTAGCCACCCAAAGGAATGGCATTTTTTTTAATGCTTTTTATTTGTTTTTGAGACAGAGACAGAGCATGAGCAGGGGAGGGGCAGAGAGAGAGAGAGAGAGAGAGAGAGAGAATCCGAAGCAGGCTCCAGGCTCTGAGCTGTCAGCACAGAGCCCGAAGTGGGGCTCGAACTCACGAGCTGTAAGATCATGACCTGAGCCGAAGTCGGACGCCTAACCGACTGAACCACCCAGGCGCCCCAGGAATGGCATTTTTCAATAACACCATGAGTTTATCAAGTTTATGTTACAAAATAAATATGTGACTGTAGTAAATCAGGTGTTACTGTCGACCGTATTCTAGGAGAGGCCAGTGAGGCCAGGCGCCGAAGGTGTAGGCCAAAGCCGTGGAAGAAATACTTAAAATAGAAAAGATGATATCTATAAACTTAATTTTTCCAGGGATGTGGGGAATGGCTGCCACCAATCAATTTTAATGGTAGATTTCTGTGGCCCTTCTGAACACCACTGAACTAGGTTATCAAGGTTTGCCAGAAAAGGGGAGGTAATTAGAAAAACGATAGAACTTTCTAATCCCATAAGGGTGGATGCTCTTGTCAAAAATAATCACTCTGCTGACCTGTACGAAAAGGTTTACCCGGACAGAGTGTATAGCCTAGAGTCCAGTTTTATTCCATGGCTGCTGTGGGATTGCTACCTCTTAATGTCATGTTCCGAACCACTGAATCCCTGTTGGGAAAAGCAGTCACATGCACTCAGGTTTTCCAACCTCTGAATGGTTGCATAAGAATTTGCCTTGGACCCTAAACATTCCCTTGGAGAGATAAAGAGCCCTCACGGCCTGGTTGGGAATATTTGTCCCTGTTTTGGACTTGATGGGTACCTCTCTGTTCTGCTTAAGTGAGTGCATAGGATGCCACTGGCCAACACCACTTGTATGTCTTCTCAGCGTGGAGGGAATGGGGTCCTTCACCTGCAGCCTAGAGGGCCGTGTGCACACCATTTCCCTGTATCGACTATACGGTGAGATCTGCTGGCCCATGGGGGACAGACAGGCTAGGGAAGCTGATCTGTCTGTTGCTTATGTGAGTAAAGCATCGTCCCATCCAGTGCCTGCGTGAGTCATGTCTTTCTCGGTGCCCTGCCACCTGCCAGCCATGCGGCGTGTTGGCATCCCGGGACTGTCGCCTCTGGTCGCAGGCATTGTTATGCTCTTTGCTATCCTGCGGGCAGTGAGACTCTGCCGCTCGAGGTGTAACAGGTCTCATTCGCTCAGACCTATTTCCTCCCAAAGCTAAGGAACAATCTAAGTTTGAAAAGAGTCTCTTCTGCGCTGCTGTCCCTGGCACTTCCCTGCCCTGGCCTCTGCGGTGAACTGCCAGGGGTCAGTTGTTGAGATCTGTTGGGGGCGGGGGTCCTGAATATGCACCTCAGCGTTAGAGGGAGGGAAGGTCAGAGGATTCGTCTAACCACTCCAGCCACACTGGTGAAGGGCTTCCTGTGCCACCTGCTGCCGGAAGTGGAGAAACTCCGGAAGAGAGGAGTCTGGTGTCCAGCCGTGGTTTGAGTGACAGAGGAGTTAAGGCGGGTCACAGAGGTGTCTTGAGTTAATGCATAAGGTAGAAATGTGGACTGCACAGAAGAGGCAAAGATTTTGTTTTCCTCCTAATCACTCCTCATCTCACCACCAGAGAAAAACCACTGGCTAACCTCCTTACATCACTCTGACTAGGCATTTTTGTTCTAATTTCACATTTCATAGCTTCTTTTTTAGTACACATGTTTCTATCTCCAATATATTTTCATGTTGAGAAATACTCCTCTCGGCATTTTTTTTATATGGTTGAACGGCATTCTACTCTACAGAAGTGCTAAATAACATCTCTCACTTACATCGTTTTCTTACGGTTGGCTGTTTAGACTGTTCTTGATCTTTTGCCATTAAAACAAACAAACACAAACCCCTGCATAATGGTACACTTGTTCAATTACTTCTTTAGCATTAACACCGAGCAGTGAAATTTTTAGGTCAAAAGCGTAAAGTATATACATTTTAAGGCTTTTAGCCCCAATTAGCTTCCAGAGAAGTTAGAACTACCCCCCACCAATGTATAAAAATCCCCATACTCACCCCATTTGATGCTATTATGGTTTTCTGGCTTCTGGCACTCTAATACACAATTCTCTTTTACAATTAATTATTGTAAAATATTTTGGTTTTTTTTTTGACTCTTGTATCCTTCTCTCTAGTGAATTCGAAAGTTTTCCCAGGTTTGTTGACGGTGTGTATGATTATTTTTGTGAATTGTTTATTCATGTTGTTTCCCCATTTTGCTATCCAGAGCTTCATCATTTAAAAAAAAATTAACTTGCAATTAATCTTTTCCATATAGTAATGAAATTAAATTAAAATATGTATCTAGCTAAAATATGGAAGTAATCTAAGCATCCATCGACCGATGAATGGATAAAGATGTGGTATATGTACACAATGGAATGTGTAAGAAGAATGAAGTCTTGCCGCTTGTGACAACGTAGGTGGCCTAGAGTGGAATAAGTGATATAAGCCAGACAGAAAAACAAATACCACATGATTTCAATTTCAGTTATATGTGGAATCTAAAAACACAAAACAAACAACGACAACAGAAGAGAAACAGGCTCATAAATGTAGAGAACAAACATTTGGTGGTTGCCAAAGGGGGAGGGGTGGGCAACATGGGTGAAGGGAATTAAGAGGTACAAACTTCCAGTTATAAAATTAGTAAGTCACAGGGGTGAAAAGTGCAGCACAGGGAATACAGTCAGTAATATTATCATAATACATTTATCATGGTGAGCGTTTCATAACGAACACAATTGCTAAATCACTGTGTTGTACACCTGAAACTAATTTAATATTTTTGTCAGCTATATTTCAAACAAAAAATTCAAAATAAGTGAATACATTGCCATATACAAGTTTCTGTTATTTGCTCATTAATGGGACTTTTTGACATTCAGATTTTAACTTTTGATGTAGTTGAATCTGTAAATACTTTATCTCAGGTACTCAAGCCTTTGCTTCAGAACCAAGTTTATTTACGAAGATATGATATGTATGATGTCACTTCTTATACCTAAGTGTCTTCCATTTTCAAAACCCTTATAAGTCTTTCTGAATTATATTTTTGGCTGCCTGGACCCAAGACCTATGATTTATCTTTAGTGAAATTTTATTACAGTGAGATTAGGGTATCTTCATTGATTGCAAACTGCTCTATTGAGCTAATATATGGATGGTGTGTGGGCCTACCCTCCCTACACAACCTCCCGTCCTCAGCTTTTATGGCATAAAATACAAAACAAGAAGGAATGAAACTTACTACAAACACAGAAGAATCCATATGCTGACTTCACATGTATTGATGCTAAAATAAATATAACATCCAAGTTGAATCTATCTTTAAAAATAACTTGAAGAGTGTAAATGGAAGTTCTGATAATGACATGAGAACCAAGAGACGGGGAAAAAAAATCCCATTATCTAGATAAGGTGTTACTTCAGTAAATGGACCATCTGGCTCTGAAACAGAATGTTTTTTTTTTATAATGAAAAAACAATTGGCCAAGACAGGGTACGAATAATGACAAATCGGAAACATAGGGCACTAATACAAAGAATGGAGACCTTGTCAAGAACAAGTATCACAAGAAAGAGGACGTTCACCCTGTAGCTTTAGACAGACATGAATGACAAGTTCTTTTAAGATACCCTCTCACCTGAATTACACATTGCACAAACCCTTGTTGAGCCCAGCTAAGTGCTGTGGCTGAGGTACTAGGGGTTAAAGCATCAGCGATGTTGTGAGCCTTCCCACAGAGAAATAAAATCTAGTGAGAGAGACAGGTGGTAAAATAACCATACTACAGAGCTGAATGAGAAAACCAACAGAGAAATTCACAGCACAACATGGATGGGCTGTGCGATGTGCGATTGGGTGGTTGAGTCAGGGAAGGTTTAGTTGAGTAGGTGGTACTGGACCTGAGATTTGAGAAATGAAAGGGTTTTGAAAGGAGGAAAAAGAATTCTGCACTGAAATAGCATCTCAGAAGAAGGCAAAGGTATGTGAAAATGCACGTACCCTTTTGTTTAGGGTCTGTTGAGTAGTTTAGCGTGAGTAGAACAGAAGGCACATTGAGGCATACAACAGGAAAGAGAGCCAAATAAAGTTCAGCTATGACTCTTTTGAATGCATGTGATAGGATTCCAAATGAGACCAGCGTTAGCAACAGTGGAGTCAACAGAAGTATATGGAGTAATTTATTTCACGGACTGCGCAAATAACAGAGAGCACGTGGGGATCTGCGAGCCTCAGAAACAATGAGAAACAGTTCCTTAACCATCAAGGCCACCTCATTCTTTTCTCTTTCCTCCCAGAAATGGTGGCCTTATACCTCTCTGATTGGCATGAATGCAGTGGCCCGCATGGTCATGAGTTTTACATTCTATGGTTTTGGACTTACTCACCCAGCTTGGGTCAGGTACCCACCTCAAACAAATCACCTTGGTCAGGGGCAGGGAAAGACACTTCCTGCAAGAAGAAGGGGTGTGTGTGGGGGGGCTATGGAGCTATAGAGATAGTTAACACAGGCTTCTTCCGAGACTAGGTAATGACAACCCCACAATTAGTTGCAGGAGTCAGTTGGTTTCCTTGGTGTGCTAGGCTTCTTTAGATAAGTAGCTACCAATTCGTGAAGGTGGCTTGTCACTAAATATTAAAAAATAGTCTTCTATGAAAAATGTGCCTGGTTTAGCTTGTAACTTAAATCATCACATAAGGGCTTTTCCTCGCGGCAACCGTCGTACTTTGGTTACACAGCGGAAATGCTATGTGCGAACTCCCTACTCGACTACGTAAGAATATTTGAAAAGCACGTACTTAGAGTCACATTTAATAAAATCAAGAATTTTTACTGCTTCGTCAAGACCATTCCTAAGTGAAACTGGCAGAGTTTTACTGCAAGCGTGTGGCAGAGAAGAATTCAGCGTTTGATGCCTTAATTCATTTTGAGTTACCAGCCACCTTAGTCGCCATTTGCTTTTATACCATCATTGCAAAGGTCAACAGAGTGAAAAAGGTAAATAACGTATATTATTATGAAAATAATTTTGACCTCGACACCCTTCTGTGACACACTAATGGCATAAATGCTGTGGTATTGGTTTTAAGAGTGACTTGGTGGCATTACAAAGTCTGCAACCACAAACTGCCTCCACTGCTGGTCCCAGGAGGAGTCGTGAGTTCTGAAAGGAGGCTCCTCATAGCTCAGGATTCACCTCTCTCAACCTTCCCAGCTCTCCCTTCTCACCAACAGATCTAACAAACTTATCCACAGGAACAGAGGGGCTAAGAGGAAACATTCCAAATTCGGATGATGTCAGCAAGGTCCTATTAACTATAATCTTGGACAAATTATCATCTCTGGTCTTGCTTCCGTGTTTGAATTTGTCAAATGGGGCAACCAGTTGGTTGTTTTGAAGATGAGCAGAGTTAAATAATACAAAGAACTCTTAGGAATATTGTAAGCTATCAGGAAATTGGTTGTTGCCATTGGTATTATTTAATAATTTACTCCTGTTAGATTTGCACATGAGACAGGATTGTGTTGGACAATAGTATTGAATGTTCAACGATGGAATTTCAAGTGCAGTTAGCAAGCAGGTTGTTGTTGTTGTTGACTTTTAGGATCTTGTTTTGGGGGAGGAGAGAGGCTTCATGGCCCCTGAAGTCATCCATGTAGTTCTAATTACTCATATTAAATGACTCTGTTAATAAGCTCATTCTTAATGTTCAGCCAGCACTATACTCCCAGAGAATTCACGAGGAGGTAGTTATGTCTTTGTTCAGTTTTTATGCTCTACTAACATCGCTCTCCTAAATGGCTCACACGGCAATTTGCATATGGTCAAGGCCTGATAAGTGCATATAAACTACGGATCCTTACAAGAGAAAACATTCATTTGCCAGAGAACCGTTCCTTGGAAAAAAGAACTCTCCGCCAGCAATATTTCCGGAGTTTCACTGAACAAACCAAACGCAGTTTTTCAAAACAGAAAAGAAAACTTGAAACAGCGTGGGTCTTCTGGCTCTAACACCCAGCGGTACACACTTTGAGAAAGCTATCACTTCCCTCGCCCCTTTGGAGACTGAAAAAGCAGCTGTTTGTTGAATTACGGAAATGAAAGCTTAGCAACGATTTCCCCACCAAGAGAAGTACAGCTTGTTCCATGTATCCATATTAGTTTCTTCTCTAGCAGCCAATGGCTGGTATAATTGCATTTTGAGAACTCTCTTGTAGAGAGAGATTCATAGTTTTTTGCTTATAAAAACCTATTTCTATTTTAAAATATAGACTCTCGGCAAGTGTCACCCTGAAGAACTGGGCCCTCCTAGACTATTTTGTTACATTTTAGGGGATAAAAAAGCATGCGGCAGTTACACTATTAAGCCACAGAAATGGAGCTGCCACTCGCAACCTCATTACTCAAGACTCTCTTTAGTTCAATTATACACCTCTACAGCTAAGGAAGATAGATGGAGGTCATTTGGGAGCTGTAAACCACAATGCCTTGAATGCAGAACTATGTTCTTAAACTGATTTACACCTTGTTCTCTAGTGTTCTACAGCGGGGGCTTGGATTGAAATGCAGGGGCCATGATTGAAAAGGCTTTTTCTTGGTTTTAGCATCACAGTCCACGCGGGCTGGCAATTATTACCTCCATTAAATGGCAAGGGACAATGAATGTTGCCTTCATTACTTCAGTAGTAGCAGCCAACCCCAACCCAACCCAAAGGGAAATGGGGTGGGGGCGGTGTTGGTCAGAATATCCCTTGGGGAAGGAGAAATGACATTTACGTCTCTGGTAAGTTTTAACTTGATTGTCTGAATTGGTCCAGCCAGAAAGGAATTGGGTAATTGAAAGGAGCGATTTGCTTTTCCAGCAGTGACAAAAATACTGTCATGCTGCTCTGATTTCACTCACATATATCTCTCAGTGCGAAAGACGTAAAGTGTCCTCGAGGAAGGTAATTAAACAAGGCAACTCCATATGAAACCGCACAGAGAAATGAAAGATCTTCATGAATTGAAGGTAAGTGTATTTAATGTCCTATAGCCATCCTCCTTGATTGCCCTGGTTTGACTTCTGCAGCTTCACCCCTAGCTCCTTCTTTAGTGTCATTTCAGACTTCTGTCGCTACTGAGAATTACGAAGTACATTAGCAAAACAATTAGCGAAAACCAAAAAACGTGCCTAGAAGAACATGATGTTCTTCTTTCCCTTCCCTTGTCTAAAGGTGGATGGGAGGATGTATCAAGACAGAGGACAGCGTGAACTGGGGAGGGACAGAGAGAGAGAGGGAGAGAGAGAATCTCAAGCAGGCTCAGTGCTGCCAGCACAGAGCCTGATGTGGGGCTCGAACTCACGAGACCGTGAGATCATGACCTGAGACAAAGTCGGCCGCTTAACCAACCGAGCCACCCAGGTGCCCACTGAGTTTATCTTAATGCCTCACCAGAAATGAAACAACCTAGATTTTTCAGTTATACGTGATTCCATTGGGCATATATCCACAGTGCCAAAGTGTTTCATAAAAGTTCACTTCTGAATTACAAGCTATAAAGAATTTTATTCCCACAGATATATTTTCATTTGGAAAGGAATAGATCCTTTCAAGAACTTACTGGAGGCCAGTACAAAATCCATTCTGTTTCCTTCTCAGAAGAAAATAAGAATTGAATTCAAGTCATATACCTGGTCTTCTGCGACGTGTTTTCTGTATGCAAGTTAATTTTAAGTTAGATGACTTTTTTTTTTATGAGATGGTATTTAAGAAATTCTTTAGACTCCTGACAGGCTTCAAAACAGTGGACTTATGAAACATTTCATTCACGTTTAAAGTTATCTCAGGCACACTGCTGAGCTGTAGAAGGTGTTCTTAAGGGCTAAACGTTGTATGGCCATCCTAATGGTGCCTTATAAAAGAGCCAAAACATTCTAGGGCTCTGTTCAGCCTTTGGGATTCAAGATATCTTATGGAATGAGTAGAAACTGAAATGAGAAAATGTTTCCCATTCTGCACATTTATTAGTTTGCCTTTGAAATTACACTACTGCTGTTAACAAAGACTCTACTCATTCCCTCTTTGAATACCTACAATATATCCACATTATCAGTCTTCCTTGTTGACCTCGTTCCTAAATCACACTTCTCCTCACACACTCTAGCTGTACTGGCCCTTCTGGTCCTCAGACACGGCAAGCTTGCCCCATTAAGTGCCCTCTGCTTGGCATACTATTTCCCCAAATATATGTAGGACTAGTTCCTGGTCACCTTTGGGCTGAGCTCAAGAGTCCCTCCAGATGGCTTCTGTGACCCACCTCTGTTCTGGGTCACTTCCTACCTCATTACCACATTTATTGTTATGTTCTGTGATGTCCATCTGAAATATTTTTATTTGTGTTATTTATCCATGTCTTACAACATTAGCAGGAGCTCCCTAAGTGTAAGAACCCTGTCTTCTTAATGACTGCCAAGTCTCCAGACCTTGGAATGGCACGCATGTAACGAACATTGCTTGGAATGGATGAATGATAAGTTTCAGAAACCTCGGGAAACTCAGAATTCTTAAGAAGGTGAATACTGTTGTATAGTTAAAAAAAAAACAAAACTGAGAAATCGGTAGAAGTAACTTTGAAACTTTCCAGGAGTAATTGTTATATGGGAAAACAAGCTATAGAATAATTCATTTAGAAGAACATATTCCTTTGGTTAAAAAAAAGAAAGCAATACGTGCAATGTATTTACATGTAAGTTAGTATATAAACAACACAATTTAGAAAAAAAAATTGTAAACAACAGTAATTATTTCTTGGAGAAGAAATTGCATGGGCTTCTGCTTTCTAAATTATACTTACCCGTAATATTTTGATTTTTATAACAAATAATCATGTATTCAGCAAATAGCTAATGGCCATCTACACTGTTCAGGGACTATACTTGTTGCTAATTGGTATATTAATGAACAAAGCAAAGTCCCTACCTTCATGAGCTTCCATTGTATTGAGATAAATAGATGCAATGAAGGAAATAAAGCCAAGCTGGGACAGAGAGAGAAAATAGGGAGAGGGCTACTCTTTTGGATAAGGTGGTCAGAAAAGACCTCTTGGATGAGGTGGCTTTTGAGCAGAGACTTAAATGAGGTGTGTCTATTAGAAGAGTCTAGGTTATTCTGGAGTAACCAACAACCACAAAACTTCAGTGCTTACAATGACAACGGAGGGTTTGCTCCTCACTCACGCTGATGTCCAACATGGGCTGGTGAGTCATTGCGTGGTCGTCCTGGCCAACAAGGGCTTTGCCATCTTGTAGTGATGCCATCTGGAGCCCATGTCCTATCCTGATCACGACAACAAGAGAACAGAGGGCTGCAGAGTCAAGCAACAGAATTAGATTCAACTAAACCCTTCACTTAGAAGTCGCATGTCCCTTGTGTTCACATGTCATTGGCCCATCGTTAAAGTAATCCTCTGCGTACCTGGAAGCGAAAGAAAACTGGAGTTAGTGATCATTTGTGATGTGCACTGTAAAAAGTAAGCTGTGTCAATATCTGAAGAAAGAGTTTTCAAGGCAAGGAGACCCTGAGGTGTGTGTGCGCTTGTGCTCCCTGAAGGTAGGCGATGTAACTGAAGTTAAGAGAAGAAAAGATGAGTTTGAAGAAGCTGTCAAGGGGTGGATCATGTAGGTTCTTGCAGCTCATCATTATTATTCCAAGTACGATGGGAAACCACCGGGACAGAGTTGTGGATGTGCCTGATACTATCTGATTAATGAATCACTCCTGTTATCACCAAGAGACGGCAACAGAGCAAAGGCAAACAAAGACAGGCTATCAAACTGAACAGATACGGAAGAGGAAAGAAGATTCACTAATCAGCTGGATAAATAGAAAGAGACCCAAATGGTTTTAA
This sequence comes from Panthera pardus, assembly GCF_024362965.1. Classification (NCBI taxonomy): domain Eukaryota; kingdom Metazoa; phylum Chordata; class Mammalia; order Carnivora; family Felidae; genus Panthera; species Panthera pardus. Next base: position 16,276,367 of record NW_026526655.1, read on the forward strand.
GATGCACGCAGTTCCAAGGCTTTGACTGCACCTGGGTAAATCCCTCAGCTCTTTTTTTTTTTTAACACCAGCTGAAGCCCTAAAATGTCAAAAGACACAAAAAGAATATGAGCTCCTTTAATATGGAGAAACAAATTGATTATGCTCAGATGGCTCCTGCAGGGAGCAGGTGATAGGGTAGCTTTCAATGGAAGGTGCCCAGAAGCTGCTGCTGCTGCCACTTAGGGAAAGAAACCCATGGGCCCTTTGAGAGGTTCTGCCCATTTTAACACAGGTGTTTTATAGTCTCTGGTTCCTTCTCAGTGTTGCTGGAGACTCTGGGTTCATGTGTGCCTTCTTGCTAGACTCAAGTAGCCAGAAACAGCCCTGGTGTGTTCAGTATGTTTCTGAGTGCTTAAGGTGAAGCAAAACTCAGTCTCCAGGGTCTCATTGCTGAACATCCTGTCCCACTAGGAGACCTTCAGGCTTGCTCTGGTCTGCAATAATTAGGTGAAATTGTAAAGGGCAGATAGTGCCATAGGAATATAAATTACCATGAATGGAAGACATCAGGCCTCCAGGCCTTGCAGGATATATGTGGTGTATTTAAAATAAAAGCAAGAATGGGGCGCCTGGGTGGCGCAGTCGGTTAAGCGTCCGACTTCAGCCAGGTCACGATCTCGCGGTCCGTGAGTTCGAGCCCCGCGTCAGGCTCTGGGCTGATGGCTCGGAGCCTGGAGCCTGTTTCCGATTCTGTGTCTCCCTCTCTCTCTGCCCCTCCCCCGTTCATGCTCTGTCTCTCTCTGTCCCAAAAATAAATAAAAAAAAAAAGTTGGAAAAAAAAAATTTAAAAAAAAAATAAAATAAAAGCAAGAAGTTAAGCTTTCCAAAAAAAAAAAAAAAAAAAAAAAAAAAAAAACTGGCTCAGAGGCAAGAAAAAATTCAACTTGTTTGTGGACTACGACACCTGGCTCTCTTCTTATTGGTACTTTCATCTATGTATTTCAACAAATAAGACACGCCCTCTTCTCCTTCCTAACCCTCCAGCCAAGGCATCGCCGAATCTTATAAGTACCCCACTATATGTCGCACATCACACCATTCATTTTCATCTCTGCCTTCTGTCCTGCTCCCATCTTGGCCCAAAGCCCCATCATCTCCTGCCTGAACTTCAACTTTGCATCCTAACTGACCTCTGGCCTCCACTTCTCTGATTCTGTCCGACTTCCATACGGTAGGCACGAATAATTTTTCTCATCCAAATCTGATCGTGTCTGCTTCTTTTCTTAACCTTTTCGTGCCTCCCTATTGTTTTCAGGTAAAAACCAGGATCTTGGTTCATAAGAAACTGATCCACCAACAGTTGCTTGGTCTAGCTCCTGATTATCTCCCCGCTACATGCCGTCCTACCACTCCTCCTCCACTAGTGAATTCTAGCCACACTGTTCCCCTTTCCCTCAAAAACACCAAGCCCCCTTCCCCCGTAAGGAGATGCATGACAGCTCTTCTCGAGGCCTAGAACAGTGTCTCTGTAACTTGCACTCAAGGATTGTGCGTGCACGTGCCCTCTCTTTCTCTCTCTTTTGCTTTCTCTCTTTTATTTATTTATTTATTTATTTATTTATTTATTTATTTTTGCTTCTTTTTAGAGATAATGCTGTCTGTAAGGTAGCAATTCTTCGATCTTTTTGAGATTTGCTTTGGGGTATAATGTGTGCCCAATTTTTAGATATGTTCCAGGTGTGCTTTAAAAAACAAACAAACAAACAAAAACATGTATCGGGATGCCTGGGTGGTTCAGTCGGTTAAGCGTCCAACTCTTGGTCCCATGGTCATGGGTTCAAGCCCCACATCAGGCGCTGTGCTGGCAGTGTGGAGCCTGCTTGAGATTCTCTCTCTCCCTCTCTCTCTGCCCCTCTCCAATTTGTGCTATCTCTGTCTCTCTCAAAATGAATAAATAAACTTAAAGAAAAATTTTTAATATGTTCTCTGATGGTTGGATGTAGTATTCATAAACATTTATTGACGGGTGTATAAATTATATTACTAAATGATACAAATATTTAATTTAGCTTTATTATTACTGAAAATGCATGTTAAAATCTTCTGTGAGCATGAATCCATTTCTTCTTGTGATTCTCTCAGTTTGTCTTTAGTTTTTTGAGTCTGTGTTGTTAGTGGCATATGAATTGAGGATTTTCTTACAAAAGTGTCTTTTCAGCATTGGGTATTGCTTTACTATGTCTCTTATGTTTTTTGAAAAAGTTAGTGCCTTTTCCTTGAAGTCAATTTTTCATTGGAGGGTGATCTATCTTCTTTATGATTGCCTTTTTTTTTTTTTTTTTGAGAGAGAGTGTGCACAAGAGGGGCAGGGAGAGGGGCAGAGGAGCAGAGAGAGGATCTTATGCAGATTCCACACTGAGTGTGGATCCCAACACAGGGCTCAATCCCACAACTGTGAGATCATGACCTGAGCAGAAGTCAAGAGTGGGACACTCAACTGGCTGAGTCACCAGCCTAGGCCCGCTTTATGATTGCTTTTAAGATTGACCTTTACCTCTAGTATTTTGGAGTTTTACTCTAAGTCTAGGTATGGATTACTAGTTGTTTGTCCTTCAGAGGAATTATTTTGCGTCCTTAACCTGAGGATTAATTTCTTTGGTCAAATGGGAAATCTTTCCTTCTTATCTTTGAAAATTACCTTTCTCATTTTCTCTACTCTCTTTTTTTCAGAAATACTACTAATGGATACTAGACTTTCTTATTCTATCCTCTACTTACCTTTTTTTTTTAAGTTTATTTATTTATTTTGAGAGACAGAGCACATGTGCATGAGAGGGGGAGGGGTAGAAAGAGAGGGAGAGAGAATCCCGAGCAGGTGGCTGGCTGTCAGCTCTGACTCAGGGCTCAGTCCCATGAACCATGAGATCATGACCTGAGCTGAAATCAAGAGTCAAATTCTTAACTTACTGAGCCACCCAGGTACCCCTGTCCCCCTGTCCTACACACATATCTTAACTTCTTTAAAAAAAAATTCCATTCCTTTATCTCTCTGAACTTCATTCTGTGAAAGTGTCACATCTACTTTCCAGTTTACTATTGCTTTCCTTAGCTTGTCTGATACTGTGTTTAATCTATTTATGGAGCTTTTCATTCCAAAGACTTTGTGTTGTTGTTGTTTTTAATTTTTAGAAGTCTCGTTTGGTCTTTTGCTTAGAGTGCTCCATTAGGCTTTTGATTTTTTTATTGGTCTTTTCTTTATCCATTTTATTTTATTTTATTTTATTTTATTTTATTTTATTTTTTAAAGTTTATTTATTTTTGAGACAGAGAGAGAGCATGAACGGGGGAGGGTCAGAGAGAGAGGGAGACACAGAATCAGAAGCAGGCTCCAGGCTCTGAGCCATCAGCCCAGAGCCCGACGCGGGGCTCGAACTCACGGACCGCGAGATCGTGACCTGAGCTGAAGTCGGACGCTTAACCTACTGAGCCACCCAGGCGCCCCTCTTTATCCATTTTAAACATGCTTGTTTGATACTCCCCTGTGATTGTTTCATGTTATCTCAAGTTCATGAGATTCTAGTCTTGCTATTTATTGAGTCAGCTTTATAATTATTTCTTTTATAGCATAGCCCTTCCCCTGAAATATTCTTCATGACCTTTTTGGGGATCATATCTTGAGAAGAGTTTTAGTACTTCTTCCAGGAACCACCTTAGATAGTATTGTCCAAGCATCAATTTTTATATTACCGGACCACGAGGGTACGTAATAGCTAGGCAAACATAAACAATGTTTTTTGTTGTCTACATAAGCCAACGGGAATTTTTTTTTTCTTGCCCACCCTTCCATGAAGGGTATAGTTCTTTGAGGAATTTGGCTTTATGTGGGGGTATAGGTTCTGACTCTTTGCCTCGCACTGACCCACGAGCTGTTGACATAAAAACTCACGCCCCTAGCCTACAAATCCTGTGGTTTTCACCTGTGTGCTCATTCTCAATGCAGCTTCACTGTAACTGCATTGCTAGTCGTTCTGGTATTCTCATATTCAATATTCCCTGCCTTTCTAGCACTTTACAATTTCTCTTTCTTTAAATTCAGCTATATAGATATATATGAATGTTTATTATCTATGCTGCATTCACGCGATATTGTGAAAATGAGGCAAATCATTGTAAACTGATATAGAATTATTTCCAGGATATATTGTTGAATAAAAGAACAAGGTACAAGAGAAAACACATACTCTGCCATGTTTTATGTAAGAAAGAAGATAAAATATAAATGCATAAATAAATCTGTGTATGTGCATGCAGGCAGTTATTTTTTGCAGAAGAAACATAGGAAGGCTAAGTCAGATTCCAATTCAAAATGGTTTCAACTGGGGCGGCTGGGTGGCTCAGTCGGTTAAGCGGCCGACTTCGGCCCAGGTCATGATCTCACGGTCCGTGAGTTGGAGCCCCGCGTCGGGCTCTGTGCTGACAGCTCAGAACCTGGACCGTGTTTCAGATTCTGTGTCTCCCTCTCTCTGACCCTCCCCCGTTCATGCTTTGTCTCTCTCTGTCTCAAAAATAAATAAACGCTAAAAAAAATTAAAAAAAATGGTTTCAACTGTGGGAGTAGGTAGGCACATGGAGGAAAGGTTAGGGATTAGAGTGAGATATCACCAGTATATGTTTTTATATATTTTGACCTTCAAAATTTGTAAGTGTTCTACATGTTCAAAAATAAGGGCATCTGGGTGGCTCTTGGCTAAGTGGCTGACTTGATTCCAGCTCAGGTCATGATCTCGTGGTTCACGGGCTCGAGCCCCATGTTGGGCTCCACACTGTCAGCGCAAAGCCTGCTTGAAATTCTCTCTCTCCCTCTCTCTCTCTCTGCACCCCTGTCACTCTGTCTCTCTCTCTCAAAATAAATACATAAAGTTTAAAAAAATTATAGTAAATAAAAAAGATATAAAATTTAATATATACAGAAACAAATGGAGCTACCTGTATGTTAAACTGATAATGTAATCACGCAGATAAAATTATTAACTTTTATAATTTTTACACACAATAATCTAATGTATACCCTTAATGAGCTACAGACAGTCTAAGGTGAAAAGGAACTGCAGAGAAATTTTGAAGTTTCATTAGAAAGGTTCTTTTTTTATATATTAATATTGGGGTAGTAAATATGAAACGAACTTGCATGAATTAGAAGACAAAACAAATGAGTACATACATTGATATTGTTAGAAATCAGCATTGTGACTATGGAGGAAGGAGATTTTGATGTGGAATGGAGAAAAATAAGAAAGAAACCTATAAAGCTGCACCTGAAAATCTCAGGATGAACCCATGATTTAGAACTCTGAATTCTTAGCTCTATCCATTGAAAGGGCCCAAGAAGGAGTGACATCCAGTAGGGACAAACACACTAACTGCCTGGGTCTTGCTTTCCAAATGACTTCCCCCACTGTTCTATGCTTTATGGATACAGAGAAAACTGAAAAAAAATAGACACCAAAGGGTTTCAGTGACAACGGAGTGGAGACGGTGGGCAGCGAGCAGACAGAAAAACGGAAGGGAACATCTTCACACAGATTAACCTGTTGCCACGATCAGACACTACTTGTACAATTCAAAAATTCTAATGCAGTGAATAAAAACAATATACACAAAATGAAAAGAGAACCACATACGTGTCTTTTAAGCAAGAAAGCAAAATAAACCTTGCTCTATTTTTTTTTGTAATGTTTATTTATTTTTGAGAGAGACAGAGACAGAATATGAGTTAGGGGCAGAGAGAGAGGGAGACCAGTATCCGAAGCAGGCTCCAGGCTCCGAGCCATCAGCACAGAGCCTGATGCAGGGTTCGAACTCATGAGCTGTGAGATCATGACCTGAGCTGAAGTCGGATGCTCAACTGACTGAGCCACCCGGGCGCCCCAATATTGCTCTATGTTTTCTTTAAAAATTTTAATAGTATTAAGGAGGATGCTTGCTGTGATGAGCATGGGTGTTATATGTAAGTGATGAATCACTAAATTCTACCTCTGAAACTAATATTATACTGTATGTTAACTAACTGGATTTTAATTTTTTTTAATGTTTATTTTATTATTTTTGACAGAAAGAGACAGAGCGTGAGCGGGGGAGGGACAGAGAGCGAGGGGGACACAACAGAATCTGAAACAGGCTCCAGGCTCCGAGCTGTCAGCACAGAGCCCCACTCGGGCTTGAACTCAGACACGGCGAGATCATGACCTGAGCCAAAATCTGGCGCTTAATCAACTGAGCCACCCAGGCCCCTGAACGAACTGGATTTTAAATAAAAACTTGAAGCAAACAAAATAAATAAAAGCGAAATTAAATTTTTATTTAAACGCATTTCAAACTAACGTTTGAAAATACGCCTAATGAGCTATTCCATGCCATTCAAAAACAGAAAGGCAATCTCCTGTACTCCTGCATCTCTGAAGTCATAAAAAGCCACATGTGTGTATCTCTATATTTCTTTCTCTCTGTCCTACAAATATCTAGAATTTATTGCTTTATGACGTCTAGTTGGGGTCCAATGTTATCTTCTTCTATATAGCTGGCACCATTTCTTAATTTTTTTCTCTTAATACTTTCTTTAATAAATACATTCCTGAACCTTTCTTCCCATGAGCAGCCCAGCTCCCTGGGGAAAAGCTCTCTCTGATATTATGCTACCTGCTTATTCGGTGCATGGATATTGTTGATACTGATACTCATATATTGGCTGGGAATAGTGTACCTGAGTATAGCTGCCCTCCAGGGGGGCTTTGACAGAGTTTTATTGCAGTTTAAACCTTTACCTATTTAAGTAACTTGTTCTTTCTCCAAAGAAGTGTACGAGTGTCTCTTTATCCTTGAGATTCAGCAATTGAAGAAGCATATACCAAGGGAAGTATCTTATGGATCTTTCTTGGCAAACCCTTTAAAACTGTAGGCTCAGTTCTTTTCAGCTCATAGAAATTTTCTATCACTAGTTTATACTCGGTCCCTCCTCCATCTGTTTATTGCTACCCCCGCGTTTATCATTATATACGCGTGAGACCTCATCTGTCTATCTAGGAAGTCTCTTACATTTTCTGTCCCAATTTTGATCCCTTTGCATTTCAGTTCTAGAGCGTGAGAGATTTCTTCTACTTGACATTTTAGGAACATTGGCACAGTCCTCTTTTTTTTAAGCTCATTTATTATGTTTTTTAGTTCAAGACAATATTTGTCATCCTCCAAAGCCTTTTTTTGTGTTGGTCTTAAATCCACTCTACTGTTCTAATTGTTCAAGTTGTCAGCTGTCTCCTTAAACAGCTCAATTTTAGTAGGAGACTATTTATTTTCCGTTCCCTGGCTCTTGAGTGTTTTGTTTTGTTTTGTTTTCTTCTTTCTTCTCCATTGTGATCCTAAAATGTCAGGTCTCCAGCTGCAAGGCGATGCTAAGAGGCAGTGGTCCTGTGGGCTAATGGTGCAACAGCCGACAGGTACAGTGTTTAGAATTCCTGATGTGATCTCAAGGCTCTCCTTGTATCTTGCATGGAGAGGACTCTACCCTCCTGCTCACTCCTCCTAAGCCCTTGTGGGCAAAAAAGGTCCAGCATAGTCCCATGGGCAGAAGGTAATTTCACTGAGAGTTCTTGGGACCCCCCCCCCCCCAATCCCACCCCGGCTCCAGGTGATTCTCAGGTGGCTGGTGATCTCCTCAGCTGGTTCCCAGGACCTGAGCAGAAAAGGAAATTTATGGCTTTTTATTGATGCTTTCCAACCTCACCTGACTGCTGGCCTCAGGAGTCACTTGCTGAGAAGAGACAGGTGAGTTGGAACGAAGTTGAAAGTAGAAAACAGGTGGAGACCCTTGTCTTCCCAGAATCCCTTGCCTCCTCCTGAATTTAGTTTGATGTTAAGTCATTTCTCTTCTCTGGAATCAATACCTCAACCCATTAATATTTTCATAAGCTTATTGGTCTGAGGGCAGTTGTCTTGTGTAAAGGTGACTACAATTAAAAGCATTGTCAGCATTATGAAAGGACAGTAAAGCAAATAAAATATGCTTGACCGTCAGTTGAACCTCTGTTTGGGAGAACAGTTACCAAAGTAATTTTTTTTTTTTTTTGGAGGGGAGAGAGAGGAGGAGGAGGAAGGAGGGAAAAGGAGAAGGAGGGACATTGTAATGACTCGATGTCCAGATGAAAAGAGCTTTGTAAATTTTTAAAATTATTTAACAACAGGCCCCTTATGCCCCTTTCTCTTACTTAACAAAATACTTCTAGAATTCATAAAGTAAGGGAAAAAAGAAAAATCCTGGATTTCTTTCCATAATTACACATACATTAATGCCTTTTTAAAAATATTCATGGGGGGGTGCCTGGGTGGCTAAGTCAGTTAAGCGTCCAACGCTTGATCTCGGCTCAGGTCATGATCTCACGGTTTGTGACATCGAGCCCTACGTGGGGCCCTGTGCAGATACTGAAGAGCCCATTGGGATTCTCTCTCTCCCTCTCTCTCTGGCTTCCCCCCCTCCCCGTGCTCTTTCTCTCAAAATGAATAAATAAACTTAACAAACGAAATAAATTTTCTTTTCGAAGTGGGAAAGTTTGGCTGTAAGTCGTGAGAACAGAATAAACCAAAACGAAATTTTCTACTTTTATCTGATGGGTTAGAAAGAGGCACTAAAGTGGTATATATATATTTTATGGTTCATCATTTTAGGCTAGAAACATGAGCAGGTGCTTCCTGTATTAGTTTTCCGTTGCTGTGTAACAGATTAGCACAAATTTAAAGGCTTAGAACAACATGCATGTATTATCTCACGGTTTTTATGGGTCAGGAGACTGGGTGCAGCTTAGCTGGGTCTTCTGCAAGCAGCAGTTGAAATGTTGGCTGGGGCTTTGTCTCATTCAAGGCTTGTCTGGGGAAGAATCCACTTCTCCACTGGTAATTTTGTTGGCAGCACTCAGTTCCTCGTGGCTGTAGGAAGGAGAGCTTCAGTTTTTTTGCTGGCTATTGACTGGAGGTCACTCTCAACTTCTAGAGGCCACCCATAGTTCTGTGCCACATGACCCTCTCCATAGGGAGTTCACAACATGGCAACTTGCTCCTTCAGAGCCGCCAAAGGAGAAAATCTATCAGAACCAATCTGTTAGTGAACGTGATCGTGAGAGTAGCAACCCTTCACTTTTGGCATATACCATTCATTAAAAGCAGGGCATGGGTCCTGCCCAAACTCAAGGAGAGAGGCTTATACAAACCTAGGAGCATCAGGAACCCAGGAACCAGGAATCACAAAGAGTGGGGAGAGTTAGCTTACCGTCTGTCTATGATACCTCCTATAGTATAAGGATTGATTTATTTGTATGCTTACTTCTTTTGGATTCTATAACTATACTAATATTGCATAGTAAGTGGTTAAGAGGTTAACTCATGTCTGGGTTCAAGTTTCAGGTTAAATATCTCCAACTTTATATGAACTCAGGTCATTTTCATAAACCTTTGTGTCTCAGTTCCCTCATCATTAAAATCAATACCTTAAGAATACCTACCTCATAGAGTTGCCGTAAGAATTAAATAATACTAATAATTTTAAAGCACTTAGTGCCTTAAATACGTTCCTGGCACATATTAACTGCTTGTAATACTTAATGAATATAAAACATAAATATATAATAGGACACCTTTAAAGGTAATTTTAAAATAAATGCAAATAAATAAAGTTCTAATGAGTTCTTCCCATACTCTGGAAATGGTTTTATATGCCTCCTATGGTCCACAGACTACACTTTGAAACCGCTGTATAAACTACCATGTAGACTATGGAATTCTGACAATAATCCCATTCATGAAGTAGAATAGACATCCATTTACATAAAATCACAGAATTCTAAAGCTGGAAGAAAGTTTTGGAACCACTGTCCCCAGCCTCTCCTGTTTTACAGATAAAGAATCAAAAATCCAGAGAGATTAAATGCTGTGCCAGAGGTTACATGGCTCCAGAGTACTGGAAGAAATAAAAGAAAGGATCTCCCTCGGATCTCAAAGAAAGGAGCCATGAGATAAAAGACAGTCATACTTTATCCAGCCTAGAGTAAAACAATCTATATACAATTCAACACTATCAGTATGTACCAGTATGTTCCTGCAAGTATCTTGCCGGTTTGGGGGATAGCCATTTCAGATATGCCGATGTCTGACTTTTGTATTAGATTTAAAAAATCTTCCTTAGAAAACGCAGAAAACAAGTTGTGTTGAGTTGGTAGTTATGAGACATATTTGCTGGGGATAATTCCCATAAAAAAGAAGAATTAAATACTACTTAATCATAGTGGGATGATAGATAACATACTAATATTATGTGAGTCCAATGGGCATTGTCAGATGATTGGAGTCCCCCATTTAGGGTCCTACTTAATTATACTTTCTATCATGGCAGAGGCTTTGGTGCCTTTTGTTAATCAGTATCACTCTAAACCACTATGGGACATTCAGCCAATCAGACCGCTCAATTACTGTGGTTGAATGTCCTGACCTCATGAATATGAATAGTGGATGTACACAATAGCGTAGTACTTTTAATGACAATGGAACTGCCAGGAGGGATGAAAGAAAGTGTGGATTTAAAAAAATAATTAAAATTGCAAAGAGAAAAATCATAATTAGCTGTGAGGATTACATATATTTGTCAAAATGTTTCTCACTTGCCTTTTGGACAAAGAGCCAGAGTGAGTCATTTTATACTTCATTTCCTCTCGATATGGATGTCCCAATTGCTGACAGCTGGACCGATCTTGCATTTCAATAATATAAAGATCCATGTAAATATTTGGAAAACGGAAGCAGAAGGACGAGGGTTCACACAAGCCCTTAAACCAAGTGTCATAAGGTTCAACTGTGGATATACAACTTGAATGGTGCCTCCTCATAGGTTGAAGTTCAAAGGCAGCACAATGCAAAGGGGGTCCCTCAAATCCTAGGAAACCAAACAACATTGTGAAGGAAGAGACCGTAGAAAACGTGTAACATTTAGTTGCCCGGTCCTCTTATTCTACGCTCGCTCCGTCCAAAAAGTGCTCTGCTTTTGTTTACGGAGAGACAAAATATAGAGCAAAATGACACAGATTCAAATCATTTTAGAAAGGTAAAACAAAAGGAAATAAAGGAAGACACGGATAAAGTCAATGTGCACACGTACACGCCGTGACATTTTCCTTGGAGGGGGCTGGTGTGATCTGAATTCATTTGCAGAGTCCCAGAAGTTACAAGGACCGCATAAGACAGGCAAAGGCTTCCGGAAGACATTCACTGATGACTCTGAAAATGATCTCTCTTAGCCGTGGCACCCATCCCCCACCAATGAGTCTTCTATCCATCTCTCCGCGATTGTCGCACTTGTACGATGGAAAATAGGGCGTGGTCCGCCGAACTTGCGCATCTTGAAAAAGATGCCGGGCTTCGGGCTTCGGGAAATAGGTGCGAGTCAGGTGGAAACTGCCTGAGGCACAAGCCCTTGGAAAATGAGGATCTGGCAGTCAGGTTAGGTAACAACTAAATAAGGGAAAATGGATGAGGAAGACGCCGTTGGTACATACTTCAAAAGCGAAAGATTTGAATATCAAAGGCTTAAGAAAACCCCTTGGGAGAATCAATGAAGCTCTTGAATATTTCTGCAGAAATGACCTTCTATATCTCACTATGAAAGTCAAATGTGAAAGATGTCTTACTGAGCCATTATATAATTTTATCAGGATAAAAGCACCAAATAATCAACACGAGGGCATGTTTTCTACTTGGCAGAAAGTATGTCAAATATTTGAGAAAATAAACTTTTAAAACTAAGTGTAATGTCACTGTTTTGAGATAAGATTTCTGTAATCCTCTCTACGTCTGCCAATCTTCCACCCCCACCACGACTCATCCCCCACCATGATCCTTTACTAGAGAATTCTGCTCTTTGATCTAAATGCTTCTTTTTTAGCATTAATTATTGCTAATAATAAGTGCCATATATGTGCTTCTAAGAGTGGAGCCCTATCTTCCAGTAGCAAAATCCAGGCGCAAAGCGCAATCAGTTGTATGATTCATAGTGTGCCTGAGATTTAAAAAAGAGTCAGCTGCTCAGGTTTGAAAAGAGACATTTACTCCTGCTACCAAGCCTGGACCCACACAAGCAGGATACAGTGAGGTGTTAAAACAAAAACAAAAACAAAAAAACAATTCTTTTTCTTGTAACAAGCACGACTATGATTTCCATGGGGTTATGTTTTCACTGTAGCTCATGAGATAAGTGAATGGTTTCTCACCAGAGCCGAATTATTATGTAAGCAAGTTGTGTACCAGGCTGATGTAGTTTTTGCTTCAGTGATCAGCATTTATATTTACATTTTAAAAAAATTTTAAAAAATATATCTTATTGTCGAGTGAGCTAACATACAGTGCATACCTTGTGCTCTTGGCTTCAGGAGTAGATTCCCAGGATTCCCCCACTCACATACAACACCCAGTGCTCATAAGGAAACCATCCAAACCTTAGAGGAGGAAACAGACAACAACCTCTTTGACCGCAGCCACAGCAACTTCTTACTTGACACGTCTCTGAAGGCAAGGGAAACAAAAGCAAAAATGAACCATTGGGACCTCAATGACCAACATTTAGATAATCTTGTTTAATCCCAGAATGGAATTTAAGACTTTGTAGAGCAGTGTTTCCCAGAATGCGTTCCAGGAGCATTGCTTCCAAAAGCTTCTCTGGGACAAAATGGGGGTGGGGGAAACGGTCCATAATCAAACGAGTCTGAAAAAGAACAGATGGTATTCTTAGAGATTCCCTGAGCATGTGACGCTGCTAGGAATTTTGGTAAATGGCTATAGCATGGTTTCAACACCCCAGACTCTAGAGCTCAAGTGTCTGGGCTTTCCACTGGCTGTTCCACTTACCAGCTGTGAGGCATACTCTCCCCACCTCGGTGTCCTCATCTGCAAAATGGGAATAAAAATAACAGTACCTTCTTCATGGGGTTGCTATTTGGCTTAATTTTTTCATGCACGATGCCTGACACCAACAGCTGCTGCACAAGTAACAACTATAGATTTGTCCTGAAGAGTAGCTAGCTCAACATTATTGAATTCTGCATTCCATGGCATATTCGATCACAGGAGCCTCCTTTCGTCCTTATAAAAAGCTATTAACGACTTATTACAGCTACTAACATGCTGAAAATTCCAGACTCTAGTTTGCAAATAGATGTGCATATCGCAATCACTTGTAAAACTTTTTCAAAAAGAAAAGACCCACCTTCCACCACCTCAAACCGAGATACTGATTCAATAATGTGCGATGGACATAATTATTTGAATTGGAGAAAGTTTCCTAGGTGAGCCTGAAATGGTTCTTAACCACTGTCGGGAGCAGTGGTTTTCAAGGTGTTCTTGCATCAGCATTACTGGGACTTGTTACAAATGCAAACTCTTGGTCCATCCTCCAGACCTAACAAGATTAGAAACTCTGTCGTGGGGACTGACGATCACCTCTGAGTGGTTCTCTTTAAGAGCCAATGATAAGGGGGAATGAATAGAACTGACTGCCTTCAATCATTTTTCCATATGTTGAACTTCTTTCTGCTGATTTCAGAAAGATGTGATAAATTTCAGGTAGATTTCAGTGAGTCCTGATAGTATCCCCCTGAAAAGAAGGGTAGTTTTTCCATCTTGCCAATTAAATTCAGAGCCAATGGTTTTAGAACTCAGTTGAGCTTGGATCAAAATTAGCATTGTCCCTACAAGGAGCTGCGTCTAAACAGAAGGTCACCTGGGGTGGTTTTGCACATTGTCAGCTTAGCCAGACTGGAACCCGTTTCTGGTATGGCTCTGGGTCAGGCCAGGCCACAAGAAAAACATGCATAAGGTTGAGAAAATCGATGTGAAGTAGCAGCCATCACTCTCTGAAGGTCCACGTAGGGTGTCAGGTGCTGTTAAAGCCCCTGGATGTTGTAACGTATGTTGGCCTGCCTTGCTGGCAGAGGCCAGGAGCTAGTCCCATAGCTGTTGTGTCCCAGAATCTCCTCCTAAGCTTCTCCAGGCCTGGGCCAGTCGTGTGTGTAGCTCCTTGGTGAAGGTCTCAAGCTTCTTTTACAGGTCATCCACATCGCTGGGGTTAAAGATGGAGGTTCCAGTTTATTTCCACTCTCCTCTGCTTGACGGTCACTCTTTTTCCTCTTTGCCTGCCCTGCTGACCTGTGGTCACCTGAGCCCCCTCTAACTCAATTCAGAGACGGTTGCCATTCATATACCCCGTGAGCCATCCCTTCATGGTTGTTGGTTAGCGTCTTGTCCTTGATCCCCCAACAGCCCCATTCCAGAACGTGTGCTTCCTGCCTGACATCAGAACTGCGATGCAGAAGTCTGTGCTGTGTGTGTACTGGTGTCCATTCTCTTGTGTAGAAGGTCCACACAACTCTAAGCAAAGAATTGTGTATCCTAAAAAGAGTTGCAACGAGATGAGCTATCTATAAACTTCCCTAAAGGCAGAAAGTTTATTCCTCCCTAGAGCAGGAGGGATAAATGGCTTCTGGCCCTATTGGTGGACTTGACAGTAACCCTGAGCTACGGTGCATGTTTACAATATGCCAGGGCTTACGCTAAATGCTTTGCAAGGATCGCCATTTAATCCCCACAATACTATCAGACTGACACATTCATCCCCCTCATTTCACAGGTGCCGAAACTGAGGCTCAGGAAGCTTCCATTGCTGACCAGCCTCTTGCATTCTTAAGAAGTTTTTGTGAGGTTTTGTCCCAACCAGATGAGCAGAGAAGAGTTCTGACTCACAGGAAACCACACTGCCTCAACTCCGTGTTCATTAAATAAACTTACCATGACTTGCCCATTCTTAGACTTTTTTTCCTTATGACAATAGTAAAATATTTATTGGAAGAAAATTGGACAATTCAGACAAGTGTAAAGAAGTAAATAAAATCACCCAGAGTCCCATCAATTAGGTAATTTATGTAAAAATGGCTTCCTACTTCTTCTACTTCTATAAAGATAAAATCCATTTTTATAGGTTTTCTGCTCCTACCACTTTTCATTTTAAATACATGTCTGTTCCTATTAAACATAAGATGATTTCAGCTTAAGTTTTATGTAAGAATGGACTCTGGTGTGAATAGAACTGTCTAACATTTGAAATGGAGTCGTTTTGTTAATGGTTAACATGCCAAGAAAAGAGCTTAAGACACAATAAAAAAAAATGGCGGTGGTGGAATTTGCCTTTAATGGCCTCTGATCAGTTTTTACTTGCGTTCTGAAAAAAAAAATCTTTTATACTCTTTTATGGAGATGCCACGAAGTCACTGCGATCAAGATTTACTGTTGTTAATATGCCCTTCAGTAATGCTAAATTCAAGTATGAAAGGCTTATGAGGCTCCTTCTGACATAAAACTCCGTGGGTTCCTGGACTCACCGTCATAAATGGTTCCTTTATGGGAGGAACTAACCAACAGGTCAGAGAGTGGCAACAAAGGGCAGGAAAAGATTTTTTTTTTTTTTTTGGGCACTTCTTTGTGTTTTCAAGTGATATAAAGATAAGTGGGTTCTAAGGGTATAGATCATCATTCATTGTGAGTTTCCACCTCTTAATATATAATCTTGCGAATGATGAACTCTGCGGTGTCATTGTGGCACTGTGCAATTATCTAATAGAAAAGTGAGAGCCTTTCTGCATTTTTTGAGTAGCACTCATCGGGTCAATTAATTAAATGAGTGCAGTGCCTTCGAGTGAGAGATTCAGGTCCAAGCCAGACTGTCTCATGACATCAGACTATAAGAAACTAAAAAATGAAAGGAGACTGGGGGAAGGAAAAGGGAGGCCATTTTAAAGAAACTATTAAGATTATTCCACTTACATGAGGCACCTACAATTGCCAAACTCATAGAAGCAGAGAATACGATGATGGTCGCCAGGAGATGCGAGGAGGGGGAAATGGGGAGTTGTTCAATGGATATAAAGCTATAGTTACAAAGATCAGGATGTTCTAGAGCTAAGGTCTCCAACATAAAGCCTATAGTGAACAATATGGTGCTGTGCACTTAAAAACTTAAGAGAGTAGATCTCATGCCAAATGGCCTTAACACACACACACACACACACACACACACACACACTCGCACACACACAGCAAAAGGACACCAGAAAGTTTTTTTTTGGGGGGGGGGGTGATGGATATGCCTATTACCTTGTTTGTGAAGATGGGATCACAGGTGTATGCATGTCCAAACTTATCAAAATATATGCATTAAATACGTGCAACTTTTTGTATATTAAGTATACCTCAATAAAGTTGAAAAAAAAGACCAAGAATTCTTATTCTGTGCACCCGGAGATAAGAGTCATGTTAAGCCCATAGTGGTTTGGCCGGTATGAATCCTTGAAACCCCTTCCTCATTACCACGTAGGTACTTTTTGAGCATCTCTCCGTTCAAGCTGACTTGGATCGTAGCGTCTGTATACAGTTGACCCTTGCGCAACCCAGGGGTCGGGGGTGCCGACTCCTGTACAGCCAACAATCTGCTGTAACTTTCAACTCCCCATGATCTGAACTACTGCTAATAGTCTACTGTCGACCGGAAGCCTTACCAGTAACATAAACAGTCAACTAACATACTTTGAATGTTATACGTCTTCCGTGTGGTATTCTTCCCATAAAGCAAACCAGAGAAGAGAAAACGTCATTTAAAATAGCATAAGAAGCAGCAAATACTACTTCAGTACTATTCTGCATTTATTGAAAAAAGCCTGAGTATAAGTGGACCCGCACAGCTCAAACCCATGTTGTTCAAGGGTCAACTGGTACTCTGAAAATAGAGCACTGTGAGTGTATATACTATCTTCTTACCGGTTTGGATTTCATGACACTGAAAGAGATACCTAGTTTTTTCTAGGTACTTCGCTCTTAGTGTAAGCTTCCTGTTTATGGGAAGTTCATCTGCGGCTATGATATTTGATGCTATAACAGGGAATTGATTCAGAGAATCCAATGCACACGTAATCTTTACCAAGCCAAGAAGCAGGAAGAGAAAACCCTGTATTAAAACAATGGGGCAAAACCCTTAAAGAGCATAATTTCAGGCCAAACACAAAAAATATGATTCAAAGAAATTAGAAAAGCCAGATACAATTAGACATTGCATATTATTAACCCACATCCCCTCGGGAGGCCTTCGTACCACGTGAGACCCATCAATTGAACGGACCCTAAGAGTAGGAAACCCATACTGGTTCTGCACGTATTTGCTCCTCACCACCTCTGCCTCCAAGACTGTTTTCTTCTTGAGCTCTTCGTCTTTCTCATTAACCTTCCTCGAAGTAACATCTCGTCCCACACCCAACAGCAATAACAAAATCACTCGCGAAGACTGTTCTGTTTAGGAACTTTCACTAAACATTTGAAAGGGTAGCATGAAGGCGTTATATTTTCTGCCCGTAAACTCTGTACCTTGTTTCTTGTTCCACCTCTCCTCTTTGTCCCCTCCCCTCCCCTCCCCTCCCCTCCCCTCCCCTCCCCTCCCCTCCCCTCCTCCCTTCCCTTCCCTTCTCTTCCCTTCCCTTCCCTTCTCTTCTCTTCTCTTCCCTTCCCTTTTCTTCTCTTCCCTTCCCTTCCCTTCCCTTCCCTTCCCTTCCCTTCCCTTCCCTTCCCTTCCCTTCCCTTCCCTCCTCTTCTCTTCTCTTCTCTTCTCTTCTCCTCTTCTCTTCTCTTCTCTTCTCTTCTCTTCTCTTCTCTTCTCCCCCCTTGGATGCTCAGTCTATTATGGGGAACACTTTTCCTGCCCTTTCAGAAACCTTGGCACACTGACACCAATGCCTCACATAGGGCAGCAAGTGGAAGGTAGAATAAAAGGGAAGGAAAGAGGCCCACCTTCTACCTTGTGTCCCGATCAACGCATCTTTCAAATGGGCCAGTTTTCTCTTAAAGATCATTTCTTATCGAGGCATATTTTATAGTCTATAAAATGCATCCATCTTAAGTACACAGTGTGATGAATTTTGACCACTTTATCTGATGGTGCTTGAGTAACCATCACACGGTTACTCAGCATCTATCAGTAGTTTGTCCCTTTTTATTATTAAATAGAACTCCACGGGGTGGATACGTTATCCATTCTGCACTTGGACATTCAGGTTGTTTCCAGGGTTTTGTTCTGACGAACAAGCTGATCTGAACCTTCTTGAACAACCCCTTTTGTAGACGTGGTTTTACTTCTCTTGGGTCAACAGAGGGTATAATTGTTAGGTTATGGGGTCAGTATAAACTTAACTTTATAAGAAACTGCCCAGCAAGGTTTCAGAATAGCTTCAGCACCTTATGCTCACACGAGCAATCTAAGAGAGGCTAAGTGTTGCATATCCTCATGAGCACTTGGCATCGCAGTCTTTTCGATTCTGGTTATTTTAGTGGTGGGTGTATAGTTGTTGCCCACTGTGGTTTGTGGAGAAATTTCGATGCTAGCTCTTCAGGTAGTCAAAATTTCTCCACCTTGTTACAAAAACCATACCTGAAGTGTTGCTAATCACTGCTTGGTGTAATCCCATTATCTCCAGTTTTGTAAGCAAGTAATTCCACCCCGGAATTTTCTTTTTCTCTGGAGTACATCAGTGCTTTTGTTCATGGTTCTGCAGTCACTAGTTACTTTTGAAACCAAAAGCCCCACCTATACTTTTCCCTTCATCCAACAATGTTCAGCAGCTTATTTAAAAATATATATATATATTTTTTTATAAAATCATTCTCTTGTAGAGACGTGTACGAAAATATTTATCAATGAAATTGGATGATAAACGGAATTTGTTTCAAAAATAACATAAAGTGGGAGAATGCTGCGTAGTGGTTAGGATATAGATAAAACAAAAGAAAACATAAATTCCTAATTGTGAATATGGGTTTGGGTACACGAGGTTCTCCTTTTATATATATTTGAATATGACTTCATGAAAGTTGAAACATGCCTTGAATTTTTTGTCGATCTCTGCTCCACCTTATTTCATCAGTAATTTGTGGTGGCTAATAAGCTATTGTTATAAGATGGGAAACTACAAGCAGATAAAAACCATGGATCACTAAAAACAGAAGGGCAAACAGAGAATTGAATGGACAACTGTGGCTGGAAGTGGCAGGGAGATGCAGTGAGGGACGATGGGCTACGTTACAAAGTAAATGAGCAAGAGGGGATACAGGTGAATAGTTTCCGCAGGCTCTCTCCAGCCAGCAGGTGGGGGACATTGTCTTGGGACTTGGGAGAGAGCCCTGGAAGAGGGGGATTGGAATTGGGGTAAGGAAGGGCAGCGGGGCGTGGAATTGGAATCAGAATGCAGAAACGCAGAACCTAGAGTCTTACATCATGGCATCATGGATGTTGGGACACAACACGGGCTCCTATCTTCCTGGTGGATAAAGCCCAGGACGAAATATGATCAGTCACATAATTTTCCATTTCACATGAGGGAAAAATCTATCTGGTCTCTAGAGAAAGCACAGTTTTTCCTAACACATAGTACTAAATATATATGTGTATATATATATATATATATATATATATATATAGTTTTTTAACATGGGAATTGGCCTCAGGGATGCTGAGAGCTGGTTTAGCCAATGTGGAAAAACATTTTGAGCCCTCCAGCAAGGGCAGATGGAGAAAAAACAAAAACAAAACCCGGAGCTTCCCACAGCATATGCGTGCCTCTGAAACACCAGGGGCCTGGCTCCCCCAGGCCTCTGGCCAGTAATGTACCCAGGTCTCTTCACTACCCACTTGGGGTCCTGACTGGCTCTCAGTGATTAAGAAGGAACACTTTTTCTTCTCATTACCCCTGTTCTCTTTGCAACTCTTTATTCTTATATTCTTGTCTGTGAAAACTCAAAAGAAGAAAAATAGCTGATAATTTTGTGCCTGGCTGAAAGGAATGTCTTCTCTCTCTTTGATTAATTGATCAGGCTCCTCTCCCATTAAGAATATACCTTCCCGGGGCGCCTGGGTGGCTCAGTTGGTTAAGCGTCCAACTTCGGCTCAGGTCATGATCTCAAAGCTTGTAAGTTTGAGCCCCACATCGGGCTCTGTGCTGACAGCTCAGAGCCTGGAGCCTCTTCAGATTCTGTGTCTCCCTCTCTCTCTGCTCCTCCCCTGCTCACACTCTGTCTCTCTTTCTTTCTCAAAAAAGAAATAAACCTTGAAAAACATTAAAAAAAAAAAGAATATACCTTCCTCAGTGGCCTTTAATGATTAATTTGAGTGAATAGAGAATTTAGATCTTTCTGGGTCTTTAGAAACCTCCTGTTTAATTTCTTCGCTTCACAGATGAGGAAACTGAGGCCCAGAGAGGTTGAGTGATTTTGCCCAAAGCTTCTAGCTGGCTACGGCTGACCCAGTCTCCTGGGTCCCAGGCTCAGGCTTGTCCCTGTGAAGAGAAAAGCAGCCCCTCATCATTGCTTGCGGGTTCCCTGCAGGTTTAACCCCCTTGGTCGCGCAATACAGATGTTCTTTTTTTTTTGGTTTTTAATTTTTTCAACATGTATTTATTTTTGAGAGGCAGAGAGAGGCAGAGCATGAGCAGGGGAGGGGGAGAGAGAGAGAGAGAGAGATACAGAATCTGAAGCAGGCTCCAGGCTCAGAGCTGTTTGTTAGCACAGAGCCCAATGCGGGTCTCGAACTCACAAACTGCGAGACCGTGACCCGAGCCGAAGTCAGACGCTCAACCGACTGAACCACCAGGCGCCCCCAGTTGCTCTTCTTTTTAAAGAGACTTGCTGTCTTTCACAGACCTTCACTTGCGTAAACACTTTCAAAGAGTTTGCAAAGCTGGGTAGAAAAACGATTGTAGCTCAAGCTTTGGCAGAAGCATTTGCTGTTCTCCATCTCTCCTCTGCGATTCCAGGGGCGAATTTCTTCACACAACACATGTCTCGGACTCTCTTACCTTTTTAAAAAACAAGGACACCCATCAAATTCACTGATGCTAAAACAGCTGGTCCCATCGCAGCGTCCCAGGCTTGCGGCCCTCATCAGGACATCACCCGGGAGAGGAGAGCATCTGCCAGGAGCAGAGAGAAGGGTGGCCGTGTTCTGTGTGCTGTGTGGAAGCTGCTGCAGTCCAGAAGGCCTGTGTATGGACTGAAATGTCCACAGGGTTCAGCCGGAAGCTTGGTGCTCATGCAGATTTCCAGCCCCCTGCCGTAGACTTTCTAACCAAGGTGGGGAGACGCAAAGGAAGGGTTCTGGGGAGAAGTCTCTGAATTTGCGTTTCCAGGAGGCATGGGAGGAGACCCCGTTCCGGGCGTAAACCTGGCTTCAATATTCCATCTATAGAAACAGGGAGGATGAGAGGACTTTCCTCACAGGAAATAATGTGAACCTGCCCTAGTATTTCTACATCAGGCCCTCTTCCAGGGGCTTTGCATGGCTTAATCAACAATCCAATGGGCTCCATATCATCTCTGCTTTACAGATAAAGAAACCGAGGCACAGAAAAGCTTTTTTTTTTTTTTTAATTTTTTTTAATGTTTATTTTTGAGACAGAGAGAGACAGAGCATGAACGGGGGAGGGTCAGAGAGAGGGAGACACAGAATCCGAAACAGGCTCCAGGCTCTGAGCTGTCAGCACAGAGCCCGACGCGGGGCTCGAACTCACGGACCGCGAGATCATGACCTGAGCCGAAGTCGGCCGCCCAACCTACTGAGCCACCCAGGCGCCCCCAGAAAAGCTTTTTTAAGAAAGCTTGTTGGAGGCCATGCAGCTAGAAAGCCGCCTTGGTGGAACTGAGGGTAAGTAGTTTGAGCTGAGTCTTAGATTTAACCACCACTTTAAACCTTATCTTAATGTGTTACCAGCTGCGGTTGGGTCCTGCTTTCTGAGCAAAAATGTGTGCAAAACAAAATTCAGACTCACAAAAACAGAGCTGGGTTTTATTTCTTTTACTGACACAGTTTTTATGATTTTCTGGAAAGGGTCAACACAAATATTAGTAGTAAAATAACAGTCTTATTTTTATTTACTCTGATGAAGAATATATCAAGTATTTATTTCTGAAATACTATAGTTAGGCTTTCACAAAAGAAATACGTGGAATCGATCCCTAATAGAGGACTGACTTTTTTTTCCTCACCGAAAATTCTCACCCTAGATATTTAAAACATTCATTCGGAATCCCGTAACTTGAGATATAATCGTCAGTCAAATTATGGATAGTCCTGGGAAGCCGAATGGGTGGCCATCAACCCTTTGTATGTATAGACTTAATACCCTCTTGGTTTTGGTGATTTGGAAGAAGCGTCAGAGGCCTGGAGAACTTGTCAGTTTGCTGTGATAAAAATAACAGGCTTATTTAGAATAAAAATTAAAATTACAGTTGGGCGTATTTAGAACAGCGCCTCACTATTTCAACACACACTGATTGACCTACATTGTGCCAGGCCCGGAGGGTATAGCAGAGACCAAAGCAGACATAGTCTCTGCCCTCTTGGGATTTACATTTAGGGCCAGGGATTAGCATTAAACGAATAAGCACAGAAATGACTTTGAATGTGGAAGTGTTAGCAAGGCAAAGTAGATGGTGCTAGAAGGTCATATGGCAGAAGCTAGTTTAAATTGAGAAGGGATCATCGTGGAAGAGGTAAGTGTTTACCAGGAGTTGCAAAGGTCAATGTTTTGTGATGTAAGGAAGGTGTGGGACACGGGAGACTCTTACTGGAAGAGTGACTCAGAAGCAAGTCCCAAAGCCACGCAGGAAATTCTACACTTGCAAAGGTAGGGATTCAGCAAGGTCTCCCGAGCATACCCTCGCGAAAAAAGGCATGTGTCTACCATATATAACCCAGTATGCACTGCGATATCAAGAACAGTCACCTGGCTTTGCGAGAAACCAATAAAGGACTGCAATTTCGCTCTTTGAAGCACCTTAGGACCTGCAATGAAGGAGCCAAATACATTTCGAAACAAATGAAGACCGGACGCTTGAATTGAGCAGAATACCGCCCTCCAAAAGCTTCAGAATTAAGACGTCCATATTCCTTCAAAACCTCCCCCAAATTTCCCCCTTCCGATTATCATGGGAAAAAATAGCAAAATGATTTGGGGTTGGCAAGTACGCTTTCTTAGAACCGTCTGGCGTGCTCTCCTGTCCTGCTCCTTCCACCTGTCCAGGTATTACTGCTATTGACGTGTGTGGATCCTTTCAGAATTCCTAGGTGTATGCAAGAAAATACGGAGATATTCCCGCTCACGTGTACCCACAAGAGATCCTGTTATACAAACGGTCCTGCACGTTGCTTTTTTGGCTCTTATCAGTCTGTTTTGGAGATCGATTTCATTCTTTACCTATTTGCACTCTTCTCCACAGCCTCAAACCAGTCCATTTTATGAATCTGTCTAATGTATTTTATCAGTACTCTCTTGATGGGCGTTCATATTGTTTCAGTTCTTTGGCTATTGCAACCATGGCACATGAATTACCTTAAAACTATCCATTAGTCTGCATGAGTGTATCTAGAGCATAAACCCTGTGAGGCTTAGGCACTGTCTACTTTTTCTAGATATTGCCAAATATCTCTGTGGTTCTGTTTGTTTGCCCGCAATTTTCCAACCAAGTGTTCCTTTAAACTTTTGGAATTTTGTTACTGTGATGGGTGAAAAAAAAATGGTATCCAGTATAGGCTACTTCGTTCTTATTTTATCTTTATAAATATATAAATATATATATAAATATAAATAAATATATATAAATATTATATATAAATACATCTTTATAAATAAAATAAGCTTTGTTCTTATTTTATCTTTAGTAAATTCAGGCAACCATTCGCATGTTTAAGAACTTTTTTATTTTTATTTTACTTTATTTTTTTGGCCAGGTCATAGAATATTCCATTTTGAATGAAATCACTGGTCTTTTTTATAAAATCAAGGTTTTGTTTTGTAACATCTGCAAAATTAAGCAGCCTCTATGTTGTTGTTCTTATCCTTCCATAACTCTAAGCAACTGGGCTAACTTGCCTAAGCAAACTGCTTAAAATAACTCAAACTAAAAACAAGATCATTATGGAAATGAAGATAAACAATTCTCCAACTTGACATAAAATTCTTTTCGAGTTTTTAAATCAATTTGAACCGTGCCTCCTCTTTTGTGGTCACGGGCTTTTTAGAGCACAGCTTGAAGAGAGAAAAACGTATTTAACGTATTTAAAGATTTTTTTTTTAAACCGGAAAACTAGAAAAAGAAAGAGAGGCACTTTTGTACTCCATCTCTATTGTATAACTTAGATAACAATTGATCGTCTGAGTGTAATCAACACGTCATTTCCATCCCAGTTATGCTCAATGAAGGATTTGTTAAATGAATATGAAGTTCACACAGGATTAAATGAGTGACTGATCTTTATGGGGGTGATTATGTTGTGTAAGTAGCTGGACATTTGCCTATTTATTCTCTTGACTTTAATCTAGCCAGGAGTACGGATTCTTAAAGTAAATGCACTATAAAAACCAGTTAGTCCTCATTTAATATGTGATAAAAGTACAGACTTGTTCTCTTTCTTTACAGGCATGACTACTTTTTGTCTGTGATACATAAGACTTTGTTAGCAAAGTCAGGATTCTCCAGCTATTGAAAGGCTGATTTCAGCACCCCCTGGAAAGCATTCTTAGTATCTCCTAACAGATTCCTCCTTTGGCCACTTTGACTTTCCCAGACATCCAATGCAAGTGCTCACAGTCTAACTTGGAAGCCCCAACTAATGGATAGATGTGTCTGTGGGGAAGCTTGGTTAACTCCCATCCATTGCCATCGACCTTGCCCGGCACAGCCCCCTGTATACACTCGAAGCACAATGGCTTTGCTTATCAGATTAATCAACAGATACTCTATCTTCAATCTTGATGCTTACAACTTTTCAGTTGTTTTATAGAATAGGTTTTCAGACTGTGGAGATTTTAGAGACAGCTATTGTAAAAATCGCTGCTACATCTGCCCTTTACCTCTCTTTAGGCTTTTCACCAGCCATCCATGAATTCTCAGAGATAATGAACTGTGGTTCTGTGCATTCAATTCCTTAAGTGCCCCATGACGTATCGTCAAGGCTCATAGAGATGATGGCTACATCCAATTTACTTACAGAATCTTCCTATTTTATGGTGGCTTTTGATTCTCCAATCACAAGTGTCTCTTATTTTATATCATATGTGACCCTCTTTATTTAAAAAAAAAAGTCTATTAAAAAAAGCCTCCTAAATTATTGAGAATAGTCTGTCTTCTCAATGTTGTTGATTTAGAGACATTTAAAATGGGTAAACCACACAGTCATAAATACCCTCTGATTTGTTATACAAAGATAACAGAGGACGTTAAAAAGTTCAGTTGAACCCAAGCAGCTCATTACCATGTGTTGATGATAATGTCTATGTCTATGAAGAGATCTTGGGTTTTGAAAGCACAATGACCACCAGGAAAAAGCAGTCTGCCCCCTCCCCGTTCCCTATACTCCCTTCTTTTCTTTTTATCTATTTTACACCCTATACCCAGAGAGCCCACTGCTGTTTCATTTACAGGGCCACTATAATTTTTCTTGACATGGCAATTACTTTTTAATCTGGTTAGCATAGACTGTAATGGAACCAAGTTGTAAAACATCCTTTCTTGTTATTCTTTTGTTTTGCTTTTAATTTATTGCCTTGATTTCAATCCCTTTTATAAACCCATTAAAACTCAATTACTCACTTTGAAGTCAATCACTAATCAATTCCATTTATTTTTGTATTAAGGGGAGTAGGGAGAGTAGTTACCCAGTATGTCTCAATTTCAATAAATTTTGTGATAGAAATCAGATTATTTTAGGGTTTGCTCTCGAGGCAGAGGGAGAATTCTACGCAAATAAAGAGAGAAGAGGCAAAATCCATAACCTGGTTGATGTTGTAGGAGGTAGAAAAAAATGAGGTATGTGCAGTATCTGAAACGGGCTCTGACTTCATGAATTTAAATTGATTAGTGAAGGTAAATGAGGAACTGTCACTCTTTTACTGGCTGGGGTCTCCTTTATGAAACTGAATCTAGGAGCTCAAAGCTAGGAAGAAGAACATATTTTAATAACAGTTCACAATTTTAAAAATGCTTATGCACACATGAATTTCTTCATTTTTTCTTCAGTGTGACTTTTGAGATACGTAAGGGAAGGCATTAGTTTTTCCGCTGTGTAGGTGATGGTATGAAGGCCCAGAAGAGATTCAAGCAATTTGCTTAACGTCTCATAGCTTGCAAATGGAAGACTGAGGCAAGTCCTAGATTTTGGTGCTTTGGTATATTTTACGCCATGCCATTCTGAACAGTGAAGTTTCCAGGGCTTGGAGCTATGTGTTTTACTTACAAACGGTGGCTCTCAAGATTGCTAAATGTATTTTTCCTATTAGATCGGATTCTATGAATCCATCTAGGTAGATGAAGGCACATGGGAATTCTATGACTATCCGGTTGTTGACAGTGGTGTACTAGTAAACCATTCTCAAAAAACAAAACAAAAAAAAGACAAAAAAAAAAAAAAAACCCAAACCCTGACTTGTAATATTTGCTGAGGGCACCTGCGTGGCTCAGTTGGTTAAATATCCAACTCTTGATTTCAGCTCGGGTCATCGCAGGGCTGTGGGATCGAGCCTTATGTCAGGGTTTGAACTGAGTGTGGAGCCTGCTTGAGATCTCCCCCCGCCCTCCCTCACTCTGCCCCTCCACCCTGCTCATGCGCATGTGGGCGCGTGCTCTCTCGCTCTCTCTCTCATAAATAAATAAATGTAATATTTGCTAGTCTCTGTGGTGTGAATACTATCACTGTGATTGGTTTCAAGCTTACCCAAAAGATGTCACTGAACTCAAAGTTGGGGAACACACCCACACCCACGTGGTTTTTCTAAACCCATATAAGCTAGCTCAACACGACACCTTGCCATTTCACTGTTACAAACGAGGCTACTCTGTCCCATAACGGCAGGTTCTACTGCTCTCAGGACAAGATGCATTATTTCACGAAATGTGGCACATACACGCAAAGTGTCAAATTTGGTCATTCAGCAAATATTTAAAGACTATCTATGACGTACAAGCTTCTACGTTGAGCACTGTGGTTGGAAAAAGGAGTAAGTAGGAACTGGTCTGCTTCCAAGAGTTGCACAGTCTAGTGAAGGTAAGAGGGATGTACACAATCAGCAGTAATTCAGGAAAAAGTCTACCACACGGGATGAAGGAGTGCATCACAATAGTGCGTCAGTGCCTTCTTCGGAGAATTGGTGAAGAGAGAATCTATAGAAAAGTTAGTAGTTGCACTGAGAATTTAAAAATAAGCAGTTTTGCAACAAAGTTGAGAGAGTAAAGAGAATTTCCTGGCCTGAAGGGCGCGTAAAAGCACAGGACAAGTTCTAAACATGTTCAGTTTGTACAAACGGTGGGTTAGACAAAACCATGAACAAGGAAATTAGCCTCAAGGGACCGTCTTAGGATGGTGTTTCTCAGATTGTGGTCTGAGCCAACTAGCATGTGAATCACCTAGCAAATTTGTTAAAAGTGTATATATCTCAGGAACACATCCCAGGTCACATTCGGAACCTCTCTGGTTCACTCTACATAGAAAAGTTTGAGGACCAGTGTATCCAGAATAAAAAAAAAAAACAATCAAAAGAATTTGAGTAAGAAAATGTTAGTTTAGAGAAAAAAGATTCTGTGAGTGTATGGAATCTAGGTAGATGAAAGAACATACTGGAATCCGGAGGACAGGCTGGATTAGGCAAGAGGTAAAGAGGGTTGAAACTAGCACGGAGGCCAGAGAAATAAAACGAATCATTTAGATTGGAAAACTATTTCGGAGTTGGGTTCTCAACTTGAGTCCCTAGACACCTAGAGAGTACCCATATGGGACTTGTGGGGTCCGTTGATCCTAAAAATGTCCTATGAAATTTTGTACACTTGGGTGCATTATCCTATGGAGAGGGTTCATGCTTTCACAAATTCCCAAAAGGGTCTATAAATGACAGAAAGGTGCAAATCATTGTTTTAAAGGAAAAAAAAAAAACAGGCAGTGAAAGAGGTTTGATTAACTGGGTTGGAGGGTAGGGATGCTAAAGGATTGGGGGAAAAAAACAATGAAAAGTCCAATACGTCTCATTTTTCAGTTGGGAGATTTCAGCTGAGAGATTGATGATATTATTAATCAAAATAAGGGCAATGAGAAGAGTGAGCTGTGTTGAAAAATAAAGCAAGTTCTCTTTTATACAGAACAAACTTGGATATTTGCACTTCATCGATATAAAGATGCCCTTCAGGCTCGTAGAGATATCATAGGACACAGTGACAAATAATAATATTTTATTCAGTGCTAAATATTTATTGGGTGCTAAATATTTTATCAGGTGCTTGCTAAGCCCTTTATATACATTCTTATTTAATTCTTACAACAACCAATTAGTTATTATTCTAATTTTATAGAAGAATCATGGTTCAGAATATTAAGTGAATTTGCTAAGGTCATAAATCTGGTAAAAACCTTGATGGTCTCTTCCCAACTGGCTCCAGAGATGACATTCTGAGCTTTTCTCCTATGGCTGCCACCTGGGTATTCAGTAGGTGAAAATCAGGTCTATTTGAGCAAAGGGATAGTACATTTGTATGGGGACGAAGCTTAGCTACACTGTCTACAGACTGGATTGTGTCCACACATTTAAGAACAGTTTTCTCTATAACTAAATAAGAAAGACACCATTGCTATGGCAAGAGATGCTGGTGAGAATATCATTAATCTACATGGGAATTATCCTAATTCTCCCAATTCTCTTGGAATCAATCTCTGCACCAAACCCAATACTCTTTCTCTACACTATTCACTTCTGCTCATGTTTTTGTTACTATTAGGAAAGTCATTAATTTGATTTGAAAGTCCATAAATTAAAACTCAACTGCAGTCAACGTATTCCTTTAAAAGGTTCTATATGAGATTGTTTGAGCCATGTGCTAGACATGCAATTTGAGCATAACATTCAAAATGAGAAATTAGTGGAAGCATGTAAATATGTAAATGACCTGTGATATGTGTAAGGCAATATTTAATGCCAAAGTAATTTTTCACTGCTTTCTATGGCGTTAGAGGTCAGAGAAGGGTGGTTCCAAGCATTTTATTCCCACTTCTTTAGTTAGATGGATTCCTTGGCTTAGAGTGAAAAGAATCAAGATAAAGCACAGTAGGACTCTGTATGTTAACTTACTTTCTGGTTACCTAGCTCTGTCCTGTTGGGGTTGAGGGCAGAGAAAAGTTCTTGGTAGGAAAGGGGACAGCTGAGAGCAGTCATTGGAAAGGAAGAGGAAGACTGTCTGAGTTGCAGGGCACAATGCAAAAGAGTATTTTCATATTAGTGGTTAGGAATGAGAAATATGTAGAAGGTGGAAGAAGGCTGTGTCAGGACAGAGCAAGGGAGAGGTCTGGGGTCCCTATACCATCAACAGTGTTATAAGAACACAAAACAACAGGCACGGAGTTCTACATTTTCCTCTTTATTGATTTTATTTCTCAAAAAAATATATACACTGACATTGCTGTGATAAAACAAAAGATGCCATAAATCAGGCCCTTCGTCAAATCAATAACTTTTCATATTTGAAAGGACTTCTTCAGAAATACCATTTAGTCTCCTACCCAGCTTGGACAGAGTGAGAGCTAGTTTTTGTTTTTGATGTTGTTTTTCCAGTCCAGATTCTCTTTAGGGAAAACCTACAGGGAGTCTCTTCCGGGGAAAGAGACAGGAGGTCCTTCCTAAATCTTTGGAAGACTTCCTTCTATGGGTTATAACTGTCCCACTTCCGGCCTTGGAATCACCTTCAACAATGCCTGCTCCCCAAATCCTCCGTCACCACGCCTTTTAAAGGGCTCCCCAATTTGTCTTTGTCTTCCTCCCTCCTCTTCAATGATGATGAATGCAAGTCCCTGTTGCTGAGTACCTATTTCTCTAACTTTCCCCCAAACTGTGCCCTGCTTAATCAGTTTTGCACACCGAGGCTGCTTTCGTCGTGAACTCCCCTCCCAAGACCCTACAGGAAACTCTATGGCTTGTGGCCGCAAGCCCAAATTCTTCTGTTGAGCTGTCAAGGTCCTTCATTCTGTTCCCATGACACTTCACCCATCTTATTTTTGACTCCCCTCTACTAACAACCTGTGTTTTGTCAGAAAGACCTCCTGCCTATTCTGCCACATTCCTATCCTAATCCTACTGCGTCATGCCAACTGTTTATTTGTGCTGCTCCCCACATTTAAAATTTCATCTCCTCATCGTGACATATTCAAATGCTGAGGCTCAAAGTCCAGTTCAACTGTTATCTCCTCAAGGAAGTATTCTCTGAGCGTGCCAACCTTCATTTTTCTCCTCCGAATTCTGAGAGTGCGCTTAACATCCACACCCCAGGACTCCTCTGGCTTGATCGGATGCTATTGTTTTTTCTCTCTGTCGTTGCTTTGAGTAAGTTAGCACTGCGGTCCAAACGCCCCCTTAAGCTCTTCAATTACAGTAACACTGCACACCACACGTCAGTATAATTTTCACAGGAAAGGACACTTAACAGGAGCTCAGAAAGTTCTTAATGCTTGACATACAAGCCACAGATCCATAATTTAGACCTAATATAATTGATTCTCCTCAGTATGCAAAATCTGTCCTCATAGGAGACTTTCTGAAATTTTGTATTAGAACAGAAAGAACGTTTTTCTGGAGAGAAGCCCTCATGGACAGGAATTCGGCTGTCTAGTGTTCTGGAACATTCCTCTGATATGTCCACAAAAGCATACCTGACCTAGGGAATTTTCTCCCCACCACGGCAATATTGAAGAACAAGAGTTGAGATCTTCTATAACTCAATGGTGATGATATTCATTGGTGAATATCATCTCTTTTGCCTGTGATTATTTCCAATTCTACCCTAAGTACTACAGAGCCAGAGCAGTGATACGTGGGGTCAATACTTGCTCAATTATTAATAGATTTGGGGAAAAAAATCCTCACGAAGCCACTAACTACGCCGTGCTATGAAAACGGCCAAAGGCCTGGAAGGTCAGAGTGGCTCTGCCCCGCATTCAAGTTTTCTGGCCACTTTGCTGGAGATTCTCCCTTTGATGAGCTTTTTACAGAATATCTGTGTACAGCTCTTAAAATAGCGATCCCAGGGGCAAAAGGAGTATTTGGTTGGAAATGAGAGGCTAAACCTCTTCCTAGCTTTTCTGCTTTCTTTTGGAAACTTTTTCATTTAAATAAACAACTTAGTCATTCTGAAATTCAAAGGCCCATACAATGAAAGCAGTCTCTGTTCATGATGGATGAGTCTGATGTTTAAAAAGAAGGCAAAAAAATGCAAAACAAGCTGCCACCCCTAGTTACAGAAGAAATAGATCACAGGTGACACTGGCTTCCCTTCCATCTGTGGGAGTTAAGGAATGCATTCAGAAAAGAATACATTTCACTCCAGGTATAACTGGTGGGAGGCTTCTGGGCTATGTTTTGTATTATTCTCTTGAGAACATGTACACCCCCCCTGAAATTCTAGCGCTTTAGAATATTTTTCAGCCCCAAACTCAAAACCAAGCTCGGATTTATTTGTTACCACTAACTACCACATTGGTAATGTGTTTTCTAAATCCCCAGGCCCTAAAAGACAATGGTGGGTCACTTTGTTGGTAAAGACTCAAGTGTTTTAAGGGGAAAGAAGTCTTGCCACGTTGCTTTTGAGTTCTGGAAATGGGTTGTTTATTCGCCGCATGTGAGGAATGCGAAGGGGCACCTGGGTGGCTCAGTCAGTTAGGTGTCTGACCCTGGATTTCTGCTCGGGTCTTGAGCTCACGGTTCGTGAGTTGGAGCCCTGTGCTGGGCTCTGCGCTGGCCGTGCAGAGCCTACTAGTGATTTTCTCTCTCTCTCCCTCTCTTTCTGCTCCTCCCCTGCGCCTCTCTCTCAAAATAAATAAATTAAAAAAAAAAAAAAGAATATGTAGGTCTGTAGGCTGCATATGTCTAGGTTACTGGTCTGAGATAGCGGTATTTGTGGCTAGTTCAGGGCGGGGTAGCACAGACACAGAATGTATACAAAGACCTCCCTAGGGTAGTTGTTTACCCTCCCAAATACTCTGACATTATCTCAGGTGGACTGTGGCAGCTTCTAGCAAATTCTGAGTTGATGTCTTCACTTCCTGTCATCTACCCCTAGTGGTTGCAAGGAGGGCCTGGAGAACTGCCGCCATCCTTTAAATAATCTTTACTTCTCCAGTCAGCCCATCTACTGCCAGATTGAACCTCCTAAAGACAATTTCTAACCAGCTGCTGCAAGATCAACCCCCCAGCCCTCCACTTCTATCAAATCCATATTGCCTACAAAAGCATTCGGGAGCCTCAACCACCTGACCCCGGGCCAATTTCACTCTGACTAGCTTAAGGGGAAATTACATTAGCATCACCTTACCACTGGCTGGCTTTCTAGATGCCCTGAGTTTTTATGTTCTCCTGTCTCTACTCTTTTTTTTTTATGCCTGGCTATTGTGCTGGAAGTTTTAGATTCAAATTCTGCTGCCAACCTCTTAGGTACGTGAAAAACAGCATATTTGAAGGGAGACACGTGAATTTATTCAGGGATGGGAGTTTGTTCTGTTAGCAAGGGATTTCAACCTCAGCACTAATGGTATTTCAGGCTGGATACTTCTTTGTGATGGAAAATTACCCTGGGCATAGTAGGGCATTTAGCAGTATCCCTGGCCTCTGCCGACTAAATGCTAGAAGCTACCCCTTCCCAAAGTGGTGACAATTAAAAATGTTTCCAGACACGGCCCAGTGCTACCCCTATTTTATTTCCAAGGCAGGGAAAAAAAATCAACCTACTAAGAATCACTATTAGAAATTTCAGAGACATATTATGTCCGCATAACTGTCCTAATACCTTGAACACAATTTTCTAAAAGGACATAGTTCCTGCCTCAAGGGCCTTATGAACTAGGGGGCAGACAGATATGTAAGGAACTCCCTGTAAAACATGTCCAAAACAAACGAATGTTGTGAAAGAAGCATAAACTCAAGGTTTGAGCCGTTAGAGGCACAGAAAGAAGGAGCCATCCAGATTTGGAGAGTGGAGGTTGCAATACATGGAAAGGACAAAGAGACATTGGCCTCAGCCATCTGTCTGGAGATCAGAAAGGCAGCCTTTGGCTCCTGGCTAGCTCACCATTGAAAGCCAATTTCAATACAGTTGTCGCTAAGGGAAGATTTTCCGGAGACTGAACAGGTGAAACTTTTTGCAGAGGAATTGAACTCTAAAAGAAGCAAGGGCAGAGAGGAAGAATGGAAATGGAAGGGTCCAGGAGAAATGTCAGACTTTGTAGAATCGTCATATTTTAAATTCCTTAACTCTTGTGTGAAAGCGATCATCCCTGCCCATTCTGGTAGTCCCTTTTGCTTTGCTTTCCTTTTCACTATTCCTCCTTCCTACAAAATGGTTTTTATATGCTCACAGTTCAGGTTCCTGAAGCCATTGATACAATCACGCCTTCCCCCAACACGCGCGTGCGCACACACACACACACACACACACACCCCTTGAGGTTATCAGAGTGAATCTAAATTACTGAAACCTTCAGGCGAGCCATAGTGGTGGCCTTTCCTATTTTGTCACAGGCAAGGAGAAAATCAACACTGAGTGTGCAGAGTGAGGACAGTTGGAAACTCAGTTTTAATGTGACTCCTCTATCCTTTTCTATAAGAAATTAGAGAGGTAGTCAGTTTAACAATGGGGGCTAAAATACACTTGCGAGTGCATAGCAATGTATCTGGTTGTCACGGTGGGGATTAAAGAACAGGAAGCTGGAGAACACGCCATAATTGACAGGGCCCAGCCCAGGGTTTTTGAGGTCATGGCTACATGACACCAGCCTTTTATCCCACCCTGCTCAGAGAATGCAGAAAAAGCCAGGAAGGATGGAGCTAGCGTGATGCAAAACACAATCACTGTAAATATCTCAGCATGCGTCTTGCTGACAGTGGGAAGTCCATCTCTGGAAGAAGCACTGTCAGCAGTAGTATCTATTTATGTGAAGGATTAAGCTAGAAAATGCTTATTCTTGTTGGTATTTTTAGTAGTTCTCTGAGAAATTTGAAACTGTTTTCTATATGCTTTTTTGCTTGTTTGGACTTTCATACTTGTAACTGATTCTATCGAATGCATCCATAAGGTTTAGATTGACCAACAGACTTTTAATATCTAAATTAAATGGCAGTTGGGTGGTTAGAAATATTGGGGGGGCGGAATCCTGCCTCAAATGTTAGGAAACCTGAGTTTGAAACTCAGATATATCAACTATTAGGTACTTGACCTTGACAAAGTCACGAGTCTTATTTGTAATACTCAAGTATCATTCTTGTGGTCGTACTTCTCACGATTTCTATGAAGGTAAGATAAATTGATATATGTGAAAACATTTGGGAACTTTATGGCTAGAAAGGAAGGAGCCCACACGGTTCAATATTCTATTTTAAAGGCTTGACCAACTCAAAACACTCTTTTTTTTTCAGCTTTATTGAAGTATAATCAACAAATAAAGCTACAATATATTTGAGGTGTACAATGTGACGATGCGATATACATATCCATTGTGAAAAGGTCCTCCCCATCAAGTTAATTAACACATTGACCCATCCATCACCTACCTCACATATTTACTTTTTTTTTTTCTTGGTGAGAAATTTAAATTCCACTTTCTTAGCAGAATTCAATTAGAAAATACGGTATTGCAACCATGGCCACCAATGTTATACATTGGATCCTCAGACTTTATTCATATTATAACTGGAAGTTTGTGCCCTTTTACCAGCCTCTCCCCATTTCCCTCACCCCCCACCTGCCAAACACTTTTTCGTCTTTGTATCTGTGAATTCAATTTTTTAAAAACATTCCACATTTAAGTCATAGCATGCAGTATTTATCTTTCTCTATCTGGCTTATTTCACTTAGCATAATGTTCTCCAGGTTCATCCGCATTGCCATAAATGACAGGATTTTCTTCTTTTTTTAAGGCTAAATAATATTCCATTACACACACATCACATCCCCTTGACCCCGTTCATTTACTGGTGGACACTTACATTGTTACCATACCCTGGCTATTGTGAATAATACAGCAATGAACAGAAGAGTACAGATACCTCTTTCAGATGATGTCCACGTCAAACGAAAAATCTCCTCAGCAAAGGAAACCATTAACAAAATGAACAGACAACCTATGGATTGGGAGAAAATATTTGTAGACCCAATATCTGATAAGGGGTTAATCTCCAAAATATATACGGAACTCATAGCAATTGAAAGCAAAAGCAAAACAAAACAGAATACAGTTAATAAATGGGTAAAAACTTGAAGAAACATTCTTCCAAAGAAGACATACAGATGGCCAACAAGTACATAAAAAGGTGCTCAACATCCATCGTCATCAAAACCACCATGAGATACCACCTCACACCTCTTGAGATGGCGATTATCAAAAAGGCAAGCGATACCAAGTGTTCATGACGATGTGGATTAAAGGGATCCTTGCGCAGGTGGGATTGCAAATGGGTGCAGCCAATGTGGAAATCAATATGGAGGACCCTCAAGAAATTAAAAATAGAGCTATCGTGTGAATCAGCAGTACCACTGCTGGGTATGCATCCAAAAGAATCACAACTCTTTATAGTGAGATGAGAAATCTTTCTGACAGAGAAACTCTATCCGGGTCAATGGCCATCCCGTTACACACTGTGCGTGTATTTTTAGGTTGTGGTTTTTATTCACCTTACTCTATTGTCTTCACCGTATTTCTTGGAGAGAAGGGGGGGTAAGCAACTTCCTTTTCATTTGCGAAAAGCCTGGTTAATAGCAAAAGCGTCACCTCCAACGCAGATCTGCACCTTGGCTGATGGATCTTCACCGATGGGTGAAGCCAGTCTACCTAAGTGAGACCCTTTGGGGAGACTTATTGTTAGTAGATGCTCATGTTTCATGTGTTTCCTTTAAAGGGTAAACAGTAGCTACAGAGCTAGGGTAGTAACCCCATTTAATATGACTGAAAGGGTCAGTTCTGACACAGTTTTGTTAAACTGTTTGCGCCCCAACGGTTTTTGAGAGTAATCTCTTAGAAAGAGCATTTAAATTTTGAATAAGCAAACTTAAAAATTATATATTATTTACTCATAATAATAGGGGAAGGAGGCACAGAGTGACAAAACTGGTTTGTAACACCGTAACAACGGATGGGTTTTTTTTTTTGTTTCTTTGCCTGATTGAGTGTTGTAGTTGTTTATATTTTCTTATAAGTGACTGAGGACATTTTTTTTTCCATTTTACTTTCCCATCAAAGGAGATTCCTACCATCAACCAACAAGATCCAGATGTAATTTCACTGATGAGCAAGACATCTCTGCCAACTGAATTCCTATTGATTAGCATCTGATTTTGTTTGTCAGCAAAAAGAAAACCTTATTCTTTAATGGCATGTTTCAGTACATAACCAGCGGGTGTACGTCAGGGGGAGGGTGCAGACAGAGGGGTGTCTTTCAAAAGCTGATGAAAATATATTAGCGTGTATAATCATTTTTGCTCGCAACCATATAAATAACATCCATAATCTTAAAGCAGCCAACATCTTGCCCTGAAAATGAAAAGAATAGTTGGCTTGATGTCCTTTGGAATTGGAAGCTATCATGGGTTGGGATGGAGGAGACACTTTGCTGGCTCTGGGATCAGTGTCACTGTCCATACACCTCATGGGTTCCTCCTCCCTGGAGGGCTCAGACGGGTCATACACAAGCCAGTCATTCTCTCCAGATGGGAAGAATGACAACTTCTAATGACCGAGTGTATAGGTGTTTTGGGAGATAGGTTTCTCACCAGAATAGTCTGAAGGGGATTTTTTTTTTTTTTTTTGCAAACAGAGTAGACCTAAAGTATTATAAGCACACACCAAGACAGATTCCAGTTGCAGAATATTTCAGCATTTACCGAGAAGATTTTCACATGTTATTTCATTTGATCATGACTACAATCCCATGAGGTAATTATTATTATCTGTACTTGAAAACTGGAGAAAGAAATCAAGACCCGGAGTGACTCAATGACTCACCCAATATTCTACAACTTGTAAATACAACTTGTTATAGACTTAAGGTTTGAGCCCATGCTTATGGCCCTAAGTTCAGTGTTCTGTCCAATACAACAGGCTTTCTATCTGGTTTTACTAAGGGAATATATATATATTTTTTTCTTTTGGAGAGAGAGCACGCAAGCTGGGGCAGAGAAAGAGAGAGAGAGAGAGAGAGAGAGAGAGAGAGAGAGATCTTTAGGCAGGCTCTGCACTCAGCACAGAGCCCAACAAGGGGTTGGATCCCATGACCCTGGGATCATGACCTGAGCTGAAATCAAAAGTTGGCTACTCAACTGAGCCACTCAGGCACCCCAAGGGAATATATTTTCTACACTTTTCAGGAAAAACCTTAATTTCCCATGGGTAAGATTTTTTTCTCTTAATGAGGACGTTTTATCACTCATATAAAATTTCAATAATTTATGAATGCAAATAATATATTACTTAAGCATCATAAGGAAAAAGCATAAGGAGTCATTGTTAATATTACAACTAACCCATACACAGCTGTTACTTAAAAAGCTTGATTTCTTTGTCAAATGGATATGCTTCTCTCATATTAACCTGTGTGTCCTTACATGAGAGGGAAGCAAAAAGGTACACAAAATACTTAAGTAATATAGAAAAAAAATTCCAGGAATGACTTCAACAAAATAGATGTTCTTTTTTTTTTTTTAATTTTTTTTTAACGTTTATTTATTTTTGAGACAGAGAGAGACAGAGCATGAATGGGGGAGGGTCAGAGAGAGGGAGACACAGAATCTGAAACAGGCTCCAGGCTCTGAGCTGTCAGCACAGAGCCTGACACCGGACTCGAACTCACGGACCTCGAGATCATGACCTGAGCCGAAGTCGGCCGCTTCACCGACTGAGCCACCCAGGTGCCCCGATGAAATAGATGTTCTTAAGTGATTGACCAAAGACCTATCAAGGGTTCTTTTCAACTCCCCATGCAGTTGAGGGTATTTCCAGTCAATTGTAGCCCTCGAGGAATGAAGAGGCCAGAACGCCCACACAGGGCTAAAATAAAATACAGAGTAACAAGAGGAAAATAGAGAAATTGGCATCAAAATGTGGGACCATCCAGGCTGTACAAGTGCGAGATTTCTGACAGGCCCCACCTACTCTCAAGTGGTAGTAAGAATTTAGTTAGCTGAATATCAGCAAGCTATCTCCTTCAAGCCAATGAAATCCTATTTCATATAGCCTATCAGGAAGCACAGTTCAATAGGGAAAAGATTTTTGTCACAGAATTTTTACAAATGGAATTTTAACTCTGAAAGCATGCAGGAGACTCTCATCTTGGCTCTTCAACCCGACTCCTACTCAGATAATCTTTCCCAATAATCGGGTCACTTACTGTCCATTAAGACGATATCCTCTTAACAAATTCGGACATCTCCAAGCCACACCCATTCTCTGTAGATCCTGCTGGAATTTCACAGTGCCCTGCCCATGATCTCGAATGATCTTCCTTTCTTGGCCTGTTCCCTCAGAGACCCTATTTCACTAGATACCCTTCTCCTGCTGCCCACCCCACTAGTCATGTGCCTAGCTTATACTTTTTCATTTTTTGACTCCTTCTTTCCATATCATTGCATCTGCATCTAATGTTTTCTCCCTCTACTTTGCCCCTGAAGTTGATGTCTTGCTGGCTTTAAGGCAGCATAAACATGGTGGCAAAGCACCTGTGGCAGTTTCAAAGAGGTGGCTAATTAAAATTTTCAAATGTCTTCTCTTGATTTAAGGAATCAGCTAAGGTTCTGGGTGTAATATTGATAGCAGGGAAGTTCTTCCTAATTAGAAAACCAAGAAGTTATATATATATATATGTATATGTTACTATATGTATGTATTTGTATAAATATAAAAATAAAAATAAATATGAAACAAAAATATATATATACTTCTCTGTATAATTATAATGTATACATATAATAAAGTTAGAGTGGGATACAGAGAAGGGAAAAGGGAGAGATAGAGAGAGCTACATTAGGTACCTAGGAAGGTATTAAAAAACAGAGTATAAAAACGATCTTTCCCTAGACGATCACTCAGTCTTACTGACTTGCACTTCAGTATTATGTTTTGAACTTTTTTCCATATAAATTTCATGTTTGTATTTCTGTGAAGCCCTCATTGAAAATGTTATTATACACCTCAAATGTCTCTCCTACTAATACAATATGAAAAATATTTTTGGCATGGAGTCTTGGGAATAAAAACAAAATAAAATACAAATTTTCTTTTTTTTCTTTTTTTTAAAATTTTTAATGTTTATTTATTTTTTCGGGGTGGGGGGAGGGGTAGAGAGAGAGGGAGACACAGAATCCGAAGCAGGCTCCGGGCTCTGAGCTGTCAGCACAGAGCCCGATGTGGGGCTCGAACTCACAAACTGTGAGATCATGACCTGAGCTGAAGTTGGATGCTCAACTGGCTGAGCCACCCAGGCGCCTCTAAAATAAAAATTTTCTAAAGACAACGCCAATTTATGTAACCTGTCACATCTCCATCTTCAACTTGGCTGTTAGGATGCATAGACCCAAATATTGTGATTAATTACAACACACATTTACACTATGGTTAGCATATATGTGTCCTCTTTTTCACAACTGTGTTTTCCTCTTTTTTTTAATTTATTTGTTTATTTTGAGAGAGAGAGAGAGCACGTGCACGCGCACAGCATGAGTGTGGGAGGGCAGAGAGAGGGGGGGAGAAAGAGAATTCCAAGCAGGCTCCCTGCTGTCAGCATACAGAACCCTGACTCTACTCGGGGCTCAATCTCACAAATCACGAGATCATGACTTTAGCCGAAATCAAGAACTCAGATGCTTAACCATCGGTGCTACCCAGGCACTCCTGTCTTTTTCTTTATTTCAAGCAGCTTAAAATCACTTTCAGAGGAATCGAAGTCTAACTAAATTGAATAAATGGATTGAAAGTGTGCCTTCAAGGAGAAGAAAAATATCAATTAAGGGAAAACATTTATTACGGGATGAGTATGTATATATTGAGAAAATGTAGATATAGTACATTATAAAAATGGGAGGAGAACAGAGAGAAGCAAAGCTTTTAATTGTTAACAATAATTATATTGGTGGTGGTAGTATGAACATTATTACTTAGAGACCATGTATATGACGTGGAATAAAGGTAATGAATAATTACAGAATGTTCTCTTTCTATAACCTTCAGTGTCCAAGGGAACCAGGTCATTTGGTGTGGAAGAAGAAAAACATATATGAAGAGGTTAAGTGAAAAATCTCTGTAGTTTTCCATTTGAACTGGAATTGAATTCAATAGAATTCCAATCCAAAATCCCAGCACAATTTTTTTTGAGGAAATTGATAAGCTAATTTTCAAATGCATATGGTAATACAAAGGAACGAAAATAGAACAATTTTGAAAAAGAGTAAAGTTGGACAACTTACATTACTTGATTTCAAGACTTACTCTGAGCTATAGTAATCAAGCCAGTGCAGTAATAGCAAAAGGAGAAAGGTGTTATATCAGAGGAGTGGAACAGAATCCGGAAATAGGCACACATATATATGGATTAATTGATCCTTTTCAAAGTTGAAAAGGTAATTCAGTGCAGAAAGGATAGTTTTTTTCAGCAGACGCTGTCAGAACAATTGGATACCCATGTACAAATACAAACCGTGATCCGTATCTTACTCCATATATAAAAAATTTACTCATGGTCACTTCGGCAGCACATATACTAAAATTGGAACGATACAGAGAAGATTAGCATGGCCCCTATGCAAGGATGACATGCAGATTCGTGAAGCTTCCATATTTTTACAAATAATCCAGTGAAGAAATGGGCAGAAGACATGAATAGACACTTCTCCAAAGAAGACATCCAGATGGCCAACAGGCACATGAAAAGATGCTCAACATCGCTCTTCATCAGGGAAATACAAGTCAAAACCACACTCAGATATCACTTCATGCCGGTCAGAGTGGCTAAAATGAACAAATCAGGAGACTATAGATGCTGGCGAGGATGTGGAGAAACGGGAACCCCCTTGCACTGGTGGTGGGAAAGCAAACTGGTGCAGCTGCTCTGGAAAACAGGGCGGAGGTTCCTCAAAAAATTAAAAATAGATCTATCCTATGACCCAGCAATAGCACTGCTAGGAATTTACCCAAGGGATACAGGAGGGCTGATGCCTAGGGGCAATTGTACCCCAATATTCATGGCAGCACTTTCAACAATAGCCAAATTATGGAAAGAGCTTAAATGTCCATCAACCTGATGAATGGATAAAGAAATTGTGGTTTATATACACAAAGGAATACTACTTGGCAATGAGAAAGAATGAAATATGGCCTTTTGAAGCAACGTGGATGGGACTGGAGAGTGTTATGCTAAGTGAAATAAGTCATACAGAGAAAGACAGATACCATATGGTTTCACTCTTATGTGGATCCTGAGAAACTTAACAGAAGACCATGGGGGAGGGGAAGGGGGAAAAAAGTTACAGAGAGGGAAAGAGGCAAACCATAAGAGACTCTTAAAAACTGAGAAATAAACTGAGGGTTGATGAGGGGTGGGGGAGAGGGGAAAGTGGGTGACGGGCATTGAAGAGGGCACCTGTTGGGATGAGCCCTGGGTGTTGTATGGAAACCAATTTGACAATACATTTCATATTAAAAAAATTTACTCAAAACAGATCATAGACTCCATGTGAAATCTAAAACTGTAAAAGTTCTAGAAGGAAGCAAAGGAGAAAAATCTTGGTTCTGCCGTGTCTTTATAGCCCCTCCAGAAATGAGGGAGATTTTAGTCTATTTATATCGTCTCCTGAAATTCGCTGGATGTCGGATCCACAGGTAGAAGGAAATGGTGTTTCTGGGGGGACCTTGTGACTGTGGGGACCCTGTGGTCTAAAATAGTTCCAGAGTGCTTCAGCTTTTATGACCCAGCTGTGGCAGGTGTAATATAGCTGTTGATTTGGCACAGTGGAGAACATCATATATTCTCTAGCTTTTCCCATTTGTGCAAATGGCCCTACTGGGCCTAAACGGCCATTTGGATGGAGCCAGCCTACTTTCTGTCCTGTGAGTGAGAGGGAAGAGCTCCTCTTGCCCCATGATGGAAGAAACGTGTGGCGTTCCTCACTCCCTTTCTCGCCGATGATTTGTTTTGCAGCCTCTCCCCTGGTAGCGGCCTGCAGCATCTGTTCCTTTTCTTTGCTGTGTATATGTCTCCTTTTTATCCTGGCAGACAAGGCAATTTCTTTGAAATAAAGGCCCCTTCTCTGTAGCAAGTGACCTTGAGACATTCGGCGCTATCATTTCCCAGCTGTATTAGTGACTCCAAATTCAATTTCAAGGTTCTTGAAAGCTTTCCCTTGTCCACCTTGTGCTCACTTGCCTTCGTTTAAGTGTCCTCCAAGGCAATTGCTTTGGGATCCTTGTATCCATTTTAGCATGTGTCTAACTTAGCCAAAGAGAATGGCAGCAAGCGTGGCTTCAATGCCTGGGGCCTGGCAGCGATCAGGGCATCACAGTTGGGGCCTCTGTCATGTCTTTGGATGCTGTGAATAGCCAGTAATGAGAAAAGAGGGAAATGTCAGGCTAGGACCTCAGGGTCCAGATCATGCAAATCACTTAACAATATATAGTTGAGACTCAATTACTCACAGTATATGGGACTATGAGTGCTTTTCCAACAGTCAACTTGAATAATAAGCAATTATAAGCATATTTTAAAATGCAGATGCTTGCTTCTGATTGATGGGTGGGATGGTGTACATGGTGATGCCATTGAAACAGGCTATTTATGGTTGTCATCAATTATGTTGGTGTTCGTCAAGGAACAGCCTTCTGAAACTTAGCTTCCTCGTTTGTAAAATTTATGTCTAAGGCATTTTTCAAATCAGGCCTGCTAGGCCACCTGCTTAGTGAGTATTCAGAAATATATTTGATTCAGTTGTCCATGATTTCTCATCTTTTGTCCCATAAATCCTATCCAAAAACAAAAAAAAAACCAAACAAACCAGAGAAATGTGTTTCATCTCTAGTGCTCAGGATCGTTGAGTGGTTTTGGCTGCCTGAGTTGTGAAGGATTCTGAAACTGCACTTGGGATCACCCAGGCACAGGATGGAGGTGATTCCAATTATATTCTCACTTCCCATGTCTGGTCCATTTTACTCCTCTCCTCCATCTTTCTCCCTCTTGGTAGAATTCAGATTTCCTGAATGAAAGCTATCCCCCCCCGCCTCCCCTCTGGTAACCAGCAGTTGGCTCTCCAAAGTTAAGAGTCTGTTTCTTGGCTTTCCTCTCTCTCTCTTCTTTTTCCTCTTTGCTCCTTTGTTTTGTTTCCTAAATTCCACATGTGAGTGACATCATATGGTATTTGTCTTTCTCTGACTGACCTAAGCAGAATACTCTCTATCTTAGCAGAATACTCTCTATCTCCATCCATGTCATTGCAAATGGAAGGATTTTATTGTTTAGGGCTGAATAATATCCCATTGTGTGTGTGTGTGTGTGTGTGTGTGTGTGTATGCGTATATACATACATACATACATACATACATACATACAAACATACATATACCACATCTTCTTTATCCATTCACCAATCAACGGACACTTGGTCTGTTTCCATGATTTGGCTATTGTAAATAATGTTGCTATAAACATCGAGATGCATATATCCCTTTAAGTTAGTGATATTTTATTCTTTGGGGAAAGGTCTAGTAGTGCAATTGCTGGATTGTAGGGTGGGTCTGTTTTTAACTTTTTGAGGAAACTCCATACCATTTTCCACCGTGGCTGCACCAGTTTGCATTCCCATCAACCGTGCAGGAGGGTTCCTCTTTCACCACATCCTCGCCAACACCTGTTGCTTCTCGTGTTTTTGACTTTAGCCACTCTGACAGGTGTGAAGGGATACCTTACTGCGGTTTTGATTTGCATTTCCCTGACGAGGAGTGATACTGAGCATCTTTTCATGTGTCTATTGGCCATCTCTGTCTTCTTTGGAAAAAGTCTGTTCATTTCGTCTGTGGGAGGGGAGGGTTTCGGTATTCCCTAGACAAATACACAGGGTGAGTGTTGGGTGGATGAA
This sequence comes from Panthera pardus, assembly GCF_024362965.1. Classification (NCBI taxonomy): domain Eukaryota; kingdom Metazoa; phylum Chordata; class Mammalia; order Carnivora; family Felidae; genus Panthera; species Panthera pardus. The sequence continues at coordinate 16,320,641 of NW_026526655.1, forward strand.
GGTGAAATGGAGCAGTGAGTCCTAAGGCATCCCAGGCTGGTATAGGCTTGGCCCTACAGTTCTCCGTCCCTTTGCCTTCCAGGGTTTATTCTATCCCATTCTAGTAGCTCTGCTAGTAAGGGTGGGGCAGAGACCTATTTCCAGATGTCAAGATACCTCAGGGTTATGGGTAAGTTCCTAAACTTACCTTTAAATATGGAGATTACTAAAAAATAAGGCAGACCCCATTATGAGGTTCTTCAAAGAGTCTTGCGAAACATTGATATGTGTCATGAGAAAGTATCTATATGTATTTTCACGCCTAAATAAGCAATTCCCTTTAGCTGTGGGTCCAGTGCCTGAAATTGAGCAAAGTGCAGAGCAGACGGTCAATAAATGCCACTGAATGGATACGATTATTCAATATTGGTGATATTTTTAAATGTTATTTTCTTAGAGTCATAGAATTTCAGAAATTCAAGAGGGCTTGGGGTTTATCCCGCCCAGAGCCTTTATTTTTAAGTAAAAAAAAACTCAGAGAGCGAATCTTGTTTGTAGGTCTTGCTAGCATAACATGAATTTACTGTTGACTCTGAACAACACGAGGGTTTAGGGATGCCGACACCGTGTGCGGTCAAAAATCCATAAAAATGACTGCTTGAAGGGATATCCTAAGTGTAACAATCCTATCACTTCAATATATTTGGTATATAAAAGTCAGAAGCGCTGGAATGAAGGCATTAGTGAGTTATTTTTGTTTAAACTCTCTGCATTTTCCCTAGAGATTCTGCCTTCTGTCAAGATTAAGTTGCCCAGGCCTTAATATTTGTTGTGAAATAAATGGCTTTGATCTCGCAGATGCCATGGAGACAGAGGGTGGAAGAGCCCCATTACTCAGGAAGAAAACAAATTTCATGGGCTGTAGGCATACATTCTGCATGTCAAGCCAGATACAGTAGTCATTCTCAAAACAGAAATGAAGGACCCGCAGAGAAATGGCTTCCCTAAGAGGCAGTTCATCATGGAAAGCAAGACAGATCAACCTCCACATGGTCAAACTGGGCTTTACTGATTCGAGGCCAATCTGTCTGGGGAACAGTGAGACGTTCATGTGTACCACCAACTTTCTTCTTAGACACATTTCTGTGCGTCAACGAGGCGCAGCTATCTAAGGCCAGAACCAGATCTTTTCCTTTCCCCCCAGCCTGGGATACAGTGAGTACTCAACAGAAGAGTTCAGAATGAACCGATCTATAACAAATAGAACCAGAGTCTCGGCCGGTGGTTCTCAAACAAGGCCAATTTGACAAGGTCTGGAGATATTTTTAGTTGTTGCAACTCAGAGCAAGGAGGTTATGGGCTATTAGTGTCCAGTGAGAGGGGCCCGAGGATGCCACTAATATCCCACAATGTGCAGGACAGGGCCACAGCAAAAACGTATCTGGTCCAAATTGCCAATAGGGCCGAGGTTGGGAAACTCTGGCGGGGGCCATCATAAGGACAAAGTTGTTTCTCACCTTCTTAGCTTTTCTCTCCACTGAAGGTAGCTCCACGTGCTTAACACCCAATTCCGCACAGAGGAGAGTGGGTGATTTCTCAGGCTGGTGAGACCTGGCTGAGGACCTGGGAATGAGAAGACCAGCCCTTCCTTACCCCTTTTGAGGATGATCAGCCCACAGGCTCCTGCTCTGTTTCTCCACACCACAAGCTTCCTAGTTCGGACCCCAAGAAAGCCTGCCCAGCCTGGGCCTGAGGGAACGAGTCTAGCTTGGCATTTCAGTATCAGGGGGCCCATTGTTCCTCCTGACTTAACACACGTCATAAACCTCGCGCTTGATTCAGAATTCAGACGGGAAAAAAACCAGTCTATATGGCCATCCCAGTTTCCCCACTAAATCATGTTTGCTATTCGTTAAGACGTGTGGGTTGTTCCATTAGGAATATCCTGTGCTATTCCATCCTGGAAAATTGTGGGTATTTTCTCAGTGGACACGCCCTTCCAGGTACAGGCCCTGCTCAGACAGGTGCAGTGAAACACTCCCGCTGCCAGGAAAAGGCCCTTAAATTATTAGGAAGCACAGGGCTTGAAGGTATGTTTGAAGTCATTGCCCAGCCAGCCCTGCTGTGGCAGTGTCCTCACAGACATAAGCCACAGGGAAGTGAAGTTTTCTGATTAATGACTGGATGGGTTGGGCGAAGTAGAGACTATGGCCCTCAGGGACAAGGTGGTGATATTCTCTCAGGCTACACAGATACAGAGGGTGGCAGAGAACCACCCTTTTCTAGGACGTGGCCGCGCACGTCCTCGCTGTACTGACAGCAGCGGGTGTAACTTCTCAGGACACGATCTAGGCCTGAGAGATTTTGTTCACGTTATCACTCTTCTATAATAATGAGACTTACAAAAAAAAAAAAAGCATCTGAAAATGCTCTCACCAAAAAGGGCAGAGAAAAACGACTCTAGTGATTTTGAATTCTCACAGCTCGGTTCCCCGAAGACACATTTGTTTTTATTTTTAGTGCTTTCCCTATAGCATCATTGATTATATCTGATTCATAATTAACTTAGAAAATATGAGGAAGGCTTGCGATTTCCATTTAACACTTAGATTTAGGAAAGAGAATACCGATGATTTTGTTTGCTTATGTGAGTATATCTCCATGAACTTGGAGCAGACACCAGTTTTACGTTACCCTTTCTACCACATGGAATAAAAACAGACGCTTGACGTGAAGCAAAACCAATTTATTCTGTAGGAAGTCTTCCCCTAGTCATTACTGTTAATTTGTTTTGCAGCTTCCGTTCTTTCTTTCAGTTGGTAAGACTAAGCTAGGATTGGGGCGCCTGGGTGGCTCAGTCGGTTAAGTGTCCGACTTGGGCTCAGGTCATGATCTCGCGACCCGTGGGTTCGAGCCCCGCGTCGGGCTCTGTGCTGATGGCTCAGAGCCTGGAGTCTGTTTCGGATTCTGTGTCTCCCTCTTTCTCTGACCCTCCCCTGTTCATGCTCTCTCTCTCTCTGTCTCAAAAATAAATAAATGTTAAAAAAATTTTTTAAAAAAGATAAAGCTAGCATCATCAACGTCCCCAGCGTCATCAGGACCACGGTCACAGCTCTTATTACTTGAGTACCTACTTTGTATCCCACATTGTGCTGGGTTCTTTACGCAGCATCTCTTCGAAACCTTACAATAATCCCATGCAATGGGCATTTTATTCTAGATTTTACAGATAAGGAAATGGAATCTCAGAGATGTTACGTTACGTAGTTCGCTCAAGGTCACATTACTATGAGGGACGGAGTCAGATTCAATTGAGGTTTGTCTGACGCTCGTATGGGGAATCCAGGCACAGGATCATCTCAGTCAGGCACAGAGCGATTCAACCAGTATCAGTTTTTGAATGCCCTGTGCCAGCCACAGTGAGGAATAATCAGATGGCAACTGCAAAGTAGCCTGGCCTCAAGGAATGCCATGAGCAAGGAGGTGGAAGATAGCAGGTATGGCAGTCACTAGCGGTGTTTCTCGAAGTTTTTACCAATGGGGCAGAAAAGATGACTGAAGTACTGTGTTAAGTTCGACAATATGTATCACATTCTTCTCCACAGTATATCCATGCTGTATTAACATAAAAATACATTTAAGAACTGCTTACCATTGACTAGGGGTGCCTCGGTGGCTCTGTCGGTTAGGCGTCTGACTTCCGCCTAGGTCATGATCCCGCGAGTTCAAACCACACTGCGGACTGTGTGCTGACAGCTCAGAGCCTGGAGCCTGTTTCAGATTCTGTGTCTCCCTCCTTCCCTCTCTCTCTCTCTCTCTCTCTTTCTCTCTCTCTGCCCCTCTCCTACTTGCACCCTGTCTCTCTCTCAAATATAAATAAACACTAAAAAAAAAAAAAAAGGTTTTTAATTACTTACCATTGACTAGAAAGGGTGGTCCCAGGAGACGGAGAATTTTCTCCTTGTGATTTCAGGTACCCTTGGCACATCGCACAGCGGTCAAGTTCTATATGGTGAGTCATCAAAATGGACACCCAGGAGAACAGATCATTTTGAACACAGGCAGACTTGCGACTGATATTTCAGTTCAAAGGCAGTCAGGCAGGAGTTTTCTCTCAGCATTTTTATTCTGTCCCAGGTCAACTGATTAGACGAGGCCCACCCACGTTAGAGAGAGCAATCTACTTTACTCAAATTTATCTTTTTTAAAGTTTTTTTTTAACGTTTATTTATTTTTGAGAGAAAGAGACAGAGCATGAGTGGGAGAGGGGCAGAGAAAGAGGGAGACACAGAATTGGAAGCAGGCGCCAGGCTTTGAGCTGTCATCACAGAGTCCAACGCGGGGCTCGAACTCACGAGCAGTGAGATCATGACCTGAGCTGAAGTCTGACATTCAACTGACTTGAGCCACCCAGGCGCCCCTGCTTTCCTCAAAATTAAATGTTAACCTCATCCAGAAACACCCTCAAGGATAAAACACCCAGAATAATATTTGATCAAATATCTGTCCACCTCATGGTCTAATCAAGTTGACACATAAAATTAACAATCACAAAGCAAAACAAAAAAAAAAAAGCAAATTGACAATCACAAAGCAAAACAAAAAAAATGAAAATAAAAAATGAAAAATATCAAAATATCTTAAAATAAAAGCCAATTAACAATCACAAAGCAAAACAAAAAAATGAAAATAAAAAATGAAAAATATCAAGATATCTTAAAATAATAAAAGCTTTCATTTTTTTAAAAGTGAAAAAAAAAATATCTGTAGATTAAGAGAAAGTAAATCTGGACCTAATATAGATAATAAGATCCCGGACTCGGAGCTTGATGCTATGATTGGATAAGAGTTTGGAGGTCTTGGGATGGGGGTGGGTGTATTTTTCAAGGAGAAGGGACGTGAATAATCGTGATGAGTGTGGACAGTACTAGGTTAAATGATTAGCTTCAGCTTTTCACTCCCTTCTGCATCCATATTGCCATATGACTTTGTAGCTCTTTCAAGTAGACTCAAAGGACCCCCTCTGCTCCCTGTCTTTGGCCTTGACCATCGGCCTTTTCTTTAGCAATGGGATATTCACAAATATGACACAAACAGAGGCCTGAAATCTGTTCTTGCTGATGACCGGCACGCTGCCCGTACCTTCACACCAGCCCCAGCCGAACCCAGCGTCAGTCACTTGACTCAACTGATCTTCAAGGATACGAATCAGAATCATACAGAGATAGTGTCACGTCTTCGAGGCATAAGACCGAGTGCTTCTGTAGTGTGCCCTGTGCTAGCTACTGCCACGAGTAATGGCAGCTACAGCGTTCCTTCCAGATTGTTGTTAGCCATTGAATTTTGGGCCACCTAGTTTCGCAGAAAGCTAACTGATCCTACTAAGTTAAAATACTGTTCTTTTATTCCATAAATGTAGGAGTACATACTCCATATCAGGAACATCTGGGAAAATGGTTGTAAATAAGATGGACATGTTACCTGCTCTCCAAGAGCTTATAGTCATGAATCTGTCGTTCTTTGTGTGAAAGAGAAAAAGAATTCTTCCACGTTGAAAATAATCGCCCTCCACTATCTACTGCTTTTAAAATTCAACTCAGGTCTTGGAAGTATTCATGGTCATAACGATTCGGGAAAAGGCTACGGTTCCAGAAACTAGACAATGTGCAGAGTTTTGGCGTTTTGGTTTTGTTTTCGTTTTCTGCAAATCAGAGCAGTATAATCGGGAAATACGTTGGCTGACTGATAAATAGCACAGTGGGTTTCTGAGCGTATAAACCTGAGTGTGTGTGAGTGTGTGTGTGTGTGTGTGTGTGCATATGCATATAGAGAATCTCAATAAGTGGCATCATCTACTAATTTATTCAACTGGAAAACCTGTGTTACCTCTGACTCGTCTTTTCCCCAATGTTCCTAAATGTTCCTGGAATATGTGAATGTCTCTCTTGTAGTGTCATCCTAACCAAGTCATTACCATCTGCTCCTGGATTATGAGACAATAGCGTATTACCAGGTCTCTCTGTCTTTGCTCAGTCTGCTGTCCTTGTTCATTCTGCACCAGAGAGATTTATTAAAACTGTGAAACCGGCCTTTCGCTCCCTTGCATTGATGCCTTTTGATGTTTTCCTATTCCTGGAGAACGAGGTCCAAGTTTTCTAAGACACAAAACAAGACCTTTCCTTATCTCATCTTTGCTACCTCACTTCCTACTACTCTCCCCTTCAGACCCATCCACCAGGAAGTAGACACATCGTTAGGATGGGAATTGGTTGGTGCTGCCTCTTGGCATCCTGTAAGGACACGTCCGCAAATGCTGTGCCTTAGGAATCTCAGGTGCCTCACTTCCTCGAGGGATCTCCACCTTGCCCTGCATGCTGTGTGACGTGTTCCACTCCTTGGCTCCTACTATTTCCTTTGCCAGAATATCATTCTCACCTTCCTTTTCCCATCAACACGCGTTCGTATATTTTAGACTTGCCTTCACCTGGCATTTTGGGGGAAGCATTCCTTGACCCCCAGGTAGTGGGAGTTTACTCATAGCCTCTATGCTCCCATAGGGGGTTTACTTCTATTTTAGCTCTTAGCTTTATCAGGTCACAACTGTTTATTTACCCCGCCCCTTGACTCGAAAATCTCTTAAGATGGAATATTTTGTCCCTCATCTTTGTAGCATACAATGCTAGGCCAGCCATTCTTCAAACTCTCCCTCTCCCTAGTCTCCCATACGTAACCCATCACTAAATTATGTGGCCGTTACCCCCAAACATTTTTCAAGCCCAGCTACGTTTGTTCATCTCCATCCAAACCACAAAGCTAATATCATGTCTTACCTGCACCGTTATAGTAGCTTCTTACTGGCCTTCTTGTGTGCCGTAGCACACCCTTACCCCCACCGCACCCCCCTCATTCATTTTTTCATCGTAGCCAAGGTAATCATCTTTGCAAAATGCAAATGCGATCTTATGCCTCCAAACTTTAAAGGCTTCTTATTATTCTTAGGATGAGACTCATATCCTCAGATTGCCCTGAAGCCCCCCCTGCATGGTCTGGCCATGTTTGACCTCGAGAGCTAATCGCACGGAACTTGTGCCATTGTTTTTTATAGTCCGGCTTTCTTTCAGTTCTAAAACATTCGGTGCAGTCCTCTAACGAATGGTCTGGACACAGGTAGGTCTCACTGCTTGGAATGTTTTACCCGCTCCATTATTTCACCAAATTAGCAGTTCCTCTTCCTCAGGTGAGTCCAGGAGTCACTAATCCAAACCTTCTTGGTGACTCAATCTAGGTCAAGCTCTCTGCTATTCATTTCCTAGTTCTATGTTCCGTTCCTTCAAAATAGTCCTCTCAGTTCATATGTTTCATGTTTCCAGGCAATTGTTTTTGTTTAACGGCATCTAATTTTCTTGGTGCTCAGAAAAAAAAAAAACATTTTATTATGGAAATTTTCAAGCATGCACAAAGTAGAGAAAATATAATGCACCGCATTTCTTCCTCCTGCTTTAACAATTAACAACCTATGCATCTTTTATCTCTTCTGTCTTTTATACTGCTCTACTTCCTCCCCAAATATCATATCTTGCCCTTAAATCCCTTAGTCTGTATCTCTGGACAATAAAAACCGTTTTTTAAAAAACCCACAAAACACTTTCACACTCTCACACTGCCAAAAATTAACGAGTGTCCTAAAATCATCAGCTAGCCTGTCAGTGTTCAAATACTGTATAAGATTTTGATTTAAGTTTTGACTTCCCATCATATCGGAGACAGAAACAATCAGTCTGCCACACTGCTTGCCACATAGCAGACAGTCAAAATATGGCTGAGTAAGTGACTGACTGAATGAATTATTACTTAATGAACTGGACACCGGAGTTCAAGGAGACCTGGGGAGCAAGACCGGAAAATGGCCAGTTAAATATGCTTCTACGACTTTCCTTACTCCATCTGGGCCAGACCTCCTCTTCAGGTGGCATTCTTGGGTCTTGGGGCAAGATGGTACACTGTCACGAGGGATTTTCCTTTTTTCCTTCCCCTTGTTCCCTTTCCCAGTCCCAAAGAGCACTGGACGCCTACAAGTGCCCACTAGTCAACCGGGCTGAACTGGGCATTGCAGGGGTTGGTGTTTGATCAGGAGGCTTCGCGTTTCTGGGCAGACACTCGATCACTGGCTGAGTGTGCTATTAAGTACCCCAAGGTTTATGTGATGTCACCACTGGGGAAGAGAGCTGTTATAGTCAGATTTGATCAAAGGGAAAGCAAACCTTTGATGCTTGTTACTTCTATTTTCTTTTCTTTTTAAAATACGCAGTTGATATGATATTTTTACACAAATAGTACTTAACCTTAGTTGCAATGTTTCACTCTTTTGTGAGAAGTTTTCTATGTTATTATAAACCCTTTGCATTATCTTTTACTCCATAATATTCCATGAAGTGGCATTTCCAAACTTTATTCAGTGAATATTTCAGTTGCTTCCAATTCTGAACTATTATAAATAATGCTTTGATAAACAACTTTGTACGCAAAGCTTTTTCTGCATCAAATTTTCTTAGGGAGATTCCCAGAAGTAGAATGACTAGGTCAAAGAATACAAACAATTTAAAAGTTTATGTATGCACATTACCAAATTGCTTAGAAAGCATGTTGTTTGCTTATAACATTAGTTTGCCTTTAAATTTAATTTAATTTTGAAGGAACTTTTATTATTTTTCTATTGCCTAGATGGTGCATATTCATTATAGAAAAACTAGACAACACAGATATGTAGCAAGAAGGAAGCAAAGAGCATGAACTACTCCAGTACTCAGAGTTAACCCCAGTATCTTACTGCATAGACTTCCAGATCTTTCTTTATGCATAGAAACAATGAGATTATGTTTTGCATATATATCATTCGGCTCTATAAAATCTCAAGGAAGAAACATCACAGATGACTATTGATAACAAGGATATGTTTCAGGGGTAACACAGGGTCCTGGATGGTGAGGGAAGTCAAATCGAGAAGCAGACCAGGGCTTTCTCTTTGTACATCTAATCCCAGTTCAGTAAATGCTTTTAGCATTTTTACTTCCTGAAAAAGAGATTCAATTGGGCTTTTTGGTGTCCTCCAGATAGAACACTTGTTTTTCTTTCCCCAAAACTTTATTATTATTTTTTTTAAATAGACCACCCAGTGCTCACCCCAACAAGTATCCTCCTTAATGCCGTTCACTCATTTGGCCCATCCCCCCACCCACCTCTCCTCCAGCAACCCTCAGTTTGTTCTCTGTATGTAAGAGTCTCTTATGGATTGTTTCCATCTCTGTTTTTATCTTACTTTATTTTCCCTTCCCTCCTCCTATCTTCATCTGTTCTGTTTCTTAAATTCCACATATGAGTGAAATCATATGATACTTGTCTTTCTCTGACTGATTTATTTCACTTAGCATAATACGCTCTAGTTCCATCCACGTTGTTGCAAATGGCAAGATTTCATTTTTTTGGATCACTGAGTAATATTCCATTGTATATCTACACCACATCTCTTTCTCCACTCATCAGTTGATGGACATTTGGGCTCTTTCCATACTTTGGCTATTGTCAATAGTGCTGCTATAAACATTAGGGTACCTGTGCCCTTTCGAATCAGCATTTTTGTCTCCTTTGGATAAATACCTAGTAGTGCAACTGCTGGGTCATAGGGTAGTTCTACTTTAACTTTTTGAGGAACCTCCATACTGTTTTCCGGAGTGGCTTCACCAGTTTGCATTCCCACCAACACTGCAAAAGGGTTCCTCTTTCCAGATGGAACACTTCTGCCTCACTGTTGGGGAGTGCTCACCTCAAGCCATCTCTAAGCAGCTGTGTTCTCTCACACCCATATCCATTTATCTTGTGCTCTTGTATGGAGCCTTCCATCAACTGTGGAGAGAGTTGCATGACTGGTTCTTCTCCCATCAGGCAATTTATGATGCAAATAACTAAGTCAAGCCACTTTTCTGGAAGTGCAGGATCTCCGGAGGATGTCCATTTTTGAACTGTCATTCATATTGGTGTCAGTATAATATAACACTAAACGTCAACCCTGGCTTCTAGCCTTCTATGGGAGGAATGTGCCAGATATGAATTATCCAGTCCCTTGCAACTAGATATGAGGCTGCTTCCAAATTGGGGCCATAGATTTTTAATAACAGAGAATCTTTGTAAACAAATTCTTTTTGGTTTCTTTCTATCCTATAAATGTTTGTCCATCTCTTTGATTTTAACCCTTATAAGTCATTTCTTTTCTTCTGCTTTTTTTTAAATTTACTTACAGAAAGAGAGAGAGAGAGAGAGAGAGAGAGAGAGAGAGAAGAGAGTGGGGAGGGGCAAAGGGACAGGAAGAGAGAGAATCCCATGCAGGCTCCTTGCTGTCCATGCAGAGCTCAATGTGGGGCTCAATGTCACGAACCATGAGATCATGACCCGAGCCCAAATCAAGAGTTCATAAATAGCAAACTCAGCCACCCAGGCACCTTGCTGTCATTTTTAAAAAATTGAAGTATGGTTGTACGTCATGTTATTTTAGGTGTACATCTTAAACTAATGTAAAGTTTTTGTTTTTAAATTAGAAAGTTTGGCCTATTCACATGGATTTTAATAAGCAAACATATATTATCTATTTTCTTTTTAAAATGAATCTCTCTTTTTAAATACAGCAATTTATATAAACAAAAAAAATAAATTCACCCATTTCTCTCACCCTTACTTTCTGTCTATGTGGTTTGTTGTTTCCTTGTGCATCCTTGATTATGTTGTTCCTTTTAATCTTATTTATTACGTCACTTGAGTTTTACTTGGAAATAATACAGTCTCTGATTTGGAAGAATACATTTCATTTTTCTGCTAGCTATCTTTAAAAAAAATCTATGCTTCCCTAAAAAATGAGAAGTAGAACCTTCTAATGTTTCTCCTAGAGGCTCATACATTTAGAAAAAATGTAATTCTTCTGCCTCTTGAACTTACCAACCAGATTTTTATAGGAATAAACTGATCATGATGTGTAAATAAGCACATTTTATTCCTCCTTACTCAAGAATTTCAAGAAAATGTAAAATCCCAAGAATTTTAATGTCTTCACTAAGTTTTATAGTGAATCATTACTTCTACATAAGTTATGATGTGTTGACTTTATTTATCATCATCATTTTATATACCTTCCTTATTCTTTAGTGCATTATTTTTATTAACTTATTAGTCGGCTCTAGTGTTTCTTCACTTAATTTGATTAGTAAAGCTACGCGGCTACTACATTTTCTCAGGGCTTGCTCGTCTCAGAATACGAGGATTTCTTGGTTTGATTTTATAGTATCTGAACGGTTTTTCTGTACTAGTCAGTCAGCTACCTGTGGCCCCACTTCCTTCTAGAATTAAACTTTTATGGAAACCCAGTCTTCTCTGGGCGTACTTCTCCCCCTTTTCATGACTCAGTGTTCGAAGGAATTATATTGATCCTATTATGTATTCGATCATTTCGAGAGATCGGTTTCTCTTTCTTATTAGTGGGTTCCACAGAGGCATGTAATCTCGTTCCTCAGGTTGGTCCTTCAGAGTCTTTTAACACCTTGTGATTTTTTTTTTCTGCATTACTAATTTATGAATCTGAGTGTGGATGCATGAGTATATATCAGCGTGGGGTGGAGGTTGTCTTTATAGATCCAGTTCTAGGAGCTTAGATGGTTTCCCTCATAGAGTCTGTAAGACTCAGTTAAGGGGAAAAGGAGCATTTACGTGTGTAGTATGTGTTTCTGTTCGTTATTGTGCCATTTTGTTTGTGTATGTGTGCAGTTATGTCTTTGAATCGGTGTTTAAGTTATGTATACAGATGAAATGATCCTACAGTTGGAGGCAGACCTGTCAGGACCTATTATTAAGATGTAGGGGTTTTTTCCCCTCATTTTTTTTTTTTTTACGAGAGAGAGAGGAGCAGAGGGAGCCAAAGAATCCCCAAGTAAGCTCCACGCTCAGTGCAGAGCCCGACGCAGGCCTTGACCCCACGACCGTGAGATTATGACCTGAGCTGAAATCAAGAGTCAGATGTTCAACCGACTGAGCCACTCAGAGGAGCCCCTCCTCCATGCTTTTGTGGCATTCTGAGCTCTTCTGGGGGCACTCGTCTGAATCTTTTCTCTCATTCTGTCTTCTAGCTAAGCTGTTTCCACATCAACTTTATGTTGTTACAGACTTAAACCTATTTTTTTTCCCAATTTTTTAATGTTTATTCATTTTTGAGAGAGACAGAGAAACAGAGTGTGAGCAGGGGAGGGACAGACAGAGAGAGGGAGACACAGAATCTGAAGCAGGCTCCGGGCTCCGAGCTGTCGAGAGGTCAGCACAGAGCCTGTCGCAGGGCTCGAACCCATGAGAAGCGAGATCACGGCCTGAGCCGAAGTTGGACGTTTAACCGACTGAGCCACCCAGGCGCCCCTAGATTTAAACCTATTAATCTTCTAATAAAAACATAACTAACTTTCTTATCTTGCTTAGGAAGGTCCCCTTCACTTCAACGTTTAACAAATATTTGCCTATATTTTCCTCTGATATTTAAAAAAAAAAATTTTTTTTAATGTTTATTTTTGGCAGACAGAGAGACAGAGCATGAGCGGGGGAGGGGCAGACAGAGAGGGAGACACAGACTTGGAAGCAGGCTCCAGGCTCTGAGCTGGCAGCACAGAGCCCAAAGCGGGGCTCGAACCCACAGACCATGAGATCATGATCTGGGCCGAAGTCGGACGCTCAATTGACTGAACCACCCAGGCGCCCCATGGGGAACTATTTACCTTTGAGAGAGAGAGAGAGCAGGGGAGGAACAGAGAGAGAGGGAGACACAGAATCCGAAGCAGGCCCCAGGCTCTGAGCTGTCAGCACGGAACCCGACGCGGGGCTCGAACTCACAGACTGCGAGATCATGACCTGAGCCGAAGTCGGAAGCTCAACCGACTGAGCCACCCAGGCGCCCCCGCCTCTGATATTTTAAATTTACACAGATATTCAAGCCTTCTCTGAGTTATTTTTGTGTATCTTATGAGATGGAAGTCCTTCATTAGTTTCTCTCAGACAGCTAGCCAGTTGTTTCCATGCTGTATTGAATAATCCTTCACTTTTCCATTGGCCTGTGGTGTTACCTCTACCATATCCATCTCCATATGAACATGCCTTTATTTCTGTGCTTGAGATTTCAGTGATACCTAATAATATCTAGATTTCAATGAAATATTTTGCTGATAATATGCCCGTATCAAACTCTTGATTATACTTGCTCTTAATGCAGAGAATTATTAAGTTTTCTTGCAAAGTAAAGCTAGTCTTTTGGGACACCTAGGTGGCTCAGTTGTTAAGCATCCGACTCTTGATTTTGGTTCAGGTGGTGATCCCAGGGTCGTGGGATCAAGCCCTGCACTGGGCTCCAAGCTGAGCATGGAACCTGCTTGAGATTCTGTCTCTTGGGGCCCCTGGGTGGGTCAGTCAGTTAAGTGACTTTAAAGCGACTTTGGCTTGGGTCATGATCTCATGGTTTGTGAGTTCAAACCCCGCGTTGGGGTCTGTATTGACAGCTCAGAGCCTGGAGCCTGCTTCAGATTCTGTGTCTCCCTCTCCCTCTGCCCCTCCCCTGCTCGCACTCTGTCTCTGTCTCTCTCTCTCTCTCTCTCAAAATAAATAACCATTAAAATAAATTAAAAAAAAAAAGAGATTCTCTCCCTCTCCCTCCACCCTTGCCGCTCTTCCCCACTTGTGGCAGTCTCTCTCTCTCTCTAAAATTAAAAAAAGAAAAAACTTCTCTCCCTATTTTAAAAAGTAAAAAATAAAGTAAAGCTAGGTTTTTTGTTTTTTTTTTTTTACAAAACTTCATTTTTAATATGGGATTTATTATCATTATTCAGCCAAATTTTACTCTACATATTGCATCATTTTTTCATATATTGTCTTTCTCCATCTTAAGTTCTTGATCTGACTCATTTTTCATTAAGCGGAAGTAATTCCTCAGTCTTTAGCAAGAATTCTTTGATGGTATACTTTCTGAAGTTCCACCTATCTGAAAATATTCTCCTTTCCTCCACAGGTGAAGGACATCCTCACTGGTTACAGAAATCTTGGGATTCACAAGTTTATGCTTCCAGCTTCCAGGTTTACAAATACCTGATATGTTTACAAATCTGGCATGTCTCTGATTTTCTTTTTTATGTAACCTTGTTTTCTTTCTTTCTCTCTTTCTCTTCCTTCCTTCCTCTTTCTTTCTTTCTTTCTTTCTTTCTTTCTTTCTTTCTTTCTTTTTTTCTTCCTTTCCCTTTCTGCCTACAAAGAGGGTCAGATCTGGCCAGCTGCTTCTTTCTGTAAATAAAGTTTTATTGGGACCCAGCTACGACCATCCATTTCCGCATTGTCTAACCACCGCACAGGCAACAAGGCACAGTTGAATGGTCGCAACAGGGACCATATGGTCCACAAAACCTAAACTATTTACAATCTGGCCCTCTACAGGGAAAATTTGCTGACTCCTTTCTTAACCTAACTCACGGAACAGACCTCACAGAACAGATCTCCAGTGATGGCATTTCAGACCCGACCCAACCGCGATGTGATAGACTTTTTGGAGCTTGGTGATCTTAGGGCGGTGCTTCTCACCCCACGCCTTGACTGTGGCCTCCTACAAATATGGGAGACCAAGCTTGTAAACCCTCCTCTGAAAGGGTAAACAAGCCAGACATCTGATACCCAGATGGGTCTGTACCAAGTGTAATTCCAAGCAGCCTGCAGGTGCCAATTTCATTCTCTGGGAGTGAGGTGGGCGCCAGGCAGAGAGAAGAGGATGACCTTTCTGAATGGCTTTATAAATTCCGTGGCAGATCCAGCTGTCACGTTATCGAAGCTGCTTATTGCCTGAGAGCAACACTTCCTTCAGGGCAGTGCAATCTTGCTAGTGGAAGACGTTTAATTTATAAGCAGTCTAATTTAATTTTCTCTGTTTGGACAATCTGTAATTTGGTGCTAGAAAGAAACCCTTCGAAGAGCTTTGTTGTCTTAGCTGACAATTACATGGCTTTAAGTTGCCCCAGCTCAGAGGCCCGGTATTCACACTTACGTGGCAGATTTATGTTCTTTTTTTCCTTTAGGTGCTATTTCAAATCAGCACTTGGGTGATAGCAATTTAGGCAGACAAGGTAGCTCGTCTAATTCTACTTATGCCAAATTATGTTCGGTACAAGGGAGCAGAACATTTTAAATCATAGAATCCAAAATCTACAGATTCTTTTAGAGCTCCTAATTGGGGAAGGTAACATATTCAGGAACACCCTGGGACTCTGGCAGAGCTAATTCGTCTCACCAGAAGGAGCAATTATTATCAAAGACCAGTGTGCCTGGCTCACTCCACATAGGACCAGGCTCACAGAAAGGAATCAGGCTTTTTTAGAATACTGCATTATTCTAAATTTGCTTTCTGTTCCATCTACGAGAATTTAACTTGCATAAACCACTGAGCAAGCAACACAAGTTTCAAGGCCATTCTAGAGTTCACTGTGTTCATATGTGTCTAGAAATAGTCCAACAGTCTTAGCAGAGGGAAAAATCAAACCCATCTGTTTTGGAGACTCAAAAAAGCTCCCCTTTTCCATCACTGAGTGTTTTGAATTGAGCTCTGGAAAAGCAAGTTCATATGGGTCAAGTCAGGCACTGCAAGGTCCTTATTTCTTTTCTGTCTAGCAAACACTGGCATAGCACTTGCTGGACCGACAGGGACTGTGGTAAGCACTTGAAAAGTTAAACTTTTAATCTTCACAATAGCCCTATTACAACAGGTAGTATTATTAAAATCCACTTTGATGAGAACACAGAGACATGAAGTGGTTAAATAATTTGTCCAGGATCATGGAAATAGGAAAAGCCAGGATCAGGATTTATACTCAACAAGCCTGGATCGCAAAGCCCAAGCTTTCATCCACTCAACCCACGCTGCCATCGTGCCCTCTCCACCGGCATCGCCAACCACAAGAGAGAACTACTCAAGTCTCATGGCTTCCGGGAAGCATCCTTGACTCACCCTGAGCCACCAACGGCAAGCTCTCCCACCACAGAACTCCTACAGCATTTATCTGCTTCTCCAAACCTCCACTGAGGATACTTGTCTTGGAAATAACATTTCAGAGGTATGCTATAAATCTTACATTCTAAATTTCTTGGGGAGAGTGGGAGCTCAGCACCGTGCTCACTGAATACTTAGTACTGACTTCTGCATTGATCCCTATTGTTCTTAGAATAATTGAAACCCTGTGGATACTTTATTTACTAAAAAATGGAGGTGTCCTTTTAAGGTAAGTTGTACGGGAGGCGGATTGTTGGATAGCATTACAGCTATCTCCCAGCGAGATGAAGAGATCTCACTCAGTCCATGGTGATCTGAGGGCTGTGGCCCCCACTATTTTTGAGTGGACATTTGTAGTTCTTATTCTCTGTTGATAAACCAAATTCCACAGTTTATAATAATCTTTCCCTTCCCTAGCATGAACTAAAATTGCACGTGTTCAAGGTTGGTGTATGAAAAGAAAGTCACTTAGCTATAGAGAGACTTGCTCATCAACCAGTTTTCCTTTCAATGCAGCATGGTGGTCTCTCTTTTTTTCACAATATGACTGCATTTAACTCCCACAGCCTGTGATGTCATCATTATCGGGACCACTTTGCAGGAGAGAAAACTGAGAACACTAATTGTGTGGTGGTTATTCGCAAATACTACTTTGAGACTACTTTGGATCTCGGGATCCAATTCTGGAGACTACCAAGATTTTCTTGTAGTTAGCAACTTATAGACTGATTCTGTCTTGAAAAGACCACACCTTTTCAAACACATTGATGGCAGTGGAACTTTCTGTAAAACGAAATGTACACGGAACCAAAACACAAAGCAAACAAACAAACAAAAAAAGGCAGAGCTCCTCAACTTGGCCTCTAGGACTTTATGGGTCTGAAAAGTACTGCTATAGGTCAAGGATAGCTAAGGGTTTTCTGTGTTATTGGTTAGAAAGGATACAGGCAGGAGCAGGGAGTGGGCAGACTGCATTTTTGATAGCTTTGTGAGTGTGTACCTTTTGATTTTCATTGAATACTTTCACATGCAAAGGTGCCAAGAGCAGAATTTGTTGAAGTTGCTTAGAATTCTACTTAGATTGTTACTTAAACATCGATTTAGTTCCACTCAAAGCAGATTTTTTACAAAGCAGAGACATGAATTCATACTCTCTTATTTCACTGGGAGGACATTTTCAGATGAATTAATGGTAGTCTGAAGGACCTCTATCTACCAAGATGGCTCCATACGTTCATAGTCTGAAATACCTTTTCATCTCCTTGGCTCCAAACATTTCACTAAGACTGATGGAAAGCAGAAAGGGGGCAGAAGGGTAGCAATGAATACAGCTGAAATCCCTGTCCTGATGGGTTCCATTGCTGGAAGCTAACAGTAGTAGCTGAGAGTGCGACTTAGGAAGGGTAGTAGGGACTAAAATAACAAAATGGAGAATTAGAACTCAGTGCCCAAAGATAAGAGTTGGGTTTTAACAAGGTTTGCAGACTTGTTAAAATAGACCAAGGCGGGGTGGGGGTTGAAATGCTGCCCAACTGAGTTCTGGGCTTAGGGCTTTACAAGAAGCTGTGTAGTAGTTATTTGCAAATACTACTTTGAGACTCATGAAGATCTCAGGACCCAATTCTGGAGACTATCAAGACTTTCTTGTAGTTAGCAACTTATAGATTGATTCTGTCATAGACCACACCTTTTCAAACACATTGATGGCAGTGGAACTTGGGCGCCTAGGTGGCTCCATCCATTGAATGATTCGATTTTGGCTCAGGTCATGATCTCGTGGTTCATGAGTTCGAGCCCCACACCGGGCTCTGTGCCGATAGCTCAGAGCCTGGAGCCTGCTTCAGATTCTGTGTCTCCCTCTTTCTCTGCTCCTCCTCTGCTGTCTCTCTCTCTCTCTCTCAAAAATAAATAAACATTAAAAAAAAGTTTAAAGGAAGCTGTGTCCTGACATTTGTACAAACAACCAGCAATGAGGCAGCTCATGGCACTGGATCTGTGACATCTTGATGCCACTGCAGAACAGGTACTCCTAATTGCATAGTAAGGCATGTTTTGAAATCGGAGACAAAGTGCCTCAGTGCAGAAAAGTCAAAATTATGAAAGTGATAAAGGCATAGAAATAGAAAAACAAAAATAAAACAGAAATCAACATTTCCCTGAAAATGAACCTGCAAAGCTGACTTTCATGCTGAAGAAGAAAACTAGTGCTATGAAAGACAATAATATTGACAGAGGTTTTCTATTCTGCTCCATGAGTTTCTCAGTCCCTCTCTTTGCCAATATCAAACGCTCTTGATTATATGTTTTACCATATGTATACATTTTACCATATAGGACAAGTTCCCAATCTCTTACTATTTTTCTTCAAAATTGTGTTGGTTTTGACCCTTAGCTATTCTGTCGTACTTACTAGATAAGCTTGCCACATTCCATTCCAATCATGTTGGGATACTTATTGGAATTGAATGGAATTTAGAAAGCATTTATATTTTTACAAAGATATAAATGAGATTTGCTTACATATGAAGCTGGACTATTTATGAGGCTATTCAAGTCTTTCTGTAAATGCTTTGTAATTTTCTTCAAAAAGTTCTTGGACATATAGTTTTTTTTTGCTATTGTGAATTAGACTTTAAACATAACATTGTAGATTAGTTGCTACTGTTGTGTACTTTACCTTACATGAATGACCACTGAGTTGGCAAAGAATTCTTGGGAGCTGTAACAGAGACCAGGAGACGATGAACTAATATGGTCATAGTGCCAAGGAGAAAAAAATGGCCAACTTAGAATTTTATGTTTTGCTAGACTGACATTCAAAAGAGAAAAATAAAAGAGATGCTCTTCAGAGTACAAAGGCTATGAGAATTTACCACCTACAGATCCCTGCCAAAATACAGATTAAAAATTATGGCTTATTTTAGCAGAAAAAAAATAACCCAGTGAAAAAGTGGAGGAAGCAAAACCATAGGAGATTGGTAGATTGTTTTTTTTTTTCCTTATTGTTCTTCAGCTTCATTATCATGTTTCTAGGTGTGGATTTATCTACATTTATCCTGCTGAATATGCAAAATATACTTTGTTCTGAGATCCTTTCTTTTCTTAATTCTGGAAAATTCTCAGTTATTATCCTTCCACATTTTCTCTTTTTTTTTCTTTGAAACTTTTTTTAGAGTACCCTAGAAAATGCAAAAATGCTATATTTTTGGCAGATGTCATTCCTTTGCCTTCTCCTTTTAAACGTCTTTGACATGGTCACTTTAAAATTCTTTATCAGACAGTTTCTCAAAATTGGTTTAATTTGGAGTGAATCAATAAAATAAAGACAAATGACCAGATAGTGAAATGGGCAAAGGTTATATGCAAAATAAATAAATAAATAAATAAATAAATCACAGGATAAGAAATCTAAATGGCCAAATAAACATACAAATGTTTGCTCTCATTATAAAAATAATGAAAACACTCACATAGCATTTACTGATGCCAAGCACCATTCTAAACCCTTTATCTTAACTCATTAAAACATCAAAAACTCCTATTTTTTGATGAAAAGGGAACATAGAAATAGAAAGACTAAGTAACCTGCTTAAAGATAAATATGGAGTAGTGACCTGGGATAAACCCAGGCAGAATGGTTGGCTTAGAGCTGTGCTATCCAATAAGGTAGCCATGAGCTATGTGTAGTTATCTAATTCAAATTAAAATTAGTCAACATTAAATAAAATAAAACATTCAGGTCCTCCATTGCACTGGCTACATTTCAAGTGCTCAGTAGCCACATGTGGCTACATGCTTTACCATATTGGATGGAGCAGGTATAGACGATTTCCATGATGCAGCATCACTGAGAAGGGAAACTGAACCTCAGTTTTTCTTCCTGCCAAGTAAGACTGCTTATGGGCTTTACTTTCTTAAATTTTTACAATGTGCAATATACATTTATATTCTTCTCTGAGCCTTCTACTCCTTTCTATTCCTCCCCATGTGGACTAATGAAATTAACTAGGCAGCCTCTGCCAGATTTGATGACAAAGTCCGTTTCTCTACAGTAGACATGAGCCCAGGGATTCAGGGGAGCTGTGTGATGCCTAAGCTCCCACTTCTGGCATCTCAGGATAAAGTCTCATCATCTGGTACCTGAGGTGTCTCTTACTTTCAACCTGAAAGAGCCTACTAAACTTAGAATACTTGGTCTTCCATTTCAAGCTGGTGCTCACACATTCACTACTCATTATTTTTAAAAATGTTAAATATATATATTTATATTAAAAGAAAATATTAAAAAACATAAACCATTGTCAATTCTGGTTATTCAGAACCTAGATGTTTGTTATATTATGTTTCGTACTGCTCTGTAATTTGTAAATTTTCCCTTCAGAAAATAAATATGATGAGAAAAATGTTATAATACCCATTTTACAGATATGACTGACGAGCCCCCAGAGAAATCAAATAACCCACGCAAAGTCATAAAGCAAATAAGTGATTTGAGAAATGGGGTCTCACCTGGGCGCCTGGGTGGCTCAGTCGGTTGGGCATCTGGCTTCGGCTCAGGTCACGATCTCACAGTCCGTGAGTTCGAGCCCTGCACTGGGCTCTGTGCTGACAGCTCAGAGCCTGAAGCCTGCTTTGGGTTCTGTGTCTCCCTCTCCCTCTGCCTGTCTCTCTCGCCCTCTCTCAAAATAAATAAACGTTAAAAAATAAAGGGTTCTTACCTTTCTCAGAGCCAAATTAGCTAGCTACCCCACAACTGAAAGCTCCTAGAGTCAGTAATTTATTTCTTCTTTGCTGCCACGTAGAAATAGCCTGGTTTTACTCTGCCTTTGGAGAGCCTGGAAAAAAGGAAATGCATGATTTCCTCTGGGACTGAAAGGTGATGGGTCTCTCAGAGGACAAGTGCCTCATGATGGGCTGGCACATGGTAGTCACACTGTAAAGATTTGTTGGGTTGAACTAAACTGAACTAAATTCAATTGAACTGAGCTCAAAGAAGAGGGGTGGGGATTCCCCTTCCCGAACATCTTGGGTGAAACAGCAATCACTTCTCCAAGGCTGGTAGAATCCAGGCATCCACAAGTACAATGTGGCTACAGTGTTTATAGCTGAGGTGAGTTATGCCTGTTGAGTAAAGCAGTCATCTTTCTAATTTCATAAACAGCGATGGAACTCAGGAAAAAGAAAGAAAAGACAAAAGGACTCAGGACGATTTGTCACTGAAAATTCATTTTCCTGGTTTTGCTTCTGTTTTTGTTTTACTAATAACTTCTTTACATCTGGGAACAAATGTGTCAAAGCATTTATTAGAATGGATTCTTTGATTTTGTTCAAAACAACTTGAGGAAATATTTTTTAGATGTCTAGAAAAGACATCGCAGGTAACTTTGGAATTAGCATCAGAAAATCCTTTCTTTTATTACAATCTTCCAGTATTTGCTGGTTTGTCCTTCACTCTCTATGTACATGTTGCCTTTAACATGTCACTTTGCCAGGTGACAACTGCCCTAAAGAGGCCAGGTTCCCACAGCAATATGTCAGAAACGATAAGCTTTTTTTTTTTTTTTTCGTTGCACACAGCTAAACTAGGACTTTTAAACGTGAAGCTTTCCAGTCTATTACATGCTTACAAACCTTTGTTTTGCTGTCACTCGGGGGGGAAAAGTGTACAAATCAATTGGGCCAGGGTTGGTTTTTTTTTTTTCTTTGAATTAACTAGTGAAACCTTTTTCTTCTCTATTCCTTTTACTTACACGACTTGTAGTGTCTTAATTCCTACTAATGGTTCCAGCCAACTGTACCGCGTGGTTCTCCAAGTTGTAGGAGACACAATGCTTTGGGATCAAATCAATCATAGCTCTACAAACGAGAACAAACTACGGAACTCAAGCTAAAATAGCAAAGCAAATTGTCCCTACTTTTAATAATGCAGCTTTGCGCACGGAGCACATAATGGCCTTTAAATTAAGAAATTAGTTACATTTCCTTGAGAGCTCACATTCTTATTAGCATGATTGGCATGCTTTCTTGGCCTCCGTCTAATTATTCATAAAATGTCATCTTATACGAGAGGTCTCATTCTCCATTTAATTTTTCAGTTTTTTAAAAAAATATTATTATTATTACTAGCATTGTTATTATCGGCAGCATTATTAAATGGCATATGCCCAGTTTTTGTGTAAAAGGAAGAAAAAGAAATGAAAAGATCTTTTCTGTGAGATGGAAACTGGTAATTACGCTCCGCTAAGCACATCACGGACGCCCAGCTGGCACAATTAAAGAAATAGCTGATCAGTTCCAGTTATTGATTCTGCTAACATGTTTGTTCACGGTTGCTTCTTGTCTAATTAGTTTTTTTCTGCTTTCTTAGTCTAAAAGCATACCTTTCCAGACAGGGCTATTTTCAAACATTAGTGAGCAAGACTTCCTTCGGTGGCCTTCTAGGGTTTGTTTGTTTGTTTGTTTCTTTGACACGCACAGTTGGTGTATTCATTTGTTCATTCGGCAATGAAAACTAGACTTTTCTCTGAATTCCTTCTTGAATTTCAAACCTGGATTTTACATGCTTCTCCTTTTAAATGGATATCCCCGTCGCGTTGCTACAGCCACGTTTGAAGCTGTTGTCATCGCCCATGACGTGCGACTAGGGCCGCTGCGCAAACCGGGACAAACTGAAAACACCTCCAAGATGTCGCGGGTCCTATTTGGCGAGGCTTGGGGGAAACGATTATTCTGTCTTCTGCCAAAAGGAAATCTCTAACTCACTGTAATTTCCATTTCCTTAACGTAGACTCTACCGGAACAGCGAAAATGTTTTCGCTGTTAACAAACCGCAGGCAACCTGCGTCAATTTCCAGGAACAAAAGCTCACGGTCTGGGTCCCGGAAAACTGACCCACCGAACGCAGCGCTGCGGCAGGAGCGAGGGCTTGCGGTAGAGACGCGCTGCCTTTGTCAAAGTTGCGGAAGTAGAGCCTGAAAACACGACACCAGATGCTGGTGTGAAACGGAGGCAGAGCGTCCCTGGCCCAGCAGAGTCGTTTACCAATAAATCCCGCCCTGGCTCTGTGGTCCTGCTCTGTAGAAATGGCAGCTGTCACGAAGCCCAGGGACGCTGGTGTGCCGTCAACGTTTTAATCACTTCATGGGCACGAAAAAAAAAAAAATGTTGCTCTTTTTTTAAGACTATTTTTTTTTTTTTCCCCAATGCAAAATTTAGGAGCAAAGGCGTTTGTTTACCTAAGCATTAAAAATGAGACAGAAAAAAAGTTGAGTCTTTCGGTAAGAATTCCTACTCTCTGGGTAAAATAGGATGAGACCCATCCATTTTCATCTGGTGTTTTTACTGGTAATTGCTGATTTAGTTGGTCCTGTTGCTATAAACCTTTCAAACCATGGAGGATGAGCCAATTTTCCTTCTTCAACAAAAGAGCATCTTGCAGATTATAATATTCCATTAACTTTACAGTTTTTTAGCACCACATCGAGGCCTTGGGACACTTTGATTCAAACGATAGAAAATTAATTTTCACTTTTTTATTACATTTGCCATGGAACCCTACTGATGACATCGCTGCTGTGGCATAAAAATGACACAAGAAATTATGAATTTTATTTCCTTCAGGGAAAAGAAAGCGGACAATTAAAAGCTTTACCGTTCCCTGTATCCATCCTCAAAGTTCACAGAAGACTGACATTTGGGGGTGGGGGGAAAGAAAAGGAAAATGCAAGACAAGACAAAAGAAAGAAAGAAAATACGAAAAATGTTAAGCTTTTACAAGTTCTGTTCAAATCATTAGATTTGGGTGTAACACATGATATCGAGTAAGAATAAGAATGAATTATAGCAACTCAAATAGAAAAAAAATCCTACAACAGAGGCAGACTTTAAACATGGTAATGAAACCCAACTATGGCTCTTGGGGCAAACCCAGCCCACTACCTGCTTTCCTAAATAAAGTTTTATTGAAACGCAGTCACATTCAACCTCCATTTACGTACTGTCTAGGTTGCTTTTGCATTAAAATAGCAGTCCTGGGGCACCTGGGTGGCTCAGTCGGTTAAGCAGCCAACTTCGGCTCAGGTCATGATCTCGCGGTCCGTGAGTTTGAGGCCCATGTCAGGCTCTGTGCTGACAGCTCAGAGCCTGGAGCCTGCTTTGGATTCTGTGTCTCCCTCTCTCTGACCCTCCCCTGTTCATGCTCTGTCTCTGTCTCAAAAATAAATAAACGTTAAAAAAAAAAAAATTAAAAAAAAAAAATAGCAGTCCTTAGTAGCCAGGACAGAGAATATGGCCCTCAAAGCCTAAAATAGTTAGTATCTGCTTTGTACAGAAAATGTTTGCCAACCTTGGGCATTTTATCCTTTAAAAAGATAACAGAAATAATGTAGGAACTCCCTTGTTTGTTAGTTCTTTTTTTCTGGCACAAAAATAATCAGTTTAGTTGTTGTTGTAATGATTTATAATTCCAGGTCCTTTCTGAAAGGGAATCCCAAAGGAGATCCAGTGAGAATCAAAGCCTAAAGGAAAACTGGAACTTTGGAGCACTCTTAAAGAAATAAATGTGCTGCTACAGCTCATTTACTCAGATATTTAGAAAGCACTGAGCCAAATAGGAGATCCTGTCTGCACACTTTTTATTCAGTGTATTACAAATCGGTAATTTGTGGAGCCTGCTTGGGATTCTCTCTTTCCCTCTCTCTCTCTCTCTCTCTGACCCTCCCTCGCTTGCTCACTCTCTCAAAATAAATAAATAAACTTAAAAAAAATTAAACAAGGAGCGCCTGGGTGGCTCAGTCGGTTAAGCGTCCGACTTCGGCTCAGGTCACGATCTCACTGTCCGTGGGTTCGAGCCCCGCGTCAGGCTCTGTGCTGACTGCTCAGAGCCTGGAGCCTGTTTCAGATTCTGTGTCTCCCTCTCTCTCTGACCCTCCCCCGTTCATGCTCTGTCTCTCTCTTTCTCAAAAATAAGTAAACGTTAAAAAAAAAAAATTAAACAAAACAAAACCCGAAAAAAGAAATTGGTAATGCTTTAGCTTCCGTAATGTTGCTCAAAGTCGCTCGTTTCCCTACTAATTTCTTCCATAGCTTCTGTCACTATCTGGCTTACCCCCTTCACATCTGTTTAACTCCATCGCCTCCGCTGAGCCACAGAGTTCATGTCCCACTATTCTGTCCCTCAGGATCAGTTTACCTTTTTCGTCACCAGCCCCTATAAATCTCTGCCTCCCCGTTTCCCACCCTCATTTCTACCTCAAGCATTTAGTCATTGGAGACTCTCTTCTTCCCATTCAAAACTCTTGCAAAAAGGGAGGGTCCACACTGAGGTCACTAGGGTATGGGAACCGATCAGATGAAGACCACTCTCCCTCTGTGCAAAATCACTTGATTTTTATTATAGGAGATACATCAACGGCACCTATCAATACTTCAAGCTTCTGAGAGTGGGAAACCCACCCTGGGGGATATCGTTTCTAGAGGGCAGCCTGTGACGGTTGGGGTGAGGCGTGGCCTCTGAACATGAGGCTTGGATCATCGTCTTTACGCTGCTGAAGGTATGTGACCAAGCTTCTGCCCACATCTAAGACTTTCGGCCAACCATGTGCTTTCTCCACTACGCTTGCTCTGAACCCACCATGTCCCTTCATTAGGTGGCATCAGGGACCAAATTCTCCAATAAATTGCGAATTCCCTGAGGGCAACGGCTGTTTCACACTCACCACTGTATCTCCAGCACGTGGCACAACATTGGGTCTGAAACCCAGGCTCACTGAATATTTGAATACGTGAGCATATTCTGCTGCACGAAATGCCCCCATAACTGTCCTCTTGACTCAGAGTAAAAGCCAAAGTCCTCACCAGGGTCCCCAGGTCCCAACATGGTCTGGTTCTCATTTTCTTTCATTTTCTTTCTGACTCACCCTTTGCTCTGTCCTCTAGTGACTCAGTTTTTCTTGCTGCCACCTCAGGGCCTTTGTACGTCTTGTTTCTTCTGTCCAGTTATACCCATGGCTTACCACCTTCATTTCTTTCGAGTTTCCCCTCAAATGGCATTCTTTCCCGTAACCCTCCGTCCTCTTAAGCCTGCTCTATTTTTTTTCCCCACACACTTGTCACCTTCTAAGATGATACATAATATGCCTTCTTATTTTTCTTGCTTTGTACCTCTCTCCATTAAAACATGAACTCCACAAAAGCAGGGGATTTATCGGTGTTCCTTGTGATTGTCTTCCCAGGACGTAGGACAGAGCCTAGGACACAGCGGGCACTCGGTGAGTCTTTTTTGAATGAATTTTTTTCAAGCATGTGAGCAAGCAGCACTCCTCCCTCCATCTTCCCACCTTGACTCTGCGTTGTAAATACGCACAATGGCTAACTTATAAAAATGTGCTTCTTTCCTTGCTCCCCACCGCCCCCCTCCCACACACTGTGTTTTCTATTCCGTGAGCTTCATTTCACCTTCGGCTGAAATCTTCTCAAATTAAAACAAACAAACAACACAACACCTTGTTCCACAACAACAACAACAAACACCTTATTCCTCCCATCCCCAACTCCATATGCATTAAGACCCTTGTTACAATGGACTCCTTCAAACCACAAAGCGCAGTATCACTGCCCTGCTGCTTGAAAAACCACAGGATCTACACCCCAAGTGGTCATCTTGGCCCATCCCACCGGGTCCCAGATGGCCCAGATTTTCCAGACAGCAAATCTAATATACGTGGAGTCAACAGGCCACGGTGTCCTATGCCTACAGAGGAGAGAACCTCTACAGAGTGATCATCATTATGTAGCCATATGACAGTCCTTTCCCCTGACATATGGGCTGGGAATTGGGATGGCTGTCACCCCACGTAGATCCTAAATCGCTGAAGGGCAAAAGAGCATTTCTTCGGACCAGGTAAAACCTCATCGCTGCTGGCGTGGTGCTTTTGTCTCGGTAAGCATTCAGCAGAGATGCTGATAGACAACAGAAATGAGAAAACAGAAGAGAAAGCGGGCCATGGATTAGCTATTTGTTTAGAATTATGACGCCGCCATATGCAGGTAATGGCACTAGTGGGAATGGGGCGCTGCGCACAGGGGAAGCTGTTTTGACAACATATGTGATGTGTATACGGAGAGACGCAAATGCAAAGACTATGCATACGTACGGCAAATCCAGATACGTTTATATCTGGATGACTCCGTGCTCTTTCCATGTACTATCCAGTGTGCAAAACAGATATTCACGGAAAAATTAATTCTTTTATTTCTGCAATTTTCAATGTGTAAATATTTTTTTAAAACTTGTTTAATGTTATTTATTTTTGAGAGAAAGAGAGAGAGAGACAGAGCGCAAGCAGGGGAGGGGCAGAGAGTGAGGGAGACACAGAATCTGAAGCAGGCTCCGGGCTCTGAGCTGTCAGCACAGAGCCCGACGTGGGGCTCGGACCCACAAATGGCGAGATCGTGACCTGAGCCGAAGTCAGACGTTTAACGGACTGAGCCACCCAGGCGCCCCAATTTTTAAATATTTTTTAATGTTTATTTTATTTTTGAGAGACAGAGAGACAGAGCGCGAGCAGGGGAGGGGCAGAGAGAGAGAGAGCGGGAGAGAGACAGAATCGGAAGCAGGCTCCAGGCTCTGAGCTATCAGCACAGGGCCCGAAGTGGGCTTGAACTCATAAACTGTGAGATCATGACCTAAGCCAAAGTCGGAGGCTTAACCAACTGAGCCACCCAGGCAACCCTGCAATTTTTGATTTTCAAGCAAAATTACAGTGTGTGCTTTTCCATAACAAAATATAAGATGTGGCATTCCCTGAATAAGTTTGAGTCTCATAGTCGATAGGTAATTTTAAATTGAATTAAGCTAATTCAGCTCTTATTTATGATATCAACTTATTTATTTTTCAGTTGGGGAAAAAAATATGACCACCTTACCAGGGTGGCTGATGATTAAAAAAAAAAAAACAAACCACAAAAGTATAAATGATTAAAAGGTGATGTGAGCTTCCTCTGGGGAGTGTGAGAACTGAAATCTGCATTAGGGTCTGGGGTGACTGCGCCCGCTGCCCTCCCGCAGAATCTGTCCCTTTGTCGCGCTTCTGTATCTGCTTTTGTCTCCTTCTACTGCAACCTTACTGTTGTCCTTCCTTCCCTGCCCTTATATCCCCTCCACTGCTCCAAATACCCTTCTCATCAGCTTGTCCGTGATGGCAGGACAGGTGAGGCACAATGATGAAGGCAAAGGAGGAGGACGGTTGGCCCTAATTCCACCGTCACAGCCGTGAACCAGTGTCCCCATCCCCGCCTTCCCTGCTGTCCACCACCACAGTGCCTTCTCATCTCAGTCCTGGTTCCCTCCTTTTCCCCCGTGTCTGCTCCCGGTGTCTCAGGATGCCTCTCATACTACACGTCTCATTCCAGAGTTCCTACCATGGTTCTGTATTCAGAGAGTAAGGAGCTTTTAACGCAAGCCATGGATCTCCTTTGGCCATAGGAGCCCCACCC
The DNA here is from genome assembly GCF_024362965.1 of Panthera pardus. Classification (NCBI taxonomy): domain Eukaryota; kingdom Metazoa; phylum Chordata; class Mammalia; order Carnivora; family Felidae; genus Panthera; species Panthera pardus. The sequence continues at coordinate 16,349,211 of NW_026526655.1, forward strand.
CCAACCTCAGTAGCTTCAGACCTACAACCAACACATGCAAGCTGAATGGCGTGAGAAGAAACCTCTGCTCTCACTTCCAGGCCTGAGGTAAAGAATAAGAGCGTTCCCCATATTCACCTTGGCCCTAGTAATGCACTTCCCCCCAGGGACGTTGTCATGCCCGGTGACTGGAGCGTTCAGTACCATAGAGCAGAAGAGCCTCAGTAAGTACGTGAGAATGGGGGTAGGTGGATCGTGGCCACAAACACCCAGCCACCAAGTTCAGAAGGGAAGAGAGAAACTTCGCAACCGTTGGAAGCTTTTTCTTTAGCTTTACTGAAATATAATTGACATATAGTATTGTGTTCGTTTAAGGTGTATGTGTGATAATTTGACACACGTATCTATCGTGAGATTAGTACCACCGTAGGGTTAGATGTCTCCTCCATAACTCTCACTCACATAACTACTGTGTGTGTGTGTGTGTGTGTGTGTGTGTGTGTGTTGCGATAAAAAGCATTTAAGGGGCGCTTGGGTGGCGCAGTGGGTCAAGTGCCTGACTCTTGAGCTTGGCTACGGGTCATGATCTCAGGGTTTGTGAGTTCGAGCCCCGCATTGGGTTCTGCACTGACGGTGCAGAGCCTGCTTGGGATTCCATCTCCCTTTCTCTCTGCCCCTCCCCTGCTTGTGTTTTCTCTCCAAACAAATAACTAAACATTAAATTTTTTTTTTAAACTTTAAGGTTTACTCTCAGCAATTTTCAAGTACATAGTACAGTATTGTTAACTATAATCACGACGCTGTGCGTTAGATCCCCAGAACTTACTCGTGTTGTAACTGGAAGTTTAAGCCCTTTGACCAACATCTATTGACCAACACCTATTTGACCAACACCTATTTCCCCATTTCCCCCACCATGCAGGCATGGCGGCTACCATTCTACTCTGTTTCCGTGTTTGGATTTTTAGATTCCACATATAAGTGAGATCATATAGTATTTGTCTCTCTCTGTGGTCACATCTCTCTGTGGAAATGGTAGGATTTCCTCCTTTTTTACGGCTGAATAATATTCTTGATGGAGGTGTTATCACTGTTGGCTTCCTTCTTGGAACTGTTCTTGCTGTATCCTCTACGTTTTGATGGATGGTGTTTTCAATTTTGTGTGTTTCCAGATATGTTTTGGTTTCCCTTCTGATTTCTTCTTTGACTCATTCGTTGTGCAAGAGTGTATTGTTTACGTCACACCTGTTGCGAATTTTCCAGTTTCCCTGCTGTTATTGATTTTTACTTTCATACCAATGTAGTCAGGAAAGATACTTGACATGACTTCAATCTTCTTAAATTTGCGAACACTTGTTTTGCTAACACTCTGTTCTAGAGAGTTATGCACTTGAGAAGAATATGCACTTGAGAAGAATATGTATTCTTCTGCGGTTGGATGCACATATCTTTTTGTGCACTTTCACTTTGAGCCTGTGTGTGTGTCCTAGAAGTTGAAATGATGGGAGAATTTAATCCATACGTTTAGAATAATTATTGATAGGTATGGGCTTATCAGTGTGATTTTTTAAATTAATTTATTTTTGAAAGAAAAAGAGAGAGAGAGAGAGAGAGAGAAAGGACAGAGGAGAAAGAGAGGGAAAGGGGCAGAGAAAGGGAGAGAGAGAATCCAAAGCAGACTATGCACTGTCAGTCCAAAGCCCAACACACCAACCATGAGATTGTAACCTGAACTGAAATCAAGAGTTGGACACTCGACCGACTGAGCCACCCAGGCACCCTTTACCAATGTGATCTTATTAATTATTTTCTGACCCGTGTTCCTTCCTTCCTATATTGATGTCTTTCTTTGAGAATTGATATCTTCCATGGTGGTATGTTTTGATTCTCTTCTTTTTATCTTTTGTGCATCCACTATATATTTTTTTGCTTTGTGGTTACTATGAGGCTTGCATAAAACATCGTAACAGATATAGCTCTCTATTTTATGTTCATAACAACTTTGATCACATACGAAAGCAAAACAAAACAAAACAAAACGAAAACCACTACCCATTTACTCCATTCTTTTATGTAGTTTATGTCAGAATTTCCTTCTTTTTGTATCACATACTCATTGAAAATTATTGTTGCTATCGTTATTTTTAATACTCTTATTCTTTAATCTTTATGCTTGAGTTAAGCAGTTAGCACATCCAACATATTACAGTATTAAAGTATCCTGAATTTGATTATATACTTCCCCTTACTGCTATAACGTTTCTGCTGAGAAATCTGCTGATAGCTTTCTGGGAGTTTCTTTGTAAGTTGCAAGCTTCTTTTTCTCTTGCTTCTTTAAAGATTGCCTCTTTGTCTTTGATTGTTGACAGTTTTGTTGTACGTATCTTGGAGAAGATCTCTTTAAGTTGAGTTTTTGGTGAGCTTATGAGCCTTGTGAACTTGGACGTTGAAATCTCTCCCCAAATTTGGGAAATTCATAGCCATTTTATCTTTAAATAAGCTTTCTTCCCCTTTCTCTCTTTCTTTGTCTTCTGGAAATCCAATAATTTGCAGATTGTTTCTTTAGAAGGTTTCCTATAGACCACAGATGCTTTCTTCACTCCTTTTTCATCCTTTTCTCTTTGTTCTCTTCTTGGGTAATTTTAAAGGTCCTGTCCTCTAATTCACAGATTCTTTCTTCTGTTTGAACCACGTGGCTATTGATGCTGTCTACTGCATTTTTCTGTATTTTATTCATTGTAATCTTCAGCTCCAGAATTTCCGTTTGGTCCTTTTTCACAATTTCTTTTTGTTAAACTTCTCCTTTGGTTCATGTATTCTTTTCCTGATTTCATTTCATAGTCTTGCTCTGTTTTCTTGTAGATCATTGAGCTATTTTGAATCCTTGATGGGGTAAATCACAGATCTCCAAGTCGTTAGAGTCGGTTCCTAGAAAACTTATCGTGTCCCTCTGTATTGTTAGGTTTCCTTGACTTTTTATGGGCTTTGAAGTCTTGCCTTGCTATCTTCACTTTTGAAGTGGCACTCACCTCCTCCAGTCTTTGCTGACTGACTTCAGGAGAGACATACCTCCCATCAGCACTGCTAGGGATCTTGCCTGAGACTCTCAGACCTTCTACGGATATACCTGCTCCACACTTCTTGCTCTCTTACGGCAGAATTCTTACATTTGTATGCCCTCTCTAGATCCTGCAAGGCCAAACCATATGTCCATAGCCTCTGTTTTGGTTTTCCAAGGAGATTCTCTCCCAGGCCCACAGATTCAGACTGGCTTTCTGTACATGCTTATTAGCCGCCTGCAAAATCTCACTCCTGCCGCCCTCTGGAGCATGCACAGGCAATCCACCACAGAGTGAAGGCAGGTGTGTGGATGAGGCACATGGAATGCTGTGGGTGCCAGTGGGCCAGGTGGGGGTATCTGCGGGCAAGACATCACCAGTGGCTCATAGACAGGCCTCCTGATTGAGTTCTGATGTGCTCAGAATGATCCTTGTCCCCTACATATGTTTTGTTCTGAGTCCCAGGTGCTGTTCCTCCAGTCTGTCATGTTGCCTAGCCATGCAGCTCATGACTCAGTGCTCTGGATGTGGCAAGGGGGAAATGGGCCCCTTTGGCAGGGTCCCACAAGGCTAGGGAAGCCAGGAACTCACTCACATGCCATCATTTTCCCCCACAGAAGAAATCAAGGCTCTCTTGTCATCAAGCTATACTTCTCTGGGGGAGGAGGGATGCAGGAAAGTTAAACATTTCCTCTCACCCTCTCCAAGGCATCCAATCTTATTATTTTTCTTTTCTACAATGGTATGCTAGAACTTTTGTGCTGGGCTCTGGGACTTCCACAAAACCTCTCTCCTCTGTGAGTGATTATCTCCAGGGAGTGTCAGACCATGGTTGGGAGGGGCGGGAGCCAGTCTTTGGGGCACTTTGGGTCCACAACCAAGACTGAAGTCTATATGCCTATTACCTGATGCATAGGTGGGTGAGAATTCTCCCAGGTCCCTTGATGTATGGCTGCTGACAGAACTAAAGTAACATGGGGCTGTAGTCAAGTCCTTGGAGGTACAGAACTGTTTGCTGGTCTAGTGCTGGGACCATGGTTGACAAGTCAGCTACGTAAGTGCAGATCTGTCTTCTAAAAACAGCTCTCCTCATTTGTCGACTACACCGGGTTTCCCAGTCTCCTATCTGGATCCCTCAGCTCCCGCAAAAACACTTTGGCCCATGGATCAATGCCAAATTGTTGCTGTTGAGGGCAAGACATGAATGAGGGATATCTTATTTGGCCCATGCCACTCTCTGGAAACCTTAAAAGTTGTCAAAAATGTACAGCCCAGTTGAAAACTGTCAGCCTGAATTCCATGATAAAACTTCCTTTACCTTTGCTTAAGCTTCATCTGTGTAGATTTTTACACTCCAACAGTTAACTAATCTACCTTCCATACCAGTTTGGCCTAAACTACATCCTCCAAATTCTAATGTCGAAATCTTAATCCCAAGTACCTTAGAATGTGACTATATTTAGAGATAAGATCTCTAAAGGTGTCATTAAGTTAAAATGAGGTCACTAAGGTGGGCTCTAATCAGACATGACTTGTATCCTCATAGCAAGAAGAGAAGGACACAGATACACATAGAGGGGAGACGACATAAAGACACACAGAGAAGATGGCCAGCTACAAGCCAAGGAGGGAAGCCTCTAGATAAAAAACAAAACAAAACAAAACAAAACCAACTCTGCTGTGCTGATCCCTTGATCTCTGGAATTGGGAGAAAACAAATTCTTGTGGTTTAAGCCACTTAGTCCACGGTAGTTATTACAGGAGCCCTTTTAAACGAATACAACACCCTCCTATACACTGTCAGTGGTTTGCAAATGACATGGCCCTAAGTGACAATTTAAATACGTCTAACTTTGTTTCCATGTGAATATTTTGTGCAAACTCTTAATCCATTAGGGAAACACTTTTGAAATGCTTTCTCTGTTGAGGACTGCTACCTAGAAGGGATATCAAGTGCTTTTCAGATCCCATTTTTGTAATTTTAAAGACATACACTAGAGGTACCTACCTGAGAAATCTTTCTAATTTCTAAATTCAGGGATTAGAGATCTGTCAATTCTGGCAGTGGCAGAGACTGCTATCGTTCTTTCTCCCCTTCTTCCACTATAATAGAGGCTTTAGAGAGGCAAAGCCAGCACCAAAGTAAGAGTGTATATCCCAGTAAGGAAGGTTTGGCCATAAAGCTAAGATCTGGCTAATGAGATGTGACTTCAAGTATATATCCTGTGAGACATATCAAGAGAGTAGAAAAAAAACATGCCCTTCTTTTCCTTCCTTTTACCCTTGAGTCCAAGTGGAGAAATGGTGATGAGTGGAAATGATGACTACCCTGGGGACAAAAGCAATGCCTGCAGGATCGCAGATATTGAGATGGAAGAAGTTTGGTCCCCAACACAGCTGAGCTGCTCAACATCCCGAGCTGTTCAGACTGCTACGTGAGAAAGATATAATTTCTACCACCTTTAAGCCACTGCATTTTGGAATTCTTATTATAGTAAACTAGATTGTATCTTGACTAATACTCGAGAACTGTGAAAGAAGAAAGCAGGTAAAGATCTGGAAAAAAGTGCAAGTTCCTCACGTATGTGATTTATCCCTGCATTAATAGTTAAAATCCATACTTTTCTACAAATCAATAAGGAAAAGACAGATGACCAGGTAGGAAAAAGGAGCAAGTTACTTGAAAAGGCGCTTCCCAAAGAAGCTATCCATATGGACCACAAACACGTGCAAGGGTGTTCCGTCTCATTAGTTATGAAAAACAATACTACCTCGCGACCTCTGGAATGGCTAAAATCAAAACCATTGGTGACACCAGGTGTTGGTGAAGATGTGAAGAAACTGGAACTTCCTATGTTGTTTGCTGATGGGAGGGTAAATGGAACAGTCACTCTGAAAACCATTTGGCGGGTGTTTACCGCCAAGAGTTGATCGCGTCCCACCACTTATAACACCTAAAGAAATGTGTACGTGTATTTCCCAAAAGATATCTAGTAGAATGTTCATAACAGCATTGTTCATCCCGGCCCCAAATTGGAAACCTGCGAATGTCTCCCAGTAATAGAGTAGATGAATAAATCGTGGAATATGCATACAATGGAATAGCATACGGAAATCATACCAGACAAACCACTGCTACACAAAGCAATATGGATAAATATTGCAAATGTGATGTTGAGTCACAGGAGCCCGTACACACAAGTAGAGAAACTCTCTGACCTAGGGCTTCCGGCCAATGAGAATCCTGGGTTCTAGTAAATCCTGGCCCGTTCTTCTCTGTTTGCTTCCTGATTCCTTCGTGACATCAACACACAAACACAACTTGAATGAGGATATTCAGGACTTAAACAAAGACACATTCTTCTTCCTAATCTAGGCTAGCCAATTAAAATAGAAGGAAAGGCTAACTGATACATGATCATAAAAGGGTAAAACTTCAGAAGTAGGAATTTATAAGACGGGAACGCATGAGTTTTAGATTACAAAGCAAAGGGCATAAATTTCCAGTATCTGAGTGCATTACTTGAAGCTGAGATTCATCAAGGAAGGGTTGTAATTGACTGACAAGAGATGAGATGGGCAGAGAAAACCGTTGGTAGTAGGAATAGAGAAGAAAGCCCTTATTAAAAAGTCATCTGAGGGGCACCTGGGTGGATCAGTCAGTTGAGCATCCGACTTCAGCTCAGGTCATGATCACATGGTTTGTGAGTTTGAGCCCTGCATCTGGCTCGTTGTTGTCAGCACAGAGCCCACTTTGGATCTTCTCTCCCCCGCCCCCCCAATCTCTCTGCCTCTTCCCTGCTTGTTCTCTCTCTCTCTCTCTCTCTCTCAAAAATAAATCTTTTTTTAAAAAAAGAAGTAATCTGAATATGGAGTACCTGGGTGGCTCAGTCAGCTAAGCGTCCAGCTTCAACTGAGGTCATAATTTCATGGTTCCTGAGTTCAAGCCCCACATCAGGCTCTCTGCCATCAGCACAGAGCATGCTTGGGATCCTCTGTTGCCCTCTCTTACTGTCTCTCCCCTGCTGGCACATGCTTTCTCTCTCTCTCTCTCTCTCTCTCTGTCTCAAAAATAAATAAACATTAAAAAAGAAAAGAGATGTAATCTGAATATATGGCAGAAAGAGGTTGTGTTTAGAAAACTAAGCTTTGGAGCCAGACAGCTCTAGGTTCAAATCAGAGCAATTTCCTATGCGTGTAACTTTGGGCAAATTAGCTCTCTAAGCCCCCATTTGCAAAATGGGAGAATGTTTGTTTCCACCTTCCAGTGATTTGGGGAGGATTAATGACTCCACAGAGCACCTGGCATGTACATAATGCTCTGTTAACTTAAGGTCTAATTATTTCTATAATTACTGAAATTTTACTATTATTATTAACACATGCACAGTTTAGGAGGGATATCGTCATTAAACTATATGATTCTTCATAATTCTGGCTTACATGGTTTATAAAGTGCTCCTATGCTCAATATCACTGAACCTTGGGAAGACTTCATATTTAGAAGATTTACTAACCGAGAGTCGTTGTCCTTAAAACATTTTCACAGGCCATATTCTGATTGTCCTTGTCTACACATACGTTGTGAGTGCCCTTTACAGGTCCCTAGTCTTAATATGCAAATATAAAACTGAAAAATGCCATTTAGCCTTTGTTTATCATATCATATGGTTGTTTGAGGCTCCTTATGTCTCTGTGACTCTATGCCACACACACTAATTGAAAAGAAAAGCAAGGCTAGTTATCCGCATCATTCAAAGAGCAAACATTTGCTGGAAATAATTAAAAGAAAAACTTTCTTGAATTACGTTTTCTATGATACAGCTCACCAAGGAGCTGTTCAACTTAGCAATTTCTTCTATTCGTGCCCCTTTTCTATGCCTTCTAACTCTGCCTTTACTTGCTTTCATAAAATGATATTTAGCGTTTGCATAAATGGGCCTCTAAAATATGGAAATCTTGTTTATAGACATGGCCTTGTAGAGAAACACCTGAGATAATGCTCCCAGTCAACTGTTATTAGGAACAAAGAACTCTCTGGCTTGCTACAAATTGGAATTCCTAATCTTACCCCCAAAGAAAGGTGTACGTTCTTTATGGCAGTCTGAATTTATAGACTGTTTTGGATTCTCACATTTGTATAGTCATTTGCATAGAACAGAAAACATATTACATAACAAGTCAGTCAAGCTAAATTATAGGCAGTTCTTTTCAATCAGGCCACTGCAGTTCTGCGTTGCTCAGTTCAGCTCCCGTCTCCCACTGTTCAAATGTTGCCATGGTGACCAATTTTTGTCATGTATATTCCCAGATCCCGTGCGGCCTCCTTATTCATAGCACTTTGCCATCACTACAGCGACCGCTAGCTGCTGTCTTATTATCTAATCTCCCCTTAGTAATACATATCACCTTTAAACTACCTGGGTGAATTCTTGAAACCTGAGTATAAATGATATGTTACAGAAACCAGAAAATAAATTCACATTAGATAACGTTATAATGATAATAACAAATAAATAAGACTCCTTAAGCCAGCCATAAGCAGGGGCTTTGTGAATTCACTCCCTTACCATTGCCTCGCTATGTCACCGTCCATGTCACTGGAGGACCCATCTGATTCTTTCACGACAAATGGAATAACAAGATTGCAGAACTGTTGAGCTGAATTTGATCAACCGTGTTGCAATTCGTCTGACTGTTGAGCTTTTTGCTGTTATGACAGCTGAAAAACACAAATTATCAGCATATTGGAAGAAGAAGCCGAGAGGTGCAGAGAGAGTCTACTTTATCCACATGCCTAAAAAGACAAGGTCGTCTGGCTAAACCAAATGTCACCCCTTTTTCCTTTTTAAATATTGTAGGCTGACTGTCTTTCGAGTAAAAACACAACCTTAAAAAGAATCACAAGAAACCAGATCAAAGACATAAATAGAACAAAATATGCACAAGAGATCTCCTCCAAGATCAAAGATGTGAACGGAATTGCCATGAATAAGAAGTGTAGAGCTCACCAGAACAGAATGTCTTCAGCATACATAGAATTCTACCAAAAAGAGAAAGAAGAAGAAGAAGAAGGAGAAGAAGAAGAGGAGGAGGAGGGGAAGGGAGAAAAAAAGTCTCTGGGAAATCAGGCCCTCTGCAAAGCAAGTAAGATGTCTTTATTTTTCCCTTTGCAGTAAGCAAAATTTCTATGTCGTTTCACTGAAATGACCGAATACAGAGCAGTATAATCTGAAGGAAGGAAGCATAAGAGACCCTTTCCTTTCTGGGGGCTAAGCATCTTTCATGTTTTTTTTTTTCTTTTTTCTGTCAAAATCCACTCCCAAAACTTCAATCTTTAAATGTGTTTCACTGTAAATCAACCCGGTACAGAGAGTTTTCAAGGGTGTGAAATATTGAGGTAGTAACATTCGAGAGAGCAGCTTTGCTTGTGAAAATGAAGTAATTAATTTAATGCATATGGGAAAAAAGAAAAAAAAAGTAAAGGGAGTTCCCTTTATTAAATATTTATCACTGGAGCCCTGGTGGATGCCACTCAGAAAAGCAATCATTAGAGATGGGACATTGATTGAAGTGAATATTAAGTAGCACTCTACACTAAATAACGGTTGCTGATTTCTTGGAAGAAAAGTTCTTGGGCTTCTTAGCTACTTCTCTTTGAGTGTCTTACAGCATGTGCTTAATTTTAAGTAATTCAGTCTTTTAAAAACGTGTCTCTGTCCCTGACCTTATAGAACTTTCATCTCATTCAAGTCAATGAACCTAACTCTTTTCTACCCTCTGTAGGCACAGGGTGCAGGAGAAAGAGGGACAGGGAGCTTGAAACAGTGAGGGAGAGCGGCTAGTTATCAGAATGCAAACTCATGCCTGCAGAAGGAGGAAAAATAACAAATTAATAATCCATGATTCTATTTAGCCTACTAGGGGGAGGACAAATTTATGATTCAAGGTAAACTTTGATCAGATATGTTAGCGCTGAAGGTAAATTTTCTGAACTTGATTCTTTAAAGCAAAAAAAATTCAATAGGCAATATATTTCCTAATGATATTTAGTCTTAAATATGTACATTAACATATACATTCTTTTTTACCCTTAGAAGATAAATATAGTAATTGCAAATATATTTTTTAAGTAGGCTTTCCACTCAACATGGGGCTTGAACTCACGACCCTGAGATCAAGAGCCACATGCTTTACTGATGGAGCCAGCCCGGTGCCCCCCTTTTTAAAAAACTCATGCGATTTTGGAGCAATCTCTTTCTATGAGGCTCCTGTCCCCAACAAATGTGCCTGAATTCATGTTGAGACAATTTCTTATACTGTAGTATCATTGCAAAGAACAGGATTTTCATATTATTCTAGATCCTGAGTATCATCGGACTTCTATTCTGACTAAAGTCTTTACATGTTTTGTACTCCTGAAGAAGTAATTCTCTTCCTGCAGTATCTGGAATTTCTTTTTTTTTTATTTTTATTTTTTAATTTTTTTTTTAATGTTTATTTACTTTTGAGACAGAGAGAGACAGAGGATGAACGGGGGAGGGTCAGAGAGAGAGAGGGAGACACAGAATCTGAAACAGGCTCCAGGCTCTGAGCTGTCAGCACAGAGCCCGACGCGGGGCTCGAACTCACGAGCCGTGAGATCATGACCTGAGCCGAAGTCGGATGCTTAACCGACTGAGCCACCCAGGCGCCCCAAGGAATTTCTAAGAGAACTCCTTCCTCCCTCCATCTATGCACGTTAACGTGACTATGGGCAGGCTGCTTTGGAGGAATTTGATTGACTCCATGGGCAGGGACGTTAGACATGCCAGGATAAGGTTTTTAAAAAAAATGGACGTTGTCTCGCAGCCAAAAAGTACAATGTTATATTGACAGTTTGGGCCCCTTTTCTTCACAAGCAGCGAAGTGGTCTGGTAAAATGGAATAGCATCCCTTTGAGTGATGCTCACTTTAGAGTAGTGGTTCTTAACCAGAGGCAATCTTCCCTCCCTCGCCAGGGGATACCTGGCAATGCTTGGAAGCATTTTTGATTGTCACAATAGGGTGAGGTGCTCTGGTGGCATCACGGAGGTGGAGACCAGAGACAACGCTTAACGTCCCGCAATGCAGTTCCCATGACTTATCCTTGGATTTCATGGGAACATTTTTACCAAGAGATGAAGTTTATGCTTTCCTTAAGGGCAACCAAATCACAATTTTTCTCAGGTAACCATCATGTATTCATGATCCATTTACAGCAACGGCGCTTATGATGCTTCCAATTCATGTATTGAAATTTTAAACTTTTATTAATATTCAGCTTGAGGTTTGAATTCATAATTTAGCACCCTGGCTTAAGCCTATACGTTTTGTTGGAATGAAGTGATTCTCCACCCTGTTGTTTCTCTTTCGCATCCCTCTCGCGATTAGGGTCTGACGCCCAGAAATGGCTTGGCAGCTTTACAGACAACACTTCCACACTTTTCCATGCGTGGGAACTTTTGGGACATGATACGTGATTGCCTTGGAAATTATTTGATGTTGACGAATTAGGTCCTTTCCAAAAAAGAGAAGTGATTTTCAGCCACCTTGAGACGCCATTTTCTCCTGTTACACAAAGCTAGACTTCTGGCGATCTTCTCAGAAAGCTCAAATAGTTTTCTTGAATGAGGGACTCGCTATGGTGGGGATTCCCGAAAAAAATAATACGCTCTTTTCTAGTCTTTTTGACTCATAGAGTCCTGCTGGTTCAAGTCAGAATTCTAGATGATTTGAAGTTGATAAAGGAGGCTTAGAGCTTATCTGTGCAGCCATTCCGTTAGAATGCAGCACCTTCTTGTAGATGTTTCATACTTCGGTGGAGGAAATGGCCCTGGACGCCATTATGGTGCCAGAAACCAGCACTGATCCACACATTGTGGCCGGATCCGCAGCACAGTAGGTCACCAAGTCGTTTGGTGACGTGCAACGTATTCGTCACTGGTCATTGATTTCTAAGAATTCTAATGAAAAAGGATCAAGCAAGTTGGTTATTTGAAAACTTCCTTTTACCAATTGTGAGGCTGCCCTTGAGCTTTAGGCTACCTTCCTTTAGCAATGTTCTATGATCTCCGGTTTTCATACAATTAGTCGAAGATATGTGTTGAGTATCCACCGCCACATATATATGTAAAGTCTATATTTTTGCTAGGCTTATCTCTGGTTGTCGAAGTATTCTCTTGAAAAGCAAAACGACAAAAAAACTACACAACTTTTTACTTTTCTCAAAGTCAGTGCTTTCCAAAATGTCCTCAGCATAAAAATGATGTGAATTGCTTATTAAAAGAAAAGACACTTCGTTCCACCCAGACCTCTCTGGGAAGACCCTAAAAATCTATATTTCTGAATAGCACCCAGGGAGCCATATGATTTGGTAATTTGGGAGACAGTGCCATAGGAGAACGCACATATTTGGAAACCACAAAAGACACCATATTAAATTATAAATGGATTGAGTAGCTGCCCTTCAAAAGGTTGTGTGATGCATATGCAATACTTCGGCAAGTGTCTGTATCATTTCACAAGGTGAGCCTTCCAAAGCCATTAGCCCTTTCAGCCGCTTGTATTTAGTATATCCTTTCATCTTTTTACTTCGGTGTTTGACCACATTCCTGTCTCTTTTTCACTAACTCTCCTATTTTGGTTCCTTTCTTCCCTCTCCTTTTAACTGAGTGTGCCTCCTGATACTGACTTTCCCAAGAGTCCTTTAATTCTTTATCGGTGCACACAGGAGCCCTTCCTGGGAATTCTAGCATTCCGTTGATAACTATCAAGGTACGCTCCTTGATCCTACTCTCTAGACCCAATTAACCTGGAACCTGGAGCCTGAGACTGATTATTTAAAATTTATCTACAATTTCCAGGCATCCGTGTGGCTTTCACCCTCCAGAACTAATGTCACTTCAATCCGCAAATATTTAAATGCCAGTTTGGAGTGTTCCATTTGAGTGGTCTAAACCACCCACACGTTGCACCTGCCGTGGGGGATATGTTGAACCTGAGAGCACCCAGATGACATATTGACTTCTTTCTACGATTCAGAAGGAATCCCTGTGCTCATTCGCTGGCTTATCCATAACTACAGCTTGTATTCTCTTTTATAGAATGCTTGGAACAATTGTAAGAAAAGAACAGGAAAGACTGTGTGCATAACCAATCTGTTCCTTTCTACATTACTCATCCTCGCAGACTCTCTTAAGTAAAAAAAAATATTTGCTGCATCAATGAGACATGCAGTCTATGTCATTGAGCTAAAGAAAGAAAGAAGCAGCTATTACTCTGGACTCTATCAACTCATGTACGTTTCACTTCTGCATCTAATATGAATACTGTTGGGCTGAATTTTGCACTGAGAGATCACTCCACCTTTTGTCGGGAGTTCATGCGTGTATACAGATGGCTTTACGCACAAAGAGAATATGTTTGTCTCTCAAACGAAGACGCGAATTCTGAAGTGTGTATTTTGTCTACCGAGTCTCTCCGTCTAGACCTTAATGAGTTCTATCCGCGGCACCTCTGGAAATTCCGAAATGGCCACAGTCGCTACCAGTCCTCTGGTGTTAACAGAGGTCAAAGTGCCCAAAGACATCATTTCAAGTCTTAATTGAATGCTAGCAACTGAACCATGAGCAGGATCCCCGAAGAATGGTCAAGTCCTCTGTGGGCTTCACACAATGGGAATGTGTGGGTAGATGCCATCTGTAGCTCCGGGGTGGGGAAACAAAAGGGCATTTGAGGAAGAGGGGATTGCTTACAGATATGATATAATGGGAAAGATCTGAAAGTCATCCATCATGCCCGTGACACACATCACACCCAACAACAGCCAAAAGCCACGAGATGTCACACACCGCCTGCAGCGTGTCAGGCCTTCTGGCATCAGCACTTTTGTGCACCCTGCCACCTGCCCTCTCTGGCTGCGCTGCGTGGGGAGGCCCAAGAATGCCTCTGCCCGCCCCCCACCCCAACGTTTGCTAACGCGGCTTTAGCCTCACAGGCACCCCCCCCCCCCAGGCTCTCGGGACACATTCATCCCGTGACAGGGAGTGACAATCAGAGCCGAACAGGGATGCCAACGCTACCAGATGTTGCCGAAGCTCCTAAATTGGGTTAGCCCAACCACGCTGCTCTGAGACGGTCAGAACAACGTGGCCCAGGCGGGGACACAGGGCCGCTCGGAAGCTCCCATGCGGACAGCGGCTCAGAGGCACGGAGATTAGGCCGAAGCTTCCCTCCGCTTCTTTCCGTTTTCCGTACAGGGCTTGCTTGAAAGTAATCATCTCGGAATATCAAATGCAGATTGGGTTAAGATGAGCAAGAAAAATATATAAGCTATGTTTTCGCATCACTGTGTGACAGCAACCTGTCACATCCAAGGGTTGTTCTTTAATTTTAAAGGAACACATGGCGTGCACACACACACACACACACACGCACACAAAACATCAGAACGAGTTGTAATTAAATTTGTATTATGTTCTCTGGCTTTCACTTCTGTGGACTCTTTTTATCTCATCTTCCCAATGAAATGGCAGGGTCTCCAAGTGCAGGGGCCGTGGGTAATGGTGCCCTTTGGCCCTCACGGGGCCTAAGTCAATATTAAACACACACTAGTTGCTCGATGACTAATCAGTCGGTTTCAAACGGGTTTGTTGTGGCTTTTGTTTGTAATATTTCCAAAGGCTAAAGAAGAACACTGAAGACAGCACGCAGCGTGAAAAAAAAAAAAAAAAACCAAGGTGGGAAATTATTAGCTGGGACCAGGTTAAAGAAATATAAAGCCAAGCAGTTAAATTTTATCACTTGAATGGAGGATATTAGTAGCCTGAAATTCCTAGGCTTGTTCACAATGATTTTACAGGCTAATATCCTAAATATTGTGCCAACATTTCACGTTCTAGGCTTGTTTATGCCCCAGTATAAATAGCCCACTTGCGGTGCATTTAGGTGTCTCTGTTACTAATTCATAGTGACCCATAAAAACTACAATAAAGGACAGTTCTCCAGAGCAATAACTTGTTGGGGTGCAAAATAATTGGGACACTGGGACTCTTGCTGACTGAATGAGTTGTAGTGTTTGGAAACAACCCTAGGAAAATAGCAACCATACCCTGAAGCCAGCCCTTCAACTTTATCTGGGAAAATCCATATAATTTGGGCATCACGTACTGTTTTCACCCCATTCCAATATCCTTTGAATATGTCCAGATCTTTCTAGATCTTATCTAATCGTGTTTCTTCTAACATCTTGTGAATCTTTACCATACATGCAAGGAGAGTTCATTTATATTGAGGTCAGGTAATTGTATCCATTCCTTGAATATATTCTCTTGTTTGAGTTCCAGAACTTGGTACCATTTCAATGTTGTATTGCATCCAAAACAACTTATATTTTGGGCACTGATGCGATAAAAATATTGCATATTTATCATGTGTAGTCGTTGTCAAAAGGACCTGATGGCAATGACAGATTCTTACTCTGTTTGATGGCAACTTTCCATTGAGCTCCAATTTATAAATTGTGGACGAAAATGTGGGGTGGGAGAAGTAACAGAACTAAATCAAGCACGTGATTATCAGTAATTCTTACGAACGAGTTGATGTGTTGAACACACTGAAGACAGCGTGTCTGACCCAATTCTTAAACTACAGGTCAAACCAAAAAATATGAACCTGAGCACAGAAAGGATTTCCTTAATGTATATTTCCTATAAATAATGTTTCCTTGTTAGATTTAATCTATAATTGAAGTAACTAGATTCACTGTAAACAAGAGGTTGTGGTAAAAGGAATTAATCAGTATTTTAAATATCTGTGCCTTTCTTGTTGGGATGAGCACTGCGTGTTGTATGTAAGCCAATATGACAATAAATTATATTTAAAAAAAAATCTGTGCCTTTTTGATCAGGCACCTGGAGACTGACATTCCAGGTTTTCTGCATAGAGAAAATGAATAGATTCATATATATATATATATATATATATATATATGAATATGAATATATATATAATGAATATATATATATATATGAATATATATATATAATGAATATATATATATATATATATATATTCATTACGCATACAACGAGAAGATATTCCATCTAGGCATGTATCATCTAGGCATGTATCACCTTATCTGAGTGGCCTTCCCTGATATCTTATTCCTGTAGCAGCCATGGTCCCCCACTTCTGGCTGCGACTCCCCTTATCATTTATGACCTTACGTGATTTGCGCATTTGCCTTGTTCTCCCTCTCCCCCCCACTGGTTTACCTCTAGGGCGACAGAGACTTTGCTACTTTGGTCCCTACAGGATTCCTAGCACTGCACAGTGTCAGTGCCTGACCCTCAAAAAGTACGTGCAAACGTTTGAATATGTATGAAATACATGTGTTCTTTTAGAAGCAGATGAATGAAGGACACCAAGACGGCTACGCGTGTGTGTAATTAGGATCTTAGAGTGTCAGTTGTAATATAAAATATTTCATTCAAATTGAGCGCTTCACCCAGAATGGTTTAGTAGGCATCGCACAAATAATCTTTTTCAGTAAATCATTTTCAATAAGTGCTTTTTTGGAGAGCAAATGAAAAGGGAGTGTGAAAGAAGGTTAGAGACAAAACATAGCAAAGCTTTATGATTAACATTTCTGAGATCCTTAAGGTAGTAATCCATAACTCAAGAAATGAAGGCCCATAAAATCAGTTAAATGAAACCAAGTTCGATACTTAGATTTTCTGAATTTTAATGTTTATTTATTTTTTGAGAGAGACACACAGCACAAGTGGGGGAGGGACAGAGAGAGAAGGAGACACAGAATCTGAAGCAGGCTCCAGTCTCCCAGCTGTCAGCACAGAGCCTGATGCGGGGCTTGAACTCATAAGCTGTGAGATCATGACCTGAGCCGAAGTCGGGCGCTCAACCGAATGAGCCACCCAGGCGCCCCGATTTTCTGAATTTTATATAATGTTTATGTTTGCCAGAAAGGATGCATTATTTATGCTTATGTTAGGTGTGCTGATGGTAAGTAACTACAGTGATGAATGGGGAGATTTTCCTAATCACAGAGAGTAGCATATAAACTGTTTTAAAAGTTTCCAAGAATGTGCATAATTTTAGAATAATTTATAATAAATTAAAAACAATGTACAAATCTTGTATGCGGCAAGCACCTTTAATTCTTGTTAGCTCTAAATGTGTGGATAGATGGAAATGTTAATAAAAAAAAAGGAAGTAAGTTCCGTAATAAAAGATTTAGGCTGTTGAAAAGTTTTTCTTCTAGGAGACTTGAGATGATACTTGGGACAAACTCGACAAAAATAGGGGGGATTCCAAAAACTTAAGAATTTACACAATCTTGCCAATTGTCTAAGATATTTCCCTTCAGCTTATTACTAGCCACCATGGGTGTCTGACTTCAAAAACCAAATAACTCAGACATTTGGCAGGAGACCAAATTTATCAGTACCATACCCAAGGATAATGTGTTTTGAACATTGTGTACAATGTAATTCTAGAATTCTCTCCTTGAGAGAAGACCAAAAAAGCATGATATTTATATTCTAGCTCTTGCCTTTCTGTGAGGAAAATTATTTATTTGTTTTTTGCAAAAATTAATAGACATTTACATGAGTCAAACAGCAAAAAGTCCCAAAGGTATGTTGCCAATAACCCCCTTCCCTTACAAAGTTTTTTGGAGTTGGTTCCCCAGTTTCACCAAGAAGCAAATTTGTATTGTTTTTCGTTTTACATCTTGGTCTTGGGAGTCTCGAGGAACAGGTGTTTATAGGCCAATGTTCATCCCAGAAGTTAAGGATCAAACTAAGGCCCCTGATTTTTTCCCCCAATACGTTGACCTTTCCATTGTATTCAATGGCACCTGCCTGCCTGGCTGATGGAAAACTTTTCTCTATGATTTCGTATCTGAAAAAAGGAAATTCTTTCATCAATCTCGCCCTTCTCCCCCACCCCAGGTACATTGGTTCTCCTGTAGTCATCAGCACCAAAGCTCTTTAAAGACTAAGCCAGATTCATCACCACTATCTCTTCTACGCACTCTTTGATTTTGTGAAATCCCATTTCTACACCACGACCATCACCCCCCATACACACACACACACACACACACACACACACACACACAGATTTCAGTGTAATTTCTCTTTCCAGAATCACTGTGACCCGCACGACATCCTAATCAACAGTGTCTAACACTCTGGCAGCTCCCCAGGCTCTCCCTCCCTCCCCGCCCCAGCCCTTCCCCCCCCCCCCCCCCACTCCCGCCTCCGAGCAGCTCCTTCCTTGGGGATTCTCTTCTTGCTCAACCTGGCTTCCTTCTCCTGGCCTTAAGATACTCCTTGTTCCCTTCATTGGTATTCTTTCTTCTTTCCTTTCTTGTTTATTCCAGAGCCTCTGCCTTTTATTTTATTTTGCATGTCTGTCTGCCTGTATTATGTATGTATTGTCTCTTTGTTTTAAACCTTCTCTTCAGATATCCTGTCCACGGTTGCTTCTTTGCAAGATAATACAAACCATCTTCCCTTTGGGCTCTTATCTCTCCCTGGAATTTCAATTAAGGCACTCCCCAGGGCTCCTGGGTATTTTACCTGATTGTCCCACCACTACCTCAAAGTCCACTAACCTCCCGTTCTGTTTCCTAAATCAGTGCAGCTTCCGAACGGAGGGTGATTTCGCTCGCTGCCTCCTTTCTCCCCCAGAACACTGCAGGCAACATTTAGCAATGTCTGCAGACATTGCCACACTGAGCAGGGGTGCTGCGGGCCTCTAAGTGGGTAGAGACCAAGGGTGATGCTAAACATCCTGCAGGGCACAGGACAGTGCCACAGCAAAGAATTTTCTGGCCCCAAAGATGAATAGCATCCAGGCTGAAACCCTGTCCTCATTTATCACAGAAAGGAGGACTTTTCTGTCACCTACTCGCTTTGGCAGAATGAACTGGATTTAATCCTGGGTTGTCCTTCTTTTCTGCTTTCTTCATGCTACTCACTCCATTTAATATCCAGAGTCTCACTTGGGTTTTTTCCTTGGACATTTCTGTCCAGTGATTATTTCCTTGATTCCTACTACTGCTGTCCTTACATGCGTGCACTTGGGTAAAAATATATACGCTTCACTGGTCTCAGTAGCTCAAGTTTCTTCTCCCTCCCATCCTGACATGCTGCTGCTAAATTAAATGCCTTCAGATACTGTTTTCCTCACATCAGCCATGTTCAATGGCACCTTTCTGGAGCCTCGCTCTTTTAGGATTCTTTGGCAGTTGGACCCTTACCACACCTCCCTCCTATAGGCCATATGCGAACCTTCCATTCTGGCCAAGTTGGCCTACTCATTTCATTTCTGTCCTAAATGTCATAACCAAGTCAGTAATTCCACTACGTTAGTAGTTCTTTTCGATAACAAAATAGTTGATTAGTTACCCTCATTAATGAAAATCGGTTTATTGTTTTGAAGTTTCCATGGCAGACATCTTGGAATATATCTAAGGCTTCTGGAACCAAGCTAACTGGGAATCAGGTCTTGTCTCTGTCGCTTGCGAGGTTGGGCCAGTAACCACATTTCCTCACCCGTAAAATGGGCTAGCAAGAATGCCTGGCACATAGGGTTGCTGCATAATTTAGAATAGTCCCCAGTATCTAATAAGCACTAGATAATTATTCACTCTTATTCCAAAAGAAAAGTGTTATATTATTTCCTTCATAAACCCACATTTGAAGACTAAGCTAGACTCATCACCACTATCTCTTCACCACCATTTACCCACTCTGATTTTGTGAAATCTCATTGCTACACCATGATCATCACCCCGCGCGCGCACACACACACACACACACTTCAGTGTAATTTCTCTTTCCATCATATTACTGATGCAGCGTGTTAATAATATTGTTGTCACTACTGGTGTGATAGCTAAAGCCACGCACCCTCCAATGCACTAAATTGTTTGATCAGTTGTGGAGAATTTTCCAGAAATACCATCCACCAGATATTTAAGTGTCTTGTTTTTCTGAGAGGCCCCGAAAGATTCTGGAAACATGAAAATGGCTACCAGATGCAAAACCTCAATATACTCACTATTCCCACATCCGAGACGTTCTCCTTGTTGCCAGGGTTATCGAGTTTCTGAAGTTCAGTATTCAACTTGTTCACTATTAATTAATATGGGGCTCTGATCTACTTGGGGAAACTGTAAAAAGCAATTAAGAGCAAACCAGACCCAAGAATAAAGCATCGGCTTTCTTTCTCCTTTTTATCTTTTCCCAGAGTTTCAATGTTTTTCGGGGTAGCTCCCCCTGGGTGGGTTGGGAGGCAGAACAATTCGTAAGAATTTATTTTGAAATCGGTGGGGCTGACGGAATCTGCATTCCTCCCTAAACCCTGTGCCTGCCTTGTAAAGTTGCTGTTGTCAATCCCGTTCTTTCCTCTCCTTCCCCTGGGTGGTCTCTCTCCCCTGAGTGATGGTAGGAAGCGGGGAAAGCCAAACAAATGGGGCAACGTGGATGTGTAACCACACGACATTATTGCCTGGTGTAGAGGCTCCCGATAGCCATTCTCTTTTGCAACTAGACTCCTTCCCTCTTGCGATCCCTTCCATGCAGTCCCAGGCTCTCCCCAACTCCTCTCTCAACCACCACCCCCTTAAGTGGAGCTCGCAGAACAAGTGAGGATCTGCCTGTAATTACTGCTTAATTCATTTGCATGTGGATGTTCTCATTATAATGTCATTAGCATGGGGAGGGAGTCTGGTTGCCAGAGCAACCAGGAGTGGGGCAGGTGCAGTTCAGCCTCAAATGGATTCTCGGTTCTGTTCGGTCAAACTCCACCTGTATTCCTGGCTCTTATCGCTCTGGTGGTTGCCAGAATGAAAACATTCCACAGCTTTCCCCTCTTTATTTTGGCTGTGTCTCTGGAATTTCTTGGTAACCTGTTCTGCCTGGTTTTTACTGAGAACTCCCTTCATTTTAACTAGCCATGCTCCGGGACTTAAGCTCCTAGTCTTTGCTGCCCAGGGCAGTAGCCGTTCGCCACATATAGTTTTGAGCCCTTCAAACGGGATCAATCAGGACTGAGGCGTGCTGTAGGCGTCCTATATACAAAGGTCGTCAAAGACAATACAAAAAAAAAAAAAAAAAAAGAGTGTAAATTAGCCCCATACATTTCTTAATTTCGAGTACCTATTGAAATGGAAAGATTTCAGATACGTGGGGTTACATTAAAAATATATATAATTAAAGTTCATTTTACCTAGCTCTTTTTATTTTAAAAGTTCAGCGCCAAAACATTTCAGGTAACAGAGGTGTCTCACATATATGGTCTATATTATATTTGTATGAGCAGCCCTGTCCTTGATCACAGATTCCTCTTCCAGGTCTTTGACAAATACTGCCTCCTTGATCTTTACATAATTTACAATAGCAGTCATCCCATGCAAAACTTCCAGCCCGAATTCTTTCTGGAAGGCCAAGCAATTTGTTTATTTTAGCTATCATTTCACGAATGCTCTTAGAGGTGAAGGAATTCTATTTTCTCAGCGGGATTTTCCTCTTCAAGCCACGCTGATAAATGGTTAACCGGGTTCTGCAGGAGTCTTTCCTCGCAGGTCACTGCTTCACAGAACATCAGATAGAGAAAAACCCCAGTTGTAAGAAAGTTTCCTTTCTCACATTGACAAGAAATCTGTTTCCTTGTAAAAGCTACCCGCTGATCTCATTTCTGCCCTTGGAACAAAATAGAGTAAAGGTTCTCCTCTTCCACATGACAGCCCTCCATTTCCTTGAAGACAGCTGTCATGGTCTGCTAAGCTAAGCTTCTCTTTGTTAAACATGACCCACTCTCCTCAACAATTTCTCACAAGTCATGGCCTCAAGGCTCAAGCATCCTTGCTGCCCTCCTCCGGATTTTGGTCATTTGTCAACGTCCCTGTAAAAATGTGGAATCCAAGAAAGGACAACCAGCTCCAGATGTGGTACACGCTACGTAGAAGACAGTAGGACTGTAGCTTCCATCGCTTCATCTGGATGCGGGAACTTGGTTTATTTAGCCCCAAGATTGTGTTTGTTTTATCACCTCTTCTCCTTCATGGCGGACACGTGTTGAGCTTTCCATCCACCATACCTAACAGATCTTTTCTTCACATAAACTGGTATGAAGTCATAATTTTTTTTTTTAATCACAGACTTATAGAATTGATTTTTAAAAATCTAAACCCAAGGCTTTATGTTGATCTCAGTAAATTTCACGTTGGGGCTTTCTTCCACTGTTTCAGTAGACCGAGATCATTTAAAACCCGATTCCTGCTCCGTAAATTAGCTGTTCTCACTTGTGTACCCAAGACATGGTAAGCTGGCTTCCGATTTCATCTTAATCACTGATAAATGTGTTAAATTGGACAGAGCCACTTTGTCCATTACGATATGAGAAATCCTGTGAACTATCTTTCTAAAATAAAGATACGCTGTGGTGTTATCTGATCAAACTATTCCACCAGAAAAGAAGAGTCGTCAACACAATTTATTGTGTACCTACTATGTGCCAGAAGTTTGTGAGGCACTGAGGTGTGACTTGAGTTTAGTGAAACAATTCTAGTTTTTAAAAGTTTTAAAAAGTTACTTATTTAGAGGGGGTGGAAGGGGAGAGAGGGAACCTCAGGCAGGCTCCACACTCTCAGTGCTGAGCCAGATGTGGGGATCAAACTCACTAACTGTGAGATCACGACCTTAGCCGAAATCAAGAGTTGGTTACAAGTCTGTTACAAGAGTTGGATGCTCCTCCGACTGAGACACCCAGGCACCCCTAATGAAACAATTCTGATGCCCAGCGATCCTCCCTTCCATCCCTATATGTTCCCAAGCTGTATTTTTAACAACTTGTTAGGAGTGTTAGGACATTTTGCCAGAGATCATTGTTAATCTTACTGGTTTTTCATTTTTGTAGTCTAGCCTTTTCACTCTGCAAATAGCAGAATGCCATAGGTCGCTTGCCACTTTTTTCATATCCCATTCATTCTCAGGGTGTCTTAAAGATGATCAACCATGACTCCACAATCATACCTGTAAGTTATTTTGTTTTTCAGGGGAAGGACTGAATGGCACTTGAAGATTTATAGTTACTTGAAGTTGCTCTCTCTTTTCTTTTCCCCCGTCCTGGGGAGGCTATCTGCTTTCATTATCACTGTAGCCGAGCACCTAACACAAGGCTTAAATGTTGGCTGCTTAAATTTTCAATCTTTGTTCCTTCCTTTTCCATTTTGAAAGCCTATCTCTTCATTTCAGCGAAAAAGAAGGAAAATTAAGCTAACTAGGTCTTTTGTCTTCTCTTTTGTTATGAATATTAAAACATCTTTCCTCAGGCATGACCAACAAATCTGTCTCTTATTCATTTTCCAAAGGCAAAAGGTACACCTCTTCTATTTTTAATGTTTATTTATTTATTTTTGAGAGAGAGAGAGAGAGAGAGAGAGAACGTGCGTGTGAGTGGGGGAGGGGCAGAGAGAGAGGGAGACAGAATTCCAAGCAGACTCCTCGCTGTCAGGGCAAAGCCGGACGTGGGCCTGGAACCCAGGCGCCTTGAGATCATGACCTGAGATGAAGTCTGACGCTCAAGGACTGAGCCACCCAGACGCCCCACCTCTTTTTTTTTTTTTTTTTAATGTGGAATTTTCGTGAAGATAATGACGCTAGATTCCAAGAAGCTCTCTTGGTTTCTATTCCTGGGTTTACTAGTGGATCATCCAGAGGTTTTGCAAACTTCTTTTCCCCTTTTGTACTATGTTGCTAACTTACAAAGTTGTGAAAACGTGGTCAATGAAAATGAACCCTTTATCAAAATCATCATCAGATTTCTACAGAAACAAATTTCCGATTTAGGGCTGATCCTTTATTTTTTTGTGTTTGTAGCTTCTGAAGATGCTTACAAGCTCTTGACATTAACACACTTTATTGAATGGACCGATAAAATCTAATTAAACTCATGCACTTAATTCCAAGCTCAATGTTTACGTCATTACCTGTATTTTGTATATTGTACATGCCGCAGCGGTTGGCAAAAGTTGTATGGCGAGAATGGTCTAATGTCACACGTGGAACTCTTGTAGAGTGACGCTACAGGGTCCCAGAGGAAAAGTTCTAACATAGGTGCTTTTGGAGAAGAGGATGATAACTTGTTACTATCTATGTTGCCAAAAGGTAAGTGATTATGTATAATTGGATGAATCTTGAAAGGTACTGTAACCTATGAGTTCAGTGTTCTGCATCTATAAATGTTACATCCACACTTAGATTGTATCTACTCCCGTAATGAGAAGGCAAAGTCTGAAAGAGTAATTTGATTAATTCAGTCAAAATTATCATATCAATCATTGGGGTATTTTAGAAGAAAGTTTTAAGTGCCCGAATTATGGAAATAATTACTTTATTTCTCCATTCCCTTTTACTTTGTGCATATGAAAAGATAATCTGATAGACTACTTTTTTTTTTTTTCTTTTCTCCTTAGAAAAAGACAGCATTTAAAATTAGGAACCACCCAATATAATCTCTGAAAACCTGGCACAATTTTGCATCTGGCTTCTTTTGATAAAGATTATCTTCTCATTTTTGTAGTAAGTTTTCCAAAGCAGAGAGCATCTTTTTCCACAATTATTTGTCAGTATAATGCAGATTAAAAACTGAAGCATAATATTGTAGATTCTTTCCTTCTAGCATTGCAAAAACGGCCTTGAATTGAATTGGATTATACTGGCTTGCTTAACTCTGTTAAAATCAGTAAACATAAAAGAAACTAGATACTGATGTTAATTTTACTCATGTCTCAGGTTGACAATAACCTCAAATTATTTTGTTTGATTTGTTTCTCCACCAATAATTTAGTTTAATTTATCACTATACAAAATCTGAATAGGTTATCAAAGTATTGAAATATATAGTTCTCTCAGGAAACCTGTGATTCTGAGATTGTCCTTGTTTTTGTACTCAGCGGAAGATTTTGTACAACCTGCAAGAAAATTTTCTAACCAAAAGATAGCAATGGATTGACTAATTAAAAATGCATCCATCTGTTGCCTTGCTTTTTGAAACATGCAGATCTAAGTGGGCTGTTTTATTTATGAAGACCCTCTAACTCTGAGAGTTATGAATTCATAAGTTTGCATTCATAAACACAATAAAAGGTTAACACGATAACAGAAGTTAATTACATGGAACATTTCATATATTTCTCTCACACGCTTGAGTTTTTAAATGTGTCATTTTGGAAAACGGAGCTTTTTAATGTAAAATCCAAAATAGGTTTTAAGTATTCTCCTTACAGAATTTGTACAGAAATTAAAAGGATTTACTCACAGAAACATCAAGTTTCATACAACCCACTCGATGTTTGCTTTGTTCATGAATAGTAGATAATTGTTTGGAAGTGATTGAATATGAAGCTTTATTCTTCCCCAAGGAAAAAGTGGGGAAGTTGCTAGAACTGAGATCATATTATTTTAGAGTTGAAAGGAACCATCTTGATGATCTAGATTGGAAACCGAGGCTCACAGGGAGGCAACACTTCTCCAACATCCAACAGTCCAGGACTTTTGCTTTCTAATATGGCATTCCTTTTATTGTTTGACATGTGTTTGCAGCCCCTTTAGCTAAATCGCTTGATTTCCATACTCTGCTTTTTTATATCATAAACAGAATCCACATTCCACGAATTAAGAGTTGGTCATCTGTGTTTGAGAAAGAGCCGTTTTGACTGATATCTATATTTCCATGTAAATTTCAGGTCTAGGAGAAAAAGTTATGGCTCATACTTTGTGACAGTCAGGCAAAAAAGCAGTTTGCACATGTGCACACACATTCTGCAATAGAAGAAGCCTAATGTATGGATTATCTAAATCTAAAAACAGATTAATATCTACAAGAGATGGGACATGGGAGGAAGGCAATCCATTATGGACCACCAGTGAGTCCAACTCTGAATTTAAGACTAGTAACAAATCAAAATATAATCATCGGCAGAGAAATAGTTGTCAGGCTCTTTAAAAACATCTCCTAAGGGCGCCTGGGTGGCTTAATCAGTTGAGCGTCCAACTTCGGCTCAGATCAGGATCTTAAGGTTCATAGGTTCGAGCCCCATGTCAGGCTCTCTACTGACAGCTCCGAGCCTGGAGCCTGCTTTAGATTCTGTGTCTCCCTCTCTCTCTGCTCCGCGCCCCCCTCCCTGCTCATGCTCTCTCTTTCTCTCTCAGAAATAATAAACATTAAAAAATATAAAAAAATCCTCTGGACAATTAAATTGTAAAAATATAGTGGAATTAAAAAAAATGGCTTACCACAATTATTTAGCCCCTCACTCACTGAACACCAAATTAAGATACAATACTATTAACAAAAAAACAATTATTTAGTGCCTGGTCCTCTGTTTATGGCAGTAGGTGGAGTATCTCACTTATTTCCCTATAACGATCCCGAAGTAGGCACAATTATTAACCCCATTTTACAGATTAAGAAACTGAGACTCTCACTAGGGCATGTATTTCTCTACTAGAATGTGGAAAATGTAGACAGAATGATTGTGTTTGAGATGAAGAGCAGAAAACATGAGAGCTGAGATGAGGTTGAATGCCAGATGGACAGTTAGTGTCCTTTAAGTAAATGGCACCTTCTCTTGCTTTAGCTATAAAGTGCATCATTTAAATTTGAGTCTCAGTGATGTTAGAAATCACATGCCATTGTCAATCAAATGGTCAAAAACTCCCATGTCGAGTCTGTATATGGCTCTGCTACACCATACCATGAAGAAATAGATTTTTGTGCAATGCCTAATTCTGACAATATTTTCAAAAGGTCAATGAATTCTAAGTTAACTTTGACTTCCGGAAAAAAGTGAGAACAAGGGGAAATGACTTTAAAGCATCAGTTTCTCTAAATCTCATCTTAATCAGCAATTCGAATCTTCTAAACCATCTAACTTTTAAGCGTACTTGCTAACACATAGCTAAGCTATTTGCGTTTGTTTGGGATTTTATTCCTCTCTTTGTTGAGGGCAAATAATCAGCTAGCAAAAAAGGCACTGTCAGTGGCTTTTGGGGACAATCTTCAAGCTCCTAAAATCAAAAGTTGACTGCGGAGACAATGGGGAATGTAATTAGATACTCTGTTTACAGAAGTGGGCACATTTGTCCAATATGGTACAACATAAGGCCATTCATTTTGGTGTGGCAACAAGCAAGTAATTGTGTGAAAATCTACATTTATTCCCCAAATGGCTATAATGAATGGGCCTCATAAGGAGAGTCAATGCAAATCTCACGTGGTCACACAAAAGAAGCAAACCTTCAAAAGTTTTGGGGAAGTTTTTACCATCAGCTAGCTCAATTTTATTTCATAGATTAATTATACCCTGATTTAATTATGAATACACATATAGGAAAACACCCCTCCATGCACAGTTTGACTACCTACTGAAATTCATCTTTTCTGGTTATTACTTCCAAATTAAATACACTGAACATAAAAGGAAAAATGTACGCTTTTCTATGGTGAAGAAAGAATTAAGGCGAAATTCAATATTAGGGACTTAAAAGAGAAAATCAATAACTTATTTTGAGGTTTAAAGAAGCAATTTTATACAGATGCCGATTTTTAAGGAGTTTATTTTTTTCCTTAACAATCCACCGTCCTTCCCCCCTTCCCCATATAAATTGCTTTTATTTTGAGTTAGAAGGTGAGATAGGATTACACGAAGGTCTGTTCTTTAGGGATAATGACCTTAGTGGAGTACCAAGAGTATTTCTGGGTTTGTGTGAGTTTGTGCACACACATGTATGTGTGTGTGTGTGTGTGTGTGTGTGTGTGATATTTGTACAGATAACCTCCTGGTACGCTTCATACTGAAATATACCAAATCAACCCAAACTGAATTCTAAAGACCAATATTATTTTGGGCATCATCTTACTAAGAAGACAATTTACTAAAAGCTTTCTTTCTACCTGCAACCAAGTGTAATTTATTGGGGGTTTCCAGAGCTTTAAAATATTAATTCCCAGTATTACTTCATTTGTTCTCACCGATTTCATCATTTTGAAACTTGATCAACCGTCAAAAAGTTGAACTCTAAGTGATATTACATTTAAATTATGCATGTGTATTTTATCAGAACATGAAGAGCAAAACACATTACAGAATGATATACAGGTAAATTATCCTTGAAAAAGATCTATGTAAACTGAGAACAATCAATAATAAGGCTTTGATTTTAAAAGTTAAAGGCTGCTCTCTTTGCCACTCTTCTGCTGTGTGTGTATATAATTTCCCAGAATTCTTTACATTTAAACTGGTTTTATTTTTTATACTAAGTACCAGAGAGTCACTGATTTTGAAGATTAACTGTGTTCAGGCAAAAAAGGAAGAAAAGAAAAGAAAAAAGAAAAATCACAAAATTGTTTTCTTGGTAATTATTGGCTTTACACTTGATAGGTTTAAGGCACTGGTGAATCAAACATTTGCCGAACATTCCCCATGGATTTGCCAAGCATCTGTGTTAACATCCCAAATAAACTCCAGGGTTATAAAGTTATTGACTCAGGCTTATTGGTTATACTCTTGCCTCTGAACAACTGCGGCTTATCTTCTGCCTGCTAGAAGACAAACCCAAATGTTACAAGCAGCAATGCTCCCAGACAGCAAAACAATTTATATGTAGGATGGGAAATTATAATATTCAAATTTATATCATCACACTTTTTAGTTTTATATCTTCTTACCTCCAATAAAACAAAAATAAGAACGCATTAAAAGTAGAACTTGAATGTAGCTAGTACAAAAAGTAAAATGTAATACATGACGATGTTGTACGATGTTACAGTGTATAAAATATTTTGGAAGACATACACCTTAGTGGAAACAGAGGCAACTATGTTTCATTTCCCCAGACAAGGTGAAAATTAATCTGTTTACTTTTAGAGAATATCAGGGCTCCCAGTGATTTTAACATAAACCTGGAACATTTTGTTTAAAGATCCTGCAACTTCAGCGGATTGAGAAAATGATGTCAAATTTAAGAGACTCTTATAACCAGAATGCCGATGGCACCAAATAAAAACAGAGTAATTAAAATAAGGCCCACATCTTAATTCAGGCTCTCTTTCTAGAGATCAAAATTTGAATTTGTGCTAATGACCTATCTGGCTTTTCAGGGAAGTAATCTGCTGTACAAATAGAAATGTCTCCAAAGTGTGGCTTCGTATTATAGGGTGCGACCTCCTCCCAATATTAAGACGTTAAACGGTGCAGGATGCAATCCACACGAAGCCATATGCAGAACGTTCCTCCAGCTACTCTCCAATTAGCAAAAATAAATATACCCAGGCAATTTTTATGCAGAGATGTTAGTACTTACAAGTCGGCTAAGAATCGGTCAATCCAAGACGGGGAAGCTAGACACATGTGATCAGTCACACTAGGAGAGAAACTAGGTCTATTCTTGGATTCTGACCCCTGATAAAATTCAGCAAGGGTGCTTTATTCTTTGCATCAACAAGCCTTGGAATGCTTGCCCTCCCAGGGTGCTTTCACATCACGTTGGTGCTGGGCTACAGATGTGGGGGTTTCGTATATGTGTTTGCATTTTTGCGTGTGTTTGAGAAAGCCTTTTCTGAAGGGCTGTGGGCCAAAACTCCCCCACTGGTACTTTCCCACCCCCAGTTTTCCAAGAAGAATTGGTTATATCCCCCCCCCCCAACCCTTTTCTATCTAAATGTGGTGCTGGGCCTCAGGAGGCCTTGGTGCACAAAGCTTCCATCGAAGACTGTCACTTGACTGACAGCAAAAAGGTTGCAGGAAGATGGACAGCTGGGTGTAGGTGGACATGGGGAAAAAAAGACAACCGAACAGATTAAATCAGAACACAGCAAGAGGAAGGTTCTAAATCACAGACCTGTCCAGACAGAGAAGGCTTTAGGAGTTTGAAAACCAGCTAATCTTATTTTTAATCGAAGTCAGGTTTTTGAAACAGCACCCAAGTTTATAAATAAATCTGCAACACATAAATACATATTGTAAAGGGGCACAAGAAGTAAATTGCTGAAGACAGCTGGAAGTGGAGAGGCCCAAAGCCTCCTAAATTGTCCTATTACTTTTGCAGCGTTTTCTGCAATGCAAATTTAGATTCGTGTGTCGCTTCACCAGGGTGGCCTGCTAAGCGGTGTGGATACAAGGAGGCATTTATCAAAGTATTTTAAACGATAACAATCCGAGGGAAAACTGTAAAAGTTTCAGATTAGAGCATAATGAGAGGAAATGGGGCCCAGCTTTACTGAGCTGCAGTCAATTGATCATTTGATGCAAGAGACTTGACTGATTTCCTGCCAATGTTCAATGACCTCTATAAGTGTCCAATGTAATATAAATAGGCCGGTTGAAATTGCAGAGAGAGGACCTCACTCTTAAAGTTAAAATATGTTGGAATCTCCCTCATAACCACCTGTGCATGTTTTGATTCAAAAAAAAAATTCTAATGTTTATTTATTTTTGAGAGCGAGAGAGAGAGAGAAGAGAGGGAACAAGCACACGAGTGGAGGAGGGGAAGAGAGAAGGAGACACAAAATCTGGAAGCGGGCTCCAGACTCTGAGCTGTCAGCACAGAGCCCAAGGCGGGCCTTGAACTCCCAAGCCGCGAGATCATAACCTGAGCTGAAGTCGGTGCTTCACCAACTGAGCCACCCAGGGGCTCCTGAATTGATATACTTTAGATGTCACTTTGAGTCAAATGATCCACTACTAACTGAATTCTTTTTACCCCTCTGCTTCAAATAAAACTCATTTTTTGTCTGAATTTACCCCAGTCTATTTGTGCAGATAGAGTCAAGGTCAAAGAAAAGGTGGTCCTACCTATAACTTAGGGGCAGAGGGCTGCTTAGTACGTTTAAAATTGTGTGATGCAGGTTTATGCATACACTCCTGAGCTGGCATTTATTTTATAGACGTTCTTCATTGTTTTCAACATTAGACATCCAGAATGCCCCCAAATAACGCTACCTGAACCGAACCCTGTTCATGAATCTCACCCTTGTATTTCTTTATATAGGGAATGTATTTGTGTTCAATTGATTTTAATAAGGTTTCATTAATTTACAGTGGAACTCCCATAGTATGTGATGCAGAAAAGAGCATATGCTATGTTTTCTCGGAGTTTTGACTGAGTTTCCTCTTAGCCCCTTTGCATAAACAGTCAAGAGGCCTAATCTTTTTTAAAGAAAAGACTTTCCCTATTTACGGTTTGGCATAAATGATTGGGTTACAAAAATGATACATAAATATAATTTCAAAAGTAACATTTCCTCTATAAATACACTTTTAAGTTTCCATTATCTAAGCAAGCATTTACAGGATTTATGTTGTACATAAGGAAATGCATTATGTGTCATTTTAGACGTTGTCAGAATATTCGGAGATCTTTGGAAATTATAAACCAAATGTTTGGGACATAAAATACTCTGTAAATGCTTTAGACTATCACGGGGAAAAGAAAAGTTAGGTTTCCAAACTTACATTCTCATTATGCAGTAAATCATAAAGTATGTTCATGGTTATGTTCTTTTTCCTACAACATTTCATTGCAATTACACATTGTTTTTCAGGAGGGGAAAAAAAGAGGGCTATTACAGGACTTCCATAAATTGGTTGTCTAACTAGATAATTATTTCTCTGGTAAAAATGGCTTTAAAAAATTGTACCAGTTTCTGTTATCCACGTATATATTATCATTAATATTTCATCATAAAACAACTATAATTTCAAGTTTTTAAATGATCATAAATCAATATAACTATTAAATATCGAAGTATTTAATCACTGTAACTTGAAGCCTTATGTTGGCATTTTGAGTTACACTGAGTGGACACCATTTCATAGGTGTTCTTTGAAGGTTTCCAAGTAAACAGCATTTTCTGTTTCTTTGCGAGCAAGGATTTCATGCAAAATACAAAGTAAAATAGTTTCAATGTTTAACTCCTGTTCCCAATGCAGCCAAAACCCGATGCAAATGATCTCCTCCAAATTCTCTTGCACAAAGGTTCATTTTCTCCACAAAATGTTCAGTTCTTGGGATCGAGAGCTGTCCCAGGACTGAACTGAGTGTCTTTCTCTCTCTCCACCACCCTTTTAGGAGTCCTGAGGATGACAGAATGTTCCTGATGGTATCCGCTCAGCCCCCACATCCCCATGTGGTAGGTATCACGCATCATCAGGGCTGAGAAGAAACCTCTGTTGACAAATGTTTGTTAAAGCTGAATTAGACTTCGGGTCCAGTGCCAAAGTTTCAGAAAAGCCTTCTTCCTGGAGAACTCCTTGTCTGTTTCCTTCTCAGTGACTCAGAAAGGCCTTTTTCTGTGTCCTGCCCTCACTCTTCTGACTGGTCAGGACCTGAGCTCTGGGGCCATTTTTCTCACTCAGGTGTTAAGGGCTCACAAGAGTCCTGCCTTCTTATTTGCATCAGAGTTAACATCAAAGTCTCGGAATCAAAGGATGAAATCTCCAAAAGGGTTTTCTGGGAGCTTTAGGAGGCCCACCAAATGTTGTTTCAGGATACCTTATTTCAGGCGGTAGCTTGTGGTCAGGAGTACCTTCTTGGCTATGTCATCAGACAGAGCATCGGTTATTCATGATCGCAGATATTTTGATTTGGTGGTGGGCGTTGGGTTCCCCACACCTGTTTCACTTAATTGTTTTTGAAACTATTAAATTTGGAGATAAGTGTAATCCTTAGGCTCAAATCCAACTGTACCATCTAGGAATGTGGGTTGAATGTGAGCTGTAACAAATCAACAAGGAAAGAAAGGAAGAATTGAGAAGTTATTCCCCTCCCGACTCCAGGAGGGGTTGAAATACAACACTCCCCTCTCAGGGAGCCTAAGATGTAAATCACAATGCCTACTTTCCTCACGGAAGGGGAGCTTCAAGCTGAATAAATGATTGCCCACTTAACAACATTAAATTATTAATATTAAATTGATGATATAACATGATTCATATTAAGTTATTAACTATGAAAAAGTTATTAGTAAAATATTATTTGAGAGTAATAATAACTGTCTACCGCACGTGAGAGACCACACCGGGTACTCTACAAAATTCACTCAATTTTTAGAAGAATCACATAACCTACATGCAATTCACACACGAGAAAACCATGTCTCAGAGAGGTTAAATGCCTTACCCGAAGACACACAGCTACTAACAGATCAGCTAGAGGTCTGTCTTGAAAACCCTGCTTCTGGCAATGACGGGGAGTCATTGCAGTACTGGTGGGGGGGGTCCCTGGATAAAAAGACTGATGCCCAGGGGCGACTGGGTGGCTCACTCAATTAAGCATCAACTCCTGATTTCAGCTCGGATCATGATCTCAGGGATCATGAGCGAAGCCCCGTGTCGGGCTCTACGCTGACAGCTCAGAGCCTGCTTGGGATTTTCTCTCTCCCTCTCTCTTTGCCCCTATCCCCCTTGTGCGCTTCCTCTCTCTTTCTCTCTCTCTCTCTCCCTCCCTCTCTCAAAAATAAATAAATAAACATTAAAAAAAAAAGTGATATCCAAGGAGGCCCAACAAAACTAGCTTTAAAGAAATCTGGCAGTGTTCAGTAAAAGGCCGAGTGGGTTCATCTTCTTGGTGTTATCCTCTCTCTAGCATTTATGTATTTTTGTCTTTGCTTACTTGTCCAGAGGTCAAAGGTCCTTTTGTTACCACTTTGGTGAAATCCGCCCCTCCACTTAGAGGTGGAAACTCTGGGATACTTGGCACTTTTTTAAAAGGTCTTTGCAAATTAAAAGGTAGCTCAAGTCTTTGTGGTATAGGCACTGTACAGGAGGGAAAAAATGTATCCAAATTTTTGAAATACTGGATCACTATATTCATTACGCTTATAAGCACATATATTTTGACATGTCTTTTAATGGGTTCAAAATACTCTTGAATTCTTTTTTTTTTTAGATTTTTTTTTTTTAATTTTAGAGACAGCATGAGTGGGGAAGAGGGGTAGAGGGGGAGAGAGAGAGAGAGAGAGAGAATCTTAAACAGGTTAAGTACTCAGCACTGAGCCCCATGCGAGGCTTAATCCCCCCCACCCTGGGATCACGACCTGGGCCAAAATCAAGAGTCAGATGCTGAATTGACTGAGCCACCCAGACACCCCAATACTCTTGAATTCTTACAGCATTTAGGAGGCTTGTTTTATTCTAAAGCCTAGCGAATTTATTTTAAAAGATGGTGGTTTTAGGTACTTTTTGAGATTATGGTATTCTATTGTATGCTCCTGACCCCAGTGGATTATTGATTTGTTGAAAATTCTTGTGTCTTCCAGTAAAGTGGTTCCAGGCTGATGACAGACTGGACCATCATCTTTTATTCCACTTTTGCCCGATTTGGGGGCAGGAATCATGCCTCTTAGGTTAGAGACCTTTTTCTCTAAGTAGAGGCAGTGAACAGACTCTTCCGCGGTTCATTTCTGATATTCATGCCAGAAATTCTTTACAGAGGAAGGTACAGTTCAGTTTTCCAAGATAGCATTTCCCACCTCTTGGTCTTCCAGGTTACTGGGTTGCTTTGGGGTCTGAAAAAGGAAAATGAGAAGAAAAAAAGGGGGAGTCACTGAATGTACCCCAGCAAACGGAGCCTCGCTTTCAAGCAGTCGGGGCTGGAAAGACCATGTTCCAAAATTCAGTGCACGTATCCCAGGAGGCGAAAAACGGTGCGTGTTCTAGAAATGTTACTGTTTTTAGGAAGGCAGGCAGTCCATCCTCCATTCCAACCACAGGTACACGCAAAACGAAAAGTAACTAAAATTTAAACTCTTGCGGAGAGGCAACCGGCAACTATTGTTTCAAAACGTTAATCGCTCTTTCCTCTTTCCAGTGGCTGTGCCAAATGGCCGGGACCAAATTCACCTTTCTTTTTTCTATAAAACCCAGGGAAACACAACAAAGCATCTAGAAGTGAATCCCTTAAAGGAACTCCGTGTAGTTGTTTAAATAATTGATACATACACATAAGGGTACATCCTCCCGTCTGCATTCCCCCCCCCCCCTTCTTACTTGCGTGAAAACAGTAGCTACAGTAACTGACATCCATGTCCTCAGACATGGACATTGCGGGTCTTTCACCGAGAAGCCAAAATACCTAGGGCCCGTGCAAGCTGTCCCTCTAGGCCACCCACCCGCACAGCTGCGGCCCTCCGCCTCGCCCGGCGTGCTCAAATAAAACTTGCCCATCTCATCAGCCCGCTGCGGAGTTTGCAAGGGTGCAGCTCTCCAGCCACCGAGGAGACACGATGCGCTGCGGTGGCCGACGACCCGAAACCGCAGCCGGGACCCCCTCGTTCCTCCACACCGCCCTACCCTCCCCGCCTTGTTTGATCTAGGATTCCTTTTTATGTTTTTCAGGGACAGAAGCGACTCCAGCAACCTTGGGGGTGTTGGTTATGAGTTTCTCCTTGAAACGCGTTCTGATTCCATTTTCCGTAACCCAGCTGGCGAGAAGCACGGCCCCTGGGTCCTCGGCACCCCGGCCGGCCACCACACCGCAGGAGCGGTCGGGGTGCGCGGGACGTGGGCGGGCGGTTGAAAAGACACCCCGCGGACACACCTCCACCCCGCGGGTTGCAGGTTGCGGGTCTTTGTCCGCTCGCCTTTCCGCGGGGGCCGCGCACTCCCGCGCCTGGCCGGCAGGTGGCGCGGTTGCCTCATGATGAGCCGCTGCCTGCGCCGGGAAAGGCCTGCCACCTCCCCGCGGTCGCCCACCCGCTGGGACCCAGGCTCCGGAGAAAATCCCGGTCCTACCCTGGAGGTTGACAGAGGAGGCGCGGCCTGGGGGAGGGAAGAAGGAGGCTTCAACGGGGACCGGGGTCCCTTTAAAGGTCCGGAGGAACGCACCGAGTCGCGTCGGGGGGCCCGTCCCGGGGCCGCCCGCTGCGTTACAGTCGCCGGGCGGCGCTCGGATGGTTGCGCCCGCAGCCGGGACATCTGGGAACAGACCGAGGCCCAAGTGGGGCCTGCGTTCCCCCAAAGGTCGACAGTGACACTGGCGGGCCGGGGCAGGGGCAGCTGCGAGGATTTGCGCCGCCTCTGCAGCCCTCCACCGGCCCCCGGGCGCGGAGAGCGGTGCGGAGCAGCGGCCGGCAGCCGTCGGAGCGCAGAGCTGCAGCGGCCGCGCCAGGCAGCCTCCGCGTCCTCACCTGCGTGGTCTGGGCAGCGGCAGGCACCCCCGCTCCCGCTTGAAGCCCTTCGCTTGTGCCCCGGCGCTCCGGACTGACCAGGCCTGGTCCCAGGGACGACCCCCCGGGTAACACGCAGTCGGTTCCCTGCAGCTCAGGCCAGGCCCTCCCCGGGCGTCCTGCGGCGATGGGAAGTCCCGTCCCGGCCAGGGCGAGACCCGCTGCGTGAACGCCAGGTGCAACCAGAGGGCTCTTCTCCGTTGCTCAGAAGTCACTGGTTCCGTCTCTGGAGACGGTGACTGAGCCTTGCCTCCCGCCGGGAGCTGCCCTGGACGTTGGGGACCGATCGGGTCTCTGCTGTCCAGGCAGCTGGGGAACCAGGGAAGAGAGAGATAATCAAGCCACAGAACTCCCCCAAAGAGCATTCATCTGGAGACGCGCCGTAAAGACACAAACGGGGCAGGGTAGCAGAGGGTGCCAGGGGCGGTGCGCCAGCCCGGGCGCTCGAGACGCGAACGCTCCGACCCTCAGAAAAAAGCGACAGCAAAGCGGCAGGGTCAACTTTATACTTATTTTATTGCAGTAAAAGAACCTTTTCCTCCATCTCAAACCGCCCGTGGCGGGGGGAGAGGGGGTTGCCAATCTTCATCGGATCCCCCCCACCGCGCCCCCCACCCCCAGTCGATTCAGTCTTCGGAGCTCCTTCCACTGCTCAGGGGCTGGACCCCTGAGGCGACGTCCAGGGACCAGGCCGTCTCCCTCCGGCGGGGGCGCGAACCTGGCAGGGCTGGGGCCCCGAGGCCCCGGGAGACAGCGCGCCCCGCGGAGCCCGGAGGGGGCGGGGCCTCGGGGCGGGCTCTGCTTAGTGGGGCGGGGCCGGGCCGCCCCGTCTGCGCCACTATTGGCCGCGGGCCCCGGACTGGCGGCTGAACGTCACGGGCTGGGCCCACCCCCTTGGCAATGTCTTCAGCCTGCTGCACTCCTAACTTAAGCATTTATTCCACTGGGATAGAAGCGGCAGGAGCAGCGTTGGCACCGGCGAACCATGGCTGGGATTTTCTATTTCGTCCTCTTTTCGTTTCTCTTTGGGATTTGCGACGCTGTCACCGGTTCCAGGGTGTACCCCGCGAATGAAGGTAAGAGCGAGGCGGTCCTTCTGCGGTCCCGGGCAGAGAGGTGGATCTGCGGGCGAATGATCCCCGGGAGCGCGAGGCCGGAGGGGGTGAGGGGATCCTGGCGTGAGTGGCTCACCCCCACTTCGGAGAAGGGGACCAGGACGAGGGGATCCGCGAGGAGGAGGGGGGAAGCTGCCGGGCAGCCTGCCCCGGGAGGTGACCGTGCATTCGGCGGAGCTACCCAAGTTTGTAGCGAAAGGACAAAGTTTATCAGCATCCGCCAGCGAGGCGAGCTCCAGGCGCCCCAGGGGATACACGGGAGCTAACGCCAGGATTAAAAAAAAAAAAAAAAAAAAATGGACCTACCACCGTTCCCAACCCAGCCCCGGTCAAGAGGGGACGCAAGCCTGGAACCAAGTGAGTGCTTGGTGCTCCAGGGTTCTTGCGAAAGCCTTGGAGCTCAGGTTTCTGCAAAGTTTCCCGAGCCCTGGGCTTCCCAGGACCCGGCTGCGGGGCCTCAGCTGCACAGCGGTCGTGGCGCCGCTCGCAGGTCGCCAGTGACCTGATTTCTGTAGCGCCCGGCGTCAGACACCTTTCTCCCCGCTGGGCCGCGCGCTCCGGGTGCGCGATCGCTGGCCTAAGGGCGCCCATGCTCTTCAGATAACCCCGCAGACCCCGGGAGCCCGCTGGCAAGTTGAACGTACTAGTTTTCGGGTTTTGCCCCCAGAACTATACACTGGGTTAGTTTGGATGGAATGTGCGAGACCGACCGGACCCGTCTGGGTGTATTTTCCGCGCGTCTCTTCGGACGTGCTGGAAAGATTGTATCCGTGTAGGAGAGGTGGAGGTTGATCATTTAGTTTCTGATGATCTCAGAGAAAGGCGAATTGAATGCGTGTGTGTGTGTGTGTGTGTGTGTGTGTGTATGCGCGCGCGCACAAATGCGTGTGTGTGGGTGCGCGGGTGCCCGCGTGGACGCGGACGATTGTGTGTGCCTATGCGTGAGTGTCCTGATTGTGTGCGCCTGTGTTCGGTGCTGCTTGTGTTCAAGTCAGCGTGCATCTAGCCTTGCACCCGTCTCGTCGACTCTTGTACACACACCCCCGCCCCCCGCTGCCTCCCCCAGCCATCTATCCATCCATCCATCTATTCATCCGTCCATCTCTCCAGAATCCGTCCACGCGTCCCTGCGCAATCTATCATTTTTCCTGTTCCGAAGGAGGGAGCCAAAAACCAACTTAGCCTTGGCTGGGCATCCGGTACCCAGGAGCTCGCCAGACGGAGGCGAGATTCGGAGAGATTCGCACACCTGCCGGCAGACACTGTTTGGAGGAAAGGGGCGCCCTCCCACCCTCTCGATCTCCTCCCTTCTTCCTTACTGGCTTCTGGTGCCATCGTGGTCGCTGAGGCCCCTCCATCCCCAGGGTCATTCCTTTTAGGGGAAGCATGGATCTCGCTTTCTCTTGACTACTTCGCACACTTGTTAGGACGTCCCTCAAGACCTCTCTGGCACCAGACGTAACAGAGATTTTTTTTTCTTTTTTCTTTCCTCTTTTTTTTCTTTTTCTTTACCCTTTTCTTGTTTTTTCTTTTGGAGGCAAAACTTGGGAGCGCTAGACAAAAACGGTGTTGATGGAGCTGTAGACTGATGTAGAAGGAAGGGGGGTGGTATCTCCCCTCCCCCCTCCGGCCGCTCCTCCCCCTTAAAAATTAATTCATTTTGTTGCTTTTTATTCCCATCACGTTTCCTTTTCTCCCTTTTACCCTCCCTTTCTACTCCCTCCCTTTTTTTGTAAATTGGGTCTTATTGTTCCCTTTGTGTCCCTAATCCACCTTACATAAATCCAAATGGATGTAGCGGGCTTTTCTCTAGGGACCCAGAAGAGGGAATGAGGAGGGGGGGCGCAACTCCGGGCGGGAGCGACCCAGGGTAGGGCTCTACATTTTAAAATAATTAAGAGACCCTAGGAATTCTGGCTCCTCGGGAAAACCGGGAGAAAGCGCTGATTTGAAGCCCTTTGACTTGGGGATGGAACAGGGAAGGTGGGCAGAATTCAGGGGCCTGGCGGTGAGATGGTGAATCGGAGTGCCCAGGAGCAAGGTTGCGGGCTCCCTATTCCCACCCCTCCCCCAGCCCAAAGAGCCAGTCTCACTGATCAAATTAATAACCCAGGGGTTCCTTTGAGATGGGCCTTTCGACCCCCAGGCCTGCAGATCTCGGTGGGAAAGGGAATGTGGAGAGGTTAAGAATCCATTGTGTCCTTTTCAGTGTCCTCGGTGCCTAGGACAGTTCCAGCCTGGGTGGGGT
The DNA here is from genome assembly GCF_024362965.1 of Panthera pardus. NCBI lineage: Eukaryota > Metazoa > Chordata > Mammalia > Carnivora > Felidae > Panthera > Panthera pardus. The sequence goes on from NW_026526655.1 coordinate 16,388,894, forward strand.
GTAGCAGCTCTGTGGCCTTCCCACCCCCGCATCCCCCACCCTCTTAGGTGCAGCACAAGGACACTAAATCTGTTAGACAGCACTCCCTCACCTAAAATTCAAACCAGTGATGTCCTTCTAGGCTGAGGGGAAGTCTCTGCTTGTCCTCCAAAAGACCCGGGGAAGAGAATATTACAGTGTGTTTGCATTTTAATTCTACAGGTCTGCCATTACCCCTCTCTGAAACTTCCATATTTAAAAAAAAAGGGAGCACATCCGGGTCCTCTGTCTTTGGTGGGGGAGGGAGAAAAGAAATGATAGAGCCTTTTCATGACCCTTTGAGTACTCTCTGTTAGAATTCACTTGACGATGAGTTATGTGGTCATCTGAAACTTGCAAAAACAAATAACTCTAGTTGATACCAGACAGAGATGAATGCAGGTTTTGCTCTGGAGTGTAACTGCCCTACATAGATATATTTATTTTTTGAATTGTACTTGAGATTCTCTATTCATCCTTTTTCGAAAATGAATCAACTCAGTCCTGGGATGGAATTTTAAATGCTAAGCAAGTTAAATAAATAAGAACGTGCAGATTTAAAGAGGGGAGAAGATCAAGTAAGTAATGATTATTTACATAAGTGAGACCAAGTTTAGGTTTTGATCAGAGTTGGATATGCACACCCTCAGCACATATGGAAACGCTCAGGCAAATGGTTTTTGTAGTATTGGGTTTTTTTGCCATTGGAAATTAATCCATTTTTTTTTTCTTTGTTTTCTTGCAGTTACCTTATTGGATTCCAGGTCTGTTCAGGGAGAACTTGGGTGGATAGCGAGCCCTCTGGAAGGAGGGGTAAGTTCCGAGTTGCTCTCTGATCCAAAGGGTAAAAAGGAGTGATTAGCAACTTTCTGAGAGTCCTAATGGCTTGATTCTTGTTGATTGTGGTGAGGGGGTCAGATTTCCACCATGGCCTATGAAGTGAATTACGCTTTGTTGGAGAAATCCTATACTCCCTTTGGATGGCTCTGTCATAGAAGAAGTAGAAACCAAAAGGGCAGAAAGGGGTTTCAAAATTAGGAGATTGGTGGAGGCATAGACTTAGATGCCTATTTAAAACTAAAATACCCTCAAGAAATACAATCCAGGGACCAAATTAGAATTCGTGCCTATTAATGTGATGGCCGTGAAGTCCTGACAGGGTTCATTTTAGAGCAATTGTTCTGTTTCCAGATGAGGAAAATGCATAAGTAAAGATACCAGGGAGAAAACATTTTCTGATTGCAGCAGGTACAGGTTTAGTTCTATGTGTAAGCAACAGGGCGGGGGTGGGGGTGGGGGGTGATGGGGATGGTCCTTACCTTGCTATCTGCAGCTCTCTTGCACACAAAGAGAAAGACCTATGAACTTGTGCCAGAGGCACAATATATGCAGAAACAAACAAACAAATGAACGAACCAAAACAACAACAACAACAACAAGCTTTTGAATTGTTGGTGCTGAATGTGGAAAGTTTAAATATTTGGAATCTTGAATCTTTGGGAAAGGGGAAGCTAGAAGATAAAGTATGAGAGAGTTCATCACTGTTCATTTCTTCTCAAATTTGCCATCCCTGCCTCCTGAAGATTTAAGACCACAGTTAGGTCAATGGCCACATCTTCCCCCCTCTGCCCTTCAGAACAGGTCAGAATGCATCAGCTTTGGAAAGAAATCCATTTAGCATGTTAACTCTGGCTTCTGCCAAATTTAAAGTAATTCTCAACTCCTTTAAAAATTAAGTAGATCATTCTACTTTTATATGCTTGATAATCTATGACAGAGTCAGTTGATTAAAAACAATGGAGGTGAAAGAGGGAGTGTTTAGCAGGCGAAAGCCCTAAGGCCAGCTCCCGGTATGGTACCTCACACCACCTGTCCATTGAATGAACAATAAAGGATGAAAAAAGTAAAGATTCACAGAAACTTGTAAAAGGCGGGCTTCAAAAATAAGGCAAGAAAGTAGTAACGCAAATGGAGACTCTTAGGCGGTCTTTTTCCAAAAGAGGTCGTGTAATCCACATGAAATAAACCGGAGGTCGCCTTGCCTTCCTGTTTATCCGCCTGAACTTGACTGCACTTGGTTGGATCTCTGCTGAAAAATTCTAGTCGGGCCTCAAAACCATTTTTTTAAAGGGAGGGAGAGTGATTGGCAGGCCTCTGGCAGTGTAGACAGGCTGTATTCACTGCTGATTGCAGGCAATTGCCCTCATCCTTTGAATGCGAAGAAAGGTACAGCTTTATCTTGTGAGAGTCAGCCTCTTGTTAATCCTATACCCTGGAAAGGTCACTGATTCAGGGAGGCTTTCCCATGCTGTACCAGGAGGATAGCTCTGTAGGTTGACTGTATTAGAACAAAATTGAGGATGGAACGCATCAGTACTTTGAAAATTTAATGAGCCTTATTTTCTTATTGGCCACTCTCAAGTTTGAAGGGAGAAGGCATCGAATATGATTTTGGACCTGCCTTGCTACACTAAATATACATGTGATCTGTTTAAAAGCAAGGAATGACACATTTCTGAGTACAGCCTATGGTCTATCTAGTTTCTGGAAAGCTTTTACCGCAACTTAATATGCTGTAGACATCCCACATCCTGCACCCACCCCCCAACTGCTGAAAGGACACCTGCTCACTTTTTCTAAACACAAAACTTCTTTCGGTCGTCTTGAAGTCTCTTAAAATAATACTGTGCGTATATAGCTGATTGTGTACAACCCAGAACTTTTTATGGACCTAATGTGGACTTCTGAATGCAGAATGTAGTTGTTTGTTTTTTGTTTTTTTTTTCCTCTCCTTAAGTATTAGGGGTGTAACATTTTAGATATTATTGCAAGGGGCTGGAAATGACATTTTGTTTATGTATAATAGAATTAGTCATTCCAAAATATATAGTAGCCATTGAGAAATTGTGTGCCGAATTATAAAGTCTCATTAATCTGTAGATCTTGTAATTTAAGAAGACTTTTTCAGGCTTAGAATGAAGGTATGAATTGGATTATCTACCAAGTATGGATGGATTGGCTTTAAAAAGTTCTTTCTAGCTAAACATAAAAGCACATTTGTATCTTTTGGTTATTCTGAAATTTCTACCTGTAGGGAGAACGGCTTATATCTTTCTTGGCTGGAAACTCGGGATCACGGTTTGGTCAATAAGTGTTGTCCTTTATTTGTTGTTATTGTTATTTTTAAAGAGGAAGGGAAAACTTAACAATACCACAAAGTCAGATATGAAATACAGTCAGAGACAACTCCCTGTTCTCTTTTTTTTCTGTAAGAACAACTAAGCAGAACATAGAATAATTGAAAGGAATGGCTCCTGATGGCAACATTGTAGCAAAAACCTAATTTCTTGGCAGCGGCCCTTTAAAGGAGTATATTGAGTTTCTGATACTGATTGTAAAATACAAAACTAAGGCCGAGGTTTGTCATTGTTCTGGTGAATTGATCAATGTGTTTAGACAATTAAGGTCAGGCTGGAAAATTCACATTAGACCCAAACTATCCTGTGTGAACTCTATGGAGATATCCCTGTGTGCTTTCATTTACATTGATAAATGCGTTTTTCCATATTCCCTTTGTTCTGAGATGAGAAGCATGCTGAGTAGGGTTTTTTTGAAGGTGGAGATCTATTTTTGGATTTACATGAATTTCCCCAAATAAGTAAATTACTGGTGATTTATTGCTTAGCGGATAAAAAGAAATTTTAATCACCACAGGGCACTTATCCCTCCCCGTTCCAACTTTCATAATGGTCGCAGATGAAAGGGATACAGAATTTTATGCAGTGTGGCCCTTCACAGAGTAACATTTCCATCCATTAATAGTTTTCCAATGCACAGATGGAAAACCCGTTAAAAGATACATTATGGTTGTACGTACTTCATTGGATTGAATGGAGCTTTAAGTGGGGCTATTATGGAATATGAATTTTTTTTAAACTATCTTTTTTTTCTTCTAATTATATTCATGTGTTAGATACTTAAGCTGATTTATACCAGATCTATATAAATGCATCAGTGTAGATATTAGGGGAGAATTGGAGGCTTCCTGCTAGCCCTCTAGGAGCCCCCAAACAATCTTGTTGCTCTTAGGATTATTTTTAAAAGCTGTGGCAAGAGTGCAATTACGACTCTAGTCGCAGTGAGTTCAGACTGTCCCACCAGTAGAATCTTTATGTGAGGAAGTCGATTGCAAAGAAAACCCTAAAAGCCTTCTTTAATTTTCTTGGGCTTTCAATCATAGATACCACCTACTATTTTATTTTCAATGTCCACAGAATATTTGGAAGAGGCATATGTGCGTTCTTGTTTCCTTACGGGTATGTGTTTTAAAAATAGGAATATGTATATAAAAATCAGAATATACATAATTCATTGAATCCATTGCTCTGGAAAGGTGTCTCATTGTTATGAAAGACAGTGGATTTGAGAAATCCAACCATAAAGTTTGCTCTCTGTCTTCCCAGGATTACCAAAACCAGAAGAGTGAGATTTTCTTTACCTCTTTAAAGAATAGGGACGGTGCCAAAAAAAAAAAAAAAATCGACTGACATTTTTTTTTTAGGTATTAGAGAGCAAAGTTCTGACAGGAGCACCACTAATTAACTGATAATTGTCTTCCTTTGGCAAGCTTCTTTCTTCCTGCTCTTAATTTGCAGGTCTCTGCTCAGTTGTTGAAACAATACACATACTAGTTTTTCATTTATGAGTAAATTTGAACTGTTGCCACTTGAAATTGTAGCTGTTGTAATAGGTGAATTTGAGGTTGTTGGACCACCACAAGGAACTGCTAGTGAACTCATAAGCAATAAATCTACCAATGCCTCTGGATTTTAGGCAAAAGAATGAAACAACCACAAACACACACACACACACACACACACACACACACACACACAAACCAGAAAACAAAAAATAAAAAAAATACTTCCCCAATAAAATGTTGTCTTGTCTCCCATAAGACGTTTCATTAGTGAGGGTTGATGCTCAGGAGTTTGCTTCCTCACTGGAACAAAAATCATCACTGTCCTGCGAGGGTAAAACGGAATTGACAAATCACCGTATGATGACATTTTGTAATTGATACATTTCCTCTGGATCTTTGCAGTGGGAGGAAGTGAGTATAATGGATGAAAAAAATACACCAATCCGAACCTACCAAGTGTGCAATGTGATGGAACCCAGTCAGAATAACTGGCTACGAACTGATTGGATCACCCGAGAAGGGGCTCAGAGGGTGTACATTGAGATCAAGTTCACCTTGAGAGACTGCAACAGTCTTCCGGGTGTCATGGGGACTTGCAAGGAGACGTTTAACCTGTACTACTATGAATCGGACAATGACAAAGAGCGTTTCATCCGAGAGAGCCAGTTTGCCAAGATTGACACCATTGCGGCCGACGAGAGCTTCACCCAAGTGGACATTGGTGACAGAATCATGAAGCTGAACACTGAGATCCGGGATGTAGGGCCACTGAGCAAAAAGGGGTTTTACCTGGCTTTTCAGGATGTGGGGGCCTGCATTGCCCTGGTGTCGGTCCGCGTGTTCTATAAGAAGTGTCCGCTCACCGTTCGCAACCTGGCCCAATTTCCAGACACCATCACAGGGGCTGATACGTCTTCCCTGGTGGAAGTTCGAGGCTCCTGTGTCAACAACTCAGAAGAAAAGGATGTGCCAAAAATGTACTGTGGGGCAGATGGTGAGTGGCTGGTACCCATTGGCAACTGCCTATGCAATGCTGGGCATGAAGAGTGGAATGGAGAATGCCAAGGTAAGGAGAGCCATACTGTACTTTTCATTAGGGCTTAGTGCACGTAATTAAATCAGAGATGAGACTAAATGGAGTAAAGCCAGTAATTAGCAGCCCCTGTGGGATGTGGTGGGACAGAGGGGTCTAATGAGTAAGTGCTATAGCTCCAGGTGGCAAGGCTAAGACATTTCTAATACTGACAAAATAAATGATGCTGTGTAATCAGCAGAAGGCCAAACACATTTGCTAACAGGCACTTAGATCTGAACTGGCTTGATGTGCCCTCTGAAATGTAAATGAACAAGTGGAAGAAACAGACTCGATTGATCCTTACTTTAAGCAGGCAGACACGTTTTCAAGCCATAGTTTTGCTGTCTACAGACCTGGGGAAATGGCAGCAATGGTTAAATATCTCTTGTCGCGTATGTATGTACAGGAACGACTTAACGGTGACATTAGGATTGCATTCTTGCAATTCCCTCCCACTGATTAAAATCGAGCTGTGTGAAGAAAGTCCAGTTTTTCCTGTCTCATGGGCCAGTGTAGACGAGTGGAGTGGAGTATAGACAAAATGGAGTGACAAGGTTTCAAGTACACTCTGTTCCACCGAGCACCCATTGATAGGGTCTGCAAGTGACATTAATCTTGATGAAAGACCTCTTGATTTCCCCGAGGAGGTGATAAAGAGCTAATGAGAGTCTTACTTGATCTGTATGGTCGGAAGCCATAGTAAATTGTGATCCATTTTGGTTATTGAGTTTTTGAAGAAATCGAGACTTTTTTCTATCACGTTAATTACTACTTATCATATTACCAAGACGATTTTCTTTGCTGAAGTTTAGTGTATGCAATTCTTCCTTCCCTTATTTCTCCTTCCTGGGGTGTTTATGTAAAAGAGTTTTCTTTGCAGCGGCTTTGTTTCTGAGCAGGGGGATGAAAAAAGTTCATATTTAGATGGATTGCTCATGTTGTGTGTGGATTAAGGCTTAAAAAGCTCAGTCATGCCTACCGTTGTTATTTTTGCTTGATGTTTTATTTTTAGTGGTTATCAATAGTCTGCTGCCACCAATCTTATGGTTACTGCTAAACAGTGTAACTCTGGTCTCGACTATGGAACGGATCCGATTAATCTTTTCTCAGGGTGACTGTTGAGCTGTAGACTGATTGCCACATGGTTCATCTGATTTGGTGATTAAAGACCCCGCAATAACTGACTGCCAAACAATTTGTCTGGCATTTCAACCATCTTAATGACAGGGTGGGATTAGCCATGGAACAATCCACTTGACTGACTGGAAATCAACAGTTATAACCTCAAGAAAGTTGCATTTTTGGTAATTTGATGTCATAGGTTATGCATTTTTCCCCTTTATACTTTTTGCTGTTTTAAAGTGGCACTCCTGATTTGCTAGTTATTTCTAGGAGCAGCTAACAAGGAATGTCGTAAATCCATCGTAAATAAAACAATGAAGGCTGGCTACCTTTTCTATTGACCCAGAGTGAAAAGGTAAACTTGTAAATTTGAAAACTTTTAGGTTGGTTGTTAAAGTTGTTTGTTTGTTTGTTTACAACGATTAATTTCTCAGTCACTGTGTTGGCTCTTGACTTAGCAGCTACTAGATCGGCTCTACCAAATTGAAACCCTGAAGTATATTCTGGTAGGAGTATTAGAACATATATGAGAGCATTGTTATTGGCACCTAGATTGCAATCATCATAGCAGGAACAGTGACGTGAACAGGACAATGACACCGCATCACATCTAGAGTAAATTATTCTGCCTCTTCGATTTTTGTAACACAGGACTTGCATGTCTTCCCATGTCAAGATTCTTATATATATTTAAAAGAAAAAAAAAAAAAACCACCATTGTCTTCCATTTCCTGCTCTGGCATTAGGAATCTCTGTATCTAATGTCATTGATTTTCAATTGTCACAGAGCCCAGTAACTCATACATTGCTACCCTGTGAAAGTCCTTGACAGTTTTACAGCCCAAATTAGAAGAAGAAGAGAAAAAGATGGAGGGGGAAGTGAATGTAAAGGCAATTGAACATTTTAGTGGTTTGCTTTATGGAAATAATCTTGGGAATCCAGTTAATCATATGGTTCATGGAAAGGGTGGGGCTCGGTGTTTTAGGTCCAGTCCATTTCTAAGCAAACTGTTCCTAACACAAGGCCAGATATTTAATGGAAGGGGAGGTTGAGGCCTTTTTTTTTTTTTTTTTTTTCCTTTTGAATCTTTATTGTTCTCACTCTGGTATTTTCTTTGCTGCTCATAAAATGATTAACTCTTTCAAGAAGACATTTTTGACCAAAATCTTGCGCGTTGTTTGTTTGTTTGTTTGTTTTTAATACCACCAGGGAGGACTTGCTGATGAATTTAGGGAGGAAGGAAAAACTTGAATGGCAAGATTCTTCAGATCCAAACTTGAGTGAAACTTTTTAAAGATGACTCAAGCCCGTAAAAATCTTAACAGTAATAAAAATAGTCGTCTCCATCCTTGACGTCATTACTGGGACGCATCCAGGTAGAGCAGAAAGAGCACTGAGACAAAGAAATGTGTCTCAGTGTGGTCACTTAACGGTGTGACCTTGAGCCCTCTGAGCTTTGTTTCTTCATCTGTAAAATGGGTTGACGATAACTCTACTTAGCTTGTAGTCCTCGACAAGGACACAGTGATGTAGGAGTAGTAAAAGTCACCTTTTAGACCATAAAGCATTAAGCCCATGTTAATGCTAGCAAGTTTTTGATCACTTGCTCTTCCCAAAGCTGTGGACGTTTAAGGGTATTGAGTTGGAAAAGTAAAAGAGAAACTCAATCTCCCAGCCACTCGGGACGAAAAGGCTAAAGATAGGAAGGAAGCAGGGCCCTTGCCTTAACCAACAATAATGTGTATTTTCACACTTCATGTTGAAAATGATATCTGGAGGGTGTCATTTGATCTCTCCCCTGCAGGAAAGAGAGCTGTCCTTTGAGTGAGAGGAAAGTGATTTGGGGGCGGGACAAGAAAGACCAGGGTTGCAAAGAGAGCTTTAGGAGGGATATAAAGGGGGAACTGGCAGTCTTCAGAACTCTGGCAACAGGTTCCTCCCCAATTGTCTTTCCAGTGGGCCTACTGTTGCAGGCCCACTAAAGCAGGTGAAAGGTCACCCGCTTCCTCATCCATCTTCCCTGGGGTCCGGGGGGTCAGAGTGAAGACGGATTCAGGTCTTACATGTTTGACAAAGGATCCTTGGACAAAAATGGCCGGGGGGGGGGGGGTGCCCGGGGGGTGCTGTTGTTTGAATCTAAGCCTCGTCATCTGCCGGAGTCCTCAAGGGACTTTGGGGACAGAATGACACTTCCTCTTGGCGTTCTTACCCCCAAGCAGTCCATGCTCATGGAGTCCTCCAGGGACGCTGGGGACAGTTGGGGACAGAACGACACTTCCTCCTCCGGGAGAACCTACCCCTGGCTGGCTTCAGCAGTGGTGTGAACTTGCCTCGTGATTGGCCGCAGAGGACAAGTAAGTTCTAGTTTGTCTGGTGGCCGGGTCTCCTCAGGCTGTTGGAAGAAGGAAAAGAAAATATACACCTTGGACCACCCCCCACCTCCCCGCAGAGCCCCACATGTACCCCCCATTGAGGAAATGGTCCAGATGTTTTATACCTTTGTCTGCATTCCTTCAGGAACATTAAGCAGAGGAAGAGAGGAGAGGATTCTTTATTAATATAGTCTTTGCTTAATTAAAAAGCTGAAAAATGAAAGGAAAGTCACAGATTTACTCTTTGTGAAATATTAATGAGAGATATTTTAGAGAGTATATATAAAAATAATACTAATAAAAAAAGTCTTTTTTTTTTTTTTTTCTGGAGTCACTCTTAAAGTCAAAGAATCACAACTGTGACAAAGTTAAACTACATAGGAATCAAGCCTTGCTGAAATACACGGTTTTGCTGTAGGTTGTTTGGGTTCATAGATATCTATCTAGGACCTCTATTATCTGTTATTAAAATGCGATGCCTTCGTATCAGCAAAAGGGATCATTAAAAGCTCTTCTGAGAGACAGCAAGATAGAAACGCTTTGATGGCCCTAACAGAAATATTTCAGATTTGTGCTCTGAAAAGTGGGAGAGAGTTATGTTAAAAAAAAAAAAAAAAAAAAGACAACGAAGAAGAAATTACTTTGCTTTCTTACTATGCTGTAGAAAGAGTTTAGGAGAAAGAGGTATGGGAAAGGAAGCATTACGAATATAGTTCAGAGAAATGTTGCTCCATATCCTTTCCACCTTTGAAATTTTTCTTCTACCTTTGAATCAGGTCTTTAAGAATCAATTACTTGAATCACATGGCTGCTTTTATCTTCAGCTTTGAAGCCCGGCTGTGATCACTGAAAGACGCAATTCTTTATATAAAAGAGCAGGGTTTAATTATTGTCCTCTTTCTGTGATACTTTTTCTTAAATCTTCCCTTCTTCGTGTGACCAGGGTTCTTTTGTAAGTGTGAAATCATGGAGTGGTCTCTATTTTGGGCTCACCGGAGCATCACATAGGAAATTATCTCAGTTAGGGACTTTTGAATCTGCTATTTCAGAGTTGATGACTTATTTTAGCCTCACCGAGCTTTCTCGTACCTTTCAAAAAAAATGAATTAAGACATCGTTATTCTGTTAAGACTTGAGTCTTTGGAAAAAAAAGACTGTGCAAATGGCTTTTCAGTTACTACTGTGTAAAACAGAGGTGGTCCTGAGAGAAGTTTGACTTTCTTATCATTGAACTTTACTACTCGGGGTTTTGGGTTTGCTTTTTCGTTTTGTCATTTAATTGAAGAATGTAACATTACCAAAGAACTATATGCCTCAAACTCTTCAACTTTTTATGAGTGACCACTCTTTATAATTTGGCAGGCAGCCCGAATGTCATCTATCTTCATGTATTTACAAAATTAACAGAAATAGAATCATCCCCTCAATTATCATCTTGTTTTTTACGACACTTGACTATTTATCATGGACATTACTCCGTGTTAGAGGATATGACTTCTCTTCATCCTTCATGATGGATAATTAACATTCTGAAGTATGAACATCCGACATTATATGTAGTTTTTCCCTTGTTGATAGATATTTGGGATTTGAGTTTTTCCCGGTAATATTTTTGTGGCATAACCAGACAAGTGACACCAGTAATGAATACGGAACATAGTGGGATCTCATTAAATGTTCATTGAATGAATGAGTTCCTTAGTTCCACCCAAGGAACTGTGGCCTGCTTCATATTAAATGCTTAGTTGGTGGAGTAATGTTTCATGGGGTCAGCATGCTATATCAAAATCTTTGCATGTGACTAAATGTATTAATGAGGTCCTTGTTTATAATTCCTACTTCAGTTGGGTCTTCTCTTTTCATTGTGTTTATGAATCGTCTCTATGCCTGAATATTCACAAATCTCTGCAGTTCATGGGTTAACATAATTCTTAGTATAAAATGGCTAAGACCTGGTTTTGGAGTTTGAGACTTGGGTTTAGTTTCTAATGGTACTACTTAACCAGTTGTGTGATCACGGACACTAAGTTGACCTCCAGTTCACGTTTGCAAATTGGCGGCAACGGTATGTTACTATGTACGATACGCACCCATAAGCATGTTTGGAGAAAAGGGTTTCATGCAGCGTCTAGAATCATTAAGCACTTGGTCAGGGGAAGCTGTTACTGTTAATTTTATTGTTGTTAGATACAAATAGGTTGAAGGGATGGGTTATTTGACCAGTGTCTGTCCAACACTGAAAGCAATTCATTTAGCTTCCAGAGTAGAAGTTTGTTTTTGTTTCTCTTTGGCGGGGGAGGATGTCACATAAGCAAGGGTAGGAGGTGACATGAAATGATGCATCTTACGTGCATTGATTTAGATCCTCTGTTCCTCCCATCATTGTACCAGGGTAGTGGTTCTCAAAGTATGTTCTAGCTGGATTCCCCAAGACCCTTTCTTGTGATCTGCAGGGTCAAAACTTTCTTAATTAATACTGAACTATCATTTGCCTTTTACCTCTTTTTCTTTCATGAGTGGAGTTTTCTAGAGGCTTTTCTATATGTGATAGATATTGAATTGAATGCAGTGGCAAATATGAGAGTCCAGCTGTCCACGTTAAAGAAATTTGCAAAACAAACAAACAAATAAATAAATGTAAAACAGTGTCACTCTCATCACTAATTTCGTTTTGGGGAAATATAGTTACTTTTTCATTAACATGTAATTTGCGTAAACATGGTTGAAAAACCATTTTCTTTAACTTTTTTTTTTTAATGCTTATTTATTCTTCTTGAGAGAGAGGGGGACAGAGCACAAGTGAGGGAGGGGCAGAGAAAGAGGGAAACACAGAATCCTAAACAGGCTCCAGGCTCTGAGCTATCAGCACAGAGCCTGACCGGGGCTCGAACTCACCAACCGGGAGATCATGACTGGAGCCGAAGTCAGAAGCCCAAATGACTGAGCCACCCAGGCGCCCCGGTTTTTAGAATGGATTAAGAAATAATTTTCAAGTCCCTCAATTTCAATTTCTATCGATAGCTTTAAGTCGTGCAAACAAGAGCATTTTGGCATCCTCAATATTTTTAGAAGTGTGAAGGGGTCGTGAGACGATCAGCCGTTTAGTTTCCCTGACGGTATGTAGAATGCACCCTTCTGCCTTGCTGCAGACACGTTGAAAATGAAAAGGAAATAGGAAAGTTCTGAAAGCTTCCAGAATCTGCGAGATGAAGGTAGCTTAGAAGAATGGCCTTTTATTTATTCAACCCTTTAGATGTTTCTATCAACTTAGACAGCAATTTGTAGCTTTTAGCCCTTTAAAGCTGCTTATCTGTGTCCAATAAGGTGGCTCAGCGCTCTTTAGTTTTATTGTCCTTGTGAGGAGGCACGATTAATGAAGGCCTCAGCTGTCCCCTGGACCCGGAGAGACTGTGGGGCATAAAACCTTTCTCATTGTGGGCCTTACAGCTGGTACCTCTGAGCTGTTTTGGGGGGAGGAGAGCAGGTGAGGTCACCCAGTTCCATGATCTGACGGGTAATTAATAGTCCCATGACTAAATGGACATTTTATGAATATTCAGGGTCTGTTTCGGCTTCTTGGGAAACAATCCTGTCGGAACCGCTTACAACTCCCTTTGGAGCCGCCGAGGGTTTTGTGGGTGAATGCGGGTCGTCAGCTGTCGGCCCGGGGTTGCTTTTCCAGGCTGCCCAGTCTTCATTTGCATTTTCTGTATGCGCCCTCATGCAAAACAGCACACCCATTTCCCCCCTCTCACAAAGGCGGTGAGGGCTTCCTTTGGAAACTCCAGCCGAAATCTCCTTCTGTTTATGCAGAACCCACTGATTTAGACACCATGCAAATGAATTCGGTTTTGATTTGAATGCTTCCAGAGATTGGGGGCGGGGGCAGAGAGTGCACTGTTTGCACTGGGCTCTTTCTATGCTCCCCCCAGCCCCCCCAGGGTGGCTGCTTCTCACTCCCCGGCCCCTTGCCCCTTGCAAAACAACCCGGCTCCTGCTGCTCATTTTTTTTTTTTCTGACCTTTGGAAAGTAACCTAGTGTTGGTGAAGCCTTTAGCTTGTCTGTGTAGTGACAGCTTCAGCTGGAATCTTGCCGTTCTTTCTGAGTGCACAATTCAGATTATGCTAGGAATGTTTAGAAGTGTCCCAACAAAGGGCTGGAAAAAAAATTGTAAAGTAAAAAGATAAAATTCTTTGAAAAGCAATTGTCAGATCTCAGGAAGTTCCAGAAATAGGCGTTAGGTCACTGGTGGGCTGGAATCCATTCATTCCTTCAACAAATAGACACTGAAGGCATATAACTTGCAGACCACTGTTGGTATTTTCATGTTTCTACATAGATGAATGAGTCCATCAGGCTTTGTACCTAGAGTCGCAATTAAAATCCCATGTCCGATTTTATCTTCAACTTGTCCCAGATAAGTTTCCTTACAAGGTGTATTGACTGTGTTCTGTTCCGTATTTCATACGTGCATTCACGGGGGGTTGAATGTCGCCTGTCCAATTCCTGTCTTCCCATCCCACCCAGTGTCTCCAAACTGACTTAACCTTTGCTTTATTCTCCTAGAAGGGCAATGCAAGCACCCTGCGTGTATGACCCAACGAGCTTCACCCTGCTTGAAAGCAGCACTATCTTCCGTAGGCTGTGATCATATGCATCCTATAAAGTAGAAGAAGAGGACTTTGCATGAAATGTTTTTGAAGCTCAATTAGTTGTGAGTTCGAGCTAATTTCACAGGGCAGAAAACGGGCATAGCCAGACTTCACAGTGCAATTAAGTGGAGGCAGGGTCAGCTAAAACAACATCGAAATATGGAAGAGCTTTGGTTGAGCTCCACATGGTCTGACAAAGTTTGATGATGCTGTTCAAAGTCCATTTGGGATGGATTATTAGGATTAAAGAACAGCAGAAGGCTCTGTACTTCGTGTGTTCTCTGGTGTCATTAGTGGATGAGAAAATTCAGCTGCTTATCTGGCTCTTGTTTCTAAGGATGGATTTAAACAGACCCACACTTCTTAAAGGTGATCTTACTAACCTCTTCTTAATAAGTTACAGATCCCAAATTGCTCAAAATCCTTAAAATACCATTTGAAGTGAGTTGATTGATAATTATCATTTCCCCTACGTGTACAGATATTTTCCGCAGCAGTACAAAGCTAAAGTACAGTTTCTTAATTACCCAGATAATCCTGTTTGCTTGTATTTTTAAACTATGAAGTGCTGGGTAATTATTCAATTCTTAATAGAAGGCAAATGGCAATGTAAACAATAATTAGGATGTTAGACAGACTAATGCGCTTCAAAGCAAATTGGATTTTTTTCATACTGTTCAGCATGATGTCCCATAAAGCTAACAATTTAGAAGCAAGACAGAAAAGGTTCCATTTTGTTCATATTTTATGGCGTTATCTCTTCACGGCTTGTTTTTGTGAATAGCAGTTTGCCCCAATGAAGCTGGCTGTGCCCACGCCAAATGTTTCCGTAACAATCGCTTCCCTGCTGTTTGACATTTGGCTGTGTTCTCCCAGGGCTCCAGATTGGTCCTTTGTCTGCTTCAGATCCCAGGGGTCAGAGGTTAACAGAATACTGATTTCCTCCCATAATACCATGGCAGGTAAATATGGGCCAACCTCATGATCAGTTAAGACACAGCTCAGTGAGGAATGCTTTTCTCATGGGCTTTTGTCCTGAAGAACTTCCCTGATTTAAGACGCCAAGTTTCCCAGCTATCGTTTTCCACAGCGGATCCTTCATCAGGAGCACCGCCGCCTCTTTTATGTGGCATTTTCCATTGATAACCATTCACAACTCAACAATGTATCCCCAGAAATACCTGACCTGGAAACTATGAGCAAATCATCGCGTTCAATGAATTAATTTCACAAACTTAATATGGTAACGCTTTGCGGTCGTGTCTTGTCGTCTTATCTGCACTGCATGTTTCATTGATGAAATAATGAACTGATAACAAAGACTGTAGCCAAAGATACTTTAATAATGGTGCTATTATTCCCTCCGCCTTTTTCTTGTCTGGCCCTAATGGGGTGTCACCGGTTAGAGGTGTAATTAAATGAACGATCAATTTTATTTTCCATTTTTATCATGTATGGAGACATCCAAGCATTCACCAATATAATGTTATTAATGTTTTACATCAGTTTCATGATAAAAGTCCTATTTCTTTTTCTCCCAAGGATTCATGCGGGCTATACGATAGACTACTTCTTAACTGGTTGTGATGCACACACAGGCTTTAGAAGTTTAAAATCTGTTTTTAAACTTCCAAACTTTTTGTTACCATCAATGAGTTTTAGACCACCTTTCCATATATGACCTATCCCATTTCTTTTTTTTTTTTTAATGTTTACTTATTTTTGACAGAGGGAGACAGAGCAAGAGCAGGGGAGGGGCAGAGAAAGAGGGGAGACACAGAACCCGAAGCAGGCTCGAAGCTCTGAGCGGTCAGCACAGAGCCCGACACGGGGCTCGAACTCACAGACCGCGAGATCATGACCTGAGCAGAAGTCAGACGCTCAACTGACTGAGCCACCCATACGCCCCTGACCTATCCCATTTCTAATTGGCCAGCCTCCTTCATGTTGCACTGTGAACTTGAGGCTTGGGCTCATTTGTTTTCAGTTCTAAATGTCTGAAAAAGACATCTCCACTTTGAGAAAACGGTTTCCTTTTGAAGGGTCCAGCTTGGCAATGACTGTAGCAGCCCCCAGGCAAATTAGCATGTTAAAAGAATGGATCAATACCTTTCTGGCTCCTCCACCCTTACTCTCCTCCAAGGGGGAAGAGTTTTGAAGAACCCTGGGAGGCCCTTGACAGATATGCCAGGAGATTTCAAGAGGATCGTTCATTGCTGAGTTGGGAACATTGACAGCTTGATCTAGTGCCCAGACTGATTCTTCGCCGGTCGTTTGAAAACGGATGCAGGAGGAATTGACAGCTTCGGGAAAGCTGTAGCAGTTCATGTAATTATGGAGAGGATTAGAAGAGAAGTGTTGGGAGAAATGAGAGAGAAGTAAGGGCACTAGTTGACCGGACTCACCTTTGGCCAACCGTTAGAGCACCGCCTTTTGTAACATTTAGCCTGCGTGTAGAGGAGCCATTTATATAGATTTGTTTTCTTTTTTTAAGGGTTGTGCAAATCTATGCGTACAAAAAAAAAAAAAAAAAAGCGACTGATTTTTGAGAGTGGACTGGTAGGTAATTAACAGCACAATGCTTCCAGTACTTAAGATGCAAAGGTGGCTAATTAACTAATGGGAGAAATTGAGATGTCATTACTCCGTTTTCTAAGGAGGTGCCAACAGAGAGGTACAGCCTAAAGTAAAACTTTGAACGTTCAAGTTTCCATTTGCAAAGTTGTCTTTGGGAACTCCCGGTCTGTATCCTAGACTTTTTGTCTTTGTTTTTCATTTGTATGTTATTTTATTTGCTTATTTATTTATTTTAACATACGGTGTTTTATTAGTTTCAGGTTTACGGCACAGTAATTCAGCAGTTCTGTATCCTAGGGTTTTAAATTAATGGTGATGCAAGACTGTAAACCAATATAAAAGTGTGGTTTTATGTGAAAGGAACTCATGTTGATGGGAAAATGAGAACGTTATCTTTGCATGAATGAAAAGAAGCATTAAAAAAAAAAAAAAAGGTTGGAAACACGCCGCCAGAGAGTCACAAACGGTCTTACATTCTGGAAGTTCTCCACAGGGCGGAAAGGGCTACTGTACTTAGCTAAAATAAACCAAGTACATAATTTTTCCTGATCTTTATGACGGACTCTGGGACTCTCATTCACAAAACATTGTAGCTATGACTATGTCAGTAATGTGTAAATGGGTACTTGATACGGTAAGAATCTTGCACTACGATTTCAGATTTCAGCAGTTGTTCTGGAATTGTTTTGGTTCTGCTTTGTTGTTTTTTTTTTTTAAGTTCATTGTTAGATCTTTTCTTTTTCTTCTCCTAGGGAGACGTAAAGTCATTTCTTTTGCAACTTTAAAAAATAGGTATCCTCAAAAGGAAGCCCTCCCTGAGGAAAGGGTTGTTGACTTCTGCTACGGATAATGACTGAAAAACACAAACCTATTGAGTTTTTCCAATATTTTCCATTAGGTCTTCTTGCTGGTTATCACCGATCTACAGGAAAGCTATTGATTTTTGTATGTTTATCTTCCATCCAATCTTTTTATTGAACTGTCTTGTGAATACTAATAGGTTTTCAGTTAATTCTCTAGAGTTTTCTAGAGAACTAATAGTTTTGACTGCGTGAAATTATATAGTTTTTCTTTCTTTCTAAACATAAAACCCCTTATTTCTGACTTTTATCTTATGACATCGGTCAGAATTTTCAGGCCAGTAATAAATGATAGTATCAGTTGTGGCTGTCTTTATTTTATGCCCAATTTCAGTGAGCATCATTTACGAATGCTATGGGATATTTTTTTTCTTAATATCCTATTCCCAATATCGAAACACTTCTTAAAAAGAAGGAATTTTAAATGTGGTTAAATTACTTCAAGTATCACTTTTAGTTATGTGGCTTTTTTGACTTGTTGTGTTTATAAGATTAACTATAGTCAGCTTTTCTGAAAATGGTCCATAAATTCTCTTTGCATTTGTGGGGGGAAAAAACCTACTAGGTGGCAGTAAATTTTGATAAAAAGCTTTTTGAACTCCATTTTTTAATTGAAAATGGTGGATAAGAGCCAAAGCTTTGGAATAAGAATTTAATTTTAATCTCAGATTTTTTTGGGGGCGCCTGGGTGGCTCAGTCGGTTGAGCGTCCAACTTCGGCTCATGTCATGATCTCGCCGTCTCTGAGTTCGAGCCCCGCCTCAGGCTCTGTGCTGATGGCTCCGAGCCTGGAGCCTGCTTTAGATGCTGTGTCTCCCTCTCTCTCTGCCCCTCCCCTGCTCATGCTCTGTCCCTCTCTGTCTCAAAAATAAATAAACATTAAAAAAAATTAGTCTCAGCTTTTTCACTTACAATGTGACTATGGGCTAGTTACTTTAGCTTCCGTTTTCTCCTCTGTTGTATGGGGATGATGATACCTACCCTACAGGTATACTTAGGATTAAATAGTATGCATAACGTGTGGGACAATGTACATAAGTTTCACTTGGGAGGTGGTATCTATTCAGTGGTCAATAAAATGTGGAAAGTTTTATTATTAGTTTATCTTGAATCTTTAGGAAATATCCAACTGCTATTAGCCTATATATTCTCTCTCCTTGTTTCTCTCTCTTTCCAACTGTATGTCATTCTTTCTCTCTCTCATCTTATTCTTTTTCATTGTTATTTTTTTTTTAAGTTTTATTTATTTATTTTGAGAGAGAGAAAGCACAAGCAGGGGAGGGGCAGAGAAAGGGGGAGAGGGAGAATCCCAAGCAGGCTCCACATTGTTAGCGTGGAGCCAGACTCAGGGCTCGAACTCACGAACTGTGACGTCATGACTTGAGCTGAAACCAAGAGTCAGATGCTTAAACTGACTGAGCCGCCCAGGCGCCCCTCTCTCTTATTTTATCCTTAGCAGGTTTTGGTATTATAGTCGATTCATAAAGTTAATTTTGATAGCTTTCCATTTTTTATTGGCATCGCAGAAAGTTAATGTGTGTGAGAATTAGCTTTTCTCTGCGAGTTTGAAACCTTTCACCATTAAGGCTGGCTCTCGACTGTGCTCTTATGATTTGGGCACTTTTCTGTATATTTGCTAGAATTCAATAAAAAGTGCGACAACCCCATAAAGGAAGCCGGCTCTGGGACTTTGTTCGATTGTCTTTCAAATCACATGGATGGCTTTTCAACCCTAACAGAATAGACATCCTCTTTGACTTTGATTCCGGCCTTTCCCAGCCTCCGTTGACTTTAGGAAGAAAGCAAAGACGTCACGTTGCTCTCATCCCTAATTTCATTATTGAGCTTTTGTGTTACTTGTGCAGATCTTAAATGTATAAGGTGAAGAGAACGGGATCGTTAAACCTAGAGTTAGTGCAGTGGCATGGTGGAGCCACTCATTAATCAGGAGCCTGGCTGTTAAGGAGAATCTAGCTGAGAAAATATTTAATATCCCATTGGGGAAAGCTGCATTTCACTGCGGGTCAATGTGGATGCGGCCCCTCTGAGCTGTGGTACTTTGCTCCCCTTTTTTATCGAGAGAGAAAGACAGAACGTGAAATGACAGACCCACTGTTACAGGAACATCCGGTGTCCCTCAGAGCCACAACTTTGACATAATCATTTGTAAATATTTTCTATCGGTTTTGAGGAAGGGCAAGTTTCATTTTTCATTTAACCAAGCAGACAAATTATTTTGTAGGCTGCAACAGGCAGAACGAAGGCCAGTGGACAGATGTTGCCTCGATAGAAGGAAGAACTATCTAGTATTTTGAACTAGGCAGGAGTGGAGTACGATGCCTTTGGAGGCGATGAGCTCCCTATCTTCGGACGTGTTCGCACTGGCTTGATGACCCCAAGGCATCTAACAAGTTAGAGACTGGAGACCCTGTGTTTCTCAGAAGGGACACCGTTGTCCTTCTGGGCAGGACAGTTTCTTCCTTGAGTACTCCATCAAGCGTTGCAGGTCTGTCCTGTGCCCACTGGGCAAGCATGTTACACAGCATTTGGTATCCTGAGTCGTCCCCAGGCACGAAATGCCTGTGGCGTCCTCTGTCACTGTGACAGGCCCAAACCTCCCCTCATATTTCCAAATACCCTGAGCATGCATACTAATCTCAGTTGGAAACTTCTGGACCAGACTAGAAGATCTAAGATTCTAAGACGTTTGGACATTTGGTACCCTGCTTTAAATATTTCCTTTAGAGTAAGTAACCGGGGTCTAGGATCTCGTAGCGGAAAGATGGAAAAGCTTTTCAAAGAATACTTGCTATTAACCTCTCTACTTTAATTTTTCTTCAGTTTAACTGAACACCATAACGTCTTAAAATCACTATAACGTTTTCCCAGTAGGCACCAATTAAAAGAGATGGGGAATGTCTTTTGGAAGAAATTACTAACACTTTATAAAAGCATCCATAGCAATGACCAGCAACCAAGTGCTCTACTAGGTTTAATTTATGAAGTCCCAGAACAGCCTTAAAAGGCTATTTGTTATTGTTATTATGCCCATTTTACAGCTGGGAAAGCTGAGGCATGGGAAGGTGCCTGAGGTCACGTAGACTACCCAAGCCGATTTGAAATCAGACAGACTGGCTGTAGCCTCTACACTTGCCAACTCTCCACCATACTTTCCCTACGTAAGGACTGTTAGAAAGAAGGGAAACTATCCCCAAGTTAACAGTATGGGATCACCTTCTATTCTAACAAGGTAAGAAGAATATTTAAAATGCCTGGGTTATAGACTTATGTAAACTGTGCCCTGTGTTTACTCCCAAGATTTGTCAAACATTCATCTGCCAATGGGTGGCCTTTGTGTTATTCGAATGGCCCTACAAAGAGCAAATTGTGACTTTGCAATTATTAAGGCTGAAGACCTTGCCACAGAGTGTGTTACTGAGCAAATTATTCTTATTTTGACTCTATCACAGCAGAGAGGAGAGTTATAAGTATAGACCCAAGTTTATACAAGACAGAGCATCATCTCATCCTAACAGGAGCACAGCCCGTGCAAATGAGAGCTTTTTGATTTCTGAAATGCTGTATAATAAATCCAGGGAGATTTACAAGGAAAATCAACCTGCAAAGGAGGGTGAACTTTAATTATATAGATGTTGGGCATGTGCATGTCAGCTGATGTAGGTAGAGTATTTACTTGCGAATGTGTGCAGGAAAAAAATGGCAATGAAACAATGCAGGAGGCAATACCTTTCTATAAGAAAGGGGAAAGAGGAAAAAAAGATGGGGAAACAATTGCAAATGGTGGTATAGTGTTTCCACCCCCCCCAACATACCTTATCTTGGACACATTCCAAGACCCCCAGTGGATGCCTGAAACAGCAGATAGTACCAAACCCTATATATACTATACTTTTTTTCCCCTATACATACCTACCTATGACAAAGTTTAATTTATAAATTAGACTCGGCAAGAGATTAACAACATAACTAATAATAAAACAGAACAATTATAACAATATGCCGTAATGAAAGTTGGGGGAATGTGGTCGGTCTCTCAAAAATCTTAATGCACTCTACTCAGCCTTCATCGAGTGATGGTGTGAGATGATCAATGCCTACACAACGATATGAAATGAGGCGAGTGATGTAGGCACTGTGATGCAGCGTTAGGCTGCTACTGACCTTCTTATGACAGAAGGGAAATCATCGGCTTCTGGACGGTGGTTGACTATGGGTAACTGAAACCACAGAAAGTGAACCGGGGGTAAGGGGGACTCCTGGGGGACTCCTGTATTTGTCAATTCCTTTAGCCACCCCCCCCCCCCCCCCCCCCCCCCCCCCCCGCAACATCCACTGACCCCCTACTGTGCTGCTACCTTGTGCTTTCAGTGGAAATGGCTCACCTTTCAGCACCTAAAAGCAGTTACATCCTGAATTGTTATGTAACTCACAAAAAATCTTGTTTCTTTTTCCCTTTCTTTCTTTGTTTCTTTCTCTCTTTCTCTCTCTTTCTTTCTCTCTCTCTCTCTTTCTTTTTTAGATCAAGCCATTTAGAATCAGGTGTTCTCTTGCTTGCAAGGCAGCCCTAATTAGTAAAGGAGGTCATTACTTTAGCATGGCGATTACTTTAGCATACTAGTTTTCTCTGCACAAACATCACACGTAGAAAACATAATGTGTTTGCCCAGGCTGAGTAGTTGCCTACCCAAAAGCTTTCTTTATAGTCCTTTAAGCAACAGAAACATCTTGGATGGCTCGTGGTCCTCCCTTCTTATCCTGATGGCATGATGCACTAGGTTGGATTCTGTTGCTGAGAGAGACAAAGAGAAACCATGTTCCATACAGTTGCTTAATGAAGTGGGACATCTGTCTTCCTAAGAGTGGAGAACGTTCGGGGCTCCTGGGTGGCTCAGTTGGTTAAGCATCTGACTCTTGATTTCGGCTCAGGTCATGATCTTGCGGTTTGTGAAATCCAGCCCCACCTTGGGGGCAGCGCGGAGCCTGCTTGGGATTCTTTCTTTCCCTCTCTTTCTGCCCCTCACCCACCTCCCCCCCCAGATAATTAAATAAACATTAAAAAAAAAGGAGTGGGGAATGTTCAAGCTGTAAAGACCTTAGGAATCTCGTTTTTAGACCATGCTTCTCATTTTACAGATGAAGAAACTGAGGCTCAAATTAATAAAGTATATAATAGATGAATAAGGACAGGCTCCTGAAGTCTGACATTGTAGAGTCCTGCCTTTTTGTCCCGCTAAAGGGAGTATAAAACTCAGAAAAGACGGGAGCCACCAAAGCTACTCCTCCGTTTCGAGAAAAGATCAAACTTCGTCCTGGATTGCATTCATTGGGGTTTCAGCAAACTGTTTCCCCCCATATAAAGTTGGCCTCCTTGGATATACTATTCCTCTCTCTGTTCACATCAGGACATACTGAACCCTCCATGCTTTCTACGCACTGCTTCCTTCACGAAAGGGTTCACAGTCTGAGGGAGCAGGCGGCTGTGTAAAACTGTTTATAATCTTTGATAAGTGAAAAAAGCCCGGTGAGGTCCTGGAGGAGGGAAGGCTGAATATCATTGCAGATGAGGTGTGAAGGAATGTTTTTGGAAAATTAAGCAGAGTATTGAGCAGCAGAGGATTTCAACTGTAAACATTTCTTAAGCATCTACTGGGGCCAGGCAATGGGAGGCGAAAATTCATATGGCATGAAACCCCCTCATGGATACAGCGACCAGTGGGAGGAGTTTTGTGAAAGGGAACATTTTGAGTAACTTCTAAGTTTTAGGCTTGGTCCTTCAGTGCATGGTGATTTCATTCTGGGATAAAAAAAAAAAAAAAATCCTAGAGGATGTGGTTATGGTTTTAAAGGTTTTTTTAAGTTTAGTTCTTTATTTTGAGAAAGAGAGAACGAAGGCATAAGGGGGGGAGGGGCAGATAGAGAGGAAGAGAGAGAATCCCAAGCAGGCCCCGCACTGCCGGCTCAGAGCCCAACGTGGGGCTGGAACTCACAACCGTGGGTGAGACGGTGAGATCATGCCCTGAGCCAAACTCAAGAGTCAGATGCTTAACCGACTGAGCCACCCAGGCGCCCCAGGGATGTGGTAATTTTTAAGGGAGGGTGGCTTGGTGTGGCAGGATGAAGGCTTAGTTTATACTCGTGGAGGGATGAATGGATGAAAGTGTTGGTCCAAGAAAGGAGGACAATCACATTTTTCTTTGCTTTTCAATTCTGAATTTGACTTTGTAGAAAAACAGCTTTTCGGAGGCTTTTGTTTCATACCCTTTGGGAAATACCTTAGGCTGCTTGGGTTGCCGTGAGAGAATACCATCAACAAGGAGGCTTAAACAACAGAAATGGATTTTCTTACAGTACTAGAGGCCAGAAGTCCGAGATGAAGGTACCGTCAGGGTTGATTCTCTTCCTGGCTGTAGACAGTCGCCTTTTCTTTGTGTCCTCACATGGCCTTTGTGTGTGTGTGTGTGTGTGTGTGTGTGTGTGTGTGTGTGTGTGTTGGGCAAGAGATTCTCTTAAAGGATACCAGTCCTGTGGGATTAGGGCCTCGCCCTTATGACCTCATTTAACCTTAATTATCTCCCAAAAGGACCTATCTCCAAATATAGTCACGCTAGGGGTTCGGGCTTCCACATATGAATCCTTAGAGGACACTTTTCATTCCATCACAGGAGATGAAACATGTCTCCGGCCTGTTCTATAAAACACATGTGACCATGTGGCAGTCTGTTACAATGTTTCTGTCACCTTGTCTCAGAGTTTATTTTCTATATCCATCTATGCCTATGTGGATTTCTCCGGAAAACAATGCAGCTTGGTGGCCTAGAACTAGGGACCTAGTGACCAGGGTTCTATGGTTACAAATCAAGTAATCTCTCCAAGCCCTTGTATTCCTCATCCATGAAATGGAAATACTGTTACTTTGAATTTTGCAGTGTAATTCATATGATCCATATATAGTATGTGTTACATTTATTATACATGTATTATGTCTTTGGTTAAAGAATAGAGTAATTTTTAAAATTTTAGCTGATTGGTACTTCACCAGACTCTGACATAGCTTTCTCATGAATTGTGTGCTGGCTTTATTATGTGCATAGCTGTCAGGTAGAGCATAGAAAACACCACTTACTGGGGTGTCTAAATATGGTTTTAAGCCATGTTCAAGGGAACTGATGAATCACAGGTTATCAAATTCGGGAAAAAAAATCGCAAGAAATCCACAAGTTGTAAAAAAGCAGTAACATAAGCAAGTAAAAAAAAAAAAAAAAAAGACTGGCAACATCGTCTATAATGTCGCCACATAATGAGAATCATGCTTTTAGCGTTTTAGTTCCGATGCTTTCAGACTTTTTTCTTTTGATATCTACAACATACACACACACTAAGATTTATTGATCATGTAGCATGACCATTAAATCCTTCCAGATCAAGAAAGAAGAGTTTTCTCTTGCTTGGACATAGGACAGTTTCTTCAGCCAGCCGCCTACTTGAGTTGGACATGTGTTGCTTTCTGTTTGGTGCTTTTGGATGCTATCGCCCTGAATATCATCACAGCAAAATCTCAAAATCGAGCCTGAATTATTTTCTCATAATCGTTGGTTGGAAACACTGTGCAGTTTTAAGGGTTTTGACACCTCGTGAAAAAGGCTCAGATTTGAGATGCTGCTTACCTGAGCTTGAAACAAACAGTGAGGAATGGGGCACCTCTAGGGACATTATATGTTAATTTCCAAGCAAAACTCATTATCGGAAGTGGGAGATAGCTTTACTTATTCCACTTGCCTGTGAGAAAACTTTTTTTTTTTTTTTTTTTTTTTTTTTTTTGCCTACAAAGCCTTTCTTTTCATGCTAAAAATCAATTACTTCTGCTTGTTTTAAACAAATGTGGGATTCTTTGTCTACCTGTGACAGCTGTTGGCAGTTACCGTTTAATGTAAAGGATAACCTTTCATATAAAGGATTATATAGTTTAGTCACCAGATGCAAATTATTGCCTATAAATCTACTGTAAGTTTTTTCTTCTCCTCGCTAAGGAGCATCATTGCTCTTAAAACCCAGAGAAATGCTGCCTTTCAAGAAGACATTGTTAAAGAGAGCTTGATGGGGCTGATTGTCTTTATGTAATCGCTTAGACAACGTTGCGTTACAGTTTTACAGAATGCCTTCAGGGTTTCACCGGCTGGAAAGGAAAAAGACTTCATGGACAGTGCGTGGACTTTAAAATACACACGTAGAAACCAGGAGTTCAAATCCCTGTAGGGCTGGCTGATTTCCCCTTCTTTAGAAGTTAAATGCATTGATTCCTGTGTAATCAATTGTTTCTGTGACCTTAAAATTCATCTTGTTACACTTCGGAGCTTGAACACCTTTAAACTAGGTCATCCAAGAGCCTCTGCTAGCATTCCTGCAGTTATCTCCGGGGACCCACTTTTTCACTATGAAATATTAATTATCCAGTTCAATTTTGCACCTTCCCCATTTTGAAACAAACGAAGCACCTTGCAAGTTATTTTTCCAGTTGCGTGGACGGAATATGGAAACTGTTTCATCGGTTCTTTCCCACCTTCTCCTAATCCTCTTGGCCTTCTCTTTCTCAGTGAGAGGATCCTACACATGTTGGCCCTAATCTGGAGGGACTTGCCGTTTGGAAATAGCGCCGAGTCTCCACGGACAATGAAACCATGAATGCGTTTCTTCGGACCTAACACATTCATTCTGCTTCCTGCAGCTAACCTCTTAGCAATATGAAATATAGAGCCATGTTCCTATTGTTTTTTCTACTGAATGAATTAGCACATCTTATTCACGAAACCATTACTGTTCATTGTAGAGCGTTTCGAAAATACAGAGATACGTTTTCACACGCCGAGTAAACTTGAAGTCTTATTCGGGAATATCCTGGTATCTGTCCTCTCTGGCTTCACGCTGGACATGTCTAAAGACAGAATGATTTTATTCTGCTTACGTGGTGGGACTTGTCTTTTCCTCTCACCTGGCAGGGCAGACCAAGGAAGTGGTTCATTGCTGACCTCAGAATCACCTACTTGCCGGGTGGGGATTCATTTTGCTGCTGCAGACTGCATTCCTGTCTTGCTTGGGGTGAATATTGGCATCGGCATGCCTGTGGTGTTACGGCTTCCCACACACTTTATTGGCCCAGAAACTGTAACTACTCCTGTCTCTTTCCAGCTCAGCATTCCAGGCCCCTACTGGGACCGGCACCTTTGGCTGTAATCCCGAAATCCTCTATGAATGAGTCGGCCGTTCCCTTCCCCTAGGCTGCTGCCACCCTGTTTCCCAATCTCACAGAATCTTACTCTGAATCATCAGGAGCTTGAATGTGGATCGCCTACCTGACTTCCAATATGATACCTTCTTGGCTCCCCCCGCCCCCCGCCCCCGCCGCCCCCAGCTGCTTCTGTTCTCGACCCTCTCGATCAGAGTCCTGAGAGTTTGACATTGTCCCAAATCAAGACTTGGCTTCCGCAAGATTTGGGACACTAATTTGGCCCTACATCTGTTTCTATACACTTAGTGCCTCTGGATTCCAGTTACCCCCTATCTCCCTCTGCCTATGTCGGTGAGGTTTCTACAAGCCTGGACAGCCAACCCATCAAAGATAAGCCGTTAAGCCCTCTGCCCCAGAAAGTGTTTAAGCCGAAACTAGAGGGAGTCTTTAGGAAGAGGAGCTTCAGCGAGTATCCTTCGCTGCAAAGGAAGACTGGAATAATGAACTCTGGTCCCTTATAATTTTAAGGTTATTATAATTCAACAGGACTTGCCCCTCCCACTCACAGATTCAACAAAAACTCTCTCGCTATTTCCCCCATCCTGTGCGGACCAGGACCAGTTGGTACACAGTTGGTGTTATGCCCACCGACTAGAAGACCAAGTTTTAAAAAGGTCAGATCAACACGAAAAGAGGAAGAATAATAAGGTGACCAAACATAACCTGTTTGGTAACTTCAGTTGCGTTGGGCAAATTCAACCACGGGTCACCTTCTGTCAGATGTGAAGACAACTGTGGAAAATGACTCTGTTCACTGACTACAGGTATCACTAGTTGGATGTGTATTTGCTTTGTCTTGCACGCAGAAACTTAAGTAATCCCAAGAGCGGCAGCTGGATGTTTTGCTGTGAACAGAGAGAATTTATGGAACTAATTAAGAAAAGTGTCTTGTAAAAATAGACAAGTGCTAATAAATGAGGTAGTTTTGGGGCGTGATGACAAATCTGTCCTCCTCTACCTGCTCCCCTCCTCCGGACCTACCCGGCCTTCGTTATAGACGCTGGATATACAATTACGGTAGGAGATGGATATACCGGAATTGTAAATATTACTAAACGTGAGAGCTGATCACAGATACTCGTACTTTGAAACAACTGGTCCTCACCTATGGCCCTTTAGGGAAAGGTGGTCCGAGCTCTTTCTAAACGGTTCCTCCACTGCATTCAGCTGCTGGGATGTTCCACGGTTCAACCTGCCCCGCATCCTGCCTGTCTCAGTGGAACACATTCCTCAAGGCACTGTCGAAGAAGCGCTTTCTTCTCCCTTGGAACTGTCCTTCGGAACACCAAAATACGTCGGTGGGTGTTTTGAGTACATTACGTCATGTGACTTATGTTTTCTATCGACACGTTCTGACTTTTCAGGGCACAGCGTACGACTTAGTAGATGAGCTCCCTGCACCTTATTAACGGTTTGACTTCAGGCAAGTCCATTTGTTGCTCTGTGCTTAGTTCACTCGCCTGTAAAACGTAGATCGTGACGATACCTATCCTATCACGTTGTTGTGGAGACTGGACATGTAAACACTCTCAGAGCACCCGAATCATGCCTGGAACATGTAGTCACTCAAACATAACATTAGCTATTACTACTATTTATCACTCCTGGGTTGTTGTGGCCCTGTGTTCGGGGAACAACTCATACAGCTACATATAGCTGTATACCGTTCAGTGCCAGAATCTTCGTTCTTCCAGGATAAATCTATATTCCATTTATCTTTGTGTCTTCTCTAGTGCCTGAAACAGTGTAGGTAAGTAGGGGGTCCTATTTTGTCCAGGCACTCTGTATGTGAGTTTTGAGATGAATGAATAAATACAGGTGGAAAGGAAAAAAAAAAAAAATGTCATTGTGATTTTGTTTATTTATAAACAGTCCATTGATTTTTTGAAGCACAGTCAGAGCATGCATCCTGCGTTTTCAGTAACAAACCAGTATTTGTCGCCGTCTTGTTACGATCCTGGAGATGTCGTCAATTTAAAGAGTGTAATTGAGGCTGAATTTTCCGTGGGTTTATTTACTAGATCAAAGAGTGACTTCAACTTTCAGGACTTATTTTATTTGCCAGCATAAACTCATGGGTTCCATCAAGCGCCAAGAAAAGAAGTTAATCATCTGAATTATGTGGATTCTGGCAAATCACTCTTTCTTTCTTGGTGGGGGGTGGGGGGGGGGAGGCTTTGAGCCTTTATCTCCCTTCAGCAAATCCAACTGATTTTATAATAGTCAGAATAAAACTCTAGTAATTAATCTGATAGCTCCAGGCTGCTAATCATTCCGGAAAAGTGACATTCCCCAGAATATACTGGTTACCCTTATTCCGTGTCGTTGATATATAATTCAATTGATTTTCACACTTTTTACATTCCAAAATGAAATACAGCTTTTCTCATGTCACCAGGTTGGAATTCTTTGACAAGGCATTAACATGCCAAAAATAATATTACACACAAGAATAATGCAGAGATAAATTACAGGTAGAGCTGTATCCCTAAGGAGATTTTCATTTGTGTCTTAGAACAGAAGACTTACAACCTTACCACACATCTATTTCATGCCAGTATGTTTTAGGCTCTGGTTCAATTCAATAAATAACTAATTTCGTGCTTGCTGTATGCCCAGTACTCAGTTCCACTGAGCAGAATGCTTGCACAAAAGTCTGTGTGAGTCTGGAGTGCAATTTTTTTTTTTTTTAAGAGCAAATACAGAGTCTTTCATGCAAACGAATCCCTGAAAGTGGTCACCTTGATGGTTTTCTAGAATCTTTACAGTGCCACCACGACTTTGGAACCTTTTTGGAACTGCCGTTTTCAAACGGTCTAATGCCTTCTTTTCAAACGTGCTTAGCATTGGGCAATTTTGCTTTTGAAGGTGGATTTAATTTTTGGAAATCGTAGACAGGGTTGTCGATCAGTGAAAAGATCAAGCGTGCCGTTTAATTTTTGCTTTCTTTCGAATCAAGAACGAGGCATGATTGCAAAGTAACAAACTCTTTTCGAGAGTAACTTTTGACTTGCTTTGAACGCGGATTCAAAAGAAGTATATTTGGAAAGTTGGTGGCATCAATGGAATCAAGATGTGGTAGGTCTGTGGCATTTTTAGATTTATCTGTCAACCACAATGCAATGTGCGTGAAGGCGGGGCCTCCTTGGTTCCCGCCGAATCCTCCCGGCCTAGAGCTGAGCCTGACGCGTCGTTGCTATTGAAATGAATGACCCAGTGAATGAAAGCGTGCATGAGTGTTCACAGCAGTTCACAAATGCATGCAAAGGTTCGTGGCGTATAGTGGTCTATCTTTTTTTACTTTCTGGCATTAATTCAAATCATTTGTTGGGCTGCCTGGGTGGCTTCATCGATTAAGCGTCCGACTTTGGCTCAGGTCATGATCTCATGGTTCGTGGGTTCAAGCCCCGCGTGGGGCTCTGTGCTGACTGCTCAGAGCCTGGGGCCTCCTTCGGATTCTGTGTCTCCCTGTCTCTCTGCCCCTCCCCCACTCATGCTCTGTCTCTCTCTCAAAAACAAATAAACGTTAAAAAAAAATTTTAATTAAAAAAAAAGAAAGTCAAAGCTCTACTGTAAACCCTCTTACGGAAAGTACTCTGATGGTCAGACGTCAATAAAAGCGTAAGCACTAGAACATTTATTAAAAACAATTTCTCATCTGAAGTCCAAGCTCCTAGAAGGCTTACGCTCTGCCTGAGAAAGAGTCCTGCAGTGTGAAAAGACGTTGAGTTTCTAATTTGTTCTGAAAATATCCAGTTATCTGACCGTGGATAAATTCCTTAGCTTTCTCACATCAGTTTCCCCGTCAAGAAAATAATTAGCTGGGATAAGTCGTCTGCAAAATACCTTTTAGCTCTTCAGTGTCCAAACGTGTGAGAGGATAGTAAATCTTGTTTCCTTAGAGATTGGAAGGAACCATCCATGTTGACTGGAGTTATCTGGGAAGGCTTCCAAGCAAGAGAGGAACTCAATAAAATGTGGGTAAATAAAGAGGACGGAAGAGGAATGGGCGTCCCCGAGCCGGGAACAGTGCTGTCTTCCTCAGAGGCTGAGGAGACTGGATTTGGGGATGACTTTGAAGGGGAGCGGAGGGGTTTGTTCTCTGGCTCTGGCTCATTCCTCAAATACTCATTGATTGCCTGCTCTCTTCTGGCTATTGAGAGCCATTGATCTCGGTCGAGTCTAGATATTTCATCCAACTGAAGGGAAGGTGCCACCGATAGCAAGATTTGTAATGTTTACCAAAATCTTTGTTCTGCCACTTTAGGTATGCAGAAGAAAGATAAGGAAAGCCTCAGAGTAAAGTTGACCTGAAGGTTATGGCGTCATTTAAGCAAAAGGGGAAAATAACAAATCAGCTGTTGGAAAAGTAAAAAAAAAAAAAAAAAAAAAATTGCTCTCGGTTTGGTGTGATTGATGCTTTATTACCTTGTAGATGGGTAGTTCAGGGCACTAAGCAAATGATGATGTTTATTTAGATTTGGAATTTGGAACTGTCCTAGAAGGTTGGCCCATGGTTGTTACTTTGCATAGTTGTAAGAAGGGCATAATGCTCTGTGGAGGATGATGGCTTTTTGGGCTTTCCCCCTGATGATGAACCCCGAGGGTTCTCAAAACGAACCCTTATTTTGTACGTTAGAATCATTTGGGGTGTTTGCTATAAATACACATTTTTTTTTTTTAGTTTTTTTTTTTTTAATGCTTTTATGTATTTTTGAGACAGAGAGAGACAGAGCATGAGCAGGGGAGGGGTAGAGAGAGAGGGAGACACAGAATCCAAAGCAGGCTCCAGGCTCTGAGCTGTCAGCACCGAGAGAGCCCGACGTGGGGCTCGAACTCACAGACTGTGAGTTCATGACCTGAGCCGAAGTCGGACGCTTAACCGACCGAGCCACCCAGGCGCCCCTATAAATACACATTTTTAAGGACTCAACACAAGAGTTTTGAGTTTGTGACCTGAATTTTTAACAAGCCCCCAGGTGGTTCTGGTAGGTGGAAGAATAGAATTTGGACTCCACTGTGAGCCCCTCCGCTCCCCACACCGAGAAGCCTGGTTGACACGGAGGTGAAAGTGAGTTGCTGGCCCCCTTGCCACCAAGTACAAGATTGAAGGGAGGTAATCGTGTTGCTTGTTTCTGTTTAACTTGGTAGGAATAGAAAGGCCTGTGGATCCAAGAGAGTGCAGGACCAGCACCCATCTAGGCCAATCAGATCAATCCCAGACAGGTAGAATTCAGCCGGTTCCATATATGTTTCGATTGGGTGCTCTGAATAACGTTCTTTCCAGTTAATTAAAAAACAAATAAAAATAAAACTCAGGTAGATGCTTAAGGGAGAAGCAGTTCTGTCTGCTGGAGCGACACGAGTGCTTCTTTTCTAAAAATTTGTTTTAATGTTTATTTAGTTTTAAGAGACAGAGAGCAAGCGGGAGAGGGGCAGAGAGAGAGGGAGACACAGAATCCGAAGCCGGCTCCAGGCTCTGAGCTGTCAGCACAGAGTCCGAGGTGGTTCTCGAACTCACAGACCGAGAGATCAGACAGAAGTAAGATGGGGACGCTTAACTGTCTGATCCACCCAGGCGCCCCAGGGCTTCTTTTCTATGGAAACTGTTTCTGGAGGGGAGGAGGAGTAATCTGTACAGCTCCACAGAAGTAAAAGGCTATCCACTTGGGTTATAGGCATAAAATTATTGCAAATCAACTAAACAGTTATCAACTAAATAGCAGAAAAAAGAAGACCCAGGCAAATTATCAACTACTAAGACTTTCAGAGCGAACGTGGGGACTAGGGATTCTAGGGGGAATCACAGCTTGCGGGTTGTTTGTTCTCTTCTCTCTAAAAACTAGGGAAATCCCTCCCCCCGCCACCCCCCACACACTGTTGCCAAACCGGGGAGGAAGGTCGTTTCAGGCCCTCAGGCACCTGCAAGAGGTAAATGTTCCAGGAGGGAGGTCCTTCCCAGTGTTAGAATTCGGAGCTTTTGTAGATAAAAGGTATCAGAGTTTTCTTGAGTTAAGCAAGCATTTGGTTAAAAAGAAACCTTGTTGGGAGCAGGGCTGGATGTAGATTATTAGCCAAGAAGACCAATAAATGGAAGTAGAATCCAGGCCAGCATCAGAGCTGGGAACGGAGCAATTTCCCAATTCTCTTGTGGGTGGCTGGATCCCCGGTGATGTGTTTATTTCTTGGAAGTCTGTTTTGCATAAATTCATTCTGTGGTAAGCGGGATGCAGGCTCGTCTCCTTGTGGGCCATTCTCAAATCTTCCTTTTAGTTATCCTTGTAAAGAAATTAGGTAAAATGGGGTCTGCTGCTATCCTTCAAGGGAAGCATTTGGATTGACGTTTGCCGTCGAGTCTCCGCTTTCCGGATTAGACAGACTGAATAGTCAGCAGTAGAGAGCAGTGGGTGCCCTCCTTAGGACTCTTGTGAACGTACATTTTACTCACTTAGGGCGGAGACACATGTGGTGACACAGAGGTGTGGGAAAAGGCGGTCCCACCGAGGGGCTTTTGCCCTAACACCTCTGGGGTGGCTCTCACGTTGGCAGAGTCTGGAAAGTGATAGCCCTGTGGAAGGCTGTTCTGATTTTCGTAGAGGAGAGAGTGTCCCTCCCGACACCTACCTCAAAGGCATGTTTTTGACGTAGCTGTCACAAAACTAATTGCCAGGATGTGTTTGAAATCATACTGATTTTTTTTTTTTGGAAGGGACACGGCCCCAGGTGCCATCGTTATTGCATATATTTTGAAACGCCATAAGCTGGAACTCGTTCAGTGTGCTTTCCTCTGTGTCTGGAAGCTGTGTTGACTTTAGGAGTCACAGATGGGTGTAGACCGGGGTTTCAACATTTTTCTCTCAGGGACACACCTTTGGATTTATGCTCTGAACACAGTGTCTTCCTCCCTCAACCATCAACTCCCTTCGTCATGCGCACATCTGTATTCTTCACCGATACAGATGTGGGGGCAGGGAAAGGATTACCTCCATTTCCCCATTCCAGCGTTCTAACAAGCAGGAAAGGAGAAACCAAGTCAAAGGCAGACCAGACCAGGCTCATGATTGGTGGTAACCCATTTCGAGCGCAAAGATGCCAGTATTTGGAGATGTAGAGGGTTGGATCAGTAATGGGTTTATTATAATGCGTGCACATTGTTGAATGTAACTTTGTCATGGGTCCTATGCCAAGATTGTTTGTGTGGCTCAGAGACATTTGACAACTTTGACATGACTACTTTGAGTGTTTGCTTATCCCCTGGAAGCTCACAAAATGGCTCAAAATGGTTCCTGGAGCAGGAACTGGAAATTAATATTCTATCCTTATAATAATGAGGGATTTTAGTTCATTCATGCGCCTACTTAGCAAATTAAAGTGGCCAATAACTAGATTGTTAAATCTTTTTTTTTTTTAATTTTTTTTTAACGTTTATTTATTTTTGAGACAGGGAGAGACAGAGCATGAATGGGGGAGGGTCAGAGAGAGAGGGAGACACAGAATCTGAAACAGGCTCCAGGCTCTGAGCTGTCAGCACAGAGCCCGACGCGGGGCTCAAACTCACGGACCGCGAGATCATGACCTGAGCCGACCGACTGAGCCACCCAGGCGCCCCAAGATTGTTAAATCTTAACTGTTCAGCTTTTCTTATCTTGCAATAGGATAAATAAATAAGATACTTCGTATATTATAATAAATAATCAAATAATTAAATTTTTTTTGGAGAGAAACAGAGCACATGTTGGGGGGAGGGGCGGGAGAGAGAGAGAGAGAGAGAGAGAGAGAGAGAGAGAGAGAATCCTTACTAAGCATGGAGCCAGACTCAGGGCTCCATCCCTAGAGTTTGAGCTCCTAAGAGCTCCAATCAAGAGTCTGAGGATCAACCTACTAAGCCACCCAGGTGCCCCACAATAGGATAAATTTAAATATCTTTGTGACAGTTGATCCAAGGTTGAAATTAACTTTGCAAACATCCCAGTGTATTTGCTTTGTCTCAGTCAGCCCCCTTCGAAAGAGCACCGGTCACTCCCTTGATGAGGGAAAAGGGTCAGTGATGCATTTAGAATTTCTCACTGCTGACGCATTTTCATTGGGAAATTCAGCACGTGGTATCTCTTCATTCATTTCTCCGTTCTTTCAAGCAAACATTTGTATCTGAAGTCTCTGAAAATCCAGCCATGACCTTTACCCAAAGAAAAATTCTGACTGGGTTTGAGTAGCTGTAATGTAAAAAATAAAATAGACATTTAGATAAAATATTTTTGTCTGTATCTAGAAACACAGCAATTGTTTAGCCCAGGTTTGGCATGATACAGATAGATGGATGTAACTTATCCTATTTATGTTACCTTTGTTCTTAAAACAAAACAAAAATCGCTTTTCGTGCACATCAAAGAAGGAAAGGGATATCATCCAGAATCAGCCCTGAGTTGGAAGTCAAAAGGACTTATTTGTATAGGAAGTAAATTTGCATATTTTTCCTTTCTCTCATGGTTCAGTCTTGAATTAGAATATCTTTTTGTTTTTCTACTTCCATTTGTGATTGCTATGAAATCCTTGCCTGAGGAGTGCCAGGAACTTTGTAAAAATTATAGATGGCAAAAGTTAGTCGAAAGAGGGTTTTGAGTCCCAGGCAAGCTGACTCTCAGCTCAAAAAGTACGTATGGCTTCTGCAAGCAGAAACAGGTCTAATGCTTTGAAGAATGTGAGAAATGATCAGTATTTTGGAGGCATTGAAGTGGTTAATCTATTAATCTATACTGGAGTAATAAATCTGCCCGTGTAAACATTTTCCAACTGGATTTTCGTGTTTAGTTGATTTCAGAGAGGAAGTTTAAAAGTGTTTCTAATTTTGCAGTTTCAATACTAAGCATGGTCAGAAGCCCTTCTTGGACTTTTCTGGTAATTCTTCTTGCCTGACCTTGCTTTCTCGAGTGGTCTTAGGACATTGATTTGCTGCAATTGAAATAGTAGTATTCTTTTCTCTTTTTCTTAAATGCTTCTTTTTATTGAGGTATAAGTGACAACATTACATTAGTTTCAGGTATACAAAATAGTGGTTCGAGGGGCGCCTGGGTGGCTCAGTCGGTTGAGCGGTTGAGCTTCTGACTTCGGCTCGGGTCATGATCTCGCACTCCGTGAGTTCGAGCTCCGCGTCGGGCTCTGTGCTGACAGCTCAGAGCCTGGAGCCTGCTTCGGATTCTGTGTCTCCTTCTCTCTCTGCCCCTCCCCTGCTCGCGCTCTGTCTCTCTCTCTCTCAAAAATAAATACACATTAAAAAAAAAAAAAATTAAAAAAAAACAAAAACAAAATAGTGGTTCGATATTTGAATTTTTTTTCCTAATGTTTATTTATTACTGAGAGACAGAGAGAGACAGAGCGTGAGCAGGGGAGGGGCAGAGGGAGGAGGAGACACAGAATTGGAAGCCGGCTCCAGGCTCTGCGCTGTGAGCACAGAGCCCGACGTGGGGCTCGAACTCGTCACCTGCGAGATCATGACCTGAGTGGAAGTCGGATGCTCAACCAAGTGTTGCAAAATGTGTTGCAAAATGATCACCACAATGAGTCCAGTTAACATCCGATTCTTTTCTCAACCTGACTCTAGCTGGGTGCACTGGGATGAACGAGTGACTGTAAATTAGCCTTAGTAAATTAATTCCCAGGCCCTTGAGGTGTCAACTGTGTCTTCAGCCACTTCCAGCCGGTATTTGAAGGACTTCCAGGGTACTTGGCATTGGGGGGCGGGCGGCAGTGCTTAAAGAATCAGATTTACCCACCATACAGGGGAGTCGTGGAATCTGGGCAGAGGGGAGGATGTGCTGCCTTTTTTTCAAGTTCATTTATTTATTTTGAGACAGAGAGCGAGCAGGCGGGGGAGGGGCAGAGAGAGAACCCCAGGCAGGCTCTGCACTGACAGGTATGGGGCTCGAACCCACGAAACGTGGGATCATGACCTGAGCCCAAGTCAAGAGTGGACGCCTAACCGACTGAGCCCCCCAGGCGCCCCAGGACGTGCTGCTTTTTGACAACAAAAGGAACTGCCTTCCTGCAGACCGCAATGTCCTGCGGTAATTCTTCCCTTCCTGGCTCCACGGGGCTGTGGACACACCCAGTGGGGCTGGAAAACAGAATTCCCTGTGTGTCCCATTCCCGCATCATACACACCAAGCCTTCAGCCCACATATTCAAGGATTCCTAGCATAGCAGCCTTTCCTGCTGGTTGCGCTGTTCCACCGAAGGATGTGCAGGGTCCTTGTGTCCCCAGGTAGCCCCGCAGGGCTCTTCTGCTGGTGGCAGAATCACTCTAGTGCCATACCGGGCACAGGTAGGTGCCCAAACCTGAGTTTGCGAACCCACCGTGGTAACCTGCTGCTACATTGTTCCATTCTAGAATTTGCTTCCCGATGGGCTCAAACGCTTCACGTTAGGACGTTAGGGAATGTCGACTGCCATCTCTTCTGTGATGGACAATGTTAAGACGAAGGCGGTTGAAAGTAACAGTGTGATCACATCCTTTCTCTTCCTGTTCTGATGGGTGAGTCAGTCTCCTGGCCTTCGTGTTTACACAGATCCTCAATAACAAATAACAGCTGATGGCAACTTGCTGTGGCATGTACAATAAGGAAAGGAATTAAATTACGTCTTAAAAGACATGGCCTTGGTCCCCAATTTTTTTTTTAAAGAGGAAGAAGGAAAGGAGGGAGGTAGCGAGGGCCTTGTGCTAATAACCAGTTTGGGCAACACTGGTCCCTCTTTCAAGCCTAATGAGGTCCCATTCCCCCAAGGATTTTGATTTATTACCTGTTCCTTCTGGCCTGTGTGCCTTTGGTGTTTATTATTTTGATATTCAGTTAGCATAACACTGGACATCATTTCACTTCCTGAATCCGTTTTTCTCCCCTTTCACGAGCTTGGTTTTGCGGTAGGTCGGATTTCCTCGTGTGAAAACAACACTCACATTAAAACACCTTTTCTGTTTCCAGTGCTCTGTCTTCACGTTGAGGAAAATATACTTGACGGTTTGCCCAACTGAAGGAAAAAAAAAAAAGAAAAAAAGGGCGCTCGATTTGGGTGTCAAAGCTCCAAGTGTCGCGCCTACAAACCTTTACCCTTCATGCCACGTTCAGGGACGTTACCGCAGAGCTACGAAACATTAAAATTTGCTCTAAGACTAGGCTTAAAGGTAGCGTGTGATGATCTTGGAGATGAATTTGAGTCAGAGATTTGATACCGGGTGGGGGGGATCTCCGAGCGGTAGGTCAAAAAAATTAGCTCTGCCTACAGGATAATCAACTCCTCATCCCAGATCCAGAGACCGTCTGCAAACTTGTCTTAGAAGATAGGCATTCTCTGGTTGGCACAAGTCAGGGTGTTCAGAGGCGGAAAGGATTGCCCGCCCTCAGGGAGGGGTGGCTGTTTCCCAGAAGTCACGGTCCCCGTGTGGAGAGAGGGAGCCTTCTGGTCAGTTTCCCCTGTGCTCTGTGGATGGTGGTGACCGCCTTCACCCCCAGCTCCCCGTGGCTCCCTCGGACCCGGCAAAAGTGACCCTCGGTGACCGCTGTCCCTTTCTGTCCTTCCTCAAGAGACTCCTCATTTTAGTGTTTTCTTTGCTTAGCGATTTTTTAGATAATTTTCTCCTGCCAAAGCAGCGGAATATATACTAACTGCAGAAAATTTAGAAAGCATAAAGAAAGTGCTGGAGTGGAGTGAACAAAATGACCCATGAGCCTATCACTCAGACAGAACCACTGTTAATATACTGTGTATATTCTTGAGGTATCTCTTCTTCCTTTCTTTCTTTCTTTTTTTTTTTTTTTTGGCAAATGAATAGAATTTTTTTAAACTCTTTTTTTGTTTTTTGCTTTTAAAAAAAATTTTTTTTAATGTTTATTCATTTTTGAGAGACAGAGCGTGAGTGGGGGAGGAGCAGAGAGAGAGGGAGACACAGAATCCGATGCAGGCTCCAGGCTCTGAGCTGTCAGCAAGGAGCCCGACACGGGGCTCAAACTCACGGACCGTGAGATCTTGACCTGAGTTGAAGTCAGATGGATACTTAACCGACTGAGCCACCCAGGCGCCCCTGTTTGTGTTTTTGCTTTTTTAAAGAGAAAAGAGGGAGTGTGAGAGCTGGGGAGAGGAGCAGAGAGGGAGGGAGAGACAGAATCCCAAGCAGGCTCTATGTTCAGCACAGAGCCCCACTCGGGGCTCGATCTCTTGACCCTGGGATCATGACCTGAGCCGAAATCAAGAGTTGGACGCTCAGCTGACCGGGCCACCCGGGCACCCCTGTACTCTCTGCTTTTAATTTATTTGAAACTGCATGTTCTTCTTTATTATTGATTTATTGATTTATCTGTGTGTGAGAGAGAGCATGTGCATGAGTGGGGTGTGCAGAGAGGGTCAGAGGGGGAGAGAGAGAGAGAGAGAGAGAGAGAGAGAGAGAGAGAGAGAGAGAATCTTATTCTTATGCAGGCTCCATGCTCGGCATGAAGCCCAACACGGGCTCGATCCCACGACTCTGGGATCATGACCTGAGCTGAAATCGAGAGCTGGACGCTCAACCGACTGAGCCACCCAGGCGTCCCCGAGACTGGACATTCTAATTTGATTCTCTGTTTATTTTGGAGGGCTGTATCTGAC
The DNA here is from genome assembly GCF_024362965.1 of Panthera pardus. Taxonomy (NCBI): domain Eukaryota; kingdom Metazoa; phylum Chordata; class Mammalia; order Carnivora; family Felidae; genus Panthera; species Panthera pardus. The sequence continues at coordinate 16,428,210 of NW_026526655.1, forward strand.
AGAGGCTAAGAGCATGCTTTTAGTTACACGACTGCTTAAAACTATTTTAAATTCCGGGGTCTAGCACATATGGGGAAGGCACCAAAGAGCATAGGAGCAGCAAGCTAGATAGAAAAGGAAAGCCGTGAGAGGTGTGGCCGCCACCTCGGAGGGGGTGACACAGGAGCAGCACTGGATTTCTTCTAATCAGATCAGGTTCCTGCTCTGCTGGCTGGACAACCTCGCTGAAGCTGTTTCCTAATCCAGGAAATGGGAGAACTCCTACTTTTCTGCGTTGTGTTGACGATTCAGTTTATTAAATGAGGTGCTGTTTATGAAAGTGATCTGTCGATCAGCCCTGCAAGAAGCAGCTTAATAACATTATAATTGAAAAAGGTGTTCAGGCTTGACCTTGTGGGCTCGGGGGGAATATGGACAGAGTGAGCAAAGGTGGCTGGAAGCTGCAGATGGGCAGGCAGGTAAAAACAAAGATTGTTTGATTTTTGTTGTTGCTGTTAATGCATCCGTGTAGTTGATGCGTGCTTTCTGTTAAGGTGGTCATCCAGCCTGAAATTGGGATTATTTTATTTGCTATTTCATGCCGGGCGCTCTCTCTTCTTTAGCCTGTTTATTTTTAACTGGATGGGTACATTCTCCTCTAAAGCTAATATGTTTACTCTCTCACCTAAGAGACTCTTATCAGACATTTACTAGGGATTACAGGCTTCTATATCAGGAATCTTGCTGGATTTACACAAGAGTGAACAGGACAGGCATAGCTCTGTGTTTTAAACAACAGATAAGGTTTTGGAGAAGGGAGGGGAGGAGAAATGGGGAGTCCTGTTGGGTGGAGATGAGGCCTGGGCAAGATACATAAACAACTTTAATATGCGAAAGAATTTCTTTGTCTCTGCTCATGAGCCTCAGAAGCGGGAGGACTATTAAAAGGAAGGGTTGGGGCTCCTGGGTGGCTCGGTCGGTTAAGCGTCCGACTTCGGTTCAAGTCATGATCTCACGGTCCGTGAGTTCGAGCCCCACGTTGGGCTCTGTGCTGACTGCTCAGAGCCTGGAGTCTGTTTCAGATTCTGTGTCTCCCTCTCTCTCTGCCCCTCCCCTGTTCATGCTCTGTCTCTCTGTCTCAAAAATAAATAAACGTTAAAAAAAATTAAAAAAAAATAAAAGGAAGGGTTGGCAGGGCAGCACCGAGAACTCTGAAGTCGGACAGCCTCAGTGTAAACCCTGCCATACCCATTCCTTAGCCAGATGCCGGGCACCTCAACTTCACCTTTTTTGTGCTCCCATTTCCTCTTTGGTAAAAAGGTAATGAAAATAGTACCTCATAGGGCCGTTGTGGGGGAAATATAAGCCATTAATATCTGCGGGACTGGGGCACCGGGGTGGTGCAGTCAGGTAAGCGTCCGACTCCTGATCTTGGCTCAAGGGTTCGAGCCCCCAGTCGGGCTCTGCGCTGATGGTATGGAGCCTGCTTGGGATCCTGTCTCTCCTTTTCTCTGCCCCTTCCCTGCTTGTATGTGCACGCGCGCGTGCTCTCTCTCTCCAAATAAATAAATACACTTAAAAAAACCATCTGCAGGACTGACCCGTGCCTACTTTGAGCGGAATCCTTATGTAGGGTTTGTGAAGGTGGTCCTGCGAAAGAATAGGCTTCTAGATATTACGACCCTGAGCAGACCCATGAGGATCTCTTGTCTGGGCTGGGGGCCACCACACCTGGCTGTAAATATCTAGGTGGGAATGAGGGTGGAGTGATACAGCTTCACATCATGCTATGACCCCTCCATCCCATGGGGCTGAGTCATTGTTCTAAATCTGGAGATTGTGAAGGTCTGTCCAGGGCAACTTTGGCAGAATGTGTCTATTCATTTCCGTTACCTCTTTCCAGGGTCATATTTTGCATTTCTCCCTTTCTCTCTCTGTTTTCCCATGAGGCACTGGGCAGGTGCACATGGACGTTAGTCAGAGATGCTTGTCATGGAGGAATAGAACATATTTATTAATATAAATCCTTTGAACCAAGAGTAGTGGGCGGTGGTGAATTTACTGGACTTCCACACCGTTCTAGTTTATTCTTTTGTGTTGTTCTAAGACAGATTAGTAGACTGGACTTGAAGACCGCTTCTCAATTTAAACACGTGTGTGTGTGTGTGTGTGTGTGTGTGTGTGTGTGAATTTTTCTTGACTGTGGACCCTAGTCCCTGAGCACCTAGAGGAAAGACAGATACTCGGGAGGCATGCTTGCGTTTTACGCCCTGGTTCTGGAATTACACTGCTTTGTCCAGACACTGATTCCAAAACCCAGTAGCCATGTGCTCTCAACCAGCTGATTGACCCTTCTTGCCTCAGTTTCCTTAGTTTAAAATAGAGGTAATGTATTTCCTCATTTGTAAGATCATCTGAAGTATTTATAAGATAATGTTAAGCGCTGAGCTATAACCATCCGATAAACATTAGCTGTAATTATTTTTGGAATGTGGTAAAGCTCACTTTGCCTCCTGCTCTGGCCATTTAACTGGTTGGCACCTTCGCTGGACGTTTGTTTTGTCGTGGTGAAAATCAAATAGAAAAAAGCAGGGTCTAATTCAGAGTTGCAGATGAGATCGTAGGCAATAGCCCGCCCTACTGGGGACACGGAGCCTGAAACTACTCAATAGGATTTTTCTTCCTTGCCCACCCCGAGCCTCTTTTCTTGGCAACACCTTTTCAGGGGAATCCTTATTTCAGGAGGAACCCGTTCTATGTGGAGGGTATAGGATCCACATTTACATTTCCCCGGGAGGACCTCAGGGCCACCTAATGGCAGTACATTTTGAGTGCTAGGCCAAGTCCTGTGTGGCCCGTCTCTCATTGGTCTTCACATAACGTCCCCATTTCCCCGAGGAGACACAACTGAGGGTTAAGTCCCCCACGTCACTGTACAGGGCAGCTCCCTCGTGCCATTCCAGCCTGACGTCGGCCGCTGGCCTCACCGCCCCCGATGGAAGGCGGCTCAGGTGTCCCCAGTGAGCATCCCCATAGCTGGAACTAATGGAACTACACAGAAGACATATCCCTTCCTCCCTCCCTCCCCCCCCCCCCCCCAGGGTCTTGTTTCACTTGAAAGCTCATTTAGTGAGCATATGATGATTCGTTTTCCTTCACAGCTCTAATATCCAGGCCACGAGTCAGAAAATTAACCTTTTAACTTAATATATACGTGGTACATTGAGGCCGGTGCTGGTTTGCATCCGCCTAAGTGGTAAGTTTCAGGGGGCTTAATGGACGTCAGGGGGAGGGGGACCGATGGCGGCAAGCTTTGCCCTGAGGCCTTGGTGAATGCCGCCTCGCTTGACCGATCGGTCTAGTTGCCATCATCAATGTTTATCACATTCTTTTATGAGATAGAAATTTCTATCATGGGCATGTAATTTGGTGACTATTGAAAGTCAACTCATTCAGAAGGTTATAAAATTATATATTTATGGATGTAGGAAATTTGCCCTCCTTTTTTTTTTTTTTCCCCCTCTCCCTAGCATTTATCCCAGGTAAATGAGACAAGAGATAAGCACCCTTTGGGGAACTTAAAGCGTTATAAAAATACATAAGGTTGTTATTTTAAAAACGGCATTCTCAATCTCTGACTTGAGCCAACACCTACCTTAAATATGAGCGTGTTTATTTTTAATTTATTGGTGGTAGCCATAAAATGCGATCTCATCAAATCTGGATTTTTGGATGCGAGTGAAGATCTCTTATGTGGTGACTGATCGGGGTGGTAGTAATCTGAATTGATACTTGAGATGTTGCAAGTATTCAGAAGTTTAAGTACAGATTTTTTTTTTTTAATGTTTAAAGTTTATTTATTTATTTTGAGAAAGAGAGAGAGAGAGAGTGCAGGCAGAGAGAGAGGGAGAGGAAGAATCCCAAGCAGACTCTACACCATCAGTACAGCGCTGGATCAGGGGCTTGAATCCCCATGCTGTGAGATCATGATCTGAACTGAAATCAAGAGTCAGACGCTTAACCCTGTGAGCCACCCAGACACCCCACAAATTTCTTATATGTTGTGTCTTCTTGTCTTAAGTCAAGCCATCAAGATATGCAGCTGGTCTTAAGCCAAATGGTTTTGAATTGCGCGGGTCCACTGACACGTGGAGTTTTTTCAATAAATACAGTACAGTGCTGTAAATATGTTTTCTCTTCCTTACGATTTTCTTAATTTATTTTTAATTTTTCAAAAATTTTAAATTTAGTTTGGAGAGAGAGAATGCATATGCGAGCAGGGGACTGGTGGAGGGTGAGGGAGAGAGAATCTTGAGCAGACTTCACGCCCAGCATGGAGCCCAACATGAGGCTTGATCCCACGACCCTGGGATTATCATGTGAGCTGAAATCAAGCCACCCAGGAGCTCCCCTTGTGATTTTCTTAATAACATTTTCTTCTCTCTAGCTTCTTTTATTGTAAGAATGCATAATACATATAACATACACCATATGTGTTAATTGACCTTTATGTTATTGGTAAGGTTACCAGTCAACAGTAGGATATCAGCAGTTACATTTTTAGGGGAGGGGGAGCGGTGCCCCCCCAACCCTCACGTTGTTCAAGGGTCAACTGTATTTAAAGTTTATGTAGATAATTGAGCCTTTGGGAAATTCTGAAAGGTCAGCATCTAGGACCGTATTTCCTTATCTTTTCTAGTTTTCCTTTCCATTTAACACAGGTAATGACAATTGTACTTCCCAGGTAATGTTCGTTCTCATATAAGGCTGGTTATAAGCCTAATGTGGTGGGTCATAATGACTTCTAGATATATATACCACGAGTCAGCATGGACTAAACATTGCCCCACATTTTCATTCTCGATTTGGCAAAAATACCTGCAAAGATAGGGAGGAAAGATCATTTAATTTACCACTTGCCTTATTGAGTATAGTGCATAGGTGATCATACTTTTTCTAGTTTCTCAAGGTTTGCTTTTCTTTCTTTTAGCCAGAAGCCTACCGTTGAAGTCCACTCGGGCAGAATCTGATGGGTTTCATGCTCCCCTGTGGATTGTGGAGTATGGATACTAAGGAGTGAGGGTGGTAACTGTCAAGGGGCAGAACACAGGAATGTCCAGAAGCCTCTTGCTCTAGAGTCATTCTCTTTGCCTCTGGCCTCCAGTCTACCACATAGTAAACATTTCACTGCCCTCTACAAGCCAAGCATTGTTTGGGTGTCTCATTTTTCTCAATTGAAATACATCTTATTTTTTATTGCCCCTTCAAAACACTTCTAACCACCTACCATTGTTTACATACTTCGAGTATTTCATTTTATTTTATTTTATTGTATGTATGTCTGTGTTATTCTCTTTCCCCACCAAATTGACAAGGAATTTTTATTTATTCCTAGCAACGTAGAACACTCACTGATACATGCTAGATGTGTAAAAGTATTTATTCAGTAAGTTGGTTAATCTGTAAATTCACTGATTTAACTCACACTTCTTAGAGTTTGACCTCTCAAACTCTAAGTTAAAGTAGCAGAAGTGTGTTTCCGAGCCCCAGGAACTTTGCTGCTCATATTACTCAGGCTATTAACCAGGTTCTCAAATTCTAGATGGTCCTAGGCAGTTTTTTTAAAAAGTAATGGTTAGGATTTAATTTTTATTATCACTTTTAATTTATAGCAAGGGGGGTAGTGGCTTCTAAGTAAAGATATTAAGAATGCGATTGAACTCTCAGAAGGGAAGATGCGAGGAAAATGGAACACGAGTAAATGAAGCGGGGAAAGACCCTGTTTGAACCATGTTCTTGGGTGGGTGTTTATTGGATATTTTGGGGGGGCGGGGTTAATTCCAGTAGCTTCCCTGAGCTTTATTGTAATAGCAATCTGTCGTCTTTATATAATTTCTAGGTTAGTCATTGCCTAGGGGTTGTCAGCTAACTTTTTGATTCCTTGTGGTTGATCAGCTGAACCATTCCTGCAGTTAAGCTTCTACCCGCGCCACGTGTTCTCAAAGGTTACAAACACCTCTGACGTTGACAATCCCAGCCTCTTGCTAGACCTCATCCTCCCTGACACCTTCCTTGACTGTTTGAAATTCTAATTTTTTACTTCCTTCATGTTTCCTCCACGATGAATATATATAGCATTTGACCTATGGCACTGGACACTGAAATTCTCAGGTGATTTGCATGCACGGTGGGTACAACTGACAGTGGCCGTGTCGAGAGCACACAGGGAGGGTTAAATGAGGTCCCATGTTTAAAGGGCAAGTTGGAGGTGAAGTTGGCTGCTTGAAGTTAGGCAAGTTTCTGGTGGTGCTCAGGAAATTCTAGTGTCCTTCTGACTCTTTGGTCTCCTGTATGCCTTGCCTTTGCAATTCCTTTTTCTCCAATTGCCTTTGAAATCTGGCATTTCTAATTCTTTCCTGAACTCTTTCTGAACCTGCAGCTCTTCCACTCCTGTGAGTTTTGTGTGCTTCCCAGATGTTTGTCACATCTCTGTCTCCAGTCGCACTGACCTCCACACCTGTCTTTCCAGTTGCTTCCTCGACATCTCAACGCAAACATCTCAGAGTCAGTGACCGCCTAACTGACTCCACGCCCTTCCTTCCAAACCTGACTCCTCTTCCCTAGGCCCTGTTTTGGTTATAAATATCTCTACTCTCTCAGGCATTTGGCTTAGAGACCTTCAAACCAATTTCAGTCCAATTTTTGTATATTCTGAGACATCTAATGGGAAGGGAGATACTGCTGTTGGTTTGGTGTTGGAGAGGACTTTTTTCCTTTCCTCATTCAAGGGCAAGTTGGAGGTGAAGTTGGCTGCTTGAAGTTAGGCAATAGCTGCTTGATTGACATTCACAGTAGGAGGTCACGGTCTGAGGGGATGAGAATAGGGAAGGAATTATTGCAAGATGTCCCTGGGTTAACACTGGGGACCAAGCCACACCTCACTGTGTGTGGAATAACCAGACTCTCACAATCTCTACTTTTCAACCACCTGCAGATACCATTAGGGCTCGTAAAATGCAAATAGATTTTAAAGAGTCATTGAATACGTAGTAACCTTTTTCATTGTATAATATGTCAGATAATGCATACTGAAAGTGCAACTCTCAGAATGTTAGGATGTCATATTATGAAACGTGGATGCAAGGGTGATTGGCTTTCTTCCCTTCGTTAGGGCACCAGCACATAGGAAAAAAAAAAAATCAGAGCTTACAGGAACTTTCAAACGTAAGATTTGGGGGAGAGAAATTGAAATTGGAAACCTTGAAGGGCGCCTGGGTGGCTCAGTCGGTTGGGCGTCCGACTTCGGCTCAGGTCATGATTTCACGGTTCGTGGGTTCGAGCCCCGTGTCGGGCTCTGTGCTGCCAGCTTGGAGAGCCTGGAGCCTGCTTCTGATTCTGTGTCTCCCTCTCTCTCTGCCCCTCCCCCACTCATGCTCTGTCTCTCTCTCTCTCTCCAAAATGAATAATAAACATTAAAAAATTAAAAAAAAAAAAGAAACTGAAAACCTTGAAACACTTGAATAGTGAGTTTCGGATTCATACTTCCTGAAAACACATCTGTTATATTCAGGATAAGATACTAAGCTCTGTGTGTGTGTGTGTGTGTGTGTGTGTGTGTGTGTGTGTGTGTGATGTGACTATGTCTAGGATAAGTCTTATCCTCTGAGTTTATCAGTTGCTTGCTGGATCATAAGGGAAATAAATAAATGTGCAAATCAGCATAAAGGTGCTGTGTACGCAAAAATAAACTTGAGTTCTGATTCCTGAAAGCAGCAATGCTTGATAGAAGAGGCGATGGCTGGTTTTAGGCTTTGAAGAGAGGTTAAGATTTTCTTATTTGTAAGTGAGTGGGACTGCGTGGACCATTCAAGTAACATCAGACGGTCCGCAGTCTGGTTTGATTGCGTGTAGGATATTTGAGGGACAAATTAGGGCAGGATGTTGGGGCTCTTGGGTTTCTGTACTCTTCTGTTTGACTTTCACGGTATATACAACGGGGCGCGTGAAAGATTTTAAACAGGCTTGTCACCATGAGCGTGAACATTATGTTTTAGTTATTATGTGAAAGGAGTATTGAAAAATTAGCCTTGGGGTGCCTGGGTTGCTCGGTTGAGCGTCCGACTCTTGATGTCCACTTAGGTCATGATCGCATGGGTCGTGGGTTCGAGCCCCACTGTCGGTCTGCATGCTGACAGTGCAGAACCTGCTTAGGATTCTCTCTCTCCCTCTCTCTCTCTGCCCCTTCCCCATGCCCTCCCTCTCTCTCTCTCTCTCTCTTTCAAAATAAATAAACTTAAAAAAATCTATAAAAATTAAGTCAAATTAATGGCGAGTAAAGGCAAGGGGAGACGAAACAAAAGAGGTGAGGATAGAGAGAAAAACTGAGAAACGACAGAGGAAGAAACGTAATCCTCCAAGAAATGGAAAAGGCATGACTGGGACTCTAGATTGTGCTGGAGGTAACCTGCTTTTGTTTATTCGGACTGTGAGTTTAAAATGTTCCCTTTGCCTTACATTTGAGAGGTTGATTTGGTGGTTCCCCCACTTCGCACAGGTCTTTCAATGTTCCGTTAGCCATAAAACTTGACAAGGCTCCCTTCCTAAGGGACAGTTGTAGGACTAGCTTTGAGTGCCAGCAGGGGTAATACCTTCGGGGACCAGAGTCTCCTGGGGAGGATGCGTTTATAGCCGAACAGAAGAGAGAAGTTCTTTCGGATTAGCCTGAAGAACTGCAGAAAAGGGAATGAGTTTTCTCCATGTCAATTGTCCCTTCCTCTTCTCCTCTTCTCTCTTTCCCTCAGTCTTGCTTTCAGCCACCAGCTGTTTTCCACCTTATAGTGCTCTGGGATTAACTTCAGCTCTGCTGCCCATGACTCAAGGTCCAAACACCCCTTTCCAGAAACAATGCCTTACTTACAGTTACAGTGAGGAAATCTGTGTTACCTTTGTGGCCACAGGACCCGGATAATCTTAGTATTTACTAGTCTCAAAGCACAGATCTTGTTTTGTTATTTTCTACCCCTTTGATGCCTTCACAAATTTATGTAAAACTACATTTACAGGCACCCTAGCTGTTATACTGCACTATGATTTGTTGAAAACATGTGGCTGCTTTGTTAGTAAAGGAACCTTTGCCAAGAGCATTGTGTGTGGGAGAGTGTGACTAGGCAAAGGGACTTATCTCTTATCCTATCTGTCTCAGCTCTCCGGGCTGCCTTTGATATGACTTATTTCTTCCCCCACCAGCCCCAACCCCTCCAGCCTTTCCTGCTATCATTCCTCCCCAAGTTATTCATATCTAAATATTTTCGCTTTTCAGAACTAATCTGTTCTCTGGATTCATTTTCTGTTGGGTGATCTGAACCACGCTTTTCCTACTTCCCTGAGTGACGGGTACTCACAAACAGAGAGCATTAAAATCCTGCCTCCCCTGCTCCTCTGCCCTCTAAACATTAGCAGCAGCCCTTCTTGCCTTCTCGTGTTAGGATCGTCTTGTTCCCCTTTTGGCAACTTTTCAACGGAGCCTGTAATGCTGCGAGGCTGTTTGAGGGGAAATCTCAATCCCAATGGCCAAGAAACACAGAAACAGGAAAGCGAACCCGAAAGGAGCTCTGTAAAGTCACGGCCAAGAGTTTGTTGGCCTGGGCTACCTTCTGGGTCCAAACTTCTAGAGGTGGTCATCAAAGTTCAGATGCTAAAGAAGCCATTTGTTCATCCATCTATTCACTCTATAAACATATACCGAGCTGCTAACATTACAAGCTACTGTCCTCAGTATCAGAGCTCTCATAGTAAACAGGATGGGCATATTGGCTGCCGTTGAGCTCCAGGGGAAGATGTGTTCTATGGGGGAAATGGACAGTAAACCTCTAAATACACAGTTCATTACTTAATTACAGTTGTGCCGAAGGAGGGGGTATAAAGAGGGTCTGTAAGAGAGAGACATTCTCATGGGAAGTTTCCTCATTTCTTTTTTTTTTTTAACTTTTTTAATTTTATTTTTGAGACAGAGAGAGACAGAGCATGAACGGGGGAGGGGCAGAGAGGGAGACACAGAATCTGAAACAGGCTCCAGGCTCTGAGCTGTCAGCACAGAGCCCGACTCGGGGCTCGAACTCACCGACCGCGAGATCATGACCTGAGCTGAAGTTGGCCGCTTAACCGACTGAGCCACCCAGGCACCCCATCCTCATTTCTTACAAGCTGAAGATACGGACCATTTTACACTGAAGAATAAGGACTGAGTTCCATGACCGTAGGGGCAATCAAGGGAAATGGGCATGAATCGTACTGGATCTGAACAAATCTACTTTGATTTTTCAGCCTTCCTGGTAACCAGCCAGCTAGTCTCCCAATTAGGTCACCAGCAGTTCTGTGCGGAAACAGGAAAGCGAGGTCCTCACTTGCAAAACACCAGCTCACGGCCCACACCAAGAGCTACCGAATGTCAGCTGGGAACCTCATAAACTTCATCTACTTCTGCTGCTGTTGACAGGGTCTTGTCAGCTGCACTCTTGCTTCCGGTTTGAATCACGCTTAGGAATCTGGCCCCTAGGCCGGCGGCTGTCAGTGGGTGCGGTCCTGTGGCCGCCATCGGGGTGTGGCCTGCCGTAAGCCGCCTGAACCCCGGGCCTGGTGACCAGCTCCTAAAGGCTGTTGTGTTAGCAAATGCACGAGGTGCTTGGTAATGAGCGGTGGAAGTGATGGCCCGGTCTGCTCAGGTGGACCTAGACATGACTCATATGGAAGGACGGAGCCAAGGGGAAACTCCAAAGTTCCTCCTTAGGTCATTTGTTTGGTGTCTTAAGTCCACTGCAAGGAACACCTTGTGACTGTGGGGAGAGCGAACTGAGCACCTCCGTGGCTTACTCGGAACCCAGCTATGAAGCCCAGCTCCACTGTCTCCCCCTCCCCTAGGTGACCATCACGTCTCTCGGGCCCCAGTAGCCTCCCTCTGGTCCCTGTTCCACCAGCAGTCAAACGATCTTTTGAACGTTTGCAGCAAACCGCGTTGCCGTGTTGAGAACAACCTTGAAACTGTGCGCTGAGTTTACGTCTTATAGTGCGGACCCCCCTGGACTCGGAACTTGGTCTCAGCGCTCTTGAAGCGTTACCCAGAGACGGTGCTAGTCTTTCCATCCCTCTAATACCCACTCAGCACAGGGCCACCGCAACGTTTTCTTTTTCCTTGAATGCTTCTCCATGTAAAGTTTCACATGCGTTGACGCCCGTTTAGCTCAGCGCCCAACTCACTGGTCCCCTATGAAGGGCGGTTCCTCAACACCTGTTCTCAGTCCCTCCCCACCTCACGCTTCCACATCACACGTGTCGTTCTCCTGTTAAGTGACACCCTGCCACTCGAATGTCCGCAGCTGAAAGCACAGACCTTCTCAGTCCTCCTCCTGAGCCAGGCGCGTGTAAGTGATCGACAATATATGGAGACTGAGTGAACCCTGACACCAGAAAGAAAAGACATTTCTTTCCTCCATTCTCTTTTCTTTGACTTTAATAAGTGGCGAAAAGAACACAAGAGACACTCAGAAATCTCTGCCAAGACAGGTAAAGAGAAAGTTCGCTAAAGAGTTGAGAGTTAGGGGGCGCCCGGGTGGCTCAGTCGATCGAGCATGCGATTCTTGACTTTGGCTCAGGTCGTGATCTCCAGGGGCGTGAGATCGAGCCCCGTGTTGGGCTCCACGCTGGGCTTCGAGCCTGCTTGGGATTTTCTCTCTCTCTCTCTCTCTCCCCCTGTGCCGATCTCCTCTGTGCTCTCTCTCTCTCTAAAACGAAACGAAATGAAACAAAACAAAACAAAAATTAATGAAAAAAAAAGTTCAATGTTATGAATTTATTGGAGGGAAAAAAAAGGTTGTGTGAGGCAGTAAATCAGACCCTTGCTCCTGGTTCTGCAGCTGGTAAGTGGCAGAGCTTAGATCCGGAGTTCCATGGATGAGCCTGCACCAGTCCCAGAAGGGAGAAGTCTGGTGTCCTTACAGGAAACCAAGGCCCGGGGGTGCCTGGGTGGCTCAGTCGGTTGAGCGTCCAACTTCGGCTCAGGTCATGATCTCAGGGTTCGTGAGTTCGAGCCCCGCGTTGGGTCCTGGGCTGACGGCTCAGAGCCTGGAGCCCGTTTCGGATTCTGTGTCTCCCTCTCTCTCTGCCCCTCCCCCGCTCATGCTCTGTCTCTCTCGCTCCCAAAAATGAATAAGTGTTAAAAATAAATAAATTTTAAGAAACCGAGGCCCGGAGATCTTAAGCTGGTAAATGTTGGGACCGGGATCCGGGTCTGCTGTCTCCAGAGCCTGGCCTCCTGGCAGGTGTGCTGTCTGCATTCATTTCCTGCACTTCTAGGTAAGCGTGGAGTGGATTCTTGGTTGTGTTTTTGACATACCATGTGTAACCTTGACATAGCCTTGAGGAAAAAGAGCTTCATTTTGTTCATGCAAATGATCATTCACCTGCCAATTTTTTTTAATGCCTTCCTCCTTCCCCCCCCCTCCCCCGCCAGGCTGGGGAAGTATTTATGACTTCATCATTCTTTCTTTCTTTTTCTTTTTCTTTTTTTTTTTTTTTTTTTCACCTCCCTTCGAATCCAAGCCTCCTTCAGGATGATTCAGCCTCAGGGCTAGGAAAAAAGTGTTTCATATCCAAATGCATAAAATGCAGGTCCTCTCTTGGTCACAGCTTTCTAGACACAAAAGTGATCTACTTTTGATGGCTGCTTGGAAGGACTTGCTAATGATTTTTCATTGCTTTGTGCTATATAGGAAGGAAGAGTTATTAGCAAAGAGATTAAACCATTTTCGTATACCTAGATGGAGGTCTTGTAAATCGAATCCTAGAAAAAGTTTTCAATTTCCTATGCTGTACGTAGTCATGTTTGAAGGTTGGTCTAGAAGTTTGTTTTGGATGAGTAAAGGTTTTTGTACATCTGAGATGAGTTTAGTTTATGTTAGTGACAGACGTGGTTCTTTCGTGTTTGATAATCAGCGTGATTTGTCCTCCATATTTCTTCAAATGGGTCACCATTCACTTTCCTCCCATCTGTATTTTACAAAGGAGGGGAAGTTCTACTTTTTCTTCCTTCATGACCCAACCCTGTGGGAACATGTCAGCATCATGGTCTCATTTTTGTTTGTATTAATTGTATTAATATCAATTTTCATCACGGTTGCTCACGTTTGATATCTGGGAGGAGACACAGACGCACGAGCAGATTATGACTTGGTATTTCCCCTGACATCCCTCTTTGTGATTTATAATTTATAACTGGGAAAGATTTACCGACCAAACTGATAATCCTTCCCAGCAAAAGATAAACACACTTGTTAAATCATCAGTGGAAGTCAGATGCACTTGAAAGGGACGAAGAATTCACCTGCAAGCACTTTTGGCATCTTGCTCTTTCCCACGGATCCAGACTGATGACAGAGAAGGCTGAGGCTGCCAAAGCACTTTCCCCGGGAGCACCTCCCAGAGCCCCTGGGGGGTGGGACCAGCCCGACCTGCCCTGCCATCCTGAGGATCTAGAGATCAGCCCTTTGTGCTTTACCACAGGAGATCGAATGAAGGCACGGATGTGTGTGTCCTAGTGCTGTGGATCTTTGGAGTCCAGATCCGTGAATGCCCAGGTCCCCTGACCCCATCTTGTTCATGTGGTTCTTTAGGAAGCTCACCTGTAAGCCCCCAACAAGGTACCAGGCCATCCTTGTCCAGGCAGGTGCATGTGGGCTCTCCATGTCACCCTGCACATTCCTGCTAGCAATTGAAACTGATTTCTCAGGACGCGGGTCTGTCGACCGGATGTCTTCAGAAGGCATTGAATAGATGATCAAATGCTCCCTGCCTGCATGAGTGTAACTGAGTCAGTGGGAGAGAATGCGTGGGTTATACACTATTTTGTATAGTAGCAAACGCATCACTGTTATCTCATGTCTGGTTCTCCGGTTCTTGCTCTCATCTCTTAGATTGCTACTATACTGCACCAAAAACAGACGGTGCAGATTCCCCATAAATTTCACTTGGTCTAGACTAGCACTCTTCTGGGAGCTCCTTGGGAATTTTTATTTTGTTCTCCTCAGACATAAGCAGTGTCGGAATGGTCAAACACATAGAATATTAAATGTTGGCCGATAGTTCTGAGAAATCATTAATCCACTACCTGCAGTGCCAAAAGCAGACGTTTAACCTGATCATATCCGTTACACGTGAATCACTCTCTTTTTATTAGGAGTACTCAGAATTTGAAAATTCTCTTTCAAAAATTCCCAATCATGTTCAAAAGGCAAACAGCACAGGAACTCACGATCAAAACCCTCAGCAGAGCATCGTGAATGCGTTGCTAATAACTGACATGGGGGAAGTCAGTCTTTTAAAGCTATTTTTTGTGTTGCTGTTTTTGAGATCCTCAGGCCCCATCAACATAACAAAAAGGAAGAAGGGGCGCCAAGCAGTTATTACTGTGCTGTTATCCCCGCGGCGTAAATCATGATTTGTGACAACCCGGGCTGTAAAGTCGTTGCGGTGACAATGACGAGCAACGCTGCTGGAGTTAATCAAATAATTATTTAACACGTGTTTCTCTTGATCTGGCCCTGCCTTCAGACCATATTTCATTCTTTCCCAGTCTTCTTTACCACCTTGACTTTTAAATGCAGCAAATGAGCACGTATAGGATGTACGTGGAGTTAATGAGGAAACCACTTCTGTCTCCAGTCGGGCTGTGAGCTCCCTAAAAAGAGAGTCCTTGTCGCAGTCAGCTTACTGGATGCCGGGAGCACCCGCTGTGGTTGGCAGTCACTGTCCTTTCTGGGGTAGCTTCCTGGCTTAAACTCTTTCGGAGTATTCCACACAGGGGTCGCTTACTCTTTCAGATGCCGTTTTTCTACTCCATTCCTTCCACAAGCAGATGGCCCGGGTTAGGTGCATAGGGAAGGACCCCATAGTAGTCTGCAGGCACTTCTGCTAGAGAACATTCCTTAAGATGTGAGGGTGAGCAGGGGCGCCTGGGCGGCTCAGTCGGTTGAGCGAACGACTTTGGCTCAGGTCGTGATCTCACGGTCGGTGGGTTCGAGCCCCGCGTCGGGCTCTGTGCTGGCAGCTCAGAGCCTGGAGCCTGTTTCCAGTTCTGTGTCTCCCCCTCTCTCTGCCCCTCCCCCATGCACATTCTGTCTCTCTCTGTCTCTTGAAAATAAATAAATGTTAAAAAAAAAAAAAAAAAGATGTGAGGGTGAGCAGTGGTCTGTTCTGTTCCTGAAGGCAACAGCTTCACATTTCTCTCAACTTTTATTTTTTATTTTTTATGAAATACATCTTATTTTCTTTTATTTGTGCTTTAGTGGTTTTTTTTTTTACTTTTTCTTTATTTTTGAGAGAGAGAGAACGAGAGAAAAACAGCACGAGTAGGGGAGAGGCAGAGAAATAGGGAGGCACAGAATCTGAAGCAGCCTCCAGGCTCTGAGAGGCCGACGCGGGCTCGAACTCACAGACCGCGAGATCATGACCTGAGCCGAAGTCAGTCGGTTAACTGACGGAGCCACCCAGGTGCCCCTTCTGTCACCTTTTAGAGCCTAGTACGTGTTCCATAAATATTCACTATCGTTATTACAGTTACTGTTACTCTGTAAAGGTTTAATAAATGTTTGCTAAAACATGAGTGGCCAAGTGAACAAATAAATGCACATGCCTCCTAGTGGGGCAGCTTTCTACATGTCGATGCTAATCACACAGACTCAGTATTAAATTCAGATGCAGATGCGGTAGTGTTAGGTGTAGAAGATAAGACAGCTGCTTCCTTTATTCAGTGCCTTGACCTGGTATTTGTAATCAGTGGATATGTAATGAGCCACCACCAGTCTTTATGGACCCAAATATCAAAGGGTGAAAGAGACAATAGCAACTCATCAAAAAACCTGGCCCTCTCTGAAATGTCACGGGTAATCAAGTTCCATGTTAATGGCTTTAGATATGGATAGTACATCACTCTGAGTGATGTACTATCCACGGTGAGGATTGATAGTTTATATGGCAGGACTTAATCGACATCTTTCCAAAGTATTCCCTTCAATTTTCAGTAATTTATGTTCAAATTCAAGGCAGAGATTAGGTGTTTTTTTTTTTGTTTGTTTTTTTTTTTTAATTTATTTTTGGGACAGAGAGAGACAGAGCATGAACGGGGGAGGGGCAGAGAGAGGAAGACACAGAATCGGAAACAGGCTCCAGGCTCCGAGCCATCAGCCCAGAGCCTGACGCGGGGCTCGAACTCACGGACCGCGAGATCGTGACCTGGCTGAAGTCGGACGCTTAACCGACTGCGCCACCCAGGCGCCCCATGGTGTTTTTAAAAACATGATTAAACGCTTTTTGCCTTTAGCTCATCTTAAAGTATTGTTTGTTCTTGATCGTCTTTCTTTATAGGGTGGTCATTTGTGTTTTTAGTAACCATCTGTTTCCTTTCTTCATACAGATTTTAACATATTAGAAAAGCCGATAAGCTTACATTTTGTCATAATCTTAAAATATTTTTAAGTCATTCAATTAAGTTCTGCTCCATATACGTGAACATTATGTCTTCAAATAGAATAGATAAATCGAAAACAAATATCAAATTAACATTTCTTCAATCTCGAAGTTTACTTACGAAAGTCATGGTCTTGGATATGTGAAATTTAGGTATGAGATAAAGGGAAAAAATACAAAATTTGGAGAGTTTAGGGATTAGATTGTTTCCCTGAGTTAATTGTTTTTCAAGTCAATGTTAAAATCCCTTACTTTTTTTTTCACATAGAAAATTTTCAGTGCCCCATGCGGAAGAAGAAGAACAAGGCTTAGAGTAAGTGTAGGGAATCTTTTATCTAACAAACTACACATTAAAAAAGAAATTATTCGGGGTGCCTGGGTAGCTCAGTTGGTTAAGCATCCGACTTCAGCTCAGGTCATGATCTCATGGTTGGTGGGTTCAAGCCCCGCGTTGAGCTTTGTGCTGAGCCTGGAGCCTGGAACCTGCTTCGGATTCTGTGTGTGTCTCTCTCTCTCTGCCCCTCTCTCTGCCCCTCCCCCACTCATGCTCTGTTTCTGTCTCAAAAATAAATAAACATTAAAAAAAGAAATTATTGCAATTCCAGTAATAATCACAAATAATAATTTGCTGTGCTGCTTTCTACTTTGAAATTGTCATCCCTTATCAAGCCGATGTAATTTGTTTCTAACAGTGCTCTATCGTGATCCATTACAAATTCATAGTAACTCTATCTTAGAATTGTCCTGATTCAATAAATAAAAGTTTCTAACGGCACTGTAATCAAACCTGGTAGCAACCTCGGGGTTTTTAGAACAAACAGAATAGATTATGTCTTTTTCAAAAGTCCCAAAGCCGCCCTTCACTTTATCTATCAGTCAAGTAACTTACATCTGTATTTGGAAGCCTGATTGCCTTTGTTGGAGCCTTTAAAAATTCCCCCACGAGGGAGAGCCCCAGGCGTACCAGCCGAAAGTTGCAGGTACAGAGATGACAGCCAGAAATCTTCATTCCCATCACTAACTTTACACAATAAGGAGGAGGGTTGTGTAGAGTTTCTGACAATGCAATGAGGTCTTGTCAACGTGCGGAGTCTGCTAATTAATTCCATGTTTAATTGAACTGTGTCTACTTCGGACCTTCTGTTGTTCAAGTTGACTCCCTCCAAATTCACCAAAAGAGAAATAGCTCCTTCCATAATTAGATTGTCTGTTTCCCAGGCAAGCAGGGGAAATAATAAGTTATTTCTCCACTGCATTCTTCTTGTTTGTGTTCAATAATTTTTTATGGAGTTAATTTAAATTGAGCAAGCTTTATGTGAACTTCCTTCCAGAGGATTTACTGCATCTTACGCGAAACCCGTCTACATCTGACATTTTAGAATTACCCACCTATTTATGAGATTATACTGCATTCTCTTCTTGAAAGAGCAACTCAATTTTCAGCATAGATTTTTCGTTCATTGTTTTTTCCCTCCATCTGTTTTTATGAAAGCTAGCTCCCAAGTCAGAGTGGAAACAATAGAAGGAGATGGAATGGAGAGAATGGGACAGGATTGTGGCTAGCTAGAAGAGAAGGTCTGGATCATAAACTATCAGTGGAAAGAAGAAACCTTGAATCCCCTCCCCCACCCCCACCCCCCACCCCCCACCAGTAATCTATTTCATTCTAAAAATATGTTTACGTATTTTTAATACAAAAGAAATTTTTACCTGATACCTGCGGTCACTAAATAAGCTGCAGGTGCTATGAACTGGAACTCACTCTAAAGTTTTCTATATCACGTTAGCAGGGGAAATGAAACAATTACGAGTAAGTTATCTTGCGATGATTTAGAAATTGTGTCCAGGACTATGTAAAATACGTGGGTCATCCACACTCTCCTCAGTTGCAGGCCAGCCTCATAACACTGCAGCCCTAACAAATCACCCTTTTAATGAGTAGCTAATACAGGCCAGACACCAAACTTCACCCCATCCGTTGTCTCATTTCATCATGACATCAGCCCCGCGCAGGAGAAAGTCGAAGTCCGAGGACTTAGTCTGTTCTAGTTCACGTATCAAATAGATGGCAGGACTAAGAAGCAAATACGGGTCTAGAGGACTCTAGACCGAAGTGCTGGCCTTTCTCATTCTGTCCCCTGCTGCCCCTGCTGCAGACTCTTTTGGGGTCTAAAAAGAAGTCAGACAATGAGTAGAAATGTTAGAGAAAAAAGTAACCAGTGATTTGTTTCTGTACTACTTTTTGCTTTGGTCATTCTTTACTTTTACTTAACAATCTTTTTGTTGATGATTATGAAGCATCTCTGCCCTAAATATCTTAAGTTCCTGAAACGGATGTCCAGTCTATTCCTTTATAAACTTGATTGAGATAACCAAAATGAAATATTTTCCTTTTATCTGAAACTTTCTGTTTTCACCACCTCCCCTAAAGCCATTTCAAAATAATACCCTGGGGGTAGTGAGGACCCAAAGTCACTAAAATCAGGTCAGAGCCTTTACGATTCGTACAGCTTTTATGTATTATTCAGGTGCTCAGTACAGGCTTCTACCTCGGCATGGATGGGACAAACTTGATTCCCATCTGGCCTTTCAGAACGAGAACCGCTGTCTTTCAGAAAGTGTTTTCTCCAGTGTATATTAAAAAAATCTCTATATAATTGTTCCATTATTTAATCACTTAAAAAACAAAACACAACACTTGGTTTTGCCATCCTGAATGTAGTATCCAGATAACAGAAGAGTGTTCTGAAATCAAATAAACAGGAATTAAACATGCCATTTAATACTTTTGAAGCACAATGTCAAAAGAAAGGGGCAATTCATAGTACAGGTATTAGGGGACAATTACTTATTGGAGACAGTGCTAGTTTAGTAAGTGTCCTTTAGATTTTTGGATTAATCCATTTTTTTTTAAAGATTTAAAAAAAATTTTAAGTAATCACTACACCCAGCGTGGGGCTGGCACTCACCACCCTGAGATCAAGAGTCCCATGCTCTACTGACTGAGCCATCCAGGCGTGTCGGATTAATCCATTTTTTATGAAAACATTCTACAACAGGATCTGTTCTATAATGTTGGGGTTTATTACACAGTGCAATTATACTGGTTTGAAGAATAATTTCGATTTCCTATGGAAGTCTTTCATTCTTTCAGTTTCAAAAAATGTCACATTTCTGGCACGTTCTCTCCCACCCCCCAAACCCAATTCCTGTCCCCCTGATAATAATGAGGCCCAGTTGTCATTCCCTGTAGCGTTTGGGTCCTAGAAAAAGGATGAGATGGTTTTACCTAATTTGAGATGAACTGACTGTCCTTTGACATTGTTACTGAGAGATGGGTTGTTTGTTTACTGTTGGGCAGTGGTTTTCTTTTTTTTCTTTTTTAATTTTTTTTTAATGTTTATTTATTTTTGAGACAGAGAGAGACACAGCATGAGCAGGGAAGGGGCAGAGAGAGAGGGAGACACAGAATGTGAAGCAGGCTCCAGGCTCCGAGCCGTCAGCACAGAGCCCGACGCGGGGCTCGAACTCACGAACTGTGAGATCGTGACCTGAGCCGAAGTCGGACGCTTAACCGACTGAGCCACCCAGGCGCCCCTGGGCAGTGGTTTTCAAAGTGTGGTGCCCGGACCACAGTGTCATCAACCTGGAAATTTGTAGGAAATGCAAATTCTCGGGCCCCATCAAACAATCCACAACTTGGACTGGAGTCCAGCAATTAATCTTTATACGAGACCTGCAAATCATTCTGGTAGATGTTAAAGTCTGAGAGTGACCGCTCCCGGGAATAGAAGCTAGGCATCCTTGCCAAATTTGGCCTACTTTAGTTTTATTTGTGCTATGATTTTAGCGGCACGAAGAGCAAAGGCGAGTGCCATTCTTTTATTGTGTAGAGGAAAACAATTTGAGCTCAGGATTCCCAGGAAATAAAACCTGAAAACAATAGAAAGTGAAAGTCAATCAGAATGTCTAATTGCAAAAATGTATAGCATCTAAGAGATACTGTCCCCCAAATCAGGTTAAACGTCATTTAACCAAGGGAATCATTTTATTTTTATTTATTTTTAATTTTTTTTTCAATATATGAAATTTATTGTCAAATTGGTTTCCATGCAACACCCAGTGCTCATCCCAAAAGGTGCCCTCCTCAATACCCCCCTCCCTTTCACCCCCCTCCCTCCTCCCACCCCCCATCAACCCTCAGTTTGTTCTCTGTTTTTAACAGTCTCTTATGCTTTGGCTCTCTCCCACTCTAACCTCTTTTTTTTTTTTTTTATCAAGGGAATCATTTTAAAAGTGGATTTAGTTAATACTACTACTGAGTCAGGTCAGTCTTCCAGGAAGGTGGTTGATGGAAAGTTTATTCTTCTTCTGCAGCAATAGTAACAAAGGGTTTTTTATTAAGCTTCACCATTCAGAACTAACGGAGGCCCTGTAGGGTAACAGAGACCACAGAACCTTGGATTCCAGACCTAGTCCTGGAATGCTCTAGAAGGAACTACCATCGAAGATGAGTATGTTGGACTAGATCAAGTGTCAGCAAAGCAGTGCCCTCAGGCCTACCACCTGTTTTTGTATGGTCTGAGAGCCAAAAATGTTTTTTACAGATGACATTTGCAATCAATTCCATAATAGGGGACACTCTCTTTGATACCTAAGTAAGTGAAATGTTATCTTTCCAGATAAGAATTTCATTCTTGGGACGCCTGGGTGGCTCAGGCCGTTACGCATCCCACTTTGGCTCAGGTCACGATCTTAGAGTTCATGAGTTCGAGCCCCGCATCGGGCTCTATACTGACAGCTCAGAGCCTGGAGCCTGCTTCTGATTCTCTGTTTTCTTCTCTGTCTGCCTCTACCCTGCTCACCCTCTGTCGCTCTCTCAAAAAGAAACCTTAAAAAAAAAGAATTTCATCCTTACCAACAGTAAATCTGTATTTTTTAAAAAATGACTTAATTATTACTATTTTATTTTGAATCCCATTAATAAAAAAATAAAGAAAATGTGTTAGAATTTTATCTTGCAATAGAAATACCTTCTTAATATTCTTTTTTTTTTTTTTTTTTTTTAATTTATTTTTGGGACAGAGAGAGACAGAGCATGAACGGGGGAGGGGCAGAGAGAGAGGGAGACACAGAATCGGAAACAGGCTCCAGGCTCCGAGCTGTCAGCACAGAGCCTGACGCGGGGCTCGAACTCACGGACCGCGAGATCGTGACCTGGCTGAAGTCGGACGCTTAACCGACTGCGCCACCCAGGCGCCCCTCTTTTTTTTTTTTTTAACGTTTTTTAATTTATTTTTGAGACAGGGAGAGACAGAGCATGAACAGGGGAGGGTCAGAGAGAGGGAGACACAGAATCGGAAACAGGCTCCAGGCTCTGAGCTGTCAGCACAGAGCCCGATGCGGGGCTCGAACTCACGGACCGCGAGATCATGACCTGAGCCGGAGTCAGCCGCTTAACCGACTGAGCCACCCAGGCGCCCCACCTTCTTAATATTCTTAATCTTCCCCTTGGCCTGCAAAACCTAAATTATGTGCTGTTTGGCTCTTTACAGAAATGTTTGCCAATCCCTGGACCAGTTGATTTTTAAGGTTCCTTCAAAAAACTCAAATGTTCAGTTACTCTCAGTGCGTATCAGTAAAACCAGTGTTGAGCCGTGTTTTCCTCTTCGGGAGTGAAATCTGATCAGATGGGCCCCCAAACAGAGCCCCATTTCTCTCGCCGTCCTTCCCCATGAGCGCAGTAATTCAGTCCACACCGCCTAGGTTAGAAAATCAACCCTGCTTGGGACAAATCCTTAACTTTGTTTGCCTCAGTTTTCCCATCTATGCAGTGGGAAAACAGTTCATGCTCAGGGCTTTCCCGAAGATGGCTGGGGCTTGCGTTGTTATAAACACCGCAAAGCGGAAACCTTATTTGACAGATTGTTTTCCTTTCCCATCAATTTTTCTTACATCGTTCATATAATAGTCTAGCAAGTAAACGGTTAATCAGAGAACTGAGTTTGATAATGCCCTCTAAAAGTGACTCTGATATTTCTCAGGTAGATTTCCTAAACCTACCAGATCTACTGTGGAGCCAGTCAGTACGCCGAGGGCAGTGTCCCCATAGAACCTATTTGGAAGTGTGTGCAGAATAGCATGCCTACACGAAGAGGCTGGAGGGACCCATGGGCTCTCCCCAGCGCCATCAGTTCCCTGGAGACTAGTTTGCATATAAGGTTCAAGTTTCCTGGGCGCCTTGGTGGCTCAGTGGGCTGGCTCGGGTCCTGATCTCGCTGTTAGTTAAGTTCCAGCCCTTGGTGAGTTCGCCTCTGCCTTGGGCTCTCAGTGCAGAACCCACTGGGGATCCCCTTTCTCCCTCTCTCTCTCTCCCTCTCACTCTCCCTCTCTCTCTCTCTGTCTCTGTCTCTCTCCCAAAAATGAATAAACTTAAAACAAAACAAGACAAAACAAAACAAAAAGCCAAGGTTCAAATTTCCCCCAGAGAGCCACTGCTAAAAGTTCAGCCTTGACCTTCAGGCCACTCTGTATTAAAATGCAAATTTGTTACCTAGGAAGGTAATTTTTAACCCTTTTGTGCCTATTTATGAGTACTTGAGCCAAAATTAGGTTTTTCAAATTAGCTAGGTGCCTGAGAGCAGCGCTTAAATAGAAACTGACCCGATTCTCTGATTCTCTGAGGTGGGCTTAGGCTAAGCCTCGTAAAGGTGCTGGGGTGACTGTGACGCGTGCCCCAGCACTTTCTGCGCTCAGCCTTTACGAGAGTCCCTGTGCGCATGCGTGCAGCCACAGGCGCCTTACCATGAGGGACTTTGAGAGTAGCACTGTCCAACAGAAACAGATTGCAAGCCTCTCAGATCATTTCAAGTTTAGTAGCCACATGAAAAAAAAAAAAAAAAAAGGTGAGATCCACCATGCGAAATTAATTTTAATGGTACATTTTTCTGACTTGCTATACCCCCCTGCATTATTGCTTCAATATGTAATCAATATAAAAACTATTCATAAGAGACTTTGCTTTTGCGGCCCTAAGCCTTTGGAATCCAGCGTGTATTTTACGCTTAGAGCCTGCTTTGGACCAGATCAGTAGCTGCCTATGGCCTAAAGCCGTCGTACCGGCCAGTGCAGCTCTGAGAGCCTTTAGAAACTGCAGAGCATAGCACTGGTTGTGAAAACAACCCCACGATGGGCTGGGGGCACAAGTGGAAGCTGGGACCATCCTCAGTTCTTCTGTAGTCTGTTTCATCTGTGTCGGATTTTTGCTGACGGTCAGTGTTCACCCTGTGTAACTGCATAACGACTTTCATCAGCACACGAGCCGGGGTTAGATACTGACTTCCACTTAATTGTGTGACCTCAGGCAAGTTACTTGCAACCCTCAGTTTCTTCACTTGCAAAACGCGGATAGTGATAAAGTCTCAAGCTCAAGAGATCCTTGTGAAGATGAAATGAAACGATGCCTATGAACACCTTAAGTGCTTGATGTATCATCACAGGTGCTGTTATCGTTAGATATTCTTACAACCGGAATGGTTTCAAAATGAACTGTAAAGACAGTCTTTATTTCTCTGAGAAGGGGGAAAACGACCACCCCATCTATATACAATGTTGTTAAAGAGTGGGTTTAACTAGCTCCTTGAATTTGGCATTGCACCTCGTGGCAATCATCTGTGCCCCGAGAAATCCTGAAGGTACTACATCATCTTAAGAACATTTTGGTTTTGTGTTTCACCGGAAATTATGATGTGTAAGTATTCCACAGGGAAACTTCTGTAGAAGACTATCCTTAAAATGCAACCTGTTATGGCACTGGGTGAGCCAATGAAAGAAAAGAAGAGAGTTTTGCTTTCTCTTCTTGTCCTCACTTGTCTTCTCCTTTTGTTTAGAGTCAGCAGAAAGAGCTCATTACAGCAAAACTAAAGGAAGTGAATTCAGAGTTTTCACTGCACACGTGAACTCATCCTCCCACAATGACGTATCTGAAAGGCCAAATAAGGCGCTCCTTCCTAACTGTACTCCAGCGAGGGGGCAGAAGGAATTACACACGCTCTTGGGTGTAGAGTGTACAATTTGACTCACTCCTAACTTGCTTCCCAAGCCCCGGCCATAAAAAAAAAATACAGTGGAATAGTTCTCACCTCTGGGAGAATGAAGGAAAATCACAACACATGTCAATGCTTGTTAGACCACATACACCTTTCGTGGGGATTTTGTTTGGAATGAAAGATGTAGTGACATTTTTAAAATGCAAATAGGTGGTGAATAAATATGGGATCTACTTCCGCATTCATGCACCAAATGCTAGACGACTGTGAACCACAAGAGCAAAGAAACGTACCTAACCATCAATTTACTAGGTCATTTTGAACGTAGGCAGCACAATGGCCGCGTGCATGAAAAACCACTCCTGTATTTTGAGAGAGCCTTTCTAAGAATGCTGAAATATTAATAACATGGTCTTAATGTAGTTGAAGACAAAGGAATGTGTTAAGGGCGGCAAGGGTGGCCGAGAATAGCACAATGACAATGTGGTATTTTTCCTTGCGCTTGTAAAAGCAAGAGGAAAAGAGAGTAAAAATAGTGCGTTTAAAAAACAACAGCCCTCAATTTTCCAAATGGGTATAAAACTCCGTATTCCACAAATGAATTCACATACGCCTAACTCTTGCCAACACATTCCTACCAGCTTCAAGGAAACGTAGACAAACTATAAACTTGCGATCTCATTTTTCCCTGAAATTACCATAAATATACAACTAATTTTTGAACTTTAGGAAATTCAAGACATCCTCTCATTTGACTTCTGTGAACTCTGAATTTAATTTTTTAACTGGAAGTAGTCTGATCAGAATAGAAGTTGACGAAATAGCAATAGTCTGTTTTTCTCTTCCTTACAACTTTCTCGACGTGCTCTGTTTTCGTGTTGCGGTGAATAAATCACAGGCCAATTTTTCTTGTCACTCTTCCACTTCCATTGTGAGTTTTTAGGTGTTGCTGCCTGATGAAGTGGAGGTGCATAAGGATCATCAAGAACATGGAGAATTAAAAAAAAAATTTTTTTTAATGTTTATTTAGTTTTGGGAGAGAGAGAGGGAGAAAGAGAGAGAGAGAGACAGAGACAGAGAGAGAGAGAAAACAACCAGGGGAGGGGCAGAGAGAGTGGGAGACAGAGAATCAGAAACAGGCTCCAGGCTCTGAAGCTGTCAGCACAGAACCTGATGCAGGGCTCGAACTCACGAAACCACGAGATCACGACCCGAGCCCAAGTCCCACCCTTAACTGACGGAGCCACCCAGGCGCGCCAGGAACACGGAAGATTTCAATCCACTCTCCAGATGCGGAAAAATAAAGCAATTTATGCCTTCTCCTCAGTCCTAGCTCTACCAAGCCTGGCACCACGTTTCCACAACTTGCCTTTGTTGGCTGTGACTCAGTAACCCCCAGGACCCAGTGGATTTGTTTCTGAGTTCCGGGACTCGCTGCGTTTGATGTGGGAAGGACAAGCTTGACCCTCAGTGCATCTTTCTCCCCAAGCTGGTGTTTCTGATTTTAGTCGAAACCCTAGGGCCATCTTAAGCATGACCAAAAAGCACCTTGCATGTTGAACCATCCCTAATTATGTGATGGGTATAGACTTGAGACACATAAATCTCAGTCATCGGAGCAACCTGTTTTTCTAAGATTCTCCGGTCCAGTGAGAGACGAAAGCAAATAAGGGAGAGATTGATCTCCTAGTGCTTTTTATTGTCGGTGCTCCACACATCATAAAGTTTTGGCTCGTTAAAGGAAATTCCATAAACAACTTCAGTTAATAATAGTGAAATAACCGTGTGCCTTTCTGGAGCTTCTGCTAAACTCCCTTTCCGCTTGCCATTACCAGAGCATGATTAAGAAAATACCAACAGGCTGTTCAAAGGGGAGGAATAGACTCCAACTGGGAGCCGTACAGATGCTTGAGGGATGAGTAATGAGACAAGGGAACGTGGCCATATCTCCTCAGAGAATCACGCAGTTTTGCGGATCTCTTTTTTTTTTGTCTCCTCATTCGAGTGAAACCCGCTGGGTTTCTGGCGTGGTCGGTCTCCTTTCGTGGCCAGGCTGATGGCAAACGCCTAACGGGCTCTTCTCCCAGCTGGTATTTTTGATAGTTTAGGAACATCTTAAGGACGAGATAAATGGACAACATTGAAAGTGAATCGTACTGGAAAGGTGGTGGGTATCTGTCACCTTTTTTTTTTTAAACCTCTGGTTGCCCGAAACAACTTTATTTTTCATGGCTTTGTCGCTGTGGGTTTACTACTGATGGTGTTGGTCAATTTTTATTCCAAGTGGAGACAGATTTGGGAGGTGATGGTGAAGGGCAGAGGGGAGAAACGGGGGGGGGGAGCAAGGCCCTATTAATTATTTTTTATTGTGAGGTTTCCCAGAATTATTGAGATTTTCCACATTAGGAAAAGCTGCCATTGGTGTCAGTGTGATGTTTGTGAAGATGAAGTCATGGAAAGCATGTCAGGTGCATAAAGAACTATATGGCCCATGTTCTCTGCAGCAGCCACTTAGGGTGTGTGAGCATAGGGAGGCAGGGGGGTGTTGAAAAAATAGAGAGAGGGAAAAACAAGAGGGTTTTATTAATCTGAAAATGAACATAAAATATCGGCTGATCTTAAAAAAAAAAAAAAAAATCTTAGTGTGTTATAGTCCAGAATCTACGGTCGGTACCTTATATTACTTTCCCTTGAAATCGTGACCCATGTCTTACCAACTCTTTTCTTTTATGCCTCGTTGCCTTTGTTGGCCTTTTGCTTTGGTGCCCTCTGTACCGGTAATTAGGAAATCATCACTGATAATTTTTCTGTGAGCGTTTGGATACGCTTCCGACTGTTGGTTCAAGACCACGCTCTCAGATTCCGTAGCATGTAGCCAAGAGCGTAGGTTTGGGGGAGAGAACACTTGCGTCCAAGCTGGTCCCTGACCTTTACCTGACGCGTGGTCTGCCACCAAGAATGGACTTTTCAAAGCCAGCATCCCAAATTTCCAAGGGAGGGCTGATAACAGTACGTGTGTGCAAGCTGTTCATCGGGATTGGACGCCATCCTGCATGTAAGCAGCGTACCTGCACGCAAGAAGCCCTCGGGAAACATACCTGCAATCTGACGGATACCGCTGGTTTTAAGAAAATGTCTCCCGTCGGGCTCCTTGCCACCTGGCCGGGAATGTAATGACCTTTGAAGAATGACTGTAACCGATTAATGTTTTTCGTTGCTTTACCTGAGTCTCCAGCCAGGTGATCACTAGCGATTCACAGAAACGTCCCCCTCCTGCTGGGTCAAGGAGGTGACGTTTCGCTCTGCTCTGTTAGTGGTGGCTTATATTGGTGTGTGTTTCCTTCTTTCCCGTAGCCTGCAAAATTGGCTATTACAAGGCCCTCTCCACGGATGCCACCTGTGCCAAGTGCCCGCCCCACAGCTACTCTGTCTGGGAAGGAGCCACATCGTGCACCTGTGACCGAGGCTTTTTCAGAGCCGACAACGACGCGGCCTCTATGCCCTGCACCCGTAAGTTGCGTGCTTCTGTCTCGTTTCTTCGATGCCAACGGCTGCCATTCCCGCCTGGCTGGGTCTTCTCCCAAGATGACCAGGCAGGGGGCAGGTTAGATCGACTGAAATCTTTTGTTACTCAAAGCAGGAGGAATGCTTATGAAAAGGAAGGATCCGTCTCGCTGTCCGGGTCGCCTTCAAAACGCACAGCTGACCACAGGCCACTTTCTGGAGCAGTGATGGAGCTCTCAGGGGTTGTCCGGCAGTGCGATTAGAGCTGAGACTGGAATTTATACATGGCTCTACCGTCTCCTTCGGGAGTCTTGGGGAAGCCTGACAGCTGCAGGGGAGACAGGTCCCGGGCAGGGTTCCGGGGACGGGATCACGTGTGGGCTGTGGTTTCAGTTTGGGCACTGAGGTCATGGCTTGCGTTGTCATTACCCTTCTTCCCTCTTTCCTCATAGTTTTGTGTTCATAACATTTAGGCCCGGGTCCTAATAAATGCCTGTTTAATGATAGGCACTCGATACATGCCGGGCTAATGAATGGATGGGGTTGGCCCCTTGGTATGCAGAGGAACAGAGGAGTCTGTTCTCCCACTTTCTGTGGACCGAGCTGCTAGTGTTGCCATTGCTTCCACCAGCACTGTGGGCTGCCACAGACCCTGCCGTGGCTGTGACCTTGACCAGAATAGGCAGCGGGGGGGGAGGGGGGGGGCAGGCGTTCCACTCATGGTGCTTCCATCGCGTGAGTCAGTGTGTCGAGGGACAGAGCCAGGCACGCAGGGTTCGCACATGTTCTGTCTTTGTTTCCAACATCCCTCCCTCCCCACAGTTAAGAGCAGGTTGACAGTTTAGTCTCCTAAGTTTCGTCTCCGGTTCCTCATCTGTAGAATGGAGTTAAAAATAGTACCTCCGTCATCGTTGTTGGTATTTAGCACCGTCCTGTGGGCCATGTTAGCATAGAAATGCAAAAAGTGACGCTACTCAGTATATTTTAGCTTTTACTGTGTTTATGGCTGTTACTGTTTTGTTCACTATTACAAATTCCATCTTGGCTGGCCTGGAGCCAACATCCCTCCAGATAGAAGTATTTTCTGGCTGTGAGGCCATTGTCTGGTTAAGTCAAGTATCAGCCTTAAAAGGAGTGGGAAGAGATTCCAGATCCATCCTAAATTTGGACTGAGATTACCGGACCCTCCAGAGTTTCTTTTATAAACGACGACAGCAGTAAGAACCATTTCACAGAGGCGCCTGAGTGGCTCAGTCAGTTGAACGTCTGACTTGCTTTCGGCTTAGGTCATGATCCAGTGTCGGGCTCTGGGCTGAACGTGGAGCCTGCTTGAGATTCTATCTCTCCTTCTCCCTCTGCCCCTCCCCTGCTCACACACGTGAGCTTCCTCTCTCTATCTCTCTGTCTCTCAAAAAAAAAATAATAACAAGAAGAACGGGGTGCCTGGGTGGTTCAGTCGGTTAAGCATCTGACTCTGGATTTCAGCTCTGGTTATGATCTTATGGTTCTGTGAGTTCAAGCCCTGCACTGAGCTCTGCGCTGGCAGTGTGGAGCCTCCTTGGGGTTCTGTCTCTCTTTCCCACCTCTCTCTGCCCCTCCCCAGCTTGCCCTCTCTTCTCTCTCTCAAAGTAAATAAATAAACTTAAAAAACAAAACAAAACAAAAAAAACAAGAAGAATCATTTTATGATACCCAGGTAATGTATCAGACACTTTCAATACACCTCATCACAGGGCTCATAGTAAACCAAATCTATAAAATAGGCATTATTTTCAGTTTATGCACGACGTAATTGCCAGCTCAGAGATGTTAAGAAGGAGCCCAGGACCCCACCCCAGCTTGGTGCACAACCAGAAGACTGACATTTTTCTTATCACAGGCAGGCTTTCTTGCCCACTCCCCCCCGGGGTCAAACTCAAACTCCCTCCTGAGGGAAGGAGAATACGAAGGCCAGCCTTGGGTGTAAGCGTAAATGGGCAAAGACTTCCTCGTTTTCTTTTTGTGTTCCTTCCCTAGACTAACTACTTTCTCTAGATGGCCATGATGTTTGATAAGCTCAAGTCCCAGGCTTTTTCTTTTCCAACCTGAGTATCCTCATCCCGTGTTCCACTCTGTGGGATTAGGTAAACACTCCTCCTCTGACCACACCGGCTGCCAACAGTTCCCTGGGTGTGGGGTTTTAGGGCACCAGTACACTCAAAGGGCAGTATTGGGGCCAGACCGTGTGATGGCTGCCTTCATGCAGTCTATCTTTCCATACAGATAGAGCCTTCCCCAGCCTGCAGCCCGACTGTGTTAAGAACCTCATAAAATTCATCTTTGATGGCAAGATGGTCTGGCTCTTGCCTCCAGGCGTTTTCAGTCTCATGATTCCGATCTGTCACCAGCATTCTAGGACCATGGGCCCATCACGTAACTACTGCAGCTTGCTACATGGGAGCAGTTTAGGGAGACCCCAGAGGTCACCACCTGCCTGGGTTACTGGAATGCTTTGCCGTGTGTGTAAGTGTGGTAGCCGAGCCCTTGGAATTTTATGTTTGCGTAGGCATAAATTGTTGGCTGTATCTTGAGGATCCAAATGAGAAAAAGAAAATACGGGTTTTAGCAATTGGGGGGCATCAAAAAGTTTCAGAGCTAAAGTAACTTTTGCATTTGTCGGCGATTGCTTTCAATAACGTGAACAAAGGAACACTGGCAGCTTTTTGTGTCACTGATAAAAGATCCATGAAAATACCGACGCAATATGTGATCTTTTTCCCTCCGGTCCATCCTCTTAGTACTCCGCCTACACTTTACTGACTCAAGCTCTTTGTGTTATTCTAAGTTTATTGCGTCCCTCTGACTCGAGCTAGGAGGAAGCACGGTGCTGTTAACACCACAAAGTTCTGTGGTTGTTCAACCCCTCGACGCCGCTTACCCATCGGTCAGCTGGGATTCTCATGATCTGCCTGTCGGGTTGTTTTGAGAATTAAACAAGAAAATATTTGTAAAGGTCTGGCACATGGTAGGGATCTAACAAATGTTTGGTCCCTTCTTGGGTCCCCAGCTGGTCACTTCCTCCCCCAAACCACGTCCACACCACACTGCCAGCGCGTCTGACTGCCTCTCTATGGTGCTTTTTTCACTTGACCGTGCAATTGAATTGCCCAGTGGCTGCACTAGACTCCAGAATCTCTGGGGATAAGATTCAGGCATCAGCATTTTCAAAAGCTGCCCCCGTAATTGCATTGTAAACACAAAGTTGAGCCCACTTCTCTACAGAGTTTATTTTTAAGTGGTTTTTTTTTTTTAATTTAATAAACATTAACTACATAAGACTCTGAAGACCTCCTTGGAGACAAGGATAATTGGAGGGGGGGTGACCATATTTTGCTAATAGGTTTACTAGTAAATTAAGCAGCAGAATTATAGTCTCTTCTACTTTACAGCTCACGTTAGATTTTTCCCTTCCTGCACTGTCCCATACTGTAGCCACTAGGCACATATGACTCTTTAAATTTAAAATTCAGTTTCCAATTTATGCTGTGCCATATTTCAAGGGCTCCCTAGCCGCATGGGGCCAGTGGTGACCATACTGGACAGCTCCTCTGTGGAGTGTTTTTGCCATCGCAGAAAGTCCTGGACGGCACTTAGTAGGCATTTCAATAGAGAAGACAGTGGGAGTTTCTCAAAGAACCTCCTGTTCAAATAACCCACAGAATGAAGCCCTTCCCCCTTGCCTCGCCCCCCCCCCCCCCCACCCAGCTTTATCGGATTCTTTTGACAAGATGTGGGGGAGAGAAAGGAACATAAACATCAGGGATCCTTTCAAACCGACTCCAGCCTTTAATCAGTTCTTACCAGTTGGTTAAGCCAGGTGACAAAGCCAATTCCCTTGTGCTGACAGCCATGATAATCAGGCACCTTCTTTGTTCATTATGCTATCTTTAACTCCAGCATTCTCATGCAGCCCTGCATTTAGTGATCGCTCACTGTGACGGCACGCTAATGAAGAAATAAAACACACTATCTGAGCCTCATTCTTCTAGCCAAAGAGAGACTCTGCTCCACTGGTTTGTAAAATCAGGTTTTTGTTCACTCGGGGAACGATTAGACCAGGTGACCACAAGCAGCATCGGCTAATTTAGAAGGAAACACCTAAGAAGGTCTTCATACCATGCACGCTGCTTGAGAACTTCAAAGGATTAAATGGCCAATAAACACTATCTTTAGGAGTGCCTCTCTTGGCGCTTCCGGTTAAGGTTAGCATAAATGGCCGCCTGTGGGATAGGCTGTATTTCCGTGGAAGCATCACGAATATTTTCGAGAAAATAATCCGCACCCCGGTTAGAACAGAGAGTTAGAAGAAATGCTTCTTAAATATCAATGCACGTAGGAAGCACCCGGAAGTCACTAGGGGTTAGCAGGAGAAGTCGGGCCTGATAGGCTGCATTTGTGACAAATTCCCAGCTATTGCTGATTCTGCTGGTCGGTGGACCATCTTCGGGTGGTAAGGATTTAGATCCTTCCTGATGGATGGCAGGAGACAGGAGGCCCTCTTTTCCGTGGCTGTAACTGTCAGGCCTGTTCTTCAGCTCAGTGGTGACTCTAGGAAGATAATTTCAAGGGTGGGGGACATTCTCCCTTGATGGAAATTGAATCCTTCCTTTGTCTCCCAGAAGAAAACCCAACCTGGTTTGGAGTTACATCATCAAATACACTCACCATGGAGCTTTGTTTGTTTGTTTGTTTGTATTTTCTTCCACAGTCCCCACCAGGTTACTGCCTCACAGTGGAAATGTCAATGTTCACCTCAGACACGGGTATCAGTCAAGAAAGGTGACAGGGTTTTTGTGACTGCCAGCAACACAGACTCCCATACCTGTCTACACACAAGGATGCCGTTCAAGCTGATGAAGAAATTTTGATCTCGTGAATCATTTCTTAGAGGGAATTTGAATGTGATTTTTATTAAAGAGATACATGTCATTTAACTCTACTGATAACCAGCCCCTCCCCTCCAGATCTCTTTCACCTCCCTCTTACCTTTCTCTGTAGTCAGGAATGTGGTCTGACAGTCAGCAGTGGTGGGAGAAGGCAACTACATGCCTGTGCAGGAAGACTTTTGATTACCTTAGTTATTTAGTTGCTTGTTCAGTGATGATAGTGAGAAAGGTCTTTCCCTCCCCGGGAGACCGAACCTATATCATATTTAAGGCGACTTGCCAACCCCTTACTGTGTTGCAAAATGTACTAGACAAAAATGCCTTCTAGAAGAATTGAATTGGCTTCGGATATCTGGGAAGGAAAAGCTGATTTGTTATTTTGCCACCTTGACTTCTAAACACCAGTACCAGAATGGTTTTCTGTACGTTTCAGTTGGAAATCTGTCCTTGTGCTTTGGGGTGCTCTTTGTTTCACTTGTTGGATGAAACTTATTAGAGCCTCCTGATTGGAGCACTCTGTGAAATAAGAGATTATGATTTTGGATTGCCAACTTGAGGGGTCTTCACAAATCTGTCTCCAAGTCAACGGCCTTGAATGATTCAGTCAGCTGTGCCAAACAAACAAAGAGTGATTGATTGATCCTCAGACGTGGCCTAAAATACTCCAAATTTGCAGCTTTTGAGACAATTTATACTGGAGGAGCTTAGAGCTAATGAGGGCAAATTTCCCAAGGTCTATGACGAAAGGTCCTGATTTGAAAACGCTGGTCTGCAGGCTTAGGTTATTGAGAAACTGAAATAGCTTAGCCCCAAACAGCGAACATCACTCACTTTGTTTCTACGTTTGCCTTTTCTAATTGAATGTAGTGCACCACTGTATTTCCTCCAGAAAGTGTATTGTTTTAAAATTACCATTTCAGGTCTATTACTCAAAGCCCTCACTTCTAATGCCTTCTGACAGTTATCAACATAATGAACCATAATGAAATGATGAGCAATTTTCAGTGGAAACCCAATGTGGATCCCAGTGGTGCTGTGTGACTGTGTTGTTAAAACTTGAATGCAAATTAAAATAACATCGTCCTTACTTGTTTCCAAGGTCAGGAGAAGAGAGACCCTTTTTTTTTCTTTTTTAAGCGCTTTAATTTTGGAAATCTCACATCCAT
The DNA here is from genome assembly GCF_024362965.1 of Panthera pardus. NCBI lineage: Eukaryota > Metazoa > Chordata > Mammalia > Carnivora > Felidae > Panthera > Panthera pardus. Next base: position 16,462,347 of record NW_026526655.1, read on the forward strand.
TTTCAAACAAGCCCTTGAAGGTGCCACTGATGTTCGGTTCAGTTCTCTGCCCCAAAGATTTACATGCTTAACAGTCTGGCTAAGGGATTTGGGGAGGGATGTCTAGCATGAGTCTTTGATGTATAAACCATAGCATAAAAGGCAGCCTTCGGTTTTAAGTAAGCTACATTTTTTTCCCCCACCCAAAAGCATATATCTTTTTGCTCTAGGGCTTCCAATAACTAACAATATAATGGTGGAAGGCAGGACATTCTATGAAATTGATCAATGAGAGTGTAGTCAGCGGTCGTGAAAGACCCGTTGGTTGTAGGAGTGAAAACAAAAGCCAAAGATTCCTACAGTTTCGTTAATAAGTGTTGCAGGAGATCCGTTCGTTGATCTCTGACCATATCCCAGTTTATCGGCCATGTAATCAATCATTTTTGTGAAGCTATTTTTACGGAAATTCTTGGATCTGAAATTTACAGGGGAATTTGTTGCTTCATGTCATTTATCGAATTTGTGAAATGAGAGTACAATTTCATGCTACATTCCGTTTGTCGCGGGATAAAAACTCAGATTGAGACACCAACTCTCCCGCTGCCAGATTCTGTGACAGGGACTTTAGTTCGCAACATATGGTCATGCCGCCCGGTAATCAGTTGTTAAGCCAATTAATATGCCTGTCCTCGGACCATACCCAACAGATAAGAACAATCAAAGAAATTTTGATGATTCGGATGCAGTCTTCAACAGGTAAATGAACCTGTTGGCTTATTTGGGTAGATCTCAGTGGTTCAGAGTCTGGTATCGGTAATGAGTAACCCACATCCTTGCCTCTCCCTTTCTGATTGCCTTTCGGCATTTTGACTACCAGTAGAGAAAAAAAGCACCTCTGGAGAGGCCAAGAGTGTGATTCTTGTCCAAAGACGATTAGGGCTACAGGGGGAAAGATCACCAAGTAGTGCTTATTGGAAGAGGATGGATGCATCCCAGTCTGACCACTTGCCATTGGGCTGTTTATAAAATTTGAAAAAGCTTCAGGATATTTAATAAGGATCAAGTGTCCTCTCCTCGAACTGTGTGTTTTAAAACAATGCTGTTTTAGCCTTCTCTTTCCCCTCCCGCCTACTTCTCATTTTATACAGATCAACAGTCCAATGTGGACATTGTAGAGGGATTACTAGTACAACGTGGATTCAACTGGAACGTGCATAGGTTTGAGGAACACTGATGTGATATATGCCCAAGTGAAAGACTTGAATAATCTCTGCCAATGCCATTTAGCCAGCTTATTGCAATTTTTCCACCACCATGAATGAGTAAGAGTGGCTTGTTATCAATCGAGCCCTGTCATTTCTGGATCGCATTTTTGACACTAGTCATGGAAGTCATACAGTGGTTGTGCCCAGCATGCTTCTATGAAACAGGGTCAATTATACACTGTGCTGAGGTCCCCTGGGGTGAGAACTGGATACCTTCTTTGCTCTCAGTATTTTGATTTTCCTCCCATAGTTGACTCTTATTCTACACGTGATCTACAGCTCAACAGAGGATGAACTCAGAGAAGAGTTTCATTGCATCAATCTGATTGCCCCCCGCCCCTCGTGTGACCTTCTCCCTGCGCCCCCGCCCCCCTCACCCCAGGGAAAAAGCCTTTAACAGAAACTCCTAATTGCCCTCTTGAGTGGAAGTTAGGACCAGAGAGAGAGGTTAACTCAACGAAGACAAGAGCACCATCTAGGAAGTCATGGCAGCACATTTCAGCCTTAAGGACAGGCAACTAGAAGAAACGTGATTCTGGGAGGAAGTGAGAAAGTGAGGAATGGTCCACAAAAAGCTCAGAGTTGTGCTTTTTTTTCTTTTCTTTTTCTTCCCCCCCCCCCCTTTGGATTGCTTGTATCTTTGTGACAGGGGCCATTATAGCCCCAGAATCAGACTTTCTGATCACAGTACCTTTGCGCATTTGGATCGTATTCATTTGGGCGACTTGCGAAACTTTTCTTATCTTCGGTTTGGTCATCAGATTGCCGAGGCTGATCGATGCCCTTTGTCAGATTTTATTATGAGGATGAAATAAGATAAAGTATGAAAAACCAGCTTGCAAGAAATGTAAATTAATTCACAGCCTGGCTACTTTTATTTATTTATTTATTTATTTATTTATTTAAAATTTTTTTTTTTTAACATTTATTTATTTTTGAGACAGAGACAGAGCATGAACAGGGGAGGGGCAGAGAGAGAGGGAGACACAGAATCGGAAGCAGGCTCCAGGCTCTGAGCCATCAGCCCAGAGCCCGACGCGGGGCTCGAACTCACGAACTGTGAGATCGTGACCTGAGCTGAAGTTGGACGCTTAACTGACTGAGCCACCCAGGTGCCCCTAGCCTGGCTACTTTTAAAGCGAACTGCTCAAAATTTTGAAGAAATGGAACAAAGCGCCTTGCTCTGTCTTTCTCACTGTGGCCTCCTCATGACTAATGGAGAGTTTCCTTTTAAAGCACTTGAGCCATAAACTAGTCGTCCTCAAATAAATAAACCGAAACCTCCGTGAGCCCAGTAAAGACGAAGGTGTCTGGAGAGGACGATGTGAGAATAGATAGGCCAGAAAAAGAGGCAGGGGCGGAATTGCAGCAAGAAGTTACCTTGGCAGGAAGCCAAGAATGTTTCACGGAGCAACAAGTGGTTGGTGCATCCAAATGGTTCTATTTGTTAATGACGGGCAGTTATGCTTTGGCTCTACTCATCGTTGAAACACAGAAACTGCACTGTTCATCTATCTCAGAAGAGGTGTCCCCGAACAGCAGTCTTTATGTAAACTGACCCACAGCCGCAGGGACTGAGAGAAAGCGATTAACAGTGGCAACATATACAACAGTCGGGGGGAGGAAGCCTGGGCTTCGTTTCAGGCAAAACTTACATACACCCTAACTGTTGACTCTGTGTTCTAGCCTGTCTTTCAGCCGGAGAGAGATTAACACGGGCTTATCTGAAGGGGTGGAAGGTTTTACGGCTAAGGCACTGAAGTATCATTGACAGTCCAAAAGTTGGACATGATTAATGAAGGCTTATGAAGTGGAACTCGAGACCCACGGCCCCTCTTCCTCAGAAGAGACGTCTTGTACTTGTTGCCTTGGCATTTTTGTAGGGTGACAGTCGCAGCATTTGAAGACATTGATCATTTAAGAGTCAGGCTTCTGCCCATGCTCCCGGGGGATGTTTCTTTCCACGTCCAGAATTAATTCCGTGGCTCGGGCGTGGAATTTTAAAATGGTGATTAAAAATCCGTTAAGTATTAGATGTCTGTGAGGGTTCTGGAAACCACTCTTGACGTGAGCCCAGCTACTTTGTTCTCCTATCAGCTATCTCCTTGCTTTGGCTGCAGGCTTGCATTTCAAACTTCTAGCCTGTGATTGCCTTGTTTTTTTTTTTTTTTTTTGGAATATCCTATTTTATTTTATTTATTTTAAGCAATGTGGTATTTTATTTATTTTTTTTAATTTGTTTTTTTTTTTTTATAGAGAAAGTGAGAGCAGAGGAGGAGGGCAGAGGGAGAGAGAGAATCTTAAATAGACTTCACGCTCAGTGCAGAGGGTGATGTGGGCTCGATCCCCGGACCCTGGGATCGTGACCTGAGCCTAAATCAAGAGTCAGACACTCAACTGACTGAGCCAACCAAGTGCCCCTATTTTTTTTTTTTTTTTAATTTTAGAGGGGAAGGGTGAGAAATGCAGAAGGAGAAAGAGAATTTTAAGCAGGCTCCACACTCAGTGCAGAGCCCAATGTGGGGCTCGATCCCACACCGTGGGATCATGACCTGAACGAAAATCAAGAGTCGACGCTCAACCAACGGAGCCATCCATACACCCCTGGAATATGCTTTTGCAACATACACCAGTGCTGTAATGGTGACACCTTTGATGAGTGAGCTGGACTGGGTTCAGGAACCGTCATTAATTCGTTTATTTATTCAGTAGATACTTAATGAATATCTATTAATAAATTTGGCACCTTCCTAAGGGCCGGGGATACTCTCATGAACCAGAAAAAAATATTTCTGTTCTAATTGGAATATGAATAATAAATAGGATGATCAAAAATTCTCACAAGAAGGAAAAAGATGATGTGATAGAGTGCAGTGGAGGAAACGGAAGCGTTTCATTTTGCGTGGAGGGAGAAGGGAGGAGGGAGGACCTGAGCTGGGACCCCCTGAGGGGTAAGGAGGCAGCTATTGGAAAAGCCAGGGGAGAGAATTGCAGGTGGAACTACCAAGTCTAAAACATATGAGCTGCATGTCTCGAGTTGTGCTAATAATGGGAATTTTCAACTTGACTTTTTCCCCCTAGCCTTACAATCTGTTAGCATTTTAACAATTGTTATAAGACATTGCGGATTTTGGGTTTATATAGCATATTATACCTTGCATCCATATGGATTTATAAACCTTCGGCAGAACCCACTTCTAGCTGCAGTGATGACAGTATCCGTCTTTTTGGTTTCCAACTTTTTCTGACGTTCCAATTGCTACCTCTAACATTGAAAAAAAAAAAAGCATTTTATCTGGCTTGTGGGTTGGGGTGGGGTACGTAGAGAGCACTTAGCTTGACATTGACTTTCCTTGGGATGGTTTACACCAAGCTCCTCCTTCGCATCGGAGGCATTTATGACTTTAGGTTCAGTGTTGGCCGATCCCTTTTCAATGACTTATTAATAAGTAAGGCTCATACAGATTTCATGTGGATATGTTAACATTGGGTTCTCCTACATGGGGATACTTTAAATCCTGACGTAAGCCAGTGTGTTCTCTAAACTACTCGGGAATTATACTTTTGCCTAATGCACGGGAGAGAAGAACTAAGATTTGTAGAGTTACTAGAATATTCTTTTATACTTGGAATGTTGCCCTTCTTAAATGTCACATTCACTCAGCTTCTCTAGATAGAGTATGCTTTATTTCTGGAAGGTTGTCTTTTCCCAGAAGAGAGTACATGATGGGTTAAGGGAGATCAAGATTCCTTTTATGATATAATATGATATGATATTTTATTATATGATATGATAGTCCTTTGCTTTTGCTATAATTTGGCTAAGGTTTCTTTGGGACTTCATATTGTCAAACTCCTGTCAACCAAATGCAACCTGACATCCCACTAGAAAATAATAATTACCCATTGTAGCACCTTTCACAAGTACCTGCTGTGCAATCGAGAAAGTATTTCACACCAGCGAAGCAAATGGATGTTCATTCAATTTATTCACAGTGGCAGGAAGTACGGTGGCCATTGCTTTCAGAGCACCGAGAAACTCAAGAAATAGGCCCATAATATTGCACATATTTTATTTCTTCCTGAGTCCGTGAAGGTAGATGTAACTCAACCTTAGAAGCCAGGGCTGTAGGAAGATATAAATCAGGGGGTTCTTGGACTGAGCTCCCTAGATAGTTTCAGGGTATGCTTGAAGTCCCTAGAAATTAATGTGCCAAATTGTGAGGATTGTAACGAGCATCTTTTTGAAGGGAGGGTGCACTTCTCCCAACAATTTCTTTGTAGCCGGGGCTGGTAAACTACGGCCCGAAGGCCAAATTCACCTGCCCCGGTTTTTGAAAATAAAATTTTCTTGAGATGCAGTCACATCCATTTGTTTAGGTGATGTCTATGGCTGCTTTCGAGGTACAGAGAAAACTTGAGTAGTAGCTACAGAGAACGAGTGGCCCATAAAACCTGAAATACTGACTAGCTATCTGGTCCTTTACAGAGAAAGTTTTGTTGAATACTGTTGTAATGGATTTGTAAGTTAAAGATTATTGCATTTGACCTTTGGTCCTGGTAGCAGAGTTATTATCTATGCCACTAACCTATATTTCAAACACGAAGGACATTCTAAACATGAGACGTTTAAAAGAGTTTAACATTCTAGCTCCATTCGTGGAGGGACTTATATACATGAATTCCAAAGAAGTTAAAAAAAAATGTAAAGGAAGTACATTTATTTCCCCTTACCGACACTCCAGCATTTGATTTGTATTTAAAAATGTCTTAATGTTGACGGTAAACATAAAATGTACAGGAAACTGTGGTTCTACAAAGGCTACTAAGGAAAATGCCAGCCTACCTTTGAAAATGTAAAACTTAACTTTCTTCAGGTATAAAATTGCCCACGGCTTCTGAACCAAATAAACCATCGGCTGGAACCAAGATGGAGAAGGAAAGTCGTAATAACCAGTCCTAAATGAACAAAACTTTGATTGAGGGAGCTCACATTTTTTTTTTTCATTTATCTTTTTAAGATTTTGTTTTTAAGTGATCTCTACACTCAACGTGGGGTTCGAACTTACAACCCCTGAGATCAAGAGTTGCATGATCTACCGGGCCAGCCAGGCACCCCATGGAGTCCACATCTGAAGCTCCCAGCCATGCTGGGCTGGTAATGGAGATATAAAAAATGAGAGTGAGTCCAGGGCCTGCACTATACCTCCTCCTGCTCACATCATCCGTATTTAGCTTCCTTTAGTCTTTTCCTTCCCCCTGATTTCCTGCCCTTTCCTTCTTCAGGTATCCAGGAAAGCATCAAAATGAGTCTGATTTGTCTTTCCCTTTGTCTTCTAGAGCAGGCAACAAACAATAAGCATGTGAATGAGTCCACAATCCCTCCCAACGGAAGTAATCACTAAGATATGATATACAGCCCAACTTCCTTTTTGCAAAGTATTTTTAAAGTGTAGAACGGGGGGACTTGAATTAAACGAGGTATATTGAGATACCCCTCTCCAGGGCTTACTGCTAATGAGTCTGTGTGTAAGAACTGACTCCCAGCTTTAGCTCAGGGAGGGCTGTATTAATTCACACACTGTAGGTAGGGGGCCTCAGGTGCATTGCAGGACTTTGTTAGTTTGCCATCCAGCCATTCATTCGTCAACTCCTCAAACATTTACTGTGCTTATTCTGAAGTGGGAATCAGGGTAGGCACTGGGAAATGATGACAACATCAGCTCTCTTGGGGAGTACATAGACCGGTGATAGAAACAGACAACGCAGCGTATGTCTGAACAGCAAGACCCCATCACATGGTCCAAAGTTAGAGAAATAAATGTGACCTGTACGGTGGGTTGATGCCATAAGCAAGATTGCTGCCAGTACTACATAAAGGCTAGTAGTGGGTAGTTTTGGAAAGGATAAAAGGACAAGACCCTGTAACGTATAATGACCTATAAGCTACCTGAGGCTAGGTACTTAGTAGGGGCGATCTCAATATGGAGACTAGAAAATTTAAACAAAGAGTATGATTACCGTGTTTTGTTACAGATCTCATATTTGTAATTGGAGACTTGCTTGCAAGTTGACCTGTTTCTGGTGAGACAGGCAAAATCCCTTGTCAGAAACTTAATGGTTCCCAAATATCCAGATACACTACTTACTTTACGTAAACAGAAGACAAGATCATCTGAGTTACGTTTTTTTTTTTTTTTTTCCCCTCCTGGATGCCTTGTATTTACTGAGACAGCCCATGTTACTCAGAACGCTATTTTCTTTTCATTATAGCCATCTCTACAGGTAATTGTGTTAAGGTGCTGCTATTAACATTAGGTATTACTGTTGGATCTGGATGGACTTTTGGGTTGTATGAAAGCGTATACTTTCTTGTCTTGAGAATATTTTCTTTTCTGAGGAAAAGAGGGCACCTCCTTATAAATGGAAATACACTTACCATCTTTCAATGGACATGAGTTTAAAAAAAAAAAGAAAGAAAGAAAACCACGATCCTGCAAACAAAATACAACCACCGTTATGATTTTAATTTATAAAGCATGCACTCTTTCCCAGGCCTTTGCAGAACACCGTGATTATCGTACTGGGTGGGCATTTTTCTATCTGCTACCCCCCCCCCCAGAAAAACCCACAAAATAAAACTCTACCATAGTCCAATTTTTAAGCCCATATAACATCACTCCCTACGGCAGCAAAACAAAACATATGCAGTACAATTCACCAAACCATTCATGGAGGCATCATTGAACTTGAACTTGCCTAGTCCTCTGTCTTCCCGTTACCATCCACCGCAGGGTCTTCTTTAAGAATCGTTGCCCAAAGAAGCCTGTTCCAGGCCACCACTTGTTTGGGGCCCAGCCCTCCATTTTGAAATCCTGCAGCATCTTTTTTTTTTGTTTGTTTTTCTTTCTTTCCCATGGGGCAGTGTTATATCTCTGAGTCCTGTGACCATTTAGTTTTCTGCTCCATTTCTTCTCTGTTTAGACACTGCCATGCCCCGTCCTACATACTAATTACTGACTTTTTGCTTCTGCATTGCTTGATTCATTGTGTCACATTTTCCCACGTGAAAGTGGATCAGGAACCTTGGCAAGGGGGTTAATGGATTTAAGAGTCCCTCGCATTTAACCCTGGAAGTCATAGCAAAATAAGAACCGGTGGCTGACCCATTTTATAAACCAAGCTGTGGTAAGTTTTAGCTGCAGACTACTAGTGGATTTCACCATGGTGGCAAGCATCCATAAAATTTGAACAGGATAGAAGATACACCCTCCCTTTTTACCTTTACCTCTTAAACTTTGGCCGAAACTACTGCTTTTGTTGTTATTACACCTCTATGGGGAGCCACGTAACGGAGTGGAAATAACCCCGGAGTGGGAGTTAGGACTTTTGGATTTTAGTCCGACTCTGTCACTAATGAAATTGCACGGAATTTCAGTGTTGTCAGGTCCACAAACTGGATCTCAATTCCCTCGTCTTTTTAAAATGAGGTTATTTGTTTGGCCAAATCATCTTTAACTTCCTGTCTGTCTCTGTTCACGTATTCAGAAACCACTTATTTACCTTTATTATATTCCAGTCACGAAGCTAAGGACCATAGCTATAAATATGAAACCTAAGCAAGAAAGAAATTCGTATTTTCCTTCTGCAGACTTCTGTGGGGGTACTCTTACTTTTAGGAACAAATTTTACGACACTGGACGGGGCCTAGATCTCAAAAATTAAGAGAGGCTGTTGATAATTAGTCTCGAGGGGAGATTGGGAAGCCCTGGATTAACCCTTTTTCAGCATTACCACCAAGATCCTTTAGCAATCCAACAGCATGAGCTGAGTAATAAATATTGGGTATGAATCCTTATTAGTAGGTTGCCTCGTTCGATTTTGGCTCGGTGGTTACTTTGGAACAACGCAGTCCATTGTGATTGACTAGATAAAGCTTCTTCCCGGTTCACACAGGCCTCCAGTTAACTTCCTTTTCCTGAGGAACACGGTCACATTTCCCTTAAAGCAGTTCATCGCAAATACCTTAGAATAGATAGAGTGAGCCAGAAACCTGAAATTTCCATTAAAACTTCCTCTGGTTCTTTTCCCCAAAATGGGGAAGAGAAAGGAAGAGAGGACTTTCCACACGTCCCTTTGAGGAGGTGTTTTGCATCAGAGTGGGGCAGATATCTTTCCAGCCTTTGGTACTGGCTCAGTCCAGGAATATCCCCTCCCTTCTCCCACCCAGATTCTTCTCCTTGAAGGCAGTTTGCGTTGCAACTCTTTGGCACTTAAAGACTAATCTCCGGCAAGAAACAAGAGGGTTCGTCATGGCTCGCTAGTCTTATTATTATTATTACTATTTTTTATTGCTATCTTTAAAACCAACCACTATGTTGTTTGCGGTCAGTTGTTCTGTTTCCAAACAGCCGCCACCACCGTTCATGTTTCACAAACTCTTTGATGTCAGTGGGAATGAGTCAGCTCAAAAGGGCCTGGTCCAGCCTTGGCTAGCTGAAGGGCAGGACGTGGGGCCTGAGAGCCTTTGCACGATCCCTGCCGCAAGCTGGGATCTCCCAACGACTCTGCCTTTGACATCGCTGCAACCAGGTTACACGAGTTCCTTCTAATTACCTATGACGAGCTTAACTCCCAACTGCCGTGCTGGGCTGGAGAGGCGTGTCTATACGATTCGGTTAATTTTATTCCGCATGGAGGACGCGCTGTACTTAGGAATCCCGATTTCCCTTCAGAAGTGGCACATACCTCTTACTCTACCAGGGTCCCACACTAGCCCTGGGAACTTGAATCACGCTCATATGTGCCTGTTTGCAGATGGTGAGATAAAAACCAGATAAGTTCTATCTTCTTTTTCTGCCGCTTCAAAGAGAAGCCTGGACTTGGAGCGTGTTTGATGTCGATGTCGAGATGCACGCCGTCTCAGGACAGCAGTCGGTGTTACCGATGTAGCAGCTTTCTTTCACGGCGTGCTTTTTTTTAAAAGATTTTTCTTTTTTTTTTTTTTCCTCGCTGGCTTGATTGGCTTTCTGCTTTCTTTGCCACATGGGCCACCTTACTCCCCATCGCTGCAGAGAATAATAGAAACTCGCAGAGATTCCAAAAGGATAGTTTAAGTTCTTGGTGTGATAATGTATGTGTGTGTGTGTTTTTTTTTTTTTTTTTCCCTCTCCAGGCCCACCATCCGCTCCCCTCAACTTGATCTCAAACGTCAATGAGACATCCGTGAACTTGGAATGGAGCAGCCCTCAGAACACGGGTGGTCGCCAGGACATCTCCTACAATGTGGTGTGCAAGAGATGTGGGGCTGGTGATTCCAGCAAGTGCCGACCCTGTGGAAGTGGGGTCCACTATACCCCCCAGCAGAACGGCCTGAAGACCACCAAAGTTTCCATCACTGACCTCCTGGCTCACACCAATTACACATTCGAAATCTGGGCCGTGAATGGGGTGTCCAAGTATAACCCCAGCCCGGACCAGTCGGTGTCTGTCACCGTGACAACCAACCAAGCAGGTAGGAATCCGATCTACTTTATTGTATGATATAAATAGAGAGAGGGGGCGCTCGGCTGGCTCGGTCGGTTGAGTGTCTGACTTTGGCTCGGGTTGTGATATCGTCGTCCGTGGGTTCGAGCCCCGCGTCGGGCTCTGTGCTGATACCTCAGAGCCTGGAGCCTGCTTCCGATTCTGTGTCTCCCTCTCTCTCTGCCCGTCCCCCATTCTCTCTCTCTCCCTCTCTCTCACAAATAAAAAAATTTCAAAAGTTTAAAGAATAAAAAATAAATAAATGTACAGAGATAAAGGGCTTATGGAGGTATCCATGAATTAACTTAGACTTAATTCTACAATTAAACTGGAACCCCATGGATCTGATTATAAACCTGCGAGCTGCCTTGTAATTACAAAAGATTCTTAGAAGAATGATCTTTCGTTCCACCAATACTGTTTTGGACACCCAACTGCATAGCATGCCCTATGCTAAGTGGTGACGATCACATGAGATTAAAAGACGCTGTCTGAAAGGGGATGACAGTCAGTGAGATGGGTCACTCCATGCTGGACTTCTCTTGTCAGGGATTCATATCAGCCATTTTGATCACAAGGCCCATGGTTGGACATCAGAGCATTTAACAGATTATTTTGGCTTATAAAATTGCTTTTTACCAATGCAGAGCACCATAGTGGCATGTGCTATCTTTTCCAACAAAAGCATCAGTGGCTATGTTTTGATCTTGTTTGAATTAAAAAAAAAAAAATGTATACCGACCTCTACTAGAGTCATCAGGTAAATCTGTGGATGGTGAAGAGATTAATGGGCAGCTCTCTCTGTGTGGTTTGGCAGAATTTTCCTCAAAACACATAGTAGGTTTGCAGCCCCTTTGCTAGGTGAATCCATAATTGACACGTGGGGGGAGAGTGCATTTACCCCATTTTGGGCATCACTTTCCTCTTCTAATTCAGCCGACTTGAAGACATTCTGTGTTCATGAAGAGTTTCTGCTGAGTTCATTGCAGAACTGTTACAAAGTCTCGAATATCTATAAAATGTTTCAAAGAGCAAAGACGAATCTGGGTTTGTAAATTGCAGCTCCTGACCCACTGGTTCCCGCTCATCCCTTGCAAACGTTTTCACGCTTTCTCCAGCTAATTTTCCATCCTGGGTCTCTGCCACCTGCTTCACATTGCTGGCTCCCTGTTATTTATTTCTGGCGAGTTAAAGGGAATAGGAAAAAAAAAAAAGGGCGATAGCTTATCCTTTCATGAGGCCCTTAAGAACAACAAACTTCGCCCGAAAAGGATTGTAAATTGCCAAGCAGTCCTATCACCTCTTACTGTACTTCCCTCTCAAATGAATGTTTCAGTAAGTGCACTCAACAGTTAAGTAAAATATATCTGTATTAATTGATCCTGTAGTGAAAAGTATTCCAGGGTCCCACTCCAAAGCCATTATTTTTCCCCTTGCCCTGAACTCTCTAGAATAAATACAAAGTTACGACTGGGGTGGGGGTTTTAAACTGGGGCTCGGCTCGAATGGCGTATCTTACCGGAAAGTAGCTTCAAGTGTACAGATGTGACCCGTCTTGTAAAATACGTGGTGTGAACAGATCGTCTGGTTTTGCTCTGGTCTTTTATTTCTGCGCTTTCGGGTGTTGAACACGGTTAGTGGTGATCCGCTTTATTTTTCTACAAAGACTGGTGTGATTTAGGAGGTTTTGATAGCATCGCAAGTACTCTGTCTTTGCCAGCTTTTTATTGGTTCTTTTTTGGAAATATTGCCCGTGGATCCTGGGGAACATATTGGTGCTACTGCTGTCTCTGAGTTAGACGGGGCCAGCCTCTCTGCGCCCGCTGGGGAATCTGGTTTATGATTCAATCAATATTCTTATGTTCGGCCTGACGTCCGTGTCCTCAGACACGTCGCTACTTTGTGTTCTTAACTGATTTAAAAGTAGGAAGGGACTTTTTGAGGCCTCTTTGTGTTCTTAACTGATTTAAAAGTAGGAAGGGACTTTTTGAGGCCTCAGCTGTACAAGGTGAAGTCATTCTCTTTGGCCGAGAATAGCCATTGGGAGACATGCTGAGGACAGGCTTGGCTCCCACAGATTTTGTGGGGGGACCCCTATGACTCTCTGTATACGTAAGAATGCGGGCCAAGGGATTATGTCAGCTCCTACCAGGCCAGAAGGCCCAAGGAGTGCAAAGAAGGCAGGCTAAAAAGCCTCCGAAAGAAGAAAATGTGCAAAAACAATACGAGAGAGGGAGGGGAAGAAAGTCTAAGTTTTATTAAAAATGTAGGTGTAATTCTTGTCGATCTACAGAAGGGGGGGGGGGGGGAACGGAGGATTCCTCTGACACAGTGAGGTTTTCTCTGCCGTGGTGAGGAGACCCGCCGGGCGGTTTGCTGAACAGGACAAACTTCCAGCTCCCTCTTTTAATTTTCATGAAGGGTAATGCTGGGAAGCTGTTCAAAATTAAAAATAAATCTTTCAATAAGGAGACCTCCTATGTGGCCAGCCAGAAAGCTTTCGCTTAGCAGAGAGTTGTGTATGTGCGAAGCACTGCCTCATTACAGGATCTGGAGTTCCCTAATTCGATATCAGCGGAATAGTTTATCTTTGATTAACAAACCCTTTCTTCATAGTAGGGCAAATTAATAACGCAGGCCAAAATTCTGGGTGAATGTGGCAACCGTAGACTCTATCAAACCTCCCCTAAGCGTATTTACGTACACACAATTATATTGTAATTGCAGTCATTCCTATCATTTCATTAAACTCAATTCCTTAGGGACCCCTGTAGGCAATGATGGCTCATTCTGTAAGGAATCCATAGAATAAATGCATATTAGCATTTACCACCTGAGAGCCCCGGTTTAGGGGCTCGCCTGTTCTGCCTTGTTTTCACAGGGTTCTTTCTCTCATCGGTCCCTTATTCAACAAACACTACGGGCCCTCCTTAGATACCTGGTTTTGTCACCAGGACCTCTGAGACGCTCAGAGCTGAACAGGTTCAGGAAGGTGGCCTGACTCACCCGAGGTAACGTCAGGGCCAGTACCTGAAACCAGCGAGCACCCTCCCTGCTCCTGAAAGGACAAAGTTGCTTTCTTTTACCATTATTGGATAATTAATAGGATCCCTGTATTCAGCCTGGCATTCTCCCCTTTTAGGCGACCAGTATCTGGGCACCAGAAAGGTAGGTCTGACCGGCCTTTGATCCTTTAGTTGTGGAATGTGGTGTGAATGGGCTGGTGTTCTCACATGGTTATTTAAGTCATTCTCACCCAGGTCCTATTGTTGGGGTCTTAAGAAGTAACTAACAAGATGCTCTTCCTCCCCTCCTGAATTCAAACCCAATTGACACTGGGGACCAGACCCCGGGAGCTCAGGATGTCAGCTTTATTGCCGACCATCTGATTGAAGGATGTGAGCTTTATTTCCGGGGCCAAAAGGGCTGGCTCTTAAAGACACTTGCCCAGTGTCACCCAGAGACGGTCTGGCTCAGCTGGCTGACGGCAGGCTCCCTGAAGGATCAAGCCTGTGCCCCCGAGGTTGTCCACTCTGTGCAGGTGGGAGGGTGTCAGACAGCAGATTTCCGTGAGAGAATTCATCCCCACCCCCACCCCATGCCAAGAGTGGGAAGGAGAAGCCGGGAAGAGGGTGAGGGTGGGAAGCTCCCTCGGAAGTCCCCCGGTAGGAGAAGAACAGACCAGGAAAAGGCAACTCCTCCCTCCCGACACTTCCCTGCATTACAGTCCAAAAGGAACAAAGTGAGATTCCCCGGGAAAACTGAACCTGTCCCTTCCTCCGTCAAACATCCTGTGGCAACTGTTACGTGTTTTGTTTAGGAGAAGATGGTTCTGGTGTTTATGAAAAGGGAATACGGAGACGGCCGGGTGATTTGTTTTCTAAATGGCTTTCCTTTGGTTTACTTTTACTCAAGTGGACCATCTCGGGCAAATGAATACAGGATGTGTCACCAGGAGAGAGAGAGGCTGTATAAAGGAAACAAGGGTTTTTCCTTTTCCTGGCCAAGCAACCGAGCTGTGAACCTTTTTGCAAAAAAACATGCTGAAATGGCAGCCAGCAGTAGATCTGAAGATCTCAGAGTCAGCTTGCACCGTTTCACCCCCCCCCCCCCCAAGCCCCCCACCCCTGTCTTTCAGTTCTGCTGCCGAATGGTACTCAAGGTTGTTTTGTCTGTTTTACATTGTTACGAACTGCTATGGGTAATATTCATTCCCTCCTAACCCCCAGTTGCACCTGGGACGGTGAGCTGTGGCACGTTTATTTATTTGATTGTTTCTTTGTTTCTGTAAGTAAACTCTACACCCAACACGGGGCTCAAACTCTCGACGCCCCGACCGAGGTCAAGAGTCTTTATGCTCTACAGACTGAGCCGGCCAGGCGCCCCAGTGATCACACCTCTGATTTTTCCTTTGCATGAGATACTCTTCTAAATCCTTGACGATGAAATGACATCTGGTAACCTCTTGTCAGCACAGCTGCAGTGTCCCTGTGACAAACATCTTTAACACACTGAGTTTGGAGGAGTTCAGATATTTGGTGGATTGCATAATTATTTGAACCTAGCTGGTCTCTAAGATCTTTTCTAATTCCAAAAGTCTGTGATTCCGAGAATATAGCCATGAGTTATGGGCATGAAGAAGTCGGGCTCATTCCCACAGGATGTTCGGGAATGGGCTCCCAAGGCAATTCCAAGGATGGGGGGAATTCCAAAAAATGCTTCTGCAGAATCAGCAGGGTGCACCTGAATCCTGCCTTCTCTCTACCCCTCCAAACTCACACCTACCAAGGTATTTCCTTGGAAGGGCAACACAGTAAGCTAGCTGCCTCTCGAGTATGGTTCTTCCATACGCCGCCCTGGACATTTGGCAATGCCTGGAGATCTTTCTGGCTGTCACGGGTGGGAGCGCCATTACAGTTCGTGGGTGAAAGCCGGGGATGCTGCTAAGCACCCCATCATGCGTAGGACCGCCCCCACGATGAAGAGTTATCTAGTTCGAAATGCCCATGGTGCCAAGACGGAGAAACGCTAGTGATATACATTTGAAAAGGAAATTTCATGACTTCATAGAAATTCCGACTCTCCAAGGGTTCCATCGCCAGCCTGTCTCTGCTTGGTTCCACTGCTCCATGCCAGGAACATAATCCTTCCAAGGCTGCTCTTAGAGGGTTGTAAACAGCCCTTTGGGGGCCCTTGTGAAAGAATCCCAGTTGCCTTGCCATTGCATGAACTGGTGCTCCTTGTCATACTAGCCTTGTTCCCTAGGATGGACAATCAAGAAGACCGAAAAGGCAAAACAGAAACAAAAACAAAACCCACCACATCACCAATAAAACGACAGGACACCTCGACGTTAATGCCACCGCACAGTCCATAGCAGATACTCAAGTCCTGTTTGTCACTTAACACGTTTATTTATCGCCAAAAACAATCAATGCGTTCTTTCTCGAGTAGTGATAAATTTAATAAAACCAAAATAATGAGTAGAGAAAAGAAAATAACTGAGTACAAGAGGCATACTGTGTCTTTTATGACTCAACTGGCAAGTTCCCATTCTTTCTTTCTCTGTCATCTTTTAATTAGACAGATTATGTTATTTGAGTAGGATAATGGAGAACAGTGGGAATTCTCATCCCCACTGGGTATAATTGCTACCTGTCTTCTACATGGTAAGGGGAAGGCTTCAAGGAGACGGTGGGAGAAACAGGAACATCTTAGAGCAATTGAGCTAGGAAATTTGCTCCAGGAATGGTGGCGCCAGACTTTGTGGGGTCTGAGGCTTAGACAATTTTTGTGCGATTTCAAGCATATCCTACAAAAGTGCAAATATCAAATGAAGGACAGAGCTTTGGAAAGGACCTGTGCAAACTTCTTTCGCTTCAGTGTGTATACTTCTGCCCCCGACTAGGGTGACATGAACACAGATGTCAGGTAATGGGGCCATTGTGGGATGGCAACCAAGGGTAGGAAGGAATAGGAAGAAGGGAGAGAGATCAGGAAGGCCAGTTTGGCCCGGTGCGAAAAGGCCTTGGAGAGCAAAGTCGTTCTGGAATGGTGCTGGCCACAGTCAGGCGTGAGGGGCAGCATGGGAGTGGCCTCAAGTGTGGTTCACAATCAAAGTAACAGGCAGAAAGTACACCCCTGGAGACTTGGAGAATGGTGATGGAATATTAAGCCAAATAGGACGTGACCAGAATTGATGCTTTTCTGTAAGTTTGAGAAGTGAGAGGAGCAAGGGGGAAGTTCTGTTGATATTTTTGAAGCACAGATGTCTGACTTTTCTGTTAGTGCCCTTGAGGTTGGCAAACCAAAACCCAGGGGCCAAATCTCCATCGTCTCCCAGGTGGTGTATATAACCCACTAAAAATGGTTTTTCTATTTCAAAAGGGTTGAAAATAACCAAAAGAAGAAGAATATTTTGCAACACTGGGAAATTATATAAAATTCAATTTTCTGTGTTCGTAAAGAAGTTTTGCAGGAACGAAGCCCCACTCATTCGTTGGCGGACTGCCTGAGACGGCTTTCACGGGGCAAGAGCAGAGCTGGGTAGTTTCAAGAGAGGGAGTGGCCCATACCGCGTGTATAGTAACCATCTCACTCTTTGTGGGAAAAGGTTTGCCGATCCCTGCTCTGGAGTACTAAATCGAGAAAGAGGACCAGTCGGGAAGGAGGTTGAGAAGGTGTTGACATGCTGGTGTCATTTGTCAGAAACCACCCTGGTCAAGGTTGTGGTGGATTAACATTGAGATTAATCTCACATTCGAGACAATTTTCCTAATTGGCAAGACCCCTTCCATTGCAGAGGTTTGGGCTCCATAAACAAGATCTCAGGGAATCAGGTAGAATTTCAAGCATACCTTCACTCTCCTGTACCACAGACCTTTTTCCCAGTGACCCTCAGGTTTAAATGTATAATGTAGAACCTGCTTGAGTGTTCTGATCAGGCGATGTTCAGTTTTCTCGAAAAAATGCATTCCGAGCACTGTTGGGTTGCTAGATGCTGACAGCGATTTCCTTCTTAAATAGTCATAGACGCTCTCTTATACCTTGGCCCTTCGTGGAGATGATCTCTCATTTGCCTTTGATCTCTTGTAAATCATGTTCTATTTTTCTTACTCCTAAGAAAGTTAGAGGAAAAACACGCAATGAAACTAGTTGAATGTTAAGTCGGAAATCTTTCTCAAGACCCATTTTTAAAATTCTTTAAACAAGCTGTAGAGCAATTCTGTTGAGAGATTTTGCTGGGAAGTTGTTTGCGAGTCCTCAGTGGTTGGTATGTAATCCTTAGGACTTCTGAGTGGAAGCTGGTTAGAGTCCTTTCTGTGCATGAGTAATTACAGGCCCGAACCAGGCACACAATGGGCTTCAGAGAAGCCAGGCTATGGTTTTCTCATTAACAGCCCGGATCCTCCTATGGGCTCCTGGTTTACATCACAATGCCTAGGAAATGTACATTTTATTTTTTTATTAAAAAAAAAAATTTTTTTAATGCTTATTTGTTTTTGAGACAGAGAGGGACAGAGCATGAACGGGGGAAGGTCAGAGAGAGGGAGACACAGAATCTGAAACAGGCTCCAGGCTCTGAGCTGTCAGCACAGAGCCCGACGCGGGGCTTGAACTCACGGACTGTGAGATCATGACTTGAGCCGAAGTGGGATGCTTAACTGACTGAGCCACCCAGGCGCCCAGGAAATGTACATTTTAAAACATGCAGCACATTTTTATTTTTTTTTAAGAAAGGGAACAGTCGCTTGATTCTAATGTTATACATAAAATAATTTCATGTCTATTGAATATTGTTGCCGCCTTTATAATTATTAAACATACTCACTAATTGTGATCATAATTAACAATAAAACAAACTTGGGGCGCTTGGGTGGCTCAGTCCGTTGGGCATCCGGCTTCGGCTCAGGTCATGATCTCACGGTTCGTGAGTTCAAGCCCCGTGTCGGGCTCTGTGCTGACAGCTCAGAGCCTGGAGCCTGCTTCGGATCTGTGTCTCCCTTTCTCTCTCGTACCTCTGTCTCTGTCTCTTAAAAAATGAATAAATGTTAAAAAAAATTTAAAGAGAGGATAAAACAAACCAGGAGATGTATAGTGGTACACAGCTTCTTTTGTGTGGCACCAGGGTCCATGAATTTATACTCAGGGTGGGTGCCACAAGTCCTGATGGGGAGAAAGAAAAATAAAAGAACCTACTAAATTATCCAGCTTCAAGGCTGACTGAACAGCATAGACAAATAGTGTGTATTGAGCCTACTAGTAATTACTGTATATATAAAAATTGCATTGCATTTTAAAAAAGGTGTTGGTACAGTTGACCCTCAGACACTGCAGGGGTGAAGGACATCAACCCCTATACTGTCAAACGTCCACATACAACTTTTGACTCCCCAGAAGTTGACTACTAATAGCCTACTGGTGGCCAGAAGCCTTCCAATAACATAAACAAGCGATTAACACTTATTTTGTCTGTTATGTATCTTACATGCTATACTCTTACGATAAAGTAAGCTAAGGAAAAGTAAATGTTATTAAGGAATTCACAAGGAAGGGAAGATACATTTATAGGACAGTCTTGTATGGAAAACAATCCACATGTAAGTGAACCTTCTCAGTTCAAACCCATGCTGTTCAACAGTCAACTGGTTTCCCTCTAAGAAAATGAAAGTTTTATTTACACCCAAGACTGAGGACACCTTTTTTCCCCACTCTCCCATCCCTTCACTCTTACATAAATGTCCATATTCACATACACGTGTGTGTGTGTGTGTGTGTGTGTGTGTGTGCGTGTGTGAAGGGAAATCCATTCTCCGGCATTCACCCTAAACACTTGACGTCCTCATTCTGATTCGTTTTTCATTTCTCAGTGCTGTGCTTATTACTTCGAACACGAACACCGCCTTTGCACCCTCTGGAGAAGCCATCAAGAGATTTGAAAAATAAGTGCCTGGCTGAGATGAGAAATGAACAGCGCAGGACTAGCCAAGGTTTTAGGTGGGCTTCTACATTGATGAGGTATCACTCCAACTGGCTCAATTAATGACTACCTCCTCCGAGGAGCTAGGAGAGACCCTAGAGTCTAGTTTGCATTGAACATTAATAAAAAGATCCAGAGAAACTTTATCAAACCTCCCATTAGCCCCCTACTAATATCTTTAAAGGGTTTTTTCCTTTAAACACCAGGAAAACCAAGAGCTGTGCTGCAGGACTAATCTTGCATGGAAAGATCTTAAATCTACAGGGACTCATTAAAATGTGTGTCCAGATTACCCCTGCCGTACAGAGCCTTCTCCGCACATCAGTGTCTGCATGCTGTTTTCACGTGGGTGTACAGCAAGAGAGTATTCCAGATGTTGTCTTCAGGTGAAGACTTGGGAAGATTTTCTTTTTCTTTCTTTCTTTTTTTAGGTTTTACATTTTAATCTGTCAAGATAAGCAAGCCTTAACGCTATCCATCAGTGTTAAAAATAGCTTTAAAAAAAATTCATTTATTTTGAGAGAGAGACAGAGAGAGCACAAGTGGGGAAGGGGCAGAGTGAGAGAATCCCGAGCAGGCTCTGCATTGCCAGCACCAAGCCCGAAGTGGGGCTCAAACCCATGAAGCTGTGAGATCGTGACCCGGGCCGAAACCGAGAGTCAGACGCTTAACTGTCTGAGCCACCCGGGCGCCCTAAAAATAGCTCTTTTTAAAAAGGTCTTCCCCCAGCATCCACCTTTTGCGCCCAACACACACAGGCGTACTTCTTCCTCCTTGGCCTGTGCCGGAAGAATGAAAAAGATTCCATGGGCTGCCCCAGAACCACGGTGACAGAAAAGAGAGGTGTGTCACACATCAGTGTGGCCACTTCCCTAGGGACCGCCCTGGCTTCGTTGGAAAATGTCACTAATGATTGGATCTCACGTGTGAAGACTGGTACCCAGAGCGCTGTGGGAATTTGGCTGATCGGTCAGCAAAATGGCCATCAATACAGGCACAGAACTGAAGAAACAGAACCTTGCATTAAATTCCTTCTTCCTCTATTCTGATAAGTTGGTCAGCTCGTGCTAAAGGAACTCTTTGTGGCTCTCCTGAACCATCTGGGGTTTTTTTTTGGTTTTTGTTTTTGTTTTTTGTTTTTGTTTTTTAATTACAAGGCACAAGGACTACCTTTCTAAAACCCAATCTACCCAAATTATCTTCTGGGTAAATGACAATGATTTGAAATATCTGTTTTATTTTGTGATCCCTCTTGGAAGGAGAGGGAGAGGGAGGAAGGAGAGGGTGGGCCACTTCTTTTTGCCTGGCATCTTCCAAATGATAAGCTCTGTGTATGAATTTCTCAGGCAGTGTGATGCTCCCTGTCAAAAAAAAAAAAGCCTCTTTAATGAAGGCTCTGGGGTGGATGATTTTTAAAAACTTCTTATCTAGGAACCTTTTGATGGTGATGTGTGCATCCCAACAAGACAAAAATGTGACTGCGGCTTCTCAGTGGGTATTAAATAGGGACTGCCACCAATGAGCTCACTTGGGTGAGACCCATCGATTAGCACAAGCACTGAATGGGGCAAGCTCACGACGGCTCCCTGGAGGGTTGCTATTTTCTAGATAACGTACTGCAAGCCGTCAATCTGCCTCTTGAATCAACCCTAATTTATTTTTTTAGCATACTGAGGGTGTATTTTGAGCATAGAAAGTGTCCAGGTGGGCAGAGAGCACAGCTTCTTCCACATTCCTGCATCAAAGCCAGAGGCACACATACAAACAGGCTAGAGATTTTGAATATGCAACTAGCTGAAAGCTTATTCAAGTGTTCCCTCCACTTTCCAAGATGATCAACGACCATTTTTTTTTTTTTTTCCATCTGAAAAATTGAGATGATCTGAAGAGTTGTTGGTGTAGCCCTTATTTGCACGGAAACTCACTGAATCCTACAGGGCTCTAGCAGAGCCCGATTTGGGGAATCTTCCCAGGAGGACGCTTTAGGAGACTTGAGAATTCGCGAAACTAACATCAGCTCGTTTCTCCCCATTTTGACATCAGGGTGGTGATTATCATTACAGTATGTAATTGGGATTCTTGTTGCTTTGTTTTCCACCGAAAGCAGGGAGTACAAACATGGCAGAATAGCAGCCTGTGAAAATTAGTGTCATAGAACTTAAAAAGCATAAATTGTGTTCGCAGCCCTCATCGCAGACACCAATGGCGAGTAGCCATCTAATTCAGGTGTGGCTCGAAGAGGCTGGTGACATATTTAAAGAATCTTTGTGTAATATAAGAGGGTATTGTCTGGGGAAGAATGACAGACGAGAAGCCCTTTAAATCTCACTGTAAACTCTTCAAGAGTATAACCTTCATTGTACGCGTGCTTCGGATGATGGCTTTTTCTCTTTCTCTCCATCCTCTCTCTTCCCTTCCTGTTTCAGAAGGACATGAAATAGTTTCGGGAAAGTGCCTGTAGTGTGCTGGTGCCCTGCTCCACTGTCTTTCTTGGAGACCATGCTGTGGGACTCTTTCTAGGTGATGTGTTGTTCTAATGAGGTCCTTTTGGGATTTACAGATTGACTCCTGGGTGGGGCCAGTAATACTGAATTTCACACCTCAGCAAGTTCTGTTAAAGAGGGGTCCCGGTGAGATGCTGTGAAACCTCCTAGTTAAAAAAGAAAAAGAGAAGAAAGAAAACAAAATCCAAGCCCTGAAACAATGAGAGATTTCCTAATTCATTCTTTGTTATTCTTTAAGACCACAAAAGTTATCTTGAATTCTCAGACACAGATCCAGTTGGAGACATCTATTGGCCTTAATCACATTTTAAAATTTAATAGGTCTGCTGTTTCAGCTTTGGTCTTATAATGCCTGTAGGAGTTTAAACTATCTGGCACATACAATTTAGTTTCTGGCTGATACCCCAATATTAAAAAAAACATTAATTCTATGGTTGCAAATTCCCAAGCTTAAAATTCCTTCTCATAAATTATGCTCCTTTCTCTAACCTCGATCATAGCTTTTATGACAATTGCCAAAAAGATAGGGTTTCAAATATGAGGGCTGTAAGAATATCATTTCGTGGCCCTAGTTTTGAGAGCATAGCATGTGGTGACCATTTGTGTATGAAGCATTTTCCAAATGTGCTGGTTGTAATTTAACCCAAAGGTCTCTGTCGCTTCTCTCCACTTACCAGTCACTTTGTGCTTGTCTCTGTAGCGACCGAGAAACTGGGCAGGAAAGATCTGGCTACAAGGAAACCAAGCTTTCCCTAAGTAGTACTAAAAACCAGCTCCTCAGCATTCATTCTATGGCTTATGGATATTGGCCCCTGAATATTTGATTTCCCTGTATTCAGACCTTTCCCAGACTTCCGTGTATGAAGCCAACTGGGAATAAAATGGAGAGTCAGGGTTGGATTTCTTCCCGTTTCTCTCTCCCTCCCTCCCTCTCAATCTCTGTCTCTCAATCTCTCTCTCTCTGTCTCTTCCACCTGCAACACTCTACTTTATCATCCATGGCCATCATTTCTCATCATTTAGCCCTCGTTGTTTAAGCCAAGCAACATTTGGACTTGGAAAAATTCCAAGTAGCACAGAACACATAGGTTCGCGACCAAAATTGTATTGAAATGTACCCTCTGCCTATCTATTCTACCCTGTCAGTGATAATCTGTAGCTTATAATTTCATGCTCCACTTTATTCTTTGTCAAATATTTTTCATCTGTGTGTGTGTGTGTGTGTTTGTGTGTGTGTGTGTGTTTGTTCCTGCTCTGTCCATGTGTTTTGAACTGCAATTAGAGAAAAGGACATTGAGTTATTACCCAGTAGTTTTGGATTTTAAAATGACCATGGTTGGTGAGGATGCTTACTATTTAAGGAGCTAATATCCTCAATTTTAGGTTACCATAGCTTGCTTTTTTTTTTTTTTTTTTTTTTTTTTTTTAGCAGCTCATGTGGTCTTTTTAAATGACCATTAGGAAAAATAGGTATCCTATTCCAATTGTATATGTGCTGGGGAATTGGATGGCTCAGGAGATGACTAATGGGACTCTAGACCTTTCCGTCTTTAGGTCACCTCCTTGAATCTGGACTACATCATAAGTGGTCCAAGTCCTGACCATCTGGCAGCCATTGAGTGGCTGTGGTAATGAAATTGGTCTCAGTCCAGGTCTTAGTCGACAGGTGTTCACATCGTAAGTGACACTAATTGACTTCCTACTCTTTCAATTTGGAAGACGGTGGACTGTCACTGAGCCGGTGATGGGGAAGGAGTTATTCATGATATATTCAGAGTCCAGCGAAAGCCAAGGAATTCAGGGCCTTGAGCTGGCACCAACCTGGCACCTCACAAATATTGTACTTGTCTCTTATGGGTTCCATTAGCCTCAGAAATTAAAAAAAAAAAAAAAAAGTAGCAATCTAATTTCAAAAGATATACAATAACTCAGAATGGCTAATGCTGCTTTTCTGTAGGTCTAGGAACCTCGTGTGTTGAGGTTTTTCTCTTCCTCTCGTATTATGGTGATTGGATGCCTCCTATGAAGATTCCATGTAAGGAAGAAAGAAAGAAAATTGCATTCTGGGCCTCTATGATAATATCAGGCAGACTCTTTGTTTCTATTCTTTCAATTTTTTCTTTGTTTTGGGGTTGATCACCAGGTCACCCAGTCGGAACACATGCTATGGAGAATGTGGTAAGTCTGTCTTCAACGCTCTTGTGAAATGAAGACCAAGGTGGAGAAGTAACTTTGAGACCTTTTATTAACAATAAATTTCAGTACACAGGGTTCCGAGGCTTCATCCAGCACATACTCTTTCCATTGTTCCAGGTGTCTGAGTCCAGAATAAGCTACCGTTTGTTCACTCTCACTCGGGGCCTTGACCTGAGGGTAATTTGGCCTGACTTGGAGGCCAGGTATTATTCGTATTATTAGGAGCACTAGCATGGCTAGTAGCGATGCTAATTAGTACTGGTAGTACTAGGAGTAGTAAAATTTTATTCCCTGAAGTTTATCGAATAACTCTTTTTTTTTTTTTTTAACTACACACATTATTTGGATGTCCCCGTAGCAAGGGGCAAAGAAAGCCACACTCCTGAATCAGTTATCGCACTTACAAAGTCAAGATGACAACAGTCACAGTGGATCTGTTTATTGAAACAGACGACTCTTTTAGCGGAATGATCAATGTCTTACCTCTTTCTGAAAGGCTTTCCAGGGGTAGGAAATCATCGGGCATCTGATATAAAGTAATGAACAAGGCCTTCTATTGGTCAGTTTCTGGAGCAGGCTTTTAAGCATGTCTGCCTGTAAATGTAGAAACCTGAGTGTGGAAAGTAAAAGGCGAGAGCAAAAGATTTACTGGGCGCATCTATCTTCCTGGCTTTTAGAGTCTTTGTGATTAATACATCTTTAATAGGGGACTGATCTAGATGCTTCGCATGTCAGAAAGCTAAATGTTACAGCATTGTCTCCTTGGTTCCAAACACAGCAGGACGATTAGCAGCTGTCTGAGTAACAAAGACAACCTGAAGCCCACAGCACAGCTTTTATTTTCCAGATTTGGAAGGCTCGAAGCTCTCCAAGAGCCGAGTTGACAGCTCGAGGAACAGAAGCCTCGATTCAGAGCAGCTAACCCTTTGCTACTCTCTATGCTGTATTTCTGCTCAGCAGAACAGAACCTTTCCTTTCCACCATCCTCCGGATTCCAGAATAAGTTTGGCAGACGTTGTTGGGCATGGAGGGGCTCACGTTGCCCAAGGCTCGTCCTCCTGTCTCATCAAGACACATCCAGACTCATTGCAACTAAGAGCTTTTCCTTGATACTTTTCAACCTCCTGAGAAGCAGTGAGAAGGTTCATCTTCCTAGCGGCATTCAGAGAAAACAAAATATCGAATTTTTTACTCTTGCTAAACTTTGCCCATTCCCTTATCTTAAAACGGTTGCCTTGCTCAGGCAAATTCTTACAAATTGCCTTCCAGTAGAAAGACTTGTTTTTCTATTTGCCTCAAACTGGCATTCGTACTTAACAGGAAATACACACTGAGTCCTGCCATGTTTCTGTTGGCAAATGTTGGGCTACCCTTATTGGAACCTGCCAACAAGTTTCTTAGTAAGCAAATAGAAAGTAAAACAAGCCGCTGTCAGAGGAAACAGAATACACACTCGAACTACAGCAGAGACACTCGGTGCCCCTAAGCCATCCCGTTATTCTGGGGGATACGTGCCTTGGTTCCAAGTTGAGCTTTTACTCACTTGTGATTCTACAACTAGTGGTATGGCTATACAGGTAGTAATGCTAATTTAAGATGGTAATTTTTATTTTATTTTATTTTTTATGTTTTTAATGTTTATTTCCTTTTGAGGGGGAGAGAGAGCGTGAGCAGGAGAGGGGAAGACAGAGAGGGAGACACAGAATCCGAAGCAGCCTCCAGGCTCTAAGCTGTCGGCGCAGGGCCCGACCCGGGGCTCGAACTTGGGAACCACGAGATCAGGCGCCCCTAAAATAATAATTTTTAAAAAGTAAGGGGTGCCTGGGTGGCTCAGTCGGTTAGGCATCCGACTTCAGCTCAGGTCATGATCCCGTGGTTTGTGAGTTCCAGGCTCACGTCGGGCTCTGTGCTGACAGCTGATCTTCTGTCTCCCTCTCTCTCTGCCCCTCGCGCACGTGCAGGCAAGCTTTCTCTCTCTCTCTCTCTCTCAAAAATAAATAAACCTTAAAAAATAGTAAAACAAGCATTTAATTAATACATTTTCTTTACTATAGAAAGCAGGGATTGCTGTACGGCTCAAATATGAAACAGAACGATTAACTCGTTACAAAAGTCTTAAGTTGCAAAAACTTAGATCTTTCATGACACCTTTAGACCTTTACCCCAAAGATTAACTAAGCATTTTGGATGGGTCTAGTATTAATTTTCGTATTTCATCCCTAATACCCTTAGTTAACGCTTTTCTTTGTCTTTTATAGCCTTTTGATTATGAAATATACACACATACAGAAGAGTGGATGAGACATAAACATATAGTCAATGAATTATCCCAAAGCGAACGCCTGTGCCGCCATAAACCAGGGCAAAGAATAGAACGTCGCCAACCTTCCACAGGCTTGCCCCGTACTCCCTCCACCTTCCCTAGCTTCACATACTGTTGTTTTATTTTGCAATTGAATTTTTCCATTTTAGACAATTCTTCCCTTAGCCCTCTAAGTAGTTCTCTTATGAGGTGATCCATCTGTAAAAGCTTTAAGCTTTGTCTAGACACAGAGGTCATGTCTAAATTACCTCTGGATTTCTGGCAAGCAGGAATGCACATAGGTGGCCCTGTACCTGACTGACGTAGAGCAGACCTAAGATTTGCTCTGTTGCTGACGCTGCTGCAGGAGAGCAAGCCATTTAACGTTCAGATCTCTCATTTCTTACCAGTGCAAGGAGGGGAGAGACCAGAGGCCTTTGGTGGCTCAGGGGTTGAAAACTGTGGGCTCCGGGACCGGACTTGTGAATTCACCGTTTATATGCTGTCACTCGGGGCAAGCTCTTCAAACCCTCTGTGCCTTCGTTTCCTGATCTGTAAAAGGAGAACAATAATAATACCTGCCTCATAGGGTTTTCGTGAGGGTGATAGGATTAACTTACTCAAGGCCTTTGAGACAGTGCTGGGCACGTAGTAGTTACTCAATAAATGCTCACTTGTTGAGCGTGTGTTTACAGGCGCGTGATACGGTAGGAGGACTGTATGCTTTTGAGGCAGGCACTCTTGGGCTTAAAAATTTCATTTTATAGCGCTGGTCCGATCCCCGAACTTCCATGTATTACCTAAGTTTGCAGATATGCATTCAAAGGGGATAATTATAAGCGCTTCCGAGGAGATGCAAGGATGAAGCGATGTTACCGTTGTGCCCAAGGGCCTCACCGAGGAGACCAGTATTTGCTCATTTGCCCATTCTTCTCTGTTTTCCTCCAATTCACGTGGCCCAGGCCACGCCAGCTGGTCACTAGGCAACGGAGAGGAACCCTTTTCTGCAAAGAAAACTCAACCGAGCCATCTGGAGAACACCACTGTCTTTCCCCGTTTAACGTTAAGACGAGCTCAGCGGAATCTTTGAGCCCAGGAATGTGGGACTCTGCTGAATCCATCACGGGTAAAAGACCCGTGGCCCATCGTGTCCCTGCAAACCTGCATCTTCTATTCTGGGCAGGGCCGACCTCAGGGCGCGCTCGCCAGAGGAGTGCGTTGATATCTGCTCACGGTGCATGCTCATAGGTGCATCCCCAAGAGGGGACCTGAAGGCCATTCAGGCAGCTTTAGACCACCGCTCAATCTTCTGTAGCCAGAATACACTACACTTTAGTTAGTTATTATATGAAAACGGTATTCGAAAAATGCCTTTTTTTTCTTTTTGCCAAATGGCTACACTTTACCTGAATGAATATCTGCTGTAACCCCAAATGTCAGTGAGTAGGTTAACTGACATTTAAAATTATTTCTTAGGGGCGCCTGGGTGGCTCTGTCGGTTAAGCGTCCGACTTCGGCTCAGGTCATGATCTCCCGGTCCCTGAGTTTGGGCCCCGCGTCGGGCTCTGTGCTGACAGCTCGCAGCCTGGAGCCTGCTTTTCGATTCTGTGTCTCCCTCTCTCTCTGACCCTCCCCCATTCATGCTCTGTCCCTGTCTCAACAATAAATAAACATTAAAATTATTTCTTGCCCAAGTTACATCCAGCGGGTGGTGATGAGGGAGGGGTTGGTGGGAGAGCTTTGAAGACGGACGTGGGCATCAACATCCAGCGGGCAGACTGTAAGTTAGAGAGGATGGAGGGACCCAAAGACGCGGGCCTAGAAGAGGAATAGTCACTTAAACCCACATTCCCTTGCTGAAATTCAGTCACGTGAACCATCTGACATGTAAGGGAAATGTAGTCCCTGTCTGAGCAGCGCCATCCCAGAACAGTTATTTATTCTTTTTTTAAAAGTTTTTGAAGTTTATTTATTTTGAGAGACAGGGAGAGTGAGCAGGGGAAGGAGAGAGAGAGAGAGAGGGAGGGAGGGAGGGAGAGGGAATCCCAACCAGGCACTATCAGTGCAGAGCCTGATGCAGGGGTTGAACTCACGAACCGTGAAATCATGACCTGAGCTGAAACCAAGAGTCGGACGCTTAACCGACTGAGCCCCCCAGGCGCCCCCAGAAACAGTTATTTAGGGGAGGGGGGCTCTCATCTTTTGGGCAGTTAGCCACAGAGGTTAATCCCAACACCTTCACCTTTCTTCTGCAGATACTTAACACGAAAGGGAAGAATATCACATTCCATCATTTAAAATATGGTTAATAGCTCCCTATAAAAGGTTTTTCTAAGATCACCTGCCACCCATTCCTCTGGAAAACTAAGTAAAGTAAGAGTCTGAGCTTAATGTTTTGTAAAGTCTTACTCTTGGATCACTTAGTGAAAGCACCAGGAGTCTCCCAAAATGAGATTCTGAAAATCGTTGTAAGCATGGGTCTGTTGTATCTTTTGGTAAGTGTTATGGTGCCCTGCTTTACTTTATACAGTATTTGTTTAAAATAGACTCTTTGTACTGACCTTGGAAAGAAATCACCTTCTGGAAAAAAAATGCACCCCTCATGTATTTTAAGTGCATGCTTAATTAATATTAATACATCCATATTTAAATATAAATGAGCTTCATTTAATCCAGAGTCTTCTAAAAGCTTCAATCGAGAATTTGGTTCTAGATCTTTTGTTGAATAGGAAAATAATTCAGTATCGATTTTGGAATCATCAACTTTTTCGGTACCTTTTTTTTTTTTAATTTCTTTGATATTTTTTTATTTCTGAGATAGAGAGAGACAGAGCATGAGCGGGGGAGGCGCAGAGAGAGAGGGAGACACAGAATCCGAAGCAGGCTCCAGGCTCTGAGCTGTCAGCACAGAGCCCGACGCGGGGCTCGAACTCACAAACCATGAGATCGTGACCTGAAACGAAGTCGGTCGCTCAACCGACTGAGCCACCCAGGCGCCCCTCGGTACCTTTTAAAAAAAAAAAAACAATTTTACAGATTTATTTCTTGACTATGATATAATGTGCTTAGGTGCTTATTAATGGCACAGCAGCTAAAAGCTGTGGGGTGCAGAGTGGCGTTCTTACATTGGTGATGTATCGAGGAGGGTGGACAGGAATGCAGTCTTAATGACTTTTACCTAAAAAATAACGGGGGGCTAACCCAGCTGGTTAAGTGTATTGCAAACGAAATCATGTGTATATGAAAACACTGCGGGTGGCTGGGTGGCTCAGACCATTCCATTCTTGCATGATCTCAAGTTCCTGAGCTCGAGCCCCACATAGGGCTGTGCGCTGAGGGCACTGGATTCTGAGTCTCCTCTCTGCTCCTCCCCGGCTTGTGCTCTCTCTCTCTCTCTCTCTCTCTTTCAAAGGAAATGAATAAACTTAAAAAAAATAAAATAAAATGAAACACGGCACACTGTTGAGTACTCTAAAAGACCGCAGTGATAATAGTAAAAAAAAACAAAAACAAAAACAAAATTACAGTGTTGTTCAATGCCATTGGTCGTACAAAGCTCAGAGGAGAAATCCTTCCCTCCCTTTGGTGGGATGTGAAGAAAGCAATTAATATTAGCACGAGAGTTCTTAGCATTGCTGTGACGACAAAACCCTTAATCACAAGGATATCATTAGTGTTCTGGAGCATTTAATTTTGATGCCTGACAGCGTTTTAAAATGCACAAACCTTTGATAAAGAGCAAATCAGAGCTGCAGTGTTGAAATGAGAAAGAAAGGGGGGAACAAAAACCACCTTAAGCTCCAAGTAATTAAATTTAAATATGCCATTTGCATTAAGCAGAGATATGTATAAACTTCGGGTTTATTTTTCCTATCCGTGAAAGACCCCTTGAGTAAACATCATCCCTTTACATTCAGATCCTGGGGAGGGGGAACCCCGCTGTGGTTAAGAAGTCCTTTTCCCTCTAAGCACTGGGCATTGTTGTACCACTGACATCCTTGGCTTTTGGTTTCTTGACTTTCATAAAAGGCTGTTTTCACTCTTCCTTGCCTGCAGGCTGGAGACCTTTCACTGCATCTGTTTATTTCCTGCCTTCCTCCCTCCGCCCTCCTAATTTGGGCCAGTAGTGAAATGCAGTCGATCTGTTTCAGTGCTTTCCCCCCCCCCCCACTCCAAGTCCTCGGAACTGTTTTTAATTCATCGCTCCTGATACTGGACCCAAGCAAACAGTTTGATGGCCCGCGGTGATTCACAGCAACTCCTTCCTGCCTTTCTTTGCTCCTTATCTTTTTTTTTTTTCTCCTCTCCATCCTATTTGGGTGTCAGAAGTACCAAACTGCTGCAGTAAAATGACTTGTAGGTGTTTAATGGCAAGTCATTGAGGAAGCGAATAAAAGAAAATTGTAGCATTCGCGTCGGTGGGGAGCAAGGAGAACTGCTGAGCTTTGAACCAAAGAAAGTTAAATTTACCATTTGCTTAAAAGGAGCCTCCTCTGTTTGACATCAAAGCATCTCCTGTAATTCTTCCTTGTGAAATGTACCACCGTTAGAGAGTCATGATAGAGCCCCCGAATCTGTGCTGTTTCTGTCTATCAAAAACACACAAGGAGATAAAACCCACATGTGCTTTCTGCGTGCATGGGGCCAGGTCTCCCACCAAGTGTAACCACAGGTACATAGCAAATGGGGATTCTATTCAGAAAGCATTCTCAGTTTCCCAGGGATGTGTGGAATTCTGAATACAGAATTATTTGAAGGGGGGGGGTGATAATTTATGTTGGCTTTCTAGTAGAAAGGTCAGGTCATTCAACCTTCAAGCTTTGGTGAGTTTTTTTTTTTTTTTCTTTCATCCTCAATGGTTTTTGGTCCATCTTTAAAAAAATGATATTTTACTACCATTTTACTTGTTTTCCATTTTACTTGTTTTCAATGAGTGTGAGGAAAGATATCTGTTCCACATGCTTAATGTTGCTGCCCTTAACCTGATTACATAGGGTTCTGTACTCTATTACCCTGACACTTCATCAGTGATGTCCTTTTGGTGGGATTTCGGGGATCCACGTAGTACCTAATGGCTTCTTCTGGCAAGGATGGACTTTGTTTACATTAGCGCATCTTTGGAGATAACTCTGGTCTTACAAAACAAGAGAAATGCTTAGGGCCCTTTCTGGATTCAGGATTATGACTTGGTGGGAGAGATTTCACCACCACGGTACCTTTGTGGTTAGGAGAACTATTTACATACCCTCCGGATATAGAGGTGAAATCCAGAGAGGACTGTCAACACCTCCGTCAACCAAAAGAACAAATCCCTCAAAATGCTGTCTGTAACAGGTGCAGTGAAAACTAGTTTTAATGTCAACTCACATTTGAATGACATTTTACAAACTGTGTGCTTGAAAGAAGTTCAGAAGCATCTCATATCTCTTAGAAAACAGAGACCCCATTTATAATTAGAATTGTCCTTTGCTTTAGTCCTAATTGTCAATAGCTTAGTTAACTTAAATAGCAGAACCAGACCCACAAAAGGTCGTCTGAAACAGGTGCAGATAAAAAGTTGTTTTAGGAATGACTACTTCTGGTACTTTATATTTAGAAAACATTTCAGTGTCTACAAAGATTTTTTTAAGCTCTATTTTCACATTTAGTTCACTTTTATTCGTTTGACAAATTTATAGAGCACTCACTGTGTGCCAGACACGGTCTTGAATAGTTTGGATATAGATATGAACAAGGGAAAGCTCTACTTTTGTGGAGTGTACATTCTCGTAACTCACACGCTTGTATCTGAGAGGAAGGTGGCTCAGAAATGGGAGAATGGAGTGAAGGAAGTTTGAGCGACTTGCCCAAGACGGCAGCTGGTAAATTTCAAACCCAGAATTTTGCCCCCAATCCTTCTAGAAGTCATTGGTCTTCCCACCAAATTAGTAAAGCAAAGAATACTTGTAAGTATATGAATCAAATATATTTTCATCTTTATCTCATTTCACATGTCCTAGATGAGCCCTCCGTGCTCACAGAGTCAGAGTGCTAAGTGTTTTCTTGAAATTTCCAGTCATATTTGGAGCAGGTACACCTCTATTCAGCCATCTTTCACCTTTCTGCCTCTTGTTTGTCCCTCCGAATCTTGACCGTGTTTCACCAACCTTACTCCAAATCCTTCCAGAGTTCTTTCAAACTACCCCAGAGTAGTTCTTGCCTTTGTGATGTTCACATCCATCAGTCATCTTTCTCAACCATGTTACTGTTGATTAGCATGACCAGCTGTCCTAGTTGTGTGTTATTCCAAAATTCTAGCCATGGAAGAATTCTTCCTCATGTCTGGGGGCACAAAACTTTCCTTAAAGCAAACATCTGTTTTATGAGGGAAGTCTGTGGGTAGGTAGGACTGCTTCCAACCTAAGACGTGTCTTTTTCTTCAACTGAGGATACTTTCATCAGCCTTCCGCTTCCTCCCGACTTTTCCTCTGACTCTTCAGCAGGTGTATTGCGTGTCTAAAGCCACAGTGGGATAAGGAAGCGCCCACCTCACCTCGTACTTCTCTCCGTCACTATGGGAGAATCTGGAAAAGAAGAGGTTACCAGGAACTGTCTCCTCTTGAGTTCTAGAAAATGGGTGTCTTCTCTGTGAGACTATCATAAAAATTTCCTTTGGCTCCTGGGTGGCTCAGCCAGCTGGGCGTCGGTCTTCGGCTCAGGTCATGATCTGCGGTCCGTGAGTTCGAGCCCTGCACC
This sequence comes from Panthera pardus, assembly GCF_024362965.1. Taxonomy (NCBI): domain Eukaryota; kingdom Metazoa; phylum Chordata; class Mammalia; order Carnivora; family Felidae; genus Panthera; species Panthera pardus. The sequence continues at coordinate 16,495,833 of NW_026526655.1, forward strand.
GGGCTCTGTGCTGACAGCTCAGAGCCTGGAGCCTGCTTCGGATTCTGGGTCTTCCTGTCTCTCTGCCCCTCCCGCTCTCTCTCTCTCTCTCTCTCTCTCTCTCTCTCTCTCTCTCTCTCAAAATAAATAAAGTTAAAAAACAAGCTGATGGATAAGATGGGTCTTAATTTGATACCAAGGACTGGATTTGATTCCGATTTGTCTGCCCCTTCCTAGCTTTTCCTTGTTCTCTTGGTGCTCACTGAGTATGTGCTTAGTGGATGAGTTAGTCAGTACTGAGGAAAAACTATGTGTCCACAGTTTTCAGAATGTAAGCCAGAGAACTGAGAGGCAAGCAGGACCTTTTTTCTGCTTGGTGTTTTATTTTATTTTTTTAAGTTTATTATTTTTTTAATTTATTTTAAGAGAGAAAGAGAAAGAAGGAGGGAGGGGGGGGGGGAGAGAGAGAGAGAGAGAGAGAGAGAGAGAGAGAGAGAGAGACAATCCCAATCAGGCTCTGCACTGACAGCACGGAGCCTGACATGGAGCTCAAACGGACGAACCTTGAGATCGTGACCCGACCTGACACCAACAGTGGACACTCAACTGACTTGAGTCACCCAGCCACCCCCTGCTTGGTGATTTTATGTTGACCCAAATTTCCCCTATGGTGAGGGGCCCTCTTTGGAACTAAGGCACCGATTTGTTATCTTTGAGGGAGGAGAGTGTTCAATCTGTTATTCTATTAGGAGATCGTCTTGCAAATTTGTTAGCAGAGGACAGAGCCCTGGGGTGTCTGGACCCGGGATCCGAAACCTTTCTAATTGAGAAGGACTCGACAGGATTTACCAAAATGTGGAAACATCCCAATGGTGGCGTCAGAGATCATGCTAGTGAAAGTCCACGTGGACCATTCTGTAATACTGAGTTGCCCTGTGTGAAAGTTTGTTTCTTCCCAGTTCTCTCTCAGTGACTCCAGTTACTCCAAGGCCAGAATCTCAAGCTGGTGCGGGGATTATCCTTAATGGGTCTCTCACCCGGGGCTAATCTCTATTTTTGGTAAGGCACGGAGAGGAGGCAAGAATGTCCAGCCAGCCTTGATAGCATTGTTTATTTCCATATTCATTTTTATGGCTACCCGCTATTAACTGCCAGTGATAACAAGATTTCATGTATATCAGGAATGGGGCTTTCTTTTTAAGTACATCTCGAGTCAGTAGAGGGTGTTGGCTCAAGAAAAATATCGCCGAAAGCACAGTACCCGTTGCAGAGGGATGCGGCAGCAGCTACGGGGACGGCATGAGAAAACGAGCTCGGGGACCATTGGGGTAGGAGAACGATCGAGAAGTGCCATTGCCAACTGCCTCCTCTGGGGAAGCGAGCTGCAGCCGGGCCCACGTGGCAGGCGATGGCTTCCAGATGTGGAGTTGGAGGCTGGATTGGAGGCAGGGTAGGAAGGGCGAGGGAAGAACCCCCTACGTGGCTTACCATGTGGCGCGGCTCCAGATTGCCTCTTTCCTCCAGAGCGGCAGTGCGGTGAAGCCCAGAGTTTTCCAGACTGGCGTTCTTTGTGCCAGCGAAGGTAAGACGCTCTCCTCCGGGGAAGGAAGGGCTGCCCTGTTAGACTGCTGTGCGGTTGCACGTTTTAGTTGGTATATTCCCTCAATCTCCCTTGGCGACGGAACGCCTTTGTCGCTGCGGCCTGGGACACAGGCTTTCCTGAACACGCCCGTTCAGGAAGACTGCAGACATGACAGCCACACGGCATCATGCCTTTCGGGAATTAGAAGGACGCTGCATTTCTCTTTCTGTCTCGTTTTCTCCCGTTTTTACGACAGCCGAGTCAGAGCGCGCACTGTTGGTGTATTTGCACATTTGTGCGCACGGATTCTCCGCCTCGAGCCGCATTAGGGATATTCTATTAGTGCGCGTGATTGCGTTGTGAACTCCCTGCCTGCGCTATGGTGAGCACTTCCGTTGCGTGCGTATTCCCCTTCAGAAACCCTGCCGCCCCAGCTTCTAAAATGGGAATCAGGTTCATGGCCCACGTGCAGCAGTTGAGCGGTAACCCAACCAGAGAGAAACCCAGCTCAGTTCGTCAGTGCGCCCCAAGGGCAGCCGGGCAATGCTTTCCCGAGGAATCTGCCACTTATCAGGATCAGACCCAGGCCGTTTCTGAGAAAAGTCCATTTTATAACTTTATGATCCCCCCCCGCCCCCCCCTCCCCCCACCGCTTTCTTTCTAAAGTCCTTGCTTTCCTGTTTCACGTTCCAGTCCCGAACATCGGAGTTTAAAGAGCCCCTTTTTATGGAGTGTATGCTAAAGTGCTCTGTTAGGCAATGTATTTATTACCTGGAGTGAAATAGCTTTTCACAGCCGGGCAGCTTTCTTAGCCTTCTTGCCATCTCCGTATTTCAGAGAGTCACTCCTGGCATTTTGCGGGACAATGGTTCCGTGTCAACCGGGAAGGAGCGAGAGAGAGAGAGAGAGAGAGAGAGAGAGGGAAAACGTGCGTGTGCGTCTGTGTGTGTTGGGGGAGGGAAGCCTAATGCCGCTAATGAGCACATTTCCGGTTTTCATTTTCTTCAGATGTTCAGTGGCTTCCATATGGCTGCGGCACACAGCTCTCTGTTCATCCACTTGGGTATTGTTACTAACCTTGGGGTTGCCTTTGATGGAGGACATGTGTATCCACTGTATCTCTCACTTGTGTTTGTGCCTGAGATTCAGTCTGGAATAGCTTCGGGGGAGAGGGAGAGGGAGAGAGAAATAGGGCAGGGTGGGTGCGTGTGCCCGCGCACGTGGGGACGCGCACGCGCCCTCTTGAAGCACCCCTAGGGGAGATGCCAGGCTGCCCAATCCAGGCCTCCGGAGAGGTGCTCCCTGCTGGATTAACTTGAGCTGGAAGGTTCCCTTGTGGGATGATGGCATCTCTGGTTGCTTTCCTTTCCATCAAGATACCTGTCAGATATGGTCAAGCGTGTTTGTTTGAAGTTAGCCCCAGTTCATGTTTAGTGACAATTTATTTTCACTTGTTCTCTTGTTTCCTCTGAGTTAGGGTTTGGCAGTCGTGTGTGTGCTGGGAAAGAGCAGGACACTATGATGTTGTTCCCCAGGGGCCATTGTTTGATGTCTGTTTTCGCGTTTTCTCCCGATTTGGTAACAAACAAGAATATGCATTCAATTTAGGAAGACCCCCCCTAATCTCTGGCTGTACAGACCAGCTTTGTTAGGTAAGATTACAGATTTCATGAATGCCCCTCTTCTCCCTGTAATGGCACATTTGTGTCATTGTCACTCACAGCAGAGCTCGACAACAGCGGGCTGGAGATGTGACCGTCACAAGGAAGAAGAGGGCAGCCTGGTTTTAAAGATCTCAAAATACCCAGCCCCCACCCCCCGACAACACACCCGGTAGAGGACCGTTTTTGTGTCTGTTTTCGGGGAATGAAGAAAGTTTGCTACTCAACAGGCAAAAGCAAGATCTCAGCTTCTGTAAAAATAGCTGCAAAACGTCACACATGTGCAGAGAGAACATCGTCGCTTTATTTGGGTTCATCATAATTTGCATCATCGTGCCACACTGCAAACGTAGCTACAATGGAGCAGTACTTTTATCTATGTTGGAAAGGATATAGATTCTTTGCATGTCCTACAGTACTCCGGGAAGAGTTGCAAATTCTCCTGCCGGTATAAAATTAAAGATCTGTAAGATGACTCTGGAGGTGGGATGAGGTGCAGTTTTACTCAGCTCAAGAGGAGCTCTTCCAGTGCCTTTCCTGGCTTGCCAAAATAAAGAAGCAGGAGGCGTTCTCTGTACCTCCAGCCTTTTGTGAGACGTGGCTGCAAGCTCTGTGGAGGTGACGCCACAGGCCTGTGGACCGACCAGCCTCTTACTTCAGAGGTTATCTTTCTAAGACAAACCATATGCCACAGTATTGAAGAGAACCATACGACTGGTACGCCTTTGTCCTGGGAAGGAGTGAAACGGGGACCGGGGTGGGGGGGGGGGCGACAAGACAATCCTTGACACTCTTCTTAAGTAGAATGAAACTATTGATTGAGACCGCCATTTTCTTCCCCGTTAAAGCAAGATGTCTCTTGTTTTCGCTTGTTTGTTTGTTTGTTTTCCCAATAGCACCATCGTCCATTGCTTTGGTCCAGGCTAAAGAAGTTACAAGGTACAGTGTTGCTCTGGCTTGGCTGGAACCAGATAGACCCAACGGGGTGATCTTGGAGTATGAAGTCAAGTATTACGAGAAGGTATTACTTGGATGAGCAAGCTTCCTTCCTTCCTTCTTTCTGTTCCTTCCCTCCCTCCCTCCCTCCCTTTCTCCCTTCCCTCCTTTCTTCCTTTGTCTCTCTAGTTTTTAGCCAGTTGTAAATGCTGAGTACCAGTGAATTTCAAGACCAAATGCATTTTGTTTCCCAATCGAATCCAATTATGAATTTTATATATTAAATCCGTTATCTTGAAAAATAGGAAAAATACATTGTGTTCTAATATAACCATTTTTTTTTTCTTTCGAGTAATGGGAATCAAGATAGCGAAGAAGTTCTTATATATAAGCCTTCTATCAGTGAGAGTGACTCATAAAAGTCGAAATAATGATCTGTTTAAGTAGATCACTGCTATTCAGAATCAAGGTGTGGGTTTTGATGACTTTTAATAGAAAATCGGGGAAGGAAAATTACATTTTTCAGCCTCTTAAAGTTATAGAAAGACATTATTTTTACAAATAACTTGTCTCTCATAAAGGACAGGATTCTGAAGAGAGCTATTTGCATTCACGATTGTCTAGAAAATGAACAATTGACTTCTCTTTCTTTTTAAAGATAATCACTTATTGGCTTCCTTATTAAAAGCAGAAAAGGGACAGGATTTATTTTTCACTGAAACCAGATTACAACATTTTTGACATTTTCTAGACAGAAAATAGAAAAAGACAAGAGAACTTCTTACAGCTATTTCTCTTAAATTGTCAACTGTGGAGTGAGAAAAGCCACCAACCATCGTCTGATGTTCTTTTCAAAAAAGATTATAAGTAAAGGTCTGGATATGGTCAGCGTCAGTGGTGATCATACCTGAACTCCACGTGTCTTTCCACATCCAACATGTAACAGTGGCACTTCCCACATCAAAGAGAATATAAGGTTTAGAGAGTTTATCAATCTCTACTTTCAACTTCTGAGTGCCCTGGCCTGGTTCCTTTAAAATTGGGCCTAGAATAGGTGAGGGATTTATTTAGCACCTTCCCCAATTTTATCGTCCCCATGATGCAGGATCAGAATGAGCGAAGCTACCGGATCGTCCGGACGGCTGCCAGAAACACGGATATCAAAGGCCTGAATCCTCTGACTTCCTACGTGTTCCATGTGCGAGCCAGGACAGCAGCCGGCTATGGAGACTTCAGTGAGCCCCTAGAGGTCACGACCAACACAGGTATCAGCTGCTGAGGCCCTTTTTTACAGTCTAGGTGAAATCACATTACAGTGAAATCCAAGGAGCTGTACCTCATTTTTGGTCAGGCAAACATTCTGTTGCAACGAACACTGCGTGGAAATAAGATGTCTGTAACTTGGAAAATCCCATGCTATTTAGAAAAGAGCATTTTTCGTATTATCTAACCTGTCTTTTTGTATGATTGAAAATGTTTTCTTCTTCTTCTTTATTTTTTTATTTTTTTATTTTGAGTCTTCTATAAATGATGAAAGAGGGGGCTGCTAAGTAGACCGATTGAGCCTTGTATAGCTCTCTTACATTAAGATAGGAAGTTTTCTCCCTGGGAAGAGTAAAGAAGGGGCCCTTTCCCCCCACCCCTTTTATTTCTTTCTAGGAATCTGTTTTAACCAAGTCAGGTCGGTTTTTTTTAAAAGCCTCTTTGGACCAATATATCAAATCTTTCAACATTGTGAGTTGGACCAACTAATTGATTGAATGGAAAATGTTAACAAAGGACATGCCCGATGAATAAGCAGTTTCCATAAGATGGCTCCCCCTATGTAATTAACCAACCAAAGTTGAGCTTACTTGAGAAGGAGACGGTAGAGAAGAATTTTCAACGTCAGTTCTCGAAAGTAATTTTATTCACAAGTTGTGAAATAAAATATGAATATAAAAACAGAAGAGGAAGTACTCTAGAATTGAATCTGAAGGGGTTTGACATTTTGGGGGGATATTCCTGGAAGGCTTCAAAGAGGACGTGGCTTTTGAGCTGGGCAATAGTAAGCAGGGTTTTGATAGATTTGGGGTGAGGGCTGGGTAAGTATTCAAAACTGCTTGTCGTTTTTGAAATTTCCAAGTGTGCTTCTCACTAAGGAACGCATCAGATCATTAAATAAGCATTAGGGCTGAAACTAGAAACGGAAAGAAGAAAAAACAACGGGCGGTAATGTTTACCAGGGGATTTAAGAAGAATCTTCTGGTTGAAGTTCTTCATGCAGTTATACAGAGAACGTCTTCATCCCATTAAAGCTCCCCTAGAAATCCCATTGTGTAAGCACTTACCGAAGGGCAAGAGAGGCTCTGAGCGGTCCACATGGCTTCAGCACTTTGGAACTCGTGCCCCAGGCAGACAGACGTTCTAGCTCCTCGGACCTTCCCAGAAGTGATTGTTGTGTCACTGTCTTTGCCAGTGCCCTCCCGGATCATTGGAGATGGGGCTAACTCCACAGTCCTCCTGGTCTCCGTTTCAGGCAGTGTGGTGCTGGTGGTCATTCTCATTGCGGCTTTTGTCATCAGCAGGAGGTAAGCACTTAAGCCACTCACTGCCCACCCCACCCCCCATCTCGGGTTTTTATGAGGGAGCTTTTTGTCTCCTCCCCACAAAGCTGAGGCTTTTGATTAACATCATAAACAGGGCATGTGCGGTGGCCAGCTCCTTGCTCTTGGCTTTGATCTCCCCATGTCCCTGCTGGAGCTGTTGGCTGTGACTGGTGGCAGCTGAGAGTCCTGGAAAGACCCAGCTAATTCCTGGAAACCCAGCCGAGAAGCAAGCCAATGAGAGATTTCTAGATACTCTGAGCTGTAAGGTGTTACATTTATACCTCTCTTAAGCTCGGACTTACTGCCAAAGGCAAAAAAGAAGCCGTATAAAACGTGGGTCCAAAATTTGAGCCCTACCATTGGTCAGCTCTATTACTTAAACTCTTTCCGTCTTTTTTTCCCCTTTTATAAAGTAGGGCTAGAGGATCTTAGAAGATCTGCCCGTAAGAGTTACTGACAGAATTTTGATGGGTAAAGTAGAGAAGTCAGCACACAGTAGGTGCTTCAACGTGAGTTCGGTGAATAATAATTGCAACCAAAGCAAATAATTGGGCTCCACGCGCAATCTTCTTTCAGGAAAGGCCATCAACAAGGAGAACCGTTAAGCATGCTGTGGGCATCGCACTGTTTTTGGAGATGAATCTGAAACAGCAGATTACTTATTCTTCTGTGAAAGTCTACAGACTAACTTGATACTTGAAAAACAGTCTAGAAAAGAGAGGGAGAAATGAAAACGACCAGGCAGCCGATGTTTTTGATTATTGCGCTCCCCAGAGGCTCCCGAGGGATGCGGGGGGGGGGGGGGGAGGGACGGCTACTTAGCTCCAATATGTGCCCACTTCTAGGCTTCTCCAACCTTCACTCCCCTATGCTGTCCACTATTTCACAAGGTGGAGCTTTTGGCAAAACAAATTTAAAAAATTAAAAAAAAAAAAAGCAGAACCTGGGGATGTCAAAAACGATCATCTTAAACATAACCGCTTTCATGTAATAGAAGAGGAAAATGATCTCAGAAAGGCGCAGTACTGGTCTAGGATCATTGCGTTGCCTTAATAGGAGACCCACTGTTGGCTTACCCAGCAGCCATGCTCGGCTCCCTGGCTAGGGTCTGTTGTATCCTGTCTCTCTCTGCCTCTGCTGTTGGTGAACTAACCCGGTGATATCACGACAATGCCTCTGGCCGTTGCCACTGGCCTGAGCAAGCCATGGTGCTTTTTCCTCACTTTGTGATACTTTATAATTAGGGTGATGACTGTATATCCTAATTTGCCCGGATGGTCTCAGTTGTCACATGTATTTATTAATATCATGCCTCCTCTCCCACTGTCCCGAATGTCCGGTATTGTAGAAATGAATCACGGTCACTCTCCTACAGTATGGAACAAGAACTCATCGTGAGCAGGCACCACCTACATTTGTCATTGTGTTTGTTCTTTTCGGTGCAAAGTCCATAGCAGCATGTTTGATTAGAGCCGTGAGTTCCATCCCGAAGAACCACGAACCACTTATTCCTTTTGCTCTGTTACACACATGAAACATACATAGACGTGCCTGTCGCACCCATGTATTGCTATATCTCAGTCTTTGGAAACTTCAATTTGGCCTAAACAGAATTTGACTTTTTTTCTCTAAGATTTTTTAAAAAAATGTTTATTTTTGAGAGAGAGAGAGCATGCAAGCAGGGGAAGGGGGATCTGAAGCAGGCTCTGCACTGGGCAGCAGCCAGTCCAATGCGGGGCTCTAACTCACAGACCGCGCGATCATGACCTGAGCCAAAGTCGGACGCTCAACCGACTGAGCCACCCGGGTGCCCCCAGAATTTGAATTCCAGATGGACTTACCTTTTCTGGCATTTGATTGTGGAAGTCAATCAGGATGAACCTCTTGCTTGTCCATTGCCTTTGGGTCTTGCGTATGTCCACATGGCGGGCACACAAACACACGGGCAACTGTGTGCAATAGTCTATATCCATTTCTGATGGTGGGATGGGGGGGTTTATGAAAATCACATGGGCTCTTGCTTTCATTATCACACATTTCCACCTCTGAAAATTTGACGGTGCATCGCAATAATTTTTAGCAGAAAGGAAAGACATTTAAAAGTCTCAAACTACGAAAAAAATTCTTAATTTCCTCCACCTCAAAATAACTTTTGGCTAAAATTCAGCACCATGTGATGCTCGGAACCATCTGAGAGGATACTCGTTTGCAGAAAGTGGGTCTCGTCTTGTGTCTCAACCTCCTCTTTGATGTTGATGGGAGCCTTCGTCTATGCGACCAGTGTTTCTTTAGCGTTACCTTTGTCTTTTCAAGTTACCTTAACGATACCAATGCAACGGGAATATTTAGGAAGAAGTCACCCCATCTTAAGTTTCTTCCGGATGTTCTGCTTTGACGAAAAGAAAGGAAAAGCGCATGAAAATGTCATGCAGGAAGACAGGCTTATTAAAAGCTTGGAGCTATAGAACATAGAATCGCAAACTTGATGACTTGATTTCCGTGCTGCCTTTATTGATCACTTTATTCTTTAGGACAGAATGGATAGGAGGATGCATCGGATTTCCAATTATGAGTCCCCACCTTCGAGAATTGAACCTGTCGAGTTACCCAGCGATGATTCTTGTCCCTTCTCCCCCATTAAAAAAAAAATGTCACTTCCCAAGGCTGATAAACACTGCTTGGTGATTGGTCCTCAATGGATCACTTTTTAGAAAATGAAATGTCAACCCCTTGCCCTCCTATTGATTCTTCTTTAGTGTCGGCCATAAAGCTGTCACGGAAAAGCCGCCTGGAGCCAGGTAGCTGACAGGCTTTGCACCCGCTGATGCACACTCAGCTGCTTGTCCTCCACACGCAGGCTGTGTGTTCTGTCACGCCGCAGTACAGATGTTTCAATGCGACAAGAACAGGTGAAGAGGGAGGAGACGGGTAGTGCGGACAGAAGTCTGGTCCGTGCTTTCAGTGAGAAAGGTGGTAAGCGGCACCCCCAAATGATCTCGCCGACCAGTCTGGAAACCAACCCATGGAATATCCTGGCTGGGAAATGATAGGGCTGTTGCTTAACGTTTTAGAGCCACAGAATGTTGATGGCGGAGTCAGTGCCAGAGACAGAGAGACCCCCTTTTAAGGTGATCCCCCTCCAATGGAGGCCCACATGATGCCATGTGAGATTTTTTTTTTTTAAGAAGTAGAGGGCTAGGACCCACACAGCGAGAAAAGTTTCAGCCCTTCTGATCACCTCAAAGAAAAATCTGTCTGGTGCTAATTTGTCATTGAGGAAAGAGGAAACGGCCTCAGGCTCACAGCTGGTATCTTGCTAGAATTTTTTTTTTTTTTCTTGATAGCAATTGTTTCATTTACTATATTTCCTTTCTACTGAGAAGCCTGAGCTGTAGGCGAGCCAGGGTAATCTCCATTTCTTTCTCAATGAGGAGATCCCCTTTTTCCTTTCGGCCAACTTGCGTGTATAAACCATTCAGGGAGCTCAGGGAAACCATCAAACTCCCACATTTATAAACTTTATTTACGTATTTGAAATGATACGCCGAGTATGTTGGCTTAAGACGTATTGTATGTTTTTACCACCCACGTGATCTTAAGCTAATTACCTTACATTTTTTTAGAAGCGTCTACGGTCCGTGTGCCCTTCGGCCCTTGAGTTGTAATTAGAAGACTGTGTCAGCTTTGTGGGCACATGCTGTCCTTGCTGCGGGGCCGTTTGCGTGCCGTTCGCCTTGTATCTATGCGATGCTGTCCCTAGAAAGTTTATCCCAAACCACGCGTGTGCGTTCTCCCAGAAGCATGACACCGTGTCCCCATACTGCCGCAGGTATTTATTTGTGGTCTCCGCAGTGGAACCACTTTATTGCTAGCTAAAGTGATTTTTGAAAGGACTGTTAACAATGACATCATAAAATGCAGCGAGAAGGTCATAACCTCCGGGACTGATGATGGAATGTGTTACGTTTCTCTGATCCCTGCTCCTCTATTCGTGACTTCATCAGGTTATCCCAAATACTATTAATCTGGGTTGCTTTAGGCCAGTGTGCCCTTCCCCCAAATAATATTTGATTATTCAAGAAAAAACTTCTAAGAAGAGACTAGAATACAAGATGAGTCTCTCCTTTCTCTTTTGGTGATCAGAGGCAAGTATTGCCTGATAACCAGGCATGGAGGTTTTTATACTGACTTTCTAATGATGGCTGGTTCTACTGGGTTATTGTTATGTCCATTCATATTGGGGTATACTGACTGTCCCCTTTTTAATAGAATTAAAGAAAAAAACAAGTGAATTGATTTTAAGAAAATAAATGAGGTGGTTGCAGCAAGATTTCTGAAAACATACATACCCATGGCTCTGGTACAGGAAACTACTTAATTCTAACACTGGCATCTTCTGTATTAGGATCTCGAGGCCTGGCGAGGAGGTTAAACAATTAACTAAACCAAGGTCCTACAGCTACTTAGTCGCCTGATCAGGACAGGAATCCATCTTCCCTGGCTTCCAATACTGGCATAGATTATTTTCATGTCCTCTGAACTGAAAAAAACTGACCCACGTCAAAAGCCCACGCGGACGGTCCGAGCGGACCCCGATTTCAGGAGTCTCAGGGCTGATGGGAGCAGTCGCAGTCTGTGAAGTAATGTGCACGCCTAACGCACACTGTAAAGTCAGACTTGGCACGTTGATTTTGTCTTCGAATGAAGGCTGCGATTTTCCACTTTGGAGCTAACTGTTCGCGTGATGCTGAGCCAGTTCCCATTCCGTCTGTATCTATCTCGCCTGGTGTCCTAATTGGAATATTATGATCACATAAGAATGAATGCACTCAAATGTTAGCCTCAATTGGCTCTGATGGAGTCATGTAAATTCATACAATGAGGGGGCAGATGGTACTCTGGGAACATTTCTAAACAACTTGCGTGCAATTGTACGGTTCAATTCCAACCATTTCAAAATGTTGCTCATGAAGAACATTTAGACATCATTTGGTGCAAGAACAATGACAGCTTAAGGAAGGGGAAAAAGAAGGATGGCCTCTATGAATCTTCATGGGTGATGCCATTAAATGCTGCAAAGGGTCCTCCTGGAGCCGTGCTGGTTATTACATTGCTTTATCTTCTTTAATCTGCACTTTAGCTGAATAAATTACTTACCTTTTACTAATTAGTTTTGGAACAGTGAACCACATCAATCAAATCCATCCACTTGATCAGGGAAGTTAGTATTTTAATAAAAGCAGGGTTTTCCTGTGCTGGGCCCCTGCCACGCTCCCCCTCCAAGGTTTTGTTTGTTTTATTGAATAGTCAAGGTGCCAGAAGGACACATTGGTTGGGAGGGCAGTGCTTGGGGCTCACGCTGTTCCTCAACAATGCCTGCTAATACCCTGATTCCGCCCCCCTTTTGACAGAGGGCTGGGGAGGGCTCAGCTCTGCCTCCCAGCTCCACCTGAAGGGGAGGCTTTCCTCTCCCTCCTGCAGATGAAAGGTCCCGGCTTCCTTCTGGAGCATTCACTAACAAACCCCCCCCCCCCCACCCCACCCTGTTACAATCAGATTGCCCAAATCCCAGGAATTAGAAAATCTTCAGCAACAAAGGATTCCTTCTGCCATTCAGGTGATCGGCCTTGGATGTCAGTTTAGAGTTAGCACTTCTTTAGGCTGTGTGGTTTCCTCCAGCCTGGCCAACCCAACTTCAGCGGGCTTTCCTGGAACACTAACGTACACTTTGTCCAACCCTGAGCCAAGGAAGAAGAGTCATCAGGTGACAAAGATGGATCCTGACTTGGGCATTTCCGTTTCCAGTGTATCATGGAAAAGCTAATCAGGCTACCATTCGTCTTTGAACAGTAATTTCTTGTGTTTCTTTCCCAGCATTTTCTGGACTCCTCGGGGGGTTCTCTCCTCCAAGGAACACTGCAAGTCAAGAAGTTTCTTTAAGACTACACCTTCCCCTCTAATTTACTTCCTCCTTCTATGTTTAGAAGTCTGAGGAAGGGGTGGGCGTGGCCACCTTATAATTAATGACCCCTGCCATTTTGCATTTCCTCTGGCTTTGCACATATTTAATGGAGGTGCTTGATGTAAAACAGATAACTGCACTCCTGGACAGCTGGAGGCTGTTGTTTCTATTGGGATATTTCAGGGTCTTTTTGACCGACTCGCTGGCCATTTGAAGTTGGTACCAAAGCTCTCCTCTGCTCTATGCATTGTTTTGCTTCTTTAAAGGAAAGACATTCAAATCAGTATTGGAAATCTTAAGTGGTTCGAGAGATATACTTGTAATTTTAGATCATGCTTTTAGGGACGCTGATAAGATACAATCGCACAGACTGGCAGGACCCTATCACACCCCTGGGACCTCGCCACGCGTTTCCCTGACATAAAATCTTGTTTTCATAGTCCCTGACCTAACACTTCTATTTCCTTTAAAAGGGGAAGGGGGTGGGGAGGGGCCGAGGGGACTACATCTCCCATCCAGACGCTTGGTTTCGGGACATTTCGACGTGTTGTGTTTCCTTGATGAAGCAATGGCTTTTCAAAGCAGTGGAATCCAACTTAAGTGGATATACTGATATAAAATACAGTATTACTTACAATAACTCTCATCAGATATCTTGATATAACTTCATCTCCACTACGAGGGGCATGTGAAATAGTGAGCGGATCAGGGGAGACGCACTCCTGTCCTTGCTAAGAGGGTCGTGGGTGAATCACTTGCCCCATGCGCTGTGGAACTGAGCATGTCTGTCTGGCTGCCTACTTCCCTGGGGTTGTCGTGAAGATAGGATTCAATAATAGACACGATGGCTCTTTAAAAAGTTGAAAGCAAAGTAAAAATGCAAGAATTCTACACGCTTGGCAGTTAACTCTAGTGACTGAGGTCTCTGTTTACCAAGCTGCTTCCTGCTTTGTAAACAGTTAGGGGAGGGGATGATAATGTGTCCGGAACACTCTGAAAAGTGAAATGCGGTGTACAAGTGGAAGGTGGTATTACTTGCAGGGAAATGACAATGCACAGAGAGACATCTGCAGGCCCTGAGGGCCCGATCGCAGAGCTGGATCCTGCACCAAGGACAATCAGGAGCTGATGGGGGACCGTGATGGGACTGCATCTCCGGTTGTCCAGTTCGGCCCCGTTAGGTTCTCTGCTGTTCTCTCTTTTACACGATCATCCCACCCTTCTCTACTTGCTCAAAGTTCAGGGGTTCAGGGGTCCAGACTCTGATAGGACCACACTGCCGAGATGCTTTATGGCCTCAGTTTCCTCATTGTAAGAAATCTGGACTTACCTTGTCTGTAAAGGTCCTAGAAACTAGGAGATGATTATAAACTCCAGTGAACTCCAGTGTACTTTACATTTGGGACAGAAACACAAATGCACACATCTTATTCACTTATTTGACCTCATCGTCCCCCAAACTTTAGAAATCCGTTGTACCAACTGAGTTGAGCTTTTGATTCATTTCAGTGATATACACACACACACATATATATACACACATGCATGCATATATAATGTACCAAAATTATTGATTTAAGATTTATACGTATTCAAGATTTCTGACTCCCAAGACTTTTGTAACACCCAAAGCTCATTTCTTTAGGACATTTAGAGCAGAATACCAAATGTGAGACCGTACGCCATTATTTTGGAAAGAGATTTCGGCTACAAATGGAAACTTCTCGTTTTTACTCTTTCAAGTTTCCTACAAACTCTTAAGGAACGTGATCAAGTAGAAAGCGCAAATATTTACCTTTTAAATTTTCATTAATAATTTAGGAGTTTGTAAGCAGCAGCTGAAACCAATAACCACAAAAGTATTGTTTTAAGAATATCATATAATATGATAATGAGGTTTTTGTCAATAACCACAAAACTATTGTTTTAAGAATATCATATAATATGATAATGAGTTTTTTTTCTGGTAGTGGTTTTTGTGGTTGTAGCAACAGGACTTACTATTACTTAGCACATACTGAACATTATCGCCATTTGATTTGTGCATAATTCACCCATGGAAACTTATTTTACTTTGGAATATGTATGGGAAAACTAGCCAATAAACTTATCATCTATCTTCAATAAGAGAAATTGATTCTGGAGATTTGAAATTATATTATAAAATATTTGTTTTATCACCTTAGTTTCTAACATTGTGGGTAAGAGCAGAGACTCTGGGGGCACCTGTTTAGTGCAGTTGGTTAAACGTCCAGCTCTTGATTTTGGTTCAGGTCATGATCTCACATTGGTGACATCAAGTTCTGCTGAGGGCTCCACGGCCCTCAGCTTAAGATTGTCTCTCTCCCCTCCCCCACTAATGATTTCTCTCTCTCTCTCAAAAAAAAAGACAGAGACACAATCAGTTCTGATTGTGTTTGAAACCATTATTCACCAGCAAACTTTCCATAAACCTCGGTTTACTTGCCTGTGAAATGTGCACAGCATTTTTATCTGCCTGACTTATATATAGTATGGTAGCAAAGAACTTATCTTGTGGCTTACTACTTTTGAAAATATTGGTGTGTGTGTTTTTTTTTATTTTTAATAGACGGAGTAAATACAGTAAAGCTAAACAAGAAGCAGATGAAGAGAAACATTTGAATCAAGGTACAAAAATTGGATTAAGAATACATTTTATTTTTAGACTCTGTCTCGTGTTTTCAGTTTAGAAATGCCTGCATTAAATTCATGTGGCTATCAGTATTATAGTTCTTTCATAGAATTATCTAAGTAACGTAAAAAAAAAAAAAAAAAAAAAAAAAGTAACGTAGTTATTTTCCCCTGAAATAAGTGATTTGGGATTGTTTCGAGTGAGGTTAAAGATGGGGGTTGGGGAAATTTCCTTTCGATTCTTCTTATTCCTTATTTTACTGTCTACCCTGAAAAAGTATCGGTCTTGCTGGTCATTTGTGTAGCTGGGTGACAAGGCTTAACAGGTGACAATTTTTCTCATCTTTGTAAGATACAGTTTTTGGAGAGGAAAAGAACAAGGAACGAACAGTAATCGCTCTACCCCCAACAATATGTGCTGTGGCATTCAGGACTACTAATATCTCTTTAGTGGGTTCTGCTTATTCGGGGGTGGAAGAATAAATTCAGAGAACTGGCCCTAGAATGACTTGACGAGGTAGAAGATTCCTAAGATCCAATAGAACGTTTTGAGATGATGGCGTTGTCCTCTACCTGCCCTGTCCAAGGCATTAGCCAGTAGCCACGTGCACTATTGAATACTTGAAAAGTAGCAAATGTGAATGAGGAAGCACATTTTTAATTTCTTTGATTTTAAGTGATTTACATGTAAATAGCAAGGTGTGGCTAATAAGTGCCCTATTGGACAGCAGCACAGGGAGGTGGAAAGAAGAGACAAACTAGGGGTAGGAAGAATCATCTTGAGAAAGATTTTCTTGGCTACAGCATATAAAGCAATAAAGGCTATGGAATGTCTGACAACCTTCCATTTAGTCACCTTATTTTCTTTCTAAAACCATATTTTTAAAATTTGCATGTGGTATATATATTTTTAAAAACAAACATGACTTTTTTTTTTTTTTTTTTAATTTAAATGAGATGATGAAGACAAGACTGATAGTTCTGGAAAATCAAGGAGATTAGGCCAACCAGTGCCCTACACCCTTTCTGTGCCCCAAAGCCCTAGGAGCTCTGGCAGGGAAAGGAGAGGTCCCAGTAATTGCTGATGCTTGTTGTCCCAGCAGCCCTGAATTTCGGCTGCGAGTTGTCTGTGGGGTTTGGCTGAATGACACTTCCTGATATTCTAACCATTCACAACTAGGCTATAACGTTTTCTCCAACTGCAGCTTTCGGATGACCTTCAGTGTCTTTACTTATAACACCTTCTTCCCAAAGCAGAATAAATGTGGAAGCCCAATACAGAGTGTATATTCTCCAGTCAGCTGGCTAGCATTGTCCCTCTTGTCTATTTTAACCTAGCTTTCATCTTCCTTTGTTAATTATCGGTCACGTGCTTAATTGGTCCAGATATCGGGCACCGTGTAAATATGGCCGATTAAGAAAGGAAGTCCCCATTATCTTCCCTGAGCAAATGTAGCTGCAGATGGTGGGTGGGACACGAGCAACCGATTTGCACAAAGGTATTCAGCTAACACATTCCAAATTTTCTTGTAGAGACTCTCTTTTCCTCCATGGGATGGGTTGTTTTTAAAATTTCCTCCTTGAAGGGTGAAGACATTCCAGGAAGTCAGTAGAGCTGTGGCCTCTTAAGTAGCTAACAATTCTTTGTTTACCCACTAATGAAAACCAGAGCAAGAGTTTAAACATCTCTGTATGTCTATTGCTAAGTATGTTTGTCATGCTAAGAAAACTTCCTCTGCGAAATATTTTTAGACGCGGACAACTTAAATTCGTTAGCGGTTTCTGAGAAGTATTCTGCCAACCTGTCACGTGTTTCTTACTTAGGTGTTAGAACTTACGTGGACCCCTTTACCTATGAAGATCCCAACCAAGCAGTTCGAGAATTTGCCAAAGAAATCGACGCATCCTGCATTAAGATTGAAAAAGTCATAGGAGTTGGTAGGTGTTTGAGTGTCTCTCTAATAAGCACGCTTATTTTCTTTGTGGATATTAAATATACCCATGCGGATTATACAAACGTGTACGAACATATCGCGCGTACAGGTATATATGTAAATAGCTGTGTACGTGAAATTCCCTTGATCTATGTAAAACATTAGAGTGCCTGGCATGTAAGTAGCACGCAACAAATGTTAGCTCTTACTTTCATCTTGAATGTGTTTCTGGCCCATCGTTGATTCGTTTTCTCTCCCAAAGGTGAATTTGGTGAAGTATGCAGTGGGCGTCTCAAAGTGCCTGGCAAGAGAGAGATCTGTGTGGCCATCAAGACCCTGAAAGCTGGTTATACAGATAAACAGAGGAGAGACTTCCTGAGTGAGGCCAGCATCATGGGACAGTTTGACCACCCGAATATAATTCACTTGGAAGGCGTTGTCACCAAATGTACGTGGGGCGCTCCTTTTACAAAGCCAAGTTAGAAGTTCCTGGCAAATTAAACACACATTTTCTTTCCAGGGAAATGACAGATGGAGCAGACCCACTGATTGCTAATGGGAGGAAATCAGTGCAGGACAAGTCATTAATCTTGCAGTCAGCTCTCAATGGGTCTATGGTTTAGGCTGATACCCTATTTCCAAGGCAGCTTGTGTGAGATTTTAGGGAAATTAATATTGCAGATTTTTGGTCTGCCTCGCCATCTTTCAAACCTTTGCTAGACCAAACTGATTGTCACAGGGTAGGCGCAAGCAGATGGTAAGCAAAATAAAATGTAAGTACTTTTCGTATGAAACACAACAAAAGCTCGCCACGCCTCGTGCTCGAACCTTCAGTCCCAGATGCAGGGAGTGAATCTTGGAAGTCTATTTACAGCAACACCTGGTTGAACCTTCCTTTTTTAGCCCATTAGCATTCGCGGAGCCTGCGAACCACGCTTCAGTTAAAATACGACCCAGCGCAACAGATGCGTTTTGTGAAGCAAACCCTGAATACATCTGTAAGGCTGGCTGAGACCCATTTTTAAGGCACCACATGGACAGTGAGCTGAAGCGGTTACTACTGAAGGGTGGCTCTGTTCTAGGAGCCGCAGTACCTCCTATTTCATTACACAGCAAAGATCTTATAAGCCCCGGGGCCGTGTCTCCAGGAAGGCCAAGGTTCCTCTCACTTGATTCAAGGTGCCCGTGAGAAGCACCCTCAGTGAACACGTGCAGAGTGGGTAAAAGGGAGCCGTGGGGAGAGAAGAGTAGGTTAAAAGAGTGAAACTTTGGCCATTAGCTCTGGGGTAGAGCAGAAAGTAAGACCCAAGAGCACATCATCTTTTAAGAAGAGACAATAAGGAGGTTCCTAAAAAGTGAGAGAAAGTGTGCCTTCATTCAGAGGTCCTCCTCAAGCTTAAACGTCCATCAGAATTCTGGAAAACGTGTTCAAACAGTTTCCTGGAGCAGGTTTTATTCCTCAGGTGGGGTGGGGCCCATGCGTTCACATTTCTAAAGATCTGGAAGGTGAGGCAAAGGCTTCAGGGCACCGGACTTGGAGGCTCCCGTGTCCACGCCACTGCTAGGAAAGCATGTGATCGTGACCAGTTAGTTGCTCAAGATTTCAGTTTCCTCATCTACAAAATAGAGATAGAAAATAGAACTTGCCAAAGAAGGTTATTTTGGATGAAAGACCTCCCGTGTTTGGCATAATGCTTGGCAAATTTAAACAACAGAAAACTTCCCTCAGTGTTAAATGGTAACGCTATGTCTTAAGAAGTACACCTTTCCCCATCATCAGAATCCCTCAAAAACGGAACCTTGGTGCCAAGGGTATGTGATTTCCCACCTAAGGCGAAGGCTATGATTAGCACAGAATACCTCTCTTTGCTTTTTAAGATTAGTTTTACAGACAGGATATTTTTCTGTTGCCCGTTGGCCTTCGGAGCTGCCCAGAGCCCTTCACTACCTTAATTGAAAGATAACATTCTGTTTAAATACTTCTGCAGGGGTCCAGTTTCTCAAAAGGAGGCTCTGTTCAGCTTGGGGTGTGTTTCCGGCTGCAGACAGTGATTTTCGTAGCACCTCTGCAGAAGAGAGGAGAACCAGGGGATCCCTGTATTAAAGTCCCACCGCGCCTCTAAAACCCGTAGCTATTACAGCTGTAACTGTTATAAACGACTGGATGCATTTGCATAATGCAGTTGTCACTGAGTGAAAATGATTTAAAATTTCCACCAGAGGAATTGGCCCCTTCCCCCACTCCACCCCCCTACCCCCCCCCCCCCCCACCACGTCCCTGCCTGTTTCAGGGGAGGAACCACCTTCCCTCCGTGAGCCCAGCTGAGCCCCATTTTATAAGCCCCTCTGCTTACGGAGACATTCATCTTTATTTCTCTTGGAGCGCTCATAAAGATTCTGACAAATGGATACTTTTAATAAACAGAAGAAGGAATGTAGAAAAATCGTGAAGACCTGCCAACAGTCAGAGGAGGGAGGCGCGAGGGCACAAAGGTGATGTGGGGGTGTGTGAATTCATTACCAGCAGTTACTTGAAGAACTTTTTAAGCTGATGGGGAGATGATACATTCCCTCCACCACCCCTCCCCCCGCAACTCTCTTCTGGGGCTTCTACTCTCTTGTCCACACCTCCAGAGGGATCTGGTGAGGTAGAAGTAGGTGTTAATGCAAGAGAGTCCATCTCACTCATTGGTTGACGAAGTATCTTTTGATTGAGTTGGGTTCATTACCACTCACTTGGATGCATTTGGTCTGTCCGTGGCCGCAGATGTAGAGGGTAAATGAATCTAAGACAGAGAGCTTCGGGGCACCTGGGTGGCTCAGTGGGTTAAGCATCGACTCTTGATTTCGGCTCAGGTCATGACCTCAGGGTTTGTGGGATCGAGTTCCCCACCGGGCTCAAGCACCGAGCCTGCCTAGGAGTCTCTCTCTCTGCCTCTCCCCACACCCTCTGTATTTTCTCTCTCTCTCTCTCTGTCAGAAAAAATTAATAAAATTAACTTATTACAAATTTATTTAATAATTTATAAAATAAGTAAAGCAAAGAGCTTCCTATTTATATTGAGGGAGGACAGAAAAGGTGTTCAGAGACGACTCCCTCCAGCTGAGGGGAAAGACTGGACGTGGTTTTCCTCACCCTTTGATCGAAGCCACGACTTGCCCTTTTTCTGCCGGATTTTTTTCATTCATCACTGAAAATAAACTCTCCATGGTATCATTTCCTCATCCAAAAGTTTTACCTCGGAAAGATTGCTTAGACATGATACCAAAAACACAATAAAAAAAAAAATGATTGGGGTTCCTGGATGGCTCAATTTCATCTCAGGTCATGATCTCAGGGTTGGTGAGTTTGAGCCTCCCGTCAGGCTCTATACTGTCTGTGAGGAGCCTGCTTGGGATTCTCTGTCTCCCTCTCACCCTGCCCCTCCTCCCTTCTCTCTCTCTTATAAGTTTAATAAGTAAATAAACTTTAAGGTAAAAACATTAAAAATAAATGATTTTAAAAAATGATAACTTGGACTGGTAGGAGATTGAAAATTTCTGTTCTTCCTAATTTTTGCCTCTGAAATAAAGACATTTCCCCCCTCCGCACATCAGAACAGAGTGTATTCTGGGTGGCAAAGGTATTAAGTTAGGATGGTTACAGGAACTTTCCAGTGGTGACCTACCCCAGTCCATTTTCCCTGACTGAATGTCTAAGTCCAAACCGTCCACAAGTATAGCAATGAAAGTGAATATTTTTGATTTATCAAACGAGCATTTTATTTTCCTCCCGGGGAATCTTTTATGTTCTCTTTGCTTTAACCTTTCCTTTAGTACAATATTGAGGATTTACGTCCCCGCCCCAATTCCCTCCCACAAACACTATTTAAAAAGAAGGAGTTTCAGATCTTGAGTCCATTGCCAGCCATGAAGAAACTAAAGAATGATTCCTATTTCCTAAGTTCCTCAGAAAGAAAACTAAAGTAAAATAAAAGTATTGTCCCCCCCCCCCCACTTCTCCCAAACCTTAAATTCATTTTATTCTCTTTGCTAAAAACAAACACACACACACACACACACACACACACACAAACAGGTGAAGGGGAAGCAAGGATATTCTAGTGCTGAATTAACTTGTCTCCGTTGAAATAATTTCCTGCAGCTCTTCTCTGATTTTTGTTTTTTTTGTTGTTGTTGCTGTTGTTGCTGCTGCTGAAGTTGTCCGCTTAAAAGACCAAATAGGATAACTTTTTTTATAGATAGGAAAGGGAAAAGAAAGGAGATATCTCCCGATCTGAGTAAGGTGGCGTTGGGGCGGGGGGGGTGGGGAGGAGAGGGGTTAATATTGTGCATGCTTGAGCTTTAAGATGTGTCTGAGTAATGAAGTATCCTGCGTAGTTACTGCTCTTAGAAACTTGAGTTTCTCTAAATAAGTAAAAAAGTTTCTCTGTCCATTGATTCCTTTGGCATCACACAAGTGGCTCTTCTGGGGACAAAATAAATTAATTATCCTAAAGATTTTTTTCGCCTTTAAACAGGCCGGCCCATTTATCTTCTTCCCCTTTTGCTCGAGAGAGCAATTATCCATTCATGTGCTCCCTGGATACCGGAGGCCACTTTAGTTAAAGACCTTGTCAACAGGCCACCCAAAGGGTTAACCTTCCAGATGGAATTTAAACCTACCCGTCCTTTTAATATTTCATTCCTAGCTCCCCACAGCTGAGGCATAAGCTTGGCTTGTTTTAATTAAATTAGATCGCACAAGACAGGTGTCTTGGCAGTAAAATTGTGCACAGCCCATTTTTATCTCATTAACTGCAGTGCTCATCAAGGGTTTGTGTTTTTCTTTCTGAAAACTCTAGGTAAACCAGTAATGATCATAACAGAGTACATGGAGAATGGCTCCTTGGATGCATTCCTCAGGGTACGTGACTACTTTATATTAAACCCAAGAATGTCGGTATTTAGAAAACTCTAACAGACTCCTTGTGTCCATTCTGTTTAGTTGTATTCATGGAATTTTTTAATGGGGCAAGGGAAGAAGAGGAGAAATGGAGAATGATGTGATTTTTAAAGGCTATTAAATAATCCATGTTCAATGAGGGTGGTATTTGATTTATTCTTGCATTGTGGGGCTATGTGAGCTGTAGATTCATTACAGTTGGATAATTTCCATCTACCACAGGAAGCAAACCCAGTTCTTAGGATACACTCTACTAGTGAATTAGTGACTTCGGTCAGAAAGGTCCGGAAATAGTGTGGCATTTCACTGCATGCTTGATACAGAAATCAAAAAAGATCTAAGTAATAATAAATGCTTTGGTGAAAATTAATTTGGCCTAATGCTAATGAGATTTTTCCTCATTCCTTTCCTATGCAGAAGAATGATGGCAGATTTACTGTCATTCAGCTGGTGGGCATGCTTCGTGGCATTGGGTCCGGGATGAAGTATTTATCGGATATGAGCTACGTGCATCGAGATCTGGCTGCCCGGAATATTCTGGTAAATAGCAACTTGGTCTGCAAAGTGTCTGATTTTGGCATGTCCCGAGTACTTGAGGATGATCCGGAAGCAGCTTACACCACCAGGGTAAGGAGGATTTGCGACCTCTGGGTTTTGACTCTGATGAAACTGTTCCTCTTTTCTCACTTTGATGTTTAAGCCCTTTGTGATTTTGTAAGTTTCCTCATCCTTCAGAGCCTCTTCATATCCAGGCATTCATTTTCAAGCTGTATTTCTGAGAGGGATTTTGAAACCGCCTTAAGATGTGTGACTGCTTTAAAAACTGCAAACTAGAGCTTTGAGTAATTATTGTATTTATTACACTTAATTTTTCTTCTTTTCCTTCCTTCCTTCCTTCCTTCCTTCTTGTTTTCGATTTTCCATTTGATTCTTTTCTATTATTAAAAAGTCTTCTGATTTTAAACAAGGTAGAGCAGTGTTTCTAGTTGGTTGGCCACTGAGTCTGAGGATGTGTATACAGCATTTATAAATCATTTACACTGTGCAAGGAGTTTTCAACTTTAATGGCCTTTGTTTTACTCCTGGTAGATAGGCCAGATTAGGGCACGGTTAAGAGTTATCAGTATACAGTCAATGGCTATCCTCTCTTAGCTGGACAATCTGAATGTAAGATACTAATGGAAGAAACAGAATCCTAAAAGTGTTTGGCCATTAGGGCTGGGCACTGCTGAAATCAACGGAAAGCAGACATTTTCCTCCTTTGATGCTCACTTTGCATTTACAATCCTAAGCATTGTTTTTGTTTGTTTGGTTGGTTGGTGGGTGGGTGGGTTTCTTTTTTTTCCCTGGTAGTGTTCTATGGCCGTGGCTCTAGCTTTGAATCTTACACATATATCCACTTTTGAATTCTAAGTCCATTCATGTAAGAAAGAATGCATCTTTGTGAATACTGAAGATCTTGTATTTTTACCAGTTAGTTGGAGAGGAAGATTAAAGGAGGCTTTGAGAATGATACATTTACGTAGATTAAACCTTAGCCAACTAGTTAAGGAAGGTGGAAGGCAGCACAAGCGTCCTTCTGTATAGAACAAGTAGAAATGTAACACGCTGGGTTTTCAGTGTTTCAGTCACACTGCAGTGAATCAATGTAGTTTCTAGTACTGTTTAGTGTCTTGTTTAGTAGCCTCAGTAAAGCAAGCTTTCAAATGATGCTCTCTGGAACCACTGGAGTCTCAAGTTAAGTTGTATTAATTTCCCCAGATGGAACCTTAGGCAATTTGAAACTTGATTAAAAACACCTTTCACCTAAGTGTAATAACCAAACAATAGACATTTGGGGCAAAGAAAAAAAAAAATCAAGCACCAATTTTAAACTTTTTCTGGGTAATAGTCAGTTCCTTTGCCACGTTTGCAGGTGCCCTCCCTCCATTAAAGTCAGTAATGACATTAGCATCTGCTCCTTGTCTTCCTCTAAGAGCCTGTGTAATGTATTATCTTCTAACCATGTTAAGCATCTTTCTCATGCTATATAAAAGTAGGACGGCAGTGTGGAGGATAGAAAATTTCATATTTAACTTCCTTAGTTCATGACTCCAGAAGCAATGTTAACTATCGCCATTGTGCTGCTGGGTGAGAGAATTCAGCAAGAAGTCAAAGTGAGCGTCAGCTACGCATCCACTGATATACCGTAATAACATATGCATGTTGTAAATCCTGCGATTTCCTTTCTCCTACAATATCGCCTGAAGCAGAACTCAAATAGGTAGGCTCTCTAAAAAATAATTAAACAGATTACTTGTTCACTGCCCTGTGACCAAAGAAAACACATGAGAAGTGTCTCAACTTAGAAGACTAGTTAAAATAAACAAGTCTCTTATTATTGTTTGGAGAGCTATCTCAGGAATGCTGTCGTCCTGCTTGGCAAACAGTAAGAACATTCAGGGACTAAAATGGCACATCAGTGATGTACTTAGGGAATAACTTATGGCTCGAACGTTCACAGGGTGGCAAGATTCCTATCCGGTGGACCGCGCCAGAAGCAATTGCCTATCGTAAATTCACATCGGCGAGTGATGTATGGAGCTATGGAATCGTTATGTGGGAAGTTATGTCATATGGAGAGAGACCCTACTGGGATATGTCCAATCAAGACGTGAGTCTTTATGTTCTGAAATATATGTCTCTGCATTGAGATTCAGGAAGGATCACATCAGTGTAGGATGGAGTAGGCTTGAGCTTGAAATGATACGTGAAACTCAAGATTCTCAATACAAATGTGTGTGATAATCTAGTTAAACCTCACAGTCATGGATTTCAAGGGCCAAAATTACGTCGCCTAAATGGGGGTAGCATGAGAGACCAACTCAGTAGATCTATATTTTTATCTCTAAATTTATAGACTTATATTCGAGAGCTTTATCTTTTACGTGATTAGTGCTCCGATCCACAGTGGCATACAATTCAACTTTGATTTCCAGGAAAATACAAGGATATATGAAAAACGCAAATTTCACATGGGAAAAAATGGACACCAAGGGCTTATCTGAAGAGAACTAGTGAATATTTTAAAGCTGGCATAGTTGTAATTAGAGCTTGCCCCTTGAGGACTCTAAAATAAAGCTTCACTAAATGACCCTTTGTAAATTATGCACATCCCTTTAAATGTACCATCTGGACTACTTCGTAAGGGAGTATCCACAATGCCTGCAATTTCAGAAAAGCATTCAATAATGACACTAATAAGATTCCAGAGTAATAGAATTTAATTACAAACATCTCCAGTGAAAAAGAAGGAAAAAAACAAAAAAGCAAAAAACTTGGACCAAGGGGTCTTCCCAGAACACTTGTTAGTTACACGTGTGAAGTAAAATATTAGCGCACAGGGCTGACAAAGGCGTGGCCTTCAATTTCTCAGTAAAAATTACAGCTTAGAAAAAAAATCTCCTTTTCAAAAATTTTCTCTGATGTGGAATGCTACCTGACCATCTGCTTTGTCTTGAAACAACAAGAAGTTGCACAGCCTTGGCTATTAGGTGAAGAACTCGAGAAATCGGGTGCTGGTTGCCTTATCGATAAAATAATGGTCAGAGCAATAGAGAAACTAACGCGCTCCACGGCGAGGGGCGCAAAAAAGAATTCGCTAGCCAGATTAAGAGGAGTGATGGTGTTGACATTGTGTTATCTGTTAAGTTATACAGAAAAGTTCATAGCGGATAGGAAGAAGGCCAGCAGCTAGCATAACTAGTAGGTAATTGCAGGCTGGAAAAAACTACAGAAGTGAGGGGTGTGTAATGCGTTGTTTGATGTGATTGTGCTACAGACACCTTCCAGTACCTACCTTGTAACAACATTTGTTTTCGGATTAGAGACTTGACGGAAGGACAAAAACAACCTAAATGAGCAAGTAATGCATACCTTGACTCCTTTAACGATGTGATACTTAAACTCTCTTTCAGTTGGCGGTCGTGACCAAATGCTCAGAAGAGCAGCGACTCCCAAGATCCTGTCCGTTTCCCTGCCCTGAATATTTTCAGACCCACGGTTTTGGCAGTTTCTATATTACGTTAAAATAATTTTTATTGTTTTAAACTTTGCAGTTGTCTGGTTTTCTCCGCGAGGAGCATTTGAAGCCATTTCTCTCCCGCAGATCATGTCGACCTGTCGTTCCCGCGTGTTTGTCTCCATTGGGTTCTGCGTAGGACAGGAATCGATAGGAAATGTAACCGGGAAATCACTTTCATGAGTAGAATTCATTTGGCATATGGTGAATGGACTCAAAATAACTGTCGCAAATATGGCAAACTTACCGAGTTTTTTGTTTGTTTTACTCTTCAGCCCCCCCAAAAGCATTCAGCAGTAAACTGAGAAAATATGCTTTGTTAACCCACAAGCCATCTTCCAAGCTGGCAGTGGAGAGGGAGCTAATGAAAGAGTATTAAGCAGTCTGAGGGTTCATAACAAATTGTGTTATCCTGGCGTTAGCCCAATATTTCTCTCCTTCTCATCAATTCAATGTAAAATGTTGTCATCAAGTCTAGAGTCAACACCATGCACCTGGGAAGATAAAAGGAAGTCAGAAGATCAAACTGACTTCACGTAATTGCCAGAAATAAAGAGACTAATGTTTAGTAAGATAGCATGTAGAAGTCTACTCTAGGAGGAGTAGTAAATAATACGAATACAACAGGATGTTGGCAAAAATACGCGGGAGAAAAAGGATCAGGGGGCTTAATAAATCACAAGAGGACTGTCAAACTGTGTGCCAGCTGAAAAGACAATAATCATACTGATACATAGAAACTGGACCCAGCTGAATTAACTGTTTGCTGTGGAAGGCCAGTTGTTGAACAGGAAATATAAACCCCACTGCGGGGTGAATCCAGCGTGGCCACTGAGATGGCTAGAGCTCTGGGTGTTTCATTAGCATCTACCCATTTTGATAGAAACCAAACGAAACTGATTTAAAATGAATAAAACCTTTTAAAAAATCTCCAGACCAAAAAAAAAAAAAAAAAGACTTTTAGAATTTCATCGGATTCCCATAAATGATGCTAATGTGTAGCCAAGAAATCATGAAATACTCCCCCTCCTTAAATTTGGCATGAGTCCTGTGATATTCCATTACTGGGATTCATACCCTAAAGATGGGGGGCTTTGCAAAAGGCCGATAAGAAAACTACTGTAATTCCTGTGAAGACAGATGCAAAAATTTTGAATTAGAAGAAAGACTGTTAGAGAGTTAACTCACGTCTTATTAAGCAGGGAGAACTCTGGGCAACGAGACAATTACCGTCTACCATTATAACTTCTTTCCTTAGATGTGGAGAGGTCCCCTTCAGAATGTGAATGCTCGAAAAGAATTTTTTTCTTTTTTAATTTTCTTTGCTACTACTTTTTTTTTTTTTAATCCACTTACTAACACCTTTTAACAGGGCCAACTGTCAGACAACTGAGACCCAAGAATGTGATGTAACGTTGGTATATTGGTGTATTTTGGTTTTCCAAAGGAAAAATGGTTGGCCATGTGGAGGGTTTGAGGAGAGTGCTATTTTAGAGAGAGGGAGTGTCTTCTGGATTGGGAGGTCTGGAAGGAGGGCTCCTGTACTGACCCATGAGCTGTCTGTGCAAGAGGATACAGACTTAAAATGATACAACGAGACGTTCATCTTGGACGCAACTGTGAATGCTTCTGAAGGAAGATCTGTAAGGCGAGGCTAGAGTGTCTTTCGTTACGAGGGCTCAGAGGATGCTGGATAGCAGGAGGAGGAGGGCGGTCACCATGTGATCTCCGAGAGCCAGCCCAACACCAGGCTGTTGACCTGATTGTGTTCTAACCACTTCGGAACACTGATGCGTTCTTCACTTGAGAATTTCAGATTGGCATTGCCTGTCATCTGAGAACAGCTCATGGCAACAGCTGGCTTCCCTGTCCCGTTGCCAGCAACACTCAGGTCCAGCTTTGGCTTCTGCAAAGAAATTGGTGCTGTTCCCATGCTCGAGCTTGCCGGCAGCTGAACGTCCAGGGGATCTTGCGGGTCAGGAGGATGGACCTCTGACAGCAGCTTCCCCTGGCCGCTTAATATATAGCGTTCTGTTTTCTCTGATAGGTGATTAAAGCCATCGAGGAAGGCTACCGGCTACCTCCTCCAATGGACTGCCCCATTGCACTCCATCAACTGATGCTAGACTGCTGGCAGAAGGAGAGAAGTGATAGGCCGAAATTTGGGCAGATTGTCAACATGTTGGACAAACTCATCCGCAACCCCAACAGCTTGAAGAGGACGGGGACCGAGAGCTCCAGGTCGGCCATGCCTTCTTAATAGTGATGTATGATATAATACATTAGAGGTGGCAGGCGAGCGGTGGCTCACTTTTAATTTCTGCCTTTTAGTCAGAGGCCACTGCACAGCTCTCTGCAGCCTGGGTGGCTTCTGTCTCAGTTAATGGAGTATTTATGGTAGTTTTGTTCACCATTTCGCAGAGCCTAACACCTGTCGGGCCTCAAAAAGTAGTACAAAAACAAACATAAAAAAAATTAAAAAACCCAGCAACAAATAGCTAAAGTGCTTACTTTATTATGCTGGACCTGAACATTTAGGAAGAAAGATAAAATGTACTTTGAGAAGACATTCAGGTCACTAGATGCTATACTTGGGGAAGGGAAAGGAACACTGGATTAGCAAAAAATGGGGAGTAGAGGACAGCTCTTCATGCACTGTTTTTAAATTTTTTGTTTAACATTTATTTATTTTTGAGAGACAGAGAGAGATAGAGCATGAGCGGGGGAGGGGCAGAGAGAGAGAAGGAGACACAGAATCTGAAGCAGGCTCCAGGCTCCGAGCTGTCAGCACAGAGCCCGATACGGGGCTCGAACCCACAAACTGGGGGATCGTGACCTGAGCCGAAGTCGGATGCTCAACCGATTGAGCCACCCAGGCGCCCCTCTTTAGGCACTGTTTTAGGTTGACTTCTAAAGGGTTATAGGCACATACAAGCTTACAAAGCACAAAATTCATTCGGTTTCAGTTCCTAACATTTCTCTTTACTGAGTCTTTCAAGAGTAGAAGGAAGCAGGACCAAAATAGAAACTGATCAAGTTGCAAAGCATATGGCTGAATGTTTGAGAAGGGTTTTAAAAATGAATATAATTGAACCATCTGTAAAATAGGTAGTTGTTCCATTGGAAAGGGCAAAAGGAAGAAGCGTGATCAGTCCAGAAAGAAGATCCCAGATACTCCCGAGTGCTCTTAATTCAATAGGAACTTTTCAACCTGAAGACGGAGCCTCTCTGGTGTTAAGATTCCGGATACCTCGATAGCGGTCCCACCCCAAAGAGTATAGACCGCCCTTGGTAGTTAAATGATTTAAATGAAGACTAGCATAAGATAATCAGCTGCTTCGAGCCTGCAAGAAGTAAGGTATCTACTCACCTCCAAATCTGCAATTCTCCAAGGCTCCTCTTTCATCATGACGCTGAGTTAAAAATTGGAGGATTTTTTTTTTCCCACAATGTCCAAGACCTTCCAGTCTCGGTCAGTGCAGGGAGCTCCCCCTCCAGTCTTCTGCAGACTTAGCCTAATGGTTGCGGAAGAGAAGGTATATACGCTGATTTTTTCAATGCACGAAGAATCTGGAACAAGCAGCAGAGACACCCTCTGTTCTCTTCTGGGCTTTCAGATCCCTTGGCATTTGCCACAGCCCAAGAGTTTAATGATCAAGCTCTTCTGAAAGAACACTTAGGATGGTCTAAGTTCACATCTTATTTCTGCCACTTGATAGCCAAGTGACCTAAAAAAAAAAAAAAAAAAAAAATTTTTCCCCTAGCATCTCCAGGCTACTTTTTGTTCTTCAATTCTCCGATATCCAGATCAATTCTGGCCTCTTCTATTCCAAGGCGAATTTCCTCCAGCTTTTAGGTCTCCAGCTCCGGATCCCATGAATTTTGTCTGAAGGTCCTAAGGCTGGTTCATTGGTATTTGGTGCTTCTCCTGCTGGCATAAACTCTTCGGCCACTGATATTGCATAATGTGTGCTTTGTACCATTATGCAGAACAAACTGAGAACAGAGTTATTGGATATACTTTTTAGAAATCTAAATTCTTCTCGCTGATGGTACTTCGGTAGCTTTGATGCTGATTACTGCTTGCTGATAATGGGATGTAGTATAACATTGTATGTGATTCAGCACAAAATTAGGCAGATGTCATGGTGTTCCACAGAGAGCACAAAGACTTCCAGAGCAAGTTTGCAAATAATCCTTAGAGTTCATTGATAGTGAATGAGGTTATTTTCATCCTAAGGTCATTTTGACCTTGTCGGGTACCTAGAGCCTACATGTTGCCCTATTCATGCCCTTGGCTTAAAGTTAGAAACGCAAACTATTGGTCTTGTCTAATGATGAATATTATTGATAAACATGAACACTAATGTCTAAAATTCTATGTGATGTTACTTGTTATTGGGGGAAGAGTTAAATCTTGATTATTCTTGTCATAAAAATTCACACAATTTTACTCAGAAAATTAGACTTAATTGAAATAACGGACATAAAAATTCACAGTGGCAAGCTACGATTTGGACACAAAACTGATTGATAAAACAAGTCTTGTTTAAAATAGTTACATAAGAAAGAATTTGTGCAAACCAAAATAACAGGTAAAAATTATAAAATAAACAATGGAATTAGATTAATTTTGCCATGCAGAAAATTAATCAAGGCATTATACCGACTTAATTTTGTTTTCGCAAGAGAATATATTCTTTTTGGCTAAAAATTCAGTAATGATGATATTCCTATTTAAACATTTCTATGTAAGCAACGCAGCCTCAGGAGGAAAATTAGGTCAGAATGTGAAGATCAACCCCATTCTATAATTTCTAGGGAAACGGGAGCTCCAGGAAATATAATAAACAAGTAGCCGTGTTGCTCTACAGGTGATTAAAGGTGGTATAAAATACCTGGTGAAGGTCTACCCAATAATTATTAAGTAGTTTGATGATAAAGAGGACTATGTTTCTCTTGACAATAATTATTGTATTATCAGTATCACGAGGAATGGCAAAATTCCCGCCTTGAACTGTAGTCACTCTTGACAATGACCTAACGTAAGACACCTGGCCTGAGAAATGCGTAGACTAAGAAATAAGTTCATAAAAAGTGCCTAGAGTTCATTGAAATGATTATTTAAGAGCCCCAGCAAGGGAAGACGAGAAGCGCATTCCGTAATCCACGCGGTGATCAAAGTGGCCATTCTTCCTTCCCGTCTTGGCACACGTGGTGGTCAGGCATGGGCTGATTAAAGAGGGCATTAACTCCCTGCTGTCCCCAAGTTTGTTTGAATGCACTGAGCCTGCCTTGCAGACCTGGCTGGGCGCACGCTGGACTTGAACTCTTGCTGTTTTCTCCGCTCCATCAAGTCTGGCGAGTTGCAAGCTCACAGTGTTTTGTTTTTTTTTGTTTTTTTTGTTTTACTCCTACTTCACTAGGGTTTCCATAGCTGCTGTCCTGAGGTATGTAATAGTGCTGGCAGGAATTTCCCTCTTCCTGCAAAGACTCAACGGGTATCAGCCACAAGGTCTCCCCCAATCTTTCCCCCCAGGCTGAGATGTGAAAAGACTGGGATGATCCTTAGTATCCCAAGAGGTCCCCATGAAACAAATGTGGGAAGTGGAATCAAGGGCAGAGAGGGCGATTGATACATGTTTTAATGACTTTGTGAGATGAGGGGCAAAAAAAAAACAACAAAACATCACACGATGACATTTGACAACAGGCCGTCCTCTAAAAAGCCCGTCCTTGGCATTTCAATGCCTATCTTAGGCAATCTGACTTCTGAGTCTTGCTGTCTCGCTGATGGTTCTCGTCTGTCCACACTTTCTCGTTCCACCGCCAGACCTAACACCGCCTTGTTGGATCCGAGCTCTTCCGAATTCTCCGCCGTGGTATCCGTTGGCGACTGGCTCCAGGCCATTAAAATGGACCGGTATAAGGATAACTTCACGGCTGCCGGCTATACCACACTAGAGGCTGTAGTACACATGAACCAGGAGTAAGTACTCAGCGATGTAACACCAAAGGGTAAATCTAGATTTAATAGTATTTGCCGTTCTTGCTTTGAGCTGCATTATCATCCTACTCATTAAAAAAAAAAAAAAAAAAGAAAGAAAGAAAAAAACTGGAATGCCTTTCATTTTGATCGCGTGTAATTTTTGCACAGCCTCTCGAGCACCTACATTGTTGCATTAAATCGCTTAATTAGACATTAGAACATACCTGCCTTGCTGTGCCGTATGAGCTGTGGCTGATTCCAATGTGTGTCTGCATGAAGCCCCGAAACGAGATTCTCGGCCCTCATGCCTTTTTCTCTCCCTCTCACTTCTCCCCCTACATCCAGTGACCTGGCAAGAATCGGCATCACAGCCGTCACACATCAGAATAAGATTCTGAGCAGCGTCCAGGCGATGAGAACCCAAATGCAGCAGATACACGGCCGAATGGTTCCTGTCTGAGCCAGCGCTGTCGAATAAACTCAGAACTCTTGAAATTAGTTTACCTCATCCATGCACTTTAATTGAAGAACTGCACTTTTTTTAACTCCGTCTTCGCCCTCTGAAATGAAAGAAAAAGTGAAATACCTGCAGCGTCGCCCGGTGTACAGATTTTGCTGAGATCGCGGGGCTTACGGAAATGACAGACCGTCGCTTGAATCGAGACCTGGAACCCATTGTGTCTCAGAAGTACTCCGTCCGTCACCAGTTTGTAAAATACACGTACCTGTATAAATAGAACACCACCTCCGGGTTTTGATGAGTCTTTGCTGACAGACACTGAGCTTCTCTGAGACATCCTTGATCCTCTCTCCATTTGGAATTACAACTACAGTATTTTGTTTGTGGTGTAAATGACCGTCCTCTTGCTCTCACCGGAATGAATACCATGCCCAGGAACATTTGGGAAGGACTCAGTCGTAGCTTCTAAGGCTTGGTTCTTACCACGGAAAACAACCTAGGTGAAGACCGCGTAGCTCATCGGGCCACCTGGTGGCTTATGGTGACCTGAAAGTCATCATAAGGGGCTGGAAAGAAAAGGAAAGTGGATTTTTAAAAATAAAAATAATAAGAATGATAATAATAAAACCCAAACACCTCCCCGTCACTGGACAAACAAGGTCTGTTTCTTTGGGCCTGAGGCTGTGCCATATAAAGTCGTATTTTGGGACTCTACAAACTTCTTGTAACTACCTTATGGATAGTGGACCGTGACAATCTTGAATAGGGAACTTTCACACTTCCCTCCTTTAAAGAAGCAAACCCAGACCTACAAGGTAAGGCAAAAGAATCCGCAATGGATCTTTCTCCAGTGAAAACTCTTTTTTTTTTTTTCTTTTTAACTCGATCCAACTTGAAACACCAACCAATAAATATTCTTTCATGACTGTCAGGCAGTTAGGGGTTCTTTCAGGATGTTAGTCCTCTCTTGACTGTGGGAGTAGAGACCGGTATGGAAGCCAGTAGGTTCTTCCCCGTTGTTCCTTCGGGAAGAAGTGAAATAGGAACCATATGAAGTCAGGTTTCGGAACATGGCACCTAGACCCCCGCTGGCTCTCTCTCACACTGAGTTCCTTTTACCCTTTGGTGCCCGTCATTCAGGCCACAAATACTTCCTGTCTTTGGGGTGCCAAGTAATCACCTCTAATCTGGGATCACGCCTCATTCTTTGGAGACTTTGCTGCAGTTGAGAAATCCTGGAAGGTCCGTCCATTATTCTTATTTTCTGCCCTGCTCCTGTAGCCCCGGCACCAGACAGGGTCAGCCAGGGAGGATTTACCTCGAAGTCAGGAGTGAGACTTGGAACTTACCTTGATGTCCTCGCTATTAGAATGTGACCTACCGGAAAACATGGCTTCTCATCCGTAAAGGCCGTGAGCCTTAGATCCTTCTATTTTAATCCCGGAATTTTCCTCGTGAAATGTGAATTAAATGGCTTTGTTTATTGTCAGAAACAAACGACCTAACTCTTTTTGCCTGGACAGATTTTAACTTCTTAAATGCTTCCATTTGCACTACTTTTAAACAAAAACTTGGTTGATTTTAACGACCTTCCTCCCCCCGCCCCCCCCACCCTTGGTTTTATGCTGAAAGCTATTTCTTATAGAGCAAAAGGCATGTTCAATCTGATGCTGTCAAATCATGACAGTTTAGTAAAAACCTTTTTGCGACGCTGGTTGTAAAAGCTTTTCTCTTCAGAAGGAATGTGAAATTTCTTTCTTTCTTTTTTTTTTTTTTTAAACTACTCCAACAATTTCTGTTTTATCACCACTTTTGCTGAACCCTGAGAGTTCTGGATATTCATGTTCAAAGTTGACAATGTAGGTGGGGTTTTTTGCTTGCTGTAAAAAAAATAAAAAATGTATATGTTTATTTTTTTCCTTCAGGGAATCTGTGGAGTGTTTTGTTTTCAACCTCCACGGTGCAATTCAAATAAGGTGGCATTATGACATTATCTTGTAAGTCAAAAGAGTGTTTCCTTGCATACACTGAATAATTAGAAGTCTTGCTTTCTTCGAGGCGGCAGCTTAAGACTTGAGCTATTTTTTCTAAACGCTGAACATACTCAAAGCAGAACGTTTCTAAAGAGAGAACGTGTCAGCTCTAAGATACCCTAACGAGTTAATGCTGGACACTGTGCGGCCGTCGTCGCGTTGTTTTCTCAGCACGTATCTGTGTACGTGAACTCATCAGGCAAGGATTGCAAGGTGGGACGTGAAATCTTACGACGTTCAAAGCTTGCCTTCTGAATCTTCATTTTAACACGGCGTAGGAGGTAGAGTCCAGGCCAGGGGAAAGGCCAACAGAGGGCTTTCCGAGTGCCCACAATATCCGGTAGCTGTAAAAGTGAAACCTCACTGCTTCTGCGAAGTTACACATTCTAGAAGAGAAACAGGAGGACAGTGGGAAGGTTGCATTGTTTCCCAGGGCACGGAGCCAGGCTCTGGCGTCCAGACAGCTACGGATTTGAAAGCCAGCTGAGATGTTGACACTGGGAAATTCGCTCCATGTTTCTTTATAACTCAGGTCCTCCACCTGTAAATTAGAGATGATGATACTTCAACAATAACACCTTTCCTAACACACGGCGTTGTCGTAAGCGTACGTGACACGCTCTTATGTAGAACGCACTGGGCTTCACGGAAGGAAGGTGCACTCTGCCTCCTCCAAGGTTTTCCGAGTGCTACTCATCCCTCTTTCACTCGGGAACCCAAATGTTGCATTGCGACATGCTGGAGTGAGGTGAAATGAAGTTCAGTGGTAGGAGCCGTGCCCGCGAAGCCGCTTCACCTTAAATGGATTCGTGAGGATGTGATTTAAACGTGCGTCTGTACAAAAGGTACACCTACCTTTGTAGACCTACCAAGTACTCCTTTGTCGCTTAGCCTTGGAATTCGTGACATTGTGTTATAATTGAAAAAAAAAATGAAACGCACAAGTCCGATCCCGTTGTAACGAATGGAACCGGATGGTAAAGACACTTCGATGCCTTCGTAACGGATTCAGAGGAACAATGCTTTGTTTATTTAGATGCAGTGAAAGTCACATCTTTCCCTCATGATGCCACATAGACCACGTGCTTTGGTCTTTGTCCAAACACTTCCCCATGATAAAGAGGTTGTCTCCATTCAAAGGAGCTAACGTTTATTTTTCTCCACCCTAGAATATTCTGGCATCAGCTAGATACAATCCTTCATATTTCCTACCCTTGTCACTTCAAACATCCAACCCTTTTCACATACACAGTGAGTCCCCAAATAGCCCACTTCCTATTACAAACTATTTTCATAACATGTATTTATATCCAGGCATTTAGTGAAGAAGAGGGTTGGGGAACTGAAAGGGAACAAAAGTGTTTTGGGACTCCTTTTTCTCCTCTAAGAGTGGAATTTCTAGCAGTACAACAAAATCACCTTCCAAAAGTGTGCCTAACCATATGGCGTTGGTTGTGTTCCAACAGTCTTAAGGTCATACTCCTGTTCTCCTTGTCCTGCATGTAAATACATGCCTGCCTGATTAAGTCTCTGCACAGTCAGGTTTCAGGAACTACATTTGATAGACGTACTAATTTCCAGAGAAGACACAGTTGGAAAAGTAGATCCAAATCCTTCTCTTTCTTTCTTCCCTCCCCCCCATAATTGTCAAAATGAATGATGTTGACAAGAGGCTTCTTGCAGGGAGGGCTTGCTAGTTATAACCGTACCCACAAGTATAATTTTAAGTTGCTTAAGAAGTAATCTCTCTCTGAGTATTTTATAAGAAAACTTTATTTCTCTCTCTCCAAATAGACTAAAGTGTTCTCTACAAGACCAAACCATGGCTATTGACCTCAAAGAAACTAACCTGGATTTATATCTCACACACGACAAACACGCATAGGTACAAAACCAGCATGTAAATGATTGGTTTAATAAAATGAGCTAAACTGTCTTTGAAGATACGTTCCGGCCTTAATCCTTGCTCTCTCGATACCTGAGGTCATTCGCTGCCAAACATGGCCGTTGTGGGGGAAGACACAGTCCCCAAAGCTACCTTGATTGTCAGTTGTCACAAAAGAAAGAAGAGGAACTGCTTATTCGGGTTTGCGTTGATAATTGTGGGGACAGTGGAGAGCCACGATGATTCCATTGCATCGTGCTGATCTGCCCAGTGCTAGACTGATGGGGCAGTCGTGACTGATTAGTTCTTGGTGGGCTTGAGCCCCCAAAACCTTTCTCACTGGCACACCAAATGTTTCCCTGTGCCACGCCCAAAGGGTCCCTCTCTGTGCCCGGTCCATGCAACTCGTATGAATCCTTTACCAGATACTCTCCTTCATTAGAAGTTCCTTTGTAAGAAAAACGTTCAGGGATTTTTATTTCTTCGTTTGCATTTTTGCCAATCATGTCGTTGAATAATGGCGGATCGTGGTGTTTCCAGATCTGTTGCCACGACACACAATTTCCCTCTTGGAAATACTGGGAGCTAGTATCCGGGGCTTTACCTGTAGCACAGTTTGCCTTTCACGTCATTTTACCTTTCTCCTCTTACACAAATGAATCATCACAAGTCAGAATTTTCATCTCGGAGAGGCTGTTTGCACAGTGGATAAGGCATGGCTATAGCCTCAGACTGTGTGGGTTCGAATCCCCGCTTTGCTCCTTCACCACGTGTGACTTGCCCAGGAGCAGATTGCTCGGCTCTGCTGCGATTCAACGGCCTCATCCGTGTGATAGGAGGAAGACTAGTCCCTTCCCCCAGTTGTTATAATTGAGCTACTAATAAACACTTTTGTTATTGTTGTTACTATAGTGGTCCTGTTTCAGAGGAGGAAAGCAGGAATTCATGCTCTCCCTCCTGAGCTGCTTCTTACTGAGCCACACCGACCCTTACGTGCTTTGTTCTTGCCCGTAACGTTGGCTGACAACCGGCTGGCCGTATTGGTTGATGTTTTGTCTAAAACCTTGCTCCTTTCTCTACAGGGAGTAGATTCTGCTATCTTGGCCTCACAGCCCTTCCTGTCGATCACAAAGCCCACAGAAGAAAACAGAACACACCCTCCTCAGTCCCTTCGAGATGTGTTTCTTCTGCTTCCCCTCTGCCAGTTCTGGAGCAAAGACCCTGATGAAACAACACCCGTACCTGAAAAGAACAAATGGCTGACGTTCCGATCTCCTCTCCCAGTGAAAGAAACAGCAAACGTGCGAGGCTCAGCACCTGTTCTCCCGTTGCACTGAGGAACGGACTGCCTCGCAGCACCAACTCCGCAGAGCCCTTGTTCCTAAACTCCTTGTGGTTTTATTTATATGTATTTCCGTATCTCATTCCTGTGCGTCACTGCTGCATTGGTGCGGCAGCAAGTGACCCAAGGCTACAGGTCTTACGACGGACACCAGGTTGGGTGCCACTCCGCAAAACAAAGCCAGTTCCCATGAGCTGCCTATGATATGCATTGCTGAAGTCACATTTTACCCAAGGTGTGCCATTGCAGTGATATAAATATATTTTTTTCCTAGACTAAATATGAGCTGACTATCTCTTTTGATGTGTGTACATAGGTGTGAGTGTGCGTGTGCGCGGGTGTGTGTGCACGCGTGAGCGTCTAACCTCATGCTTAGACCTGCCTGCGAATGTTGTGGAATGCTACACCCGGAGAGTGCTGGCTTTTCCACCAGTCCTGAGATTACGAGCCACGTGCGACAGTGGGCCTGGAGACCGCACCCGTCCCCTTAGAAAGACAGCCCGGAAGTGTTCAATGCCCTGTATCTAGAAGTGTGTTTCGTAACTGCCACACTAACCTTAATAAGTAATTCGACAGCTTTGGATGGAGGCATTTTCACCTTAGCAGGGGGGTAATTTGAGAATATAAATCCATGCGGGTGACCACCCATCGTCGAGATCGTTAATGCGGACTGAACTTCCCATCTGAATCACCAATTTCTTGATGGAGAGAGAGAGAAGGGGATGGAATTTGTCTGGTGACCTCAAGTGGAATAGAAGTAGCCTTTGTTTTCCTGCATAAATGGACTCGTTGAATGCGAACAAATATATGCAACCCATGCGCTTTCGGAGACAAACGTAGACGCGTGTGTCAGCTTTGAGATGATGTGTCCCGGATTAATACTTTGTCTCTCAATGTCACAGAAAAATACATGCCAGTGACTCTCGAGGTTGGCATAGTTGGGATTAAATGTCCTCAAGTGATTTCGGGTTCCCAGTTTAGAGGATGAGTTCTACAATTAATTCATATGCAGCTAACTCCTATGGCCCTTAGCCTTCTGGAATCTGAGGTCCAGTGTGTGAAGATTCAGTTCTGATAGGACACGTGTACCAAACTCCAGCCAACATACTGCCATTTTTTCATAATCTGAGTGGCTGCCTTGCGTATTCTCAGCTACGGTTGCAGAAACTGTGGCCATTTACATAAGCTATAACATCAAATCAGGGAAAAATGGGAAAAAAAAAAAAAAGATTCCGAACCCTATGCTATTGAAGAAGTAGAGAAAATCATCAATAAGTATTTATTACATTCTGACAGGGTGTGTGGCATTGTATTCGCATAGCTATGCCAGAGTGACAAAGTGAATTCACCCCTTTTCGGGGACTTTACTATATTTTTAAAGGGATGTGCCTATGCATTGATGCCTGAAAAATATGTATAAAGAAATGAGGTTGAATCTCTGAGCTGGTCATCTTTCCCCAGAGGTCAGGGCAGGAGGCCAACTTCAGGGACTGGATTAGCCCCATAAGCGAGTGCTGGCCTAGTGAGTTCAGATGCTGAATCTTGCTCAGATCTTCCATTAGGGCAGCATTAAGCTGTTCCCCTGCACCAAATCGAGTAGCTTCACCATGTGTCTGCCGGCCCCAAATTATTTTTAACAGTCATGGATGAAACGTTCTGGTGTGTTCAAAGAGTTATTTTGGAGACAGGTTGTGTTCACGACACTACTGGTGTGTATGTTTTGAGAACTCTTGTATTCGATCTGTGAAGGATATGTGTATTAATCCATACACGCTTATAGCCTCAATGTTGGTCCGAAGACACGCAAATTCTGACCAGTCAAGGAAAGTTCTAGAAGCAATATTTTCACTTAACATTCTCCAAACATCAAGCGTTGATACACACTGAAGAGTGCATTTATTTTTTGTATCACTCCAAGTATGTTGGAATATGCAAGGACTGTGGTTAAAATTAGAATGTATAAGGCCTATTATAATTTAGTTCATACCGTAAAGGAAATTAACAGAACATTGCTTGGTTCATACATGTTCCAAAATTTGAGCGCTCTCTTGAGTTAGACATAGATTTTTCTATTTTGTTTTATTTTGTCAAGGTATTTTTCTTCCCTTCATGAACTTTAGGTACACATAACTTATGTCATTTATTTATGGTCTTTTATACCTAGTTTGTAAAATTGTAAAATAGCAAACTAAATGCAAAGAGTTTGCATTTGAAAATAATAAAGTAGTTGCCGTATACAGACCTGGAATCTAGTTGTCTCTTTTCAATAATTTGCCAACATGCATGCTGTTTCTAAATCCATGAATTCTTGGTTGTCCTTTGGTTAGCCCACAAGATCTTAAATTCCAGTTGAGTGTGCTTAGAGGATAAAAAACGTTGACTTCCAAATGGCCCTGACCCTTGAGAACTACGCATTAGCAAATCGGACTTAGGTTCTATGAGTTTTGCACCTATCCCAATGTAGTTAAGACAATGAACTTTGGTTGGAATTTAGTGTCCCCTCCTACCGTGCAATCTAGGGTGAATTTCTTAACTTCCTGGGCCTATTTTCTTGTTTGTAGAGTAGCAATTATAATATCACAAACTTTTATAAA
The DNA here is from genome assembly GCF_024362965.1 of Panthera pardus. Classification (NCBI taxonomy): domain Eukaryota; kingdom Metazoa; phylum Chordata; class Mammalia; order Carnivora; family Felidae; genus Panthera; species Panthera pardus. The sequence continues at coordinate 16,536,435 of NW_026526655.1, forward strand.
GACTAAATATATTAGAACGTTAGCACAGTGTCTAACCAGATGATCTAGCCAGAGCTCAGCAAATGGTAATTACAGTAGTCCTCCTTTCATCTGTGGTCTCAGTGACCAACGGTCCACCATGGCCTGGGCACAGATGACCCAACTTCTGGTGTAGCATCAGGAGGTCAATAGTAACTTAATATTATGTCAGTGCCTGTGTCATTCAGCTCACTTCGTCACCTAGGTATTTTATAATCTCAACATCATCACAAGAAGAAGGGTGAGTATACTATAGTAAGATACTTCGAGAGAGGGCGCCTGGGTGGCTCAGCCGATTGAGCGGCTGACTTCGGCTCAGGTCACGATCTCACAGTTCGTGGGTTCGAGCCCCGCGTCGGGCTCTGTGCTGACAGCTCGGAGCCTGGAGCCTGCTTCGGATTCTGTGTCTCCCTCTCTCTCTGCCCCTCCCCCGCTCATGTTCTGTCTCTCTCTCTCCCCAAAATAAATAAACACTAAAAGAAAAATTTTTATTAGAAAACAAGATATTTTGAGAGAATGAGAGACCATATCCATATAACTCGTTACTGTATATATAATGTCATTCTATTTTAGTATTAGTTATTGTTAATATCTTACTGTGCCTTATTTATAAATTAAACTTTTAGGGACACCTGGGTGGCTCAGTCAGTTGAGCGTGCAACTTTTGATGTCAGCTGAGGTCATGATCTCACGGTTGGTGAGATTGAGCCTCTTGTTAGGCTCTGCGCTGACAGCATGAAGCCTGCTAGGGATTCTCTCGCTCTCTCACTCTCTCCCTCCCTCTCCCTCTGTCTCTCCCCCGCTTGTTCGTGTTCCCTCTCTCTCCAAATAAATAAATAAACATTTAAAAAACTTTCTCATAGGCCTGTATGCATCAGAAAGAAAAACATCATAGATATGGAGTTTGATGTTATCTATGGTTTCAGATGTCCACTGGGGGTTCTCAGAATGTATCTCCCGTGGATAAGAGGGGACTACAGTAGTCTCAAGAGCATTTTTAGTGATATAACCTGTCTTCTGTAACATCCTCCGTTCTATACCCTCTCTAACGTCTTTGCTACTGATCCAAGTGACCAGCTACCCATCCTTACCACAAGCTTTTATTCCTGGATCCTTGAGAGTGCATTGGGGTCCAAGAGTATCCCTAAAAGATGGTCCCAATGTTAATAGTGACATGTCTATGTGTGTTTTCATGGGGAGAAAGCCCATCAATTTCATCAACTCCTACGTGAATGTGGCATACAAAAATAATAAGGGCCATGGTTTTAAGGGTGAATGCTCTCCTCATTACACCATTTCATTAAACAAACTATCAATTGGCTGAGCCCCTGTTAATTGAAAATCAGTCCCAAGACTTATTACAATGTATTAATGAAAGCCCTTAAGCGCAGCTGGCTTCAGAGAACGAGAGCATGCTGTTCAGTGTTATCAGAGACATTTTAAAACAGATCTTGAAATAAAAAGAATCTGGGGTATGTAAAACAGGGTATTTTGTGTTTCTTTCTCAGTTAAGTATCTCTCGAGATTCAGCTGTATTAACATGTAGTCAATAAGATATTTGTGAGACTGACTGGGCTTGGTATTTTCTGTCCCACTTGTTTAACAAGACAGAAAGTCAACTGTATTGGAAATATATCTATATCTATAAATATATGGAGAGAGACGTCTTACGGGGACTCGGCTCATGGATTTATGAAAAGCTGAGAAGTTCCATGATCTGCAAACTGGAGACCCAGGGAATTCAGTGGGGTAGTTCCGTTCAACTCCAACAGCCTAAGCACCAGCCACACCAAAGGCGTAAATCCCAATCTGTGGGCAGGAAAAGATGAGATGTTCTATCTCAGAGAGTTAAGGCAGAAAACAAGAGGGGAATGCTGCCTTTCTCTGCCTATCATTCTATCCAGGCCCTCAACATATTGGATGATGCCCACCCACACCCGACAGGGCATTCTATTGAATCTACCAATTTAAGTGCTATTCTCAACCAGAAACACCCTCACAGACACATCCAGAAATAATGTTTAATTTGGACCCCCCCCCAACCCCGCCCATGACCAGTCAGGTTGACACGTAATTAGCCGTCTCAGCGACCAATATTCTCCCCTAGGTTTTCTAGAATGAGCTGGCAGAATGGTATCAAAATTGCCACATGTCACCTGAAAAATAATTTTGAGACTGATTTCAGTGCAGTGTCATATGAGACGTTTGTATTATTTAGGGTCATGAAGGCTAGCTTCTGTAATAAATGGCCCCAGATTTTCAGGGCTTAACACGCTCCAGTGTTGTTTCTAGCAAACGTCATCATAGCCTGATGAGGATCCAGAGGATCTTTCTGGCAACTTTGCAAACAGTGACGTGGATCCAAGCTCCTTTCCTGCTGTGAGGCTGCCATTTCAATCTGTGGCATCTAAGGACACCACCTAAGAGAATGTAGATGATTGTTGTATGGCCAGGCTTGGAAAGGGCTTGTATTTCTACTTCTCTTATCTTATTGGCCAAAACATCACATGGGCCGAAGCTACTGTTTGGAGGCCGGAAATAAGAATCTTGTGTGCACAGGAAGAGGAATTAAATCAGCTGAGCAGCTAGCCAGTCTCCACCACAAGTACAAAGGAGCACCGTGCACCAACGGGAGGTCAGGGAAGGCTTCCTGGGGAAGTCAAGTGCATCTATAAGCATTGTTTGATTTTCTCCCATAAATGTGTCTAATGCTCATTTCCCCAGAAATGCAGAGAAGCGTGAGCAATGTTCAGACTTGCCATCACATTTGCATTCTTGTCCTCGTCTACCCAGATACTTCAGCGATAACATTTTTCTTTCTATAACACAGATCGCTATGCTTTCTCCAGTCACAGCTTTCTGTTTATATACAAAAGTTTCTTCCTTTTCAGGTTTTTAATTGCCTTAGCCACTCAGTGCTCCTAGGATGAGGCAAGGGAGTGGGGAACATAGAAAAACCCCTAATCCTGGGCAAGCGATTTGCAGCATTATTTTTCCTCTGAATAACGATACAACTAGATACAACTAGAATGTGCAAAACCATAACACCTGAACCCCTGGACATTGATCGGATGGGCAAGACCTTAATTAAAGTCCTTCCCGAAGCATCCTAAGAACTGGCACTAAAGCTCAGGCTTACAGGGTTCCATCCCCTTTCGTATTTTTGAACACTTACCTACATGCCAGACATGGATTACGCTCTGTTTGTTTCAATGCAACTGCCTGTGTCTGAGATGTAAGGCCTCATGCGTTCATTTCATGGTTGAAAAATACTAACGTCCAGATCGGTCAGACAATTAGTTCAAGGCCACCTTGCTGATAGGGCTGGAATTTGGGATTTAAACACAAGTAGTTGGACTCCAGCAATTTGCTTGTAACTTCTGCATCACCCTGACCCATGTATGATAAACTCAATCCGATTGAGCAGCTTTCCAGGCGGGTATGTTCCAGCTTGATATTCATGCCACAAGCCATTGTTAGCAGGTAAGCGTGCCTTCTTCTTTTAAAATATTTATTTATTTTGAGAGAGGGAGAGAGAGTGAGAGAGAGAGAGAGATAATGCAAGTAGAAGAGGGGCAGAGAGAGGGGGGAAGACAATCCCGAGCAGGCTTCACGCTGTTAGCACAGAGCCTGACCCAGAGCTCGAACTCACAAACCATGAAATCATGACCTGAGCTGAAACCAAGCGTCCGGTGCTTAACCGACTGAGCCACTCAGGCGCCCCCCCTGGTGCCAGTACATTCTTTCTTAAGCACTGCTTACCCCTTCTGTTGCCAGATGGCTTATTTTTGATCGGTTTGTCATGTTGATTTTTGTTTTTCTTTTGGTAAGCTCTAGTTGAAAGAAACTGTAACTGAAATACAGTGTTCACCTTACGCACTGTGTTTTGTAAGAATTGATCTCCAAAGTCTACTGTTCACTTAAAAGCAGAGTGTCGTCTATTATCACTAAAATACGACTAGCTGAAACGGAGTGGGGGAGGAAGTAGTGATTTTCTGTAATAATCACGTTTGTGTTCCAGGCATAAAAATCATGGACGGTGGCACTTCTCAAGAGCCATTCTTCACTTTGATGACAGTGTGTGACAGAGAGGCTGACCATTAACCAAATAGAAACAAAAGACGGCCCCACGCACAAGAGAAAAATGAACGAAAGTGGAGCCTGAGCAGCACGTAATCACAAAGTACGCAGATTTAACGTGAACTCCACCTTGGCTGCCCACTCCCTCTGGCGACCTTGAGCAAATCATCTCCCCGAAACTAAGTTTACTCACCTTTGAAACGAGAGGAAGAATTCTCTACTTGGTCAGGGTCTTGCAAGAATTCAGTGTCATCAATTCTGTAAGAAGCAGGAGCTGCAAACATGGGTGTCTACGCAAGCCAGCTAGGTCACGTGAATGTCGGTGCGGTCCAAATGTACACGAGAGTATATGTTTTTTTTTTTTTTTAATTTTTTAATGTTTGTGTATTTTTGAGCAAGAAAGAGAGCCAGAGCACGAGCCGGGGAAGGGCAGAGAGAGAGGGAGACACAGAATGCGAAGCAGGCTCCAGGCTCCGAGCGGTCAGCACAGAGCCCAATGCGGGGCTCGAACTCATGAACCGTGAGATCATGACCTGAGCCGAAATGGGACGCTTTACCCACCGAGCCACCCAGGTGCCCTGAGAAAAACGCATATTTTGATAAAACATTAGACGGGTAAGACGTTCATGAATATTATTCAGTGGATGGTACAGGTTGGGGCAAGAAGGGTTCTACAGCCAATTAAGATGGGGAAACCGTGATGCATCCCATCACCCTCTTTTGGAGATTCATAAAGCACATTGGCACATTGAGGGCTTTGAGAAGTCCTGCTGTGAAGAAAACTGCTTTTGCCAATTTAACGTAGCATTTTCCAAACACATTTGAAAACGAAACCCTCTTCATGTCTCGTTGGAACGAAGTCCTCTGTCTATCCTTTGGGATTTCAGATGAGGACTGAAGGAGAGAAAAGCAAAGGGATGCACCCCCTGAAGTACAGATTTTAGCTCAAGTTTCCTGATCCCCAACACACCACGCATTCTACCTTCACCACCCAAGGCATATTCCAAGAAGTACGTACTTGCACTGGACTCATGACCAGGGCTAAGATGTCTGACTTCTTCTAGTCCTAGTAAAGAACCAAAGAGATTTTGGCAAAGCAAAAATGCACGACACGCTTCAGTCACCAACCTAAGACGTGTAGCTACACCGTGGGCTCTGGCCTCAGTTAGTTCACCCTTCCCTTTGGAGGAAGTGCCTTCAGCCATGGACGGCTCCCCGTTGAAGGGGTAATAGACCCCTGACATATCTTGTTTCTGGCGATCGCCCTGAACATAATTCTTTGTTTACAGTGCTGTTGTAGAAAACTTGATGAATACTTAGGAGAAAATAGAATTAGGACCTAAGGACCCAGTTAAAATCAACTTAGTAGAACATAGTCATTGCTTTGTGTAGAGCTGGAAAAGATAGCCATGAGAGAAAGTGGCTTAAACATACACCAGAGAAACTATATATTATACACATAATATGTAAGAGGCAATTATGGCCTAGTAATCTGCAGTATGTCACTACCTAGCAATCAGATTGACGGATTCTAATGAGACCCATGTTGTTTGTAATCAGACTGGCATTGCTTATTCAGAGCTCTATTCCGTAAGATGCACTTTTAAATGGCTCAGATTGCACCAGATGCTATAAGAAATAGCGTTCCGTTTTATTCCATTACCAGCATTTTTCCCTCTTCCAATTAGCATAATTTAAAATCAGCCCGAGGCAAAATGTGCCGGGCTGAAAAGTTGCGAAGAAGTTCAAGAAATACTTGAAAAGAAAAAGGCAAAAAGACACGCATGCACAACAATTTTTTTTTTTTTTTAAATTTGGGCAAAAGAACATTACAATGAATAGACCTCTTATTCTTTCAATTGCTCAGAATTTATTTCTGTGACTTATGGAAATACTAGAATCTCTCAGGGGGCTAATTGCCCTGGAGGTCGCTCTTGCTTATGCATTATCTTGTGGATGACAGAATCACCACCTCATTTACCATTCAGTCAAGGTTTAATTGAGTTCATTTTGTTTTTCCCCTCCTCAAAATGGCCAGGAACTTAGAGAATCAAAACAAATTTTCATTTGCAAAATGAGAAGATCCTTGGAAATTGCCTCTTTATAAGTTAGGTCCCGACTGTTTATAAAATATATGAAGTTAAAACTTAGGCTAACGTACTACACAATTTTCCCTGATGTCATCTGCCGCGATAGTAAAAGCAGAGCTAGCTTGTTAAATAAGGATAGGCATCTGATGTTAAAAGACTCATTTTTCAATGATTTGCCTCCCCGGGGGCAACTTCCTCATAATGAGGTATAAACTCCCCAGGTATAAACTCTGGTAGCTCGCATGGCATTCCCTCCCCCTGGGGTCTCCTCCTGATAGCACCTAACAGATATCTGTTGAGGATCCAGGTTTTCTCTTGGTGTCATTAGGGTGGGACTGACCCATCCCTAGCTATATTATCCTCATGGGTCTGAACCAGAGTAAACCTCTGAACCAATGGCTGCTCCAGAGAGGTCCATTCAGGGTGAAACTTGAGACTTCTTACCCATAGTATGGGAAGCAATCCTTCTTGAACTCCCACCCCGAGTGAACAAAAAAGGGCAACTTTTGCTCTGGCAGCCATTTTGGAATCATGAGATCTCCAACTAATGGAGACACATAGATGAAGAGAATCTCAAAGAAACAGAGCCGTATCCAATTGGTGTACTGGAGCCGGTTTGTACCGACCAGCTCCCGAGAGCTGATTGTTAAAGTTGTAGGATGCGTGTGAGGCGCCTGGCCGGCTCAGTCAGTAGAGCATGTGAGCTCAAGCCTCCCGTTGGGCATAGAGCTTGCAACTGGCCACTGTGGTAGTGTTTACACCATAATCATGGGCAAACACTGGAAGTGAGGGCTGCTGTTTCTTTTTCTCCTTCTCTCTTTCCTCCTCTTTCTTCCTCCTCCTCCTCCTTCCTTTCTCCCCGCCCCCAGAGCTGGTTGTCAAACATTTCCCAGCTTTCCACTAGCTGTGCCTCTGACTGAACCGTGCCTGAGGCTTGGCCTGCTTCTGAGCTTTTCCAATCGGAAGCCCAGAAATCTCCTCCATTGTTTACGTCAGTTTGACCCAGAGGATTTCTGTGACTGTTAACCCAAACCGTAACCCACCATTGTCTGCAACCTTCTCCGTAACAAAAGCTCACATTAATGAAGACTTTGCCAAGGACCAAGAACTCTGCTAAGTGTGAATCTGCTTCGCTCAAACAAACCATCCGCTTGCACAGAGAAGATACCTTGATGGTTTCTAACACACCCGTGAAGAGACTAAACCTTGGAGTACAAGTGTCACTTATCCAAGTTTCAAAGAGACCTATTTACAATTTTCCAGATACACCAAGGCTTGCCACACTTCAGTGCCTTACCTATGCTGTTTCCTCTCCTTATATACCTTGTCGACCTAGTTAATGCCTACTCGTTTTTCAGGATCCTGAGTCAGCGCCTAATGGAGTACTTTTTTATCCTATGAGTCTGAGTCACTAAGTCACTTCTCCTATCACCCCTTGCCTACCTTGTCTAGAGTGCTTTTAGCAATGCAGAGTGCTTATTGATTTTCTTGTCGGTTCCCCTACTAGACTATACGATCCACAGAATCTTGGAAATAATAGAAAAAAATCTTTAATTTTCTTGTCTATATCTTCATGCATTAGGCATGCCTGCCACATTATAGGTTCTCAATCACTGCCGGCCGGGTTACTTGCATGGATGAATTAACAAAGCCTCATGATTTGTTTTTACTGCATTGAAATTCAACGTTTTTTATTTTTTTTATTTTTGGGACAGAGAGAGACAGAGCATGAACGGGGGAGGGGCAGAGAGAGAGGGAGACACAGAATCGGAAACAGGCTCCAGGCTCCGAGCCATCAGCCCAGAGCCTGACGCGGGGCTCGAACTCACGGACCGTGAGATCGTGACCTGGCTGAAGTCGGACGCTTAACCGACTGCGCCAACCAGGCGCCCCAACTGCATTGAAATTCAAGGAAAGAAGAAATACTCTGTCATTACCCTTAGTACATATCCTCACGCTAAATATGTGAATCATCCAAAAGCTATTAAAACTCCTTGACCTCTTGGTTTTCTTCATTTTTTCTCATCTTGAGTATCGCCACCTTTATCACCATGAATCGTCTGCCCGGGTGTCGGGCAAATGGAAGAGCGTGTTGAGGGCTATTAGAAAGATCATTGGGTTTTGTATCAAATAGACAGGATACGAATTCCAGTTCCGCTCTTTACTGCCTAAGTCTTAAGCAAATTACATGCTTTCCTCATGTGTAAAATAGGAATGGTCTAACATTTAAGGTTGCCACGTGGACGTAAATCATTGGTACATGGCCAGGTGCATGGTAATAGGCACTGAAGAAATGGTAGCTCTTTACCTTCATGTCCTACAAGCTTAGCCATATTTTGCTTTATTTTCTTCCTAAGAACTATCACTTGAGATTTAGTATCTGATGTCCGTTTACTTCGTTTGGATGTCTCAAGCTAGCGTTTCATCCTACTAATCCAACTGTGATTAACAATAGCCACAAACACTGCTCTACACCCCCATGAGGACTGGAGGCAAAAACAGTTTTTTCAAGCTGAAACCCTATCACTTACAGGTTTCTAAGAAGTTTCTTCTTTTCAGGGTCAGGCTATGATTTGTCTTTGGATCCCTTCAATTCGTTTCCCTTTTTATTAGATCCATGCACACCCACCCCCCCACACACACACACAGAGCACCGAAACTTGCTCACAGGAAATCAGAACGTGAGGCCAGACCATGACAGAAATGATATACAAATTGCCATGTTTTCGTGTTTTAATTTGGAAGACATACTTTGGGGAAGGAAAAAAAAAAAACCGGGCTAGTCTTAGCAACTGGGAGTGAGTGGCTCTTGTCCTACATGTGGTGTTGAAATCGAATATGCCAGACTTTGGGAAATATCCTTTGGACTCTCGTGAATGCCACGTCTGAACTATGACACCAGGTCACATGCATCGGGTGGCAACTTTGCCCTGGATGGAAGGTTGATCACTGTCAGTCCTCCTGAAAGGAGGAAGTTCCAGGGCTGGACAGAAGCTCCCCCTGGGACTAGCAGAGAGGACATTTTCTTCCTTAAGGCCTTAAGTGGTGAAATAAAGTTGAGCCATGGGAGTGTTTAGAGTATTTGAGTGGTGAGAAGGATTGGGTCGCTGCACAAAGAAACAAGCTGGAGACAGGCAGAGTGTTGACCGAATTAAGGAGATCTAATGAGAAATCTGGGAACGGGGATGGTTGCGGTTGGGAGTTATTCCCTGTCACCCTAAACTTCAGTTCATTTGGGGTAAACCACATCTTCCCTAATCCTTTTCCAACTGTGATATGGGGAATTGGGTGAGCCGTAAGTTCACTGTTAGACCAGGGAGGAGGCAGTAGGGTTTGTTGTGAAAAGTACCTGCCCAGAAAAGGTGTGCTATCATGAGTATTTCAGCAGCACAGGAAAACCAAAAGGAACCTGGAAGATTTGTTCTGGACGACACGGGAGACAGGATGCTGGGAAACACTTAGAAAACTTCGAGAAGGCTATTAGCCAGGAGTCGGCTGGGAAGAGATCAGATCCACCTGCCTCCAAAGATGATGCTCTTCCTAAAATACTATCTTGCTTCTTGAAGAACAGAACTGGGGAGGGATGCGGTTCACTGGTTGACTTCCTACAGCATGTCCACAAAGCAGACCTGTGAAAACATTGCCTTTTCTTCGTTTCCGAGCTCTTTTGGTATAAGATGCCCATCGTTATTGTTATCTGTCCAACCGCCTTGATGGAGGAGTGGGACGTAAGGGAAATTTGTGTTTTCATGAGAACCAGTAACATTTCACACCTTAAGTAAGACTTTTAACTCTCTGATCGATGACCTGAAATTGATTTTCCCCCAGCTATTCACCAACATGATAGGAAATCTACTTAGTGTAATAGGTACTCTCTGCTTGATGTTGTTGGAAAATAATACCGTGCAGTTTAGAAGATACTAGATCTAGCCTGAACTCTGCTACAAAGAGCTATGTAAGTGGGAATATGTCACTCCTGACTCTTTGTTCTAAAACCAGGACTTGGGCTTCCCAATCTTTACTATCTTCCAGCTCAAAAAGGCAGTATATGTTTTAAATGTCTTGGTTCCTAGATATGAGTTTCTGGAGACAAGAGTGTTTATATACAGTCACAGAAAAGAAGGGCAGCACTGATATTTAGCAGATTCCCTGGTACTGCTGTAGCAGCTGTTATGATATTTAAGTACTTTCAGGTTATCTGGTGCATGGTTCGTGTTCTAAGACACCCTGACTGGTCCCTGTTGCCTGAGCTGTCCCAATTATCACCCATGCAGCCCTGCAATCACAGAATGCATGTATTTCATAGAAATTTATTTTTTGAAAGGTTTAAAAATATCTTCACACATATAAAGCAATAAAAATTCTGAATAGAGACTTGGGCCATAAAAAACAAAACAAAACAAACAAACAAACAAATCACTGATGACAGAAAGAGAGAGAGCAAGACAGAGAGAGAAAAGAAAGATCACCACCCAACCAACCCAAAGGTTGACCAGAAAACTTAACGCCATACTAGTCGTGGACGGTCTCTTACGTCATTCTGTGTCTTTTCTTTCTTTTTTCTCCCTCCTTCCTTTTTCCTTCTTCTTCTTTTTTTTCATCGGAGAGTTCAAGGGAAGAAATTTCTATTTTTAGATTTTTCCTGAACCTGTTACCTAGGATTGTCAATAGAACAGAGCTTTGACTAGTTAGATATCTTTTATCAAGAAATTAGATTTCCAGTACTTGGAGAATGGAAACACACAGAAAGAAGAAAAACATTTCTTGTGCCATTAAGTGAACTCAAAGTGCTTCTTTTATTCTTTCCTCTATGCTAAAATGAGCAAAATATTCTGTGGTATTTTGGATGGGAGAGAGAGTGGGACACTCACAATGCAAGGTCTTTTACTGACCCACAGCCAGTGCTCCTTGCAAAAGGTAATCTAATAATCCTCTATTCCATTTAAGGCCTATAGGAGCTCGTACCTTTCTAGACATTTTAAATGATTTGTCCAATGACCCTGCAAGACCTTCTGATCCAAGCACTGTTATCACTCGTGCTCGATGGAAATTTCGGTGGGCCGACGTCGACGGAGATCTCGGATGCTGACATATGCCCTGCTGGTGTGTGATTTTCTTTTTTATCTGCCAGCCACCTTGTCCAAAGGGGTCCCCCCAAGTCGCAAGCCCATGTCTGGGAGGGTTTGTTCTTCCGATTGACGCAAGTAACTTTCAGAAAGCTCTCGGAGGTTCTTTGAGGATCTATTGCTATTCTCGACAGAGTTTTGTAGTTGATTGCTTTGAAGCCCACTTATCTTGCCTAGCTGATTGAAGATGTTGCTGATGTGCTTTTTTAATTAGTTCGTGAAGTGGGTGGAGTTGGAGCAAAGTCAATTTCATCTTGCTAAAATCCAATCAATGCTAGTTGACTGAATGACTTTAGTTTATTTAGCTGATTGACCCCGGACTTCTTCAGAAGTTGTTTTCTCTTATTTTCAATTTTGATGATTAAAAAAATGATTTAATTACAGAAGTCACTTCTATGTCACTTAATATGTTGGCAGGGAATTTACCCCCCCTTCCACCTTACGTATAACTCATAAGGCGCACCGTAAAGTCCTGCCGAATTCCATAATATTTGCTGTTCCCCACTGTAAAAGAAACGACACGCTTTCGTCTGTGGATTTTTCATTTCTTTACTGTGCAGACAACTATTTATTGAAGGAAAAGATTGCTCAGTCCCTTGCAAAATATTTACAATGTGCTCACTTTTGTTGAGATTCACTTTAGGGTTTTTTGTAAGGCTGTGTTTTGCAAATCCTTTCACTGGTTAAACTTTTTCTTCTTGAAGGAATGAATAGAAAAACAGGGGTTCCCATTTATTTGGAGAAGAATTATTGTGACTGCCTGCCTGGGCATCAAGCTGAAACGCTTACAAAACCACTTCACATCCCAGACAACAACCAACCAAGTTTTGTTTCTGTCAAAATAATAGAAACAAATGGTTCCAGAGCAGAGATGCTGCTTGTAAACATTTTCATCAGAATCAAGCACTGTGGCTGTTAAAATTCATCTAAATTAAATGTGTGTTTCTGAAACAAATGCCTTCTTTGTGAAAGATTTGCCAGCAAAGATACCTCTAACCCTGCAGGGTGAGGTCACATATATGAAAATCCTATGATTCATGAGAGCCTAATTAAACAGAGACAACTCTAGTAAACTTCTCTCTATAGGAAAGGTGCTTTTTTAAGGTGGTAGTGAAAAGTTGTTCTGAAGTTTTAAATCCAAATGTTATTTTATTTTTTATTTATTTTTTTTTTCAACGTTTTTTTTTATTTATTTTTGGGACAGAGAGAGACAGAGCATGAACGGGGGAGGGTCAGAGAGAGAGGGAGACACAGAATCGGAAACAGGCTCCAGGCTCCGAGCCATCAGCCCAGAGCCTGACGCGGGGCTCGAACTCACGGACCGTGAGATCGTGACCTGGCTGAAGTCGGACGCTTAACCGACTGCGCCACCCAGGCGCCCCTCCAAATGTTATTTTAAAGCAATTCTACAAGCTGACTCACAAAGAACAAGGACAGCTAAGTATCCAATGTACCAAGATACCTGACTTGAGTCCCAAACTGGACTTAGGTCCTTCTTTCATTTTGATTACTTTGGTCCTGGAGTGTCTGAAGGGGACAGAGCGTGTGCCAAAACATTGGAAGGGACAGATTAGTGTCTACCCACCCCCCTGGCACCCCTGAGAGACTTTCAGATCACAGAAGAAGTTATAAACTGGCTGTTGCCACATAAGATCTGCATACGTGCCACTGTAAAATGCCACTCACATTTCAAGCTTCCGTGTATGTCGTACACACTAACATCCTTTTAACAAAAACACGTTACATGACTGAGCTCAAGAGCCAGAGGTAGGGAAGTACCTTCCATCCACCATGAGGTCAAAGCAAGCCACATGGCGGAGACGAACATCAATGGGTGGGGGGCATATTCTCCTGTCATGAGGGAGGGGGAAGTGCGTAAGTATTTCCTGAGCAGTATTGTCATCTACCACAGGTGGTAAAGCCAGAAAGTAAAAGACACGTGTTCATGAAATATTTATGAGTTTCAGGGTCCAAACAGTGCCATAGATCATCGTGCGGCTTTGGTACTCCTAGCGTTTAGAGAAGCCATCAGTGGAGACCTGATGTGTGGTGAAGCAGTATTTCTCTTGGGGCCTCTTGCCTACAGTCAGGGACCAGTTACCTCGGTACAATGCTGGAGCAGGGGAGCAGGAGAGCACTTAATGCTGAGGACACATGAGATGTTACTACCCCTGGGGAATCCGAAAAACACCTGGGTAGGGGAGAGTTTCAGGGGTGCTCAGTGCCTGAACAAGCAGGATAATTGGTACAGATTAATTTGTATTCATTGCCTTTGAACGGTGTGTTCCATAGATCACGTGGGAGATTGGATCCATTTTCTAGGTAGTTCTAAAATAGAGCCCCACAGAAGTCATATCCATATTGTGAAGATGAAAAGAACATGTTTGGCCTGAAACGACATGTTTAGATCTAAGACAGACTAGAAAGCTTATTTTTAGACACATAATGAAATGGGTATGTGCATTCACTGGGGGTTTTAGTCAACAAACAATTGAACAATTTTAAACAACGGAAGCAGTTTGAAAGTATGCAATATAGTTTTGTCGTCTTATCCTAAAAAGATACACAGCTTCTATTTGTAAAAGGAACTCATGATCCTACCTGCTCCTTCACCTGCCATCCTCTGCCTACGAACACATAACATATGCACATTGTCGCATCACAGTATGTAAAAATATGAACATGGGATCTTTGCTATTCTCCCTTCAAAAGGTGGAGTATAATTTGCCTCCTTTTCAGTGTACAATGGAGTTAATGACTTGTTTTCTAACAATATAGTAGAAATAGCGGTGTGTGTCTTCTGAGACTCAGTCATAAAAGGTATTGCGGCTTCCTCTTCTTCTCACCATTGGATTCTTTCCTTTGGACAAAGTCAGTTGCCCTTGGTGAAGACAGACAGCATATGAAGAGGTCCACGTGGTGAGGAACTGAAGACTCTTGCCGGCAGCCATGTGGTTGAGCCAACTTAGAAGCAGATCCTATAGCCCCAGTCAAGCCTTCAGATGACCATGGTCTTGACTACAGTTTCATCAGAGACTCTGAGGCAGAAATACCCACCTCTCTCTGATTGTGATCCATAGAACCTGTGTGATCCACAGAATCTAACTGGGTAAAAAAGAATGTAAGCCCATTAGGGGGACTGATAGGTGTGTTAAAGTCAATAGAGTGGAAGTCCCAATAAAGATCAAAGAATTGTTGGAATGGGAAGGTGTTAGAATATGTGAATTAGAAAGACAGAGCAGATGTTCAGAGAGTACAATGCTTCAAGTCAAGATAGTGGAAGTAATATAATTTTGGATATGGAGATTATGAGATCTAGGTTGTTAAGATCATGAGAGTTGATGGCTAAGGTGAAGTGAAGGAAAGATTGTTGGAAATGAGAAGCTGAAGTGATGAATGGATTATCTCGTTAGAGGTTGAAGCTGCCAAGAGTGATGACAGGGGCAGGATTAATTTTGGCAAGAAAGGCAGTGAGCTGGGTGCTAATATTTTCAATATATGTGGAGGCCTAATTGAATACTTATTACACGAGTAAAACAAGGAGGGTTAGTTGATGGTGCTACCTGATAGATGTGGCTCAAAGGAGTCTGTGTATTTGAAGAAGAAGGGATGAGAAATTATGTGGAAATAACCAAGAGAAGCAAGTAAAATAACACCACATGTCCAGGCCCTAGGGTAGTAGGGAGCCATAGAAAAACATTGTTGTTGGTAGTGAGGGCTGTTGGAGAAGTAGTGCTATTAGACAATGGCCAGATTCCATTAGAGAGAGAAGGAAAAAGAACCTCTGCCCTTGGAGTAAATGTTGTGATGAAGGGAATTTGGCTCATAACAGCCTCTAAGTTCCAGATGTAAGAGTGGAAGGGTTTGAGAGGCAGAGAAGTGGTGGCAGACTGGGTCAGATGAGGAGATTGTGAGGCTACAGAGACATAAAAGCCCAAGTAACGATGGAATCCAGAAGTCCTAACCTTCTGGAAGTGGCTGAGGTAAGCAGAAATTTAAAGCATGATTGGATGAGATGTGGTGGCTTTTTCTATGAAGGTGATTAACAAACTCTGCTCGTAGCCTTTTCTTAGAATTGTTCTTGGTCAAGATGGACTTAACAGATATATTCAGAACATTTCACCCTGAAGCAGCAAAATATACATTCTCTCCAGTCCACATGGAAGGTTCTCCAGAATCGATCACATACTGGGACACAAATCAGCCCTCAACGAGTACAAAAAGATTGAGATCACACTGTGCATATTTTCAGACAACAGCACTATGAAACTCGAAATCAACAACAAGAAAAGATTTGGAAAGATAACAAATACTTGGAGACTAAAGAACACCCTACTAAAGAATGAATGAGCTAACCAAGAAGTTAAAGCGGAAATTAAAAAGTGCAGGGAAGCCAAGGAAACTCTGGAACAGAGCAAAGGCAGTCATAAGAAGGAAGTTATAACAATCCAGGCCTTCCTAAAGAAGGAAGGAAGGTCTCAGATACACAACCCAACCTTACGCCTTGAAGAGCTAGAAAAAGAACAGCAAATAAAACCCCAAACAAGCAGAAGACAGGAAATAATAAATATCAGAGCAGAAATCAATGCTATCAAAACAAACAAACAACAACAACAACAAAACCACAATAGAACAGATCGATGAAACCAGAAGCTGGTTCTTTGAAAGAATTAACAAAATTGGTAAAGCACTAGCCAGTTTGATCAAAAAGAAAAAGGAAAGGACCCACATAAATAAAATCAAGAATGAAAGAGGAGAGATCACAACCAACACAGCAGAAACAAAAACAATAATAAGAGAGGAGTATGAGCAATTATACACCAATAAAATGGGCAATCTGGGAAAAATGGACAAATTCCTAGAAATATATAAACTACCAAAACTGAAACAGGAAGAAATAGAAAATTTGAACAGACCCATAACCAGTAGAGAAATTGAATTAATAATTAAAAAACTCCCCCAAAACAAGAGTCCAGGACCAGATGGCTTTCCAGGGGAATTCTACCAAACATTTAAGGAAGAATTAACACCTATCCTCTTGAAGCTGTTCCAAAAAATGGAAATGGAAGGAAAACTTCCAAACTCTTTCTATGAAGCCATTACCTTGGTTCTAAAACCAGACCAAGACCCCACTGAAAAAGAGAACTATAGACCAATTTCCCTGATGATTATGGATACAAAAATCCTCAGCAAGATATTAGCCAACCGGATCCAACAATACATTAAAAAAATTATTCACCATGACCAAGTGGGATTTATACCTGGGATGCAGGGGCTGGTTCAATATCCGCAAAACAATCAATGTGATTCATCACATCAATAAAAGAAAGGACAAGAACCACATGATCCTCTCAAGAGATGTAGAGAAAGCATTTGACAAAATACAGCATACTTTCTTGATAAAATCCCTCAAGGAAGTAGGGGTAGAAGGAGCATACCTCAAGATCATAAAAACCACATATGAATGACCCAACGCTAATATCATCCTCAATGGGGAAAAACTGAGAGCTTTCCCCCTAAGGTCAGGAACAAGACAGGGATGTCCACTCTCACCACTGTTATTCAACATAGTATTGGAAGTCTTAACCTCAGCAATCAGACAACACAAAGAAATAAAAGGTATCCAAATTGGCCAAGAGGAGGTCAAACTTTCACTCTTCGCAGATGACATGATACTGTATACGGAAAACCCAAAAGATTCCACCAAAAAACGTCTAGAACTGATTCATGGATTCAGCAGTAGCAGGATATAAAGTCAATGCACAGAAATTGGCTGCATTCTTATACACCAATAATGAAGCAACAGAAAGAGAAATCAAGGAATCAATCCCATTTACAATTGCACCAAAAGCCATAAAATGCCTAAGAATAAATCTAACCAAAGAGGTAAAAAATCTATACACTGAAAGCTATAGAAAGCTTATGAAACAAATTGAAGAAGACACACACACACAAAAATGGAAAAAGATTCCATGCTCCTGGATAGGAAGAACAAATATTGTTAAAATGTCGATACTACCCAAAGCAATCCACATATTCAATGCAATCCGTATCAAAAACCACCAGCATTCTTCACAGAACTAGAAAAAACAATCCTACAATTTGTATGGAAACATAAAAGACCCTAAATAGCCAAAGCAATCTTGAAAAAGAAAACCAAAGCAGGAGGCATCACAATCCAGGACTTCAAGTTGTATTGCAAAGCCGTAATCATCAAGACTGTATGGTACTGGCACAAG
This sequence comes from Panthera pardus, assembly GCF_024362965.1. Classification (NCBI taxonomy): domain Eukaryota; kingdom Metazoa; phylum Chordata; class Mammalia; order Carnivora; family Felidae; genus Panthera; species Panthera pardus. The sequence continues at coordinate 16,553,988 of NW_026526655.1, forward strand.
AACAGACACTCAGATCAATGGAACAGAATAGAGAACCCAGAAATGGACCCACAAACATATGGCCAACTAATCTTTGACAGAGCAGGAAACAATATCCAATGGAATAAAGACAGTCTCTTCAGCAAGTGGTGCCAGGAAAACTGCACAGCAACATGTAGAAAAATGAACCTGGATCACTTTCTTACACCACAGACAAAAATAAACTCAAAATGGATGAAAGACCTCAATGTAAGACAGGAAGCCATCGAAATCCACGAGGAGGAAGCAGGCAAGAACCTGCTTGACCTCGGCCGCAGCAACTTCTTACCAACCTGTTTCCGGAGGCAAGGGAAACAAAAGCAAAAATGAAGTATTGGGACCTCATCAAAATAAAAAGCTTCTGCACAGCTAAAGAAACAATCAGCAAAACTAAAAGGCAACCAACAGAATGGGAGAAGATATTTGCAAACGACATATCAGATAAAGGATTAGTATCCAAAATCTATAAAGAACTTGCCAAACTCAACACCCAAAAAACAAATAATCCAGGGAAGAAATGGGCAAAAGACATGAATAGACACTTCTCCAAAGAAGACCTTCGGATGGCCAACCGACACATGAAAAACTGCTCAACGCCATTCATCATCAGGGAAATACAAATCAAAACCACAATCAGATGCCACCTCACACCTGTCAGAATGGCTAACATGAACAACTCAGGCAACGACAGATGTTGGAGAGGATGCGGAGAAAGAGGATCCCTTTTGCACTGTTGGTGGCAATGCAAGCTGGTGCAGCCACTCTGGAAAATAGTATGGAGGTTCCTCAAAAAACTAAAAATAGAACTAGCCTCCAACCCCGCAATTGCACTGCTAGGCGTTTACCCAAGGGATACAGGTGTGCTGTTTCGAAGGGGCACATTCACCCCAATGTTTATAGCAGCACTACCGACAATAGCCAAAGTATGGAAAGAGCCCCAATGTCCATTGATGGATGAATGGATAAAGAAGATGTGATCTCTCTCTCTCTCTCTCTCTCTCTCTCTCTCTATATATATATATATATATGCATAATGGAATATTACTCGGCAAGCAAAAAGAATGAAATCTTGCCATTTGCAACTATGTGGATGGAACTAGAGGGTATTATGCTAAGAAAATTAGTCAGAGAAAGACAAATATCATACGACTTCACTCATACAAGGACTTTAAGAGACAAAACAGAGGAACATAAGGGAAGGGAAGCAAAAATAATATAAAAACAGGGAAGGGGGACAAACCATAAGAGACTCTGAAATATAGAGAAAAAACAGAGGGTTCCTGGAGGGGTTGTTGGGGGGGGGGTGGGAAGGGGGAGGGGCTAAATGGATCAGGGGCACTAAGGAATCTATTCCTGAAATTAGTGTTGCACTATTTGCTAACTAACTTGGATGTTAATTAAAGAAACAAATTAAATAGAAATTTAAGAAAAAAGTGCTTGGTCAGTTTGTAGGAGGTGGATGGTGGTATGTTTGCAGGAGAGGCCATCTTACTAGGAGCACGTGGAGCTTCATGGGCCTCCCTGAGTCCTGCTTAGAGTGGTGCAAGGGGTTACAGAAGACACTCTAGAGGAATGGGTGATGCCACAGCCCAGATGACAGGACATCCATCCACTTTGGGAGCTGTCCAGAACACTCTGGAAGTCCTGCTGAAATTCTAGCTTGCTGAGTACTAACTCCCTGCCCTGTTGATAGATCAAAATGCCACCTATCCTCAGGGCTCAAAATAGCAGACTCCATAAAATCTTGCTTCACCCCTGCTCACTACTTGATAAGGAAAGAAAAACGGAGTCAAAGCTCAAGATTTTATATATAACTCCTTCTTTTCCCTCATAATTAGTTTCCTTTTAAATTAATTTTGGGATGCCTAGGTGGTTCAGTCAGTTGATCGTCCAACTCAGGTCATGATCCCAGGGTCAGGGGATCGAGGCCCACGTCGGGCTCCGTGCGGAGCACGTAGTCTGCTTGAGATTCTTCCTGTCTCCCTCTTCCCCTCCCCTCCGCTTGCACACACGCTCTCAGAGAAAGAAATTAAAAGTAAACAAAAATCAATGGGTTTCAAAAGCTAAAGTCGTTTTCCTACAAGCCTTCAATTATGATGACGCACAATGAGTGGATTCAATGTTTGAATGGCTTCTGGAGGCCAGACTGCGCTTTTTCACCTGTGGTTGAAAAGGCTGGTGGAGGGGCCCTGGGGATCTGAGCACAGGAGTGGGAATCATGAGGCAGTCACCCTCACTGTCTCTGAAGTGTCCCGTAGGCCTGGCACGGCGCTCGCTCTTCCTCTGCATGTTTCCTAGTTTATCATCTCTCTGGAGTGCCTCGCGGAATAAATAATTCATGGTTGCAAAGCATGAAACCTAAAGTGCTATGGAAACAGAAGAGCAGCAGAAAGGGACTCTCCTTGTTGGTTGCTCAACTCCTGTACTTGGCAGAGCAGTTCTTGAAACATGACCCCACGCAGGCTGGAAGTGAGCTAAACTACCCCAGTGCCTAGCATTAGGCTTGACCCTTCACCTAACTCCCTGACACCCACCCAGCCTCCCTTCCCTTTCCCCATCCAGCCAAGAGAAAAATAGCTCTGATTCAGCGGGATCATGTTGATGTGGTTTAATTTCATGCACTTCATTCTTTCATTTACCCATTTGACATTTATCGTACACCTGCTCTGTCTGCGCTCTATACTTACCTAAGCTGGTTACAAAGGTGGAGGGGTCCCAGTCTGAGGTTAAGCTGAATGATTGGCCTGGCGCCCACATATCCGAGCACCTGAGAGAACGAGTGGGGCAGGAGACTTTGCCAAAAAAAAGCCCAAGAAACCTTGGAAGTGGAGAAAGACCAGGAGAAGGACAAGCCTGACCTAGAAACAAAGGTTTTGACCTCTGTCTCCAGCTTAGACTTTGTTGCATCTGGTCTAGATTTTAGTAATATCGTACATCCAGTATGATAGGTTTCAGTAATATGTGTGCTCAGTAACATGATCTCTCTTTCTGTTCTGTAATGTGGATTTCTGGTTTTCAGTAATATCTGAAAGATCATTCTTTGTAAAATATCATGGCCTGGGCAGCACAACTTTTTATGACATCCCCAACATATCTGATACCTGGAGCGCATTACTTCTTTGTTCTCCCCGGTTCAAAAAAATATCTTCTGTAATAATGCACGCGTCATTTTCTTGATTTGTTCTTTTTGCTTGAAAAACAATTGAAAAAGAAACGTCACCTTAGTGCTAATATTAAAATTCGACAAATTATTTAATATGCGAACTAAAATTTGTACCCACGAGGCAAAGCTTGCTATTTGCACTATATTTCATCGCTTTTAGGTACCAGACACAAAAAAATCCAAGGGATCACATAGAATGACAGCGTTGAAGCAGCTCAAATTCTATCTCTGCATCTTTCCAAGCACGATGTGGTCATTAATTTGAGCCTACTGGTTAAATGCAGACATATTTAGTATTTAGGAAATCGCAGACACAAACCGCACCCAACGTGAACTGGACCGATTTCAAAGGATTCTCAGCTCTTCAAATGAAATTGTACGGTTGAGTGTGTGTTTTTGGAGGGTGATTTTACAGCTGGGAGTTCTCTGAATTAACTTTCATGTAGAGTACCATGTTTATTAAAATATAAGTAACAGCACTTGCTAATTTTTAAGCCTATGTGATTATCGCTCTTGTGGCCGAATCTCGATTTAGGCTCCGGTCATGATCTCGTGGTTGTGAGACTGAGCCCCGCCTCGGGGTTTGTGCTGATAGTATGGAGCCTGCTTGGGACTCTCTCTCCCTCTCTGTCTGTCTCTCACCCACTGTCTCTCTTTCTCTAGCTTTTTTTCTCTCTCTAAAAGTAAATAAATAATCTTAAAAAAAAAAAAAAAAAAGAACTGCCAGGGCACAGTGATGATAAAGTACAGATCGACCTTTTAGATAGCTTTATTTTTAATTCTCCACAGGCAATGCATCCCCGTACTGCCTTTACCTAAGGTGAACCACTGCCATTTCCTACCATTCCTGCCCCACTACTATTCTGGAATATTTTAGGACATGGCAAAATGCAGACAGAGGGAGGAAGATTCCCGTTTGTTCACAGACAACTCCTTAGATGCTGCTTAGATGATTCCAGCAGCAGGTGCCTGACAGGTGGTGACTGTGGTGGACAGAGGAGGTGGTACCCAGAGGGAGGGCCGGGGTGTCCACAGATATTAGTAGGGCCATGGTGCTTGCCAGAAAGAGTGACATTGGTAGTGATTCACAGAGGTGCTTTGCATGCACCAGAGGGAGTGGTTTGCAGAGGTAAGAGTCTATGCCAGCAGATTAGGGCAAGAGTCAGCACTCAAAGATACACCCGCGGGTGGGTAAGAGAGAAAGATGATGTGCCCTCAATGACCACACAGTCTCGTAGGGCAAAAATCTAGTTCTAGTCGTACCCTATCTAGTATGATAGCATACATCATAATACAGAATAATATAGTTTTCTTTAATACGGTGTATAATCTGATAAGCAGAACGCTAGACAAATGAGTATGGTATGTTTGCGAAAGTTTCCTGGGAGAAAGAAAGAAAGAAAGAAAGAAGCAAACAAACACCTGAACTGATTGTTGAAATAGGAGGAGGGGTTAGTGACCTCTAAGACTAAATTTGTCCTGTCAGGACTTCAGATGTGACTCTGGGGCAGGTATGATATTTGGGAGTGGGTGTGCTCCCAAGGGTCTCCTTAAATTAAGCAGCCTCGCAACGCTCAAGATTTGTTGAACATTCACAACATGCCAAGTACAATACTCACCGAGTTCTACTCATTACCTATTTGTACCCTCAATGCAGTCCCAAGGTGTGGGTGCTGTCACCATTCCCATTCTACCAAGGGGGGTGACTGAGGCTTTTGGCAGCCAAGTAACTTGCCAAAGGTCATAAACCAAGTTACAGAGATAGGATTTGAATACAAACAGTCTGACCTCAGAGTCTAGGATTGAATTTTTCTTTTTTTTTCTTTATTTTTAATTTTTGTTTGTTTGTTTATTACTTTTGAGAGAGAGAGAAAGAGAGAGAGAGAGAGGAAGGTAGGGGCAGAGAGAGGAAGACACAGAATCCCCAGCAGGCTCCAGGCTCTGAGCTGTCAGCGCAGAGCCCGGCATGGGGCTCGAACTCACAAACCGCAAGATCACGAGCTGAGCTGAAGTCGGACGCTTAACCGACTGAGCCACCCTGGCGCCCTAGGATTTAATTTCTCAATTGCCCCCTGCGAGCATTCAGCTGAGCTGCGGTTGGCAAAGACGAGGGTGATCGTCGGCGAGCACCCCTCTGGGTAAGATTCAGGCTCTGTGTGTGAATTCCATCTCTGCCGCTTCTTGACGGTATGATCTTGGCTAAGTCGTTTGTCCTTTCCGAGCCCAGCTTTCTCCTCCATAACATGGGGCGGTTAAGACCTAGGTCTCAGAATTGTTCGGAAGAAGTCAGCACGTAGGTGAAACAGCAGGTGAAACATAGTAGGCATTTCACCTGCTAGCCTGATACGTGTCGAGTTAAGGAAGCAGGGCACCCCACAACTTGTTGCCGAAGAAAACTTGGCATCCGATTTTCTTCTTCTACAGTGGCATATTTTGAATCCTAAGTAAAAGACCCCAGGATCACTATTCATTTTAAACAACAAACACCTGTCATTGCCCAAATTAGAAACACTTGCAGAATCGTGCTGCAAAATATTTATAAATTCATAAGTGTGTTTTCATTGGTGCTAAGTAAAATGAATTCAGCTGTAGTTTTTCACTTTAAGGGAAAGATGTCTTCATTCTTTTCTCCCTAATTGTAACGGCTGAATATTGGATTTGTGAAAGCAAATGTACAGGATTTGTGATAAAGGGAAGTTTGGGGGTGAGAAGGCAAGGCAGGTCGAGGTGTGGGGGAGAGATGGCTTAACGTTAGGCTTTTCACATTTCAGATGAAACTGAGACAAAGACAATATATCTTTATTTTCCCTTGTAACTCCTACCCGCAGTGGGACACTCACTATCTACTTTGTGAGGTGTGTTTTCCTCTTAATTTGATAATATAAGTCTGAAGGTATTCCACGCACTTACTCATCATGCTTTTTTTTTTTTCTTCTAGAGTCTGAGGGAAAATCACGGCATAACGACAGTTTTATCTAAAAAAATAAATAATACCGTTCTACTTCCACTAGTTCTGGCTTTTTAAAAATTGTATCCCTGACCCAATTTCCTACCAGACTTAATTTTTTTATGTTTATTTATTTATTTATTTATTTAAAAAATTTTTTTAAAATGTTTATTTATTTTTGAGACAGAGAGAGACAGAGCATGAACGGGGGAGGGTCAGAGAGAGAGGGAGACACAGAATCTGAAGCAGGCTCCAGGCTCCAAGCTGTCAGCACAGAGCCTGACGCAGGGCTTGAACTCACGGACCGTGAGATCATGACCTGAGCCGAAGTCGGACGCTTAACCGACTGAGCCACCCAGGCGCCCCTATGTTTATTTATTTTTGAAAGAGAGACAGAGTGAGGGTGGGGAAGGGACGGAGAGGGAGGGAGACACAGAATGTGAAGCAGGCTCCAGGCTCTGAGCTGTCAGCACAGAGCCCGACATGGGGCTCGGACTCACAAACCGTGAGATCATGACCTGAGCCCACGTCAGACGCTGAACCGACTGAGCCACCCAGGAGCCCCAGTTTCCTACCAGACTTTTAAACATTACAGCTTTGAGTGCTATTTCCATCTAATCTAGCAAAATTTCTTAGTGGGAGCGTTGTAAACCAACAACAGTCAGGTCGACTTCAACCTGTAAACGTTTTGCTCGGTGTTTAAAAACTTTCAAGAAAATATATATTTTTTTAAACTGGAATATTTCACATAAAATCTGGATTTTTGTGTTTTCCTGACAAAAACGGAACACCAGGCCAACTGGTCTTGCTGTACCCGGGGCAGGGTTCTCAGTTCTGGCTTGCCACCCACCCCGTTGTGGAAATAATGTGTGGACACATACTCACTTGCCCCTGACCTCCTAGGGGATAATATCCTAGCCAGTTCCTAGGGCCAGCCAGCTTCATGAGTGGGTGACCTGTGCAGTCACATGGTCCGACTCTCAGGACAGGCTTGAGTTGGGATGAATGCTTTGCTATTCTGTCTTGAAATTGGTCATAATTTGGGGCGCCTGGGTGGCTCAGTGGGTTAAGCGTCCGACTTTGGCTCAGGTCATGATCTCGCAGTTCGTGAGTTCGAGCCCCGCGTCGGGCTCTGTGCTGACAGCTCGGAGCCTGGAGCCTGCTTCACATTCTGTGTCTCCCTCTCTCTCTGCCCCTTCCCTGCTCATTCTGTGTCTCTCTCTGTCTCAAAAATGAATAAACATTTAAAAAAAAAGAAATTGGTCATAATTTTACCTTTGAATTTGTGCTTTGTAAGTGAATGCAATTGGGCGTGTGGGTGAGCAGAGCGAGAAGGGCCATGTGACCTCACAGGTCACGCACCCATGTGTGTGAGCAGAGGAAATACACCAGTTGGGGGCATGTATGGGCTCAGGTGGATGGGCGGGGAAGGGTAGCAGGTGACACGCATGCTGAGCAGTTGGCTTGGCCACCCGGTGCACACGTGCACGCCTGGGACAGTCCAGGGCACCATGGGTCCCCAAGGAGGCAACAGAATGCGTCAACAGCCAACTTGATTATATATAACCAGCACAGGACTACTGGCATGCATTCAGCCAACTTCGTCAGTAAATTAAGACAAAATAAAAATAAGAGCACATGCGTGGACATTGCAATAAAGCATATCAAGGAGTTATTCTTAAAAGAGTTTAGAACCTGTGGGTTTGAAAAACCACTGTGCCATTGCAAAGCAAATAGCCACAGGCTTAGAAACTGAAATTAAACTTAAAAACTATCACCTTCGATAAAAAAAGAGCACTCTTTTCATATGAAGCTTTGGATTAACCAGAGAAAACAATTTCAAGATGAGTATTTCCTTGTAATTGAAGATACAGTGATATAATGCATAAATAGGCACTTGAATTACATACAAACCATGAAGCCGCTCTGGGTTTCTCATATGACCTCTGCACGTTATGTAAAATGACAGAGGAAACATCAGAATGCCTTTGTGTAAATTCACACTTACAGCTAAATTTAAACTTACGTAAAACCTATTTGTATGAAGAGTTACATCTTTTTAGAAAAATTGTTTCTCAAGAATCATTAGCTCTAAATGTACAAAAATTTGTATTTCAAAATAACTTATCAAAAATTTTGCCCAATATTGTCACAGCCTATACAATGATGCCCTTAATAGTTATTGGTGACACATCACCGCAAGATCCTCCTCAGGGTTAAAAATGATCAAAAATCAGTTGCTGTCTTTCATCTGGCAAGACTGATTACTTTCAATTATATTGACTGAAAGTGAATTTGCTAAAAGTATAAATTTGACTGATCTAATAAAGTGAATCAATGAAGACAGCCAGAAAAATTTTTAGGATCACTCCAGATATCATGTTAACATTTGATAAAGTTTTGACTTTTTTCGGATTATTATTTATTATATAAAATATGATACCAATTATTTTGCATTTTGCAAATTGATATTGTTATTCATGTATTAATACTACCACTCATTATGTTTCATAGGAGTAAAATAGTTTTAAAGATAAAAACGTAATTGTTGTCCTCTCTTAAACAGCATTTCCCCTCCTGCTTTATGAACAAGAGCCCTGCATTTTCATTTTGCACAGGTCCCAGAAATAATGTAGTTGGTCTTGCCCGTGACATTTGACGTACCGCCCTCAGGAGTAGAAACGAAACAAGCACAACAACGAGGAAAAACAGTCAGAAGACCCAGTTTCAGAGCCCGGCTCTGGGACATTCTGTAAGACATACTGTTTGTGTTTTCAATATACCGAAGGCAAAAACGGTGGCGAGGCTGTTACAGAATAAAGAAGACTAACGCTAACACCACAAACAGAAGTAACACAGAAACACGAATTGAATCTTGGATGGGAAGAAAAGTCTAACGAAAATTTGGGGAACGAACTTGCATATGGACTTGACGACAGGTGATGTCACTTCATTGACATGTCATTTATTGTGATAATGGTATTGTGGCCATTCGGGGGATGTCCTGCCATTGGGGAATACATCGATTTTTAGGAGTCAGGTGTTATGACGATTCTCAAATGGTTAAGTGGATCTAGCTAAGCGACGTGCTTGTGTGTTTTGTCTTATTTCATTTTTTTTCTGAACGTTTGAAGTTTTTCACGTAGAAAAAAAACTGGAGAAAATAAACAAATGCCAGAGCACAAAAGAGCCTTCTAGGAAGTCGGGAATGTCATATATTTCGACATGGGGGATTGTTGCAAAGATGTCTTTAATTTCTAAGATTCCGCCCAGCTCTTCACTTATAATCTCTGTACCCTTTGGTATGTATGCCGTTTGTCAGTTCAAATGATTTAAAACGCTGCTTTATAATTGAGCAAGAAAACACCCAAATGTGATGCATTGGGTGTGAAACACCCAAATATACTGCAGAGTGAACATATGCCAGTGCTCAGGGTGTTTTGAGGGTGAGGGTTTTGCCAATTAATCAGATGATCAGTTGCCTTTTGTTTGTTTTGCACGTCAGTTTCCAAACTTTGCGTTCACATTTTACATCAAAAGCTCAGTAGGGAAGAGGAGCAGGAATTCTGGGAGGAAAATTAATCAGAGACAACGTCAGCAGGGTGGAGCCGGGTGTCGTGCCGCATGACGGTGATACAATTCTGAGCGTCTTCCCTGAGGAAAAGAATGCAAAGTTAGGCCTGAAAATAGATGATTGAGGAAGGGTCTAGGAAGCGAGGGCTCAGGAATTGAGCTTCTTGGTCTTCATGAGAAACCCGCTTCTGTTTTTTCTCATTATTTTAAGTTGCGACAAAGGAAAGACTCAGTTAGTCTTGATTATTCCTGTTTCAAGGATTGCTGTATTTACTATATTTGCGTTGCTTCTCCAGGGCACCTCCAATGACAGGTCTTATTTTTTTCATGACTCATGGAGTAAGTTTGCTTGATATTCTAAACAATAGCGGGGCGCCTGGGTGGCTCAGTCGGTTGGCCGACCGACTTCAGCTCAGGTCATGATCTCGCAGTCCGTGAGTTCGAGCCCCGCATCGGGCTCTGTGCTGACAGCTCAGAGCCTGGAGCCTGTTTCGGATTCTGTGTCTCCCTCTCTCTCCGACCCTTCCCCGTCCATGCTCTCTCTCTGTCTCAAAAATAAATAAATGTAAAAAAAAAATTAAAAAGAAAATAAACAACAGCTAGAAGAGAAGCACTAATCTATAGACTAGAATGGAAAAGAAAGGATTAGTAGAGTCTCTGACATGCTCCTCCCTGAAATGACATAAAACAATACACACTCCGTTATCGTTGCCAAATTCAGAGCCTAATACATGTGCCAGATATCCCGGAGTAGCTCACAAGTAACCCAACTGAGCTTCGTTCAGTCTTCCCAATGCCTCCTGAGATGGGAGTTACTACGCCCATTTCGTAGCTAAAAACATGTTCCCTGAGTTCAACCAGACAGAAGCGCCTGAGCCAGAATTTACATTAGGGTTTTGTGGGGTGGCGCCTGGGTGGTTTAGTCATTTAAGCGTCTGACTTTGGCTCAGGTCATGATCCCACGGTGCGTGATTTCGAGCCTGGCGTCGGGCTCTATGCTGACAACTCAGAGCCTGGAGCCTGCTTGGGCTTCTGCGTCTCCCTCTCTCTCCGCTCCTCCCCCGCTTGCGCTCTGTCTCTCTCTGTCTCTCAAAAATGAATACACGTTAAAAAAAAAAAAAAATCAGGATTTTGTGCTTCTGAGGCCTACGCACTAACCATCATACTGTACTGGCCAACTGGTGCAACTCATTTCACAAGAAGGGACAGACACATGATTGCTGTCTTAAGTTCAGAGGTCTGGTGTCAGGGTCTCATGCCTCTCGTAAGAGACGAAAGACAGAATAGTTGAATTTCAAAGCAGAGAACGTAGAGCAGCGAGGCAAAAAAAAAAATAAGCTCAACCCAGCTACAGGACTGAGGTTCCTACGGGACTGAGGCTCCCACTCCTACCAAGGTCAGTCCTTCCCACTCAGCTCCTGTAACTCTCCAAAACGCCCGAACAAGAAAATGGTATATTTCATGAATAGGAAAAATGCATCTGGCTGATGCACGTTTGGGTTTGTTTTTTTTCTTACCTTCATTTTCATACTTGAGTCATGAAATTCATGCCATTTCTTAGTTCCTTTTCCTAATTAAATTATTTTTCTCTTACTCCGGCCAACCAGGACAGTTTAGCGACAGAAACATTTTGGCTTTTGGAAACAGCACGTTTCGCTCCGTTTTAGAGAGTCTCTGCGAAATTCATGTTGCAAAGGCAATCAGCTTCTCTCCCTTTCTTTTCAAAGAACTGACAAACATGCATAAATAAATAAAAAAAAAAATCTCAAGACGTCGCTTATAAATTAACATATCCAGGGTCAGATGTTTTTCTGTAAAAAAAAAAAAAAAAAAATCATATGGAAAGCGTATGCACTCTTCCTGCTTTGTATAAACTCCAAATCAGCGTCAATCAGCCTGTCTTGATTTGGTATCAGTCCCCAGGATTGTGGCTGGCAAAGCTGAGACAAGTTTCAAGACCAGTTAAAAAGGGAAAATCACTGGTAGATTTAAAAAAAAAAAAAAAAAAAAAGTTCCTCTTTTGAAGGCAACAGCTGAGAGCATTTGGTACAATCAGGCAACCCTCCCATGGCCAAGGGCCTTGATATTCATTAGGCCTCTCTTTGTGGCATGAAAACCTTCTGCCTTCATTTAGCGACACTGTCCATGGACCGGTTTTCTGCGGTACACAAAACAGATATGTTTTTCTTACAGGTCTGGGAAAACAAGTCTTGTCTTTCATTATAAAGACAAGTTTATTGATGTTGAGACAAATGGAGTCTACTTCCACCTGTGTTTGAATTCCTAGCTTGGGGCTGAGGCTATCTGGGCAGAAGTGTGGATTCGCTATTGGCTGCTAGTTCAGACCTGATTCTTTGGAGTTAAGACTTCTAATGACTCAAAGCATAGAGCAAATAAGAAGTCCTTCCATTTTTGGTAAACGGTTTTCAAATTTCGAGAGGAGTGGGTGGAGGGCAGCTATTCAGTCACCAATTGAAAAAAAAAATGTAGTGTTGGAAATACACGTAGTATTTATTCTCTCTCCCACTCTCTCCTTGTGGGAGGATTCCAGCTCCGTGTTTGGTGAGAGTAGAGAACAAAACCCTTTTGGATTACCACTTTGAGCCACATTATGACGGGCAGAAATGAAGTTTCTTGAGAATCATCCTTCCGTGTGCCTCTCGGGGGATACCTTAACCAACCTATTCTTGGGAACCTGGACAAGGCACTCCCCCATCCAGGATGCAGCCAAGATGCCTCATAGGCCAGGCCAAGAGTTCTTTGGAGGGGGGGTGGGATGTGTGTCTTGTCCCAGGATAAAAATCTTTTGAGGGTCAATTTCACAGGTTTCTCTCAGGTTTATGAAGGCCCTTGCAGATGCCAAGGTAAAAGGGCCCGGCGATTCAGAAGTCATTCGCTGCAGCTGACGGAAAAAGAACTCTGTAATACCGTGTTATCTTTCTTTACAACTATTATGCCAATGCAACGGTAGTGACTAACATAAACACAGAAAATTTACACTCCATTTAGTAGAAACCACGGCCTCAACATGAGCCTATGGTTTCTCCCTAACCAAATCCAGTCATTATTCCACAAATATTTGTTCGATGTGCCAACGTGAAGAAAACTGACTTAAAGTTTGGCTTGAAACTTTGCCCCCGTGACCGACCGGCTTCATCAGAGGTAACGATGAGCCGTGATAGATGCTAAACATTGAGTACAAGAAGCAGATGTTGGGAGCAGAGAGGACCGACGCTTACAAATAAACAGTGACTAATTAACCCTCGGTGATTTAGAGTAGGCCACCTGGCTAGTTTCAAGGTTATGAAATGGAGGCAGAGGGGGACGTAAAAGCATGAGTTCAACAATCTGAAAGAGCTAAGCACAGGATTTCATCGGGGGAGCCATCTTACGGTTGACAAACGAGGCTTGGAAGTGATGCAGAGACACCAGGGGCTGGCGCATAAGCGTAAAAATGGTGCCATGAAGCTGTGCGTGTCGCTGTCTTGGCTTGTCTGCTGCACAGGTAAACGATTACAGGTAATTAATTACCAGTCAGTAATTATTACCAATTAAAGGGTAATAATTACCAATCGGTCGACCACAGAAAGAGACCTGTCTTTGGAGTTTCAGAAGAGAGCTGGCGGAAGGAGCCTTGAAGACCCCTTCGTAGAACTCTCACCCACCCACCTCCACGTTTATAGATAGAAACTGGGATTCAGGAAGTATTTGCCTAAAGTCACTCAGAATCCTTGTCTGTTTAATTCTTCTTTTAGAATCTGATAATACAGACCTACTACAACTTGGCACGAATGAAAAGGGGAAACGTCTGTGCGCAAAGCCTCCGGCACAAATCCCATAAATATTTGTGGAAGTGTACTTATCCTGGATTTTCCCAGGGTTATATTTGGTAATCTTTTTGATAGATTATATTCAGGTATACAATTATATGACATAAATGGGATAAAGAAACAGGGGAAATGCACGGGGGAGTAGTTCTTTGCAACGCTTCTAAAATCTCCAACTCAGATTCTGACCATGGAAATGTAAGAGAAACGCTCCTGCAGAAGTTTTTAACAATGTGGCCAATTAAAAACACACTCCCTAGTAAGTAGGAAAACTAGACACCATTTACCGATGTGGGTTGTTCGGGGCAGTATGGTAGCAGATTAGGTTATCGTGTAGGAATGCCGGCATATGATATCCGCCCCAGATAGAGAGATGAACCGCGGATCTAGTTCACTCATCTTACGTAATTTTATTACAAAAATAATAATAAAGAAGGTATAGAAAAGCAAAGCCTCTTACCTCCAAAATGAGATTAGGTCTAATTCCACATATTTTCTAAAGACCATGCCAACACTTTTCTTCCCGGATGTTAATACATTGATTTATGTTTTCCGGTTTTCAATCAGTTAGATGGACAGATTCATTCAGAAAAATGTAGAAGGATTAAGTCATGGATTGAAGGAATCGTCGAACGGGTGAAGGTTAGTGCTTACAGCCAAGTAATACTTACAGAGTAGCATTAACATTATCTGACTTTCCAGTAGTTTTATTTAATGAACTGTTGACCAAGTGTATGTAATTAAGGATGGTCTAATGAAGATAGGCTGATCCAAGATTTGTTCCCAAATGTGTCTTTCTGATGTATTGCCTCTAGCTACTGAGAGGTGGAAAATACGAGTGAATGAATAACTGACAGTGGCAGCCTATCAGAAGACTTTCTAATGGAAAATTTCCCTCTGAACTTTAAATCAAAGTACATTTCATTGTGTATCACCAAACTTCACACCCGGGAATTGTATACACATATCATAAAGTGCGTCATCATCTGGGTCCATGACAGTTGTGTCTCCACAAGCCAAGAGTTTTATAATAATTTTAAATTTGTACATGTAGTTGGTTAGTATTTTTCTCTTTCAGAAACCTTTCCCTCTAATTACTCGTATCACCAGGAGGAAATAGAGCAAAGTGTTACATCAAATAAAGTGGTGAGATCCAATTCAATTAAGTACACATTAAGTAACGACTATGTACAAGGCCCTGTGCCAAATTTCCAAATGTACCAGGAATTTTGAGTCTGGTCATTTTCATGGACTTTGTTTATACAGCTCTTGGGATCCTGATCCTGGGAATGTCCAAGTCTAGTCCAGCTTTCTCTCTTAAAATTCATCAAGAAAAAAGTAGCCCTGGGGCGCCTGGGTGGCTCAGTCGGTTGAGTGTCCGACTTCGGCTCAGGTCATGATCTCGCGGTTTGTGGGTTCGAGCCCCGTGTCAGGCTCTGTGCTGACAGCTCGGAGCCTGGAGCCTGCTTCGGATTCTGTGTCTCCCCCTCTCTCTGCCCTTCCACTTGTCATGCTCTGTCTCTGTCTCTGTCTCTCTCTCAAAAATAAATAAACATAAAAAAATTTAAAAAAGAAAGAGAGAAAGAAAGAAAGAAAGAAAGAAAGAAAGAAAGAAAGAAAAAGTATACACAGAGAACGGTGTGTAGTGTATTCCAAGGATTCTGGGGGACCTGCAGGGAATCAAGGCAGCATCAGCAGCCTGCTGCCCCAGTAGACAGGAGTGGTTGAAGAGCTTTGCAGACACACGTCACACTGAACTTGAATCTCTCTTTTACTGGGAAACAACAAAGTATAAAACAAAAAGTTTACACTCAAGATCCTGAGAAAACTTTTTAAGCCACTGCCCCTTCACCATCTAAATGTAATCCATATGTATGCTGTCTACGTGAGATAATTGTTCCAAACATTCTCCAGGAGACAATAACAGACGAAATATGGAACCATTAGTAACCCAAGATTGAAGCATCATGGTGCTAGGTGAGGTGGGATTGATGTGAATATAAAAGAAGAGAATAGAGAGGAATTTGACACTGACGGGAGAGCAGAGAAAAAGCAGAGTCTCTATTATAAAGAGTTTGGGACCAAGGTTATTTTAAGAGTCTCCCAGCTAGTTTCCTTTCGTTCTGTTTTATGCTCTCCAAGCCATCCTAGCTGTCGAGTTGTCCCTCTCTGAAACTATTTTTTAATTGTGTGTTATTTGCAGGCTTGACAACCTCCAACGGGTGCAGTGAACACACTTTCTCTACAACACCCCACGTGTGTCCTCATCACCAAACTTCTGCAAAGCTCACCTCTTCCCCAGGGCTCTTGGTCCATTTCTAGGCTACCCCAAGCCCACTTTAAAAGACTGCATAACCAAGGAACTGGATCCAGAACCAGGTTTAGTTACTTCCTGGCTTGTCCCTCAGCCCCACCCTTCTCATAACTCTAGTCCCCTCCACCCTCTCTACCTTGGCAGTTTTCACAACGAATCCTTGCACTGAAATCCCCAATTATACCCTCTTGCCATTTCCATTGATTATTAGCCTACAAGGGTTCAGTCCCCAAATCAGATATTGCAAAGGCAAGTTTGACCTTCTAGTGCTTAGCTATTTTTGTAACCCTATCATAGGGTACATTGTCAACAAGTATGGAGATGTATTTGTTAAGAATCTCCTTCGGATGGCAAGCCTGGGTATATATGATAATTCGTAGGTGAATTACCTTACTGGGATAATCCAGTTCTGCTTCTTAAAAAAATACTATACACACACCTGAATCAACATGGCCAATCCCTGGCCAATAGGGTGTTGCTCCAAAGTAGGTGATTCATTGTCTATTAACCACTTACTTACTACTCCTTCGGAAATAAGAATTGCATCTACACTCAGCTTGGAACCACCAAGAATGGGGAAAAGGAAAGACAGATGCCGAAGGAATGGGTGTAATTTTCCTTAAAGCATAGACTCTTTAGCACTAGAACAAAACAGAGAGTCAGAAGACATAGTTTGTAGTAAGAGTAGAAAATAGAAACCCAAAAAGAGAAAACAATTTTTGTTAAAGGAGGATGATGAGACACTGTTACATACCAATTAGAATGACTAAGCACAAACAAACAAAAATACTAAAAAGAACAGATGCTGGTGAGGTTGAGGAACAACAGGAACTCTCTTATTGTGAGAAAATGCAAAATGGTACAGCCACCTTGGAAAGCGGCTTTTTAAAAAAGCCACTTAAAAAAAAAAAGTGGTAAGAAGATGGGCGGAAAGGCATATCTAGCACAAACTACTCTTTGTTTAGAGCTCAAGCATAATTTTTACGAATAAAGATAACTTTATTTATCTGTGATAAAGTTAAAGATACACTTACCGTATCCATTGGCATCCCATTCTTAGGTATTTACCTAAGGGAAGTTAAAACTTAGGTTCACACAAGAACCTGCACGTGAGCAGAGCTATAGAGCTATAGAGCTCTACTCATCATCATCAAAACCTGGGAAAAACCCAAATGTCTTTCAATGGGTGAATAAATGATCCATGGTGCATCAAAATAATGGAAAACTAGTTGGCAATAAAACAGAATGACCTACTGCTTCATGAGGCAGCGTGGCTGGATCTCGATAGCATTATGCTACGTGAAAGAAGGCGATTTCAAAAGATTATGTGAAAAGTCGCAAAAAAACAAAACTGTCATGGCAGAAGACAGATCAGAGGTTGCCAGGGAAGAGAGATGGAGAAAGAAGTGATCAGTCAGGGACAGTAGGAGGGGATTTGGGGCTTGCTGGAACTGTTCAGTGTTTACATAAATCTATAGAGGTGTTAAAATTCATAGAATTCTACATCCAAGTCAACTTTACTGTATGTTGATTAAAAATTATTTATTTTATTTTATTATTTTTTTTAAGCTTACTTATTTTGAGAGAGAGAGAGAGACAGCACAAGCTGAGGAGGGGCAGAGAGAAAGAGAGACGGAATCCCAAGCAAGCTCTGTGCGCATCAGCACAAAGCCCGATGTGGGGCTTGAACTCACAGACCATGAGATCACGACGTGAGCTGAGATCAAGAGTCAGACGCTTAACTGTGTCACCCAGGCGCCCCTAAAAATTAAAGCTTTAAAAAAGTGGCAAGAAGATGCGCAGGAAAGAGTATCTAACACAAACCACTCTTTGTTTAAAACTCAAGCGTAATTTTTACAAAAGAAACCAGCGCAAAAGGATTTTTCATAGCTGCACAAAGAAGCCACAGAAACTACTGAATGCCTACTAGATGAGCTAGCAGGAATTTACTGTTTTATTTTTCAAGTTTGAATAATCTGATCTGCAGAACAGAGAATTACATGAGGAATTTATGTTTATATTATGATAGAAACCACAGAGAAGCCACATTTCCCCCCTTGCATATTTATTGTTTGGAAAAGAGGTTTTACGAAAATGTGGGCCTATAAAAAATATTTTCTGAGGAAAGTTGAAAGTTTAAATCAACACGTTATCTTTAGAAATGACATTTGCTGATGAAGAACCATTGGCTTCCTTTAATAGGTGACTCTCCCTACCTTTTATGACATTGAGCATGGTTGTCATGGACAGACACCAGAGCAAAGTGAGGCAAATTCTTTTTATTTTGCTTCTCTCTTTGGGCTTAGCCGTTCATGCCTATCATTCCTGAGAATTCATGGGCTTAATAAGCAATCAAGGGACAGTTTTGTTGCTTATATGATGGGATGGGATTTTGTGAACTAGGCATTTCAAATATTCATCGGTCTACATAATAAGGTAATTCCTTTATCATTTTTGTATGGCATCACCTTTTTTCTCTGTGTGTATGGATGTGCTTTTACAATTAGGTCACAGAGGTGCCTGGGTGGACTCAGTTGGAGAAGCATCTGACTCTTGATTTCCGCTCTGGTCACGATCTCACAGTATGTGAGATTGAGCCCCGCATTGGGCTTTGTGTTGACAGAGTGTTAAAAAGCTTGTGTCTCAAAAATAAATAAAAATAAACTTAAAAAATTATAATTAGGCTACAAATGTACCAGATCTGTATTTTAACTTAATACCAAGAGTCTGCGCTTTGTGATTTTTTTTTTTCTTGACACAGAGGAGTAATTTATTTACTAAAAAAGCTTCATTTGTTGTTTATTTAGCAATCTAATGCTCTCGTACAGAGCTGGCATTTCAGTTCTAAGGCTGTGCTCTCATTTTCTGAAATCTGTTGTTGCTTCTGTATTCGTGCGTCACTTCTAAAACCAGGTACCATTGTTATGAACGTGACATAACAAAACAAAGATATCTGTGGAAGCATATAAAGACCTAGAATAGGAGGCAACCAACTAGAGCCCGTGGGATGGCTGCCTGTTTGTACCAATAAAGTTTTATTGGAACAGAGCCACACCTATTTGTTTATATATTATCATTGTGTAATTCGTGGTACAATGGCAGAGTTGAGTGGAGACCAGATGGCACACAAAGCCAAAAATATTTACCAATCTGTTTTTTTTTTTTTTTTTTTTTTACAGAAAAATGTGTGTGGTGCCCCAGACAGAACTATCTCAGCCAGTGCTTCATTGATGTTATGACAAATTTGATCTAAAACACTGAAAAATCTCAAGTTATATTTAAATGAAACCCCGGCTTATCGTTTTTGAAAACACCTCGGGAGGGCATTAAATGGAATTTGAAATGAAGTGAGGGACAAATCCACTGAGATAGTGCTCATCAACACCCGAATGTGGAAAAGGCAGGGCTGAGTCCCCACAATGAAATCCACAGGTAGTACTCACGAAACTGTTAAACATCGACACTCCCTGCTATGCCCAGCCTTGCTGAAGTGATGGGAAAAGCATAACCAGAAGGATGAGCATTGAGTAATGAGGGTCCTAGGTACCACCTAATCCGGAAGATACATAGATTTTTTAAATCTTAAATCCTAGTTTATCTTTAAAAGCAAAACACAGCCTTCTATCTCAGAGGCATAAATTGGAGACTATTAACGAAAGGAATTTCGGGCCTTTAAAATAGCCACTCAGAGTTGAGTCTTCAGGATTTCCTTCGTTGAGTGGATTTGTATAACAGGCAACAGGAAAAAAAAAAAACAACAACAAAAAACCAAACAGAAACAAAAACAAAACAATACAAATGGAACCAGTTTACCCACCCTTCTCTATTTGGGATTCTGAATGCCTTACATTGACTTTAATATCCAGTTTTCATTGGTTATAAAACCTCACCTGATTGATGTCGAGAGACATAGCATATTTAAGCATCTCGTTCCCTTAACATTTCTGAGGTCTCCTAAGTTTGCCCGTAAAGTCTGTACATCAACCCTGGGCATTGCTGCCCCAGCAAGCTGCAATATTCAGCCCCAGTTCCCTGCACCCCAACATGGACGATGCTATGAATTTGTCTCACTGAGGCAAGACTTACCTTCTCTCATCGTGTTGCTGCTGCCATTGTTATATGGGATGTTTGGGAGACCCAGAGAATCTTCCTCCGGCCCCCATCCCGGGTAGCTGCCAGGGTGACTGCACCAGGCCGGGCTCTCAGACCACCTGCACACTGTATCGAGAACATTTCTTTGTTTTCTTCCCATGATCCTCAGGCCTTCGTGTTGTATCTGGCAGATGTATCCCCTCCTGCCCTTGCATTGAGGTTACTCCTGGGGCCTCTCTTTTCTTTCCTATAATCTGGTGCCAGTCAGGGTTATTCTATGAACTCAGAGATGCCTGTTTGAATCTGTCACGAGAACAGATGTTGCCTTATGGAACATAGACATAGGAAAAAACTTCCGATATTTGGAGTGCTTGGTGTTCACCATCTGAGATGTTGGAAAAATTAACTTAAAATTTTCTTCCCCTTCCCTCAGTTTTCACTGGACTGTTGTCCCGATAGAGCATTGGTCACTCGTGTATTGAAAAATGTAAATTTATATTCATAAATATATATCAGAAATCTTTAAATGTATAAGACTTATCCCATGAATCAATTGCCTGCCAAAGGACAACTATAAGGTTGATAGTCTATCTGCTATATTCTGTTATACTATTTCATCCTTAATTGGTTTTTTTCTCATTCTTAATTGTTTTTTGATGGCTTTTCTTCCCATCACTGACACACATCGCCCTCTTTCTCTTTTTCTTCCTTTTCTCTGGCTCTTTCCATCTGCCTCTCCTTCCTTTTCCTCACTTGTCTCTCTTGCATAGCTTTGTGCCTGAAACTAGGTCATGCGACTGTCAAGATGTCAGCTGCAAATTTAGTTCTCAATTCCCTGTCTTTAAACCACTTTATACTTTGGGGATGATTTGCTCTTCTTTGTGGTGAGATGGAACAATTTGAATACCCTTTGCACATGAGTTTTTCTTTGTCTCTACCTGCTTACAGGGCTTCTTATCAGTCATTAAGAACTGTTTACGTTGGCATTACACCGGCTTGCATTGGTATTCCCACATAACAAGATCTGGGTTGGCTTGAAAACCTCCAGGTTTTGATATATATATATATTTTTAAAGACGGAGAGAAAAGCACCTTACGAAAGGAACATGAAGTTAATTTTTGTCACCGCATTTATGAAATCGTTCCACTAACCAAATAGAGCCTACTTCTTACAAATGCAATTATGGTTATGCCTCGTTGAGGGAAAAGATTTTTAAATATTAAAAATAAAATGAGCCACAGAAAACTCAAACGTCCTCCCTTAGGAACAGATAGTAAAATCTGGTGTTCATTAAAATACTTGAATGTTAATGGAAGAGAAAAATGTAAGCCCCGTGTCTCTATGTCTTTGGACCAAGACAGTGTGGTTTCTCAGTTTTCTCAAGGCCTGGCCAATTTAGGATATGGTGAGACTCTTTGGAGACAGGAAATGTGAGGTTAGATGAAGAGTAAAAATGGGTGAAATGGCTTGGGGTTTTCTTGCCAGGTACATCTCCTTGACCTTCCCCATGAGGGGTACTGTCAGGCACAAGGAGCCAAAAACCCTTGCTTGTTTCCCCTCTGTTGCTGGAGATCTCACTGCCACCAAAGTGAGGGAAAAGGTCTACAAAAACAAGCAAACAAAAAGACAAAACAAGACAAGACCAAATGCGGAGACTTTAGAGATCCATGGATCTCAAAAGGTAGACAAGTCAAGAGCATCATAAAGAAAGTGACCCTTCTTCTCTCCACCCCCTGACATCTTTCCCAGTTCTTTTGTGTTCTTGCTCTCACTTCTAGCTAGACCCTCAGCCAGAGCAGGACAGTCCAGAGATCTTTGCTGGATGTTTTTTCCCACTTCAATTGGCCATAACATTTCACCAATGAGAGTCGTTTTTGCTACAGGGTTCCCTCCTTTTATACATCTTGATTTTATTTTGGATGCAGATGACTCCTGGAAGATCAAAAGTATGTCAGCTATACTTCTCCAGAAGAAACTGACTCAGATTGCCTCCCCAGAAGTCCTAGATAAGACCAGCTGTGCTAAAGAAATGAGACCACCAGCCGGAGGGGATTTGTTGGAGAGGACTCTGGTGGAGGGAGACAAGGTAGGACAGCAGGATCTAAGTAGGTAACAGAATCTAGGGCTTAGGGCAGCTTGCTGGCTCTGGGTATCTAGAGGGGTCTAGAGAGACAGAGAGGAAAAAAAAAAAAAAAAAAAGCAGGGGGGAAGCTGTCAATGTCAGGTTTGGATGGGTTATTTGACACGTTTGCCCCTGGCCATGAAAAGGAGGAAAATTCCTAGCCTGATGGCCTGAAGGAAAAAAAAACTGGAAGAGTTTTCTGAAAGGCAGTCAGCATCCATCCAAATTTCTGACTTGCTAATTAGGTGTGAGCCAATGATCACTTCATTTTGTGTTTGTTGAAGTATTTGTTGCCAGTTCTCTACCCTTTTAAACTGATGTATGTGTGTGCAGCCTCTGGCACATATTATGTGCTAAGTAAATGATAGGCATCATTATTACTGGTACACATTTTTTAAAAAAATCAGAAATGATCTCTTATTAATGTATATAAAAAGTAATTATTATTTTTTTCAGTATGGAGCATATGAGGAGAGTATCCAATCTCAAGAATTAATTGGGAGATAAGATATACATAAGTAAAATGACTAGTCTTTTTTAATGTTAACTTATTTTTGAGAGAGAGAGAGAGAGAGCTCTGAGCACAAGCGAGGGAGGGGCAGAGAGAGAGGGAGACACAGAATCAGAAGCAGGCTCCAGGCACAGATTCCCACACAGGCTCAAACTCATGAACTGTGAGATCATGACCTGACCCAAATTCAAATGCTTACCAACTGAGCCACCCAGGCGCCCCTTGATTACTCTTTTATTATAGAAATAGCAATAGACAGAAATATAGCTGTTAATAATACAAGTTTTCCAAAAAGGGAGTCATCCTAAGCTGATATGTTCTATTCTCTCTCTCTTTTTAAATTTTACGAAATACATACTGGAGATAGTTCAATGTCGTTAAATAGACATACATTACTTTTAATGGCTGAAACATTTTGTTTTATAAAGTTACACATTTAATAAATCAATTTTTGATATATTCTTAGGACATTTCTAGGTTTTTTTTTTTTAATTAGTTATAAACATGCTGTAATAAACTTCTAAGTTCTATATTTTTGATCTAAAGACCTGGTAATGGGCAAGACTTTTACAAATATTATGCCAAAGGCCAAATCATGAAGAAAAAGTCTAAATTTCTTTACCAAAACCAATAAACAAACAAACAGAATCACACTACTGAAAAAAGGATGGAAACAGACTCAATCTTGTATAGAAATTTAAAAGATAAATGACAGACTGGAACTGTTTCAACATTAGTAAAAGTCTATATCCTCAAGGTACAGGGAACATTCACGAAGCACAGATAGGACCATCCTAATGGAAATACAGGAAAAGGCAGGTAGTAAAAAATCAAGTGGCCAATGATGAGATGCCTTCTTTTTGCCAGAGATCAAACTGATTGTTATTCTAAAAATAATTTTTAGGGTCACTGAAGGGAAATGAATGCTTTTAACACGTTGCCCTTTTG
This sequence comes from Panthera pardus, assembly GCF_024362965.1. NCBI lineage: Eukaryota > Metazoa > Chordata > Mammalia > Carnivora > Felidae > Panthera > Panthera pardus. The sequence continues at coordinate 16,577,504 of NW_026526655.1, forward strand.
TCTTTCTACAGGTTTTCCATATGATTGCAGCTCTCTTCGTCTTTAAACATCGCCTACATTCCAACTACTCCCAATTATGTACATATTTTCTTGGGCTTCAGATTCATACACACCCCTCCCTACTTGAGTTCTTCACTTCATTATCTGAAAAACACCTCAAAATTTACATATCCACAGAGCCCTTTTAATCGTCTTTTCAGGCCTGGTCCTTTCCCGGTCTTTATTCATCCCGGTCTCAGAGTAGAATTATTCTTGATCCCTTCCTTTTTCCTCCCCACCCTCAGTATCACCAAGTGCTCTCAGCACCCGCTCCGAGTACATCTTTAGTCCAACCACTCCTCTCCAGTCCCATCGGGACAGGATGGCTGTCATCCAACGCACCATCCACTCCTTCCTGAGTTACAGCAGGAGTTTCCTAATTGCTCCTTTCAACTTTTTCTCCCCCTCCCCACTGATTTTCCACTTTTCAAATGGTAATAGATACTTTTCAAATGTAAATAGATCACTCTTCTTCCGAGCGCTCGAAACTCTTGAATGGCTTTTCATTACTTTTCTATGAAGTTCAAACACACGGTGCCCAGGAGCGCACACAGTAGGCACACACTATATGCAGATATATGGAATGATTAGTAAGGTCCTCTATGGTGTGACCACTACCCATTGCTGGAAACTTACTTTGGGGCAGTCTTTTGCCTTCTGCCTCTCTCCTCTTCCACCTCCCCTCAGGGTCCTCGAATGTGCCAAGTTCTTGCCCGGGTCAGGAACATGGGACCTCCAGTTCCCCTCTTCCTGGAATGCTCTTGCCCCATTCACAGGGCCGCCTCCTCCTTGTCATTTAGGACACAGGCTATGGGCACTACCTCCTTGTACGTCTTTTCCTGAATACCTTGTCTAAAGTAGATTCACCCCGTGATTCTCTCTCATACTGCCCCGCATTGTTTTCCTCCGCGTGACTTCTCAGAGTTGGTATTTTTGTGTCTAATTGTGAAGTGATTTGATCACGAGGCCTTCAGGCAGTGATCACGACCGTATTTGGTTCACGACTGCATTTTTCATGCTTCCGTAATAGTTCAGATGATAAGCCAAGAAAGAAGGAGGGACAGACTTTGGGGGAAGAGGGCAGAGTAGGAGGACCCTAAGTGTACCTGGCCTCACGGATACAACTAGACAACGTTCCCAACAGTGGTAAATAACGCGGAAAATGGCCCAAAGACTGGCAGGGCAGACCGTCCACAACGAAATGTAGAAGAGAGGCCACATGGAAGAGGGTAGGAAGGGCAGAGATGCAGTAGAAAACCAAACCCCTTGGGGCTGGCTGCTGGAGGGAGGGAGCCACAGGGGCAGAAGGGAGAGAAACAGACTATGACACCAGGGGACCTGCCCAGGAAAGACAAATCTCCATAGTATTTGGGTTTGAAAGCCGGAGCTCTAAATTTCGTGAGTTCTTACAAGGAGTAGGACTTACAATCTGGAACTTTAAAAATCACTCACCTTGGCACTGAGGGAGCTGGGAGGGCAGGAGGAAACTGAGCACCTCCCACCCCCACTTAAAGAGACAGCACAACAAACATCCCCTCAGATACACAGCATAGCAGCAGCAGTCTGCAGAACACCTAGGGGGGCATAGGGGAGGGAGATTGGTCTACTCATCTCAGAGCATGTACTGGAGGGGCAGGGATCCTTGGGAGACTTCTCCAGAAACGAGGCAGCTGGCATTTTCCTCTTCCACCCTGCCAGTCTAAACACATAGAACCAGGGCAGTGCTCACACTCCCTGCCTAACTTCCTAACAAGATGCCCCGCCCTCGGAGCTCCCCTTCAGACACACCCCCTCCAGCCAGGCCCTCTTCCAGGTCCCCTCCCACAGCCAATGGTCACAAACCCTACAAAGACACTGCCAGCCCCACCCCTAAGGGGAGTCTTACTCCAAAGTGACTCCTGCCCCGGGGAGAGGGGAAGGTAACCACACACACCAGTCTGACTGCAAGCTCAGCAGTGGGCTGGGGGCAGACAGCTGGTCTGACCGCAGGCCCCACCCATCAACAAAACCTTCTCAGGGACACGCCTTGCAGTTTGGTGCTGCTTCATCTCTGGCAAATGGCTGGTCTGGCACGATTCAAGCCCAGGGTGGCCCCCCGACTGGCCCACTAACGACATAGGGGCCAAACCCCGCCCACCGCAGGCAGAGAGGAAAACAGCAGCTCAGCCAACCACAGTAGGCCGCACACAACACGCACAGGAGACACCCTGGAAGGGCCAGCTTCTGGCGAGCAGGGGACACTGCACGGCAGGGCGTTACAGGGCCTCTCCTTCAGAAGGCCACTACTTTCAAGAGCAGGAGACACAACTGACTTTCCTAACGCAGAAACAGGCACAGAGTGTGAGGCACAAGGAGGAGATGGAAGGATCCGTCTCAAATGAAAGAACAGGACGAAATCACAGCAAGAAACCTAAGTGAAATGGAGACAAGTAATAGGCCTGCGGGAGAATTCAAGGCAGTGATTATAAAGATAGTCACAAGACTTGAGAAAAGGGTGGAGGACCTCAGTGAGACCCTTTCCAAAGAGATGGAAGCCATTAAAAAAAAAAACAAAAACAGTCAGAGGTAAAGAACGTAATAAATCAAATTAAAAATACACCGGATAAAATGAATAGCAGACCAGAAGAAGTGGAAGAACAGATCATTAATCTGGAGCACACAGTAATGGAAAGCAATCAAGCTGAACAGGTGAGAGAAAAAATAATGCCAAATGAAACACAGACTTGGGGAACTGAGTGACACTGTTAAACATAATACCATTTGCATTACAGGGATCCCAGAGAGGAGAAGAGAGAGAAAAGGGGGCAGAATATTTATTTGAAGAAATAATAGCTGAAAACTTCCCAAATCTGAGGAAGGAGACAGAAATCTACAAACAGGAGGCACAGAGAGCCCTCCCGAAAAATTAACCCAAGGAGATCCACACCAAGGCACAGAGTAATTAACATGGCAAAAAGTAGAGATAAAGAGAGAATTTCAAAAGCAACAAGAGAAAAAGAAACCGGTTTCACGCAAGGAAAATCCCATAAAGCAATCAGCTGATTTATCAGCAGAATCTTTGCAGGCCAGAAGGGAGGGGCATAATATATTCAAAGTACTGAAAGGGAAAAAACCCGCAGCAAAGAATATTCAGCAAGGGTATCATTCAGAATAGAAGGAGAGATAAAGAATTTCCTAGACAGCTAAAAGTTAAAGGAATTTGTGGTCGCCACACCAGCCCTACAAGAAATGTTAAAGGACTCTTTGAGTGGAAAGGAAAGCCTATGAGTAGGAGTAAGAAAAATATGGAGCGTAAAAACAGTGAAAATAAGCGTACATATAAAAATCAGCCAAGAGACTCATAAAATGAAAGGATGTAAAGCATAACATCATATATCTAAAACATGGAGGGGGGAGAGGATTAAAGAATGGGTTCAAACTTAAGCAATCATCAAACTAATACAGACTGATATATACAGAGGCTGCTATATACAAGCTGAATGCTAATCACAAATCAAAAACCAGCAACAGGTATGCAAAACATAAAGAGTAAGCAATCTAAATATATCACGAAGACACCCAAACAATCCATGAAAGAGAGCAAGAGAAGAAAGGATCAGAGTGAAACTACAAAACAACCACAAAACAAGTAACAAAATGGCAATAATATATATCTACTTTGAATGTATATCGACTAAATGCTGCAATCGAAAGACGTAGGGTGATGGAGGGGGATAAAAGAGAAGGCCCATCTATGTGCTGTCTACAAGAAACTCCTTTCAGTCCTAAAGACACCTGTAGATTGAAAGCGAGAGGAGAGAAACATTTATCATGCAAAGAGATGTCAAAAGACAACCAAGGCAACAATACTTATATCAGACAAAATAGACTTAAAAAAAAAAAAAAAAAGACTACAGCAAGAGACAAAGAAGGACACTATACGGGGATAAAAGGGGCAATCCAACAAGAAGATGTAACAATTATAAATATTTGTGCACCTAATGTGGAGACACGCAAATACATGAAGCAGCTAATAACAAACATAAAGGAAGTAATCAATAATAGTGCAATGACAGTAAAGGACTTGAATACCCCACTTACATTACTGGATAAATCGTCCAAGTGGGAAATCAATACGGAAACAGTCACTTTGAATGAGACGTTGCACCCGATAAATCTAACAGATACACTCAGAAAGTTCCATCCTAAAACATCAGAATACATATTCTTTTCATGTGCACATGGAACATTCTCCAGAATAGATCACATATTAGGCCACAAAACAAGTCTTACTAAATTCAAAAAGATTGAGGTCATACCATATATCTTTTCTGACCACAATACTGTGAAACTAAAAATCAACCACGAGAAAAAAATCTGAAAAGAGCACACATACAAGGAGGTTAAATCACATGTTACTAAATGGCATGGAATGGATCCACCAAGAAATCAAAGAGGAAATAAAAAATGCATGGAGACAAATGAAAATGATAACACTATGGTCCAGAATCTTTAGGATGTAGCAAGAGTGGTTCAAAGAGGGAAGTATATAGCAATACAAGCCTACATAAAAAGTCAAGAAAAATCTCAGATAAACAACCTAACTTTCCATGTAAAGGATCTAGAAAAAGAAAAACAAACCAAACCCAAGTCCAGGAGAAGAAAGGAAATAATAAAAGTTTAGAGCAGAAATAAACAGAATAGAAACAAACAAACAAAAAAACCCAATAGATCAATGAAACCAGGAGCTAGTTCTTTGAAAAGATCGACAAAATTGATAAGCCTTTAGCCAGATTCATGAGAGAGAGAGAGAGAGAGAGAGAACTTGACTAAACAAAGTCAGAAATGAAAGAGAAGTAATAACAACTGCTACCACAGAAATACAAAGGATTGTAAGAGAATATTATGAAAAATTATATGCCGACAAATTGGACAACCTAGAAGAAATGGATAAATTCCTGGAAACATATAACTTCCCAAAACTGAATCAGGAAGAAATTGAAAATTTAAACAGACAGAGGAGCAGCAATGAAATTGAATCAGTAATCAAAAACTCCCAACAAACAAAAGTCCAAGAACAGATGGCTTCACAGGTGAATTCTACCTAACATTTAAGGAAGAGTTAATACCTATTCTTTTCAAACTATTCCAAAAAAATAAAAGAGGATGGAAAGCTTCCAAATTCATTCTATGAGGCCAGAATTATCTTTATGCCCTAACAAGATATAGACACTACAAAAAAAAAAAAAAAAAAAAAAGAGAACTACAGGTGAATATCCCTGATAAACATAGTTGCAAAAATCCTCAATAAAAGACTAGCAAACAGAATCAATAATACATTAAAGAAATCACTCAGCACAATCAAGTGTAATTTATTTTGGGGATCCAAGAGTGGTTCAATATTCACAAATAATTCGTGTGACACATCACATCAACAAGAGGAAGGATAAAAACTATATGATCATTTCAATAAATGCAGAGAAAGCATTTGACAAAGTACAACATCCATTCATGATAAAAAAAAAAAAAACCCTCAACAAAGTAGGTGTAGAGGGAGCGTATCTTAATATAATAAAGTCCATTTATGAAAAACCTACAGCTAACATCATCCTCAATGGTAAAAACCTGAGAGCTTTTCTCCTAAGGTCAGGAACAAGACAGGGATGCCCACCGTAACCACTTTTATTCAACATAGTACTAGAAGTCCTGGCCATAGTAACCAGACAAGAAAAAGAAATAAAAGGCATCCAAATTGGTAGGAAAAAGCAAAACTTCCACTATTTGGAGAAGACATGCTATTGTATACAGAAAACCCTAAAGACTCCACCAAAAGGCTACTATAACTGACAAATGAATTCAGTAAGATCGCAGAATACACAATCAATATAAGAAATCCATTGCATTTCTATATACTAATAGTGAAGCAGCAGAAAGAGAAATTAAGAAAACAGTCCCATATAGAATTGCACCAAAAATAATAAAATGCCTCAGAATAAACTTAACCAAGGAGGTGAAAGATCTGAAGGCTGAAAACTATAAAACAGTGATGAGAGAAATTAAAGATGATACAGACAAATGGCAAGAGACTCCATGCACATGGATTGGAAGAAGCAATATTGTTAAAATGGCCATGCTACCCAAAGCATTGAATCTACAGATTTAATTCAATCCTTATCAAAGTACCAACAGCATATTTTACAGAACTAGAACAAACAAACAAACAAACAAAAAACCCTTAAAATCCGTATGGAACCATAAAAGACCCCCAATAGCCAGAGCAATCTTGAAAAAGAAAAACAAAACTGGAGGTGTCACAATCCCAGATTTCAAGTTGTATTACAAAGTTGTAGTAATCAAAATAGTATGGTACTGGCACAAAAATAGACACCTCGATCAACAGAACAGAATACAGAGCCCAGAAATAAACCCATGATTATATGGTCAATCAATCTTTGACAAAGGAGGCAAGAATATGCAGTGGGAAAAAGACAGTCTCTTCAACAAATGGTGTTGGGAAAACTGGGCAACTACATGCAGAAGAATGAAATGGGACCACTGTCTAACACCATACAGAAAAAGAAACTCAAAATGGATTAAAGACATAAATATGAGACCTGAAACCATAAAAATCCTAGAAAAGGGGGACAAAAGAAAAAACAAACTATTAAGACGACACTCAAAAAAAAAAAAAAAAAAAGGTTCTGCACGCAAAGGTAACAATCAACAAAACTGAGAGATAATTTTATTGAATGGGAGAAGATATTTGAAAATGATACAGCCGATAAAGGGCCAGTATTCAGAATATATAAAGAACTTACAGGGGCACCTAGGTGGCTCAGTCGGTTGAGCGTCCAACTGTTGATTTTGGCTCAGGTCATGATCCTAGGGTCATGGGATTGAGCCTTGCACTGGGCTCTGTGCTGCTTAGGATTCTCTCTCTCTCTCTCTCTCTCTGCCCCTCTCCCCAGCTCATGTGCTCTCTCTCTGTCTGTCTCTAAAATAAAAAAAAAAAAAAAAAAAAGAACTTATACAACTCAACACTAAAAAAAACCAAAAAACAAATAATGCAATTAAAAATGTGTAGAAGACATGAATAGGCATTTCTCCAAAGACCTACAGATGGTCCACAGACACATGAAAAATTGCTCAACATTACTTATCATCAGGAAAAGGCAAATACAAACCACAATGAGATATTAGTTCACACCTGTCAGAATGGCTAAAATAAAAACACGGGAAAGAAACAAGTGTTGATGAGGATGTGGAGGAAAAAAGCACTGTTGGTGGGAATGCAAACTGGTGCAGCCACTCTGGAAAACAGTATGGAGGTTCCTCAAAAAATTAAAAATAGAACTACCCTACGACCCAGCAATTGCACTGCTAGGTATTTATCCAAAGAATATGAAAATGCTAATTCAAATAGATATATGCACTCCTATGTTTATTGCAACATTACTTACAAAAGCCAAAATATCGAAGCGCCCAACTGTCCACTGAGAGATGAATGATAAGGGAGTGTGTACGTGTGTGTGACCGAATATTATTTGGCCATAAAAAAGAATGAAATCTTGTCATTTGTAACAACATGGGTGGAGCTAGAGAGTATAATGCTAAGTAAACTAAGTCAGAGAAAGACAAATACCATATGATTCTACTCATATGTGGAATTTAAGATATAAAACAAATGAACAAAGAAAAGAATAGAGATAAACCAAAAAATAGACTCTTAACGGTGGAGACTCTTAACTGGTGATCACCGGAGGGGAGGGGGGTTGGGGGGCAGGGGTGAAATAGGTGAAAGGGATTAAGAGTATACTTATCCCTGGGGCGCCTGGGTGGCTCAGTCGGTTAAGCGTCCAACTTCCACTCAGGTCATGATCTCATGGTCCGTGAGTTCGAGCCCCAGGTCAGGCTCTGTGCTGACAGCTCAGAGCCTGGAGCCTGCTTCGGATTCTGTGTCTCCCTCTCTCCCTGACCCTCCCCCATTCATGCTCTGTCTCTGTCTCAAAAATAAACATTAAAAAAAAAAAAAAAAAAAGAGTACACTTATCCCCACCAGCACTGAGTATCATATAGGAGTGTTGAATCACTATATTGCACGCCTGGAATTCACATAACACTGCGTGGTAACTATACTGGATTTAAAATCAAATTTAAAAATAGAATAAAAAAAAGAAAGAAGGACCCAAATCATACAAGCTATCCAGTTTGCTGGCACCGTTTTACTTTTCCTCCGGTTGTAGAATTAGTTTTTAATAGATTTTTGAAATGCTTATTTATTTTCGAGAGACAGAGCGTGAGAGCAGGGGAGGCGCAGAGAGAGAGGCAGAATCCCAAGCAGGCTCCAGACTCCGAGCTGTCAGCACAGAGCCCGACGGACGGTGGGGCTCGAACCCACGAACAGTGCGATCACGACCTGAGCGGAGGTTTGGACGCAGAGCCGACTGAGCCACCCCGGTACTCCCGGTGGTAAAATTATTAATAGCACGTGTCCCTGTGCGGATGACAGATCACGTGGTCACTCACATCTGTCCGGCCTGGCTGGTAGCAGTTTGCTGGCCTCCACTCCCCCCCTTTCCTCCTCATTTAGTGCCAGCGACTCGGTCTCTGCGCTCTAATACCTAGGTTCTCCCCTAAGGTAGCTGACTCCCGCCGGTTCCCCAATCATCTGCTCGGGTGAATCCACTTTTGAGCCGGGTGAGAGCCCAGCCGCGGTAGGAGAGAACTGGGGGGTGCCAGGACTCAGGGCTCAGTATCCGTGGCCCTGCGTTACTCGGACACAGCCGCCCCTTGGCCCCTGCGCTCACGGAGAGGAGGGCTCATCACCATTTCCGGCAGCCGCTCCGATCCTGATTCTCTTTCGTCTGGGCTCTTCCACAGTTGACTAGCCTCGGAGATGCTTCTGAAACCTCAGGCTGAGCAAATGCACTCCCCACTCCCTTGCCCGTGGGAGCTGCTGTGTGTCTTCAATGGGGCTGATTTATTTCACTCTGTCAAGCCCTTACAGGGAGGGCACGTGTCCTTGAGCTGCCCCTCGGCTTCCTGCCTTCCCTGCCCCCCCCCCCACCCCTCACCCCCCTCCCCCTGCTCAGTTTGTGGTTTTGAAATGATAATGAGCTGTTGGTTTTCTTCCCCGGTTTGTAGATTCTTGTTTCTAAAGGGGTGAATAGTGGGTCTCCTGATTCATCATCTTAGAAAGATGAATGCTGGGTGTCCTTAGGATACAACATCATCTCGCCTGCCTCCTTGCTCCAACATAACCATCAGCGGATAGAAGCTGGGCAGCCTGGATTTATTATTCGCTGCATTCAATCAGGCACAGAACAGCATGTAGAGAACGTCAGTGCGGCGCAGCTCAAGGTGAATTTCTTTCTCCTCAAGGCAATGACACGAAAGGTCCCTAGGGGCAGCCCCTCGCAGCCCCGCTTGATTGTATTTTTTTTTTTTTCATAAATGAGCTTTCAGGGGAGCCTCGGGCTCCGTTGGGATAGAGAGTCTGGACTAGTGACGGGGCTGGATACTGTCACCCCCGTGCTCTCTTCCCCGGACAGCCCTGGCCTGAATGCATTATTTACAGCAAGTGCAACCCAGAAACAGTGCAGTGCTTGACTTTCAGGCTTATCCTTCAAAAGAGGGGAGCTGAAGGCAGTTCCCTTCCCAAAGGTGGGGAGTGAGACCTGCATATTCAGCTCACAGTCTGTGCTAGGTGGACTTCCTTTTGCTTAAGGTTCCATCCAGCTGCCTCCATCCACGACGCTAAGCGCGGGCACTTGCCAAGATGGCTGCCTTCTGTGGTTGGGGGGCTGGCCAGAGGGGTGAGAGGGAGCAGTCCCAGGCCCAGCGGGCAGTGGTGGTTTGGAACTGGCACTCAGAGGAAACTGGAGGTTTTCTGGGAGGTCAGCAGCGCTGCCCGAAAAAGAATTTCGGAATGTCTGATGTTTCACTTTTCTAGCCACGCCAGTCTCTTGTTTGTTGTTTCTTTTATCGCTGACCGGCCGTGCCAGTGGAATGATCTCCTAAGTCTTAGGTTAACTAAAGTATAAGAGGGGCCCAGACCTTCATAAATCAATTTGAAAAGAAGAAACCTTTGCAATGTGGATGCATGGTATTTTAAGTGGAAGCGATGTGTACTATTGAGGGCCATTCGTAGAAAAAACTTAGATTCCTGAAGTAACCCTTGACAATATGGTAGAACTAGGAACTGAGGGGTCTCGCCCCCCTGCGTAAGGCTTTGGCTCCCTAGACCACCTCTTTCCCTCACCCCCTCACCTGGGAAAGCCTTTGTGGCAGAAAGAGCTCCCCGGAGCACGGCTACTGGCCTCACGGCCCTACCGCATCTGTGACCAGGTGGTGGGGGAGGCCAAGTCGGATGGGGCAGGAGGAAAAGGATGACACAGGACCAGACGCTCCACGCCTTTCTTTCTCTCCTCCATTTCCATCCCCGTTCCTTGACTCGAGTCACCCCCTGGAATTCTCTTTGGGCTCCGGCAGAGCAGTGACATGAATGACGGAAATGAAGAGGGCCCAGGACCCCCCTGCTCTGCCCTTCACGAAGGGGTGGCTTCTGCTGGGCAAGAGAAGGCTCTGAGTGTTGCAATCCAGCTCATCTAGAAATCATGAGGAAGAAGGGCTCTCCACACTTCTTTTGAGGCTCCTTCCTTTAGACACCATCGTGGCTTTGTCTTGGCTGAAATTCAAAGAAATCTCCAAACTGAAGTAGGAAGCACTTTAAATCACTTTGCAACCCACAGCTTGTCTCTCCTGGTTATATAAGTTTATTGTATTATTTTTAGAATGTTTGCTTAAACAGTGTGCAGAGCCGGCCTAGGAAGCTAGCTGAAACTTTTATTAGAACATATCTATGTCTTCTATCACTGGGGTCCACTGGCAGGAGGCTAAAAATAGCCCACCCAGCCCTTTCCTCCACCAGAGGGATCATTTATTTGCCAGAAGAAGAGAGAAAACAGAAACTCCCCCCTTCACCCTGGATTCCTTCTGGAACTGAGTGAACGCTTTGCTTCGGAAATAAGAATTCTTTGCCTCTAAAATGGGGGGGGCCAGTGAGTAGTTGGCAACTTCAGTCGTCTCTGTGCAGCTGAAGTTGGCATGAACGTTCCCATCAGGCCACACAATTGCTCGAAAATTTTAGCATCTTACCATCGCTTGTATGGCGTGGCTGGAACGTCCCACATTTGGTATTTGAGTTTCTTTTTAATAAGTTCCCCTCCCTGCCCCTCCGGTGGCATCATGTGCCACTGTTCCAGAACTTTCAGCCCCAGACTCATCTCTTCAGTGCCCCACAGCATCCCTGGTGTTTGTCCGTCGTTTTGATCATATTCCTCTTTCTGCTAAAATGTCTGACTCTTGCCATAGACCAGTCTGGTCCTGCTCATCATCCAAGAGCCCGCCACCACACTCCCCTCCCCTGCCCTCCCTGCTGAGGCTCCCACCACCTTTCCATGCTCCTGCAATGCTCTCAGTCCACACAGCTCTTTCCGACACTTGGCAAATAAGAGTCTCACACCGTTATTTATCTTTTTATGTGAGCAAATTTTTATTTTCTTCGTATCTTGAAAAAGAATAGTGAGAGGAGCTTTCAGTCTCTGTATCTGCTACCACCATGGACACGTAGCAGGGACTTTGTTCGTGTTTAATGATTGATTTAGGGATCCCTGCTCTAGTCCCACGGGGTGAGTTCACCATTCTTACCACCTCTACTGGGACCATCCAACCCAGAGGCAGAGTTCTCTAGGGTTTCTGTAAAGTATTGTTTGATAAGCATTTTGCTAAAATGCTTGCAGGGGGAGGTAGTGGGTATTGTGAAGAGGAAGGTCACCTTTGTGGTTTGAAAAAAAAAGAAGTTGCCTTGTACAATGTCCCTCCTGAGTCACAAGACCCTTGAACATAGGAAACGTGTTGAAAAATCCTACAATAAAGAAAACTTTTGTTTTGTTGAACTTACCATGTACTAAATTTATTTTACCATGAAACTCTTTCATCCCTTCCTCCTTTTCTCCTTCCTCCCTCCCTCCCCCATTCCTTCTTTCCTTCCTTCCTTCCTTCCTTCTTTCCTTCCTTCTTCCTTCCTTCCTTCCTTCCTTCCTTCTTCCTTCCTTCCCCCTCTCTCTCTTCCTTCCTTTCTCTCTCTCTTCTTCCTTTTCTTTCTCCCTCCCTTCCTCCCTTTCTTTCTCCCTTCCTCCCTTCCTTTCTCCCTCCCTCCCTTTCTCTCTCTTCCTTCCTTCATTCCTTTCCTTTCCTTTCCTTTTCTCTCTCCCTCCATCTTTCTCTCTCCCTTCCTTCCTCCCTTCTTCCCTCCTTTCCTTCCTTCCTCTCTCTCTCTCCCTTTCCCTCTCTCTCCTTCCCTCTCCCTCTCCCTCTATTTCTCTTTCTTTCTTTCTTTCTTTCTTCCCCTTAGAAGTAATAACATTTAGCATCCAGACACGCTTGATGTCTTAGTCAGCTCTGGCTTCTGTAACAAGGTATAGACCAGGTGGCTCAAACAACATTTACTTCTCACAACTCTGGAGTCTGCAAGCCTGAGATTGGTGCACCAACATGGTTGGGTTTGGGGTGAGGGTCCTCTTCCTGGCGTGTAGACAGCCAACTTCTCATTATGTCCTCACATGGCACAGAGACAGAAGGGCAGCCCTGGCCTTTCTTCCTCTTCCTTTAAAGACACTAATTCCACCCTCATGACCTCACCGAAACCTAATCACTGCCCAGAGGCCCCTCCTCCAAATACCATCACCCGAAGGGTTAGGGCTTCCACATGTGAATTTGTGGGGGGCACGGACATTCCGTCTGTAGCACAAAATGTCTGTTGAACACAGTTTGAGAGTGACTTCTTCCTACCTGGCTTCCCAGATACGCTCTCTCTAAGACACACTGTTGGTGCCTTATTTTCGTCTCTGACTCTGGTACGATCTCTCGGGTATGGGGATTCTGATACACTCCCAAGTATTTATTCTTTTGGCTAATTTTCAAAATTTCAAAGTAAAAAAATCAACTGCTGTTCTGTTTTGTATCCTTTTCGGTTCGTTCAAATGAGGAACAGGAAAATTAATATTTCCGGTTAACTTGGTAAGTACAAGACCGAACTATCGAGGTATTTTCTTGTGCCTCGGCCACAAGTTATGTGAACATTTTAGAGATTTTCTAGTGTAACCAGATTTTTTTTTTTTTTTTTTTTTTTTTTTTTTTTAATACACGAACTAACTAAAGACTTGGAAAGTAAGCAATGTCTACACAAGCCAGGAGTGAAGTTCTAACTAAATCTGGGTCTTCTGGCTTCCCGGTCAGTGGACTTCTCTGTACACCTCTCTGACTCCTCAGAAGAGCGGGATCTCCTGGGTCCTAGATTTTCTGTAATGTCTTGAAGTCCCCTGAGAGCAACCCACCCAGAAAAGATGATTCTATCGCCATTTCTTGACTTTTCTGGGTTGCACATAACCGGACTCTTCAATTCTCCCTTTCTTGTCTGGTATGCTTTCCATTAACTTCTCCACTCGAGTCACCCTCCTCTGGGTGCTTTCAAGACATGTCCTTTGAAAAATGTGGCACCTGAGACAAAACCCAGTTCTTCAGATGCAGGCTGATTTGACAAAGCGCAGTGGGGCTCTCTCGCCCCCTTTATCCAGGCACACGTCTTCTCTTGCAGCAGAAGAAGGGTGTTAGGATTCTCAGCGGTCCTGGGTATTCGTTTGATCAAGCCCTTGCCTGTCTCCAGACCTGGTCACAACCCTTCTGTCTGGGCTTTTAAGCCCTCCCACCATTCAGTTCCTCTCTAGGTTAATTCATCTCATCTCTGGTTACACTCAGGCTTTTGTCTTCCCGTCCGACAAACCTGCAGTGCATTTCCCTACACCTGCTTCTGCTTTGCTTTTTCAGATTCCTGACCTCTGGGCCGTTCTGGGCACTTCTTTCAAATCATCGTTTCCTGTTTCTGTCCACAAAATGGCGGCTCTCTCCTTCTTCAGGTCTTTGTTCGAGTGTCATTTTCTCTCTGAGAAGCTTCTAGACCAAGCACTTCCAGCTCCTACCCCTCCTCGAAGGTATGCTGTCTTCCCTGTTTTCTCTGTGAATGGTTAGCGCTTGGGGAGTATCCTTTGTAATGTCCAGTGTAGGTTTCTACCACTGGTCTCCATCTTTATGTCTCTCTCATAGCGGTAATGACGGACATGTCACAAAGCAGTTCATATACACTCGTGCTGCTTGTCCAGCAGCAGGCAAGCATCAGCACCGCCCCATTTTCAGATGAGGACGAGTCTCAGCCAGGTTTCGTGACATGCTCAAGGTCTAATAAACAATGCCATAGAGGGTTCCGATTCAGGCATATTCTCCTTCAGACTTTCCCATCGGCTGCTAAGTTAAAGATTGTATGAGCAGAGAACAAGATAAAAAAATCCCCAATCTTATGCAATAACCTTTTGATTTTGAAATTCACAGAGAGAGGCATCCTTTCCAGCTCCTCTTTGGTGATCTGGGTGAGGAGGATTTGCTCATCCCGGAAAGTACTCATATTTCGGGTCTTTTTGTTCTTGTCATCCCTCTTTCCTTTTGTCACATTTGTGTATTTTTAAATCCAATGCTTCTTCGCTTGAGAAGTAGGTTACTATTGTGTATAAGAATCAAAGTTTTAGAAATCACGCGTGAGACAGTCATTGAAAGTGAGAACAATATCACATTGCCCACGTTCTAGCATTTTCTATCACTGAGCAGAGCCAGTTAAGGTTTAGCTGATGTCTACTAGGAGGGAGGCAAAATAATTGGAGCATAAAGTGAAGCTGATTGATAATGTTTGGTAAAAAAAAAAACAAAACAATAAGCATGAAGCCACTCCACCTTGCCTCACTCTGTGACAGTGGACAGGCAGGACAAATTGAACAAATGCTTCTGAGGCCTTCCTCTGTGTCAGGGTCATTCTAGGACTGGACAGAAAGGAGTAAACAGTGGAGGCAAGATTCCTGATCCACGGAGCTAGATTCTAAATGTGAAGACAGACAGTACAAATAAATAAACAGATGATATATTTCAGATAGTAATAAATATTAGAAGAAAGCCACCCAGTAAGATGTGATGGGACGTAGCTTGAGGACAGGGCGCTGTAGAGTGTGGTAACAAAGGTCTCCCTGAGGGGTGGCCCTTGAGTTGAGATTTGAATATTAAGACAGTCACCCGGTTGGAAGAACAAGAAGACCTGGGGGCCGGGGCAGGGGCGGGGCAGAGGGGGAGGAAGCCATGCTTGGGGCTTAGAAAGAAGGCCAGTGAGGCTAGCCTTTCCCTCACAAGTGAGGAAAACAAGGACAGGGAACTACAAGTTTACGTCAGGGCCTTGTAGATCAAGGGAGCCATTGGAAGTTTTCACCAGGAGGGATGAGGCAATGCGATCTACATTTTAGAAGCATCGCACTAGTCCCTCTGTGTAGGAAGGGGATTATTGGCAAGCAGTCATGGAAGCAGTGAGGTTATGCCATTTATGTTAATCCGGGTGACAGCTGATGGTAGATTGCGCCAGGTATGAAAGGTGGTAGAAATATAGAGAGATGTAGATTATATTTTAGAAATGAAAATGATCTGACAGGCTAATGGCTTTGCCAAGGAGGCGACAAAAACACGGAATACAAGATGACTTCTAGTTGCTGATGCTAGACATATTTACTAGTCCTGCGGAGAGTAGCTAGGCAGAGTTTGAGGCGATCACTGACTGGGGTCATGGCTGTCGCATGTACCGCCCAGGATATTCCTGCTGATAAACTCCACACATGGGAATGCCTCGGACATTTTGAATACATACTTTATACGTCTTCCTTGTGATGAGGATTATGTTATTTTCTTGCAAATTTAAACCAGGAGAAATCTAGGCGAACACAATTTTTGTTTAACTTTTTTAAGTTTATTTACTCTGAGAGAGACAGGGACAGCGTGAGTCGGGGAGGGTCAGAGAGAGAGGGAGAGAGAAAGAGAGAGAGAATCTCAAGCAGGCTCTTCACTTTCAGCACAGAGCCCAAGATGGGGCTCCAACCCATGAAGCTGTAAGCCAAAACCAAGAGTTGCCCTAGATTCTTCTACTTTTCAACTAAGATTATGAGGGGCATCGGGGTGGCTCAGTTGTTGAGCGTCTGGTTCTTGGTTTCCGCTCAGGTCATGATCTCACAGTTCCTGAGTTTGAGCCCTGTGTGGGGATCTGTGGTGACAGGGTGGAGGGAGCCTGCTTGGGATTCTCTCTCTCTCCCTCTTCTCTGCCCCTGTCCTACGCACGTTCTCTCTCTCTCAGAATGGATAAACTTTAAAAGTAAGCAGAGGAACCTGTTAATGATTGAAATAAACGATATTCAACGTATAGAATGAGTCCTACGCAATGCATCAAAATGCACAATGAGTTGCCTGTCACTAGTGGGGCTCACCCAGGGGCAGGATATGCAGTCCATTCCCCTGGTGGGGAGGTTAAGCTTCTTGGCATTGAAACAGAGGGATAGTCCAGTTCTAACACGATTGGGGAGGGACCTGGTCTGATGTCAGGGCCCCCCCTATGAGTGGTTAGAGGATAACCAACCGGTCGGTGGTATGACTTAGAATATTAGAAAGACACAACTTTTCAGTGAGCGTCTGACCTTGAGTGTTTCAGACTCTTGTTTTGACATGACTTTGAGGCTTTCTCATCATGGGTTGGCAAGTGTCATGATGCCTTAAGAATTGAAGAGGAGGAATTTCTTCCAGGGAATGTATTAAGGAGAAGCAGTCCTCAGACTCCCTGTCTTGTTGTACATATCGGTCAGAATCCTTGGGGAAAATGCTCAGCACACTGAGCTGGGAGTTTTGAAGACTTTCAATAAAGGGACTGTTGACAGAAGAACCAACCGGTGACGCTGAACCACTCAGAGTCCTGCAGTGGTGGTAAGATCTTCTGAGTCTATGCAGCAAGGGATGGCAAAAATTACTGCCAAGCTTGAATGAGAACAGAAAAGTTAAAGAAGCGCCATTCAATAGAACCTATAGAGGCCACGGCCACTCCAGAGCTGAACTTCAGCAGGGAGGGAACAGATAAGAAATGTCCCCACCTTTTTCCTCCTGCGCTCTGATGGTCTGCTGGAGTGTTTCACTGGCTGATCCCCAAAAAGAAGTAAGTCAGAGGATCAAGGATCCAGGTTCACTCTCTTGGGGCAGAGGGCAGGGCAGAGAAGGGTACAGAATAGATTCGGGGTTGAAGCCACGTTTGTTCTTCTAAAGTCACTTTTCGTGCTATGATTTCACGTTCAATATTCACTCTTTTTCTATTGTTTTATGTACTGCCTTTCCCGCCCTGAGCACACCTGGACGAATAGTTGTAATCACTATAGAGAGAGTAGTTGACTGATGATTCAGAGGGGCTCGGAGCTATCCACTTGCCATAAAAGCACAACACTTTTCTTCTCAATGCACAGATGGAAAGAAAAACGGTAACAACAACAACAACAAAGCAGATTCCATTCCAAACCACATTGCCAGAAGATTTTGAGCAAAGCTAATGGGCAGTTGATGTTGATGATACATACAGGGAAGGTGTGGGACTGGCCACTATTTCTCATGCTTATTCTTTGGCTCTAGAGAAACGTGTCTGGGATCGGATGAGCAAGGACCTGGTGCTGGCCACGACCCGGAATAAATGGAACTTGGCCCAGGTCAAGAATTAGGAATTTCCCCGTGGGGCTTCATCGTCTCCACGTAGCTGGTGGATGCAGCCTAAACCCTCCCAGCCCCTTCCCTCTTATCTGAACTGTATTGTGGTTTATTAAACAAATGGTGGGTCTATACCACATCCTCCCTAATACGTTGAAAACTGCGCAATACGAGGCTTAATGAAGGTGGCATGCCTCACAGTGACTTAGAACTGAAAATAGGACTACATCAAAAGTCTTTAGAAGGCAAGATTTTAATGGTGGAATAATATGCTGGAACAGAGGAGTAATTTCTTCTCGAATGCTAGGATGAATTATTTATGCTTTGACAACATTATGTGTCTCTAAAGCAGCTTTTAGGTATTCGCCACTTCTGGGCTACAGCTGATCCCGCTGCCTGTTCTTGTAATTACATTAACCTCTTGACTTTACATGACAAGCTTTTCCTGTGCGCTGCGATCAATAGCCTATCACTATACCTCTTTAATAGGGCCATAGTTACACTTCAGTTCATATACAATTAACTTGGTCTCCTCTTTTCTTTCTGGTGGGGCGTGGAATGGCATTTCTTACTCCACCTCCGAAACAAAGGAAATCATTCTGAAGGAAAAGACACACGTCAAAATACGTAGATCGTATGGGAAGAAATGATTGCCATGATAAATAGACCAGGTGAAAATCCCTTTCTGCCAACACAGGGGATTAGAAATGCTGGGAGAAGCAGTGGATCTCAGTGGATTTCAGAGCCCTAAATTTGTGTGGTGGCTTTTAAATCTCTGCTGTGAGAAGCACGGTGGACCACCTACTTTCCTACTTAAGCCGCAGCAATTAATTATGGCGTGTATACGTAAACAGAGAAAGTATAATGTTAAATGTTGAAATGAGGTCAGCTAGTTAAATCCTCCTCTTTGACAGAGAGAAATCGAGAAAGGTAAACAGCAGTGGCATGGTAGGAGCCCCTCAGCTCAGGGAAACAGATTGTGTTCAGTCACAGTGGCTAGTTTTCATTCAGCCGTCGTGGGGGCATTTACACCATGGAAATTGGCAAACGTTATAAACCAGAGCTTTTCCCCCACAAAAAAGTACTTAAACATGTAATTGCATATCACTGGATATATGTGTGTGTGTGTGTGTGTGTGTGTGTATACGTGCATATGAATGTGTATGTATATGTGTCACACATCTATATGTTATTATGTGCTATATTATGTAGGCATTCCATCGCTATTTTTCATCAGAAGTAGTTTCATAAAACGTTTCCGGGTATTTTTGTGATTACATTTTTTTTCCCTTCCTTTATAATACATTAACAAACACAAACACAGAGACCCACAACAGGTAATCACACAGACCTGCAGGGACTTTTATTTTATTTTAATTGTATTTTTTAAAAGTTCATTTATTTATTTGGAAAGAGGGAGAGGAGAAGCACATATGGGGGAAAGGCAGAGGGGGAGAGAATCCCATGGGGGTTATGGGGTTATAACATATATATGTGTGACACATACACATACACATTCATGTGCATGTATACACACACACACACACACACACACACACACACACATATCCAGTGATATGCAATTACATGGGGCTGGATTTCATGAACTGTGAGATCATGACCCGAGCCAAAATCAAGAGTGGGACACTTAACCGATTGAGCCACCCAGGCACCCTCTGGGTCTTGTATTTTAGATTAGCCTTCAGATTGCACAAACTTCTGAGCCTGGGGGTCACTTGGGAAAACTCAAAGGAAGGGTCAGGAGAACCAGCGCTACAAAATGGGCACAGTGGTGAAGGCTGTGACCAGACACGTTTGGAACACCACTGGTTTTGGATGTAAACCGAATTAGTGTTCCTTTTACTTCTGTAGCACCATAAAGGAACAAATTTTGTTGACTGTCTCCTGCACTATATTATCAGATCCATATATCTTAGAAATAATAAAATAAAACTATCCATTACCAAGAGCAATAATTTAGGACCCGTCCAAAGTTCCCTGTAGATAATGCATCTGGTTTAAAATCACCTTAAGAAATAGCTGGTGGCTGCTTAAATCCTGTCAGACCACTCTAATTTTCTTTTATGACGATGTCAGACTTGCTATATTGGAGGAAAGTGATCTACATAATATACATGCTCGATGCCTACACGTATTACATAATCAGCAAGTTTAATGTGAAAAAATAATATCGCGAGTGGGTGCAGAATCAGCAGAAGGGAATTACAGTGTATCTACCACCAAGGGAAACTAAGAATAGAGAATTTATCATGTCCTAGGGCTCGAGCAGCCTCTGTTCCAATGGGGGAAGGAGAGTCCATGCAGCGACATGTCCTGGAGGGTCCACTGAATATTCAAATATCTGGACCCCAGTCCTTGACCCACGGAGTTGAATGTAAGTGACTCTCATTCACACTTTATCTTGGGAATTATTGCTACGGGCTGTATATCCCAAATGAGGACAATCCAAGAAATGGGGAACTTTCAGCATGCGCTGAGTTAAAACAGAACATATTTTACTTTGTGGTAGAGAGGAAGGCATGAGAGACACCAAGGTCCTCTGAAGTACGAGGGAGGCACCTCCTCCTCTTCCTCGTGCCCCTTAGACACCTCCTTCCCTCAGGTGTGCCAGGGCTCCAAGTTACCGTGAAGACTGGAAGTTTCAGATATGATTGCGAGGCTGTGGAAAGGGATGGAAAAAGCCTTGGTCTGAGAGACGTGAAAACGCATGGAAGATCCCATTATTTTGTGTGGCATTGGATAAATTATCGATTTCTTGGGGACTTCAGTTGCGTCGCTGGCAATATGGAGATGATTATTTTGGTTCTTTATATATCATAGAGTTGTTCTGAGAACGAGGGAGACATAGGGTGTAAAAAGTTAGCCCCAAGGTGTGGGGTACAGGGTCATGTCAAGTTTCCCGCGACTGAGCTCTGGGACTGTCACTTGCTCTGAAATGTTTCTTGTTTTTGTTGTTGCGGTTTGTTTGCTTGTTCGTTTGTTTTTGTGCTAAGTAGGCGCCACACCCAGCATGGAGCCCAATGCAGGGCTTGAACTCACGACCCTGAGATCAAGACCTGGGCTGAGATCAAGAGTTGGACACTCAACCGACTGAGCCACCCAGGCGCCCCAAAATGGGTTTTATAGGGTAACTCTATTTTGTGGTCAAGGATCTAAGTCTGAGTGAGAGGCATCTGAACCGGGGGGTAGAGGGAGACACAATGAGTGATGGTAGTTTTATAAACACACACACGTAATTAGAGCTAACACATTTTGATCTCTTATCACAGGAAGCACTTTACATAAATAATCCTATTTGTTCCCTAAAACACGTTTAATCGGACATGTACATACAACTCTAACCACCATTTTCTGATGAAGAAATGGAACCATCGACTGTGTGACTTGCCCAAAGTCACATGGCTTGCAAATGGGAGTCTGGTTTGGCCCCAGAGCTTCAACCATCCGAAGTCGCAGGGGAGTGGTCAGCTTAGCCAATGGGCTTAGATTAACCCAATAGCTGCTCTTGTAGCCAATGTCTTGAGCTGTGAGATCAGATAGCCTTAAAGGTCAGGAAAGAGGAGAAGCGAGCCATAGAAATACTTCTCTTGCTTTCTGGAATACCTCAGAAACCACAGTAGAGAGAATTTCCTTCTCATTGAGGGTTTGTAAGAACTATATCGGACAACGATGATAATTTCAGAACTGCCTCTCTAGGTTTTAAAAGGTTTTGTTGGTTAGAGTTATAAATATAATCTGTTCCAAAGGTGAGGAGAGAGATGTGATAGATCATGTCCTTGGGTCCTTCCGAGTCACTGAAGTTCTTTTCGTTTAGCTCAGTGGAGAATATTCAATTTTGGGGAGGGTGTAGCTAATAAAGTAGTAAAAGTTTATACTCTGCATTAAACTCTAGGGATGGTCTCTCTCTCTCTCTCTCTCTCTCTCTCTCTTTTCTTTTATGGGTGGTCTATAGGAGCCAGGAAAACATCAGAATCATCAGAATGGAGCACACACGTTGCAAAAAGCATTTTCCTTTTCCAATGGGTTTAAATCATATACAAACAAAATCTGGACCCTTTCATGTAGATGGGGCTGAAGGGTCTGATATCAGTCTACAAAATAGCACTTTGCCAAAAGGATCCAGATTCTTTCAGATCCAATACAAATTCTCCCAAAACATCTGGATCCGTTTCTAGATGAAAAACTTGCGGGCTAATGAAATTGCCAGATGTGACTACTTGACAAAATATTGAGACGCTTTTGTTCGCAAGTCCCTACTTTAGGGGTGGACATGATAGGAACTGAATTATCATTCTGATCTTATCCTTCTAAACAAATTAACATTTTCAAGCTTTGCAGGCAGATGACACTATTCGAACAATTTACACCCAAGAGGGGTTCTCTGCCTCATGGATAGGGGAGATAAAACCCTGACTTCAAAGCACCTTTTTTGCCTTCAGGATCAATTACCTCCTGTTATTCTACAGAAATTATTATGCCATTTCCAACCCACTCTGAGCCCCAATGCACCTCTTGATCATTACTGTGTGAATCAAAAGAAAAATCTACTTGCGATATCTCAATTCAGAGCTGTCGAGTTTTAATCTTGCTTCTATACCTTAGTTTCGACAGTGATCATTATGAAACAATCCCTTTCTGCTAAGCGGAGGCAAATATTTCCTTCCTGAAGGGTGAATCACTCAGAAAATAATGAATCCTACCCTGGTGCCCTTGTTCAATGATACAAGTCCTTCCTTAATGGGGATATCTGACCCCCATAACCCCTCTTCCCGTTCTGAAAGTACAACCTCAAACCCAAATAAATAACTTCTCCCATCAAAGAGTTCGGAAACAAAATGCTTTGGGGGAAACAATGGACACAGTGCCTTCAGACCGACTGTCCCAAATAAATTCAACACGGTCCCTTTAAAGCCGAGCAAGATGTGAAGACGGTGATGCAGATTGGCAGCACTGGACTCTAAAAGCAGGTTCCTTAAAAGATCTAAAACTGTCTTGAATGGACATAGAGAAGGCTGAACAACAGATGCTCTTTCAAGGAACCAGGAAAATTCTCGATTTTCAGGTCCAGTAAGAAAAAAGAAAGGGTGTAGCAGATAATGATAGACGATGACCCTGTCTGCCCTAAGAGAGGTTTGTCTGTCCTGGAAACCAGAGCGGACCACTTTCCTGGGGTGGGAGGCGTGTCCCTTCTTGGTCACAAAAGGCGGGAGGTTTGCCATGGCTTTGACGCAAATATGCCCAGTCGGTTAGATGAGCTCCTGCAGTTTCAGGGATAGGAGTCGCTCTTTGGATGAAGTTGGTATCAGTACATTAAGCGACACTGGAATGAAACCAGGAAGGGCCTGTTATTCAGGAAAGAGAAGCTGGAAGGCTGTGTCCCAGCCGAAGCTGGGCCGTCTTGACCTAAGGGCCCAGATGATTTGTGGTTTGCCGTGCAACAGAGCTCTACAAAGGTTGAGTCTCTTGTAATGCAGAAAACCCCTGCCAGAGAGTCAGGAAACCTGTGTTCTGCACCCTTGGATGCGGGTTTCCCCCTGAAAATTCTTATATTTGGAGTTGGGGGGTCTTAAATTCATTTCTCTTACTCTTTATTCCATGCATTTTCTTTGAGCTTTTTTGACAGGTGGTGTTTCTTTTCCCTTTCCTTTACCTTTCCATCTCTCATGTGCTTTCCTCTTTTGTTGTGTTGTAGCTTCTTGTGCTGGTTTGGGTTGGAGGTTGATTAGAAGTGTATCTTTCAGATGAAATCTCTAGTGGCAGTGCTCCTTGCTACGTTGCATCATGCAGTTTCCTGGCATGTAAAAAGCAGGGCAGTATGTGAATTTTCCTGTACTTGGGATACTTTAAACCTCTCCAGGATAGATCTCCCAGAAAGAAAAAAATACATGTCGATAGGATTAATCACTTAGCCTAATACCTAGTTGATTCTACTCAATCATTAATTTTAGCTTAAATTGGAGGACCGAATATTTCTTCAGTCCCCAGTCTGGCATTCGCGTAAGAAGGTACCCTCTTCCATTGATCTACAGTACTTGGAGATCTTCCGACAAAAGTAATTCGAGACTAAATACACTACATTTTCCTCCCTTATCTCAGATCAAAGCAGCATATGCTTCCATTGTTTTTTTCTCTCTTTTCGCATGGACGCTTCTTACAGACTTCAAAAATTGAAGTTTGGTCTTTTCATATTCTTAAAATGTTAAATGCCCCTTGGAGGACTTCATCTAAAGAACAAATCGTCTTTCTTTAGAAACGTGGACGATCATTTTCTATTCAGACAGCCGTCTCCAAAGACTTTGCTGTTACATACCTTGTAAGTTGAAGAAATAACATTTCTGTGAAAATAAATGACCAAAGCCACTTCAGAAAGCAGCAAACTTCAAACAACTTGGTAATTTGTAGACCCCTCTGACATCCCAAGTGCATAATGGATTTGCAGAGACATCGAAGATTAAGTAAATTGACCATGATGTCACAACTCTATTTTAACATTTTTCCCTTAACATCTTTATTTTTGGGGAAAATATATTTGCTGATAAATATTCCCTAAGAAGCCTCTGAGGTTTTCATCTCTGTCCCAGGTAACCCATCTGTCCAAAAGATGCACTTGATAAAATCTACAGGCTGAAGGCCAAACTTAGCCCCTGTGGGTCATCGAGTGCTATGAAAAAACAACTTCAGATAATCTGGGAGTTTCTTTGGAATAACATCCGGAAAGGGTATTTTCTGCTTGTGTTATAGGCATTGGAACAAAAAAAAAATCTGTGTCATATCCAAAAGTGAACCATTTGAGGTTTCTGTTCCGGTGATGGGGCTGTTTTATTGAGTACCATCACCCACACTGGATTTATGGGCACTGGCAGAGTGCCGGGGACCGTAAATTCTGAGGTCTGCTTATTAGAACCCGAGAGCATTTGACAATGCACATAATTAATGATCATTTGCTAAAAGTATTTTGGGGAATTTTATTCAAACAAAGTAAAAAAGAAACACATTAAATATTAGTCCTGTTATGTATTATGGGACATTATATCCATTTGTGTGCCCATAAATCATTTAGCTATGAATACTTGAGAAGAGCAAGAAAGCGATACCCTATGTACACTCTGAGATAATATTGTCTTAGTATTTGATTACAGGCACGGTGTCCTTAATGGACAGATTCATGCTCCATATCCAGTGTCCGGCTGGAGCAAAGACACTAAGAAATGGCAACGGGAGGCCATGAGGCCAGGATCAACCAGAGTTCAGGAGTGTGAAGTTAGGGATGAAATAAGACTTTTGCTGGCCTTGTCAGAAGATTCTCTGTGTGTTTTACTGCATTGTTTCTTGTGATTGTCTTGTGATTGTCTTGTGTGTTTCTTGGATTCTTCTTTGTTGTCCCAGTGTGGGTATTGATGTTTGCGTGCATGGGTGTCTGCATATACTCTTTTATTTTGGGGGGGAGGTGGGGTGGGGAAGGTATTAAAAATATTTCGTCTGGCTTAACCATCTTTTTTTATTGGGTTCAAGAAAAGAGGAGGTCAGTGGCTGCTTCTGCGAGGACTGGAGGAATAAACCTGACAGTAGAAACCAATAGAAGATTTATTCTTTTTAAACAGCTACAAAAAGTCATTGCAATTTGAGTTAAACCAGAGCCACATCTTTGTCTTCATACACAGGGCAAAGTAGAAAATCAAAAAAAAAAAAAAAAAAAAAAAAAGGAAGGAGGAGGAGGACGAGGAGGAGGAGGGGGAGGGCGGGGGAGGGAGAGAAGGAGGAGGAGGAGGAAACAGAATGAAGTATGCCCAGGAAATGGAAATACCCAGTGCAGGCTTTGTGACGAGATGAGTGGAATCCAAAGATCGCTTCATGCGCTGACTGCCACGGACATGTCATGTGATTTGGGACAAACCACTTAAACTTTCTGGCCTCCGTGTACAATTCTAAAAAATGAAGGAAAATCATTACACTCACTAAGGCTTCCTAAGGCTTCCTAATTGCAAATATTTATAATTCCAAATTGACATTTTCAGGAAACACACAATCACGCATACACACAAAATGTGGACTTTTTTTTGTCCCCATGATCCATATAATTTTTTTTTTTCGGTCCTAGTTCAGTAGACACAGGCATGCTATGTCTAGCTGCCACTATATGTCATTTCTAGGTGCTAAGTCGAAGCATTTATTGCTTGCCTGGGAAGGAAAAAGGGTCTAAAAGAAAATTATTTAAGGTCATGCAAGCAAACTGTGGGAAAGCTTTAAAAATACATTTAAAAAATTGAATTGAATGCAAATCTTTAAAGTTTGGCTGAAGTAGGCAAAGGACTTCAAATATTTGTGGAGACAAGTTGGAGCATATGACCTTGATAAACACATTGACTTCTTTGAGGACTGTTGTTGATATTTCTTGTTAGTTTCTGGGTGCCGACAGTGAGCAATTTGGAAGTCAGGACCGCCAACCCAAATGTTAATTGTATCTACCACAGTTCCTTAATTTATGGTGATTTAGATACAATAGTCACGATGAAAGCTATGAGAATTAAGCTGTACCATTTTAAAAATTTAAATGTAGTAACAAGAAGTAGGTCACCTTGTACAGTTTCATATGTTACTTGAAGAGAATCTATCTACCTACCTATCTACCTATCTATTTCAATTTATCTCTCTCTCTCTTTCTCTCTATCATCTATCTACCTATTATCTATCATCTATCTATCTATCTATCATCTATCTATCTATCTATCATCATCTATGTATCATCTATCTATCTATCTATCTATCTATCTACCTATCTATCTATTATCTGCCAAGGTTCTTCCCTAGATCTTCAGCCTCTCCCAGTGGTGTTAGTTAAGGAGTGAGTTAAGGGGTTGACCAACTAGAGTATTTTTTTCATTCTTGTTTCTGAAATTTAGGCCATCTTTGGTTTAGAAAAATTCCAAACCACTTTTCATGGCTGCCCAGAATCCACGTTAAATACAACGTGAAAGAAGATGAAAAAGGTATTTCAAACCAACACATACCCATGATTATG
Source organism: Panthera pardus (assembly GCF_024362965.1). Lineage (NCBI taxonomy): Eukaryota > Metazoa > Chordata > Mammalia > Carnivora > Felidae > Panthera > Panthera pardus. The sequence goes on from NW_026526655.1 coordinate 16,604,217, forward strand.
AGACCCTGAATCCACTTTACCTTCTAAATTAAAACTTTCACTATTGAACTTAGATGAAAAAATTCACTTCCCTAGAAAATGGCACCTCTGAACAGAATATTCTCACAACATGTCTTTTTCACGTTCAGCCAAGCTGAAGAAAAAAGAAATGGGCCAATCACACATTGCGCTTTGAGTTACAAAGGATGCTTTGGGGGTGGAGGTGGAGCAGATGGCACTTACTTGCATCGGAAGTTGGCAGATGAACCAACAGCTGAGCCTTTTCTTCTCCAGAGAAGCATTGAAGTCTTATTCGCAATTGTACCTGCATGCAAGCCAAGGATTGGTTGCAGGGGGTGGGAAGGCACAGTGCGTTTTAATAATGCAGCCCAAGCCATTTGGGGCAGTTAGAGATTTGTAACAGAGAAAGCTGGAAAATTTCTCTGTTGGCATGGTTGGAAAAAAGCCACTTGCCAATTTTTTTAAGTCAATTTCCAACTCTTAGCCACCAAAGACACACTAAGAGGAAGAAACTTGATATACTGGCTAGAACAGGGGAAAATGTTAACATCAGTCAAATCTGGCTGGTGGGTATATATGGATGTTTGTTATTTTGATCTCTATGTCTTTCTGAATGTCTGAGAATTTTCAAAATTAAATAAAATGTGTATGTGTTTGGAATTAGGCCTTGTGTTTCAAATCCCCACCACCTTATTTTCTAGCTCTTCTGAAGTTTGAGTAGTTATTTAACTTCTCAGCTCCTCAGCTCCTTCATTATCACTATATGGATAGAAATACCCACCATGTGGGTTGATCTGAGGATCCCAGATAATGTAGACGGTGCCTGACACGTGGTTGGTTTTTCTACTGGTAGTGGTTAGCATCCAATTTTAAACCAAAACTCAGCTGAGAGAAACAATCTCCAGGGAAAATTTCTTAGAACTTACGCACTGCATCTGTTCTTCCGGATTTTATATTGACTTCTGGATTAAGTCAGATCACTAAAGATCCGTTTGTCTGAACCGTATCGCTCTTATCGGGGGCCCACCAGGATATTTACCCTTCATTGTCTTTGGGAAAGATGTCATGGGCTTTCTGTGGAGAACACTGTTCAAACACTTCTACAAAACTTCCATACACACTCTGTAAGGGTGCTTTGTGGATGTGGTTCACTCCATGACTCAAGACCCTGCAATAGCTCCCATGAGAGACTTTCCTACCTGATGTTAACATTTCAAATAATAGTTTCTTCAGAGTAACTTCTTCTACTTCTTCTTTTTTTTTTTTTTTTTTTTCTTAAAATACGATGCATTGTTAAAATGATTGAGTTTACCTTTTGGGGCTGGTGCCTAGGAAATTGCAAGCCGAATCTGTAACCTACCCGGAGCAGGCATGTGGGTCCTTATGGTATGAAGCTTTGCATTTGCTTTATTCCAAACCCATTTTATTTCTGTACCCTTGTTTTTCTGACTTTTTTTTTTCACTCATTTTATTTTGATCTTTTTAAGTTTATTTATTTATTTTTTGAGAGAGATGGAGAGAACAAAAGTGAGCGGGGGAAGGGCAGGGAGCGAGAATCCCAAGCAGGCTCTGCACTGTCAGCGCAGTGCCCATCGTGGGGCTCCGTCCCACGAACTACAAGATCGTGATCTGAGCCGAGATCGAATTGGATGCCTAACTGACTGAGCCACCCAGGCACACCTTTTTTCACTTATTATAAATTGATGTCATATTGTTGTGTTTCGGGTGTTCTTATAACTCATCTTAAGTTCTTTGGCAGAACGGATAACCAGAGTGGCATATACATAAATTAACAAACACATACTATATCACAATCATTACTATAATAGTAGAAATACGAGGTGCAGCTAGAAAGAGAGAAGGACGAAGGCAGTAAATATTTCGGAAGATGATTGATATCACAGCAAGGCTGAATATTCTAAAATGGATACAAACAATTCATTTCGTATAATGGGTTCATCAACAAAAGTAGTTAATTCAAAAAATATTTCCGGAGACGTGATATGTGCCAGACACGGCTATTGCTATCGCGATAAGACCATGGTGATAATTTCAGAATACCTGGCATCGTACAGGAAATTGGTTTTAGAAATTGGACTTTGAGAGTAGGTATGACAGAGGGTCGTGGATATGGAGACTGAGAGAGAGGCGCTGTTGGACTGTTATGTTGTTTTGTAAGAGAAAGGGAATAATGACAACACAAATTGAAAGAAAAAGATGGAAGTTGTGTTGCTGCATGGCGGCGGCATAGTGCTGGGCTGGACTGAGTAACGAATGACTAAGCCATAGGCTGTGTCTGCAATGTGGCCAGAGTTGCTCGGCTAAAGATGATGGTCTCTGTGACGCAGTCTTGGGGAGGGATCTGGGAAGCTGGCTGAAGGCCAGAATCTTGGCTAAGAATGGATATCTGCCGATCCCAATGTTGAATCCCTTTTCATGGACACGTAGGACATGGCAGCCACTTTAGAGCAGAAGTGATGTGCAAGACCCAAGAGGTAGTGATATCCGGAGTTTACTACTTTTTTAGCACTTACATGGGAGCTGGAGAACTATTACAAAGGCCTTGATATAGCTTTTACCATGCAAACTCCAAGCTGAGTGGTTTATGGTGTTTCTTAGCCTAAAGTTGTTGTCTCAAACATCTTCTACATACTTCTGAGAAGATTTATTTTTATTCTAGATCTTGGTTGATCTCTGAAAGCTTTGCTGATGACCTGGGACAATTTAGGAGTACACTGGGTCTCAGGAAAAGATCACAGGAGAAGCTGGGAAAAATCCCCATGTTTTATAGAGAATGTTATTATTTACAAAACTCATTTACTCTTTTTTTTAAATGTAATTGGTTATCAAATTGGTTTCCATACAACACCCACTGCTCATCCCAATGAGTGCCCTCCTCAAAGCCCATTACCCACTTTCCCCTCCCTCCCACCTCCCATCAACCCTCAGTTTGTTCTCCGTATCCAAGAGTCTCTTAAAACTCATTTACTCTTATAAACAGTGTGGGCTTCTGTCCCAGCTCAAGGTATAAATATAGTCACCTCTCTTCGTTTTAAAATAATTACTTATTCAAATTAATCACATGAAATGTAGTATGTTCCTTATGGGATCTTCTACCTGAAAATTGTCCAAGAACACTAGGATATATTTAGTCAAAAGAGATCTGGCACTTTTTATGGTGCTCAAGATGGTAGGAAGCAGAGGAGGAGGAAGAGGAGAAAGAATAAGAGGAGGGGAAGAGGGGTTGACAATAGGATCAGGTCAACCACTATTATTGTTTGTTGCAATGTCAGAACTTCCCTTCAAGGCCAGTCATGCACATCCAAAGATAAGGCTTGCTTGCTGCTGCTGCTGCTGCTGCAAAACCCTTGCTCCCTTTGTCCTTTCCTAGACACAGTGGTGACCCTTTTTTGGTGCAGGTTGGGAGCTCCTTCACTCATACTTCCTTGCTTTACCGCTGTGCCCAAAGCCTACCATTATACTAGCTTGACATTCCCACGCTTCCCTGATGCTGACTCCTGAATGTTTCCTCAGCCCATCCCAACAGTGTCTCTGCGACATGGTATTACTGAGACATGCTCTTGGTTTTCCTCTCCCAAAGACCCTGGAATTTTTATGCAAATTGCTCTGTACCTCCACAGTGACCAGCTTTTCATATCACAGGTCTCAAGGAAGGGCAGTCTTCACTGAATCATGCAAGATTTTGTTACACCTTTTATCCCAGACAATGGGAATCTATTCACCCTGTGTTGATCCAACTTCAAGTCAGACATTTAAGAGATTTTTCCTTGAATACAGAAGGTTTGCTCCAAAGCGATTTGGTCTGTATCTCTAGACATAAGAGGGGCTTGCAGAATTTCCGGTATCTCTCTTGGTATCCGCATCTTGTACACATAACCCAGAGAGGCAGCTGGTGCCATTTATGTCCATCTCATGGATGTGGAAACTGAGATTCAGGAAGCTTATGTAAGTTGTTCAGAGTCACACACTGATAATTCGACGTCTCAATACAGTGGCATTAGCTAAGGGATAGAGGGCTCAGCAGTGCCGGAATTGTACAGCATATAAACCTTATGGAGTAATAGAGAATGCATGCTGCTTAGATACTTTTGTATTAATGGAATATGTAATGAATATTAATATGGATATGTTTTTACAGAAATATGTTTTGCAGTAGTAGAATACAAAAAAAAAAAAAAAACGAAGGGAGGATTTGTTTTGGAAACATTCTTTAAACAAGATCTTGCTCTTTCTAGTAAAAACAATGAGAAATTACGAGAAACCAGTGGAATTTTCTAGAGTCCTTTGAGTCAGCCTTTGCAGGTAGAAATATTAAGAGGAGAAGGATCTCAGAGGCTTTCTGGATAGTGAAACATTCAGTCTGTGTGACACGAACTATAGCAGAAACCCCTGCTACAAATATTAGTCTCCTTCCCAATCTCCTAATTATTGATGGGTTAATACTTAGCTTTTACAGCGGAATTTTAGTTTTTCTCTGGGAACCAACGAAACCAAAACCTTATGTAAGTGAGGGGGAATTCTGCAGACCATGCTTAAGTCACCTTTTGAGATTAGGTGATGGGAGGCAGGGCTTGGCCATACCAAAACAAGCCGAAGCTGCCTGCAAAGTCAACACACTGGGAGTGTGTTGGGAAGAGGGTAGGGAAGAGTGGAGAGAGAGGCGGAGATGTGGGAGGTCTTGGGGATGTACCAAAGTAGACTGTATATTCTTTTTTTTAGGTTTAAAGTAGTCACATCTGAAATATAAATGAGCAAGGTCTATATCCAAGTGAATCGATCTAACTGTTCAGGAAGTCAACAGAAGCAAGGACAGAAGTCCAGCTTAGAAGAGAATGGCCAGAGGTGTAATAAGAATCAGATGAATTGAAGTCTGAGTAAGAACTCAGCAGGTACTTAGCACATTGTTCTTATCAGCTGCTTGGTGATTCTCTTGGAACTAAGACCATGGTCTTAACAGGACAAAATGATGGTCGTAGTCTGACTATGACTCAGGTTGAATTCTTTTGCTCTGTCCTTTTTATCCTCCCAGAGGCCAGAGAACCCTCATCAACTCTCCAATCATGAGAACTGCCAAAAAGTTAAGAATAAATTAGAAAAGTATACTGATGCAACATCAAAGAGCATTCAACCTTTAACTGTCCTCAGAAAAATTTCTAGCAGTTGCTGAGCCAAATGGTGCACTACACTGTGGAGGAAAGTTTATTCAATTGAAATATATTTATTGAGCGTCTAGTATGTGCCAGGCACTGTGCTCAACATTTTGCACACTAAGGAACAAAACAGACAAAATCCTACTAATTAGAGCTTATAATCTAGAGGAAAATTTCACACATGAAATGAATAAAGCTATTAGGTTGTAATAAATGTTATGAAAGAAAAGACCAGGCTGTTCTGAGAGAATAATCAGGACATAAGTTTGTTTGAAGTGATCTTACAAGGAGTATTTTTACAAGTGAAGCTTGAACCTGACAGGGAGGGAGAAAGAGGAGTTACCCAGGTCAAGAAAGGATAGTCCAACCAGAGAAAACAGACCAGGGAAAGATCCTGGGACAGGAAAATACATGGTGTGTCTGAGAAGCTCAAAGGAGTCCTCTTTGGCTGGAGGTCAGGAAAATGGCATGAGATAAAGTTCTAGAAATCCCTGGAGCAAGGTCATGTGGGGCTTGTATGTCCACTTGGAATGGTTTTAAGAAGGGGAATGAAGTGATTTTACTTGCATTTTACAAAGATCACTGTTGAATGGAGAAAAAAAAGAACAGAAGCCATTAGACCAATTGTGAAACTATTATGATGCCAGAGATGACGGCAGCTTGCACTACTCTGAGTGCCGTAGAGATGGAAAGAATTGACTTGACTTGAGATACATCTTTCAGTTAGAATCTACATGATCCACTCAGATGGCTGAATTTAGAGGACAAGGAGAAAAGGAAGAGAGAATGAAGGAGACAGGAATACCAGTCAGAGACATAGGAGGAAAGTCAAGAGATGGGTGTAGTAGATACTGTAAGAAAATGTTTCAAGAATAAGGAATGATCAGAAATCCGAGGGGGAGGGGGAGAACAAATGTAGAAAGATGATATTCTTTAAAAATTGTAAATATTTATTTATTTATTTATTTATTTATTTATTTATATTTTAGAGAGAGAGAGAACGTGTGAATGGGAGAGAGGGGTAGAAGGAGAGAGAGATAGAGATAGACAAAGAGATAGAGATAGATAGATAGATAGATAGATAGAATCTCAAGCAAGCTCCATCCTCAGTGCAGAGGCCGATGTGGGGCTCGATCCCATAACCCTGGGATCATGACCCAAGCCGAAATCAAGAGTGGGACACTCAACCAATTGAGACACCAAGGTGCTCCAGAAAGATGATATTTAAAAACCTCTTTGGGATGTTTAGAATTAGAGACCATCTGTGACCTTTGAAAGAGCAGGTTTGTGCAGGAGGTCATGGTAGAGGACGGCTGTTTAACCGGAGTAATGGAAATGGCAAGAGAGAAAGTGAAGATCAGAGGTAAGAGCTTATGCCAAGTTCCCTTTAGAGATACGAGTTCATCATTTGCTGTCTAGAGGGTTAAAGTGATGTGTTCCAGATCACCACATTGAGCAAAAGGAGATCAAAGTGGACATCCTCCAATCTCAGAGTCTCTAGCCCATTGAAGAGGGCTATCCTTGGCTTGACCAAAGAATATTACACTGTCCAATACAGTAGTCACTAGCCACATGCATCTATTTAAATTAATTAAAATGAAATAAAATATTACAGTTTAGTTGTTCAATTGCACTAGCTGTATTTCATGTGTTCAAGAGCCATACATTTCCAGTAGGTACCATATTGAAGAGCACAGATATAGAACATTTCCACGAGAACAGAAAGTGTTACTGAACAACACTCGTGTAATTTATCACTCCCACTTGGGCATTTTGAAAGTGAGTGATTCATAATCCTACCAGGACAACAGGCTTGAATCATGACAGTCTTGGGAAAACCAGGACATATGGACACCTCAGCTAGATTGACCATGTTAGGAACTTTGTTTCACAAGACACGAGTAAAGCAAACGGTCTCAACATCTGAAGCCTTTAGGTAGGTGTATGGATGGCCTCTAAGTTCCTCTGATGAATCTCATTTTCTGATATTCATGCTCTTGTGTAATTATTACACCTTGAGTGTGGGCTGGGCCTATTGACTTGCTTCTAACAAATAGAATATGGCAGAAGTGATAGGATGTCATTTCCTAGATTAGGTTACACAGAGACCATAACTCTCATCTTACACGTTCTTGTTTGCTTGCTGGCTTGCTCTGAAAGAAGCCAGCTGCTATGCTGTGATATAGCTCATGGAGAGACCCATAGGACAATGAACTGAGGTAGATCTCTGGCCAAGGAACTGAGGCCCTCAGTCCAACAATTCGCAAGGAACTGAGGACTGTCAACAACTGTGTGAATAGTGCGGTAGAAAACTCTCCCCCAGTCAAGTCTTAGATAAGACTGATTCAACAGACAATGGTTTGCAACCTCTGGAGAGATTTTGAGCCAGAGGAACCTAGATAAACCACCCCTGGATTCCTGACATTCAGGAGCTAGGAGGTAATGAATGTTTGCTGTTTCACATTACTACATTTTGGGGTAATTTGTTACACGGCAATAGATGACTAATATATCTGGACTACTCAAGGGGTCATTTTAACAAAATGTTAAGGATGTAGGTGTTGACATGCAAGCATTTTACCTCACTGCCCATCTTCCCCAGACTCAATTCTTCTTCCTCTTTTGTCTTTTTTCTTCTACAGTATAGGAAGGCCAGCATGTGGCTTGATTGAATGACGCTAAACCTTCAACGTACGTTTGCTGACAAAAAAAAAAAAAAGAGAGAGAGAGAGAGTAAAAAGTAATATAAGGCAGGCAAAGTTTTCCTCCTTCCACCCACCTGCAGCAGATAGCTAGACTTGAGAGAAGAATACCTCCTCAGCATAAACAAAAAAGTCCAGAGAACTCTCGGGAGAGGTGTTTAAACTGAAAGCAAGTGATTTTCTTGGGTTGTTTCTTTTCTTCTCTCTCTGACATCGATTCTGCTCTTCCTTCGCTCACCGCGGGTCTGTGTATACCGGTGGCCGTGGGCATGTTGCACTGTGAGCACAGGCCTTTTACTCTGGTTCTTTAGTGTTCACGAAATGAGAGTGTGACTGAACAAAGCCATCGGTTTGCGTCTCGGAGCATTCATCACCCATATTCACTCCGAAAACCTTGATGGAATTCTAGTTCAGCAGAGAGCATCTCCAGCAACGGTAGTACATGTGTCATCTCTCCCACGATGAGAGTAAGTCTGTGCTGTCTTAAATACCCCTTTGCCATAGTCGCGAAAGCCCAGAAGGTCTTGATGAAATCCATTCGAATAGACGCATAATTTCATTAACCCGAGGGGTGTTATTGGCAAAATTACTCCACACGACCAATTTTTTTTTTTTTTTTAAAGAAAAAAGAGGTGGACAGTGTAAAAAGGAGTCTAGAAGCTAAAGACTGAAATGTTGAGAGGGTTGGAATTAACATTCGGTAAGTGAATGGTCACAGGCGTCCCAGACCCATTCAATGTGACTATGACCAGGACTTAGGATAAAGGTAGGCTTTAAGTCCCATGGGATCAAAGATAAGTAGACATTCCAAGCAAGGAAAATAAAATGTACCAAGAGGAAGAAAAACATTTACGATTCTACTGAGAAAAATAATCAGCAGTCATCTGATGAGGTCAGGACAATGAACACCTAGTCTAACAATGATGGCCTGAATCACAGTGAAAATTAACCACCTACACCTATTACTTCAGGGACAGCACAATTACCATAGCTGGCATCATAAAAATAACATTTCAAACAGAGGCTCACGAAATGTTTTTTGTTAGGCATCCTCTTGGTTTCTCAATTAAAGTCCCTGAGCTACCTTCTGTTTTGTAAATGTAAGTGTCCTTTCGGTATGTTCCCTTTCTGCCCTGTATGGATGAGGAAACTCGACGACTTAGAAAAGCCCTGGGGGAATATGCATGGAAGGTCTCCAGTGATTCTAGAACCGTTTGGGGGAAAATGATTTTTTAAAAACTGAACAGTTTGAGACATGCCTTCGTGAAACTGGGTAAGATAATTTATATAAAGTATAGTAGTAGGATTCAAAAATGGTTTCATGGTTCTGATCAGTGTGTCGATTCAGGATGAGAGAGGTTATCAAAAGGATTGTAGGACCAAATGACACATCAATACTAATCTTGAGGTGGCCTAGTGAAGAAGGAGTTGGGAAATTCGCCCTACAGGGGAGAAAAGGGGGAAATCCGCGGATTTCTCTGGTTGACTGAAAGCTCTGGATATTGAAAAAAAGGTTTGCTCTGCCACCCACTAAAACATTCTTATCCCATCCTGCTTTATCTTAACCTGGATTACTGGGCTAACCTTCTCTTTCTCCTCTCCTCCTTAAAGTATATTCTAATATTAACCTCTTTCTCAAGAGCAAACATTTTCCATGAATTCCAACCTCCCTCTTTTCTGCTTGTTCTAGATTCTCATGATCCTTGAGCTAAAATGGCTTTGTTGACTTAATGTACTTAAATGCGTAACTAACTTCCTCTTGGTATGGATGCCTACGTGTCTGCTTTTGGTCCTCGCTAAGCTGAACTGTAAGCTCCCAAGAGGGCAGGAAGTATGTTTTAAATTTTTGGTGCTTGCCTTCTACATCATTATCCTGTTTAAAGCTTCAGACACAGCAGGCACCATGACTATGACGGCTTATGCATTGATGGAGCTCCCCCTGGCAAAGTGAGTCCGTTCAGAGAGAATCTCAATGACAGTAAGGTTGGAGGAGAATATGTTTGAAATGAATGTGATTTATAGTTGTAGTTTAAGTTTTAGAGTGCAATAAACACAACCCTATTCTGAGCTGCTGGTTTGGAAATACTGAGAATATAGAGTCGCCTTTATGAGCACACAGTAGTTACGGGAGGAAATAGTGATGATTAATAGCTTACGATCACAGGATGCAATCCTGCAGAAGGACAAACCCTTAGATTGAATAAACATTGAGTGCTTACTATCTGCCAGGCGCCGCCACATTTCGTTCTCAGAGACATCCTGCCAGGACGTCATTAACCTTAGTTCACAGATGAGGAAGGGGAGCCTGGGTGGCTCAGTCTATTAAGTGTCCGACTTCAGCTCAGGTCATGATCTCGCGGTTCGTGGCGTTGGGCTCTGTGCTCACAGCTCAGAGCCTGGAGTCTTGCTTCAGATCCTGTGTCTCCCCCTCTCTCTTCCCCTCCCTCACTTTTGCTCTGTCTCTGTTTCTCAAAAGTGAATAAACATTAAAAAAAAAAATGAGGAAGACGGGCTCTGAGCACAGTCCAGAGACGGTAGGTTGAAGAACCTGCATTGGAAAAGCAGGTCTCTTGACTTCAGCTGCATCAGGTGACAGTTCCACCCGGGGTGCTGATTTTTCCAAGAGAAATATTTCTTCCATGTTTTCAAGTCGCAACAATAAAAAAGAGGTATCAGTTTACCTCTAAGACCTTCTTTCTCATACACACCGATCATGAGTTGCGCTGCTGACCCGAAACAAATATCGAAAGCTAACTACTGATGCGTTTAACACAAAGACACGTCGCCAATTCAAGAATTAAAGATAGCGTGCCTCGTCCATGTTCTTACTCAGCCAAATAAACAAATACATGTGAATATTATTTATGGTGAATAGAACCATTTGGGCGAATATTTCAAGGCTATTTCCCGTGGATACCTGCCTTTTTTTTTTTGGCTGGAGGGTTGCTCGGCGAAAGAACCCTCTTTCTGGTTTTGCCGTCTCTGCTCTATAGCTCTTGCTGGGAAGCTGGGTCACTCCTTTACTACTCAATGTATCCAATTCCTCCCCATCCCCCGGAGGCCAGATGGAGGAAAGGCAGGTCAACTAGGCTCAGCTGGTCTGACCCCCTCACCCAGGATTTTGAAGGTCGAGCGGGTAGATCACACACAAAGATGGTCCAGCCCAGCAGAAGCGGTGGACACCTCGGAGTCTGTATTCAGTGGTGGCAGAACGGTGCAGTGGCACTCGTGACAATGCTCATCCCAGGCCATTTTCCATCCCTACCCTCCGTGACCTCCAACCCGTTTTCTGACCCTGATCCTGTAGCCTCCGCTGTTGATTCCCTTAGCAGTTCCTCCTCGAAATCAGGAGAGCCTCAATTAACTTAAGCGGGAGTCTTGCGACCGGTAACATACGGATGTGATGGTACGTTCTGCCCTACACACCATAGTACTAAGGGAAATGACGAAGTTCATCTTCACGTCTCCGATTCTTACCGGGGACATGTGGATGGTTTTTAAAACACAGTGATTCACAGCCCAAACGGATTCTTCTAGGAGCTCAGTGTTAACGACCATTGTCAAAATGGATGGAATGAATACTTGCCGTCTGGGCTAACTGTTCGGCCTGGAGATGTTGGCTGTTTTCCCGGCCGGGGGGGGGGGGGGCACATCAGCACAAGGGAGGCAGGGAGACGCCGTAAGAAGCGTATAAGCTTCGCAGTCGTGTCCGCCCGCATCAACAGCTGTGCGATCCCTGCCATCATCCAGCTTCTCGAAGTTTTACTGTCCTCATGTGTTCACCGGGAGAAGCCCGTATACTCTTTTCGTTGTAATAAGAGTTCATGAGGTTAAAGCACCTGATAGAGACCGAAGAAACGTTGGCCAAGCCATCTCCCCTTCTGTTACGACTTCTGTTAATTTCTGCGTGTGGTGGAAACCACCGTCTGGATGGAAGGGAAAATGGAGGGAAAGATCACTCAACGAGCTGCCTGTCAGAACACCAGGGGAAACATTCCACACACATTATGTGTGTCTGTGTGCGCCTACTGGGATTCACGTAACCAGTATTTATAATTTTGATTATTTAAGCGTGATCCCAGAGGTCCATGACATGAGGTGCTTCGTAGTTTTAATAAAGTATACAAATGTTCGAACTGTATCCTGCCAAGGTGGTGAGGGAGAGCAAATCACTTAGCTAGTGAACAAACCCAGCTGACTTTCCAGCATCAGCAATTCAGCCCATCTCTCTTGTTTTCTAGTAACTTCTCCTGTATATTGCAAATCTTAGGAGGTGATCGAATTACAGTTTCTTTCTGGGAAAAGACCTCCAGAAGAGAAGAGATACAGGTAATACAAGGCAAGACAGATTGCAGAAGTGCAAGAAAAAACAAAACAAAACCCAAAAGCCAAAAAAACAACAGCTGCCCGAGTTTTCCAAAGAACAGATGACTTAGAGTTGAATCGGACCTCACGACGGCTTGGCTGGGAGTTGGTGAAGTTCCACGGTTATCCTCCATAGAAGGACGGCTACATGAAAACATGTTAGCAATTGCTTCAGCCAGCTCAACCCTGTTCCTCAGGTGAGAGAATGTTGAAAGAGAGGTCAGTTAACGTTTATATTCACATTTCATTGCAGTTTGTGTTTGGGATCGTTTGCTGTCATAGTACGAGGGAAATCGTTGGTTGGCAAAAGTTCATGAACAATGGATATACGTATTTTTTTTTCTTTCCGTGGGTAGAATTTAATATAATGTTAAGGGGTCAGGGTTTTACAAGGGAAACAAAAGTGGGAATAATAATGAACTGGATTGGCTCCTCAAGGATTTCAAGAACAGTGTTTTCAAAGAGAATCATCAAATCACAAAGCCATGGAGCACCCCAACCTGTCTTCTCTAGTTATATCAGATGATAATTTTACCTGAAGATTCTAAGTTGTGTTTAAAATTCTGTCAATACTATACACGTGAATTTTAGGAAGGTGGGTATTATCAGATCAACAAACAACACATGAGCTGGAGGTAAGGGATCTGGGGTGGGCGGAGGTGAGGTGAGTTTACTTAGTTGATCTCCGCTTGAGGAAAGTCTTTGATTTGGAAAACATGGTTTCTTGGGACTGAGGGAGGTAATATAATGTGTCCCTTGCCTGTGCTTCTCCATTCCGGAAGCCTCAGGTCTATAAAGCAGGGGTAGACAGGAAAATAAAGCAAGAAGACCTATGAAGGCTAATCAGAAAACGTCTGTAACTCTTACCTTAGTGAATTTCAGTTTGAACGGATAGGAGCTGCTTGAAAGCGTAGCTTCGGTTCTTTACGTGGAATTTTGTGCGATATTGTGTTTTAAGGAATGCAACCATTATGCTGTCTCTTTTGATGGATGAAAAATGTTTCCTCCACAGTGTCTACAATTAACGTGATATTGCTTATTTCCTCTCTTGGAAGGACACATTCTTTTTTAAAGGTTATTTATTGCTCAGGTAGGTCCTCTCTATGATTCCTTCCTCTGACGAGGTGACTCGGAATATTATCCTGCCGACAAGACATGCAGTAAAGCTCAGTAGCAGAGAAAATAACAGTGTCGTTAACCTCCTTAGCACTGGAGATAAATTAACACTAATAAGATAGGTACCAGGGTAGCAATTGACTTGACAGAATGAAATTCACCAGCCTAAGGAGGCGGTAGCCGGTGTCACTCTGCTATACTCCCCCGTGCTGTGTGGACGCCGTGGCTGGCGAGCGGCTCATTCCTGCCTTCCTGATGTTCAGGACGCTGCCTTGAAGAAACGTCCAGCTGACCCAAGGTTGGTCTCACCCTCCTCTGCCGCCCCTGCTGATGGAAACCAGCGCCACCGTTATTAATTTGAGTCTCCGTGGATCAAATAACTTTTCTCATCTCATTTCATGACCGGATATCATGACAGCTTCACGGTAGATATACATGCCATGACCAGAGTGAGCTCTGCCTTTCTGGAAAGCATTTTGTCAAAATATTGAAATAATGTGCTGCGAGGGGAAATGGGCCACAGTGGGTGTTTTCGGAGAAGCAAGCTAGGAGGGGAGAAAGAAAAGAAAAAAAAAAAAAAGAAAAGGAAAGGAAAGGAAAGGAAAAAGAAGAAAAAGCAACAACGTAAAAGAAATAAGGACATAAAAGGACGCTAGTTATTCAGGGGTCCCCCGGGTCACCTTTGGCCAGCCGTGGAAATGCATTTTAAGTTTTCACTTGTTAATTGAACACTAAATGAATATGGTGATAATTAATATTTTTACTGCTTATTAATTAGGAACCTGTATCCAGCTACCTAGAAAGATGATCTATGAGGCATGACTAAGTTGCCCACTGTGAATTGATGGTGCCTCACACGTGGAAATATAAATGTGTTAGTCATTTTGCTTCACTATTACAGGAGCTTTTAACAAACTGACAGGTCTTCCAGTTCTTTCTTTGTCTGCTGGGAGGGACTGCAGTTACACAGGAGGGGGACTCTTTTTTTTTTTTTTTTTTGCTGTTATTTACTGTTGCCGGCAGGCTGAGACAGCATGCAGCCTACGGTTCACATCAGGTCCGCTTCTGAAGATCCTTTGTCCGTGGCATGTGGAGTTTTTCAGGTTTGTGCCTTCCTCCAGTTGCCAAAACATCTGGTTCGGTTTTGGGGAAATATTTGTAGTTATTTTTCCATCCGGAATTAATTACTGCCACTGGAACATTAATGGGTGCCCTGCTGGCTTAATAGATTTTATCTGTGCGCCCTCCTATCTGTGAAGTGTAACCGACAAATCGGAGCTCTGTTTTGTTGTGACTTTCATAAAACGGCCACAACCTGAAGAACTGAGGCTTGATGATTCAGAGGATGAACAGATAACAGATTTGTGAGACAGGGATTCTAATTTGCAAAGATGACTTTGTTACTTCAGTAATTTAACATTCATTGAGGAAATCATCGAATGTATTCCAAAACTCATACCTTCAGTAAACTAGGCTCATAGCAACCATAGGAGTATATGGGTTAATGTTAAAGCTATTGTGCTATTTCATGGGAATGTTTGCTTGTTTATTTGTGGGGTTTTTTTTGAATCTTTCAAACAACAGTTTGTGTAGAAAAGACGACGAAGAAGGAGTTACTATTTATTGTTCTCTATATAGAGGTACTGTATTTAATGCTTTACATGTCTAGTAAAGCATTGTATGAGGTAGGTATTATGATGGCCCATGTTACATACAAGGAATTCAAGGCTCACTGCGACTGTAACTTGACCAAGGTCGTGCACTGAATAAGTGGAAGGAGGACTAGGTTTTGAACACAAGTATGTTGGACCTTGAGTTCACTCTTTTGACTATAATGAGAATAGTATACGTTTACCACCCTTTTATCAAACATCTTTTAAACACTTAAGTTCTGGGCAAGTACTTATGCTGGAGGCACAGAAGGGGAACAAGACGAGGTTTCTGGCACCTACCAGAGTGCCTGGCAGGCCACACAGGGTCTCTGTGGCATCATATAGAGGCTTGTAGCTTGGTTGTAATTCTGCAATGCTTTCTAAGGGCTTAAAGCTTCATCCCCCAGAAGGCCTATCCCGTTTTAACTAGAGCTGTGAATATTGTTGAAATAAATGAAATACATCTTTAAACCGCCTAGTATTCAGTGAGCAAGACAGCGTGACCCCTTTCAGGATGAACAGGATTTGCGTCTGCATCTCTGGTCATACCCTTCGGAAGTTGTTCAAGCTTTTGGAGACCTACTTTCCCGTCGATAGAGTGGAGATAAACGCTGTCGCCTTCATTGGGTTCCTACGACCGCTGGACGACATAAGGGACTATCATTTGGCGTCGCGCTTAGCATATCGTTAAATCTTAGAACCATCATTGGTCTCGTTATTAGGAAAAGAGAAGAATATCGTAGGAACTCACCTCTTCTCCATGTGTTCACTCCAGCCAGGTGCGTCCCATATATTTCAATCTGTGAATGAGCTCTTCCCCAGAAGGGGAAGCTCCAGGCGCGAGGAAGTATAGCTCAGTAGCTCACATCCGCTCGGCGTATCTCCCGGCTGGCTTGAGTTCTGTCTTTATCTTGCTCTATTTCTGCATATCCCTGGGTTGTTCATCTCCTCCTGAGGGTGGATCTCTGGATTCCTGATTTTTTTTTTTTTTTTTTTTTTTTTTTTTTGCCTATCTTCTGGATATTATCCTTTACTCACCTCTTTCTTTGAAAGTATGCTACCATTGTGGATCTCCAACAGAGAACTTGGGCTTGTTCTATTCGGCTGTGGCTTGTGGCTGCCCCTGCCCGAAAAGATCAAGATACCAGGTTATGTGTGATTGGAGCAGGGGCATGTTTGAAAGTTGACAAGTTAGCCTTCACAGGTATTGCCAACAGACAGGTCAGGTAGGATGAAAATGTTAATTTTTGGAGGAAATTTTAAAAAGTAAAGAACCCTCTCCCCCCCCACCCCCACGTGAAACACAACCAACCAAACACAAAATTTTTGGAGGAGGCATGTTACCGTTTTGCTGGAAGAATGTTTTAAGTAGATTGTGCCAACGTAAAATAACCTGCACAAAAGACCTTGGGGTTAGAGCTACGGGGAATCCCCACAGAATTTCGAGGAAAAAAGTTTGCACGATGGGAAGAGAGCATGCGTATACAAGAGCGTGGGGATATACAGCAGGTCAGTTTGAAACGTGATTCTCAAGAGTCGGCTCTGTAACTCTGGGGAAATCACATTCTCTCTCTGAGGTTGTTTTATTTTATTTTATTTTTCCTATAAGAGGATTATATTACAATCCGTGTCACAGATTATTGTGTAGATTAAATAAAATAACGCAAAATAGTTGCTCTATTGCGTCGTATGTGCTGGCGGTGATTACGTTTGCTGCATTCACACGGGTTTTGTTGCACAATAGTTGTGTACATGGGCCAGGTCCAGGGACTGTCAAGAATGAACTCTGGGACTCAGTGAAGGTCATTTTCACTTTGTTTTGCTATAAAGAGTTTGAGGAGTTCAACAGCCTACATGGAGGAACGGCTTCCGGGAGGAGTTAGTGGCGGAAGATTCTGCACCTTCTGTTCTGTCATGTAGTGTAAGGCTGTTTTTTTTTTTTTTTTTTTTTAACGAGTAGACTTTATTTTTTAGAGCTGTCTGAGGTTTCTAGAAAAAGCGAGCAGGGAGTAGAGTTACCATATCTCTCTCCTCCTACACAGTTTTGTCTATTCTTATTTTTTTCATTCTAATGTTTATTTATTTTTGAGACAGAGACAGGGTTCTAGCTGAGCAAGGCAGAGAGACGGAGACACATTATCCTAAGCAGGCTCCAGGCTCTGAGCTGTCAGCACAGAGCCCAACGCGGGGCTCGAACTCACGAACCATGAGATCATGACCTGAGCCGAAGTTGAACGCCCAACTGACTGAGCCACCCAAGCGCCCCCAGTTTCCCCTATTATTAATGTCTCCTTTTGTTATCATCTTAGTGTGGTATATTTGTTACAGTGGAAGAAAGGATACTAACACATTGTTATTAATTAAAGTCCATAGTTTACGTTAGGGTTCACTCTTTGTGTTGTAGAGTTCAAAGGAGTTTGACAAATGAATAATGTCAGTTGTCATGGTGGATACGGCCACCACAACAGGATCATACAGAATAGTTTTGCTGCTCGAAAAGTTCCCTGGGTTCCATCTCTTCATCCTTCCCATCCTCCCTTTAAGTCCCTGGAAACCACTGATCGATCTTCTACTGTCACCATAGTTTTGCCTTTTCTGGAATGTCATATAGTTGGAATCATACGCTAAGTAGTCTTTTCAGATCGGTTTAGTTCACTTAGCGAAATGTATCTAAGATTCCTCCGTCACGACTCAGCCCCCCAGGTGCCTCTAATTTGCATTTTCTTAATGACATGTGATATTGAATATCTTTCTCATAGACTTATTTGCTATCCGTGTATCTTCTTCAGTGAGCTGTCTGTCCAGCTCTTTTCTCCCTTTTAAATTAGGTTGTTTATTTTCTGGTTGTTGTTGAGTTTCAGGACTTCTTTGTATATTTCCGACAGCAGTTCTCTATCAGATAAGTGCTTTTCAAACGTCTCCTCCCAGTCTGTGACTTGCCTTTTCATTCTTTTAAGTGTCTCCTGCAAAGCAGAGGTTTTACATTTTAATGAAGTCCAATTTATCAATTTTCTCTTTCGTGGCACACACTTTTTTGGTGTTGTATCTAAAAAAATCGCCATCATATCCAGAGTCACCTAGATTTACTCCTGTTCTATTTTCTACACATTTTATAGTTTTGTGTTTTACGTTTAGGTCTGTGACCCATTGGCAGTTAATTTCTGCTTAGTTTTAAATTTTTAAATTTATTTTTTTATTTTGAGAGAGAGAGAGAGAGAGAGAGAGAGAGAGAACATAAGCAGGGGAGAAGGGCAGAGGGAGAGAGAGAGAATCTCTCAGGCAGGCTCAGTGCAGAGCCCGATGCAGCGCTCAATCCTACAGCCCTGGGATCATGACCTGAGCCAAACTCAGGAGTTAGATGCTTAACCAACGGAGACACCTAGGTGCCCCGATATTTAAAAATTTAAAGTAATGTTTACTACCGAGAGGGTTTGAGAATCATTGAGATAGAGGAGCTTGAGAACAGTGGTCTTAGATATGGGTAGTAAGTTCCATACTTTGAGTTGCTACGTTTTTTTTCTCTTCTCCGTGAAACTATATTTCAACACAAATGTGCAGTGTTTTCATTATGGTCGCAAATGTTATCGGAAAAATAGAGTGAGAATGTTGAGATCTGTTACATAACTCCAGTCCATTTTATGGTCAGTGAGGAACGGGTACCTCAACTCAGACTCACCTATAACTACCAGCATTACCTGTAATAATGTCTATAATTACCAGGATTATCAGAAAATGAGGATCAGGATTCCACTTAGTTTCTGTGAAACGGTTCTAGGCAGTTAGCATACTGCGTGTCTGCTAGAATCTCATGCCTCCGCAACCACGTAGTGACGTTAAAAGATGAGAACCGTGATGTGATTCCCCTTACACTCTCTGTGTCTACCCTGATGTAGAGCCCGGGGTTAATTTAGACAGCACAGACCCAAGGCCACTGGGGGCTTTGGAGGTGCACAGCTGATATGTAGCCCATATACCAGGGACTATGTAGCCTATTTTCAGGATTCAGAAAGTATGAGAAAGCCAGAACTTTCTACACAGTGCTTCCCAAACTCCATTGTGCATTTAAGTCACTTGGGGATTTTGTTATTAAAGTGTGGATTCTGATTTGGTAACTCTGGGGTGGAGCCTAAGAGTCTGGGCTTCTCACCAGGGCCAACTTGGCCATTGGATACTCTCGAAGGGGCCTCAGACAATGTCCTAATTTCTTTTAACATCTGAGGGAAAACAGTTGAACTTTTAGGTTGAAGGAAAAGGTTTTCTATATAACATTAATGTATCTGTCTTTATATTAGCATAATCGTAAAAATATACTTCTCAATTTTCTTCTTGAGAGGGACCCATGAAGACAGACGCACCGATGGCCCAGTGAAGTCATGAGGAAACGCTGTTTCTAACTTCTAGGTGATAGCAGTGCAGCTGGCCCAGGGACCACACTTTGAGTAGCAAGCTTTTATCAGGTTCTCTTTCTTATAGGGGATGATGAGAAGAATATCTAAAGCCATGTAGCATTTCTGGGATTCTCTACTTATTAAATAAAGTCTACATGCACAGGTAAGATTCTCCCACTTGAACCTTTTAATAGAGAAGGCACTTTCCCCAGTTTTCATGGCGTTGACTTTCTTGACTCTCAGTGTGTTTTCTTCCTTGAATGGACTCCTCAAAACTTTGGCCCCAGAGTATATAATCAACTAAATCTTTCGACTGCTATTGTTGGCTTTGGTAGGTTTCCTTCGACATGGGCATTCTCAATGTGATTGGGAAATATGTTCAAGGCAGTCTCTGAAATGTCTTTGCTATTTACTCAGGATTTCTTCTTTCTCCACCGAGAAAGCAAAAGCCATTTAACTTCCCCCCCCCCCCCCCCCCGCCCCGTTCCTGTCAGCCCTTGCCTTGTCCTAAATTAAACAAATATTTGTTAAGTATTTATTCTATGCCTTCACACGGTCCCTGCCTTTTGGTTGCTCTCTTAACTTCTTTTTATTTGAGTCCCAGAAACTTCTAAGTTAAGGAAAAAGAAGAAGCAAAACAAAATACCAACTAACTTACCAACCAACACAACTAACCAAAAAAAAAAAATCCACCTAGAGAAAAGAGGAAAGCTCTTACCTGGATCACTTTTCCATCGTCTGTGACAATGGTTCTGAAAGTGTGGTCCCCAGACCAGCCACGTCAGCATCACTTGGAAAACTTGTTGGAAAATACAAACTCTAGGACCCACCCCAGACCTACTGAGTCAGAAACTGTAGGGGCGGGGCATCGAGCTGAGTTTTAACAAGCCCCAGGTGATTCTGATGCAAGTTCATGGTTGACAACCACAGCCCTAAAACATTCGTTCTTAACAAAGCTGCAAAATAAAATCACCTGGAGAGCTTTAAAACACACAGATGCCCGGGCTCCCGTCCAGACATTCTGATTCAATTAGTATGTAGTGGGGCCTGCCCATGGATATTTTTAAGGAGCTTCTCAGATGATTTGAATGTGTAGCCAGGGCTGAGAACTGCTGTGACATGTTTCTTTACATGAAATTCTTCCATGGCAGGTGTGTGAGTGTGTGTATCTGTGTGTGTCAACAACCCTGTGTGAGCGTGCATGAGCCCTGAGTCTGTCTAATTACACTCATTCTTAGAAAACTGCCTGTCACAGAGACGGTTCTAGAATAATCTAGACAGTGGTCAGCAAACTGTGTCCGTGGGTCACATCTAGTCCAGATGCTATCTTCGGACTAAGAATGAGTTTTTACATCTTTAAAGGGTTGTTAAGAAAAAGAAAAGTATGTGGCTGAGACCACATGTAGACCTTTACCCGTAACATGAAGCATGTTGTCCTTTACAGACTATTTTGCTGACCCTGCTAGAAAATGCAGCAGGAACATCTATAGAAGAGTTTGTAAGCTGGTCTTAAAAACCAGAGCAGCAAACCAAACAGCTGCAGTGTAGGACTGTAAGATCCTTAAATGACGTAACACAGGAGGGAGTTAGAACTCACCTCAACCTTTAAGCATTTGGATAGGTAGAAGGAAGAGAAAAGCCGTTTTGCCTAACGCCTTCTGGAAGGGGTCAGTCAGACGTCAGGAAACTCAGCTTCAAACACTCCCCTTGAACTTAGAACACAGTGTTCATAACATTGTTGGGCTCCTTTGTACGGAATACACATACAGAATCACAGGGCTTTGCAGCCACGGTTATACTTTATTTTAAGAGATGTATCAGGAGTATTTTTTATTTAAAAAAAATATTTATTTATTGAAGAAATCTCTACACCCCGGGTGGGGCTCGAACTTGCAACCCTGAGGTCAAGAGTCACACGCTCTTCTGACTGAGCCAGCCAGGCACCCCTAGTTTTCATTTTTAAATTAATTAATTAATTAAGGTAAGCTCTGTGCCCATGATGGGGCTTGAAACAAATGTCTCTGACATCAGGAGTTGCATGCTTTACTGACTGAGCAAGCCAGGTGCCCCAGGAACATTTTTAAATAAATGTTTATTCAATCTTTGAGAGAGTGTGAGCAGGGGAGGGGCAGAGAGAGAGGGGGACAGGGGATCCAAAGCAGGTTCTGCACTGACAGCAGTGAGCCCATGGTGGGGCTCGAACTCAGGAACTGTGAGATCACAAACTGTGAGGTCATGACCTGTGAGATCATGACCTGAGCTGAAGTCGGACACTCAACCAACTGAGCCACCCAGGAGCACCCCCAAGGAGAATTTTTTTAATGAGAAGTTTTAAGTGTCCAGAAAATTGGGGAAATAGTACAGAGAGTTCCCATATACCTCCTTTCTCCCATGCTCACAGTTTCTGGGGTTGTTAACATCTTGCATTAACGTGGCATATGTTAGCGTCGATGAATCATTATCGATAACTTGTTATTAAGTAGACTCCATAGTTTACATTAGGGTTCCCTCTACTTGTCGTACAGAAAGTTTGGTGGTTTTGACAAATGTATAATGATGTGGAACTACCATTCTGGTGTCATACAGAATAGTTCGCTACCCTAACAATCATCTGGGCTCCCCCTATTCATTCTTCTCTCCCTTCCCCAAGCTTCTGGCAATGACTGATCATGTCACCGTCTTCATAGTTTTACCTTTTACAGAATGTAATCTCGCTGGGATTATACAGTATGTTGCCTTACGCGCTGGCTTCTTTCACTGAGCAATATGTTTTAAACGTTCCTACAGGGGCGCCTGGGTGGCTCAGTCGGTTAAGCAGCCGACTTCAGCTCAGGTCATGATCTCGCGGTCCATGAGTTCCAGCCCCGCGTCGGGCTCTGGGCTGATGGCTCAGAGCCTGGAGCCTGCTTCCAATTCTGTGTCTCCCTCTCTCTCTGCCCCTCCCCCGTTCATGCTCTGTCTCTCTCTGTCTCAAAAATAAATAAACGTTAAAAAAAAAAAATTTAAACGTTCCTACATATCCTGATGTGGCATGATAGCTTCTTCCTTTCTTTCTCTTTCTTTCTTTTCTTTCTTTTCTTTCTTTCTTTCTTTCTTTCTTTCTTTCTTTCTTTTCTTTCTTCTTTCTTTTCTTTCTTTTCTTCTTTCTTTTATTATTTATTTATTTTAAGAGAGAGAGAGTGAGCGGGGAGGGGCAGAGAGAGAGGAAGACAGAGAATCCCAAGCAGGCTCTGTGCCCATCAGCACAGAGCCTGATGTGGGGCTCACACTCACAAACCATGAGATCATGACCTGAGCCAAAATCAAGAGTCAGACACTTAACCAGATTAGCACCCCCAGGCACCCCTTGTTTCTTTTTAGTGCTGAATAATATTTCATGCTATGGATGCCTTTTTTTTTTTTTTTTTTTTTTTTAGTTAGATTGTAGGGCAACCCATCCCAAAGCCTGTCTCATTCTCCTTAAAGTGACTTCCTGCGTTTTTATGGCCCACCTCTCCCTGCTGGAATGTAAGATCCATGAGTATAGGAACCTTGTCTATTTCATGCAATCCCACATCCCAGCACAGAGCACAGGGCTTGGTATAGAGTAGGCATCACACAGAATGTATCTCGAATGATGCTTCGTAACTGCTGTTTTTTACAAAAATGCAAGAAAATAAACAAGTTTGTAGGTCGAATGTGCTCGGGGACAGTTCCTTTTAACTGCAGGAATTATCAAAGTCCTTAATATGCTAAAGTCCTACCTTGATAGGTAAATGTTATATGTATTATCATGTCAAGATTCCAAAATATTTCTAACCACTTGTATCAGATGCGGATGCTGTAAGGCAAAATCATAGATGAAAGTTTATAAGAAAATGGAGCCTGTGAATTCCTAATCAACAGAGGCGGCTGTATGTTGACAGGACTTGGTATTCTCTTCATTGATATCCCTGTAGTTCATACAATTGATTATGCATAATATAATCATGGAGGTTTGTTATTGCTGCAGTCACCTGAATATTTTTACATTGTTTAAAATGAGACAGAGTCGGTCTTCTAAGAATTATTCTTATCCCTGATTAAAAGGCCTCCCAAAGTAGAGCCTAGTTTATGAAGCCAATCACTGAGGAAAAGTACCCAAGTTATCCTAATATGTAAAATGTAATAAGCCACGGTGGTTTGGAGTACTTTAACATCCTCCTCTCTATTCCGATGGGAAATGAGAGGTCCCCGGTGTCATTTCATTTGGGGAGAGCTATTCATCCCAGATAATCCTACAGTTATTCAATTAGCCAAACACCATCATTCTTACTTTTTAAATTAGTTGGAATTCTCTGGTGAAAATCAGTCCAGGTTGAAAACCCATCCAATCATCCGGCAAAAATTGGACTGCCCTCTGAGTTCAAGGTGCTGTGTCAGGTTCTATGATCAATAGAAGATACGTGAAAAATGGCCTGGCTCCCCCAACACCTATAATCTAGCTGAAGAGTCAGCCACACCCCTAGTTTCCAAAGGGGCCTTGAAGCAAGAGACTTACTAGAAACACGGACAACAGAAAAATAATAACGTGGATGCTTATTATTAAAAAAAATAGGGAAAACCAGAAGGTATTTAATCATCTTTGTCCCACTAATAGAAATTTTTCTATATCACGAAGAAGAAACAGGTAAAACCCTGGGAAAGCTCTGAAAAGTGTTGTTAGAAAGCTTAATGAAAGGACATCCTCCATGTGCTTCCAGAAATGGCAAATGGTGCCCTATGCCTCACATTTTCCAGAAGCAGGTACAGAGAAATTGAACTTGCCCTGCATGAGAGTGTGGAAGCAGCCATTCTCTGAGGATTTCAGTCTTCCTTCAGCTGTGATAATTGGCGATCGCTGAACAATCGAGAAGTCACATGGCTAATGAGATGACCAAAATCACTGTATTGATTGCTCCTGTTTGGTTTCTGTTATTTCAGCTATCAAAACAGAATCTAATCTATTTCGTAGTTGACGGCAATGACTACAGCCCAAATGTATTTGATTGGGAAGGTATTAAACACAGGTTAAGTGTTGAGCTCAGTGAATCTAGTCTGTTAATGGCAGCTCGCAATAGGAGATTGCAGCCCAGCTTAAAGCATCGCAACTTTGCAATTTTCAAGTATCTTCTAGTCCCCATTGGGAATGACAGGTGAATAGCCCTTACCTTTTCTTCACAGTTTGCCCATTTTTCTTTTTATTTTCCATGACTTAAAAAATTTTTTTAATGTTTATTTATTTTTGAGACAGAGAGAGACAGAGCATGAAGGGGGGAGGGTCAGAGAGAGGGAGACACAGAATCTGAAACAGGCTCCAGGCTCTGAGCTGTCAGCACAGAGCCCGACGCGGGGCTCGAACTCATGGACCTCGAGATCATGACCTGAGCCGAAGTCAGGCCGCTTAACCGACTGAGCCACCCAGGTGCCCCTTTCCATGACTTTTAAGTAATCTCTGCACCCAATGTGGGGCTGGAAATTATAACCCTGAGATCAAGAGTTGCATGCTCTACTTGACTGAGCCAGCCAGGGAGTCTAATTTCCATGCCTTAAAAAATTTTTTTTTAAAGTGTATTTACTTTTGAGAGAGAAGGAGAGAGAGAGAGGTAGAGTGTGAGTGGGGTAGGGGCAGAGAGAGAGGGAGACACAGAATCTGAAGCAGGCTCCAGGCTTTGAGCTGTCTGCACAGAGCCCGATGTGGGGCTTGAACTCATGAATACGCAAGATCATGACCTGAGCTGAGGTTGGTTGCTTAACCAACTGGGCCACCCAGGTACCCCCATGACTTTTTTTAAAATTATTTTTAAATTTTTAATGTTTATTTTATTTTTGAGAGAGAGAGAGAGAGAGAGAGAGAGAGAGACTGAGTGCAAGTGGGGGAGGGTCAGAGAGAGGGAGACACAGAATCTGAAACAGGCTCCAGGCTCTGAGCTGTCAGCACAGAGCCCGTGCGGGGCTCGAACTCACGAACCATGAGATCATGACCTGAGCCGAAGTCGGCGCTCAACCAACTGAGCCACCCAGCGCCCTCCTGCCATGACTTTTAATAACAGAAATCTCTGCAAAGTGAACTTGAACCTCAAGAAGCATCACAGGTTTTCTTCTATTCTTATCTCTGATGATTTTCCCCATCCTTATTTCTATTGCTTACCCTTGAATTTAGGAAAAAAAATACTAGAGTATATAAATCCTCTGGCAAGAAGACACCTGATGGTACAGAATTCTCCATAGAAACCTACATATTTTCACTTGATTTTTCAAATTCTGAGAATGCCTTTGAAATGTTGAATCCTTAACTTCACCAAAAGTTCATCCTAGTTAATAGTCTGGTTACAACAAACAAGAGAAAGGATTCACCACCTGAAAATAATTTCAACAGGATGCAAACTGAGCACTGTTTTTCTTTACCTAAAGTGTGAGTCACTCCACCGTCCTGTTCTTTGCCTTGCTTTGGGGAGTTAATGTTTTACAGAAGTTCTAGGGATGGATTGATTTGCTTAGGTGTTGGTTTCGCTTTGATGTGCAATAGACAGATGCTGTCGGACGAAGTTGGTAAGACAAGGCAGCCTCGTCCGTTTCCTGGGGAGCCTCAGGACTCATTTCACAAGTCATCCATTAGAAAACCAAACCCATCTCAAAAG
Source organism: Panthera pardus (assembly GCF_024362965.1). Lineage (NCBI taxonomy): Eukaryota > Metazoa > Chordata > Mammalia > Carnivora > Felidae > Panthera > Panthera pardus. The sequence continues at coordinate 16,630,249 of NW_026526655.1, forward strand.
AGACCAACAACAGTACTCAGAGCTCTCCGAGGCAGAGGAGAGCAACCCTGTATCCCTGGGGGCAGATAAAACTCAACCTCTGAACCTCAAAGAAGGCTTTTGTGCTTGGAGGGAGCAAATTTATGACAGTTGATGAACCAAAGAAGCCATGGGCATTTGAAGGAAAAAAAGGTTAACTGAACATTGTCTTTTTGTTGGGTATGGATTTGTTCTTTTTGTTCTTCCCCTTTTGAAGTATTTCTAAAGGGAAGAAAGTCTCCCGCTCAATCACATTTTTTTAAAATAATATACAGCATATTCTAAAGAGCACATTGGAGACCTCACACCCACGAGGTAAGAGTTCCAGGACTGTACTTGAGAAGGGGAACTATACTAGTTGAGCACTAGATAGTCTTAGTGTGAGCCATGGTCAATGGTGGAAGATCCATGCTGATCCTTTGAAAGTTCAGGAAATCTATAGCCAAGGTCACAGCTTGATCTTAGCCAACTTCAAGCCTCTGCATGGAGACAGCAAGGAGCTTCTGTCTCGGTCAAGAAGGTGGTCAGAAATCTCCAGTCATCTGAACCCTGCGATTATTATTCAGAATCATCAGGGCCTCGAAAATACATTAATAGAAATATCGGTCCTCAGGGGTGCTTAGGTAAGGTGAACAACCTCTGATTTGCACTGCTGTTCAAAGAACCACCTGCTAAAGAATGATGATGCTTCTTACAGATAGAGTCTATGGAGAAGAATTGAGAGCATCTAAAAAGGCAACAGTAGCATAAAAAAGAAAAAAAGACAAAACTGACTGAAGTTCATCTGAGAGGCTAATTATTATTCAACCTTCATCTTGAATACCTAGATTTCTGACTTCCTGTATGTACTACGTGTTTCTTAACCCTAACCTTGCCTACTTTCAAGCTTGACTTTATTATGCCCTTACCTCTTCTTACGGCTCCCCCAGTATTGAAACGCTGTTCTCCTCCCAGCTACCCCTGGTACCTCAGATTCCGCTGCCACCCAAGATGAGTCTGTTGTGACAGAAAGGAGGGCATTGTGGATTTACAAATAAGAAGGTTCAAAATCCACTTTATTCCAGCCTCTTTTCCCCCTTGCTCAAGTAACAAAAACACTGTCAGACATTCAGAAAGTTGACGTGTATAGACTAAGTGCACAGATAAACACTCAGGGTACGGTTTGTTTGTTTTATTTTAAATTTCTGATGAAACCCAAGAAGGTCAAGCCCAGGGCCAGGGTTTTTATTATCTTAGAACAAGATTCCCGTGTCGTTAAAATAAGCAGGCGCCCACCTGAGGTAATATTGGGTGTAGAAGTAGTATTTCGAGTCCACAGAGCATTTTTGCCACCGGCCAGCGTCACCCTGATTTCTGAGCTCTTTATTCTGAGCTGATCAATGTCACAGAGAGTTCTGATTCCTAGAGGCAGTTTCAGTGGGATAGGGCAGATGCCGTGTCAAGAAATGTCAGACTCTTGGTTTTCGGGGAAAGGGATCTAGTGGTCCAGGCAATGGAAGAGAATGGAACACTTACCGAGTTGAACTATCTGGACCCATCAAGGGTAATATCAGAATGAGAGTCCTCTAACATGAGCATGTTTCACCGTCCAAGCCTCCCAAGCCAGAGCATTTAAAAAGTTAGGTCATAAACCAGGTAGAAAGGTTGAGCCCTAAGGAGTTTTAGAAAACAACGGTTACAACATCAAAGAATCATCTGGCTGAAAAATTGCTCTGCCGGATTCTGGGCTTCTTTTGTCTTTTTTTTTTTGTGAAATCTTCCAGACCTGTCTGCTCCCACAGATAGCATGATCTAGGGCAAAGAGTATGTGACTAGGAGTCTGCCCAATTTGGATACTGACTACCCTTCTGGAGCATTTATTCGGTGGTACTTTATATGCAATCTCCTTACCCTTCACTGTTTGCTTCTGTGCCGGGATTATTATCTTTATCACACAGGTGCAAACGCTGAGCCTCAGAGAGGTTCAGTAATTTTTCCGAAATCACAACGCGAGAACGTGGTATTTGAACGCATCAGTAATCAGTGGAAACTTAAATTGTGAAATGGGAGCTATAAAATGGGAGGTGGCTCTGATGATGGAGGGAAACACCGCATGACGTAGCATTGGAAGAGCATCCCAGCTCGGTGTAGACGTTCACCTCTTTTCAAGCCTGCCTCCCCTGCGCTCCAGCCGGAGCTGGAACTCGGCCCTGTGTCAGAGGAGCTTGTCCCATGCAGGGGATGGTGAAAACCGCCCCCCTCCCTGCCCCTGCGGGCTATGGCTAACTGGGGAATCCATAAGATATCATGGGAGGGTCGGGGCGTGGGGGGTGCCTGGCTGGCTCAGTCTGTAGAGCGTGGGACTCTTGATCTCGGGGTTCTGAGTTCAAGCCCCATGTTGGGCTTGAAACCTACTTAAAAAAAAAGAATTATGAGAAGTCTAGACCTGTGTTGTCCGCTATGTAGGTGCCAGGCTTAGCTGGCCATTGAGCACTTGAAATACGGCTGGTCCAAACTGAGACATGCTGAAATTGTAAAGAACACACCAAATTTCAAAGATTTGGCCCAAAGAAAAAGAATGGAAAGTACCTCAATAATAGTGTTTCTATTGATCCCATATTAAACTGATAATATTTTGAATATCCTGGGTTACATAAAAATGTTTTTAAATTAATTTCCCCTTTTTCTCTTTATTTTTTTTTTCATACAGCTTTTAGAAAATATAAATTTAGGTACAGGGTGTGCGTGTATGGCTTGCATTATATTTCTATTGCACAGCAGTGGCCCCGCAACTTTGTGACTTGGTTTCCCTCTTTTAAAGAGTGTCTTTTTAGATGAAATACACACATCTCGATCTATGGTCGAGAGTCCCGGTGCCCTTGGGATTAGCATTTCCCAGAAACAAACTAGTATGTTCCAGACAGCTATATACACTGCATCGTAAGTGATTAGCTTTGTTTAGTGTCAACTGTTCTTTAAAGTTAAAACGATAACATGGAGTTTGAAGGTGTCTTGAAGATGCAGGAATGTCCTGATGGGAAGGGGAAAAAGAGCTACGAAGCACAAAGAAGCTAGCCAGCATGCCGGCCATGACAGGGGACGCGGGGGGCGCTGGGTGAGTGGGAGCAAGATGTACCCAACTGAGGAGTAGCGTTCAGAAAAGAGACGCTACAGGCTTAGATTAATCTTGGCTTTTCTTCTAAGAGGTCTCCTGTCGCCATTAACCTTGAAGTTTTCATATTTTTTTCCAATCAGCTGTTTTTTTTTTTTTTTTTAGAAAAGGTTTAGTTTCACAGCAAAATTAAGTTGAAAGCATAGTTTCCTAGATAACCCCCGTCCCCACATATATACAACTTGCCGCACTATTAGCCTCCAGAGGGACATACTTGTTTCAGTCCATAAACATGCAGAGATGCATCATTATTACCTAAAGTCCATAGGAAGTTTCGTGGGGTTCTTTTTGTCCTTTAGATACTTTTAATTTTCTGTATGTGTTTGTGATTATATATGTATATGCATATGCATATATGCATATATATGCATATATGCATATGCATATATATGTATATATACATATATATACATATATATACATATATATACGTATATATACATATATATACGTATATATATGTGTATATATATATATATATATGTATGTATATATATATATATATATATATGGTGTTGGCCCCCAGGTTTGTTGAAATCCAAAGCCAAGGTCTCCTCCACGGGTCAGGAAATGAATGAAAAATTTCAGAGCGTGAGATCCAGGGTCAATATATTTGTCTGGATGCAGAAAATTGCACAATCTCTGCCATTCAGTTTCCTCATCTGCAAAATGGGAGTGATACTATTAACCTCAGAGAGTTGACGTTTGCATGAAAATGAGAGACCACTGCATGTTTGGTCCAGAGCAAGCACTCCCTAAATGACAATGATTATGAATTCGCTAAATAACGCCCGTTTCAAAGAACCTCTCTTTTGAACAATGAACGAGTCCTATCTGAATCGCTTGCCAGCTTCTACCCCAGGGCTTTGAATCACATTCTTGCCTGACAAACTTCCAATACGCTTGTCTGGTTCTTGCACACGGCAGCTGCTTGGACACCGCCTTCCTAGAGCTTATGCTCCCTTGGTCTTGGAAAGGTCCAGCCTTAATCTTTAGTAAATCTAGCTTGAAAATTCTGTGGTCTTGGAATGTTTTACAAACCTTCACCACTCTCTAACTAACTGCTCTAATGAAGAGAAAAATGGTAATTGAAATGAGACTAATTAGATTGTCAATTACCTGCCTCCTCACATAGGTAATTGAAATCCCCCTAATTATGGTGTCTGTGTGTCTAGATGCTTTGTACTGAGGAATTATTAATGGAAAGCAGCTTTAGATGAAGTAACAGGAAATCTTGAAAAATGATTTAGAGAAAATTTGCTCTAAAGCGTTCGTTCTTTCAAAGCAAAGATGTTATATATCCAATCCAGCAATGAAGTCATCAAGGGGGAAAGAAAATCAGTCCAGTATTTTGCCTTGACTATAAAGTTCAGCTTTAAAGGCAATAAGATGATATTAAACCTTGTCCTTGACCTTAATTTCTATCTTCTATTTACCCCCTCCCCCTTTTTTTTAAACCTCCCTTTGGGTCCATGGAATTCTTTTTGCTTGGAAGGAATAAGCAGGTCCTTAGAGGACCTCAGGATAAATATAGAAAGTGGGATTTGCAGATGAGGCACAAAAATGTACACAATATTAACTATATACATCAAACAAATGACTTCCTCTGAGTGCCCACTAGGAAGAGCTTTTATTGAAGTAGCTTCAAGGGTGAGTAGGGAAGGCAGTTTTGATTCCGGAAAAAAAAAAAAAAGTCATAATGATGAAATCTTTAGAATTCTCACAGCTAGGAAGGTGGTTTCCAAAGTTAAGCCAAGTAAATTCTTAGAAACAAGGCCTCTTCCATACCCATTTCAATGTTTTCGTAGAAGAGTTTCCTTAGACAGAGTTGAAAGGTCACACTGATGATTGTATTTGTATCGGGATAATTTTTAAAGCTTTTTCCATCACTGTGACCACTGATAGCTCACCGGTTTTGTAATAACCTGGAAGTTAGGCAGCAAAGATCTCATGACCTCCGTCTGAGATGTGGGGAAAGCGCAACATGAAAAGCTGAAGTGACTTGACCAATGTGAATTATTGAAGACAATCGGGTAATTATCTTATCGAATAGAGTCTTACCGAATGGAGTCTTGCTCCTTCCCTGCTTGGCTTTCTGTGGCAAAGCAGGAGGCCTGGAGGGTCACCTGGCTGGCTCAGTTGGTGGAGCATACAATTCTTGATCTCAAGGTTGTGAATTCAAACCCCAATTTGGGTGTAGAGATTACTCAAGAATAAAATCTTAAAAAAAAAAAAAAAGAGCAGGAAGCCTGGTTGAGTGAAATATCATTACTATTATTATTTTAATCAAGTGAAGTTGCAAAATAAAACGTGCCTTCCTTGCTTGCCGTTGGCAGGCTACCATTTTGTGATTTTGACCCATCTGCTTGTAGCTATGTAAATAGTAGGTACCTTGGAAGTTTTAATATTATTCTGGTTTTACACTCATCATGGAAAAGCTCCTGTGGGCCCCCAAGAGGGAATTGACCATGACAGCATGCTATTTAGATCAACCCCAGATCTAGAGGATTGTGAGGGAACGGCTCATATTTTGGCCAGTGCGTGACTAAAGCCAGGCTCTTACTCCAGTGGCCCAACCCCACACCCCCACCCTACCCCAGCATGGTGTTTATGCTTCAGAGATAATGCACTCAAGGGTTCTAACCATGGGAGTCCAGGAGTGAAGAAGCACTATGGTCTGTGACGTCTGGAAAATGGCAGATGGTGTCCTTGCACCATTGGGTTTACTCTCAGTAGCAACATCATGTGACACCAAGAGCTGAAATTTGTGTCCCTCCCCGCGAAATGAAATGGTGGTGCAATAAAATCATTTTAGTGAGTAAAAACCAGTATATTTTTGGAATAAAAATATGATGTAGTAGGAAATAGCAAGGTGCAAAGTACAAGTAAAACGAATGACTTTGAAAAAAAAATGTTGAGAATCTCTGATGTGTAGATTTAGGGGAAAACCCAGTCCCCTCTCTAGAAGGTATTTAGAGGTAGGACTCTATATTGGACAGAGTAAGTAACCTTCTGATTCTTGCTTATTTTAGTAGCAAGTGGAGACCCATGCAGAGATACTGGCCTTCTGGGGGAATGAATGGGAAAATGAGAGTTGAATAAGTACATGTGACAGAAAAAAAAAAAAAAAAAAAAGCAAAAAACCACATTGTCTTTGATCTTCAAGCTGGGGAGGTGGGGCATGCTGGTTATAATGACAATTAAATACCTTTGTTTCAGGAATTCCTAAAACTGCTGGGTGGCTTACATGGTTATATTCTAAAGTATGATAAGGAATCTCAAGTTTTCTAATCTTCATTGTGATGGGCTCAATCAATGAGGTGGGGAAATTTAGTTAATAATTTTCCTTCCTCCATCTGTTCACTCTCTCTGAATTACAAAAGCCCAATTAAGCACATTTCTATATAGTCAGAATAAAAAGAACTGAAATTAAAAAAAAAAAAAATTGCATACTCGTAATTTCTAGTATGTGTTGGGTTGGAGAGAGAGAAGGGAAGGAAAAAAAAAAACCGTGAGCAAAAAGTGTCTTCGGGCTTTCTGGAAACTGCTAACTGGTTCACCAGTTCACCTAGTAAGAATGATTCAAATTGTGCTGATGTTAATTTCTGTTTCAGATGTTAATATCTGTCTTCTTTTTGTTGCTTTGGGTGTAGGCCAGTGATGGTTTCTGATTGCACAGGAAACTGATGGCATAGCAACGCTGTGTCATGGTGGGATTTGATAGATGAGCTGTGAACTTTCCCATCAACTCCGAGTACCTCCCGTTGGCAGTTTCGGCCCTCAACCTGGTTTCCTTCCTATTGCATACTCCATTTCTCTCGAGCGTCTATGTTGTACTTTCTCTGGTTCCCAGCTCTATTCATCCATCGAATCACGGGTGCATCATTTATTAAAGTCCTGCTGTGTGCTGAGGGCACAAGGAAAGGAAAAGGAAATTATAAATACTCGCCTTCGGAAACTTACAGGCTTCTTAAGAATCTCCAGGCTCAATTCACTATGAGGAGCCTAAGGCACAAACTCCCTATCTGCTAACCCAACAGCTATTTTCAATGTCCTTCTCCCCCTACATCTTCCCACACAATCAGGGGTGATTGTGTCACTGTTCTGACCAATGAGGTATCAGAAGAACCCGATGAAGGGGAGGGGGTCCTAGCATCGGTACTTTCTGATAGAAGACAGGAAAGTGGCTGGCACTTCTCACGCTGTCTTTCTGTCTTGAACAAGTGGGGACACCTGGTGCCATCTTGAGATCATGAATCGTTAATCCGGAAGGAAAAGTCAAGAGAGTAACAGGTTCTGTCTCAACTAACACTATTACCCACCGTTTTGAGACTGTGTGTTATTTATTTAAGGCCCTCTAAGCCAGGTGAAGTTTGACGAACTCTATCTCATCATTGATCTGGCTGTACTTGACATTTTCATGGGTTTTTCCTTTCCTTCTATTCCAGTTCTAACCATTCCAGTTCTATTCCATTCTAACTGTGACCTAATCCTCTAGCAGGTTATATGATTATCATTTCTACTGGCTACCTGGAAGGCTTGGGTCTTCCACACCTTTTTGGTATCATTTCTTTTTTCCCCTTTGTCACTATTTAAAAAAGAGTTTCACTGGGAAAGATAAAAGAAAAGCAAATCAAAACATTGAATTCCACAGCAACTTGGCTTTACATGAGATAGTATGTGATAAGTTCCTGACACATAGCAGGTGCTCATGGAACTTATGGCACTTATGGAAATCATGGTTTTTCTTCTCTTGGAGCTGAGGCTGCTCATCTTAAGCAGCTGAGGACTAGTCATGGGATCATGTGGGTGGCATAGGAGTTGAGGCAAAAGAATCTATTCATTTTCATTGATTTGGCCTCAAGAGCACTGTTCAAAACTTCCCTTTTCAATGTATGAGCATTTCCCCTCCACACACTCCTTTGTGCGGTGTTGTAGAAAGAACCCACGACCATGGATTAGGAGAACTGTGTCTTAGCCCTCCATCAGCTAAGGGCTCGTATACACCTGAGTAGTTCACATCAGTTTAGAGGCCCCATAGGTGCCCACCATGGATCAGTCTCTGCTGCAGCCTGAAACACAGAGATAAGCAAAGAACTATCGTTTCTGCCATTGAAAAACTTCAGTGTTCTTAGAAAGAAGAGCTATCTGAACAAATTATTCCGGATCAGTATTGTCTACGTGTTGATGGAGGTTCACACAGGACCAATGGGAACATAGAAAAGAATTGGGAACATAGCAAAGAACATAGCCCTGGAATTGGTCTTGGAGTTGGAGGAGATAATGCTGAAGGTGAGGACTGCCTCACTAGGTGAAAAGGGGGAGGGGGGCCATCCTAGGAGAGGAAATGGCATGAAAAAAACATTTTCTCCTATGTAAGTTGGAAGTTTTGGATGGGCGATTCACAGACCTCTCTTAGCTTCAGCGTGTCATTTGGTATTTGCTTGTCTTGTTTCTTTGGAAAATGCATGAGTATTTATTTTCCCGAGAGCTATCAAAACCAAGAATAGAAAGAGAGTAGAAAGAAAGAGTCTGTGTCGGTAGAGCTGTCCACAGCCATTTCGGCATCTCTCGTTTTGGCTCTCAGGTTTTACGCAAGTCAACGGACACATCCACAATTTCATTCTCTTCTATGAATACAACTTTATCAACTATGTGAAGCGTTACAATGGGTTTGAAGTGGCTATTGCTATATTTTGGGGGTGGGGGGTGGACGGTGAACATTGTGCAGTATGAAGGGTCTATAAACTTAATTTAAGAAAAAAAGACTCCTCTAAAGTTAGAAACAAGGGGCACCGGAAGTTTCTGGGTTGTAACGGCTCATTCTACCTCTGACTAAGACAGGGTCTTGTAAATTATATCAGTGGGCTAGTTAGGGAGGCTGGAATGTAATCTCCAGGAGAATAATGCCTTGTTCATGTTATATCCCTGATAACTAGAACCATGGTTAGTACACGTTGGGTGCTCAGTAAAAATCACTTAAATGAGTAGGTAGCTGGGATGATCTGTTTCTGTGATCAACTGCTTGGACCAAGCAGGTCCTATAGGTCCAGAAGGCAGTAACAATTCCCAACCTAAGCTTTACCTCACAGGATAAGGCAACTGGGGTGAGCTTTCCAACGTGCAGAGACCCCAAATTTCCCCAAACTCCCTTGCTGAGTAAGAGGCATTGAAGGGAATTTTTTGTTCGGTTTATAATCCATTGGAGTCTTCTTCCCACATACCTTTGGCTGATAGGTTGGCAAATTCAGGTTCAGTACAGCGAGAGAAAAGTAGCCTTGGTCAATGCTCAAAAGTATAAATCTAAAGATAGATCACCCTGTCGAAGCTGGGTGCTAACAGAAAGCCCATAATATATGTCTCATCAGGTACAAGTCGGATCTGAAGCTTAAGTGTTCAGATGCCACCTTGTTGACTGGCTGACCTCTGGTTTAGGCAGGTGTTTTTATGCATGAACTTTGTGTGAACTTGGAGAGGCGAAAGAGTGATCTACTAGTGGGTGAGGGTTAAGGGAAGTGGCCTTGCCCGGGCCACTGTGGGTTCCCCGGGGACACTGGAGAAGGCCCTGCCTTACATTGTCTAATAAAGTCCCGTAAAAGGGAGAATTAGTCCTAGTGTGGTGTCAGCACAGCTATAAATTCTTATGCAATAATAAAATAATAAGACGCTATTAATTCAACCATTCTGGTTGCTTCTGAAATAGGATTAAAGTAATATCATTGATTCATATTTTCAACCGCTAATACATTATTTTCGAGAACTATTAACTGCTTTAAAACCAGCGTGCCATAATACGGTGGGACGAGTTAGTGAAATATTTCGACCGATTCCAGCAATTAACTTCATTTAAAGCTACTCGGCACATTTTGGAATTAAGAAGTATGCTCTGGAATGACTTAGAGATAAATGAAAATGAGACAATGAGTATTTTTGAACTTCATCAGTCTTGCAGGTGAAAGTTGGGTCGCATTTTCCTCCAAGAAAAGAAACTTCAGTAGACACTTAAAATGTCAATCTCTCATATATTTTGTACCTTTGAACCAGAGGGACAAGAAAAAGCGTAAGCATTTATTGAATTCCTACTTTGAACAGTACATTGTACTAAATACTTTCGCTCTATGGGCTCATTGAACCATGATCTGGATGAAGTTGAAAGAGGCTTGCTATGTTCTCCTGCTCGAGACCTACGGTCTTAACAAAAAAACGACATCCGCACCAGGTTCTATGAGTAGGAAGGTGTGGTGGAGCTTGGGAGGTGGATAAATCCCTTCGTCAATGCTCTGGACTAGAAAACAATGCAGGTGTCTTGTGTATATGTGTTAAAAAGCAATAGCTTAAGCTGTTAAATGTAAAAAACAATATCATGGCAAACAAAATGTGTTGGTCTCCAGCCACTGAAAAGGGAATAAGGAAAGAAAAATGTTTTCACTCAGTAAAAACTGAAGGACAGGGAATTCCAGCATTTTGTACAACCAAGAAGCATACGTGTGTGTGTGTGTGTGTGCGTGTGTGTGTGTGTGTGTGTGTGTGGTGTTAAGAGTGGTTTGGTTGCTGGAAGGGTTGAAAATGAACTGAAATAAGAAAGAAAAAACAAACAAATACACAGAAGGAAACTGGCATAGAAGGTTCTGCTGGCAAATGGAAAGAAATGTCTAGACCAGGAAGTTTTAATGACTCCTTCTTCCTCAGAGCTTACACTGTCAACCACTCCTGGTAGCCAGGGGACCATGTAAGATCAGCCTGAGATGTTTTTGAATATTTTTCTGAGAAGTCATCAGATTAGCATCGAATGGGTGTCTGTGGGGCTCTTTCAGGTTGCCAAGGAACAAAGACACCACCAGTAAAAGGCATTTTCTAAGGGTTCCAACGCTCAAGCAGTTGAGTACTTGGGTCCTTCTCTTGCATGAGGGGCCCTAGCAATGTATTCTCATGGTCTTGCAATTCCTCACCTTCGTTAGTATGGATCCAGCGTGGAGAGTCATATGGGATAGTTATCCAGAGTGTTTAAGGGCACATCCTAGAACAGAGAATCCTTAAGTGTGCTCAAGTCTTATAACTCACCTAAAAATGAAACTATTCTCTCAAATTTGACAACAATTCTAAAATCTCACATGTTATTACCAATATTAAGTTGTGAAGTTGAATTAAAACTCTCTAGCCTATCAACTTAATTTTTTTTATTAACCATGTTAGAGGAAAGACTGATTTATCTTTTTATTCCCTCTATAAAAAAAACACTGTTACAAAATAATTGGCATATAAAAAGCAACCAAAGAGAAAGCACCGTCGATGTAGGAAGCGTGTTATCGAGGTACGTCAGCCAGTTGTGTTTCTGGATTTTCCAATGTTTGTAGTGTTGGTGGTGATTTATATCTTCAATTCAGATAAATATCACTTCCCACCTACTGTTATGTTCATAGGTTTGTATCCTTTTTCTTAAAGAGGGCTCTTGTGACCACATAAGCTTCAGGACTCACGGATTTTGGATATTCCATTGGGAGAAGCAGAAAATAATCTCATCGGCCAAAGGGCTCTGATTTAAAAGACAATAAGGAAACAGGAGAAGTTGCATAATTTCTTGAGCCCAGGGCAAAATGCAAACGCAGGGCTCCTTGTTCAGAGTTCATGAAGAATTTCAAGATGGCGGCAGCAGCATTAAACCATATGCTGTGTCCCTCCTTGCCCAGTACGTGAGCCTACAAAGGTCCCACACCCATGAAGCCGGCCCTGACAGGAGAGTGGTGCATGGTTACACTGCTTGTCTGCTTCTCTGGTGCCTACCTCAGCAACAAGGATCTGAGGTTCACTCTCAACAGCAGCCATTATGGCGACAGCTTTATGGCTCTGGCTTCTACCAACAAATGGATTCAGCTCTGCTCTTTTTCCCTGACTTTTACCTCCTGCTTTTACATGCTTTTATACTTCTGTCTCCTACTGTTTCTCACATTCAAATTCTCTGAGAGAGAGAAAGAGAGAGAGAGAGAGAGAGAGAGAGAGAGAGAGAGAGAGAGAGAAGTGGTTAGGTTAATTCATAGTTATCCAGAATGAAGCACCGTATTGGGTGGAATTCTCATGTGCAGGTGTTTCATGGACCACTAGGCAGCCTATAAATAGCTGCTTTGGGTCAGGTAACAATCTTGGTCTAATCAACTTGTGGCAAGGGTTGCGGTGTCATAGCAAAAACTCGATGACTTATTTGCTTCTAACTCCTTCACTTAGAGCCGTGGACTTGGCAGCAATGGGAAGCTTTTCGGTGGGCAGGATGACTGGAAGACATTGGACCTGCTCTGTCCAATCCAATGTGCATAAGGTCCCATGCTAAGCTCCTGGAAAAATATTTAACCGTATCATATATTGCAGTACAAAAGCTGAGTTCTGCAAGTTAAAAAATACTGTGTTCCCAAATTGGGGTGATTTGAACATTGGAAAAACAGAATGTGAGGCTGGCTCCCTCTGAGAATCTCACTCTGCTTCCTTATCAGATTTCAGCCTTCTGTGAAGGCATTTTCAAGTGGCTGTAATTGCCTGCCGGTATACACTTTGTACCCTCATAAATCTTCACTAGCACAGAAAAGTAAATTGTGTTGTGTTTGAGAATTCTTTGGAAATGTATTGCTGTTGGGTAGTGACAGGGATCCAAGGTAAAGGAGAAGGTGTATTCTCAAGGTGAAAGGCGCCAGTCCAGGCACAGGGGTGCTAAGGGATGGCAGTGAAGGCAAAACCCAGCCGAGGAGCCTTTGAGCAGCTGTCTTTTCTGCGTGGAGCAAGGGCATGCGGATGGGACAGCTGGGGCTGACGGTCCCCCAGAGGCGATTTAACTAGTTTCCGTCCGGAAGCTGCCGTGGGGTGACGCCGTTCTGTGCATCGGAGCGTCTTAAACTGGTTGACCCTCCAAAGCTCCTGGGTGGATTTTTACAAACGCAGCCTTCGAAAATCAAATCTCAGCCCCAGCGATGTAGATGTAGCTGGGAGCCTCGGTCTGAAATCAGACTATTGGTCCAAATTTCAGTTTGAGAGCTTACTGGGTGACTACTCTCGACTCTTGTTCTCTGGTCTATAAAATATAGGCAACCATCTTACCTTTGCCATCAGGTCTTGTGAGATTACAGGAGACGATGAGAATGTCAGCAAAATGCATAAAACTTTGGGAGTGCCCAACACATTCTGATTATTATTTTACATACACATAGTACAACCATGTGTAATTACGGAGGGAGGGGCTCGCACACAGGTTTCCGAACATACGTACACAGAAACGCAGGTAAATTACATTAAGGCTTAATGCACCATCAGAAAGGGGATACTTGCCTATAAAGTTTCTTTTGAAATTCGCTCTTGAAAGATGAGCAGCGTACCCTTGAACATGTGTTAAAAATTAAGTTGGAATCCAAACGCAAGATGCTTACAAAGAGGCATAAGTCATATATGGAGGGACTCGGGTTTTGACAGACAACCAAAAGGTAAATCTAATTTATTTCAGGGGAAAAATTATCCAGAAGCTGAAGCAATCAACCCCTGAACTGCCAAGCAGAGGGAAGAAAACAAGCTGGGCAAATATAAGGACAGTGTATCCCGGGCAAAAGCAACACGGATTCATTGTGCTACGGGGCAGGAGTGGAGAATAGCAGCGAGGCACCGTCTTTTCTCTCCAATTTACAACTGTTCCTCTCTGGATTGTCAATTCCTGCAGGGCACGGACCAGGCCTGTTTCACTCCCTTGAGCTAGATCCTTACATATCACCGTGTGCAGATTAGCATTTAATAAGTGTTTGGGAAGACGACTGATAATATGGCGGTGCACTCGGTTATTTAAGGCAGGCTGTGTTGGTAGTAAGAAGTTTTATTTCCCTTCCTGTGGGAACCCCTTCTCTGCTTGACTTTTCCTGTTGATTGTAAGCTCCCTTGGGCAGGAAACTTGTTTGTCTGTATGTTTATTAAGAGAGGCATTGGGCAAATTGTGACGAAGTACCCAGTGATAACAGGGAGTAAAAATTTCATGAGATGCTATCGAATGATTCATCAACAGATAGATCCAGGATATTACCACCAACTGCTACATTAACTAGTCATGTCATAACACCATCAAAATGCTAATTAGATTGTCTGGCATGATTTGTTATTAAAACAAAATCAATCCAAGTTTCCCATAGTTCTTGAATTTGAATAGTTTTCCCTCTCGAATACTTGCTTCAGGGTTTGTTGGGTACCATTTAATTCTTTTGCTTTGGAGATAAACAAAGCTTTTGTGCATCTTCTCATTGCTCCTATGGACCCTCCCCCTCCCCACCCCCCCCCCCAAGCACTCTAAACCTTCGACAGAGGTCTGAGTCTGCAGAATAGTGAATCGAAATCACTAAGAGAGGATAAAGCATGGTGTTAGGAAGGTGCCAGGAAGAAGAGACTGCTCATGTTGTCCTATCTTGGGATTCAGCCAGGGCTGACGGGCTGGCTGCTTGCAGCTGGACAAGGCAGGTGGGAAGGACTAAGATCTAGAGCTAGAGGCATCCATTGGCATAGGGTAGTCGCTGGCAGGAAAATAATAAGGGCAGGCTTACACAGAGGAGGTCTGTCCAGCAGGCCAAGTCTGGTATCTTGGGGACAGAGGCTTCAGAAGCGATCAACCATAGACAAAAATTCAAGCTGAAAGAAAGGGGCTGTTCTAATGAGTAGGAATCACTCAGCCTTGGAAGGGGCAGGCTGCCCTAAATTATTTTTCCTAAGTGGTCACTGACAACTTTTGCCTAGGAGTCTAGGCAGAAGCCCAGCTATTGAGATGCTGGGGCCCACATGGTCGGATGAAGAGGGAGAAAATGAGGGGCACCGGTCAGACCTGGGACGCTGTGTCATGGCTGAATTGACTGCAAGATGCCGTACTGGGCCCCAAACAGGGTGGTTCCCGCAGGGCCAAAACGATTGCTGTAAGACAGGAACTGGGAGCGGGGCTGAGCCTGTAGAGACCACGTGATCCCACCGGGAGAGAGTCTGGCAGCCAGCATGGGCCTGGGATGTGGCAGCCAAATCTTCTGCTTTGACTCCTGTCCCCAAATGTCCAGAACCGTGGAATTGGCCATCATTCTTGAAGGCAGAGACAGCAAATCGTGATGCCGAGAGCACATGCTCTGGAGTGAGATGGTTCAGCTTTGACTCCTAACCAGGAATGCCAGAGTTAGTCAAATAAAAGTACAAGGCGCCCAGTTACATTAGAATTTCAGATAAACAATGATGATTTTCTCTAGTATAAGTATGTCGCAAATATTACATGGGACCGTATATATATATATATATATATATATATATATATATATATATATAGTGTAAGTGTATCCCGTGTAATATTTGGGACATACTTACACTAAAAAAAAATTGGTCATTGTTTATCTGAAATTCTGATTTAACTGGGTGTCATGTATTTTGTCTGGCAACCTCCTCCTAACTTATACTTTCTAGTCAGAGGAACTTGGGAATGTTATTTCATACCTGACTTTCCTCATCTGTGGGATGGAAATGATCCAAGTCATATGGTTGTTGTGAGAACTGAATGAGATAGCACATGCAAATTATCAGCAATAAATAGTACCTGGCACAGAGCAAGTGCTCAAAAATGACTACTTTCGCTTTTTATGGCTCTTATCACTATATCTGAGAGTCAGTCTCAGTTACTGGCGTCCAGTAGGGTCTTTTCATTTTTATGGAAAAATGCAAGGCAAGCCTACAGGAAACTGGTGAAATATCTTATTCATTTCTTTATTCACAACTCTATTCCCCCCAAAATCATACAGATCTTACAATAAGAGAACAGGTACGCAAACTCAAAGATAATCGCCGTAAGAAAAAAGACAATCACCAAGAAGTTCCATAAGAGACAAAGCGAAAACAGAGTTCCACCTATGGCAGCTGAGTAGAAAGTTAAGTTCTGAGTCTGCTAATAGCTCTGTGGAAAAGGAATGGTGGGAAATTGGAAAGTGGTTTCAACACACATTTGCTGTCCCCCAACCACCCTTCTCTCTACCGCTTTGCCCTCCTGACGCCCCATTTATATATGTTCTCCTGTCGAGCCTTGCTCCAGAAACACTCCTATCCTAATATCAACTTAAGTTAGTAACTTCCTTCAAGAGTATTTCCACTTAAACTCATTGTAAACACAGGACTTACCTTGTGTTAGAAAGGACTTCTGGTGTTAGTGCTTCACGGGTAGAGAGAGAGTTTTGTCTGGTGCTAGGTTTGGGGTGGGGAGTTTTCCAATCAAAACAGCGGCCCAGTAGAATCACCTGGGGCTATAGGTGATTAAAACCTACAAGCCCAGGGCACAACTTACACCAATTTCTTCAGAATCTTTAGGGATAATACCCAGGAACCAGATTTTTTAAAAGTTTTCCAGGTTATCCACCTTGGGCAGCCAAGGTTGACAACCATGGAGCTAAGAGGACTATACCTCTGTGCAAATGATTTATATGGCAAGACTTATGAGATAACCATATAATCCAGGAAATAATAATAACCATGATTTTAAAATTTTTACCATATGTCTGTTACATATATATACTTCCAACCCTTACAACACGGAGGAGTGTTTTTATTCACATTTTACAATGAGGAAACAGAAAATTATAAATCATGCTGGAAGTAAATGAGTCCAAAAGCAATTGGATGCTTGACTCCCAAGCCAGAGCCCTTTGCAGTAAGTCATATTGTGGAGGAAGGCGGAATCTGTTCTTTTGGAGACCGCACTCAGGGTCCTTTCCTCGGGCCTTATTTTCATCCGTGCCTGGTGGTCATTCAGGTCTGTGTCTTGGGAACTTGTAGGGAGCAAGCTCTGGCTGGCCTTTGCTCTGACATTTTTAATTCCCCATGGGTGCTCTGTGCCCTCTGAGGACGAGTCAGAGAGGGGAGAGGAGCAGACACCCTTGTTTGGGCTTTGTTGGATGAACCCGTCTGAAGACAGACTTGTGAACGGTGCGCCAGGGTTCTTGGGCTCTAATTAAATAGGGTTTTGCCTGACAGGTTCAGCCAGTTGAGCAGGACTTGATTGCATCTGTGCCAATGGCACAGCGTGAATAAAAAGTAGGAGCAAAATCAGGCACCCGAAGATCACTTCAGCCCTTCCCATTAGGGACCAGTTAACTATTTTACCAGGGAAGCCCTCTTTCCTAAAACAGAATGCGACGCTGTCATATTTCATCACTAGGCCGTGCGTGGAAGGACCTGCCAGGTTTTTCCAGTTTGCCTGTTCAAACCCTCAACCTGCATGCCTGTATGTGTGCACGTGTGTATGCATTTGTCTTCATTCATGCATTGCTCATTTTTTTAAATCAGTTTCCCTGCTTATTAATTTGATCACACAACCCGTATTTTTTGAGTGCTTGCTGTGTGACAAGGTGCTGTGCTAGGTTCTGGGTGATCCTTCCTAAACAAGACAAAAATGGTCCTGTGGCCATGGAACTCGTAGGATGGGGGCGGGGGGAGAGCTCACCAGTAAACAAACAAATTATACGTTTTACCCATATAATTATCTACTGCGATAGAGGCTATTAAAAAAAAAAAGAAAATGGGTGTTATGAGCAAGAAGAGATTAAATTTTTGATGGATAGAGGGGTAACAGGGCTGTGTCTGGGAAGTCTTCTCTGAGAAAGCTGTATTTGAGCTAAGCTATAATTTCGCAATTAATTTTTTTGTCTTTGCATCATATTGTCATTGAGTATTTTTCTAAATTCTTTTATCTGTTTTGTCAAGAATGGGGGGCACCTGGGTAGCTCAGTCGGTTGAGCGTCCAACTTCGGCTCAGGTCATGATCTCGTGGTTCGTGAGTTCGAGCCCCACATCGGGGTCAGTGCTGTCAAGGCAGAGCCTGCTTCCTATCCTCTATCCCCTCTTTCTGCCCCTCCCCCGCTTGTGCTCTATCAAAAATAAATAAAATAGTTAAAAAAAAAAAGGATGCCAATTGTACATACATTTCTTTGTGTTTTCCTCCTTTTCATCTGTAGATTTTTGAGCTAAGGGTGATAGATTATTACATTAATAATCCATATTAATATAATATAATATGATATAATATAAATCTAATCTAATTATAATATAAATATATTAAAAAATACAGCCCCAGCATCCCACAGAAGATCATCGTAGATTTAATCCCCCTATTTTTTTCTTTTATAAATCACCCTTTTGTCACCATTACCTTCTTATTTGGGGATATACTTTATCGTTTGCAAGCACTTTTAGGTATATTACTGCATTGATCTTCACCAACAGCCCTGCAGGATACAGAGAGCATCGTCTCTGTTTCAAACAGTGAGAAATCATAGTTCTAGAGGGTCAGTGTTTTGTTCAAGTTCCTATGGGCTAGTGAGTACTGGAGAGAAGTCAAGAACCTAGGAGTTTTTTTGCTCCTAAGCCAGGAATCTTTCATACAGAGTAGGCAATTACAAACTTTTCTCCTTCTCAGCCTCTGCCCTTCTCCCCACCCTGCTCTCCCAATACACACACATTTCTCTCTCTCCCCAGTTCAGAGCATTTTGGGGAAAGACCAATTTAGAGGTTTCATTTCTTGTGTGCATCACCATAACTCCAGAAGAAATCTGCCTGGCCCCTGTTCCAGCTTTCCAACCTAGAGTTAATCAATAAATAAACCAGTAAATAATTAAGTTCAATATATATGTATTGGTTGCACTGGTGATACATTGCTGAGCAAATAGACAAGAATTCCTGCCCTCGCTAAGTTTACATTCTCCCAGGAGAGGCAGTCAATAAGTAAATCAATAAGTAAATATATATAATATGTCGGATGGTAAGCTGTGGAGAAAAAGAACACAGAGAAGAGAATTAGGGAGTGCTTGGGGGGAAGGTGTCAAAATTTTAAATAAGATGGGCAGAATGACCTCCCTGAGAATGTGCTCTCTGTATAGTCACGAGGTCATCTGGAAGAAGAACGTTCTAGGCAGAGGGGACACGGACTGAGCTGCTGGCCAAGGTTCAGGACTCATCTGCCGAATCCCACTCTTGAACTCTGTTTTTACAAAGGCACAATATTAAAAATGCTGGTTAGACACAGTTGAAATCATATTTTTAAGGATTAGGTTCTATATTCAATTTCACTGTGGGCTAAATACCCTATTGTGGGCTGTCCAGAATGCCAAACCACCATGAATAATGTTTCCATGGGAAAATGTTTTCTGAGTTTCAACCCACTGACTTACAAATGAACTTAGGAACAGAACTGGTTAGTAAGCCGAGAGCTGGCTGTGTTAATTAAGGGGCAATTCTACCCCATCTCCCTCTTTCGGCTCGGATAGAATGCTATTGACTGAGCCTCCACCATTCTGACATTCTTTTTCTGGC
Organism: Panthera pardus; assembly: GCF_024362965.1. NCBI lineage: Eukaryota > Metazoa > Chordata > Mammalia > Carnivora > Felidae > Panthera > Panthera pardus. The sequence goes on from NW_026526655.1 coordinate 16,649,753, forward strand.
CTTATCCTTTCTCTAGTCTTTTTGGTTCCAACCTGTATTTTCCACTTCCCCCGCAGGGCTTCTCTTTTTGCCCTTAGATCTTTGAATAATCCTTCGTGAAGCCATATTGAAAGCCCTTGATTCCCCTTATTCTCTGCCTTCAGAAGAGCTGCTGTCTATCTCACCTTAATTGTAGTGTCTCAGAGATTTCCCAAGGCTTTCTTTCCATGCACTTGGATTTATTTGTATTATTTCACTGTCTGCTTCTGGCAATGGCAGTGCATTTAATGCCAGTAATGAGCATTGCACCTGGAAAATTCTGAGCCACCTCACAAATAGATTAATGAATATACGTTGTATGTTTTTATGAAATTAATGACTACCTGCTCTCCATTAAATGGTGAATTCTTAAAGTTCCTTTTCTCTGTAAGGAACGCTCCACCGTCTGTTTGAAATTGACTGTACATGTTCATAAAAGTAATTGGCTAGGCTGACTTTCTTTTTCTTTCTTTCAACTCTGCCTTGCACTCCGTGGAGGTCGGGTGGATGGATAAATAGTTTTGCACCTACAGAGAGGCACGATGGGGTGTCAGAAATCTGTAGCATCAGAGTTAACAAATGAAAGGGAGGTGGGGTTTGGGGTACCTGTACACTGAGAAGGCTATTTCAGATTATTCTGTGAATTTGCCTTTGGGGTTTGCTGGGTCTGCATGGAAGATGAAGAAAGAAGTATATATATATATATATATATATATATATATATATATATATATATACACCCAAACTAGTGAGCACAATTTTCTGTATTCCAATTTACACAGGAGACCAGTAGGGTCAAATACACTATTGTGGGCTGGCTAGAAAACAAAGCCTAGAAAACAATCATAGTTAACAGGTCGTGAGCGCCTGCTATGTTCCAGTTTCATAGGAATTAGCACTTTTATTTCATAACCTCCTAGGTGAGCCCCAGAGACATAGAGGTCAGGTCGCTTGTCAAAAACCATCCAACTAGTAGAGTCAGAACTTGACCCAAGGCAGTCTGATTGTAAAACGCAAACTTTTAACCACTACCCACCACTATTGCCTATGGAAGATAAAGGAGAATAGAGATTTTCCATTTTTTTCTTCTTCCCCTCGGTGACTCTCAACGGGGGCTCAAACCCAAAACCACTTTGATACCGGTCCTGGTACTGGCCCTGGCTTTCTAACCAGTATGCATCAGAATGGCCCACAGGCTTTGTGAAAACTCAGAGTTCAGGGCCACCCTAACAATGGTGCAGCTGACGCCAATGCTCCTGAACTGGGGTGTGCCCTATGAGAACCCTGGGTGAGGTCCTCCTCGTAGACCCCCATGGGTTAGTAGCATTCATAATGATAACTTTGCATTTTCCCCGCACGTTGCTGCTTCCCAGGCCTTGGGTCAATAGCGTCTTGGTCCTTAGCGCAGTGCTGGGCTTTATCTCGGGCAAATGTTAGTTCCACTGCATGGATGAGAAAATTAAGGTTCAGCGACGGTAACCGGACAGTAAGTTCCACACTGTTTAGCATGCCAGTGGCAAAAGCTGGAACTTAGGTATTCTGTTTTTCAGTCTACCCTATTTATGCTCTAACGAGTCCAGCCAATTGTCCATCCCCAGCCTACAGCTCACGAACTGGTCTGTTCACTCTTCTTTTCAGCTCAAGTTTGTTACAGGAGTGAGTGAGCTCGAGGGAAATCATCTCTTGCCCGAAAAGAGAAACTGTGCCTCAAGAGGCGAATATCTGAGCATCTGAGCATCGAGGGGGGCGGGCCTGTTTGTCTCTGAAAAGAAGATCTCGACACTTACATCCAAATTAAAGGTCTCTGAACTTGAGTGGGGCTGGCTAATATTTCTTCTCCCTTGCAGGTTTGCTGAGCTTATAAATATCAATTATAAGGCTGAGTAAATTACAGGGATGTTGAACTTTGAATTACTGTAGCACTTTAAAGTATCTATACAGGGATAATAAGGAGATTGTGAAAATCTGCTGAAGGAAATCTCACACATATTTATAGATAATTAATATACTGAGCGGAAACTGGAAATCAGCACTGAATTTTTTAAAGCAGTAATTTAAAAATGCATTATGGCAACACATTAGGTTAGCAGTTATTCAACAAGGAAATGTGAAGATTATTAAGCTAATTAAAGGTAATAAAAACAAGTTAAGGTGTTCGGCATCTAACTTTGAAATTAACAAGAAAAAAACACCTCACTACTTCTAGGCAGGTCACAGATGGCAATTAATATATTGATAAGTTACTGGGTTTTTATGTAATAAGAAAAGACGGCTGTATAAAAATATATTCCCCGGAGAAGCACAAAAAGGTACAAGTAGATGTTTCTGTGTAACTCTAGACCCTTTACCAGGCCCCCGTGGGCACACGTGTGCTTTCTCTTTCTCACCATGGGATGAATGATGGCCATTTCGGGAACTTGATCTTGGAAAACTTTCTCCAATATATCTGATCCCCCTTGGCTTTCAGATCCTGTGGCCTCTTTCCTGATCTTTGGGCTCTCTTGCACTTCAAGTGATATGACTGCGATTTGGGGGATGGTGTCTTATTCTCCTCTCCATTTTTATACTGTGTTCTCTGCGTGGAATCGTTATTCGTGTCAAACAGAGCTGTGGCCCGCAGGAGGAAAGCTGAGTGTGCTAGTGAATTGGAAATACACCCCTCTTTGTGCTAGGCGCTATGGTTAAGTGTGTGCAGGTCTGCAGGGTTTGTATGTTTCTTTAGGGAAAGGTAAAGAAGGAGAAGGGGAGGAAAATGTCCAAAGTAATGATTAGAGAACTACAAAAAAAAAAAAAAATTTTTTTTGCACCTGCGACAGAATAATGCATTTATGTCCAGGCATTTTTGTTTGTTTGCTTGTATCTCAGTTATCGAGGAGGAAGGGGTTGGTAACAGGAGGGAATGGGCCAGACTCCAAATTAACCATACCTGTGTCTGCCAGCCTGATTAAACAGATTATTAAATGCTTCTGGAAGAAATCTTGGGGGTGTTTATTGCAGCCCGGGACTTTGCAATTTCAAATTAAGGCTGGCTCGTGATTATTAATTCTGGTAAAGCACCCTTGTAAAATTTACCACTGAGCAAATTGGGGCGTGCACAGTTAACTGGGGTCAAAGGGCAAAACTTATCACAGGGAGAATTGTTCCGCTTATCAGAAAAATGGGGCTCGGGCAGGATAAAAACTAATAAATAAATAGTCTGTCAAAAAAAAAAAAAAAAGCTCTAATTTGTCTGTAATCTTACACAATTACAGAGAATACATTCTAAGTATGCAGGTAAGCCCTGGGCCTTGCGCCCTGAAATAGTTTATTTTAGTTCACAAGATATTGTAAAACTCTTTACAAACTCAGCCTTTCCTAAAAGCGGGGGGAGGAAATCATCGCAAAGGGCAGTTTGATCCAACACTTAGATTAAGAGAAGGTTTTAATGTTGCCATGTTACTCCACCGATGATTATGCAAATTGTAACTAAGATTTCTGTAACCTTTGTTCTAAGATGCTAAATAAGGGAGACTTGCTTTGGAAGACTAGCGCACTTTTATCAGCAAGGTCACACTAGGAATTTTAGGAGGACAAGTAAAAAATGACTTCCTCAAGCAAAAGGGATCCTTTCAGGTCATCAGAATGAATTGTTTGAAAGCTTCAAAGCGGCCTCGGTTCTCATTACTGGAGCCTGCCTTTACAAGAAATGCCTTTTTTCAATTATTTTCACTTTTCATTAGAAGTCTTTGCAGTTGTTGCTAACCTCATTAAATTCACTGAGATGCTATGCGTTTAATTTCCCTGTTATAATTTGTAGCAAATTGTTTGACACGAAACCTAGCTTTTTGAGCCCCGTGATTTCTGGTTTTCCCTGCCCTTCCCCTAGACTCGCCAGTTACCTCTTTGAGGACGGAACAAATTAATGTAATTAATGTAATTTGTAATTTACCTAGTCTCGATGATTGGGGTTTTGTCCTGATGGGTTGTCCGGGCCGCGGTGCCTTCCAAGTGCCCAGGCATTTATTACCAGATGCCTTCTGGAAACATATCCGCCCTGCTTGTAAAATCCCTCCTGGACCAGCCTCCACTTCCCCGACTTAGTGATCCGTTGGCTAAATTGAACACTTTGTCTCAGAAGAGTTTTTAAATTCTCAGCCACGGCTTTTCCCTGTTAATGTATATCAAGGAGTGTTTTCCTTATTTGGTGGGTGCACATTCCTGGGTATTTGTAGCTTTTATCATTTTGCCCCTTAGCTATTGCCCAGTTTCCTTGATTTGACTCCTTTCATCTTTTCTCATCAGTCAATCACCTGCAATCTCCCTCCCCCCATTCCTTTAATCATCTCCTTTGAACTCAGTCCAAGTTTGCGGGTACCCAGGTACCCAAGACCCAAGGCCGCGTTCCGGGTGTGGTCTCGCCACAGTCACTGGGGACCGAGGGGAGGGGAGAGACAGCCAGTGAATCTCTGCATACATCTTACACTTGTTCGAATTTCCATTTCAAAAACAGTTCCACCTTCCCCCCCTCTGTTAGCGTGGCCTGTCTCTTTTTTCTTCTTCCCGGGATTTTCTCGTTTCATGTGACCACGTGTCACATCCCAGACAGCTCACTGGCGCCTTACAAAACGGGTGGCATCCCGGGACTCCAAGCGAGGTTGTCATTCTGTGAAGTTGCTTACACACGTGTATAAACCACCAGCATGTTCGGACTCTGAACGTGCAGATACATTGCACTTTATTTTCCCCCCAACGCCCCAGCAGCCTGCAGAACCTGGAAGGAGACGCGAGCTGGAAGGATCGCCAGCTTTCTGGCAAACACCAAAAGGCTGTTGAACATCGTTGTCAGGTCATGGGGGTTTTCTGAAATGCGTTAGCAAACATTCCGAATACAATCTCAGTCCCGGATTGAAGTAAATAAACCCCGGGGCTTTCAGCTGAGCTCAGCGGCACAGATGTGGAAGGAGCTATGGGCATTGCTGCCGTTGCGTGGACAGGGAAGCTGGACCCTCTCGAGTCACCTTTGATCCCCACATCACAGTGGCCCTGAGTTATACATAGGGTTAGGAAAACATAAAAAAAAAAAAGTCATTTCAGCAAAAGACAACGTGTCATACGATGGTCCTTTCAGTTGGAGCATGAGAACCTTGTGGCTCCTGAGGATTGAAAATTGAGGTTGCTGTCCATCCGGGCAGGAGAAGGTCCCTCTGCTGAATAGTGTGGAATTCCATGAAATCCACGTTGCTTTCCCAGTGAAGGGGTCTTGTAGCTTCACACCCTTCATTCCCTGAGCCGCTGAGTTTTTCATTTTCCCAGTTCAGCCTCTTTCTTGGTAGTAAATTGCCCTGAATCCGAGTCCTAAGACTGTCAGTTTGCGCTTTCCTTTCTCTTCTCTCCTGCTACGAATGTGTCGAGCCATGACAGGAGATTAATATTGAAAGAGAACTGTTCCCCCTGTTACATCTTACCTGCCCACTCCTGCCTTTTTTCTTTCTTTCTCCGAGACTTATTTTCATTTGGCAGAAGCCTCCAGGTTAATTTCACAAAGGATTCCTCTCTGAGCTTACCTGGGTTTCCTGCCCATGGGTGACCTGTTATTCTACCCATTGATATTTGTCACTGAGTGATTCTGAAGGTTGATCTTGCTTCTTTTAAAGAGGGAACAGTGTGCCTTCAGGTCAGTATCACTCTTAACCACAACAGAATGTAAGCCTCATTCTCAGACAGAAAGCAATGCATTTGTTCAAAGACGAAGAAAACATAAAAGGGGGTGAGGCTAAGGATGGAGACAGTTTCTGGGCGTTCACAGGTAAGCTGATACTTTGAGATTCTCGGAGATTAGTGCTCTATCAAGCAGCAGAACATCTTTGGCAAGAAGAAACCTAAGGGATTAATGGTGGGGCGGTGGGTGGGGGGGACTAACTGCGAGAGTATGGGGGACAGATGTGTACAGAGAGTGTAAAAGTCATTCTTGGAGCTGGGAAAAGTTTAGACATTCTGGGGATGGAGCCAGCTAAATTTTATTTTAAGCCTTCCAAATCACAAGATTACAACAAGCACGGGCAAGTTTAATTATAGGAGAGGGAAGGTTAAAAAGCACACACGTTTACACCCAGTGTGCGCACACATGCACACAAACACAGCAGCTCTGTTTTTTGTTTTGTTTTTCTGGTGAATACGTGTGACTGCTAATTGCTTAGGGGGAAAGATTTGTTGAAGCAATAGCAGAACTCACTGGCACATGCTGTAAATAAGTTGAAAGTAATCAAAGGAGAAGTTCACTTTGACACTAGCCTGACACGGGGAAACAGAGCAAGTAAGAGAATAAAAGCAGCGTTGGGGCATACGTATGGCTCCTGGCCAATTCTAAACATTACGTGTGTGTGTGTGTGTGTGTGTGTGTGTGTGTGTGTGTGAACTGAGAAATCAGTCATGAGGCAGGCGAATAAATGATGCTTTAACAAAATGCATTTGAGGTAATGCAAGGGACTGGTGTTAGGAATAATATAGAAACAGCCCCCGAAATGGAAGCTGCAAAGTTGAAACAGGGCGGTGTTTTTTCTGTTGTCCATTACAGTGTAACAGACCGGGCCACAACTTCCTGATTTACTTTTTGTTATTCCCCACGATTCTCTGTGTTGACTGGGCTCCATCAGGGAGCCCTGCTGTAGCTCATGTCATTAGCTGAGGTCACTGGCTTGGCTGCATTGAGCTGGGAGCACATGTGGGGCTACAAAGTTCAAGGCAGCCTCGCTGGACTGGATGGGGCTCTGGTGGGGGACCTCTTCCTCTCTAGGTGGTCTCTCTGGCAGGGTCAGACTGCATCCCTTTACATAGTGGCTCAGAGGTGACAGTAAACACAGGAGCTACTAGCCCTCATACAGGCCAGGCTGGGTCTGGCCCTGTGTTACTTCCTCCCCATTGTACTGATGAAGGCAAGCCACGACGAGGCCAGCCCAGACTGGAGAGTAAGGGAAAGATAGACCGTCCCTTGAGAGGAAGAGCGGCCAGCGGGTACAGGCTCCATTGGAATTGGTAGCAGCCATTTTGTAGATGGTTTATGTCAGTCTTGAAAGCACCTCCGGTCAAAAGGGAGGGCAACAATCTGAACTCTGCTTCAGTTTCCAAATAAGTAGTATCTTCGTGTGTGAGGTAGACTTGTAGTTTCGGTTTAACTCACTGGTCGTCACAAAGCCCTTAGTTTAAGGTTTGAGCTAAGAGGTGAAATTAGGTGCCTTTATAGGTTAACACTTAAACGTGACTTGAATGCTTCCTCACATTTCAGAGAACCACTGGACTCAGGTCATGTTGGCCTTTGGTTTACTTACATCTTTAGTCTTTATCTTATTTCTTTTAAAAAAAAATTTTTTTTTTTAACGTTTATTTATTTTTGAGACAGAAAGAGACAGAGCATGAACGGGGGAGGGGCAGAGAGAGAGGGAGACACAGAACCGGAAGCAGGCTCCAGGCTCTGGGCCATCAGCCCAGAGCCCGACGCGGGGCTCGAACTCACGGACCGCGAGATCGTGACCTGAGCTGAAGTCGGACGCTTAACCGACTGAGCCACCCAGGCGCCCCTATCTTATTTCTTATATACTCCTATCTTAAGTTGAACAAAGTGTTCTATCAAGAAGTTGTATCTTTTGGACAGGACTTTTTTTTTTTTTTTTTTTTTTAATTTTTTTTTTTTCAACGTTTTTTTTTTTATTTATTTTTGGGACAGAGAGAGACAGAGCATGAACGGGGGAGGGGCAGAGAGAGAGGGAGACACAGAATCGGAAGCAGGCTCCAGGCTCTGAGCCATCAGCCCAGAGCCTGACGCGGGGCTCGAACTCACGGACCGCGAGATGGTGACCTGGCTGAAGTCGGACGCTTAACCGACTGCGCCATCCAGGCGCCCCTGGACAGGACTTTTTGACACTAACTCATGTGGGATGTAGGATGATCCCACGTAATCATCAAAACAGAAAAACAAATGTTGGAAAAACTTGAACTTAGTTGCTGAAAAGTGGATCAACAGAAATAATATACTCTATGGCAAATACAAATGTTGTCTTTGTGTCTTCTCCGAAGTTAAAATACAATTTTATCCCATGGGAGGCCATGGATTTTCCTAGAGACCAAAGAAAATACAGAAGACAAAATATCGTCAAGGGACATGTTTAAACATAGCCAAATTATTTATGAACTATAATACCCTGGCGGCAAATGCTTGTAGTGTCGATCTTTTGACACAATACTTTAATGTGAAATATATAATGGCAGGTTATTATTAATTTGTTTTATTTAAAAAGTATTTATTTTTGAGAGACAAAGAGAGACAGAGAGAGAGAGAGAGAGAGAGAGAGAATGAGTGGGGGAGGATCAGAGAGAGAGGGAGACAGAATCCAAAGCAGGTTGCGAGCTGCCAGCACAGAGCCCATTGCGGGTTTGATCTCAAGAACTATGAGATCATGACCTGAGTAGAAGTCAGGCTACCAGGTGCCCCTAATGGCAGGTTATTATTGAAAGGTGAAACAATCATAAATTTAAATATATATGTATGTATGTAATATGTATATGTATATGTATATGTATATGTATATGTATATGTATATGTGTATGTGTATGTGTATGTATATATACATATACATGTAAATCAACATTATTCTACTCCATTCCAGAGTTTTAAAAAAATGCGTTTTATGGGAAATGAAAGTAAGAATGAACATAGAGGATAAATGAATCGTTTGTGTTTACTTGTCGACTTTTAAGAAGAAAATAAAATAATACAATTATAATAAAGCAATCTTGCCTACAGTCCTTTTTTAAAAATTCTAAAATCTTTATTATGGTTCTAAGTAGCTTTCGCTAACAGGAAGACATACCTTCACAGTTAAAAAGGTGGAATCTTTCATCTCTGTCAGGGGTCAGCAAACTGGGTCCAGCCCTTCCTGCCACACCCGACCTTTCGAGTGTTGTCTACACTGCCTTCATGCAACAACTGCCTGCGACAAAGGCTGAGCTAAAAATTGTTGACCGTCTGACCCTTTACAGAAAAACGTCGCCAACCCCTGATCTAGAATCTATGATGGTTTTGAACTTCTTATGGTAAAGATAAGCAAGACCTTGCGCTAGACAATCATGATATGAAGAATTCCTGTGCTGTATGAAAATGTACTATTCCAGACCCTCTTGGGTGGTTCCATCGGTTAAGCGTCTCACTCTTCATCTCGGCTCAGATCCTGATCTCAGGCTAGTGAGTTCAAGCCCGCATTGGGCTCCATGCCTACTTAAAAAAAATACATATATGTGTATATGTGTCTGTATATATACATGTATATATACACCATATACACTATCCCATTCTATTCCATTTTATTCTATTCCATAGCACAAGGTTTTCAAGAAGAATTGTAACATTAGAACTCTCCCCATCTCCCTCCAAATAAATCTTACCTGGAATCTCTGTATATAAAACAAAGATGAAGATAACGGAAGCTGTGACGTTTCAGATGGGGACAGGACCTTGGACTCTGACAGTTACACTGTTTGATAGGTCCCCCTTTCTTCAACAAAGCCCATGATGTCTCCTGAAGAAGCACTCCAGCACTGCTTCTGGGCTAAATGGGCAAATGAATGAGATGTCAGGGCTAAAAGGAATTGTAGCAAATGTTTTCTCTTTACAGATGAAGAAATCAGAGCCCAGGGCTTTTCGGTGGTTTAGGCTGGGGCCTACGCCAGTTATTGGTAGAACCAAGAGCCAAGACCTGAACCAAGTGACCTGATTTGCAACCCACACTGCCTCCGTCCTTTCCTGCAGAGGATGATGAAGGGGCTCGTCTCACTTGGTGGCATGGTAACATCAAGAGCAGCCATATCTTCATAGGACACACTCTCCAGCAGGTTCCTAAATAGATTTCTCACCAGCGACTTAGGAAGAGAGAGACAAGAAGAAAGACGCTGCTGGGAAGAAATAGCCACATTTCAAAACAGGAAAAGATAAAAGATGGGCCACAGGACGTAAATTTTAAAGGCAAGTTTTCAAATAAACTGAGGACATCAACTATCAAGTATTTCTCTCCTACAAATGATGTAGGGTTTCATATACCCAGGGCTACCATAGGCTGTATGCATTTCTGTTTATAATTTTTTTTTCCTAATTTCAGCTTAAGGGAGTTGGTACAGAGCAGCAGTCATGAACTCAGAGAGAAAGAGAAAGAGAGAGAGAGAGCGAGAGAAGGAAAGAGCTGATGGAATGAAGTACAAGGCCATAAAATTAATTTAGAAGAGGAAGTGGAGAATCATTTACTTACTTTAAATTATAAGGAGGTTTAGGTAGACAGAATTGAATTACTGAAGCAGGAATTTGGCAGGGCACCGAGGGTAACCGCTTGAGCCTTATGACAAAGGTGATGGGATCTCAAACGAGGACAAGTGGCCATGAGCACCTAATTAATATCCTTTTCAATTTATGGAAGAGGTTAGAAAATCTACTTTGGCCTGAGATTTCCTCAGCCTCGCAAAATAGATTTCTGTTTATTACGCTTCTAATAATATTATCCCTGTCCATTGATAAAACTTAGAAGTAGATTAGACCATTAGCCTTTACTACCTGTTATATCTTTCAAGAGGAAGATGTTTTTCAAGTACCATCAAAGATCTAATAGTAATTACCGAACACTCGATGCCTGTGTCTTCTTACGTTAATGGCACTATCAATTTTATGGATGAAAATTTGAATGAAAACTTTAGGAAACTTTAGTTGTGGGCATTCAGCCAAAGTGAAATTACTTACCATGCTTAGGAGAGTCAAAGAAAATCATTGAGAGGAACTCATATATCTCTTTTTCCTGAGATATTCATAGTTGTGTTCTCTATTGATCTGTCCTTTATTTTATTTTTTTTAATGTTTATTTATTTATTTATTTATTTTTGAGAGAGAGAGAGAGAGAGAGAGAGAGAGAGAGCAGGGGAGGGGCAGAGAGAGAGGGAGACACAGAATCTGAAATAGGCTCCAGTCTCTGAGCTGTCAGCACAGAGCCCTACATGGGACTCAAACCCATGAACTGCAAGAATCGTGACCTGAGCCGCAGTCATATCCTCAACTGACTGAGCCACCCAGGGGCCCCGATCTGTCCTTTTAAACAACCACTGGTATTAGAGTCAAAATATTCATAGAGATATTGGTTGGGTTCTGCTTCCGAGGGGACACACATAGGCAAAATGTAACCAAATCCAAGTATATTGGAATAGGGGTAGCCTTGAAGAGAGGAAAACACATTAAGCCAGAAATCAGAATTCCTGGGCATGAGTTCTGATTTGGCCATTCATTTACTTTGTGGCCTTGGGTCAAAGTGCTGAATCTCCCTAAGACAGGTTGTATTTGTCTACACAGGACAAGGGCTTAAATAAAAAGAGTCGGCACAGATCTCTCCCAACGATTATACAATAGGACATTCTGTGATAGCTTCTGTTTTATTTGGGTAGCCCCAAAATAACTTTAATTTTTTTTTATTGGAGAACCTTACCATTTCTATTATTTTTTTGCTACCCCTAGAAGTTTCTGAATCCTATAGATTTTCGGTTGGAGAAGATCTGAGATTATCATGCTCAGTGATTCTCAGATTTAAGCATGTTATCAGACAGCACTGAGATCTCTCGTTAAAATAATTGAGTCCTGCGTCTCCCACCCCCAAAGTTTCCGATCCAATAGGTCCTGAGTAGGATTCCAAACTTGCATTTCTAATAAGTTCATAGGTAATGTTAACACACTGGTCCAGGGACCAAGGTTTGAGAACCACTGGTCTCACTCAATCTCTGTGTTTACCAGATTGGAAAACAGGACCTTGCAAAGTTCATTGAATTACCCATGCTTACTCATCAACTTAGTGACTGAACCAAGGCCAGCAAAACCCTAGTCTCCCAGATGCTGAGGTCAGGGACTTTTCTAGGACACCACAATTCCTCACTTCGAATTTGGGTTACATGATACAGACTGAAAAATCCAAGTGAGTTTATTCCAATCCACACTGCCTCCCAGATTAGAATAAAAGGAAAGCAAGAAGTTTTTAGACTTCTGTGGAGAGAAATTTTAGCAACAAAGGTTTTTAGCCAGCAACAAAGATTCCAAATACCCAGTTATTTTATTTTATTTTATTTTATTTTATTTTATTTTATTTTATTTTATTTTATTTTATTTTATTCTAGTTTAGTTTATTCTAGTTTAGTTTAGTTTCTGGCCTACACCTGGGGCATGTTTGCATGACAGAGAATTAAAGGCTAGAAAGGGGGAAAGAAGGCAAGACTCATCGTGAGTGAAAGGCTTCTGTCACGACACAACACAGACCAAAAGAAAACAACTCTGCTCGTTTCTACAAATACGTTTATTATTTTCACGCTTGAGTTTTAGTCGTTTTTTTTTAATGAATAACAAAAACTGAGCAGATTTTGGTTTCATGAAAGATTTTGGTGGATTTGGATACTTCTGTATTTAAAAACACTCCCCTAGATCTTGATCTTGCAGAAATGGGATTTTATTCTTGAATCCCCAGAACTGAGCACGTACGATGTGCCCGTGAGCACCACCGAGATGCCTAAAAGATGAACAGGTTCCCTGAATGCACTGAACTCTGCCCTTTCATAGTGCTTTCCTCATCCTCTGGAATCATCCTTTGCCTCTTCTCTTCTCCCAGTCTCTCCAGCTCCTCATCCTTCAGGTTTGAGCTTAGATGTTATTTGGTGACCCTCCACACCTGAGTAAGTGACTTGAGATGGGCACCCTCCAAGAAGCTTCTTGATCTCCCCACATTTTGCTATTCTTGCCCTTGTGAAGTCTGGCTGCTCAAGCATGACCTAGTGGTTTACTTTCAATGAATGTCATGTGACAAAGTGTCGGCATGACATTTCTAACTCTAGGTTACACAAAGACTCTGGTTCGTTATCTTGCTTGCCTTCTCTTGCTTGCTCAGAGTGCCATGGCGGGAGCTACCTCCTGGAGGCAAGAAACTAAGGGCTGTGGCCAGCAATCAGGAAGGAACCGAGGTCCTCAGCCCCACAACTCATGTGGCACCGAATCCTCCAAAAAAAACACATGCGAATGCACTTAGAAGCTGGTCCTCTTTCTGCTGAGCCTGTGGATGAGCCAGCAACCCAGTGACTTTATGAATGACCTCGAGGAAGAAGCATCCAGATGAGCTGCTCTCAGATTCCTGACCCACAGAAAATTGTTGTTTTAAGCTGCAAATTTGACAGGGGTAATTTGGCACACAGCAGTAGAAAAACATTACAGGGCCCGTGATATTTGTTGAATCTCCTTGTAGGCCAATGGATCACAAGCTTTCGATGGTGAGCTCTTAAAAATAGAGATTTCCAAGCCTAGCCTTTGGATAATCAGATTCAATAGGTCTGAAATAAGGCCCCCAAATCTGTGTTTTTAAACAAGCATTGTAGATAATTGCTAAGCATTATGCTCAGGACTACATTTTTGAAAACACTCTCTTGTTTGGAAGGCACAAGCAAGCATACATGTCTTGCTCATGGCGAAAACCCATGCATGTCTGAAATATTGTTGATTCAAAAGAACGATAATTGAATTAACAAATGCATACTTATACACAATATAGAGAAATTTTGGATGGCTTTACAAAAATTTAGTTGTAAGTATAATATGAATAAGCAAATTAACTTCCATGTTCTCAGAACCCTCAGTGGTTAGCATAACTTTTCTCAACTGTTTATGCATTTGCGTATGCAAATTTACCTTCTCATTAAGAACAAAGACCATGTCTTATCCTTTTTATCCATCCACTGTGACCCCACGACGCCTAACAGTGTCTTGGCATATATTTAATTCTCAACGATACATTTATTTCTCTCTTTTGTCCGTTGTAAAATAATTCTATAATGACGTACATGTTTAAAAACCAGGTAACTCTACCTATCCACAAGCCCATCAACATGACATTCAATCTAACATCACGGAAAAAAATGTGAATTTTCAAATTATACATACCTGGTTTTAAACTCCAGTTTCTACACCTAATAACCGACGGTCCTTTGGCAAATCATTTAAATTGTTTGAGTCTTTGCTTTCTTCTTGTTACGTGGTGGTCAGTGTTCTCAAGAAATTTTAAGAAGTTAATATGTAAGAAACTTTATAGCTGGGGGATCCTTAAGCCCACGTCATTTTTACCTGTTTTTAACAAACGCCTCTTCAGGTTTTATTTTTTGCTTAAACTATGAATTGAACTGCGTCCCCTCAAAATTTTTACGCTGAAGCCCTAACCCCCAGTGCCTCAGAATGTGAGTAGATTTAGAGTTAAGCCCTTTACGGAGGTTATTAATTTAAAATGAGGCTGTTAGGGTGGCTTTAATCCAGTCTGGCTGGTGTCCTTATAGGAAGAGGGAATTTGTACATACAAGGGGACACCCGGGATGCGTGTGTACAGAAAAGACCACGTGATGACACAGCAAGGTAGTCATCCACACAAACAGGACTCAGGAGACACCAGGCTTGCTGACACCTCGATCTTGGACACCTAGCTTCCAGAACTGTAAGAAAATAAATTTCGACTCTTCAACCCCTCCCCTCCCCCCAGTCTATGTTATCTTGTTATGGTATCTCTAGCAAATAAATACACTTAATATCATAGCATGTTTTCATGGTGCCATACGTTGAGAGCCATGATTTTGAGTGAATATATAATATTCCGTGGAGTCGCCATAGTTGGTTCAGCAATCCCATTGGATATCTAATGTTTTTGTTACTTTGCAAACAGAGACGATCTTTCAGGTCTGGCTTGTTTTCCAGACTGGCCCTCCCCTTCCTTTGCATATGACAGTGATGGCATTCATTCCAACAAGCTTACTCTTCCTTTTGGTGTAAGCCCCAACCCTGACCCGAAGCAAGAGACAATATTTCAGAGACCGTGTTTAGGCACAGGGCTAGAGTCACCTTGGCGGGGGCTTGCTCCTTTCTGCTCTCAGGCCCCCTTGGGGAACTGGCCTCTGCCTCAGTGCTTTCTGGGGCTCTGTCCTTACCGTTGGGCTCCTGACATGGCCCCGGAAACTGACTCTTCATCAGCTAACCATCAACTGAGATAGAATGTCAGAGAAAACATCATCAATAATTTCGGTTCAACTTGTCTTAGCCTCCGCTTCCTAAGCCAGGAATCGGGAAGATATCATTTTACTAGGTTTGGGGGGGGCATAAAACCATATAGTCGTGCCCAGAAAGAGAGTGAGGAAGAAGGTAGCCATGCTTGTTTGTGAGTTGCAGGGAACGGGGATGGCCGTGGTGGTGGATGGAGGGACCAGGAAAGTGCCTTCTGCCCCTCTAATGGTTTCTCTGTTTTAGAGGCTGGAGTTCCAAGCCATGAAAATCAAGGCCAGAAAATATTCCATTTCCTCAAAAAGTTAAAAAAAAATCTCTCGCTCCACTAGCCTTAGCTTAGGTTTCAACTGCAACCAGAGGGCTTTTGATTACAAATAAGGAAAAGTATTCTGAAAAGAAGGGTGGTAAAACATCATAATATGTTCCTAGAGGGGGTTGTTGAATTACTGTAGTGGTTGGTCTTTAAAATACAGAATGTCTCCTTTATTTAGGGTCATTTAAGTATAGTTGACTCAAGCCTGAAGTGGAGAAGAAAACAGGAGGACTTATTACAAGCACATTCACCCCTGTAATTCTATGGTCTTCATGCATCATCAGCCGTTTCTCAGTGGGTTTACTGATTTTTAATAGTTGATATTATTTTAGGCTTACCAGTAGCTGATTCTTAAACATGCTCCAGGCTTCCAAGGCTGTGCATGCCAAAATTTCTGGTAACAGCTGGAAATCCATAATTATAGTTCACGGGTATAGTGCTCATCTGGCAAAATCTGTAAATAAAGCTTAAGAAAGCAAATACACCATTTGTATAAACAGTTTCTGGATACTCGTAGATCTGTTGCTGAGGGAATGGAAAACTAGCTTTCCTCAATTATTTCTCTTCTTGCATCAGAGGGTACTAGTTTAATACCTGATGGTAAGAGTAAAGAGGTACTTTTAAAAAATATTTAAAGCTTGGATGTAAAGAGTGAAAATGTATCTAAAATGTTGTCCTTTTTTGCTCTGTGTGTAACTTGAAAAATTGGTTCACTCTACACTGTTGAAACATCATCGGAAAGAAAATTATTGCTTGAAAGCAATTTCCTACTCCATCCCCTACAGATTTATTTTAAGGAAGCTTCTGGATTAGCTGCCAAAGACTGTGAGGTCTTTCTGTCTTAATGTCTTTTTTAAAAAAAATATTTGAGGTCCTTGTAAACCAGCGCGAATAAAATGGCACGGGATCAGGAAATCATTTTGTGCTCATAAACGAAAAACAATCCAGTGCGTGAGCTGCGTTTGAAATAAGCACAATTTGGGGCATCTGGGGGGCTCGGTGGGTTAAGCGTCTGACTCTTGATTTCGGCTCAGGTCATGATCTCATGGTTCATGGGATGGAGCCCGGCACTGAGCTCTGTGCTGACAGTGTGGAACCTGCTTGGGATTCTGTCTCTCCCTCTCTCTCTGCCCCTCCCCCACTTGCTCTCTCTCTCTCTCTCTCTCTCTCTGTCTCTCTGTGTCTCAAAATAAATAAATAAACATTAAAATAAGCACAGTTTATAAGTATTATAAGTAACACATATAACTGTTTATATGAAACATATATATATAACATATAACACATATAACTGTTTATATGAAACAGTTAAAGTTGGACCTTCTAAAGCAACACACTTTAAAAAAACCCTCACTACTTTTCATTTTATTCCAAGTATTTACCGGAGACTAAATTTTGATGGAAAATATTTTAAACTGAATGAACTCTTAAGCAATTAATGATTACAAGTCTAGTAGAAGTGACATGATATAACCCCACAAATATACCACAAGAGACGTGCCAGTGACTGCTTAGTATTTGTGGTGGCAGAGGAATGGGAGTGTGGTTCTCGCTCATTCCAGAGCAAGCAATTACAATGGTCACTCATGCTAAATTCCGTGCAGTATACGGCTGGTTTAAGAAAAAAGGCAAACACATTTTTTCTCTTTTCTTTTGTGATACTTTAACTTTTGTTTGGCTCTGAGTATGTTGACACTGATTACCTAACTACCTAACACAATTTAAACGAAATAAACGGACCAGAAAAACTGCCAGTTGCCTATACCCGTCACATATTAGGTTCACTGGCGTCAGTCACTGTCTGAACGTCCCGGGGCGCAAGCAGATGTAAAATCTGATGTTACAAATCTCCCAAGCTAGATGATTGCATACATTAGCATATAGAAGACCCGGTTATTGTGTGTTTCTTCTTTTGCAAAGAGATTGACACTAGCTTGCGAGCAACCCTGAGTCTATCTATATGCCTCTTCTCTATCTTTCTGTCTTCGGACTCTCTGAACTTGTGTTACTTCACATACTTGTCACCACTCTCCTATGTAAAGCTCTACCTACATCTTAGCTGCAAATTAAAACAAACAAACCTAAGAATCAATAAAAGAAGCAACTGTGTTTCTCCTCTTTGATTATTACTATTTTTTCAAGTTTATTTATTTTGAGAGAGAGAGTGGGTGAATGTGTGTGAGCAGGGGAGGAGCGGGGAGAGAGATGGAGACAGAGAATCCCAAGCAGGCTCTGTGCCCATCAGCACAGAGCCTCACGTGGGGCTTGATCCCACGGAACCATGAGCTCATGACCTGAGCCAAAATCAAGAGTCTGATGCTTCACTGACTGAGTCATCCAGGCGCCCCTGCTGAGCGACCTAGGCACCCCTCCTTTTTTAAAATTGAGCTGTAACATATGTACAATACAGATGAAACTGCAGGGATTTCAAGTGGTAAATTTTTGCATGTGTGTATTCGTGTAATCACCATTCACATTGAGTATCTATCATGCCCAACACTCCAGAAGGTTCCTTGTGCCCTTTCCAGATTCATATACCTCTCTCATCCCTGGAAGTAGCTGCCATCCTTTTATTGCCATGAGATAGCTCTGTGTGTGCTTGAAATTTATATCAATGGAATTATCCATGTTTTCTTTTGTGTCTGGGTTCGTATATCAAGTGATTAACATTTTAATTTTTTTTAAGTTTATTTATTTCAGAGAGACAGAGACAGTGCGCTTGAGGGAGGGGCAGAGCGAGAGAGTCCCAAGCAAGCTCCACACTTCCAGTATAGAGCCCCACGCAGGGCTTGGACCCAGGAAACCCTGGGATCACGACCCGAGCCAAAAACCAAGGGTCAGATGCTTAACTGATTGAGCCACCCAGGGGCCCAATAAATTATTAATATTTTAAATGCCAGTGTTATATTAATTAAGGAAAATGGCAAGCAGAGTAGTTTCCCTTTGTTTCATCTTAGTGGTACTGCTATTAAAGAAATCTGATATGCGATAAGTATTTAATATTTTAAAAAAGGTTTTATTTTAAATAAACCGTACCAAGGCTAGCAAAGAGCCACAGAGATGTTTAAAAGTTCAAAAACAATTCATGGTTCTAAAATTACAGTGGTTTTATAGGAGAGAAGAGAGATAAAATCAGTCAGACTGAGCATCTGTACGTATGTGAGTTTTTATTTTTATTAAAAAATTTTTTTCAACGTTTATTTTTGAGAGACAGAGAGACAGAGCATGAGTAGGGAAGGGGCAGAGAGAGAGAGAGAGAGGGAGGCACAGAATCCAAAGCAGGCTCCAGGCTCTGAGCTGTCAGCACAGTGCCCCATGTGGGGACCAAACCCACGAACCAATTGTGAGATCATGACCTGAGCCAAAGTTGGAAGCTTAACCAACTGAGCCACCCAGGTGCCCCTATGTGAGTTGTTTTTAGAGGAAAGATTAGGGGCAGTTGTTCTATATGCCCAGAGAGGAATAAAGGGGAAATAGACTAGGTAAAGTAGAAAAGAAAGAAGTTTGGGCCAAAAATATAGTTTGATATCCCAAGAAAGTATTATCACGTACTCAGGTTTTAGTTTTAGGTCTGTAATCATCTGTACCTTGAATGGCAAATGACCTAACTTCTCTGGTTTGTTTGACATCTGTAAGAAAAAGGGGTTGGCTCTGTGTCAGGCTCTGTGCTAACAGCCTGCTTGGGATTCTCTCCCTCTCTCTTTGCCCCTCCCCTGTTTGTGCACACATGTGTGAGCGCTCTCTCTTTCTCTCAAAAAAGAAGATACCGTAAAGAAAGAAAGAAAGAAAGAAAGAAAGAAAGAAAGAAAGAAAGATAGATGAGGAGTTGCAGATGGGGGCAGGCAGGTAACATCAACGTGTGAAATGGCCTGTAAGTGAGTGTGACCAACAGGACAGGAGAAGTCAGATTAATCATGGAATGCCCAATGGGAATACTGGCAAGAATTGGCAAAACCTCCCAATTTTCAAGAACATGTAGAAATATAGAAATCTGGAATTGTTCATCGGAACTCTCCTACTCTAAGATTTTTATCTACAAAACCAAGCAAATTTAGTCCTCCCAAATAAACAAATAGCACCTTGCAATGTTAAGCCATTAAGGTCAAGATCTTTGATTTAGATATTTTCTATGCAACATGGTACCCATTAGCTGCATGCAGCTATTGAGCCCAATGGAATATGGCTAGTCCAAATTAAGAAACACTATGATTGTAAAATATACTTAGTACAAAAATAATTAGTACAAAAATAATATGGCTAGTCCAAATTAAGAAACACTATGATTGTAAAATATACTTAGTACAAAAATAATTTACTATCTTGTTAATAATTTTCCTATAGATTACATGTTGAAATTGTAATATTTTTAATATATTGGGTTTAATATCTGCAAGGTATACAATCTCTTATGTCCTTTTCTTTCTCTTCAACAAGTAAAATGAAGAAAAAGAAAGGATAAAGTATACTTTGGTAAAATAACTTTTGAATACATTAAATTAAATGACAGTAGGCAGCCCTTTATAGACATGCAGTTATTCTCCAAGAGGGGGGGAATGTGGAATTCTGTGTCTCCTACACTTACCCGACCATAAACAGGATTGTTTTGCTTTGTAGAGATTCTCACAGCACAATGTTCTGAAAAACACATGAAATAGTGAGACCATACTCTTTTTCTGCCACTCAGCTTCAAGAAGCCAGGTACATGTCTCTGAAGAAACTGCAATAGCTCTAGAAGAAAAAGAAATAGATCCTAACACTTGGAGATCTCATAATGAAACAACCAGGACCCTGATACTTGAAAACCTTTATGTTCTCAGAGTTTGTATTCAACTTTCCAGTATCCCAACTGCTACTTGAAAGAAACCTCCAATACAAAAGGCAGAGATCAAAACAGACAAAAGGACCAAAGAGCGTATCAGAGTCAGTGCAAGAATCAAAAGGAAACTTCCTATGACAAGGAACCCCAATATATTTACAACTGTCAGAAAGTTAATCGAAGATACTGTGTGAATAAAATAAGTAATAGATACTACGGTAAGGGAACATTTAAAGAAGGAAGAACTCTTAGGAATTAAAAAGTGACAGCAGACAATGAAAAAATGGTAGGAGACTTGGAAGACAAACTTAAATAAGTCTCTCAAAGAAAGTAGGAGAAAACACTTTAAGTGAAGTAAAAAGAGAAAAGGTGAGAAAATTAGAATTTTTATTGAGGGGCTTCAATATCCAAATAAGGGTAATTTTAGGGAAAACAAATAAGATACTTAAGGCCTTAAATACTTGAAAACTTTTCTCTTAAATATTTTTCAAACGTTTATCTTAAATATTTATTTGAGACAGAGAGAAAGAGTGAGGGAGGGGCAGGGAGAGAGGGAGAGAGAAAATTCCAAACAGGCTCCATGCTGTCAGTCCATTGCCAGACACAGGGCTCGAACTCATGAACATTGAGATCATGACCTGAGCTGAAATCAAGAGTCAGATGCTTAACCAACTGAGCCATCCAGATGCCCCTCAAATGTTTTTGTATAGTGACTAAAGAATATGTTCCAATGAATATATATATATATATATATATAGTCAGTGAAATACAGATTAATAGTTTTGCATGAACATTGAAAAGAATCATTCCAAATTGGAGACAGATATCAGAGACTTCCAGGAAGGAAAGCTCCAGAAAACAGAACAAAACAAAACTTGTGTAATCCTAGATGTATTTGACCATGTGGGAAATGATATTAAGAGAGGTTTCAAAATTCAATTACAAAATTTGGGAAACATTAGTAACAGGTACGTTAAAAAAACCTATTTTTTTAAAAGACACATTTTTTGTTTTTGTTTTTAAATGTACTCTTAAGTGATTTTCAGTATATTCACAGAGTTGCACAACCGCGGCCATTATCTAGTTGCAGAACGTTCTCATCACTCCAAAAAAAGAAACTTTATATCCATTCTCATCCCCTTTCCCCATGACAATCTGACAACTGTCCCCATGGATTTGCCTATTCTGGACTTTGCATGTACATGGAATCTTACAATGTGGGACATAAAAGCCTTTTATGTCTGACTTCTTTCCCTTAGCACCATGTTCTCAAGGTTCGTCCATGTTGTAGCAGGTGTCAACACTTCATTCCTTTTTGTTGTCGAATAATACTCCATTGTATAGATATACCACATGTATTTATTCATCAATGACGGACATTTGGGTTTTGTTTTACACGTTGAGTTACTATGAATAATGTTACTGTGAATATTCGCAGGCACGTCTATATGCAAACATATGATTTCCATTCTGTTGGCTATATATGTAGGAGTAGAATTGTGGGGTCACATGGTAACTTTACTTTTTAATGCTGTGAAGAATTGCTAAATTGTTTTCTAAAATGGCTGTACCATTTTATATTTCCACAAGCAATGTGGGAGGAGTCCAATTTCTCCACAACCTCGCCAGTACTGGATTTTTGTAACAATCTCCACAATGTTCTTCTGCACGTAGATGTGCAGTTGTTATTGTCCATTTAAAAAATTGTAACCATCTTAATGGGTGCGAAGCGCTTTTTAATTGTGGGGTCGGTTTGTATTTCTTTAATGATTAACGATGTTGAGCTGTTGGGCATATTTTGTGCATTTTTTTGGCCACTTGTATATATTCTTTGGAGAAATGTCTATTTGAATCATTTACCCATTTTAAAAATTGGGCTGTTTGTTTTATTGTTGAGTTGTAAGGCTTTTTAATATATTCAGAGCAATTCATTTATCAGAAATATGATTTGCACATATACGCTACCATTCCTTGGACTGTCTTCACTTTCTTGATAAGCCTTTTGAAGCACAAAAGTTTTTAATTTTGATGTTCAATTGATCTACTTTTCCTTTTGTTGTCAATGCTTTTGGTGTTATAGCTAAGAAAGCATTGCCTGATCCAAGGTCATGAAGATTCACATCTGTATTTTCCTTTTAGAATTTCAGAGTTAGGAAACTTTCTTCTTTTTTCTCCAAATTTTTATTTAAATTCCAGTTAGTTATTAGTTCCCAGAAGAAGAAAAAGAAAATATAATCCTGTTATACTATCTGGCTCAACGATGAACAGGTATTTACAAAGTGGTAAAAATATTAATATAATTTTGATTTCACAAAAATGCCATGATAGAAAATATGAGGAAGACGGAAAGAAGAGTTAGGGGTGCTGAATGCTAAATCTGCATTTTCTAGTATAGGAAGTCAATGGATGATATCTAAAATTGACAAATCAAAGAATGGCAATAGAAATGAATCGTTAAGAGATATAAAAGTAGTGGGATGCCTGTGTGATTCAGTTGGTTGAGCTGACTCTTGATTTCATGAGATCAAGCCCCGCATCAAAGTCTGTGCTGACAGCATGAAGCCTGGTTGGGATTCTCTCTCTCTCCTCTCTCTCTGTCCCTCCCCTGCTCATGTGCACGTGTTCTCTCTCTCTCTCTCAAAAATAAATAAGTAAACATTTAAAAATGAAATATGAAAATAGTATAAGAAATAAAATTATCTAGGAGAGTTGAATTTGTTGCCTCTGTTGAAAGATTTGAGATTTGAGCTGACGACTGTTGTTTTGCATTGTAATCCAGAGAGTATTATTTGACTTTTCACAACATTTGCATTTTTTGATAAAAAATAAAAGAAATACGTAGTTAAGAAGTGACTTGCAAATACATTTAATTTTTAAAGCAATTATCATATAAACTCTAATACTAACTGAAGAGGTCATTTATTAAGGTATTTATTCTACCGATTTCTTTAAATATTTTTCTTTCTGATAAAATATTAGAAATTTACATTTACATATTTATTTATAGTTACCAGAAAGAAAATCCCAGTAATGTCATTGAATTTTGATGCTGAAATCTCAGCTAATTCTCCTTTTTTTTTTTTAAGTAACCTCTACACCCAACGTGGGGCTCAACTTCATGATCCTGAGATCAAGTGTCACGTACTCCACTGACCGAGCCAGCCAGGTGTCCCTCAGCTAATTTTCGTACTGACAAGAAATTACCATTACAAACATAAGTTGGTTCATGCATGGTTTTTTTAAGTTGAGCTTTTTAGAAACAAAATAAAGCATGTTTCTCTAGAAACAACTGTATAAAAATAAAATGACTTGACTCTGACTTTAGGAATCCCACAATAAACGAGAAGAGTCAAATTTTTAACATACGTTATGTTAAGGATGAAAGGAAAGTACATACAGGATATGGATCAGTAGGACATAAACAAATTGATGGATTGAATGAATAATTAAATATTTTGAGAAAATATTTTGAAATATTTGGGGATACGTTTGAGAATGACTAGCTCTATAAATTTAATTTCCATTAAGGAAAAGCATAACAGTATGAGAAATAGGGACATAGAAGGTTAAAGTTGGGGGTAAATAATGAGGTTGAGAACTTAGCGGATATGAAGTTGATTCAGCTATAAAACACAGGGTGCATAAAAATGAGGATTTTTCTTTTTAGAAACATGCATTTAAAATTTTTTTAATGTTAATCACTTCTAATAGTTTTTCTGTAATTTTTGTTCACAAGAGAATAGCTAAAGATCTATATAATATTGCAATACAGATGGTCTCTAAAATAAGTAAAAAGAAAAAACACATAGGTTCTGCTGCCTGTAGCCTAGCCCAGGGAAGGTAGGAAGAAACCAACAATTGTCCTATACAAAACTGTAAAAAGACAAAAGGTTATTTTATGATATTTTTCCTGATTACGATACTACATTTGTATTATGTTATTTAGAAAATGAGAAAAAGACAAAAGAAAATCATTTATCATCCCATTACCCAGAGATTGACAGACTAATTAGTATACTGTAGATACCACGCGGGTAGGAGCAATGTTTGTCTTTCACACTTTATTTCCAGTGTCTGGAACAAAACGGGCATTTGGTATTTGTTCGCCGATTAATTTTTTGCCTTTTTGGGCGCATTTTTCCAGCGTTCTTCTATTATTAGTGCATACCGCATGTTTTGTCTTTAATACCAGCTCATATCACTAAGTACTCTTAGAAAACACGATCTGTAGTGGATATCTAATGATCCACGGTTACGTATATATCATAATTTACAACAGTGTGCTTTACACATATTCTGTAATCTTTTTAATTTGGCTTGAAATTGAAAGCATTTCATTTAATGCCATGTGATTAACAAAATGCCCATGACTCTTATTTTTGCAGCACCCATTTAATTTATGAGGTTTCTAGCAACTTCACTTCTGAGACAGAATGGTGGCGTGGCATTCATAATCTGTTTCTAACACTAGTCATGTGGCCTTGTGCAAGTTGTGAACTTCCAGTAGTCATTTCCTCTCCTGTGATAATGGGGGATTAGTAAATGGTTTCCCTATAGGGTTGTCGTAATGATTAATAATGTTTAATAATTAGTTTGCCAAAACAATATGTCATACTAAATGCCGTGTATTGCAAATGATGCCTGGGACCAGCAAGAACTCACCAATGCTAGCTTATGCTCATTCTTTGTCATCTTTAGACCAAGGAGTGTTTTCCAATACAAATACTACTCTTAATTGCAAGCTAAACTTTTATCACATACTCTTGAAATGGGAAAGAGGAAGAAGGTACAGGACAAAAGATGAGACCTTGTTACCATGTCTGGCAGGAAGAGACCAGACATCAAGTTCTAGAAATTTACCTTATGGATCTCCTGACCAGTACCCATGCTCTGAATGTAACTACAAAATTCAATTTCTTTGAAAGTAGATGTTATTTTTTTTTTATTAAAAAAAAAATTTTTTTTTAACGTTTTATTTATTTTTGAGACAGAGAGAGACAGAGCATGAACGGGGGAGGGGCAGAGAGAGAGGGAGACACAGAATTGGAAGCAGGCTCCAGGCTCTGAGCCATCAGCCCAGAGCCCGGCGCGGGGCTCGAACTCACGGACCGCGAGATCGTGACCTGAGCCGAAGTCGGACGCCCCACCGACTGAGCCACCCAGGCACCCCGAAAGTAGATGTTATATCTTCTGGGACTTCATACAACTGCATAGTCTACGAAGATCCTTAGCTGAAAATTACAAGCAGTTTTCTCCATATTTGAGTATGATTTCATGATCTGCACACTCATGTTCATCAGCATTGTGGCTGAATGAGTCCCTGGAACTCATTTAATCCAAGATCTCCATTTTAGAGATGAGGAAATGAAGACTCCAAGAGGTAAAGTCCTTTGACCAAGGTCAAAGAGATTAAGTGACAAAACTAGCATTAGCTAATGCATTTCCATTATGCCATACACCATCTTGTTATACTAGGTGATGTTTAAATAGCAATGCTCCGGGGAGCCTGGGTGGCTTGGTCGGTTAAGCGTCCGACTTCGGCTCAGGTCATGATCTCACGGTCCGTGAGTTTGAGCCCCGCATCGGGCTCTGTGCTGACAGCTCAGAGCCTGGAGCCTGCTTCCGATTCTGTGTCTCCCTCTCTCTCTGACCCTCCCCCATTCATGCTCTGTCTCTCTCTGTCTCAAAAATAAATAAACGTTAAAAAAAAAAAAATTTAAATAGCAATGCTCCGTCTTTACATCTTAAACTCATACATATTTTTTTGTATGTTCTTTATATTTCACATGCATAATCATGGCTTCTGCAAACCCAACCAAGATATTTGTGTTGAAGATGTTGATAGATCATCAGCTCTGGATATGAAAATGGGTGGCCTCGAGCCATCTGGTCTTAATTGTAAATTAATCTTAAAAGGGTGAAGATAAATAGGACTCCAGATGAACAGAGATTAGAAGAAGGTCACCATCTTCCAATGTTACAAAATAACAGATACTAGTTCAATTGGCTCTACAGAAATTCTGTGCATATTTATATTCTTTGCGTTTGGAGAATTTTATCTCCCAGAAGCATCATAGACTATTAGACATCACAGAGTCCAATTGCTTTATTTTCCAGATAAGAAAATTGAGACTCATTGCAGCGAAGTGACTTTTTCATCATCATTCTACCAGTCAGTGGGAAGAAGGGCAATTTATCAAATGGTGGACACTTTCAAAAATATTTTCCTAAGTATTTTCAAATATGTCTCATTTATTTTTCATTATCTTTAATATGAGTATGATTTTCCCCATTTAACCTCTGAACGGAATGTTCTTCAGAAAAACTTGAGCTGTTGAGTTTCAACAATACACAGAGTGAGTATAAGATGAAATCTTTTACCACCACGTCTATTTGAGAACAAGTGGAGCTTCGATTCAAAGTCATATCTTTTGATGCCTAGTTTTTCGACATTATTTTAAATGTGGCCATCGCCTTAATACATTTTACTTTTCACATTAACCCACCGATGTGATAGCCTCTAACGAGGCAATGTGCAAATTAAATATAGGCAGGTGGCATATTTGTGCCCCTGTATTATTGGTGCAGGTAAGAACTGAGTTCGATCTAATGCCTTTGAAAGTTCTGGTCAAACAACAGACAACTCCTTCTATATCCACAGATTATATTTAATATTAAAGATTTGAGATCTACTTGTTAAAATTAGCAATGAAAATACCATGCCTTTATAAAGAACCTTTGAACTCTGGGGCAGAATTGTCATCTATATTCCGGTTATATTTAACAGGGACTTTTTTTTGAGTACACAATTTATCTTACTATGTATCCAGATCCATGTAATAAGTATAAGGCACGGGCTGCTGTACTAGCAATTATTTTAAAATAGACCACATGTATGTTTTTTTTCGAAGTTGTCTGCTTTGCCAACTTATGTTCAGTCAACATAAAATAAGTTAGACTCCTTGACCTTTCAGTGAACCGTATCATTTAGTTACACATATTAGTTTCAAAAGGATTTACTTTTCCAAAGTCATTCTCTGTCTGTAATACTATATAGGTAGGGGAATTTTAATGGACATTAAACATTTGGAGAAAGGCATTATACATCATATTTCAAATAAAATGATTATATGTGATATATTTTTTAAATCACGTGTATAGCTGTTTCATATAGGAGAAAAGCATTTTTATCAACAGTAATGACTGGAACACTACATACAGCTCAGCAGGTATGAGCTGAACTTCTCATTTAATTCTGTATACATAAGAATGCTCTAGGCATTAAAAATTAGTGTCAATAAAATGTGCTTCCTGTATGACCTGAAAAATCTCTAAGTTATAAAAATATTTTATTTTTAGAAAAACACGCACAGACACGTATATCAAGAATTGAAATTGAGTGAAAAAGATATAAGATGGCCTTATGGTCACTTTATGAAAGCATCCTCATTTGCCAGTTTTTTTATGGGTGACCTCAACTCAGAATGATCCCTAATTATAAGTCCTCAATAAACAAATATCATTCCTTTGGTCCTAGGCATGGATACATTAGGTTATAAACCAAGAATTCAAGTGCTCTCCCATCATAATTAATTAGACACAGGTTCCATACACATTCAGCCAAGAAACAAAGGGGGCTTTAAAATGTCTTCACAGATTGAGGTATGACAGTTCCTTCTCATAGATTGAACTATGAGAGTTAGGTATGGCCTAACTGCCATTGATAATTTTTTTTTTTTTTATCGCTAAAAAGTAATGTTGGCTTTGAATCTGCCTCACCAAACAGTGAAATGGTTCTTACTCCTCGTGGCATTATCAATGGCCTGAGAGTCAGGGAGTGGCAGCGGGAGGGGAAAAAGTATATTCCAGTAAATAATAAGAAATTGTAATGAATACTTACCAGGAATTTACCATGTACCAAGAACGTTTCTCCCAATGTGTCTTCAAGAGCTTAGAAATGGCCTCTATAGGAAGGAGAGGAAACTTCAGAGAGTGTCATTTCCAATATATTTAAGTACAAAGAGCCTTTTTCTGGAAAAAAAAAAAATGATGACTCTTCAGTATTCATATTTTATTATGGGCAGAGTCATAAAATAGCATAGCAAAAAGCTATGAATTTATGTTGTATAATTACAATAGCATCTATACAAATTAAAAAATATACATATGTATATGTATATATAATATACATTTTTAAAAGGTTGTTTACTTTTTTTATTTAAAAAAAATTTTTTTTTACATTTATTCATTCTTGAGAGACAGAGAGAGACGAAGCACAAAGAGGGGAGGGGCAGAGAGAGAGGGAGACACAGAATCTGAAGCAGGCTCCAGGCTCTGAGTTGTCAGCACAGAGCCTGACGTGGGGCTCAGCTCACGAACCATGAGATCATGACCTGAGCCGAAGTCGGATGCTTAACCAACTGAGCCACCCAGATGCCCCTGTATGTTTACGTATGATATAAAGAGTTATAAATACGATATATACACATAGGGTATATATACACACATTTATGGTACCTATATATTTGTGTAACTATATATGTGTATTTATATGAAATTATATATAACGTATACAAATAGTGCATAAGTATGGATTGATATGAAATACTATTTATCTAGATATTCTATATATAATCTTAAGACGTATATGAATAACTATCCCTTGAAATAACCTTGAGGCCATCCAAGGTGAAAGCTCATGCTTCCAAAGATGATTTTTGACCCTAACTTTGCACGGTGACTTAGCAATTCATGTACAACCCCACGTGAGGTGCGAAATATGCTAATTTCACAGCCATTCTATTGAATTTTTTGTGTTATTGTACCTTGTGTCAGTGTTACTCAGTAAAGGTTTCCATTCTCACATAAAGATAGACTTTCCTTTATATTAACTCTATTTCTACTACATTTTAAGATTTCTATTTCTGGTTTTTAAAACTTATATTTTCATTTATTTTTTTTATTTTTATTTTTTAACATTTTTATTTATTTTTGAGACAGAGAGAGACAGAGCATGAACGGGGGAGGGGCAGAGAGAGAAGGAGACACAGAATCGGAAGCAGGCTCCAGGCTCTGAGCCATCAGCCCAGAGCCCGACGCGGGGCTCGAACTCACGGACCGTGAGATTGTGACCTGAGCTGAAGTCGGACGCTCAACCGACCGAGCCACCCAGGCGCCCCATATTTTCTTTTTAATCGATACATGGCAAAGATCAGGATCTTTCAAGATCCTTCAAGACTTCGACTTGTTTTTTAGCTTCTGTTGTTTAGCCAACGAAGGTTTTCTGTGCCTCCTACTCTATGTGTGTGACTACATGTGTCCAAAAGCGTTGCATTTGTGCGGCAAATATAATTTCCACAAAGGCTATTTTTCTCGACTTCTTTCTCGTCATTTTCCCTTTGGAGAGTCCAGTTTTTTAAGGCTTCTGGAACAGGCTTTCTTAAAATTATTTGTCCTATGTTTTTCCTACACTTTCTAAAAAGTCCTTAGCTCTTTCTATTTATGAACACTTTTTTTTTTTTTTAATGGTGTCTCTTACCTAAAGTTTAATACTGAATGTCAGTGTATTCTGATTTTCCCTGAAGAGTAGCCCATAGCTTTTTTCCAACTCAGCAAAGGATATAGACTTTTAAATAAATAAGTAATCAATGTATATAAGTAAATGTTGTTCTATGGAGACCTTTTAAAGTAAAGAGGATTCTCATATACCTAGAGAGGCTTAATTATCAGTTTGAAAGCAAAAGACCTCATCAGTTGAAGTCCCATAATCCCAGAAATAGTCTCAGAATCCCAGACATGGAAAGAACACTGAAAGTTAACTTAGTGTCAGAGTGCAACTGATCACTCCTGGAGTTAAAAAGAACAAATCTGTTCTCTCTTTTCCATGGCAGTCTTACAAGAATTAAATGCCATAAACATACGTGTCTTTTCTTCAGTCTTAACATAAAGTCTTATATAGCATGGTTGCTAATGCTCCCATGGCTTTTTTTTTTTTTTTTTAAGTTAATCATTGTGGACTGAATGAGGCAAATTTATCAGGAGTGGTTAGAGAGTAGCAGCATAGATAAGAACCATCACCTCCCTTATCTAGAAACTAGACCACCATTAATGCAACCCAAGAGAGCACTAAGTTCTGAGGCAGACATATTGCATCATTCCCTAATTATGATCTTGTTAGCTTCCTACCATTTTAATCTGTACTTCTGGAGTCCCCCCACCCCAAGCCCTTGTCCCATAGAGCCTTTGGATTTTTTGTTACTAAGAGATGTGTACTTTATTGTCACCTGGGAGTTCTTCTGAGAATAGGGAAGGTAATCTTCTAGACCACAAGAGGAAGGAAGGAATTTCAACTCAATTCTTTTGAACTTGAAACCCAGATGATAGGATAAGAATGAGAATTACAGACACTTTGGTCATTCCTTCTGCCCACTACCTATTTGAATCAATACGTCTTGGATTCTGCCTAAATTAGAATTCTAGAAAAGATAATGCATTCAGACTTGAGTTTAGATTTTATTTCATGCACCCACGAGAAATGATGGTTGTATATTATCCTGAGAACCTAAGTGGTTCTCCTGGTCAGTCCTGATGATTTAGCACATTCACCCTGCAAAACTCAAATAAATAAAATCCCAGTGCCTGAATGGTTTGATTTGACATCGGGAGTAAGCAAACTGTCTTCCTAATTAATTGTGCTCTTCCCAGGCCACTCTACTTCTGCAGCAGGTAGGCACGAACACAGACATTTATCCGTGCAAAAACTTTCCTTGTGTAAATGTGTACATGGATGTATAAATGAGTTTGTGTGATGGAAAAACTGTGCTCTAGCTGTTTCCCCTAATCGTATATTCAATATTTTCCTCGGCCACTTACAGTTGAACACCTTCTCTAGTCATGAAAATTCTATCAAGCATATTTGACAAAGCGTTTACTTGCAAGCACACTGAAATATACCTCACGTATTCTCATCTTGGTGTTACCCTTACACTCTGCTTTTATTGCCCCCTGGGGCTGTTTCATAATAAAAAAACGGAATGAAAGAAACATGATATCTAATTATTCCACTGCTAAAGAACGTCTGAATCAAGCAAGTATAAATGATTTTCATCATGAGAAGATGTGCTTAATGTGAAGGCTAATACCTAAATAGAGAGAGAGAGAGAGAGAGAGAGAAAGGTGGCGAGAGGGAGTGAAAGGGAGAGGGAGCTAGGGAGAGAGAGGGAGGGGGAGAGGAAGAGAGGGAAAGAGAGAGAGAGGGTGAGAGGGGAGGGAGAGGGAGAAAGAGGAGTGGGAGGGAGAGGCAGGGAGAGAGAAAGGAGGAAGGGAGAAAAGGAAGTAGAGAGAAATACAGTGGGCTGAACCTGAAATTTATTAACACTTGTGAAAACCCCGTTAAAATCCTTCAATTTATGGCAGTTAAGCAAGTTTACATGCCCGAATCACTTGAGATTTCACATCTAAGGCAGATCATTTGATGTTTTATGAATGATCAGAGGTCTAAGAGACAGATACTTACAGCATAGTATCACATTTTATGGAAGACTCGATTTTCATATTCATCTGAGATCTTATTTTACTTACTGCTTTTGACAAGAGTGATTCCAGGGAAATGCTCACTTATTTATAGCATTACAGGAAGAAATAATGGAACAGGAACTGTAAAGAAATTCACCTGTCCTTCCTGGCAGTAATGTGAAGAAGTTGACATTTATAAGATTAAATAATCCAAACAAAACAGATGGAATTTAACATTAAATAAAAGGGAAAAAAGGTTAAAAAAAAAAGGACTAGGGTATAAAGAGTGATTTGGGAACAGAGGCAGCATTTTTTCTCTCTCTCTTTCTCTCTCATTCTCTCTCTCTCTCTTTGTTTTCTTTTTGTTCAGCAGCACATTAGGAGATCATATGATAATCCGTGATTTGTCATCCTTGCTCTAGGAATGTTCTAACCAACAGACCAGGCATTTAGCTAAATTTCCTAGAAGAGATAAAGGCAAAGTCTATCCAGGAAACCGATAATGTCCCTCTGCTTTAATAAATCTACCTCTTTAGGGACGCCTGGGTGGCTCAGTCGGTTAAGCGTCCCACTTCAGCTCAGGTCATGATCTCTAACGGTCTGAGTTCGAGCCCCACGAAGGCTCCATGCTGACAGCTCAGAACCTGGATCCTGTTTCGGATTCTGGGTCTCCCTCTCTCTCTCTCTGCCCCTCCCCCGCTCAAGCTCTTTTTCTCTGTGTCTCAAAAATAAATAAACATTAAAAAAGTAAAAAATAGATACATCTGCCTCTTTAGAATCTGCCTCTATTTACAACATCCAGCTACTTGGATGGAAATTCATACTGTTTATGAAGTCTTCCAAGGCCAGATTTTTTTAACTTGGAGGTGGTAGCAAAAGCAGTTGGACAAGCATTTCGTTGCCTCGCCATTTTGGAGACTGAGGCGGAAGGAAGAAGTTAGTAATGCTGATCTTTTCTTTATTTAAAATTTTTGATATATTTCATTTATGATAGACCTCTGGCATTGATGTTGATTTTTTAAGATATTGTATTAAAATAATATGTATCCTGTTTACTGAGATTTTGGTGTCCCCTTACCTTTTGTGCCCAAGGCGAGTACCTAACTTGCCTCGCCCTGGAATGTGTATATATCTATATTTTGGGAATTGTTATTTAAACTCAACTGTACTCTTTCATTTCACAGTTGAGGTGCTGTCTCCTCCCCCATCTACATTTTCAAGTGTGCTTAAAGAACAGATAATTACATTACAGTTTCCTCATATTTTAAGGTTAAATCTTCCTCGAGGCTCCGTCGTAGGTTGATTAACCACAGAAGCTTTTACTTTTTCATTTTTTAACTCTCTCATTTTCATGGTTCCAAGATCAGTTTTCCTCCGATTTCCCAAACAGTTTGGTCCTGGAGGAGGGATCTGCTCTTAGGGCTTCTGGTTTTTGCATCTTAATATTGTACTTGATTTGTTGTTGTTGTTGTTGTTAACGTCAGGGGGAAGGATGATTCATCATGGCCTCCTTGAGGAGAAAGGTCCTGGTTGGACGTGTGCGGGGGGGCGGGGGGGGGGCTTTGTAAGCTAAGTGAAAGGGGCATGAGTGTGTATATACGTGCACACGTGTGCATGGACGTGGTGTGCGTGTGTATATCCGTGCACATGTGTGGGTGGAGCCCAGCAAATAAATGTTCTGCGGCTACTTCGCATACGTATGTCGAGCTTTCAGAGTAACACTAATCCTCATCCTGTGACATGGGACCCTTTGTCGTGAGATACTTAACAGCAATACGGTTTAAAAAATAAAAAGCAGCCTGATACTAATCTCCCCCTGCCCCCATACTCATCTACCTCTTCTTCCCAGAGATTTAAGAGATAGAAACTCACTGGATTCCGCAATACAATTTTTGAGGAAGGAGGAAGAATACAAAATGTGATGAAAATTCCAAACAACTCTTTTACCACCAGACTTACATCTACCTAACTTTTCCTCGTCTTTATTAGCAAAGTGTGTTCCTCCATAACCCACAGTTCTCCCCATTAAACTTTATTTTAGTTGTAGCCGATTGTTTTGACAATCCATTCCGTTGTCTGGGATTTCGCTGCCCCCTTGCCAGGAATCTGGCCTTCCGCCTTCCCCCTTCAGAGCTGAACAAGAACCTTCTCTCCGTTAAGTCCTTCAGGTCACTGATAGAAATGTTAAATGACCACAGGTTCTGAGCTGACCCTGGAGGAACCGCAGCACCATTTGTTGTGTGTCCCTAGGTTGACACTGATCCATTGATAACCTCTCTCTGGGTCTGGCTTTCCAGCTGCTTTTCCACTCACCTCATAACTGAGTAGTTCAGACCTTGTTTTTCCACTTAATTGATGTGTGTGTTGTGTGGGGCAAAATCAAAGACCCTGCTAAAACTCAAGATTGATTGTATCTCTGGCTTCCTTTGGTCGACCAGAACTCCCACAAGGATTATCAGCCTGGTCAGGCTAGACGTATTGTTGTCAATGCCACGCTGGTTTTCTTATCCAAGTGTTTACTATTTCATGTTAGTTAATGATTTTCCAATATATATATATTGTTTGTAGTATCAAAATCTTGCTGAAATTACAATACAGAGCCTGACTGTAACCTCAGTTCAAAATCCAGGCTAGCTTTTAACTTTTCTTTTCAGGAAGAAAAGAACCATTAGCATTTTTTTAATGCATTGCACCAAAATCCATAGAGTTCAGAGAAGAAGATTTCCAGGAACAAAACAAAACAAAAACTCGGGGCTTTCAAAAGAGCTTTCTGGAACATGTCTATGCCACTTGTCTCTTTGTTTCCCTCTCCTCTTTTCCTGGACTTGGCGAACAATCTGACAGTCGCTCAGGTAAGAAATCACCCCATTTTGAGAGCTATAACTTCATCTTGTTCATTAATGTCTCTGCTTTAAGGTAAAAAGAACGGGTACATCAATGTCTACCTGCAGGTATAATAAAAATAGATGTATCACACAGAGATGGATCATTTGTCTAGTTTATAGGGAATTCCTTTCCGTGCCCAGGGAATTTAAGTATTCACTTGAAAGGAGCGGCCATGGCAGTGAGGCTTCTGCTGTTTGTTCTTCATGCGCCACAAAGCAGTAATTCAATTAATTTATTACTTGGGAAGACTTTGACGCAACAGTGGTGGACGTGACCCGCTCATGTTGGGAACAGATGAAAATGCCGTGTTGGCAAAAGGCTCCCATCTCCTTAATGAGATGTGATACTGTTTAGAGTATTCTAAGGCAGAAGAGAATGTTGAAACTTCAAACTGGAAGGAGGAGAACATAAAAAAGATGGGATAGATGAGATGCATAACAATTTCCACGTATTTTTCAAGATGTCCGACTGTGAATTAATGAAAACTTTCCCGTTAGAGGGGAAAATTGTATGTTTTCCTAGTTTATTTTATTTTTTAATGGTTTTTTATTTATTTTTGAGACAGAGAGAGACAGAGCATGAGCAGGGGAGGGGCAGAGAGAGAGAGAGAGACACAGAATCGGAAGCAGGCTCCAGGCTCTGAGCTGTCAGCACAGAGCCCGACGCGGGGCTCAAACTCACAGACTGTGAGATCATGACCTGAACCGAAGTCGGATGCTCAACCGACTGAGCCACCCAGGTGCCCCAATGTTTTCTAATTTTAAAAGGGAAAACTATAGGCTAGCTTTCTAGATTTTTACATGGATGTATGTTCATTCGAATAAAAGGTGTCACAGAAGAGTAAGTAAGAACACAGAATGCAAGACAGACACAAACTCTCCATGAATATTTTAGTTGTGGGGCAAGACCAGCAGGCTGATGACTCCTTCATACCAAGTGTATGCCAAGGGCTCTGCTGGGACCAGGCAAGGACAGAGGAGGGGGCCTTGGTCTCTGCCACTAAGAAGCTTCCAGACTAATCCTGGGATTGGACCAATGCTCAAGGTGATCATCAATCTCACTGCTGGTCACAAATTGAAAGTAAAGCCTGGGCCATTTCTGTACCATGAAATTGCCTTCATCTACATCAAGCCCCACTCTACTTGTCCTAACAGACCCTTACTCTCATCGATTGTTAATGGACAAGTCTATTTGCCTCATTAGATTCCAAATTCCCTCCAGGCATACTGTTGTGGTATGATCTCAATCAAGTATTACAGCTAAAAAAGAAAAGAAAGCACACAGAGGAATAGCACATACGAAGTCCAAAAGCAACTGTGAAGCGGGTAAAGCGAAATCCAATGTGCCGGACTGGCGTGTATGGTTGGGCAGTTTGCATACTGCACAAGGACTCCAGACCAAGTGAGGCCAGCCAGGGTTTTTCTCACCAAACCTTACGGCCTTCAGTACTGTGTCTGCCTGGTTAGTAGGCTTTTGCCTACCCTGCCAGGGTGCCTGTGGTGGGATGTCGTCCTTAAGATAAGAACTTAATTTAATTTAATTTAATTTAAGAGAGGGAGAGAGGGAGGGAGGGAGGGACAGAGAGAGAGAGAGGGAGAGAAAGAATCCCAAGCAAGCACCACACTATCAGCGCAGAGCCCAGTGCGGGACTCGAGCTCACAAACCGTGAGATCATGACCTGAGCGGAAATCAAGAGTCAGACACTTAATCAACTGAGCCATCCAGGCACCCCAAGATGTGAACTTGAAATACTTAATTAGCAGAGAGACAAAGAATTACCTGCAAATCTCAAATTCAAGGATGCCCTGATAGCACAGGACACAAAAAACATCAAAAGGCCAAAAAAACAAAACAAAACAAAACAAAACAAACCCAAAGACAGTGTAAGTAGGGCTAAGAGCACATCATTTCCTTTAACCACACCCAGTAAAGGCCCAAGGAATTCTCTGGCGAAGAGAAATGGCAAGTAGACATTTGGAGGCTACACCTGCTTTTCATCGGCGACTCGTTTGATAGACACTGATGACTATGCTTCCGGTAATTATTTAGCAAACTGGTTGCGGTTCACATCCACAGTGTGGGTTCTCATTCTCAGGGATGCCTATTATTGTCTCTGTGACCTAAGACGCAGCGTATCTACAAGAATGATCAGAGAACGTACTTGAGCCGCAAGGCCTCCCCGCGATCATCGCGATCGTGATTCAGGAGTCAGGGTGGTTACACCAGGTCCGCGGATTTATACGGAATGCCTCACATGGCTTGTCCTGACCGGTGGCATCTCCTGTTAGGGAAGCCAATACTCCTGCCAGTTATTCTTGACAGTGCTCTGGATGGGAGTCTACCACGGATGCTGTGCTAGGCACTGGGGGAAGTGACCTGGGAGCCATTCACGGAGGCTGCCGATTTGGGGGAGGGAAAAAAAAAAGAAAAAGAAAAAGCATTGGAAGAAGAGGAAGCCACCTCACAAACACCCAGAAGAAGGCATTCCAGGTGCTGGAGGCCTACACCTGGAGAATTTGGCTACTGTGCGTATTTGATTTGGCCTGCAGAAAAGTTTACGTAGCTAGGGAGATATTATGGTTGATCAACACGTTAACTAGCTTAGCACCTAATATCTTACCCAGCAACTATGTTCATTTGTGCATTTTGCCAGGCCCCTAAGAGCAGTGGAGCCTTTGAATCCCATGAGCATCGCCCTCTGGAAGCAGAAATGGAAAAAAGCACAATTACGTTGCAAGAGTATGGATGGGAACAATCTTAAAGCATTTATGGCAGTGTTTAATCGTGACATAGTCAGCAACTGGGAAGTTTTTGCAAAATGTTTGAGGGTTAGTAACCCTTCCTGGGTACCACATCATAAAACTGACCCCAGGCTATTTCCAGGATGCATAATTTGTGTTTTATGAGTACGGAATACATTTTGTAACCTGTCTCTATACCTCACATGAACAAAACAGATGGAGTCATGGCTTTGGTCATGCCTCAGAAAAGTTTGAAACTCTTCTAAGGTGCTTAATCTAATAAAGAAAAAAAATCTTCAATATTCCTAATGCAGAAAAGAAAAAAACAAAACAAAACAAAAAGACAAAAAAAACCCCCAAACCCTAATTCCATAATCATATTTTTCAAAATATTTGAAGTTAGTGAATCTTACTAGTCACGGCATCATAAAACTATCATAAATCATAAATTTCTAGGGTGTACAATTTGTGTTCTCTGAGTATTGAGTAAATATTATAACCTGTAGACACATCTCATGTGAACTTGAACCCATAATGGTTTGAAACTGTTCCACAAGATCACTTTTTATTGGGATGAAGGTTTAAGGAATGCATGAAAGAGATTTAAGGGCTAGAAGGTTCTGGAGGTTTCAACTAAAATAACCGAATATGCGTTTCAGCTAGGCAGCATCTTGGCGATGCTGACCATACTCTTGTTAGTACCTGGGAGTCTGCAAACATAATAGCAGATGCTGTTCTGGAAGATGATTTAGAGCACTCAGCAGAACTTCATGAATCTTTCTATTGTAGTAGATAGAGTAGGGAGAAGTCCATACCTGCTCCAACGGCATAGTCCATCTAAGGAGCAGACAACCAGAGAGATTTTCTTAAAACTTCTGTTAGTGGGGAGCCTGGGTAGCTCAGTCGGTTGGGCATCTGACTCTTGGTTTCAGCTCAGGTCATGATCTCAAGTTTGTGAGTTTGAGCCCCGCATCGGGCTCTGAGCTGGCAGAGCAGAGCCCGCTTGGGATTCTCTCTCCTACTCTCTCTGCCCCTCCCCTGCTCACGCTGTGTCTGTCTCTCTCAAAATTAACTTAAAAAAAAACCCCCAAAAACCTGTTATTGAAAATTGGGGAATTTTATATTTCATTCTATGGTATTTTTGTGCTAGTTTTTGTATGAGATGTAGTCTAAATTTCTTACCATTGAACAGAATTGATGTTCTAGGAAGAAACAACTCATTGATCCCATGGAAGCCAGCACTCACTTACTCTTTGTGGAAACGGAGGTGAGGAAGGTGTGTGAATACCCAGCTTGAGAAGCGTGGTGAATAGGGCAGACCAAGGTAATCAGAGATAGAAACTTCTGCACTGGTACAACTCAATTCTAATGAGGGGAGGCCAACGAACATGCCCTGAGAAGGACTCCATTTATATGGCTACTCACTCGCTGGCTTCCATCAGCCACAAAACACAGGAGACAGGGAATGCAGCCATGGGGACATTCGACACCTGCCCAGGAGAAGGGGGTCCAACATTCACTCAGTGGATGAGAAAGATGTCCAACAAAGTTTCGGGTACCCACAGGTTGTCCTTAAATTTTTGCTCAGTACAGAAGGAACATACAGCAGCCCCACGAGCATTCAGCTTCCACTTTTAGCTGACATTTTTTGCAAAGCTGTTTTCACTTTCTGCCTAAATCTTCTTGCAAAGTGCTACGGTTAACTATCCACACATCACAGATGATGTGCTCTGACAGACATGGAGAAGAAGTGAGGTAAAATACATGCACTGTTTAAAATAAAATCATCTATGTCATGAATAAGAAAAACAAAACAGATGGAATGGTGTCTTTAGTCATGCCTCAGAAGACTTTCAAACTCTTCTAAACCACTTAATTTAATAAAGAAAAAAAAAACTTTCAATAGTCCAAATGCAATAAAGGAAAAAAAAAAAAACCCTGCCTAATTCTATAATCACATTGGAATTTGGTATCAATAGTTTTAATGTCAGGAATTCACTGATGAAATCACATTCGGGTTTATGAGGAGCACATTGAGGGTAAATCACTGAGGCAAAATGGCTATTGATTTCAATGTCACTGAACTGACAAAATGGCTTTGCATTAGCATATCCCCCGCTAAAGGAAGGATCTGGGAAGCAGAACTGTGGTCAGAAAAAGAGGAAACCTCACGTCCTATTGGGGAAGCCTGTCTGCAGTTTCTTCGACACAAGTGTTCAGTTCTTCAAAAAGTATGCCAAGCCAACATTCTACCCAGACTATTTCTCTTTCCTAGAATGAAAGAGGGGGTACGCTTGGTATAATCATTTGGTTAGCTCCGAGCCACAAGAAAAGTCAACAATCTTGAGGTTGCTTTCTCAATGGAATGCTTCAACTTGACATCAACAGGAAAGCCCAATCAGTCTTAGATTGGAAGTGCTGGAAACTTTCTCCCCAAGTGATTGGTGGGGGGAGGAGGGAAGAG
Organism: Panthera pardus; assembly: GCF_024362965.1. Lineage (NCBI taxonomy): Eukaryota > Metazoa > Chordata > Mammalia > Carnivora > Felidae > Panthera > Panthera pardus. The sequence goes on from NW_026526655.1 coordinate 16,689,575, forward strand.
AAGGGAAGGATTTACTCAAGACCAGGGGAGCCGAATAAACAAGTGCCATTGCAGTTTCCTGCAGGAAAGTGGAAAGATTAGTCTGGTTTATATTGAGATGAGAATAGAGCTTAACTCAGGTTGTAGTTGATTAAACAAGAGTGAATCATTGCGCTGCCCCATCTAGATAATCTTTGGCCATTATCTTTCATAATAACAGAGAAACCCCAAGCTTTCAGTGAGCCCTGACTGATCTAGCCAATAAAGACGTAGAGCTCAAAGACAAACCGTGGCGGCTGTCACCCCACCTCTACAGTATTTTCACTTGCTTCAAACTTACAAAAAAATAACATATAAGATAGTGTTACAAATCCTAATTGTGAGCTTTAAATCATGCGTTAGGAAGCTCAGGATCATTTTTAGCGTCTTGGGAGAAAAGTCTCTCTTGCCCAGTGTCCTTGGGGACCTTTGTTACTGGAGGTGGGCGTTTTGCCAGATGCTGCAGTGAAGCTTTATAAAAATAGACAAGATAAATGGACTTTTAGTGCAGTGTCGTGCCAGACTTTTAATTTTCAGGAAATTATTTTTTTAACCTAGCTGAGAGTCAAGTCAATTTGTGAATTAGTTGAAAGGATGGCTGGATCGGGGGGTGGGGGGGTGGGTGGGTGGGTGCAGGGGTGAGGTATCTGACATTTTAAGTCAGAAAAGCCTGCCACACAAAACAGATTTCTCTTGGCAATCAAGATAACTTAACAACCATAAACACATTGTCAGAGGGAAAAATTACATTTTGCTCTAACACAGATCATGTACAGATGACTGATTTTTCTTTCAAGTTCAAGCACAGAAAGACTGTTTATATATATCAACTTCTGACCCAGGCAGGCGGAACAATCGCAGAGGTCTGAATAGAGATGGTGAATGAGCTTTTGGATATTTGTTTGCTAAGGATAGAGCAGAACCATCATGAGATGTATAAAGAGCCTAGGTTGCAAAGAATGAGAATGAAGTTGCTACCATAGATAATTTGTAATGTTTGTTCACTTTATTATAACCTGCCAAAAAAAAAAAAAAAGGTAGCACAACTACAGTTTTAAAAATGCATTTCCTTTTGCTTAGTTTGCTTGGAATATGACAAGGTGTGTTTCCCTATTACTGGGAGGTGCCTGTGCTATCCAAAGAATGTTCTGAACTGATAATCTCCCAACTTTAATGTTAGAATTTCCTTAAATTCTCAGGTAACTAGCCCTTCAGATGGTGAACATAATATATGTTTTGTGAAAGGCAACTGAAAACTGTTAAGAACTATATGAAACCCAAGGTATTATTAATTCTTTTTTATTATTATGAATGTTCTCAAAAATAAAAAGCACAGTAACGTTGTTTAAATTCATATGACACTACGGCTCAGGGCAGGATTATTTGATCCCTTTGTTTTTATTTAGTCAGAGTGGAGGAGAGGTGCCGAATTTGGTGATTTGAAACTATTCATTGCAACAAACGCATTAATATACATATATTGATTGATTGAACAACTTTGACGTGCACAACACGGTCATGGAAACTGTGTTGGGTATTTCTGATACAGGAGTGAAGAGTCCTTGCTTCACTAAAGGTTGTAAGCTGGTTGTCCAGAAAAGAACCACTTGTGCTCACAGATATAGGAATCCACATGTTAACCTTAAACAACAGTACAGGACAGTAGGGCACAAAGTAAATGTAAGGAGTGGTGTATTTGTGAATATCAATTTTCATTGTGACTTGACAAAATCACCGAAAGGTGATTTGTGGTGTGTGTGTGTGTGTGTGTGTGTGTGTGTGTGTGTGTAGGTGCATTCTTGCATCTCTGCAGATAGCTTAAAGTTGTATTCCTGTGATCACTTGAAAAGGGACACATGTTTATTGAACTCATGTGGCTAAGCATGTGGCATATATTCATTGCCTCCTATAGTTGTCAGAACAATGACTGAACTAGGTGTCATTATTAATGCCGTTTTATAGACCTGGAAATTAAACCTCAGAGAAGTAAACAAATTATCCAGGTTGCACCGGCTAGCAAATGGCAGAGCTGAACTTTGAATCCGCACTTTTTGCCTTCGAAACACTGTTATCTTTTCTCCCTCTACCAGCAGAGTCTCAAAATGAGATTTGCAAAGCTGAAGGAGAATGACTGGGGGTGGGGGTTGGTCACGAGGTCCCCAGGTTTTCTGAACCTCTTTTGTATATTGCCCTCCACTCCACATCATCTGTTTCAGTGACTTAGAGATTTCGTGCTTCAAGTAAACACAGTTGTCCGAGATGAAAGGAATAGAAAAAATAACCCCCAATTCATTGCTCCTTGAGCTGGGGTCACTTGAGCTGAATTCTCTTCAGTTTTCACTACAATTTTTCAGGAGTCTACAAATCACTGAGCAAGTAAAAATTCTCTCTCTTCCCTGAGGACAAAAAGAAAAAAAAAAAAAGAGAGAGAGGGATTCCCTTGAGAGTGGTTGGCGTGGGAAGAAGGCTGAATCTGTGGAAGATAAATCTCCAGGTAGTTAATAGGAACCTAATGTGGATCTTGTCCCCAATCTGGAGCCTTCCTTCTCACATGCTTTTATCTGGAGCTATAAAACTCAAAATAAATTTAGCCAGAATTTAGAAGGGAAGAAGTTTCCCTACTACGTTGTGGGATGAAATGAAAGTTGATCATGGCGAAAAGATTTCCATCTATTTTATAGGATTATATTGGGAGATAACAGAGGATTGGAAACTAATTCATAGAGTCAAAAAAAGAATCCTAAGATTGAAAGGAAGTATGATTATGTCTACTTGGGAAAAGGTATTCGTGAAATATTTGTATTCCTCTGAGCACAATAATACTTAAATCAAGCTGGGTCTTATTCTGACAAAAAGGTCTCTGGGACTGAAATATAGGATTTTATTTTATCTAGGTAAATTTGATAAAGTAATTTAGTAATAGGAGTTGTAGGTAGTATTTATTAAGCAATTGCCCAGGGGTTAGGCACTGAGCTAATCACTCGATTGCCATATTTCATTGGGAATTAGATTATTTTATGCTGTCATTCAATGTTGATTCCCTCTACCTGCCCCTTTGATGAAAATAGGATATTTTATTTTATACCACCAGATATGTGTGTGTGTATATATATATATATATATATATATATATATGCATGTTCATGAATGTATATTTATATGTATTCATATATGAACTTTCACATACATTCTTATTTTATTATTAACATTAGTAATAACAATAATGATTGTGGTTAAATTTAGTCCCCATGAAGGCGGGGCTAGGTAGGCACCATGCACACATTTCAGAGGACGAGATGAGGCTTAGTGAAATTAAAAGATAAACCCAATAATTCTGTAAGCTTAGCTTGCAGCACCTGGAGGGCTTGTTAAAACACAGGGCTGGGCTCCACCCCCAGAGTTTCTGCTTCAGTATATTTTTGAGGCACTTTAGGGAAAATACTGCTGTTTGACCCTGGAGGAAGACATTACCTCTCCACATATATACGCCACACTTTGGTATCCTTTTATTTAACAACGTATTTTCCTTAAAATACTTTTTTTTTTTAAATATTATTTTGCCGTGTGAAAACGCTGGGCTTCAGGGCGGGTCACGACATATACTTGATGCGTAAACTACATAGGAGTCGGGCAGCCCTTTCCCGGGAAGGGAGGCCCAAGGAAAGATCGGATTGTAGAAAATGTGCCCCATCGGGGCAGGTTGATGGTGGCGGGGGGCGGGGGGGGGGGGGAGGGGGGAAGGCTGTCAGCGTTTGGACACATGTCGCTTCTGGATTCCAATTTCCCTACTTGTCTCATTTTGTGCCTGCAGTCTTTGCTCTTAAAAGTCATGGATTGGGGCGCCTGGGTGGCTCAGACGGTTGAGCAGCCAAGTTTGGCTCAGGTCATGATCTCACCGTCCTTGAGTTCGAGACCCGCGTCAGGCTTTGTGCTGACAGCTCAGAACCTGGAGCCTGTTTCAGATTCTGTGTCTCCCTCTCTCTCTGCCCCTCCCCCATTCATGCTCTGTCTCTCTCTGTCTCAAAAATAAATAAACGTTAAAAAAAAAAAAGCCATGGAAATTAGGAATGGGCAAAACCCATACCGTCTTCCATTTCGTTATCCTGTCAGGCTAGAGGCGTTCTCTGCTGGTTCGTCCCTTTCCACAGAAATTACTTTATTGTGAAAAATGAGGAAGCAAGAAAGTCAGAGAAAGAGAATACTTGGAAGGGGGTATTTTTTCAGCCAAAATGTCAAGAGTTAAGAAAGCTACTGTTTGTCGATTTCTCGGCCACTGAGAAAGGGGGAGAGTATGTTTTCTGTCTGCCGGCAATACTCACGCCCTCATCCTGCTCGTTGACCTATCTCTGAAATGTCTCTTCTGGCTTCTCAAGCGGCTGGAAGCTGGACGACGTGGTAGCACTTCTCCTATTGGCATCGTCTCTAGGCACAGGTGCAGCTGTGCAATCGGCAGGTGTCGCCTTTTCCAGTTCTCTGTTAGGGGTTCTCCTGGGAATCCGTTCAGTTGGCCTTTCCACCATTCCTTCTCCAGTCTTCCATAACAGCACCGAGATTTTCCTTGGTGGCAGGGAAGGAGTTAGCCCTGACCTGCAGCTCTCAGAGTGAAGCGGTTGGCCTGTGCCGGACCATGTAGAACTTTTCGGAGGCTTTTGTTTCTTTCCACTGGGCTTTCTCACTTGGTAGGAAGTAAGACGAGTACTACTGGCTTTCCTATCACACAGGGAAGAGCTGGCCTCTGAAGGACAGGACACATGAAAGAAAACAGATTCTGGAGATGGAGAGAAAGATTTCCCGAGGATGTTCCTTGATAACCTGAATTCCAGATGTGAACCAGCAAATTCGTGCTTCCTCTTTTTGCTTGAACTTTCGGAATATAATTGTACTCATCCTCTGTCCCTAGTTCTAGAAAGTTAAAGCGGAATCCATTATAAGTGCTTCAGCATCAAAATAAACAAGGCTGTCTATAGGGGAGAATACTGGGTCCAGGGATCTGGATTCCAGTCCTGATTGTCTCCCGGATTAAGGTTCTCTGGGGACATTATCTCTTGGTGTCATGACGCCTTGAATTCTTTCTCATCCACCCCCAGCCTCACAAAATGCCTTCCATTAGCAATGAAATTGCAGTGAAGAGGCTTCTGGGGAAATTTTGGAAAATGGCCAGGAGAGAAAAGAGTCCACCGATATTGGAATGGCAGAAAGGAGATGTGATGGGGCAGAAAGAAACTGCAGACAGAGCATTATAAGCAAGTTACAGACAATGGAATCATCTTCCATGATACCAGACAGTAGCTCCGCTAACCTCAGCCACTGGCTGTCGTGGAAAGCCTGGAATGAAAAAGCAAAACAGGAAATAAACTCTGGAAACAAAAAAAGAGGCATGCCGTGTCGGTTACTAGTAATTGCATTTTTGCTGGGAATGCTTGTCGTTGCTAAAGTGTCAAAAGCAAACGAGACCAGATATTGAAGAGAAGCCAAGAAAAAACCTTTCCAAAAAAGGGGTCTTGAGGATTTTTGGAGCTAAGATTCAAAGAATTCTCATGCCACTGAATTGTGGCATTTCATACCATTTTCCCCCCACTCAAGTTTTTCTCAGGACTCTGCCCTTGGCAATGCTGGAGGTTTAACAACTGGATCTCCAGGGGGGCGGGGAAGCCCTGATCAGAGGTGATGGCCGTTTTTCGGTGGTGTAAATACCTCCGTGACCAACTTCAAGCTACCGATCTGATGTCAACTGATTCATAAAATTCCCGAAAATTTACCCACTGGTTCTGGCATAAGCCGACTCCAGCCTGCATTGAAATTAGGGAGTAGAAACTCTGGGTTGTGTAGGCACCTAAGGGGTAGCTATGTGGTCCTCCCTAAGGGTTCAGATGCGAATCAGACATTGCAGAGCTCCCGAAAGAAAGGGTACAGATTCCTCTGGTGTCCTGTTCCCGAGCAAAGCTTTCCTGATACTAGGGCATGTTAGGCTTCAGAGCAGAGCCTTGAGTGTGGAGGTCTCAGGGCAAGGCTGGGGGCTCATTCTAAAACTGTAATGCAGGCAGGCAAAATTCGAGTGGTATGCAGCCTGCTGGGCTGTTTCTGGTACTGGGATTCCCCCAACACAAAGGTCGTCATTGTGGGGAAAGGGGATGGCGACCTTTGCAAAGGAGAGAAGCATTTGCCCTGCAGCAGGAGACAGCAACAAAGGGCTGAGGAGGGGGAGGCGAGCACTCACCTGTCCCAGACCCAAAACGAGTTTAAACAGAGCAGGTAGAGAATCTACGAGAACCAGATAATGAAGCCGCTCATGAAAGGACAGGGGGAAAGAAGGGAAGGGTGGAGAAGTGGCAGCTGCAGAAGGAACCAGGAAGAGAAGAAAGGAACGAAGAGAGGAAGGAGAGAGGTAGCCACAGGAAGTTGGCAGGGGAGTCCTTCAGCAGGCAGACGCGTGGGTGGGCGCAGGTGGGATTGGGCTAGGAGAGGCCGATTGCAAAAAGGGGAAGGTTGAGGGATGTGTTCTAAGGGAAATCAATGGAGACACACTGTGAACGTCCTATAAGCAGGTATGAATGTGTGTATATGTGTAATTTATTTTTGTATAATAATACATTTACATATGATGCATATATAATTTAATATTAATCATTTGACTCAAGCAAGAGCCAAAGCCCAAACTGTATTTATACACAGAGGAGTAACCAGTACCATAAAGAATGGATACAAAAATCCCAATGTCTGAGATGGAAGTTAGTGAAATGCAAAGTTGATTTCTTTCTTTCTTTCTTTCTTTCTTTCTTTCTTTCTTTCTTTCCTTCCTTCCTTCCTGGTTTTCTTTCTTTCTTTCTTTCTTTCTTTCTTTCTTTCTTTCCTTCTTTCCTTCTTCTTTCTCTTTCTTTCTTTCTTTCTTTCTTTCTTTCTTTCTTTCTTTCTGGAACAGATGTAGAGATCTCTGCTACTCTCCTAATCTTTTCACTTATGATAATGCCAAATGGCCCAAAGTAAAGGGCCAGTGGATATTCTTCAAGAAAAAGTAGCCCAAGGACGATGTCTTTGGCTTCACACTGATGATAAGACATATGGAGATTAAACAAGATGCTTGGGTAACTTTTAAAACGAGAAAGAATAGACCCTTTTGGGAGGTGATCTATGCAAGAAACTACCAATGCTGTTGGCTCTTGGGCTCTCAGTTCCTGCTATGCTCCTTTTGGATGCAAAGGGCCACAAATGGCAAGCTGTCAACCTCTTGTCTTGGCTTCACGCGTAGCTGTTTACCTGAAAGGAGAAAAATTAAGAAAACTATTCAAAGAACAATCCAACTGGCTCTCTAGGCCACCTCCCCACAAAAAGGAGAAAATCCAAATCTGTTTAACCAGATATGTTCTCAGCCAAGATGTTATAAAATGGACGTTTCTCTCTACCCTCAAACTCCTATCCGGAGAAGAATATTTGCGGGCTTCATGACAGAAAGAAATCAAAGATTTTTAAGTGCAAATGCATAGTCATTCACACAAGAAAACTTGAAAAGCCAAATAGAAATGTTCCAGGCTCGGCTTAGGCAGAACTGAGCTTTCGCCCAAAACTTGCCTCCCACGTTGGTTGCTACTGTGGACAAGTCCCAGATTCTATCTGATCTGTCTTTAATAAATTGCAGAAACTAGGGCAGATACATAAGGCTTCTGTTTGGCATGAAATTGACAAAGCATTCTACAATCAAGGAAGACTGAGTCTTCCTAAATACAAAGTAAATAATTCATTTTAAAATTTAATTAATTCATTTTAAGTACATACATAATGCATGACTAAACGTTCGGTATAAAAATTTCAAATAACACAAAAGTGCGTAGAGAAGGAAAATATCAAATGCCTCTTCCTCCACCATCTCATTTCCCTGAATAAAGGTAGCCGTCACTCATGGTTTCCTGTGTATCTTTTCTGGCTCTTTTCCTATTCACTTATCTATACGATCATTTGTATATGTTCTACTATTGAAGCAATGCACAGAAGTAAAGATATACCCATAATCTCAGGACCCAACGCAAATTCAGTAGACAATTTGCTACACTTGTCTTCAAATTTTTGTCTATGCATAATTTAAAAAAAAAACAATAATACATAGAAAAGGAGAGGTATCGGGGCGCCCGGGAAACTCAGTTGGTTAGGCGTCCGACTTCAGCTCAGGTCATGATCTCGCGGTTTGTAGGTGCTTCACATCCAGCTCTGTGCTGACAGCTCAGAGTCTGGAGCCTGCCTGGGATTCTGTGTCTCCCTCGCTCTCTGCCCTCTCCCGCTCATTCTCTCTCTCTCTGAAAAATAAATGAACGTTAATTTTTTTAAAAAAGGGAGAGGTATTCAATGCTTGGGTCAAAACTTAATATGACTGTGTATTCTGTTTGGAAGTGATAAGCACTGCTTGGTGATTTTATTTTATTTTTTTAATTTTTTTTTCAACATTTTTTTTTTTTATTTATTTTTGGGACAGAGAGAGACAGAGCATGAACGGGGGAGGGGCAGAGAGAGAGGGAGACACAGAATCGGAAACAGGCTCCACGCTCCGAGCCATCAGCCCAGAGCCTGACACGGGGCTCGAGCTCACGGACCGCGAGATCGTGCCCTGGCTGAAGTCGGACGCTTAACCGACTGCGCCACCCAGGCGCCCCTTGGTGATTTTAGTAGTACATCTAACTAGGCACCAGAGATCTAAGAAAGAGATAGGCGAGTGAATTTCATGTTTAAGAAATGGAAAATGGAAATAAGTGACCCTCTTTTAGGATACTCAAGATGGCTAGCAAAGGCATTAGAAATAACAAAAGCACTGGCTAGCGACAGATTTAGAGAATTGCAGAAGCTTAGATCTCAGGGGACATCTAGGAGGCACCTAAACCATGGTTCTTATTTTATAGAAGAGGCAACATAAGCTTGGGGAGAATTTTCCCAAGTTTGCAGGGCTAATACACGAGAAAGCCAAGATTAGACCCTCCCCTCACTCTTCCCCCAATTCCTTGTATTTTTTCCCCAATAAAACGGGCACTTCAAAGAGGGACACCTTCAGGGCTAGGAGATTTGATCTAGCTAGTCCCTTTTAGATAAGAGCTTGTAAACCGGCAGCTTCAGACCAAATCTGACCCACACAGTGTTTTTCAAAAATTAAGCCAAAGTCCTTAAACACAGTTCGTGCCCCGCGTTTGAAAATGCAATTTTTGACTTGTCCTGGAAGATGCGAAGATCTCCCCACGGGAGGACCAACGGTCACGTGTGGAATTCCTTTAGATCTGTCCTGTCCTCTCCCCAGCATCTTGGCCCTCACCTGCTGCCCTCACTCATGCAGGACACCTGCCTATATGCCCTCCTCTGAGAACGACATGCCAGCCACACCTACACCTGGACACTTTTGGGGGTGAAAGTCTTTGCAAATACTTATCATGCTGACCTGAGAGACAAAACCCAGGTCTGTTCCAGACAAACTGGAACTTACTTTTCATGCTACAGACATCTGAGTACGGGAACGCCGTTTCACACCGGGGTCCCCTGTGTGTTCCTGCTCTGTCTCAGCTCCCACACAGCTCACCTCTAGCAATCACTCTCCTTCCCTGCTCCTCCCAGGCCTCAGGAGGGCCAGCTGCCTTCTCTGAAGCTGCCCTGTGCTCCTAGGAGTTAGGATATCTGAAACACTGCCAGGTGCGTTTGGGAATAGGAATTAGGAATCTGTTTATAAGGAAGGGATTGATGGGGGAAATATTAGAACTGCCATCTCCTCCTCGGCAGATAATTCTTAAAGGCCACCACTTGGTAGACATATTTAAAACTACAAGGGGACAGGAGGCAAATTTCTTGCTTTGGAACAACTTAGGAGTGAGCTGAGAAGCTTTGAAGGGAGAGGGGGAGCGGAGTTCAAAGGAACCAGGGATTTTGCAGTGGCCCCGGCTTCCCAAGAAGGGCTTTGTGGTGAGCAGGTCTTCAACACAATCACGCACAGTAAGTAGGAATCCTGCCAACAAGGGAGACAATAGCAGCATCCGAGGCAGAGGGAAACCAGGGAGAGAACCGCGGCCTGGGAGCACCTGGTCTCTTTTCTCAGACCAGGCAGTTTTTATTCATCGGTGTCTTTTGTTTCCCTATCAGAGACAGAGATACAGAGAAACAGAGACAATGTTCTTAGCGCCCTTTGCCGGGGATGGTTTTATGATGCTGGGCAAATCGTTGGTTTGCTTTCCAAAGGATGAACAAATGTTAAGCTTAGTTTACTGGCTGAAGAGCCAGGTTGCGGGTTAAGGTGCACACTTGCCTTCACGTTCGTTAGTCACGGGAGCTGGTCAGTTGGCTGAGCACCATCCTGTGGACGAGTGGTTCTCAACCTTGTCACGCCCAAAGGTGCTCTGTTATAACATAGTTTGGAGTTCCCTGTCTTGCTATCCTGAAATAAAATAGATTCTATAAACTGCCCTCCACACATACAATTAAAAAAATCATCGGGGCACCTGGGTGACTCAGTCGGTTAAGCGTCCGACTTCGGCTCAGGTCACGATCTCACTGTTCGTGAGTTCGAGCCCTGCGTTGGGCTCTGTGCTGACAGCTCAGAGCCTGGAGCCTGCTTCGGATTCTGTGTCTCCCGCTCTCTCTGCCCCTCCCCCACTCGCACTCTATCTCTCTCTCAAAAAATAAACATTAAAAAAATTAAAAAAAAATTGCTACAAGAGTCTAACTGCAATAAAATGAAGAAATGAGAGATAGGTATTTTATAACAAAATCCCACACATATTTCAGTATGTACCTAGTAGGGCATAGCCACAGTAGAAGAGAAAAAAGAGCTGATGTCTACACGTAGATCTATGGGTTCTTTTGATGTTTTTATTTATTTTTGAGACAGAGAGAGACAGAGCACGAGCAGGGGAGGGGCAGAGAGAGAGGGAGACACAGAATCTGAAGCAGGCTCCAGGCTCTGAACTGTCAGCACAGAGCCCCACACGGGGCTCGACCTCACAAACCGCGAGATCATGACCTGAGCTCAAGTCAGACGCTTAACCGACTGAGCCACCCGGGTGCCCTCTATGGGTTCTTTTGATGTGAACACGAGTGTTGGGGTTTTCCAAAATGGTGAACAACATACTAATACTCTGAATACAATGAGGTCCAATCTTCCTTCTATCTAATAAATTTCATTATTGGAAAATTCAGTGTGTGTTTGGAACAAGTAATACTGTGTCTGTATGTCAACGTGAGAATTTTGGCCTAATTAATTGCAAACAGATTATTACTTATTTGAGACTGTCCTGTTCATTGCTGCCCAAAGTAACATTGGTACTTGCCTCAATAAATGTCAGAAGTGTCCCCCAATTATTATGTCAGCCTCAAGCTGCCCTTCCAAATGTCTAAATTGCTCTCTGGGGGTAATAAAAACCATGAAGAACCACTGCCTCGTATCAATCAAAAGCCACTATTAGAACAGTTTTAAAAAATGCAAGAGATAGAAGACACGATCTAATAAACCTTTTATTCTATGTTAATTGCATGTCAATAATAAGTACTAAATGTTGAAAATGAAATTCCATAGGTACTCTTCTGTGAAGACCTCTTTCTCACATTGATCAGTAGATTTTTTCCAATTCTAGGAGGAACACATTCCTGAGTCTAAGTGAACTTGACTTAGAGAAAGATGGGTCAGTGTGTCTTAGTAGTAAAAGAGGCTAGAAGTAAGAAAGACCAACGGAAAGAGAATACAACATTTTTTACAAAGGGCGAAAAGGAATTAAATTATAAAGGCACTATAGTTTTAGCCATTACTGGGGTAAAATAGATAATTTGGACTCCCTGGTCTGGAAGATCCTATACCTAACATTGAGCAATGACCCAGGTAGGCATTGGAAGGAATAAATAGGAGGGTGCTGGTCACCTGTTCCTAAGCTTCCCTGAACTTCACAGGGTGACAGGCCTCCAGGCAATCTAAGGCACCAAGGACCTGTATCGAGAATGCCCCTCCCTGCATTGACAGCTCTCCAAAGGCTGAACTCCGGTGGCCTTGAAGCTCCCTTTTAGGGCCAATGTAACCTGACTTCAGATGGATAATATGAATAAGATGGGAGTATGCAGGGGGGTTAGCTCTGAGCCAGTGAAATCTAGGGAGTGATTGTGTGTGAGCTTCTCCATGACTCTGGTATAGACTTAACCCCAACCATTCAGTAAAAAAGATACGTTTTTTTTTGTCTTATCAAATTTAAAAAGATTGAAAACATTCTCATTTATCCAAGCCCTCATGAGATGGGCACTTTCATATACTACTCATGAGAGACAATTTGGCAATAGGATCAAGAAAATGATAGATGGATAGATGATAGATAGATAGATAGATAGGGAAAACATCCTGTCTTTTGACCCAGTGATTTTCGTTAAGTGATCTAAACTAAATAATACACACAAAACCAAACAATGAAATAGTAAAGACCTGACAGCTCTTTGAGCTAAAAATTCTCTGGCTAGTTATTTACGTATCTGAATAATATAGGTGCAACAGTAGGCATATACACGCATAGATACACATAATAAATAACTCCTCACATTGGCATACACGTTAAGATCGACAATAATTATTTATCTTGTATTGTTTGATGACTGTTTTATAGTTTTATATCTAAGTGGAAGCAAGATTGTTTATACACAATATGTAAATATATTATGCCTCTTCAGGCAGCAATTAATCAGTATTCTTAACCAATATCACTGGCAGTATTTTTAAAACCTTTTCTTTTTTAAACGTCTTTATTTTGAGAAAGAGAGAGAACCCCAAGCAGGCTCCGCACTGTCAGCATGGAACCCAACATGGGGCTCGAACTCAGGGACCCTGAGATCATGACCTGAGCCAAAATCAGGTCAGACGCTTAACCAACTGAGCCACCCAGGTGCCCCATTAAATATTTTATTTTTTAAAATAATGGATACTTACATGATTTTAAAAATTAAGAAAATCCAAATAAACAAATTAGTAAAAAGGAAAGTAAGAATTCTACAAATTCCAATACACAGAAATATCCTCTTAATATTTTGGTATCTGTTCTGGATTTTCCCCAGATGCTTATGTCCTTTTCAAATAACGAGAGACACATTTTTCCTAATATTTCTCTGATTATTTGGCCTTTCCATCTCTATCTCTAAAAAGTCAAAGAAATAATGAAGCTTTAATGGAGGTGTGTATTTAATTTTGTTTACCCATCAACCAGTGCTAAGTCTAGATCCATAATTTAATTTCTCAGCTGCTTAGATTTAATGCATTTCCATCACATTTGATTGTATGTTAAAAATATAGAACACAGCAAAGGACCAACTATAACACCCATCTATTTACCACTCAAAATGCACAAATATTTACCCTTTGTAAAATACTTCAGGTTAAGAATTATTATTTAAAATTTTTTTTTTAATTTTTTTAATGTTTATTTATTTTTGAGAGAGAGGGGGTGGGGTGGGGAGGCAGAGAGAGAGAGGGAGACACAGAATCCGAAGCAGGCTCCAGGTTCCGAGCTGTCGGCACAGAGCCCGACGCGGGGCTCGAACTCACAAACTGAGATCATGACCTGAGCCGAAGTTGGAAGCCCCACCGACTGAGCCACCCAGGCGCCCCTACTTTTCCTTTGATCCTGGACCAAGGCAACCACTGAGTTCCTTTTTGTCACCATAGATTAGTTTGCATTTCTCTGTGTCTGGCTTTTTTCCCCCTCAGCAAATTGATTGAGACTCCTTCGTATTGTGTTTTTGAGTAGCTTTCTCCCTGCTCTTTATTGATGAGTAGCATTGCATCACATGGACATACCATGTTTTATTTATCCATTCACCTGTTAATGGACATCTAGGTTTTTTTCCCCAGTTTTTTGGTTATCGTGAACTAAGCTGCTCTGAATGTATATGCCATTGTGTGGACATTTTTTTAAAATTTTCACTTAAGGAAATGCCAATGGTTACATGGTAGATATAGGTTTAACTTTTTAAAGTTTTTTTTTTTTTTTAAGAGAGATAACATGAGCAGGGGAGGGGCAGAGAGGGGGAGAGAAGGACAATTTTAAGCAGGCTCCATGCCCCCAGCACGGAGCCTGACGCGGGACTTGAACTCATGAACTGTGAGATCATGACCTGCGCCAAAATCAAGAGCCAGACGCTTAACTGTCTGAGCCACCCAGGTGCCCCTGTACATTTAACTTGAAATAAAAATGCCAAATTATTTTTTTTTCTGCTCCCTTCTCTCTCCTTCCCTACTGTAACTCTATTTACTTATGTATTAAACTTCTTGAAGTTGCCCCACAGGTCCCCGAGACTGTTCATTCTATTCAATGATTTTTCTTTATCTTCTTCAGACTGCGTGTTTTCTATTGCTCTGTTTCAAATTGGCTGACACATTCTTCCGTCATCTCCATTTTCTTATTATGCCCATTCAATATCTTTTTTAACTTTTGATATTTTACTTTTTGATACTTTTCCAAATATTCTGTTCCTCCGCTGAGAATTCCTACGTGTTTACCCGTTTTAGGTTTTCTTTCCTTTACCTATCATCATCATAGTCACTGCACTGAAGTCTGGTAACTCCAGTATCTGGGTCATCATGGTATTGCATCTGGCGATTGTCTTTTCCCCTGAGAATAATTCACATTTTCTTGGCTCTTGGCATGTGCATATTTTGGACTACTTCCGGGATATTGAAAATGTTACGTTGTTCACAATTATTACAAACTCTGGGTTCTGTTACATTGCTCCAAAAGAAGCGTTGATGCTTCTGTTTTGGGAGGCAATGCACTCGGTTGATTTCTAGTGCCTTCATTTTGCCTGTGCCTGTGTAGTCCAGGGGTCAGCCAGAAATTGGCTTGAGCTTATATCCAGTCAGGGGACCCCCCTTCCGAGCACTTTCATTTCTGGGGGTTCTTCTTGCTCTCTGGAAACCCTGGTTTTAACTAGATCCTTTCATGCTTGCTCCATCCAGAATGTTAGCTTCCCATACCACTGCGGCTGCCATCATGACCGGCCGATTTCAGGATAGAGCCCCCAAAAGACAAAGAAGAACTCATTCTATGGTAGTCATTTTCTCCAAGTTCTGACTCACCTCCAAATTCTCCTGCTTTAGCTAAATCTCCAGAGTGCTCAGGTAGTTGTTCTTGTGTTTTTTTTTTCTTTTCTTTCAGAGTTTATAGCTGTCATCTATGGGAAAATCAGTTTGCTTACTCATTCATAGGCTCACTCATTCATTTTGATTTCTGTACAGTATTTTATTGACTGACCATGTTTTCCTTCCTTCCTTCCTTCCTTCCTTCCTTCCTTCCTCCCTTCCTTCCTCTTCCTTTCCCTTCCCTTCCCTTCTCTGTTTCTTTCCTTCTTTCTTCCTTTCTTTCTTTTATTCTTTTTTTCTTTCTTTTCTTTCTTTCTTTCTTTCTTTCTTTCTTTCTTTCTTTCTTTCATTCTCATTTCCTTCCTGCCTCCTTCCTTCTTCCTTCCTTCCTTCCTTCCTTCCTTCCTTCCTTCCTTCCTTCATTCCTTCCTTCCTTTCTCTTCCTTTCCCTTCCCTTCCCTTTTCTCTTTCTTTCTTCTTTCTTTCTTTCTTTCTTTCTTTCTTTCTTTCTTTCTTTCTTTCTTTCTCATTTCCTTCCTGCCTGCTTCCTTCTTCCTTCCTTCCTTCCTTCCTTCCTTCCTTCCTTTCTCTTCCTTTCCCTTCCCTTCCCTTCTCTGTTTCTTTCCTTCTTTCTTCCTTTCTTTCTTTTATTCTTTCTTCTTTCTTTCTTTCTTTCTTTCTTTCTTTCTTTCTTTCTTTCTTTCTCATTTCCTTCCTGCCTGCTTCCTTCTCCCTCCCTTCCTTCCTTCCTTCCTTCCTTCCTTCCTTCCTTCCTCTTCCTTTCCCTTCCCTTCTCTGTTTCTTTCCTTCTTTCTTTTATTCTTTCTTTTATTCTTTCTTTCTTTCTTTCCTCTTTTATTCTTTCTTTCTTCTTTCTTTCTTTCATTCTCATTTCCTTCCTGCCTGCTTCCTTCTCCCTCCCTTCCTTCCTTCCTTCCTTCCTTCCTTCCTTCCTTCCTTCCTCTTCCTTTCCCTTCCCTTCTCTGTTTCTTTCCTTCTTTCTTTTATTCTTTCTTTCTTTCTTTCCTCTTTTATTCTTTCTTTCTTCTTTCTTTCTTTCATTCTCATTTCCTTCCTGCCTCTTTCCTTCTTCCTTCCTTCCTTCCTTCCTTCCTCCCTTCCTTCCTTCCTTCCTCCCTCATCTATTGACCCATCTTTGGTTTTTTTTCTTTCTTCAGTTTTTAACTATACAAATAACATTCAGTAAATTTTAATTACATATGTGTCCTTATACATTTGCAGTGGAAAGTGTATACCTAGAAGTAGAAATTTGGGGTTATTGGCATGCACATCTTTAACTTTACTAGATATTAATCAGTTATTTATCAATATGCTTGTAGCAGTTATATCTCTATCAGCCGTTTTGCAACTTCTCATTTTCCCACATCCTAACCGATATCTGACATCCTCAGTCATTTTAATTTTTAGAATTCTAATATAGGCAGCGTTGTCTGATTGTTGTTTTTTGTTTGCAATTCCCCCATTCCTAGTGAGTTTGAGCAAGTTTTCATACTTATTGACTATTCGTTTTACCTCTCTTGCGAATTGCCTGTTCATATTTTTCCCCCTGTTTTTCTATTAGGTGTTTGTCTTCTTCTCACCGATTTATAGGAATGCTTCATATGCTTCCTGATCTCTAATTTTTTGTATTGCATATCTTCTCTCATTCTGCTGCCTGCTGTTTACCTTTATTCATGGTATATTTTCTGTACAAAAGTTTTTTATTTTGATGGTGTCAGGTTTATCATATTTTATAAGTTCTAGCTTTGATGACTTTTTTGAGAGATCTCTTTTTATACATTATGCATTCAAAAATATTTTTTGAACACCTATTATATTCCAGGTACTCTTCCTAGCACTGGAGAAGGTGGTAGTCACAAAAGCAGTAGGAAAGATAGGCAATAAGCTTATAACCTGATGAATAGCAAATGAAATACCAGGTAATGATAGCTGCTGCAGAGAAACGTAAAGCAGTACAAAAGACATCATTGCAACTCAGGTAAGGGCACGGTCTTTGGAGCTAGACTGACCGGGTTTGCATCTTGGGTTCTGCCACTTGCTAACCTCTGTGTGCCTTGCATCCTCCGCTTAGATAATGGCAACGATAGTAACCCCAAATAGACAGGGTTGTTTTAAAGAATAAGCCTATCTACATGGTATATAAAGTGCTTAGCATATACTAAACACTATATAAGTGTTTGCTAAATAAAACAAAATACAATGAGCGAAGACCAGACAATAGAGAGGGCACAGCAGCATGTTATAGACTCCTCATGAAAAACTTGACCAAGGAGGTGGTAACATTTGAACGGGGATCTAAGTGAAATGAACTGGGGAAGTCCTTTATGTTCAAGATGTAAAAAAACTTAAGATATTATTCTGTAGTTTCTTTTAACAATTTAAAGTTTACTTTTCCATTGTTTGCTTCTAAATCCATCTGGAGTTTAATTTCATGCATGGTGTGAAGTAGGGATATAATTATATTTCCTTCCATATGGAAAGACAGTTGTCCCAACAACATTTATTGACGAGGCCATTCCTTTTCCCCCCTAATTTAGTAATTTCTTCCCAATTATATATGATAATGTGTGTTTATTTGAGAACCTTCTATTCTGTCCCACGGATGCCAATGCCATGCAGTCTTAACTAGTAAAACATAGTAAGCTTTGGTATTTTATAGGGAAAATTCCTCCCACCTTCTTTCAAATTGTCTTGGGTGTTCTTGTTCATTTATATCTTCAAAGAAACTTTGTTAATCCCATGAAGAATCATATTGGAATTTTTTTTGAAATCACACTGAGTTTGGTGGAAGTTAACACTTTGAGTTTTTCCTTCCTTAAAAATGATGTACACAAACATTTATTAAGACTTAATTTTATGACAACTTTTAAAATTTCCTATATTGAATTCTTGTATCATTTTGTTAACTTATTCCTAAGTATTTCATTAGTTTTCATGGTTATCATGAATATTTCCTTATGCAATTCTGTTTGTGAATTAGTTATTTCTCATGCATAAGATTGCTATTGAATTTTGGTATTTATCTTGTATTTTGCAAATGTGCTAACCTTTCTTGCTAGTTCTAATAGTTTATTTGTAGATCAGGCTTTTCTGTAGAAGTAATCAAGTTATCTGTAAATAATAATGCCTTTTGTTTTCCTTTTCTAATCCCATACTTCCTTATTTTTTAAAAAGTGCTTAGAGTCTCCATTATAATGCTGAGTTAATGACAGGCAGAGGACATCTTCATTGTACTCCTGACTTAATGGGAATTCTTCGGAAAATTACAACATTAATTATTTATTATGCTTGTTGTGGGTGTTTAGCTGGTGTTCTTTTTCAGATTAAGAACATTCTTTCCTATTAGTTTGTTAGTTTTTATCAGATGAGTTTTGTCATTTGTGGTTTTTCACTTTTGTTTTGTTTTACATCGGTTTTGCGATATTAAACAGCTGTAGCACTCCTGAATCAAGTCACAAGTACGTTTTAAAATATACGGCTAGATTAATTATACTTTTTTATTTGGGGGATTTTTGTGTCTGTGTTCATAAGTGAACTTCAGTTTGGCACCTGTTTGCTGTTCGATCTGTCCCTTCTGCTTCTGCTCTGTGTATTGGAGAAAACACTTCCCATTCTCCAATGACCTTGGGCTACTGAGCATATTTGGCGAATGAGAAGTTCTGGCTGTCGATTGACGGGTGGGCGAAGGGAGACGGCAAGACTCTTAGCACTCCAACTTCTGGCCAGAGGGTCCGGTGGTGCCTGCTTCTCTTGTCTGGTACCTTCTCCTCCCATTCCTTGCCTCTGCTGGGTGGCCCCTAATTCTGGGCTCCCCTTTGTCTTTGAAATTTGGGTGCCCTGGAGCTGATATTGGCATCCCACTATGGCCGGTCTCCAGTGACTTCACCATCTCCTCTTTGGTCTTTTCAAAACGTGTTTGTTTGTTTGTTTGTTTGTTTTAATCACCTATGTTACCACTGATCTGTATTGAATTCTCTGTGCTTAAAGCATCTGGAGTTGTTTGGATTTTCCTAATGAGATCCTGACGGGGACATCCTACAAAGTTATGTTTATGTACCCTTCTCTTCCCATTTTATATCACAGCACATCCTCATAAAATGAAACCAGAAGTTCTCACTTTCTTTTCTTGGGCGCACTTTGTAGAAGATAGAAACTGCCATTGAAAATCTTTTATGATGGCAGGTAAACTAAGCTGCCTTAAGGACAAATAAAAATTTTATTATTTTGCTTTTTCAGATTATGTTCTAAAAGACAACCGAGGTTGGATTTGCTCCCATGTGTCTCTAAAAATCCTATAACCATTGTCCTGAAAGAGGCGGTTTCTCCACATGAAGCACGTCGTCTCATCAGCAAATTCTTTATTTGACTTTGACTTTGGCAATCTTATTTGATTTCAATCCTGTTTCTGAACTGCTGCTAAAGTCAGGGAGAAGACTTTAGTGCCACATGTCCCTGAAAGGTAAGAACTCTGACATAAAAGATGCTCAAGTACCTGCAAGGTGTCATTCATTTTGTTTTTGTTATTTTAGAAGAATAATTTTCTTTTAGTCAGTGGATGATGATTTCATATAACTCCACCCAGGATTCCAACACCCCCTTCCCACACTGAAGAAAAGGAAGTCACTGAGACATTTTAAGCTTTGTCATTCTAAGCGTGCCACACAAGAGAAATAAAACCTGCTGATAGAATAATTGGATACTGATAGTTCAATGTGTAAGTAGGTAAAGGATTATTTGTATGTTATTCCCGCTCTCGGCCATCTTGACTTTCAAACATTTCTGTTGATCCTATATGTATTTTTTTAATCACTGGGGAGGTTGAGGATGATGTTTTGACTTAATATTTATTAGGTATAGCACTATTTTAGTCCTTCTACATACTTTCTCATCTAATGCTCAAAGAATCCCGTGATATGTATTATTAAACAGATGAGGAAACTGAGGCTCATGATGATTAAGTTGCCCCCAAATTCATAGAGTCAGTAAGTGTCCAGTTCATATTTTAAAACCAACTTGCCTGACTTAAATGGAGTACCACCCAGTAGGGTCCACACTACCTATTGACCATAGTTTGCTGTTTCCATAGAAAGCCTGTATTTTAGGATTCTCTCATAGGTAAAGGAGCACATCAGAGTCACAGTAGGGAATTTTTCAGAGTATACTGATGGCCAGGGCTGGTACGAAAATAGCTAGCTACCTCTTTGTCTCACTACCCTACACCCATAGTTAAAGAGTGTATAACTACAGAATATCAATCTTGTGTTCAAACTCATCCCTTTCTCCTGTGGGGTATGTATTAAGAGTCTAGATCATTTAATTTAATAGTCCATGAGATTTTTCCAGTCACGGTACATTTGAGAGTATTCTGACATATATCGAGAGGAAGGAAGAAAGGCAAGTTAGGGGGGAGACACAGACATCTGACCATCAAACACCTGTCATCCCCCAGATGTGCACTTGTTAATATCAGTAACCATGCACATTTCCATGGTATATACATACACACAGCAGTCACCTCTTCCTTCCTCTTCACTGGAGCTACTCATTCCTACCTTTCTTGCAAGATGTCCAAAGCTAGGGGAAACAAACTGTGTTCTCACTCTACACAAAGATCATAATTTTGGTTGATGATAATTTTGTCTACAATGACTGAGGAAACTTCAACATATCTTCTGCTTCAGAACACTTCCTTCTGTCCCTGGGTCCGAACACGTCCAATTCTACTCCGCAACCCAACATGAACAGATTTGATTAAGCTGGGACGGAATGCCAATTCCTCCATCGACAGCAAGCCTTCTCCCTAGGAAACCAGTCTTCAGTGCCTAAGGCAGCAGAGCTCTCACGGGATCCAGAGAGATTGCACAAGAAACAGAGTTGCCCTTGCTTCAGAGACCACCCTTGGAGAAATTTATAGTGGAAACCTATCCGCGAAACCAAACGAAGGACCGAATTGCATAGTGAACGTGGAATCGTAAACAAGGGCTCAGAATCATGAGCTATTGAGAAACCTTTTCTCACTTTTTGGAGTACACTGTTCTCCAGGAAGAGAAACACTGGTACTCTTCATGAACAATCTTCCCCTTCGGTGCCATATTGTTCTAATACTGACCTCCCACTCAACTTTCCACGATGCCAATTCCTTTCCGATTCCCATTGTGCTTCTTGATTTTTAGATTATGTCACATTCCCAATCTTTCAGGTTCTGTATTAGCATTCCTATTTAATTCGCTGAAATCAAATAAGAACTATAACTTTACACATTCTGGGTCACGCTCCTAAGTGTGCATGGTTACTTCTTGCTGCCAATTCACTCTCTATTTTGGCTACAGACTGCTTTTATTTTGCATTTAATTATATCAGGGGTGGAATGTTAATACATGTTGGTTCTTTACCAAGGTCACCAGTCTGGGAATCAGGAATCTTTACTAAATTCCCTTAATCTCTGTGAGCCTCAATTTCTCATCATTAAAGTAGGGAGTTAAGAGTCAATATATTCCTTTCTTTTTTATCAAGGCCTGCGGTAGTGCTTGTTATATAGTAAGCACTCAACAAATTAATGTTAAATTAAATCGCATTATTTTCTTTCTCTTTCGGTTCTATCTACTGAAGTGAAAAATTTTCATATCATTCCTGTTACTTTAATTATACAGAAATCCTAGCAGGGCCTCCTTTAAAATCCAGGGAACACGACAGAATCAAATTGTGAGTAATATAATTCCAAAATGAATGTCAAAGGAATTTCAATTTTCATATAATGACATCAAAGCTGGCTTATGAATTACATGAAAAAAAAATCAGCCTCATTACCTCAGTGTTACACCCTTCTTGGACCAAAACATGAATTACTTGGTTTGATTACCCACCTTGTTTACTGCACTTGGCTCTAAATGACTTTTGATTATTTCCAAAAATCAAATCCATCTTCAAAGGATAGAGATTTCTTAACATTGAAGGGATTCAAAAGATTATGCATGGGCTCTGATCTGTAGGCAGTAGAAAGAGGACCCGGCATTCTCTTTGTTATGAATTAATAAGAAAAAAAAAATCAGGATACCTGGATTCTAGCCCTAGCTTTGCAAATAATTAGCTGGGCTGAGGCAAGTCACTTTACTATGAATCTTAACTTCTCCATTCATATAATGAGGGATTTGGGCTAGCTGATTCCTTCCAGCTCTACTCTTTTGATTTGAATCCAGTAGAAAAATGTGGGAAATGCATTGTTTATGCACGTGGAATCACTCAAATTGGTGAGAACCTTGAACATTTCTTGTTATTGTTACTGTTGTGTAGTTTAGAGATGTGTTTGGGATCCTTTAAATGGGAGAAAGTAAAAAGGAGTTCAAGGATAATTGTTATTATTTTTTTTATAGGACAAAAATCATTTAAAAAAGCCATGCAGTACGATGTGGTAAGCCACATAGAACCCAATTAAAGCTAGTTAAAACAACAAAGAGATGTACTGGTCCGTGTGACTGAAACGATCAGTGGAAGGTCTGCCTTCCAGTTGGGCTCGGTTCATGACCTGGACAATGTCACTGCGGTTCTAGCCTCCTCCATCCCTGCTCTGCTGTCCTTGGATTGGCCCTTTCCTCGGGCTCTACAAGATGGCTCCCTGCCATCTCCAGCTCCCTTCTCATAGAAACTGAAAATTCCAGACCCCGGAGATTCATTCTATGCTATCTAGAAAAAGAGATTTCTTCTGGTAACTTTTGTAAAGGGAAAGGGCCCTTCTCCTTCCCAGTAGCTGAAAACATCTGTCATCATGTGAGCTCTGATTGGGTAACACGCTCCTCTCTGAGCCAATCCCTGAGCTCAATGGAATCAGGTATGAATTTTAACTGAAGCCAATCAGAACTTGTTCCTGGAGCTGAGGGGGAGGACCTTTCCAGCCATGGTGCGGATGGGATAGGATGATGGTCTCCAGGGGAAACCATTATCTGAAGGAGGGGACGTGGAAGTTTGAGGACAAACATAATAAATGCTTATGACTCAATATTACATCAATAACAGTACCCAACACCTTGAGAAGTATTTATCAATTAGCGGCTGTAATAACACCTTACATGTTAATGGCACCTTGCAGTTTATGAAGTACTTCGCATCTTTGACTGCCAAAATACCCATGTAGGAAAGTTAAGGCAGGAGTTCTAATCCCCATTTTACTGAAAAAGAAACTAAATCCCAGAGGATGAAATTATATGTTAGTGACAGACCTGGGACTGAGATCTCAGGTGCTCTAAGTCCAGAATTCCAGGACTATTTAGATTGCCTGTGTCCAGATTTTGGATCCACCCACCTCTGGGTAAATGTTTTGACTTCTCTAAGCCCTGGTTTCCTCATCAGTAAAATGGGAAAATTCTAATACCGCCCTCGTGTTTTTGTTGTATGCAATAAATGAGCTGTTGATTTATTTAAACCACATAACACTGTGCCCAAGAGACGGAAAACATTCGGTAAACGCCACCTGTTATCATCACCATCACTATACCATGGTAACTCTTTGGAAAAACATTCACTGTAGAATCTGTACTGTATCTTGTGACATGCTATTGCCCTGGGCCATCTCACTATCATTACCATGTCTTACGTAAATAGAGGACTGAACTTTATGCTGTAGAGTTGTTTGGAATACTTAAATTTTTTTTGACGTTTATTTATTATCGAAAGACAGAGACAGGACATGAGCATGGGAGGGGCGGAGAGAGGAGGACACACAGAATCGGAAGCAGTCTCCAAGCTCTGACCTGTTAGCACAGAGCCCGACGTGGGGCTCGAACCCACAAACCCCGAGATCATGACCTGAGCAGAAGTCGGACACTTAACCGACTGAGCCACCCAGGAGCCCCAGTTTTTGTAGTACAAATTATTTGTAACTCCTTAGGCATTGATTGCCACTAATGGGGGGGGGGGGGGGTATTGGACTAATTATATTCATTCTGACATTTGAATAGTGGACACCTGTCATATTTTCTGGCTGCCCGGCACCTGTTTCTCTCTCTTCTCCAATCTGGAGATTTTCCTGTGTCATAAAGCCCATCCCCCCCAGCGCTAGTGAGTTTCACTTCCTAGCCTCCTTCAAGGCTGGGGCTCCACCCATCCAATGATCCACACGGGACTTCAATTCAGAAATGAACACAGTGATGTGAAATGCTTGTTAACTGAACTCTGTCTTCTGACGAGTTGAGTGGTCGAGTTGTCTGAGGTTTAGGTGGCTGCACTGGCAAAGTTTCTGGCGTCCAGCCCTTTCGCAGCGTCTGTGTGTAAACTGTGGTAGGGGCTTGAAGGAGGAAATAACAATGCTTTCTCTGGAAAAGCTCCAGAATGTGATGAGGTTTTTCTAGTCATAATCTGTATTGGCTCATGTCGCCCAAACTTCCAGCCGACTTTTTCCTGCACACTATCCACACCTGGGTCCCTGGCTTCTAGTAGACTTTGTAAGCACGTAACAACTTGCAAGAATTCTTTTTTTTTTTTTTTTTTTTTTTTGGTTGAACCAAGCAGAATGGATATTGTCTGCATCTAGATTGCTGACTCACACAATGAGTTCCTACCAGTCTGTCGCTCATCCTTCCTAAGCCAGCTCTGAGAAGATGGTCATGTCAGGACGAATATTTTTCTTTTACAATATGCATTTTTTAAATTTAATATTTATTTAATTATGAGAGAGAAAGAGAGAGAGAGGCAGAGCATGAGCAGGGCGGGGGAGGGGGGAGGGGGTAGAGAGAGAGAGAGAGAAAGGGAGGCACAGAATCCGAAACAGGCTCCAGGCTCTGAGCTGTCAGCACAGAGCCGGACGCGGGGCTCGAACTCACAAACCGTGAGATCACGACCTGAGCCAGAGTCGGACACTTAACCGACTGAGACACCCAGGCGCCTCCCCCTTATACAATGTTTTTGACTAGTGCCAATGCATGGCCTTACATAGGGAACAACAACAAAAAAATTAGGTACATAATTTGTTGCTGATGGTATTTAGTACAATTTATGTTTGGAATTTCCTGATTTTTTATTATCAGCATTTCCCAATTATCCTGGTTAAGAGAATGGATTTTTATAGAAAAAAATGATTAGAAAAAAAAGGATTTAAAGTGACTGCTTATTGGGGCGCCTGGGTGCCTCAGTCGGTTAAGCGTGGGACTTTGATAGTGGCTCAGGTCATGATTTTAGGATTATGGGATGACAGCGTGGGGCCTGCTTGGGATTCTCTCTCCCTCTCTCCCTGCCCTTCCCTCCACCTCCCAAAAATGAATAAACTTTTTAAAAAATATATATTTAAAAAGTGACTGCTTATCGTGTATTTTGTTGCACTCTGCTTCTCCTGAAAGCCAGTTTCGTGGGTTCGTGGTTCCTCAGAGCCACATGTCATGAGGATTTGACTACTGCCCCTTTCTCCAGGGTTTTCATGAATTTGAAATCAGGATCTTAAATTAAAGAGCCTTTCAAACAGCTTCTTGCGCTCATGGACCTTTTATGATGATTTGGGAACAATTAGTATTTTTCTGATATTTTCCATTTATTTTCTGATCTTTAAACATCTATAAGCCGGGATATTGATAGCTTCTTTTTTTTTTAAGGTTT
Source organism: Panthera pardus (assembly GCF_024362965.1). Lineage (NCBI taxonomy): Eukaryota > Metazoa > Chordata > Mammalia > Carnivora > Felidae > Panthera > Panthera pardus. The sequence goes on from NW_026526655.1 coordinate 16,715,253, forward strand.
TATTTATTTATTTATTTATTTATTATTATTTTTGACAGAGAGAGAGAGAGACAGAGAATGAGCAGGGGAGGGGCAGAGAGAGACAGAAGCACGGAAGCTGAAGCAGGCTCCAGGCTCTGAGCCGTCAGCACAGAGCCCGATGTGGGGCTTGAGCTCACGAACCACGAGATCATGACCTGAGCTGAAGTTGGATGCTTAACTGACAGAGCCACTCAGGCGCCCCTGTTAACAGTCTCTGAAGTGTGAGGGAGGTCAGATCATTCAGGTGCTGAAAATAATATGTTTCCTAAGCAAAAAAGGAGTTGGTAGTTTGTGACTATTTTAGGTTGAATCATAAAACTGAACTCAACTAGCCACATTGTACCTTTGTGTATTGGGTTCAGAATAGTGGGGCCCATGTTATTTCTTTCCATACTCGTTATCTCTTGGCAGAATTTCAAGATAAATATTTTGCATTTAAGTTCACACCTCAAAAAATCTCCGTGAGAGTGGCATTGGCAATTCCTGAGCTGCTCTAGGAAAAAAGAAAGAAAGAAAGAAAGAAAGAAAGAAAGAAAGAAAGAAAGAAGAAAGAAAGAAGAAAAAGAAAGAAAGAAAGAAAGAAGAAAGAAGAAAGAAAGAAGAAAAAGAAAGAAAGAAAGAAGAAAGAAAGAAAGAAAGAAAGAAAGAAAGAAAGAAAGAAAGAAAAAGAAAGAAAGGGAAAGAGAAAAAGAGAGATTTGTTTTTTGATTTGGAAGGAAAAGATCTGTGAAAATATCAGTAAATGTTAGAAAATTCTTCCCATACTGACTTCTATTAACTTGTTCTAAATTTTGTCTGAATGGTAGCCCAAATTTTGGTTTACACTGATCAGATAAATTCAGATAATATGAGAAATATATGTATATACTTGTTTTAGAGTTAATTTTAGTGTAGATGTCTGAGTTTCCCATAAAGTTTATAAACAAAAACAGTAGTTCCCTTGTTCTCTCTTCTAAATATTATTGCCCCATTTTTTTGAGATTATCATTTTGAGCTCTTTTAGTCTCTTCTGGAAATTAAATCCCTAGTCTTTTCTTAAAAATGTTTTCCAATGTTTATTTATTTTTGAGAGAGAGAGAGAGACAGACAGACAGACAGAGCATGAGTAGGGAAGGGGCAGAAAGAGAGGGAGACACAGAGTCCAAAGCAGGCTCCAGGCTCTGATATGTCAGCACGGAGCCCGATGTGGGGCTTGAACTCACAGCCATGAGATCATGACCTGAACCGAAGTCAGATGCTTAACTGACTGAGCCACACAGCTGCCCCTTAAATCCCTCTTCTTAAATAATATTCTTGTAATGAATTTTATCAGCATTATATATAAGCTTTTGAGTACATGTAAGCTATTTATGAAGATAAAAGCCAAGATTTAATGATCTTATACTCACAATCTCCCTACTTTCCTGCTCTCCTTTTATCTGATTATACATATTTATATGAAGTGGCCTCTGCTGAACCAAGAAGCATCCTATGAAGATGTTTCCCCTTTCATACAATTCTTTAATTCTCCCAAAGCTAATAAACACCTCATTTTTCAAATTTTGTTTAGTTCTCTGTGTACCTACTGCAATTTTTCCCCGAGGGCTCTGACATGTCTATTAAAAACAAATCTATTAAATCTATCGTGCTTGTCTCTAATATTTTCCAAGTATTTAATTCACCTGATAATCCATCAGTCCAGCTTTCTTCTGGGATCCTCCTTTGTGGAGACCTTCATTTCTTTCTCCAATGTGAAATGCTCTTTTGGCGTCTTTCTCCTCTAGCTGGACTGGAACATCTTTGTTATCTTCCTGCTTTGATCTGGAGGGGGCCTCTTTTGACCTGGTACTGACTGCTGTTTGGAAATCACGTGTGGCTGTCCCAGATAGGAAACAACACAGAAACCATGAAAACAGCAATGGAGTTGCATGGTTTGGACTGAAATAGCCATTAAGAGTTCATGTCAGGGCACATCCATGCAGCATAGAGGGATGGCTACAGGGGCCATGGAAAGCATTTAAAGAAGTTTTGCTATCCTTTCATATTTCATGTAAAATGTGAAATCCATTTAGATTTCTACATGAAACTATTCTATTCTATTGCACATCGACATTGCTCTTTGGAAACAAGCTATTACTCAATAGGCTCCCCATTCTCTTAGGTTAACAACGGAATCTCCAAGTGTCTCTGCTAAGTTTCTAAAGACCCTCTTTCATCTGGCCAGCTTCGTGGGTCATATTACTCCAGTCTCTTGTTAGGTCCCATAGATTCAGCAATATGGCTTTCTGCAGGTGTCTCCCATGGGCCCCCACCTCTGGCCTTTGTTTGCATGGACCGTTCCATCAGCCTGGCATGCCCTGCAACCGAGCTGGCACCTCTTCTCCGTTACCTGGTTAACTCATCCACTTTCATTTCAGACCTTACTTCCTTGCAGAAGCTCTGCTGGCCTCCCAGCTCTCCCCGGGCCCTGTACTCTCTGCACATTGTTTTGACTGCAGTGTGAATTTACATATTTGTGGATTGTCTGATTGTCTGACTCCCCAAGAGTTCACTGGCAACATACGATCTGGGGTTCGCTATTTTGTTTGTTTTGGTTCACTATTAATTCCTCAAGACCTAACATGGTCTCTGGAAATAAACGGCACTTACCTGATAAAGACTGACATGAATAAAGAGCCAAATAAATAACAGCGAAGTAGTTAAAATTTGATAAGAAGTAAGCACGTCCGTGTGGCCTAATTTGTTTTACACTCAACATGAGACAGTGCCTGCACAGGCTACCGTTTAGTAGATATTTCTCGAATCAGTGATTTAATTGATGAAATGCAACGTGGTAGTTTCAAAGTAACACATTGTGATAGGTTTGACTCCCAGAGAAATTTGTATATGGGCATATATCCTTCAAAACTCCAAGGATCTAAATTATTGAATTCAGATGCATGCCCATTGCACTTTTAGGCTTAAATTTGTCCAAACCCTTCTCTCTTATACTGTGTCTGTACAGTGAAGAACACTCATTAGACCCAGACTGTGAAAGTGCATTCACTTGACCTTTGTTTTGTTTTGTTGAGATATCACGAGGTAAAGCCATGTTCTAGATACCCATAGAAGAACTCCTCAGGTTTTCACCTTCTGCTTATTTATACTTACTTTACTATAGTTTTAACAAGCTTGGTTATCTATGCTCGACTTTGCAAATTAAAAGGGTAGAGACAGTTTATTAAAGAATTCAAAAGAGATGATTGCAAAGAAGGTGACAGAAAATCTTCCCAAGGCAAGCACAATTTAAAACACACACACACACACACACACACACACACACACACACACACAGTAGTGATTTAATTAACTGCTGAAGTGTTCTACACTCTTTGGTTGAATCTAAGGACATTTAAGTAGTATTAAAGTAAATGATTTGTGTTAAAATGCTTTTGACTAATTAAGAAATAACCAACTCAGTTTAACATGCAGGGGACGCCTAGTACATTTTCAGAATGTTTCAATTCAGAGAAATTAAATAACCTAGTTCCAGAACTTAAGGGAATTTGCCCTCAGGGATTTCCAAAGCTTGGCTTTCTGGAAGGATTCAATCCCTAAGGATTCTGAATGGCCAAGGTTTTATTGTACTTCCTGAACTAAATTTCCTGCTGATAATAAAAAAAAAAAATAGAGGGTTTCCTGTTTGGTTTCCCTTGTTTGTATGTTTCCATAGAATTCATGGTGGCCATAGAGTTTAAAAGTGACACAGAAAAATCCAAAATATGAACAAATAACTTTGCTCACGTTGAGGATTGAATTTTGAAAAGGAATGTGTGGTTGTGCATATTGTCTTTGCCTGTGCAGTGATAATATTAGTTGAATATTAAAGACTACTTGAGGGACGAAACTAGGCAGGAAAATACTAGGACTCACTCTCTTTTAGGTTCTGTTAAAAAAAGGTAAGCCAGTTTTTCTCTTCTATTGAAAATACCAAATTGAATTTAGCAGATCTAGTGTTTCAAGTATGAATTCTGCTATCATCCACTTCTCTGAACAAAGTTGGTATGAACCATCTTGGGCAATATATTTTTTTTTTTTTTTATGGAGGAAGTAGAAATACCAATATTCAACCTACCAGGTTGCCAAGGTTTGGACAAACTAAGATATTGAACAGAAGGTGGGTTTTGAAAAGAAAACAATAGGGATGTCAATCACCATGTTTTGGTATGCTCATAATAAAAACAACACGACCTTATTGGCTTAGGCACATTGTATAATTACACTGACTTGGAATGATGCTTCTGACTTATATGAATACCCTGGTAAGAGCAACTAAATGCAATGGCTTCAAATAAGTATAGCGTCCGTGCTAATTGTCAGGATTTTTAGTGGCTTGGGGTCTAATTTCCACTGGGCGCAGTCAAATTTCTTTCAGTTTTAGGCCTGTATTAGTTGCCACCCACATTGCTGAACATTTGCAACAATACTAGCACGTCCCTCTCAGCCAAGTTGGGGTGGAGACACCTTCCTGTAAACGTCCACTGACCCAAGTTGTATTTCTGCCTTTGAGCTGGAAGTGAGAGGCAAACAGTCCAATTCCTTTGAACATTTATATTTCTTTGGTATATGTTAACAATGCCAAACAAATGTAACCATTTAAATAAAATAATCTATGAGCAAATGTGCCAAAGCATTTACATGCCACAAGTATTTACAACGCGCACGTAATGATGAGATTTCTTATGTGTCACACTTACCAGATTATCAGTGCAGCTGGATCGTGCTGGCACTTTGGAGCTGGGAACTAATTTACTGGACTCCTCTTGGACTTCAGTACAGATTCTGCTGAATGCAATGTCCTTAATATCCTCTGCGTTGGGGGAAGCAACGATATGTGGATGTAAACACAATGGATGAATAGCCTTGCCAGAAATTGCTCCTGTCATATATGTTTCATTTTCTAAGCCATTCTTTCTCTACAACTGGTATTGTATTATTTAAAACGAGTATTTTGCAGCGAGGCTAAGGAATTCAAGTTATCATGAGTAAGGAGAAGCAACAGAACATTTCTCAAACACATGTAAGGGGGAGAGCCTTAGAGGTGCAGGAGAAAGCAGATGGTCCTCAGCAGGTAGTTACGAAATCATACGGCGAAGCTACCCCACATACCAATATCCCGCATGTGTTTGTGAGCATAATGCGTTCTGGAAACACGCTTGTTATCCAAAGCACTTGTATATCAACGCAAATTTCAGGGACCATTGGCTCGGTTGTGATCATGTGACATCCGGTGTCATGTACTACTCGTATTGCAAGACCTCACTCGGTTATCAAGTTAAAATTTATTAGAAATGTTTGCACATCTTGCGCAACACTCGCAGAACGAGTTACTTGCGATCCAAGGCTTTACTGGATTTTGAATCATCTCCATCTAGGAGTTGACATCTCAGCCATGCCCACGTGGCTCTATTCTGAACAGATAGGTCGATGAAATCTGCACCTGAGTTTGGGAGAGATGTCGGCAATACGATCTTGACAGCAAAATGACAAAGCCTTTCCTTTCATGACACTCGCGGGTCTATTCCAACAGACTAAATGAGGAAGAAGCCAAAATTCTGCTTCTATAGATCGGCCTTTCCATCACTCTTCAAAGTGTTTCTAGCCTAGGAGTATGCTAGATTTATACAGCCACAGAAAATAACAACACAGTCAAGATGGCTGAATTGTCAGTCAGCAAGCTGATAGGAGTCAAGTGTTTTTGGCCTAAGAGGCACAGCAGATTGAAACAATGAAACCAAATCCAAGGATTCTATTTGGATGTGTTTTACAAAAGCAGTGACAAAAGGCTGGCTACTTTCCTCCTCTTCCTCTTCCTTCTCAATCTTCCCTCCTTTGGTAAACCATCCTGAATGTTACTAATTGATGTAAGGCTGGCTTGCACATGCCAAGTTAAACAATGTTGGAATTTATTGAACTTCGAATATAGTATCCGATGAGTGACTCCTTGTTATCTTTAGTGGGAACCCTTTTTATCAAGGCTCCTAAAAAAGTGTTAGAGGGGCGCCTGGGTGGCGCAGTCGGTTAAGCGTCCGACTTCAGCCAGGTCACGATCTCGCGGTCCGTGAGTTCGAGCCCCGCGTCAGGCTCTGGGCTGATGGCTCGGAGCCTGGAGCCTGTTTCCGATTCTGTGTCTCCCTCTCTCTCTGCCCCTCCCCCGTTCATGCTCTGTCTCTCTCTGTCCCAAAAATAAATAAAACAACGTTGAAAAAAAAAAATTAAAAAAAAAAAAGTGTTAGAAAAATAATCTTCTGTAAGAAATTTTACACATGATCAGGCTGCTAGTTGCTATGCACCAGAGTTAAGGTAATACATAAAATATTTTTGTATATCTTTTCGCCTTTATTATTGTCTATGTCCCATTACCTAAGACATAATTTAAAAGTCACTTATAATCTTGCCAACAGTACTGAGAATCTTCTGCACAGGACAGATATGAGGGGGGCCTGGACCTCATAAGATCCAGGAGGCTGGCGAGGGTCCAGAGATTTCTGTAACTTGTAAACAAGCATTCAGTTTTTCCAGGGATAAGATGAACCCTGACTGCACTCTGGAGTGCCTGACTATAAAACCTAACACGTCCGTCACGTTGATTTATTAATTCCTAATAATCTTGGAAATGGGAAAGGGAATGCATGCTGAGATTCTTACACCCTGGTAAATGCTTTTAAACTTATCTATTGTTCTCTACTTTCTTGTTCATTACCCACAACATTGTATCCGGGCCAAACTTAGCTGATCTTTACTTTTGTTAAACAAAGAGGCTTTGAAAGACAGCAATGGAACATTGCTAACAGTAATGCAAACGTAGAAATTATTCAGGATTTAAAAGTCTCGCTTTGGAAAGCTAAATTTAATAGGTTATTAATATGTAACTAAATAGCACAAAAACTGTTAGAGCAGGGTTTGGCAAATTATGACCTGTGGGACAAGTCTGGCCAGCTGCCTCTTTTGGTAAGTGAAGTTTTATGGGAGCACAGCCACACCTATCTGTTTATGAATTGTCTACTTTCTCACTGCAATGGCAGAGCTGAGTAGTTGGGAAAGAGACCAGGTGGCCTGCAAGGGCCCGAATATTTACTATCTTATCCTTTACAGAAAATACTTTGCCAACACCTGTCTTAGACATGACCATTCTTTACTAAAATGGTCTCTGAGGGGTGCCTGGGTGGCTCAGTGGGTTGAGCGTCCGATTTCAGCTCAGGTCATCATCTCGCCGACCCCGAGTTCGGTCCCTGCCTCGGGCTCTGTGTTAACAGCTCGGAGCCGGGACGCCTAATTCGGATTCTGTGTCTCCCACTCTCTCTGCCCGTCCCCCGCTCACCCACTCACACTCTGTCTCTGAAAAATGAATAAACCTTAAATATATATATATATATATATATATATATATATATATATATATACCTATATATATACACATATATTCGTATATATTATTCTCTCTATATATGTATATATTCATATCTATTATTCCATTCAATTTTAACATTCCTTCTCTGAAGAAGGTACTATTAGTATTATCTTTTAGTTAAAAGGAAATCAGGTTTTGAGAAGCTGCATAGCTCACATAAGGTAACCAGTGAACAATTAAGGGATTAGGGACTCAAGTGTGTCTGATCCTAATACATCAAACTCAGTTTTGCAGTTACAAGTATACATTTTCACATATACAAGCATTCTCCGGAAGGGCTGATGTGATAATTAAATAATATAATGCATAAGATATCTAAAAATGCCTGATGTAACAGCTCTTTAGTGAAAAAGTTCATCTTTGCCCTCTTACATCTGGATTTCATGATCCTTGTTGAATGGAGTTGAAATTGATTTTGAAAAATCTGTGTACATTCAGCATGGGAGTAGCATGCCTAATTTGACTAAAAGGCAAAAGCCATAGGAATTTCTTCTGTCTAGGAGTGGCCCACCATCTATGAGTCACGTGTGCTTTTCTAACCCTATGGTAGTGAAAGGTGGCTTTGAGCCATCCATATGCTTCTACCCAGTCTCAGTTAGGAGTAAGGATGGGCCTCTGAGACATAGACGATTGTGGTTTAAGGTCCAAGCTATGGCTATGGAAATTTTATTTTATTTTACTTTTATTTTATTTTATTTTATTTTATTTTATTTTATTTTATTTTATTTTATTTCTATTCAAAACTCAGCGACTCTTAGGGGACCAACTCCCTGACCTCAGCATCATTAACACCATGCTCTAAACAGCTAAGCTGATTTTCCTATTAAGATTCATAAACTCAAGTTCAAAAACCGTAGGGTGGGAAGAGAAGCTACCGAGATTCATGTATGCTTTTGTTAGATTCTTTAATTAGATGACCCTTTCCCGGTATGACTTGGCTTCTAAATAACACATTTTTGTACTGCCAAATGATTGTGTTCTATTGTTTTTAGAACTGAATTGCCGTTGGATTTATGAGTAGGCTGAAAACACATAATAGAAAATTTGGAATTGTGTGCAGAATTCACACGTTACGCACTTCGGTGTTTTACAAAGAAAGTAGAGGTTGAATATGCTTCATTCCTGTTGGATAAAGGGAGGGTCACTGGGCTCTCATTAGCAGCACCCCTGGATGTGGAAACAGACTGGTCTTCCATTCAGATACTTACCTGTGCTTGGTTCTTCAACAGCCATGCCGAGATTAACCCTTGCTTCAATCAGATTGTCTGCCGATCCGTGCAGATCTATCCGTATCTGGCAATGGAAAATAGACACATTCTAGATATTCATTGGTAAACACAGTCTTAAGCTTGAAGCCACTAAGTGTCTAAGTCTTGGGGGAAATTCAATATTCAACTAATTTCTTTATTAAAGGTAAAACTTAATGAGATCAATAGAGAACACATTGTGTTGGTCTGCAACACAACTGTTCTCTTTGAAAATAGTTTTATCAAGGTTTAATTGACATACAACACTGTATAAGTTTAAGATGGTTTCACTAACATATATTGTGAAATTATTACCACATTAAGCTTAGTTAGCATCTATCATCTCATGTAGATACAAAAAAAAAAAAACAACCCACAAAGAAATAGAAAAAAAATCCTATTTTCCTCGTGATGAGAACTCTCAGAATCTGTTCTCTTAACTTTCATATCTACCACACAGCAATATTAACTATAATTACCCCTAGTATTTATTTATCTTATAACTGGAAGATTACACCTTTGGACCGCCTTATAATCATTGTTCTTGAATTCTATTTTTGCAGCATGCTGTCGCATGTGGACGTTCATGATCAAAACAGACCTATTAAGTTCATCATGGCATTTCAAAAATTATTTATTTATTTTGGGAGAGAGGGAGAGAGAGGAAACATGAGGGAGGAGGGACAGAGACAGAGGGAGACAGAGAATCTGAAGCATGCTCTGCACTGTCAGTGAAAGCCTGACGTGGGGCTTGAACCCATGAACTCTGAGATCATGACCTGAGTTGAAATCAGTCACTCAACCGACTGAACCACCCAGGTGTCTGAATTGTGGAATTAAAAAAAAATATTTATTTTGAGAGAGAGAGAGAGAGAGAAAGAAGGGAGGAGCAGAGGGGGAGACAGAATCCCAAGCAGGTTCTGCACTTTCCGTGGAGAGCCCAATGTAGGGCTCAGCCCCCCAACTGTGAGATCATGACCTGAGCTAAAATCTAGAGTCTGATGCTCGACGGATGCTCGAGTGAGCCACCCAGGTACCCCCTCTTCATGGCATCTTTGTCAAGAGTGTTCTTGACTATATGCATTCTTTCATTTTTGCGACCTTCTAGTAAAATCTTTAGCTAATATTCATATCAGGAACCTGTGTAAGTCACCTGAGAACATGTTCTTTTGTTGTCTTTGGGACACTGTGTATTAGGTATTGAAGCTTCCCCCTTTTCAATGGGCAAATAAAAATCCTGGGGCCAATCCATGATGTTTCTGCAGTACGCATCCCACCTGTGTCTTTGGCTCACGTCCCTGTCTCACTTTGAGCCATGCTGATTTTTATTCATTCATAAATTCATTCATTCATAAATTTGTTATAACATCTCTACTGTATTTTCGTAGGGCACATTTTTGAGTGTGTCCTTAAGATGTGGAGGAACTTGAGAAAAGCTGACAAAATTTGACCATGCGTAGGGTTGGTAAATACACAGGAGAAATGTGGCATTTTGCGAGTCTGGCATTCACAGAACAAATCATCAGTCAATAAAGGCTGGACACCACTTCAGATTCCTTCTCAACCCATGCTTCGTGGAATCACTGCCAACTGATATTGAAACTGGCACCCAAAATCTATCCGCCATTTTTGTGTGAGAGGTTTTTTTTTTTTTCCATGAAGTTTCTAAAATGTATTGCCACTCACGTATAACTCCAGTAAAATTGCTTTCTGGTTTCCTTAATGTGAAATACAACCTTTATATCCATTAAAAACAGTAAAATAAAATGGTACTATAATAGCAACAATATGTACATTTAAAAATAATTTAAATAAATAATAATCTTCCAGAATGTATCCTTTTTTTTTTTAAGACTGAGAAAATACATTTCTTGTTCCCTGTGGCCCATAAGATCCCTGACATTTGAGAAGTAGAGTAGGAGGGCTATACCTTCTCTCTGAACTACTCTGGCTCTTGAGAATCGTGGAAACCTTTGTCTAGGTGTGACTTATCTCAGCCATGTTTTGTGTAAGGAAAATGATTTCCATATGTCCCCACTATTTCACAGCCAAAACATTTGTGCACAGGTTGGGCAAATGCTTCCTATAGGGTGTGTTCTCTTGGTTTCAAGTCATGAATAGAAAGGCTTCGAACTGTAGAAAAGAATTTGATTGCCTTTGCAATATGTACACACACACACACACACACACACACACACACACACACAAACACACATGCATGCATGCATTCTCATTGTCTTGCAGTGATTTAAAATAACTTTGGGTTCATTATCTAGACATACGTGCTCTAATGAAAATGCCATCATCAGTGCTAATGAGTGAATTTAAGTCAGTGTTATATCATAGACAACATAAGGTAAAGTATCAAAGGGGAAACGATTATAAAAATTTATTTTGGTGTGCGTCTTGGAAAACCTCAGTGGTCCAAATATGCTGCTTGCCTTCCTGTATTTCCAACTCCCCAGAGTAATGGCCCATTCCAAAGCCAAGCAATTTTGAAAATTAAAAACATATTTTATTAATAGCTCAAATACAGGAAGAACACAACAGCCCTTCCTGGTGATGTAATTGAACCTGATGATTTGAATTAAGAATATGCTAACATCTGGTAGTACCCAAAACATGGCCTATTAGAAATGGAACAGACTAATCTCTAAAGCAATATTCACACTTGCTATTTTTTTTTTAGAAACAAGAAGTCTATTCCCCCAATAGATCTGTATAATTTTAAAAATATGTATAATTAAAGAAATAGGGAATGCTAGGCTTTTAGGCTGCGTTCAAACTTGCAGAAATGGCAGTCAGACAAAAAAGGTTTCTGAGGAGTCCTGAGTGTCAGACATGAGGTGAAAACAGAAAATCCCCTTCTCTGATGTTATATCAGCATCTTTCTATCAGATCAGAACCACGGGAATGTGTATTTTTCAGCACGATAGCATTTGGGTTAAAGTACATAGATAAGTACTTGGATACAAAGTTAAATTGAGGTAAGAACCTTAAACAAGTCCTTTACTGTGCTGTTATTAAGACATTGTCAGACCTTGAAAGGGATTAAATTATCTCATGCCAATTTGCAATGTTTGCTTTCACATGCACACACCAAATAAGGGAGGGGGCGATGTAAAAAAAAAAAAAACCAACAATGTACAATATACAAAATTTCTTTCATTTCAATTTTCAAGAAAGGCCTCGGCAGGGGTTTTCATTTGATAAATGCAAAGAGACAACCTAATAACAGCTTGCTTTGTTCCAAAATTAGGAACGGAAGAAGGTGGAAATGAGCATGTCGCATAGTTTTTAGAAAAAGGACAATTTGGTTTCAGGACTGAAAATTCAGACAATTTTTTTTTCTTTTGTCCGGAGTGTGGAAAATTACTAGAGAGGTTATAGAAGTTATTCCTGAGGTGGCTTCAGGGACCATTATGCCAGCATTGGTTCTCTGTTTGCTTCTCCCTCAGCAAGTGTTCTTAAAGAGAAGAAGGTTTTCTACTGTGGGTTTCTCAGGAACAATCATATATCGACAATTTCCTTCCCAGAGAATGTTCCCCGTGTTTCTGTTCTCTACCTTTCCGTCATGGAAATGTGTCGCGCTTACCTGGGGCACAAATCAAAGCCTCCTCGCCATTCTTTCTCCAGCAAGGGGAGCACTTCCCAGTTGTGAAATGATAACACAGATCGACATCGATTTGTATAGCAAAGTTTATTGTTTATAATTTCTCATTTTTATATGGAATCAAAATTCCAGAAAAAATGCAAGCAAAGGACAAGGCATTCTTACATGTTACTTACCAATTATTTACATTTTGCTCTTTTGCTTTGTCATTTTCACTCTGTCTCCTCTTGTCTCGCTTCACATGCACACACACACATGCACACACACACACACACACTCATGTGCATATTATATTATTTTTTTGGAAACGTTTGAGTGTAACACTGTGCTTCCAGTTCCAAATTAACACCACAGCATCTTGCCATTTTCCATATTTGGGATTCCATTCTCCAAGAGTAAGAAACTTGGCTCCTATTATCCTTCATATAAATTGCTCATTTGTTCAAGGGTAGAATGCATGAAAGGCAGTTTCGGAATTGTTAATCATATTACTGTAAAACACAAAGCCTCCAGTTAGAGTTCATATTTGTTTGCAGGTTTTTGAGATACAATTTGCATAGAGTAGAGTACAAAAGTCTTAATGGTACAGTTTGATAAGTTTTGACAGATCCTCATTTATCCACACTCTTCCAAAGGTATAGAACTTTTCCATCACCTTGCTCCTTGCTGATGAATCCCCGCCCCGAAGCAAATTAACTCAAAGGAAACAGAATAGATGAAAAAAAAATGAAGGACAGCACAGCGATCAATAAAACAGGAAATGGGCAGGCGATAGGGAAAAGTCAACAAAACCAGTCTTTGAGCACCGTAATAAAATTGATGAACATTGAGATAGGCTTCTCATTATTGAAAGTGAAAGAGGAGGCAGGAGTGCAAATTTTCAAGGTAATAAAAGATAACAAGGGAATATGGTGAACAATGTCATGCAGTGTAATTTGTCTGTGTAGACAAAATGCGCACATGTCTTGAAAGACACCAATTAACAGTACTGACACTAGAAGAAATAGAAAAGTAGGCTAGCCTTATACCTCTCAAGGAAATGTAGTTAATAATTTGAATCCTTCCTGCAATTAAATCCCTATGATTCAGTGGTGAACTGAAACTTTTAAGTGAGGAAAAATACCGTACTACGTAAACTTTTATTTTTAAGTTTTTCAGAAAATAGAGAAAGAAAATCTTATTTAATGTTTTTTTTTTAATTTTTATTTATTTATTTATTTTTATTATATTTTTAACATTTATTTATTTTTGAGACAGAGAGAGACAGAACATGAACAGAGGAGGGGCAGAGAGAGGGAGACACAGAATTGGAAGCATGCTCCAGGCTCCGAGCCATCAGCCCAGAGCCCGACGTGGGGCTCGAACTCACGGACCGTGAGATCGTGACCTGAGCTGAAGTCGGACGCTCAACCGACTGAGCCACCCAGGCGCCCCTAATGTTTATTTATTTTTGAGAGAGAGAGAGAGAGAGAGAGACAGAGTGAGAATGGCCAGGGACAGAGAGAGAGGAGACCCAGAATTTGAAGCAGGCTGAGCTGTCAGCACTGATCCCGATGTGGGGCTCAAACTCAATGAACCATGAGATCATGACCTAAGCAGAAGTCAGACACTTAAATGACTGAGCCACGTAGGCTCCCCTTCTTATTTAATAGTATCAGGGCAACAAAACTCAAATACACAAAGCCAGACAAAGATGTTACAAATAAAGAAAATCTGGAGCCTAACATCCCTTAGAACACAAACTAAGTGCATCAATATATGATAAGAATAAATGGTAATGCAAAGTGGGATTTATCGCAGAAATGGAAGGTTGGTTTAACATTTCAAAATCAATGAGTGCAACTTGCTTTATGAAAAAAAATAAAATTAAAAAAGATACTTTTAGCTTAATAGACATCAAAAAATCATTTGACCGTCTTTTCCCATTTTTGATTTAAAATTAAAAAAAAAAAAACAACAAACTAAGAATTCCTGATAAAGGGTATCTGTAGGAAACCTATACATAGAAAGCTCTATACTTAACGTTGAAAGACTGAAGCCTGTATCATGAGATCAGAAACAAGGCAAGGTTGTTCACTTTCAAAGGTTTTATTCTAGTTAGTTAGCTAGTTAGTTAGCAGGCTCCACACCCAAAGTGGGGCTTGAATTCCTAACCCTGAGATTAAGAGTCACATGTTTACCAACTGAGCCAGGCCGGCATCCCTCAGAATTTTTATTCTAGAGCTGGCAAAACTAATCTATGGTAGAAATCGGAGAAGTGTATGACTGAGAAATGGTTAGAATTGACTAAAAAGAGGCACCAGAAAACTGATAGGGGTATGGGTTCCTTAGATGTGTTCATTATAACCTGTGCATTTTCATATGTATGTAAGTTATATTTCAATAATTGCAAATTTAGTGCTCAGATATGTCTATTCCCTTAAGCCATTCAAGTTTTTGAGTTTTTGCTTTTTATTCTGATGATTATACTTAAATTTTTCATATTCCTTAATGGTGGGAAAAATTCCCCAAACCCTAATGACTCATGCTTTGGTATAATCTCCTTTCCTTGAGTGTGGGCAGGACCTGTAACTTGCTTGTAACCAGTAGATTATGGCAAAGGTGATTTGAAATGGTCCTGTGATAACATTACATTTCAGAGCAAAGATATAGGGATTTTATAGAAGCCATGAAGATTCCTAATTAATTGATTTTAAGTTAATCTAAAAAGATGTTCCTGGGTGAACTTGACCTAATCAGATGCATCCTTTGAAAGTGGGTTGAGAAGTCAAAAACCCTGAGCTTCAGTTAAGATGCTAACCCCAGTAGACACCTTGAATTCAGCCTCGTGAGATCGGGAGCAAAAGGTCAAGCCAAGTCATATCTGGACTCCTGACCCATTAAGAATGTGAGACAATAAACGCGTGTTGTTTTCAAACTCCTAAATGTGTGGTAATTTGTCACTCGGCAATATAAAAGAAATGCATTTGATTTTACTTTTTATTTCATGTGGATGATACCTCTTGGATCTCTCTGCATTTAGACTATCCTTTCCCATAAGAGATAGACTTTCTCTTTACTGAGTTTTGGGTCTTTCGCTCATGTAGTTAGTTTCCTTTCATTTCTAGTTACTTTGGGTTAAAACTTTTTCTTTGCATTTGGTTCATCGTGATCACCGTTAGTGGCTGTAGGTTTTATTTTTATATATTTTTTAAGTTTATTTACTTATTTTGAGAGAGACAGAGACAGCACAA
Organism: Panthera pardus; assembly: GCF_024362965.1. Lineage (NCBI taxonomy): Eukaryota > Metazoa > Chordata > Mammalia > Carnivora > Felidae > Panthera > Panthera pardus. The sequence continues at coordinate 16,730,796 of NW_026526655.1, forward strand.
GAGGGGGAGGGGCAGAGAGCGAGGGAGAGAGAAACCCAAGCAGGCTCCGTGCTATCAGCTTAGAGCTCCAGGTGGGGCTTGAACTCAAGAACCGTGAGATCGTGACCTGAGCTGAAACCGAGAGTTGAACGCTCAACCAACTGAGTCACCCAGGAGCCCCTGGAGGTTTTATTTTTAATACCTTGCCTTTGCAATTGGGGCTTACGTTGTTCCACAAGAGAAGAGGCAGATTAAGACCAGATTCTCTTCTTGATGTGGAGCTCCCTTTCTCTTCTACCAGGGCCTGCTCCGTGGGGCTCTTATCACCCGCCTCCCTTTTTTAAAGCAAATATTTCTCTTGTGTTTTAATGGAGAGAAAACATTGTCATTTCATGGTAGGCAGAGAAGGGACAAGACTATCCAACTCTGTTAAATGCTGCTCTTTAATTACTTCCTCTGATAATTGCCTGGTGCCTTTGCCCTGCTCTGAACATTCATTTTCCTGAGCTTGGGTTATCCTTGGAATTTCTGGAAGAGCTCTTTTCTGTCGAGTGCGTTTGCGTTTGTGATTTCTCTGCGCCTGCTTATCCATTAGTATGAGTCTGCCAGCCTCTCGTCTCAAATTCTTCAAAATCTCTAATATGCCAATGACATTTTTCCCTGTTTTCAAGACTTGATAGAAAGGTCTACCAACTTTTTTTTTTTTTTCCATCTTGCGAGATTTGAGGCAGAGGAGAGATGCTTTTAATCCATTCTCTTGTTACGTTCTCATCTTTGAGGTGGTCAGATAACACGATCAGATAACTTCATACAGGGGAAAAATTGAGATTCACAGATGGCTACCTGACTTACCCAAGTTCACCCAACTGGCAAGCTGTAAAGACCTGAGCTTACAGTATCTTGAAATTCTGGGAAACGGCATATCAAATCATAACTTCAGTGACCGAAGCCAGCAGTGTGTGTTTTCATATCATGATAGTTCAGCGTGGCATGTGCTTCTGTTTGTTACCATAGTTTCATACCTTTCATTTACGCACAACACTTACACACACACCCTGAAATTATTAACATAGCCCTTAGCAAGGTGTGTGCACCTGCTCGGCTTACATAGGTGGGAACTGACAGCTTTCTTATAGGGGAGGATGAGTATACTGACTCAACTCCTCATTATCGTCTTTCTCAATGTTAATTCCACCATTTGCTTTGGAATTTTTATTCGTCTGCTCATCTTGAGTGGGAGTTGTTTCTCTCTCTCTGCCTGATTATTCCTGGCTAGTCATGGTATAGTTACCTCCACCCGGTCTCATTCATTCTCACGCCAGTACCAACCTCCTCCCCGCGGCTTGGGGCTCCCGTGCCATGTTGTTTTTGTTGATACAGAAGATCCAGTTACTGCCCCGGGTTTGCTTCCTCCTGTACTGTTTCTGTAGGTGGGCGCCTTCACACGCGCTGTAGTCCTGGGAGAATGTACAGGTTACTTTTGTTCTTGGGCCGCCCCCAGGTTAGCACCGTGAGCCTGGTGCAGATTCATCCGAACACGTGGGCTGCGTTTGATCCCCGTCACCCACAGATTCTGCACCCCGTTGCCAGCAGGTGCAAGGCTCCTTTCTGTCTGCTCATAACTGTGAGTGGGTCTCATTGTCCTGCTACAATCCAAGGAGGCGACTCCTTCTGCTTTTGTTAATTTTAATTTGTAAAATTTTATCAGTTACTGTCGTGTTCATAAGGAGGAGGGGTTCCCTCGAGATAGGAACGTGTGATGCCCTTTTGCTTAGAAGCCCCGGGAGTCATGTCTTCGATTGGATCCACTATTCAGTGGTAACTTGCCTCTCATTTCTGTTTGTCGCGTGACCGGAACAGGTCCCTCCCTCACTGTGTTTTAAAAGTTCACCGCGATTCTGATAAAAATAATGTGTAATTAACTTATTCGTATCGGTAAATGTTTAACAGCAGGACTAAAAACCCTTTCAAATCACACTTTGCGCTAGCCAGCTCAACGACCGGACAGATGCCAAAATATTTTTCATTTGTGTTTTGGTATTTCGTATTTGCTAAATACGAGCCATCATGTGATATATTTACATATATATGATGAGCATGAATCAAAACATTTTCCCTCTGATTTTCCTAATTGGTTGTGGAAGGAAAAATATCTTTAATCTTGTTTGTAAATGATGTTTAATTTCCTTAGCCTTAATTGGTGGCAGTAGGAAACACTTTTCATTGGTAAAACACATACAGGAAGATCTTGTTTACGGGCTTAATATCCTTAGCTAATGATTCTAGCACCTGGAGCTACCCTCCTATACGACTTGACTCAAGTGGTAACACTGGTAAGGTGAGTTCATACACCTTGTAAATTATAGACCTGTGTGGTGTATGGGGGGGAAAAACATCGTGGGGAGATGAATTAAGTCAAGTTTTAGCAAAACACGTCTATGGGTAGTAATCAGACATTTTCCCCAAATACGGCTTGTCAGGCTCTTGTCGACTGTTACCAAGGGACAGGCTAGCGCGACACATCAAGGGAAAGCGATAACTACACGAGTTCTTGGAATAAAACTACCCCCGGTTGCAACAGCCTTTTGGAACGAGAGGCCCCGCCTTGAAAATTTGCAATTGGCATTTTGCACCCAAATCTTGTTCGCATCTCTCGCACCCTCGTGCCACTTCCCAAAGGCTGAAAGAACCCTTTCAACGTATGTTTACGCTTGTATTTAAAATAAGGAAAAGTCACCTCACGACTGAAACCACCGAGATTTGTGACAAGGGCTCTTTTGAGGAAAAGTGCATCCGGCCACACACAGTGAGAGCAGAGCAAGAGCGTGCAGGCAGGCACAGACAAGGCTTGCTACCCATGCTGCCCCTCGCAAATCAAAACACACCCCCGGGCCTGTGTGGGGCCCAAGGTATGAGGGAGGTACAGCTGAATTGTAGGAAAGGCTTCCGGGTAGCTAGATGATAGGTGTTTGAAAATGCGGAAGGCCTAGGAACCCCATCCTGTTATCATTCCGTTTTTTTCCCCACAAAAGGAACAGTAAACGAAAGCACTCTTGTACCTCCCTTCTCTCCTCACCTGCCTGCTTCCCTTCCGAGGTCCACTCAGGATCCAGGAGGACAGGACTCTTGATCCTCTCAGGAAACTTGTTTATACGTGGAAGTAAGCGATCTGATTAGCCTTGTCACCATTTGGCCCTGCCTAATTCAGATGTTATTGGTGCTCCTAAAGCTCTGTGGACCTTTTATTACCCAGCTTTCCTGCTGTAGTGGGAAACTACACTTTGATTAATTGTTGATTGCTACAGAAGTATTGAAAGTTTTTTTTTTTTTGTATGTCTGTCAAAACAAAAGGAAAAAAAAAGAAGGAAGGAAGAAAGAAAGAAAGAAAAAGAAAGAAGAAACAAAGAAAGGGAAAGAGAAAGGAAGGGAGAAAGGAAAGGGAGAAAGCAAGAAAACAAGAAAGGAAGAGACAGACTTTAAATTATTGAAAGAAAAAGGAAGGAAGGAAGGAAGGAAGGAAGGAAGGAAGGAAGGAAGGAGAAAGAAAAGAAAAGAAAAAAGAAAAAGAAAAAGAAAAAGGGAAAGGGAAAGGGAAAGAAAGGAAAGGAAAAGAAAGGAAAGGAAAGGGAAGGGAAGGGAAGGGAAGGGAAGGAAAGGAAAGGAAAGGAAAGGAAAGGAAAGGAAAGGGGAAGGGGAAGGGGAAGGAAAGGAAAGACGAAAGGAAAGGAAAGGAAAGGAAAGGAAAGGAAAGGAAAGGGGAAGGGGAAGGAAAGGAAAGATGAAAGGAAAGGAAAGGAAAGGAAAGGAAAGGAAAGGAAAGGAAAGGAAAGGAAAGGAAGGGGAAGGGGAAGGGGAAGGGGAAGGGGAAGGAAAGGGGAAGGGGAAGGGGAAGGAAAGGAAAGGGGAAGGGGAAGGGGAAGGGGAAGGGGAAGGGGAAGGGGAAGGAAAGGAAAGATGAAAGGAAAGGAAAGGAAAGGAAAAGAAAGGAAAGGGAAGGGGAAGGGGAAGGAAAGGAAAGATGAAAGGAAAGGAAAGGAAAGGAAAGGAAAGGAAAGGAAAGGGGAAGGGGAAGGGGAAGGGGAAGGGGAAGGAAAGGAAAGGAAAGGAACGGAGAAGGGGAAGGAAAGGAAAGAAGAAAGGAAAGGAAAGGAAAGGAAAGGAAAGGAAAGGAAAGGAAAGGAAAGGAAAGAGCACAGGAAGAAATTCAACAACAAATCGCTCCACAAAAGACAGGGATATAGTGAGTGATGTACAGAACGTGGCTAAGAGTGTTTTATCATTTGTTACTCTGTCATAGTGATTGTCATGAAAGGCATAATTAGAATAGAGAATCAAAAGCCATGTTGCAAACAGCGTAGTCCAGTGAATACAGATACATCTCTTTGGGAAAAACATATTTATTTATAAAACAAAATGGTGGGGGTGGATCGGAGAATCTAAAGAGGAAAGACCCTTTTCCTAGGTATTTTGGAAAAAGCATTATTTCACAGAGGCTGACTGTGCATTGATACGGAATCTTCATGGCAAGACAAAGATCCGTTTTGTCTTGCATTCATTTCAAAATAATATCTACAGCCGAACTGCAGCCTCATCCCCTTTAGTGTGGATTTGAAAATGAACTGAAAGCGGTTTCCAAATGCAAGTTCACATTTGAATGACAATTGGAGTCACAAAGACTAACAAAAGTTATTTGTTGCACGCCAGCCAATTGCTCTGGGTTCACAAAGGTGTCTTGTATGAAACCTGTTGGGCTGTACTGTAAAATTTGGTTCAAATAATGATTATAAACATTGTGATCACTGCAAACAGAATCCTTCCATGATGAAAGGATAAAACGATAAGACGTAAAAGCTGGAAGCGTGCTTTGAAGTTTGCTAGCCAAGCATTTCTTAAAGTGTGGTCTGCGGACACAGACTGTTAATTGAAGAACGCACAGGAAAGATATTGCAGAAGATGGGGGTCATTTCTGGGCAAATTATTTTTTTGAAAGCTTTGCTCAAACTTATAAGCTTTATTTTTTTTTTTTTGCAAGACTTTTCAGACCCTTTAATATAAGTGCACTTAAGAAGTGCATCTTGCTTCTCCAAGTAAGAGAGTTCCCCCGAATTTAGTGTGCACAAGTACACATAGAGTACGTGCGGACGTCTTAAGTATGAGCAGGTGTGTGTGTGTGTGTGTGTGTGTGTGTGTGTGTGTGTGTATCTGTGAATTGATGTTCCATGGGAAACATTTAAAAAATTATATTACTTAATGCTCCTGTCTCATTAGGTTAGAAACTGGGGGTCAAAGCAGTTTGAGGGTCTGGGCCATAGCCATTGAACCATGCAGCGGCTGAATTGGTCCTGGAGCTCAGGGCTTCACGTCTCCATCCCAGAGTTCTTTGCACGGTGCCATAAAGCAAGGATGAGTGACAGCCATGGTGGTCGCCATGGTTTTACATTACAGATAGAAAGAAGATTCCTAATATTCCTCCACTGACCTCCTAAAATGTCAAGCGTTTTATTTTACTCTTAGGGGCCAAGGGCATTTATTTGATTGTACTGCAGCCTGACATGGCTGGGGAGAATACTATATTTAGCCATTTCGCTGACAGCATCCAGGGCGGCAAGAAGCAGGATGAAAAACTAGTCTCCTTTAAGTGTCTGTGTTAAAGACAGAGATTAGGAAAAGTCTGGATTGATTCTTTTCTGTTCAACATGTATACATGGCAATTTTACTGAATTCAGGAAATCTGATTCAGCTTCTGCACGTCTCCCAGGCCCCCAGACCACGCCAGTGTTGCAGGTTTGTGGACCGTACTTTTGAGGAGCGGGGGACTGGATGATGGGATCGGGAAGCAAGGTTTTCTGCGTGTGTACGCGAAGGCTGGGAAGAGAGAACGGGGCGGAATACAGAGGCTAGCACAAGCCTCTCGATTTGTTCTTTCCCAGTTTTGCCAAGGAGAGGAGAAACAGAGGCAAAACTTATCCCATACTGGAATCGAACTTAATCCCTGGCTCTAAATTATGGAATATTCCATAATTCCATAATTTAGCCACTCTCTTCTTTCTGGATCTTCTATTTCATTCGCCCATTTTCCTCTCTGAGACCGGGGAAAGACCCGAAGATGGGTTTTTTCTCTTCTACTCACTATCTCTTTCTTAACTTTGAGAACCCTTTTTGGAGAGAATCACCAGGCTTTAATTACACCACACGGACAGGACACGTTTTTAAATTGAGGGATCATCATAAATTCCCATTTTGGGTGTGTTCTTCTCTGGGGCTCAGTCTTCTGATCTATTCATGGGGACTAAAAAAAAATATATATATATATATATATATATATATATATATATATGATTGTAAATGAGACAATATGTGTGGATGTACTCTGTAAAACATTCTACCCCATTCACTCCTTTTTGCTCTTTGTTCCTGAAATCAATGAATGCAATTTGGGACTGGAAGTGAATACAAATTTTGGACGCCAGAAAGATCTGCAGTAAACTGTGCGGTTTTGTCTCTATTGTTACTGAGACAGGCACCTGTTCCCACAGGCCTGTGTCTTTCCAGAAGCAAACACATACTTCCCCTGCTGGGGAATAAGTGGGTGCATATGGCCGTGGGCAAAAGCGTTTTGCTGTGGAAACAACAGTTTCACCCTTTTTTTTTTTTGGAGTCCCTTGCTATTTTTAATTAAAGACACAATAAGGTATATTTTAGGCAAAAGCTTTATGTAGACTGTCAAGGAATACATTTTCTCTCGTGGCACCATATCTTAAAAATTCCCCTTGGACAAGAAAAACTCCAGAGAGAGCAGAAAACAGTGGGGTGGGAGCCAGCAGCACAGTCAATTGGGACATTCTTGATTCCTGAGATACACAAAACAGATTTGTTGACATGTCTTCATGGGCGGGACTAGTTCTACAAGGAGGGGAGCGAGGGCAGTGCCAATGAGTGTCAGTTGTCACCGAAAAGGGAATGCTTGTCTTAGTTGCAACGGGGCCCGTAGAGGGGAGGGGGACGTGAACAACCCAAACTAGCCGACTGTCTCCCCACATTCAGGCACAGACGACACCACGAATAGGAGCATCTGGGTTTAGCATCAGGCCCTGTCATCTCATGGTTGGCTAAACTGAACTGACTTAGCTTTTCTGCGCCTCAGTTTTCACGTTCGGAAAATGGGCACAGTAATACTTGCTTTGAGAATTCAAATGAAAATAAAAAATAACTCATGTGAAACACACTTAATATAATAAGTACTAAGGAACTTGTTGTCATTTTATTTTTAGTATCTATTTTACTGCTTACTCTACAAGTTTTGCTGATTTTCTTATTTTCTTTCCAGGTCTTTGTTAACACTACCCTTGCCCTGCCCTGTGGCATTAGACGTTTGCTCTCCCCGTTGTGGTGTTGATGGTCTCTCGGAATTCACACCTCCCTCCCCATCTCCCATCCCTGTTTCCTCATCGTCCCGTTGTTAAATTCTATTGTACACTTATCTTCACAAAGCCAGCAGGCGGGCGCCGTCCCGTTGGGTGTCCCAGGTACAGAGCCGAGGCACAGAGCCAAGTCAGAATTATTTTCTAGAAAGTTGTTTTTTCAGTGCTCATGTAGCACATCCTAAATCCTGTGCACGTAGGGCCGGGGATTAGTTAGAAAGTGTTAAAGTATTTTCTGTTACTGCTGTGCCTCCCATAACCTTGAAAAATTCATTTTCACTCTTCTCTTCTCACTTCCCTAATGGAAAGATTAGAAAGATAATATCAGGAAGGTGCTATCTAAATATGAAATGATGTATAAAAGAAACATCAGACAATGTCTGTCAGAAGCTGCTGATTCTCCCAACCATATGTTTTTCTGTGACCTTCAATCTCCTTAGGATTGGTCCAGGAGTCAGTATACAAGTCAAGAAGTACTTCGGTTCTCCAGAGATTTCTTAGGGTGGCTGTTCCGCTTGTCTTGTTGCTGGCAGATTTTCAATCACTTGTTCAATGAACTGGGCCCCAGGTTCCTGAGAACGGAGCGGGTTGATGTTGGGACTTAAAGGAATTAATACATGCAAAGAGTGTAGAAGGGTAGCCGGCATAAGGTGAATACTGAATCAAGTGTTAGCCATTAGCATTCGCTTTGGAAAGTCTGACCTTTGCTCGCCTATTTGCTTCCAATGTATTGCTTAGCTCTTCTCTTCAGGACCCACCATTCAACGTTGTTCTCTGGGACCCAGACTCAGGCTTACTAATCAGTGCCTTGTAGACCTTACCCTGGGGTTCTCATCTATCTCTCCCAGTTTTGCCCCAGCTATTTCTTTCTTAAAAAAAAAAAAAAAAAGTTTTTATTTATTTATTTTGAGAGCGAGAGAGAGGAGGGAGGGAGGCAGCGCGAGAGAGAATCCCAAGCAGGGTCCGTGCTGTCGGTGCAGAACCTGACATGGGGCTTGATCCCTTGAACCGTGAGATCATGACCTGAGCCAAAATCAAGAGTCAGATACTTACCTGACTAAGCTACCCAGGTGCCCCCTCTCCCAGCTATTTCTATCGTAGATTTAACTCAGGCGCTTTGCAATCCTTTGCCTTTGCCCACCCCCCCCACCCCCAAACCCCCTCACTGACAGCAAGAGGGTGACTCCAGTTGCCCAAACTTTATCTGTTCTGATAAAGTAAAAGTTGAGATAGTGTCTTGTTGGGGCTGGGGGGAGGGTGGAGGTCAAGTGCAACCCAGTAGGCTCACCCAATCCCCCTGGATTCTCCTAGGCCACAGGGAGCACCTAATAATGACCTTGGAGTTGGGTCATTTTTCAAACCCCAAGAGCAAATTGTTTCCTATCATCTGAAACGTCCTCGTGAGCAGAATCATTCTAAATTTTCACACTTGCAGCCCCCTAAAAGGTGTGTGAATACTTTAATATAACATTTCAGAACTGTAAAATGATGGCTTTGTGCTTGTTGTTTACCCAGTGCTTGGCACTTTAGTGACGGTAAACGTATAAAATTGCTTCATAAATGACTTAAATAGAGATTGTATATATTTCTAGGTCTAGATTTCTCTTTTCTCACAACCATAATCATCTATCCTAGTTAAATTATATTTTTCTTTCTTTGCAATGAACTTTTCTTAAATAGTCCCTTTTTCTCCTTTGCCAGAGCTATTTTCATTTCAAAGTCACAACTTCTCAACTGGGGATCATTACTTCCCTGCTTTTTAGCCAATAATTTCTATTTGAGCTCTATACAATTTTCATTCTTCTTGAGTCTCTGCATCCTTTGAACTTTATATTTATGATGAAAATTAAAACTCACTTTCACATGTTTTCCAAGGAAGGAAATTTCATTTAAGCAATTATTTTGCACATGACTTTCTGTTGTGTAGCAGCCATGTAGGCAATCCCCAGGCAAAATCTGGCTGAATGGGAGGTTTTTCTTCAGCCTCAACCTGTCCCCTTTCCTGAGACAGTTCATGTTCAAGGCCACCTGAGTGGTTCTTTTGTAGGCTTGCCTCTAAGGCCTCACTGCGCACTCTAGACTAGGAGTCCCAAACTCAAATGTCCACAGGAAGGAAGTAGTTAAAGGGAATGAGTGAAACCCCAGAGTGGAAATAGTTGGGATTATGGTGAACTAGAGACTGGGTACCCTATCCAAACTGGGTAGCCGTTATTCCATTCCAATATATTATTGCCAAACCATTATTCCAGATCTGAGTATTTTTTAAGAGAAGCCTGTTATTTAGATTCAGTTAAAAATTAATGTGAACAGGGGCGCCTGGGTGGCTCAGTCGGTTAAGCGTCCGGCTTCGGCTCAGGTCATGATTTCATGGTTTGTGAGTTCGAGCCCCACATCAGGCTCTGTGCTGACAGCTCGGAGCCTGGAGCCTGCTTCGGATTCTGTGTCTCCCTCTCTCTCTATCCCTCCTCGGCTAGTGCTCTGTCTCTCTCTGTCTCTCAAAAATAAATAAATGTTAAAAAACAATTAATGTGAACAAATAACGCATGAATCCAACAAAACATGTAAACCTGTTGGCCTTTTGAGATCTTTCCCTTCTACCCCTAAGTGTCTGTGACATCAACACTTATCTGTCCTGAGTTGTACCTTTCTCAGCTGGGATTAAAATGAGTAAAAGTAATAACTACTCATAAAAATACAAATAATATATTATAAAGTAGAAGTTGACCATCTCAGAGTGGAATTAGCAGTAGAATAAGAGGCATATTATCAGCGTGGCACATTATTTAACAAACAAACAAACAAACAAACACACATAAAAACTGGGCCAACTAAATGGCTCAGTTGGTTAAGCGTCCAATTCTTGATCTCAGCTCAGGTCTTGATCTAAGGGTTGTGAGTTCAAGCCCCACATTGGGCTCTGCGCTGAGCATGAAACCTACTTAAAGCAAAAACCAAACGAGCAAAAACAAAACACAAGGAAACAGAAAACTAATTTTGCATTTTGACAGGCGTGTTTTTGGCTCTATCAGAATGCACTGCTTTCACTGGGTCCAGGTATGCCACCAGTGGCTATTAAAACTGAACATGCTCCCTGTTTCTTTTTCCTTCTAGGTGTATCTTTACCTCATCCTCAACCACCAGAATTCAATGAAATGAGTGTTGAAGAATACCGGGGAGAAAGCATATGTTTCCCACCACTCTGTAAGGATAGGCTCAATGTTCTTTGTTCATGATGGCAAAAGTCAGGAACAAATATACCAAATAAGCTGATAATGACAGCAACGGAAAAAGTAGTCAAGTCTCTTTCATCCTTTCCTGACAGACTTTCTTCTGGGTTTTGGACTTAGCCAAGAACAAACTTCTAGGAAAGCTCTGAACCTCTTTTCTATGAGTGCATGTGAAAGACCACACAAGCACACACAGAATGGGAATTTATGGCCATAACCTCAATTTAACAAATTTCCTGTATGTGTGGTGTAATTAAGGACCTGGTTATTCTCTCCAACAAGGGTTCTCAAAGCTAAGACAAATGTACTCCTTTGAAACGATTTATTTTTGGAACCTAATTATCAAATACAGAAGTTTGTGCGTTTAGCCATAGTTTATCTACCCTGTTGCAAACAGGATAGGCCACCAGCTCAGACTCTGCTCTGTACCAACAACCGAACGCCTAGAAAGTTGTTGATTTATCTCTCTGTCTGTCTCTTTTCTGAGGAAGAGGAAAACTTGACTGCAAATTAACCTTAACAAATGTTGTGCCCAACTCTGCCTTTGAAGACCTAAGATATTTTTAAGTGGGGATATATTGGGTTGTTTCAGATTTTTGGGAAAAGGAGTAGGCCTTCTTCTAAATGACAGGGGAGAGAAACAACAAAACAACAACAACGACAACAACCAGACATTCGATGAATTACACTCACTTTTCCCCTGTATGTAAACTAAACGTTGCGTGAATCTGAGGCACTAACTTGAGATTATGAGTCTGGTTTTAGTAAATGAGAACACACTTCTGTATTGGTTAAAATAAAACAAAACAACAAGACTTCATTCACAGAATTAAGAGAATTTCAAACTGCAGACTCAACTCAGTTCTGAATTATACATCTTGGAACACTGGTAAGTCAAATATTTGAGCGTCTGCAAAACTAAGCCTTCCCATTTCAATTACAACCTATTATAAGTCTGTTCTTCTTTATAAGAGTGATGTCAGGACAGCAGTATGTCTCTTGCTCTGCGAAGGTAGATCTTCAAAAGGCATCTAGCTGGATGGGCTCATTTCGAGAGTACGAGAAGGAGCTTCAGTTTGAGCACAGAGCTCAGAAAATAAGTGTTAAAACCTGTATCCTCCAGGAAACGATTTCAAACCCAGTCTGCGTTCTTTAGAAGTCATTTTTATAGACGTGGATGTTCACTGCTTCCTGTTAGATCAGATTTCATGGCTTTTGGTTTCAGAAACTTAGGAAGTCACTATAAGCAGTCCCCGAATGACTTCCCTGTACTTCAGGGTAGCAGGGCTGGTGGGCTGATCAAAATGAGAAGGGTCTGTATCACTCTGGTTCTTTGATCAGCTCACGAGAGCTCGGCCAACCCACACTGCATCAAAGACACATTCTGACACCACTATGGGTTTACACATCATAATTTATGTTGCTTCGGAGGGAACATGGATACAAGACTCCGCTTTGGGATCCTAGAACCCACCTCACCCAACTAAACTCTGGCAGAGAAAACAGACGATCTCTGATCCAGTTTATTAGTAGTGGCTTTGTGATTCTGGAGAAAAGATCCCCAGGGACTGGCACGGGGAAGAGAGTGCCCAGGCGAGGCTGGAGGTTCCCAGTGCAGTAACTGTGCCCAAGGCAGTGCTTGAAAGGCAAGGAGACCAGACAAAGACCAGGGATGGAGAAAACACCTTACGAAGACCCAAGGATACAGTGGTTCCTGTGTCTTCATTGACTCTCATTGACTCTTCATTGACTCTCATGGTTACCCTTTGTATCATTAACTATTGATATATCACAATCCATATAAAAATGCAGTGGCTTGAAATTGATCATTCACTACTGTCCATGAGCCTACAGGCTGGTTAAATGGTTCTTCTCGGTCCAGCTGGACTCACTCATGCATCTGTGGTCGATTGCCATTGCGTATATGGTTCTGCTGATCTCGGCCATGTCACAACTCTACTCAAAGGATTTCAAAGGCTCCCTATTACCTCCTTAGGAATGCTCAAATCTGTTTGGACTTAAGACCACTTCACTTTCTTAGAAATCATGGAGGACCTAGGGGGGCCTGGGTGGCTCAGTCTGTTAAGGATCTGACTCTTGGTTTCCGCTCAGGTCATGATTTCACCATCGTGAGATTGAGCCTTGAGTCAGGCTTCACACTGAGTGTGGAACCTGCTTTACGTTCTCGCTCGCTGCCCCTCCCCCACTCTCACTAGGGCACATGCGCTCCCTCTTTCTCTCTAAAATAAATAAAAATAAAAACCATTGGGAACCTCAAAGATCTTTTGTTTTTGTGGGTTATATTCATAAATATTTATCATGTTTGAAGTTGAAACAGAAATTTAAAAACATTGATTGGTTTAAAAATTAAACTTTGACATATTGACAGAAATAATGAAAAATGACTATATTTTTCAAAACGAGCGAACAAACAAACCATTAGCAAGAAGAGTGGTGGTGATTTACGTTTTTGCAAACTTCTTTAATGTCTGGTTTAACAGAAGACAGCTGGGATCTCATATCTTCCATCTGCTGTGATGTCATGTGTCAGGTAGCCTCTGGAAAACTCCACTGTGAACTTGTGAGGGTGTGCAAATGGAAACGGTAAATAAAATTTTAGTATTGTTCTGAAAGTAATTTTGACCTCGTGAACAAAGGTCAGTGACAAGAGGGGTTCCTGGACCCAACTTTGAGAACCCTGGTCTACAGGCGCAAGTATGAACTTTCTGCTTTCTGTTGTAAAGACTTCCACGATTTTGGCTTACAGTCCCCCTAATGTGACTGCATTCAAATTTCTCTCTTGTTGTTTACTGGCTCCGTAACTTGGGCAAGTGATCGAATCCCCCTATCTATATAATGGGCATATACTCACCTCACTCATGGGGTTGTTATGTGACTTAGATGTTCTGGATAAAACCACTCAGCATCGTGCTAGACACATTGTAAACCCTCAGTAAAATGTTGCTATTATTACTGTTTTAGGTAGTTACATTTCATTTAATAGATATTAGTCTAAATGCTTTCACTGGAGAAAACATTTAAAAAAAAATTTTTTTTTTAACGTTTTATTTATTTTTGAGACAGAGAGAGACAGAGCATGAACGGGGAAGGGGCAGAGAGAGAGGGAGACACAGAATCTGAAGCAGGATCCAGGCTCCGAGCCATCAGCCCAGAGTCCGACGCGGGGCCTGAACTCATGGACCGCGAGATCGTGACCTGAGCTGAAGTCGGACGCTTAACCGACTGAGCCACCCAGGCGCCCCAAGGAAAAAACTTTGTTTAAACACTGTCATCAAAGCTGCATATAATACTGCCAATACCCCTCAGAATAGTATAGTTGTTATGGGAAATGAAAGACTAATTTATTCATTTCATGAATGTTTATTGAGGAATTATTATGTGCTCTCGAGTGCTCTTAACTTTGAGAGGACTTCCTAGTCTAGGCTTGAGTAACAGGGAAAAAACCCATGAAGGTGTATTACAGCTGGGTCTTGCTAATTATAAACCTCATCACGGGCAAAGGAAACATGAAGAATGGTATTCTAAGAAGGAAATTTTTAGCGCGGAGTCAGCGAATGTTTTCCAGAAAGAGCCAGATAGGAAATACTTTTCACTTTGTGGATCATCTGGTCCCTGTAGCAACTTCTCAACACTGCCATTGTGGCTCCAAAGCACCATGGATAATACATAAGGGAATAAGCATGGCTGTGTTCCAACAATGCTTCATTTATGGACACTGAAATTTGATTTCATATAATTTTACATGCCCCATAATATCAGTTATCTTTTGACATTTTCTCCCCTTGACCATTTAAAAATGCAAAAAGGATTGTTAGCTTCTGGGACCATGCAAAACAGGCAATGGTAAGATTTGGCTCGTGGGCTGTAGCTTGCAAACTTTTGCTCTGGGGCAAGGGTTTCGTGGTGAGAACCTCTTCTGTTGGGGAAAATGAGTTATCTGTACAGAGCAGTTTGTAAGTGAGTTATCTAGGCAGGCATTTGTTACCTTGCGGGAGATAAGGATGAAGGTAAGCCTTGGATACCTGAATAATGACGATAATAATAGTAATTATGACCACGAAATATGGGCATCAGTTTAGAGTATTTGTGTGTGTGTGTGTGTGTGTGTGTTCAAGGAATGGAAACACAATTCATTTTGGGGGGAGTCAAGTATTTTCAAATTTGGGAATTTAAAAAAAAAATTTTTTTTAACGTTTATTTATTTTTGAGACAGAGAGAGACAGAGCATGAACGGGGGAGGGGCAGAGAGAGAGGGAGACACAGAATCTGAAATAGGCTCCAGGCTCTGAGCAGTCAGCACAGAGCCGGACATGGGGCTCGAACTCACGGACAGTGAGATCGTGACCTGAGCCGAAGTTGGACGCTTAACCGACCGAGCCACCCAGGTGCCCCTCAAATTTGGGAATTTTTATCTCTATTAAAACCAGTCCTAGAATCTAGTCCCAAGAGGTCAGGTAGAAAGGAGTTGAGCGGTTCTGCAGAATAGAGGAATAAAGTGTTTTATTGGGATCGGAATACTAATTGAGTTGTTGCTTGTGGGGTTTGAGGCAGGCCCTGGGCTTTCTGGGACTTGGGCAGAGAAGAGCAGAGGAACAGGAATTTGGATCCAAGCAGTACCGAGCTGCCATAGAGTGGCCTCACATTAGAGAGAGCCAGCAGGGCATTTGCAGACCAGGCCTGGTTGTGGATTTTAAGAGGGTAATAACTGAAGTAGGGCTCTAAATTCGCCTTTCCTGCATTGCTACTTTCTGGCGTGATCCTTAGAGCCTCTAAAGAACAGTAAAGCGTTAAACCTGGTTGTAAGTTTGGATTAATGGTGTTTTCAGAATTAAGTAAAGGACTTTGTTCTTGCTTGAGGCAAGGTGGTACTAGAAGTGACAACGGGACAACGGCCTAGAGAGGCACTTAGCAGATATCAAAAGGGGGCAAGAGAGGACACTTGCGCGACTGAGGAGAACAAGGGACAGATAGCAAGTGGCTGTCAAGATGTGTATTCACATCTGGGAATTCCCAGCGGTATTGGGGATGTTGCAGAACTTTAGGCAGTGACATGTAAGAAGAACATGTGTTTTGTTTATTTTTATAGAAATGTGGGCATCAAAAGAAAAGAGACCAGAACACTGGAATTTTAGGACGGTAGGGATAATAATTCCTTGTTATGGAGAAAACTGTCATCAGAGGTACGTTTTCAAAAGAGATTTTGTGAGCAGGATGAGAGGTCCCTCTGAGAGAGAACCGAGTAAGGAAACCGAGTAGGAGACTCTTACACAAGAAATAAAAGAACATGAGTGAGGGCAGGGCTATGAGACTGGAGAAGAGTACAGAAGCACCAAACGTTTCAGAGGGCTCTGGTGCCTCGTGGATGTAGACAGTCAGAGGGGGAAGTGTTTCTGGAACCACAGGCTGAAGCCCCAAGGGCATGTTCTCATGTGGCTGCCTGCCAACAGAGACAAAGCAATTTGTTACTGACGATGCTCAGGTTTCTGTCCAGTCTGCCTTGGACCTGGTCAGTTTCCTTAAACACTCTTTGAAACCAGGTGAGCATGTGTATCTGAGACATGTGTGTCTCACACAGTTACCTTTTTGCTTTCCTTTTGGTGAGGGTTTGTAAGAGCTATTCTCGTAGCAACTTCCAAATCTACAAAACCGTAGTCATCATGCTCTGTGGCGTGTCTGTAAACTTATTTCACTTGTAAGTTTGTAGCTCTCTGACCGTCTTCACCCAATTCGCCCCCTCTCTACCCTTTGCCTATGGCAACCAGTAATCTTTTTTCTGTTTCTATGACTTTTTTTTTTTTTTTATTACCCATATAAGTAAGAACATACAGTATTTGTCTTCGTCTGATTATTTAACTATGCGTAATACCCTCCGGGTCCTTCCATGCCGTTGTAGTTGCTAGGATTTCCTTCATTTTTCATGGCTAAATAGTGTCCAATTCCACCCTTTATCTGTCTGTCTTATCCAAGTTGCCCTCTGCCTCCTAAGATAACAATCTTAGAGCCCAACTTTAGAGAAATATCACGCCTTTCTCTCTAGATCCAGCGCTGTCCAGTGGAGCAATCTATAATGAAGAAATGGTCTAGATCTGTGCTTTCCAATAAGGTAGCCCACAACTACATTTGGCTAGCAGGCAGCTGAGAAGTGGCTGGCGAGGCTGAGGAACCAGTATCTAATTTAACTTAAATTTACATTAAATAGCTCCATGTGCCAAGCGGCCGCCATAATGAACGGTACAATTCCGGATTCCAGTGTCCCTCATCTCACCCAAACTCTGGACTCCTGGAAGTTATAATCTGGGGAGCATTTTTACATATTTATCTAGTCCATTTGAATCTGTAGACATGGCAGGTAGGTATAGGCAAGCACGTGCCCTCACTGGGATTCTTTCATGAGTTCCTTCTAGGAATCATGCTGGCAAACTGATTTAAATCATACTGCATAAGTGAAAGGAGCCGGATGCGACTAATTATATGAAGTGGAGTAGTTCAGGTTCAATTCTTTAAAAATTGCATAATAAAACTTGGGTATTTAGCAACATGACTGTTAAAAATCTAAATGTAATACTCTTCTCTTTAGCCCTTTGATTCATGTTTGAATGACATCTGTTTATTATGGACCCTCTTGACTCCTGATCGGTGTCACTGCAATTTTATTGTCTGGTAACCATTTTGGCTCCAGGCCTTGTGGACAAGTCTTGAAAAAGCTTTGGACCCCCTTGCGGGCGACCTTTCCAGTTATCATGCGAAAATGTATCTATCTGACCTTGCTGTTTCTTGAATCCCCGCCCTGTGTTTGGCTAGTTACATTTTAAGTTGGCTTGTGCTAAGATGTTAATCCGCACTAACTGTTTAATCACTGTCAGATAATACATTGGCATTCTAGAGCAGAAGCCTTCAGTGTCTGAAGCCAAAGAAAGGACCAACACAGGAGTTTTCCAGTTTTCCCTGGCCAGTACCTGAGCAGCATAACAGTAGAGGACAAGATGTGCAGATCTAATTCAATAAATATTTAGAATGTGACAATGATGTGTGAAGTTTGGGGTAAAGAAAATCAACTCTCTTTCTCTCTCTTTGTGTTTCTTTTTCTTTCTTTTCTTTTCTTTTCTTTTCTTTTCTTTTTTTTTTTTTTTGTGCCAGTAAAGTTACAGAGCAAGCCCCTCTGACATCTGTAAAGTTGAGTCTAATAATATTTGCGATTTATTTGTCTTTTTTCTAAAGACTTCAAAGTATCATGTAATTAGACCCTGGTGTTTTTAGTAAATGTATTTTTTAAATTCTAAACTATTCAGGCAAAGAGATAGAGATATTTGCTAACCTTATGGTTCGTAGGTAGGTAGATGATAGATAGATAGATAGATAGATAGATGGATAGATAGATATAGAGACATACAGCTATAGATAGACACATACATACACACATACATCTAGGTACATACACACATATACGTATATTCCTCCCACCCCACATTAGGTAACTATGGCATATTGTTTCCTTTACTGGGAGTTCAGAAGCTTTACCATTTACTGGGGCAAGTCTCAGTCACCCTTAGCCTCAATTTCCTTACAAAATGGGGCTAACCATACTTATCTCTGAGGTCATAGAGAACATTAAATAAAATAATATATGGGGAAACACTAAAAGAGAAAGCTGCCTAAGGTTAATATATCTGATGGGGGCAGAGGTGGGAATTGCTTTCTCCAACATGAGTATGAATATTTGTGCTCAAGTCTGATTGGACAAATGTGCTAGGAAGCATATGGATACATATTCTGGACAGATGGCTGATATATTCTGTGCTGCACATGCATGGCTTTCTATGGAGTTGCTTTAGCATGAAGAGCCTCTTTCAGGAATCTTTATGGGGCTAAACTATGTTAGGTGAACCTCAACAAACAGGAAGCCGGAGGCTTGAACCTAATGCAAACATTTTCACGGACGTTCAGCACACCGAGTGTAAATAACATCTTGAATGCCACCAAATGTCAATACCGATGCTTAATGGTATTACATAAATTCAGCTTTAATTGAGCAAAGCTAAATCCAACCAAATGGACCTGTTTATATCCTCAAGTACTGAAATGAAGCCTAAATCATGGAGATTTTATGCCTTATGTCTGAGATGTCCCCTTATAAGAGACACACACACACAGATACACACACATACATATGTACACGTACATGTATATTTCCTCGGCTTGACAATTCTTATCTACTTGAGAGCAAAGTCTAAAGTAAACAGCCGTCCTTAGTTACCAGCTATTGCAAGGGCTACTCTGAGGAACAGAGGAAGAGTGATTTATGCAGGACGAGAAATTGTTTATATTCTGTGACACAGTGTGTCCCTGCTCCATTAAAAATTAGTAACCAAATCTATCTGTAACAACCGTAAGAAATCACGTGGGTTCAGGGGAGGTTCAGTTTCCGGGTGCTAGCACATTTACGACTTGGAAATAGATAATTTGGAAATTTTAAGCAGGCTGCTGAAAAGACTAGATATGAGGTACTCCTCCTGGACACTGTCACTTCTGTGAAGTCCTGGAGTTGGCCTGGACAACGGTTTTCAGGCACAAAATCAAATACACAGAGCTCCTGCTGTTCCGGTCAGGTGCCTGATAGAAAATTAAATTCAGAGGCACCTGGGCGGTTCAGTTGGTTAAGCACCAGCTCTTGGTGATGGCTCGGGTCATGATCTCATGGTTCGTGAGTTCGAGCCCCACATCAGGGCGTGCTGTGCAGAGCCTGCTTCCGATCTTCTGTCTCCCTCTCTCTCTGCCCCTCCCCTCCCCTCTCTCTCTTTCTCTCTCTCTTAAAAAAAGTAAAAAAAAAAAAAAATTATAAAAAATTAAATGCTTATATGTGTAAAATAGAAAAAAGGATGAAATGGGGTGCCTGGGTGTCTCCGTTGGTTAAGCGTCCAACTTGGGCTCAGGTCATGATCTATGGTCTGTGAGTTTGAGCCCTGGGTCGGGCTCTGTGCTGACAGCTCAGGGCTTGAAGCCTGTGTCGGATTCTGTGTCTCCCTCTCTCTCTCTCTCTCTGCCCCTACCCTGCTCTTGCTCTGTCTCTCAAGGGCGAATAAGCATTAAAAAAATGTGAAAGGATATCACAGCTGGTGAACAATAAGCATTTTTGTTTTAGAAAGGAGCTGTTTGGGAGATGGGTGGCTGCTGTCCTATTAAAAAAATCTAGAAGAGAAATTGCAATTTTTCTTCCATGAAAACCAAATCTGGTTATTAAAACTTTGATTTTCAAAGGAAATGTCTGCTTGCCTAGAGCTGAAATTTCTGATTTGCCACTTAGGTGCTTTCCTCCTTGTTCTGTAATCGGTTGAGGTGGGAAAATAGCTGTTCGTGATCTTGTGTATAACAGATAGCACGCAAGTGTGGATTTATTATTATGCTGCACTTAACTGCCTCTTCTGCGGGCTAAATAGCCTAGTTCTATGAACGTTTCCTTAGGTGTAGATCACTTTTCAACTGTTTAATAGCCATCTTTGTTGATTTCCTCTGAAGAGTTTCCAAATTATTCTCACCCTTCTTACATTTTCATCATCCGTAATACACATTGTGCCTGTGGACTAAATGTTCTGCTGGGCAGTATGCCAGATTTGACTGCGAATGTCTTCTACCTGCCCGTGTCATAGACAACACAAATAAGATCAATATATTTAATAACACAGCAACAATGCATGGCCTCTGATTTAGGAGGAAAGAAAGGCAGGGGCATTGCCTACGTCTTTTATCATGTTTCACTTATTTCTGTTGAGGACCTTGGTCCTTTGCCAAGCCTCTTTTGATATTGTTAATCTGGAGGTCTGTCACTGGTTTTTAGATTCAGCGTGGGAGAGAGGGTATGTTTGAAATCCGCTCAGTTTTAATCGTACGGGTCAGAGGAGAAGACATTGAACCTTCATCAGGGCTGTACTGGGGGCATTGTATAAGAAGGACTTACAAGGAGACGGAAGGGAGTAGCTGTGGATACATGTAGGGCTCTAACCCCGGCATCTGTGTATAATCCAGGGCCATGTACATATCAGGATGGTGACCCCAAAACCAGATCATCCAGGTATTGGGAAAGGTGGTGCACAAACTGAGTAACCACCAACCACACTGATAAACAACAAAAACAAAACAGAGATAATTATGGGATCAACCAGACAGAACCACTCCCAGGGCAGCTGTTGAGCAAGGGCACTTTACCATCCCAGATTTCCTTTCGGGTCTGGCGTTGGCCCTCTGGTAAGGTCAGTCTAGTTGCCAGCTGAGGGCTGATCTGGGGTTTGCACCTGTGTTACGAGGAATTAAAGAAAGAACCCCAAAGGGGAGAACTTTGAGCTCAGAGATGAGAAAACTCTGTTTTAAAGAATAAATATTAGTTACTAAAGGCATTGCCTAGTTGGCCATCACCACCCCCAACACTGACTGCCAGGAAGTTGAAGTTAAAACACTTCTTCAGATCAGTTACCTCAATGAAGGAGACCCCTTAGCCTGTATATTTGTCCTTCCTTTTTTCCCACTTATCTTTATTTTCTACTCATACGTACACTTTCCGTCGTTCTGGTTTTGCAGCCTTATTTATATATATTTTTTCATATTTACAGTAAGAGTTCTTATACCTCGTGACACCCACTGAAAAAGAAGGCAGGGGATAAATAAATAAAACTTTGCATCCATAAAAAAAAAGCATCGAATGGATTGTAAAGCTTTGCTGGTTTATTTGTGTGCTCTATCTGTTGTTGTATTTATTTGCCAGGATCTGTCTAGTTGGGCAAGATTCACAATCTACATAGAAATTGTTTACCTGAAATTTTCTTGCTTCCCAGGAGACATTAAATGGAAATAGACCTTGTTTTCCTTCAGTGAAATCCCTTCTTCAGCATAGCTATTATCTCTTTCGACAGGCAGGAACGACCATGCTTCTAGTCATATGCCTGTCATGTGTGTTTTTCTTTTCTTTTCTTTTTTTTTTAAGTAGGCTCCAAGCCCTACATGGAACCAAATGCTGTGCTTGAAACTCACGACCCTGAGATCAAGATCTGAGTCTTGAGTCAAGAGCCACGACGACTGAGCCACCCAGGCACCCCTCGCCCTGTGCATTCTCAAGGATGCCTGATAACCTTAAGGAACAGAAGCCGTTTGAAACTCAGGCCCTTAAACTGAGAGTTCCATGCGGCAAGAACTGTGCTCTATTAATAAGCATCTGTACCCTGGCTTTGTTCTGCTTTACTGCTAATTTGTAGGAGACTATACCCTTGAACCCTAGACTCCCTCTGATGGTTCACTGAAAATATTTTTTAAGTCTTGGGGTCTCTAACTTTTCTTTCCCCATATGTACAAAGAGATACAATTTTGGTCTTGTGCTGCCCTGCCACCCAAACTTTTATTCATCCATTATTCTTTTGCTTTTGCTTTTTATGACTCCTCTCGAGGAAGGCATTCTTTTTGAGACCAGTGAAATGGATAGTAGGGATGCCATGAAATACCTTCTTAGAAAAAAAATCGTTGCCACTGGGTTAAGAGTTCAGACTTTGCAGCTGGAAGTCGGGGGTTCCAGTCCTGGCTTCTGCGGTTGTTTACCCTGTGATCTTGTACACAACATTGAAATTCTCTGAGTTTCATCTTCTTCATCTGTAGTATGGGACTAATAATTTTCCTTTGGCCTCGTGAGAAGTGGAGGTAATTTATGTGAAAGGTCAAAGGTTCAGTACTCCATCAGCTTAAGCCATGGACTCTCATGGTCATACCCTTGACCTTATAAGACCCCCTGTCCATGAAACCCACCAATGCCTCACTCTCGCCATCTGATCCCATGTCTCCGTCTTTTTAACCAAACCAGATTCTATCGTCTACACAACACCACTCCCCTGCAAATACCTAACTTTCTCCCACTTACCTTCCTCCTGCATATGCATGTGGAAAAGCCCCTCCTCTGGTTAAAAAATTCCTGCTTACTTTATGCTTGTTATCTGAGCCGAATGTTCACAGAAAAACACACAAGCACCCTTGCTGATTTTTTTTTTTTTTTCCTTTTACTTTACACTTCTGGTCGCATTTCTCAGATGGGCACCTCATCTGTCCCTGTTCTACCTGTTAATGACCTTGCCTCATATTCCTTTGAGAGAATAGACTCATCAGGCAGGAGGCCTCTCATCTGCCTGCCATCAACATCATTAACCTCCTCACATCTCTATTTTGTAAACAGTACCAGAACCTATGAATATTAATTACTATTGTGGATCTATGATTCTTGGTTGGAGCTAGCTAATGCATTTAGAATGTTTTCTGGAAGACAAAGCAAAACAAAACTTCTCAAACTTGCCCTCTGTTAAACTGATGCACAGAAAAAAGACTATGTTAATACAGTGCACTATTGTGAAATGTAGAATTATTAAGAGGCGTAGTAAGAATGTATAAGGCACAAAAGGAGCTGCTTAAGTCTGTTCCAGGTAATAAACAATCTGACCATTTTGTCATTGAATATTTTTAAGGACATTATATTTGGGAGGATAAAGAATGCTCAGATCGAGGCATTATTCACTGGGCTGCATGCTGAGTGTATGTGACACCTAATTCCCCGTGTTCTATTCTACCTTACACGTAAGAAGCCCACAGCTATGACTGTGGTGCTAAAAACTCAGGTTCCAAATAAATACAGAACCTTCCTTTTCCCCTTTGCACCATGTCACTTGCAAATCCATAAAGCCTCGTTTGCTCCTTGAGGTTAAACCATTCAGCCGAGGGGACGTAGTCAACCACTTGTTAAACTTCCTCTATGAAAGGGCCCTTCATAAGCTGCTTGTCTGGGAAGCAGCGAGAAGACAAATTAACAACTTGGAAAATAAGGCTGTATTTTCACAATCTGTCATAATCTCTTTGATCTTGTTAGGAAAAAGCCTTGTCAGATTTCTTTGCCTCCTCTAAGTTATGGCTCAATAATGACCCAGATCTCTGTGATGGTGACAATCCTGCCTGGAGCTTCTGTTTCGCAGGGTCCTGTTTACCATCTCTGGTCCCAAACCTGTTAGAAGTGACAGTATCCTACTTGGGCACAGAGCCTGGATGGTTTAGGGAGTGTCTTGAGATTTAAACTTTCTCAAAATGAATGAAATAAGCTATGGGTTCAGCGTGGCTCTTAAATACAGTGAAGTAGAATTAGAAATAACATTTCATTCTTCATTTTTCATTGGTTCCATTTATTTTCTCCAGATACTTCCTTCAAATCATTGGTCCTTGTGTGTGTGTGTGTGTGTGTGTGTGTGTGTGTGTGTGTGTATATATACATTTAATTTTTTTTTTATTATTACTTATTCTTGAGAGACAGAGAGGGACAGAGCGTGAACGGGGAAGGGGCAGCGAGAAGGAGACACAGAATCCAAAGCAGGCTCCAGACTCTGAGCTGTCAGCACAGAGCCCGAGGCAGGGCTTGAACTCACAAGCTGTGAGATCATGACCTGAGCCGAAGTCGGACACCCAACTGACTGGGCCACCCAGGTGCCCCTGTCTGCTTGTTTATAAAACGAGGATAATAATAACAGCTATGTTCATTCCTTAAATGGCCTGAAGATTAAAACAATTAACACATACAAAACATAGTATAGAGCCTGGCACATAAACCAGCTACGATTTGTAATGTAATATTTTCCAAACTTTTAGGCAGAGTACCCTTTAACACCCCATAGAAGAAATTCTGAAAAAAACTTGCCTTATGACATTAATGCTCTATTAGAGAGTGAGTGCCTTGCAGACAAGGATTCTGCTGTGTTTATTTTTGTACATCCTGCTCCCTAGCACCGTACCTGACATATAGTAGGCACTCGGTAGATGTTTGGTGCATGTGTGAATGAATGGATGTTCAACATCATACGAACTGAGTGTTTGGGTCCCCCCACATTCATATGTTGAAATTCTCAGTCTCGACGCGATGGTTGTAGGAGAAGGGGCTTTGGGGAGGTGATGAGGTCACGTGGGTGGAGCTCTCATGAATGGGATTAGTGCCCTTGTAACGGAGACCTGAGAGGGTTATCTCATCCCCTCTTATCAGTGAGGAGGGCTCCAGGAGATAGCTGCCTATAAGCCAAGAAGTAGGCTCTCGCCAGGCACGGGGTCTGTGGCACCTTGACCTTGGTCTTCCAAGCCTCCAGAACAGTGAGAAATAAATTTCTGTTGTTTAGAAGCTGCTTTGCCTATGGCGTTCTCTTTCAGCAGCCCAAACTGTCTTCGACAGGTGGCCAGTTTCTGTACATGGCTGGATGAACCCCTATTCTTTTCCCTTCCCTTGGTATTAATACTGTTCAATTGATTAGTACTTTATAAACTAGTGTTATCTCATTTCATTTCCTACATGGAATTCAGTTATCAGGTGTTTTAGACTACGAGTGACAGAGCTGGGATTTGAACCCTGAAGGACTCCAAGAACAGGACTTTTCCACCGTCATTCAGAAGAGAAGTCTATTCAGATCTCTGAGGCCCAAGTGGCTTCTTTTCTTTAAGCTTCTACAGCCTTTTCATGGCTGTTGAGCTGGAGAATTTGTTTCAATGCAGAGGAATATTAATGAATTTGATTCACAAAATTTAAGTTTTGTTTTTTTGTTTTTTTTTCCTAATACATACATTCTGAATGATTTCGGCAAATTTCCACTGATACTTCAGTAAAACCTTGGTTTGTGAACGTAATTCGTTACAAGCTGAAACATGCTGATAATCCAAAGCACTTGTATATCGAAGCAAATTTCAAGAACTCTTGGCTCAGTTGGGATCATGTGACGTTCGGGGCCACGTACTACTCGCATTTCAAGACATCGCTTGTTTATCAAGTTAAAATTTATCATAAACGTGTGCTCGTCTGCGGAATGCTTGCAGAAAAAGCTCCTCGCAATCTGAGGTTCTGCTGTGTATGTAGCTTGTTTGCTACTTTGCCTGATTTGTTGTCAGATAAATAAATTTGTGGGAGCCCCAAGACACAAAGGATTTGGTAGCGAGACCCCTGAGGCTGGCGGGGTGAGGTTTGCTCACTTGAAGAAGAATAAGGATTTCAGAGATCCCAGACCCAGTTTATAGCACTTTGCTTTGTTTATCTGATGGAATAGATTCTACAGCTTGATGATACCTCTCACTAATGTTTTCCTCATCTCAGGAAACCTCTATTATTAGTGGTTCTCAGTATGAGGGAGACATTTAGCAATGATTTCCTTTGTATGTGAAGGTTTTTAAGGTCTCGCTTTATTTAAATTTCATTTTTGCTGAATTAGTCCTAGAAGCATGCTGTTTTATTCTCCAATAGTCTAAAAATGACTGTCCCTTTCTTTCCTCCCTTTTGAAGTTTTTAGAATCATCAAGAACATTTCCTTTCTTCTTTACCTCAACCATCTATGGTAATAATGGCTTTCATCATTGGTCATCTGCAGAGATCTTTCTGAATATATTTTTGAGTCATAAATAGAGGAAGTACTAAGGAAAATTTGCATTCCGCTTTGGGCAAAAAAAATCTAGGAAGAAATAGAGCTTGAAATATGTTCTGTGGCGCTGTTCTGAAGCTGTGCAGTTGTGCAGTGTGCCTCTTAAATTACAATTTTGCAAGGGTACAGCAGAAGACCGGAGGAATGAATGGGACCACCCATCTGGTTCGTGTGAATATCTGTGCTACCCAGACAATGTAACACTGGAAAGAGAAATGAATTCCTTTTTGCGTTCCACCTAGAGGTCTGCATTTGACTGATGACATTCAAAATGCAGGAGCCTGACTGGTAGTAATTAAGTGAGATCACACGAAATAATGGACACGAACGTGCTTATGAAGGAAGACTACTTTGCATATAAGCTATTCTTAGGAGCCGACTACTGCAAAAGAAAAGAAAAGAAAACAAAACAAACCTGCAGAGATGTTGAGAGCGTGGCCTGAGTGTCCTTTTAGTCACCAGTAAGACAACTGGGCAATCTATCTATAGTCTTTGAAAGAGAATCGCTTGAGAAAAGCTAGGCTGGATTCAGTAAAGACAGAATACTTGTCTGATTGCCTCTTACACACACGGGTGTGACCACATTGGTTTGTAGTTTACTCTTCATCTTGATTTAGGGGAGTTCATAGGACAGGAGAAGCCTTTCTCATCTGTACATCTTTGACGCTGTAAAACTAAATAGAGTGAGATCAGCGTTGCATTTAATGCATATGTGAAATTTGACTTTATCGAGCCTGCTGTGAGAATCTCAAATCTTCTGACACCAAATGGGTGTCCTACAGCTCAGGGCTATCCTGACACTATATGCTTGGAGTTCGCCTCAGTCCCGCACGTGAAAGGGCTCAGTTCCACAAGGCTGCCTACACTGTAGATGCCAGTCATGAGATCAGGGCCGCTTGTATCACTGACTGACTCGCGATGAGTCACATGCTCCCACTATTTCCTCCTCAGATTTGATAGTTTGCCAGAATAGCACGCAGAACTCAGGGAAACCCTTAATTGACATTTACTGGCTTGTGACAAGGGTGCAGCTCTGGAAGAGCCAAATGGAAAAGGTGCATAGGGCAAGATAGGGTGTCTAGGCCCTCTGTGAGTGCACCCCCGTCCTGGCATTTTGATGTGCTCACCGACCTGAAAGCTCTCCCAGTCTCATTGTTCAAGAGTTTGTATAACTCAGTGTCTAGCCCCACTCCTTTCCCCAGAGACTTGGGAGGGGAGCTGTTAAAAGTTCCAACCCTGTTATAATTGGCTCTTTCTGGTTTCCAGTCCCATTTTTGAAGCTATCTAGGGGGTCCTACCCTAAGTGATCACATTAGAATGAACTCAAGTGTACTCAAGACAGGCCTCATTATCACTATCAAAAGACATTTCTATCACGTAGGAAATTTCAAAGGTTTGGGGAGGTCTGTGTTGGGAACACAGACAGAGCAGATGGAACCACAGGAACCAGGAAGTGCAGCCTGATCTCAATTACAGAAGATAATTCTAGACCCTCATTGGACACCCCACGGATCTACGGAAGGAATCTTACTAACCAGCCTTTATCTCCGTTAGTTTCCTCACATATTCACCTTCCCACAGTTTGCTGTCCTTTGAAGCCTTAAAAACTTTCTTTGCCTCTTCTCCCCAAGTTCTAACTTTGAGTTAGTTACTCAAGACTGAGTTCTCCTATGTGTACGCACGATGTATGCGTTAATCAACTTCTGTTTGTTGTTTCCCCTTTTAATTTGTCTTTTGCCAGTCTAATTTGCAGGGCCTCAGGTAGAAACCAGGAGTACAGAGGAAAATGAATCTCCTCTCCTACAATCTAGATCCACTATTGTGGGCATAATACAGATACTTTCATTGCTCTAAAAATCCCCTGTGATCTGTCCCTTCGTTATTTACCTGCTTTTCAATACTGTCTTTTCGGCTACATGATGGTCAAGCACAGCAGAACCCATTTGGACCTCTCATGTATCCTAAATGGAGGAAAAGCAGCTTTCAGGAGTGCCCAATAAATATTTGGTCCATCCCCAGGGATGACGTACCCTACCTCAAAAAACCTTCGCGGTGATCTAAAGATTCTTTTGGTATGACTTGTCTTTCCAAGTATGCAGCAGACCCAAGGTGACCTGGAATGACTTTAAGCCAAAAACTTATTACATGAGGTGCGATAATTGCTGAAATGCTCAAAAGGAGGTTCAGTCAAAGCAGAACTCATTCTGGGGAATGATTCTCCACTTTACAGGGCAAAGGCTGGTTCTCCAAAGAGCAGCCATGGAGTTTCTGGCAGACAGCGGGGTTCCGGGCTCTGGCTCATTTCCATTCTACATCTTATGGTCTCAGGATATCTTTAAGTGCGGTCACTTCTCTACCCTAGTGGTGGTAGGACCACACATTATTAACAGGAGAAAACAGCATCTGGAGTTAGAAATGTCATCAAATCCTTGGCATTCCCAATTAGGATTATAAGGTATTTTATTTATTTCTTTAAGGGTATCGAAAGGCACGTAGAGTTTTGCTTTACCCTCGGAGAACAAATTATACAAGAATCGATGCCACTATTTTGTATCAGATTAGAAATACTCCTTGAAACTGCCTGTCTGTAAGATTCGACCCTCTCAGGCCGATATATAATGATTTAGTCTTTCTTTGGGCAACAGCCAAAGTCACGCTGAAGAACGTAACTCGAAGACTCTGGAATTGTCTAGAGATCTTAAAAGTTCATAAAACAAAAATATAACAGGCAAGACCTTTGTAGAAAGTGCTCATAAGGCTTTGAAATACCAAATCAATTCTTATTTTAAATAGTGAAATAAAAGGCGCACTCAATATTTAAAGAAGCTCAGAGATGATGAGAACAATTTGCGATGTTTATTATTCTAGAGGAGTCCTTTGAGGTGGCCAGTGCTACTCAAAGGGGAAAAATAAAGCTGTATACATAACACACACTAGTGTATGTTGTTGTGACGCTTTCAAAGGAGGATACGGCTGGTAAAAATGACTCCTTCTCAGAGGAGGGGGACTCTTTTCTCCTCATTTTCCTGCAACCCCTGGTGGTGTCTAATTGCACCAGGAGGGGCTTTAACCACCCAGCCAAGTTGCCGGGGCCTGAGTTCCCTCATCCCATCAGGGAATGACTATGTAGAACAAAAGCTCTGAGCACCATATCGTCTAAGAGGATTTAGGGAGAAATCTCTGGATGAAGTCTGTACTTCTAAGAGGAAATGTAACTTCAAAGCTGCCTTGGAGCTGGAGGGGCCTTCATTCATTTAAAAAAAAAAATGCAGGAGGAGGAGACTTCTATTAATGTCAGCAGAACTAAAAGTGAAAACTCCCCGGTGTAGTGTTTGCAGATGGTTGGTTTCTTTGCTACACCAGTAGATTAACATAGGCTCAATCTTTTAAACCATTTTTCAGGTACAGTTTTAATATTGAAATGCTTGGTTTGGGATATAGAGGTGACATTTGTTTTGTTTTGTTTTGTTGTTTTGTTTTCTTGTAAGTGTATTTATTTATTTTGAGAGAGAGCACGAGCACGTGGGGGAGGGTCGGAGAGAGAATCCCAAGCTGGCTCCACACCATAATATATAGAGCCCCATGTGGGGCTTGAGCTCACGAAGAGTGAGATCGTGACCTGAGCTGAAATCAAGAGTTGGACATTCAACCGACTGGGCTACCCAAGTGCCCCCAGAGGTGAGGCTTTTAATAGTAATTATGATTTTGCCTAAGAACTCGCATACGGCCTTTCATGTATCACCCACACACCTATTTATTCCAATACTATATGGCCCAAACTGGAATTATGTTATTTATCTGCTTGATTTCTGCGTCATTATGAAATTATCTATTTCCCATTGAGAAACAGGAATGCAACGTCCACACTGTAAGTGAGATCATTAGAACCCCGCTTTGTATCTCTTTGAACAATATGCTGCTATAAATCATAGCCCAAATATTACAGGACAGGGCATAAAAGTAAAACTTGAGCTCTAGTGTGACAGACCGAATGTCTTCCCTCCAAAATTGATACATTGAAGCTGGAACCCCCATGTGACTGTGCTTGGAGACGGGGCCTTTTTCGCTTAGTTTTCAAATTCCATACTCGTCTCCTATTCATCAGTGCCTCTCCTTTTCCAAAACGGCTAAGGATTCTCTGAGGCTGTTTCTGTTAGTCACCGTTTGCTCAGATTTCCTGCCTCCGTGGCATTTTTGGATGCGGTCCCGCCTTGGTCCTCCCTCGCTTGTTTCTCCAACTTTCCCTATTATGTAAGATCCTTGGTCCTTCTTTCCCCTGACATCACATGGCCACTCACAGTGTACTGAATTTTCACTGAGGATTGCAGGTGGTAAAGGGGGCTCACAGCACAACTCAATATGGGTGACAGTGTAAAATACAAGCCAAGAGCCGTCCTAGTCCTCCGGCTGTCCCTGTCATGAGGAAGTGCTCATTGGCCTTAGCTTCCTTGTCATGCAATCCTGCTGGGACTTGGGATACCATGACATTTTCAGGCCTGAGGACACCTGTTTCCTCACTCGTTGAAAGCCACTAACTCTTTTCCAAATCACCTTTCTCTAGGCAGGAAAACTCCCCTCCCTCAATACTAGATATCTGGCTGAACTTTGCATTTTGAAAACTTATGGAAGTAGTCTCTAAAGTAAATGCCCTACCTTTTCTAAATCCCCACTTTTAGCAGGAAAAAAAAAAAATGAAACACACACTTAGGCACGCACGTACACACATGTAGATATGCAAACATACAGACATACACGTATAGGACTACCTCTTAATGGAGACTGGTAAAAATCAGAAGGGGAGAGGAAGTAGGAAGCCAAAACAATAACAAAAGACTGAGTTTAAAAATTAAAAGGTCTCCATAACAAAAACAGTGATCCTGATATCTCATTGACTCTTTTGTGTGAAATTACACGTGCCTGGGCATCAGACAGTATGCAGTCAGCAAGCTGTGCTGATCTCAGGGATGAGATTCTGTGATTTAAAAACAAAAACAAAAACGAAACAGGTTATCTTCTAACTTTATATGTTGCGCTAGTTATTTGCAAGGGTACCGTATTATTTATGTAGCCAGAAAAATCTGGCAAGGTTATTTGTGACTGCGGAAAATTTGCAGTTGTTTCCGAACGGAATCATACTTCAGCAGGGCTATTGCTTCTATCCTGATAAAAGTGATTGCCAGGCTGCCAGAGTAGCCTCAGTATGCATTTCCTCTCTCTCCAGAGCAAGACCTATAAGGACTTGCTTGTGGTCTCTGTGTGTTTGGCTTCCGGTTGCAGTCCGGTAGGATATGAACCTAAATATGCATACGTTTGTATGTCAACCACTGTGTCATTCTGTGTAAGAAAGAAGCCCCGGTTCTTACAGAATAGAACTATACAAAAGCCGCCTTCCGTCAGGAAGGTGCTAGAATTGCACGTTACCCCACAGTAAATGGGCTCCTGAAAACAGCTATGCACATCCTTGGGCTGCATTAGGCTACAGATGTGTGCAAAACACCTGCGCCCTAGAAGGAAATCTCAGCAGTTTGGAAACAGCAAACAGGGTGCGACTAGGGCAAGGCTGGGCACAGACATCACTGTGGGGAAAGCTTGCGGGCGAGGTGGGCAAGGCAGAAACGAAGTAGGAGCCGAGGTGATGGAGTGCAGCCTTCCGTAAGGGATGGCGACAACAGGGCACACACATCGGGTATCGTGGTCAACATCAGCCTCAACTCAGGCAGTACCGCGTGTCAACAGCAATCTCCGTGCGGAAGGTCACTTTACATCATCTGGTTGGAGCAGCTTCCACAGACTAATGTAGCTGTGATGTTAGGGCTGTTCTTTCCATCCTATGGAAAATCAGTAAAGGGTACGGGCCAGGACTGCGGTTCACCTTTGCCTGCTGGCTGATGTTTCTTGGACTTCTTAGAAGTCTCTTTTACCTCGGGCGGGGGGGGGGGGGGGGAGGGTATACTCCAAAATGGATCGTGATAAAACTGAATCACATGCTATAGACAACCTCAGGAGGACCTATAAGAAGAATGTTTCAAACTTACTTAATTATGATTAATTTCATTATATTGAGAAATAAAGAATACTCCAAAAGAGTACATCTCATAAAAGGGGATCCCATCTCTTTTCTAACTAAAGAACCAGGAATGGAGAGAAGGAATACAAAACATATGTCGCGATAAGTGTGTAAAGCTTCACTTTAATGGGAAGTAATTTTAATGTATTTTAAAAGTTTGAATAGGGGCACCTGGGAGGCTCGGGCGGTTAAGCGTCTGACTCTTGGTTTCCGCTCGGGTCATGATCTCACGGTTTGTGAGTTCGAGCCCCACATCGGACTCCGCGTTGACAGTGTGGAGCCTGCTTGGGAGTCTCTCATCCTCCCTCTCTCTCTGCCCCTTCCCTGTTCATGTGCTCTTTCTCTCTTCCTCAAATAAATAAATAAACTTTTTATAAAAAAGTTTGAATATACTTCAGATACTGTGGTATTGGTTGGCTGTATTCATTTTGCATTGCCACAGAAACAGATCATCACAAAATGAGTGGCTTAAAAGGACACATATTTATTATCTTACAGTTTTGGGGGTCAGAAGTCTGGCATGGGTCTCCCTGGGTAAAACCAAGCTGTTGGCAGTGCTGCGTTCCTTCTGGAAGCTCTAGAGAAAAATCGGTTTCCTTTCCTTTGCCAGCTTCTAGAAGCTGCCCACATTCCTTGTCTGAAGGACCCCTTCCTCCACCTTCGAGGCCAGCAAGGTTTATCCCTTTCATCTTTCTTCTGGAGAGATCCCACCTTCTGATCCCAGTCAGGCAAGATTCTCTGTTAGGTTTTGTTTTTTTCTAATTTTTTTAGATGTTTATTTTTGAGAGAGAGAGAGAGAGACAGAGCATGAGTGGGGGAGGAGCAGAGCAAGAGGGAGACACAGAATCCAAAGCAGGCTCCAGGCTTTGAGCTGTCAGCACAGAGCCCGATATGGGGCTCGAACTCACGAACCGCAAGATCATGACCTGAGTTGACGTCGGACGGTTAACCAACTGAGCCTCCCAGGTGCCCCAAGATTCTCTGTTTTTAAGGATCCATGAGATTACATTGGGCCCTTCTTGATAATCCAGATAACCTTCTCATGTCAAGGTCCTTAAATTATACCTAAAATCCCTTTTGCCATGTAAGGTTAACACGTTCATAGGTTCCGGAGATTAAGTCATGGGCATCTTTGGGGGCTATTATTCTGCCTCCCATACTGGCTATGAAATGTGGTGTGATAATACAGAATAATAGCACTGAAATGTTTGCACAGAGCTTTTTGAGTCTGCTGACATTTCATTTCTACTACCATTGCCTGTGTATTTTCATAAAAACACACTTTGAAAAGTGGTACACTATCATTTTGCGATGTCAAAGCAGCAAGAGTTAACCCTGAACAACGACCACTTATGACAAAATGGTACCCGCAGATTGCTGCATTAATTACCTGATGTTAGACCATCATGCTTCATGAAGATGGCATTTGTAAGTGTGGTTATTTAAGTACAAAGAAATAATTTGTCCAAGTATAAAGCGGTTAGAAAACATTAATTTGCGAGGATCGAGTAACGGGAAATAATTTGTGATGGGAAAAATTCCACTGAAATCTGGAATGTGAGTATATTAGATTTGTTTCCTTTCCCATTTGCCGAGCAGCTTTTTATTACTAACTCATCTGTAAGGCTAATGAATTGTCTCTTTAAACACCGTGTACTTAGTTTTATGGTTTAAAAAATTAGTGTTATTAAAGCATCTTAAGTAAGAGAGGCTCTTTGAATTCCATCACATTTGGCTAGTGAAAGTAAATTGCATAATTATTACTTTGCTGGCTTGAAATGCTGGTTCTGATACTCAAGTTCATTGCCTCAGAATATTAAATAAAAAAGAGAGAGCCAATAATCAGGATTACAAGAAATTGCTAAGGAAAGGATCCCTAAAGAATGAAGAGTATGATACCACATATGAGGAATTTGTGTTATAAATGTTTTTACTTGCTTTTATGTATATATATATATATATATATGTATGAACATATGTATGGACATATATATGTATACTTTTATATGTATACATATACATATACTACGTATATACATATCCTTTTTTTTTTTTGAGCAATCTCTACACCCAATGTAAAGCTTGAACTTAAAACCTTGAGATCAAGAGTCACATACTCTACTGACTGAGCCAACCAGGCACCCCTTTATTTGGCACATTTAAAAATAGTTCATTTCCAAGGGATTTCTAATGAAGTGCAACAGATAATTTGGTTTCTCTCCTGGCATATATTTCTCCTTCCCTCCTTCTTAATATATCCCCAGCTGTTTATAGTGCATGGGCATGATATCTTTCATCCAACCCTTGACTCAAAGGATTAATCTAAGCAAATCAGTATGATTCCCTTCCATCGACCGTAGGGATTTGCACAAGCATGGTCATATACAGCAGAGTTTGCGTAGGGCATTTTCCACTGGGGACTTTGGTTTATGGCTTGGGGACTCTTTCTTTTGGGTGGCTTTGGGGGTGGAGGCCAGCCTTGAAACTGAAAAAAGCGTATCTGAACATAAAACCAGCCATTTTGTAAGGAGTAATTAGGTCATTTAATTATTTTATGATCGATCTGGCACAGACATGGAACATCAGTGTGGGAAGGAATATGGAAGTGAAAGAGATTGATTTATACTCATAGGTTCTAGAAAAAGGAGGCACAGGACACTCAGAGAGCCAAACAGAGGGTTCCTAAAACCTTGAACTGGGGTTTCTCCTGCTGAATGCAGGCAGAGAGAACCAAAAAACCTGTGGACTGCAGTCTTTCCTGGGAGTTAAGGGTGGTATGGTTTTGGGCATGTGGAAAACACACTTGTTGGTTCATTTGAATGCAACTAGGTTAACCGGAAGGGGTGAAGGATCATGGTGGGGGGAGGATGCCACCATGAGGCTTATGGCTTGATTGTAAACGTTGAAATGAGTGGGTGGGGGGCAGATTCAGGAAAACTGAGTAAAGGTTCAAAAGAAGCGTCAGGGAAGGGACATTGTGGCAACAAAACATTTTTTCCTTACATGCCGCTAGCTAAACAAAAGGAGAAAGATAATGCTGAAAGAATTGCAGAGACATGGAGGAAAAATCCTGCTAAACAGAGCCTGAGTCTTAAAATTGCCACAAAAGTTCCACATCCCTCGTGTTTGTCAACACATCGTACTTGCATATTCTGTTACTTTCAACCAAAACCATCTTAAATGATGCTTCAAGCAATGTGTAAATACATTCTCCTTTCAACAAATACACTTGCATCGACACTGACTGCCATTCTTAATCTCAGCAAGTAGACAAAGAAAACTGCCAAAGGTTTGAAGATCCTCTCAGTTGTCATTAACATCTTAATTAATCCAATTCAGTACATTGGCAAATGTTTTTCTTAATTTAGGTAGGTCCACAGTATTGGGTTAATCATAATCGTTGGTGCATAATTAATCATCATTGCATAGCTTTCTTATCGGTTTATGTAATTTGTTTCGATAGCAATGGGCACCCTAACCCCCCCTCCCCAAACTAAAAGATAACCAATATCTTACATCAACCCAAATATTGTCTCTCTACTTCCTCAGGGGAAGTAACTACGAACCTCACAGTTCTGTTCGGTCATTCCCTTCTTTTTTATATGTAGTCTGATGATCTAGATTCGTGTGCCTAACAGCATATTGTTTATGTTGTCTGTTTTGAGCTTTATTAAAAAGATCATGCTTTCTGTAGCCTCATGGGACTTGTGCTTTTTAGCCAACATAATCACTCCAATTTATGCACATTGTAGCAAGTAACTACTTTTTAAGGTACACTGTTCTGTGAATATGTCACTCTGTTGTGTGACTATGTCACAATTTCTTTGTATATTTTACCATTAACAGGCAATTTTGAAGTGTTTCCAGGATTCTTATACTATAAACCCTTTTTAAATAAATAATCTTGTATATGTTTCCCAAAGCACATGTAGAAAGATTTCTCTTTGGTCTATATCAAGGAATAAAATTGCAGTCATAAGATAAGAAAAATATATATATCATGCTATACTGCCATCCAAGGGGTTAACAAATTTACACTTCCACCAGCAAGTATAAGACATCCAAAACTTGGAATCTTTAGATATCTTGATATGTGCTAATCAAACATGACTTCTGATTTTAATCTTGGTACACATTTTCCAGATTACTAATAAGATTAAACATCTTTTCACATTTCTCACTATATGAAGTCCCCTTTCTGGAAATAGTTGTTCATGCTTTTTGTCAATTTTTTAAGTATGCTGTCTACTTTAGAAAATGATCAACTTATTAACTTTGCTTTTATGATTAGCACTTTTTATTTATTTTATTTATTTAAAAAATTTATTAATGTTTATTTCTGAGAGAGAGAGAGGAGAGCATGAGCAGGGGAGGGGCAGAGAGAGAGAGGGAGACACAGAATCCGAAGCAGGCTCCAGGCTCTGACCTGTCAGCACAGAGCCTGAGGTGAGGCTCCAACTCGTGAACCTGGAGATCGTGACCTGAGCGGAAGTCAGATGCCCAACCTACTGAGCTACCCAGGTGCCTCAGTTTAGCACTTTTTAAAGTCTTATTTAAGAAATGGTTTCTTAATGTAGCCTTATAAAATAGTCACCTGCATTTTCTTCTAACACTGTTAAAATTTGTCTGATTTTTATGTCTTTCATCATCTGGAATTAATTTTTGTTTATTAAATGATATGGATATGTTTTATTAATCTTTTTTTCAACTTTTTCATATAGATAATAAGATTTTAGGGTTTTATCCCTAGCAATCTATCATGACACTTCTATTTATATATCATTGTTTTATTTATGCGTTGTTTCCTTTCTGTATTCTTTATTTTATTTGCCAATTGTCTTCCCCTGCCCAACACTATATATATCATTTTATTTTCTCCAGCTTTATTGAGATATTATTGATATGTAACATTTATTTATAAGTTTAAGATATTCAGTGTGATGATTTGCTATACCATATTCATTATTACAGTTGATCGTTAGTGTGGATATTTGAAGGAGGAGAGGAATTTCCCAGGCTAATGAGCACTGTGGCTATTTTGAACCCTTTTCTCTCCCATAAAACTCTCAGGATGTGCTTGTCAAGTTTTATCAACAATTCTGCTCAGCTTTTGATTAGGATGACATTGAGTCTATATGTCAGTTTGGGGAGAATTAATATCATTTGAGAATGATATTTTTATCCATGAACATAGTCTATGTCTCTACTTATTTAGAAGAGATATGATTACAATTTTTCATTATTTCTAAAGTTAACTCTTTATTTTTTATCCCCTCAAATTGTTTTATAACAATGATTCTCAATGTTGACCAAATATAAAAATTACTTGAGAAGGTTAAAAAAAAATGATGCTTGAGCCCCACCTCCAACAATTAAATCCCCATCTTTGGAGGTAGGGCTCTGACATTGGTTTTAAAAAAAATTTTTCTTTTGACATTTATTCATTCTTTGTGAGACAGAGAGAGACAGAGCATGAATGGGGGAGGGGCAGAGAGAGAGAGGGAGACACAGAATCCGAAGCAGGCTCCAGGCTCCGAGCTGTCAGCACAGAGCCCAACATGGGGCTCGAACTCATGGACCATGAGATCATGGCCCAAGCTGAAGTCGGACACTTAGCCAACTGAGCCACCCAGGTGCCCTTGACCTTGGTATTTTTAAAAGCTGCGCATGGTGATTCTCTTTTGCAGTGTGAAGAGATAACTACTCTTAAAAAGTAATTCTAGTTAGTAAATTATCTGTTTGTATTCACTAACGCCAGATGTTTTGTGCGATCTTAATGAACTCTTACGTGGAAGAGATGAAAGAGAAACTCCTACAGGGACAGAAGCTGCCACTGGTTAACGTAGAGACAAGTGGCTTCTCTGTTTTCAAACCTAAATCCATTCTGCCTATGGCAGTGACTCCAGGAAAAGTGAGTTAGTGCCTCCATTACTTTCCAAAGTTGTCGTGGAGGAATGTACTGTAGGTGGCATTTCAGAAGTGAAGGAAAGTGTAGATTATTTAAGTATAGTCTTTGTCAAATATAAAAGTGCAGGAACTTTGATAAAGTTTCCCTAAAGGAAACTCCTGATACCTTGGGCTAGAACTAGAACTAAGGGCACACTTCTTTTTACATGAAAAGACATTTTATTTTATATTAATATGAAAAACAACAAAAAAAATAAGTTTAACATACAGATGTCATTTTCATATCAGTATAAAGCTGATGAACAATCCAAAATGTGCACAGTATGTGAGTGGACAGAAGGGCCATTCGTAATCAGTGACAGGTAGATATCCCCACTGGTCAATATCAGCACATCAAAGACGTGCATATAAGGTATGTGTCATCTATGATAATATTCTGTGCTAATAAGGGTATTTGGGTAATAGACAACTTTTAAACACAAGTCATGAGACTGTAAGTAGATATAACTTTCTTCAGACAATTTGTGTATCAAAATCTTCTCCTTCTTGGAATTCATTAAAAATGGAAAAATAGTCTAAACATATGTTAACAAGACATTAGTAAAGTATAATATGGCGTATCCATGCAGTGTTGTTATTATATTCCTTTCAGTTTTCCAGTATTTGAATTGCCATCCTATGTTTGGAGAATCTCCCAGTGTGGCTTAAGCAACAGCAATTTATGTTCTCAGCATTCTGGAGGCTAGAAATCTGACATCAAAGTGTGAATAGGGTTGGTTTCTTCTAAGGTATCTTTCCTTAGCTTGTAGATGGTCTTCTCCCTGAGTGTTCACATTGTCTTTCATCGGTACCTATTTGTGTCCAAATTTCCTTTATTTCATTTTATTATCTTATTTCCTTTGTATTTTAGAGAGAGAGCATGATCAGGGGAGAGGGGCAGAGAGAGAGAGAGAGAGAGAGAGAGAATCTTAAGCAGTCTCCATGCTCAGCATGGAGCCCAATGCAAAGCTTGATCCCACGACCCTGAGATCATGACCTCAGCCAAAATCAAGAGTCAGAGACTCAACCGACTAAGCCACTTACGCACCCCAAATTTCCCTTGTTTATAGGTCATATTGGATGAGGGCTCACCGTAACAATCTTGTTTTAGTTTGCTTCTTTAAAGACCCTTTCTTCAAATTCAGTTACACTATGAGATAACTGCATTTAGAACTTCAACATATGAATTTTGGAGGCACATGACTGAGCCCAGAACACTCATTTACCCGGCTTCTCTTTGACTTGGGCTCAGCCAGTAAGATTCATTCCCTCTGGAATTTGAGTTAAGAAACAGTTACATAAAGAAACAGGGAAAGTAGAAAATGCTTTCTGGGTAGAGGTAAAAGTGCTATAAGCAACATCCAGTTTCTAGGGAAGTAGTGGCTATAGTGATGGGTTGGCAGCTGTAGCATCCAGAGGCAGAAGCAGTAATGTCCTCCCCAGACTCGTTCTATTTCTTCCATTGTTCATGCCATTTTATGAGCCGGTATCTCTAGGCTTCTTGGTGATTTTACGAGATGCTCAGTGTCCTCTTAGTAAATTTCTCTCTCCTTAAATTGGCCAGAGTTAGTTTCTATGACATAAAATCATCAAGGCTGACCAATACAGCCCATATGGTGGGCTGAATATTATACAGCCATCAATAAGAAGATTTTCGAAGAATTCAGTGGTGTTGGTAATATTTAAGATATATTGCAAAGTGAAAAAGGTTATAATACAGTGTATGTAGTAGGATCTCAAGTTTATTTATACTCTCTGTATGTATAATCATAGACAATGGAAATATATCAAATGTTTATAGTAATTATCTGTGGTTGTTGAGGTTACATTTGACTTGCGTTTTCTCTTAGACCTGCTGAATTTTGCAGATATTCTATATATTACTTTTATTTTTTATCATACAACAGTTAGGAAAGGGAAATTGAATTCAGCATGGCCCTTTTGGAATTTTGTTTATTCCCATATTATTGGCCTAGATGTATCTTTCTGAGCTTCCATGGCAATCTTCCTGACAACTTTCACTACCTTTCATGTTTCTAACACAGTCTTCAGCACTTTCTGAATGTGCTTGTTAGTCCTTCCTACCAATGGTTAAGTTTCTTTAGGAAAGTCACTAAACCTCACATCCTTATATGACTAGTGCAAACGCAGTATCTGGCTTAGAGCAAATGCACAGCAGATATTTGTTGAATGAAAGCATAAAGCTGCTTTAATGCAATTTGATAGTTTTATTCACCACCACTGATTCCGACATTTCCCAAGGTTATTATTTAACCCCATCTGTCTATCTGTCTATCTTGTTCAAGCAACCAAAGTAACTAATAAACTAATAACCAATAACCAATAAGGCAGGGCTACAAAAATGTGACACTGCAGCCTAGGAATATGGATTTTGGAGTCACGATCATAGAGGTGGTCGTCAGAGGTGTCGGCAGGGGGACACGAAAGAGAACGCTGAGGAAGACAGTGTAGTGATAAAAAGAAAAAACCTTGACGCAAGAACCTGCTCAT
The DNA here is from genome assembly GCF_024362965.1 of Panthera pardus. NCBI lineage: Eukaryota > Metazoa > Chordata > Mammalia > Carnivora > Felidae > Panthera > Panthera pardus. The sequence goes on from NW_026526655.1 coordinate 16,771,423, forward strand.
TTGTGGGGCGGGAATTAGAAGAGGCATAATCAGAGGGGATCCGGAAGGAATATCAGAGAGCAGGGGAAGAGCCCGGAAGTGCATGTCATAAAATCCCAGAAGGAAAGTGCTTGACAGAGAAGACACTGGCCTTCAGCCTCTGCATCAGTTATGATAGGCTGTGCCTGGTTACAAATAAACTCAGATCTTTCAGTGGCTGGACATAATAGCTTGTTTCTTGCTCACATTATAGTCCAAGATGGGTGGCCTTGGTTCCTGGGTGAGTCAGGGAACAAGGCTCCTTCTATCTCATGGCACCAGCTTTCATAGGACCTTGCTGTGCTGAGAGAGAGGGGGAGAGAAGTTCCTTGGAAAAGCCCTTGATCTGAAAGTGATTTATGTCCTTCTGCTTATATTCCATTGGTAGGAACCAGCCGCAGCTAAATGTAAAATGCAAGAGTCAGGCAGCTTCTTCCTAGAAATAAATCTGTACTATGGGAGGAGTAGATGCGTTTTGGAAGACGGGTGGCTGGTCTTCCTCAGTGTTTGATGTCCAAGCAAGGGTAAGGAAATCAGGCCTGAGGAATATCGTGGCTACATTTGGTGATTTCAAGTCATTTGGTGATCTTCGGTAGAATGAGAGGGACTGAAGCCACATTTCAGTCGTTAAAAGACAAGTGGACATTTGAAGACGTGCAGGTAGCAGACAGAAGAGATAGATGTATTTGTCAAATAGCTAGCCAGTGCGCAGGGAGTTAGGAAAAAAAAAAATAACCGATTGAAAAGGGAGTAGGACAGAAGGAAAGGTTTTATTTTCACAATTATGTGGATCTGAGTATGTACAAAATAAGCAGCAAGAAATGGAAATGAGACAAGACCAGCAAGAGAAGAGAACACAGGTGCAGGGATTAGCAACGGGCAGGAAGAGGAGGAGTCTTCCAGAGAGACTGGAGATTTAAAACAAGGATGGACATACGTGGTGTGCCAGTGGAGAAGACAGTCCACTGTTGAGCACTGTCCAGAAAAGCAGGAAGAAAGGCCACCTGCTCTGGTTGAGGGATAGGGATATAGGGTCGGATTGCAGGGAAATATAACAAATATGGAATCTCCAGTGTAAACCCAGGGGAAAGTTTCAGGAGATAAATAAAATAATAGCTAAGTAGAGGAGATCACAAAGCTGAGGTTAGAGATTTATAGACATCCCAATCAGATAATAAAGCTCTTGGTCATATTCTCCTTTTCTTATGAGTAATTTTCCATTCTCTCTCTCTCTCTCTCTCTCTCTCTCTCTCTCTCTTTGGAGAAAGAGATTTATTTTAAGTATCAGTTAAGCTAGGCACAACTTTTGAGGTCAAACCAGTAAACTATGCAAATAGACTGGAAATAATAATTTCTTTTTTCAGTGCTTGGTACTGTAGGTTGGCAAAGAAACACAGCAATGTGAATATGAAAAAAAAGTCATGTACAATTACTGAAATATACAAATTGAGGGTGTTATTTTTACTTATCCTTTCATATTTCAAATGGCTTCTGAGTAATGATCCTTGTAAATGTTTGTTCACAAATAGAGGTATGAATTCTGTGTGGGTGTTAATACCATTTAAAAACTGGAATTACTTAAGATGCATTATTGGTGCAGAAGGTGGTAGTTATTTTTTCCTTCTAATATGAGGGTAAATACAAATAACATTGTTAGAGAAGAGTGAAGTAATTTTCACTCAGTTGAGTGGCAATGTTTTTCATTTTATGACTCTTTTTAGCCTGCAGGTTGTTACTTTTCAAAGTGTATTTAAGAATAATCTCTTTTCCTTCTATACTTCCTAGGAAACACTAAACCTATCCATTATCAAAGACTCCTACCAGTTTAAACCCAATTTTAAATCTATGACTTTTTCTAGGCCAAGAAGGAGCTAGCAATATCCACCCAGAAGGCATTTGATAACCCACTAAACTGACCTCAGCATGAGCCAGATTATAAAGGAAAAGAAAATAATTCATCCCACGTTCAGCCTTAAGTTGAAATATTTCTAATTAGATACAGAAATAATTATTTATATGCACATCTATGTCCACAAACACACTCAAAAATATATCATTGGCTATTTTTAAAACCTTTTTGGCATCATTTCCTCAGTCATATAAACATCGAATAAAACGAGCTTATAAGAAAATTTAAAAACACATATTTTAATATGGACACATTCTATTTTATTTTATTTTTTTCTTTTTTAGTTGGTGCTTTTAATTTTCTTTTTTTTCCAATATATGAAATTTATTGTCAAATTGGTTTCTATACAACACCCAGTGCTCATCCCAAAAGGTACCCTCCTCAATACCCATCACCCACCCTCCCTTCCCTCCCACCCCCCATCAACCCTCAGTTTGTTCTCAGTTTTTAACAGTCTCTTATGCTTTGGCTCTCTCCCACTCTAACCTCTTTTTTTTTTTTTTTTTCCTTCCCCTCCCCCATGGTCCTCTGTCAGGTTTCTCAGGATCCACATAAGAGTGAAACCATATGGTATCTGTCTTTCTCTGTATGGCTTATTTCACTTAGCATCACACTCTCCAGTTCCATCCACGTTGCTACAAAAGGCCATATTTCATTTTTTCTCATTGCCACGTAGTATTCCATTGTGTATATAAACCACAATTTCTTTATCCATTCATCAGTTGATGGACATTTAGGCTCTTTCCAGAATTGGCTATTGTTGAGAGTGCTGCTATAAACATTAGGGTACAAGTGCCCCTATGCATCAGTACTCCTGTATCCCTTGGGTAAATTCCTAGCAGTGCTATTGCTGGGTCATAGGGTAGGTCTATTTTTAATTTTCTGAGGAACCTCCACACTGCTTTCCAGAGCAGCTGCACCAATTTGCATTCCCACCAACAGTGCAAGAGGGTTCCCGTTTCTCCACATCCTCTCCAGCATCTATAGTCTCCTGATTTGTTCATTTTGGCCACTCTGACTGGCGTGAGGTGGTATCTCAGTGTGGTTTTGATTTGTATTTCCCTGATAAGGAGCGACGTTGAACATCTTTTCATGTGCCTGTTGGCCATCCGGATGTCTTCTTTAGAGAAGGATATGGACACATTTTAAAATAAAAACTTGAAAATGCTCACTATCTTAGAATTACTTCTTTTGAATAATGAGAATGCATTTAAAATCTTTTAATATCCATACTCCTCAATCTATATGGTATTTTATACAAAATAAATAAAATCATGTTTACACGTGAGGAAAGGAAATATAAATGTAACTTAAAATTAAATTTGGCCTCATTGGTTCTAGAATTCTAATATATAAGCATTGTCCCTAAAGAAAAACTTTTATGGAAAATTTTTAAAGTATTCATGAGCTAAACTTCAATAAAAGTTCATATTGTTTCCACAAAACGGAATAGCAAACTGGGTTCATTTTATTACATGGAGTCAGAAAATACTATATATGGTTTGTGTGTATGTGTGTGTGTGTGTGTGTGTGTGTGTGCGCACATCATATATATGTCCTACAATATATATATGTTATATAAGGGTCAAATCACATATATATGTCTCTATATAGATATATATAAAATTGTGAAAATGGGTTAAATTCCCATAAGCAATACATGATCCTAAAATACCACAATATAATGAAATCATGACAAGTTGGTTTATTACATTTTTCTCATATATCTGATTTTTCTAAAGCTAGAGAGAAAAATTACCAAATGTTTATAGACAGATGGTTTAAACTTAATCAGATTAAGTATCAACATGGAAATCAATTCAAGGTCTGAAAATCCCAAGAATGCTTAAAAAAAAATCTATAACAAGGCAACTTCATAAGACAGAATTAGGCAGAGGCCTCATATTTCATCTGCCGGATTTATTCTGCAATTGACGTGTTAAGTGTCCCTCCAATAAGCTGTCTTTGTAAATGGTTTGCCAAAGTACAGTTCTGAATTTAGTATAAATGTATTGTTTGACAGTTGGGATTGGACACGTGTAACTAGTTTCTTTTTCTTTAAAAACTAGCTTTAGCACAAGTTTGTCTAACTTGAAAAAGCACGAGTTCCAGATTGGTAATATCCATCATTAACTTCAGCTCTTGTAGGGTACTGAATAATCATGGTGTCAGTGGATAGTCATGGCTGTTATGTAGAATTAATTTATTATTATTTGTTTCTAAGTCTGTCTATCTCTCTCTATATATGTTCTTTCAACTTCCTTGAGTAGAATTTAACATAAAAATATATTCATCTTGAAGAGATTATGTGCACTCTCACATCGATTGCAACCTTATTCGTAACAGCCGAGATTTGCAAACAACCCAAATGTTGATCAACAAATGAATGGATAAGAAAATATGGTACAGCTGAATAGTGGAATATTACTCAGTCTTAAAAAAGGAGGAAATCCTGCCATTCATGACAAATGGATGGCCTTGGGAGACCTCATGCTAAGTGAAATAAGTCCATCACAGAAGAACAAATACTGCATGGTTCCACTTATATGAGGTATTTAAAATAGTCAAATTCATAGAAGCAGAGAATAGAATGGTGTTGCCAAGGCATGGGAGGAAGGGGAAGTGGGGAGTTGGTCAATGTGGGCAAAGTTACAGTTATACAAGGTAAGTTCTAGAGATCTGTTATAAAACATAGAACCTATAGTTAATAGCGTGATGTTGTACACTCAAGAACTTGTTAAGAAGATTGATCTCATGCTAAGTGTTCTTACCGCAGAAACAAACCAAAGCATAACAGACAAACAAGAAAAGTAAGGAGATACATAAAATCTCTTGGAGGTGATGGATATATTTATAACTTTGCTTGTCAAGAAGGTATCATAGTATATGCTTATGTCCACATTCATCAAGATATGTAATTAAATATATTCAACTTTTTGTAGATTAAGTATACTTCGATAAAGTTAAAAAAAGAGATATATTTGTGGGGGGAAAAAGCATAGCTCTTCTTTAGTTGTGGCAAGAAAAGACAGGTAAACATCTATGCCAAAACACATTTGCAGTCAAGTCCATTTTTGTATCTGGGTTGCCTGGTCATTTATGTACTCTCTACCCTCCATTTCTCCCCCTATCCCACAGTCGTAGATATTTGAGGACCTACTCACCAACAGTGGAATCAAGGTCTCAAAGTACAGACCTATGAGAGGATTTTGATAGATGACCTCCAATAAAGAAATGTTTTTGTCCATACAAAGAAACAGCCTTGGTATAATTAATATCAATTTGCCCCTACATTTCTACAAAAAATGATAATCTAGAGTCAATTTTACCCCACTGAAATATATAGTCAAGAATAGTCACGAGGGTAAATCAAGACCAAGTTCTGCTTTTGCCTGAGTTAACTAGATTGCTGTCTCCCTCTTATGAGCCTTGATTAGTTATACTCCACAAAATATGACTCAAAAACTTGGCTCAGGGTTTTAGGAAGAGACAAAAGCTTCTTAGGACCACCGGAACATCTTTCTCTCCCTGCAGCCATTGACAGGCTTGTGAGGCTGTCACAGCTGAATAGTAACTTTTCCCAATGGCATAAACAGCATTTCTATTCTGGGCTCCTTCTTACTCCTACCAACTACCCTTGGGAAACCACTGGGCCACTATATTCTTACATGAGTCCTCTTACACAGCTTACTTCATATTTTCATTATAATTTTACACAAGAAATAGAATTTCTATTTTTACTTTTTTCCCTGAAGGTGAAGGAGGTGATTAAGAAATTTCTGAGAGTTGAATAGCTCTCACTTCCTCCCAGCTCCTACTTTATTGAAGAATGTAGGATTTCTGAGACTCTCAAAAACCAAACTCAGGGGACTGTACTCATATTTCAGATCTCAGAACTGATCCATTCAGAGGGTTATATTTTGTTCTTCATTTAAAACCTCTGGATACCAATTTGTCATATAATCAGTGGTGAACAATGAAGGTAGGTATGTGAAAAAGACAGTTCTTGTCATAGGGATAATGTCACATCTACCTATTTAAACTTCCATACTGTACATTTTTTTCTTCCAAATATTTCAGACTGACAAGCAATTTCTATCTTGTAAAATGTAACTTTCAGTTTAAGTAACAGCTTCTTAAGAGTTGTTTTGATCACCTCAACTTTAAAATAAGAATATCAAAGGAGAAAATTGCAAAATAACGCTTTTGCTGTAATGCCCTATTTTTCTAGCCATAAATACCTATTCAATTCAAACAAACAAAGTGAAAAGCCATTCCCTTAGTCATGTGAGTATACCCAAATCAATTAATTAATAAGAAGAACGTATCTATTAAGCTCTGAGGGGTTTTTTATGCAGATGTTTAAATTCTCCGAGGAGATTTTCACATCTAGTGTAAGATGGGGACTCATGGAACGCGTCATTGAATACAAGTATGGCTCCTCTTATCTAGTGTGGCATTACAAACCATCTCAAAACTTAGTGGTTTTAAACAACGAACATCATTGATTTTGCCCATGAAGTTACAATTTGAGCAGGATTTGGCAGAGAAGACTGATCTCTGCTCCACTCAGTATCCAGTGGAGCTGCTCAACCGTGGGCGAGTTGGTAGTGACTGTTAGCTAGGAGTGCAGAAGGGGCTGAAGGTTGGGAGTTTTAGTTCCCTTCCACGAGAGCCCTTCCGTGTCACATGGGTTTCCTCCCCCACATGGTGGCTGCATGCCAAGCACAAGCTTCATGACAGAGACAGCCAGGAAGAGGCTCCACAGGGTTTATGACTTGGCTTTGGAAATCAAAGAGTGTCACGTCCACTCCATTCTATTCACTAGAGACAAGTCACCAAGGCTAGTTCATACTCAGCCCACATTCAAGGGGAAAGGGGTTAGCTCAATGTCTTGATGAAAGGAAGGTCAGAGAATTTGTGGACATATTTTTTAAACCACTGCACTGTGAAACAAGGAATGCTAAAAATAAATGTTAGATAGACTCTGAAGAGCTAGAAAGGTCAATTTTCCCTTGAATTGTAATTTTTAAATGCCATTTATTAAACTTCTGGCATGTGTTTTATATCTCCTTTTAGTAATCCTTACACAAATTCTAAGTATTTTCCATTTTACAGATGAAGAGATTCACAATTAGAGTAAGAAAGGATTTGCCCAAGGTCACACAGGCAGTAAACGGTAGAACCAAGAATTAAAACTGGATCCTTTTTGCTACTCCATGCTAAAGTTCTAAGGAGGGATGAGATCTGACCCAGAATTTGACAGCTGGGTGAGCTATAAGTGGCCATGGATATATGGATATATATCTTTTCAGAGACATAAGAAGAGAATAGTGATGTTCTCTGTCTGCAAGAGGATATGATAAAAGATATAGGAATGCACCATATACTTTCCACAAGCATCATTTGGCTGGATCACCATATTTATGTGTACTCTCTTGGTGACCATACCTGAGACAGGTGTGGAATGAAAACAGTCTACTGACCCTTGCTTTCTGGGAGATCTGGCAAAAGTCTTTTCAGATACGCTGGTTCTAGTGTATTCCTGGGAAGGTCAGGGACAGTGAAGAGAGGGCTGGGCCGTGGAGGAGGTGGCAAACTAGAGCCAAGTCAGACATCCTAGAAGAGCCAGTAAAGCTTACTAGTAAGATGTCAGCTAAGTCGATACATATAATTTCTAGAATTATTACCCACTTGGAATTTGGTGCTACCTTTTTTCCATAAAGAACATCTGGTTCTCAGTGTGGGTGTGGGCAGTCAGGCATATAAAACATTTTTCCATGTTCTTCTTTAAGAAGTTATGGGATACTACTGTCTTAAATTTTACATCAATTTATTTTGAATTGCGAAATGAACAGTGTCATTCTTTTACTCAAGAAAAAAATCTCTATTCACTTTTGTTTCAAAAACACTTTTGTAGCACCTATTATGAACCAGACACAGTGGCATATGCTTTACAAAGAGTAAAAAACAAAAAACAAACAAACAAAAATCCACCTACCCACTGTAAGTTACTGTTCTTACAATACTTACGATTCTTATAATACAAGCATAAAAGCTTACCATTATTGTGCCTTTTTCTTTTTTCTTTTCTTTTCTTTCTTTTCTTTTCTTTTTTTTTGTGGGTAAGGAATAGGGTAAATAAAAGTTGATCTGGGTCCATCTCAGAGGCAGTGTAGTGTAAAAGAAAGGATCCTTGAATTTGAAAATTGCCACCATTGTCTTGGGAAACTCATTAACTTCTCTGAGTCTTGTTTCTTCTGTGTAAATTGGCTGTGCGAATTAGATGAAATAATCCATAGGGAAATATATAAAAAAGTATTCCATGAAGTGAAGAATTATCAAAATATTGAGTAAAACTTTGTTAATGAGGATGAATGATGGGATGTGTTCCCAGGTCACAGGGGGCAGCTTTGGACCAGGACCGCTGGTCTCTACTAACGTAAAGCATCTTTCAATCCACAGACTTCTGTTAACAGATCCTCCTGGGTTGGCTCTAGAGTTACTTCTGCTGTCAGCTGACCTGATCATGGAAAAATAAATGTGCATTACAATAATAAAATATGGTGTTTTTTTTTATGATAAAGAGAAGTATGCATAAGCATTTTAGGTTACACCATGGTTGGCTTACATGACTCTATTATTGATCCTTCAAGTTTTCCAATTCTTTTTGCTAATAAAGTTTTTTTTTATTTCTTTTGTACACAACACTGATTTTTAAAAATTGTTGCCTTTCCAAAACACTTACCTTTTAAAAATTGTTACTTTACCTTATTTATCACAGATTTATCCTTACTGTTGCACTCTAGTGAAAAGTAGATGGAAAACTCATTTACTCTTAATTATATAGGTACCCTTCTATGACTGTATATGAAACTTCAACCAGAACAAAAGTGTATATATACATATACATATACATATACATATACATATACACATATACACAACACATTATGTTACAAATTACCTGCTAAATACATGTAAAAATATATTTTTTAACATTTATTCATTTTTTGAGAGGCAGAGAGAAACAAAGTGTGAGCAGAGGAGGGGCAGAGAGAGAGAGGGAGACACAGAATCTGAAGCAGGGTCCAGGCTCTGAGCTGTCAGCACAGAGCCTGATGCGGGGCTCGAACCCACGAACTGTGAGATCATGACCTGAGCCAAAGTCGGACGCTGAACTGACTGAGCCACCCAGGCGCCCTTATGTAAAATGGTTTTTAAAAATACACATAAAATTAAATACATATGTTTCCTCCTCTCCATATATATGACATATATATTTAATTTAATATGTGTTTTTATATATTTAACATGAAAATTTGTATTTGACTTAGCATGTATTTAATTTGTCCCCTGAATTCATTGCCATCTTTATATACTTGCAACTCCAGACTACAAATATTATGTGACAAAATAATGAAATACCATCTGAAGGGGTAAGAAAAGCTGAACAGTATGCTAAATGTTAGTCTTTCAAATATTTTAAAATATTTCTAGTACTTTGCACTTAAATGTTTTGTAAAAGCAGAATTATCTGTCAGACATTCCATGATGTACATATTTTTTTCCTTTATAGAAGCTTTTAAGTTTCCATAAGAAATCACACTTGCTTAAAATAGAAAGTGAGTAGTTTAATCATCATAAATCTAGCCATAATGTAGACTCTGCTCTCTATTTCTAAAAAGAAGTTATGGCTAGAAGTAATGGTGTTTGGATATAACAGTAACACATAACAATGGCAATGGAACAGTGATAGTGATCACAAGAATTATAATAAGAATGATTGAAACTGGCTATTGAGTGTCTATTATTGATGGGCCTTTTATAAACATGCTATCGTGTAATGCCTACAATAATACACAGGACACGGGAAACTTGTTCACATATTCAGACAAAGACACTTTGGCTCCGAGGGGTTAAATGACTTGCCCCAGGACATGGTAGAGCCAGAAATCAAATTTATGATTTTTTTTTCCCCATGAAGCCAAGATAGTGTTTACAAGGCAACATCCTAAAACACAGATTGGAAATTTACTGGCTACCCTGTGATTACTGACTATCGTTGTCAACCTGAGCCCTTTGTCAGATTTCCAATTCTTCTTTCAATAATTCTTTCTACTTTGGAATGATAGTTTGCATCATTAAGTGCTTTAAAACTACAAAATAGTTTCACCTGCACTCGCTGCAATTTCTCTCAACATTTTCAGTCTCATTTTACAAATTGGACACAAGTGTGTATTATGATTAGATCACGATTCCTTTTTTTTTTTTAATTCTTTTTTAACATTTATTAATTTTTGAGACAGAGAGAGACAGAGCATGAACGGGGGAGGGTCAGAGAGAGGGAGACACAGAATCTGAAACAGGCTCCAGGCTCTGAGCTGTCAGCACAGAGCCTGACGCGGGGCTGGAACTCAAGGAACGTGAGATCATGACCTGAGCCGAAGTCGGCCGCTCAACTGACTGGGCCACCCAGGCGCCCTATCACGATTCCTTTTATAGGACGATCATATCTATAGAACTAAGCTATTTTGTGCCGTACATACATGTATGAGAAAGAGCTCAATAAATAGTTGAGTAAAAGAGTGCATGCCCTTTAAGGAGGCATGTGTCCATGATGACAGTGGCAGTAGCAAACTACTAATACCAAACAAATAAGACCTTTTTCCCAAAATTGAGGAGAAGGACCTCCCAAAAGTCAGAGAAAGATGAGCCACAGACCACAGTCTCTGAAGACCTTGGCCCACTTGGTGTCTCAAAGTCTTAAAAACCATCCACTGGACTCTTCTCCATCACTGTGTCTTCTAGAATCGTCTTGAGCATATGCAGCCCTTCAGAACATGATCCAAGATTGCAAAGTTTGCTCAGTCAAACCTGGAATCAAAATAATAATAATAATAATGATGATAATAATAATAATAATAATAAGGGAAAGCAGCACAGTTTTCCACGCACTCTGTCAGCTCTTTTGCAGCCATGAATATGGCGGCATTTCCACAACTCAACCAGTTAACCAATCAGTTAAAAACAAAATGTAAGAATTAAAAAGAAAAAAAAAGCATAGCACAATACACTACTTGAGGTATCCTGACACAGTCAATTTTCTTCTCTTGCATGCACTATGGAAACATTCTTAGCAGGCCATGCCGTCTGCAACCTTCTACACTGTCCACAAAGCAGGAGATGGGCAGACAGTTTAGGGGCTCAGCTGCTCAAGAGGCATGTGGGAAACAATCGCTGGTTGTTTTTACATTCATCTTTCATCACGGAACTTTGAGAACCAATGACGCTTAAAATGGACATTTCCATAGAATTTTAGCATTTGCCCTGTTCTTTTTAGCTACACGATATGCATTTATGAAGTGTATCCCCTGGACACTTAAGAGCCAATGAGACAAGCAGGGGTGACCCACGCTGTTTTGAGAGGCTGTAGCACCCAGAGGAAACAAAACTGATCTGCTATTCAGAAGTCTAGGGGTGTGATTACACCTCTACGACAACATCCTGGGATTATAACCATCGAGTCACTCTGCAATCGTTAACTTTCTTAGTCGGCTCCATACGTAGCAATGCACATGGCAGTAACTACTCAGGAAGGCTGGAAGGAAGAAGAAACTGTGCCAGGTGAATCAGCCAGTCTGTGTCCTTTGAAAGAGAGGTGTTGATTTCATTTGAGATGTAACTGCATTTAAACCAAGTACGAATAAGCTCTGAATGGCATGTGGAGCTTAGAATGGGTTCAAACTTGGGCCAATGAGAAAGGAGGTTTGATTTTCGTTGAAAGCCAAGGCATCATCTTCAGTGTAAGTTGTAATGCCATAAAGCTGAAACATAACTTACACACAGACAATTCCTCTTGGGGTGGAAGGTCAGGCAATTAATCCATTGCATCACCCATTCACCTATGTGTGCCAGCTATTTGGGAGAACTTGAAAAAATGATGGAAAATTCTTAATAATCTTTGACAGTACAATATTTGTACTTAGAGTCTGGCTATTCCAAAACGATGCTTCCCTGTTAGAATGGCTAGTCAATCTCACCACATGATGGAAAACAGATGTAAGATTAGGATGCAAAGTAGTTTTCCAGATCCCTAGTCCCAGCATGCTGCACAGTCCAGCCCCAAAGTTAACCAGCCAAGTGCTGACACATGTCTTACAGCAAAATATCCCTCACAGCCACAGTTCAAAGGCCTCGCTACCCTCCAGGGCAATTAATACAGCATCACGTTCAATGGTGCTTGAACCAAATCCATTGAATCCTCAGGGGAGAAATAACGAAGCAATCGCAGAGCTCAGACAAGAGCAGCGTGTAGTGGTGGCTAAGGTTTCAGTCCCTGAAAACGTAGCTTTTCCTGAAAGCACGTGTAGGATTACAGATTCACTCAAAGAGAGCTGTGCTCAGATTGTGTAATCTACTTGTAGGACAGTTCTTGTAAGACAGCATGAAAACTGAAGCAGAGTTAGTTAATAAGAAAGGATGAAAGAAGACAGGAAAGAAGACGAGGGAGAGGGAGAGGGGAAGAGAAGAGGAAGAAGGAGGAGGAGGAGAAAGAGAAGGAGGAGAAGGAGGAGGAAGAAGAGGAAGGAGGAGGGGGAAGTGGAAGGGGAAGAGGAGGGGGAGGAAGAGGGAGAGGAGGAGGAGGAGGAGGAGGAGGAGAAGGAGGAAAGGAACAGGGAGAGGGAGAAGGCAACAAGGGAGGGAAGAAGGAAGGGAAGGAAGGAAATCTATGTTAGATGTTCACTCTGCCATAGTAGAGATTTTCAAGTTTCACTTATTGGAGATAACCAGAAAAGCAAAAAAATTGTATTCCTTTAATAAAACTGGAAGTTACTATTGGTGTATATTACCAGAAGATGGGAAAGAGTTCCTTGCTGAGACATGTAGTAAGCATGGTTTAATTCCATCCAGAGCTGATGAACTTAAAAATTATGTTTTTCTCACTTGTCTTGAGCATTCCTTAAAGGTATTGGATAAAGAAATGGTGTCGAACAAACTGTATTGGTTAAATTTGGAAAAAAAAAAAACAATCTAAATCATGACAAGGTGTTTTGCAGTCTCTAATGTGTAAATTACAAATAAATATTCTTACTTTTGGTTGAACCTGGAAAGAGGCGCCATGACCACCAGCAGCTTCTAAAGCTGCCTGGAACCCTGGTTAAATGAGTGGGACACATTCGGGAGCACCTAGGGGGCTCAGTTGGTTAAGCACCTGGCCTTTTGTTTCGGCTGAGGTCATGGTCTCACAGATGGTGAGTTTGAGCCCCATGTTGGGGTCTCTGTGCTGACAGTGCAGAGCCTGCTTCGGATTCTCTGTCTCCCTCTCTCTCTGCCCCTCCTTCTCTTTCTCCCTTACCCTGTCTCTCAAAAATAAATAAATAAACATTAAAAAAAAATGAGTCAGGCACTCTGGGATGCCACATTGGCTCTTGCAGGGACCACTTAGCATTTTGTAAGGAGCAATAATTCGGTGGCCAGAAAGAACAATGCAATATTCCAAGGTGCCTCACTTTTCTAGAAGATGAAAACATAGAATTTATTCAACTTTCAATTATCCACATGCGGCTTTTCCATGCCGTGCACTATTTGTGGCCATTGGGAGCTTTCCATTCGCTGTGCCTGTCAGCGGGGTCAGGAAGACAGCTCCTATCCCATGGGGTACACCCCCGCTACAGCTGAGCAGAATATATTTGCAGTCCTTGCCATTTTCCCCCTCTTGAAGATGTGTGCAAGAAATATATGGTTTGCTAAAGAAAACATAGCTAAACAAAAAATTCCAGTCATTTAAGGATAACCACGTTAAATCTTGACAGAACTCATTCTATATTTTATTTTCTGCATATACATATATATATGCATATATATGTTACTGCATACACACACACACATATATTAATACAGCAAAATCCTATATATATTCATACAAAGATGGGTATTATGCGGGAAAGGTTAAGAGTGTGGTCTCTATAGCTGGGGTGTCTAAGTTGTACAAGTCACATCTGTCACTTAGCTGTTGGCAATTACTTTCAGTCTCTAGGCTTTGTTCCTTACCGATAAACCAGGGGGTAATACCAATGAGTTTGCAATGAGTGGCTATATATAAGGTGTGAGGACACATGCCTTTCTGTAGCAAGCATCTGTAAATATTAGCTATGATTACCTTGCTTAGAATCTCCTTTTCACTTAACAATGTATCATGCACATCTTATCATGCCAGTAAATACACATTTATGCCTTCACTTTGAGTAGCTATACAAAATAAATGCCTTTTATGACCATGATAGTGTACTTTATTGTAAGTAGATGGTGTCTAGGTATTTTTTCTACCGTGGACCACATTGTAATGAGTATCCCTATACATCTTTGTATGTCGATAAACTCTTTTGATAAATATCTAGTCATGGAATTAATGGCTTAGATGGCATTTTAAAGATTTTTGGTTTCCCCTGCCAAGCTGTTCTCCACAAAGTTTTCACTTTTTTTTTTTTTTTTTTAACGTTTATTTATTTTTGAGACAGAGAGAGACAGAGCATGAACGGGGGAGGGTCAGAGAGAGGGAGACACAGAATCTGAAACAGGCTCCAGGCTCTGAGCTATCAGCACAGAGCCCAACGCGGGGCTTGAACTCACGGACCGCGAGATCATGACCTGAGCCGAAGTCGGCTGCTTAACCGACTGAGCCACCCAGGAGCCCCAAGTTTTCACTTTTCTACCAGCAGTATATGGGAGTGCCTACTGTCCCACTATCTTGTTGTCATTAAATGTTATCTTTGTTCGAAATGTTTATTAAATACAGTGGTCGCAAAAGGTAATGAAACAAGAAGAGTTCATTTGAACAGAAATCGACCTAAGATGAACATATTTTGAATAGTTCTTTTTTCTCCTTGAAGACTATGCCAGCTGTGTGCGTAATGGCCATTATGCCTGCCTTTGTATGTGTGCGTGGATTCGTGTGTGTTTGTGTCTGTGTGTACACATATACATATATATGTATTTATATATATATATATATATATATATGTATTTATTTAAATAAGCCTATTAAGATGATCTATCAAAGTCTGCAAAGCTTTTTAGAATTATTTCTGTTTCATGGAAAGTGCAAAAAACAGTACTATAAAGATGCATCTTCACTGAATATGCTCTTACTCGAGAAAAACTGGATGTGAAACCAACCACTTTTTCACTCTTATTTGTTTTCCAAATGTTATGCCCAGAATTCGTGATCCCCAAAGACCACCAGGGAGCCGAGTCCGATGCAAAAGCAAAAGAGCCTTTATTCGAGCTAGCTCGAGCTCAATCCCCTACCTGCACGGACGCAGCGGTGAGATACCAGGGAGAGAGAGCGAGTTTCAAAAGCACAAAGGTTTTATAGGGGTCTAGGGGCAGTTGGTGAGGTAATGGCTGTGGCCTCAGCCGATTGGCTGGGGAAGGGTCGTGGCCTCGGCCGATTGGCTGGGG
The DNA here is from genome assembly GCF_024362965.1 of Panthera pardus. Lineage (NCBI taxonomy): Eukaryota > Metazoa > Chordata > Mammalia > Carnivora > Felidae > Panthera > Panthera pardus. The sequence continues at coordinate 16,786,814 of NW_026526655.1, forward strand.
AAGGGTCGGAGTCCTGTTACGCAGGTCACTGGGCGTGTTTTGATCAGGAAGTTTGAACGGGTGAGTGGGAGGTTACTCAAGGGGAAGAGGCGCGGTTGGAGGTTTCTGTGATTTTCCCGCAAAAGGGGTCATGTCGGGGACATAGTCACTCAAGGGGGAGGACGCAGAACAAGATGGAGTCGGCTGGCGTAGGCCCGCCCTTTCACAAACACCCTACACATTTCATCTGGGGGTGTATTACACGAACATTAAGGGATAGATAGAGGGGATAGTGTGGATCAATTAGTAGAAAATATTACATTGTAGTAATAAAGATGCCTCGGAACCAAATACCACTTCTCTCGTTGGCAAGGTTTTTGTCAATGGGGCCCAGGTCATTCTAGATCCTTAAGATCCACAGCAGGAACTGTGCCTATTTTAGTCTTTATTGTATTATAGGGTCTTCAGAAACGAATCCATGAATGGAAGGATTCAGTACTACCTTCTTTCTCCACTTCTACTTGTTTAGAAATGCTTTTTCATGTATTGGCTGCCCGTCAAATCAGAATCCAATCTGCCTCACTGATAAACTTGACTCATTACTCACAATGGGCTCCCTTTGGTTTGTGAAATGTGGCATGAGTTCTACTCTTTAAGAATACCACATAACCATCTTGCAGCATGGCCTTCCCATTGATAGGATTTCTGTTTTTCTATCCTGGCTTCTTCTTGATTCCTCCTTGGCCATAATAATGCCAAGCCTCCTCTGCCATTCTCTATAAAAGAGGTATTGGGTCTATCGGCAAAGACTCAGGGGGACCACCCCTTAATTGTTCTCCACTCTCCTAGCGGGTGATGGAAGGGTAACTATGTAATGATTTGTGAGTAGTGGAGTTACTAGGTATTTTTTCTACCACGTTCTGTTTTTTTTTTCAGCCTAATGTTTAACATTCATTAAAAGCAAAACAATAGAAAACAAACAAGCAAAGAACTTAACCAGTCTAAAAAATCAGGGAAGAGTGGAACTCCGCAAAGTATTCCTGAACCAGATTCTGAATAATAGTAATGGTATTTATATAACTTTTTTGAAGAACAGTTTGCACATCCAAAGTGACTCTCAGAAAACTACAGGAAGAGTGATACCCCCGACAAAGTACTCTGGTCGGTCTGCTGTAGACTGGATGTCAATGTTGTTAACTCAGGTTGTAGAGAGTGAATTTCACATAGAGAAAGTGGTGACAATTCAAATGACCCAGGGTGGGGGAGCACGATGCTGGTCCAGAAATGCTGAGCTGACCAAAGCGGAAGGAAAACAAGATTTGTATAAAGAAGAGGAACAGGTAAGGATGGATCTCAGTTGTTTAGCTAAGATTTGGATTTTATTAAATCCATAGGTGAGAGTCATGGAAGTTTTTTGAGAAGGGAGTAAGAAGATAAAAAGCAGTATTGAGGGGGCATGTGGGTGGCTCAGTCGGTTAAGCATCTGACTTCAGCTTAGGTCATGATCTCATGGTTCATGTGTCCCAGCCCCATGCTGGGCTCTGTGCTGACGGCTGGGAGCCTGGAGCCTTCTTCAGGTTCTGTGTCTCCCTCTCTCTCTGCCCCGCCACCCCCTCTCAAAAATAAATACACATTTTAAAAAATTGAAAAAAACAAAGCAGTATTTAGGAACGTGCTCCCTGCTTCCTAAGCGTGTGCGTGGTACCGAGAAGATGGATGGTTGTGCGGGGCTGTGAATGTGTGCAGGGGACCAAGAAACTGTCAGGACCTGTAGAGGCCACCCAGTTGTGAAGTTGTAAAGCGTCGCACGCTGAGAATGAAAAGCAGGTCCTGTATGGGAGACGCCGGAGAGGAAGCGTGGTCAGGACTGTGTGGTCATGAGGGGTACAGCATGTATCACAAGTGCAGTCTGTACTGAAACAAAGGTGCTCTGAACTTGCATGAGGCATTGGGGTCACACGTCATCTGACTATACTAAAACAGAATCAAATACATGTTGGTGGAGCAGAGGAAAATGGTAGGTTCCGGACGTCGCCTACTCCGTTTCGCCTTCTTTGTTGAAACGTTTCCTTATCTATAGTCAATAGAATCTATCTAAAGAAGAAGATCGAAAACTGGGCAGGAAATGGGCCTCCCCTACCTACGTGTTAAGAATTGGCCTTCTCCTTCCTTTTCTCCTGCAATGTCGAAGGTGAAATGTTTTCTCTGACCTGCTCGATGGGCCATCGGGGCAGAGAGAGTCTGGACAGCCGTGCACACATGTGCGGTTGATCTCCGAGGAAGAGTTTGGGTTGACCCTACAACCATAACTTTGCCTACTGAGCAACTTCTAGAAACTCCTCATCCCTAACCTGTCCATGAGATTCTTGCCTTCTACCTCGGTACTTGGCTTCTTAGCATGAACCTGCGCGAAGTAAACGAACCCACGAAGACCATTTTACTTTAGTAAAAATGAAGATTCTGACAGTAAGATTCATACACATGTGAGCAGGTTTTTGAGAGAGCTGTGGGCCTGAAGTTGTGGACAGTATTGTGATAGAGACGGAAAGGAGGGCCCGGGAGGGAGACCGCAAAATGAATCCCTCACTCATCGCATTGGGAAACATTTGGAGTCTCATTAATGTGGGGATTAAATAAAAGCTTCTGCAAGATTTTACTCTGCACGTACGTAAAAATACAGCTGGCGTCAAGTGCCTTAATACACTTTGTGGAGTGTTAGTTTCTTGATTGTGGGTTTCATGTCAAATGAGTCAAAAAAAATTAAAAGGATTTTTTTTTTAATGTTTATTTTTGAGAGAGAGCGAGAGAGACATAGTGTGAGTGGGGGAGGGGCAGAAAGAGAGAGGGAGACACAGAATCTGAAGCAGGTTCCAGGCTCTGAGCTGTCAGCACAGAGCCTAACGCAGGCTCGAACCCATGAACCGTGAGATCATGACCTGTGCTTGACCCACTGAGCCACCCCAGGTGCCTCCCCCCTGCCCTCGGCCTGCCACCGCTAATTTTTTTTTTTAAACCCCTGCCATTCCATATGTATCTATTTAACATTTAAATTCGATGATGCCTTTGTTCCACTTCATGACCAATTCTTTCAGGCTAAAGTGAAGGAAAGGGCCGAGGACTCTGTGACATCTTAACTTCCTACTCAGTGGGAACACATGCCTCCAGGCCACGCTGTCAGCCCGAATCTATTGCTTTTGTCAGATGTTTTATTAGATTTTTCTAAGCTGCACAATCCTTAACAAGAATGTAATTCCAGAGCCTGATTTTGATGGCATTCAGATCATATCTCAATTCTTTGGGCCGTTTCCTTTAGTTCTAAGAGGCAGCTCTGCGCACTTCCCGCCCAATAACGGGCAAAATTATTCATCAGAGATGTTTAATAGACTTGTGCACACCTTATCCGATGTTGCTGTCACCGGGAAGTTTCTGTCTATGCAGGTGCCACCGTCACATCTTCCACGTCTATCTTTGGGTCCTGAGCGTCTGGGAGACTAAAAATGTCTTAAGGACAGGGGTGCCTGGGTGGCTCAGTTAGTTAAGTGTCCAATTTCAGCTCGGGTTATGGTCTCCCAATTTATATGTTTGAGCCCTGCATCAGGGTTCGCTCATGTCAGCACGGAGCCCACTTCAGATCCTCTGTTCCCCCCTCTCTCTACCCCTCCTCTCTCTCTCTCAAAAATAAACAAACATTAAAAAACAAATGTCTTCGGGACAACTTTCCACTTTTCCATCTCCTTTTCCTCCTAGAAAACACCTCGTTCAGACGATTCAGCATTTAATGATCTTTGATGATAGTGACTCTCATCAGTTGAATGCCATTTGGGTATCGATTAGCCTCTCAGTTCTGTCCTGGGGACACTCTTATTCTCCGCCTGACATCCACTCAGGCACACAGGTTTTAAACGGTAATTAGCATGAGGTTACATGGCTGAAAAGGAGGCAGGGCTGTATCCTTCTAGCACATGAACTACGGTGGAAATGGTGCCTGTTCTCAAGCTCTGTCAGTGCCAACCCGAGAACTGGCATGTAGACGTACTTCAAATAAATAGTTTTAGAGTGGAAGAATTAAGGAGGGAATGCTCCAGATATATTAATATAAAGCTTGGGGCACCTGGGTGGTTCAGTAGGTTAAGCGTCCAACTTCAGCTCAGGTCATGATCAAATGATTTGTGAGTTCGAGCCTCACATCCGGCTCTGGGCTGTCAGCACAGAGCCCGCTTCAGACCCTCTACCCCCCTATCCCTCTGCCCCTCCCCCATTCCTGTGTGCACGTTCTCGCTCTATATATATCAAAAATAAATAAATAAATATTAATTTAAAAAAAAACAAAAAAGAAAAGGTAATCAAACTATGCTATTATTCCCCCTATGATCTCCGTCTTCATCAATGGGGGAAAGCGTCTGACTTTAGCTACTAAAGTAGCCAAGTCATTTTGGCTTTTTTTAAGTTTATTTTGCCAGGGGGTGGAGAGAGAGAGAGCTTGTGCATGAGCGAGGGAGGGGCAGAGAGAGAAAGAGGGAGAGAGAGAGAGAGGGAAAGAGAATCACAAGCAGGCTCTGCACCGTCGGCGTGGAGCCTGACGTGGAGTTCGAACTCACGAACCATGAGCTCATGACCCGAGCTGAAATCAAGAGTCCGACGCGTAACTGACTGACCCACCCAGATGCCCCTAAAGTAACTAAGTCATTCTGAAAGAGAAGACAGGAGATAAGTCAAAAGGTTTTCCCCTAGAGACTTGTACATTTTAAAATAAATGATAGGTAAAGGGGAGCATTTGGTGTTTTCTCAATGAAGAATATATGGGAGAGTATAATGGATATGCCACTTGTAATTGTGGGAAAATATTTTATTTTGGGAGTGTAAATGCCAATGATTTAGGCTGCCAAGTGAGGTAAGTTGGAGAATCCACAGCAGTAGAAAAAATAAACTATTTTCATTCCTTCCTAAGCCTCTGCCAATTTTGGCTTAAAGTAATCTTCTGCCATTTTACATGCAGTTGTCTTTTTAAAATCTGAAACAACTCTGCACTCAGAGCTGCTGAGAGTGTGACCACAGACCCTCATCTGTAGACAGAATGCATCATAAACACTTTTGTGTCCTGGGACTCTCCAAAGATGCAAGCCTCAGAATATTCGTAGGTGGATTATGTCCGTGGCCATCGTTAGTATCCTGCCAACTGAACTTCCATCCAGGGCAACTCAGCTTAAATCTCAGAGCACATTTCCAAGAGCTCTTTTTCCGGCTTTCCGAAAAGTTTTCTGTTGTTCTAATCACTGCATCCGCAGCTTCATATTTGCCTCTTCTGTGCTTTTAATAAGGCACCAGGATGGCTTCCTCAGGCAATAAGTGTTTCCAAGGCTGCCCTAAATATACTTTTCTAAAGGGCACCCAAAGGACACATCAAATTGATTTCCTACTCTATTACTTCCTTTCCTCTTTCTCGTCTAAGTCTCTGGTAATTTGAAATAAAGTGATAAGAGCACATCTAAAATACTACTGTAATGTTTTAGATGTACGCTATTCCATGTCTTCATTTTTTCTTTATGCAGAACTATAGGGGGTGGACCTTTTAAAAAGAACCCACAGCTATAGAGTTACCATAGCATTCTAGACCAATCCTGAGTTCTCATTTGATGTCTGTTGGTTGACTTGGGTTAAGAAAAAAATCTGAAGTCTGTCTTGTTTCTTTTTTTTTTTTTTTTTCCTGGAAGGATCATGGGATATAGTGACCAAGAAAAGATTGAGTGGCACCACAGACATTTTTCAGTGATTGTAATAAGAGAAAATGCTGGATTTGATTCTTAAGCATTATAGAAGTCTAGGTAGTCTCATAACTATTCCCGGCAGTATTCTTCACTGCCTACAGCTATTTCTTTCTTTCTGATTCCAGGGATAGCGGGGGATGAACAGGACCTATAATTTTTTCCCCTGACAATCTATCCTGCTATTAAAAAAAAATCTTGGGGTGACTGGGTGGCTCAGTCAGTTAAGCGTCCAGCTTTGGCTCAGGTGGTGATCTCACCGTTTGTGGGTTCCAGCCCCACATCAGGCTCTGTGCTGACAGGTTAGAGCCTGAAGCCTGCTTCGGATTCTGTGTCTCCCTCTCTCTGCCTCTCCTCCATTCATGCTCTCTCTCTCTCTCTCTCTGTCTCTCAAAAAGAAATAAACATTTAAAAAATTAAGAAAAAATATGCACCACTGCTCTCCGTGCCTCTGGCACACAGGTCAAGATTTGTTTGTGAAGTTGTTGGGGAATCAATCATCCACGATCTCATAAAAGCCACAGCATCAATTATCCTCTGGCCATAGAAGTTCGTGTACAGCCTCAAAGGAAGGGGGGGGGGGGCAATTCTCTTAGGTAGATGCTGACACTTTCCCCCTGGGTCATCCTTTTCGGTTTTTTTTGTTTGTTTGTTTGTTTGTTTCTGTTTTCTTTTGTTTGTGACATCTTTCATTGGCCTCCAGGGAAGCATCAGCGTCTTTAAATATCCCGAAGATTTGTTTGAGGTTGTTGATGTCACGATGATTTGTAGTCCTATTAAAGTGACATTTGCTGATGACATGATACGGGGCGATGCATCATTTCATCTCAGCGTGAAAACTCCCTGATCTTTTCATCACCGCCACACAGGTGATCGACTCCCCCGCGGCTCTAATGCGATCAGCCACACCGCTCCCGCGAGCATTTGCATAAGTGCTTCTCCGAGATGGACTGCGTTTCTAATCCAAAGGCACGTCAAGGAAAAAAAAAATAGCTGTCGCGGAATGATTTATTCTTTTATTGGCTAAATGAAGTTATTCAAATCCTGAAATCTGCTTTCCGTTCAGCATGAGAATTTCAAGCAGGCACACAGCACCTGGGTTCTGGGCCTGTATCTTAAACACACACGCGTGCGATGTAGAACTTCCACGGTATGGGATGCTCGTTTTCTCGTGCATTCAGCTGTTCTGCAGCGTAAGTTAAAAAAAAAAAAGGGGGGGGGGGGTGGGAGGCAATCGGTTAGCATGGAATAATTAAGGAAATTTTATCACCCTTCTCGGCGAGATCCTTGGGCGAGAGCCCACACACACACTATTTATACCCAGAGCCAGCCCAGTTGTAACTTTTTCTTTTCCTCCCTCAACCCATCGGAGAGAAAAACGTGCGGGAGGCAGCAAAGCGAACAAGCAACATGTACTTCTTTGAGACGCACATGACTCTGGGTAGCGTACTTGTCACAAAGGGAGACAAGGCCCTACAGCCGGGACGCTTGCTTCAGAGGTCATGACGCTCTCTGAAGTACAGAGTGGATTTCATATTCTCTCTTGAACAGCGTGGATGTAGAAGAATACAGGAAAAAAACATTAAGGAAAACAAAATGAATAAAAAATACTCTCACGTAAATTTTTAAGCGCCAAATACACTTGAAGAAATTGACTGTCTCTTGCCGAAGCGCGTTTACCTATTCTGAACTAGGCTCTAAAGCCATGTGCTGCGACTTCAAAGAATTCAAGAGTGAAAATATCAAAAGGGCAGTTTGCTCCTGTGCTGGTTTTTCTCTTTTTCTTTTTTTTTTCCCCTTAAATCCCAGGTGAAAATAGGAGGCTGCGGACACTTCACAAAACAGCCTGTTTTCCCGGCTGGTTTTACGGATTTGCGAGATTTGAATATTTTGGGCTAGTTCCAAGTTTCTGAATCCACCAGCGTTTGCCCATCAATATTTGAAACCTGTCCGTTCCTGACATTAAGTCTCCGTGATGACAGGCAGAAAACTGGATGTGAGACTGTAAAAATAAGGTCCACCTGGGTCAGCAAAAGCCCCACATCCAGCTTCTGGCCACGTGACTTGGCCCTGAAGATGAGCTCAGAGAAATCGGACCACATTTCAGTGGAGAAACAACCTAATTTTTTTTTTTTTTAAACGCCTGCCTGCCTCAAACTCTTCTTTTGAAGTGAGCCCTCATTTCCTTGAAAAATGCATCAACTTTAGACAGCAGAGTTCCCTTTTAAAGCCTAGAAAGTTTGCTCACTTAAAAATAATTGTGTGCCATAACCTCAGCCATTCACAGTGCATAAGTACAATCCAAATTTGTAATTTCTGGGACAAAATCTGTATGGAATTGTCATTACATATTTTTATTCCAAGTTTTAGTGATACTACATGATGGAAAAGAGGACTTTTGAAGTCGTAAGGCAATACAAATGCCACTTAGGTCTCTTATGTCGGCTTATAAATCTCTCACGTCTCTAAGTGTTACTAAGCTTGTCACTGTTTATTCGTAAATGCCCCCACTCTTTTGAATAAGAAAAGGAAAAACTCCATGAGACAAACGACACCGCAAAACTAATCACGGAACTGTTCTTATTGGTCAGAAGTAAGAGGGCGAAACATTACGTACGGTGCAAAGTTAATGAATGGCATGTTAAAAGTACAATGACATTGCAATAGAGATGTCTTTGCTATGATTTCTAATATTATTAAGGGCAAGTTTCTGCGTTTCGCCCTTTGGGGGTGAAAACCTTCTTTCCCTTCTTTCTGTTTTAGTCCAGGATTTCATGAGCCATATATTTTGTAAATACGCAATCTTGGTGGAGCATTTTCTCTGCACTGCTCCATGGATCTTACAGTCTGGGCAGATTGAGAAAACTGACCTTAATAATACTCTCTAAACAATGGCCCAATTCGGTTGATATTTTAGATGTTTGGAAAAAAAAAAAAAATCCCAGCAGCTAAGTTAGAATAGCTTTCCTTCTTTTCACCAAGCATATGATACCAATCCTCAAACACAAAACATGTCTTGTAAAACTTTACACTTGACAATCTGTTCTGGTTTAGTAGATGGTTGAGAGTATCTATGCCAGTCTTCATGGAGTGTGGTATTGTCTTGGGATCATCACCATTTTCATACTGGCATCTAAACAAATAACTTTAGATATTAGCAATTTAAATACTCCTTATATAAATGCTTCTTTTTCTGGTTGTGATTCCCAGTCCATCAAAGAGATAGTAATTTTCTCAAAGGTGCTCGTTTCATTTCCTCTAAATGATTTCTATTTACCCTACATGCGTTACATATTTTTTGCCATCACATACAAATAGTTTTGTTTCAACTAAGGGAAAACGAGGAAATACTATGGTTATCCCAGTCATAGGAACTACTCTTCTCATGGTGCTTTGTAGTTTACCAAAAATCCAATTTCACCCTCCCAACATCTCAGTGAGGAATGTTGCACCGCCCTGTTTTACAGATGTGTGCAAACAAACTTGTTCAAGGTCATCCATGAAAAGGGGACTCCTCAAAGTCTTCTGCTTTTTTCACACCCTGTTACCATGTTTGTTCAAGTAAACACACGAGTCTCATTTCAACCATCTAGAGAAAAATGTAAGTTTAGAATTATCCAGATGAATTTCCATTCTCCGTCGAAGATGTAGTTATGGGCATTTGAGACATAAAATTGGTATAGTTACTGCATGCCCCTCTCACCTTGCCCGGGTCCTTTTCCAACACAAAAATAATGCTCATTAATGACATCTAAAAGATCGCAATTGAGGTTTTGGAATCCTATTTGGTTTTTGTATTTCATTAAAAAGGCAGAATTTGAATTAAAGAGGTTGAACATATTAGCAGGGTGATGGCCCAGGATTCACTCTGATAAAAGGGAGCATTATCAAGATTCCTGGCCCCAGCCCAAAAAGCTTTCTCTGGTGCAAATTGCCTCATACTTCGACAGGGTGCCAACATTGTAACTGGGACATATTTCTTCTCTAACAAACACCAAAGCATCATATTTATGTGTTCTGAAGACAATAATTAAGCCATTAAATAGGAGGTTTCCAAATTGGACCGTGTTTGAAGGAAAGCATTAGGAAAGACCAGGAGAGGCCATTTTGTTTCTGAAGCATCACAAGCTATTTGGCCAACTCTACCTACTGGTCCGCCCTTACCCATCCCTCCTATGAGGGCTGATTTTGCCTGTAAAACGTTAAGGATAAGAAAGATCTGATCAATAGTTTCATATATTTACTCTTGTAGTCTCTCTGAGTAGACTTCATGGGTTTTTTATAAATCAGACTTCAAATTTGTGGACTTTAATCTGGGTTTAAGAGAATCTGGGATATTAGAAAACAAAACACTGCATATGTATTTCACTACCCTAGTGGACACTTAGCATTTGTTCAGTGATCAATCAAAGCAAAATGCCACCAGGGTCTCAGCAGTGCCTGTGGGTTTTTTACAGGGGCATTCATGTTTTCATACTGCATTATAGTTGTTGTGATACCTTGCCATACAATGTACATTTTGTCACTTCTCTGAAATCACAGTAGTTAGATCTGTTGCTGGATTTTGAGATTTAATAAGAAGGATGCACAATATTATTATGTCACAAATTTATTTTGTACATATTTTGATGACTGCATTTCAGTATAATTGGAATTTTTATCATCAATCCTAAATACATTTCATTTCATGCATTTGAAAACACTCTTCTGAGAAGGACCTCATGGTGTTTACCAGACTGTCGAAGAGGTCCATGGCACAAAAGAAAACATTTGATACTTTCGGGAAGGAGTCCACTGTTGAGATGGGCATTTATACCGGTTTAGATTCAATAAGTGTGTGCATATGTGTGTGTGTGCGTGTGCATGCGTGCTATTTTTTTTAGACTGTGTGCCAGGCACAAAGACATGAATTACCATACTGCTGTTGGCTTTACAAGAAGCATAGGCATCATATGAATATTTTGAATACATCTCAATTTCCATCTTTGCTTTATAGATGAGACTGTGGCACAAAGAAGCAAAAATGCACAAACAAATAAATATAAAACAAATGAATACTTTTGAAAAAAGAAGAAGTTAAATAAACTGCTGCTCAAGCAAGTGATTGATGGAGCCAGGCTTTGTACCTAGGAAGTTGAACTTCAGGGCTCTCAGGCAGAACCATTGGACTCTCCCGTTGGTCAGAGTGAAGAGAGATGTATGTGTGTGTGTGTGTGTGTGTGTGTGTGTGTGTGTGTGTTTGGGGGCGGGGGTTGTCATTTCTTCAGGTCATGATGCCTAGAGAAGGCTGGCATGATAGCAGCAGTCAGCTGGATAAAGAAGGGAAGTTGGCATTGCAGGGAAGGACAGTGACACTTGAAACAATCAGGAAGGTGGCAATTGATTTACTGCTAAATATTACCCAGTGTACAACCAAGCCAGAGAGTGGCAGAAGCTGAGACTAGATGATAGATGGGAACAGACAGCGGGCATGACAGTCAGTGCAAAGCTTTTTTTTTTTTCCTTGATGAGTATTTGTAGTTTTATTCCACGTATTTTTTTAGATGATCTGTGTGGTTCTGTAACTTCGTCCCCCAAGTTCTAGCTCATATGATATTATTATTTAGTGGCTATTAACCAGTTTGGTTGATTGGTTGGGGGGAGCATGAAGTCCATCGGTCAAAGTCCATAGTCATTGCCACAGTCATTCTTTTTTAGCTAACTTATTCCGTTTAATTCTTCACAAAGGGGTGTAAAAACATCCTCTGTCTTATTATCTTCTTGATCTTTTCTAAACTATAGAACTTAGTCCGGGGCACTGGTTCTCAGATTCAGTGTGCATCAGGGATCACCTGGACAGTTTGTTACATCGCAGGTTGATGGACTGCTGGTCACAGCCCCAGAATTTCAGGTTCTGTAGTAGGTACAGGGTGGGGCCAGAAAATTTTCATTTCCAGCAAATTCCCGGGTGACGCTGACGCTGTGAATCCACTAGCCTAGCTTGGGACCATGTTGGAACTGCTGATACCTTCTCTAAGCCAGCTCTGGTTTACCTACCTTGATGGGCTTCCGCAGGATGGCATAATGGGAAGAAATGGGTTGCGAAATCAGATAGGCGTTGGGTCATATTTGAAACCCAGTGTTTAGTAGCTATATCATCTTGGCAAACTGCTTTATCTCTTTTGCCTCAATTTTCTGAGCCTTAAAATGGGGATGAAATAGCTGTGTACCTAATAGTACCTAATATAGTACCTAATAGTCGTGTTCTGAGTAGCAAATAGTTGTTCTATGTATAAACACAGAACTATTACTAGTCAGTAGTGGCCAATATTATTGGGTGCTAACTGTGTGTTATGCCTATCCTCTCTGTCTTGTGTGTGATGGAACCGAGGCATGGGGAGGTTTAGGTCATTTGGGTATAAACTGAAGGACACATACCTGAAGGAACTTGGGCGATGTGTCTCCAAGGACACATTGGAGTTTGCCCTTGACACCTACTGTATACCACGTAGTGTTTTGGTTCTTGTCTCTTAACTTCCCTCCAAGCAAATGCTCTGGTCATGGGTTAATTATGTGCCTTCTTCCCATCCTTCCTTTCACGGTCCTTTCTGACAATGGTTAATGTCTTCTCCCTTAGCTCCTAATGTGTTTCCACTCCAGGCCAACAGTCACAGGGACCTGGCCCTCTTCATCCACGCCTGCTCAGACAATGCAGCTCATAATGACTCAATTCAGTTATGGTAATAGAATTCTAGTTTGGTTTTCCCCCTCTTTTTTTTTTTTTTTTTTTTGTAGAGCATTCTGTTTACAATTATGTGCACTCATATTATCTTGTAATTGTTTACCTTGCAATTTCAACCTTGTTTGACATTTCTTGGAGAAAGACAGTCACCTTCTTTTGGATTTCCGATTGTACCTAGAATAGGGCTGGATAAACAAGGGAGCTTACAGAGGAGAGATCTCATAGGCCCTCTCTACCACCTAGTGCTAGCCTACATCTCCATAACCCCAGTCAACATACAAAATTGGCTGACATCAGTTTAGGAATTATGTCACCATATCTAGGTGACAACCTTTTCATTTGACACTTTAGTTCAAGATGTCAAACTGATTCATAAAAGGGACTTACAGGGTTTCTGCCTAGAGCTTCATGTTTTGCTCAAGCAAGTAAACTCCTTCCAAAGGAGACAAAAACTAAAATCTGATTAAAGATTTCTGGAATAAACTGGATTCTTAAGGAGATACTTATCGGATACTAGGGTGTTGCAGGCTGAGGACTGAGTCCTTGCCAACTATTCTTACTAAGCACTTGCCTTGGGCCACTGGTGGTGGTAAGAATGCTTGCTGTATAGATCACTCATTTTATCATTACAAAAACACTGTGAGGGAGGTATTGTAATTCTTTTTTTATAGATAAGGAAACTGAGTCTTAAAAGAGAGGTTGAGTAACTAGCCTAAGGGTTTTTATTAGTAGGTGGAGGTGCCATCCAAACCCAATCTGTCTCCTGACAAATGCACCTGAACTTGACCACAATTCTACTTTTTCCTTCTCACCCGTTTCAAACCAACACGCAAACAATTGCTTCACTTCATGACGTAATTGTTCAAACAAGGTCATAACAAACAAGTATGTCTCCTTAGAATTGAATTTTTCTTTTCAGTTGCATGGTGGAACCATGAAGGCAGCTTAAAGAATATAAAATATAAAAAGTTTAATAATATAATGGAAATATTTTGGGCTTCTGTTTCAAGTGTGAAATTTGACCTAGTCTTAAAAATCCTTAAAAGTAGTTAGATGATGAGTTCACTATGAGTTCAGAAATCCTCTGCATTCATTTTAAATGTTCATTTTAAATGTTCATTTCATTGTTTCTGAATGCTTCATTCAGGGTTTGTTTTCCTTTTGAGTTATCTAGAAAATATTTGTGAATACTGAGGAACTAGTCTTGTGCGTGTGTGTGTATGTGTGTGTATGTATATATATATGTATACACATATGTATGTATATATATATATAATGTGTATATATATATATATACATATATATGTGTGTGTGTGTATATATATATATATATATATATATATATATATGTATGTATATATATATTCACCACTCTAGGAGGAATAAATCACAAAGAAGAGGAATACATTGCTCACAGCCACCTAATTAATGCAGCTGGGGAACCATGTTATTTGAAGTTTACTACACCTTCTTGTCACCTTTTCAAAACGTTGCTTGATGAATATAATCCCCCCTCAGAGATCCATAAACCTATTGATTAGGCATCTTAAATTGCACAAGACCACAACATAAGAATTTTCAACTGATTCACACCAACAGGCAATGGAGCCTAGCCATCCGTCTTGTCAAAATTGCCAAATGGCAAGACAATTTCCTAGATTTCTCTAACTTTAATGTAATTCGAATGCTCTAGAGCAGGATCATCCAAATACACTGGAGCATTTTGTGTAATTCATTTTGGTCAAATTCGGAATAAAATAGCTTTATCTTGGATTCTACCAGATTCAGGAATATATAGAACCATGGGAGCAACTTTAATGCCATCTCTCCGGTAACGGAGAAGCACGGCAAGAATGCCAGTTTTCAACTGTAGGGATGTGATAACGCACTTCTGTATAAGCAAAAAGACGGGTCAGATTTGGTCATAGCAAAGCTTTCCATGGGACTTGCTCTGTGCCAGGCTATCTTCTAGTCCTTATGTTAATTCATATAATGCGCATAATAACTTTACAAGGCGGACGCGAATATAATCTGCATTATACAGATGAGGAAACTGAGGCATTGGGTATGTAAGGAACTTACTCAGGGCCATATAGGTAAGTCCCAGGGAACTGAGATAGGAGCCCATACAGTTGGCTTTCCAGGTTACCTGTCTCTGACTAGAAGGCTTTACTCCTCCTCAATTTGAATGTCTTCAGCACAGAAATGATGCTGAGTTATTTTTAGCCAAGCTTGAGACATCCAGAAGTTTGCGGAAGCTTAAATTGAAATATCGTGCAGTGAAAGGATTTGCCAGCCCCTCTCTCATTAGACTTTTCAGGATGGAGACAACATCTCCCCTAGCACTTCATATGGGAAGTAAAACTTGACAATGAAGTAGAGAGAGTGGCTCCCATCAAGCCCTGCGTGAAAAGACTTCTTTCAAATTATGATAAAAACATACAATAAGCCAAGGATAGATTACATTATAAAAACGTACATCAAAGGAGCTTCGATCAAAGCTAGTGATAAAATATTCAGGAGTGGAAATTTGCAAAGGAGCCCAGGTTACCATTGATCAAAAAGGAAGAGTGGGGGGCGGGGTGGTGGCGCCTAAAGACAGGAAGAAAGCACCAGTTGTTTCCAAGAGTAAGTGAGAGATGCTTAGATTTCGATAGGCAAGGAAGGGTCTTCCGGCCACAGGAGGCGTTTGAGCACCATGCTCTTTTTTTTAGGGGAGTTTACAAAACAAACAAGATAAGTAAATGTTACCGGTGGGCACGTCTGTGTTGGGTGAATGGAGGCCTCAGTTCTGGGATTCCCCACGAAAGATTTATTTGAGGATCCACCCTCCAAGAAAACCAGCCAAAAGGAAGGTACCAAGCACAAAGCAATTTATGAAGGACAGTACACTCTCAAGGTGGAAAAGCCCAGAGGTAGCAACTCCCCTGAGGCTATGGGAGTCATTTCTTTTCTGTGAGTGTGTCTGGGGGTGGGTGGGGGGGGGTGGTGGTTAGATCTTAGACAGGGAGGTCGTCAATGGTGGCTACTTCTAACATTTGGGGGACTCCTCTCACAGGTTGAGAGGGGGAGTTTTTGACCCTCCATGGTTTGTACTGGAACCCTCATGGCAGCCTGCTGCCACAGGGCTGTGTTAAAACCTCAATGCAGATGTACCGTAATGAGTCTAGAGGTTACCCTGGGACTCGGGCGGAAGAGGGGAGTGCGTGTTCTGCAACTGTGGCTCTTAGCCTGCCAGCCCCTGGGACTTAGCAGCCGCAAGTCCAGGCTATTGAGGGGTACCGGAAGCCACAAAGTCGGGATGTTGTGCGCCCAGGCTTCTGACACGTAACCTATTTATTACTATCCTTGCCTCCCGCTCGTGTCTAACTAACTGCCTACTCTATCATGAACAAATGAAAAAACTTAGCTAAGGCAAACAAACAAATCAGAATGTCCAAGAACTAGCTGAAAAGCTAGGTAGATTTCATTTGAGGCTAGTAGGTGACCTAGACAACTGCCAGCTTTTCCAGGGTGAGGTAAGGAGTTAAGGAAACGCTGGCAGCCTTGGTGGGGTGGGAGAAGGGAGAGGCGTTTGTTTGTTTCTTTGTTGGCCAAATAAGCTAACAGACAAGATCCTTTGAAAGTACAGGATGGGCCGATCATTAACACCAGAAAGAACTCCCCACCAAGTTCTCCATATAAGAACGCCATACAAGGTTAGGGTGATCTGGCTGAGACATCTGTCACTGATCTCAGGGTTGATTAGACTGGCCTGACCCGTTCACCTGCTTCTTCAGGCACAGACTTCTTGAGGCTGCTCAAGGAAAGAATAACAGAAATTCATTTTTCAAGCAAGTTTCATAAGCTGCAGTCCTCCTTTGCCAGAACTTACAAACGTCTGTTCAAGAAATAGTTTCCAACCCCAAGGTAAGTAAGGTAAATGTCAAATAATAAAAACAAAGAATCGTTCTAGGAAAAGTTCTTCCTAGACGAGCCCAAGAATAATGTGGTTTTCAAGAGCAAACCCACTTCTGAAAGTCACGTGCCCCGTTTTGTGTGGGGGATAATAGTGTATGCATTTGCGAGGACCATGACAAAACGACCACAGGCTGAGCGGCTTTAACAGGAATTTATATGGTCTCAGTGCTGGAGGCTGGACGTCCAAGATCAAGGTGTTGGCAGTTGCCATTCTCTGCTTGGTTTGTCCCTTGCTGCCTCTTCACGTGCTCTTTTTCCTGTGTGCTTGGAAACCTTGGACATCTTCGTATGTCCAAATTTCTTCTTCTTTTTTAAAATTTTTAAAAAATTCTTATGTTTATTTATTTTTGAGAGACAGGGAGAGATACAGTGTGAACAGGGCAGGGGCAAAGAGAGAGAGGGAGACCCAGAATCTGAAGCAGGCTCCAGGCTCCGAGCTTTCAGCACAGAGCCTGACGCGGGGCTCGAACTCACAAATTGCAAGATCATGACCTGAGCTGAAGTCGGATGCTCAGCCGACTGAGCCACCCAGGCACCCCGCAAATTTCTTCTTATAAGGATAACCGGTCAGGTTAGATGAGGATCCACCCATATGATCCTATTTAACCTAATTACCTCTATTTTTCTTTAATTTTTAAAAAATTAAAAAAAATTAATGTGTATTTATTTTTTAGTTGAGGCAGAGAGTGCAAGTCAAGGAGGAGCAAAGGGAGAGGGAGACACAGAATCTGACGCAGTCTCCAGGCTCTGAGATGTCAGCACAGAGCCCAACGTGAGGCTGGAACCCATGATGGGAGATCATGGCCTGAGCCGAAGTTGGAGGCTTAACTGACTGAGCCACGCAGGCGCCCCTAATTTTTTTTTTTTAGTGTTTAATTTTTTTTTTTTAATTTTAGATAAAGAGAGACCATACAAGCAAGGGAGAGGGGATGAGGAAGACAGAGAATCTCAAGCAGGCTCCATGCTGAGTGACCCTGGGATCATGACCTGGGCTGAAATCGAGTCTGGAGGCTCAACTAAATGAGCCACACATACACCCTTTTAATTACTTCTTTAAAGCCCTTATTTGCAAATACATGAACATTCTGAGATATGCAATATGAGGGCTCCAACATATGAATTTTAAAGGACACAGTTCAGCCCATAACAGAGCTCACCACAAAAATATTAAGAACCATCGGGGCGCCTGGGTGGCTCAGTCGGTTAAGCGTCTGACTTCAGCTCAGGTCATGATCTCAAGGTTCTCGTGGGTTCGAGCCCTGCCTCAGGGTCTGTGCTGACAGATCAGAGCTGGAGGCTGCTTCAGATTCTGTGTCTCCCTCTCTCTCTGCCCCTTCCCTGCTCGTGCTCTGCCTCTCTCTGTCTCTCAGAAATAAATAAATGTAAGAAAATAAAAATATTAAGGACCACCGATTTGGAGTCAAAGTATCAGTTCCTTCTTTTGGTGTCTGTTCTATATTCAATAGTATTTTACTATGTTACTATGGATACCAATATTATATGGTATATAACATCATGCAGGTATTAGAGAAGTTCTATTATAGATAGAAATACTGACTTTCTTGTCACTGATATCAGCTGTCTGACATGCTGTCCAGATGCTCTCCATAGTCCTTTTGTTAAGCCCTCATTAATACTGCAAATATGTTATCGAGGACAGGGGTCCACAAACTTGTTGTGGAAAAGGCCAAATAATAGACATTTTAGGCTTTCCGGGCCATAAAGTGTCTGTCCCAAATATTCAACTTTGCCACTGTGGCATGAAAGCAGACACAGATGATTTATAAACAAGTGGGTATAGCTGTGTGCCAATAAAAACGTACTTATCATGACCGATTATTGAATTTCATGTATTTTTCACATACGGTTCTTCTTCTGATTTTTTTGACTATTGCAAAATGTAAAAAAACTAAAAAACAACAAACAAACAAACAAACAAACAAACCAAACTTCTCTCTTGGGCTGTAAAAAAAGCAGGCAGTGGACCACAGTTTGCTGATCCCAGTCTAGAGAGAAGAATCAGTCCTCAGGAACCATGCCTGTGATTTCAGAATTACTTCTGTGACCAAATTTATCACAAGAAACGTTTCATATATTGTCTCTCCTATATTGGCATGCACCGTATTATCGAGTAAGGCAGAATGTATCTTGTTCATCACGTGCAGATAATTTTCCTCCAAAACCATGTATGCTCTCCTTTTAAAAAAGTCATTAAACAATAATATAAAAAGATCTCTGGTTCTGATTTCCTATATGCCAAACGCCGATAGATGTTGTAGACACTGGAGCGAAAGGAGTGAACAAAACGGAAAAGCTTCCTGCCCGCATGAAGCCTGCATTTCTCATTTCTCTTCGACAGTTGTGAGAAGCGATTAAAACTTACTGAGCATCTACCTGGTACCAGAAACTCTTCTGTACAAAACATTCAACCCTATCATCGCTGAGATCAACAATCGGAATTGCACGTCAGATGCGGCTCTGCGCTGCCCAGGTCGCTGACTCAGATAATATGAAGACCCCTGGAGCTATGCTATGGGGGACCCGGCAAGTATTCGCTCCTTTTTATAAAAAAACAAATTTATTCTAAGTCACGTTGCCTTTTTTTTTTTTTTTTTTTTCATATAGTTGACATACAATGGCACATTAGTTTCAGGTGCACGACACAGTGGTTCAAAAAGTTTCTACACTATGCTGTGTTCACGACGAGTGTAGCTCCTTTCTGTCCCAATGCATCGTATTACAATATCATCAAAAGTCACTTTGCTCTTAAACGGCAGGATGAGGTACAGGCCTGTTTGCCTGCAAAGGTCATGTCTCTTCCCTTCCATAATTTTATCCTTTCAAGATAATGTTTCTCAACATTAAAAAAACAAAAACAACCTTTTGGTACACTGTTTTTTTGAGAATATAAAAACGTTTGAGGTCAAATGCGAGTCTAGTTTACTCAGGTCTCTTCCCCCCGAGGATTGTCTTACAGTACTGCTTTCAACATTAATTGGAGAATTTAACAAAATTTAATCAAACTTTTTTTTTCTAATATTATGTCTCCCTTAACTCTTTTCTCTTAGGCAAATGTCACGCCACACCTCTCTCCAGTTTTTCATCTCTTAACTTGCTTATTTGCTAGTTTGTCTCAGACTCTTGTGACCATACTTAATTAATGTCATGAGCCAGTGTGGGAAACCATACGTCAGATTTCCATACAACAAATAAACAAACAGGTAGGCAACTTGATGCTGAAGCTAGGGGAAATTTAGTTCTGCCAAGAAAAAGAAGATATCTGATTCTACATCTAGATCAGGTTGGAGGGCAACATGCTAAAATAAGGAAGAATGAGACGAGGGGTCTTAAGTTTTAACTCTATTTAGAGTGACAAACCTGTCCAAGTCCCCTCTCATGCTATAATTCTCTTCTGATTAGTGAAGTGATGTTTCCTTTAACCTTTAACACCGCATGGTTTTTCTCCTTTTGTGAGCCAAACAGATGTATCTCCAGGTGGAGAAATCTCAGTAAGGACCATACAGTGACCTGGCTGGAAATGGACTTAACTTTGATTATCTGGAGTAATGTTTGGATAGTAGGCAAATAGAATTTTAGAAAAATAGTTGCAGCATAATTTGAGTACCTCCAGGGTTATTGTGAGAATTCAATAAACAAAGGTATATGCGGTAAATCCTTGGTTTGCAAGCACGATTTGTTCCAGAAACATGCTTGTAATCCAAAGCACTTGTATATCAAAGTGAATTTCAAGAACCTTCGGCTCAGTTGTGATCGTGTGGCATTTGGCATCATGACTACTCGTCTTGCAAGACATCGCTCGTTTATCAAGTTAAAATTTATTAGAAATGTTCGCTCTTCTTGTGGAACACTCACAGAACACGTTACTTGCAGCCCACGGTTTTACTGGACTTGCTTAGTAGAGCGCCTGGCCCTGAGTAGGGATATTTAATACATGAGCATGATCGGTATTACATTTACCAATAATTCCCAAACTAAGAAGCTCTGGTGGCTACCCAGATGCCAATGCAGTATTTCACAATGAGAACTGTGGTTGTCACATGTGGCCCATATGGGTATCAGCCTGACCATTGCATTCTCTTCAGGTAGGAGAAGTTCATATCCATAGGAGATTGCCAGTGAGCTCGGATCAGATCTAGAAGACGTTAACGATGAGGGAAAAGAAGCTTGATGCGTTTGTTCCTCCGGTCAGGTCAAACCCACTGGCCTGACCGGACCTCCAGTTGTGTTGATCGGATTTCATGGAACTCTGCCAGGGTTTCTCTTTCCTTTTCTTTCATTCTCTTATGATAGGCTGAGTAATTGGCCACCAAAAAGACCGATGTCTTAATCCCTAGGCTCTGTGAATACCCCACCTGACATGACAAAGAGTACTTTGCAGATGTGATTAAGTGAGGAATCTTGAGACGTGGAGATTACCCCGGACGATCCAAGTGGGTGTAATATACTCAGAAGGTCCCTATTAGAGGAAGCAAGAGGGTCAGAGCAGAGAAGATGATGTGGTAGCGGAAGCAGAGAAGAAGAGATCTGACAATGGTAACAGAGGATGCATTGATTCTGTTGCTGGAAAAGGACAATGAGCCGAACAAAGAAGAAGAGGCAAAGGGATGGATTTTCACCGAGAACCTATTTACAGTCTTCCAAGTGATTTTTCGGGTCTGCCCTACGATCTGATCTGGGTGGGTTTTTAGTTCATTCTCCAAGGACAGTCAGATGTTCATTAGGTCCGAAGTCCTTTGCGGGAGTTGACACTCACCTTTATGTGCCACCTCTTAGCCCCAAATTTCTACTGGCTTGACAGGTCAATCTCCCTAGTAGTAGACTGCAGACACCTCAAATGCAAGGCTGCCTTTCTTATGTTGGGGAGCACTTAAATGAATGCCTCACAGGAGCCCACAAGGTGGTCTGTTAGCAGCAGTTGTCATAAACTTGGCTTTAGCGCTATCTCTGACTCAGTCTCTCATGTGGCCATCTCTGTCCAGACTACTTAGGCAACTCTTAGGCTATTGCCATGGCCCCTGGTAACCCCGGTGTCCCTGGATGCCTAGAAAACGTCCCAAACTCCAGGTACTCTGATATGTGTAGGGTTGGGGAGGTTTATGCCCCTCCTCGCTCTGGTCAAAGGCCTTGTAGAAGCTTTCCTGATGCCCTGCTTTGCACGAAATCTCAACTTTGGCCTCTAACACTCCTTCACTGTAGTGGGTCCAACTGATTCAGTCGGACAGAGGGAGGGACAGATCCAAAACTCTTCTCTCTCCTCCTAACTCCCCATTGCCGGCACTTCCCCCTCTTCTTTCTGATTTACAGAGCAAAATCTCACATATATGAACGCATTAAGAGATATTTTTATGAATGGGAAAGGGAAGTGTTTTTCTAGTGTGGATACAGGAAGAGGAATAAAAGTGTTCTATATGCATAGTTGATAGTTACCGATACTTACATACTCACGGTTTTATTCCAGGAATATGGTTTGATAGAGTACACAGTTGCAGCTTCTAATGGCTTTCTCCTCTCCTGTTCTCCCAATCCTGTTAATACCTGACCTTGTCGCATTACCACAGAGGATTGCTGTTTCATTATCCCCAGCCCATTTGGAGGCCATCTGGGAAAGTTTTCAAATTACGACATGCCTCCGCATGAAGACATGCATTCCATTTCTAGCTTGCACGTAGGAGAAGCCTCCAGTCAGGTTACTCTCTATGGTGCCAGTACTGGTTGGTATCATATATTTAGGTGTTTCAACTTTTCTGAGGAAAAGTCAACCTGCCTTTTATATTTTTATGTATCCTCAATATGACATCAAGTAGCAGAGAACATGGGAATTTGACTCTGAGACTCTGCCCTTCTCGCAGGGACTTGAGATGGGCTTGAGGGCGGTGATGACCTGGGACTACCACCTGTTATAAGTCAACAAGGTTTGGGAAGTTTTGATAAAGTGACATTGAGGCCAGAGATCAATCTTCTGCAGGTGGAATCAGCTGACCATCTCGTTTATAGGATAATCTAGACTGAGGCCAGAGAACTCATCATCATGGGAAGAGATGAGTATTTTTTCTTTAAACAAATAAAACAGCTTATATATCTCCTCTCTCTCTTATCCCACCATTGGGTAAAGGGTGACAGTAGGAAAGAATAGTGAACGCAAAGATATTACCAAAATAAATAAATAACAACCCAACTTTTGAATATGATTCTAGAACTGCAACAGATCCATGAACATAGAGCTTGTTTTTAGAGATTCAATTTTACACTCTTCATCCCTCGTATAAAAATAGTCATTATCTTGTGTTTTATGTATGTATATGTATATATATGTATATGTCCACTAACTAGAGTTGGATAGAAAGATGACTACTAGGGGCGCCTGGGTGGCTCAGTTGGTTAAGCGACCGACTTCCGCTCGGGTCATGATCTCGCGGTTCGTGGGTTCAAGTCCCGTGTCCGGCTCTGTGCTGACAGCTCGGAGCCTGAATCCTGCTTCAGCTTCTGTGTCTCCCCCTCTCTCTCTACCCCTCCTTGCTCACGCTCTGTGTCTGTCTCTCAATAATAAATAAACGTTAAAAAAATTTAAAAAAAAGAATGATAACTACTATGTTTTTTAAAATCTGTTCATTTTAAGGATGGAAGAATAAGAAATACAGGACAAATTTGCATGCGTAGTTCACATGAAAAATAAATGGCATATGGCTTTGCAGGAATGTAAGCTACATGAAGTGATGTCAGGGACCTTGGTTGCTTTATTTGTCCCCTGTGTCCCGTGCCTCCTCTCTGCATAGGCGTATGAGATGCTCAGTAAATATTGGCTCCAATCAATGAACACATATATAGCCTTACAGATGTCAGGAACATTATTGGCTTCTCTCTCTACACTATCATGCTGCTCTATGAATGATGCATTATATTCAATTTATCTGCTACCTAACATATAATCTTATATTCTGAACAACACATAAGACTATATATAAATATATATACACATATATAATATATACATATATAATATATATTATCTACACATATATATGTATATATAACATATATGCACATATGTATAATTCCTAAATCATTTTAGTGCCTCTAGTTACTAAACTGTTGGCATAAAGGAATTTTATCATTATCGAATTAATAGAAATTTACAGATGATACATAAAACCTCCTATTATTAGGAAATGCCTTGAATTTTCTCTTGCTGTCTTGGTGAATTTATGCCTCCAGTTCCTTTTGCTCTGGATTTTATAATGTTCTCTGTAACTCCAGACATATGGATAAAAGCAAGTCTTTGTTATCAACATGATAAGCATGTTCCAGTGGTATATATCTTATCAGCAAACTGAAAATCATCCTTTCCTAGCAGTAAAGAATTTTAACCACATACATTTTATTTCATGGAAATATTTTCTCTGCTGAGATATGTAGTAAAAAAGACAAGTTAGCCTTTCTAAAGAGATCTTGTTCAATAATGAGACTCTTGATTCTTAGAGATATTACTGAGCTTTCTTATGACCACAGATAAAGGTAGGAAATAAGATATGGGCTTATGAAACATTTATGTTGATCCACAATTTTACTCCTTAATTTTCCCTCTCTAAAAAAACTAAAGGGGAGATGGGAGGTAGGTAGGCAGGGGATGGGTTAACTGACTGAAGAGTACTAAGGAGCGCACTTGTGATGAGCACTGGGTGTTGTATGTAAGTGATGAATCGCTAAATTCTACTCTTGAAACTAATATTCCACTGTAGGTTAAGTAACTAGAATTTGAATAAAAAGTGTGAAGAAGAGAGTTACTTTGATAGTCAAAAAGACTGATTATAGCAGATGCCAATATTCAAATATCATTTGATCACAGCATTTTATAAAACAAGCAGAGGGATCCCCACCAGATAGAGGATGAAGGTTAGATTTCTTTTCCTATCTCAAAATCTTCCGCATACAAGAAATCAATCACCAAAAGTGTTAGAATGATGAGTTCACTTACAAACACCATGGTAGAGGAAAGAAGCACATGTTGTTTCCCTCTTCAAAAACTTCCATGTGCCTTCTGTCACATTAAAGAAGAAGAAGAAGAAGAAGAAGAAGAAGAAGAAGAAGAAGAAGAAGAAGAAAGAAGAAGAAGAAGAAGAAGAAGAAGAAGAAGAAGAAGAAGAAGAAGAAAGAAGAAGAAGAAGGAAGAAGAAGAAGAAGAAGAAGAAGAAGAAGAAGAAGAAGAAGAAAGAAGAAGAAGAAGAAGAAGAAGAAGAAGAAGAAGAAGAAGAAGAAAAAGAAGAAAAAGAAGAAGAATTCAGCTCCTTGCCATGAACCACAAGACCCTATCAGACCCAGAGTTGCCTAAGCACTTCTGCCATGTTTACTTGTTTCCTTAATATTTACGGTTCCTGTCACCGTATGTTTTCTCCCCACATTATCTCCTCATGAACCAGCTAAAGAATCATCTCCATTCAAGCTTCCCTCACCACCTACCTCAAATACTCAACTCCTCCCACTGGAATAGAAGCTCCGTGAGAGGGAATTTTCCATCTAGTCTACTGCTGTCTTCCTCGGCAGTGGACTGGTGCACAGTAGGAAGGTGCCTGTTCAATATTTGTTGAGTGACTTTTTAAAACTATGCTTCTTGTTTCCACTTTAATTTTACGAATGAATCTAAGGTCAGTGACTCATTCAGCATTAGTCAGCAGCTGGTCAGCAGCTGGTGGAGACACTTCATTGTTGCCGTTTTTCTCCTCTGTCCTGCAATTAGATTTTTTTTTTTTTTTTACTTTAGTGACTGATTTTTTTTTTAGGTGTATTTATTTTTGAGAGACAGAAAGAGCGTGAGTGGGGGAGGGATAGAGAGAAGGGGGACAGAAGATCTGAGGTGGGTTCTGCACTGACAGCAGAGAGCCCAGTGCAGAGCATGAACTCGGGAACTAAGATCATGACCCGAGCTGAAGTTGGACACTTAACTGACTGAGCCACCAAGGTGCCCCCAGTCTTTGCCTTTTATTATGTGCTCATCTTTCACCATTCTCTTCTTCTCTAAATAATATTCTTATTAAAGATATCTGGAAGGGGACCTTTTCAGGCAGTGTGTGCAATATTCACAGGATTTTTTTTAACTTTTAAAAATGTTTATTTATTTTTGAGAGAGAGAGAGAGAGAGAGAGAGAGAATCCAAAGCAGGCTCCAGGCTCTGAGCTGTCAGCACAGAGCCTGATGCGGGACTCAAACTCACGAACCGCGAGATCATGACCTGAGCCAAAGTAGGATGCCTAACCAACTGAGCCACCCAGGTGCCCCCAGGGCAGGATTTTCTTTACTAAGGATAAGAAGGAGGACATGCAAGAGTGTGTAGATCTTGGGACCATTTGTGTCAAAAAGGCAGAAATCTTAATGGCTATTTTGTATCTGCTTGTATTTGCATAAGCAAAGTCTGGAGGGATATGCAAGAAATGAATCACAGTGGGTACTTGGAAGGTGGGGAAAGTAAATTAGAAAAAGAGGAGGAAAAGAATGTTTTATTCCACAACTTTTAAAACTCATTTTAATTTTCAAATTTTGCAATTGTATTTGTTATTCGACTAAAAAAACAAAATTTAAAACACTTCAAACCAAAAAAAAAAATGAATTTACGTACAAAAGATCATGTGTGATCATCTGTTGCCATTCCAACGTGTGGTCATTAATTCATACATGTGGGGTAGATTTGTAGGTCCCTTGTAGTCAAGTTTGAGCTCCCGAACAGTATTCAGAATATTTTACAAATGCACAAATTTTTTCTGTCATATTAGAAGAGGACACAAAGTTACTACAACTGCCGAGAAGGATGAGAAACCTTTAAACAAATTCGTAACTCTTTAGAGATTAAAAACGGTCAATTCTTTTGGCTGAAGACTTTCATGTGGTATTTAAGTGAATATTGTTTTCATAACTAGTACAATGCCCCTCATATTGCCTGTAGCAAGTAAGGAAATACAATTTTGGAAACAAGATTCCATTTAGGTGGACAACATTGACACTGAAGGAAATATGATGACTTTTAGGAGGATTTTCTAACGTGGCTGGCTAACCTCACCAACATCATTAAACACAATCAAGGTTTTAAAAGTTGATTGACAGTTATGAATTAGTGTAGGCAGGTAAAAATATGAGAGGCACATCTATGTATATGGTTAAAGATGAATGAACTAATTTTTCTTGGATTATAGACCCATGAACCTACAGCGTCTGCAATGAATAAAAGAATCCTCTATGTAAGCCTTTAGATATTTCTCTGTATTTTCCCCTTGACTCTATTTTTTTCAGGTTAGCTGATTTAATTAAATATTCCCTAAAACACTGGATGTTAAGAAATGTACAAAATCTAAGATCCTGAGATCTCCTAACTTAGCGTGATTAAAATCGATGAGTTTGGAGTTTTCCGTTAAATCAAAAGCTTCTGGCTTTCAGCAACTCTTTATTTTTGGAGAAACAGCTTTTTCTTTGTGTAACAAAAAGGCTTAGGAAAGCTTCTTAAAAAAAAAAAAAAAAGACCTCTAGGCTGCTGAGTCTTAAAATAGCCTTTGAGAACAGCCCCAGAACTAGCAAGGTGTGCAAATGGGCCAGGCACAAACCAGAGGAGTGTAGACTTTTCCCAGTTCAGCAGGAGCCCCTTGCTGGGGTCACATTCTCCAACGTGGTACCACTGTTATATTGTGCCTTTCTTGAAACTCATTAAAGCAGAGATATCTCTTTCATTTCTTTTCCACTATCTCATTTATTAAACAGTATACATTATTGCTGTGCAAACTTGTATACAATATTGACTGACAAAAGCATACAAACTTTGAGTTACTGTAAAAACGTATGTCCCATGACTGTGTTTCTCTAATTGCAAGGAGCTTGATATTTACAGAGTGCCCTCTATATGCTAGGCATTGTCCCACGTTCTGGTACAATAGATAAGAAACTTTGACTCTACCCTCAAGTAGTCCGTCGCATAGAATAAAAGAAGGAAATGCAAGTTTTTCAAATGTCCTGCATACAACATTTTAAAAGAAGCAACTCTGTTTTGTAATTAAAGATCTATAATAGAATGTGGAAATGAATAAAAATACACTCGTTTCAGCATTAGCTAAAGTAATGTCAAGTACAAGGTATATAGAGGCACTATGAAACGTGAGAGAACAAAACAAACAGTGGCGGAAAACTCCTATAATCAGTCTGAAAATGTTCTAAGGGTAAGGAGTTCTAAGATAAAGACAACTTAAAGATTATGTGTATCTTGAGTATCCACTTTGACATTGGCTGATTTTACAATTCTTTCATTTCTGTAGGGATGATTGATGGGGCAGGTGGCTGGATTCTTTGCAATATGAGGATAGCTTCCATGACAAACTGCCCCCCAAAAGTATAATGACTTAATACAATAGTTTATTTTTTTCTCATTGAACAGGGCAAATGAATGAGTTGGTGTAATGGCGCATCTCTGTGAAGTCATTCAGAAACTCAGGCTTGCAGGAGTATAGCCATTGACGTGAAGCTTCTAAGGTCACTCTGAGGTTGTCTCCGTTCTAGTAGAGAGAAGAAAGGAAACATAGAAGGTGAGCAGTGGGGCTTTGCATGGACCACAACAGAAAGAGGTGTGTCCTTCATTTCTCTTCCATTCCCACGGGCTAGAGTTTAGTCAATTGCTACACCTAACTGCAAAAAATGAAAATGTAATCTAACTGTGCGCCTGGGACAAAGAAGTAAACATAAATTTGGGGGAATATCTTAAGACTCTGCCATAAACAGTGGGGTTAGGAAGAATGATTGCTTTTGTTAGTTGCTATAATGACCTGCTGTATCAGTTCAGTTTATGCAGACATCAAACAACTCAGTAAAATAAGCGACTGTGATAGATGGTCCCAGATTTATACATTGATTGAAAATCCCATTTTAATTTAATAGTGGATTAGTTTCTCCCCCCGACCCCCCTTGGAAGAGCCATATGCTGGGGAATTGGTCTTTCCAGGTGAATCGAGGATTTTGCTAACAGAACGGTATAGAAATGTGTCATTTTCTTTTGCTTGTTTGTTTTATCTCTATAAGCCAATCCACCTCTAAAACGTTTCTGGCAATGGGTGTGAGTAAAAATAATGCAACTTTAAATCATTCACACTAATGTATTTTAAAATACATTATTGTTAACTACTGTGAAGATTTTGGAAATAGAATGGGTCTGGAACTGGTGGCAAGGGGAAGGCATGTATAGTTCACCTTTTGTAGGCATTCATTTATCCGTTCGCCCGCAAATGTTTACCAAGTTCTTGCTGGATGCTGGGCTAATGCAGTAGACATGTTCCAAACAATGGGCGTTGACTATATGTCAGACTCCATGCTGGGTGGCATACATTTGTTTCTTCTTTTAATCCTCCCTGCCATCTGAGGCAGAAGTTAAAATCTCTGAAAAAAATCAAAAGACCATGGAGATTAAGTCACTCATCCAAGGTCACCTGGACAGTAGTAGAACTACAGTTAGAAACCAAATCTGCATGACTCTACAATTGGACTCTTTCCAGTTTGCCATCCTGACTCCTTAGGTAATTGTATATTTGCCTGGTCATCAGCAGGACTGTGAGATCTGGATATACGTTGTACATAAAATGAAGTAATGAGGCAGGAAGGAATTAAGGGCTTTCAGGTGCTGCTGGTTTACATTTCCCCCCACTAATATGGCAGCAGTTTGAATATAAGCCATGGCTTTTGAATATTAAGCA
Organism: Panthera pardus; assembly: GCF_024362965.1. Lineage (NCBI taxonomy): Eukaryota > Metazoa > Chordata > Mammalia > Carnivora > Felidae > Panthera > Panthera pardus. The sequence continues at coordinate 16,815,967 of NW_026526655.1, forward strand.
CACATGTTTTGTCCTACTCTCACCAACGTGGGAAAATTTTTTTGAAAGAGGAATTGGGAAAGATGATCAAGTAATCTGCTGTTTTCTAAGAAAGTTACATCATTGGGATGCTTTCCTCAGAAACAACTTTTGCCATCCCAAACCATGAAGACAAAAACAACAATGCTCTTACAGAATGCCAAGAACATTCTGAGAGATGCTGGTGCATTAGTGGAGAACACAGAACTGAGGCAGCCACCATTTGTTGGCCTGAGCCCAGGTTGACTAGTGCAAGGTGATAGTTCAGACCAAACAAAACCTATAGATTTGGGGTCCCCATGGATCCTCAAAAGCCTGACAACCTAGTGTGACCCTGCAATTACAGGACCAGGGCAGAGCTCATAGAAGATTGTGATTACCATTTAATAAATTTATAGCCCAGTAATTAAAACATCTGGGTTCATCTATGATGAATATAAAAAATGCTTTACTAAAAAAAAGACATATGTTTATTTATAAGCCTCCTCTTATTATATTTACCATTTACAGGAAGCATCAAATATTGATTTATTTAATATAATAAATTGAGTTTCTGGACCCCATTCCAGTGTGTATGGGATGGGCAGAGGATTCCCTCCAACAACAAACAATTCTTGGACAACAGCTGGGTGTCTGAGAATTCAACTCAATTCTGACATTATCTACCCAGAGATGAGCATCAGATTCCGTAGGTTAAAGGCTCAGTCCCCTCAGACTACCCTCCACTTCAGATGCCAATCACAAGCCCATATTGTTACATGTGGTTCCGACAGACTGGCTATATAAACCAGAGGTTCTCACCACTCCCTCCCAGAGTTCTGCTAATTTTCCAGAATGGCTCATAGAATTCAGAAAAACCCATTCACTCTCCAGATTACTGATTTATTACCAAGGGTGTTATAGGATACAAATCAAGAACCATGTAAAGAGATATGCAGGGCGAGGTGCCAAAGGAGCTCCTGTCCTCATGGAGCTTAGGGCCTGGCTTGGGGGCACCTGGAAAAGTTCTGCTCCCCCTCTTTTTAGGTTTTAGGGACACTTCATTACATAGGCATGATTGATTAAATCATTGGTCATTGGTGATCAGTTCAGCCTCCAACACCTTTCTCCTCCTTGCAAATCAGGGGGGTATGACCGGAAGTTCTAACCCTCTATTTGTGGTTGGCTCCCCTGTCAAGTGGCCCCCATTCTTAGGTGCTTTCCAAAAACCACCTCAGTAACATAAACCCAGTTGTGGTGGAAAGGGACTTCTAGGAATAGCAAGACACCCATTGCACGTTTATGGCTTTGAAGGTTTATGAGGACAAGAAACCAAATATTGTAACAAAAGATTCTCCCGTTGCTCTTACTGCTCAGGAAATTCCAAGGGTCTTGGGAGCTGTGATCCAAGAACCATGGTTGAAGACCAATCATATCTGAGAAGCATATTTTGGTCATCTGAATGGCCAAATCACATTTTTCTTATAAATCACAGTATCTTGTACAAATTAATCCATCACCTAATATATGCCTAGAATGGGGGATAAACTGATGAGCATTCTGACAAAATTCCTGTCCTGACCACACTTACTTTCTCCTAAGGGAGAGAAGCGGGCATAAACATACAAATTAAATACCATTTCAGATAATAATGAGAAAGAAAAGTGTTTAGAGGTAAAGGGTAACTTACTCTCAAAGGATTCAAATTAAGGGGCAAGAGCTAATGGGGCGGGGAGGGGAAAGCCCTTTAAAATAGATAAAAGAGAATGTTGGAAGGGACATTTGAGCAAGGACATGAATGTTTGGGGGAGAATGTGTGAAAAATGTTCAAGGCACAGAAACAGCAACTGAAGTGATTCTGAGCCAGAAAGGGGGAGAAGGGCAGAAAAGAAAATCTAAGAGGAAGCCATGGTCAAGATTTTGAATTTTATTCTAAATCTAAAGGAAAGCCATTGGATTTTTAAGGGAATGATGAAAATCTGATTTACATTTATAAGCGCTTACTATTGCTACAACTTGGTATGTAAACTACACTAGGGTAAGAACGGAAATAGGTACGACAGAGGAAGTGACCTGGCCAGAGCCAGAAGTAGCCTGGGATACCAGCTGTGTACGACTAGATGACAAGCTCCAGGACAGCATGCTCTGAGGAGGACCAGGCTGGCTTACGTAACTGTGGTGGAGAGGCCTCCTACTTGCTGAGATGCTGCCTCGGCAACAAATTTAAACATCCAGATTCAATTCAGCGTCTTTATGCTCTTGGATACATCAGAAATTATGGACATAGATGCCCTTAGAGGCCAAGCAGATACTTTTTGAAGAAGAGGCAGTGCTGAATTAGGTCCCCTTATTGGGTATAAGCACCATACAAATACGTTTTCCAGATTGAAAAAGAAATGGAAGTGGAGACCCACTGAGAAGATCCTCACCTTTTTCCATGTAAGACATGAGGTTGGCTTAGTTCAGGATGACAAGGGTGAATAGAATGAGACAGTTAAGGGGAACTTGGAGGCAGAAACGCACTGTTTGATCTCTAGTTTATACCAAGCTAAGACATGCGAGTTCCTTGCCCTCAGTAAGCTCACATTCGATTAGGGGAGGCAAGAAATTTATGAAAAACTAATTGCAAGAATCAGGAGTCATGTCAAACCATATGAACAGATGGCATACAGAAAGTCAACATAGGAGAATGATGTAAAATGACTGGATGGCCAGGGAGAACTTTGTGTGTGTGTGTGTGTGTGTGTGTGTGTCTTAATTTTTTTGTTTTCATACAATTTCAGGCCTATGGAAATGTTTCAAGAATAGTAAATGCGATTTTAGTAAATACTATATATAAATAGTAAATGCTACTATACTAGATTAATGTTAATACTTAGCACATTTGCTTTCTCTCTCTTGCACACACACACACACACACACACACGTGTAAGTGTAAGTGTTCATTTGAGAGCAAAATGCAGATGTGATGTCCCTTTATTTGTAAACACTTAAGTTTTAACTTCTTAAAAGGAAGAGCATCCTCTTACAAAGCAACACCGTAATTATCAAACTCAGGAAACTGGCATTAGTATAGTATTCTTGCCTAATCTATAGACATTCCGTTTTGATCAATTTTCCTTTTTTTTTTTTGTCATGTTTTTCAGAAGAAACTCTGGATCATCCGTGGCATTCAATTATCATGTCCCTTTAGGGCTCTTTAATTTGGAACCGTTTCTCAGTCTTTCCTGTATTTCATGACCTTGGTGTTTCTGAATAATAGAAGCCAATCTTTTTATGGAATGCCTTCAGGTGCCACATGGTTAGGCTGAGATTACATACTTTTGGTAGGAATAACATGGAAGCAATGCTGGGCATCATATCAAGAGGCACATGGTGTCTATAGCTTATTGCCAGTCATGTTAATTTTGATCACTTGGGTAAGGTGTGTATACCGTGTTTCTTTACTACAAAATTTATAATTGGAAGTATCTTGTGGAGAGATACTCTGTAAATATGCTCTTACTTCTCAAACTTTCACTCACTGGTTCTTTAATCATAGTTCCTATGATTCTTGCCTGAATCAATTCTACTTGTGATCATTTCCAAGTGATAATTTTCTAATTTTACCATTTTTTTTCTATGTTTACTAGTTTGCTTCCCCCTTTCCTTTAATGATTTATTTATATCTATGTAGACTCTGGGATTCTTATGTCACTCAATGGGTTATAATAATTCACCATTGCTATTGATTTTGATGACCTGAATGTCCCAGGTTTGGCCAGCGGGAGCTCCTTCATAATAGATCTTGCGCCTTTTGGAGATGTTCCCATCATTTGAGTCCTTCCTTACTTTCTGGCTCCATAAAGTTTTCCAAGCTCATCTTTTACATTTCCAGTTGCAAAAAGAGCAGCTTTTAAGTCTTTCCAGCTAAGATCCTAAAGACAAGATTACTGGACAGTCATGCAGACAGCTGGGAGTTGTGGGTGGGGTGGGGCAGGGTCGGAAGGACAGAGAAACCAAGCAGTGCAAGATGCAAAGGCGGGGACATCTGACAAAGTTCAAGGATCATAAAGAAAGCAGTGAGTTTAAATGTGTTAGGTGAGAGGGAGAACGACAGTAGATGAGATTAGAAGGACCCAGAGGTTTGCATCAGTCTTGCTGTGAACAAATTATATTGTATACATGATATTGTACATATTTTAGTCGTTGCTACAAAAGCTACCTAGACTGGTAAGGAAAAGTGTCTTCTGAGAGGGCCAAGACGGGGGAAACAGATAGAAAATGGAAAATGGTAGCAGTGCAAAAGAGAAGCAAAGAGAATCCCAGTCCTGGATGTCGGGATAGCGTCCACTCGCAGTGGAGAGAAGCATAAATTCCAGCACTGGCTCTTTGGTAGACCAAAGCAAGAGCAACTGGTAATAGGGCAAGCTGTGCTTTTGCTGACTATTTAAAAAACAGTACTGTGATTCAGCAATGTTACCAAGCGAGTGCAGGAATGTGGGGCAAACAAGGCAGAGAATGGGATCCTCAGGGAAACAGCACTGGAGTGAATGAAGACCTTCTCACACCGTAGGAACTGTGCTTAGGAAAGAGTGGAAATGTTGAAGGGCTCCCATAGGCAGCAGGCTGGTCGCCACTTTCTTGAGAGAGATTAGTCTCAGTCTTGTAAGGTAAATGTGAGCCTTGAAGAGGGGGACACTTCAGGAAAGCAGCCTGGATCCTTTTGAATACTAGGTCATGGGGAGAAGAGCAGGACACGTCTTAGTAAAGTAGTGTTGGAGATTAGACGGTAGCGCCTCCATTTTGTTTAGAGATTTTTTTGAAACCTGTATAAAACTGAGCCAATGTTTAGATTCTACTCCGTTCTCTGCTTTCTGAGACTCCACAGTGAAGAACTCCATTAGGACTTGTTGGGGTAGAATCAATGGAAAGCCTGGAGCAGCAGAATGAAGCAGGAGCAGTGGAAGATCATCTGGCACTTTCTGAACTGGTCCCAAGCAAATGCAGACACACCTGAATCCGGGGGGGGCCCATTCACCACACTCTCCTGCTCTTGATCTTGGGAGCTAATTACTTGTCTGCTATCCTTTTTCTGTCTCACCTAAAGTGAGTCACTTTTTATTTATTGGCTTTTCCTTTCCTTTATTTATTGATGCCAATGTGGACCGTTGGATTCTTATTCGATTCAGTGGCTTTTCTATCATTAAGTAAAACTGATAGGCATTTACTCATCCTTTTATTGTCTTAGCTTTTTCCACTGTCCATATTATATTTGTTCAACACAAATTACTTTTCACTCTCCCATTTAATTGTGAACTTCTTGAGAGCCACACACACGGTGCCTGGCACAAAACTGATATTCGGTAAATATTTGTTGAGCAAAAGAATAAACAAACAAGGGCCCCAGAGACAGGTTAACAACCACCATCTAAGAAGGTACTCTAGTAGATTTTACTGCCATTGATTGGTGATAGTTGTTCAGTATTGTGTGTGTGTGGTGTGTGTGTGTGTGTATGTGTGTGTGTGTGTGTGTGTGTGTGTGTGTGTGTGTGTATTGGGGGATATATCCTCTAGACAGCTATTATTACAAAAATATGCTAGATCTGAAGAATATTTAATAACTCTTCCCTGTAATGAAAAAATGTTCAATTGTGATCTCCTTTCAACTTGTTCTTTTTTTATGTTTCCTGGGGTGATTTAAAACAAGCTATCATGATCTGAGGTTTTCTCCTTCTCCTTTTAATTGAATATTGAACTGCTTGGGTCTCTCTAGAATCTAAAAGTGCCTAAGGACCCAAGCAAATGATCCTAGACATCTTCTCTCTTGCTGTGAGGTCCTCAGGTTTTCTATGTACAAATGCACATGCTCAGTCATGCTCTCTGGCCTTCCCCTCGGAACAATCCAGAGCTCTGTGGCTCCAAATTGGAGTGTGGTTATCGGTCACTTAATACTCTGTGAGCCTTACTAATGACTTAATTATGGGGCTTGCTCACAACAAAATAGAGATGCTAACTACAAATTCAGAAGCGCATTGGTTTTGTTTAAAATTAAAGCATAACATGAGATCTATTCTATAGAATCTTATAGATTGGTGCAAATGGTCATTTTTCTCTTGGGTTATTGTCACAGCTAATGCACACTACCGTTGGAGCCTTTAACGGCTTCCAGGAGCAGACTCATTGACGCGCATGCTTTCCCATTTACGGGGGGAGCTTCCAGAGGTCTGGCTGTGTTCTATTCCTTTTTCCATACTCAGCATTTAGTCCAGAGCCCAGCACATTACAGGTGTTTAATAAATAATCTCATTAATGAATAGATGCATGTGTGTATATACACTATGTTCGCTATATACATACATACATACACACACACACACACTATATATATATATATATATATATATATATATATATATATAGGATATATAGGATTAAGGGACTACTGAAATCAAGAGCGAAAAATAATATATTTTGCTCCCAAAAATCTTTTTCCCAAAAGAAAGATAAAAGTACAATGTGGAATGTCTTTGTAAAATGTTGGCAGCTTGAGAATGAGGGTTTTGTTTTGTTTTCAAAACAAAGCTAAAGAAATTTCTCTTTGATGACAGCTTTATTTAAAATAAAAAAAAAAGAAGACTAGGTCGTATATAAGTGAATGTCCTCCACACTCAACAATACTTGTTTACATAAATGAGTGAGTGAATGACTGTGATAAAAACAAAACATTTTCTTTGGAATTAGTCACGTTAAGACCCCTTCAAATTTATTTTAAATAAAAAATAAAATACATATATATACGATGAAATGGTGCTATCTAACACACATGCACAATGAGAAATGCTTTCTGTTTTTTTGCTCCCAGGCTGTCTGGTTCATCTGTAAGTAACCATATACCTTTAAGGTATTCGAATAGGATAGTAACTGGAGCCGGTATGGCAGCTCCTGGGATGGTGGTGGAGACAGTGCAGCTTTGAATGGGCCCTTTGATGGAGACAAGCATCTCCTATCTCCCAGGGCCTCACTCTTCTGAGCATGCTCCCTTAGGGGCAGCCCTTGGCCCCATAGGCAAGTAGACAGGGTTACACCCACACTGGCGTTGCCCTATCACGGAAGGGCTTTCCTGTCTGGCTTTGTTGCTGATGATCCCGTTCCGGAGCTTGCTTCCCACTCTCAGGCTGGAGCCATTCTTCCTTTCTAGGTTGCTGATCTGAAGCTGACCATGGATATGGCTGCTTTGGGGGATCTGGGCCCTGGGCTCAGGGTGTCCAACAGCTGGCCATACTCCATTGTGAAATGGTAAATGCTCAAAACTTTTGCTCCATTCCCAGAGGACCCCCCATTACAATGATTTTGCATTCACTACCTGCCAACAGGACCTGTAAGGGAGCCAAAGGGAGCTGCAGATTAAGCATAATTATGAATTCTGAGTGGAATGGAGTAGTCGGAGATTGTTGTTCATGAAGGACCCCTATTTTTTTTTTTCCCCCACTGAAAATGCACATAAGGAAATATTGAATGCTCCGCGGAGTCTTTATATTTAAATGTGCTTTAGAATCAGTGTTCTCCTTGCCCTTCCGTGAAACAGATAGATAACCTCCCAAACTTGAAAGCTACTCTTAGAATTGGATTTTAGTTTGCTCAGGATTTGTAGCTAATCAGCACCGAATTTCATAGATAAGCATTTTAACATTTATTAACAGGAACTGGTACCAAAATGCAAGACATTTCCCAGGCTTAGTCGTCAATGAGCGGCTAATCCCTGAGGATTTATAAACCTGCACAACTGAGTAAGGATTCAAAGACCTCTTGCCGGCTCTTCTTGAGAGCTTAATGTGTCCCCATCGGGAACAAGCCGATTGTACCATTTATTCTTTCAGTCTTTCCTCCTTTGTAAATGGAAAAAGAAAGTCCAAGATGCTGAGCATAAAAATATACTCAGTGTTTGCAGACACTAGAACAATTCACTACTGTGAATGTTTACAATGTGGCAACATTTTCTAATTTGACATAAAATTACGAACACATCTCATCATCGTTTTCCTCCTGTTGTCCATATATTTTCCCTCTTCTAAATACTTCTGTCTGCACATAGGAGTAGCATTCAAGATTTCCTTATGGCTGTTCAAGGAGTCCGTTCACCTGCCTGAAGTCCGTCATAAACCACCATCATACTTTTGAAAAGATAAGATCAGCAGTGGCGTGATATTGAGTAAAAATACCTAATTTTTAAGAAGTCAAATAGAATGCTAGCAGCTGATAATGATAAAGACAAGGACAATGGTAGCAGATAGAAGGTACCATGCACTTATAATGTGTCAGATACGTGCCCAAACTCTCTACATCTATTATCTTCTTAAATCTTCCCAAATCTATGTGGCAGATACTATTATTATCCTATAGATAAGAAAACTGAAGCTGAGCAAGTTCAAGTTGGTTTCCTAGGATCACGGGGCAAATTTTGGCTGGAGGCTGAGATCTGAAACCTGATGTACGTATGTTCCAGGGATGCTAAAGATATTTTTAAAAATCTTTATTTTTAAACTGTTTTCAGAGTGAGCTTTTAGAACAACAAGAAAAATGGGTCTCATTTCATTCTAATCATCTTTATATAAACCCTCCTGTTTCCTATATTCTTAAAACTTGTTTAGATCTATTCATTATTTGTGGTTTAAAGACAACGAATGTATTTAGTTAAAAGAAAATCCAGATGTTTATTTAAACTGCCTCACCCCCAAATCCCGGTTGAATTAATTTTTTACTTTTCATCCAGTTTTGTGTTTGGAAGAAAAAAATAAAACCCATTTTTATTTGTAATGCTGAAATATTGATACAGTACACTCATAATTAATAAGAGGGTTTATTTTGTTAGTTGTTTATGAAATTAGGTTTAACCATTTCTGTTGTTATGTTTATCAAAGTACTTAATGATGAAGCAAATGTAAGGCAAAATAAAACACATTAGGGCATATTCTCTACCCTTACATAATCTTTACCTCTTCATAAATTCAATACCCCATGGAATTAATGGTTTATGCTTTAGCCATATTAAATTTTTTTTTAACGTTTATTTATTTTTGAGACAGAGACAGAGCGTGAGCAGGGGAGGGGCAGACAGAGAGGGAGACACAGAATCCGAAGCAGGCTCCGGGCTTTGGGCTGTCAGCACAGAGCCCGATGCTGGGCTCGAACCCACGAACTGTGAGATCATGACCTGAGCCGAAGTCGGACGCTCAACCAACGGAACCACCCAGGTGCCCCTATGCTTTAGCCATATTAATGGAGCTATTTTTTTTTTTTTACCAGATGAATTCTATTACCTCTTTGGTTGTTGATATTTGGTTGGTGAAATGGCTTAAAACAGTATCTAATCTACTCCACATTTATGTTGTGTATCTATTAAACACAAGACACCTCGTTAGTCTGAATTTTGTTGTTGTTTTTAACTTTAAAAAAATCTCACTTTTTATCAAAGTCAGGAAACTTTGGATCACTCAGGAATTGTCTGGTTAACATTATAATCTATAGATGGACGCTGTGTCGGGGTACAACTTACAATATTTCAAGTTTCTTAAAACATTTTCATGGCGAGGGGTGCCTGGGTGGCTCAGTTGGTTGAGTGTCTGACTTTTGCTTGGGTCACGATCTCATGGTTTGTGAATGCGAGCTCCACATCAGGTTCTGGCTCAATGCTGTCAGCTTGGAGCCCACTTCAGATCCACTGTCCCACTCCTTCTCTGTTCCTCTCCTTCTCTGACCCTCCCCTGCTCGTGCTCTCTCTCAAAAATAAAATAATTTTAAAAAGGAGGAAAAGAAAAACCATTTTCATGGTGAAAAGCACAGCGTACGGAGCCAGAGTATTTATCTCTCTGAGTTATTTCCCCCCTCTTGTCATAGTTTCATGGTTCAGACACAGTGGTGGCCACATAGAGTGACCTGGAAAAGCATCAAAGGAATGTTTTTCTCACTTGATATGTGAACATTCTGATCTTCAGATATCTCAAGAGCCTTTGAAAAGTGGACTGGGTCCCCTCTGATAATAAGTCTATAAAACCAACTGAGAGTTGATAAAAAATAACTATGTAGCTCCTGGGGAAGGGGAGAGGAGGTGAGGGGAGAGAAGGAAACTGGGTAAGACATATATATTTGTAGTGGCATGAAAATGAGAGTAAGTGGTTATATTTATTTCAAATTTTAAAGGGAATATATCTGAGTCTGTCTCTCTCTGCCTGCCATGAGGACAGAGTGAGGACGTGGCCATCTGCAAGCTGGGAAGACAGCTCTCCCCAGATCCCAGCCATGCTGGCACGTTGGTCTTAGACTCCCAGTCTCCAGAATGGTGTCAGAAATACACGTCTATTGTTTAAACCACCCCACCTATGGTATTTTGTCATGGCAGCCTGAGCTGACTAATATAAACAATGATCTTGAGAGGAAAAAAACATAAAGTTTATAAATAGTTTCAACAGAAAAAGCCCAGGTAGAGAGAATAATACAGCATGATATACTAAAATTATACTAAGTTTACTATGATCATAAGAAGCTGGTAACTATGAACATCTTTTAAAAAGACTCAGCAATAAAGAGAAGAAAGGGTGAAAGAAAACCATTGAAGGAAAAGAAAGTGCAAAGGTGGAGCTTCAACACCTCCACACGAGGTGAATGGGCCACTGGGTGGAGAGGCATTAGTGCCTATCATCCCGCTGTCCCAGAAGGTTCCTCTGGGCTGCAGGCAGTTCTTCAGGTTAAGCATTGGCTAGCAGCAAAGCCCTAGAGCTTGCCCCTTGGCTCTTGCTGGTGGTTGATGCCATTTTTCAAATCACACATTTCTTGCTCCTCATGGCCAAGTTTTCTATCTGCTACAAATGATCCCAGCTTCCCTCCCCCATCGAGGACACAGGGATGTACAGATCCAATATTCCAGTCATACAGCATTTGGGTTGAGTCCCTCCTTCCCATCTACTACTCTGACCTTTCCTCTTTCTCTTTTTTCTTTCCCTTTATCCATTAAGAAAAACACAACTTACTAAGAGCCTTTAATGTATTGGGTATCATGCCAGATGCTGGCTGTACAATGGAGTTGATTGAAAGGAAGCAAGTGTCTTGCCCTTTTGAAGTTTTCATTCTAGTGAGTGAATGAAGGAAGAAGGAAGAAAACATTTAAGTAAATTTACATATATATATATATATTTTTATATATATATATACACATACACATATACATATATATTCACATATATATGTATGTGTATATATGTGAATATATATGTATATGTGTATGTATATATGAATATGAATATATATGTATATGTATATATATGTATATATACATGTACACATACATATTTTAAGTCAACTGCTTGAAGCAAACAGACAGCATGCTGAGGACAAATAGGAGGGAGCTCTATTTTTAGATGCAGGAATCATGGAAGGCCTCAAGGAATCTAAGCCGAGACCAAAGTATGAGAAGGAGCCAAGAGAAGGCTGGTAAGAGGAGGGAACGGTGCAAAAATCCCTGAGTCGGAAAGGGCTTAGCCTGTTCTTGGATCCCCCCAAATGGGCCTGTGAGCACGCAGTGGAGCAGAAGGAGGGAGGGAGAGAGAGGGGATCACGGGCCCCTCCAGGTGTGTGTCCTTGGGCAGCTTATATAATGGCTCTGTGCCTCAATTTCCTCATCTCCTCATAAAATGTGGTTGACTCTACCACCCCCAGAGACCACACATAATGATACGTTGGAGACACTTAAATCATGGTCATTCTTCTCTTCAGGTTCCTTCTTGGTACAGGTGGTTTTTCTTCCAGAATTAAAGACATGTTTGGCCTCTTGAGGATTTAACCTGCTGGAAATGTAATATGATTGCCTATCTTTTTTTTTTTTTTTCTTCTAATTTATTCGAAAATTAGACCCAGTTTATTGGACTGATAATGCACTCATCCAAACCCAATGTGAAGACAGTTTCAAACCCCAGATTAATTATTTTTCAATTGAGTTTTTTTTTTTTTTTTTCATAACGTAGTCAAGCTTTTGAGACAAAGACTTGGTCATAAATCTTAAAATTAGCTGGGGAATTAATTTTAAAATTAAACACGCTATGATGAATTATAGGCAAATGACTGATTAGTAATGCAGAAAAATAAAACTGGGTCAGCTGGGCACATTTGTATATGGCGGCCTGTCCTGCGTGGCCTCTGCAGGGCAGTGTCTTGGCCAGGGAGGCGGAGAGTCGTATGCATTTCCTTGGCTTTGTTTTTTGATGTTATCTGTCTCAAGGCTCCTGCCCAAGAAGTCCTTTCTAAATTTAAATGGAATTTATGAGCTGTAGGATTTTATAGCATACAGTGACATTGGGAAGAGTTGTACTTCGAAATCTGAAAATGCAGATTAGAAAAATGGTCACACGGGAAGAGTGTGGACTGTCACTCACTTGACTTCCTAAGCTTATTCACTTATCCAACCTTGCTGCTGTCCGTCCCCCTTCCCCTCACCGACTAGTTACTTCCTTACCTCAAAAGCGGGGCATTTATTTTTTCTCCTTGTGAAGGGTGATTAAATAATGGAGAATGCTCCACAAGTAAGTAGTGGTTTTATTTTCATTTGATAAGCTAAAATGTTATGAGGGAGATATTCAATAAGAAATACACAGTTCACTGTGAAAGACATATATACATATATATATGATATCTATATGCATATACATAAGACATATATACATATATATAAGTATCTATATATGAAAGATATATGAAAGATATATCTATATATGAAGATATATATCTATATATCTATATATGAAAGATGTATCTATATATGAGGACATATATACATATATAAGATATCTATATATGAAAGATATTATATATACAATATCTTAAGATATATAATATATACTATATATTATACATAATATATACATGTGTATATTGTATGTATATATACGCATGTATATATATACATGTAATATACACATATGTATATATATATAATATATGTACATAATATTATATATTATGACCTATTACATCAGTGTTAGGTAATAGGTCAGTGTTTCTTTATCTGCATAGCTACCCCAGGGTGAGGATGAGATTGGGGCAGAGGGAGGGTTAGAGACCACCCACTGCTTCTTTCAAAACCTCAAGTCTTTTCCTTATTAGAATGATCCCCTCACCCTCCCAAGCCCCAACACGCATGCGTTCACACACTTCGCTTGGCATCTAGTGCCATGTTGAGGAAGCAAGTCAAAGTACTTTGCAATTTAGGGCTCAAAGAGGTCTTGCCTCCACTAAGAGGGAAGGAAAGACGCTTCGTGGCTCCTGCCCCATCACACATGGACCCCAACTCTGCAAAAGTCGATGGGCCCCTCAGAGGACGTGAGGAAAGGAGGCACACACGTGATTGGAGCCGTGCATAGAACCCCCTGGTACCTTCCAACGCTTTCCCATTCTTTTGTTATGAAATGGGACTTTAGCCGTGATCTGCGGGGGCCTTTGTTGTTGTTGTTTTAAATCAGTCAATTAATGGATTAGTTAATAATTTAATAATTTTTGTTCTATTTACTTATTTTTAATTAATTAATTATTACTACTTTTTTGCAGAGGCCCTTGTTAAAATGTGTGGGTGGACCAAGAACGGTGAGAGTTTCCACAGGGGCCCCTGTTTGATGGTGAGGGAGAGGGCAGACCCCGGTCCCTTAGCCTTTGTTCAGACCCTGCTTGCGTGTCCACGGGTGTGCGTGTCTGTCGCTTGTGTTTCCAGACCCTCTGGTCTTTACTCAACTTTACAAGCATCATGTCCTTTAGCCCTAAGATAATGAAGGGCCCTTACCCCTTTACTCAGGTTTAAATTCAATTCCTCGAGACGCTCCGTGGGAAGAACTTGGCATTGTTCCCAGAGCACCGTCCACATACTTCAAAAACGTTAGTTATTATTAGCAGCTTCTGTGATTTAGCAAGCCGATGTGAGGAAAGCGAGATTGGATAAGAGGAAAGGGAAGGAGTTAGTGAATGGGGGGTGGGGGACCAGCCTGGGGGCTGCAGCTGCCTGGGGAGGGATTCCGTGTGAGCACAAGGACCCAGGTGAACGCTGGGGGCCACGGATACCAAACAAAGAAGACTGTAAAAGGTCAAGAAAGATAAACTTCTATTTCACTGTCAGACGCTTTTTCGTTTTACTCTCAATCAGGTAGCGCTCTAAGTATTTTACGAATATTAACTCAAGAAGTCCTCGTTCTACCTTTCTGAGGTGCTCCTGTCATTTACAGATGAAGAAACTAAGGCACAGAGAGGTTAAGGAAGTTGCTCAAGGACACACAGCTGGTGAGTAGCAGAGCTTGGGTTTGAATACAGACAGGCTCCTGAGTCCATGATTTTAAACATCATGAGTCTAAGCTTCATTTCTACAATAGTCTTCACCAGTCCTGGCCCTGGTTATCTAGGCACGTAACAGGAGATCAAAGAGTCGTATTGTTCAATCTTCCGTATCGGTGCATTTCGCTCTTGCCGGATCCCTGCTTTCTCGAGCACTTTCTCCTTGTGGCCCTGTTTTAACACGACCCAGCCAATTGCATTCATTCTTCGACTTCAGTGTGCCTTCGCATTTATGCATTTTCCACTTTAATTTTCCTAGAGATCTGGGAACTAATCAAGCTTTATTTCATACCACATACACATTTATCGAAATCAGTATGCATTTTCTCCAGGATCCACGATATTTTCTCATTTTATTACAGACTGTCTGTAGTGGTATGGAGATGCGGCGAAGCTAGTGGCCGTGATCAAAATCGGCAATCGTTTTGCAGAGACAATATTCTGTTATTATAAATTCTTATTGCTCCATGTGTTTTAGAAAATGGTAATAATTCAACTGGCCTAATAACTGTTAAAATGTAGGTGCTTTTCTTTCTTTCTTTCATTTTTTTTTTCTTTTATGCACGTGCTCTAAAATATTTTCAACCACCGGGGGTGAGTTTGTTACCTTGTTGCAACTTACACGTTCAAGACGATAATGCAGTTATTTATCGACTTTATTAAATGTTGCCATCTTTGATGCTGGAAACCCTATTAAAAGACATTGAAACACATAAAACTACTCCTATAAATCTGAGTGAAATTTGCAGTTGTGAAGTCCCAAGTTATTTTTACTAAACTGCATGAAGCTGAAAGGGAAAATGGTCTCTAGCTGCAAAGGTATACATGCATCCATTTGTATGCTTTTTTTTTTTTCAGGTGAATTCACAGCACCAAAAACCAAAGTGGCCTTTTTCTCTACTAGACAAAGTAAGATGAATATTTCGCCTACTGCCCTTATGAGACACCATCCAAGCTGAAGGCATCGGTTTTCAAGAAACAATTCCATTGAGATGACCGTTTGCGCTCTGGGTGCATTTTGAGATTGTGGCTTATTTTTACAGTGCTCCAAACTATCCATTTTGACAGACACTCTGATTTATAGGAAGGCCTGATTAATCCTAATGGCCATTTTTGCTGTGATTGGCTTGGGTTTTCATATTTTAGTAACATTTCATCAACATCCTGGTGACTCAGACATAAAAGGAATTGCCTACTGCCCCATCAACTGACCCCCTAGACGGCAGCAAGAGTTCCGGCATCATTTAAATGTTCCAAAAGAAAGTGTTGGTGACTGCAGGGGAGAATTTGTATTTCCTGTACCTCTCTCTGCAGCGCAAAAGGGGAAATTTTGTTTTTCTTTTGGGGAAACCTGGAAAAGGAAAGCAGGGAGTAGGTAGGGAACATTTTCATTTGTTATTTCGTTGTTCTTTCTTTGGGGGGAAACTATCTGATTATTTCTGTGAAGTAAAAGTGGTCGGTGATTTGCAGAGGCCACCAGGGTAATTCCGTGTAACAATGATATATTTTTCTTGTCACCCTCAGAGTCATCATCATTGCTTTTCATAAATACCTGTCGGTCCATCTGTGGCTGAAGGACTTTATCTCCCGAACTTCCTTTTATTCAGAGATTTTACTATGTTAACTTTAGGATACAAAATAGCTGAACCCTATAATAAATAATGCAGCACAAAGTAAAACGGAGAAGAGTACTCATACATTGGATGAGGTTAGAAAAGCCATCCCACTGCCTGTTTCTGTACCGATCTTGAGCTAAACATATTTTTAACATTTTTAAGTGGTTGGAAGAAATCAAAAGAAGAGCGATATTTTATGACCCCTGAAAGTGATATGAGGTTCAAATTGGCGTCCATGAATAAAATTGTATTGGAGTACAGCCATGCCCGCTCATCTATGTATCGTCCATGGCTGATGTCCCCTACCACTGCAGTTGACTAGTGGTCACAGAGACCATGTGGCATGTGTAGCCTAACAAGGTTTTTACAAGAGACATTCTGAAAAAAAAAAAAAAAAAAAAAAAAAAAAAAAAAGGAAAAGAAAAAAGGCATTTTGCTGACCACTGGGTTATAAGGGTATCTGGAGGAGAGAAAAAGAGAAAACTATTTGGTGAAAGTGTGTTTTTAAACATGAGTCCTTATTTTTAAAAGGTAAGTGACTTCAGAACGTAACTTGGAAGCTTTTCTAATCGAATGAGAATGTGTACCTTGTCTCATCCCAGGCACTTGTTTTCCAGAAGGAGAAACTGAGAAGAAGGGATTCAAACCATTTTTATGGGACAAGCAGTACTAAAAAGAATGATGAATTATGAGACTTCAATTCCTTACATTTCCTCAAATGTTTATGTCAACTGTTTTATATACCTGTAAGAAAGGGTTATATAAAAATGTCAGAGGTTTTTATGTACTCTGCCCCTGGTAGCGCATGGAAGATTTGGCAACAACATTATAGTTACAGGAGTTATGCTGGTTGGTTCTGTTTTACGGGGTGGATTCCCTCTGAAGACCGTTCCAGGAAGGCATAGTCATTGAGGGTTTACTCGCCACTCCCCAGGGCTCTCTTTTGCTTTGTTTTATTTTTTCTTCCTTCCTTCTCTAGCCTATCACATTCTGTGAGAACAATCAAGTAATTCTGGCTAATAAAATCGGTTTCATCAGGCCCTTGGTGAGCACGGTTTCCTGATATTGGGACTAACCCTTCCTTTCTTGCCCTTGAACCTATTAATTATTCATCTGTGTAAGTTATGAGCTCCTCCCACCCAACCACCTTCCTCTCCTTGGTTGTTTATGTTTTTCATGTATTATCATGTCCTCCTGTAAGTCATCCTTCTGGCAAGCTGTACTTATGGGTAGATAGTCTGATGCATCAATCTTGCCATGTAAGTCACGTCTTCCAAGACCTCTATCACTCTTCTCGCTTGTCTCTGAACTCCCTCCAATTCATCTATTGCCTTCTTTCTGGGACCGTGATGCCCCAACTTGACTGTGGTCTTCTAGGTGTGATTTCACAAACCCACAACTCAACGCCTTCTCGAAGTCATAATTCAAGACAGAACTTGCTCTCCTCTTTTCAGTCTGGGGCACAATAAAAAAAAGATGCAAACAAATGCGTAAATCACCACCACATCTCTTCTGTGTCCTTGGCAGGCTTCACACAGAACCCGTGTTCCCGTCCCTGAAGTGTGAAAGGACCTTGAAAAATCGTACACTTTTTCCTACAGGCAAATTAAAGATAATCATGGATTCATTCCTTCCATCCTGGGAGATCTAAACAAGCGTGGGAAGCACTTCTTAATTTTTGATATCTAGTAGGTCTTGCCCAGAGTGAGTCTTTGCCCTAACACACCTCTCCTGCTGACCTTTCTTTGTCTTCAGTCTTTATTTTGAAAAATTGGATTTGATCTTTATGTAGTATTTTTAAAACTCAATATAATTAAGGCATATATAGAACAATCTGGATGTATGCAAATGGGGATAATCTTGAGAGATGTCTCAAGCCTTTCTCTTACATGGGAAAGTGCCCGGAGAGGTGCTATTCAGTGAAACAAAACTCTCCCATCATTTTTGGGCTTCCAAGGAAGACAAGAGCATTAGTCTAATGAAGGGAGTGGAAAAATACCCCTACACCTACTAATTTGAGCAGCAAAATGATCAGGAGAAGTTGGAGATCTTGATAAATGGGGCCAAGTAATTGACAGAGTGTTATAATTAGGGCAAGGCATCTGTCAGTTAATTATCTTTTCCTCAATAAATAATTATAATTTTACATGTTCCCATAGCTTATAATTTCTAGCTGTGATTATTTTCTGCATTCTCATCAATCCAAACTTTGAAGACCAGACATAAATTGATATAAAGGGAAAATTGCCTAGTTATCCTCTCTGAAAAAAAAAAAAAAGGCCAGATGCAAGGTAAAGAGTATTTGACTGGGTAAGAGCATGAATTTGACAGAAGGAATCTAAATTGGCAGAAAGGTGATTTGCTCTTTCAGGTTTCCATTGTGTGTGATTCAGACTAACCACCCAAGCTTGGGAATTCGTTTACTCACTTGTTCATTTATTCAACAAACCTTTATTGAATCTCTAATACTATGATGGCTCAGGGGGATACAAAGATCTTTTAAGGAGCCTGTGGTCTTCTGGAATAGACGTACATGTAAACAAAAAAAAAAGCAGTGGGAATAGCATGAAAAAAGGCACCTTGGAGTCTTTTAGAGCAGTGGTCCCTCTTCTTTTAATCTCACACTCCTCTCAAGAAAAATACTTGGGGCATAGACCCTCATTATAGACACATCATTTACAATTTTACATACCTATGTATGTACTAGTGTTAATCTGTACGGTAGATATTTGTAAAATTAATTTATTTTAACTTTTAGATTAAATGGAAATAGAAAGTCTGATTTTTTTTTTCAATTCCCAACACATTTTGTGTACTCCCTGGGTGATACACATCCCACTTTGAAGAACTGTTGCTTCCAAAGACTGAAAGGTGAGTATTCCAACATGGCTCAAGTTCAAAACGTTTGGGCATCAGAAACCAGAGATGATGTTGAAAAGTTAAACAGAGAATAGCAATAGTGGCAGATGTCTGATATTCCAATATTTCTCAGAGTGTATTCTGCTCAATATTCGTAGAGATTTCTTGAAATTAAAAAATAAAAGGCTTTGCCATCAAATAAGTTTGGAAATTGCAAACTTAAGAACAAAATTCCATTTTTATGGGGCTAATATTCTATGATTCCACATGGCCTCATGAATGTGTATTTTCTTTTCTACTAAGCTCTTGAGTTGAGAGGCTATATTTTCTCTTTCATTTTTATTCAATAGTTAATAACTATTGAAGGGGTCTTCATATTTAGGATTGAATTCTGGCATTTGGAGATGGGAACAATGTGTGTGACTCCATTAAACTTTGATTCAAGAGACTTTTCTTCTTTGCCTTATATTGTTTTTACTTTTCTGTATTAAATATCAGCCAATAAATTACTCAATATATTTGTTTTGACTTGAAGTTAGTAACACAAAAACACGTTTTGCAGACCAGTTATCTGTAGAGGTAAATAAGTAACCATTCTTTAGCTGCCATTTGAGGAGCTCCCTAAAGGTCTGAAACACTAGAAATTTCCACCATTACATTAAATGTTCAGATCAAGGCCTTATATCTCCAGATGGCCACTTACAAGACGTGCCAATATTTTATCTACCGAGGAGTTAAATGTCTAGATGAGTGAAGATTCCTCTTGTAGTACCTAAGCCTCTTTAGCCTTTTGTGTGGGAGGGAAATATTTCTGAAATGCTATACACAGCCCCACTCTCACAAAGACAGCATAACAAACACAAGTTAACCTTTATCCAATGACATGGAGCTCTAATTATTGTCATTAATCACTGTGCTATGATTGATGAAACCACGATATGCTTGAAAGTTCTTGCTCATATAAGGTTACTTTTCCCCTTATACTAACTAACCCCAAACTATGGCGTTCCAAGTATTTGTGGCTGCTTTTTATAATTTGCTATCTACACTTTTACTGCCAACTGTATGCGTGTAAATATGTATACACACACACGCCTATTTAATTATTAATATGCACTGTAATATTTTGCAGTAAAAGAGATAAAGAGAATTACAAAAAGCAGACATAAATATATAATTGTGTATGTGATATGAATATATGTAGTGTGTGTGTGTGTGTGTGTGTGTGTGTGTGTGTTACCTACTACCTAGGATAGTACTCTCTCTCCCCTACCAAGGGTTGAAGGAAGAGATCCATCCAACTCCTTCCTCTACATCAGGTTGAGAAAGAAACAACCCGCTTTTATCTCCTCCTGGTTGTTTTTCTTTCCCACACCACTTTGTTTTTATTTCCCCTCTACCCCCTTCCCTTGAAGCCATTTTATGAACTTTCGTGAGCCACCTGAGCCTCCAGTGAATACAAAAACAGGAAAACGAAAAACAAAAACCTCTTCGACCTTCCTCTTCTGATTAAACCAGATAAATCATACTTAGGAAAATGGGATATAAGTACTGTCTGAGTGATGGCCTGAGAGCCCCTCTATGAAACAGCTCATGTTCTCTACTTGAGGTTTTCAGAGATCATTTCTGCCGAGGTATCATTATTTACATTTATTGAGCACTTAAAAAGTGAGAGATGATCCCAAGCAGGCTTTGCACTGTCAACCCAGAGCCTGACACGGGGCTCGATCTCAAGAACGGAGCAGTGAGGTCATGACTTGAGCCAAAAGTGATATCAGATGCTTAACCAACTGAGCCACCCAGGTGCTCCCCAACACTTTTCTTTTTTAAAAGAGCCATGCTCTTTCATTTCAATCCAGGGCTATGACTATTCTCTACATTACTGCAAATGTTGGAAATACATCTTCCAGATATGTAGGATATTAATGTTTGTGAGCTACGGGACCCGTACATCAAACCATTAATAGATCAGCTTCCTAGGGTCGCTGAAACAAATTGCCACAAACTGGGCAGCTTAAAACAGTAATTTATTGTTTCATAGTTCTGGATGTCGGAAGTCCAAAGTTAAGGTAGTGGTGTGGCCGTGCTCCCTCTGAGGGCTCTAGGGGGTTTCTTTCCTTGCCCCTCCCTAGCTTCTGCGGATTACTGGCAACCTTGACTTTACTTGGCTTGTGACAGCATAATTCCACCTTCAACTCCACACGTCCTTCTTCTTGTGCATTTCCCTCACCCTCGAAGGACGCTCGCCATTGGATTAGGCCCACTGTAATCCAGTATGACTTCTTCTACACTTGATTGTACCTGCAGAGGCAATACTTCCAGTAGGGTCATGGTTATAGGTTCTGGGGGTTAGAACTTGAACCTATGTTTTCAGGGGGCACAACTCAACTCACAACCAGTAACCATTACGACAGAGTGGAATATAAGAAATTTATCACCAACGTGGGGCATCTAGGTGGATAAGAAAATTATCACCAATCTGGAAAATCTAGGTGGCTAACCAGCACCTATAAGTGAAAGGGGATGGGAACACCCAGCCGATAGCGCTTCTGAAGGGGCAGATCCAAAATGTAGCACGGAGATGGGGTGGGAGGAGATAACGACAGCGGCTAACACACACCTATATACATTTACCACAGCCATATACTCTGATGTGTATGTGTAGCAGTAGGTAGGTACTACGGTTTCTACTTCATTTTGTGGATGAAGAAATGGACACAAAGACGCCAGGAAACCTGCTGAAGGCCATGCAGCTAATAATATACGATGCGATTGATATTGAAATCCAGGCAATCTGACCCTGGAATCCACATTCCTAATAATTATTTAGGATTGTCGAAGAAGGAAAGTAATGAGAAATAAACACTACTCCAATTTTCCTGTTGGTTATTATTATTATTTTTTTTTTTTTGGTCTTGTGGTCTTGCCTGTTGACGTCGCCAGTGATGTCTGGGGACCAGAGGTTCTCAAACACCAGAATCACCTGAGGCACCTGCTGACATGCAACCAGTGGGGCCCTGCCCCCAGGGTTTCTGATTCCGCAGGTCCCGGGTGAGGCGCGAGAATCTGCAGGTCTTACAAGTTCACGGGTGATGCTGGTGCTGCCAGTTTGGAACCAGAGTTTGAGAACAACTGGTATAGAGAATAATAGACATGAGGTGAGTAGGAAATGGTTTTCAAGTTCCCAGGGATGGCAACGGGGATCAGGGAAAGTACAACCGACCATTTACAAGCCAATCCCAACCTACCCTTTTAAAAGTAATAACATGAAATTGTGTGTGTCTATGATACCACACACACACACACACACACACACACACACACACACATAATGTAGTCTTATGATCTATTACAGAGGTCCCTAGACTTATAACAACCAGAAAGCAGCATGGGATCTAGAACTTTGAAACCGAGGGTTTGGATTCTACTCCAGGCATGTCCTTAAATTGGTCACGTGCTTCTTGTTCTAAGCCACACTCCCTACACCCACCCCCCATAAAATAAGGGAGTGGAGGCGAGGAAATAGTTGACTGCATTGTGGTACTTAGCCATTAATTGTCATTTTTGAGAAAAATAATGATACGGAAAATATTATCCCTAATATATTTTCTCCTATTAACGTTTTACATGAGCATGAACCCTGATTATAAAAATGCCAATATAATCAGATAAGCTAAAAACTTCTATTACTCATAGAACACCTATCCAGAGAGAAACATTATTAATATTTTGGATATTCTTTTAAAAGATAATATGTATATGGACACATTTAGCGTACCATACATACTAATCTGTAGTCTTATTTTTCTCAGCACTCCAAGCCCATGGTTGTATATTAATACATACATATTTATGTCACCATTTTTAATTTTCTTTCAAAAAATTTTTAAGTTTATTTATTTGTTTTGAAAGAGAGAGAGAGCATGCAAGAAAGGGAGGGGCAGAGAGAAGGAGAGACAGAATCCCAAGCAGGATCTGCACCATTAGTGAAGAGCCTGATGTGGGGCTTGAACTCACGAAACTTGAGATCATAAGCTGAGCCGAGATAAAGAGGTGGACGCTTAACTGTGCCACCCAGGCACCCCCATTTTTGATATTCCTGGAGTATTACATTGCAGTTATTCCACTATTTAAGCAATCCTGTATTGTTAAAGATTGAAGTCATCTCTAATTAGGGGCTAGTAAGGTGTTGATCATAACGAATACCCTAATCCAATGTACTTGTCCATTCTAGGCATGAAATCTTTGGGTCAAAGAAGAATATGTCTTTAAGATTTATAAAATATCAAATCGGACAAGACTGTAAGACCACATGTAAAGGTATGCCATGTTTATGTATAGACAAAGACCATCCGTGTATATATGTGCACATGTTACAGAGAAGACAGCTTTAAGGATGCATCCCGACCTGTGAATAGCTGTTCTCTCCCGTGTCTTAGGCATGGATGATTTTTAACTTTACTTTTTTTGAGGTTTTCTGTATTTCCCCCCATCAGTCTTCATGTGGGAGTTAGTTGAGATTTGCTGGAAGAATCAGTCTTGTTGTCAGTGTATAGCTGCCTGTAAGTTGGAACCAGAAAACTGGAAGAAGGTTATTTGTGTGGGCAGACAGTGAGAGAGGGTTTCTTTATTTTTCTAGACATAAGGGGAAGAATTTGGCCAGAAGGAAGAGAAGGAGGAGGAAGAAGGAGGAGGAGAAGAAAGAAAGAGAGAGAGAGAGAGAGAGAGAGAGAGAGAGAAAGAAAGAAAGAAAGGAGGGAGGAGAGGAGAGGAGAGGAGAGGAGAGGAGAGGAGAAAGAAAGAGAAAGAGAAAGAAAAAAAGAAAGAAAGAGAAAAAAGAAGAGGAGAAAGGAAAAAGAACAGAAGAGAAAAGAGAAGAGAAGAAAAACTTCAGTGAAATCTAAATGAAATACACACATCAATCCCCCAGACCCGGGGCTCACCATACTCTCACAGAAAGGAGGGAAAATACTCCCGAAAAGTTAAAAACGAAAGACAATGCCAAGGCCAGCAGGTACCATCACCAAGGAAGGCTGTTTGCGGGTATTTCGAGGCTTCATTGAACTAAATATCTTTTTGTGAACCGAGGGCCACTGAGCTGATCCGACACCCTTTCACTGGGAGGCTGCGAGGGGCGAGCTGCTAGAGGCTAAGGCTTCAGGGAGCCCTTTCTGACTGGGAGCACATTCAAACAGGGAGAGAGAGCCAGGAGGGGAAGTAGGGGTTCAGCCGAAGAGTGCTGGGGAAAATCAGCCCGGGCCAGTGTTGACCTGGCGGAGCTTCAGGACTCTGAGCAAGCAGCTGCCGCTGGGGCCCCAAGGGCTCAGACACAGGCCTGAGTCCAGACTGACAGGAGGTGGAGGGGGGCTTCCACGCAGGCTCAGGCTGGGCACGCAGCCTCGTGGAGGCGAGGAGAGAGGGGTTCTGTGTGCAGAGGGCCCTTTGATTGATTCCCTGGTACAAAAGCCTGGCAGTGTTAGTCAGTCAACCCAGCATCCGAGTGGGGAGGGAGGGAAGGAGAGAGAAATAGAAGGAGGAGGGTGGAGAGCTGTGGTGCCTTCCAGAGCATCAGCTGGAGGAAACCTCAGCACTCGCTGCCCTGCAGGAGGAAAGGCTGGCTGACCACTCCTGCTGAAAATGGTCGGCCCAGCAGGCACACAGCCCTGTTCCCCAGACTGACCTTTCCAGAATGTGGGGCCCATCTCCAGGGGAGCACCTGCCTGTGGAAGCATCGTGCGCCCTGCAGAACATGAACAAAGGTCCTGTTCCCCTCGTGGATGGGTGTGAGGAGGTCACCGGCCACCTTCTGATTGGATTTACAGCATCGACAGGCGGTTAGTTAGTGTGCTATGGGCTTCCTGGAGCGAGGCCAGGAACTTGGGCAGCCATACATTTGGCCCCCACTTTCTGTCCACGGGAGCATAAGTAAGACCAACAAAGTTAAACAAAGCCTGCATAGATCAAAAAGTAGAACACGCTTGAAAGACAGTAGGAGTCCAGGCAGCTCTCTAATTCTTCCAGTAAAGAGAAAGAGAATCTGGCTTATTGAATAGACCTCTCTCGACACAGAGACAATTTTAAACGAATGCATGAATAAGTGAGTGAATGAAGACATACGTAAAAGAAAGGCACAGAAAGAGATTATATACATGCAGTGAAGTCCTCAGGAACCAGTTTAAGATTACCACACTGGAGTCGAATCTAGAAAAGAGAATCTGACAATACACGGAATCGCACGGTTTCCTTTTCAAATGTTGCGTTGAACAGCTACATCGGTAGTAGCAACAACTTTTGTTTTTCCAAGAAGCCCACACTCACTTTGGCCTGACCGGCCTCCCTCTCTTGGACCATTCTTTCTAAGATGGCGACCACTCCCTTCAACACTTCCATCCCTTTCTCCGCTGTAGCCCCTATCACAACACTTGCCACATTGCCACAAGCAATAATTAAACTCCTTATATTCCTGCTTAATTCTTTTCTGTCTGTCTCCTCCTCAAGGACATCTTCTCCATGAAGGTGAAACCAAACCTGTCTCAGTCGCCATTATATCCTCAATGATATTCATTGAATGAATGGTTGAGTCAATAAGGAAAGAGTTAGGGATTTCCAGAAAACACGGGGTGAGTGTTGGAGACGGGCTGGGGGATATGACAGGTGGACCCATTCTGGGAGGATATTAATCCATAAAACCTAAGAATGCTCTTTGTGAGAAAAAAAAAAAAATCTTACCATGAAATTCCAAACCAGTCAACCATACTGTCTAGAGGAAAAGAATATCCCAGAGATCTCAGAAATCTTAGGAGCTTGTCCACTTTTACCTACCTCCCTAGATATTCAACAGAACAAAAACTTGTCAAAAAGAAGAAAGTAGCAGGACGCTAAGCATTTTGAAGCACTTGCTTTGTGGAGGGCACAGTTAAGCACTGGACATATGGAATTATTCCATTCCCCCTGGCAGATTTGTGAATTAGGTATTAGCTGTGCTCTTTCAGACTGGAGTTTACAGATATCATTAGTGTGCTTATGGGGAAGCAATGTTCAAGGGTAGAGCAAGGATACTAACCTAGATTTATTTCCTACTCCAGAGTCTATAGTTTTTCTTGACATCACCCTCCTTAATGAAGATTTTCCAGTGTAGCTGCTGATTTTCTAGGGCTTCCGGGAATCCAAGATCCCCCAGATTATTCTTAAAGCTCTAAAGCTGCCCCGGGGTGGTGAATGTGTGTATATGTGTTTGCTGGGTGGGTAAATGTGATATATATTTGGAATAACCTTTCCATCTCAATTATGTCACCTTTCAGCGAAAGAAAAGAGGTGGAATTTTATTTATTTATTTATTTTTATTTTTTTTGTATTTAAAAATTTTTATTTTCTTTTATTTTCTTTTTTTTTCAATATATGAAATTTATTGTCAAATTGGTTTCCATACAACACCCAGTGCTCATCCCAAAAGGTGCCCTCCTCAATACCCATCACCCACCCTCCCCTCCCTCCCACCCCCATCAACCTTCAGTTTGTTCTCAGTTTTTAAGAGTCGAAAAGAGGTGGAATTTTAATGACGACTGACAGCAATACTAAAATCGATAGTGTATTTTACTCAGTGTGGAGTAGATTATGGATCACTTATCAAACTCAATGATCGTACTCAGAGTAGCAAGATTGGTAGCTGAAATGTCTTCCTGTTCGATTATACTTGCATTTGACAGAGTAAAGAGATTTCCTTAAGTATTTTTTTCAAAGTTGTTTGGATTCGCCTATCTGTTGATACCCTGGATTATCCATGGGCGGATAATTTTAAGTTTACCCAAGGACAAATGTGCTTTCAAGTTCATTAAAGGTGCACGCTCTACACGTTCAGCTCCTTCTGTTCACGTTTATTGCCCAGATGTCCTTTGACTCTTGAACACTGACGTTCTTCACCCAGTCCAGCAGAGTTTTGGGGGATGGTGGACCTTTGCATCAATCCGAGAGAGATCTGTTGTTTTACAATATGGAGTAGGTCCACACAGGACATGAGTAGGAGGGCAGGCTGGGGAATTGGACAACTTCTCAGACTTCTTTTTCTTTCTTTCTTTCTTTCTTTCTTTCTTTCTTTCTTTCTTTCTTTCTTTCTTCTTTCTTCTTTTCTTTCTTTCCTTCCTTCTTTCCTTCCTTCTTTCCTTCCTTCTTTCCTTCCTTCCTTCCTTCCTTCCTTCCCTCCCTCTTTCTTTCTTTCTTTCTTTTTTTTCTTTCTTTCTTTCTTTCTTTTCCCTACAGGTGTGGCCTTGGGCACTTTATATGAAGTTTTTAAACTTAAATAAGGCAGATGTGCCTTCATTCACATGCAAGAATAAAATATAATTTAAAGTCAAATTTAAATTTTCAACGTATTATTTGCCTCCTTGGATTATTCCTATTTCTACTTCTCTTCAACAGAAAAAAAAAATAATTGTGGTCGGCTCGACATTTGGATAGAACTATGTATAAAGAGTCGCCTGACTATTGTAAATGCCACATACGTCTGGATACCATGGTCTGTCAAGGTTCTGGGTATGTGGTTTGTCGAACACTTCAGGCTTCACGCTTAGGGGTGGACCAGCTCTCCTGAGTGGTGGTGTCCTGTGCCTTGAGAGGTGAAGAAAGGTCTTGTTACTTCAGAGGACACTTCAGGCTCTCAGAGTTTCCATCCCTCAAGGACAGCAATGCCTCAGCGGCCTCCTGATTGAAGGCCACAGAGCCACTAGGAGGAGCTAATGACTGACCAAGTTTACACTCCCCACTATTTACAGCAATTGCCTCCACAGACCTCCCAACCTTGGCGCAGGCTCAGGGTGTTTAATTATTTACGTGATAATGGATGGACCAGGAATTGTCTGCCCTTCAAACAGCTCACTGAGGAGAGCAACTGTGTCTCCTTGTTTCAATTGCGGGTTCTTTTCTGTGAGGAGGAAGGCATTTCATTCAACCTTCCTGCAGACAGAAAGGTAGAAAAGGTGCTGCATTAGCACAGCTCCCAAATGGCTCCCATTTTAAATTAAAAAAATATGCTGACTTCTGGGTTTCTTATGCTTCCCACAAACTCCCGATGTGCAGGAGCCATTGAAGAAACCCTGGTCACCAGGAGTGCTTTTCTAGGTAATGTGGAGAGTCCTTCCCTTTTCCACAGAGAAGATAGTGCGGTTTAAGAAGAGAGAGACTCTGGAGTTTAATACGTGGGTTTGAATCCCAGACCTGCCTGCCGTTCCATAGATGCCTACAGTTGTCCCCCATTATTTGCAGGGGACATATTCAAGACCTCCAGTGGATGTCTGAGACTGCGGATAGTACCAAACTCTATATACACAACGTTTTGGTTTTTGTTTTATTTTTTTCCCGTACGTATGTACCTATGATAAAGTTTAATTTGTAACTTAAGCACAGTATGAAATTAACAACAGCGACTACCAAAATAGAACGATTCTAACAATCGACTGTAGTAAAAGTTACGTGAATGCGGTCTCTCTCTTCCACGTTATTTTGTCGTATTGCACTTACCTTTTTTTTGTGATGATGTAAGATGATGAAATGCCTAATTGATGAGGCGAAGTGAGGTAAACGACGTAGGCATTGTGGCAAAGTGTTGGGCAACTACTGAGCCTCTGAGGGTAGGTCACAAGGAAGATCACTTGCTTCCAGACCGCAGTTGACTTTCACTTTGGGTACTGACACCGTGGACAGCGAAACTGTGGATAAGGGGCGGGGTGGGGGGAGGTTACTGTATCCTTGGATAAGTTTCTTAAATAATCCGTTCTTTTGTTTCTTCATCTGTAAAGGTGTCATATCATCCCGGGGTTGAGGTGGGGATGAGGTGAGTTAGTTCATGTATGTATAAGCAGTCAGGGGGTGCCTTTCTTCTTGGTGAGCTTTCTTTTCCTCACAGCCAAAGGCTTTCCAGACAGATAGAGATTTTCAAGTGAAGTAACAATTTTCTATTCTGTCTTTTCATTTAACAGTTGATCACAGCCATTTTCAGAGGTGCGCCCTCCCACGCCCCCTCCCCCCAAGTTCAAAGGAGAGTAGAAAGGAGAGTCTTTAAGTAATTGATGACATTTTTTTTAAAAGCCTGGTGATATCACTAATGTTTGATGTAACTCAGTTCATAATCATGTTTCCTTACTTTTGGCAGGAATTCTAGAAAATCAAGTTAGTTGTCTCAGTTGGCTCATAGAGGCATGAATCCTGCGGTTCTGTGTCTTTGAGTATTTTTTTTTTTAATCAGTAAAAATAATGAAAGGCATTGTTTTCCAGTGATAAGATCTTTAAAATTTGGGGATTTATGTGAGGGAAATTCTAAATCCTCCTTCTTCAGAAAAATTATTTGGAAGCTCCTGTTATATCTTCTTTATAAACTTATCACATAGTCATTTAATTAGCAATTTCGAAATAAAAGCTTAACTTCTTTTTAAATGATAGTTTCTTCTGGTTGTAAAAATAAAAACACACTTGCAGAAGAAACTGTATAAAACAAGAAGAAATATGCTGAAGAAAATAAAAATCATGTAGTAATTAGACCATTATGAACTAATCTTTATTAACATTTAGGGCATTGCCTTCTAACAATTTATTTTATAAATATGTGTGTGTGTACATATATATGCACCTGTTAAATTCCAGGTACAATGTACAATCTATTCATTTTCACTTAATATACAGATATTTTATCATCATTATAGATTTAGAAAATATTGTGTTTCGTAATTATACAGCTACACTTTATTTTACTTACCAATCTTATCTAATTGGACATTGACATGGTTTCTAGTTCATTTATTCTTTTGGCAAAGTACGTGACCTTTGTCAATAGACTGCCAAAGTTAGATCCCAGTTATACCCCTTCTAAGCTATATGACCTTGACAATGCCTCAGCTTACCTGTCTATAAAATGGGGACAATGACAATACATACTTTATGGAGTCATGTGAAGATTAACTTAGTCAATTTGTATAAAACATTTTAAAAATAGCCTGTAATAAGCACCAAATCAATGTTAGCTCTTGTGGCTACTATTATGGTATAAACAATAAAGTGAGCAATACATTTTAGATTAGATTTATGATTATCTCTTTAGGATACATTATTAGAAAGAGTATTAGCAGAACATAGGTTTTAGGTGCCATTTTTCTAACTTGTGCACCTTTCTTAAATACATGTGAAGTTTCAGGAAGAACCAGTTTTACCTGCTTGTGAGTTCTTGTAAGCATGTTTGCTTTCATTTTGAGAGTAATGGGCGAGCCACTGGAAGGTTCTGAACAGAAATGAGACACAATCCAGTGTCTGATTTTAAAGGCTCCTTCTGGCTGTTGGCCATTATGATCCCATGGAGGGATTGAATCTACCAGGGGAGTCCAGATGAGAGGCAACAAAGACTCACAGTGAAGTGGCATGCTCGAGTCAGAGAAGGCTGGATTCTGGATATAGTTTAGCAGGTTAAGCCACCAGGATCTGCTGAGTAGATGTGGGATGTGAAGGAAGAGAGGAGTCAAGGTTGTGTCTGGAGCCATTGGAAGGATAGAGTTGCCATCCACTGAGCTGGGGAAGGCTGTGGATGGAGCAGATTCTGTGGTGAAGATATGGTGCACCTATCTGATTATGTTGTTAAGATACTAAACCTGTAAAAGGAACGTCGAGTAGGATTATGCATGGCTGAATCTGTTTTGGGGACTGACTATAAGATTGGGACTTCTCCAAATAAACTACCACATGGAATAATTATAACGTTCTTGAGAAGATATACAACAAATATGTGTTATTTGAACCTTACCTATGTATTATTATTAAAATACAATTATTTTAATAAATTCTTGCATTAATTGTTTTGAACTTAGACCAACAAAATATTATTTTTGGAGGAAAGAAATATTTTAATCAGGGACATTGTTTAGAATCTCTGTCTCATTGTAATAATAAAAAGCAGACCATCTTTCATTCAGGCTTGTTATACTTTTCAAAATCTCCACAAATAATGTATTCTTTGTATTGTCCACATCCTGACCATATTGCCCCCACTGTCCCTGCCCTTTCGGAACACCGTTGTTGGTAAGAATTCACCTTTGAGGCTCTACTGAGAGCTGAATTTACGGTTAAGTTAATGAATCCTGAGCTACAGGACATAGAAGAAGCCTTAGCAACGTGTTCACAAAAATAAGACACATTAACAACCACTTCCTCTCTTATCAGAGGGCATTAATGTGTTGTAGGCAATGTTAGAATACGGCTAAGGGGAAATTGATTTGGGGAAGGGTTGGCTTGCGTTTAGTGACATATATTTAGTAGTTCTTAATTTTTATTTCACGTGTAGGTAAGTTTTTGCAAATGTCCTGCATTAAAATGGCCAGGGTTGCAATACACTGATTTAAGTAGTATTGGGATGCCATGGTGGAGGGCCAGAAAATTCTCGTATTTTGATTCTCAGTTTGGACAATATGTGACAAACAGAGAAACAATGTGTAGAAGGTGGAGGACCAGAGATTAGATTGTCAAAAAAATTTTTTTCTGTCATCATTTATGTAAAATTCTAATGGAGGATTAGGTTTTCACTGATACCTACTCAAAATGAAATTATATACTGCCAGGAATTTGCTTAATAATGTAGCATATAGAATTGTAAGCGAACTACACAATGGACTATTTTCATGTATTTCTGTGAATTCAATAGAAATAATCCCACCACCAAGAAGAAAATTGTAATACATTTTCCTCCACGTCTCATAAAGCGAAAAAAGGAATTTGGTCTTAAAGTAATGAATAGACTCTTCGATTGTTTGATAACTCAACTAATGAGGAGGCATTAATTATGTAAACACATTGGAAAAGAATTAAATTTCTTGCTAATGTAAACATAAAATACTGACATTGGCAATAAAAAAGCTCAAATATGCCACTACCCCATGAATACCAACAACAAACTGGTTAACCCGTGCTATCAGTTAGACAGTATTTAAGATTAGCCATTGAGAAAGAGAATTCGAAATACACTGGAATGTTAGCATTCATACATGAAAGAAATTGGACAATAATCCTATAAATATATATGACATTCTCAGTAAGATGTTTTAAACTTGAATTTCACTTTTTAAATGATCAATACTACCGACAAATTTTAGTCAATCAAACTGAGTATTATTTGTATCTTCTCCATGGAAAATACTAGAAATGATTGCCATATGAGGAGGCAATAACATAGCATACAACCAAAATTATGAGGTAGTGTGTCAGTCAGACAGCAATACAACAAATACGATGATATTTCTCTTGGTTTTCATAATGTTTGTGCTAATTTTCATCTTTCACGTTTTATGATTCACTTAAAGTCCTTTTTCACCTAAATTAATTTTAACCTTTATACTTGAGTTTGTATTTATAACACTGCATTCCATCACTACCTTTCATTTTGGTTCCTTAAAGAAAGTTGTCTGAGTCTCAAAATCCACATCTGCCCCCTGCGGCCATCTTACCCTGAGGCAGCTTCATCAGAATCCACAAAGCTGGACAAACACAGGGACTGTGTTGTGCTCCAGGAGTCTTCTGTGGCTTTAGAAAAGTGGGGAGGCATCAGAAGTCCCTGTGTGCTCTGGGTGCTGACTGGGGAGCTCCTCCGGATGAGGAGGCCATGGCAGGGAGAGAAGGCTGAGGCCCACAGCGCAGAGCACCTGGTCCAGGGATTGCGTGGGACTAAGAGCCCCGCCTTGGGGGCCATGGAATTAGTTGGAACCAAAGTGGGATCCAGTCATGGAGGGCAAGATGCTCCTCGGAGCCCTGCCTTAGTGGAGCAATCCAGATCCTGACCAAGCCTCATTGGTCCCTGATCAGTGAGTCATATAAGGCCTCCTTCTTCAGCCCCCAAGCCCATCCTTGAGAGGAGCTGGGAGGATGAAGAGAAACTATTTGATAAACTGAACACTTACCTAGCACCTGAAGAAACAGTCTGAATTGTTGAGTGCCACTCCATTGAGGGCATTCTCCCCCCACTTCCCTGCAGACGTGTGGATGTGTTTGTGAAAGATTAGCGCTCCTACAGGAAAATTCCGGCACTGCGTTTCCTCTGCACGGCTGAGAAGGAGTGTGAGTATGTTTGCAGCCCTGCCTCGCTCTCCAAGAACAACCTCGCTACTCCCTGCGAAGGTCAATAAGGAAAGAAGTAGTAGAATGGCTACATGGGGATGTGGATTATCTGAGATTTTCACCTACTCCTACTAGGCCCCCTTGTCCTAGCAGGAATCGCTCCTGGTTTCTAAAGGCATGCCAGAGAATCAGGCCAGGGCTGCATGCGGTGGGCCCGAAACGCGTCATTTGTTCCAAAGAAGGGTCACGTGACGTGCCTCGCAGAAGATCCCAGCAGTAGTTGGCTAGCTGAGAGGTAAGTAGGGGTTAAGTTACTCAGAAACCCAGGGAAGCCCATGGGGTCCGGGCAGCTGGATGGAGCCTCTCAGCACGTTCTCATCCAAGATGGCTCCCCTGTCACAGGCGCTGGCCTTTCATTCATTCTCTTTCCGCGATGGTTTTCCTGGATGACACAGGAGCCAATGAAAATATTCATAAGGCCTCTCTTGGCTTCCAGTCTGGACAGAGCTTTCGGTCCCCTACCCACCTGACCTTCCTCCCCACGCACAGGAAAGCCAGAGGCTTCACGCAGCTCGACTGAAACAGATACTAAGACGGAACGGAGTTGCATAAACGAAACACCCTGGGATGCAACAGGTACTGTCAAACAGCCAAGTGTTAATATCAGAGAGATTATGAGAAATTCCTTTTTGATTTAAGCAAGTTCTTTTTTTTTTTTTTTTTTTTTATGGCAGCCAATGGGCTTCAATTAAATGTGCAAAACTGCCAAAGCCTGTAGGACATATAAAATAAGGGAGGCTAATAAAGTCTTCAGGTATGTTAGCAAAATCCAACACGTTTGTGCTAACGAATTCAATGATTCGAGGAACTCACACTTCTGTCGTCTCGGAAAGACAGAAATGGTTCACTAGGTGTGAGTGAGTCACTTCGAATGCGAGTCCGGGCGTCCCACAATTTTATGTGCATAAGTGCAGTGTTATTGGAGGAGCTGGTGCGAAGTAGAAGAATAATTATGAGGCCCATCTACTTTCTCAGAAGAAGATTTATGGAGCAATTAATCAATTCACCCCAATGTATTTAATCTACCAAAGGTGGTATCTAAACAACATTAATGGCCAAAGGAGAAGGATTCCTGGTTAGTCACACTCAGCTTGTTTCGAGAGCTTAGACACTATCTCACAAATCAGCAACGGGGTCCTTCTGGGTAGAAACAACCACATTTTACACAGGAACCCCATGCTACGGCATTTGACTCCGACTTTTGCGAGATAAACTTTTAAATCTGCTTGGCTTCCAAGTTGACCTTGGGGTGTCTGTCCTTCAGAAATAAAAATCTTTGCTGGTTATCCTGTTTCCTCCTAAACCCACACCCCCATCCCCAGGTTACACGAACAGTTTTGCTTAAAAAAAAAAAAAAAAAAAAAAAAAGGTAAAGAAAAATAAAGAAATCCCTTAAGACAGCTTATGGAAGTTTTACGCTTAGTGTAAATAGGGGGCAAAATACAAACAGAAAAATGGAGGGAGGGGAAGGAGGGGGTTCAAATGCTAAAAAGAAAAAAAAAAAAAAAAAACAGCCGCCTGAAACCAAATAAAGAAAGCTCTTTCGTTACATTCCCGTGGAAGTCATTTTGTTGCGCAATCTCTTTTGCTATTACACTTAACATTGAGCAGGATATGTATGTAAAAATAGCCTATTGATGATGCTCGTGTAGTGTCTGTATTTATGTCGGGGAGTCTTGCTAAAGGTAAGAAACCCGGTTCACGGGAAAAATGTAGGTGGGCAGGTCGAGCTTGGCCGATGGGAAGGCAGCAGCCAGCAGGCAGACAGCTTGCCCACTCTCCTGTCTCACACAGCTCAAAGCTTGATGCCTATTTCCGCCTCTGTCCTTCAAAGGAAATACCCTCAAGATAAATGCAAGGACTGTCAGAATTGACACCCAGCGTAGCCATCCAGGTGAGGGGATGCCCTGAAACGCCAAACCGAGAATAAATTCCTTCAGGGTGTTGTTACTTCTGTGCTCCTGGATTCCGGCCCCAGACAGAATTCTGGTGGGGCGAGGAGGGGCGGGGGTCTTTTTACCAGCTAAAGACTTAACATGTAGTACCTGTTTGAGTAGATAGGAGCACCATACCCTCGGGAGGGGAGGAGAATAGTTTATATTTTAAGGCGAACAGAGAAATTGCAAGGTTTTGAATGGTGCTTAATGCTGAGAATCTGGCTCAGACCAAAGGCTGCTTACAAAAAAAAAAAAAAAAAAAAAAAAAAGCTGGCTTTTCTAAGCCTATTCTTTGAGGCTTATTACTGTGTGACTTTTTTTTTTTTCTTTTTTCTTTTGAATAATCTCTAGGACAAAATGGGGATCAGAAAAGGAAAAGGAAACCTCCACAATGCAAACTGGCCCCCGGGAGCCAGGGCTGATTAATGGAGAATTTTATGGCTCATTTGTAGAAAAGGAAATTCTAACAGAGCCCTCTGTTTACTTTCCTCCTACAATTCATATCAAAAAGACAGAAAGCAGAGATGTGAGAGGGTGGGGACATTTTTAGATCTTCGAACACTCAATAGCTCAGCTGAGTAGAGCAAATAGATTATAGGCATCCGAGCATGAGTGAGTCCAAATTACCTGGGGATTTGTTACAAATAATAATTGTCAGGAAATGACAAAATGTTAGCACATTTTCCACGTTCCTTCTCTGATAGCGTAAACCCAAGCTCAAATGGAACTTTGGAAGCTGAAGGGTGGGTTTCAGTCCTTTCTTCCTCTCTCACGGTGAGCGCTGTTACCACGATGGTGGCCTATAGACTTACTAAGGCTGATGTATATTGTAATAAGAGCGTGGGAGCATTTGTGGGTATTCGTGTGAGCATGTGTGGGTGGGTGGGTGTGTACAGGGGTATGTGGGCACACTGGTGCATGTGGACGTGTTAAATCTTTTAGAAACTAGGGTGATGATCCCCACTCAGCGGATCAAAGCCCAGTCCGAGGATGAGCACCGCCCATGTCACCCATAGATGAATGCGCGTTCTGTTGTTCTTGAAGGCAACACTCAGACCTCTCTGACCTGCTTAGGTTTCAGAGATGGACGCTCTCTACTCGGTAGCGTGGGCTTTGTTTGAAGTATACTGAAACCTGTGTTTCCAGAGCCCAGTCTTGCTAAGTAATTACTCCATATTTTCTAACTCAGGCACATTCAACTGAAAAGAAAAAAAAAAAGAAAAGAAAAGAAAAGAAAAGAGAAGAGAGGAGAGGAGAGGAGAGGAGAGTAAAGGAAAGGAAAGGAAAGGGAAAAGAAAAGAAAATAAAAAAGAAAAGAGAAAAGAAAAGAAAAAGAAAGGAAAGGAAAGGAAAGGAAAGGAAAGGAAAGGAAAGAGAAAAGAAAAGAAAAGAGAAAAGGAAAAGAAAAGAAAAGGAAAGAGAAAAGAAAAGAAAAGAGAAAAGAAAAAAAGAAAAGAAAAGAAAAGAAAAGAAAAGAAAAGAAAAAAGAGACCCCCCCCCCAAAAAAACCACCTTGTATGAAATAACAAGGCCCGTAGAGCTCACTTAAATAAATGGACAGAGGCCGAAGAGTATACACTGGGGGTTGCACCAGGTGGGATGTTTGCTAGAACCGTCTTCCCGTGTGCACAAACACCTGCACACACGTCGTGGGCAGCATAGCACAGAGTTTGTAGCACATTTTGCCTCAAGTTCCCGAGTCACTGGTGGGGACCTGCCGATTGTTTCCCGGAGACAATCCTCCTGGGAGCTTTCTTCCAGCTGTACTTGACCCTGGCCTCAGGGTGATGTCTGGGTCCTCCCTTCTACTGCTGGCGAGTTGTGGTGACACATGAAAAGGTCTCTCTAATTGTATGTAGCAGTCAAGTTTCTTTCGATTCTAGGTGACAAAACCATACCTCCAACTAGTTTTAAAAAGGCAAAGTGGGCAGGCCTGGCCAGGCTCAGGTGGAAGCACACATAACTCTTGATCTCGGGGTTGTGAGTTCGAGCCCCATGTTGGGTCGAGAGATTACTTAAAAATAAAATCTTAAAAAAAGAAAAAAAAAAAAGGAAAGTGACTTGGTGTCACCATCTGGTATGGGTGTTCACGTGCTGCCTTCTACTTCTTAGTTCCATTTCTTGGGAATTGGCTTCACTCTCTCTACAAGCCGCCCCAGGAATGCAGGTGATCAGTGCCAATAGGCAGCCAGAATCATCTTCTGGGACAGAATATGTAAATGCTGTGAAGGTCCTTCCTCGCCCCCTTGGGTCACGTGCCCATCCTTGAACCAGCGCTAGTGTGGCGGGATACCTACTGTGGTTGGTCCAGCTGTGACCCTCAGCCCTTTCTTGTCTCCTCTAACAAGAGAAGGGAAACAGAAGGAATGTAAGCTGGTAAAGGAAAACAACGGCTGCTGCTCTCTGTTACTATTCAACTCTGCATCCAGCGGGAGATCATTCTTGGTACCACGGGTGACAAGAAATGCTC
The DNA here is from genome assembly GCF_024362965.1 of Panthera pardus. Lineage (NCBI taxonomy): Eukaryota > Metazoa > Chordata > Mammalia > Carnivora > Felidae > Panthera > Panthera pardus. The sequence goes on from NW_026526655.1 coordinate 16,853,328, forward strand.
TGGGAAAAAAATTGGTGACAGTGTGCCCAAATCTTTAAAATAAAGTTTCATGTCATAGTCTTTGTGAAAACACGCATAAGAAACTGGTAACGGAGTTGTCTCTTGGGACGGCGACGGAGGGCCAGACGCTAGCAAGGGGACTGATATGTCCCTGGGTTCCTGTCATTTACTGACTGCTAGCTCACTGTGCCTTTGCATTACTTTTGCAAAACAGTTTAAAACAAAAAAAAAAGGAAAACCCACAGAAATGGCCTGTAAGGGACCTCACTTTTAGGAGAATACTCAGATATTTGGTGTATAATGTTAAGCACAAGACTATAGATCTCATTCTATTGTCTAGAAATAGTACAGAAGGAGAGGGGAATTAAAATCATGTTTCCACTAATCAAACTGATTAAAACAATGTCTTCACAGAGCATGTAGTAAAATAAAATAAAAAAAAAAATCCTAATGAACGTCAAGAAGTTCCATACAGAACCGCATAGATTCTGACTCCTAATTTCTTAAAAATAGTAGCCAAAAAATAGAAAATATTAGCATTGATAGTTTCTGGGTGGTGAGGTGGAAGCAGGGGTTTTATGTTTTTCTTATATTTTCTAATTTCTCTCCAATGAATATTAAACTGTAAGCAGAAAATCATTAACTTAAAAATATGCTTCGGCATAGTGAGTAGCAATTCAGTTTCTGTTTTAAAAAGTATAGTACGATTCTCTTCCTCTACTTTGTTTACCCCTCTCCAACTTTCCATCACAAGTAATAGCATGCATTGGTTTGACCTCACACTTTGCTGCATGGCATTGTTTCGTTTATTAAGGAGTATTGATTTAATGTGCTTGAACAGTGAAGTACAAAATTAAGGATTTGGGAAAATCCTGCCTCTACCCAACTCCCTACTCTGCCTCTAACTCCAAGGGGTCGTAACTTCCCCCTTACCTGAATAATTGTGAAAGGGTTTCCCCCTGCCCCCACTTAAAGTAATTAAAAAACTAATCACTTCTAAGAAAATACTAAAATATTCAATGCACACTGGAGTCTTTTCCTGGGAAAGCTTCACAGTGAATGGTTGTATTGAGTCTTTGCTACTTAACAAACTTGAACTTCAATATTGTAGTATGATTATGGGGCAACATGGGCTTATAAGGGATTTTCATTACTTCTGCAGTCACAGCCAGGGAGCCTGATCTTCCCTCCACATTTGAATGTGACTCAGATTAATTTTGGTGGGAGTTGGGCATGTGTATCTAGGGGAGAATAAACCCCTAAATGTATAATTAGTAATTACACACTTTAGGTCTTGACTTGTAGAGATCAATTTTGTTTTTTCCAGTTAAACACAATGACTACATTGAAAAAAAAAAAAACAATAAAAAAACATCTTTCTAGAGCCAACCAACTGACCAGGTAGCTTTCTCCTATATTTTGGGGGTAATGTAAGGTTTTTCGACACTTCTTTTCCCTTGGCAGTAAGTTTAGTTAGAGGCTGGGACAGAAATTTTCTGTGTGTTATATTTGGCATAAGATAACAATCTGGTCTGTATCCTCCAAAAGGGTATTTGTTGCTATTTGGGCTTATGTGATTTGAAGGGGACTCTTGGGTCACCGTACATTTGCTCATCCTTTATATCCTATAAGACAGAACTGGACTCCTCCGTAGTCTTCCAACTAGTGTGTTGTCAGATTTTGTAATGAGATGCATCATAGATGTGGCCACTAGGAAATCACATACACAGAGGACTCCTCAGATGGGTGGGGCAGATAATTCCACCCAGATCCCCCATAGGGACACATAGAACCAAGTGGCTGTTTGCTTCAACTCCCCCAAGCTTCCCTATCCCATCAGGAAGCCAGAACTGGAGGGGAATCAGCTTCCCCCCAGAGGCTTAACACTCCTCATTTTAAGTTTCCATTCTAGATGCTAATCCAGTGTGAAGAGTATAGGAACGTGATAATGAGCTCAAGCTTGTTGGTTTCATTCCAATATGGACTGACTCACTCCTTCTTGTCCCATGCAAAGCAAAGCTGTCTGCACTGACTAGACTCGATCAACTAACCTCCTTGATGCTTCACTTTATTTAAAAGAGAGCTTTTGGGGTGCTCTGCTTGCCTCCTTTAAGATAGAGTAGATGTAACGTGGAGTAGATTGTATGGTGATGAGTTTAGGTTCGCAAAATGGAATTTACAATATTTCTAAGTTACAGAATTCTATTCAGCTCATGAGATCGCATTTCTGCTATGTCAGATAACATAGTTTTGCCAACTTCAGGTAACTCAATCACTTGTGGTTTAAAAGTCACGCACTTTTGGGTAGCTAATAAGTCAATTCAGTATGTCTTCCCCCAGTCCTTCTGCTTCTGGGATCGGGGCAGGCTTGCATTGGTCCATGTACATCTTCTGACCTGCCATCTTTCTGAGGCTGAGAAACAAGTCTTGTGGGTCCAGTCTCAACATCCTTTACTTGTGTTGTTGTCATTGTCCTTCCTGCTGAGCTCATGCGTGTTGGGTTCAAGCACTAGCTTCTTGCCCCATCACCAGCCTCCATTAGTCTCTGGTCTCTTGGACTTATCTGGATCCCTCTTGGTCACATGGAAAACTTTTGTCTCTTTTACCCTACTGCTCTGTGGTAGTGGAGAAATGTGAGGCTCCCTCAAGCCCTCCTTCAGTGAGGTGTGCCCAGTCACCTTTTCTCTCTCTTGCAGAAGACCTTGACTTTTCTGAAAATGGCATGACTTTTCCAAGAAAGTTTCTTTTTGCCTAGTTAAATTCTATCCTGCAACCCCCAGATAGATTCTGAGGCTTTGATTCCACAGCCTAGGACCTAGTCTGAAGAGCAGGAATCCCAGAGCACCTGGGTGTCTCAGTCTGTTAAGCATCCAACTCTTGATTTTGGCTCAGGTCACGATCTTGTGATTTGTGAGTGTGAGGCCTGCATTGGGCTCTGGGCTGACAGTGCAGATCCTCTCTCCCTCCCTCTCTGTCCCCCTCAGCCCCTCTCCTACTCTTCTCTCTCGAAAAATAAATAAACTAAAAAAAAAAAAAAGCAGGAATCCCACCTTAGGCTCTTTTTTCTGTATTCTGTCTCATTCCTTTTCTTCCCAGAGACGATTCAAGTAAGACAACCATTCCCACACCCTTCTGAATTCTTCCCCACTTTTAGATTTAAAATCTGAATATGCTCTGAATCTTCCAGTGTTTGCTCTTCGTACTCAAATCAAGCTTTTGAAACTGCTTGCCCTTGCATATTTGTGGCGAATACCTTCCTTCTTCCCTGGCCATACATCTCAAAAACCCTACTTCCGCTTAAATGGATGGGGACAAAAGAAAGTAAACACACACATATGCACATGCACACACATATACAAGTTTAGATGGATTTCCCTCCTTCATTTCCTCATATTTTGAATTATGTTTGTTCATATTTGTGAATCAAATGATTGGTATTTCATTTCATTGCCTTTTCTTGATCTTATCTGACTATATGGGTAGAGGATGGCAAAAGCAATTGAAATAGTATGCCACAATTGTATTGGAGTGGAAAATCTGTTAAAGGAGGACATCAGGCTTCGCTTCCGGGGATCCAGCATCTATCACTTCCCTGGCATTTGATCAGGATGTCAACACCCTTTGGGAACAATGGGTCAGGACTAAACGGCATTCCATGTCCAGAGAAATTAGTGGTCAGTGTGGAATCCATGTACAGATTCTTCAACAGCTGCCTCCAAGACACCTAGCGTGGGACAAGAATGCCTCACCTACATTCTCATTCTTTCCCTTCTGTCTTTTCTACATAAAACACTTCTGTCCAGTCTTTACTAGTCATACGTTCTCTAACACACTCAGTGTTGTTTTCCTGTCTTCATTTCTTCTGCCTGGAATACCTTTCATCTGCTAGCTTTTCATAAGGCTGCACAAAACCCACTCTTCTGGGAAACCTTCCCTAAACTCACCCTCTGGACAGTTGCGTTCTTACTCTTCTGTATTCCCATAACCCCCAAGTAAACTTTCATTATGGGATTTATTGCATCATTTAATAAGGGTTTGTTTATATCCCAATACCCCTCACCAGATGGTGATCCCTTTGAAGGCAGGAGCTGTGTGCTCGTGATGCAGGACTTCACGATGAATAGCACAGTGTCTGGCACATAGTTCTGCCCACGATTGGAGAAATGAATGACTCACTATCAATGGAAGTGATCCAATGAAAATAAACAAAATAAAACGAAAAAAGGCAAATCTAAAAGACGACTTTGTTCGTATAATATTTTTCCTACAAATAATGCAGAATTTAATAATCACTGAACCAGAATCTACTGGTGTGAAGGGAATAAATTGTTCACATTGTAGCAGACATATTAATTCTTTGGGGCTATTAAGATCCATTTAGATTTTGATTACACAATTCCAAAATTGCTTGCTAATGTCGTGAGTAAATCAGTTAAAGTTGGTAGAGTAAATCCTCACATTGGAAAGAGTCCAGTTCAAATTACTGAAATGTTAGTTTTTTTATGAAAAAAAAATGTAGTTCTACAATTTTAAGATCCCTGAACTGTCGGGTATGCTTTAATGAATAAATAATACTCATTTGTAATTATCCAAGGACATTTCTGATAAGTAAATGGACACTCTACTAGTTCAACCAAATCAGGAAAAGAGTTTGTTCTTTATAAACAGTCTCCTGACCATGTCATTTACACAATATTGCCTTGCTTGAAATACTGTTTTATTTTTGCAACAATGCAAAGGTAAATTTTAGTTCAGTGTAGTTTAAATCAGACTAGTTTTCTTGATAGCAGGTTATAAATGAACGAGGTTTTATTCTGTCTGATGAAAGTCAACCTCCTTTACTCTTACATGTTCTCTGCCCCCAAAATGGTTGTGTGAATTTCCCCCTCCCCCCACCCCCCACTATAATCAGCTGTGTCATTTTGGGTTGTCCTCTCTGATCCTTCGATGTAATCTGTCTAAAGTGAAATCTGATAGGCCACATGTGTGCATTGAACTGTTCTGTGGTTCCCCATTGCCCTCAAGAAAAAGTTCAAAATTCGCAGCTTATTCTAATAGCCTTGGTTTCCCCTTCCCGCCTCACCTCTCCCCACTCTTCGGAAGGCCCACTTTACTCCTCGCCCCCCAGGTCTGTGTTAGATGACCCACCGTATTCCCTGATAGAACTTAACCACACTAAACCCAGGGTTCTCTTTTCCCCAGCTGTTTCCGCTACCAGGATTGGAGGTATTTGAAAGCAAGACCTTTGTGGCATTCACCTTTGTATCACGGGTGGCCTGTGACTGTGCCTGATCGTTGTAGGTTTCAAGCGTTTGTTGAATGAATAAATGAATGGATGCCTGCAGGCTTTAAAGAATGAAGGTATCTTTAAGCTTTAGCTCCATGAACTCTGGTGATCTCAGACTCCTCTTCACCTAGCTTTTTAAAAAAAAAATTTTTTTTAATGTTTACTATTTATTTTTGAGAGAGAGAGAGAGACAGAGTGTGAGCAGAGGAGAGGCAGAGAGAGAGAGGGAGACACAGAATCCGAAGCAGCTCCAGGCTCCGAGTTGTCAGCACAGAGCGCGACAAGGGGCTCGAACTCACCAACCCTGAGATCAGGACCCAGGCTGAAGTTGGCAGCTTAACGGACTGAGCCACCCAGGTGCCCCGCATTATTTTTATTTTTACTTTTATTTATACTTTTGAAAGCATCACTTGTAGGCCACAGATTTTCCAAGAAGTTAGTGGTTAGTCTTCTCTCGAATGAGGGCTGGATTGGGGAGTTAAGCTATCCAGTGTTCTTTCTCTTTTCTTTTTTAATGTTTATTTAAACACTGAATGATGGGAGGCTCGATCTCAGGAACCGTGAGGCCATGACCGGAACCAAAATCAAGAGTCGGAGGCTCAACCTACTGAGCCACCCACGTGCCCCTCCTGTGTTCTTTCTGACTGCCACACTGCTTACGGCAGGATGCATTCCTTATCTCACTTCCCGTCTTCCTGGAGGGGAGGAAGGAGCAGGTTTATTACACATTTTGCATTATGGTGATTCCATGCAGTTTTGTCCTGAAATTTTAGAGTCACTTAAGCCAAGCTGATTGGTCTTGCTCCTAATCCTATCATTAACATATAAACCCTTAGGTGGGTATGGAAGGAGGTAGACTGAGCACACAACGGGGTCAGGAGAAATGAGCTCACGCTTAGTAGATAGAAATCTGGGTTTGTGTCTAAAGTGATTCCACCCCTATTGGCTGTTTTGTCCTGACCAGGCCAAGAAACTTCTCCATACTTTAGCATGCTTGCCTGTGAAATGGACATAGCCCCTACCTCAGGCTTCTAATAACGTTCACAGGAGGTGTGAAATTGCATGGTAAGTGACTGTGTTCCCTTACAACCCTGTGTAGACCTTGCTGAAGATAGGTTCACCAGATACAACACTTCCTGACTTAGAATGTAAGCTTTTTCGCAGTTAAGAAGAAAACACAATCTCAAAATTCTTTGAGATGTGAAGGCCATGCACACACGCAGGATAAAGTTCATGGAATGAATGTACACTAATATTAAAACTCAGACTTAGTGTTGGTTATTCTATCCTTACGGCTTCATTTCCTGGGAAACGAAGGCTTATTTATTCTTAGATGCAACGTCCTTGGGGAGAAGGAGGGCGCATTTCATTGTTAGCTAATGTTTACAGGGGATTTATAAACTGTCAGCTGAGCTCTGCTCAAGAGGACAGGAACCCAGGATTTGTGGGATGACCCTGGGATGCCAGGAACGAGCTGGAATTTCTGGTGAGGTAGGAGGGTCCTGGGAGCAGGTAACAGGGTCTGGACTTAGGAGGAATCCCATCCTTTTCACTCACTCTCTTGGCCAATAAAGCGGTTCCACGGCTCTGCTTCCGATTTCCACATCCGATTTTGGATGGGTCTGCACTAGGGTAAGCTGCTTCTTGGGAAGTTCACGAAAGATACTTTCTCTTCAGGAGACGGCTATTGTAAAGAACAAAGAAGGAACCTCATCTTCCCTGGGTGGACTAAATATTCCTTGTGTCTTCCTGAAGGCTGAACGATCCTACTATTTCTCAAGAAACATTCTGAATTAAGTTGACTCTTCGTAGAGAGCAATGAAGAGAAGTCAAAGAGCTTACAACGTTCTTCCATTTGGGGCCCTGAAATTCGTATTGTTTCCAGATCCCTGAAGCCTCACCCAGGCAACTTTTGCAAGAGGAACAGCATCGTGCTGGGGGCAGACAGGGCCTGTAGCAGCTGTGGGCTCTCCCATGGCCTCCATCCACCACGTCACGGCTTTATTCAGCAGCAAAATCATCCTGCTTCAGAGTCAGTAGCGACTCTAATGTCGCCCATGTGGGGCTGTGCTAGGCTCTCCTCTCTACATTTGCTACTCCATGTAATCTTTGCATCCCCTCTATAAGGTAGTACTCACATTCCAATTTTATGGGTGAGGAAAGCACAGCTCAGAGAGATTTAGAAATGTCCTCAAGGTCAGATGGCTAGTTAGGAGTCAGATTTCAAACCCAGGTTCTCGTGTCCTACAAGTCAGAACGAAAACCCCACCATCATCAAGAAGCAGGGTACCCTGCGCGATTCTGAGCTATTAGGAACTAGTCATGAATGTGTACTTTCCCACTCTGGACGTCTACAATGTGAATAGCAAGCATGATGCGGATAAGCACCTGAAAAACAGACAGACGCCATCCAGACGTAGCATGGTATTACATCGCTGGGCTCCAGTCTTGCGATTCTAGTGAAGGACTTCCTGGGACAAGGTGATCGGTTTTTCCCTCCCAGCAAATAAATAGATAATGAAAATAACGAAGAGCAGAAATGGAAAAACCAACCCTTTTGAATAAAAGTAACACATGCTTATCATTTTGAATATATCAAAAATAAAGAACAGTATAGCAACAACAAAATCACCAGTAATCCCACCAGCAATCAATAATGTGAATTGGTTTTGCATAGCTAATATCATGTTGTACTGACAGTTTTTATTCAGATCTTTTTATGTTGCTATATACTGTAAGCATTCTTCCATTTTCTTAACAGTTTTTGTAAACAATTTTTATGTCTTCATTTTTCATTATGTGGCTGGATCATAGTTTAGTTAGCCTTTCTCTTATTTTTAACATGTAGGTTGTTTTCATTTTTTCTCAGTTTTATAAATAACACAGTGAAGAGCATTTCTGTTACTTTTAATTTTGACATAATTTCAAATTTACTGAAAAAGTTGCAAGAATACTACAAAGACCCCCCCATGTGCTTTTACTCAGTTTTATCACTTTCTCTCTGTCTCTGTCTCTCTGTTTCTGTCTCTGTCTCTCACACACATACACACATGTGCACACACTTTTTTTTCTGAACTATTTGAGAGGTAAAAACTATCCTTTTCCCCCTTGAACATCTCAGTGCATATTTCCTAAAAATAAGAACTTTCTCTTGCATAACCACAAAAAAAATTCAAAATTTGAAAAGTTAATATTGATGCAATACAATTATATAATTTACAGTTCATTTGTTCATCTTCAAAATCTTTTTTTTTTGTTTTCAGAGATCGAATTCAGCATGGTGAAGAACACTTTTATATGTGACATTTTATTTGAATTTGTGATGGTCTCCAGGCTAGATTCCTGAATGAGAAAATGAAGATGATTGGGTTATTAAGCATAGACATTTTTATGGCTGTTGATATAAATTGCTGAAGGTGGTGACCATCTGGCCAAAAATCTAGGAAAATACTTACAAGACAATGTAAACTTTAGCTATGATCATTAAAAAACAAACAAACAAACAAACAAACAAACCTTTGCTACTCTCTTAATTTCTCCAATTACCAATGATTAGAAATATTTTTCTTTGTGTTTATTAGCCTAGTATGTTTCTCCTTTTATTAGATATTTGTTGCCTTTTCTGTTTTTCTAATTATGAATTTAAGGATTTTCATATTTATTTTATACGCTCTTCATATATTAAAGATACTATTATCTATTAAACATATTTGATAGAAAATCATTTTGTTGAGTCATTTGCCTTTGAATAATTTCCTTTTCAATATCCCATTAGCATGACTACCGGGACTTTAAATATTCACCTAGGGATGAATGTTACTTAGACACAAAGAATAAATGAAAAAAAAAAAAAATTTAGAAGCAAGAATTCTAGAAATGAAAAAAAGCTTCCTTAGTCTCAATTGGAAATAATCGAGACTGTGATCACTTAAACAGGAAAAAAAAAAAAAGAAGAAAAAGAAAACACTATAGGAAAAACTCAGGATGTGGGACCCAAGAGGCCTTGAAAAACAGTACACACTGAATCAATGATTACTGTGCTGTGTATTATGGACCTGAGATTCCCTACCTGCAGAATGGAATGGCTTTGCCTACCAAACAGGGTTGATGCCCTCATAGTATAAAGTGATAAAATAATTGTATATGCTAGGGATAAGAAAAATCCTCTGGGCTGTGTTTAAGTGTCACGAGGATAGATCAAACTCAGGGGAAAGTTCTCTGGGTGGGCAAGAATATAAGTGGGGAATGTATTGAGACTGTCCTAAATCTATATGTGTGAATATTATTGTATAATATCCCCATAAAAGATTGTAACTAAAGACATAAAGGACACTGAGTAGAGAAAAATACTCAGAGCCAGTCGTGGGAATTTGGGAGGGAAAATTTATAAGGGATTTTCAAAGAGTAGCTAAAGGTGTCTTAAGCAAAACCAGGCAAACAAACATACTACTTGAAAATCATTGATTGATTCTTTATCCATCATCTAACAAATACACTATTATGTATTTTATGTATCACACATTCTCTTGGTGTTGTAAAGTCAGTGAAGAATAAGATAAATAAGACCCTTTCTCTCCTGGTGTAACTTACAATCTAACTGGAAAAATGGGAAATGTTCTATTATACATCATTGAATTAGTCGCACTCAAGCTGGGAAGGAAAATACTGGGCACAGTAGGAGCTTACAAGAGGGGACCACTTCTAACATGGGATGGGGTGGAGCGAGTTGGAAGAAGGGGTAGCATCTAAGAGGATTCCACAGAGAAGAAACAGGCAATGCTCTGAAACCATACTTCAGGTTATACCAAGGGTTAAAGAAAGAAATCCAAAATTTGAAAGTACATGAAATGCATTTATTCACTTGCTCAGTAAACTTAGGAAGTATCTATCATGTGCCAGTTTCGAGAATATAAAAGACATGGTTCCTAATTCCAATTGCTTCCAGAAAACAAGGACTCCACTCAAGGCTGCACGAGACACTCGTTTCTTTTGGTGGCAAGGAGAGAAGACTTCGGTCTGGTCCGCACGTGGTCTCAGGGAAAAATGCAGGGAAACTGGTGCCAGGAGTGGATACACCAGCAGGCAGCGAAAACACAAGGGAACAGCAGAATATTCCTAGAAGGGAGAGTGTATTTGGACTTGGAAAAAGTATGATCAGCACCAACAAAGCCATATGGAAAACGGTGTGCAGAATCTGGGCAGAATCCTCAGTTCCCACTGTGTCCAATCTGTGGCCCATATACAAACCTGTCATAAACCCAGTCCTACCTATGGCTTGATCCAAATTGCAAGATTTTATTTCTCCTTTCTCAAAGCCATGGAGCAGGTCAAGGAAAGGAAAAATGGAGATATGACTTTCCACATTGACACTGTCCTTTCTGGCTATCTGTGCAGCTCACGGAGGTAGGAGCCAGGCTGCAGAGTCTCCCGGAGGCAGCTCTGTCCCTGAGGACATCCACGGGGCAGGCTGAAAGGTGCGTCAGGAGCTTGGAGGTTAGGAGAAGGGGAAATGTGGGGTCTGCAGAGAGCACAGATGTCTTGAGTTTTAGAACCAGAAGCCAAGGAGCCGAAGATGAAATGGTTAAAGAACAGCTCATTTTAAATATAAATAAAATAATATAGAGTCTAAGTATTTTATGAGCAAAAAATGCAGTTGAGAAAAGCAGATTTGGTGCTGCACTAAATGTTTTAATTTTTTTTTTTTTTATATGCTCTACATTAGAGCTTGAATTTTCTCATACCTCCAAGGCATAGTCTTTTATGGCTTTGGAGATAAAAGATTTACATTTAAATCATGCTTTTCCCATGCCATGTTGTAACAATAGCATTTTAAGTTCTACTGTTCACTCAAAGGTCAGAACACCTTTTTCTTTTCTTTTCTTTTCTTTTTTTTTTGTCTACATACACTATCACCTTAGCCAAGTGAGCAAATCCTTTTAGCTCTGAATACCTGAATTTTATTTATACTTTATGTAAAATGAAAGCCAGGTGCCAAGAGTTTCACAACAAAATGGAAGCAGGAAAGTCACCCCGGGCTTGTGAAAAGCAGGGATTGTATATGTCTTCTGTTAAAGGCCACACGGACCACCAGGTGACTGTGTTCGGGGCTGGTAGGCTCTCCTGAAAAGTATAAGGTTGACATCCAGACATCAAGACACTTTTGGCTCTCACTAGTGCCTTGAAATTGGTTAGCTTTACAGTCCCTGATTTTTCCTTTACTCTCTTTTCCTGCCATAAACAAGACAGAAAAAGAAAGAAAAAAGAAGGATTTCCTTACTGCATTGTACCTACAGTCAACAATAATGTATCGTACCCTTAAAAATTTGTCAACAGGATGGATCTCATATTAAGTGTTCTTATGGCAACTAAAAAAAAATTATATATTAAGCATTGTTTGGAAATGGGACCATGAGCTGTCTTGTCATTATCATTAACTCACATTCCAAAGTCCATACATGGGTTGCTGCTTAGACTTTCATAGTCATAGGTGCCGGTATTAAGAAATGTGGGAAGCAAATCTCACAGGCAAACAAATGGACTTTTGCCTTTTATTCTGTAATTATAATCTCAGTCTGTGGTTTCAAAATTGCACCTATAAGACAAAGTGGGAAGACAGCTTGCTTCTGATTCTGAATCTGAGGTGAAATGTCTGTGAGGGGCGTATATCCTTGATTTTTAACCACACACAGACTTGTTCTCTTGATCACCTGCAGGTGGAGAGTAGACCGAAGAATGAGGATATGTTTCCAAAAGTCAAGGAAGAGTGAGTGCCCACCATTTTAATTAAAATAGCAATAGTAAAGAAGCCCCAGAACAAGTCATGTCACATCAAAGGAAAAGAAGGGTCATTTTTCAATTTTATTATTTGTGTTTTATTAGTCTTTGTGCTTATTACTATTTTGTTAACAAATAAGACTTGAGGAGAGATTTTTAAAGTATGTGAAGTTTGCTGCTTCCATTAATGTGAATGTATAAAATTCCTCAAGTTCTAGGGCATTCTATGGATAAAAATCAATGGCAAATTAGACATCATTCATCCCTTTAGCTTCAGTAAAACGTGGTTGCAGAGAGAGATCATTACTACCCGAAGTTAGAATTTGACCCATAATAGTGTACTCCAACCTTTCTTCTAGTCTAGCATCTTCCAGTGACCTGTGTTTTTTGTTTTTTTTGGTTTTTTTGTTTTTGTTTTTTGCTTTTTTTTTTTTTTTTTTTTTTTTTTGGAAAAAAAAATCTGCTACGCTAGAAAAGGAAACTGCTTTGCCTACTTTGGGCAATTGGTGAGACAGCACTTCATCTCAAAGGAATGCGGAGGGAATATTCAAACTGTAATGTTTTATAGGCAAAGAGCTTCATGAGGACCCAGAAGGTCAAGACTGTATTGATAACCCAGTCTTTTTGGGGTAATACTGTCTAGAAAAGTCTAGTGAAAATATTCTTTAAGAACTGGTTCTGGTCAGACTCACCCCATAGAGTTATCTACGAAAATCATTATCCTTTCAGATTAGAGAAAAATTGTATTTATTCTGAGTTGCAGAGTATTACCTGGGGATAGCCCTAGGCAAACCATGAAGTGACAGAATTTTGCCTTCAGTATTAACTGACCTTCTCTACTCCCCACTGCCCCTCTCCTTTATTCCCCGTTTTCTTACCTGCCCTTCTACCCTTACCAAGTATCTGGGGTTCTTGAGGACTCTCCTTTACTTTTCCCTGCTCCAAACTCGTTATCAAAAAGGCACCCAACATGTCATTTGTGCTTGAGTGTAAAATTAAATGAATTCTATTTTCTCCCTTTTGCTTTTTTTTTTTTTGGATTTGTTATGTTTTCCAATTTCTACAGACATTGAAACATGAGCGAGTAGTAAAAAGAAGTATTTTCACCATTCAAAACAGAAGATTTGATGGCACGTAGAAATCATACTTTCTATAGGTCGCTTACTTATTCCGGCATAAATTCCCCAGAATAACTATTATTTACATTTTGTGGCATCACAGGAGCCTAAGAAGCATCTATGGTATTGATCTAACCCCAAGATTGCTTAAGAAAAGTCACTTATTTAAACGTCAGTGACACACACTTTCCCAGTAACCAAGGACAGAGCCCCCGCATTCTTAGAGGGCATATAAATTGCACAATCTTTACCCGACCTATGAGGATCCCCAGAACAGAGCAGGAGAAGTAGATCTAGGTTTTGTTGTTGTCGTTTACCTACTATCGCACTGGTGTCCAACTGTCTTTCCATTTTGAGTCCATGACTATATGTAGGGGAGAGCATATGACTTGGCAACTCAGATTATTCTGTCTCACTGATACAAACAGATGGGTTTCTGAATGGTCATTTGACCCGAATGAGAGTCATCCTCTAGGATTTGGCTATCCATTCCTAAAGGCACTGTCTTTGGTAGAATAGCTGTGAGGATGATGAGAGCTTAGAGCTATCTGCAATCATTTCATGAGCAACGTGTGCTAAGCATGAAGCCAACACAAAGCAAGGCAGAACTGGGAGATTGGGAGACATCGGTATCCTAGTGTTGTTTCAGCCTTTGGATGTAGTCGAGCTTGAAATCAGCCACAGCTCTGGGCTCCTCAATACATTCTAATCTCAAATGCTTGTGAGTTGGGTTTTTATCATCTGTGACCAAAGAAGTATTGCTTAACTAGGAACATCATCAGGGGACACATCCATGAAGATGCCAAACAACTGATTACACCAGGAGACACAGAACAGACACAATTGCTGAAGCCAAACCCAAGGTGACATTGACGCTACGCTTTGGTGAACGTCTGTCTCATGACAGATGATTGCAATGTCACAGACACATGACCTGTTCCACCCCATCTCCGGCTCTTCACTGATAGGTGATTCCTGATTGACACTAGAAACACATTCCTAGAGTGGACAGCAAAGTCGAATCTGACACCGAGCTATTTTTTTTTCCTCCTCGGTTGTTTAATAGCGCCTGATTGAGCTGGTTCCTCTTTGTCAAGTGTCATTCAAAAATCACCCAATTGTTGGTCCACCCTTGCTTCATTGTTGATGAGAATGCCATGTGGGCTGGAATCAAAGCCTTGCTGAAATTTGTCTATTTTACATCTGTTCCTGGCTGGGATCGTAATGAGATGTATGGCATAATGAGATGTGTGTCTGTAATGTGTAATGAGATTCTTGATTCAAGTGTCTAATGAAGCCTATAGCCTAATGAAATGTATAGCATAATGAGATGAGTGGCTTGAATGTATAGGATTTGAAAGTCCTTTTAGGAAATATCATTAGGCATGCAGAATTTTCTCCCATCTGCATAAACCCCACCCACATCTCTTTGGGATTTTTTTAGTTTATAGTTTCTCAGGCTGTTGTCATTATCACCATGAGTACTTCCTATGACAAAAGCTAAGAGAACAGAAGCCCTGGCCCTCACCAAACATGATGGGTAGACTGAAAACAGCATAGGCATTTTTACTTCTTGTCGAGAGAAAATGATATCTTTGCTTCTTTCTCTTCACTGCCTTTTTTAAAGGTAACCAACTAATATAAATGAGGTATTGCTTAACAAAAAACTTAAAACTTTGTGACTTAAAACAGTAAGCTTTTATCACTGCCCATAGTCTACAAGTCAACTGGGTGCTTCTGTACTCAGCTAGATATACTCCTATTTTTGCAATCAGCTACAGGTCAGAGAGAGCTGGGCTGGGCTTTCCACATCTTTGGAGGTCATCTGCCTACAGGCTTGTCTAGGAAGATGCTGGTTGAGGTTGTTGGAATCTCCTCGATTTGGTCTCTCATCCTCTGGCCAACTGGCCATGACTTAATCTAAAAGCAGGGTCAGGAGATCAAGAAGAAGACAGAAGGCCTCCTGATGCCTAGGCTCCAAACTATCACACCACCCATTTAATCATATTCATTTGAGACAAAGCAAGTAACAGGGTCCGTCCAGAATCAAGAAATAGGGAAGTATGGGGCACCTGGGCGGCTTAGTTGGTCGAGCATCCAACTCTTGACTTCGGCTCAGGTCGTGATCCCAGGGACATGGGATCAAGCCCTGTGTCCTACTCCATACTGAGTGTGGAGCCTGCTTGGGATTCTCCCCCCTCTCCCCGCCCCTCTCCCCTGGTCGCTTTCTCTCTTTTTCTCTCTTTCTAAAAAAATAAAATAAAATAAAATAAAATAAAATAAAATAAAATAAAATAAAATAAATAGCAAAATAAATTCCACTTCTTAATGGGAGGAAGAGCCAAGTCATATGGACACAAACAGCATGAACACAAGAAGAAGGGAAGACTTTTTGCATTTATTCCTCCTACCAACTATAAAGTTGGGAACATATCTGTACACCCCCTTTTGATCTTTCTACACTAACAAAAATTTTTGAAGGGGACATATTTGTGAAAAATGGCTTTTCCTATAAATGTAAGAAATTGCACAAAGGGCAGTGATATTGATAGTGAATGTCCTAAAATCATTTGGTGCATTACACTGAACCCCCATTACCAATGGGTTGACAACAGGTCTTCTCAGCAAATGAAATAGGCTAAGTACAATCTTCCTGGAAACAAACAAAAGTGCTAATACAAATTACCCCCAATTTTCCTTTCAACATTTGGGACATATCTCATAGTGGACTGGATTAGGAATCTATCTCATCTCTGAATTAAAATCTACTGGAGATTTTTCCACTTTTTCATGGATTTGCTTTAAATGTATTAAAGATTGCATTGTGCCAAGAACTACTGGTGATTAACCCCAGGCATGAGGTGTATGTTACATGAACTGGTCCTAAAATTTATGAAGAACTACAGAGTTTTAGCAGTGTGTATCTCATTTGCAATAGCCTCCTGGATGAAACCCAGGACACTCTGATTTGAAAATTTATAGGGACTAGTCTATCCAGGAGTTTAACAGACAGTCTGATTTTTTTTTTTTTTTAACATACCCTAGCCAAGGTTTTATCTCCTTTCCAACTCCCAGATTGAATATCCATTATCTTTCAAGATGCCATTACCCTCAGATGCCTCAGATTTATTTGTCTAGCGATTTTATAGAATAAAGGCCTGATAGGGTCCTCTTTAAATACACATCCTAACCACATTTTAGAAATCATCAGTTGGTCCCATCATTTCCTCAACTTAAGATTATTCTTTTCTATTGCATGGGGATCATAAATTTCACTCCCATGTGCATTTTACAATTATGAAAAGGAATGAATCAAACAGAATATTCGAAGATCAGAGCTTTTTTTTTTCCAATTTCTTTTCCAGCTGTGCTTTTCTGTCCATGGGATAGTTCTCTTAGGAGCGTGCAGATACACATCCTTGTGCATTTGCTCAATACAAGCATGTGGATGCATTCACGAATTGATTTGTTGATTATTTCAATGAAAATCTGACATCAATCTGATTAACCTGACCAGCCTCTCTTAACCCTAGCTATTTCTAGATGAGTATTTTTCTTTATGCCTTTTTAAGTGCCATGAAATATTTAGGCATGATTGTTTATCCTCAAGCGGATAGAATCTAGATCTTTCTGCGTTATCTAAATGATATAACCATCAAGGACTAGCGGCTCCTAATTAAATCCTAGCTGTGCCTTTACATAAAAAGTGACCGTACAAAATGAGAGCAAATCGAGGTAGTTTTATTTTCATAAGGGTCCATTCCAGTCTAAAAGGTTCCCTGAAACACTTCTCTGAAATGCTCTCTGAAACACTTCCTTAAGTAAGATCTGCCTTACGTAAGTGAACACTAATCCAATTCATCAGATCGCTGCCCGATCTCCATTTCACCGTGCACCGTGATGAGTCACAGGCTTAGTAGTATATATCTCCCAAAGTTCTGCGATCCATTTCACTTATGTGAGTGGCCAAACCCACATATTATTCCTTGTGTAATTTTGTAGCGATTTTCAGGACCAGTCTGTGGGCCGCTTAACAGATGCACACAGAAGTCAAACAGCCAAGCTGCCAAGAGCCTGGGCAGAGAATAAAGACAGGTGGAGAAGGAGGTAAGCCCTGGAAAAATCCACTGGTTTCAGGGAAGCTGGTGGACATTAGCTATAGAAAAGGGAGAACTTACAGTAGGTCAGAAATTTTCTAAACAGATCACCTGCAACAGTTAACCTGGAAAGCTTGATAAAAATACCAACTTTTGGATCCCATCAACTCTATCTCATCAAAATCTCCAGGGAAGATCTTTAGAAATTTATATTTTATCAAATTCTCCAGTGATGCATGTACATGTAAAATTTGAGAGCCAGGGGCACCTGGGTGGCTCAGTTGGTTAAGCATCTGACTTCGGCCCGGGTCATGATTTCCTGGTTCCTAAGTTCGAACCCTGCGCCGGGCTCTGTGTTGACAGTTCAGAGCCTGGAGCCTCCTTCTGATTCTGTGTCTCCTTCTGCCTCTGCCCCTCTCCTGCTTGTGTTCTCTCTCTCGCGCTCAAAAATATATAAATAAACATTAAAAGAATTTGAGAACCTGTGCTCTAGCCTTGGAACATTTCTAGTACCCAATCTATGTAAAATCATCACTATATTCCTGTGTCTGGCAGCTTGTAGATGATTATTGAATCCATGAAGGAACAATAGAACAAACCAACCGTGTTCATACCAAAATCAGAACCCTACAATCTGTTAGTGATCCAGCTCCAGGTTATAAATGCAGGAAAGCAAGACAACGAGTCGATAAGAGATGCCATCAACGAAAGCAAGTCTGATGCTGAGCCAAATGCTATTAAAGTTGGTGGCTTTCTATGTACTACCTGTTCCTTCCCATGTTCCACCTTTTTTAGAAACCAAACGGCGTTCCGTGGTCTGGCTCCTTCTGTGGTCTAAGTGCGTGGATGCTCTTGAGTCGACACAGGTAAATCTTTTCAATTGCATAGTTCAAGTAAGACGGAAGACAAAGTAGGTATTGTCACGGACTAATACAAAAACACAATAAACACAGCCATCGCTTTGAGGAGCTGAGGTTTGGAAAGGTTAAGGCATTTGCCCCCGTTCACACAGCTAGAAAGTAGAGGCGGCGATGCAGAAATCGGGTTCGCGAGACAGGCCAGGAAACCACCTCTCCCGATGCTAGTTACTTCCTCTCACGTTTAGATGGTGTCGAGGGACATGCGTTAGGTTGGGACGGGTGCCCCCTCGACTCTCTTCTGTTCCACAACCAGGGTTAGCCTTTGCACCCAAAGAGGCGCAGGGAGGCTTTTCCCCAAATAATGAACTGTCCCCCAAGACACTGACCGTGCAAAGGCAGTTGCAAAAAACGTCTATGTTAAAAGCAATTATTTTCTTTTAATATTCCTCCATTTCATTCATTTACAGCTCCTCCAATCTTCTCTGTAGCCCTGTTCTTACACACACTCCATTCTTGTTTTCAAAGAATGACAAGTGGCTGTCATACTCGTCATACTCAATCAGGTTATGTCACAGCTTAGCCTTCTCAGGCTATAGCACGTTTTCCATTCAGCTGGTTATTATGTGAATGGATTTTTATTGTTAAAATCGGTAGCTGGTTTAAAAATCGTGTGTTGGTTTTTAGTGACCTTGACACACCCTTTAACAGTCACAGAAACGGGGGAAAGCCCATACTTACTCCTCAAGAGAGCTAAGCCAATCAGCTTGGAATCCCACTTCGGGTATGATAATAAAATAATCCGACTGAATGCAGTGTAACATAGGTGATTTTCCTCCGGTGTATGCTTTCTTACGTTGATCCACTTAAGAGAAAAATGATAGAGACAGTTGCTAAAGTCAAACAAAACCCGAATTGTGATCTGGGGTTAAACTGCCAGGTGACAGAGGGAAGCCGCTGGCTGTTGTTTAAAATAGTGGTTTACAGCAGGAGAGTACAATTTCTCAGAGAAGGTCTTATCAACGTCAGTGTCAGGGAATTTGTTGGCTCTGCCTTTTGCTCTTAGCAAACATGTGCATTACCTTCTCCTCGTCTGCGGAAATACAAGATTGTATATTTTAATTCGTCTGAAGCTTTACCACAGAGTCTATAAATATTATATAACAAATCTGAGCATTACTACTTTCTTGTGCATTCAGGATACATCTCTGTGATCACTATAATCAACCTAATTGGGCAAGACTCCCTAAGTGAAGGCAATAACATTTGTTTACTTCATTGTAGGAATGTGCTCACAGCCTGGTACCACCACATTTAAATTAGTTTTTATCCAAAACAGAGAGAAATGCACCCTTCAGTCAACACAGTCTGTTAATTTGAATGTGTTTAAATTAACTGTGTGCATGCCCGTAGGAAACTCAGAGCAGCTCTGTTCTTTGTCCTCTTGAGAGAGGACTCGGTGACATTCAGACCTTTCTCTTCTTTCACATTTTTGCAGAGTGAGGAGAAGAGGGAGCCCTCGTCCATTCTCTGAGGTGGCTGGTCACACGGCCGAAGTACCCCAGGAACCACATTCCTGGTTGGAACAGGAGCAGCTAAAGGATTTCTCTCGAACGTTGCAATAAAAATATCATGAAAAAGTATAAGATTGTAAGTGGGGGGGGGGAGGCACAGTTGGACAGGTCTAATCCAAACAAATATGGGTTATTCGTACCCCTTTTGAGGGAATCCTGTCCTAGTTGTATGTGGTACTTTGTCTCTCAGAATTAACCTCTCAACGCCAGATGCTTCCCTCAGAATCACTGTGGGTTTATCCCCAGAGAAATTACCACATTTCCCCCCATTCCATTCCTCACATTTTTCTTTGCCCATTGCTTTGGCAGGTGTGATTTCTACATCAAATCCCCACACACTCAACACAGGGTGGTAGCTCCAGGTAGGAAATCTGGAGGTGAGGGAAAGGAAGTGATTTGAGGGGAGTTCAAAGAGTCTGTTCTCTGTCTCTCTGGCTACTCCTCCTGGAAACATTCATGTGTTATGTAAAGCACATGTATTATTATTACCAGTGTTATTGTTTGAGCAAAATCTTTTATTATAAGACATCTTAGGAAAGGACAATTGCTCCATCAAAGAAAGAGAGCCAGAGCTGCCCCAGCAGGAGGGGCAGGAATGTGCACTGGATAACCTGCCCATACTCCTCCATGTTGGGGAGGCCATATCGCCATGGATGAGAGGTGAGGCGGAAATGCCTTTGGAGCAAGAGAGGTGAACAGCTGATGTCTCCAGCCTGTGCTCAAAATACTCCAGGAAACACACACACACAATGAATCAAAGTTACCTCTTTGCTTTCATATGCAGTTTTCAGGAAGCATTTCATATTTCTTTTGTCTTACTTTCTCTAAAGCAACTTCCTGGTGCCCAGATTTCCCCTGGATAAGTTTACCAAAATGGCTGCCAGAATATCGCACCCTTTGTGTGACGTACTGGCAGCCATTTTGGTAAGCTTTAAAGGAAGCCCACGATCTTATCATCGTCTTTCCTGTCCCTGCCTCAAGTAAGCCCAGCACAAAATCGGCACCCATTAAACGTGTGCGGAATGAAGGTCATACCACATGACTTGCTCCTGGCCCTGTCTGAAAATGTTAGCTACCAAAAAAAGTGTCTTTAAGCGATAATGTGGACGCTAGTTGTCTAGGTCCCACCAGTGTGAGAAGTATTATCTCACAGAGACAATAAAACCACAGTAACCCTGTGGTGGGCTCTTAGTAGAACACCTGGAATGTCTCTCACCATTTCTTGTCATTTTCGTGACATTCCTGGGGCCTCTGACACATAAATTTAGATATTCCGATAACCACAGCTCTCCTCCTTTTTATAGGATTTCTTTTGTTCTCCAGCATGGCCCCTTTTGTTGACTTTTATTTGTCATTATTTTTAATGTTTATTGATTTTTGAGAGAGACACAGAGAAAGAGTGCAGTGGGGGGAGGGGCAGAGAGAAAGGAAGACACAGAATCTGAAGCAGAATCTGAGCTGTCAGCACAGAACCCAACGGGGGTGGGGGTGGGGCTCCAACTCATGAACTGCAAGATCATGACCGGAGCGAAGTTGGATGCTTAACCGACTGAGCCACCCAGTGGCCCCCGTTTTGTTGACTTTGGCCAGCAGCTGATCCCCTGACATATTTCTTGTCATTGCTCACAATTCCCTAGTTTCCTGATTCCCCTTACGTGGGTCTTTTTCAAGTGTCCACGACAGTAACCCAATTCAAACTTGTTGAAACAAACCTAGGAATTTATTGATCTGTGTACCGGGAACATGTATTAACAGATAGTCTTCAGGTATAGCTGGATCCAGGAGTTCACAAATGCCACCAGGACTCTGTCTCTTTCTCTCTCTTTAAACTCTCTCTGCAAGGACAGTCATGAATGGCCAGTGGCAGCACCAGACTTATCTCTTTTTGGCTTCTGAGTCTTAGAAAAAGTAGATTTTTTCCTAATGGCTCCTACAGAAACATTCTACTGAAGAGTCTAACAAGTCTGGCTTGTACCACATGCTCACCCTTTACTGATTATTTTGTTTGAGGCATCTACATTCCGACCGGGTCAAACAATTGCTGCTATTACAGAAAGTGGATTTAGCCCCACCTGACCCACACGGAATGGGTTCGCCTCCACGAAAAAAGGGGTCCTGTGAACAGAAGAGGGAGAGTAAGAGGGGGTCAGAGAGGGCAGACGTGTTTCCACCACCATGCTGCTCTGATGACATCCTTTGATGCGTCTGAAGTTAAATGAGGTAGTTTTTCCAGGTAACACAATGCAATGGAAGAAAACGTCCCTGCACAAGCGACGCTTTCTTTTACCAGCGGTGGATGTGAAAGAGGAACTTTTAGAGACATGGCTAGGCTAGCTGTCTCTCCGTAGCACGTCTCCCAAGCGCTCTGGCATAATTGAGTCCTTGGCCAGCAGAGCCAGAGGATTTGAGGTGTGAGCGCACCGTGCCGTGCTCAACAATCACATCCCGACCTTTGCCTGTATTCTGAGTTTTTACGCTTAGAGATTATTTCCCTCCTCGGAAATTCCTTCTCCCAGGGGAGGTACCCAGGGAGATCCCAGTGACGAAGGAATCCAGTCCTGGGTACTGGCTGTCAACGTCGGTATGCTGTGTCCATTCGTTGTCCCAACCGTGAAGTTCTGTGGGCTTCTCTAGCAAATAGATGGAGCCTTCACCCTCTGCTCAAATGTCTTCTGTTCAGAAAGCCTTTCCTGGCCTGACCTAAAACAGCACCCACCCCACTGGCTGTCTAAATTCTAATTGTGCTTTATTTTTTTCTCATAGCACTTACTTAAAAAAAATTTTTTTTTAACATTTTATTATTGGGAGACAGAGAGAGACACAGCGTGAGCAGGGAAGGGGCAGAGAGAGAGGGAGACACAGAATCCGAAGCAGGCTCCAGGCTCCGAGCTGTCAGCACAGAGCCCGACGCAGGGCTCGAACTCACGGACCGTGAGATCGTGACCTGAGCCGAAGTCGGAGGCTCGACCGACGGAGCCACCCAGGCGCCCCAATAGCACCTATTTTTATCTGAAATTGTGTCACATCGGCTTGTCTGCTTATTAATTTTTCATGTCCTGCCCTGGAATATAAGGAGCAGGAAGGCAGAGAATTTTCCCGTCTCGTCCTCTGCCACATCCCTGTGCCTAGAAAAGTACTCGACGCATCGTAGCCATGCACTAACTGCGGGGTGTGTCAAGAAGTAGATGAATGAGCAAACAAAATTATAGCAGCTACAGATGTTAGGTCATAATTCTCGGACCCTTATTACACACAAACATAAACACAGGCTCAGGAAAAAAATGCAACTGGCAATTTTTAAATGCATGAATAAACATGTTTGTAATAGGCTCCAGACCATGTCCTGCATTTTGTATCATGTTGGTAGCTTTGCCTCTTCCCTTAATTTCCCTCTGCTTCACTTACTGGTTTTCAATTATTTCTTCAGAATGGTGACTAAGCCGACAGGGTTGTATGAGAAATGAAATAGCGTATTTTGATGCGATTTTGCTACGTAAAGCCGGGAAGAAAAAAAAAAAAATGGGTAAGTTCAACTGTATAGGACATGTATATTACATCTGTAGAATTTTATAAAGCATTGGCCTCTAAATAAAACCTAACAGAACAGAAAAGTGACTTTCTGTCTTTTCTTCGTACGTTCTCACCACGCTGCTGTCAGGATGTTAATTTTCTGTCCTTAGGAAGGTTTTATTTTTAGATTCAAACTCCTCGCTACAACACAGTAAAAGGTCATGGCCTCAGCTTGCTGTTTCCCACCAACGAGGGGAAATTAAAATCAAGACAGTCGGTTTCGTGACTTCATCTCTCACCAAATTCCTCCTGCCCCTTTGTCTTCGGGGTGCACGGAGGCGGTGGGCAGGGCAGAGCCAGGCGGAACCAGTAGCCTGTTCTGGAGACTCTGTTACCCCCTCGAGTGCAGTGGGAATTCCTTTCTGCCCGAGTGAAATGTCTAGTCCATAAAACCGGTTAGTAAAACATACTGTAATTTAAGGGTTGGTAATACGGCCTTCATTTTGACAGAGCCCGGGCTGACCCCCAGCATTACGTCATGAACAGATGTGAATTAATCTGGAGGGGTGGGGTGATTAAAAACTCGTTCAGAAAAAAAGAAAACTGAGTCAGAGAAGGTCTCCCTTCTTCTGTAGGTTCTAGGGAGTAAGGTGTGTTTAACCGTGTTAAGTCCCAGTGGCCTTGGTCTCCCAGTGACCGTAACCTGAGAGTCACTTTCGTCTCTCTTGATACGTAGATGCTCTGGTAACATGCACAGAGTAATGCTTTCTAAAATGTGTGTTACAGGGGCGCTGGGTGGCTCAGTCGGTTAAGCGGCCGACTTCAGCTCAGGTCATGATCTCGCGGTTCGTGAGTTCAAGCCCCACGTCGGGCTCTGTGCTGACCGCTCGGAGCCTGGAGCCTGTTTCGGATTCTGTGTCTCCCTCTCTCTGTCCCTCCCCCGTTCATGCTTTGTCTCTCTTCTGTCTCAAAAATAAATAAACGTTAAAAAAAATTAAAAAAAAAATAAATGTGTGTTACATGTGATTAAGATACCTGGGAACCTTTTACATTTAAATATGTAAGAATGCTAATAGCTTCATGATTTAGGACAAGTCAATTAAGAAACTCAGTGTTCTGGTTTTTCGTCTGCAGAATAGAAACAATTATACCTTAGGTATAGTTTTATTAGGCTAGAAACAATATGTTAGGTGTGGAGTTATTGTGAAAACCGAATGGCAATGACTGTATGAAAGTATTTTTCAAACTAGAAAGCACTATAAAAATATTACCAGTAGTTAGTATTAAGAGCTATGGAAAGGCTAAAATAATGGCCATGACAGTATTATAGAAAAATTTATTGCTAGCATGTTTTTAAAAGGTTATGCTCTACTTTGGATTTTTTATAGTTTTTCAAACTATATTCATAGCTGTGTTTCACTATAGGCCTAGATTAATTATTCAATTACTTCGGTAACCAATTAATATTCAGTTGTAGGAATAAAGGTAGAAAGATAGAGGAATAATTGAAATACATTTTTCATGACTTAATTTTGGGTATAGACCAGATATTAACTGTGAATTTTTGCTAATCTTGAGATCAGATATTTTAAGCAGAGTTCTCATAAAATAAAAAGTTATTTGCCTACAAAATAAGCAAAGCGCATGCCAGGATAAATTATAAAGCCATTCAACTGATGCCGCTCTACTTGATTATTTTGTAAGTGAAGAGTATCCAAATAGAAATGGTCCCTGTTTAGGTACCATTTTGGAAAATGACGTCCATCATCCACTTTGGAAATCAAGACGGTGAGTAGATATAGCTTTTCACCATCCAGTTTGGGAGCCTGTTCCCCAAAGTGGTTTCTTGACATCAGAACATTAACAAACTGTAAGTCATTCCTCATAGAGTCGTTCAGCAAATATGTCAGGCACTGGTCTAAGTACCGAAGGTATAATGGAGAACAAATAAGAGATTGGCCCTGACCTCGTGGGACTTATATTCTAATAGGGGAGAGAATGTATAAACAACTACGTAAAATAAAAAAAAAAAACTATAATGTTCTCCATCAAGTCACCCACAGGGGTGATGAAGTCAAAAGAGAAAAACATCTAAGGGCAATGGCAACTTCATGGCTCAACAGTGGCCCAAGGGACATATAGCTCTTTGGAGACACAGGTCAGTGACTCTCAGTATTGCTGTGATTCTTTTCAATTAATTCTTCTGTTGACATTGTAAGTTTTATGAGCTAAACAGACTGCAACTGGCATGTAGAAATCATAGCAGTCGAGTCTGTGATTACTTACCAAGCCTTTGTCCCTGTAACTCGGATGGAATCCCCAGGGTCACGAATGTCCTCATTTGAGGCTAGGTGTTCTTTAGTCACCGCTCTTGTTCTGTGCCCTCTGTTGTCCCACTACTGTATCCAGAAATAATTAGAGTCCCACCCTAGTCACGCTGGCCGGTTTCAGCCAGGTTACTGCTTGCTGCCATTGCTGCTGCTGCTAATGACAATAGATGATGCTATTATGGTACTTCCGGTGTCCCAGGTAGTATTCTTAAGCACATTAGATAAATAACACATATCAGAGCTTGCATATTATGAAGGTCACTCTCAGTCTCCAAGTATAAAATAGCTCAAAGATTAGCCTTTATAATGAAGTCTTAATCAGACCTTTTTTTTTTGTTACTGCAAGTATTTCTGTTACTACCTGTAACTACACAGCTCTGCCTCCCAAGGTTTTGGCAATTATATACTTTCAGTGAGTCCTAGATTATCAAACCCAGGTAAATGCATTACTTAATTAGGTTTCCTGAGACTAAGTCTATATTATATGTATTCTAAGGGTTTGAGAACTTGTTTAAAAAAAAAGTTATTAAGCTACTAAGAGTGTTACCAGTCAGCTAGAATCTGCTCTAAGATTATTGTTTAAGAGTACCTCCCAGTCCCTCATATGGTCCCTTCTCTTAATTTTTACTGTTAAAAAAATTTATAATATGTTCAAAACTAGAGAAGCCCGTAGAGCAAACACCCACTCACCCATTACCTGGCTTCAAGAGTTATCGATTGACAACCGTTTTGTTTATCCATCTCCAACATATTTTAATGTAATCTTACCTTTAGAAAATTAGTGACTGATGATGTTTCCAGAGGATATAAGTCCTTCAGATGATCAAGACATAGCGGGAGTGGGAGCGGGAGGAGGGGGGAAGTGTCTGGATGGATAATGTAGAAAAGGGGAGCATGCACAGAAAGAAGCGTATGGTAAAAATAGAAAAAGCACTCACAAAGAAAACAACATTTGAAGGTTAGAGCCTATTAAATTACAGCTACAAATTCTCCACCAATAAGCGGGGTTTATTGTCCATCTTCTGAAATTGTGATTTTTTTTTTAAGCCTCAATCTATAGAATGTGGTGGAAGGGATGCTGTGGGATGTGGTGGGAGGGATAGTTCTGGATCTAACAAGTGAAGAGCATTGGAATCTTCCACATCATCCCTCTTAGAACACTCATTATTGGGTTACTTGCTCTTGGATCCCAGCCAGCAGGCTGGGGAATCCCAAGCCATATGGAGAGGCCCCATGTAAGTGTCCCAGGGGGCAATCACAGCTGAGTTCCCAACATCACCTGCCAGCTATGGGCGTGTGTGTGGGCGGCGGGGGGAGGAGGTGCATCTTGCTGTCACCAGCCCAGTCGAGCTCCTATCTGATATCCTGGTGCAGAAGAACCACCCAACTGTATTTGTGAAATTCACAATTCAGATTTGTGAAAGAGAATTTTAAAAGTTGCTCTTTTAAGCAGCCAAGTTTAAGGGTGGTCTGCTCCATAGCAATAAAGAAATGAAATAGAGTTGGTACTGCGAATATGGTGCGGCCGTGACAAAAAAAAAAAAAAAAAAAAAAAAAATAGATGTGTGACATTGGCTTGGGGGTTAGTAGCAAGTGGAAGCTGGAAGGGCCTTGAGACTCGGTGACAGCAAGAAGTACAGGAGGAAAATTGTTTTGGGGAGCTGGAGAAAAGAGGAGCTATTTATGTACTGGTAGAAAATAGGGAACGTGTTGCCTGTGATAACGTGGAAGAAAAGGTAGTTAATGAACGAGTGGATGTGGCCGAAGCTATTTCTGGGAAGAATGTTGAAGGTTACTTATTCTGTTGGCCAAAGCAAGTCAGAAGGCTCGGACTCAAAGATGGGAGAATGGACCCATTTCCAAGAAAGAAGTGATAAAGAATTGTGGCCTTTGCTGATCTACCGTAAGGGGGGGTTGAAAGCTCAAGGGTATTTATAATCCTCGTAGGCCGTGTGAGGAAGCACAACCATAACATGGAATTCTGACTTAAGAAACATGAAGAAGAAAAGGGAAGTATAAAAAATCCGTACACCTTCAATAGACTGATGTGTTGATTTAATCCTTAATTAGAGGAGCTCACCAATTCTGCAAACCTACCCTTTGCTTCTTCTATCGTCCCTGAAAATAATCAAGTGGGCCAGCCAGAAAAGTCACAGGCATAAATAGGAAATTTGCCCCCGCGAAGACAGAACAGACCCATTTCATTGCTGTCCTGATTTTGAATTCAGCAGCGAGTCTGGTTTTCCCCTTAAACAGAACTAAGATCCGCATCCAAGCAAATTACTCTGCTCTGCTTTAAACAAAACAATGTCATTGTGAAGACATAGGCTGTTTCATTTTTATCACAGGAAGAGATGTTAAGGTAGGTTAATGTCTCCAGAAATTATTTATCCCGGGAAATCTCCCGCGCATCACACTAAAGTAGACTGGGAATGAGAAGGCGTTAATCTGAAAGAGAGAGCAACCGCTGTCTTCCTCAATAACAGGAGACCATGCTTACAGCGAACCCCCCAAATCCTTAAATAGTTAGGTCTTTTGGGTCTTTGCAGATACTGATACTTAGCAGCTGTGTTCTATTATGTTGCTCGTGTGTGCCCCAAAGAGGGTCACCATACCTCTGCACACGGTTTTTATGTCCGTGATCACTTGGAGGTTAATGAGGAGGTCCTGGGAAAAGAAATAATACATAGGGACGCTGGTGAAATTTACATGCAGACATGGCTATCTTCTCCCATCTCATTCCCGGTCTCCTTCACTCTCTCTGCAGAGAGAGAGAGGGGACACCCTAGAAGCTGATGCTGGAGACCAAATCTAAACAGGTCAGGGAGGGAAGGGGCGTGGGAGTGAGGTGAGGAGAATAAGCGGGGGGTGGGGGGGGGTGTCTACCTGCAGGGACAGATGTGTGCCTCTGCATTAATCTCCTAAGGGGAGAGGACAGAGAGCCCTGACATGACTTCTCGCAGCTTCATTAATTCGGGGGTGGAAGAGGTCTTTTATTCGGCACTCCAAGAAGTTCCAATTCGCTGCCTCAATTTGAGAAACCGCAGAGCGGCCAGTCCCTGCATTCAGAAAAGCAAGCTTCGAGAGGACCCGGAACACTGTAAAAGTTGGTAGACAAACTGCTAAGCCACTCGGTCAGTTTTCCTAACTTAGGTGCCTCGCTCCACACAAAAAGACTAACCGTTTGCCTACCAGAGGATTCTGGTGGGGGTCCCCCCCCCCCCCGCCACGTGCTGAGGCGACCCGAGGTCTTCCGTGCTCTGGGGACACCATCTTGTCTCAGTCACACCCAGGCTCAGAACCCGGCCCATCACGTACCTAAGCACAGATCTTTCTATATAATTGGCTTCCTTGTTCCTCTCCCCGTCCATGGCTTTCCTTTTCTTCATGTTTCTTTCTTTCTTGTGGTAGTAACATTTCCAGAGTGCAAGAAATCTTGATTGTAGTCATGGTGTTCCCCTCTAACTCACTGATTGTTTTTAGCTTTTTAAGGTTTATTTATTATTGAGAGAGAGAGAGAGAGACAGAGAGAGCACAAACTGGGGAGGGGCAGAGAGAGAGGGAGGCATAGAATCCAAAGCAGGCTCCAGGCTCTGAGCTGTCAGCACAGAGCCCGACGAGGGGCTCGAACTCACAGACTGTGAGATCATGACCTGAGCCGAAGTTGGACGCTTAACCGACTGAGCCACCCAGACGCCCCCTTCTAACTCACTTATACTAATAATATCTTGTGCTAGTAATCTCACCGTCCCACCTCCCATTTTGTGATCTATGAACTGTGGGGTTGGGGCTTTACTTCTAGAGCTAATATCCTATGAGGCTGGCACACAGGGTGTGAACACTCCCATGGCCCCCAGTCTTCCTTAACCGTAGCCCAAAAGGCATGTGCAGTAGATGAGTGTGGCTTCTTTTCTCTTTTTAGCAGTGTGTTCTTTGTTTTGTTTTGAACATGAAAATAATTAGTCCAGATGAATAATGTTTTTAAAGAAAAGTTAACTGGAGTGTCTTACACAGGAACAAGCTGGTATTTCTCCCATATGTTTTCTATTTTAAGCCAAAAGCCCAACAACGGCACATAAACCATTTGGACATGGAATTACAAAAGCCACTGAGAACAAAAATTTCCCCAATGTATCACAGCCATACAAATATCTGTTATTAAGTAGCAGGACTGATCTACCGTAAGCATTAGACGACTGACTTTACAATCTCTCACCGGCTACCTTGGGTTTGGTGGGGTTATGGATGCATTTGAATTTGGCTAGGGAGAAGCGTGGGAGACGTTGCTTTTCCATTTACAAAGCATGGTTAGCTCTCATCGCGAGGAAATGCGCTCATGGATGACTGTTCCCATGGGCAGTATTATCAACACAGAAAAATCAGTGCCAAAATGATGAGTGAATGTTGAAGCTGAGGTGGCTATGAAACAAATACGACCGCATATTTCCATGGTCTTGTCTGGGAGAATGTAGCCAAGGCAGAAGTTCCATTGAGAATGTGCTTATAAATGTTTGGTCCAGCACCCATCTGGATGAATAAGCATCACGTTTCTCCCCACGCAAGTCTTTTCAGCTTTGTGGTTGTGATTATTATTTCCCGTTCACCTTTTCCTAGATTTCCAGGCTGAAGACATAGGCCTAGACGTTTCCCCAACCCCTCCCCCCCCCCCCCCCCCCATGCAAAGGATCTGTGACTCTATCCCTGAAATGTCTTTTCTTCTGCCTCTTTGCTCCTACTGGTCCTCTCTCACCCCCCTAATTTGAGTCTACACGCAGAAACAACTCCCCACTGAACATGCTCTGTCTTCTGTAGTCCCACAGCCCTTTGTTTGCATCTCTCCTATAATATTTATCAAATGGTGCCATGCTTTGGTTTGGTTTGTATTTTTGCATATCTTACATCCCCACCGGATCATAAATAGATGTCAGGCAATGTTTGCTTTATGTTCAATTTTTTCCACAGCATTTAGCTCCGTACCTTGTACAATGGAGCCTCAATCTAGTTCATAAATTAGATTAAAAAGCTAACAAATTATTTCTCTAGGCCCAAGAAGCCTATGGGACATGATGGGAGTAGCAGCAGGATGAAGAGTACAGAATTGGAAAATGGTAGTAAGACTAATAATGACAATGATGGCACCCGTGTTGAGTGCTTATGGATTCTAACCCCTATCTGCATATATACACGGCACCTTATGTGCATACAAAAAATCATTCTCTTCTAAGAGTTAGTGCATAAGGGTGGTATTTCTTCTTTTTTGAAGATATTTACCTCATTTTGCAGATTAAACAAGGGAGGGGCAGAGACGTTAAAAGTCCTGTGCAAAGTTGTGTCTCCTAAGCATCAGGATTTAATTCCAGAAAGCCTGACTGCACAGCCCAGCATACAACAGGCTCTTTGGTGCTTCCGTCTCTCTAAGTGTCTCCTCTGGACCACAGAGGGAAAGCATGTCTTAGGGTGTCCCTCATGCTCTGTCTTCCTCCTGCTCCTGTAAAAGCTCTTAGACTCCCCGACTCTTTAAGTGACCACCCTGTAGCTCTCATAAGAGTCCACCCCTGCTGGTCCAAATGCTCGGCCCTGGGCCTTTTCAGGCCCTCAGGATTGGACAGGAAAGTTGGGCAACTTTGTCCCCAGGATGTGCCACCAGGGCTCCTCCTGGCACTGGGCTTCCCCACGGAGCTCACGGGCTGGTGGGCAGGGACTCTTAGTATACAACTAAATACGAACCAAATATCACATAGTGATAATGAAGATTGAAAAGTGCAGCAGGATGCGGGAAAGGGGGTGAGGGGCTGTTTGAGCTCGGGTGGTCAGAAAGGGAGCCTCCCATAAAGTGACAATTAACATAAAGCGAGCATATATAGGGAACCCTGAATTTTTAGGCACAGCTACTGATTAGATTATTTTTAATTCATTTGGATTTCGCTGTTTTAGGAAGAAGAGTCAATCATGCTAAGCTAGAAGCTTAGAGATTGACTACTTAAAGAGTGTGAAAGACCCCAGCAGGGCTGATGTGGGCAAAGGCAGGAACCAGAGAAGCCTTTTGGGGCACAGCCCTTTCCAGCCCACGCTCTGAAAACCTTTCCGCCTTGAGAGGCTCTCTTTGTTCCTCATCCACGTCCCAGGGCCCGGGACGCCAAGCTCTTCTGGGGTCTGAAAACGACTACTAGAAAAGGGACTGAGCCAGGCAGTCACAGACAACCCAGCGTGCACACGCGTGCACACACGCACATATCCACAGACACACTCATAAACCACACACATATCCGCATCCACCCACATGCACAGGCACATATATACACGCCCAGATGCGTGCGCGTGCACACACACACACACACACACACACACACACACACAGACTGCAAAATCTTCAAGGCCCTTCATCCGGTTTCCTAAAATCAAAGATTCCTCCTGGAAAGGCACAGATACATACACACGCCCATGCAAAATACACACATACAATCGAGAGTCATGTAGACAGAGACATAGACATACAAACACACACCAGGAATGAATGCGATCTATCTGGTTAGGGATATTTTTAGAGCATCACATCAAGGGGAAATCTCCGAGTTTTACATTGGAGGTAATTTGAGACTTTTAGCAAGCCAAGTGGGGGGCTGGGTGGAGACAGGAGCGCTTTCTCAGCACTCTTGTGACCACCCCCTCAGCCCCCCACCGCCTCTGGCCATCACCTGTTCCACCTGTGCCTCCTCTAGATCAGCAACTTTCCAGTTTGATTTTCTGACAGTGTGGGTCTCAGCTTAAATCCCTAGAAAAGACACTTCAGGAATGTATTTTTTAAAGCAAATTCCAGTCTATTATTAAAACACCTGTTCAATCTTGAGACCATTCCTGACATATGAGGGATTACAGGAGGGAGAAAAAAAAATGGCAGTGCAATTTATGAGTTGTCTCACAATTCAGTTTGGAGGAAACTAATCCCCTGCATTTCCTGTCAAATAATTAGGAAAATTGATAAAAGTCATTCCCTTCGTATTTATAAAATTACACCAAACGCAACAGACTAATTTCTTACATGTCACCGTTTTTAGAACAAAGCAGGAAGGCAGGATAAAAGAATTGATTTCAATGCCATTCCCTGCATTTTCGCCTCTGACAAGAAATTCCTTCGACTGCGTGCTCAGTCACGGACGTGTGTCCATTTCAGAAAAGCTCAGCAATTTCTGTCTCTGCTGACGTGGTACGAGGGAATCCACACATGCTTTGTTATTTACCTTAATACACCTTAACCCAACTCTGTATTATCTACAAGCCCCTGCAAGGAAACAGAGGGCTCAAGCTCAGCAGCGTGAGTGCCCTTGCCTTCTTCCCTGTGTGCATCAAGTCCATTAACAGACACAGCCCAAGAGCATCAGCTTTAGGTCAATGGCTTTTAAAACAAAGATTCTATACCACACAAGGACTTTTCCCAGAAAGGCAGAGAGATGATACAGAAAGTTGGATAGGGGAGGCATGTGCTGGAAAGCAAGAGGAACACACATCAAGTTCAATTATGAAACTCAATCCTCCACCCCCACCCCCGCAAAATGGAGCCGCCCAAACTTTTTAATTTCCTAGAATATTTTCTATCTTCTCCATCCTTCCTTGCTTCTTTCTCTTTGCAGGTGCTTTTTTATGTGTTTCATGAGACATGAACTTGTGGCTAAGAATTGTATCATAATAAAGATGAAAAGAAATATGTCCCAAAGGATTGTGACTGGGCTCGATGTGGGGACTCAGCTGACGAAGAGGTAGGTCAGAAAACTAAGTGATGTGATAATGTTCGAGACTGCAAAGATCCCAGGCTTCGGTTGGAGAGATAAGGAGGCCAGCCTTGAGAATGCTCATTAGGAATTGACTTGCAAGGAATTGGAATCTTTGGAGGAGAAGAAAAATTAACTCCATCCTGGGAGGACAGAAACTGAGGGAAAGGAAAGAAATGAGTTAAAAGGGTTGACAATATAACTGAAAGCACTTTGCAGATATCAACCTCTCAAGTATAGGTATTACGTTCATGATGTACTCATTCATTTGTTCAATCGACAAACATCAATTGAATATCGACCCTGCCATGCAGTGTGCTAGGCATTGGAGATATAACAGTGAACAAAATTGACAAAGCCCCTGCCTTCAGGGACCTTACATTCCAGTGGGATAAATAAGCAATAAACATTTACATCCATTTTAATAAAGTGTTAGTCACAGATGCTACAGATGTTATAGAGAAAACTGAAACCAAGGAATGAGCTAAAAGATATGCTATTTTATTTTATTTTATTATTTTTAATTTGTTTTTACATTTATTTATTTTTGAGAAACAGAGTGAGACAAAGCGTGAGCAGGGGAGGGGCAGAGAGAGAGGGAGACACAGAATCTGAAGCAGATTCCAGTCTCTGAGCAAGAGGTCAGCACAGAGCCTGATGCGGGGCTCGAACCCACAAACCGTGAGATCATGACCTGAGCCGAAAGTCGGACACTCAACCGACTGAGCCACCCGGGCGCCCCAAGATATGCTATTTTAGATAGCGTTGTGTGCCCTGAAGGGGAAAAAGAAAGAGGAAGGGGCCTGACTTGTAGCCTTTGCTGATTTTGTGGCGTAAACACTCCCACCGTGGCTGATTGAGGCTACTAACACGCCATCACTGAATGCGGAGGTGGGACGATTGACGATTGACGGAGGTGAAGAGTCAATGGATTGACTCTTGCAATCTGACACAAGCCTGTTCAGCATACCTCTAGTAAACAGAGAAGGCTTCTATGAAGAGGTGGCCTTTGAGAGGGAACCCGAATGAAGCGAAGTACTCAGAAATGCAGATTGATGAGAGAAGGATATTCCAGACAAAGGGAAGAGCCATTGCAAAGCATAGGGGCAGGGCCTTGCCTGATGAGTTCGTGGAACAAATAAGAGGCCAAGGTAGCTGGAGAAGAGGGAGCAGGAAAGAGAGGCAGAGCCAAGGTCATGAAGTGCTGTGTAAAGCACCCTGAGGTCGTTGGCCACTACTCCAGGTGTGGTAGGAAGTAATGGAGGGATTTGAGCAGAAGCAAGAGCTAGTGGGACTTGTGTCTCAAAAGGATTCCTCGGGCTGCTCGTGGAAAGCAGAATATAAGGTTGGGGGCAGACGGGAGCAGAAGCGGAAAGACAAATTTAGAGCATTTGTCAATTATCTAGACAAAAGCCGATGGTGGATTGAATATGAGGGATAATGGTAAAGATGGGGAAAAGTCATATTTGGGATCTATCCATATCTGTCTATTTATCTATCTTTCATACACACATACACACACACATGCATACATAGAAATATACATTTATGTATACACATACATGTTTACGTATATATACATGTATATACATTTATGCACACACATATAAATTATACATTTTATAAATTTGATATATTTTCAATAAATAAAAATACTTTTATATATTTTAAACAGCTAAAAATAAATTTTTATATATTTTCTACATTGCAAGTACATTTTAGATTTTGTATATTTTAAATACATTGTATATATCTGATAAATTTTATATATTTCAAAATAGTTAAATTTCCAGAATTTAAATATACATCACCAGAGGTGATGTGACTTGCCTTCGGTGACACACAGAGGAAACGGTAAGGCCAGGATAACGCCAAAGCCACGTCAGCGCTGGTCAGGATGTGATGCTAATGGAAAATAAAGCAGTTTTGAACCACGGGACCCGAGGACGAGCCGGACTGGTAAGACATTTGGGAAATATTTTGAAACTAGAAGAGGCAGCATTTGTTCATGAATTCGATCTAGAGAGCAAGAGAAAGAGAAAGGTCAGTGATGTCTCCATAGATTTTTTATCTGGGCATCTGGGCTATAGGCTGGCCATAAAGTAAGTTGGGAAGTACTAGGGGAGAACGTATTTATGGGAGAAAGCTAAGCATGTCGCCTTGGATACGCTAAGTGTGAAATGCTTCTTCAATAACTCCAAGGAAGGGACACCTGGATAGCTCAGTCTGTTCAGTGTCCGACTTCGGCTCAGGTCACGATCTCACAGTTCGTGGGTTCGAGCCCCGCACTGGGCTCTGTGATGACAGCTCGGGGCCTGGAGCCTGCTTTGGATTCTGTGTCTCATTCTCTCTCTGCCCCTCCCCTGCTTGTGCTCTGTCTCTCAAAAATCAATAAATGTTAAAAAAAAATTAAAACAAAAAATAATAACTCCGAGGCAACGCGGAGAGGTGGTTAGAGATGGAGTCTGGAGTTAAGGAAAGGGAAATAAATGTGGGAGTCATTGAGCTTGTAAATGGCATTTAGCCCCATTGTATACAAACCCATGGGGTATGTGCTACTAGAGAAGATACATGAGGAGGCCCAAAGCCTCCAAAATTTAGGTGTTAGAAGATGGGAGAATCAGGCAAAAATAGTTGAGAAATAAAGGAAAGCGAAGTAAAAATAAAACAAGAGAATTTTGGTTTCCCCGAAGCCAAGAGAAAAATATGCTTCAAGAGGAGAATGGCCAGCTTTGCAAAATGCTTTTCAGAAATCAAGAAACAGACTGAAAATTGGCAATTGTGTTCGCCAACGTAAGGGTCATCGGTGACCTAGACAGAGTTTCAGTGGAGGACGTTGGCGTGAAGTTCCAAATAAGGAATTTTGAGAGAGAACGGGAGATGGGACGAGGGAGAAAGTCAACAGAGACGACACTTTCAAGCTTTGTTTTTCAGCAGAGCCGAGAAATGATTTAGTAGCTATAAAAGGATGTGGAATCAAAAGAGCTATTTTTTAATAAAAATACTACAGCATATTTGTGGGCCAATTGCAATGAACCAAAGGGAAGGGAAATCAGTGACACTGTAGAGAAAGGAGAAAATTCTAAGAATAAAGTCCCTGAGTGACAGGATAGGAAGAATCCCAGAGAACAAGTGGAAGGGAATATCGTTCTTACGTTCGAGTCCTGACCATTCATCCACCGTAACAGGAAGAAAGGCAGAGGGTGAACAGTACAGGGGCAGGCTGTGTGGAAGGTTGGTGGTGAGCAGGGAACCATTCTCTTTAGATTGCTTCTATTTTCTCAGGGAAGTGAGAAGCCAAGTCATCAACTAAGAGTGCCTAGCACGGAAGGTGTATTTGGGGTTTGAAGGGCAAGGAAAACAGTGTTAGCTGGCAATATGGAAGACTGAAGACTGGAGAGTGAATCAGCTGTAGGGCTGCCTGCCAGTGCTGAAGGTCCACTTGAGATTTGCTATCATGCATACAAAGTGGGGCCCGTCAACAGTCGTCAACATGGCTGGTATTTTCCTCCAGTGATATTCAGTGCAGTTGAATCTGAAAGCAATTGGATTTAATGAGGCTTGGAGTTTTTCTAGGCACAGGAAAAGGAGGCAGAGAGGAGCCAGGGAATAGATCATAATGCATGGGAGTATTTATAATGCAGGCATACCTGATTTTATTGCATTTGTTTTATGGGACTTCACAGATATTGCTTTTGTTTTTTTGTTTTTTACAAACTGAAGGTTTGTGACAACCCTACGTTGGCCAGTCTACCAGCACCATTTCTTCAACAGCCTGTGCTCATTTTGAGACTCTGTATCGCATTTTGATCATTCTCACATTTCCAACTTTTTAATTCTTATCGTATTTGTTATGGTGATCTGTGATCAATGATCACAACTCACTGAAGGCTCAGATAATGGTTAGCATTTTTTGAACAATAAGGTATTTTTCAATTAAGGTAGGTACGTTATTTTTCAAGCCATAAGGCTATTGCACACTAGACTCCAGTATAGTGTCATCATGACTTTTATATGCATTGAGAAACTAAAAAGTTTACTTCGTCCACTTTATTGCGATACTCACTTTATTGTAGTGGGCTGGAACTGGACCCACAATATTTCCAAGGTACGCCTGTAATGGCCTATGGTCCCTAAGTTATGCAGGGAGGAAAGTGAAGAGGGGTGTGTGTGTGTGTGTGTGTGTGTGTGTGGTAATGGCTGTGGTGGTTGTGCTGATGGAGATACCAATATCTGTACCAATGGAGATAGGTATCAGTGGATTTGAGATCCTAGTAGGTCTGGGGTTGGAGGCGTGAAGGGGAATAGGCTGAAAATATAGAAGAAAATGGCCGGAAAGCAGAATAGGTTAATTGAGATTTTGGAAGTGGAACACTCACAAATAATAACAAAGGGGACGAAGGAGTTTTTGTTTTTGCTTTTTTTTTTTTTTAATCCCAACCCCAGGCATCACCCCTAATAATTGAATGGTAATCTTGGAGAGGTGGGGCTCAGGCATTTGTATGTTTTAAAAGTTTACCAGGTGAGGGACACCTGGGTGGTTCAGTTGGTTAAGCGTCCGATTTCAGCTCAGGTCATGATCTCATGGCTCCTGAGTTTGAGCCCCGAGCCCCGCGTCAGGCTCTGTGCTCACAGCTCAGAGCCCGGAGCCTGCTTCAGATTCTGTGTCTCCCTCTCTCTCTGTACCTCTCCTCTCCCACTCATGCTCTGTCTGTCTCTCTCTTTCAAAAATAAATAAACCTAAAAAGCAAAATAAAATAAAAGTTTACCAGGTGGTGCTACTCTTCATCCAGAGCTAAGAACCACTGGATTATGGAATTATAGTTTAATTGTTATGGAGCAGAGCCTGGGCATTAATATTTTAGAAGTCTCTTCTAGTTTGTTGTTGTTGTTTTCCCCAAAACTTTTATTATAGTAAAATATACATAATATAAAGTTATATTTGCATGGAATATCTTTCTATTCTTTTACTTTCGATCTTTACGTGTCTTTGGGTCTAAAGGGAGCCTCTTATGGACGGTATACAGTTGAATCCTGTGTTTTATCTATTCTGCCAATATCTATCTTTTCATTGGAGAGTTTAATCCATTTACTTTGAAAGTAATTACTGATAGGGAGGAACTTGTGTCATTTTGCTATTTGTTTTCTATATGCCTTATAGCTGTTTTGCCCTCATTTCTGGCATTAATATCTCTTTTTGTGCTTAATGTTTTGTTGTTGCTGTTTTCATGTATATATCTATTGCATGTGTGCATGTATCTATGTATGTATGTAAGTATTTAGTAGCAAATGTTTCAATTCCTTTCTTGTTCCCTTTTGTGTATGTTCTGTAGCCATTTCTTTTGATTACCATGGGGAGAACTCTTAATATCCTACAGTTATAACACACTAATTTGAATTTCTACCAGCTTAACTTCAATCATATACAAAAATTCTGATTCTTTATAGTTCCATCCCCACCCTTTTCAACTTATTGATGCCTCAGAATTATATCTTCATACATGATGTGCCCCCCAAACACAAGCTAGTTCTTTTAAATGCATTAGTCTCTCAAGATGTGTAGAAAACAAGATTTGGAGTTACAAGCCAAAGCTACAATCATAGTGGCTTTTAGAGTAGTAACTGTTTTGTTTTCTGGGTTTGTGTTTCCTTGGAATGTGTGCAGCCAGTATAAGAATCACGGTTGTAGTTTAAAGAAAAAAAAAAAAAAGACAAAACCACAATTTGTCACCACTATTCTGAGAAGGTTCAGCGTGGAGACTGCAGACTACCGCTAACTGAGCTCCAATTCGGATTCCTCAACTGTCAACTCTGCAACTCGCTTCTGGAGAGTGGCTGCCCCTCTCCACCCCTCGGTTTATGACCTGAATCCAAAAATTAACGTTTAGCTAATAAAGTCTGTACGAGGATAAATATACTGTCTACGTTGAATATTCAGCAGTGTCTGACGTATGAGAAGGTCTTATTCAATGCTAGCTATCATGTCATCGTTACTCTTCGGGGCGGCGGGCAGATCTGGCTTCAGATCTTGCTCCCGCGGTAACCTGTATCCCACCCTTTGAGGCAACTCACAACCCTTTCTAGGACAACAGCGTTTCTTCTTTGGAGATGGAGAGGCTGCTCAAGAACTGTGGTTCTCCAGCTTTATCCAGGATCCCAATCATCTGGAGTTTCTGATTCTGAGGTGCGGGTGTCAGGTTCGAGAATTTGCATTTCTAATGAGTGCATTCTCCTTTCTATTGATATTTAGCAGAGGGTCAAGAACTTGTGTAACCCTGTCCAAGAATTAGAGAAATGAAAGAATTTAAAGAATTTGGAGTTACAGAACAAGACCGCAAAGGCTGAAAGGAGTCTTGCTGTTGACACCCTTCCCCCACACATACAGAAAAGAGGCTCAGAGAGAAACAGCTGCCGGTCAGAGTTCATGCAAATCTAGAACCAACACCCCGGTTGGCACCCCTGTTCATGGTTGCCCCCCACCCCCGGCTTCCTTCAGCTCATACAGCACCTGGAAAAGAGTTTTAACAACTTAGACCTAGTTCTAACAGTGTTTGATCATATTTCCCTAGCCGGAAATTGCAAATGGGATAACAATAAAAATAACGGTTAACATTTATTAAGTCTCGTGCCAGGGCTACTGAAATAAACTATATTCCGCTGGCCATCACCATCATTTGCCATGGGTTACCACTGTTCGTACTTTCCAACCCTTCTGAGAATCCTTGGAGATGTCTCAGGTGTGCTCACGGACAAGTTGGTGCCTTTGCCGAGTTTTTCCCTGCTGTTTACACCCCTTCGGTGATACTGGATGCTGAAGTTGTCGTGGAGGCTTGGCTGCCTATAAGCTTTACGGAGGCTCTTCATCACCACCCTGAGGGCTCTGCCCCGAAAAGCTGATGAGCTGGTCACCCCACCATCACAGGTGCAGCCAAGGCTCTGGAGCCTTCCGTGGGCCAAAGCCTCCCTGTGTTTCAGGTAGATAGTGGAGGACCCCAGGAGCGCCTGTCCAAACTAAAAAGCTCCTCACAAAGCTCTACCCTCAGGGAGACACGGTTGTGCAGCTTTGGGACTCCAGTAGACCTTGACTTTCTGAGCCAGGGGCAGATGATGGGTCTTCCCCCTTTCAGGTCTATCTGTGTGCTCCCTCTCTTTTTCAGTTGGTTAGTCCTTTGTTGGCTACCAACTGGGTTTCTCAGTTTAGTATCATCAGCCTGATTTGGAGGGAATTCCTTGAAGAATTTGGCATTCCTAGAACCAGAGGGTCGGTTTTGGGTGGTTTCGTGATTGCCTTTGTGATTTCTAAATATGTTAGTGAGAATTGACAGATGCTGAATAAAGGGAGTGCTTACCAGGTTTGTTTTTTTTTTTTTCAACTTTTTATTTGTTTTTTTTTTTTTAACATTTTTATTTATTTTTGAGACAGAGAAAGACAGAGCATGAATGGGGGAGAGAGAGGGAGACACAGAATCCGAAACAGGCTCCAGGCTCTGAGCTGTCAGCACAGAGCCCGATGTGGGGCTTGAACTCACGGACTGCGAGATCATGACCTGAACTGAAGTCGGACGCTTAACCGACTGAGCCACCCAGGCGCCCCTCAACTTTTTATTTGAATGAAGTTTAGAATTACAGAAAAGCTTCAAAGAGCAGTATAAAGTCCACTTATGCTCCTCACCCAGCTTCCGCCAATGCTGACATCTTATGTAGCCGCTGCAAGGTGACCAAAACACATTAACCGAGGTTAATTTCCCTCGGTTTGTACTGCTAACTAAACTACACCTTATTGGAATTTAACAAGTTTTGCGGGGGTTTTTTTTGTTGTTGTTGTTGTTCTTGTTTTGTTTGTTTGTTGTTTTTTGTTTGCTTGTTTGTATGTTTTACTAATGCACTTTTCTCTTCTAGAATTGTATCTAGGGTCTCATATTTCTTTGAGTTTCTCTCCCTTGGTCTCCTCTGTTTGCCAGCGTTCCTCAGTGTTTCCTTGTCCTCTGCGGTCAAGACACTTTCAAAGAGTACTGGTTGCTTGCTTTGTCCCCACATCTGTGTCTCTCTGATGTGTTCTTGTGTCCTAATGAGATTATAGGTTTTGGAGCAAGAACGAGGTTGTCTTTTTCTCAGTACATCGTATCAAAGGAGCTCATGATACTGAGTTTTCTTGTGGCTGCTGGTAACCTTAATGACCTGGCTGACGTAGTATCTGCCAGTTTCTTCACGAAGTTATAATCTTTCCCCTCGAAATGAGTAAACACCCCGGCAGAGACACCTTACGGTGATCCAAACGTCCTTTCGTTCCCGTCAAACTTTTATCCATCAAGTTTAGCTCCACTATTTGACCTTCTCTACGGTAATTGCTGTGGCACTTGCCTAATGGTGATTTGCTATTTCTCTCTCTCTCCATTTATTATTTAGAATTATTTCCTAAGGAAGAGTTTGTTTAATTCTATAACTTTATCCATAGGGACTTATGGATATTCATGTTTTAGTCTGTGGGTTACAATCCAATGCTATCATTATTTATGTTGTTGTTTGGGTTGCCTCCTGCAGCAGAAGCAATTTTTACTGGAAACTTGCATTAATATCAGTCATTCCCTTTTAATTGTAGACTGCATGTCTCTATAGTATAATAACCACCCAAGGGGCTTGTTAAAATATGATCCTTGTCCCCAACCGTGATGTTCTGATTTAAGGACTGGTGTTTGGACCCTGTAATCTGCATTTTAACAAAATCCTTGAAGGGTTGTTAAACTAGTGGGCCTTAGGACCCATGTGAGGAGCATTGCCTCAAAGACAATGTTTCAAAGTATATTATCCTGATTTTGTATCCATATATCTTTATGTATTTCCATCTATGTGCCTATCCATCTGCCTACCTACCTTATGCATGTGCACAGACACACACACACGTGCACATGCGTGATTTGTTATTAGATATTCTGTTTTAGAAGCTGCCTTCTTTTCATCAGTAATTCCATGAAACTCTTTGCATGATAATGAACATGCTTCTGCAGTTCCATTTGCAATGGCTATTATATTTTATGCATCATAGCTTGTTAGATGCGTTTATTGTTAAAAATAATATTGTCCATCTAGGTCTCAAATATAACTGGTCATTTCTTTAGAATAAATTTGTTGAAAAATGTTGACTCAAAAGCTATTCAAAAAGTTAGGTCTTTAGAAATATATTAACAGTTTGGCCCCTGCTGACAGTATGTGATGGTGTTTCTCCCGCCATACACACTTTAACCGGTACTTAATCATGATCTTTTCATAAAATTGGTAGCCAAAAAAGGTATCTAATTATTATTTAAATCCTTTATTTTTAGGAAGTTAACCTCCTTAATAGTTTTATTGGTCATTTGTATTTCTTCTCATGGAGTGCAAAGTTGAAACTATACTTCTCGATCAGAGAAACTAAAAGGAAATGCACAGTTTGCAGGAAGATTGAGTTTGTGACAAAATGAAAGACAGATTGTTCTACCGAGAGGTGGAAAAGACGTTTTATATCTACTTAGCTACTGAAAAAAAAAGACCGTACAAAAGATGCATCCTGTGTGTACATCCAACATAGCATTTTTCACACAGCTTTATGTGTCTATTCATCTGTCTCCCAAGTTATGAATGATCCGTCTCGTAAGGGCAGAACTTTATCTTGCTTGATTTGTACCCTACCCCTCCAATGTCTACCTAGTGGGGTCTTTGGTCTCTAATTGCATTCTTGGGAATGTTAGCTGCAAGAGTAAAAGAATATCCCAGTGATAGTCAAACATCTAGCATCATCCTTGCACTGAGAAGAGAGTATCATTCACCCCTTTCAACTCAATATTGGAAGCAATAGCATCTTAATTTCTATTAAAAATTGTCACTTCTCTGGCTGCTGAGACTAATTGTTTACTATTTCAAAAAAGATGTTCTGTTTTAAATTAGTTAAAGGTAAATAAGCTTTTAAAGCTAAAGGAAAATTTCTAAAAACTTAGAGTAAACTGGTTATTGCCCTGGCCAATAAAATTTAGTTATACGATTTCTGGGAACCGAGAAAAAAGGTAACCGTGTTGAGTTGTATAATTTTTTTTTTTTTTTTAATTTTTTTCAACGTTTTTTTTTTTTATTTATTTTTGGGACAGAGAGAGACAGACCATGAACGGGGGAGGGGCAGAGAGAGAGGGAGACACAGAATCGGAAACAGGCTCCGGGCTCCAAGTCATCAGCCCAGAGCCCGACGCGGGGCTCGAACCCACGGACCGCGAGATCGTGACCTGGCTGAAGTCGGACGCTTAACCGACTGCGCCACCCAGGCGCCCCAGAGTTGTATAATTTTTATTGCTTCTATGAAGAAACCTAATGGGGAGAAACTAGGGAAAAACACGTTTCATCACCAAGATTTTTACGTAGATGGAACCTCAGTTAACATCATGGATAGTGTCTTATACTAAAGTTTTCTAAGGGAAAGAAAACACAAACATAAGCACACACACACACGCGCGCACACACACACATTCTGTGTATAGATAGAAACTTGTTTTTCGGGGGCAAAATGGTATAGCCAAATTCAATAAGCACATTTTATTAGAATATATCCAGTTGTATTGCTTTCGGAATATCACATTTATATAGAAACAAAGCTCAGAATACCCAGATTCATGACACAGAAGGGACCTGGTACACAGGTTATCTTGTAAGGGTATTAACTTAGAGTCTAC
Organism: Panthera pardus; assembly: GCF_024362965.1. Lineage (NCBI taxonomy): Eukaryota > Metazoa > Chordata > Mammalia > Carnivora > Felidae > Panthera > Panthera pardus. The sequence goes on from NW_026526655.1 coordinate 16,897,335, forward strand.
AGGTACATAGACAGGCTTAGAGATACTTGTTTGCTCCTGAAATTCTTTACAATACCTAGATATTTTCTGGGAAGAAGGGCCATATCTGCTTCATATTTTCAAAGGGATCATTGATCCCTGCTTAATCAGAGTAACGGATATTCCCTAAACAACCTTTGTTTGATTTGAATGTTATGCTTTCTGGAGAATTTTTAAATTCTCATTCCCTAATCTGAGAATCAGGAGGAAGCATCATGGGATTTGTCTGGGAAGAGCAGGGGAGGGAGTGAAATCAGCTTTGTGCTCTGGGCGTGCATAACCAAGAGGGCTGGTGCCACAAGGCAGCTGATGGATGGCCAGCTCCCGCTTCTCAGGTGGGTCCCTGCTTATTGAATAACTCCAGGCCATAAATTGCAATTGCTTCCCTCCTTTTCTAATTTCAAAATCTCTCATTAAAAATTTACAGTGGGCAGTCATCCAGCAATTTATGACTATGTCTAGACAACTGAAAAACAGCAGACAGTGGCAGGGTCGATTTGGGGTTTTCGCTTGTCTTGGTGACCAGTTCAGATCAGGGCAGAGTTGATCAGATCAATTAAGTGCAAATCAGATGTTAATGCCACTAGAGAAATTGACCCAGAGAGAGAAACTAATCATTCCCTCTGGGGATGGCTGGGGCCACAGATGAACATCCATTCTTTTGTTTTTGAGCATGTGTCTACAGCATCACTGTATGAGTCAGCTTAGGCTGCCATAACAGAATACCACAGATTGGGCGGATTAAACAACAGAGATGTATTTTCTCACAGCTCTGGGGGCTGAAAGTCCAAGATCAAGATGCTGTGAGGGTTAGCTTCCAGTGAGAACTCTTTTCTTGGGTTGCAGACAGCTCCCTTCTCCCTATAGCTTTACATTGTCTCTCCTCCGTGTATGTTTAGAGCTTTCTAGTATCTCTTCCTCTTTTAACAATGATACGGATCATATTGGATTAGGGGCCCAGTCTTAGAACTTCATTTAACCTTAATTACCTCCCTAAAGGCCCCATCTCCAACTAGTCACACTCGAACTTGGGGCTTCAATCTATGAATCTGGTGGAGGGGCACCCAATTTAGTTTATAACAATGACTGGCTAAATAAGACAGGGGCTGCTAAAGCTTCTTGTGAAAGTCAAGTGACACTCCATTGCTTTTAGACCGGGAGGGATTATCAGTTAGCATGCATAGGTTTTTCAGAAACCATCTATGCTTTATTGACATTGCTACCAACAAAACACAGGCAGACAGAAAGTCAGAAAACGCTCAGGAAACCCAAAGGGAAAGATGGGCCAATGATGAGTCTTAACCATCATTAGAGAATTCCTACCTCCAGAAACAGAGGTCTGGGGTAAATAATGTCTTATAATGTGTGTCAGTGGAGCGGGGCTGAAGCAATGCAAGTGTATGGTTCAGTGCCCAGATCTTCCAGTTCCGGGGTGTGCCCGTGTTTGCTCATGGGGTAATGGGCTATGTGTAATTCTTAACGAGGTGGCAAATTGGAGAATTGTGGAAGCAGAAGACATGCTCAACCTGTGTGGAAAGATCACAGGATCCTTGAGTTTTAGAAACGGTAGCCTTACAAAATTGAGGAAAACTAATAGCCCCCCGTGTTTGTTCAGAGTATCACGGTTCAGGAGAGGCTTCTGCACACTTACTGCGTGGCTGAGGCTGACACCGGGTGTGAACACCCAGACAGAGCTGGGCTGGCCAAATTCTTTCTGCCGTGGATCTGGAATTGTAACTGAAAGGTATCAGTTCATTTTTGCTGGTGTCTGGAACTAAGGGTATATTAAACCCAGGTGCTATGAGATAAGTGTATCCAAACGGACCCAGTGAAAGCTGTTTGGCAGAGAGAGAGGAGAGGGAGTAGATATGCAGAGAGTAGCAGGCAAGGCTCATGGAGAAGGAGAGAGAGTGCACCCATGAGCTAGAGAGAGGGGAGATAGGGAGGCAGAGAATGAGAGGGCAAGGACTCAGTTCCTCCCAGACACAGGCTAATTCTGATTGCCGTGACCACCTCTGTGGGTGGGTGGGTGGACTGAGTTTAGGGCGAGTTCAAGGGCAACCCTGGTGAGCTTTGGAAACTCCCAAAGGTTTTGCTGATTTTACAGTTCAGACTCTGGTCTAATACTTCTGTCACTAAACAATACTGCCTTCTGGAACACCTACAGAGCTACGAACCCTGTAGTTTAATGATTTTTGTTTTTTGCTTTTTGTTGGGTTTTTTTTGAGAGAGAGAGAGACAGAGAGAGAGAGGGAGAAATAAGGGAAGGGCAGAGAGAGGGGGAGACAGAGGATGCAAAGCAGGCTCTGTACACTGAGACTGGAAAGCTCGATGCAGGGCTCAATGCAAAGTTTGAACTCATGAACCATGAGATCATGACCTGAGCAGAAGTCACTTAATTGACTGAGCCACCCAGGTGCCCCTGAACTCTGGGTGCTTAGTTTAATCCTGAAGGTAGACTTCAGCACAAAGAACATTAATCCATGCAATGAAACCCTTTTAAAATAACTCAAGACATATATATATATCCCAGAAATATTTTTAAGTGTCTTTATTGTTCCTCTCTGACCGACTCTTTGCATACACCACAGTATTTCCATGTATCTTGCTCCAATGACTCGTTTCCAGTAAAACCTCTTTTGCTTTCATCTAAGCCTCCTGAGATATATATATTTATTTATTTTTAGTTACAAGTTCAAGAACTTTCTAGAAGAATGAAGAAGGAAAAGAGAATGAGAGAATTCAAAGAAAACTCTATTGTCATGCGGAGGGAAAGCAAAGGCTGCAAATACCCCACTTTTACCATATGCATCCCTGTAGACCTATAATGGCATATAAAAAGACCATAAAAATCTTAGAATTTGGGATCCAAGAAGGACTTTTGAAATTATTAAATCTAGACAACAGCTCTGCAAATGACTCTTGGTCCCAGATTTCAGAAGAACTTTTATAAAGATTTTACCTGTAAATAACGGCAACCTGATAAAATGCATATATTAGAAGGGAAAATTACTGAACTTCTCATATAATTGTCAAGGCGAGAACCAGAAGGAACTTAGTAATAATTTCTTTAGCCTCCTTACACTGCTGGTTAAGTGCATTGGAAGTTAAGAGAGGGGCGCCTGGGTGGCTCAGTCAGTTGTTTCTGACTCTTGATTTCGGCTCAGGTCATGATCTCATGGTTTATGAGATCGAGCCCCCTGTTAGGCTCTGTGCTGACACCATGGCGGCTGCTTGGGATTTTTTCTCTCCTTCTCTCTCTGCCTCTCCCCTGCTCACACACTCTCTCAAAATAAATAGACATTTAAATAAATAAATAGACATAAAAATAAATAAATAGACATTTAAAAAAGAAGAAAGTTAAGAGAATCAAGTGATTTACCCAAGATTGGTCTGAGATCCAACAGCGCTGGAGTTAAAATTTCAACTTGCTTCTCAGAGTGCTTTGACCAATGTCTTTATCCCCTTAGACCATTGGCTTCTAAACATCTTGTTATTTTAATTAAAAAAATAGAATTATTATTTAAATAAATTAATATAAGCAACCCTAATTGGCAATACCAATAATCTTTTCAGTGAAGCGGTGTTTGACCGTCCTTCCCCCAACACACACACACACACGCACATCGTCATATCTGTCTACCCGCATTCTACATCTTATGGCCCTAGGAGGATACGAGAAACCTTGAGGACTCTACAAAGCAGAGTTTGGAAACCCCTGCAATGCACCACACCAAGACACTCCTCATCTCCACAACGTATGGTTTGACTTTAGAAAGAGAATGTGTCAAAGGGAAAATGCATTTGCTCCAAAAGACGGCTATAATTTACATGTTTCTACAAAACAGCATGAAGGAGCAGGGAAGCAAAAATGGATGAGAAGGGAAAGGGGATAAAAAGGAATTTGAGATCTGGCCTAGGTGACTTGTTAAAAAACCATTATTTATTTCTCTTCTGAAGAGGCAGAGATGTACGGGCTTGGTCAGTCTGTTAGACTGGGGATCCATCACTAATCAATAGATGTTTGGACAATAAAATTGGTTGTCGTTACTCCCCAACATACATGTCTGGCACGAACCATTTTACTAATTCCCAAGGTGCCTGCTAATCTTCCAGACATCTCTGCGTGGCAGGCGATCTACTGACTTCATTAGGAAATGAAAATATCTTCTTTGCATGCACAGGTTTGCTCTCAGAAAGGCACATCAGCAACCCTGAAAAGGAATTTCCTGGATGTTCTAAATAATGAAAGAACATAGACTGGGGTAATGAGGACTAGGATGAGGATTAACTGAGGGAATTTTACAATCTAATACCAATAAGAGGCAAATTTTAAGGAATGGAGTACAAATGAAGAATAAGGAGATGACATTTCTTTTATGATTAGTTAGTGGAAGAATTCCAAAGCTGGCTTCCCTTTATTCGTCTCCATCTGTCAAGTATTCTACCCAAGGCTTATTCTAATAATGTTCTTAAAACTACTTTGAATTTGAAATGTCAGTAGGAGAGGAAATGGAGATTTTTCTAAAATTAAGTTTTCATATTTGTTCTTGTATACTGAAAACAACCCAGAGCCTAAATGTTTTTTTTTTTAAATAATAAAAAAAATGAAATGTCTTAAAGTGCATATTTTCTGGGAATAAGAATGTGATCTTTCTGATTGAATTAATATGAAAGAAGGACCCAGATGTAAATATTTTAAAATGTAACTAAAAAAGGCTAACGAGGCACAAATTAAAAAAAGGAAAAAGTTCACATTTAAACCTGGAAGGAAATGACCCTCATGACAGACTAAAAATATGTAGAACATATTTTAATGAGGCATTCATACTTAAGATTTTAAGATTTTAAGGACTCTAGTAGAAAGTGGCTTACCTGAGGCTCAGACAAAAAAAAAAAAAAAAAAAAAAAAAATCCTGCTCAATAACTCTGGTTCTAATGTGCTCTCATTTTATCTACTTTAAAATATTCTTACAAAGAGAAGAAAGCTATCATTGTACTAATCTTGCCCGTCTCTTAGAGCTCCTAAGTACTCTGGTTATAGACTCTATAGAAATTCTTGAACAAATAGAATTCCGTGGAAGAAAATTCAGAAGCAAAGGATCAATTCATATTATGATCATGAATGGTATAATTAAAATTAATACACTGTATCGAAGTCACCCCCCAAAGAACTTTTATTTCAGTATCTACTTTTATAATTTCAAATAATTGCAAACCAAAGCAATGAATGTATTCGTGTCCAAATTCAATTGGCATGAGTCTAAATGTAGAATGAACATGAGAAGAGTTTGCAAATAAACAGTGTGATTATCTTCACTCTATCATGGATAATTTTCTTTCAGGTTAGTTAGGACAGCTAATTGTGTGCCTGGGCAGGAGAATTAAGGGTAAGAATAATATTGCTATTACATCTTAATGGGATGAGCCGACAACAGTTTACATGTTCCATCAGCATTTTTATTTTGCAAAAGATAGGAAAGTGTTCGGGAAATGTTTCAAAGTCAGTGTGCCGTGATGAAATAAACTTTGGAAGTGGAGATAAAACCCAATTTGGAGTCCCATATCTGTCATTTATTAAGTGTGTGACCCAGGGCAACTCGATCACTTGGGGCTCAATTTTCTCATCTGTTAAATGAGGAGACTGTACCAGAGAATTTCTCAAAGACCCATCAGAGCTAGTGTATTTATGACAACTGTAAATGCTAATCAGATATATTTTATTCGTTTATTTAAAATAATTTTAATGTTTACTTACTTTCGACAGAGAAAGAGAGAGAGACAGAGGCGCAATAGGGGAGGGCAGAGAGAGCGAGACACAGAATCCTAAGCAGGCTCCAGGCTCCGAGCTGTCAGCACAGAGCCCAATCCGGGGCTCAAGCTCACAGACCATGAGACCATGACCTGAGCTGAAGTCAGACGCTTAACTGACTGAGCCACCTAGCTGCCCCAATAAAATATATTTTAAAATCAAGAGCACAAAATGAAAATTATCTAGTAGTGAACAACTCATCAACAAGGTGTTCATATATAATTAATAAATAGAGGGGAAAATCTGACTTAATTCCCATATTTGAGAAATTTAAAGAGGAGATACATAACAAACCAGGAGCATCAACAAAAAATATATGAAAACTGTAATTAAAAAAAAAAAAAAACTCCTTTTTGTCCTAGCATAATCACATTCTGTATTATATATAATTTCTACCAGAAAAAGTTACAAGGATTTTAACTTTTATTATTCGGAGAGTTTTAGAAAAGAAAGTATTGTTCATCCTTTTGATTTAAACTTTTCATGTAGTTATGTAAGTTGTTGCATAACTGATACAATGTTACATTTTTAGATATTTGATAAAACACTGAATATTAATTTTTACAGTTTTCCTCTTTTGCCTTGGAGTCAAAAAATAAATGTTTTTAATATTTATTTATTTTTTTTTTTGAGAGACAGAGCACGAGCAAGGAAGGGGCAGAGAGATCTGGAGACAGAATCCGAGTCAAGCTCCAGGCTCCGAGCTGTCAGCACAGAGCCCGATGCAGGGCTTGAACTCGCAGTCTTCGAGACCATGACCTGAGCTAAAGTCAGATGCCCAGACAACTGAGCTACCCAGGCACCCCAGGAAATACATTTTTCTTGTCTCCAACATTTTTTATATCTTGAATGTTTTCTAGGTACTAGGCAGTGGGTTTATTCTACCTAAAGGATGAAAACAGCCCTGTAAGATTTCCCCAACTAATATTTCTTGAATGAATCAATTCTAGCCCTGTATATCCTTCAATATTTAGTGTCAGTGTGGTCACTGTTCCTCTCTATCCCCTTCCTTTGGAAGTGAGAGTGAATTTCTTAGGACAGACTGACTAGAAACTTCATTGTCACTCCACTCAAGTAACATAGAAACCTTGGTGTCTTGTCACACCTCGTCCACACATCCTTCCTGCCACAGAGTAGATGCTCACTAAATTTGCCTAGTGCAGCCAGCATGGGGAAGAAGAAGGAGTCTTCTCTTCATTCTCTCCTACCCTCCATCTCAGGGCTGAGTTTGGATGAGATCATCGCCACCCTTCTAATCTCCCTTTTCTCCCTCTCTGGAGTGTTTGACTCTGACTCACTCTTTGATCCTGTCCCTGGAGGGCAGGATTCAACTACCAATGAATTTAGGAAATCATCTGTGGTGGGAAGAGAAAGGAGGGAGTTCCCCACAAGCCCCTTCAATCCAACAGCCTCCCTCAGCATAAACCTAGCAGACGCCATCAGTAATGAGGACCCTGAGCCATGTAGGGGACAGGGGTGGGGGAAAGAAGTGGAAAATGGGCCAAAATTACTGACCAAGAGAGTAGAGTGGGAATACTCAACGTAGACTTCATGGGGCAAACTCCTTGCAGTCAGATCTGCCTCAACTACTCACCATGTTTGGTAAGGTGACTTTATGTCCCACTCAACTTTGCTTCTTATCTGAATTGCTTAGTTTCAGTTTGGCTTCTACAGAGTCACTCTTTCCTTTGTTATAACCCTTATCTCATGAATAGAGTTGCCAGATAAAGTGCAGGATCCCCAGATAAACTTCAATTTCATATATATGACAAAAAAAATTAGTATAAATGTGTCCCTGGTTTTCCGCACGTATTTACACGTCTTCTATGTCGATTTGTAAAGTCTGGCACCATTGCTAAGGGATCAGTCAGCAGACCTTGCCCCATGATTTCATGTTCTGTGCATTCTCCTGGAGGACTTTATGGTGCTCTCACTACTAACTCAATTCCTTGGTCTCTGGGTCCAAGTATTTGCTAGAGGTGAGCTAGCCTCATGTACTGATGTGGTGGTTTAAAAAAAACAAAAAACAAAAACAAACAAACAAAACTCTCACAAACATGAATCCCAGGCTGGCACAAAACTTGGGTCAATAGACCAATCCGCCCCTTTCTGAGACCAGCTTTATCGAAGCCATGTGAAACTTCAGCTCTTGCCGCTATGCCCACAGCAGTGTGCTTCAGAACCAAGCAAAAATCCAAACGTGACATTTTGCTTTATTTCTATTTTGCGTGTGTTTTCTTCCGAACAGAGCATCCCTGACATAGGTGGAGAACACCGCACTCCCCACTTTCTGAAACACTTTGCCAAAATCTAAGTAGGTGAAAATCCACCTTTTAACGATGCCCTCGGAGAACGAAGCCACCGATGGACCATTGCAAACTGCAAGATATGAGTAGAAAGGAGAAAGGGCGGTGCCCGCTTTTAAACCCCAAAATGGGGGCGCCTGGGGTTAAGCGTCCGGCTCTTGAGTTCAGCTCAGGTCACGATGTCACAGTTGGTGGAACTGAGCCCCACATCGGGGTCTGCGCTGATGGTGGGGAGCCTGCTTGCGATTCTCTCTCCCTCTCTCTGCCCCTCTCCCGCTCTAGCACATGCTCTCTCTCTCTCTCTCTCTCTAAAAATAAATCAATAAATATTAAAAGAAAAGAAGCTTCAAACTGCTGTGAGCCCACTTCTCAGTTGGAACCTCACGCCTTTTTAGGACTCATGTTGGACGTGAGCTTCTCACAAACCACCGGCCTCATGAGTGGCTGTGTCTCCTTTGCCAGGTCCAGAGCAAACGTGGCCAAGGTGCGGTCTTAGATTCACTTTTCTTGGGGGGTTGGTTCCAAGTGTGCACAAGTCCCACATTGTATCTGTGTGCCATCCTGGGGACGCCTCTTCTTCTCAGATATTTCCCCAATGTTAATGGTCACCTCATTCCATAGCAGTTGGCTTCTTGTCTCTACCGCAAGGCATAGGGGACCGAGCTCTCATGCAAGGAGCTAGAAGGAAACGCTCAGATGCCAAATTCTCCATGAAGCTTTCTTTGGTCTCCAACTCTAGATGTACCTATCTTCTCCCTTATTCTGCACTTTCAGTCATTTACTGTATTCTCTTCCCCCCCGACCCCATTTACATATAAAACTGAGTGTACCGTTCTGGAGAGCAAAATTAATTTCATATTGACTTGGGACCTGGGTGTCCCCTGAAGGTGGACTAATAGAGTGCCTTAAATATAAGTTATTCAAAACATTTATTTGTTAAAAGTAAGCTCCTTTTATTTGTCCATTTATTATGTATATCAGATTAAAAATGTACCATAATCTTACAATATAATCATACGCGCATGTCACGCACAAATCGTATGCAATTATGTAATTATAATACACCTGTTAATTATGATTTATTATTCATCATAATTAATAATACATAATTAATTATTCCATTAATTGTCCCCTCTCTCTGCACTCTGAAACATCTTTATTACGGCGATCACTACTTTTTTGTTCCAATTCCCTGAATGGCCTACCAGTATCAAACAGCCAGCAGCAGCAGAAAGATTTTTCTAGCCCTTAGGCAGCGCTAAATGGAACACCATTAAGATTTTTGCATTCGTTTGTTTCTTTAACATAGGATGCAGTGGTCCCTTGCCTCAAAAACTGGGTGCTGTAGGGCTGGTCTTCCCAATGAGACTGGGCATTAACTCAGAAAAATACGTGGCTTGAGGTTGATCTAATTTGTTATGGATTATGAAGTTCTTTGAAGAACAATACCTTTTTTGAGGGAAAAAAAATATTTCTCAAAAAGCCAATAGATTATGATAAGTGCAAACTTTTAAAATGTTTTATTATGAAGCATCCGGTTTGAACCCAGGCCAAATTAGTAATCATTAGACATGGGTGCATTTATGCATATTTATTTATTTATTTATTTATTTATTATTTTTTTAATGTTTACTTAATTTTGAAACAGAGAGACAGAGCATGAGCAGGGGAGGGTCAGAGAGAGAGGGAGACACAGAATCCAAAGCAGACTCCAGGCTCTGAGTTGTCAGCACAGAGCCCAATGCGGGCCTCGAACTCATCAACCACGAGATCGTGACCTGAGCTCAAGCCGGACACTCAACCGACTGAGCCGCCCAGGAGCCCCTGCATTTATTTTTATTTTTTAAGTTTATTTATTCATTTTGAGAGAGAGAGAGAGAGATAGAGAGAGAGAGAGAGAATGAGCAGGGGAGGGGCAGAGAGAGAGAGAGAGAATCTCAGTCTTCGTGCTGTCAGCACAGAGCCTAATGCAGGGCTCAACCTCAGAAACTCATGCAATCAGGGCCTGAGTAGAAACCAAGAGTGGGACGCTAACCAAATGAGCCACCCAGGTGTCCCAGACATGGGTACATTTAAATGATCATTTGCCTTTGTACCTAATAAAAGTCTATCTCTATCGTAGAAACTTCCTACAACTCTGTACTTAAAAAAGCAATGTCCTACCTACCATCCATCACTTCTCTTTGACTACGTCATTCCAAACTCTGCTCAAATCCAACTTCCTCTACGAAAACTTCTCTTTATTAAGGAAGTTGGAGAGACGCTGCCCATGACCATTCCTAAGAAACTTTATTAAACACTCTTTTTCATGCACTTCACGTCAGTTACCAAGGGTGCCCTCTCTTCCTTCTTCCCTCAGCACTCCGGAACACAACATGCAGCCAGAGCTGGGGGGTGGGATGGCTCCCTCCATGCAGCTCTTTGATCTTCTACGTGGAATGGATTTACTACTACAGGGGGCAGTTTGGGGGTGAAAATAGCAGAAACTGGATCTGCCTATTGTAAGCCAAAAGGGAAATCGTTGGGAAAAAGTGAGCTGCCTGACCGGATCACAGGATGGCTCAAAGAACATGCCAGGAAGCAGAGGGACAAAGGCAGCAGGGACTATATGACAGCCTGGTTGGGCACCTACTGTTTTCAGACTTTGCATCACGCTGCTTCTAATCCCAACTCCAGGAATAGAACCTGGTATCAGTCTATCTTGGGCCACCAGCCTTCCTACCTCCTGGCCATAAGGAGTCCAGGGCACTCGAACAGTTCCATCAGGCATCCCTCCCATCGGGGAGGGATTTCACCCAAATAGAAATAAGGGTGCTATCAACAAAAGACAAGGAAGTGTTTCTTAGGCAAGTGAAAAATCACCTAATAATCACCATACCTTCACGGGTGATAGTGGCATAGGAACATCTGGAAATCACTTAGCACACCTGTTGCAGTAAAAAGAAGCATGATAAAGGAGAGTCGGAACCACCTGGCTTGCTGTGTAATAGCTGGACGACCAGTCCTTTCTGAGCCTCCGTGTCTACATCTGCAAAACAGTTTCACCTCACTAGGTTGCCATGGGGATTGCGTTAGACGATACGTGAAAAGTACCTCGCTCTCTATCTAACATCCAATGGGCATTCTGAACACGACTGGTTTTACTTTCTTTGGTCTATAGTGAGCATCGTTCCCCGGCAGTTCTAAAAATAACTCTGGAGCTTTTCTCTCGTTCCCAGGCGAGTATTCTCTTTAGAAAACTCCGTCCACTTGATGGCATTAACAGCCACCACCTCCATTTCTCAGTGAAGAATGCTTTTGCTCTTTTCCTAGCTCTGCCACTGAAGTATCAATCATATCTTACGTTTTGTCATTGCTGTCTTCATGTTGGTTGTGGATTTCCTTTGTATCTTTCCTCATTATTTAACTCGACTCCACCGCCGCTATCATATCTGTCACCTTCCCCACCCCATGCCTGCTTTTCTGTGCTCCCCATGTCAGCCAAGAGCACCAGGGTCTATCCAATCGCTCACCAGGATTTTGCCATTTTCTTAGTTATCCGTGATAGCTTTCTCTTAAGATGTCTTGTCTACAGAGTCCCAGAGTCTACCAATCACCGGGTCCTGGGGATTCTGCTTCCCCAACATTTCTTGGTTAATCAACTTCTTTTCACATCTACGACTAGCACCAACGCCCCCCATTGCTTCTTAAATGTACTACTACAGTACTCCCAGGTCGACTCCAATTAGCCTTCAATCTTTTCTCCACGGAACAGCCAGAATTATTTTGCTAAACGCAAAACTGTCCACGTTTCCCCCTTGCTTGGGACCCTTCTGAGTCAGAAAACAGAACAACACAAAACAAACAACCAAAAAAAAAAAAAAAAAAAAAGCCCTGCCATGTTTCTCCTTTACTCGCTCATTTACTTCTGACACCAGATGTGTGTGTGTTTTTCCCCCACATCAAGCAACTCTCTGTGACGTCAGCTGAGTGTTCAATTCCATTCCCAAACTAATCAGGGTTGGCCCAGACTCCAAAGGTTAAGGGCTCAGTCCCACGAGACTATCCCTCACTTCAGACACCAATCTCAAGTAATAGGTCCCTTGGTTCACCCTAACTTTTATCCAACTTGGCTACAAAATGAAGGTTTCCACAATCCCCTCCTTGGATTGGATCATTGGCTGGAATAGCTCACAGAACTCAGAGAAACATTGGCTTCTATTTGCAAGAGTACTTATGAAATAAAGGATATGATAATGTATGCAGATAAACAGTCAGTTAAAGAGATTCATAGGGTGAGGGCTGACAGGCTCCCGATCACAGGGGATTCTGTCCCCATGGAGTTGGGGTGTGCCACCCTCTCGGTAAACGGATGTGTTTACCAAATGGAACGTTTTCCAAACCCTCTACTTTGGGGATTTTTACAGAAGTGTCATCATGGAGGCATGATTCATCATTAACTCAATCCGCAGCGCTTCTCCCCTTCCTGAAGGATAGGGATTGGGGCTGAAAGTTCCAAGCTACTGATCGGGGTTCAGTCTTTCTGATGACCAGCCCCCAATAAGAAGCCTGCCAGGAGTCACTTCATTAGAACAAAATATATTCCTATCACCCGGAAAATTCTGAGGGATTTAGGGGCTCAGTGTCAGATGCTCCTTTTATTCAGAAAATTACAAAGTTCTCAGGAACTTTATTTCAGAAACCAGGATCAAAGACCACATGTTAGAACAAAAGAGTCTCTTAGTGCCTCTACTTACAAGGGTTTTGGGAGCACTGTCTGTGTCAGGAACAGGGACAGACATATATTTCTTTTTTTTTTTTAACTTTATTTTTTATTTTTTAAAATTTACATCCAAATTAATTAACATATAGTGAAACAATGATTTCAGGAGTAGATTCCTTAGTGCCCCTTCCCCATTTAGCCCATCCCCCCCACAACCCCTCCCATAACCCTCAGTTTGTTCTCCATATTTATGAGTCTCTTCTGTTTTGTCCCCCTCCCTGTTTTTATATTATTTTTGTTTCCCTTCCCTTATGTTCATCTGTTTTGTCTCTTAAAGTCCTCATATGAGGGAAGTCATATGAGTTTGTCTTTCTCTGACTGACTAATTTCATTTAGCATCATACCCTCCAGTTCCATCCACGCAGTTGCAAATGGTAAGATTTCATTCTTTTTGATTGCCGAGTAATACTCCATTGTATATATCTACCACATCTTTTTTAGCCATTCATCCATCAATGGACATTTGGGCTCTTTCCATACTTTGGCTATTGTTGGTATTGGACATATATTTCTTATTATTTCATGCCATCCATTGGCTTTCCCTCACTCTCAGGATCAAAACTAAGGTCCTTAACATGACCACCCAGGCTCCGCCTGTTCTGGATCCTCTGTACTTTGGTGGCTTCATTTAGTATCTTTTCCCGAATCTCACAGAGTTGCAGCTAGCTGCCTCTCGTTGCCTCAAAAGTACCCCTTCCCACCTATCCCAAATCAGAGACTCCCTGCTCGTAGTTGTTTCTGCTTGAATGTTCATTCCCTAGCTAATTTCAGCTCACCCTTAAGTCCCAGTGCAGATGCTAGTTTCTCGAGAAAGCCCTGCCGAACCATCCTGTTCACATTAGGTTTCTCTGCAAAATGCATTCAAGGAACTGTACCTTTCACTTCAGCAGCTCTCATTCTGATTCTCAGTTTAGAGTAATTTGCGTATTTTTTTGTCTTGTTTATTGTTTATCACAGCCACCAGGCAACACGTTTTATACAGCAGGAGCTAACTCTGTCATGGGTTGCCACCCAGAAATACTTAGCAAATAAGGCCTGGGTGGCTCAGTTGGTTGAACATCTGACTCTTGGTTTCATCTCAGGTCATGATCTCAGGGTCATAGGATCGAGTCCTCCATCGGACTGTGCCCTGGGCACGGAGCCTGCTTAAGATTTTCTCTCTCCCTCTCCCTCTGCCCCCTTCCCACTCTCTCTCTCTCTCTCTCTCTCTCTCTCAAATAAAAATAAATATTTGGCAAATAAATGACTGATTGATTGTATGAATAAATGATTCCAACTACAAGTGGGAATACCCTTGTGAGCATGTGTGAATAAAATAAATACAAATAAAGAAGAATTGTTTTTGCCTAAAAATTGTTCTCTGCATTCATCAGAGGCTTATATGGAACTATGTTTGTAAGTAGGGGAGATTATACAAAGTGGATCAAATCTAAAAGGCAAAGATAATTAAAGATAATAGTGGCTACTCTTTATGGAAGACTAAATGTCCTGTGTCCTATCTTGAATCTTTCACATATTCACTTTGTTTAATCCTCATAAAAAAAAAAAAATCTGCTGCATCTCATTATCCCCTTTTAAGGATGAGAGAGAGAGAATTTGTCAAAGTCAGCTCAATCTTTAGAAGTCTCACGGTATTTAAAGGCATATACTGGGGCGCCAGTGTGGCTCAGCCGGGTAAGCATCTGACTTCGGCTCAGGTCGTGATCTCACAGCTTCTGAGTCCGAGCTCCGCGTTGGGCTCTCGGTTGACAGTTCAGAGCCTGGTGCCTGCTTCGGATTCTGTGTCTCCCTCTCTCTCTGTCCCTCCCCTGCTCATGCTCTGTCTCTCTCTCTCTGTCTCTCAAAAATAAATAAAAGTTAAATTTTTAAAAAAACTGCTCTTTTTATTACTTGCTAACATTTTCCATTTAACTCTTCGAAAAATCCAAATTTATAAATTTTTGAAGCTCAGGTAGTCCAAAGGTATCATTGTAAGGATTCTAAAATGTACTTGTAGGCTACCTACCATTTATTATAACACATACTTAATTGTCTTTCATCTGAAAATTAAAAAGTATTATTCTTTCAGAGGCAGTATCGTATATCTAATGTGGCGTGTGTGTGTATTTTTTTCTCCAATCAGATTCACTTTATGGGGTATTTTGTTTTATCCCAATGTGTTTGTTTAGCAGGTCACATTTACCAGGTTTGGGGCACCTGGGTACCTCAGTCGGCTCAGGCCATGACCTCACGGTTTGTGGGTTTGAGTCCCATGTCGGGCTCTGTGCTGACCGCTCAGAGCCAGGAACCTGCTTCAGATTTTCTCTCCATCTCTCTCCCTTCCCTCTTTCCTGCTCTGTCTCTCCCGCTCAAAAACAAATGGTAAGAACATTTAAAAAAAATTCTTTTCGGCCAGCCGCCACTCAGTTCTCATCCTTGTTACCTATGAGGTCAGGTCACTAAAACCAAAAGTCGCGAGTGAGTTCATGGTGGAGGTTTGAGCTGGGGGAGATGAGAGAAGAGGTATTTTTGTGGCTTAAAAGAAGCCATAAAAAACACATTCCCCCCTGGAAATCAAGGCAAGGCAGAGCTCCCCCCAACCCCCGCAGCTGTCATTTTAGGACCTTCATTTATAGACCTCTGTTTTGGTTGTAAAAACCATATGAAATGTCCAGTGTGCCTCGCTTAATATAAGAGGCTTAGTTCCCTTATGCAGGAATTTCCCTATGCTTATACTGTCTGTGACCTACATTATAATAGTCACACTCTACTTTGTTTACCAGTCACTTGCTGGTGTGGGTGACTATGTAACATAAATCCTTTTTCAACTTTTATTGTGTTTCTTTCTGCAGCTTTGAAATGCCTTTAAAAGGACCCTAGATTCTAGTATTTATTCTAGTATTTGGATGGAAGTAACAAAGCAAGTCTATTTTCTCTCTCTAAAAATGTCCCTATTTCCTGTCTTTCCAGACCACTCAGAAACCATATTCCCCAATGGACATCAAAAGGACTCGGCTGAAACCTGGGTTCCTAAGCAAAATTTTGCAAAATGTCCCCGTTCATCCCGGAACGTTGGAGACAGGTGTCACCCCATTGTGCACTAAGGGCTGCCTCTCCTTGAAGGAGCCCGAGTGTTCTGCAGCTCCTCAGCTCGTGTCATGTCCCTGCCTGATACCCTAGCTCCCTCCCGTCTTCCTGAGGCACTTTGGACTCCTTTTCTCTACCTACTGTGTGAAGCTGCATATGTCTGCCCAACTTTCTCATCAGCACTTGACCGGGTGGCCTAGAAACGCTGGGGGTCAGATAGCCACATTGAGATGGGTTGACTGCCATGAACAGTGGGGAGCCCTTAGGTTTTCCTGCTAATCACCCAAACCTCCATAGATCAGTTAACCCTTCTTCTAGATGCCTCAGAGAAGAGCAGATAGGGAAATAATACCCATAGCAGGCTCCTCTCTCCAGGGATGGGAACGTGGACATTAATAATAACAGACACCATGAGTTGGATGTCTTACTAGCCACGCCCTGTGCTAAGAACTTCCATTCACCATTTCATTTAGTCCTCTCAACAACCATGATAGCTAGGTACTATTATTCCTATTATCCTTCAGTAGTCTTCATTTGTCTTTTTAATTTTTTAACGTTTATTTATTTTTGAGAGACAGAGACAGAGCACGAGCAAGGGAGTGGTAGACAGAGAGGGAGACACAGAATCGGAAGCAGGGTCCAGGCTCCAAGCTGTCAGCACAGAGCCCAACACAGGGTTTGAACTCACAACTATGAGATCGTGACCTGAACCGAAGTTGGATGCTCAACCAACTGATCCACCCATGTGTCCCTCCTCAGTAGTCTTCTAAGTGATTATACGTATAGATTCATTTGGTTCTTACAAAAACAACATGAAGTGTGGGTTAAAATTATTCACATTTTTGGGGGACGCCTGGGTGGCTCAGTTGGTTAAGTGTCCAACTTCAGCTCGGGTCATGATCTCACGTTTGTGGGTTCGAGCCCTGCATCAGCCGCTGGGCTGACAGCTCAGAGCCTGGAGCCTGCTTCAGATTCTTTGTCTCCCTCTCTCTCTGCCTCTTACCCTCTCGTGCTCTGTCTCACTCAAAAATAAATAAGCATTAAAAAAATTTTAAAAAAATGATTGACATTTTTTATATACGGACAATCTGCCCATCAGGGAGGTTTAGTACATTTCTGGGGTCACACAGTGTGTGCAGTCTGATTCAACCTCAACTGGTCTACGCCATAGCCTCCACTCTGGACTACAGCACTAAAGCTCCATAAAGGGGCTTGTTTAAATTGAACTGCTTGGGAGTGGCAGGTCAAGATCTTCAATCTGTCACTGGTGTGTGTTTTCAATTTTCCCGATGGTTGACGGTTTCTAAGATGGATCCTGGTGATACCTAATTCCTAGTGATGCTCCACATTCTCCCATGATCCCCTTCCCTGAGTGATGAAATGTCACTCCCAAGATTAGGTAAGAAAAGACGGTGAGTGCTAGCCATCTTGCTCTCTTTCTGAGATACACATTATGGACAGAATGTTTGCGTCTTCTCCAAATTCTTCGGTTACAATCCTAATCCCCAATGTGATGGTATTAGAAGGTAGGCCTTCGGGAGGTCATGAAGTTACGAACACGAAGCCTTCGTGAGCGGGACTAGTGCCCTGATAAGTAGAGACCACCACGTGCCCTCTTGCTTTTTTCTGTCATTCAAGAATACAATGAGAAGTTAGTCCTCTACGACTCAGAAGAGGACGCACACCAGTACCTGACCATGCTGGCATATGATCTTGTGCTTCCAGCCTCCAGAATGATAAATAAACTTGTGTTGTTTAGAAGCCTCCCAGCCTGTCATGCTTTGTAAGGGCAACCCAAACTAAGGTAAGATGACTACAGCCCATACCAACAGGGTGATTATAGTCTTGTGAGAGACCCTGAGCCAGGAAGCCCAGTTAAGCTGGGTTTGGATTCCTGACCTGCAAAATCTGGGAGATAATAAACAGTGTTGTTTTAAGTCACTGAATTTTAGGGCAATTTGTTATGCAGCGAAAGATAACGAATACACATCACCTACGTTTACCCGAATTAATAATTCCTATTAAACTCAAGATTTTATTAAGCAGCCAAAGGGTCTATTGAAAATAATTGAATGTTTATGTTGAAACAGAAACTGCGTATTTAATATTTATCATTAACTGGGTACTTACCAAGTGCCAAACACTACACTAAGTCCTTTCCATAGTCGGTATTAAATACTAATGCTTAATCCTCATTACTTTAGGATACCATTTTTAGTTAGTCACAAGTCATCAAATCAGACACTGAATAGTGGTGTCTGATTTTATTTTCAGTTGTGTCACCAACCACTTGTTTGAGCTCTTCTTAGAGATCTCTTTACTCAGATCTTGCCTGGGTTCTTGGTCTGCCTATATTACTCAAGCTTGCTGAAGATCTTCTTAAGGTGTTCCCAAACTGTTCTGATTTTCTGATTTGAAATTTGTATTATTTTGACCTGGACCAACATCACATTAAGAAAATGATCAGTCTTGGGGCTCCGGGATGGCTCAGTCAGTTAAGAGTCTAACTTCAGCTCGGGTCATGATCTCACGGTTCATGGGTTTGAGCCTCACATTGGCCTCTGTGCTGACAGCTCAGAGCCCGGAGCCTGCAGTTTGCTTCAGATTCTGTGTCTCCCCCTCTGTCTGATCTTTCCCTGCTCATGCTCTGTCTCTGTCTATCTCTAAAAAATAAATAAACATTTAAAAAATGTTAAAAAAAATGATCAGGTTTTACTTTTATAAATGCACATTGTACCTTAGATACAGAATCTACAGCTTAGTTTTTGTAGTATTTGGGGCACAAATACCTTCATATCACTTATTATTGGGGGACAGGTTCCTTTTATTGTTTTTATGATGCTGCAAAGTCTTGACTACTCCCATTCTGAATCCTCTGTGCTTTGTTTATGATTAAACAGCAGGGTTGGGTGTGTATGAACTTCACCTTTTTAATTAATATGCAAACTAAAACCATATTCCTCCCCCCACATCCCAATAATGGGCATATCCTCATTCAGTATATAATCTCCCAACACACACACACACACACACACACACACACACACTCCAGTTACAATAGATCAGGTTGTTCCTGTTTGAGTGCTTGATGCTCAATATAAATCCAAAGTGAATTAGTTAAACCGAGCCTGTTAGTTCCATTAGGTACTTCTTCAAGTTTTTCATACGTACAGAGAGGCACCTGTTTTGAAGAAGGTATATCAATGTCAAGACCCTCATATGTTCAGCTTCCTGAACTCTGCAAGGCTATACAGACTGTGCACTCAGGATTTCAAACCAAGAGCAGAGTTGAATAAACCACATGACAGATTCATTATTTGGGAAAAATCAGTGTATATTCAACACATATGCATTTCATTTGTCCAATGCAATCTGGAGATAAACCTTCAGTCCCTTTATATTTTATAATAAAAAGGGATCTAAAAATTGATGTTTAGTTTTTTTTCTCCTTAGATAAACATTTCTAACATAATTGCTGAGCTCCTTAGATTCCATTCCATTTATTTTTTCTGTATGACTTTTATTGAAGTTCTGCTAAGTTCAGGCACCAGGCCATGGAAAAGCATGGAACATGGAGGCATTAGCAATTTCTTCAAGAATCTTGTGCCAGATAACCGTTGGTGTGTTTTAACTTTTAAACCCCCTTTCTTCCCCTTAACCCTTGCACTGAAAAACTTGATTTTTGAAAGGATCGATTATTTGTTGGACACAGAAGATGGGAAATCTTTCCTTCCTGGGGTTTTATGGAGGCCTCTTCTCAAAATACTACATGAATGCAAAAATCTTAAAACAAACAAGATACATATCAGTGGAACAGAAGAGAGAGAGCCGGAAAGAAACCTGCACGTATATGATCAATTAATGTACAACAAAGGAGCTAAGAATATACAGTAATTAAAGCACAGTCTCTCTAATAATGGTATTGGAAAAATTAAGCCAGTCACATGTAAAACAATAAAACTTGACCATTATCTTACATAATACGCAAAAAGTGACTCAAAATGGATTAAAGGCAGGAGTGGAAGACCTGAATCCATTAAACTCCTAGAAGAACACACAGGTGGTAAGTTCCTTGGTGTAGATTTTGTCGATATATATTTTTTTTAAATATAGCACTGAAAACAAAAGCAACAAAAGCAAAAGTAAATAAACAGGATTACAGTATTAAAAAGTCTCTACATGGTAAAGGAAACCACCAACAGAATGAAAAGGCCATCCACTGAATGGGAAAAAAATATTTGCAAGTCACATACATGAAAAGGGGTTAATATTCAAAATATATAAAGAACCCATTTACCTCAATAGCAAATAAATAAATAAAAATAGAAAAGAACCAATCTGTTTTTTTTTAATGGCAAAAGGTCTGAATAGACACTCCCAAAGAAGACATATAGATGGTCAATAGGTACATAAAGAAAGGTTCTACATCACTAATCATCAGGAAAGTGCAAATAGAAACCACCATGGGATAACTATAATGAGATACCTCATACCTATTAGAATGGCTAGTGTCAGAAAAGACGAGAAATAACAAGTGTTGGCAAAGTTATGGAGCAAAGGGAAAGCTTGCGCACTGTTGGTGGGAACGCGAATTGGAACGCCACTATGGAAAATACTATGGAGGATTTTCAAAGATTAAAAATAGAACTCCCACGTGATCTAGCAGTTCCAATTCTGAGTATTTATCAAAAACCCAAACCAAAAGCAAAAGACAGCAACAACGAAAACTAACTGAAAAGACAGATGCACCCCATGTCCGCCGCAGCATTATTTACAATAACTGAGCTATGAACACAATCTAAGTATCCATCAGTGGTGAATGGATAAAGAGATTATGGTGTATATATACATGAATGTATAATGGAATAATGTTACTTAGCTATGAAAATAATGAAATCTTGCCATTCGCAACAACATGGAATTACGCTAGGTGAAATAAATCAGAGAAAGACAAATACCGTATGATCTCCTTTACATTGGAGAATCAATCAATAACTTGGAATCAATTGGAATCAATCATTGGAATCAATCAATAAACCAGTTGGTCCATAAAACCTAGCTCACACATACAGAGAACAGAGGGTTGTTGCCAAAAGTGAGGAGGATGAGGTACGAGAAGTGGGTAAACTGTTTTTTTGTTTAAATGTTTTTTGTTTTTTTTTTTTACATGACGGTCAAGGAATAATACGCTAAATTCTTCTAAGTATAAACCAGGTCTGACACCCTGAGGCTGTATGTTACACACTTGAATCTGTCTCCAATAAATGTGAATGCTCATGCAGGAAAAACACGGTTTGGGCGTTACTGTTCAAAACTGAGGCCTCACGTGTTTCTGCTCTGGGGTTGTGTTGTAATCTCCGGCAGATTACTGTGAAAAATGAATGCCTTTGATATTCCAGCGATCAATACGGATTACCAAAATACAAATGGCTGGGCTCCGGGAAGTCAGGCAAGTCGTGATGAATAGGTTTGGGGAGTGTGTGGACTTTAGTCCTGATAAGGTTTGGGGGAGGGCAGCTGCGGGGGACAAAGAAGGGTGAAGAATGACTCTCCGGTTTGGGTTGGTGATGGGTGAAGCCAGTCAGAGCGACAGGAAATCCAAACGTCAGTGTTCAGTGAAAAATAGCGCTTTCTCTTCGGCTACGTCGAGTAAGAGGTGCCCGCCAGACCTCCAGTTGGAAATGTCTAGCAGGCAGTTGAATGTATTTGTCTGGAGTTGAAGCGAGTGGTCAGGGTTTGGCGTTTGTGGGGAAGGGAGGGATTTGAAGTAATGAGAGCATGTGAACATTTATGGATCGATCTGCTGCTATTTTTAGGAACAAAGACTTAGAGCTACAAAAGCCGTGTGAAAGAAGAATGCCTTTGGCATCAGTATCTGTTCAAGAGTTTCGTGTCCCGAAGCTTAACTATATATGACTTAATCCTTTGAAAATATTTATTTAGCTTTTACACAAAGGCTCGTCTTACTGCCGTGAGATTATCCGGGCACTGGGGAGCGGTTTGCGCAGGTTCCAGGTGTAGGTAATTAAACCTGCACATCCGGTGGGTGTACCCCGCCCCCCCCCACCCCGGGAGTCACCCTTCGGGCCTTGTTGAAACAATGAGATATTAAAACCTGGCATTATTATACTTACTTTATAAGCTTTTAGAAAAACAAAATAAATAAAATAAAATAAAGTAAAATAAAGTAAAGTAAAATAAAATAAAATAAAATAAAATAAAATAAAATAAAATAAAAATAAAAATAAAATAAAACCACAACAGGCATATAATAGATTACTTTGGGGATTTTTTTCTCAGTTTACCACACCACCTTTTTTCTTCTTTTTTAGAGTAATTTTTAAGGATACCTGTAACAGTTACCTACTGCCGTATAAGGCTTTATGTATATGTAATATATAAATATTATATAAATATATATTAATTTATAATTATAAATACATATACCTATAAATAATATATTTATACTATGTGACATAATATATATTAATATATTATATTGTATAGTATACAAATCTACATAGTATATAAATATTATGTACCTATATATTATATATTTATATATCTATATACATATATATTATAATATATATTAAATTTCTTCATGTACGTATGTTTATTTCTTTCTTATGTTTATTTATTTTTGAAAGAGATAGAAACAGAACGTGAGCGGGGGAAGGAGCAGAGAGAGGGAGACACAGAATCGGAAATAGGCTCCAGGCTGTCAGCTGTCAGCACAAAGCCAATGCAGGACTCGAACTCACTAATCATGAGATCATGACTGAGCGGAAGTCCAACACTTAACCGACTGAGCCACCCAGGCGCCCCTGTATGTATATTTCCTTAACTTTATCTTTATATTTCTATATCTTTATCATGTATATATACACCATAATTTCTGTTACATATAACATATCTAACAAGTATATAACTATATATCTATATATCTATATAACTATATAACCATATATATATATATATATATATGTATGTATGCCACAAAACATCAGTGGTATACAAAAATTAATTCGTGTTCAGATGTCTGGTGAAACCTGAAGGCTGGGTAGGTGGCTGTACGGATCTGGCTGGGCTCCCTCAGATGCACGGGTGTCATTTGGCTGTCAGCTCTGGAAGAGGATTACTCTGCTCCACGTGTGTGTCCCCTGCCCTTCCACAAGCTAACCCTGGCGTGTTTTCACGGCAATGTCAGAAGCACAAAAGAGCAAGCCTGAAGGCAAGTGCATTTCAAGCTTCTATTGGTATCCTGTCTCTTAATGTCCCTGTGACCAGAGCAAGTCATGTGGTTGACCCTGGTGAAAAAGGGTGGCTCCCGATCTCCTCCTCCATAGTGAGAAAGTATTACAAATTTGCTGGGCACATGGTGTGGGTATAGGCGGAAGGGAGAGAAACTGAGTGAGCCGTGTAATCTATCACAACAGCATACTTCTCAACCATGAGAATGGATCCCTGGAAGCAATAAACTGCCTCTTCTATAGTTTACTCATGGTTAAATTGGGTGAAAGGCAGTCACTACCCAAAGCTAAGAATCTGAGACAGTAGAGATACAAAAATGCCTCTCTATTTGAAGTCGAAATTCATACTCTAGTTCCCTTATATGTTCAAGGTTTTACCATAATTTAAGAATTATTTCCACCATATTGTCCTTAATAAAACCATACAAAGAGAAACCTTTCAATAAGTATATAACTAAATACACTCATAGCTTTATTTGCTCAATAATGTTTATCATCTTTATTGTGTTATACAGTAAAAAAAGCATATTAAAACATGACCTATGCCCTCTGCATTCAACATGTTCAAAAAAATGGAAAGTCAGTCACATATAATGCAAGATGATATGTGACTCTAATCAGATTTGATCTAAATTCCACAGGATTTCATGACATCAAAGAAAAAAAAAAAAAGCAAATACACATATTCAACCCTGCCCAGTGGCTCTACATTTTCCATCTCTTGGAATCTGGGACAATAATCAAAGTAGAAACTTTTATCTCCATTTGGCAACTAAGGACTTGAAGTCCAGAGCCTTTAAGAAACTTGCTAAAAGTTGACTCAAAATGTCCGATCTAGATTTGAACCTAACTCTTGCTAACCTCAGTACTTCTATCAAATAACATTGCCTCCTTCTGATGTGAATCCTTTCTCTATGCTAATATGATAATGCTGCCTGTTGAAATCTCCAAGATTATCATTTTAATCAAAAAAAAAAAAAAAAAGAAGAAGAAAGCTGTTTGGTACGCTATCAATTTAGTGTTGCTCAACTTTTGGACTGAGATTACATTCTCACCCAGTATTTGTTATGTGAAATATTTTTTCTCTCATCTTTTTTTTTCCTTTTGTATTAGAGAAAATTCTGTCTCAAGTACCAGTCTATACGAAACATTTTTAGCAACATAAACAATATGATGGTTACCTCTTTAATAGTTTGTTGATGAGAGGAAAGTCTTCTAAGCATCTATAATAAATTCTATCAACCCTTCCACAAAAAGTTTCCAAATGGCTAGAAATGGGCTTCATGAATTTAGCCAGGCAAGACATATGTTAAAATAATGTGAATATTACTATTACTTGCCTAATAAATGTATAAAGAAGAAACTTGCTTGGATGTATAATTTAGTGTGTGAATTATTAACCATGGTCATTAACTCATTGTTAATATAGTTATTAAAAATTAATATCTGATAGCTATTAAAATTTTTGAACATTTAACCTTAAGGCAGGATAGTAAACAGTCATGTCAAATATTTTTGCTTTAAAACAATAAATATCTTCAAGTTGAGTGTGGAATACATCCAGTTCATTAAAGCAACATATTTAAATAAACTTTGGCAAATACTTTTATTTCTTTTAGCTGCGAAATTTGTCAATTGTTTTTTGATTTCTCAAGTCTGGACAGAAAGGTACAATGAAAATTCTTAATCATTTTTTATATCTTATGCATAAATAAAGTATCGACACCAGACTTATCCTTTCATTATGCTTAGAGATAAATTGGTATTTTCTTAAGAGATTTGTAATAACAAGAAACATAAGCCCTTAAATCTGTACTACTACAGACATGGGGAAATAGCTTAAGTTGCAACATCTCAGGCACTTGTAAGAAACTATATGTTTTAAGACTTGTGTATTTATGTAATATATCCCTTGTGAGTGGGTACAATAAAATTAGCCCAGGGATTGAAGTCAGAAAATCAAACTTTTGCTCATTTACTTCTGATCCTGGATGCACATTCAAAATATCCGAGACACTTCTAAGACATATCAATTATATGGACCCCTCCCAAGATGCTAAAATTAATTGGCGAGGCCTGTATTGCTTTGGCAACGCACCCTTAGGGGGTAATTCTAGGTGCCCACTCAGTTTGGGAGCACTAGAACGTCACATTACTTACTGATCCTGAATCTTCATTTGCAAAACAGGATGATATTGATTATGGCCTAGCCAATTTCTCAGGGATTTTAGGAGACTCAAGGAAGATGTATCGTGTTTTTTGTTGTCAGCTTTTGATGCTAGGCCTTTGAACTCTGTTAAACTTCTGTAATGGACCAGATGGTATTCTATAATGGACTGTGCTGTGTGTGTGAATGTGTGTGTGTGTGTGCGTGTGTGTGTGAGAGAGAGACAGAGACAGAGATAGAGACAAAGACAAAGAAAGACAGGCAGACACAGAGAGAGACAAAGAGACACACAAAGGGATTTATCAATTTGGATGTCATTTCTTTTCTATCGAAACCAAATTTTATTAATGGATATTTTAAAACCATACTTGATAGACTTAACATATAATTCCTGCCTCTCCAGTTACTACAGGTGAGCTAATTATTTTATCTCTAGATGAGCTCCTTGTTTTATAAATCTTGCCTCTGTGGGTCTCTGTTTACAAGCTAATTTATATTTCTACTTTCTCTCAAAAATAATATTTATTAGAGAAGTTTTTAAAAATGATGTATATTAAAGAAGTATTTTTTTCAGAATATAGAAACTAAAAGATAGGAAGCTGGAAAATATAGAAATGTAGCCAAAAAAAGTAGCTGTGATCCTGAGAAAACGTACAGTCAACATTTTGATTTGCTTGTCTCTCCATTATTTAGTATTTTTAAAATGATTTGTGTGAGTTCATTCTATTAGAAGATACTATATATATATATATATATATATATATATATATATATATATGGTGTGTGTGTGTGTGTGTGTGTGTGTCTGTGAGAGAGAGAGAGAGAGAGAGAGAGAGAGAGAGAGAGAGTAATGTTTTCTGATTGTATTACCAGCTTATTTATTTACTTTCTTTTTTTCTTTTCTTCTTTTTTTTTCTTTCTTTTTTGGATACACACTGTTTAAAACATTTTTTAAGATTTTTTTTTTTTTTTTTTTTTTTTTTGAGAGAGAGAGAAAGAGTAAAAACAGGATAGGGGCAGAGAGAGAGGGAAGAGAAAATTCCAAGCAGGCTCCATGCTGTCAGTGCAGAGCCTGACTCAGGGCTCAAATTCACAAACCATGAGCTCATGACCTGAGCCAAAATCACAGCTGGATACTCAACCGATTGAGCCACCCAGGCGCCCCTAAAACGTTTTATAATCAAATGAATTGACTTTCTCTATAATTTATTTTATTGTTCTCATGTTTATAAAGTCATCGTTTGATCCAATGTTAGACAAATATTCATCTCGTTTTCGATTTTGTTTGTGGATTTTTTTAGTTGGCTCATTGATCCACTGTCACTGCAAAGCATGGCTCATATATGACACATACATAATTTCACATAATATAAGCACATAGTTAAATTTCCCTGAAGATAGGATACATTTATTCTTTTTCTTTTCTTTTAAGCCTTGCAATTAAGTCGAGGAGAAAATGTGGGCTGTTGAGGCACCAGCCCCTACTCCCACACAATTGAAAATCTGCATATAACTCTTGATTCCCCCAAAACGTAACTACTCATAGCCTACTGTTGACCAAAACCTTACTGATAACGTAAGCAGTTGATAAACGTGTATTTTGTATGTTCTATGTATTGTATTCTGTATTCTTACAATAAAGTGAAGTAGAGAAAGGAAAGTGTTATTAAGAAAATCCTAAGGAAGAGAAAATACATTTATTTTTTTATTCAATATTCAATAAATATTACAGTATTTATTGAAAAAACTGCATATAAGTGGACCCCAGGAGTCCAAACCCACGGTGGTTCAAGGGTCAACCGGTATTTTCTATTTTTGGCAAATCAGACATGTCTTCCATTTATGCTAATGATATAAAGCTTTTTACAAAACTAAATGTATATAAACTTTAAGAAAGTGCACTAATGTAAAACTTAAGTGACGATGAGTCCAGGTGACATAAGCCAGAATGATTACAGAAAAGGAGGTGGCCTGGATTTCCATCCTGTCAGGGACACTCCCCAGGCACTTGCCCCAAGCACATTACTTTCCCTTGTTGAGCCTTGGGGCCCTCCCTTGGGCAATGCGAACAATAATGGCAAAGCTACCATCTAATTTGGTTGTGAGAATTAAATTCTTTATTTTCTGTAAAGCAATTATAAGAGTGCATAATAAATATTATTAATTATCATTTCTATTTGGATACCTGAAACTTGCTTTAACCCACTTGCAGTTTATTTTAGAAAATTTTCAAGGTAATAGCTCTCAAACCAGGGTGTATTTCAGAATCACCTGGAAAGTTAGCAAAAAACCTAAGAGGTCCAGATTCATTGAAAGGAAGCAGGCCCTGGAACCAAGTTCGTTAAGGGATTCCGATGTCTCAGAAGGTTTAAAAACTGAGGCTCCATAGGGAACTACTGACGGGTGTGAGAGACTCTCCTACAATTCTTGGCAAATTAACCCATGTTCCCAGGCTCTTGCCCTCCTTGTCAGATATAGTCCAGGGAGAATAAAAAAGAAAACTCAATAAATATTTGTTGAGTGAGTGAATGAATGAATGAGCAAACACATGACAAAATTAGTTAGTACAGAGGATTATCCAATCTGTTTCTCCAATCAGTTTTTAACTTTAAGATCATTCCAATCAGTATCCCAAAGGAACATCCTTAAAACTCGACTGGGTGGTTTTGGAATTTATCTGAAAGAGTAAATAGCCAAAGTAGCCAAGAGAATAATTTAAAAAGCAAAGTAATTTGAGAAGACTCTTACCATTAGGTAATAAAATATATTATAAAACAACTAGGAGCAGGGTGAGAGTAGGTCCAGAATTATCAATGTGATTTTTTTTTTAACGTTTATTTACTTTTGAGACAGAGAGAGACAGAGCATGAATGGGGGAGGGGCAGAGAGAGAGGGAGACACAGAATCGGAAGCAGGCTCCAGGCTCCGAGCCATCAGCCCAGAGCCCGACGCGGGGCTCGAACTCACAGACCGCGAGATCGTGACCTGAGCTGAAGTCGGACACTTAACCGACTGAACCACCCAGGCGCCCCTATCAATGTGATTAATAGGAAAGAACAGATGCTCATCTAAATAAAGTCATTTAATATATGATAAATATGGCATTGTGAATTTGTGGGGAAATGATTTTTTTCAAGTAGATGATACTGGCATTGCAATCCATAAAATATATTTAAAAAGAAGGAAACATGATAAATACTTATATCCTACACCAAGATATAGTCCAGCTATATTAAAATTATATGTGCATCAAAATAAAATCATAGAACTAAAGGAAAATGGGAATAAATATTTATGCAATATCAGAATAGGGGAAGAACTTTCTAAACATAAAAACAATCTAGTCACATAAAAAATGAAAAGAAACGTATGTCCCAAAGATAAATACAACCAACACATACGTACAAAACGAGGAAAAGTACAAAGACTCAGAAAAAATTACTTATTAGCATCCCTGAAAATCACGCTAATAAAAAGACACCATTTTCAACAACCAAGTAAACAAATGTTAACATTTTGAAAATATTGGCAGTGAGACTGGGAATTAGGACATGTCAGGCACTTGTTTCTCAGGGTGTAAATTTTCATGTTACTTCTGGGGAAAATCGTGGCAAATTTTTTTCCAAATTCTTAAAAACACACAAACTTGTTTACCAGTAATTTCCTTTGTAAGACTGTAGCCTAAGGAATTTTCTAAACTATATAAAGATTTTGATAACAGGATTTGTTTCTCTGAAAAAATAATAAAGAAAAGCAACCAAAATGACCAACAAAAGGAAATTGGCTAAGGGAATTACCGCACATTTTTGAAACGAAACACTGTAAAAAATATATGATCATAAGTTATGCTGGGAGAATATGTATTGTCAAAGGGAAATGTTCACAATCTATGTCTTATGATGTATGCCAGTGAAAACAAATTGAACATTTTATAAAAAAGAAAATGATCTAATATTCAAGGACATGCGCTAAAATCTAAGCAGCGATGGGTTTTGTTTTTGCAGTTATTAACAAATAATAAATCATGTTTGTGTCAATACAGTTAGAAGACAGTAGCTTTTATAATTCATTGACGTCAATCTTCATTCATCCATAGGAGACAGAGACTGGCAAAACTAAACCCACACTATTGGTCTCTTTTAACTTAGTGCAATAAAAGAGACGAAACTAATCTTTAGATCCAGTAAAAGGCTTAAAAGGAAACTTTTAGATATGATAGGTAGATCTGCCCTGGAATACGGATAGAGATGATTTATCCATCTTGCAGGCTACAGTTCCAGACTTGATAGTATGGTGGTTGTAGAATCAAAAGAACTAGCCTTAATTCCTGGCTTGGTTTTGAGCAAATCACGTAATCTCTCAAAGCCTTGACTTCCTCATCTACAAGACAAGGAAAAGACTTGCACTGCCTATAGGACTATAGGAGTGTTGTAAGGATTCAGCAGTCTGTGAGATCGTGTGTGTGTGTGTATGTGTGTGTATTTAAGCATCTAAAATGCAAAGTTAGGGGCCACCTGCGTGGCTCAGCCAGTTAAACGTCCAACTCTTGGTTTCAGCTCAGGTCATGATCTTGTGGTTCGTGAGTTTGAGCCCCACATCGAGCTCCATGCTGACAGTGTGGAGCCTTCTTGGGATTCTCTCTCTCCCTCTCTCTCTGCCCCTCCGCTTCTCACTCTCTCTGTCTCTCTCTCTCTCTCTGTCTCAAAAATAAACTTTAAAAAAATAAGAAAAAAATAAATAAAATGCAAAGTTATAAGTCAAAAATAGAACGTTAGCCCTGGAAGGAAACTTAAAGTCATTTAAAACCATCCCCCAATCCAGAGGACACTATTAATCTAAGGAAGGCATACATATACCCTGTTTGGGGCGGGGGGGGGGGGTGTCTCAGTTTTAGCATCTATACAGAACTTGCCAGCAAACCCAATTCCAAAGGACCCTGACCTGCTATTAGAAACCCTATACCAGTCAACAATTAAAGCATTGTATAAAGATAAATCAAGGAGTCATGTTTCTTCCCAAAGAAGCACACAATGTAAAAGAACTAATAAAACCTAGTGATTTAAATCCCTATAAAATTAATTCATTGTATATGAAGAATTAGCATAAAACATACTGACATTTATAGAATTGTTTCCAAAACGCGCGGAAGGAATTCCTTGTTAGAGAAAACAGTGGTTTGGAATTGTTTCCTCATGTGAGCCATAAAAAGTCTTATACTTTGGTCCTTTTATTTAGTTGCTCTAAACCACAATTGAGTTCATGTAAATGGGAGCTTAGCTCTCAAATATTTTTAATCTCTCTGTTCCCACAGTGGAACCAGCTACTGAATTCGAAGGCTTACGATACTTCAGTGATACAATTAGCTCCCCACCAATGAGAATTGGTAGAGAAGGTACAGATTATAAAGAAGAGCTATCTTTTAAAAGTCAATCTCTAAGCTGGAAATGTGCACATGAGCTCTCTGTAAAGGTTGCACAAATTTGCAAATGTTTTTAACTAGGTCAACAGGATTGTTCTTGGTTCTATGTCAGTTTAATTGGCAGTTTATTCAGTGAATGCTCTTGTTCTCAAGAGCTTAAAACAAAGGAACCCAATTTTCAATTCTTAAGACAAATAGTAGATATTATTGTCTCTTAACATCTGAGGTGAAGGGACTTACTTTCCTCTTTTCAAGTTGTCCTATAAGATTTTTTTTTAATTGTGGTAAAATACACATAACCAAAAAAGTTACTATTTTAATGATTTCAACGTGTACCAAGTTGTACAAACATTCCTGGAACTGCTACCTAATTCCATCACTTTTGTATCACCCTGAAAGTCACTGTCCATCACCCCGTCTCCCAGCCTCTGAAAGTTACCAGTCTGCTTCCTTTCTCTATGGATTTGCCTATTGTGAATAGGAACGATTACTTCTAAAAGGTTTTATTATTTTTTTGATTAAAGTTTATATATTTATTTTGAGTGAGACAGAGAGCATGAGCAGGGGAGGGGCAGAGAGAGAGGGGGAGAGAGAGAATCCCAAGCAGGCTCCACACTGTCAACACGGAGCCCCACACATGGTTCTATCCCATGAACCTTGAGATCATGACCTGAACCCAACTCAAGAGTTAGACGCGTAACCAACTGAGCCACGCAGGCACCCCCTTTTTTTTTAATTGAGATACAATTGACATGTAACCTTATATTTGTTTCAGGCGTACAACGTAATGATTTGGTATTTGTATATATTATAAAATGATCGCCTTAAAAAGTCTTGAGTAACATCCATCACCACACGCGGTTACAATTTCTTTCTTGTGACGAGAACGTTTAAGAGCTACTTGCTTAGCAATTTTCAAGTATACAATACGATATTATTAACTGTAAGTCCCTATGCTGTACATTACATCGCCAGGACTTATTTAATTGGAACTATTCTTCCTTTCTTTTTTTAATGTTTATTTATTTTGGAGAAAGAGAGAGAGAGACAGAGTGCGAGCAGGGGTGTGTGTGTGGGGGGGGGGGCGGGGGGCGGGGAGAGACACAGAATCCGAAGGGGGCTCCAGGCTTCGAGCTGGCAGCACAGAGCCCGACGTGGGGCTGGAATTCGTGAACTGTGAGATCATGACTGGAGTTGGACGCTTAACTGACTGGGCCACTCAGGCGCCCCTGGAACTATTATTTCTAATCTAACTGTACTGGGTAGTATTTGTCCTTCCCATTCCATTCTTTGCTCTTTTCCATTCAGCTCCGGACCCCCAGAAGCTAAAGTCCATGGACTGCATCAACAGGGCACCCCTGCCCTCTGGCTGCTGGTTGGCTTGGCTCTCAGAAAGCAGTGCAAGAACATCGGAGAATAGGAAAGGCCTTCACTTCCTCGGCTTCTCCCCTTCCTGGTGTGGGCCAGCCTGACAATGGCTGTGTTCCTCCATCAAAGGCTAAGGCTTCTGTCGGGTGCCCCTGCCCCAGCACATGGCAGATCTGACCACATCCCTGTTCTGTCTCCCCCTTCCCTTTGAAGTTCTCCACCAGGTGGGAGTTGCTTCCTGCCCTTGGTTTCACCTTCCTTTGGGTGTCTTCGAACGCAGCCCCACTTTCGTGAATTGTTCCTTCATTAAGCTCTCCCCAGTTGAGTAGGCTGTTTCCCTGCGGAATACTGACTGATCTACTAACTTGACTGGTACACTGACTTGATTCATCGCCGCATTTTCTTAATTATTATTGTTCACCATTGAGGAGCCCCTTAAAGACACAAGGACCTGAGGAACGATTCATTTCTTCCGGGAACGCGGCTAGTAAGGAAAATTGAAGGTGAGGGCAGAGAAAACATGAAGAGTTTCAGTATACATTTATTCAAAAATGAAATCGGAATAGAGTTGCTTTTCATTTCTCTAAGTCACCTGCTCCCCGTTTGCAGAGTATTTCTCATTTAGCCTTTCTGATTTCACAGCAAATCCTAACCGGGCTCTTTCTCTTTGCATTGAGGATGTATATAGTGTTAAGCACACACACACACATATGCAGCTAATGTAGTACAAATGTTACATGCAAATAAATGCATTTATACAGATGTAAATGAGGACAGCTCATCCACAATAAATACGTGTTGAACAAGCGAAAAATGAACCCATTAATTGTGAAATATGAAAAATGCGAGGGAAGAATATTCTCTGACTGTTGTCTCAAAAAGGAAATAGATGTTTTAAAAAAAGAAATTCCCAGAAAAAATATTTTGTTTTAGATACACGCAGCACGTTGGGGCACCCGGGTGCCTTGGTCGGTTAAGCGTCCGACTTCGGCTCAGGTCATGATCTCACGGATTGTGGGTCGGAGCCCCACGTCCGGCTCTGTGCCGACAGCTCAGAGCCTGGAGCCTGCTTCGGATTCTGTGTCTCTTTCTCTCTCTGCCCCTCCCTGGCTCACTCTGGCTCTCTCTCTGTCTCTGTTTCTCTGTCTCTCTCTGTCAAAAATGAATAAACATTAAAAAAAAAAGAATTCTTTAAAAATAAAGAAGTAAATAAATAAATGCAGCATGTTGTACATACGCTTTGGTCTGATCTGTGTCTGGCCTACATCCTAGAGTATCTTAAATTGCTAGAGACATTATTAAGGACCCTTTCTTCCACTTGAAAAGCACGCTCTTAGAAACTTTGTCTTGAGATGAGGTCAAGTCTTGAGTTTGTAGTTACTGAAATCCCAGAATGTTTCACAGTAGATAGTATGTAATCCTTTATGTTTTGACTGAATTTTAACTTGAGTAAACTGTTTAGTGGATTTGCTATTTCAATTGGGAGAGGACTAGGAATCCTGCCAGTTTTAAGAGAATTTAGTCGACTTTGGTATTAGAAAAGCAAAGCAACTTTCATTTCAAGTATAATATTCGTTTGGAAATGTTCTTGTGTTCCTTTTCTTTTCTTTTCTTTTCTTTTGATCTTCTGAATTTTGAAAAAAAAAATAAGGATGCCAAATACTTTACGTATTCGCCAATGAATAGAGAAATCTTGTAAGAGAATTTTGTGTAAGGCATAGCACCCTATAATCACCCTATAAAAATAAGAAATATTTACAAATGCCAGGTTTTCAGTGGTGCAATAAATATGGCAGTGACTTAAATAAGTTATTCAGCACAACTTCTAGGAAAATATACATGTAAGGATCTTAACAAGCTTTGTTATTCAAGCCTGAATATGAATATGAGCTTTAAGAAATGATCAAGAGAGAGAACCAACCAAGCAGCAGTGGCTGTCGACTGAGGCCAGTCGTAAATCATCCTCGACTTGGTTTAGACTCAAGTCTTGGAGCAAAGCTTTATTATTTCTCAAAGACCTTCCAATTAGTTTATTTTTAAGACAGATTTAGTAAACTCGGATGCCACAAATATTTATAAGCGGCAGCTGTTTATCTTCTCCAGACTGAGAAGGAAAAGGTAAAGCAAAAAAGAGGGACTCCTTGCTCCCGATAGAAAGAGAAATTCACCACAAGGTTTGCAGGAGAAAGAACACCAGTGGGTTCTGATACTGCCATGTTTCTAAATATAACCTTTACCCTATAAAAACTAACACATTGAAAAGATTAAATGAAAACTAAGTTAATGATGATGTCATTAAGCAGTTCATACTGAGGAACTATCTCAGTAGGTAAAACGAGGCTGTATTAATGACCCAGTGCAGAAATAAAATCAATTCTGAGGACATAAACTTGTTTTAACACCTTGAGAAAGGAGACCTAGCCCTTTTATAATTTGTTTTACGCCCTTAGAAGGTAAGGGTTTATAGCTCTGAGGTCATACCTTTACCAAGAAGTAAGTTTCCTTACGGATATCTAACCTGTGAATTATTTAAGGGTTTGTTTGTTTTAATTTTTTAGGACATTTGAAGTGCTCCTGCCACTCTGTTTCTCTGTTCATGTCAAACACTTCAAAGATGTCGAAGGTCTGAGTAAATTTAAAGCTAGGTTTTGTCCTAATTTTAAGACTAACTTAAAATTATGTTACGGCAAATGGTCTCGTTTAGTAGTGAACTAAGGAAATTATGTGCAGATAGCAGATGAATCCTTCATTAAACCATTGATAGAATTAGAGAAAGGAGTAATATAGCCTGAGATTAAGCAAATATAAGCTCTAGTCCCCAGACACAAGAAGAACAAAGAGTTTTTATCCAGCATACACATGCCAGGAGCACGTTATTTGCACTGTTGGATACTGTCTGTGCGTGTGTGTTTTGATAAACTGCAATGAACCTGCCAGCAAAACAAAATATAACATTGGCCCCATTTCCCAGAAGGGTTCTACAAATACAAACACAAAAAGCACAATGGATTTTTAAATGCTCAGGATAATAAAGTTAATTGATAGCATTTGATGCTTCTGCCTATCAGTTACCACCTTTATGTAAATCTCTCTTAAATGCCATTAGAATTTATGTGTCTACAACGGGACTGCCCAGAAGGTTCCGTCGTAAAGTAATCCCGAATTTGACTTCCCCTAGCTGAATCCCTCCTGAAGTGAAAAAAAGTATCTCTACTTGATAATAAGAGAGAAGGAAGGAGTGTGAGGGAGGATGGGACTCAAGGGGATAATCAAAGTTAAAGGGGTGTATGGGGAATTGATTGTTTGTGGTTGCAGAGTAAATGAGAGAAAAGGAGCTAAAGACACAGGTTTATGTGTCAAATACCCTCCTGCGATTAACATGACTCTGATTGAAACAAACTAACGAACCTTGCTGTTCTCTGTTGAAACCCAGTAGTCACTGGGTAATTTTTGTATTTGAACAGATTGTGATTTTTAAACAGAACTCACTGGTGATAGTGGTAAGAATCCTGTACCTGAATCACTATGACGGGATAACAAGGGAAACAAAGTCACAGGTGTTTTTAGCCTTCTCTTACTGTATAATCACATCCAGCATTCTCATAAAGATGATAATGAAATCGAAAAGAAAACCACCATACTTTCTAATTATATACATGCATAGAATTTGATGTCAGTATAGCTTTTTTATCATTTCCCTGACCTAGTCTTAGGTAGTCAAGGCCCTGAGCCAAATTGTTTTTTTTTTTTTTTTTAAGTTTATGTATTTATTTAGTTTGAGAGAGAGAATGAGCAGGGGAGGGACAGAAAAGAGGAGGGTGCAGAAGATCAGAAACGAGCTCTGTGCCGACAGCAGACTGCCCAGTGCGGGACTCGAACTCACAAACTGCGACCTCACGACTGGAGCTGAAATCAGAAGCCCATCCCCCTGAGCCACCCACGTGTCCCCCCAAAGCAAATTGTTCCAGTCTTTTCCCTGCTGTCCTTGCCTCATCCTAAAAGCCCAACGTCCCCATCTGATCGTTTCAAAATCACTTCGGGTCAACTCGGGACGTGTTTTATTCTGACCCAAAGTTCGCACAAGGTCTTTTCAAACTAAAGAAGCAATAGAATTTTATGTAAAGAATATCGTTTTAGATTTTTCTTGCTTTATCTTAGATTACTTTTAAAATAGCCTTGGGGATGGGCTTCAATTCCATAAACATATGTGTGGGGTCGTTTCTTTATGTGAGATTCTCTGAGAGATGCCTGGATGGAAAAATGGATTTCCTAACCTCCAGCAGTTTAAAAGTCTAGAAAAACAGCAGAAATGTACACACCAACTCCACTTTAAAATGTCCCGAGCGTGGGGAGGAAAGATTGGTCCCATCTAAAATGACCAGAAACATCATTAAAGTAGGTCATAAAAGTCATCTTGGGTTTGAATCATTAAGTTCGCCCTGGCACATAGGAAGAAGCCCTTGAATCTTAGGCTACTTCTTGGGGATGAGCAAGGCCATATTTATCACTAATCCTTAGAAGTGCCCAGGCTGGCTGGCACCCTTCCTACTCTCTGTTACAAAAGTTGAAGCGCATCCGGCTAATTCGGCGACTTAACCAGCCAGGGCTCTGTTTGGTTTCTGAAAATTCTGTTGAGTTGTTCACAGCGAAGGGATTGAGTGATCACCTCGGAATGCATTTGCAAGATGACTGGCTGGGATAAGTAATCACGATTAAGTCCTATCTTCCAAAGGCGGACTTTAACCTTTGTATTGCCTGAAGCGAATAAAAATGGATCCGATTTCAAAATACCCGAAAAGTCATCAGAAGGGTGACCTAATTCCCCTTCCGATATTTGGCCCGGTCGGGCAAAGGTGAAGTTGACAAAAAAAAAAAAAAAAAAATTGGAGGCGCCCTTAGGGTATACAATCTGTACTGGTTTTCAGAGGGGAGCAAAAGTTCAAGCAAGTGGCACTTGAGACCTGCTGGCGATGTTTTTGTTTTTGTTTTTTTTTTTATCATTCATTTTCAGTTGAGGATTGTTGACGCTCCTGAGCTGTAAGGATAAATGCAAGGAAAGGACTGAATCGAAAGGTCTTCAATTAATTCAATTATCGTCAATAAGATTCTTCCTCCTTTAGAAGAGTGACCTTCGCTATTTTCAATACCCACTCAGAACAACCATTTGGAAATTCAATCTGCTGCTCCCTGATTGGCTTCCAGACGTGTCACTGACAACTGTAGCCACTCAGTCATGGTTATAATATCCCGGAGACTTGCTGTTCCAACTGGGGTGGTGAGCTTGCAGCATCTGCCTCGCCCAGGAGCTTAGTCGAAATGCAGATCTCAGGGGCGTCCGGGGGTGGGGGGGGGGTGGGGAGGGGGGCTCTGTTGGTGAAGCTTCCTGCTCTTGGTTCCGGCTCAGCTCATTGATCTCACGCTTTGTGAGTTCAAGCCTTGCATCAGGCTCTGTGTAGACAGCGTGGAACCTGATTGAGATTCTCTCTCTCTGCCCCCTCCCTGCTCTCTCTCTCTCTCTCAAAATAAATAAATACACTTATTAAAAAAGAGAGAGAGAGAGAGAGAAGAAATGCAGAGCTCAGGCCCCCGCCCAGCCTTCTTGAATCAGAATCTGAGTTTTACCGGGGCGCCTGGGTGGCTCAGTCAGTTGAGCGACCGGCGTCGGCTCAGCTCATGGTCTCACGATCTGTGAGTTCGAGCCCCGCGTCGGGCTCCGTGCTGACAGCTCAGAGCGTGGAGCCTGCTTCTGATTCGGTGTCTCCCTCTCTCTCTGCTCCTCCCCCACTCGTGCTCTGTCTCTCTGTCTCAAAAATAAATAAACATTAAAAAAAATTAAAAAAAAAAAAAAAAAAGAATCTGAGTTTTACCAAGAGGACCAGGGGGTTAGTATGCACATTAAACTCTGAGAAGCCCTGTGCTAGCATTTGGACTCCAAGGTAAAAATGAAGAAAAGTACTACATCCTGCATAAATTTAAAGCTGGCCTTGGAGAGAAACAGTACCACATGTGGTTAAGGACCCATAGGAGCTTTTGCATCTGTGTTGTTTTGCCTTGGTATTTAAACGTGGTGATTTAAGGGGTGCCTGGGTGGCTCAGCTGGTTAAGCGGCCCACTATCACCCAGGGCATGATCTCACGGCTCCCGAGTTCAAGCCCCGTGTCAGGCTTTGTGCTGACAGCTCAGAGCCTGCTGCAGATTCTGTCTCCCTCTCCCTCTGCCCCTTCCCTGCTTGTGCTCTGTTTCTCTCTGTCTTTCAAGTATAAACAAACATTAAAAGAAAAACAAACAAACAAACATGGTGATTTGATCAACAGTCACTTCCATAAGGAAAAGAAGCACCGTTTCTCCTTCCTCCACGGAGTTGTTGACGGCCCCTGCTTTTGATAGGCCTGGGGCCTGCAGTTTGTCTCTGAGACAGAGACAAAGAAGAATCGCTTGCCCCTGACACAGAGGAGGGAGTACAGCTCAATAACTCAACTGTCACCTGCCAGTTCATCCTTCTTACACTCAACCTTAAAGATTCCACAGATCCTGGCTATCTCGCCACCAGGCCCCTTGGGAATATTCGAAGGCCTCAGATGAAAGTTGCTGATAAGGGGCGGCCAGGACAGGGGTGAGTATCATGGCCCGATGACTTCTGGCAGCTTCTTTCCGCTCACCTTTAAGGGTTCGTCTAATCCATCAACGGTTCCTTTTGAACTGGCTCACAGACGAGTCCCACGCAATAGTTAGTGTTTCTAGATCTCAGTGCTTTCTAATGCTTGGAGCAATGGGCTTGCTTGTGAGCTCCTTCGCTATTATTTGAGAGAAGTCAAGTTATACACAGATGTGAGTTAGGGAACAAGAAATAACCTTGGCCACAGTCTGTGCTTCCCAAACTGTCATAAGCTCCAGGGAAAGAAAATGAGATGCTGGGTTCACTTGAAGATACCCAGGGGAACTCAGCCAATGAACCAGATGTTAGGATAGTGTTTATTAAAGGCAGGGTCTAAGCGTATGAGTTTGGGTCTTTTATCTTCTATTGCACTCATCTTACCAGTGACTATAGCCATGTGTCTTTGTGTGTGACTGAACAGGATGGTATTGAAAGCCTCGTGTTTTGACAGTTGCCATGACCATTCATGTGTAGCCCATGGGTACACAGATAAACTGCCTCTTTTGAGGAAATCCCAATCCATCAAAACAAGGATATGGGTAGATCACAAGCAATGAGGTCCCCTGTGTGCAGGTAGTATGTAAATCAGCATTGTTTCGAAGGATTGCGGGCATTAAGAGGCCGGCGTCACGGGGTTACTTTCTAGGAGATCTGGAAGCGTGGCATTTTATCTCTCTGGACTTGGTTCCATTATTCTTAAAGTGATGAGTTTCAAATCAGTGTCCCACAGGACACGGTCCCTAGGAAACTAAGTGTTAACACAGTGAAGAGACGTGAGATCTCATGATGTGGAAGGTGAGCCTCCAAGAGGAGACACAGCATGTTGGACCTCCCCAGATCTTTGACCTGGGTTCCCTCTCACTGTGCTAGGTCTGTCTACATGCCCTGGAGCACTCTGGGAAATACTGTTGTGGCTAGTCTCCAGGATGTGTGACAGGGCCGATCGTTTGTGGCTCTGTAATCTTGGAGGCAGCCCATGCTCCTCTCTCACTTCTTTGTTGGTAGGACCACGGAAAAGATCTTCCATAGTATAGAAGTCATTTACATTTGGGGCCATGGCACACGGGGTCTCCCATGCCTCTTTAATTGTATATTTAGGCAAAAGCAATTACCTTTTAGTTGAAAGTCAACCTTGAATGTAGGATAGGTTGACACATAAATTGACCTAATAGAAGAAAGCTGCTTTTTCATTACGATTCACTCTGAAATAAAATTCATATAACATTTATACCTGTGGTTTAAAAGAAAATCATTTAGTAGAAAAGGGAAAAAAATGCCTCTCCATCTATTATCAGACAGTGTCAAGTGTTTCTGGGGCATAGCTTCTAAAAACTCAGTCTTTTATCCCTTTTCTCTAAATAAATAATATGGTTGTGACAACCAATAAGCAGGCCTGTTTTGTTGGGAAAATATTAAAATTAGAAAATTGTGTGCCTGTGGCGTTTGTCCTAAAGCTTTGTAATTGAGTGTTAACACACAGGAACAACGTGTTCGTTCGCGATATGATGTGTTCTGCTAAAATGAATCATTATGGTATAGTATTTTAGATTACAAAGAATTCTGGGATCAAAAGAATTCCAGGTTAAAAAGATAGCAGAGTAAGTTTGAATTTTTTTTATGGCTTCTCAGAAGCAGGCTAGAATTAAAAAGAAATAATAAATCCCCACTCTGATTTTAACATAAAATGATGCTATTGGCATTTGGACTGCCATTGGCCCCGGACTCTCAAACTGCAAACCTATTGGCATAGTTTTTTTTCCTCCTTTTCGAAACCATCAGTAAACTTCTCTCCTTTTCAAATGACCCATCCAGTTCATGTCTACTTTTGGAGAAAACTGCTAAGTTATTTAGCTTCGAAACGAGCTATATTCCAGCCTTCGTAAGGGCGGTTCCTGGAATCAGTCTAATTTTGAGTACGCGTTCCTGGCCACAGCTTATTATTACTAAAGAATACGTGCTGACAGGCAGAGACAAAAAGGTCATGGAGAAGGTCACTTTTAAACAGAAATGTGATTTATATACTATAAAGCACTCTATTATTATTAGATAGGAATGAAAGTTCAGAGAAAGAATATGGGAGTTGAAAAGTCTCTTATTTCTGAAAGTTCAGACAGATTTCAGGAGGAAATTGTGCCGTGAATTTCTGTTTCACTGAGAATGAGGCTCCATGGTGAGCGGTGCGGACAAAATTAAAGGCAGATATATGAACCCAGGTAATTTTATCACGTTTTCGGTTAAACTAACTAAAATATTTGATTTTGTCCGGGTGGCAAGCAATTGCATTTATACGCACACAAAGTGAATGTTTGCTTAAATTACTGATTATTCGTTTTGAAACACAAAATCTGTCAAACGTGGCGTTTCATGCAGCTGAGAGTCACTGCCTTTGCAGCAGTCAGCGTTCTGTACATTTTCGGTATTGTTTTATTTTTCTGTTCCTCCGGGGGTGGGAAAGAGAGGAGAGGGGCAGGAGGAGGGAGACGGAGTGGAAGGTGGTGAGAGAGAGAAGCCTTTGCTGTAGTTTTGAGTCAATGCTAGAATATAATAAATTTTCAAGAGTCAAAACCAGCTTTAGACATATACTAAACACTAAAAAACAAAAGAAGGCTAATAAATTACG
Organism: Panthera pardus; assembly: GCF_024362965.1. Classification (NCBI taxonomy): domain Eukaryota; kingdom Metazoa; phylum Chordata; class Mammalia; order Carnivora; family Felidae; genus Panthera; species Panthera pardus. Next base: position 16,938,781 of record NW_026526655.1, read on the forward strand.
ATGACATCACAAACCACAAAACGGGCCCTGTTCTTTTTACTGAAGTTAAAGATGTCTTATTGGCACAGGCAAGGTTTTCTTGCCTGGAGCGGTGTCCCAAGTTCTCCAGTCATTTCATCTGCAACCGGTTGACTATGTTTCACGTTGGTGATGAATTATACTCTATTTCCTCAGTCTAATCCTTTTCATTTATTTATATTTTATGGAGGAAACATAAAAGGCTCCTTAGAAAAATCCAACTGTTTTTGATAAACCTTGTCATGTGCAAATAATGGAGCCTTGTCAGGGCCAAGCTTTTCTGGAAATTTATACCTTCTAATAATAATTAAAAGGAAAAAAAAAGAAAATCAGAAACAAATAAGAAATATATTGAATTGGATTCAAAGCATGTTTGTGGCTTTGAATCAGGGGCAATAAAGCATTTTCTATCAAAAAATGTTTAAACGTGGCAGTGTGACTAAACTCCATGTTCAGCTTGAATTTTGGATTTTGCAAATAGTGAAACCACGACTTCAATTTTTAAGCCGAAAGAAGAAAGAAAACATTTAGTTCTTAGTGAAGCACTATATTAATAGCCTGGATCAGAGGCAACAAGAAAGAGCTGGACAGTAGAATAGACTATAGCCTGATAGGTTGTAAAGAATCCTCAACAAGAGGTTTTTAGTTCTTCCTCTCTTTTTTGTAAAGTTTATTTATTTATTTTGAGAGAGAGACAGCCCAAGTGGAGGAGGGGCAGAAAGAGAAGGAGAGAGAGGATCCCAAGCAGGCTCCGCGCTGTGAGCACAGAGCCCAACGTGGGGCTCGAACTCATGAACCGTGGGATCGTGACCCGAGCTGAGATCAAGACTCAGATGCTTAACCGTATGAGCCACCCAGGTGCCCCTTTAGTTATTTCTAAAGAAGTAAAATTTATACAGAGACGTGTATTTTCGCTATTCATGGAACACGGATAACCGGGTTTTTATTTTCTAAGCATTTTCTTCCAGTGGAAGAACCACCATGGCATCCCAGCAAATAAGTTTTTTATTATTATTATTGGTTACAATAATTAGTAATGTCTACAAATTAAATATTCAAAGAAAAAAATGACCAAGTCTATGTTGATTTCTTTTACTTCCTTGGGGATTTCTATTAAATCAGTAGAACCTCTGTGGCTAATTATACAAAGCCTGTTTAATAGATTTCATTTGCTTTGAATCCTAATGGAATATATTCCCTATTCTTATCCTCCACAATAGTGTAGAGTTTCTGTTTATGGTAGTGGTTCTCAATACAGGCTGTTTATTAGAATATTCAAGGGAATTTCTAAACATACTGATGCCTGCTTACCTTGAACCAGCTGAAACCCACTTTCTGGGGGGGGGGTGTGATCCTAGGCATCTGTGTGTTTAGAAATTCCTCAGGTGATTCTAATGCACAGTAAGGTGGAGCCCCACTGATCTGGGAGATTTTATCAGAATCTTGTTAGAGTAAAAATTACTATGGGATCAAGAAACTTATGCTTACTTAAATGGCCAGAATTCTATCCACGTTTCACCCTCGTGGGTGGTGGAGGCAGGATAGGGGTTGGAAATTCCTAGAGTTCTGAGTTTGAATCTAGGCTCTGCTGTTTACTTAAAATATGACCTTGATCTTCCCTATAAGAGAGACTGTATACTATGGGCATTAAGGAGGGCGCTTGTGATGAGCACTGAGTGTTGTGTGTAAGTGAAGAATCATTGAATTCTACTCCTGAAACCAAAACAATATTGAACTGCATGTGAACTAAAATTTAAACTAAAGAAAAAAAAAAAAGATGACGGGGTGGCTGGGTGGCTCAGTCTGTCGAGCCTCCGACTTCCGCTCAGGTCACAATCTCCCAGTCCCTGAGTTTGGGCCCCGCGTCGGGCTCTGTGCTGACAGCTCGGAGCCTGGAGCCTGCTTCGGATTCCGTGTCTCCCTCTCTCTCTGCCCCTCCCCTGCTCGTGCTCTGTCCCTTTCTGTCTGAAAAATAAATAAAAACATTTAAAAAAAAAAAGATTATGAACACTAACTCTTTTAGAGTCCCATGGATAAAATTAAATAAGACAAGTTAAGGTTGCCAAGGATGCTAGTGATGGGTCCAGACTACTTCAACTACACATGGATTTGTCAGGCGGGCATCTAGTTCGCGTGGGCAAGGAAGGACATCGTCCGCCTTTTTTGTTGGAATGGCCTTTGGGACAAACAAAACAGTCAATGGAGGGATTTCTCTGTGTCGGAAGAACAACATGATCATTTAATTACTGCAAGAGGAGAGCACCTCGAAGACACTCCCCGTGTATCACAAAAGGCAAGCACGGCTTCAAGACCCATCAGCCACTTAGAAGATGCTTCCGTACGGAAATCACGATGGCTGCAGTGGTGAATACATGTTAAGCATTTCCCTCCCCACCCCAGGTCTTCCTCCTTCTCCAGGAAAGGAGACAGATTATAACAAGGATTGCTGTACTTCATTGGGGGTTAGAGGAGAGAGACTCTGTATTCACCGCTATTAGTGGGACGCCCTCACAATCACTGGCTGGCGTGTTCTACCCCGGGCCACTCATGTCAAGCAACTCGCAGAGGGCGGCCATCCATAGATATCCCACACAAGTTACTCCCCTTCCCTTCCCTACCCCGCCCCCATTTTTCCCTTCATTCCCTCATCTTCGTACATCAGTGCCGGGGATCCCCATCTCTGGAAGTTTTCTTTGCATTCCTTCTATAACAGAGAGCGATATACCTTGCATGTAACTGATTGCCCAAGGCATTGTAAAGGGACTGTATTCACTTAATTAAATTTGTTTTCTTCCAGGTCGGGAGGCTGGAAGTGTGAGAGCAACATGTGAGCAGGGATGGTTCCTTCTGAGGGCTGTGATGGAGAAGCCGGTCCGGGCTTCTCTCCTTGGCTTGTAAGTGGCCGTCTTGCCCCCTGTGTCTCACCCCATTGTCTTCTCCCTCCGCATGTCTGTGTCCAAATTTCCTCTTCTTATTAGCACACCGGTAATATTGGAATAAGGCCCATCCTAACGACCTTATTTTAACTTGATTACCTCTGTAAGGACGCTATGAAGTAAGGGAGGTTAGGACTTTGAAACAGACTTTTTGTTGGGAGGGAGGGGGTGAACACATGGATAAGTACTTGACAGAGAGAGTGAGAGATGGAAGAAAGACAGAGACAGATGAAGGAAGGAGGGAAGGAGGAAGGGAGGGAGAGAGGAAGGGAGGGAAGAAGAGAGAGAGGGAGAAAGAAAGAAAGGAAGGAAAGAAGGAAGGAAGGAAGGAAGGAAGGAAGGAAGGAAGGAAGAAGGAAGGAAGGAAGGAAGGAAGGAAGGAAGGAAGGAAGGAAAGAAAGACCTACTTAAAAAGGTTAACAAAACTAGAGACTTTTTTGAATTTTTATATGCAAATTCAATTAATTAAAATTTAAACTTAAAAAAATTTAAATTAAAAAAAAGGTTAAATTAAGCCTTTGGTTTCAGAATAAATTTGTTTGCTTTTCTTTTTAGAATTTCTGGTCGTATCATTAAGACAAGCATATTCAGAAACCCTGAATTTTATACATAGATTTTTTTAAATATAATTCTATTTTTTTCCTGAAGTAACAAAAACAGGAATAAAAGATCAAACGCAAATGTTGTGGGTTGCTTTCCTCTTTGCTTAAATACTTTCCAACTAGAGAGGATAATGCCTTTGCCATTTTGAATCTCAGAGATCTCCTTCCTACTCTTCTGTTACAAGTGATTTCACATTTAATTTTTTTTTTTTAAACACATTTTGGCCGTCAGTGTGAGCACTGTCAGTCCCTGTCCTGCGGGCAGCATACAACCACAAGTGGCTAAACCAGGGAAAGGTAAAATGACCTTATGTCTACGTTCATCTGGGAGAGCCTTATGCAAGCCAGAACGACAGAAACAGCCAGATCAAGAATGAAAATACTAGCTCGCTCCTATTCATGTCCAAAGTGCCTGAGGAAATCAGTGGACTATCCTGATGTCTGGCAAAGACAGGGAGTTGAGTCCCTGATGCCTCCACCAGATGTGGGTAGTGAAGACAAATACAAAATAATCACACCATGAAAAATACTTTTTCTCTAGAATCAGAACTACCATTGAAAACAATGGCTTCCTTCATACAGGGTGTGCAGATTAGATATCAGTAAAATTTTACATCTGAATCACTATGACTAATATTATAAGTAGGAACCATTCCCAAGCTTCACGGAGAAAATAAAAATAAGCAAAATTATCAGACCCCCAAAAGGCGTCTCTATTTGTCTTTGGACTATTTACCAGGACGGACAGTGGCAAATGTTCAAACCTATATGTACAGCAGTTTTGTTTTATAAGCACAGCTAGTGAAATCTAAATAGTTGCTAGGTGCCAGCAAAAAGAAATGAGATAATCTATTATCCATCTATTGTTAGCTTGCATTCTGATTTTCGGGCTTATTTCCTCATTTGCTCTGTATAATTATCACTGGGCGGTGGGACTTGTAGCAATGACACCTATATTGGAGCTTTCAGTGACAGAGTGAAACTAGGTTTCATCACCATCAAAACTGAATTTTACTAGAGACCCATCAAGATGATCTTTTAAAATGTTAGCCATAATCATTTCAAACTAATTTTAAATCCTAATGATAGTTTTCATTTCAGCCATATGCATGGCTCTGGATACAGATAAGCAGTAGCTGATCAGTAACATTCCCAAAGTTATTACAAGTGAAGAATATGTTTTAAAATAATGATGACAATGTCTCCAAATTGGGTATGAATCATTCTGAAGTACCCGAGTTTAAGCTAGATTTAGCAAGGCTTGGCAGAGGATAGAGGGGAAGGAAAAATGAAATTAGCCACTGTTCCTAAAATTTAGTTAAAAAGACAAATTTTTAAATTGTATTAAATCTTCTGAAATTTTAGAACTCAACTTTTTCTATATGACACAGCACTTTGCTAGCAACTGCCCTGAAGTTCCCTCCAACATGCAACAATTCATTCCATTTTCCATTCTTCTACTTTTAATCATAAAACTGCATTCATCCGCTCATGCTGGCACATAGACACGTCTCACTCCATCACTGCCTCCTGCACGCTGGTTAGTCTCTAACTGATATTGAAATCAGCGCATTTTCAAGTTCATTCACATTTGCTAAATTTCAATTCACGTGAGTCAAATGGACAACATATCTCAGTAACTGCCAATGAGAAAGGAGACCCTAATGGAGAACAGGGGCACTTGCCATATACAGGACGGGTTTGATACCTGAATGCTTTTGGTATTCATTTGGGGGAAAATAAAAATGGCATATTGAGACTTGGAGACATGCATTCTCCTTTCAGATACCTTAACACCACACACACACACACACACACACACACACACACACACACAAGATGGCCTTTAGACTTGGGCTTGAGTAGCAAGCAAATGCCTCCAGATGAGAGAATTTCCAAACAGGTAAAATTCTCACCTGGAAATTTGGAAATCAGGGTTCTGAACAGCTAAATAATCAAATAGATCTGCAAACCTCTCAGTGAACCCTAGCCAACTCTTAGATGAATTTTTAGCAAACCTGGGCTGAGTTTGGAGAAATTCAAAGCAATTTTATGGTTGCAGATGGAAACCAGGCCCAACTCAGCAGTTTAAATGAACCTGAAACTCAAGGGCCATCTCAAGGGGTCTGAACCCAAGCAAACCAAAACATAGTAATGATTCCCAGGGAACACTGGAAGCCCTCGACGCATTGTCTTGGCAAAAGCTGAGCGCAGATTTGTTTTATACTATTTAAAAGTGGTAAGTGAGAAAATTAAAAAAGATTTCTTAGATGGAATCTGTGGAAGGTCTGTATTATTCAGCAGCCAAATGAAGGAACTTTTAGGCATTGCTCACTTGGCACAGTTTTTTTTTTTTTTTCAGAAAATAATTGTGAATTTTAAACTACTACAACAGCTATATAAAGAGATTGACAGATGGATGTGGACCAAAATAACTTTTTCTAAACTCAAAGAAGTACAGGTATCTGGCTATAGGACTTGAGGCCAGCAGTTGTCTGTAGCCTTCATCGCAGGAATAGAGAGTATCAGGACTGAATCCTTTTGCCAGTAGAGTCTGACATCTGGATTTGAACCTCATTCCAAGTATTCTGGTTGACCACCAAGTTCCACATGATATTGGGTCAATGCCTTGCATGCGTGGTGTAGCTGAATATCCTTCTCATTTTGAGAACACCTGGAATCCAGGGAACAAGAAAAATAATTCCTTGACTTCTGGAAGACATTTTTGTTTTCTTCCTAAAGACAATAACAATGTCAACGGTTTTCAAGAGAGGACTCTGTGTGTGAGTGTGTGTGTGTGTGTGTGTGTGTGTATCAGTCTTTCAGTCATGTCTTTTCAAGAAACTGTAGGCTGGAAAATAATTTTTATAATTGGACCAGCTTTTAATTCCCAAGTCCATTAATTTTG